>NW_025814856.1:70477500-72877500 GCF_022079265.1 Lynx rufus
CCCCATGTTTTCTTCACAGTGTGCCTCAGATCCCAACTCCTCCATGCCATTTTTCTTTTCTTGGGTTTCAATTGCTTTTCAAGGTTTCTTTCTTTTGGTGAGAGAGAGAGAGAGGCCATCACCCATGCGATTTTGCAGCAAGCATCGACTGAACGTGCAAGGTGTACCAGACCCTGCTCTGGACGGCGAAGTGTAACTGAACACAGATATATGGAATTCTTTCCATTTAACTGGCTAACTGGGCTGCAGTTTCAATATTCACACTATACTTGCAGTCAGGTGTTTATGAGCGTTTTCGTACTTGAAAACAATCCATCTTAAGAGGCACTTCATTGACTTCTCAACCACCAGTCGTTTACTTCCTACTGGCCTAGATCTTAATGGAATTTCTTTAAATGTTTTTGAATGGTTATTTATTTTTGAGACAGAGGGAGACAAAGCGTGAGTGGGGGAGGGGCAGAGAGAGAGGGAGACACAGAATCGGAAACAGGCTGTCAGCACAGAGCCCGATGCGGGGCTTGAACCCACGAACCGGGAGATCATGTTCTGAGATGAAGGCGGACGCTCAACCCACAGAGCCACCCTGGCCCCCCGATACTCTCATATATCTTAATACTATATGTCTGTAAGCTCACTAATTACAATTTTTTACTTATTGTTTTCCTACTTCTTGTATTTAAAAGTCAATGGTCCTTCACTTCTTAGAGATATTCAGGGATAGCGATAAGTCATATTCATTAATATGTAGACATCACACACAAACACACACGTAGATGTTTACTCTTCTTAGTTCCTTCATACAACGTGTCCCGGAGGAAGAATATTTTCCTTCAGCTCAGAAATTAACTTCGTATGTTTTGTGGTGCATATGTAGGGATGCATTTTCTATGGTTTGTGGGACATAGGTTCTCACAGATCACTACGTAAAAATCCTTGCCTTTAAAGCAAGGAATGAGTGAAAAGGTGGATATTTTAGGCACTCTAGACCAGGCTGGTAACATGCTCCCATGTGCATTTCCTTGTTCTCTTTCCCCTTTATCGCCCCTTGTGCTGCTGGTTGTGCAAGTACCTGATATCCTCGGGAGGGAGAAGGGACAAAATGGAGGAACTCTGGAATCCTCAATGACCACATGAAGGACTTTAGTCTCTAATCTAAACACACACCCAGCTCTGTCATGTGAGGAAATCTATGGGGACATGCTTTTTGAAATGTGGCGCGTTCTCTGGTAATTCAGCATAACCTAATACTCGTACGAAATGTTAACCCGCAAGATAACTTAGAGATCAGTCTACATCCATGAAAATTGGCTGTTTCAGTCAGTTGGGCATGAGACTCCTGATCTTGGAGTGTGATTTCACGCCCCAAATTACGACCAGAGTGGACTGAACAGATATACGATAAAGTAAGTATTGGAAAATGACCCAGGTAAATTAGGCTACAATGACTGAGCTGCTAATTGGTGGGTGGGATCCCTTTACCTCCTCAGTCAGCCCCCGGGAATGAGCATCTGAGCATTCACATACTGCCAGTGCTGGTAAGGCAGCCACATCTTCCCCCTAGGAGTTCAAGGACTAGCCAGGAAGACGGAAAGACCATAGAACAAAAATGGGAATGACATGAGCAAGGACTCCAGAGAAAAATTCAAGGCGCGACAATTGGGTCCTGAGCTCCACCAGGGGAGGGTCTGACCTGGCTGTGCTGAGGAAACGTTAATATTTCCTGCCGCAGTGCAAGAACGAGTCAGCCCTGCACTAGTCCGAGGGTATGTAGCCTGGCAGAAGGCACAGTGCGGCGGACACTCGGAGGCAGGGGTCGTTGTTTCAGAGGGGACGTGTGAAAGGAGACCAGGGAGACCGGAAAGAGCTGCGGAGGACAGCAGAGAGGGAGGGTGAGGAGGGCCAGGGCCTGGGGCAGGAGGACGTTGTCACTACTCTGCTCTAGTGCCGGGGGACAATATTCCCCCACCCTTAGTGGCTTCCCCATAAACTTGCCACCTCACAGGCCCAGGGGACCAGGAATTCAGCAGGGCTCAGCTGAGGGCTCCTGCCAGAGCCTCTCAGGAGGTTGGGGATGCTGTCATCACTCAGACAGAACCTGCTTCACTCCCCCCGAGCCCACTTCAGGGTGGTGGCAGGATTCAGTCCACATCGAGTGCCTTAGTTCTTCCCTGTCTGTTGTCGTCTCTCAGGGCTAGGCTGTGTGTACCTGTCCGTGTCACGACTCAACACGGGGGTTGGTCCCCACTGTGAGGAGCTGAGAGACAACACAGAGAGTGACAGTGAGCACGTGGCCGTGCCATGCACATTTTATCACCTAAACCTGTTTGGTCTGGGGTCACGGTGCCATCTTCTTTGCAACAGAAATCAAACACTACGTCCATACCACACTCCAGGAAGGAAATCCCACAAGGACGTGTTGACAGGATGTGGGCATCCCAGGGAGCCACTGAGGGGAGGAGAAAGTGAAGACCCTGCCAGGGTCAGTGCCTTGCCCAGAATCACAGACTGGTAGAAAGTCAGAACCAGGCACGACCCCAACTTCATGTCCTCAAAATGGGGTCCTGGATTTGACCCAGGATTTCGGAGGGGGTCTGGAAAAGGATGTGTTGCTGTCACTGGGTGCAGACATGGAGGTGGCGTGGGGGTGAGGCTGAAGAGGAGCGTCACAGAAGACATCCCAGCACGTTCTCCCCTGAGGAGGACCCCCAGGCCAGGGCAACCCACTGAGTGCCACCCTGTCCCCATTGTATGTACCCAGTGGAAAGGCAGGGAATGGCTCGTGGCACACTACTGACAAAGTCTACGTAAATGAGAGTTCTGTCCTACTAGGCCCCAACTCCAATCCCTTCAGTAGGGATTGCTTTAGAAAGTAGAGAACCTAAGCTCCTAGGAAATGTTTGGCCATCCTTCCCTAGGTGGGGATGTGACCTTCTGGGACCCCAGAAAACAAGCACTGGTAAACACACATACACACACACACACTCACGCACGTACGCACACCTGGAAGGACTGTGGGCTGGGATCAGAGGAGCAGCAGAATCAGAGGAGGTGAGAAGTTGAAGTCAATGTGGTTGGATAAACTTCCAACAGGTGACACCGCTGCTCCAATTTCACAGGTATCATCCCACATATGCCTGAGGACATCCTGAGGACACCCTGAGGACATGCTAGAATGATCTCCATTGGGCGGAAAAGACACGGACCATCCCTGAGAAGCACAGTCGCGAATCTGGGACCAGAAAGAGGTAAGAAAGAAGAGTTCTGTCTCAACCCAGATAGGTCTCACAGCTGGGACCCTGGCTGCCCCAGACCTTCCCAGGGGACTGTGGAGAGGGGTGCATTGGTGGAACTGTGTACCGACGTGACATTTCATGGAGAATGGGGGTGAGCAGTCAGCAAAGAGAGGACTATTTGCAAAGGTGTTATCCCAGGAGGGGACTCAGGAGGTGGATCCTGGGCAGTGACATCACTTTGCTCACAATAGGCCCCAGGAAAGCTTGGAACTCCTGTAACCTGGCACCCACGTTCTAGGAAGGTCCCATACCAGGCTCACTTGCCTACAGACACAGAGACTTTAGGATGTTCTCTTGTTGTTTTCCCAGGTACCGGGGCTCTGGATGCCAGAAACCCCAGTGCGCAGGATCACTCAGATGTTGGAGAGGTTTCCTTAACCCACGCTGGCGATGCCTCAGGATGTTTTCCAGGAGGTCACATAAGGTAACACAGAGCAGCCTAGAGCAGGCCAGGTCAGGTCAGGTCACAGCTCGGAGCCTTCCCTGGGCACCCCCATCCCCTCACGTTCAGTTTCGGGAAAGGGGGACGGGGGGCCGGTCCTCCCCGGGACCGGAGCAGGTTCGATGGCAGTGGACCACCTGGTGGACCCATCATGGCCATGCACATGTCATGCTGGGAAGGAGGGAAAAGGGATCTCTGAGGTGCCATTAACCTGTAACAGGTTGAATCCAAGGCCCTCAAGCCACCTTGCTTCTCCTCCGTGGGGGAGGTGAGTGCACACTGTGGTGTCATATCTGGAATGAATTCATACGGGTCTGAGGACAAGCAAAAGCAAGCAGACACGGCTTTGAGGACTCCTGCCTGCCTGCCTGCCTGCCTGCTGGGCACTGTCTTTACAGAGCCACGTGCCACAGATGGAGGAGAAGCTGAATGAGAGCCCCTGCTCTACTTCCCTGAAGGAAAGGAGGAAGCCCCATGCCATCAGCAGGAAGCCGCGCTGGCTCAGGGTGAGTGCAGGTACCAGGGAAACCCAACACCCAGGGCCCAGGAAACACACTGCTGCTCCCCTGGTAGCTCTCGGAGACTCCTGGTCCCAGATGAACCTGGAACCCCAGCTGCTCCCCAAACATGCCCGCAGGGCCCCGCCCCTGCCACGGCCAGACACAACGTCACTCTCCACTTATTTGGAGGAAGATCAGAAAAGAGGTGTGAGACCATTTCACGTCCCATTCTGTCTAGAATATATTGGCACTGTTGTACACGTTTCCCCGACGAACGTTCCCAGGTGTCCCGGTTCGCCCGACCATCCTTCCACACCTTCTCCACGTCTGACACACGTTCGTGAGGAGCAGGGAGGTTTTTACCCAAAGGACATGGGGCTCATTGCATTATGTCTAATGCTCTGCACTTTGGTGGCCAAGCAACACGCCCCTGGGGCCCCTCCAGATCAGGAGCAAGGGCCTTACCACCTAGACAACATTCTGGAAATGTGACCACTCACCTCACCCATTCAACCCTTCACAAATGTGGGATTGTGACAGGATTCCCTTCTCTTGCCATGTCACAGTGCTGCACTGAGCATCCTCCATGTCCTATTATCCTGATCCAACCTCTGCCAGGTACTGTCCCTCTCTTCGGATCCCCAGAATGGACTGTGCTGTTAGAAATCACAGGCACACTGCTGTTCATGCAGGGAGGTGCCGTGCACACTCCTCTAACAATCTGACCTGAGATTCTTTTTCCTTGATGGTTTTTTAAAAAAATATATATGAAATTTATTGCCAATTGGTTTCCATACAACACCCAGTACTCATCCCAACACGTGCCCTCCTCAGTACCCATCACCCACGCTCCCCTCCCTCCCACCCCCCATCAGCTCTCAGTTTGTTCTCAGTTTTTAGGAGTCTCTTATGCTTTGGCTCTCTCCCACTCTAAGCTCTTTTTTTTTTTCTTCCCCTCCTCCATGTGTTCCTGTTAAGTTTCTCAGGATCCACAAAAGAGTGGACACATATGGTATCTGTCTTTCCTTGTATGGCTTATTTCACTTAGCATAAACACTCTCCAGTTCCATCCACGTTGCTACAAAGGGCCATATTTCATTCTTTCTCATTGCCACGTAGTACTCCATTGTGTATGTAAGCCACAATTTCTTGATCCACTTATCAGTTGATGGACATTCAGGCTCTTTCCATAATTTGGCTATCGTTGAGAGTGCTGCTATAAACATTGGGGTACAAGTGCCCCTCTGCATCAGCACTCCTGTATCCCTTGGGTAAATTCCTAGCAGTGCTACTGCTGGGTCATAGGGTAGGTCTATTTTTAATTGTTTGGAACCTCCACACTGTTTTCCAGAGCGGCTGCAGCAGTTTGCATTCCCACCAACAGTGCAAGAGGGTTCCCGTTTCTCCACATCCTCTCCAGCATCTATAGTCTCCTGATTTGTTCATTTTGGCCACTCTGACTGGCGTGACGTGATAGCTGAGTGTGGTTTTGATGTGTATTTCCCTGATGGGGAGCGACGTTGAGCATCTTTTCATGTGCCTGTTGGCCATCCGGATGTCTTCTTTAGAGAAGTGTCTATTCATGTTTTCTGCCCACTTCTTCTGTGCATTGTTTGTTTTTCACGCGTGGAGTTTGGTGAGCTCTTTATACATTTTGGATACTAGCCCTTTGTCCGATATGTCATTAGCAAATAGCTTTTCCCAATCCATTGGTTGCCTTTGAGTTTTGTTGGTTGTTTCCTTGGCTGTGCAGAACCTTTTTTATCTTCATGAGGTCCCAATACTTCATTCTTGCTTTTCATTCCCTCGCCTGTGGGGATGTCGGATCAGAGATCCTAACGTGTTCAGCCATTTCCCACCTCAAATTCTCGTGTGAACGCCAACATCCTTCTTCAGACTCTGGGCACCCAGGTCGGACTCTTGCCACAAGTCACTGACGGCTTGGGGGTTTGGTCTGCATTCTGGACCCCAAGCCTCCTGATGTCCATGGTGCTGTGTCTGACTCTGTGTCCCTCCTGTGTTCTACCTCAGGGTATGAACATCTCACCCATGCCCGACAATGAGAACCATGAGGAAGGGACCATCGAAGGAGGCTGGATGCTACTGGAACAGCGAGTGGAGCACCTGGTACCTGCTTTCCTGGGTAGAGACCCCTCCTACCTCTTCACATTCTTGAGCACGTACAGAGCTTTTGCTACCACCCAGCAGGTCCTGGAAATACTGTTTATGAGGTGAGCTCCCTGCCCTTCACAGCCCAGATTCAGCCCCTGAAAGCTCTGAGTCTAAGGAAAGTCATCAAACGTCCTGGCGTCTCACGTTGTTCCTCTGATCCGGGTGGAAACACTCCAGCTCCTCAGTGGGGGCACGGCAGGGAAAGTCACCCTGGCCTGTGGAAAGCTCTGCTGGCAGGGTTGCGTCTCTGCTGGGTCATCTTTGTCCTCTTGCCCATGATCAACTTTCTGCCTCATCCCTCACTGTCGCCAGCTGTTGAGTTGGGCTGGTTTCCCATTGGAAAAGGAGATTGGAGGCTCTATCTGTGTGCCGTGTCTGAGTCCTGGCTCAAACCAGTCAAGGATGCCCAGGATGAGCAGGACGCCCAGACCCACACCAATATGTGTGATGGAGCTGACTGGGGCCCTATCATTCTTCAAACACGCAGGAAGCCCCACTAGGTGCAGGCACTTCTGTAGGAGCTGACTGGGATCCAATGCGCAGAGCGGACAGTACCCTCCCCTCCAGAGCTCCATTCTAGTCAGCAGTCAGTGACTCTGGATAGGACAAGACGTAGCATCCACAGGACAGCTCATATGATGTCCTTCTGGCCTCCTCCAGATACGGATGCTTCCATCCGGAGGCTGAGGAGGATGGCGGACCCCGGGAGCAGGAGAAACTGTGAGTAGGCTGAGCTCAGGCTGGAGGGCCTTCCTTCTCCAAGAGGGCAGTGCTGAGACTGTGCGTGGGAGGGGCTGCAGGACCCAGCATCCCACACGTCTGAGAGTCCTGTGAGAGGGCAAAGTTCTGAGGGCTTTCTCTTGGAAGCAAGGAAAGGGGTTCTGTCCTGTCTGGTAGAGGATGGGCTGTGGGCACAGGGAGGCAGCAGAGAGCGCCAGAGCACCGCGTCAGCCCCTTAGAGAGTCCAACCCCATCCCTTCCCACTCACAGCCTTGCCTAGACCCCCATCAGGGGACCCAGAATAACGGTTTTGGGGAGCATCACGCTCACCACCTTGGGGAACATCCACAGTGCGTGCTTAGCAAGGGTACAGGAGACACAGTGAGGGCTCAAGGAGCACATATCACCCACACGATGGGAGAACGGTGTCAGCGGGAGGACACCCACATGTGCACGGAGTGCATGAGGCAGCACAGAGGCACAGGTCGTCACGCTGAAGGCATCAGGAGGGTCCCAGCAAGCCCAGGTAAGAGACAGAGTCCTCTTGTCCCGTATTTGCGCAGATTTTCATGGAGCGCTAGGGTATGCAGTGAAGGCACTGACTCATCCCGACACCACCCCTCCACTCACGCACGGACTTGAATTCCAGTGGGAGGTAGGCAGCGGGACACAGCGAGGAGTCTGGCTGGCTGCCCCAAGAAGGACACAGACGACCACATCATCGGTTAAGGGGTTCCCGTCAAACAGAATCTTGACGGTCCCTCTTCAGTGACCAGGTCTCTCGTAGGCGGGACTGCCAAATCACAGGTGGACAACGGATAGAACCACCCTCTGGACGTCCAGGAGCAGGAGGCAGGGAGGCCAGGTCCCACAGGCCTGTCGTCCTGAGACATCAGTGGGAGGAACACCCCATGGTGATTGTTCTGGCTACTTTTGTATCCCCAGGGCTATCTCCTCCATCCTGGGCACCTGGCTGGATCACTACCCCGAGGACTTTTTCCGGCCTCCAGACTTCACCAGCTTGAAGTTGCTGCAGGCATATGTAGGGGTCCATATGCCGGGATCCGAGCTGCAGCGCCGCGCCCGCCTTCTCTACTCATGGCGGAAACACCGTGAGCCCAATGAGCCAGAGTCTCTGGGCGAGGAGGACTCTGGGTGGGAGATGTGGGCGTGTGGAGGGGACGGGGTATGCCACAGAGAACATGTTTCCTGAGACTGTAGGTGGGCCAGGCGTAGGGACTCCTCTCAGATCACTGTTCCATTAGCCTGCCGTCTGGGAGATTTCCTCCTGGTGGGTTCTTTGACTCAGATGACAATGTCTGCGGGAGAGGTTTCCTGTCATGGAATGGCAATCACAGTGATGACACTTTCTATTCTTGAAGCCATGGCACCAGCTCCAGAGCCACGTTCAGACGTTCCTCAGGAGCGAGCCTCCGCTATCTCTGTGGTACCCACTGCAGCTTCGCAGCCCAGGCTGCCTGAAGCCACCAGTTCTCCTGGAGCTCAGCGCGTACGACAATTGGAGACCCTCACTGCAGTGTCCCCACCAGGGCAGGAGGTACCATCAGCTCTGGCTGACTGTCAGGAGCTGCAAGAGCCCCCTGCCCCTTTGGTGGCCCCAGAGCATGAGCAGCCCCCAGCCCCAGCCGGCGGGGTCACGGAAGGGCTGCAGCAACCACCTGCTGCACCTGAGCAACCAGCCTCAGCTCCCCAACAGCGGCTCATGTCGGCTGCAGCCCCACAGGATGAATTCCCTGACCTTGTCATTGCGTTCTTTGTCATTTCTGTAGTTGTTATAGAGGTATTTACTCTACTTATATATTAGCGTTTTATAAATAAAAGATAAACTAAGTTCCAAACAATTTACTCTGATCCTTTGAAATACAACTTCAAGTGTCAGTACGTACATTCGCAGGATTTTACACCCGTGACCACTATGTACTCCTAGAACATTTCCATCACAGAGACACGTGGACTACTAATCACCCACGGCTCATTCCCTCACCCCAGTCTCTGCAACCAGCGATCTCGGTTTCTGCTGCTTTAGCTCCTCTGGGATTTCCATGTGTGTGCAAACACACAACATGGCCTCTTGTGTCTGGCTACATGACAGGAGACTGATTAATAATTCCTTAAATATATAATGGCACTAATATTTTTTATGACAGAGGAATAGTCCTCAAAGAACAAAGATTAGGTGAAGCCCCCACTTGAAATATCTTCATTATCTGGCATGGGGACCCTCTGAGGTTTGACCCAAGAGCAGAAGCCAGAAGGGAAATGTCTGGACCAGAGCGAATACCTTGAAAATCTTTCATTGTCCTGGACTGGCCATGGTGATATTGGTCTAACCTGCATATTATAAAAACACCCAAAAGAAACCGTCAATATTCCATTTATGCCAATCTATTAGGCAATAAAGTATAAAGTTCTGAAAGGTTTCCTACAGGTGACATGTATTCTGTAAAATGAAGATTTAATAATGAGGACAGGCACCAAGGTGGCTCAATGGGCAAGTTTCCGAGTCGAATTTGCCTCGGGTCATGATCTCACGGTACTTGAGATCAAGTCCCAAGTCAGGCTCTACAATGACAGCCTGAAGCCCTGGTCAGGATTCTTCTTCTCGCTCTCTCCAAATAAATAAATAAATAAATACGAAACAACAAGTACATACGCAGAAAAACATGTATATTCTTTCAAGAAATATTGGCCCAGAAGACACGGTGTCATCTTCACAGTCCTTTGGCTTTGAGTGCAGCAGGTGTCTGTGTTTGTGTTCATGAGTGGTGTGACAGGTTGGGCATCCCTCCAGGACTATGGTCTTGTACTATGGGATGTCGCCACAGTGGACAGGCACAGTCCTGTCCCCTTCTGCATTCTCAGGGGCCACACATCATCCTTTACTCTGCGTCTCCAGAAGCTGAATGACTGGACCGATTCCAATATTTTGACTCTCATCATTGTACAGAAAGGTACATGTGTACCGAAACTCTCCCTTTCTGTAGGCGTGTACACCTAGCACAACTTTGGGGACATAATTTATAGGCATTTTTCGGGCGCTGCCTCCAGGTTCCAATATCTACAGACTCTTGATTCTGTTGGGGTATTATGTGAAAAGCAGGGACCCCTGGGACTGAGTGGATCCCTGAAGAATCAGGAGGACAAGCCAGCACTGAGGCCATCAGGGTACCTAGGAGTGACCCATGGGGCAGGAAAGAAACCACACTCCCTCATTCTGACCTCCTGCACAGCATCCCTGCCCCATGTCCTGGAACACACCCATCCAGGCCCCATCCCATGACAAACCCCAACTGCCTGTGCACCTCCTGTTCCATAGCTCTGCTTCTCAGTAGAGCAGCCAGTCCCTGCTTTCAGGCCAGGGGAGGATACAGGCTTGGCCACTGCTGTCTGCTTGCTGGCTCTCCTCCCAGGCTGGGTTGCTTACTCTCAGGAAAGCACCTTAAGTGCAGGTCAGGTCAATGACTTAAAGACCATGACCTGAATGTGTTCATCCTGACGACTGAGTGGCAACAGCAAGAACCACTTGGACCTCGGCAAGCCAGAGAGTCCTTTACACAGCACATCAGGAGCTCAAGGAGACTGCAGGATGGAGACTCAGTCAGGCTTCTGATAGCGAGTCAAGCCCCTCCACCCTTCAGGCTCCTCCAGCAGTGACGCCCTGCTCCTCCAGCAGTGACGCACTGCACCTGCCAGCCCCATCTTTGGGGAGCAGTGTCCCTGTCATGAGCAGCCACACAGCACCCTCTGGTGACCGACCACAAGGCACACAGGAATACTGCAGGGCTCCCTGATCTCCCAGCAAAGAAACTGCCATTCCAACCGACACATCCTCAGAGGATTCCAGGCAGATCAGACACAACTGTGTAAAATCCAATGTTTTTGAGGTGCCTTTCAGGAGTCTATGAAAAACATAGGTCTCTTCCCAAATGCAGTATTCTGAGATGAATTCACTGAGTGGTGGAGTCAGGCACTGGTTTCCAGGACAGAAAAGAGAGACAAGGGGCTACCTCCCAAATGCATAGGGCGCATTGTGGGAATGTGTTGGGAAGCATATGTCAATGTCACAGCTCTCTGGTTCTGGTTTAAAGAAAACATATATACAAACAAACCTCGTTTATGGACTTGTTGGTGTAAAGGAAACATATATCCAAACAAACCTTGTTTATGGACCTGTGGGATTATATCAACCACAAAACATTTCAGAAAACTTGCATACTCTCACTCCATATATCTTCTTACTCTCATCTAAATTTGATCACATCATCCTATGTTCCCAGGTACTTTTTCACTTATTGGGAGTGCATGATATGCTCTAGAGAGACCGCAGGAACTCCACAACCTTACTGGTAGACCTAATAAATGAATTCAGTCGTGTTAAGATATCTATGTCGTTCTACATAACATCCTTCAATTCTATACATGAATAATAAAGTATCGGAGAGGGAAATTAGGAAAATGATTTAAAATCACTGCAAGAGAAGAAAAAAACTTAAGAGTAAATTTAGCCTACAAACACCTGGGTGGAACAGTCAGTGAAGCATCTGACTTTGGCTAAGGTCGTGATCTCATGATGTTCCTTTGAGCCCTGTGTGGGGCTCTGTGCTGACAACTCAGAGTCTGGAGCCTACTTTAGATTCTGTGTCTCCTTTCTCTCAGTTCTTCCCCACTCATATGCGCTCTTTCTGTCTCTTGCTCTTTCTCTGTCTCTCTCTCTCTGTTTGTGTGTGTGTGTGTGTGTGTGTGTGTGTGTGTGTGTTTCCATGTATCTCTCTCTGTCAAGAAAAAGATAGAAAACTTCAAAAAGAAAACAATGACTTTAACCATGAAGGAGAAAGACCTTTTTCCTGAAAAGAAGAAATCAGTGGAGAAAGAATTTGAAAAGACAGAAATAAGCAGAAAGACATTCTATGCTAGTGGATCCCAAGAATTAAGATTATCAAAATGTCCACACTACTTAAAGCCATCTACACATTCCCTAGGTGCAATCCCTATCAACGCTTAAGCACGTTCCCAAAAATAGAATAATACTTCAAGGTGGACAGAACCACAAAAGGCTCTGAATACCAAAGTCATTGTGAGAAGGAAGAAAACAGCTGGAAGCACCATGCTTTCTGATTTGAAACAAGATCAAAGTTACAATAACCCAAGCAGTACACTATTGGGGTAAAAGCAGCACACAGGATACTGGACCAGAACTTAAGGCCCAGGAAGAAACCCACACATATGTAACCAATTATTTCCCAACAAAAGAACCAAGAGTATAACCTGAAGGAAAGGCAGTCTCCTCAATAGGTGGTGCCCAGAAACACTGGGCACTGAAAAACAACAGGCGCGGAAAAACAACTTGACACCTATTTAACCCCACACACAAAAACGAAGTTAAAATGTATTACAGACTTGAGACCTGAAACCAGAAAGTCCTGGATAAGACCTTGGGCAGGAGGTGTGGGAAATCGCACAACGATGTCCTGAGTTGGGAGGTTATAGGGAAAGCTTTGCAGAGCAGATCACTGCTCTCTGGCCTTCCTGCAAAGAGCCAGCAGCAGCTCACTTACCTAGTTGGTGTGTATCTGGGGGGCAGGCGAGACTTGGCTGATCTAGTGCGTGTGTATCTAGGGGTTGGGTTCTGCGTGGGCTCACCAAGTTCTTGGATCGTGTTGTTGCATGGAATATTTTATCCTGTCTAGATGTGGTTTGCACAATATCTTCAATACGTTCTTTCTAGCATGAGGCCCGCTGACGTGTTGTACATCGTTTGTAGGCTTAATGAATGTGGGAGCCTGGGAGCAGCTTGCGGAGACATCCCTTAAACTCCCTCTCACCTCTCTTGACTTGTGTGGAGTCTGAAGCAATCCTTTCTGCTGTCCTTGGCTTTGCTGGACAAAGCCAAATGCCAAACCCACGATAATGTTCGGATCTCAGTCTTGACTTGAGTTTTGGGATTTGACGCCAGAAGCCAAAGCTACAAAGGAAAACTAAACAACTGGGACTACATGAAACTAAAAAACCAAGTTCTGCAGAGCAACAATATCTTCAACAGAATGAGAACGCAACATAGTGAATGGGAGAAAATACTTGCAAACTACATACATGGTCAAGGGTTAAAACACAAAAGATATCAAGATCTCCTACAGCGCAACAATGCAAAAGCAAAGAGCCAATGACGGACCTGGCAGAGTCCTGAAGAGGCATTCTTCCAATGAAGACATACAGATGGCCACCACATACATGAAGAGAAGTTCCATGTCACTCCACATTAGGGAAATGAAAGTCCAAAGCCAAAGAGGTATCACCTGAAACCTGTCTGAACGGTCTTATCAAAAAGACAAGAAAACGCAAGCGTCAGGTACAATGTGGAAGAAAGCGAATCATCATTGGGCCCTGTGGGTGGCATTGGAACTTGGTGCAGAGGCAGTCGCAAACAATGTAAAGTTTCCTCACACAATTCAGAGGAGAACATCCATATCATCCAGCAACTTGCCTCAATTACCCCCCTTGGTACTACTCGGAACACATGAAATCACTAACTCCCAAAAATGACTCCATACCTGTTATCATGCCACAGTGTTTATAATAGCCTGGAGGGCATTATGCCTAGTGAAAGAACTCACACAGAGAAAAACACATATACATGCTCGCACATATATGGGAAATCTGAAACACAAACTAAGAAAACAAAAAACAAAAATCCTCAAAACAGAATGAAACAAGCCCAGCAATACATAAAGATGATTGCAAAGGTGGGGGGGGGGGGCAGGAAGGAGGGAAATAGGGAAAAGGTCAAAAGACATCACCGAATAAAAAAAGACCATGTCAACAGGGAAAGGGAGAGTAAAGGTGACTCAATATCTCAAATTCTAGTTTCCTCTTTTTCAGAGACCTTAGTTCAGTCCATTCCATTCACTAGACCTAGTAGAATAATAAGGAATTATCAGGACTTGACAGTTTTTGCATGATGAGTTCTTTACTTAGGATTTTGTATCCACAAGAACACAGTGCTTAGATTGCTAGGTAACTTAGATTTTCCATTATTTTTATGGTTTCTTGAAGTACCATGATGTCACAAAAAACTCCTTAGATCTAAGTGGACACTTTCATTACTCTAAACGTATGTACATACCACTAAAATAGTACAATAAAGGTAAGGTGCATTGTCCATCGCACAACAGTGATTGTTTTACACCTTGTTGTAGTGAGCTTTGGTGACGAAAAGGTTCGGGGTATCGAGCTCCTTATCAAATTCCATGCCATGGATTATGCAGAATATAGTAATCATGGTAATCAAGAAAATAATGATCTTCAAGATAATCATAATCTTCTGAATTGCTGACAGAGACAACTCACCCCCCGGGGACCAAACAGACGCTTAGGAGCCTGAGCTGCTCCAAGTGGCCTACACCACACCATCTTACGGAAAACATAAAGCACCAGTCAGCTCGAGACGGAAGTGTGGGAAGGCCTCTGCTCTTAGGCCTTTGCTTTCAGTGAGGTCAAGGTGCTGCCTTCAGGATGTTTTCAGCCTTTGAGACACGATTGGAACTCTCTACTGAAATGAGATATTCCCGTGCAACAAAACGCATTCCTTGCAAAGAACTGGGTCCCTGACGCGGTCCGGACTCCACACGGGCCGCAGCACCACACTCACGCACACACGCTCCCCCCAACAACCGGGGAGAGGTACAACCCATGCAATGAAAGACCGTTTGCCCAAGACCTCATTTCCAAAGGAGGCTGAGAGACGAGCACTGCCTGCTCCAGTACACACGCACTGGTTTCTAGGGACCCGCTGGGCTCCGAGTCACTTCTCCCTCGTGCTGCCTGGTGAGTCCCGGAGGAGATGTGATTGCCCAGGACTGAAACTCTTGAAACACGGAACGAATGCAAGACAGGAGGCGCTCCACGGAAACGGGAAGCACCACGCCCCACGGATAGGAAGAACATAACCCACAAGTCTGCCTTTGACGAGGAGCTTTTCCATCCACCTTCCTCGCCAGAGTGCGAAGAAGACGTTCCCACCCAACATGTCCCAAAGAGAAGACTTTGGACTCCATCCACAACACCCAGTTCTCTTCAGCACACATCTCCAAGTAGGAAAGAGTCTGGACCACCCTCTAAAACACAGAAGCGCCACTTATTCCTGGCTCCCTGGCTCCGAGTTCACTGATGGAATGCACAGTGCCTTCAGAAATGAAGAGCTCAACAGGGACTTGCACTTGCCCTAATCCAGACTCCTACCCCCTAGTCCCATTGACTCCCACGATAGAGGACCCCCTTTCGCCACAAGCGGGGTGAGATCTCCCCCTCCCAATCAGAGGGTGCAACTCTGCCACCAGGGACGGGGCGGGGAGGGGCGGGGCGCGGCGGGGCTGGGCAGGGCAGGAGAGCAGGTGTGGAGGGGGGAGGCAGGAGGCCTGTGTTCACCTGCTGCTTCCACTCTCCATCCCTTCAACCCCGTCCCCTGCTGGCCTCCAGCAACTCAGGCCCACCACCCTGACTCTCCCTGGAATGTTTCTCTGGACTCTCACCTCCCTTGTACTTCATTTTCACAGGCAGGAATGATTCCTCCTGCTCAAGGCTGCGACTTCCCTGGCCCTGCCTTGACATTTTCCCACAACCGCAGGTCCACGCTTTCCTTCCTTCGGTCGTTCCTTCATTCCTTTGTGCGTTCCCACCTCCACCCACCAACCACCAACCCAGTCAGACCTCCATGGGCACTCAGGGCGCCCCCCCTCTCGACCTGAGCCACTCCCCACCGCCTGAGCCTAACCCCTTACTCGATCTGGGGCCCTCCTCCTCCAGGGAACCGGGGTCCAACCCAGAAAGCCCACTCCTGAGGCCTCCAGACCACAGCCGCAAAGGAGCCCAAGAAGAAGCCCGGAGCACCGGGGGGCGGGGGGGGGTGCTCATGGAAGTGGAAGACAGAGAGGGGCAGGGGGGAAGGCCACGTGCGACCTTGTCGCGACGGTCCCTACCTTGGCAGCACCGCGACTGAGGCAGGTCCTGGAGGGAGGCTGTGGGTCTCAGCTGCTCCACCTTTAGGCTTCTCCCAGATGGTCTTTCGGGGGCGCCGGGGTGGGGGCATCGCATCGCGCTCTGCCCCAGCCAGTGCTGGCACTCCACCAGCGCGGCCAAAGACCCGAGGCGCCCGGGAAGCGCGTCCCGCGCCCTGGCCTCTGGCTCCAGGAGCAGCAGGAGCAGCAGGGCCGCCACCCTCCGAGGCTGGAGGCTCCTGGCTCCCAGTCTTCTCCACGCGGGGCTCCGCCCGCGCTCCCACGAGCGCTCCCGCCTGCACTACCGCTCCCCCTACCGCCAATGCCTTGGCTACCCCGTCGCAGGCGCCAGGCAGCAGCATGGCCCCGGTCGGGGGCTGAGGTTGGCGTCAGTCCCTGGCTGGCCCAGACACTTGGGGGCTTGGGGCGGCAGGCGGGCTGGGAGCCAACTCACAGCACCGCTGCAGCCTCAGCTGTGTCCCACGCCGGGCTCCGGCCCCGGCCCACGCGCACGCGCGCACTCGTGCGCGCGCTCCCGCACACCTGCTTGGGCCCAGGATCCAAGCCGCCCCATTCCCCCACCCCCACCGCCACCCCCTCCCCCACACCCTCCCAGGGGACACAGCTCCTGGGCGCCAGGGTCTGCACCACCGCACCTCCCTGTGCCCACCAGATGCTCTGACCGACTGCCCGCCAGCCTGACAGCCGGGAGCCAGGGAGAGGGCTCCAGAGACCAGGCCAGTGGGACAGGGACTGGCAGGTGTCTCCTCCCAAGGTGGACACCTCCCTGTCACCCCTCCAGAGACCCAGGAACCTTTTGCAAAGCTGGTTTCCCAGGGAGGTGGCTGGACGTGAACCCAGTGATCCCTCTTGCATCCCAGGCCTCTGTGTTTCTTGGTCACTCTGCCTCACATTCCCGCCAACCGTGGACATCAACAGCCGTGCACCCTCCTCGCTCGTGACCCGTGACCGCAAGGGCAGCCCTAAGGGACAGGGAGACACACTGGGCACACGAGACTCCTTCCACCTCCCTTCTCCTTGAAAGGCCGGTGCTTTTCAGCTCTGCATGCCCTTCCCATGGCCCTACCTGCACTGCACCACCAGCGGTCCCACCCTCAAGTCCACCCTGCCACCGCTGACTGTGGCACGTCCTTCGACTCTGTGGAACCGCCTGTCCACCTCCACTACCTCCCAACCCCCATGTTTTCTTCACCGTGTGCCTCAGATCCCAACTCCTCCGTGCCATTTTTCTTTTCTTGGGTTTCAATTGCTTTTCAACGTTTCTTTCTTTTGCTGAGAGAGAGAGAGAGAGAGAGGCCATCACCCATGCGATTGTGCAGCAAGCATCGACTGAACGTGCAAGGCGTACCAGAGCCTGCTCTGGAGGGCCAGTGTGCAGAGGTGGGCAAGGAAACGTATGTCTGAGGATTCAAGGGGAGCCACAGGACTACCGTCCAGGGTGAGGAGGAGTAGAGAGACCAAGCAGTCAAGGCTTTCGACGAAAGGAGCATCAAGGGCACGAACCTACGCAGCCCTGGAAGGAGAGCAGGGAGTCACGGACATATGGATCATCGAAGGCCAGTCCCAATGGGCAGCCTTCATCACGTGTCCTCACCTGAGGACTTGCAAAGAGGCACCCCCAGACTGGACCTGGTAGAAACAGGACTGACAGCAAAAGCACAACACTGGTCTGTGGACTTCATGCTCATGGGAAGGACACCATCCCACAAGCCCCACCGAGGGACTCTGGACTCTGGCGACTTGGACTTACTGTGGACCCTCAGGACCTGTCAGGACTCTTGCAAGTGCACAAGGGAAGACAAAACTAAGCCACACACCTAGGAGAACGGAGATGCAAAACCTTTCTCCCCCCAGGGGCAACGTCAACGATTCGCATGCTATACAAATGCAAATGCCCTCTGCGAGCATTAGAAAGGTCACCAGTTTTCCGCCTCCTTTATCAGTCTCCTACCACAAGTGCACTAGGGTTCCCTTGGCTCCATAGGGACCATTTGCCTGCATTCTCCGTGGGAGCAGCTTCCTTTCCTACCAGAACCCTCACGTGTGTCTCCCTGTCATGGCACGTACTGATAGATACGAGAATGACGTTTCCCTTTCATTTTGAACATTGTGCTGATGCCTCCCTCCTGGCTCTGCGTCTCCACTGAGAAGACGGTTTGGCTCAGTTTACATGGTGTGTGTGTGCGTGTGTGTGTGCGTGTGTGTGTGTGTGTGTGTGTATGTGTTTCTGTGTGTGTATGCACATACATATATATACACATACACGAAAGTGTGTACGTATATGCAGACGTGCATGTGTATGTCCATAGGTATCCACAGGGACACACAGGTAGATAGATGTATATATAAACCTAGCTGTTTTCTCTTTTGAAAAGACACACTGCAAACTCTGTGGGCCGCCTGGATGACTCAGCTGGGTAATGGTCCGACTTCGGGTCACGTCAGGCTCTCAGGCTTCCTGAGCTGAGTCGCGCCTAGTGCTCCGTGCTGACAGCTCAGAGCCTGGAACCTGATTCCCTTCTGGGTTTCCTCTCTCTCTCCCTGCCCCTCCCTCGCTCGTGCTCTCTCTGTCTCTCTCGCTTTCTCTCAGACGTGAACATTAAAAAAGAAACAGAAGCATGTGGCTCTGGATCTCGGCTCACGTCACGATCTCACAGTTTGTGAGGCTGAGCCTCCACAAGGAGCCCCCACCTCAAGATGGGCGCCAACGATGCGGAGCCCGCTGGCCCTCCTCTCTCTCTCCCTCCCTGCGTGCCCGATCCCTGCTCACGGGCACACATGCATGCGTCCACTCTCTCTCTGTCTCTCGGAATGAATGAAAGAAACAAAGAACCTCAAATGATAACACTAAAGGAACACCGTCGAGTTCATTACTACAGCGAATGAGTGGCTGTGCCCGTGGCCAGCACCTGCCCTGGGGAACGTTCTATTTCCTATCTGTTCATGTTTCTTCACTCTGGAGACACCGGGAGCCAGAGAGCAAGCCGGTAAGCCAGTGACCGCCAGTGGGGGAGGGGCAGAGAAGCAGAGAGCCAGACACACACAGAATCTGAAAACAGGCTCCAGGGCCTGAGCAGGGGGCACAGAGCCCAGCGCAGGGCTGGAACTCGGGAACCGCGAGGGCGTGACCTGAGCCCAAGTCGGAAGCTCAACCCACTGAACCACCCAGGCGCCCGGGAAAGGTTCCATTCAGGAGTCCACTCCATCCATCCCCGCCCATTTCCGCAAGGTCAGAGCCCTTACGACACATACCACCAGGAAGGATGCTATACAACTGTCCACAACCTGCCCTCTGTCTTCCAAAGAGGCTGCCCTGACGATATCTAGCAAAGAGGGCGCTCTGATCAAAAGGCCCACGGATAAAGGTCACGCCTGCCTACCCACCCTTAGGGCCTGATGACTCCCCAGGTTCCCCTTGCAGCGCACTTTGTCCCATTGGAAACGTCGTGCCTTTGGGTTCCAAGGTGCCCTGCAGCTGAGCGCGGGCCACCGGGAACGACCTCACCGCAGCTACCTACCAGGAGACAGCTTGGCACCCTTCACCCTTCCTGCAGGCCCTGTGCTCAGGGTCTCGGGCCAGCCAGGGCGCAGGACACAAGCAGAGAACGTTAGCATTTGAGGACGCAGAAACGGCCTCGGGGTTCCCCTACTCGGGGACCACGTTCACCACCTGATCGCCGGCGACGTTGGCAACTGGCACACAGGGCGACGGGGAGTGTGGACCGCATGGAATGAGGGCTCTCGGCCGCATCTCCTGCAATTCAGAGGGGCAACTGGCAAAGGTCACCTCAGTCACCAGCTCCCAAGAAGCCTCCCTGCGGAAGGGATGGTGCCATCGACAGCCTGTTCCTCCTTCCAGCCCTGCCTGGGTTTCAGGGGGAGCACAGCACCGGCGGGGGGGGCGGGGGTCCTGGGAAGGTCCAGCTGACCCATGCCCCCCGCTGTGCCGCCACCCTCACTAGGAGCCCCGCGTGTCACTGTCCAAAGTGTCTCAGGCTGGATGTGAAATGGTAGGGTTCCCCGCAGAGAGCGTGACTCAGGCCCTAGAGCCTATTTTGCTGGATTCCCCGTTTGAGGGCACACGCACGTCTCCAAGCCCACCTCTGCTCGCAGGACACGCACGCTAGGTGCAAATGCTTTCCCTGCCTCTCGACAGGCAGCAGTGGGAAAGCCAGCGGTGCAGCACGCTCATGTGGAGCCCGACTGCCTGGCTTCCTGCCTCGAGTCCTCCCGCTTCACAGCAGTGACCCCCGCAACACATTCTTTCACATCTTCCCTTGGAAATACGAACGGGGGACCAGAGTCCTTGCCGAGGTACTCTGTGTCGTCAGCATAGATCTCTCAAGTGCTCAGAACAGTGCCTGGAACAGGCTAAGCGCTCTGCCGAGGTGGGATAAGACCAAGGAGAAAACAAACACGCATAGGCAGTCCCCTCCCTCGTGGCCAGCACCTAGGCAACTGCTGGGGATGGTGAGGCAGGGGAGGGATCCCTTCCTTCCCCCGACGACGACGACGACGACGACGACGACGACGACGACGACGGTGCCCGGCTCCCCCTCCCTCCTCAGGACTTCCCGCTGGCATCAAGAAAACCTCCCTGCCGGATTCTGGCTGGTGCCGGCTAGGAACCCAGTGCCTCAGGGAGAGGCCCTGGCACATCTCCCTGGATACTTGGACGGGCTTCAGGTCAAAAGACTCTGCCTCCTCACCTATATGGCAACAGGGACTGCACACCCGTGGAGCCGCTTGAGGACTTGCAAAGCATCAAAGGTGTTCGGACCGCAACCAAGTTTCGAGGACACGCACGGCCACTACTTTACCAAGGAAACCTCTCACATGGCGAGCTCATGGATCAATATCCATGCGATGACTTAGGCAGAATCATCACGGTAATCAGGAAGGTAATGATACTCAAGGTCACCATAATCTCCTTCGTTCCGGAGAGACACAACTCACCCCTCGGGGACCAAACACACGCTTAGGAGCCTGAGCGGCTCCAAGGGGCCTACACCACACCATCTTACGGAAAACGTAAAGCACCAGTCAGCTCGAGACGGAAGTGTGGGAAAGCCTCTGCTCTTAGGCCTTTGCTTTCAGTGAGGTCAAGGTGCTGCCTTCAGGATGTTTTCAGCCTTTGAGACACGATTGGAACTCTCTACTGAAATGAGATATTCCCGTGCAACAGAACGCATTCCTTGCAAAGAACTGGGTCCCTGACGCGGTCCGGACTCCACACGGGCCGCAGCACCACACTCACGCGCACACGCTCCCCCCAACAACCGGGGAGAGGTACAACCCATGCAATGAAAGACCGTTTGCCCAAGACCTCATTTCCAAAGGAGGCTGAGAGACGAGCACTGCCTGCTCCAGTACACACGCACTGGTTTCTAGGGACCCGCTGGGCTCCGAGTCACTTCTCCCTCGTGCTGCCTGGTGAGTCCCGGAGGAGATGTGATTGCCCAGGACTGAAACTCTTGAAACACGAAACGAATGCAAGACAGGAGGCGCTCCACGGAAACGGGAAGCACCACGCCCCACGGATAGGAAGAACATAACCCACAAGTCTGCCTTTGACGAGGAGCTTTTCCATCCACCTTCCTCGCCAGAGTGCGAAGAAGACGTTCCCACCCAACATGTCCCAAAGAGAAGACTTTGGACTCCATCCACAACACCCAGTTCTCTTCAGCACACATCTCCAAGTAGGAAAGAGTCTGGACCACTCTCTAAAACACAGAAGCGCCACTTATTCCTGGCTCCCTGGCTCCGAGTTCATTGATGGAATGCACAGTGCCTTCAGAAATGAAGAGCTCACCAGGGACTTGCACTTGCCCTAATCCAGACTCCTACCCCCTAGTCCCATTGACTCCCACGATAGAGGACCCCCTTTCGCCACAAGCGGGGTGAGATCTCCCCCTCCCCATCAGAGGGTGCAACTCTGCCACCAGGGGCGGGGTGGGGCGGGGCGGGGCGGGGCGGGGCGGGGCGGGGCGCGGCGGGGCTGGGCAGGGCAGGAGAGCAGGTGTGTAGGGGGGAGGCAGGAGGCCTGTGTTCACCTGCTGCTTCCACTCTCCATCCCTTCAACACCGTCCCCTGCTGGCCTCCAGCAACTCAGGCCCACCACCCTGACTCTCCCTGGAATGTTTCTCTGGACTCTCACGTCCCTTGTACTTCATTTACACAGGCAGGAATGATTCCTCCTGCTCAAGGCTGCGACTTCCCTGGCCCTGCCTTGACACTTTCCCACAACCGCAGGTCCACGCTTTCCTTCCTTCCATCGTTCCTTCGTTCCTTTGTGCGTTCCCACCTCCACCCACCAACCACCAACCCAGTCAGACCTCCATGGGCACTCAGGGCACCACCCCTCTCGACCTGAGCCACTCCCCACAGCCTGAGCCTAACCCCTTACTCGATCTGGGGCCCTCCTCCTCCAGGGAACCGGGGTCCAACCCAGAAAGCCCACTCCTGAGGCCTCCAGACCACAGCCGCAAAGGAGCCCAAGAAGAAGCCCGGAGCACCGGGGGGCGGGGGGGGTGCTCATGGAAGTGGAAGACAGAGAGGGGCAGGGGGGAAGGCCACGTGCGACCTTGTCGCGAGGGTCCCTACCTTGGCAGCACCGCGACTGAGGCAGGTCCTGGAGGGAGGCTGTGGGTCTCAGCTGCTCCACCTTTAGGCTTCTCCCAGATGGTCTTTCGGGGGCGCCGGGGTGGGGGCATCGCATCGCGCTCTGCCCCAGCCAGTGCTGGCACTCCACCAGCGCGGCCAAAGACCGAGGCGCCCGGGAAGCGCGTCCCGCGCCCTGGCCTCTGGCTCCAGGAGCAGCAGGAGCAGCAGGGCCGCCGCCCTCCGAGGCTGGAGGCTCCTGGCTCCCAGTCTTCTCCACGCGGGGCTCCGCCCGCGCTCCCGCGAGCGCTCCCGCCTGCACTACCGCTCCCCCTACCGCCAATGCCGTGGCTACCCCGTCGCAGGCGCCAGGCAGCAGCATGGCGCCGGTCGGGGGCTGAGGTGGGCGTCAGTCCCTGGCTGGCCCAGACACTTGGGGGCTTGGGGCGGCAGGCGGGCTGGGAGCCAACTCACAGCACCGCTGCAGCCTCAGCTGTGTCCCTCGCCGGGCTCCGGCCCCGGCCCACGCGCATGCGCGCACTCGTGCGCGCGCTCCCGCACACCTGCTTGGGCCCAGGATCCAAGCCGCCCCACCCCCCCGCCAGGGGACACAGCTCCTGGGCGCCAGGGTCTGCACCACCGCACCTCCCTGTGCCCACCAGATGCTCTGACCCACTGCCCGCCAGCCTGACAGCCGGGAGCCAGGCAGAGGGCTCCAGAGACCAGGCCAGTGGGACAGGGACTAGCAGGTGTCTCCTCCCAAGGTGGACACCTCCCTGTCACCCCTCAAGAGACCCAGGAACCTTTTGCAAAGCTGGTTTCCCAGGGAGGTGGCTGGACGTGAACCCAGTGATCCCTCTTGCATCCCAGGCCTCTGTGTTTCTTGGTCACTCTGCCTCACATTCCCGCCAACCGTGGACACCAACAGCCGTGCACCCTCCTCGCTCGTGACCCGTGACCGCAAGGGCAGCCCTAAGGGACAGGGAGACACACTGGGCACACGAGACTCCTTCCACCTCCCTTCTCCTTGAAAGGCCGGTGCTTTTCAGCTCTGCATGCCCTTCCCATGGCCCTACCTGCACTGCACCACCAGCGGTCCCACCCTCAAGTCCACCCTGCCACCGCTGACTGTGGCACGTCCTTCGACTCTGTGGAACCGCCTGTCCACCTCCACTACCCCCCAACCCCCATGTTTTCTTCACAGTGTGCCTCAGATCCCAACTCCTCCGTGCCATTTTTCTTTTCTTGGGTTTCAATTGCTTTTCAACGTTTCTTTCTTTTGCTGAGAGAGAGAGAGAGAGAGGCCATCACCCATGCGATTGTGCAGCAAGCATCGACTGAACGTGCAAGGCGTACCAGAGCCTGCTCTGGAGGGCCAGTGTGCAGAGGTGGGCAAGGAAACGTATGTCTGAGGATTCAAGGGGAGCCACAGGACTACCGTCCAGGGTGAGGAGGAGTAGAGAGACCAAGCAGTCAAGGCTTTCGACGAAAGGAGCATCAAGGGCACGAACCTACGCAGCCCTGGAAGGAGAGCAGGGAGTCACGGACATATGGATCATCGAAGGCCAGTCCCAATGGGCAGCCTTCATCACGTGTCCTCACCTGAGGACTTGCAAAGAGGCACCCCCAGACTGGACCTGGTAGAAACAGGACTGACAGCAAAAGCACAACACTGGTCTGTGGACTTCATGGTCATGGGAAGGACACCATCCCACAAGCCCCACCGAGGGACTCTGGACTCTGGCGACTTGGACTTACTGTGGACCCTCAGGACCTGTCAGGACTCTTGCAAGTGCACAAGGGAAGACAAAACTAAGCCACACACCAAGGAGAACGGAGATGCAAAACCTTTCTCCCCCCAGGGGCAACGTCAACGATTCGCATGCTATACAAATGCAAATGCCCTCTGCGAGCATTAGAAAGGTCACCAGTTTTCCGCCTCCTTTATCAGTCTCCTACCACAAGTGCACTAGGGTTCCCTTGGCTCCATAGGGACCATTTGCCTGCATTCTCCGTGGGAGCAGCTTCCTTTCCTACCAGAACCCTCACGTGTGTCTCCCTGTCATGGCACGTACTGATAGATACGAGAATGACATTTCCCTCTCATTTTGAACATTGTGCTGATGCCTCCCTCCTGGCTCTGCGTCTCCACTGAGAAGACTGTTTGGCTCAGTTTACATGGTGTGTGTGTGCGTGTGTGTGTGTGTGTGTGTGTGTGTGTGTGTGTGTATGTGTTTCTGTGTGTGTATGCACATACATATATATACACACACACGAAAGTGTGTACGTATATGCAGACGTGTATGTGTATGTCCATAGGTATCCACAGGGACACACAGGTAGATAGATGTATATATAAACCTAGCTGTTTTCTCTTTTGAAAAGACACACTGCAAACTCTGTGGGCCGCCTGGATGACTCAGCTGGGTAATGGTCCGACTTCGGGTCACGTCAGGCTCTCAGGCTTCCTGAGCTGAGTCGCGCCTAGTGCTCCGTGCTGACAGCTCAGAGCCTGGAACCTGATTCCCTTCTGGGTTTCCTCTCTCTCTCCCTGCCCCTCCCTCGCTTGTGCTCTCTCTGTCTCTCTCGCTTTCTCTCAGACGTGAACATTAAAAAAGAAACAGAAGCATGTGGCTCTGGATCTCGGCTCACGTCACGATCTCACAGTTTGTGAGGCTGAGCCTCCACAAGGAGCCCCCACCTCAAGATGGGCGCCAACGATGCGGAGCCCGCTGGCCCTCCTCTCTCTCTCCCTCCCTGCGTGCCCTATCCCTGCTCACGGGCACACATGCATGCGTCCACTCTCTCTCTGTCTCTCGGAATGAATGAAAGAAACAGAGAACCTCAAATGATAACACTAAAGGAACACCGTCGAGTTCATTACTACAGCGAATGAGTGGCTGTGCCCGTGGCCAGCACCTGCCCTGGGGAACGTTCTATTTCCTATCTGTTCATGTTTCTTCACTCTGGAGACACAGGGAGCCAGAGAGCAAGCCGGTAAGCCAGTGACCGCCAGTGGGGGAGGGGCAGAGAAGCAGAGAGCCAGACACACACAGAATCTGAAAACAGGCTCCAGGGCCTGAGCAGGGGGCACAGAGCCCAGCGCAGGGCTGGAACTCGGGAACCGCGAGGGCGTGACCTGAGCCCGAGTCGGAAGCTCAACCCACTGAACCACCCAGGCGCCCGGGGAAGGTTCCATTCAGGAGTCCACTCCATCCATCCCCGCCCATTTCCGCAAGGTCAGAGCCCTTACGACACATACCACCAGGAAGGATGCTATACAACTGTCCACAACCTGCCCTCTGTCTTCCAAAGAGGCTGCCCTGACGATATCTAGCAAAGAGGGCGCTCTGATCAAAAGGCCCACGGATAAAGGTCACGCCTGCCTACCCACCCTTAGGGCCTGATGACTCCCCAGGTTCCCCTTGCAGCGCACTTTGTCCCATTGGAAACGTCGTGCCTTTGGGTTCCAAGGTGCCCTGCAGCTGAGCGCGGGCCACCGGGAACGACCTCACCGCAGCTACCTACCAGGAGACAGCTTGGCACCCTTCACCCTTCCTGCAGGCCCTGTGCTCAGGGTCTCGGGCCAGCCAGGGCGCAGGACACAAGCAGAGAACGTTAGCATTTGAGGACGCAGAAACGGCCTCGGGGTTCCCCTACTCGGGGACCACGTTCACCACCTGATCGCCGGCGACGTTGGCAACTGGCACACAGGGCGACGGGGAGTGTGGACCGCATGGAATGAGGGCTCTCGGCCGCATCTCCTGCAATTCAGAGGGGCAACTGGCAAAGGTCACCTCAGTCACCAGCTCCCAAGAAGCCTCCCTGCGGAAGGGATGGTGCCATCGACAGCCTGTTCCTCCTTCCAGCCCTGCCTGGGTTTCAGGGGGAGCACAGCACCGGCGGGGGGGGCGGGGGTCCTGGGAAGGTCCAGCTGACCCATGCCCCCCGCTGTGCCGCCACCCTCACTAGGAGCCCCGCGTGTCACTGTCCAAAGTGTCTCAGGCTGGATGTGAAATGGTAGGGTTCCCCGCAGAGAGCGTGACTCAGGCCCTAGAGCCTATTTTGCTGGATTCCCCGTTTGAGGGCACACGCACGTCTCCAAGCCCACCTCTGCTCGCAGGACACGCACGCTAGGTGCAAATGCTTTCCCTGCCTCTCGACAGGCAGCAGTGGGAAAGCCAGCGGTGCAGCACGCTCATGTGGAGCCCGACTGCCTGGCTTCCTGCCTCGAGTCCTCCCGCTTCACAGCAGTGACCCCCGCAACACATTCTTTCACATCTTCCCTTGGAAATACGAACGGGGGACCAGAGTCCTTGCCGAGGTACTCTGTGTCGTCAGCATAGATCTCTCAAGTGCTCAGAACAGTGCCTGGAACAGGCTAAGCGCTCTGCCGAGGTGGGATAAGACCAAGGAGAAAACAAACACGCATAGGCAGTCCCCTCCCTCGTGGCCAGCACCTAGGCAACTGCTGGGGATGGTGAGGCAGGGGAGGGATCCCTTCCTTCCCCCGACGACGACGACGACGACGACGACGACGACGACGACGGTGCCCGGCTCCCCCTCCCTCCTCAGGACTTCCCGCTGGCATCAAGAAAACCTCCCTGCCGGATTCTGGCTGGTGCCGGCTAGGAACCCAGTGCCTCAGGGAGAGGCCCTGGCACATCTCCCTGGATACTTGGACGGGCTTCAGGTCAAAAGACTCTGCCTCCTCACCTATATGGCAACAGGGACTGCACACCCGTGGAGCCGCTTGAGGACTTGCAAAGCATCAAAGGTGTTCGGACCGCAACCAAGTTTCGAGGACACGCACGGCCACTACTTTACCAAGGAAACCTCTCACATGGCGAGCTCATGGATCAATATCCATGCGATGACTTAGGCAGAATCATCACGGTAATCAGGAAGGTAATGATACTCAAGGTCACCATAATCTCCTTCGTTCCGGAGAGACACAACTCACCCCTCGGGGACCAAACACACGCTTAGGAGCCTGAGCGGCTCCAAGGGGCCTACACCACACCATCTTACGGAAAACGTAAAGCACCAGTCAGCTCGAGACGGAAGTGTGGGAAAGCCTCTGCTCTTAGGCCTTTGCTTTCAGTGAGGTCAAGGTGCTGCCTTCAGGATGTTTTCAGCCTTTGAGACACGATTGGAACTCTCTACTGAAATGAGATATTCCCGTGCAACAGAACGCATTCCTTGCAAAGAACTGGGTCCCTGACGCGGTCCGGACTCCACACGGGCCGCAGCACCACACTCACGCGCACACGCTCCCCCCAACAACCGGGGAGAGGTACAACCCATGCAATGAAAGACCGTTTGCCCAAGACCTCATTTCCAAAGGAGGCTGAGAGACGAGCACTGCCTGCTCCAGTACACACGCACTGGTTTCTAGGGACCCGCTGGGCTCCGAGTCACTTCTCCCTCGTGCTGCCTGGTGAGTCCCGGAGGAGATGTGATTGCCCAGGACTGAAACTCTTGAAACACGGAACGAATGCAAGACAGGAGGCGCTCCACGGAAACGGGAAGCACCACGCCCCACGGATAGGAAGAACATAACCCACAAGTCTGCCTTTGACGAGGAGCTTTTCCATCCACCTTCCTCGCCAGAGTGCGAAGAAGACGTTCCCACCCAACATGTCCCAAAGAGAAGACTTTGGACTCCATCCACAACACCCAGTTCTCTTCAGCACACATCTCCAAGTAGGAAAGAGTCTGGACCACTCTCTAAAACACAGAAGCGCCACTTATTCCTGGCTCCCTGGCTCCGAGTTCATTGATGGAATGCACAGTGCCTTCAGAAATGAAGAGCTCACCAGGGACTTGCACTTGCCCTAATCCAGACTCCTACCCCCTAGTCCCATTGACTCCCACGATAGAGGACCCCCTTTCGCCACAAGCGGGGTGAGATCTCCCCCTCCCCATCAGAGGGTGCAACTCTGCCACCAGGGGCGGGGTGGGGCGGGGCGGGGCGGGGCGGGGCGGGGCGCGGCGGGGCTGGGCAGGGCAGGAGAGCAGGTGTGTAGGGGGGAGGCAGGAGGCCTGTGTTCACCTGCTGCTTCCACTCTCCATCCCTTCAACACCGTCCCCTGCTGGCCTCCAGCAACTCAGGCCCACCACCCTGACTCTCCCTGGAATGTTTCTCTGGACTCTCACGTCCCTTGTACTTCATTTTCACAGGCAGGAATGATTCCTCCTGCTCAAGGCTGCGACTTCCCTGGCCCTGCCTTGACACTTTCCCACAACCGCAGGTCCACGCTTTCCTTCCTTCCATCGTTCCTTCGTTCCTTTGTGCGTTCCCACCTCCACCCACCAACCACCAACCCAGTCAGACCTCCATGGGCACTCAGGGCACCACCCCTCTCGACCTGAGCCACTCCCCACAGCCTGAGCCTAACCCCTTACTCGATCTGGGGCCCTCCTCCTCCAGGGAACCGGGGTCCAACCCAGAAAGCCCACTCCTGAGGCCTCCAGACCACAGCCGCAAAGGAGCCCAAGAAGAAGCCCGGAGCACCGGGGGGCGGGGGGGGTGCTCATGGAAGTGGAAGACAGAGAGGGGCACGGGGGAAGGCCACGTGCGACCTTGTCGCGAGGGTCCCTACCTTGGCAGCACCGCGACTGAGGCAGGTCCTGGAGGGAGGCTGTGGGTCTCAGCTGCTCCACCTTTAGGCTTCTCCCAGATGGTCTTTCGGGGGCGCCGGGGTGGGGGCATCGCATCGCGCTCTGCCCCAGCCAGTGCTGGCACTCCACCAGCGCGGCCAAAGACCGAGGCGCCCGGGAAGCGCGTCCCGCGCCCTGGCCTCTGGCTCCAGGAGCAGCAGGAGCAGCAGGGCCGCCGCCCTCCGAGGCTGGAGGCTCCTGGCTCCCAGTCTTCTCCACGCGGGGCTCCGCCCGCGCTCCCGCGAGCGCTCCCGCCTGCACTACCGCTCCCCCTACCGCCAATGCCGTGGCTACCCCGTCGCAGGCGCCAGGCAGCAGCATGGCGCCGGTCGGGGGCTGAGGTGGGCGTCAGTCCCTGGCTGGCCCAGACACTTGGGGGCTTGGGGCGGCAGGCGGGCTGGGAGCCAACTCACAGCACCGCTGCAGCCTCAGCTGTGTCCCTCGCCGGGCTCCGGCCCCGGCCCACGCGCATGCGCGCACTCGTGCGCGCGCTCCCGCACACCTGCTTGGGCCCAGGATCCAAGCCGCCCCACCCCCCCGCCAGGGGACACAGCTCCTGGGCGCCAGGGTCTGCACCACCGCACCTCCCTGTGCCCACCAGATGCTCTGACCCACTGCCCGCCAGCCTGACAGCCGGGAGCCAGGCAGAGGGCTCCAGAGACCAGGCCAGTGGGACAGGGACTAGCAGGTGTCTCCTCCCAAGGTGGACACCTCCCTGTCACCCCTCAAGAGACCCAGGAACCTTTTGCAAAGCTGGTTTCCCAGGGAGGTGGCTGGACGTGAACCCAGTGATCCCTCTTGCATCCCAGGCCTCTGTGTTTCTTGGTCACTCTGCCTCACATTCCCGCCAACCGTGGACACCAACAGCCGTGCACCCTCCTCGCTCGTGACCCGTGACCGCAAGGGCAGCCCTAAGGGACAGGGAGACACACTGGGCACACGAGACTCCTTCCACCTCCCTTCTCCTTGAAAGGCCGGTGCTTTTCAGCTCTGCATGCCCTTCCCATGGCCCTACCTGCACTGCACCACCAGCGGTCCCACCCTCAAGTCCACCCTGCCACCGCTGACTGTGGCACGTCCTTCGACTCTGTGGAACCGCCTGTCCACCTCCACTACCCCCCAACCCCCATGTTTTCTTCACAGTGTGCCTCAGATCCCAACTCCTCCGTGCCATTTTTCTTTTCTTGGGTTTCAATTGCTTTTCAACGTTTCTTTCTTTTGCTGAGAGAGAGAGAGAGAGAGGCCATCACCCATGCGATTGTGCAGCAAGCATCGACTGAACGTGCAAGGCGTACCAGAGCCTGCTCTGGAGGGCCAGTGTGCAGAGGTGGGCAAGGAAACGTATGTCTGAGGATTCAAGGGGAGCCACAGGACTACCGTCCAGGGTGAGGAGGAGTAGAGAGACCAAGCAGTCAAGGCTTTCGACGAAAGGAGCATCAAGGGCACGAACCTACGCAGCCCTGGAAGGAGAGCAGGGAGTCACGGACATATGGATCATCGAAGGCCAGTCCCAATGGGCAGCCTTCATCACGTGTCCTCACCTGAGGACTTGCAAAGAGGCACCCCCAGACTGGACCTGGTAGAAACAGGACTGACAGCAAAAGCACAACACTGGTCTGTGGACTTCATGGTCATGGGAAGGACACCATCCCACAAGCCCCACCGAGGGACTCTGGACTCTGGCGACTTGGACTTACTGTGGACCCTCAGGACCTGTCAGGACTCTTGCAAGTGCACAAGGGAAGACAAAACTAAGCCACACACCAAGGAGAACGGAGATGCAAAACCTTTCTCCCCCCAGGGGCAACGTCAACGATTCGCATGCTATACAAATGCAAATGCCCTCTGCGAGCATTAGAAAGGTCACCAGTTTTCCGCCTCCTTTATCAGTCTCCTACCACAAGTGCACTAGGGTTCCCTTGGCTCCATAGGGACCATTTGCCTGCATTCTCCGTGGGAGCAGCTTCCTTTCCTACCAGAACCCTCACGTGTGTCTCCCTGTCATGGCACGTACTGATAGATACGAGAATGACATTTCCCTCTCATTTTGAACATTGTGCTGATGCCTCCCTCCTGGCTCTGCGTCTCCACTGAGAAGACTGTTTGGCTCAGTTTACATGGTGTGTGTGTGCGTGTGTGTGTGTGTGTGTGTGTGTGTGTGTGTGTGTATGTGTTTCTGTGTGTGTATGCACATACATATATATACACACACACGAAAGTGTGTACGTATATGCAGACGTGTATGTGTATGTCCATAGGTATCCACAGGGACACACAGGTAGATAGATGTATATATAAACCTAGCTGTTTTCTCTTTTGAAAAGACACACTGCAAACTCTGTGGGCCGCCTGGATGACTCAGCTGGGTAATGGTCCGACTTCGGGTCACGTCAGGCTCTCAGGCTTCCTGAGCTGAGTCGCGCCTAGTGCTCCGTGCTGACAGCTCAGAGCCTGGAACCTGATTCCCTTCTGGGTTTCCTCTCTCTCTCCCTGCCCCTCCCTCGCTTGTGCTCTCTCTGTCTCTCTCGCTTTCTCTCAGACGTGAACATTAAAAAAGAAACAGAAGCATGTGGCTCTGGATCTCGGCTCACGTCACGATCTCACAGTTTGTGAGGCTGAGCCTCCACAAGGAGCCCCCACCTCAAGATGGGCGCCAACGATGCGGAGCCCGCTGGCCCTCCTCTCTCTCTCCCTCCCTGCGTGCCCTATCCCTGCTCACGGGCACACATGCATGCGTCCACTCTCTCTCTGTCTCTCGGAATGAATGAAAGAAACAGAGAACCTCAAATGATAACACTAAAGGAACACCGTCGAGTTCATTACTACAGCGAATGAGTGGCTGTGCCCGTGGCCAGCACCTGCCCTGGGGAACGTTCTATTTCCTATCTGTTCATGTTTCTTCACTCTGGAGACACAGGGAGCCAGAGAGCAAGCCGGTAAGCCAGTGACCGCCAGTGGGGGAGGGGCAGAGAAGCAGAGAGCCAGACACACACAGAATCTGAAAACAGGCTCCAGGGCCTGAGCAGGGGGCACAGAGCCCAGCGCAGGGCTGGAACTCGGGAACCGCGAGGGCGTGACCTGAGCCCGAGTCGGAAGCTCAACCCACTGAACCACCCAGGCGCCCGGGGAAGGTTCCATTCAGGAGTCCACTCCATCCATCCCCGCCCATTTCCGCAAGGTCAGAGCCCTTACGACACATACCACCAGGAAGGATGCTATACAACTGTCCACAACCTGCCCTCTGTCTTCCAAAGAGGCTGCCCTGACGATATCTAGCAAAGAGGGCGCTCTGATCAAAAGGCCCACGGATAAAGGTCACGCCTGCCTACCTACCCTTAGGGCCTGATGACTCCCCAGGTTCCCCTTGCAGCGCACTTTGTCCCATTGGAAACGTCGTGCCTTTGGGTTCCAAGGTGCCCTGCAGCTGAGCGCGGGCCACCGGGAACGACCTCACCGCAGCTACCTACCAGGAGACAGCTTGGCACCCTTCACCCTTCCTGCAGGCCCTGTGCTCAGGGTCTCGGGCCAGCCAGGGCGCAGGACACAAGCAGAGAACGTTAGCATTTGAGGACGCAGAAACGGCCTCGGGGTTCCCCTACTCGGGGACCACGTTCACCACCTGATCGCCGGCGACGTTGGCAACTGGCACACAGGGCGACGGGGAGTGTGGACCGCATGGAATGAGGGCTCTCGGCCGCATCTCCTGCAATTCAGAGGGGCAACTGGCAAAGGTCACCTCAGTCACCAGCTCCCAAGAAGCCTCCCTGCGGAAGGGATGGTGCCATCGACAGCCTGTTCCTCCTTCCAGCCCTGCCTGGGTTTCAGGGGGAGCACAGCACCGGCGGGGGGGGCGGGGGTCCTGGGAAGGTCCAGCTGACCCATGCCCCCCGCTGTGCCGCCACCCTCACTAGGAGCCCCGCGTGTCACTGTCCAAAGTGTCTCAGGCTGGATGTGAAATGGTAGGGTTCCCCGCAGAGAGCGTGACTCAGGCCCTAGAGCCTATTTTGCTGGATTCCCCGTTTGAGGGCACACGCACGTCTCCAAGCCCACCTCTGCTCGCAGGACACGCACGCTAGGTGCAAATGCTTTCCCTGCCTCTCGACAGGCAGCAGTGGGAAAGCCAGCGGTGCAGCACGCTCATGTGGAGCCCGACTGCCTGGCTTCCTGCCTCGAGTCCTCCCGCTTCACAGCAGTGACCCCCGCAACACATTCTTTCACATCTTCCCTTGGAAATACGAACGGGGGACCAGAGTCCTTGCCGAGGTACTCTGTGTCGTCAGCATAGATCTCTCAAGTGCTCAGAACAGTGCCTGGAACAGGCTAAGCGCTCTGCCGAGGTGGGATAAGACCAAGGAGAAAACAAACACGCATAGGCAGTCCCCTCCCTCGTGGCCAGCACCTAGGCAACTGCTGGGGATGGTGAGGCAGGGGAGGGATCCCTTCCTTCCCCCGACGACGACGACGACGACGACGACGACGACGACGACGGTGCCCGGCTCCCCCTCCCTCCTCAGGACTTCCCGCTGGCATCAAGAAAACCTCCCTGCCGGATTCTGGCTGGTGCCGGCTAGGAACCCAGTGCCTCAGGGAGAGGCCCTGGCACATCTCCCTGGATACTTGGACGGGCTTCAGGTCAAAAGACTCTGCCTCCTCACCTATATGGCAACAGGGACTGCACACCCGTGGAGCCGCTTGAGGACTTGCAAAGCATCAAAGGTGTTCGGACCGCAACCAAGTTTCGAGGACACGCACGGCCACTACTTTACCAAGGAAACCTCTCACATGGCGAGCTCATGGATCAATATCCATGCGATGACTTAGGCAGAATCATCACGGTAATCAGGAAGGTAATGATACTCAAGGTCACCATAATCTCCTTCGTTCCGGAGAGACACAACTCACCCCTCGGGGACCAAACACACGCTTAGGAGCCTGAGCGGCTCCAAGGGGCCTACACCACACCATCTTACGGAAAACGTAAAGCACCAGTCAGCTCGAGACGGAAGTGTGGGAAAGCCTCTGCTCTTAGGCCTTTGCTTTCAGTGAGGTCAAGGTGCTGCCTTCAGGATGTTTTCAGCCTTTGAGACACGATTGGAACTCTCTACTGAAATGAGATATTCCCGTGCAACAGAACGCATTCCTTGCAAAGAACTGGGTCCCTGACGCGGTCCGGACTCCACACGGGCCGCAGCACCACACTCACGCGCACACGCTCCCCCCAACAACCGGGGAGAGGTACAACCCATGCAATGAAAGACCGTTTGCCCAAGACCTCATTTCCAAAGGAGGCTGAGAGACGAGCACTGCCTGCTCCAGTACACACGCACTGGTTTCTAGGGACCCGCTGGGCTCCGAGTCACTTCTCCCTCGTGCTGCCTGGTGAGTCCCGGAGGAGATGTGATTGCCCAGGACTGAAACTCTTGAAACACGGAACGAATGCAAGACAGGAGGCGCTCCACGGAAACGGGAAGCACCACGCCCCACGGATAGGAAGAACATAACCCACAAGTCTGCCTTTGACGAGGAGCTTTTCCATCCACCTTCCTCGCCAGAGTGCGAAGAAGACGTTCCCACCCAACATGTCCCAAAGAGAAGACTTTGGACTCCATCCACAACACCCAGTTCTCTTCAGCACACATCTCCAAGTAGGAAAGAGTCTGGACCACTCTCTAAAACACAGAAGCGCCACTTATTCCTGGCTCCCTGGCTCCGAGTTCATTGATGGAATGCACAGTGCCTTCAGAAATGAAGAGCTCACCAGGGACTTGCACTTGCCCTAATCCAGACTCCTACCCCCTAGTCCCATTGACTCCCACGATAGAGGACCCCCTTTCGCCACAAGCGGGGTGAGATCTCCCCCTCCCCATCAGAGGGTGCAACTCTGCCACCAGGGGCGGGGTGGGGCGGGGCGGGGCGGGGCGGGGCGGGGCGGGGCGCGGCGGGGCTGGGCAGGGCAGGAGAGCAGGTGTGTAGGGGGGAGGCAGGAGGCCTGTGTTCACCTGCTGCTTCCACTCTCCATCCCTTCAACACCGTCCCCTGCTGGCCTCCAGCAACTCAGGCCCACCACCCTGACTCTCCCTGGAATGTTTCTCTGGACTCTCACGTCCCTTGTACTTCATTTTCACAGGCAGGAATGATTCCTCCTGCTCAAGGCTGCGACTTCCCTGGCCCTGCCTTGACACTTTCCCACAACCGCAGGTCCACGCTTTCCTTCCTTCCATCGTTCCTTCGTTCCTTTGTGCGTTCCCACCTCCACCCACCAACCACCAACCCAGTCAGACCTCCATGGGCACTCAGGGCACCACCCCTCTCGACCTGAGCCACTCCCCACAGCCTGAGCCTAACCCCTTACTCGATCTGGGGCCCTCCTCCTCCAGGGAACCGGGGTCCAACCCAGAAAGCCCACTCCTGAGGCCTCCAGACCACAGCCGCAAAGGAGCCCAAGAAGAAGCCCGGAGCACCGGGGGGCGGGGGGGGTGCTCATGGAAGTGGAAGACAGAGAGGGGCAGGGGGGAAGGCCACGTGCGACCTTGTCGCGAGGGTCCCTACCTTGGCAGCACCGCGACTGAGGCAGGTCCTGGAGGGAGGCTGTGGGTCTCAGCTGCTCCACCTTTAGGCTTCTCCCAGATGGTCTTTCGGGGGCGCCGGGGTGGGGGCATCGCATCGCGCTCTGCCCCAGCCAGTGCTGGCACTCCACCAGCGCGGCCAAAGACCGAGGCGCCCGGGAAGCGCGTCCCGCGCCCTGGCCTCTGGCTCCAGGAGCAGCAGGAGCAGCAGGGCCGCCGCCCTCCGAGGCTGGAGGCTCCTGGCTCCCAGTCTTCTCCACGCGGGGCTCCGCCCGCGCTCCCGCGAGCGCTCCCGCCTGCACTACCGCTCCCCCTACCGCCAATGCCGTGGCTACCCCGTCGCAGGCGCCAGGCAGCAGCATGGCGCCGGTCGGGGGCTGAGGTGGGCGTCAGTCCCTGGCTGGCCCAGACACTTGGGGGCTTGGGGCGGCAGGCGGGCTGGGAGCCAACTCACAGCACCGCTGCAGCCTCAGCTGTGTCCCTCGCCGGGCTCCGGCCCCGGCCCACGCGCATGCGCGCACTCGTGCGCGCGCTCCCGCACACCTGCTTGGGCCCAGGATCCAAGCCGCCCCACCCCCCCGCCAGGGGACACAGCTCCTGGGCGCCAGGGTCTGCACCACCGCACCTCCCTGTGCCCACCAGATGCTCTGACCCACTGCCCGCCAGCCTGACAGCCGGGAGCCAGGCAGAGGGCTCCAGAGACCAGGCCAGTGGGACAGGGACTAGCAGGTGTCTCCTCCCAAGGTGGACACCTCCCTGTCACCCCTCAAGAGACCCAGGAACCTTTTGCAAAGCTGGTTTCCCAGGGAGGTGGCTGGACGTGAACCCAGTGATCCCTCTTGCATCCCAGGCCTCTGTGTTTCTTGGTCACTCTGCCTCACATTCCCGCCAACCGTGGACACCAACAGCCGTGCACCCTCCTCGCTCGTGACCCGTGACCGCAAGGGCAGCCCTAAGGGACAGGGAGACACACTGGGCACACGAGACTCCTTCCACCTCCCTTCTCCTTGAAAGGCCGGTGCTTTTCAGCTCTGCATGCCCTTCCCATGGCCCTACCTGCACTGCACCACCAGCGGTCCCACCCTCAAGTCCACCCTGCCACCGCTGACTGTGGCACGTCCTTCGACTCTGTGGAACCGCCTGTCCACCTCCACTACCCCCCAACCCCCATGTTTTCTTCACAGTGTGCCTCAGATCCCAACTCCTCCGTGCCATTTTTCTTTTCTTGGGTTTCAATTGCTTTTCAACGTTTCTTTCTTTTGCTGAGAGAGAGAGAGAGAGAGGCCATCACCCATGCGATTGTGCAGCAAGCATCGACTGAACGTGCAAGGCGTACCAGAGCCTGCTCTGGAGGGCCAGTGTGCAGAGGTGGGCAAGGAAACGTATGTCTGAGGATTCAAGGGGAGCCACAGGACTACCGTCCAGGGTGAGGAGGAGTAGAGAGACCAAGCAGTCAAGGCTTTCGACGAAAGGAGCATCAAGGGCACGAACCTACGCAGCCCTGGAAGGAGAGCAGGGAGTCACGGACATATGGATCATCGAAGGCCAGTCCCAATGGGCAGCCTTCATCACGTGTCCTCACCTGAGGACTTGCAAAGAGGCACCCCCAGACTGGACCTGGTAGAAACAGGACTGACAGCAAAAGCACAACACTGGTCTGTGGACTTCATGCTCATGGGAAGGACACCATCCCACAAGCCCCACCGAGGGACTCTGGACTCTGGCGACTTGGACTTACTGTGGACCCTCAGGACCTGTCAGGACTCTTGCAAGTGCACAAGGGAAGACAAAACTAAGCCACACACCAAGGAGAACGGAGATGCAAAACCTTTCTCCCCCCAGGGGCAACGTCAACGATTCGCATGCTATACAAATGCAAATGCCCTCTGCGAGCATTAGAAAGGTCACCAGTTTTCCGCCTCCTTTATCAGTCTCCTACCACAAGTGCACTAGGGTTCCCTTGGCTCCATAGGGACCATTTGCCTGCATTCTCCGTGGGAGCAGCTTCCTTTCCTACCAGAACCCTCACGTGTGTCTCCCTGTCATGGCACGTACTGATAGATACGAGAATGACATTTCCCTCTCATTTTGAACATTGTGCTGATGCCTCCCTCCTGGCTCTGCGTCTCCACTGAGAAGACTGTTTGGCTCAGTTTACATGGTGTGTGTGTGCGTGTGTGTGTGTGTGTGTGTGTGTGTGTGTGTGTGTGTATGTGTTTCTGTGTGTGTATGCACATACATATATATACACACACACGAAAGTGTGTACGTATATGCAGACGTGTATGTGTATGTCCATAGGTATCCACAGGGACACACAGGTAGATAGATGTATATATAAACCTAGCTGTTTTCTCTTTTGAAAAGACACACTGCAAACTCTGTGGGCCGCCTGGATGACTCAGCTGGGTAATGGTCCGACTTCGGGTCACGTCAGGCTCTCAGGCTTCCTGAGCTGAGTCGCGCCTAGTGCTCCGTGCTGACAGCTCAGAGCCTGGAACCTGATTCCCTTCTGGGTTTCCTCTCTCTCTCCCTGCCCCTCCCTCGCTTGTGCTCTCTCTGTCTCTCTCGCTTTCTCTCAGACGTGAACATTAAAAAAGAAACAGAAGCATGTGGCTCTGGATCTCGGCTCACGTCACGATCTCACAGTTTGTGAGGCTGAGCCTCCACAAGGAGCCCCCACCTCAAGATGGGCGCCAACGATGCGGAGCCCGCTGGCCCTCCTCTCTCTCTCCCTCCCTGCGTGCCCTATCCCTGCTCACGGGCACACATGCATGCGTCCACTCTCTCTCTGTCTCTCGGAATGAATGAAAGAAACAGAGAACCTCAAATGATAACACTAAAGGAACACCGTCGAGTTCATTACTACAGCGAATGAGTGGCTGTGCCCGTGGCCAGCACCTGCCCTGGGGAACGTTCTATTTCCTATCTGTTCATGTTTCTTCACTCTGGAGACACAGGGAGCCAGAGAGCAAGCCGGTAAGCCAGTGACCGCCAGTGGGGGAGGGGCAGAGAAGCAGAGAGCCAGACACACACAGAATCTGAAAACAGGCTCCAGGGCCTGAGCAGGGGGCACAGAGCCCAGCGCAGGGCTGGAACTCGGGAACCGCGAGGGCGTGACCTGAGCCCGAGTCGGAAGCTCAACCCACTGAACCACCCAGGCGCCCGGGGAAGGTTCCATTCAGGAGTCCACTCCATCCATCCCCGCCCATTTCCGCAAGGTCAGAGCCCTTACGACACATACCACCAGGAAGGATGCTATACAACTGTCCACAACCTGCCCTCTGTCTTCCAAAGAGGCTGCCCTGACGATATCTAGCAAAGAGGGCGCTCTGATCAAAAGGCCCACGGATAAAGGTCACGCCTGCCTACCTACCCTTAGGGCCTGATGACTCCCCAGGTTCCCCTTGCAGCGCACTTTGTCCCATTGGAAACGTCGTGCCTTTGGGTTCCAAGGTGCCCTGCAGCTGAGCGCGGGCCACCGGGAACGACCTCACCGCAGCTACCTACCAGGAGACAGCTTGGCACCCTTCACCCTTCCTGCAGGCCCTGTGCTCAGGGTCTCGGGCCAGCCAGGGCGCAGGACACAAGCAGAGAACGTTAGCATTTGAGGACGCAGAAACGGCCTCGGGGTTCCCCTACTCGGGGACCACGTTCACCACCTGATCGCCGGCGACGTTGGCAACTGGCACACAGGGCGACGGGGAGTGTGGACCGCATGGAATGAGGGCTCTCGGCCGCATCTCCTGCAATTCAGAGGGGCAACTGGCAAAGGTCACCTCAGTCACCAGCTCCCAAGAAGCCTCCCTGCGGAAGGGATGGTGCCATCGACAGCCTGTTCCTCCTTCCAGCCCTGCCTGGGTTTCAGGGGGAGCACAGCACCGGCGGGGGGGGCGGGGGTCCTGGGAAGGTCCAGCTGACCCATGCCCCCCGCTGTGCCGCCACCCTCACTAGGAGCCCCGCGTGTCACTGTCCAAAGTGTCTCAGGCTGGATGTGAAATGGTAGGGTTCCCCGCAGAGAGCGTGACTCAGGCCCTAGAGCCTATTTTGCTGGATTCCCCGTTTGAGGGCACACGCACGTCTCCAAGCCCACCTCTGCTCGCAGGACACGCACGCTAGGTGCAAATGCTTTCCCTGCCTCTCGACAGGCAGCAGTGGGAAAGCCAGCGGTGCAGCACGCTCATGTGGAGCCCGACTGCCTGGCTTCCTGCCTCGAGTCCTCCCGCTTCACAGCAGTGACCCCCGCAACACATTCTTTCACATCTTCCCTTGGAAATACGAACGGGGGACCAGAGTCCTTGCCGAGGTACTCTGTGTCGTCAGCATAGATCTCTCAAGTGCTCAGAACAGTGCCTGGAACAGGCTAAGCGCTCTGCCGAGGTGGGATAAGACCAAGGAGAAAACAAACACGCATAGGCAGTCCCCTCCCTCGTGGCCAGCACCTAGGCAACTGCTGGGGATGGTGAGGCAGGGGAGGGATCCCTTCCTTCCCCCGACGACGACGACGACGACGACGACGACGACGACGACGGTGCCCGGCTCCCCCTCCCTCCTCAGGACTTCCCGCTGGCATCAAGAAAACCTCCCTGCCGGATTCTGGCTGGTGCCGGCTAGGAACCCAGTGCCTCAGGGAGAGGCCCTGGCACATCTCCCTGGATACTTGGACGGGCTTCAGGTCAAAAGACTCTGCCTCCTCACCTATATGGCAACAGGGACTGCACACCCGTGGAGCCGCTTGAGGACTTGCAAAGCATCAAAGGTGTTCGGACCGCAACCAAGTTTCGAGGACACGCACGGCCACTACTTTACCAAGGAAACCTCTCACATGGCGAGCTCATGGATCAATATCCATGCGATGACTTAGGCAGAATCATCACGGTAATCAGGAAGGTAATGATACTCAAGGTCACCATAATCTCCTTCGTTCCGGAGAGACACAACTCACCCCTCGGGGACCAAACACACGCTTAGGAGCCTGAGCGGCTCCAAGGGGCCTACACCACACCATCTTACGGAAAACGTAAAGCACCAGTCAGCTCGAGACGGGAGTGTGGGAAAGCCTCTGCTCTTAGGCCTTTGCTTTCAGTGAGGTCAAGGTGCTGCCTTCAGGATGTTTTCAGCCTTTGAGACACGATTGGAACTCTCTACTGAAATGAGATATTCCCGTGCAACAGAACGCATTCCTTGCAAAGAACTGGGTCCCTGACGCGGTCCGGACTCCACACGGGCCGCAGCACCACACTCACGCGCACACGCTCCCCCCAACAACCGGGGAGAGGTACAACCCATGCAATGAAAGACCGTTTGCCCAAGACCTCATTTCCAAAGGAGGCTGAGAGACGAGCACTGCCTGCTCCAGTACACACGCACTGGTTTCTAGGGACCCGCTGGGCTCCGAGTCACTTCTCCCTCGTGCTGCCTGGTGAGTCCCGGAGGAGATGTGATTGCCCAGGACTGAAACTCTTGAAACACGGAACGAATGCAAGACAGGAGGCGCTCCACGGAAACGGGAAGCACCACGCCCCACGGATAGGAAGAACATAACCCACAAGTCTGCCTTTGACGAGGAGCTTTTCCATCCACCTTCCTCGCCAGAGTGCGAAGAAGACGTTCCCACCCAACATGTCCCAAAGAGAAGACTTTGGACTCCATCCACAACACCCAGTTCTCTTCAGCACACATCTCCAAGTAGGAAAGAGTCTGGACCACTCTCTAAAACACAGAAGCGCCACTTATTCCTGGCTCCCTGGCTCCGAGTTCATTGATGGAATGCACAGTGCCTTCAGAAATGAAGAGCTCACCAGGGACTTGCACTTGCCCTAATCCAGACTCCTACCCCCTAGTCCCATTGACTCCCACGATAGAGGACCCCCTTTCGCCACAAGCGGGGTGAGATCTCCCCCTCCCCATCAGAGGGTGCAACTCTGCCACCAGGGGCGGGGTGGGGCGGGGCGGGGCGGGGCGGGGCGGGGCGCGGCGGGGCTGGGCAGGGCAGGAGAGCAGGTGTGTAGGGGGGAGGCAGGAGGCCTGTGTTCACCTGCTGCTTCCACTCTCCATCCCTTCAACACCGTCCCCTGCTGGCCTCCAGCAACTCAGGCCCACCACCCTGACTCTCCCTGGAATGTTTCTCTGGACTCTCACGTCCCTTGTACTTCATTTTCACAGGCAGGAATGATTCCTCCTGCTCAAGGCTGCGACTTCCCTGGCCCTGCCTTGACACTTTCCCACAACCGCAGGTCCACGCTTTCCTTCCTTCCATCGTTCCTTCGTTCCTTTGTGCGTTCCCACCTCCACCCACCAACCACCAACCCAGTCAGACCTCCATGGGCACTCAGGGCACCACCCCTCTCGACCTGAGCCACTCCCCACAGCCTGAGCCTAACCCCTTACTCGATCTGGGGCCCTCCTCCTCCAGGGAACCGGGGTCCAACCCAGAAAGCCCACTCCTGAGGCCTCCAGACCACAGCCGCAAAGGAGCCCAAGAAGAAGCCCGGAGCACCGGGGGGCGGGGGGGGTGCTCATGGAAGTGGAAGACAGAGAGGGGCACGGGGGAAGGCCACGTGCGACCTTGTCGCGAGGGTCCTTACCTTGGCAGCACCGCGACTGAGGCAGGTCCTGGAGGGAGGCTGTGGGTCTCAGCTGCTCCACCTTTAGGCTTCTCCCAGATGGTCTTTCGGGGGCGCCGGGGTGGGGGCATCGCATCGCGCTCTGCCCCAGCCAGTGCTGGCACTCCACCAGCGCGGCCAAAGACCGAGGCGCCCGGGAAGCGCGTCCCGCGCCCTGGCCTCTGGCTCCAGGAGCAGCAGGAGCAGCAGGGCCGCCGCCCTCCGAGGCTGGAGGCTCCTGGCTCCCAGTCTTCTCCACGCGGGGCTCCGCCCGCGCTCCCGCGAGCGCTCCCGCCTGCACTACCGCTCCCCCTACCGCCAATGCCGTGGCTACCCCGTCGCAGGCGCCAGGCAGCAGCATGGCGCCGGTCGGGGGCTGAGGTGGGCGTCAGTCCCTGGCTGGCCCAGACACTTGGGGGCTTGGGGCGGCAGGCGGGCTGGGAGCCAACTCACAGCACCGCTGCAGCCTCAGCTGTGTCCCTCGCCGGGCTCCGGCCCCGGCCCACGCGCATGCGCGCACTCGTGCGCGCGCTCCCGCACACCTGCTTGGGCCCAGGATCCAAGCCGCCCCACCCCCCCGCCAGGGGACACAGCTCCTGGGCGCCAGGGTCTGCACCACCGCACCTCCCTGTGCCCACCAGATGCTCTGACCCACTGCCCGCCAGCCTGACAGCCGGGAGCCAGGCAGAGGGCTCCAGAGACCAGGCCAGTGGGACAGGGACTAGCAGGTGTCTCCTCCCAAGGTGGACACCTCCCTGTCACCCCTCAAGAGACCCAGGAACCTTTTGCAAAGCTGGTTTCCCAGGGAGGTGGCTGGACGTGAACCCAGTGATCCCTCTTGCATCCCAGGCCTCTGTGTTTCTTGGTCACTCTGCCTCACATTCCCGCCAACCGTGGACACCAACAGCCGTGCACCCTCCTCGCTCGTGACCCGTGACCGCAAGGGCAGCCCTAAGGGACAGGGAGACACACTGGGCACACGAGACTCCTTCCACCTCCCTTCTCCTTGAAAGGCCGGTGCTTTTCAGCTCTGCATGCCCTTCCCATGGCCCTACCTGCACTGCACCACCAGCGGTCCCACCCTCAAGTCCACCCTGCCACCGCTGACTGTGGCACGTCCTTCGACTCTGTGGAACCGCCTGTCCACCTCCACTACCCCCCAACCCCCATGTTTTCTTCACAGTGTGCCTCAGATCCCAACTCCTCCGTGCCATTTTTCTTTTCTTGGGTTTCAATTGCTTTTCAACGTTTCTTTCTTTTGCTGAGAGAGAGAGAGAGAGAGGCCATCACCCATGCGATTGTGCAGCAAGCATCGACTGAACGTGCAAGGCGTACCAGAGCCTGCTCTGGAGGGCCAGTGTGCAGAGGTGGGCAAGGAAACGTATGTCTGAGGATTCAAGGGGAGCCACAGGACTACCGTCCAGGGTGAGGAGGAGTAGAGAGACCAAGCAGTCAAGGCTTTCGACGAAAGGAGCATCAAGGGCACGAACCTACGCAGCCCTGGAAGGAGAGCAGGGAGTCACGGACATATGGATCATCGAAGGCCAGTCCCAATGGGCAGCCTTCATCACGTGTCCTCACCTGAGGACTTGCAAAGAGGCACCCCCAGACTGGACCTGGTAGAAACAGGACTGACAGCAAAAGCACAACACTGGTCTGTGGACTTCATGCTCATGGGAAGGACACCATCCCACAAGCCCCACCGAGGGACTCTGGACTCTGGCGACTTGGACTTACTGTGGACCCTCAGGACCTGTCAGGACTCTTGCAAGTGCACAAGGGAAGACAAAACTAAGCCACACACCAAGGAGAACGGAGATGCAAAACCTTTCTCCCCCCAGGGGCAACGTCAACGATTCGCATGCTATACAAATGCAAATGCCCTCTGCGAGCATTAGAAAGGTCACCAGTTTTCCGCCTCCTTTATCAGTCTCCTACCACAAGTGCACTAGGGTTCCCTTGGCTCCATAGGGACCATTTGCCTGCATTCTCCGTGGGAGCAGCTTCCTTTCCTACCAGAACCCTCACGTGTGTCTCCCTGTCATGGCACGTACTGATAGATACGAGAATGACATTTCCCTCTCATTTTGAACATTGTGCTGATGCCTCCCTCCTGGCTCTGCGTCTCCACTGAGAAGACTGTTTGGCTCAGTTTACATGGTGTGTGTGTGCGTGTGTGTGTGTGTGTGTGTGTGTGTGTGTGTGTGTATGTGTTTCTGTGTGTGTATGCACATACATATATATACACACACACGAAAGTGTGTACGTATATGCAGACGTGTATGTGTATGTCCATAGGTATCCACAGGGACACACAGGTAGATAGATGTATATATAAACCTAGCTGTTTTCTCTTTTGAAAAGACACACTGCAAACTCTGTGGGCCGCCTGGATGACTCAGCTGGGTAATGGTCCGACTTCGGGTCACGTCAGGCTCTCAGGCTTCCTGAGCTGAGTCGCGCCTAGTGCTCCGTGCTGACAGCTCAGAGCCTGGAACCTGATTCCCTTCTGGGTTTCCTCTCTCTCTCCCTGCCCCTCCCTCGCTTGTGCTCTCTCTGTCTCTCTCGCTTTCTCTCAGACGTGAACATTAAAAAAGAAACAGAAGCATGTGGCTCTGGATCTCGGCTCACGTCACGATCTCACAGTTTGTGAGGCTGAGCCTCCACAAGGAGCCCCCACCTCAAGATGGGCGCCAACGATGCGGAGCCCGCTGGCCCTCCTCTCTCTCTCCCTCCCTGCGTGCCCTATCCCTGCTCACGGGCACACATGCATGCGTCCACTCTCTCTCTGTCTCTCGGAATGAATGAAAGAAACAGAGAACCTCAAATGATAACACTAAAGGAACACCGTCGAGTTCATTACTACAGCGAATGAGTGGCTGTGCCCGTGGCCAGCACCTGCCCTGGGGAACGTTCTATTTCCTATCTGTTCATGTTTCTTCACTCTGGAGACACAGGGAGCCAGAGAGCAAGCCGGTAAGCCAGTGACCGCCAGTGGGGGAGGGGCAGAGAAGCAGAGAGCCAGACACACACAGAATCTGAAAACAGGCTCCAGGGCCTGAGCAGGGGGCACAGAGCCCAGCGCAGGGCTGGAACTCGGGAACCGCGAGGGCGTGACCTGAGCCCGAGTCGGAAGCTCAACCCACTGAACCACCCAGGCGCCCGGGGAAGGTTCCATTCAGGAGTCCACTCCATCCATCCCCGCCCATTTCCGCAAGGTCAGAGCCCTTACGACACATACCACCAGGAAGGATGCTATACAACTGTCCACAACCTGCCCTCTGTCTTCCAAAGAGGCTGCCCTGACGATATCTAGCAAAGAGGGCGCTCTGATCAAAAGGCCCACGGATAAAGGTCACGCCTGCCTACCTACCCTTAGGGCCTGATGACTCCCCAGGTTCCCCTTGCAGCGCACTTTGTCCCATTGGAAACGTCGTGCCTTTGGGTTCCAAGGTGCCCTGCAGCTGAGCGCGGGCCACCGGGAACGACCTCACCGCAGCTACCTACCAGGAGACAGCTTGGCACCCTTCACCCTTCCTGCAGGCCCTGTGCTCAGGGTCTCGGGCCAGCCAGGGCGCAGGACACAAGCAGAGAACGTTAGCATTTGAGGACGCAGAAACGGCCTCGGGGTTCCCCTACTCGGGGACCACGTTCACCACCTGATCGCCGGCGACGTTGGCAACTGGCACACAGGGCGACGGGGAGTGTGGACCGCATGGAATGAGGGCTCTCGGCCGCATCTCCTGCAATTCAGAGGGGCAACTGGCAAAGGTCACCTCAGTCACCAGCTCCCAAGAAGCCTCCCTGCGGAAGGGATGGTGCCATCGACAGCCTGTTCCTCCTTCCAGCCCTGCCTGGGTTTCAGGGGGAGCACAGCACCGGCGGGGGGGGCGGGGGTCCTGGGAAGGTCCAGCTGACCCATGCCCCCCGCTGTGCCGCCACCCTCACTAGGAGCCCCGCGTGTCACTGTCCAAAGTGTCTCAGGCTGGATGTGAAATGGTAGGGTTCCCCGCAGAGAGCGTGACTCAGGCCCTAGAGCCTATTTTGCTGGATTCCCCGTTTGAGGGCACACGCACGTCTCCAAGCCCACCTCTGCTCGCAGGACACGCACGCTAGGTGCAAATGCTTTCCCTGCCTCTCGACAGGCAGCAGTGGGAAAGCCAGCGGTGCAGCACGCTCATGTGGAGCCCGACTGCCTGGCTTCCTGCCTCGAGTCCTCCCGCTTCACAGCAGTGACCCCCGCAACACATTCTTTCACATCTTCCCTTGGAAATACGAACGGGGGACCAGAGTCCTTGCCGAGGTACTCTGTGTCGTCAGCATAGATCTCTCAAGTGCTCAGAACAGTGCCTGGAACAGGCTAAGCGCTCTGCCGAGGTGGGATAAGACCAAGGAGAAAACAAACACGCATAGGCAGTCCCCTCCCTCGTGGCCAGCACCTAGGCAACTGCTGGGGATGGTGAGGCAGGGGAGGGATCCCTTCCTTCCCCCGACGACGACGACGACGACGACGACGACGACGACGACGGTGCCCGGCTCCCCCTCCCTCCTCAGGACTTCCCGCTGGCATCAAGAAAACCTCCCTGCCGGATTCTGGCTGGTGCCGGCTAGGAACCCAGTGCCTCAGGGAGAGGCCCTGGCACATCTCCCTGGATACTTGGACGGGCTTCAGGTCAAAAGACTCTGCCTCCTCACCTATATGGCAACAGGGACTGCACACCCGTGGAGCCGCTTGAGGACTTGCAAAGCATCAAAGGTGTTCGGACCGCAACCAAGTTTCGAGGACACGCACGGCCACTACTTTACCAAGGAAACCTCTCACATGGCGAGCTCATGGATCAATATCCATGCGATGACTTAGGCAGAATCATCACGGTAATCAGGAAGGTAATGATACTCAAGGTCACCATAATCTCCTTCGTTCCGGAGAGACACAACTCACCCCTCGGGGACCAAACACACGCTTAGGAGCCTGAGCGGCTCCAAGGGGCCTACACCACACCATCTTACGGAAAACGTAAAGCACCAGTCAGCTCGAGACGGGAGTGTGGGAAAGCCTCTGCTCTTAGGCCTTTGCTTTCAGTGAGGTCAAGGTGCTGCCTTCAGGATGTTTTCAGCCTTTGAGACACGATTGGAACTCTCTACTGAAATGAGATATTCCCGTGCAACAGAACGCATTCCTTGCAAAGAACTGGGTCCCTGACGCGGTCCGGACTCCACACGGGCCGCAGCACCACACTCACGCGCACACGCTCCCCCCAACAACCGGGGAGAGGTACAACCCATGCAATGAAAGACCGTTTGCCCAAGACCTCATTTCCAAAGGAGGCTGAGAGACGAGCACTGCCTGCTCCAGTACACACGCACTGGTTTCTAGGGACCCGCTGGGCTCCGAGTCACTTCTCCCTCGTGCTGCCTGGTGAGTCCCGGAGGAGATGTGATTGCCCAGGACTGAAACTCTTGAAACACGGAACGAATGCAAGACAGGAGGCGCTCCACGGAAACGGGAAGCACCACGCCCCACGGATAGGAAGAACATAACCCACAAGTCTGCCTTTGACGAGGAGCTTTTCCATCCACCTTCCTCGCCAGAGTGCGAAGAAGACGTTCCCACCCAACATGTCCCAAAGAGAAGACTTTGGACTCCATCCACAACACCCAGTTCTCTTCAGCACACATCTCCAAGTAGGAAAGAGTCTGGACCACTCTCTAAAACACAGAAGCGCCACTTATTCCTGGCTCCCTGGCTCCGAGTTCATTGATGGAATGCACAGTGCCTTCAGAAATGAAGAGCTCACCAGGGACTTGCACTTGCCCTAATCCAGACTCCTACCCCCTAGTCCCATTGACTCCCACGATAGAGGACCCCCTTTCGCCACAAGCGGGGTGAGATCTCCCCCTCCCCATCAGAGGGTGCAACTCTGCCACCAGGGGCGGGGTGGGGCGGGGCGGGGCGGGGCGGGGCGGGGCGGGGCGGGGCGCGGCGGGGCTGGGCAGGGCAGGAGAGCAGGTGTGTAGGGGGGAGGCAGGAGGCCTGTGTTCACCTGCTGCTTCCACTCTCCATCCCTTCAACACCGTCCCCTGCTGGCCTCCAGCAACTCAGGCCCACCACCCTGACTCTCCCTGGAATGTTTCTCTGGACTCTCACGTCCCTTGTACTTCATTTTCACAGGCAGGAATGATTCCTCCTGCTCAAGGCTGCGACTTCCCTGGCCCTGCCTTGACACTTTCCCACAACCGCAGGTCCACGCTTTCCTTCCTTCCATCGTTCCTTCGTTCCTTTGTGCGTTCCCACCTCCACCCACCAACCACCAACCCAGTCAGACCTCCATGGGCACTCAGGGCACCACCCCTCTCGACCTGAGCCACTCCCCACAGCCTGAGCCTAACCCCTTACTCGATCTGGGGCCCTCCTCCTCCAGGGAACCGGGGTCCAACCCAGAAAGCCCACTCCTGAGGCCTCCAGACCACAGCCGCAAAGGAGCCCAAGAAGAAGCCCGGAGCACCGGGGGGCGGGGGGGGTGCTCATGGAAGTGGAAGACAGAGAGGGGCACGGGGGAAGGCCACGTGCGACCTTGTCGCGAGGGTCCCTACCTTGGCAGCACCGCGACTGAGGCAGGTCCTGGAGGGAGGCTGTGGGTCTCAGCTGCTCCACCTTTAGGCTTCTCCCAGATGGTCTTTCGGGGGCGCCGGGGTGGGGGCATCGCATCGCGCTCTGCCCCAGCCAGTGCTGGCACTCCACCAGCGCGGCCAAAGACCGAGGCGCCCGGGAAGCGCGTCCCGCGCCCTGGCCTCTGGCTCCAGGAGCAGCAGGAGCAGCAGGGCCGCCGCCCTCCGAGGCTGGAGGCTCCTGGCTCCCAGTCTTCTCCACGCGGGGCTCCGCCCGCGCTCCCGCGAGCGCTCCCGCCTGCACTACCGCTCCCCCTACCGCCAATGCCGTGGCTACCCCGTCGCAGGCGCCAGGCAGCAGCATGGCGCCGGTCGGGGGCTGAGGTGGGCGTCAGTCCCTGGCTGGCCCAGACACTTGGGGGCTTGGGGCGGCAGGCGGGCTGGGAGCCAACTCACAGCACCGCTGCAGCCTCAGCTGTGTCCCTCGCCGGGCTCCGGCCCCGGCCCACGCGCATGCGCGCACTCGTGCGCGCGCTCCCGCACACCTGCTTGGGCCCAGGATCCAAGCCGCCCCACCCCCCCGCCAGGGGACACAGCTCCTGGGCGCCAGGGTCTGCACCACCGCACCTCCCTGTGCCCACCAGATGCTCTGACCCACTGCCCGCCAGCCTGACAGCCGGGAGCCAGGCAGAGGGCTCCAGAGACCAGGCCAGTGGGACAGGGACTAGCAGGTGTCTCCTCCCAAGGTGGACACCTCCCTGTCACCCCTCAAGAGACCCAGGAACCTTTTGCAAAGCTGGTTTCCCAGGGAGGTGGCTGGACGTGAACCCAGTGATCCCTCTTGCATCCCAGGCCTCTGTGTTTCTTGGTCACTCTGCCTCACATTCCCGCCAACCGTGGACACCAACAGCCGTGCACCCTCCTCGCTCGTGACCCGTGACCGCAAGGGCAGCCCTAAGGGACAGGGAGACACACTGGGCACACGAGACTCCTTCCACCTCCCTTCTCCTTGAAAGGCCGGTGCTTTTCAGCTCTGCATGCCCTTCCCATGGCCCTACCTGCACTGCACCACCAGCGGTCCCACCCTCAAGTCCACCCTGCCACCGCTGACTGTGGCACGTCCTTCGACTCTGTGGAACCGCCTGTCCACCTCCACTACCCCCCAACCCCCATGTTTTCTTCACAGTGTGCCTCAGATCCCAACTCCTCCGTGCCATTTTTCTTTTCTTGGGTTTCAATTGCTTTTCAACGTTTCTTTCTTTTGCTGAGAGAGAGAGAGAGAGAGGCCATCACCCATGCGATTGTGCAGCAAGCATCGACTGAACGTGCAAGGCGTACCAGAGCCTGCTCTGGAGGGCCAGTGTGCAGAGGTGGGCAAGGAAACGTATGTCTGAGGATTCAAGGGGAGCCACAGGACTACCGTCCAGGGTGAGGAGGAGTAGAGAGACCAAGCAGTCAAGGCTTTCGACGAAAGGAGCATCAAGGGCACGAACCTACGCAGCCCTGGAAGGAGAGCAGGGAGTCACGGACATATGGATCATCGAAGGCCAGTCCCAATGGGCAGCCTTCATCACGTGTCCTCACCTGAGGACTTGCAAAGAGGCACCCCCAGACTGGACCTGGTAGAAACAGGACTGACAGCAAAAGCACAACACTGGTCTGTGGACTTCATGGTCATGGGAAGGACACCATCCCACAAGCCCCACCGAGGGACTCTGGACTCTGGCGACTTGGACTTACTGTGGACCCTCAGGACCTGTCAGGACTCTTGCAAGTGCACAAGGGAAGACAAAACTAAGCCACACACCAAGGAGAACGGAGATGCAAAACCTTTCTCCCCCCAGGGGCAACGTCAACGATTCGCATGCTATACAAATGCAAATGCCCTCTGCGAGCATTAGAAAGGTCACCAGTTTTCCGCCTCCTTTATCAGTCTCCTACCACAAGTGCACTAGGGTTCCCTTGGCTCCATAGGGACCATTTGCCTGCATTCTCCGTGGGAGCAGCTTCCTTTCCTACCAGAACCCTCACGTGTGTCTCCCTGTCATGGCACGTACTGATAGATACGAGAATGACATTTCCCTCTCATTTTGAACATTGTGCTGATGCCTCCCTCCTGGCTCTGCGTCTCCACTGAGAAGACTGTTTGGCTCAGTTTACATGGTGTGTGTGTGCGTGTGTGTGTGTGTGTGTGTGTGTGTGTGTGTGTGTATGTGTTTCTGTGTGTGTATGCACATACATATATATACACACACACGAAAGTGTGTACGTATATGCAGACGTGTATGTGTATGTCCATAGGTATCCACAGGGACACACAGGTAGATAGATGTATATATAAACCTAGCTGTTTTCTCTTTTGAAAAGACACACTGCAAACTCTGTGGGCCGCCTGGATGACTCAGCTGGGTAATGGTCCGACTTCGGGTCACGTCAGGCTCTCAGGCTTCCTGAGCTGAGTCGCGCCTAGTGCTCCGTGCTGACAGCTCAGAGCCTGGAACCTGATTCCCTTCTGGGTTTCCTCTCTCTCTCCCTGCCCCTCCCTCGCTTGTGCTCTCTCTGTCTCTCTCGCTTTCTCTCAGACGTGAACATTAAAAAAGAAACAGAAGCATGTGGCTCTGGATCTCGGCTCACGTCACGATCTCACAGTTTGTGAGGCTGAGCCTCCACAAGGAGCCCCCACCTCAAGATGGGCGCCAACGATGCGGAGCCCGCTGGCCCTCCTCTCTCTCTCCCTCCCTGCGTGCCCTATCCCTGCTCACGGGCACACATGCATGCGTCCACTCTCTCTCTGTCTCTCGGAATGAATGAAAGAAACAGAGAACCTCAAATGATAACACTAAAGGAACACCGTCGAGTTCATTACTACAGCGAATGAGTGGCTGTGCCCGTGGCCAGCACCTGCCCTGGGGAACGTTCTATTTCCTATCTGTTCATGTTTCTTCACTCTGGAGACACAGGGAGCCAGAGAGCAAGCCGGTAAGCCAGTGACCGCCAGTGGGGGAGGGGCAGAGAAGCAGAGAGCCAGACACACACAGAATCTGAAAACAGGCTCCAGGGCCTGAGCAGGGGGCACAGAGCCCAGCGCAGGGCTGGAACTCGGGAACCGCGAGGGCGTGACCTGAGCCCGAGTCGGAAGCTCAACCCACTGAACCACCCAGGCGCCCGGGGAAGGTTCCATTCAGGAGTCCACTCCATCCATCCCCGCCCATTTCCGCAAGGTCAGAGCCCTTACGACACATACCACCAGGAAGGATGCTATACAACTGTCCACAACCTGCCCTCTGTCTTCCAAAGAGGCTGCCCTGACGATATCTAGCAAAGAGGGCGCTCTGATCAAAAGGCCCACGGATAAAGGTCACGCCTGCCTACCTACCCTTAGGGCCTGATGACTCCCCAGGTTCCCCTTGCAGCGCACTTTGTCCCATTGGAAACGTCGTGCCTTTGGGTTCCAAGGTGCCCTGCAGCTGAGCGCGGGCCACCGGGAACGACCTCACCGCAGCTACCTACCAGGAGACAGCTTGGCACCCTTCACCCTTCCTGCAGGCCCTGTGCTCAGGGTCTCGGGCCAGCCAGGGCGCAGGACACAAGCAGAGAACGTTAGCATTTGAGGACGCAGAAACGGCCTCGGGGTTCCCCTACTCGGGGACCACGTTCACCACCTGATCGCCGGCGACGTTGGCAACTGGCACACAGGGCGACGGGGAGTGTGGACCGCATGGAATGAGGGCTCTCGGCCGCATCTCCTGCAATTCAGAGGGGCAACTGGCAAAGGTCACCTCAGTCACCAGCTCCCAAGAAGCCTCCCTGCGGAAGGGATGGTGCCATCGACAGCCTGTTCCTCCTTCCAGCCCTGCCTCGGTTTCAGGGGGAGCACAGCACCGGCGGGGGGGGGGCGGGGGTCCTGGGAAGGTCCAGCTGACCCATGCCCCCCGCTGTGCCGCCACCCTCACTAGGAGCCCCGCGTGTCACTGTCCAAAGTGTCTCAGGCTGGATGTGAAATGGTAGGGTTCCCCGCAGAGAGCGTGACTCAGGCCCTAGAGCCTATTTTGCTGGATTCCCCGTTTGAGGGCACACGCACGTCTCCAAGCCCACCTCTGCTCGCAGGACACGCACGCTAGGTGCAAATGCTTTCCCTGCCTCTCGACAGGCAGCAGTGGGAAAGCCAGCGGTGCAGCACGCTCATGTGGAGCCCGACTGCCTGGCTTCCTGCCTCGAGTCCTCCCGCTTCACAGCAGTGACCCCCGCAACACACTCTTTCACATCTTCCCTTGGAAATACGAACGGGGGACCAGAGTCCTTGCCGAGGTACTCTGTGTCGTCAGCATAGATCTCTCAAGTGCTCAGAACAGTGCCTGGAACAGGCTAAGCGCTCTCCCGAGGTGGGATAAGACCAAGGAGAAAACAAACACGCATAGGCAGTCCCCTCCCTCGTGGCCAGCACCTAGGCAACTGCTGGGGATGGTGAGGCAGGGGAGGGATCCCTTCCTTCCCCCGACGAGGACGACGACGACGGTGCCCGGCTCCCCCTCCCTCCTCAGGACTTCCCGCTGGCATCAAGAAAACCTCCCTGCCGGATTCTGGCTGGTGCCGGCTAGGAACCCAGTGCCTCAGGGAGAGGCCCTGGCACATCTCCCTGGATACTTGGACGGGCTTCAGGTCAAAAGACTCTGCCTCCTCACCTATATGGCAACAGGGACTGCACACCCGTGGAGCCGCTTGAGGACTTGCAAAGCATCAAAGGTGTTCGGACCGCAACCAAGTTTCGAGGACACGCACGGCCACTACTTTACCAAGGAAACCTCTCACATGGCGAGCTCATGGATCAATATCCATGCGATGACTTAGGCAGAATCATCACGGTAATCAGGAAGGTAATGATACTCAAGGTCACCATAATCTCCTTCGTTCCGGAGAGACACAACTCACCCCTCGGGGACCAAACACACGCTTAGGAGCCTGAGCTGCTCCAAGGGGCCTACACCACACCATCTTACGGAAAACGTAAAGCACCAGCCAGCTCGAGACGGGAGTGTGGGAAAGCCTCTGCTCTTAGGCCTTTGCTTTCAGTGAGGTCAAGGTGCTGCCTTCAGGATGTTTTCAGCCTTTGAGACACGATTGGAACTCTCTACTGAAATGAGATATTCCCGTGCAACAAAACGCATTCCTTGCAAAGAACTGGGTCCCTGACGCGGTCCGGACTCCACACGGGCCGCAGCACCACACTCACGCGCACACGCTCCCCCCAACAACCGGGGAGAGGTACAACCCATGCAATGAAAGACCGTTTGCCCAAGACCTCATTTCCAAAGGAGGCTGAGAGACGAGCACTGCCTGCTCCAGTACACACGCACTGGTTTCTAGGGACCCGCTGGGCTCCGAGTCACTTCTCCCTCGTGCTGCCTGGTGAGTCCCGGAGGAGATGTGATTGCCCAGGACTGAAACTCTTGAAACACGGAACGAATGCAAGACAGGAGGCGCTCCACGGAAACGGGAAGCACCACGCCCCACGGATAGGAAGAACATAACCCACAAGTCTGCCTTTGACGAGGAGCTTTTCCATCCACCTTCCTAGCCAGAGTGCGAAGAAGACGTTCCCACCCAACATGTCCCAAAGAGAAGACTTTGGACTCCATCCACAACACCCAGTTCTCTTCAGCACACATCTCCAAGTAGGAAAGAGTCTGGACCACTCTCTAAAACACAGAAGCGCCACTTATTCCTGGCTCCCTGGCTCCGAGTTCATTGATGGAATGCACAGTGCCTTCAGAAATGAAGAGCTCACCAGGGACTTGCACTTGCCCTAATCCAGACTCCTACCCCCTAGTCCCATTGACTCCCACGATAGAGGACCCCCTTTCGCCACAAGCGGGGTGAGATCTCCCCCTCCCCATCAGAGGGTGCAACTCTGCCACCAGGGGCGGGGTGGGGCGGGGCGGGGCGGGGCGCGGCGGGGCGGGGCGCGGCGGGGCTGGGCAGGGCAGGAGAGCAGGTGTGGAGGGGGGAGGCAGGAGGCCTGTGTTCACCTGCTGCTTCCACTCTCCATCCCTTCAACACCGTCCCCTGCTCGCCTCCAGCAACTCAGGCCCACCACCCTGACTCTCCCTGGAATGTTTCTCTGGACTCTCACGTCCCTTGTACTTCATTTTCACAGGCAGGAATGATTCCTCCTGCTCAAGGCTGCGACTTCCCTGGCCCTGCCTTGACACTTTCCCACAACCGCAGGTCCACGCTTTCCTTCCTTCCATCGTTCCTTCGTTCCTTTGTGCGTTCCCACCTCCACCCACCAACCACCAACCCAGTCAGACCTCCATGGGCACTCAGGGCACCACCCCTCTCGACCTGAGCCACTCCCCACAGCCTGAGCCTAACCCCTTACTCGATCTGGGGCCCTCCTCCTCCAGGGAACCGGGGTCCAACCCAGAAAGCCCACTCCTGAGGCCTCCAGACCACAGCCGCAAAGGAGCCCAAGAAGAAGCCCGGAGCACCGGGGGGCGGGGGGGGTGCTCATGGAAGTGGAAGACAGAGAGGGGCACGGGGGAAGGCCACGTGTGACCTTGTCGCGAAGGTCCCTACCTTGGCAGCACCGCGACTGAGGCAGGTCCTGGAGGGAGGCTGTGGGTCTCAGCTGCTCCACCTTTAGGCTTCTCCCAGATGGTCTTTCGGGGGCGCCGGGGTGGGGGCATCGCATCGCGCTCTGCCCCAGCCAGTGCTGGCACTCCACCAGCGCGGCCAAAGACCGAGGCGCCCGGGAAGCGCGTCCCGCGCCCTGGCCTCTGGCTCCAGGAGCAGCAGGAGCAGCAGGGCCGCCGCCCTCCGAGGCTGGAGGCTCCTGGCTCCCAGTCTTCTCCACGCGGGGCTCCGCCCGCGCTCCCGCGAGCGCTCCCGCCTGCACTACCGCTCCCCCTACCGCCAATGCCGTGGCTACCCCGTCGCAGGCGCCAGGCAGCAGCATGGCGCCGGTCGGGGGCTGAGGTGGGCGTCAGTCCCTGGCTGGCCCAGACACTTGGGGGCTTGGGGCGGCAGGCGGGCTGGGAGCCAACTCACAGCACCGCTGCAGCCTCAGCTGTGTCCCTCGCCGGGCTCGGGCTCCGGCCCCGGCCCACGCGCATGCGCGCACTCGTGCGCGCGCTCCCGCACACCTGCTTGGGCCCAGGATCCAAGCCGCCGCATCCCCCCACCCCCACCCCCCCGCCAGGGGACACAGCTCCTGGGCGCCAGGGTCTGCACCACCGCACCTCCCTATGCCCACCAGATGCTCTGACCCACTGCCCGCCAGCCTGACAGCCGGGAGCCAGGCAGAGGGCTCCAGAGACCAGGCCAGTGGGACAGGGACTGGCAGGTGTCTCCTCCCAAGGTGGACACCTCCCTGTCACCCCTCCAGAGACCCAGGAACCTTTTGCAAAGCTGGTTTCCCAGGGAGGTGGCTGGACGTGAACCCAGTGATCCCTCTTGCATCCCAGGCCTCTGTGTTTCTTGGTCACTCTGCCTCACATTCCCGCCAACCGTGGACATCAACAGCCGTGCACCCTCCTCGCTCGTGACCCGTGACCGCAAGGGCAGCCCTAAGGGACAGGGAGACACACTGGGCACACGAGACTCCTTCCACCTCCCTTCTCCTTGAAAGGCCGGTGCTTTTCAGCTCTGCATGCCCTTCCCATGGCCCTACCTGCACTGCACCACCAGCGGTCCCACCCTCAAGTCCACCCTGCCACCGCTGACTGTGGCACGTCCTTCGACTCTGTGGAACCGCCTGTCCACCTCCACTACCCCCCAACCCCCATGTTTTCTTCACAGTGTGCCTCAGATCCCAACTCCTCCGTGCCATTTTTCTTTTCTTGGGTTTCAATTGCTTTTCAACGTTTCTTTCTTTTGCTGAGAGAGAGAGAGAGAGAGGCCATCACCCATGCGATTGTGCAGCAAGCATCGACTGAACGTGCAAGGCGTACCAGAGCCTGCTCTGGAGGGCCAGTGTGCAGAGGTGGGCAAGGAAACGTATGTCTGAGGATTCAAGGGGAGCCACAGGACTACCGTCCAGGGTGAGGAGGAGTAGAGAGACCAAGCAGTCAAGGCTTTCGACGAAAGGAGCATCAAGGGCACGAACCTACGCAGCCCTGGAAGGAGAGCAGGGAGTCACGGACATATGGATCATCGAAGGCCAGTCCCAATGGGCAGCCTTCATCACGTGTCCTCACCTGAGGACTTGCAAAGAGGCACCCCCAGACTGGACCTGGTAGAAACAGGACTGACAGCAAAAGCACAACACTGGTCTGTGGACTTCATGCTCATGGGAAGGACACCATCCCACAAGCCCCACCGAGGGACTCTGGACTCTGGCGACTTGGACTTACTGTGGACCCTCAGGACCTGTCAGGACTCTTGCAAGTGCACAAGGGAAGACAAAACTAAGCCACACACCAAGGAGAACGGAGATGCAAAACCTTTCTCCCCCCAGGGGCAACGTCAACGATTCGCATGCTATACAAATGCAAATGCCCTCTGCGAGCATTAGAAAGGTCACCAGTTTTCCGCCTCCTTTATCAGTCTCCTACCACAAGTGCACTAGGGTTCCCTTGGCTCCATAGGGAACATTTGCCTGCATTCTCCGTGGGAGCAGCTTCCTTTCCTACCAGAACCCTCACGTGTGTCTCCCTGTCATGGCACGTACTGATAGATACGAGAATGACATTTCCCTCTCATTTTGAACATTGTGCTGATGCCTCCCTCCTGGCTCTGCGTCTCCACTGAGAAGACTGTTTGGCTCAGTTTACATGGTGTGTGTGTGCGTGTGTGTGTGTGTGTGTGTGTGTGTGTATGTGTTTCTGTGTGTGTATGCACATACATATATATACACACACACGAAAGTGTGTACGTATATGCAGACGTGTATGTGTATGTCCATAGGTATCCACAGGGACACACAGGTAGATAGATGTATATATAAACCTAGCTGTTTTCTCTTTTGAAAAGACACACTGCAAACTCTGTGGGCCGCCTGGATGACTCAGCTGGGTAATGGTCCGACTTCGGGTCACGTCAGGCTCTCAGGCTTCCTGAGCTGAGTCGCGCCTAGTGCTCCGTGCTGACAGCTCAGAGCCTGGAACCTGATTCCCTTCTGGGTTTCCTCTCTCTCTCCCTGCCCCTCCCTCGCTTGTGCTCTCTCTGTCTCTCTCGCTTTCTCTCAGACGTGAACATTAAAAAAGAAACAGAAGCATGTGGCTCTGGATCTCGGCTCACGTCACGATCTCACAGTTTGTGAGGCTGAGCCTCCACAAGGAGCCCCCACCTCAAGATGGGCGCCAACGATGCGGAGCCCGCTGGCCCTCCTCTCTCTCTCCCTCCCTGCGTGCCCTATCCCTGCTCACGGGCACACATGCATGCGTCCACTCTCTCTCTGTCTCTCGGAATGAATGAAAGAAACAGAGAACCTCAAATGATAACACTAAAGGAACACCGTCGAGTTCATTACTACAGCGAATGAGTGGCTGTGCCCGTGGCCAGCACCTGCCCTGGGGAACGTTCTATTTCCTATCTGTTCATGTTTCTTCACTCTGGAGACACAGGGAGCCAGAGAGCAAGCCGGTAAGCCAGTGACCGCCAGTGGGGGAGGGGCAGAGAAGCAGAGAGCCAGACACACACAGAATCTGAAAACAGGCTCCAGGGCCTGAGCAGGGGGCACAGAGCCCAGCGCAGGGCTGGAACTCGGGAACCGCGAGGGCGTGACCTGAGCCCGAGTCGGAAGCTCAACCCACTGAACCACCCAGGCGCCCGGGGAAGGTTCCATTCAGGAGTCCACTCCATCCATCCCCGCCCATTTCCGCAAGGTCAGAGCCCTTACGACACATACCACCAGGAAGGATGCTATACAACTGTCCACAACCTGCCCTCTGTCTTCCAAAGAGGCTGCCCTGACGATATCTAGCAAAGAGGGCGCTCTGATCAAAAGGCCCACGGATAAAGGTCACGCCTGCCTACCTACCCTTAGGGCCTGATGACTCCCCAGGTTCCCCTTGCAGCGCACTTTGTCCCATTGGAAACGTCGTGCCTTTGGGTTCCAAGGTGCCCTGCAGCTGAGCGCGGGCCACCGGGAACGACCTCACCGCAGCTACCTACCAGGAGACAGCTTGGCACCCTTCACCCTTCCTGCAGGCCCTGTGCTCAGGGTCTCGGGCCAGCCAGGGCGCAGGACACAAGCAGAGAACGTTAGCATTTGAGGACGCAGAAACGGCCTCGGGGTTCCCCTACTCGGGGACCACGTTCACCACCTGATCGCCGGCGACGTTGGCAACTGGCACACAGGGCGACGGGGAGTGTGGACCGCATGGAATGAGGGCTCTCGGCCGCATCTCCTGCAATTCAGAGGGGCAACTGGCAAAGGTCACCTCAGTCACCAGCTCCCAAGAAGCCTCCCTGCGGAAGGGATGGTGCCATCGACAGCCTGTTCCTCCTTCCAGCCCTGCCTGGGTTTCAGGGGGAGCACAGCACCGGCGGGGGGGGCGGGGGTCCTGGGAAGGTCCAGCTGACCCATGCCCCCCGCTGTGCCGCCACCCTCACTAGGAGCCCCGCGTGTCACTGTCCAAAGTGTCTCAGGCTGGATGTGAAATGGTAGGGTTCCCCGCAGAGAGCGTGACTCAGGCCCTAGAGCCTATTTTGCTGGATTCCCCGTTTGAGGGCACACGCACGTCTCCAAGCCCACCTCTGCTCGCAGGACACGCACGCTAGGTGCAAATGCTTTCCCTGCCTCTCGACAGGCAGCAGTGGGAAAGCCAGCGGTGCAGCACGCTCATGTGGAGCCCGACTGCCTGGCTTCCTGCCTCGAGTCCTCCCGCTTCACAGCAGTGACCCCCGCAACACATTCTTTCACATCTTCCCTTGGAAATACGAACGGGGGACCAGAGTCCTTGCCGAGGTACTCTGTGTCGTCAGCATAGATCTCTCAAGTGCTCAGAACAGTGCCTGGAACAGGCTAAGCGCTCTGCCGAGGTGGGATAAGACCAAGGAGAAAACAAACACGCATAGGCAGTCCCCTCCCTCGTGGCCAGCACCTAGGCAACTGCTGGGGATGGTGAGGCAGGGGAGGGATCCCTTCCTTCCCCCGACGACGACGACGACGACGACGACGACGACGGTGCCCGGCTCCCCCTCCCTCCTCAGGACTTCCCGCTGGCATCAAGAAAACCTCCCTGCCGGATTCTGGCTGGTGCCGGCTAGGAACCCAGTGCCTCAGGGAGAGGCCCTGGCACATCTCCCTGGATACTTGGACGGGCTTCAGGTCAAAAGACTCTGCCTCCTCACCTATATGGCAACAGGGACTGCACACCCGTGGAGCCGCTTGAGGACTTGCAAAGCATCAAAGGTGTTCGGACCGCAACCAAGTTTCGAGGACACGCACGGCCACTACTTTACCAAGGAAACCTCTCACATGGCGAGCTCATGGATCAATATCCATGCGATGACTTAGGCAGAATCATCACGGTAATCAGGAAGGTAATGATACTCAAGGTCACCATAATCTCCTTCGTTCCGGAGAGACACAACTCACCCCTCGGGGACCAAACACACGCTTAGGAGCCTGAGCGGCTCCAAGGGGCCTACACCACACCATCTTACGGAAAACGTAAAGCACCAGTCAGCTCGAGACGGAAGTGTGGGAAAGCCTCTGCTCTTAGGCCTTTGCTTTCAGTGAGGTCAAGGTGCTGCCTTCAGGATGTTTTCAGCCTTTGAGACACGATTGGAACTCTCTACTGAAATGAGATATTCCCGTGCAACAGAACGCATTCCTTGCAAAGAACTGGGTCCCTGACGCGGTCCGGACTCCACACGGGCCGCAGCACCACACTCACGCGCACACGCTCCCCCCAACAACCGGGGAGAGGTACAACCCATGCAATGAAAGACCGTTTGCCCAAGACCTCATTTCCAAAGGAGGCTGAGAGACGAGCACTGCCTGCTCCAGTACACACGCACTGGTTTCTAGGGACCCGCTGGGCTCCGAGTCACTTCTCCCTCGTGCTGCCTGGTGAGTCCCGGAGGAGATGTGATTGCCCAGGACTGAAACTCTTGAAACACGGAACGAATGCAAGACAGGAGGCGCTCCACGGAAACGGGAAGCACCACGCCCCACGGATAGGAAGAACATAACCCACAAGTCTGCCTTTGACGAGGAGCTTTTCCATCCACCTTCCTCGCCAGAGTGCGAAGAAGACGTTCCCACCCAACATGTCCCAAAGAGAAGACTTTGGACTCCATCCACAACACCCAGTTCTCTTCAGCACACATCTCCAAGTAGGAAAGAGTCTGGACCACTCTCTAAAACACAGAAGCGCCACTTATTCCTGGCTCCCTGGCTCCGAGTTCATTGATGGAATGCACAGTGCCTTCAGAAATGAAGAGCTCACCAGGGACTTGCACTTGCCCTAATCCAGACTCCTACCCCCTAGTCCCATTGACTCCCACGATAGAGGACCCCCTTTCGCCACAAGCGGGGTGAGATCTCCCCCTCCCCATCAGAGGGTGCAACTCTGCCACCAGGGGCGGGGTGGGGCGGGGCGGGGCGGGGCGGGGCGGGGCGGGGCGCGGCGGGGCTGGGCAGGGCAGGAGAGCAGGTGTGTAGGGGGGAGGCAGGAGGCCTGTGTTCACCTGCTGCTTCCACTCTCCATCCCTTCAACACCGTCCCCTGCTGGCCTCCAGCAACTCAGGCCCACCACCCTGACTCTCCCTGGAATGTTTCTCTGGACTCTCACGTCCCTTGTACTTCATTTTCACAGGCAGGAATGATTCCTCCTGCTCAAGGCTGCGACTTCCCTGGCCCTGCCTTGACACTTTCCCACAACCGCAGGTCCACGCTTTCCTTCCTTCCATCGTTCCTTCGTTCCTTTGTGCGTTCCCACCTCCACCCACCAACCACCAACCCAGTCAGACCTCCATGGGCACTCAGGGCACCACCCCTCTCGACCTGAGCCACTCCCCACAGCCTGAGCCTAACCCCTTACTCGATCTGGGGCCCTCCTCCTCCAGGGAACCGGGGTCCAACCCAGAAAGCCCACTCCTGAGGCCTCCAGACCACAGCCGCAAAGGAGCCCAAGAAGAAGCCCGGAGCACCGGGGGGCGGGGGGGGTGCTCATGGAAGTGGAAGACAGAGAGGGGCACGGGGGAAGGCCACGTGCGACCTTGTCGCGAGGGTCCCTACCTTGGCAGCACCGCGACTGAGGCAGGTCCTGGAGGGAGGCTGTGGGTCTCAGCTGCTCCACCTTTAGGCTTCTCCCAGATGGTCTTTCGGGGGCGCCGGGGTGGGGGCATCGCATCGCGCTCTGCCCCAGCCAGTGCTGGCACTCCACCAGCGCGGCCAAAGACCGAGGCGCCCGGGAAGCGCGTCCCGCGCCCTGGCCTCTGGCTCCAGGAGCAGCAGGAGCAGCAGGGCCGCCGCCCTCCGAGGCTGGAGGCTCCTGGCTCCCAGTCTTCTCCACGCGGGGCTCCGCCCGCGCTCCCGCGAGCGCTCCCGCCTGCACTACCGCTCCCCCTACCGCCAATGCCGTGGCTACCCCGTCGCAGGCGCCAGGCAGCAGCATGGCGCCGGTCGGGGGCTGAGGTGGGCGTCAGTCCCTGGCTGGCCCAGACACTTGGGGGCTTGGGGCGGCAGGCGGGCTGGGAGCCAACTCACAGCACCGCTGCAGCCTCAGCTGTGTCCCTCGCCGGGCTCCGGCCCCGGCCCACGCGCATGCGCGCACTCGTGCGCGCGCTCCCGCACACCTGCTTGGGCCCAGGATCCAAGCCGCCCCACCCCCCCGCCAGGGGACACAGCTCCTGGGCGCCAGGGTCTGCACCACCGCACCTCCCTGTGCCCACCAGATGCTCTGACCCACTGCCCGCCAGCCTGACAGCCGGGAGCCAGGCAGAGGGCTCCAGAGACCAGGCCAGTGGGACAGGGACTAGCAGGTGTCTCCTCCCAAGGTGGACACCTCCCTGTCACCCCTCAAGAGACCCAGGAACCTTTTGCAAAGCTGGTTTCCCAGGGAGGTGGCTGGACGTGAACCCAGTGATCCCTCTTGCATCCCAGGCCTCTGTGTTTCTTGGTCACTCTGCCTCACATTCCCGCCAACCGTGGACACCAACAGCCGTGCACCCTCCTCGCTCGTGACCCGTGACCGCAAGGGCAGCCCTAAGGGACAGGGAGACACACTGGGCACACGAGACTCCTTCCACCTCCCTTCTCCTTGAAAGGCCGGTGCTTTTCAGCTCTGCATGCCCTTCCCATGGCCCTACCTGCACTGCACCACCAGCGGTCCCACCCTCAAGTCCACCCTGCCACCGCTGACTGTGGCACGTCCTTCGACTCTGTGGAACCGCCTGTCCACCTCCACTACCCCCCAACCCCCATGTTTTCTTCACAGTGTGCCTCAGATCCCAACTCCTCCGTGCCATTTTTCTTTTCTTGGGTTTCAATTGCTTTTCAACGTTTCTTTCTTTTGCTGAGAGAGAGAGAGAGAGAGGCCATCACCCATGCGATTGTGCAGCAAGCATCGACTGAACGTGCAAGGCGTACCAGAGCCTGCTCTGGAGGGCCAGTGTGCAGAGGTGGGCAAGGAAACGTATGTCTGAGGATTCAAGGGGAGCCACAGGACTACCGTCCAGGGTGAGGAGGAGTAGAGAGACCAAGCAGTCAAGGCTTTCGACGAAAGGAGCATCAAGGGCACGAACCTACGCAGCCCTGGAAGGAGAGCAGGGAGTCACGGACATATGGATCATCGAAGGCCAGTCCCAATGGGCAGCCTTCATCACGTGTCCTCACCTGAGGACTTGCAAAGAGGCACCCCCAGACTGGACCTGGTAGAAACAGGACTGACAGCAAAAGCACAACACTGGTCTGTGGACTTCATGCTCATGGGAAGGACACCATCCCACAAGCCCCACCGAGGGACTCTGGACTCTGGCGACTTGGACTTACTGTGGACCCTCAGGACCTGTCAGGACTCTTGCAAGTGCACAAGGGAAGACAAAACTAAGCCACACACCAAGGAGAACGGAGATGCAAAACCTTTCTCCCCCCAGGGGCAACGTCAACGATTCGCATGCTATACAAATGCAAATGCCCTCTGCGAGCATTAGAAAGGTCACCAGTTTTCCGCCTCCTTTATCAGTCTCCTACCACAAGTGCACTAGGGTTCCCTTGGCTCCATAGGGACCATTTGCCTGCATTCTCCGTGGGAGCAGCTTCCTTTCCTACCAGAACCCTCACGTGTGTCTCCCTGTCATGGCACGTACTGATAGATACGAGAATGACATTTCCCTCTCATTTTGAACATTGTGCTGATGCCTCCCTCCTGGCTCTGCGTCTCCACTGAGAAGACTGTTTGGCTCAGTTTACATGGTGTGTGTGTGCGTGTGTGTGTGTGTGTGTGTGTGTGTGTGTGTGTGTATGTGTTTCTGTGTGTGTATGCACATACATATATATACACACACACGAAAGTGTGTACGTATATGCAGACGTGTATGTGTATGTCCATAGGTATCCACAGGGACACACAGGTAGATAGATGTATATATAAACCTAGCTGTTTTCTCTTTTGAAAAGACACACTGCAAACTCTGTGGGCCGCCTGGATGACTCAGCTGGGTAATGGTCCGACTTCGGGTCACGTCAGGCTCTCAGGCTTCCTGAGCTGAGTCGCGCCTAGTGCTCCGTGCTGACAGCTCAGAGCCTGGAACCTGATTCCCTTCTGGGTTTCCTCTCTCTCTCCCTGCCCCTCCCTCGCTTGTGCTCTCTCTGTCTCTCTCGCTTTCTCTCAGACGTGAACATTAAAAAAGAAACAGAAGCATGTGGCTCTGGATCTCGGCTCACGTCACGATCTCACAGTTTGTGAGGCTGAGCCTCCACAAGGAGCCCCCACCTCAAGATGGGCGCCAACGATGCGGAGCCCGCTGGCCCTCCTCTCTCTCTCCCTCCCTGCGTGCCCTATCCCTGCTCACGGGCACACATGCATGCGTCCACTCTCTCTCTGTCTCTCGGAATGAATGAAAGAAACAGAGAACCTCAAATGATAACACTAAAGGAACACCGTCGAGTTCATTACTACAGCGAATGAGTGGCTGTGCCCGTGGCCAGCACCTGCCCTGGGGAACGTTCTATTTCCTATCTGTTCATGTTTCTTCACTCTGGAGACACAGGGAGCCAGAGAGCAAGCCGGTAAGCCAGTGACCGCCAGTGGGGGAGGGGCAGAGAAGCAGAGAGCCAGACACACACAGAATCTGAAAACAGGCTCCAGGGCCTGAGCAGGGGGCACAGAGCCCAGCGCAGGGCTGGAACTCGGGAACCGCGAGGGCGTGACCTGAGCCCGAGTCGGAAGCTCAACCCACTGAACCACCCAGGCGCCCGGGGAAGGTTCCATTCAGGAGTCCACTCCATCCATCCCCGCCCATTTCCGCAAGGTCAGAGCCCTTACGACACATACCACCAGGAAGGATGCTATACAACTGTCCACAACCTGCCCTCTGTCTTCCAAAGAGGCTGCCCTGACGATATCTAGCAAAGAGGGCGCTCTGATCAAAAGGCCCACGGATAAAGGTCACGCCTGCCTACCTACCCTTAGGGCCTGATGACTCCCCAGGTTCCCCTTGCAGCGCACTTTGTCCCATTGGAAACGTCGTGCCTTTGGGTTCCAAGGTGCCCTGCAGCTGAGCGCGGGCCACCGGGAACGACCTCACCGCAGCTACCTACCAGGAGACAGCTTGGCACCCTTCACCCTTCCTGCAGGCCCTGTGCTCAGGGTCTCGGGCCAGCCAGGGCGCAGGACACAAGCAGAGAACGTTAGCATTTGAGGACGCAGAAACGGCCTCGGGGTTCCCCTACTCGGGGACCACGTTCACCACCTGATCGCCGGCGACGTTGGCAACTGGCACACAGGGCGACGGGGAGTGTGGACCGCATGGAATGAGGGCTCTCGGCCGCATCTCCTGCAATTCAGAGGGGCAACTGGCAAAGGTCACCTCAGTCACCAGCTCCCAAGAAGCCTCCCTGCGGAAGGGATGGTGCCATCGACAGCCTGTTCCTCCTTCCAGCCCTGCCTGGGTTTCAGGGGGAGCACAGCACCGGCGGGGGGGGCGGGGGTCCTGGGAAGGTCCAGCTGACCCATGCCCCCCGCTGTGCCGCCACCCTCACTAGGAGCCCCGCGTGTCACTGTCCAAAGTGTCTCAGGCTGGATGTGAAATGGTAGGGTTCCCCGCAGAGAGCGTGACTCAGGCCCTAGAGCCTATTTTGCTGGATTCCCCGTTTGAGGGCACACGCACGTCTCCAAGCCCACCTCTGCTCGCAGGACACGCACGCTAGGTGCAAATGCTTTCCCTGCCTCTCGACAGGCAGCAGTGGGAAAGCCAGCGGTGCAGCACGCTCATGTGGAGCCCGACTGCCTGGCTTCCTGCCTCGAGTCCTCCCGCTTCACAGCAGTGACCCCCGCAACACATTCTTTCACATCTTCCCTTGGAAATACGAACGGGGGACCAGAGTCCTTGCCGAGGTACTCTGTGTCGTCAGCATAGATCTCTCAAGTGCTCAGAACAGTGCCTGGAACAGGCTAAGCGCTCTGCCGAGGTGGGATAAGACCAAGGAGAAAACAAACACGCATAGGCAGTCCCCTCCCTCGTGGCCAGCACCTAGGCAACTGCTGGGGATGGTGAGGCAGGGGAGGGATCCCTTCCTTCCCCCGACGACGACGACGACGACGACGACGACGACGACGACGGTGCCCGGCTCCCCCTCCCTCCTCAGGACTTCCCGCTGGCATCAAGAAAACCTCCCTGCCGGATTCTGGCTGGTGCCGGCTAGGAACCCAGTGCCTCAGGGAGAGGCCCTGGCACATCTCCCTGGATACTTGGACGGGCTTCAGGTCAAAAGACTCTGCCTCCTCACCTATATGGCAACAGGGACTGCACACCCGTGGAGCCGCTTGAGGACTTGCAAAGCATCAAAGGTGTTCGGACCGCAACCAAGTTTCGAGGACACGCACGGCCACTACTTTACCAAGGAAACCTCTCACATGGCGAGCTCATGGATCAATATCCATGCGATGACTTAGGCAGAATCATCACGGTAATCAGGAAGGTAATGATACTCAAGGTCACCATAATCTCCTTCGTTCCGGAGAGACACAACTCACCCCTCGGGGACCAAACACACGCTTAGGAGCCTGAGCGGCTCCAAGGGGCCTACACCACACCATCTTACGGAAAACGTAAAGCACCAGTCAGCTCGAGACGGGAGTGTGGGAAAGCCTCTGCTCTTAGGCCTTTGCTTTCAGTGAGGTCAAGGTGCTGCCTTCAGGATGTTTTCAGCCTTTGAGACACGATTGGAACTCTCTACTGAAATGAGATATTCCCGTGCAACAGAACGCATTCCTTGCAAAGAACTGGGTCCCTGACGCGGTCCGGACTCCACACGGGCCGCAGCACCACACTCACGCGCACACGCTCCCCCCAACAACCGGGGAGAGGTACAACCCATGCAATGAAAGACCGTTTGCCCAAGACCTCATTTCCAAAGGAGGCTGAGAGACGAGCACTGCCTGCTCCAGTACACACGCACTGGTTTCTAGGGACCCGCTGGGCTCCGAGTCACTTCTCCCTCGTGCTGCCTGGTGAGTCCCGGAGGAGATGTGATTGCCCAGGACTGAAACTCTTGAAACACGGAACGAATGCAAGACAGGAGGCGCTCCACGGAAACGGGAAGCACCACGCCCCACGGATAGGAAGAACATAACCCACAAGTCTGCCTTTGACGAGGAGCTTTTCCATCCACCTTCCTCGCCAGAGTGCGAAGAAGACGTTCCCACCCAACATGTCCCAAAGAGAAGACTTTGGACTCCATCCACAACACCCAGTTCTCTTCAGCACACATCTCCAAGTAGGAAAGAGTCTGGACCACTCTCTAAAACACAGAAGCGCCACTTATTCCTGGCTCCCTGGCTCCGAGTTCATTGATGGAATGCACAGTGCCTTCAGAAATGAAGAGCTCACCAGGGACTTGCACTTGCCCTAATCCAGACTCCTACCCCCTAGTCCCATTGACTCCCACGATAGAGGACCCCCTTTCGCCACAAGCGGGGTGAGATCTCCCCCTCCCCATCAGAGGGTGCAACTCTGCCACCAGGGGCGGGGTGGGGCGGGGCGGGGCGGGGCGGGGCGGGGCGGGGCGCGGCGGGGCTGGGCAGGGCAGGAGAGCAGGTGTGTAGGGGGGAGGCAGGAGGCCTGTGTTCACCTGCTGCTTCCACTCTCCATCCCTTCAACACCGTCCCCTGCTGGCCTCCAGCAACTCAGGCCCACCACCCTGACTCTCCCTGGAATGTTTCTCTGGACTCTCACGTCCCTTGTACTTCATTTTCACAGGCAGGAATGATTCCTCCTGCTCAAGGCTGCGACTTCCCTGGCCCTGCCTTGACACTTTCCCACAACCGCAGGTCCACGCTTTCCTTCCTTCCATCGTTCCTTCGTTCCTTTGTGCGTTCCCACCTCCACCCACCAACCACCAACCCAGTCAGACCTCCATGGGCACTCAGGGCACCACCCCTCTCGACCTGAGCCACTCCCCACAGCCTGAGCCTAACCCCTTACTCGATCTGGGGCCCTCCTCCTCCAGGGAACCGGGGTCCAACCCAGAAAGCCCACTCCTGAGGCCTCCAGACCACAGCCGCAAAGGAGCCCAAGAAGAAGCCCGGAGCACCGGGGGGCGGGGGGGGTGCTCATGGAAGTGGAAGACAGAGAGGGGCACGGGGGAAGGCCACGTGCGACCTTGTCGCGAGGGTCCCTACCTTGGCAGCACCGCGACTGAGGCAGGTCCTGGAGGGAGGCTGTGGGTCTCAGCTGCTCCACCTTTAGGCTTCTCCCAGATGGTCTTTCGGGGGCGCCGGGGTGGGGGCATCGCATCGCGCTCTGCCCCAGCCAGTGCTGGCACTCCACCAGCGCGGCCAAAGACCGAGGCGCCCGGGAAGCGCGTCCCGCGCCCTGGCCTCTGGCTCCAGGAGCAGCAGGAGCAGCAGGGCCGCCGCCCTCCGAGGCTGGAGGCTCCTGGCTCCCAGTCTTCTCCACGCGGGGCTCCGCCCGCGCTCCCGCGAGCGCTCCCGCCTGCACTACCGCTCCCCCTACCGCCAATGCCGTGGCTACCCCGTCGCAGGCGCCAGGCAGCAGCATGGCGCCGGTCGGGGGCTGAGGTGGGCGTCAGTCCCTGGCTGGCCCAGACACTTGGGGGCTTGGGGCGGCAGGCGGGCTGGGAGCCAACTCACAGCACCGCTGCAGCCTCAGCTGTGTCCCTCGCCGGGCTCCGGCCCCGGCCCACGCGCATGCGCGCACTCGTGCGCGCGCTCCCGCACACCTGCTTGGGCCCAGGATCCAAGCCGCCCCACCCCCCCGCCAGGGGACACAGCTCCTGGGCGCCAGGGTCTGCACCACCGCACCTCCCTGTGCCCACCAGATGCTCTGACCCACTGCCCGCCAGCCTGACAGCCGGGAGCCAGGCAGAGGGCTCCAGAGACCAGGCCAGTGGGACAGGGACTAGCAGGTGTCTCCTCCCAAGGTGGACACCTCCCTGTCACCCCTCAAGAGACCCAGGAACCTTTTGCAAAGCTGGTTTCCCAGGGAGGTGGCTGGACGTGAACCCAGTGATCCCTCTTGCATCCCAGGCCTCTGTGTTTCTTGGTCACTCTGCCTCACATTCCCGCCAACCGTGGACACCAACAGCCGTGCACCCTCCTCGCTCGTGACCCGTGACCGCAAGGGCAGCCCTAAGGGACAGGGAGACACACTGGGCACACGAGACTCCTTCCACCTCCCTTCTCCTTGAAAGGCCGGTGCTTTTCAGCTCTGCATGCCCTTCCCATGGCCCTACCTGCACTGCACCACCAGCGGTCCCACCCTCAAGTCCACCCTGCCACCGCTGACTGTGGCACGTCCTTCGACTCTGTGGAACCGCCTGTCCACCTCCACTACCCCCCAACCCCCATGTTTTCTTCACAGTGTGCCTCAGATCCCAACTCCTCCGTGCCATTTTTCTTTTCTTGGGTTTCAATTGCTTTTCAACGTTTCTTTCTTTTGCTGAGAGAGAGAGAGAGAGAGGCCATCACCCATGCGATTGTGCAGCAAGCATCGACTGAACGTGCAAGGCGTACCAGAGCCTGCTCTGGAGGGCCAGTGTGCAGAGGTGGGCAAGGAAACGTATGTCTGAGGATTCAAGGGGAGCCACAGGACTACCGTCCAGGGTGAGGAGGAGTAGAGAGACCAAGCAGTCAAGGCTTTCGACGAAAGGAGCATCAAGGGCACGAACCTACGCAGCCCTGGAAGGAGAGCAGGGAGTCACGGACATATGGATCATCGAAGGCCAGTCCCAATGGGCAGCCTTCATCACGTGTCCTCACCTGAGGACTTGCAAAGAGGCACCCCCAGACTGGACCTGGTAGAAACAGGACTGACAGCAAAAGCACAACACTGGTCTGTGGACTTCATGCTCATGGGAAGGACACCATCCCACAAGCCCCACCGAGGGACTCTGGACTCTGGCGACTTGGACTTACTGTGGACCCTCAGGACCTGTCAGGACTCTTGCAAGTGCACAAGGGAAGACAAAACTAAGCCACACACCAAGGAGAACGGAGATGCAAAACCTTTCTCCCCCCAGGGGCAACGTCAACGATTCGCATGCTATACAAATGCAAATGCCCTCTGCGAGCATTAGAAAGGTCACCAGTTTTCCGCCTCCTTTATCAGTCTCCTACCACAAGTGCACTAGGGTTCCCTTGGCTCCATAGGGACCATTTGCCTGCATTCTCCGTGGGAGCAGCTTCCTTTCCTACCAGAACCCTCACGTGTGTCTCCCTGTCATGGCACGTACTGATAGATACGAGAATGACATTTCCCTCTCATTTTGAACATTGTGCTGATGCCTCCCTCCTGGCTCTGCGTCTCCACTGAGAAGACTGTTTGGCTCAGTTTACATGGTGTGTGTGTGCGTGTGTGTGTGTGTGTGTGTGTGTGTGTGTGTGTGTATGTGTTTCTGTGTGTGTATGCACATACATATATATACACACACACGAAAGTGTGTACGTATATGCAGACGTGTATGTGTATGTCCATAGGTATCCACAGGGACACACAGGTAGATAGATGTATATATAAACCTAGCTGTTTTCTCTTTTGAAAAGACACACTGCAAACTCTGTGGGCCGCCTGGATGACTCAGCTGGGTAATGGTCCGACTTCGGGTCACGTCAGGCTCTCAGGCTTCCTGAGCTGAGTCGCGCCTAGTGCTCCGTGCTGACAGCTCAGAGCCTGGAACCTGATTCCCTTCTGGGTTTCCTCTCTCTCTCCCTGCCCCTCCCTCGCTTGTGCTCTCTCTGTCTCTCTCGCTTTCTCTCAGACGTGAACATTAAAAAAGAAACAGAAGCATGTGGCTCTGGATCTCGGCTCACGTCACGATCTCACAGTTTGTGAGGCTGAGCCTCCACAAGGAGCCCCCACCTCAAGATGGGCGCCAACGATGCGGAGCCCGCTGGCCCTCCTCTCTCTCTCCCTCCCTGCGTGCCCTATCCCTGCTCACGGGCACACATGCATGCGTCCACTCTCTCTCTGTCTCTCGGAATGAATGAAAGAAACAGAGAACCTCAAATGATAACACTAAAGGAACACCGTCGAGTTCATTACTACAGCGAATGAGTGGCTGTGCCCGTGGCCAGCACCTGCCCTGGGGAACGTTCTATTTCCTATCTGTTCATGTTTCTTCACTCTGGAGACACAGGGAGCCAGAGAGCAAGCCGGTAAGCCAGTGACCGCCAGTGGGGGAGGGGCAGAGAAGCAGAGAGCCAGACACACACAGAATCTGAAAACAGGCTCCAGGGCCTGAGCAGGGGGCACAGAGCCCAGCGCAGGGCTGGAACTCGGGAACCGCGAGGGCGTGACCTGAGCCCGAGTCGGAAGCTCAACCCACTGAACCACCCAGGCGCCCGGGGAAGGTTCCATTCAGGAGTCCACTCCATCCATCCCCGCCCATTTCCGCAAGGTCAGAGCCCTTACGACACATACCACCAGGAAGGATGCTATACAACTGTCCACAACCTGCCCTCTGTCTTCCAAAGAGGCTGCCCTGACGATATCTAGCAAAGAGGGCGCTCTGATCAAAAGGCCCACGGATAAAGGTCACGCCTGCCTACCTACCCTTAGGGCCTGATGACTCCCCAGGTTCCCCTTGCAGCGCACTTTGTCCCATTGGAAACGTCGTGCCTTTGGGTTCCAAGGTGCCCTGCAGCTGAGCGCGGGCCACCGGGAACGACCTCACCGCAGCTACCTACCAGGAGACAGCTTGGCACCCTTCACCCTTCCTGCAGGCCCTGTGCTCAGGGTCTCGGGCCAGCCAGGGCGCAGGACACAAGCAGAGAACGTTAGCATTTGAGGACGCAGAAACGGCCTCGGGGTTCCCCTACTCGGGGACCACGTTCACCACCTGATCGCCGGCGACGTTGGCAACTGGCACACAGGGCGACGGGGAGTGTGGACCGCATGGAATGAGGGCTCTCGGCCGCATCTCCTGCAATTCAGAGGGGCAACTGGCAAAGGTCACCTCAGTCACCAGCTCCCAAGAAGCCTCCCTGCGGAAGGGATGGTGCCATCGACAGCCTGTTCCTCCTTCCAGCCCTGCCTGGGTTTCAGGGGGAGCACAGCACCGGCGGGGGGGGCGGGGGTCCTGGGAAGGTCCAGCTGACCCATGCCCCCCGCTGTGCCGCCACCCTCACTAGGAGCCCCGCGTGTCACTGTCCAAAGTGTCTCAGGCTGGATGTGAAATGGTAGGGTTCCCCGCAGAGAGCGTGACTCAGGCCCTAGAGCCTATTTTGCTGGATTCCCCGTTTGAGGGCACACGCACGTCTCCAAGCCCACCTCTGCTCGCAGGACACGCACGCTAGGTGCAAATGCTTTCCCTGCCTCTCGACAGGCAGCAGTGGGAAAGCCAGCGGTGCAGCACGCTCATGTGGAGCCCGACTGCCTGGCTTCCTGCCTCGAGTCCTCCCGCTTCACAGCAGTGACCCCCGCAACACATTCTTTCACATCTTCCCTTGGAAATACGAACGGGGGACCAGAGTCCTTGCCGAGGTACTCTGTGTCGTCAGCATAGATCTCTCAAGTGCTCAGAACAGTGCCTGGAACAGGCTAAGCGCTCTGCCGAGGTGGGATAAGACCAAGGAGAAAACAAACACGCATAGGCAGTCCCCTCCCTCGTGGCCAGCACCTAGGCAACTGCTGGGGATGGTGAGGCAGGGGAGGGATCCCTTCCTTCCCCCGACGACGACGACGACGACGACGACGACGACGACGACGGTGCCCGGCTCCCCCTCCCTCCTCAGGACTTCCCGCTGGCATCAAGAAAACCTCCCTGCCGGATTCTGGCTGGTGCCGGCTAGGAACCCAGTGCCTCAGGGAGAGGCCCTGGCACATCTCCCTGGATACTTGGGACGGGCTTCAGGTCAAAAGACTCTGCCTCCTCACCTATATGGCAACAGGGACTGCACACCCGTGGAGCCGCTTGAGGACTTGCAAAGCATCAAAGGTGTTCGGACCGCAACCAAGTTTCGAGGACACGCACGGCCACTACTTTACCAAGGAAACCTCTCACATGGCGAGCTCATGGATCAATATCCATGCGATGACTTAGGCAGAATCATCACGGTAATCAGGAAGGTAATGATACTCAAGGTCACCATAATCTCCTTCGTTCCGGAGAGACACAACTCACCCCTCGGGGACCAAACACACGCTTAGGAGCCTGAGCGGCTCCAAGGGGCCTACACCACACCATCTTACGGAAAACGTAAAGCACCAGTCAGCTCGAGACGGGAGTGTGGGAAAGCCTCTGCTCTTAGGCCTTTGCTTTCAGTGAGGTCAAGGTGCTGCCTTCAGGATGTTTTCAGCCTTTGAGACACGATTGGAACTCTCTACTGAAATGAGATATTCCCGTGCAACAGAACGCATTCCTTGCAAAGAACTGGGTCCCTGACGCGGTCCGGACTCCACACGGGCCGCAGCACCACACTCACGCGCACACGCTCCCCCCAACAACCGGGGAGAGGTACAACCCATGCAATGAAAGACCGTTTGCCCAAGACCTCATTTCCAAAGGAGGCTGAGAGACGAGCACTGCCTGCTCCAGTACACACGCACTGGTTTCTAGGGACCCGCTGGGCTCCGAGTCACTTCTCCCTCGTGCTGCCTGGTGAGTCCCGGAGGAGATGTGATTGCCCAGGACTGAAACTCTTGAAACACGGAACGAATGCAACACAGGAGGCGCTCCACGGAAACGGGAAGCACCACGCCCCACGGATAGGAAGAACATAACCCACAAGTCTGCCTTTGACGAGGAGCTTTTCCATCCACCTTCCTCGCCAGAGTGCGAAGAAGACGTTCCCACCCAACATGTCCCAAAGAGAAGACTTTGGACTCCATCCACAACACCCAGTTCTCTTCAGCACACATCTCCAAGTAGGAAAGAGTCTGGACCACTCTCTAAAACACAGAAGCGCCACTTATTCCTGGCTCCCTGGCTCCGAGTTCATTGATGGAATGCACAGTGCCTTCAGAAATGAAGAGCTCACCAGGGACTTGCACTTGCCCTAATCCAGACTCCTACCCCCTAGTCCCATTGACTCCCACGATAGAGGACCCCCTTTCGCCACAAGCGGGGTGAGATCTCCCCCTCCCCATCAGAGGGTGCAACTCTGCCACCAGGGGCGGGGTGGGGCGGGGCGGGGCGGGGCGGGGCGCGGCGGGGCTGGGCAGGGCAGGAGAGCAGGTGTGGAGGGGGGAGGCAGGAGGCCTGTGTTCACCTGCTGCTTCCACTCTCCATCCCTTCAACACCGTCCCCTGCTGGCCTCCAGCAACTCAGGCCCACCACCCTGACTCTCCCTGGAATGTTTCTCTGGACTCTCACGTCCCTTGTACTTCATTTTCACAGGCAGGAATGATTCCTCCTGCTCAAGGCTGCGACTTCCCTGGCCCTGCCTTGACACTTTCCCACAACCGCAGGTCCACGCTTTCCTTCCTTCCATCGTTCCTTCGTTCCTTTGTGCGTTCCCACCTCCACCCACCAACCACCAACCCAGTCAGACCTCCATGGGCACTCAGGGCGCCCCCCCTCTCGACCTGAGCCACTCCCCACAGCCTGAGCCTAACCCCTTACTCGATCTGGGGCCCTCCTCCTCCAGGGAACCGGGGTCCAACCCAGAAAGCCCACTCCTGAGGCCTCCAGACCACAGCCGCAAAGGAGCCCAAGAAGAAGCCCGGAGCACCGGGGGGCGGGGGGGGTGCTCATGGAAGTGGAAGACAGAGAGGGGCACGGGGGAAGGCCACGTGCGACCTTGTCGCGAGGGTCCCTACCTTGGCAGCACCGCGACTGAGGCAGGTCCTGGAGGGAGGCTGTGGGTCTCAGCTGCTCCACCTTTAGGCTTCTCCCAGATGGTCTTTCGGGGGCGCCGGGGTGGGGGCATCGCATCGCGCTCTGCCCCAGCCAGTGCTGGCACTCCACCAGCGCGGCCAAAGACCGAGGCGCCCGGGAAGCGCGTCCCGCGCCCTGGCCTCTGGCTCCAGGAGCAGCAGGAGCAGCAGGGCCGCCGCCCTCCGAGGCTGGAGGCTCCTGGCTCCCAGTCTTCTCCACGCGGGGCTCCGCCCGCGCTCCCGCGAGCGCTCCCGCCTGCACTACCGCTCCCCCTACCGCCAATGCCGTGGCTACCCCGTCGCAGGCGCCAGGCAGCAGCATGGCGCCGGTCGGGGGCTGAGGTGGGCGTCAGTCCCTGGCTGGCCCAGACACTTGGGGGCTTGGGGCGGCAGGCGGGCTGGGAGCCAACTCACAGCACCGCTGCAGCCTCAGCTGTGTCCCTCGCCGGGCTCCGGCCCCGGCCCACGCGCATGCGCGCACTCGTGCGCGCGCTCCCGCACACCTGCTTGGGCCCAGGATCCAAGCCGCCCCACCCCCCCGCCAGGGGACACAGCTCCTGGGCGCCAGGGTCTGCACCACCGCACCTCCCTGTGCCCACCAGATGCTCTGACCCACTGCCCGCCAGCCTGACAGCCGGGAGCCAGGCAGAGGGCTCCAGAGACCAGGCCAGTGGGACAGGGACTAGCAGGTGTCTCCTCCCAAGGTGGACACCTCCCTGTCACCCCTCCAGAGACCCAGGAACCTTTTGCAAAGCTGGTTTCCCAGGGAGGTGGCTGGACGTGAACCCAGTGATCCCTCTTGCATCCCAGGCCTCTGTGTTTCTTGGTCACTCTGCCTCACATTCCCGCCAACCGTGGACACCAACAGCCGTGCACCCTCCTCGCTCGTGACCCGTGACCGCAAGGGCAGCCCTAAGGGACAGGGAGACACACTGGGCACACGAGACTCCTTCCACCTCCCTTCTCCTTGAAAGGCCGGTGCTTTTCAGCTCTGCATGCCCTTCCCATGGCCCTACCTGCACTGCACCACCAGCGGTCCCACCCTCAAGTCCACCCTGCCACCGCTGACTGTGGCACGTCCTTCGACTCTGTGGAACCGCCTGTCCACCTCCACTACCCCCCAACCCCCATGTTTTCTTCACAGTGTGCCTCAGATCCCAACTCCTCCGTGCCATTTTTCTTTTCTTGGGTTTCAATTGCTTTTCAACGTTTCTTTCTTTTGCTGAGAGAGAGAGAGAGAGAGGCCATCACCCATGCGATTGTGCAGCAAGCATCGACTGAACGTGCAAGGCGTACCAGAGCCTGCTCTGGAGGGCCAGTGTGCAGAGGTGGGCAAGGAAACGTATGTCTGAGGATTCAAGGGGAGCCACAGGACTACCGTCCAGGGTGAGGAGGAGTAGAGAGACCAAGCAGTCAAGGCTTTCGACGAAAGGAGCATCAAGGGCACGAACCTACGCAGCCCTGGAAGGAGAGCAGGGAGTCACGGACATATGGATCATCGAAGGCCAGTCCCAATGGGCAGCCTTCATCACGTGTCCTCACCTGAGGACTTGCAAAGAGGCACCCCCAGACTGGACCTGGTAGAAACAGGACTGACAGCAAAAGCACAACACTGGTCTGTGGACTTCATGGTCATGGGAAGGACACCATCCCACAAGCCCCACCGAGGGACTCTGGACTCTGGCGACTTGGACTTACTGTGGACCCTCAGGACCTGTCAGGACTCTTGCAAGTGCACAAGGGAAGACAAAACTAAGCCACACACCAAGGAGAACGGAGATGCAAAACCTTTCTCCCCCCAGGGGCAACGTCAACGATTCGCATGCTATACAAATGCAAATGCCCTCTGCGAGCATTAGAAAGGTCACCAGTTTTCCGCCTCCTTTATCAGTCTCCTACCACAAGTGCACTAGGGTTCCCTTGGCTCCATAGGGACCATTTGCCTGCATTCTCCGTGGGAGCAGCTTCCTTTCCTACCAGAACCCTCACGTGTGTCTCCCTGTCATGGCACGTACTGATAGATACGAGAATGACATTTCCCTCTCATTTTGAACATTGTGCTGATGCCTCCCTCCTGGCTCTGCGTCTCCACTGAGAAGACTGTTTGGCTCAGTTTACATGGTGTGTGTGTGCGTGTGTGTGTGTGTGTGTGTGTGTGTGTGTGTGTATGTGTTTCTGTGTGTGTATGCACATACATATATATACACACACACGAAAGTGTGTACGTATATGCAGACGTGTATGTGTATGTCCATAGGTATCCACAGGGACACACAGGTAGATAGATGTATATATAAACCTAGCTGTTTTCTCTTTTGAAAAGACACACTGCAAACTCTGTGGGCCGCCTGGATGACTCAGCTGGGTAATGGTCCGACTTCGGGTCACGTCAGGCTCTCAGGCTTCCTGAGCTGAGTCGCGCCTAGTGCTCCGTGCTGACAGCTCAGAGCCTGGAACCTGATTCCCTTCTGGGTTTCCTCTCTCTCTCCCTGCCCCTCCCTCGCTTGTGCTCTCTCTGTCTCTCTCGCTTTCTCTCAGACGTGAACATTAAAAAAGAAACAGAAGCATGTGGCTCTGGATCTCGGCTCACGTCACGATCTCACAGTTTGTGAGGCTGAGCCTCCACAAGGAGCCCCCACCTCAAGATGGGCGCCAACGATGCGGAGCCCGCTGGCCCTCCTCTCTCTCTCCCTCCCTGCGTGCCCTATCCCTGCTCACGGGCACACATGCATGCGTCCACTCTCTCTCTGTCTCTCGGAATGAATGAAAGAAACAGAGAACCTCAAATGATAACACTAAAGGAACACCGTCGAGTTCATTACTACAGCGAATGAGTGGCTGTGCCCGTGGCCAGCACCTGCCCTGGGGAACGTTCTATTTCCTATCTGTTCATGTTTCTTCACTCTGGAGACACAGGGAGCCAGAGAGCAAGCCGGTAAGCCAGTGACCGCCAGTGGGGGAGGGGCAGAGAAGCAGAGAGCCAGACACACACAGAATCTGAAAACAGGCTCCAGGGCCTGAGCAGGGGGCACAGAGCCCAGCGCAGGGCTGGAACTCGGGAACCGCGAGGGCGTGACCTGAGCCCGAGTCGGAAGCTCAACCCACTGAACCACCCAGGCGCCCGGGGAAGGTTCCATTCAGGAGTCCACTCCATCCATCCCCGCCCATTTCCGCAAGGTCAGAGCCCTTACGACACATACCACCAGGAAGGATGCTATACAACTGTCCACAACCTGCCCTCTGTCTTCCAAAGAGGCTGCCCTGACGATATCTAGCAAAGAGGGCGCTCTGATCAAAAGGCCCACGGATAAAGGTCACGCCTGCCTACCTACCCTTAGGGCCTGATGACTCCCCAGGTTCCCCTTGCAGCGCACTTTGTCCCATTGGAAACGTCGTGCCTTTGGGTTCCAAGGTGCCCTGCAGCTGAGCGCGGGCCACCGGGAACGACCTCACCGCAGCTACCTACCAGGAGACAGCTTGGCACCCTTCACCCTTCCTGCAGGCCCTGTGCTCAGGGTCTCGGGCCAGCCAGGGCGCAGGACACAAGCAGAGAACGTTAGCATTTGAGGACGCAGAAACGGCCTCGGGGTTCCCCTACTCGGGGACCACGTTCACCACCTGATCGCCGGCGACGTTGGCAACTGGCACACAGGGCGACGGGGAGTGTGGACCGCATGGAATGAGGGCTCTCGGCCGCATCTCCTGCAATTCAGAGGGGCAACTGGCAAAGGTCACCTCAGTCACCAGCTCCCAAGAAGCCTCCCTGCGGAAGGGATGGTGCCATCGACAGCCTGTTCCTCCTTCCAGCCCTGCCTGGGTTTCAGGGGGAGCACAGCACCGGCGGGGGGGGCGGGGGTCCTGGGAAGGTCCAGCTGACCCATGCCCCCCGCTGTGCCGCCACCCTCACTAGGAGCCCCGCGTGTCACTGTCCAAAGTGTCTCAGGCTGGATGTGAAATGGTAGGGTTCCCCGCAGAGAGCGTGACTCAGGCCCTAGAGCCTATTTTGCTGGATTCCCCGTTTGAGGGCACACGCACGTCTCCAAGCCCACCTCTGCTCGCAGGACACGCACGCTAGGTGCAAATGCTTTCCCTGCCTCTCGACAGGCAGCAGTGGGAAAGCCAGCGGTGCAGCACGCTCATGTGGAGCCCGACTGCCTGGCTTCCTGCCTCGAGTCCTCCCGCTTCACAGCAGTGACCCCCGCAACACATTCTTTCACATCTTCCCTTGGAAATACGAACGGGGGACCAGAGTCCTTGCCGAGGTACTCTGTGTCGTCAGCATAGATCTCTCAAGTGCTCAGAACAGTGCCTGGAACAGGCTAAGCGCTCTGCCGAGGTGGGATAAGACCAAGGAGAAAACAAACACGCATAGGCAGTCCCCTCCCTCGTGGCCAGCACCTAGGCAACTGCTGGGGATGGTGAGGCAGGGGAGGGATCCCTTCCGACGACGACGACGACGACGACGACGACGACGACGGTGCCCGGCTCCCCCTCCCTCCTCAGGACTTCCCGCTGGCATCAAGAAAACCTCCCTGCCGGATTCTGGCTGGTGCCGGCTAGGAACCCAGTGCCTCAGGGAGAGGCCCTGGCACATCTCCCTGGATACTTGGACGGGCTTCAGGTCAAAAGACTCTGCCTCCTCACCTATATGGCAACAGGGACTGCACACCCGTGGAGCCGCTTGAGGACTTGCAAAGCATCAAAGGTGTTCGGACCGCAACCAAGTTTCGAGGACACGCACGGCCACTACTTTACCAAGGAAACCTCTCACATGGCGAGCTCATGGATCAATATCCATGCGATGACTTAGGCAGAATCATCACGGTAATCAGGAAGGTAATGATACTCAAGGTCACCATAATCTCCTTCGTTCCGGAGAGACACAACTCACCCCTCGGGGACCAAACACACGCTTAGGAGCCTGAGCTGCTCCAAGGGGCCTACACCACACCATCTTACGGAAAACGTAAAGCACCAGTCAGCTCGAGACGGAAGTGTGGGAAAGCCTCTGCTCTTAGGCCTTTGCTTTCAGTGAGGTCAAGGTGCTGCCTTCAGGATGTTTTCAGCCTTTGAGACACGATTGGAACTCTCTACTGAAATGAGATATTCCCGTGCAACAGAACGCATTCCTTGCAAAGAACTGGGTCCCTGACGCGGTCCGGACTCCACACGGGCCGCAGCACCACACTCACGCGCACACGCTCCCCCCAACAACCGGGGAGAGGTACAACCCATGCAATGAAAGACCGTTTGCCCAAGACCTCATTTCCAAAGGAGGCTGAGAGACGAGCACTGCCTGCTCCAGTACACACGCACTGGTTTCTAGGGACCCGCTGGGCTCCGAGTCACTTCTCCCTCGTGCTGCCTGGTGAGTCCCGGAGGAGATGTGATTGCCCAGGACTGAAACTCTTGAAACACGGAACGAATGCAAGACAGGAGGCGCTCCACGGAAACGGGAAGCACCACGCCCCACGGATAGGAAGAACATAACCCACAAGTCTGCCTTTGACGAGGAGCTTTTCCATCCACCTTCCTCGCCAGAGTGCGAAGAAGACGTTCCCACCCAACATGTCCCAAAGAGAAGACTTTGGACTCCATCCACAACACCCAGTTCTCTTCAGCACACATCTCCAAGTAGGAAAGAGTCTGGACCACTCTCTAAAACACAGAAGCGCCACTTATTCCTGGCTCCCTGGCTCCGAGTTCATTGATGGAATGCACAGTGCCTTCAGAAATGAAGAGCTCACCAGGGACTTGCACTTGCCCTAATCCAGACTCCTACCCCCTAGTCCCATTGACTCCCACGATAGAGGACCCCCTTTCGCCACAAGCGGGGTGAGATCTCCCCCTCCCCATCAGAGGGTGCAACTCTGCCACCAGGGGCGGGGTGGGGCGGGGCGGGGCGGGGCGCGGCGGGGCTGGGCAGGGCAGGAGAGCAGGTGTGGAGGGGGGAGGCAGGAGGCCTGTGTTCACCTGCTGCTTCCACTCTCCATCCCTTCAACACCGTCCCCTGCTGGCCTCCAGCAACTCAGGCCCACCACCCTGACTCTCCCTGGAATGTTTCTCTGGACTCTCACGTCCCTTGTACTTCATTTTCACAGGCAGGAATGATTCCTCCTGCTCAAGGCTGCGACTTCCCTGGCCCTGCCTTGACACTTTCCCACAACCGCAGGTCCACGCTTTCCTTCCTTCCATCGTTGCTTCCTTCCTTTGTGCGTTCCCACCTCCACCCACCAACCACCAACCCAGTCAGACCTCCATGGGCACTCAGGGCACCACCCCTCTCGACCTGAGCCACTCCCCACAGCCTGAGCCTAACCCCTTACTCGATCTGGGGCCCTCCTCCTCCAGGGAACCGGGGTCCAACCCAGAAAGCCCACTCCTGAGGCCTCCAGACCACAGCCGCAAAGGAGCCCAAGAAGAAGCCCGGAGCACCGGGGGGCGGGGGGGGTGCTCATGGAAGTGGAAGACAGAGAGGGGCACGGGGGAAGGCCACGTGCGACCTTGTCGCGAGGGTCCCTACCTTGGCAGCACCGCGACTGAGGCAGGTCCTGGAGGGAGGCTGTGGGTCTCAGCTGCTCCACCTTTAGGCTTCTCCCAGATGGTCTTTCGGGGGCGCCGGGGTGGGGGCATCGCATCGCGCTCTGCCCCAGCCAGTGCTGGCACTCCACCAGCGCGGCCAAAGACCGAGGCGCCCGGGAAGCGCGTCCCGCGCCCTGGCCTCTGGCTCCAGGAGCAGCAGGAGCAGCAGGGCCGCCGCCCTCCGAGGCTGGAGGTTCCTGGCTCCCAGTCTTCTCCACGCGGGGCTCCGCCCGCGCTCCCGCGAGCGCTCCCGCCTGCACTACCGCTCCCCCTACCGCCAATGCCGTGGCTACCCCGTCGCAGGCGCCAGGCAGCAGCATGGCGCCGGTCGGGGGCTGAGGTGGGCGTCAGTCCCTGGCTGGCCCAGACACTTGGGGGCTTGGGGCGGCAGGCGGGCTGGGAGCCAACTCACAGCACCGCTGCAGCCTCAGCTGTGTCCCTCGCCGGGCTCCGGCCCCGGCCCACGCGCATGCGCGCACTCGTGCGCGCGCTCCCGCACACCTGCTTGGGCCCAGGATCCAAGCCGCCCCACCCCCCCGCCAGGGGACACAGCTCCTGGGCGCCAGGGTCTGCACCACCGCACCTCCCTGTGCCCACCAGATGCTCTGCCCGACTGCCCGCCAGCCTGACAGCCGGGAGCCAGGCAGAGGGCTCCAGAGACCAGGCCAGTGGGACAGGGACTGGCAGGTGTCTCCTCCCAAGGTGGACACCTCCCTGTCACCCCTCCAGAGACCCAGGAACCTTTTGCAAAGCTGGTTTCCCAGGGAGGTGGCTGGACGTGAACCCAGTGATCCCTCTTGCATCCCAGGCCTCTGTGTTTCTTGGTCACTCTGCCTCACATTCCCGCCAACCGTGGACATCAACAGCCGTGCACCCTCCTCGCTCGTGACCCGTGACCGCAAGGGCAGCCCTAAGGGACAGGGAGACACACTGGGCACACGAGACTCCTTCCACCTCCCTTCTCCTTGAAAGGCCGGTGCTTTTCAGCTCTGCATGCCCTTCCCATGGCCCTACCTGCACTGCACCACCAGCGGTCCCACCCTCAAGTCCACCCTGCCACCGCTGACTGTGGCACGTCCTTCGACTCTGTGGAACCGCCTGTCCACCTCCACTACCTCCCAACCCCCATGTTTTCTTCACCGTGTGCCTCAGATCCCAACTCCTCCGTGCCATTTTTCTTTTCTTGGGTTTCAATTGCTTTTCAACGTTTCTTTCTTTTGCTGAGAGAGAGAGAGAGAGAGAGGCCATCACCCATGCGATTGTGCAGCAAGCATCGACTGAACGTGCAAGGCGTACCAGAGCCTGCTCTGGAGGGCCAGTGTGCAGAGGTGGGCAAGGAAACGTATGTCTGAGGATTCAAGGGGAGCCACAGGACTACCGTCCAGGGTGAGGAGGAGTAGAGAGACCAAGCAGTCAAGGCTTTCGACGAAAGGAGCATCAAGGGCACGAACCTACGCAGCCCTGGAAGGAGAGCAGGGAGTCACGGACATATGGATCATCGAAGGCCAGTCCCAATGGGCAGCCTTCATCACGTGTCCTCACCTGAGGACTTGCAAAGAGGCACCCCCAGACTGGACCTGGTAGAAACAGGACTGACAGCAAAAGCACAACACTGGTCTGTGGACTTCATGCTCATGGGAAGGACACCATCCCACAAGCCCCACCGAGGGACTCTGGACTCTGGCGACTTGGACTTACTGTGGACCCTCAGGACCTGTCAGGACTCTTGCAAGTGCACAAGGGAAGACAAAACTAAGCCACACACCTAGGAGAACGGAGATGCAAAACCTTTCTCCCCCCAGGGGCAACGTCAACGATTCGCATGCTATACAAATGCAAATGCCCTCTGCGAGCATTAGAAAGGTCACCAGTTTTCCGCCTCCTTTATCAGTCTCCTACCACAAGTGCACTAGGGTTCCCTTGGCTCCATAGGGACCATTTGCCTGCATTCTCCGTGGGAGCAGCTTCCTTTCCTACCAGAACCCTCACGTGTGTCTCCCTGTCATGGCACGTACTGATAGATACGAGAATGACGTTTCCCTTTCATTTTGAACATTGTGCTGATGCCTCCCTCCTGGCTCTGCGTCTCCACTGAGAAGACGGTTTGGCTCAGTTTACATGGTGTGTGTGTGCGTGTGTGTGTGCGTGTGTGTGTGTGTGTGTATGTGTTTCTGTGTGTGTATGCACATACATATATATACACATACACGAAAGTGTGTACGTATATGCAGACGTGCATGTGTATGTCCATAGGTATCCACAGGGACACACAGGTAGATAGATGTATATATAAACCTAGCTGTTTTCTCTTTTGAAAAGACACACTGCAAACTCTGTGGGCCGCCTGGATGACTCAGCTGGGTAATGGTCCGACTTCGGGTCACGTCAGGCTCTCAGGCTTCCTGAGCTGAGTCGCGCCTAGTGCTCCGTGCTGACAGCTCAGAGCCTGGAACCTGATTCCCTTCTGGGTTTCCTCTCTCTCTCCCTGCCCCTCCCTCGCTCGTGCTCTCTCTGTCTCTCTCGCTTTCTCTCAGACGTGAACATTAAAAAAGAAACAGAAGCATGTGGCTCTGGATCTCGGCTCACGTCACGATCTCACAGTTTGTGAGGCTGAGCCTCCACAAGGAGCCCCCACCTCAAGATGGGCGCCAACGATGCGGAGCCCGCTGGCCCTCCTCTCTCTCTCCCTCCCTGCGTGCCCGATCCCTGCTCACGGGCACACATGCATGCGTCCACTCTCTCTCTGTCTCTCGGAATGAATGAAAGAAACAAAGAACCTCAAATGATAACACTAAAGGAACACCGTCGAGTTCATTACTACAGCGAATGAGTGGCTGTGCCCGTGGCCAGCACCTGCCCTGGGGAACGTTCTATTTCCTATCTGTTCATGTTTCTTCACTCTGGAGACACCGGGAGCCAGAGAGCAAGCCGGTAAGCCAGTGACCGCCAGTGGGGGAGGGGCAGAGAAGCAGAGAGCCAGACACACACAGAATCTGAAAACAGGCTCCAGGGCCTGAGCAGGGGGCACAGAGCCCAGCGCAGGGCTGGAACTCGGGAACCGCGAGGGCGTGACCTGAGCCCAAGTCGGAAGCTCAACCCACTGAACCACCCAGGCGCCCGGGGAAGGTTCCATTCAGGAGTCCACTCCATCCATCCCCGCCCATTTCCGCAAGGTCAGAGCCCTTACAACACATACCACCAGGAAGGATGCTATACAACTGTCCACAACCTGCCCTCTGTCTTCCAAAGAGGCTGCCCTGACGATATCTAGCAAAGAGGGCGCTCTGATCAAAAGGCCCACGGATAAAGGTCACGCCTGCCTACCCACCCTTAGGGCCTGATGACTCCCCAGGTTCCCCTTGCAGCGCACTTTGTCCCATTGGAAACGTCGTGGCTTTGGGTTCCAAGGTGCCCTGCAGCTGAGCGCGGGCCACCGGGAACGACCTCACCGCAGCTACCTACCAGGAGACAGCTTGGCACCCTTCACCCTTCCTGCAGGCCCTGTGCTCAGGGTCTCGGGCCAGCCAGGGCGCAGGACACAAGCAGAGAACGTTAGCATTTGAGGACGCAGAAACGGCCTCGGGGTTCCCCTACTCGGGGACCACGTTCACCACCTGATCGCCGGCGACGTTGGCAACTGGCACACAGGGCGACGGGGAGTGTGGACCGCATGGAATGAGGGCTCTCGGCCGCATCTCCTGCAATTCAGAGGGGCAACTGGCAAAGGTCACCTCAGTCACCAGCTCCCAAGAAGCCTCCCTGCGGAAGGGATGGTGCCATCGACAGCCTGTTCCTCCTTCCAGCCCTGCCTGGGTTTCAGGGGGAGCACAGCACCGGCGGGGGGGGCGGGGGTCCTGGGAAGGTCCAGCTGACCCATGCCCCCCGCTGTGCCGCCACCCTCACTAGGAGCCCCGCGTGTCACTGTCCAAAGTGTCTCAGGCTGGATGTGAAATGGTAGGGTTCCCCGCAGAGAGCGTGACTCAGGCCCTAGAGCCTATTTTGCTGGATTCCCCGTTTGAGGGCACACGCACGTCTCCAAGCCCACCTCTGCTCGCAGGACACGCACGCTAGGTGCAAATGCTTTCCCTGCCTCTCGACAGGCAGCAGTGGGAAAGCCAGCGGTGCAGCACGCTCATGTGGAGCCCGACTGCCTGGCTTCCTGCCTCGAGTCCTCCCGCTTCACAGCAGTGACCCCCGCAACACATTCTTTCACATCTTCCCTTGGAAATACGAACGGGGGACCAGAGTCCTTGCCGAGGTACTCTGTGTCGTCAGCATAGATCTCTCAAGTGCTCAGAACAGTGCCTGGAACAGGCTAAGCGCTCTCCCGAGGTGGGATAAGACCAAGGAGAAAACAAACACGCATAGGCAGTCCCCTCCCTCGTGGCCAGCACCTAGGCAACTGCTGGGGATGGTGAGGCAGGGGAGGGATCCCTTCCTTCCCCCGACGACGACGACGACGACGACGACGGTGCCCGGCTCCCCCTCCCTCCTCAGGACTTCCCGCTGGCATCAAGAAAACCTCCCTGCCGGATTCTGGCTGGTGCCGGCTAGGAACCCAGTGCCTCAGGGAGAGGCCCTGGCACATCTCCCTGGATACTTGGACGGGCTTCAGGTCAAAAGACTCTGCCTCCTCACCTATATGGCAACAGGGACTGCACACCCGTGGAGCCGCTTGAGGACTTGCAAAGCATCAAAGGTGTTCGGACCGCAACCAAGTTTCGAGGACACGCACGGCCACTACTTTACCAAGGAAACCTCTCACATGGCGAGCTCATGGATCAATATCCATGCGATGACTTAAGCAGAATCATCACGGTAATCAGGAAGGTAATGATACTCAAGGTCACCATAATCTCCTTCGTTCCGGAGAGACACAACTCACCCCTCGGGGACCAAACACACGCTTAGGAGCCTGAGCGGCTCCAAGGGGCCTACACCACACCATCTTACGGAAAACGTAAAGCACCAGTCAGCTCGAGACGGAAGTGTGGGAAAGCCTCTGCTCTTAGGCCTTTGCTTTCAGTGAGGTCAAGGTGCTGCCTTCAGGATGTTTTCAGCCTTTGAGACACGATTGGAACTCTCTACTGAAATGAGATATTCCCGTGCAACAGAACGCATTCCTTGCAAAGAACTGGGTCCCTGACGCGGTCCGGACTCCACACGGGCCGCAGCACCACACTCACGCGCACACGCTCCCCCCAACAACCGGGGAGAGGTACAACCCATGCAATGAAAGACCGTTTGCCCAAGACCTCATTTCCAAAGGAGGCTGAGAGACGAGCACTGCCTGCTCCAGTACACACGCACTGGTTTCTAGGGACCCGCTGGGCTCCGAGTCACTTCTCCCTCGTGCTGCCTGGTGAGTCCCGGAGGAGATGTGATTGCCCAGGACTGAAACTCTTGAAACACGGAACGAATGCAACACAGGAGGCGCTCCACGGAAACGGGAAGCACCACGCCCCACGGATAGGAAGAACATAACCCACAAGTCTGCCTTTGACGAGGAGCTTTTCCATCCACCTTCCTCGCCAGAGGGCGAAGAAGACGTTCCCACCCAACATGTCCCAAAGAGAAGACTTTGGACTCCATCCACAACACCCAGTTCTCTTCAGCACACATCTCCAAGTAGGAAAGAGTCTGCACCACCCTCTAAAACACAGAAGCGCCACTTATTCCTGGCTCCCTGGCTCCGAGTTCATTGATGGAATGCACAGTGCCTTCAGAAATGAAGAGCTCACCAGGGACTTGCACTTGCCCTAATCCAGACTCCTACCCCCTAGTCCCATTGACTCCCACGATAGAGGACCCCCTTTCGCCACAAGCGGGGTGAGATCTCCCCCTCCCCATCAGAGGGTGCAACTCTGCCACCAGGGGCGGGGCGGGGCGGGGCGGGGCGGGGCAGGGCGCGGCGGGGCTGGGCAGGGCAGGAGAGCAGGTGTGGAGGGGGGAGGCAGGAGGCCTGTGTTCACCTGCTGCTTCCACTCTCCATCCCTTCAACACCGTCCCCTGCTGGCCTCCAGCAACTCAGGCCCACCACCCTGACTCTCCCTGGAATGTTTCTCTGGACTCTCACGTCCCTTGTACTTCATTTTCACAGGCAGGAATGATTCCTCCTGCTCAAGGCTGCGACTTCCCTGGCCTTGCCTTGACACTTTCCCACAACCGCAGGTCCACGCTTTCCTTCCTTCGATCGTTCCTTCGTTCCTTTGTGCGTTCCCACCTCCACCCACCAACCACCAACCCAGTCAGACCTCCATGGGCACTCAGGGCGCCCCCCCTCTCGACCTGAGCCACTCCCCACCGCCTGAGCCTAACCCCTTACTCGATCTGGGGCCCTCCTCCTCCAGGGAACCGGGGTCCAACCCAGAAAGCCCACTCCTGAGGCCTCCAGACCACAGCCGCAAAGGAGCCCAAGAAGAAGCCCGGAGCACCGGGGGGCGGGGGGGGTGCTCTTGGAAGTGGAAGACAGAGAGGGACAGGGGGGAAGGCCACGTGCGACCTTGTCGCGAGGGTCCCTACCTTGGCAGCACCGCGACTGAGGCAGGTCCTGGAGGGAGGCTGTGGGTCTCAGCTGCTCCACCTTTAGGCTTCTCCCAGATGGTCTTTCGGGGGCGCCGGGGTGGGGGCATCGCATCGCGCTCTGCCCCAGCCAGTGCTGGCACTCCACCAGCGCGGCCAAAGACCGAGGCGCCCGGGAAGCGCGTACCGTGCCCTGGCCTCTGGCTCCAGGAGCAGCAGGAGCAGCAGGGCCGCCGCCCTCCGAGGCTGGAGGCTCCTGGCTCCCAGTCTTCTCCACGCGGGGCTCCGCCCGCGCTCCCACGAGCGCTCCCGCCTGCACTACCGCTCCCCCTACCGCCAATGCCTTGGCTACCCCGTCGCAGGCGCCAGGCAGCAGCATGGCCCCGGTTGGGGGCTGAGGTGGGCGTCAGTCCCTGGCTGGCCCAGACACTTGGGGGCTTGGGGCGGCAGGCGGGCTGGGAGCCAACTCACAGCACCGCTGCAGCCTCAGCTGTGTCCCTCGCCGGGCTCCGGCCCCGGCCCACGCGCATGCGCGCACTCGTGCGCGCGCTCCCGCACACCTGCTTGGGCCCAGGATCCGAGCCGCCCCATCCCCCCACCCCCACCCCCCCCCCCCCGCCAGGGGACACAGCTCCTGGGCGCCAGGGTCTGCACCACCGCACCTCCCTGTGCCCACCAGATGCTCTGACCCACTGCCCGCCAGCCTGACAGCCGGGAGCCAGGCAGAGGGCTCCAGAGACCAGGCCAGTGGGACAGGGACTGGCAGGTGTCTCCTCCCAAGGTGGACACCTCCCTGTCACCCCTCCAGAGACCCAGGAACCTTTTGCAAAGCTGGTTTCCCAGGGAGGTGGCTGGACGTGAACCCAGTGATCCCTCTTGCATCCCAGGCCTCTGTGTTTCTTGGTCACTCTGCCTCACATTCCCGCCAACCGTGGACATCAACAGCCGTGCACCCTCCTCGCTCGTGACCCGTGACCGCAAGGGCAGCCCTAAGGGACAGGGAGACACACTGGGCACACGAGACTCCTTCCACCTCCCTTCTCCTTGAAAGGCCGGTGCTTTTCAGCTCTGCATGCCCTTCCCATGGCCCTACCTGCACTGCACCACCAGCGGTCCCACCCTCAAGTCCACCCTGCCACCGCTGACTGTGGCACGTCCTTCGACTCTGTGGAACCGCCTGTCCACCTCCACTACCTCCCAACCCCCATGTTTTCTTCACCGTGTGCCTCAGATCCCAACTCCTCCGTGCCATTTTTCTTTTCTTGGGTTTCAATTGCTTTTCAACGTTTCTTTCTTTTGCTGAGAGAGAGAGAGAGAGAGAGGCCATCACCCATGCGATTGTGCAGCAAGCATCGACTGAACGTGCAAGGCGTACCAGAGCCTGCTCTGGAGGGCCAGTGTGCAGAGGTGGGCAAGGAAACGTATGTCTGAGGATTCAAGGGGAGCCACAGGACTACCGTCCAGGGTGAGGAGGAGTAGAGAGACCAAGCAGTCAAGGCTTTCGACGAAAGGAGCATCAAGGGCACGAACCTACGCAGCCCTGGAAGGAGAGCAGGGAGTCACGGACATATGGATCATCGAAGGCCAGTCCCAATGGGCAGCCTTCATCACGTGTCCTCACCTGAGGACTTGCAAAGAGGCACCCCCAGACTGGACCTGGTAGAAACAGGACTGACAGCAAAAGCACAACACTGGTCTGTGGACTTCATGCTCATGGGAAGGACACCATCCCACAAGCCCCACCGAGGGACTCTGGACTCTGGCGACTTGGACTTACTGTGGACCCTCAGGACCTGTCAGGACTCTTGCAAGTGCACAAGGGAAGACAAAACTAAGCCACACACCTAGGAGAACGGAGATGCAAAACCTTTCTCCCCCCAGGGGCAACGTCAACGATTCGCATGCTATACAAATGCAAATGCCCTCTGCGAGCATTAGAAAGGTCACCAGTTTTCCGCCTCCTTTATCAGTCTCCTACCACAAGTGCACTAGGGTTCCCTTGGCTCCATAGGGACCATTTGCCTGCATTCTCCGTGGGAGCAGCTTCCTTTCCTACCAGAACCCTCACGTGTGTCTCCCTGTCATGGCACGTACTGATAGATACGAGAATGACGTTTCCCTTTCATTTTGAACATTGTGCTGATGCCTCCCTCCTGGCTCTGCGTCTGCACTGAGAAGACGGTTTGGCTCAGTTTACATGGTGTGTGTGTGCGTGTGTGTGTGCGTGTGTGTGTGTGTGTGTATGTGTTTCTGTGTGTGTATGCACATACATATATATACACATACACGAAAGTGTGTACGTATATGCAGACGTGCATGTGTATGTCCATAGGTATCCACAGGGACACACAGGTAGATAGATGTATATATAAACCTAGCTGTTTTCTCTTTTGAAAAGACACACTGCAAACTCTGTGGGCCGCCTGGATGACTCAGCTGGGTAATGGTCCGACTTCGGGTCACGTCAGGCTCTCAGGCTTCCTGAGCTGAGTCGCGCCTAGTGCTCCGTGCTGACAGCTCAGAGCCTGGAACCTGATTCCCTTCTGGGTTTCCTCTCTCTCTCCCTGCCCCTCCCTCGCTCGTGCTCTCTCTGTCTCTCTCGCTTTCTCTCAGACGTGAACATTAAAAAAGAAACAGAAGCATGTGGCTCTGGATCTCGGCTCACGTCACGATCTCACAGTTTGTGAGGCTGAGCCTCCACAAGGAGCCCCCACCTCAAGATGGGCGCCAACGATGCGGAGCCCGCTGGCCCTCCTCTCTCTCTCCCTCCCTGCGTGCCCGATCCCTGCTCACGGGCACACATGCATGCGTCCACTCTCTCTCTGTCTCTCGGAATGAATGAAAGAAACAAAGAACCTCAAATGATAACACTAAAGGAACACCGTCGAGTTCATTACTACAGCGAATGAGTGGCTGTGCCCGTGGCCAGCACCTGCCCTGGGGAACGTTCTATTTCCTATCTGTTCATGTTTCTTCACTCTGGAGACACCGGGAGCCAGAGAGCAAGCCGGTAAGCCAGTGACCGCCAGTGGGGGAGGGGCAGAGAAGCAGAGAGCCAGACACACACAGAATCTGAAAACAGGCTCCAGGGCCTGAGCAGGGGGCACAGAGCCCAGCGCAGGGCTGGAACTCGGGAACCGCGAGGGCGTGACCTGAGCCCAAGTCGGAAGCTCAACCCACTGAACCACCCAGGCGCCCGGGGAAGGTTCCATTCAGGAGTCCACTCCATCCATCCCCGCCCATTTCCGCAAGGTCAGAGCCCTTACAACACATACCACCAGGAAGGATGCTATACAACTGTCCACAACCTGCCCTCTGTCTTCCAAAGAGGCTGCCCTGACGATATCTAGCAAAGAGGGCGCTCTGATCAAAAGGCCCACGGATAAAGGTCACGCCTGCCTACCCACCCTTAGGGCCTGATGACTCCCCAGGTTCCCCTTGCAGCGCACTTTGTCCCATTGGAAACGTCGTGCCTTTGGGTTCCAAGGTGCCCTGCAGCTGAGCGCGGGCCACCGGGAACGACCTCACCGCAGCTACCTACCAGGAGACAGCTTGGCACCCTTCACCCTTCCTGCAGGCCCTGTGCTCAGGGTCTCGGGCCAGCCAGGGCGCAGGACACAAGCAGAGAACGTTAGCATTTGAGGACGCAGAAACGGCCTCGGGGTTCCCCTACTCGGGGACCACGTTCACCACCTGATCGCCGGCGACGTTGGCAACTGGCACACAGGGCGACGGGGAGTGTGGACCGCATGGAATGAGGGCTCTCGGCCGCATCTCCTGCAATTCAGAGGGGCAACTGGCAAAGGTCACCTCAGTCACCAGCTCCCAAGAAGCCTCCCTGCGGAAGGGATGGTGCCATCGACAGCCTGTTCCTCCTTCCAGCCCTGCCTGGGTTTCAGGGGGAGCACAGCACCGGCGGGGGGGGCGGGGGTCCTGGGAAGGTCCAGCTGACCCATGCCCCCCGCTGTGCCGCCACCCTCACTAGGAGCCCCGCGTGTCACTGTCCAAAGTGTCTCAGGCTGGATGTGAAATGGTAGGGTTCCCCGCAGAGAGCGTGACTCAGGCCCTAGAGCCTATTTTGCTGGATTCCCCGTTTGAGGGCACACGCACGTCTCCAAGCCCACCTCTGCTCGCAGGACACGCACGCTAGGTGCAAATGCTTTCCCTGCCTCTCGACAGGCAGCAGTGGGAAAGCCAGCGGTGCAGCACGCTCATGTGGAGCCCGACTGCCTGGCTTCCTGCCTCGAGTCCTCCCGCTTCACAGCAGTGACCCCCGCAACACATTCTTTCACATCTTCCCTTGGAAATACGAACGGGGGACCAGAGTCCTTGCCGAGGTACTCTGTGTCGTCAGCATAGATCTCTCAAGTGCTCAGAACAGTGCCTGGAACAGGCTAAGCGCTCTGCCGAGGTGGGATAAGACCAAGGAGAAAACAAACACGCATAGGCAGTCCCCTCCCTCGTGGCCAGCACCTAGGCAACTGCTGGGGATGGTGAGGCAGGGGAGGGATCCCTTCCTTCCCCCGACGACGACGACGACGACGACGACGACGACGACGACGACGGTGCCCGGCTCCCCCTCCCTCCTCAGGACTTCCCGCTGGCATCAAGAAAACCTCCCTGCCGGATTCTGGCTGGTGCCGGCTAGGAACCCAGTGCCTCAGGGAGAGGCCCTGGCACATCTCCCTGGATACTTGGACGGGCTTCAGGTCAAAAGACTCTGCCTCCTCACCTATATGGCAACAGGGACTGCACACCCGTGGAGCCGCTTGAGGACTTGCAAAGCATCAAAGGTGTTCGGACCGCAACCAAGTTTCGAGGACACGCACGGCCACTACTTTACCAAGGAAACCTCTCACATGGCGAGCTCATGGATCAATATCCATGCGATGACTTAGGCAGAATCATCACGGTAATCAGGAAGGTAATGATACTCAAGGTCACCATAATCTCCTTCGTTCCGGAGAGACACAACTCACCCCTCGGGGACCAAACACACGCTTAGGAGCCTGAGCGGCTCCAAGGGGCCTACACCACACCATCTTACGGAAAACGTAAAGCACCAGTCAGCTCGAGACGGAAGTGTGGGAAAGCCTCTGCTCTTAGGCCTTTGCTTTCAGTGAGGTCAAGGTGCTGCCTTCAGGATGTTTTCAGCCTTTGAGACACGATTGGAACTCTCTACTGAAATGAGATATTCCCGTGCAACAGAACGCATTCCTTGCAAAGAACTGGGTCCCTGACGCGGTCCGGACTCCACACGGGCCGCAGCACCACACTCACGCGCACACGCTCCCCCCAACAACCGGGGAGAGGTACAACCCATGCAATGAAAGACCGTTTGCCCAAGACCTCATTTCCAAAGGAGGCTGAGAGACGAGCACTGCCTGCTCCAGTACACACGCACTGGTTTCTAGGGACCCGCTGGGCTCCGAGTCACTTCTCCCTCGTGCTGCCTGGTGAGTCCCGGAGGAGATGTGATTGCCCAGGACTGAAACTCTTGAAACACGGAACGAATGCAAGACAGGAGGCGCTCCACGGAAACGGGAAGCACCACGCCCCACGGATAGGAAGAACATAACCCACAAGTCTGCCTTTGACGAGGAGCTTTTCCATCCACCTTCCTCGCCAGAGTGCGAAGAAGACGTTCCCACCCAACATGTCCCAAAGAGAAGACTTTGGACTCCATCCACAACACCCAGTTCTCTTCAGCACACATCTCCAAGTAGGAAAGAGTCTGGACCACTCTCTAAAACACAGAAGCGCCACTTATTCCTGGCTCCCTGGCTCCGAGTTCATTGATGGAATGCACAGTGCCTTCAGAAATGAAGAGCTCACCAGGGACTTGCACTTGCCCTAATCCAGACTCCTACCCCCTAGTCCCATTGACTCCCACGATAGAGGACCCCCTTTCGCCACAAGCGGGGTGAGATCTCCCCCTCCCCATCAGAGGGTGCAACTCTGCCACCAGGGGCGGGGTGGGGCGGGGCGGGGCGGGGCGGGGCGGGGCGGGGCGCGGCGGGGCTGGGCAGGGCAGGAGAGCAGGTGTGTAGGGGGGAGGCAGGAGGCCTGTGTTCACCTGCTGCTTCCACTCTCCATCCCTTCAACACCGTCCCCTGCTGGCCTCCAGCAACTCAGGCCCACCACCCTGACTCTCCCTGGAATGTTTCTCTGGACTCTCACGTCCCTTGTACTTCATTTTCACAGGCAGGAATGATTCCTCCTGCTCAAGGCTGCGACTTCCCTGGCCCTGCCTTGACACTTTCCCACAACCGCAGGTCCACGCTTTCCTTCCTTCCATCGTTCCTTCGTTCCTTTGTGCGTTCCCACCTCCACCCACCAACCACCAACCCAGTCAGACCTCCATGGGCACTCAGGGCACCACCCCTCTCGACCTGAGCCACTCCCCACAGCCTGAGCCTAACCCCTTACTCGATCTGGGGCCCTCCTCCTCCAGGGAACCGGGGTCCAACCCAGAAAGCCCACTCCTGAGGCCTCCAGACCACAGCCGCAAAGGAGCCCAAGAAGAAGCCCGGAGCACCGGGGGGCGGGGGGGGTGCTCATGGAAGTGGAAGACAGAGAGGGGCACGGGGGAAGGCCACGTGCGACCTTGTCGCGAGGGTCCCTACCTTGGCAGCACCGCGACTGAGGCAGGTCCTGGAGGGAGGCTGTGGGTCTCAGCTGCTCCACCTTTAGGCTTCTCCCAGATGGTCTTTCGGGGGCGCCGGGGTGGGGGCATCGCATCGCGCTCTGCCCCAGCCAGTGCTGGCACTCCACCAGCGCGGCCAAAGACCGAGGCGCCCGGGAAGCGCGTCCCGCGCCCTGGCCTCTGGCTCCAGGAGCAGCAGGAGCAGCAGGGCCGCCGCCCTCCGAGGCTGGAGGCTCCTGGCTCCCAGTCTTCTCCACGCGGGGCTCCGCCCGCGCTCCCGCGAGCGCTCCCGCCTGCACTACCGCTCCCCCTACCGCCAATGCCGTGGCTACCCCGTCGCAGGCGCCAGGCAGCAGCATGGCGCCGGTCGGGGGCTGAGGTGGGCGTCAGTCCCTGGCTGGCCCAGACACTTGGGGGCTTGGGGCGGCAGGCGGGCTGGGAGCCAACTCACAGCACCGCTGCAGCCTCAGCTGTGTCCCTCGCCGGGCTCGGGCTCCGGCCCCGGCCCACGCGCATGCGCGCACTCGTGCGCGCGCTCCCGCACACCTGCTTGGGCCCAGGATCCAAGCCGCCGCATCCCCCCACCCCCACCCCCCCGCCAGGGGACACAGCTCCTGGGCGCCAGGGTCTGCACCACCGCACCTCCCTGTGCCCACCAGATGCTCTGACCCACTGCCCGCCAGCCTGACAGCCGGGAGCCAGGCAGAGGGCTCCAGAGACCAGGCCAGTGGGACAGGGACTAGCAGGTGTCTCCTCCCAAGGTGGACACCTCCCTGTCACCCCTCAAGAGACCCAGGAACCTTTTGCAAAGCTGGTTTCCCAGGGAGGTGGCTGGACGTGAACCCAGTGATCCCTCTTGCATCCCAGGCCTCTGTGTTTCTTGGTCACTCTGCCTCACATTCCCGCCAACCGTGGACACCAACAGCCGTGCACCCTCCTCGCTCGTGACCCGTGACCGCAAGGGCAGCCCTAAGGGACAGGGAGACACACTGGGCACACGAGACTCCTTCCACCTCCCTTCTCCTTGAAAGGCCGGTGCTTTTCAGCTCTGCATGCCCTTCCCATGGCCCTACCTGCACTGCACCACCAGCGGTCCCACCCTCAAGTCCACCCTGCCACCGCTGACTGTGGCACGTCCTTCGACTCTGTGGAACCGCCTGTCCACCTCCACTACCCCCCAACCCCCATGTTTTCTTCACAGTGTGCCTCAGATCCCAACTCCTCCGTGCCATTTTTCTTTTCTTGGGTTTCAATTGCTTTTCAACGTTTCTTTCTTTTGCTGAGAGAGAGAGAGAGAGAGGCCATCACCCATGCGATTGTGCAGCAAGCATCGACTGAACGTGCAAGGCGTACCAGAGCCTGCTCTGGAGGGCCAGTGTGCAGAGGTGGGCAAGGAAACGTATGTCTGAGGATTCAAGGGGAGCCACAGGACTACCGTCCAGGGTGAGGAGGAGTAGAGAGACCAAGCAGTCAAGGCTTTCGACGAAAGGAGCATCAAGGGCACGAACCTACGCAGCCCTGGAAGGAGAGCAGGGAGTCACGGACATATGGATCATCGAAGGCCAGTCCCAATGGGCAGCCTTCATCACGTGTCCTCACCTGAGGACTTGCAAAGAGGCACCCCCAGACTGGACCTGGTAGAAACAGGACTGACAGCAAAAGCACAACACTGGTCTGTGGACTTCATGGTCATGGGAAGGACACCATCCCACAAGCCCCACCGAGGGACTCTGGACTCTGGCGACTTGGACTTACTGTGGACCCTCAGGACCTGTCAGGACTCTTGCAAGTGCACAAGGGAAGACAAAACTAAGCCACACACCAAGGAGAACGGAGATGCAAAACCTTTCTCCCCCCAGGGGCAATGTCAACGATTCGCATGCTATACAAATGCAAATGCCCTCTGCGAGCATTAGAAAGGTCACCAGTTTTCCGCCTCCTTTATCAGTCTCCTACCACAAGTGCACTAGGGTTCCCTTGGCTCCATAGGGACCATTTGCCTGCATTCTCCGTGGGAGCAGCTTCCTTTCCTACCAGAACCCTCACGTGTGTCTCCCTGTCATGGCACGTACTGATAGATACGAGAATGACATTTCCCTCTCATTTTGAACATTGTGCTGATGCCTCCCTCCTGGCTCTGCGTCTCCACTGAGAAGACTGTTTGGCTCAGTTTACATGGTGTGTGTGTGCGTGTGTGTGTGTGTGTGTGTGTGTGTGTGTGTGTATGTGTTTCTGTGTGTGTATGCACATACATATATATACACACACACGAAAGTGTGTACGTATATGCAGACGTGTATGTGTATGTCCATAGGTATCCACAGGGACACACAGGTAGATAGATGTATATATAAACCTAGCTGTTTTCTCTTTTGAAAAGACACACTGCAAACTCTGTGGGCCGCCTGGATGACTCAGCTGGGTAATGGTCCGACTTCGGGTCACGTCAGGCTCTCAGGCTTCCTGAGCTGAGTCGCGCCTAGTGCTCCGTGCTGACAGCTCAGAGCCTGGAACCTGATTCCCTTCTGGGTTTCCTCTCTCTCTCCCTGCCCCTCCCTCGCTTGTGCTCTCTCTGTCTCTCTCGCTTTCTCTCAGACGTGAACATTAAAAAAGAAACAGAAGCATGTGGCTCTGGATCTCGGCTCACGTCACGATCTCACAGTTTGTGAGGCTGAGCCTCCACAAGGAGCCCCCACCTCAAGATGGGCGCCAACGATGCGGAGCCCGCTGGCCCTCCTCTCTCTCTCCCTCCCTGCGTGCCCTATCCCTGCTCACGGGCACACATGCATGCGTCCACTCTCTCTCTGTCTCTCGGAATGAATGAAAGAAACAGAGAACCTCAAATGATAACACTAAAGGAACACCGTCGAGTTCATTACTACAGCGAATGAGTGGCTGTGCCCGTGGCCAGCACCTGCCCTGGGGAACGTTCTATTTCCTATCTGTTCATGTTTCTTCACTCTGGAGACACAGGGAGCCAGAGAGCAAGCCGGTAAGCCAGTGACCGCCAGTGGGGGAGGGGCAGAGAAGCAGAGAGCCAGACACACACAGAATCTGAAAACAGGCTCCAGGGCCTGAGCAGGGGGCACAGAGCCCAGCGCAGGGCTGGAACTCGGGAACCGCGAGGGCGTGACCTGAGCCCGAGTCGGAAGCTCAACCCACTGAACCACCCAGGCGCCCGGGGAAGGTTCCATTCAGGAGTCCACTCCATCCATCCCCGCCCATTTCCGCAAGGTCAGAGCCCTTACGACACATACCACCAGGAAGGATGCTATACAACTGTCCACAACCTGCCCTCTGTCTTCCAAAGAGGCTGCCCTGACGATATCTAGCAAAGAGGGCGCTCTGATCAAAAGGCCCACGGATAAAGGTCACGCCTGCCTACCTACCCTTAGGGCCTGATGACTCCCCAGGTTCCCCTTGCAGCGCACTTTGTCCCATTGGAAACGTCGTGCCTTTGGGTTCCAAGGTGCCCTGCAGCTGAGCGCGGGCCACCGGGAACGACCTCACCGCAGCTACCTACCAGGAGACAGCTTGGCACCCTTCACCCTTCCTGCAGGCCCTGTGCTCAGGGTCTCGGGCCAGCCAGGGCGCAGGACACAAGCAGAGAACGTTAGCATTTGAGGACGCAGAAACGGCCTCGGGGTTCCCCTACTCGGGGACCACGTTCACCACCTGATCGCCGGCGACGTTGGCAACTGGCACACAGGGCGACGGGGAGTGTGGACCGCATGGAATGAGGGCTCTCGGCCGCATCTCCTGCAATTCAGAGGGGCAACTGGCAAAGGTCACCTCAGTCACCAGCTCCCAAGAAGCCTCCCTGCGGAAGGGATGGTGCCATCGACAGCCTGTTCCTCCTTCCAGCCCTGCCTCGGTTTCAGGGGGAGCACAGCACCGGCGGGGGGGGGCGGGGGTCCTGGGAAGGTCCAGCTGACCCATGCCCCCCGCTGTGCCGCCACCCTCACTAGGAGCCCCGCGTGTCACTGTCCAAAGTGTCTCAGGCTGGATGTGAAATGGTAGGGTTCCCCGCAGAGAGCGTGACTCAGGCCCTAGAGCCTATTTTGCTGGATTCCCCGTTTGAGGGCACACGCACGTCTCCAAGCCCACCTCTGCTCGCAGGACACGCACGCTAGGTGCAAATGCTTTCCCTGCCTCTCGACAGGCAGCAGTGGGAAAGCCAGCGGTGCAGCACGCTCATGTGGAGCCCGACTGCCTGGCTTCCTGCCTCGAGTCCTCCCGCTTCACAGCAGTGACCCCCGCAACACACTCTTTCACATCTTCCCTTGGAAATACGAACGGGGGACCAGAGTCCTTGCCGAGGTACTCTGTGTCGTCAGCATAGATCTCTCAAGTGCTCAGAACAGTGCCTGGAACAGGCTAAGCGCTCTGCCGAGGTGGGATAAGACCAAGGAGAAAACAAACACGCATAGGCAGTCCCCTCCCTCGTGGCCAGCACCTAGGCAACTGCTGGGGATGGTGAGGCAGGGGAGGGATCCCTTCCTTCCCCCGACGAGGACGACGACGACGGTGCCCGGCTCCCCCTCCCTCCTCAGGACTTCCCGCTGGCATCAAGAAAACCTCCCTGCCGGATTCTGGCTGGTGCCGGCTAGGAACCCAGTGCCTCAGGGAGAGGCCCTGGCACATCTCCCTGGATACTTGGACGGGCTTCAGGTCAAAAGACTCTGCCTCCTCACCTATATGGCAACAGGGACTGCACACCCGTGGAGCCGCTTGAGGACTTGCAAAGCATCAAAGGTGTTCGGACCGCAACCAAGTTTCGAGGACACGCACGGCCACTACTTTACCAAGGAAACCTCTCACATGGCGAGCTCATGGATCAATATCCATGCGATGACTTAGGCAGAATCATCACGGTAATCAGGAAGGTAATGATACTCAAGGTCACCATAATCTCCTTCCTTCCGGAGAGACACAACTCACCCCTCGGGGACCAAACACACGCTTAGGAGCCTGAGCGGCTCCAAGGGGCCTACACCACACCATCTTACGGAAAACGTAAAGCACCAGTCAGCTCGAGACGGGAGTGTGGGAAAGCCTCTGCTCTTAGGCCTTTGCTTTCAGTGAGGTCAAGGTGCTGCCTTCAGGATGTTTTCAGCCTTTGAGACACGATTGGAACTCTCTACTGAAATGAGATATTCCCGTGCAACAAAACGCATTCCTTGCAAAGAACTGGGTCCCTGACGCGGTCCGGACTCCACACGGGCCGCAGCACCACACTCACGCGCACACGCTCCCCCCAACAACCGGGGAGAGGTACAACCCATGCAATGAAAGACCGTTTGCCCAAGACCTCATTTCCAAAGGAGGCTGAGAGACGAGCACTGCCTGCTCCAGTACACACGCACTGGTTTCTAGGGACCCGCTGGGCTCCGAGTCACTTCTCCCTCGTGCTGCCTGGTGAGTCCCGGAGGAGATGTGATTGCCCAGGACTGAAACTCTTGAAACACGGAACGAATGCAAGACAGGAGGCGCTCCACGGAAACGGGAAGCACCACGCCCCACGGATAGGAAGAACATAACCCACAAGTCTGCCTTTGACGAGGAGCTTTTCCATCCACCTTCCTCGCCAGAGTGCGAAGAAGACGTTCCCACCCAACATGTCCCAAAGAGAAGACTTTGGACTCCATCCACAACACCCAGTTCTCTTCAGCACACATCTCCAAGTAGGAAAGAGTCTGGACCACTCTCTAAAACACAGAAGCGCCACTTATTCCTGGCTCCCTGGCTCCGAGTTCATTGATGGAATGCACAGTGCCTTCAGAAATGAAGAGCTCACCAGGGACTTGCACTTGCCCTAATCCAGACTCCTACCCCCTAGTCCCATTGACTCCCACGATAGAGGACCCCCTTTCGCCACAAGCGGGGTGAGATCTCCCCCTCCCCATCAGAGGGTGCAACTCTGCCACCAGGGGCGGGGTGGGGCGGGGCGGGGCGGGGCGCGGCGGGGCTGGGCAGGGCAGGAGAGCAGGTGTGGAGGGGGGAGGCAGGAGGCCTGTGTTCACCTGCTGCTTCCACTCTCCATCCCTTCAACACCGTCCCCTGCTGGCCTCCAGCAACTCAGGCCCACCACCCTGACTCTCCCTGGAATGTTTCTCTGGACTCTCACGTCCCTTGTACTTCATTTTCACAGGCAGGAATGATTCCTCCTGCTCAAGGCTGCGACTTCCCTGGCCCTGCCTTGACACTTTCCCACAACCGCAGGTCCACGCTTTCCTTCCTTCCATCGTTGCTTCCTTCCTTTGTGCGTTCCCACCTCCACCCACCAACCACCAACCCAGTCAGACCTCCATGGGCACTCAGGGCACCACCCCTCTCGACCTGAGCCACTCCCCACAGCCTGAGCCTAACCCCTTACTCGATCTGGGGCCCTCCTCCTCCAGGGAACCGGGGTCCAACCCAGAAAGCCCACTCCTGAGGCCTCCAGACCACAGCCGCAAAGGAGCCCAAGAAGAAGCCCGGAGCACCGGGGGGCGGGGGGGGTGCTCATGGAAGTGGAAGACAGAGAGGGGCACGGGGGAAGGCCACGTGCGACCTTGTCGCGAGGGTCCCTACCTTGGCAGCACCGCGACTGAGGCAGGTCCTGGAGGGAGGCTGTGGGTCTCAGCTGCTCCACCTTTAGGCTTCTCCCAGATGGTCTTTCGGGGGCGCCGGGGTGGGGGCATCGCATCGCGCTCTGCCCCAGCCAGTGCTGGCACTCCACCAGCGCGGCCAAAGACCGAGGCGCCCGGGAAGCGCGTCCCGCGCCCTGGCCTCTGGCTCCAGGAGCAGCAGGAGCAGCAGGGCCGCCGCCCTCCGAGGCTGGAGGCTCCTGGCTCCCAGTCTTCTCCACGCGGGGCTCCGCCCGCGCTCCCGCGAGCGCTCCCGCCTGCACTACCGCTCCCCCTACCGCCAATGCCGTGGCTACCCCGTCGCAGGCGCCAGGCAGCAGCATGGCGCCGGTCGGGGGCTGAGGTGGGCGTCAGTCCCTGGCTGGCCCAGACACTTGGGGGCTTGGGGCGGCAGGCGGGCTGGGAGCCAACTCACAGCACCGCTGCAGCCTCAGCTGTGTCCCTCGCCGGGCTCGGGCTCCGGCCCCGGCCCACGCGCATGCGCGCACTCGTGCGCGCGCTCCCGCACACCTGCTTGGGCCCAGGATCCAAGCCGCCGCATCCCCCCACCCCCACCCCCCCGCCAGGGGACACAGCTCCTGGGCGCCAGGGTCTGCACCACCGCACCTCCCTATGCCCACCAGATGCTCTGACCCACTGCCCGCCAGCCTGACAGCCGGGAGCCAGGCAGAGGGCTCCAGAGACCAGGCCAGTGGGACAGGGACTGGCAGGTGTCTCCTCCCAAGGTGGACACCTCCCTGTCACCCCTCCAGAGACCCAGGAACCTTTTGCAAAGCTGGTTTCCCAGGGAGGTGGCTGGACGTGAACCCAGTGATCCCTCTTGCATCCCAGGCCTCTGTGTTTCTTGGTCACTCTGCCTCACATTCCCGCCAACCGTGGACATCAACAGCCGTGCACCCTCCTCGCTCGTGACCCGTGACCGCAAGGGCAGCCCTAAGGGACAGGGAGACACACTGGGCACACGAGACTCCTTCCACCTCCCTTCTCCTTGAAAGGCCGGTGCTTTTCAGCTCTGCATGCCCTTCCCATGGCCCTACCTGCACTGCACCACCAGCGGTCCCACCCTCAAGTCCACCCTGCCACCGCTGACTGTGGCACGTCCTTCGACTCTGTGGAACCGCCTGTCCACCTCCACTACCCCCCAACCCCCATGTTTTCTTCACAGTGTGCCTCAGATCCCAACTCCTCCGTGCCATTTTTCTTTTCTTGGGTTTCAATTGCTTTTCAACGTTTCTTTCTTTTGCTGAGAGAGAGAGAGAGAGAGGCCATCACCCATGCGATTGTGCAGCAAGCATCGACTGAACGTGCAAGGCGTACCAGAGCCTGCTCTGGAGGGCCAGTGTGCAGAGGTGGGCAAGGAAACGTATGTCTGAGGATTCAAGGGGAGCCACAGGACTACCGTCCAGGGTGAGGAGGAGTAGAGAGACCAAGCAGTCAAGGCTTTCGACGAAAGGAGCATCAAGGGCACGAACCTACGCAGCCCTGGAAGGAGAGCAGGGAGTCACGGACATATGGATCATCGAAGGCCAGTCCCAATGGGCAGCCTTCATCACGTGTCCTCACCTGAGGACTTGCAAAGAGGCACCCCCAGACTGGACCTGGTAGAAACAGGACTGACAGCAAAAGCACAACACTGGTCTGTGGACTTCATGGTCATGGGAAGGACACCATCCCACAAGCCCCACCGAGGGACTCTGGACTCTGGCGACTTGGACTTACTGTGGACCCTCAGGACCTGTCAGGACTCTTGCAAGTGCACAAGGGAAGACAAAACTAAGCCACACACCAAGGAGAACGGAGATGCAAAACCTTTCTCCCCCCAGGGGCAACGTCAACGATTCGCATGCTATACAAATGCAAATGCCCTCTGCGAGCATTAGAAAGGTCACCAGTTTTCCGCCTCCTTTATCAGTCTCCTACCACAAGTGCACTAGGGTTCCCTTGGCTCCATAGGGAACATTTGCCTGCATTCTCCGTGGGAGCAGCTTCCTTTCCTACCAGAACCCTCACGTGTGTCTCCCTGTCATGGCACGTACTGATAGATACGAGAATGACATTTCCCTCTCATTTTGAACATTGTGCTGATGCCTCCCTCCTGGCTCTGCGTCTCCACTGAGAAGACTGTTTGGCTCAGTTTACATGGTGTGTGTGTGCGTGTGTGTGTGTGTGTGTGTGTGTGTGTGTGTGTGTATGTGTTTCTGTGTGTGTATGCACATACATATATATACACACACACGAAAGTGTGTACGTATATGCAGACGTGTATGTGTATGTCCATAGGTATCCACAGGGACACACAGGTAGATAGATGTATATATAAACCTAGCTGTTTTCTCTTTTGAAAAGACACACTGCAAACTCTGTGGGCCGCCTGGATGACTCAGCTGGGTAATGGTCCGACTTCGGGTCACGTCAGGCTCTCAGGCTTCCTGAGCTGAGTCGCGCCTAGTGCTCCGTGCTGACAGCTCAGAGCCTGGAACCTGATTCCCTTCTGGGTTTCCTCTCTCTCTCCCTGCCCCTCCCTCGCTTGTGCTCTCTCTGTCTCTCTCGCTTTCTCTCAGACGTGAACATTAAAAAAGAAACAGAAGCATGTGGCTCTGGATCTCGGCTCACGTCACGATCTCACAGTTTGTGAGGCTGAGCCTCCACAAGGAGCCCCCACCTCAAGATGGGCGCCAACGATGCGGAGCCCGCTGGCCCTCCTCTCTCTCTCCCTCCCTGCGTGCCCTATCCCTGCTCACGGGCACACATGCATGCGTCCACTCTCTCTCTGTCTCTCGGAATGAATGAAAGAAACAGAGAACCTCAAATGATAACACTAAAGGAACACCGTCGAGTTCATTACTACAGCGAATGAGTGGCTGTGCCCGTGGCCAGCACCTGCCCTGGGGAACGTTCTATTTCCTATCTGTTCATGTTTCTTCACTCTGGAGACACAGGGAGCCAGAGAGCAAGCCGGTAAGCCAGTGACCGCCAGTGGGGGAGGGGCAGAGAAGCAGAGAGCCAGACACACACAGAATCTGAAAACAGGCTCCAGGGCCTGAGCAGGGGGCACAGAGCCCAGCGCAGGGCTGGAACTCGGGAACCGCGAGGGCGTGACCTGAGCCCGAGTCGGAAGCTCAACCCACTGAACCACCCAGGCGCCCGGGGAAGGTTCCATTCAGGAGTCCACTCCATCCATCCCCGCCCATTTCCGCAAGGTCAGAGCCCTTACGACACATACCACCAGGAAGGATGCTATACAACTGTCCACAACCTGCCCTCTGTCTTCCAAAGAGGCTGCCCTGACGATATCTAGCAAAGAGGGCGCTCTGATCAAAAGGCCCACGGATAAAGGTCACGCCTGCCTACCTACCCTTAGGGCCTGATGACTCCCCAGGTTCCCCTTGCAGCGCACTTTGTCCCATTGGAAACGTCGTGCCTTTGGGTTCCAAGGTGCCCTGCAGCTGAGCGCGGGCCACCGGGAACGACCTCACCGCAGCTACCTACCAGGAGACAGCTTGGCACCCTTCACCCTTCCTGCAGGCCCTGTGCTCAGGGTCTCGGGCCAGCCAGGGCGCAGGACACAAGCAGAGAACGTTAGCATTTGAGGACGCAGAAACGGCCTCGGGGTTCCCCTACTCGGGGACCACGTTCACCACCTGATCGCCGGCGACGTTGGCAACTGGCACACAGGGCGACGGGGAGTGTGGACCGCATGGAATGAGGGCTCTCGGCCGCATCTCCTGCAATTCAGAGGGGCAACTGGCAAAGGTCACCTCAGTCACCAGCTCCCAAGAAGCCTCCCTGCGGAAGGGATGGTGCCATCGACAGCCTGTTCCTCCTTCCAGCCCTGCCTCGGTTTCAGGGGGAGCACAGCACCGGCGGGGGGGGGCGGGGGTCCTGGGAAGGTCCAGCTGACCCATGCCCCCCGCTGTGCCGCCACCCTCACTAGGAGCCCCGCGTGTCACTGTCCAAAGTGTCTCAGGCTGGATGTGAAATGGTAGGGTTCCCCGCAGAGAGCGTGACTCAGGCCCTAGAGCCTATTTTGCTGGATTCCCCGTTTGAGGGCACACGCACGTCTCCAAGCCCACCTCTGCTCGCAGGACACGCACGCTAGGTGCAAATGCTTTCCCTGCCTCTCGACAGGCAGCAGTGGGAAAGCCAGCGGTGCAGCACGCTCATGTGGAGCCCGACTGCCTGGCTTCCTGCCTCGAGTCCTCCCGCTTCACAGCAGTGACCCCCGCAACACACTCTTTCACATCTTCCCTTGGAAATACGAACGGGGGACCAGAGTCCTTGCCGAGGTACTCTGTGTCGTCAGCATAGATCTCTCAAGTGCTCAGAACAGTGCCTGGAACAGGCTAAGCGCTCTGCCGAGGTGGGATAAGACCAAGGAGAAAACAAACACGCATAGGCAGTCCCCTCCCTCGTGGCCAGCACCTAGGCAACTGCTGGGGATGGTGAGGCAGGGGAGGGATCCCTTCCTTCCCCCGACGAGGACGACGACGACGGTGCCCGGCTCCCCCTCCCTCCTCAGGACTTCCCGCTGGCATCAAGAAAACCTCCCTGCCGGATTCTGGCTGGTGCCGGCTAGGAACCCAGTGCCTCAGGGAGAGGCCCTGGCACATCTCCCTGGATACTTGGACGGGCTTCAGGTCAAAAGACTCTGCCTCCTCACCTATATGGCAACAGGGACTGCACACCCGTGGAGCCGCTTGAGGACTTGCAAAGCATCAAAGGTGTTCGGACCGCAACCAAGTTTCGAGGACACGCACGGCCACTACTTTACCAAGGAAACCTCTCACATGGCGAGCTCATGGATCAATATCCATGCGATGACTTAGGCAGAATCATCACGGTAATCAGGAAGGTAATGATACTCAAGGTCACCATAATCTCCTTCCTTCCGGAGAGACACAACTCACCCCTCGGGGACCAAACACACGCTTAGGAGCCTGAGCGGCTCCAAGGGGCCTACACCACACCATCTTACGGAAAACGTAAAGCACCAGTCAGCTCGAGACGGGAGTGTGGGAAAGCCTCTGCTCTTAGGCCTTTGCTTTCAGTGAGGTCAAGGTGCTGCCTTCAGGATGTTTTCAGCCTTTGAGACACGATTGGAACTCTCTACTGAAATGAGATATTCCCGTGCAACAAAACGCATTCCTTGCAAAGAACTGGGTCCCTGACGCGGTCCGGACTCCACACGGGCCGCAGCACCACACTCACGCGCACACGCTCCCCCCAACAACCGGGGAGAGGTACAACCCATGCAATGAAAGACCGTTTGCCCAAGACCTCATTTCCAAAGGAGGCTGAGAGACGAGCACTGCCTGCTCCAGTACACACGCACTGGTTTCTAGGGACCCGCTGGGCTCCGAGTCACTTCTCCCTCGTGCTGCCTGGTGAGTCCCGGAGGAGATGTGATTGCCCAGGACTGAAACTCTTGAAACACGGAACGAATGCAAGACAGGAGGCGCTCCACGGAAACGGGAAGCACCACGCCCCACGGATAGGAAGAACATAACCCACAAGTCTGCCTTTGACGAGGAGCTTTTCCATCCACCTTCCTCGCCAGAGTGCGAAGAAGACGTTCCCACCCAACATGTCCCAAAGAGAAGACTTTGGACTCCATCCACAACACCCAGTTCTCTTCAGCACACATCTCCAAGTAGGAAAGAGTCTGGACCACTCTCTAAAACACAGAAGCGCCACTTATTCCTGGCTCCCTGGCTCCGAGTTCATTGATGGAATGCACAGTGCCTTCAGAAATGAAGAGCTCACCAGGGACTTGCACTTGCCCTAATCCAGACTCCTACCCCCTAGTCCCATTGACTCCCACGATAGAGGACCCCCTTTCGCCACAAGCGGGGTGAGATCTCCCCCTCCCCATCAGAGGGTGCAACTCTGCCACCAGGGGCGGGGTGGGGCGGGGCGGGGCGGGGCGCGGCGGGGCTGGGCAGGGCAGGAGAGCAGGTGTGGAGGGGGGAGGCAGGAGGCCTGTGTTCACCTGCTGCTTCCACTCTCCATCCCTTCAACACCGTCCCCTGCTGGCCTCCAGCAACTCAGGCCCACCACCCTGACTCTCCCTGGAATGTTTCTCTGGACTCTCACGTCCCTTGTACTTCATTTTCACAGGCAGGAATGATTCCTCCTGCTCAAGGCTGCGACTTCCCTGGCCCTGCCTTGACACTTTCCCACAACCGCAGGTCCACGCTTTCCTTCCTTCCATCGTTGCTTCCTTCCTTTGTGCGTTCCCACCTCCACCCACCAACCACCAACCCAGTCAGACCTCCATGGGCACTCAGGGCACCACCCCTCTCGACCTGAGCCACTCCCCACAGCCTGAGCCTAACCCCTTACTCGATCTGGGGCCCTCCTCCTCCAGGGAACCGGGGTCCAACCCAGAAAGCCCACTCCTGAGGCCTCCAGACCACAGCCGCAAAGGAGCCCAAGAAGAAGCCCGGAGCACCGGGGGGCGGGGGGGGTGCTCATGGAAGTGGAAGACAGAGAGGGGCACGGGGGAAGGCCACGTGCGACCTTGTCGCGAGGGTCCCTACCTTGGCAGCACCGCGACTGAGGCAGGTCCTGGAGGGAGGCTGTGGGTCTCAGCTGCTCCACCTTTAGGCTTCTCCCAGATGGTCTTTCGGGGGCGCCGGGGTGGGGGCATCGCATCGCGCTCTGCCCCAGCCAGTGCTGGCACTCCACCAGCGCGGCCAAAGACCGAGGCGCCCGGGAAGCGCGTCCCGCGCCCTGGCCTCTGGCTCCAGGAGCAGCAGGAGCAGCAGGGCCGCCGCCCTCCGAGGCTGGAGGCTCCTGGCTCCCAGTCTTCTCCACGCGGGGCTCCGCCCGCGCTCCCGCGAGCGCTCCCGCCTGCACTACCGCTCCCCCTACCGCCAATGCCGTGGCTACCCCGTCGCAGGCGCCAGGCAGCAGCATGGCGCCGGTCGGGGGCTGAGGTGGGCGTCAGTCCCTGGCTGGCCCAGACACTTGGGGGCTTGGGGCGGCAGGCGGGCTGGGAGCCAACTCACAGCACCGCTGCAGCCTCAGCTGTGTCCCTCGCCGGGCTCGGGCTCCGGCCCCGGCCCACGCGCATGCGCGCACTCGTGCGCGCGCTCCCGCACACCTGCTTGGGCCCAGGATCCAAGCCGCCGCATCCCCCCACCCCCACCCCCCCGCCAGGGGACACAGCTCCTGGGCGCCAGGGTCTGCACCACCGCACCTCCCTATGCCCACCAGATGCTCTGACCCACTGCCCGCCAGCCTGACAGCCGGGAGCCAGGCAGAGGGCTCCAGAGACCAGGCCAGTGGGACAGGGACTGGCAGGTGTCTCCTCCCAAGGTGGACACCTCCCTGTCACCCCTCCAGAGACCCAGGAACCTTTTGCAAAGCTGGTTTCCCAGGGAGGTGGCTGGACGTGAACCCAGTGATCCCTCTTGCATCCCAGGCCTCTGTGTTTCTTGGTCACTCTGCCTCACATTCCCGCCAACCGTGGACATCAACAGCCGTGCACCCTCCTCGCTCGTGACCCGTGACCGCAAGGGCAGCCCTAAGGGACAGGGAGACACACTGGGCACACGAGACTCCTTCCACCTCCCTTCTCCTTGAAAGGCCGGTGCTTTTCAGCTCTGCATGCCCTTCCCATGGCCCTACCTGCACTGCACCACCAGCGGTCCCACCCTCAAGTCCACCCTGCCACCGCTGACTGTGGCACGTCCTTCGACTCTGTGGAACCGCCTGTCCACCTCCACTACCCCCCAACCCCCATGTTTTCTTCACAGTGTGCCTCAGATCCCAACTCCTCCGTGCCATTTTTCTTTTCTTGGGTTTCAATTGCTTTTCAACGTTTCTTTCTTTTGCTGAGAGAGAGAGAGAGAGAGGCCATCACCCATGCGATTGTGCAGCAAGCATCGACTGAACGTGCAAGGCGTACCAGAGCCTGCTCTGGAGGGCCAGTGTGCAGAGGTGGGCAAGGAAACGTATGTCTGAGGATTCAAGGGGAGCCACAGGACTACCGTCCAGGGTGAGGAGGAGTAGAGAGACCAAGCAGTCAAGGCTTTCGACGAAAGGAGCATCAAGGGCACGAACCTACGCAGCCCTGGAAGGAGAGCAGGGAGTCACGGACATATGGATCATCGAAGGCCAGTCCCAATGGGCAGCCTTCATCACGTGTCCTCACCTGAGGACTTGCAAAGAGGCACCCCCAGACTGGACCTGGTAGAAACAGGACTGACAGCAAAAGCACAACACTGGTCTGTGGACTTCATGGTCATGGGAAGGACACCATCCCACAAGCCCCACCGAGGGACTCTGGACTCTGGCGACTTGGACTTACTGTGGACCCTCAGGACCTGTCAGGACTCTTGCAAGTGCACAAGGGAAGACAAAACTAAGCCACACACCAAGGAGAACGGAGATGCAAAACCTTTCTCCCCCCAGGGGCAACGTCAACGATTCGCATGCTATACAAATGCAAATGCCCTCTGCGAGCATTAGAAAGGTCACCAGTTTTCCGCCTCCTTTATCAGTCTCCTACCACAAGTGCACTAGGGTTCCCTTGGCTCCATAGGGAACATTTGCCTGCATTCTCCGTGGGAGCAGCTTCCTTTCCTACCAGAACCCTCACGTGTGTCTCCCTGTCATGGCACGTACTGATAGATACGAGAATGACATTTCCCTCTCATTTTGAACATTGTGCTGATGCCTCCCTCCTGGCTCTGCGTCTCCACTGAGAAGACTGTTTGGCTCAGTTTACATGGTGTGTGTGTGCGTGTGTGTGTGTGTGTGTGTGTGTGTGTGTGTGTGTATGTGTTTCTGTGTGTGTATGCACATACATATATATACACACACACGAAAGTGTGTACGTATATGCAGACGTGTATGTGTATGTCCATAGGTATCCACAGGGACACACAGGTAGATAGATGTATATATAAACCTAGCTGTTTTCTCTTTTGAAAAGACACACTGCAAACTCTGTGGGCCGCCTGGATGACTCAGCTGGGTAATGGTCCGACTTCGGGTCACGTCAGGCTCTCAGGCTTCCTGAGCTGAGTCGCGCCTAGTGCTCCGTGCTGACAGCTCAGAGCCTGGAACCTGATTCCCTTCTGGGTTTCCTCTCTCTCTCCCTGCCCCTCCCTCGCTTGTGCTCTCTCTGTCTCTCTCGCTTTCTCTCAGACGTGAACATTAAAAAAGAAACAGAAGCATGTGGCTCTGGATCTCGGCTCACGTCACGATCTCACAGTTTGTGAGGCTGAGCCTCCACAAGGAGCCCCCACCTCAAGATGGGCGCCAACGATGCGGAGCCCGCTGGCCCTCCTCTCTCTCTCCCTCCCTGCGTGCCCTATCCCTGCTCACGGGCACACATGCATGCGTCCACTCTCTCTCTGTCTCTCGGAATGAATGAAAGAAACAGAGAACCTCAAATGATAACACTAAAGGAACACCGTCGAGTTCATTACTACAGCGAATGAGTGGCTGTGCCCGTGGCCAGCACCTGCCCTGGGGAACGTTCTATTTCCTATCTGTTCATGTTTCTTCACTCTGGAGACACAGGGAGCCAGAGAGCAAGCCGGTAAGCCAGTGACCGCCAGTGGGGGAGGGGCAGAGAAGCAGAGAGCCAGACACACACAGAATCTGAAAACAGGCTCCAGGGCCTGAGCAGGGGGCACAGAGCCCAGCGCAGGGCTGGAACTCGGGAACCGCGAGGGCGTGACCTGAGCCCGAGTCGGAAGCTCAACCCACTGAACCACCCAGGCGCCCGGGGAAGGTTCCATTCAGGAGTCCACTCCATCCATCCCCGCCCATTTCCGCAAGGTCAGAGCCCTTACGACACATACCACCAGGAAGGATGCTATACAACTGTCCACAACCTGCCCTCTGTCTTCCAAAGAGGCTGCCCTGACGATATCTAGCAAAGAGGGCGCTCTGATCAAAAGGCCCACGGATAAAGGTCACGCCTGCCTACCTACCCTTAGGGCCTGATGACTCCCCAGGTTCCCCTTGCAGCGCACTTTGTCCCATTGGAAACGTCGTGCCTTTGGGTTCCAAGGTGCCCTGCAGCTGAGCGCGGGCCACCGGGAACGACCTCACCGCAGCTACCTACCAGGAGACAGCTTGGCACCCTTCACCCTTCCTGCAGGCCCTGTGCTCAGGGTCTCGGGCCAGCCAGGGCGCAGGACACAAGCAGAGAACGTTAGCATTTGAGGACGCAGAAACGGCCTCGGGGTTCCCCTACTCGGGGACCACGTTCACCACCTGATCGCCGGCGACGTTGGCAACTGGCACACAGGGCGACGGGGAGTGTGGACCGCATGGAATGAGGGCTCTCGGCCGCATCTCCTGCAATTCAGAGGGGCAACTGGCAAAGGTCACCTCAGTCACCAGCTCCCAAGAAGCCTCCCTGCGGAAGGGATGGTGCCATCGACAGCCTGTTCCTCCTTCCAGCCCTGCCTCGGTTTCAGGGGGAGCACAGCACCGGCGGGGGGGGGCGGGGGTCCTGGGAAGGTCCAGCTGACCCATGCCCCCCGCTGTGCCGCCACCCTCACTAGGAGCCCCGCGTGTCACTGTCCAAAGTGTCTCAGGCTGGATGTGAAATGGTAGGGTTCCCCGCAGAGAGCGTGACTCAGGCCCTAGAGCCTATTTTGCTGGATTCCCCGTTTGAGGGCACACGCACGTCTCCAAGCCCACCTCTGCTCGCAGGACACGCACGCTAGGTGCAAATGCTTTCCCTGCCTCTCGACAGGCAGCAGTGGGAAAGCCAGCGGTGCAGCACGCTCATGTGGAGCCCGACTGCCTGGCTTCCTGCCTCGAGTCCTCCCGCTTCACAGCAGTGACCCCCGCAACACACTCTTTCACATCTTCCCTTGGAAATACGAACGGGGGACCAGAGTCCTTGCCGAGGTACTCTGTGTCGTCAGCATAGATCTCTCAAGTGCTCAGAACAGTGCCTGGAACAGGCTAAGCGCTCTGCCGAGGTGGGATAAGACCAAGGAGAAAACAAACACGCATAGGCAGTCCCCTCCCTCGTGGCCAGCACCTAGGCAACTGCTGGGGATGGTGAGGCAGGGGAGGGATCCCTTCCTTCCCCCGACGAGGACGACGACGACGGTGCCCGGCTCCCCCTCCCTCCTCAGGACTTCCCGCTGGCATCAAGAAAACCTCCCTGCCGGATTCTGGCTGGTGCCGGCTAGGAACCCAGTGCCTCAGGGAGAGGCCCTGGCACATCTCCCTGGATACTTGGACGGGCTTCAGGTCAAAAGACTCTGCCTCCTCACCTATATGGCAACAGGGACTGCACACCCGTGGAGCCGCTTGAGGACTTGCAAAGCATCAAAGGTGTTCGGACCGCAACCAAGTTTCGAGGACACGCACGGCCACTACTTTACCAAGGAAACCTCTCACATGGCGAGCTCATGGATCAATATCCATGCGATGACTTAGGCAGAATCATCACGGTAATCAGGAAGGTAATGATACTCAAGGTCACCATAATCTCCTTCGTTCCGGAGAGACACAACTCACCCCTCGGGGACCAAACACACGCTTAGGAGCCTGAGCTGCTCCAAGGGGCCTACACCACACCATCTTACGGAAAACGTAAAGCACCAGTCAGCTCGAGACGGGAGTGTGGGAAAGCCTCTGCTCTTAGGCCTTTGCTTTCAGTGAGGTCAAGGTGCTGCCTTCAGGATGTTTTCAGCCTTTGAGACACGATTGGAACTCTCTACTGAAATGAGATATTCCCGTGCAACAAAACGCATTCCTTGCAAAGAACTGGGTCCCTGACGCGGTCCGGACTCCACACGGGCCGCAGCACCACACTCACGCGCACACGCTCCCCCCAACAACCGGGGAGAGGTACAACCCATGCAATGAAAGACCGTTTGCCCAAGACCTCATTTCCAAAGGAGGCTGAGAGACGAGCACTGCCTGCTCCAGTACACACGCACTGGTTTCTAGGGACCCGCTGGGCTCCGAGTCACTTCTCCCTCGTGCTGCCTGGTGAGTCCCGGAGGAGATGTGATTGCCCAGGACTGAAACTCTTGAAACACGGAACGAATGCAAGACAGGAGGCGCTCCACGGAAACGGGAAGCACCACGCCCCACGGATAGGAAGAACATAACCCACAAGTCTGCCTTTGACGAGGAGCTTTTCCATCCACCTTCCTCGCCAGAGTGCGAAGAAGACGTTCCCACCCAACATGTCCCAAAGAGAAGACTTTGGACTCCATCCACAACACCCAGTTCTCTTCAGCACACATCTCCAAGTAGGAAAGAGTCTGGACCACTCTCTAAAACACAGAAGCGCCACTTATTCCTGGCTCCCTGGCTCCGAGTTCATTGATGGAATGCACAGTGCCTTCAGAAATGAAGAGCTCACCAGGGACTTGCACTTGCCCTAATCCAGACTCCTACCCCCTAGTCCCATTGACTCCCACGATAGAGGACCCCCTTTCGCCACAAGCGGGGTGAGATCTCCCCCTCCCCATCAGAGGGTGCAACTCTGCCACCAGGGGCGGGGTGGGGCGGGGCGGGGCGGGGCGCGGCGGGGCGGGGCGCGGCGGGGCTGGGCAGGGCAGGAGAGCAGGTGTGGAGGGGGGAGGCAGGAGGCCTGTGTTCACCTGCTGCTTCCACTCTCCATCCCTTCAACACCGTCCCCTGCTCGCCTCCAGCAACTCAGGCCCACCACCCTGACTCTCCCTGGAATGTTTCTCTGGACTCTCACGTCCCTTGTACTTCATTTTCACAGGCAGGAATGATTCCTCCTGCTCAAGGCTGCGACTTCCCTGGCCCTGCCTTGACACTTTCCCACAACCGCAGGTCCACGCTTTCCTTCCTTCCATCGTTCCTTCGTTCCTTTGTGCGTTCCCACCTCCACCCACCAACCACCAACCCAGTCAGACCTCCATGGGCACTCAGGGCACCACCCCTCTCGACCTGAGCCACTCCCCACAGCCTGAGCCTAACCCCTTACTCGATCTGGGGCCCTCCTCCTCCAGGGAACCGGGGTCCAACCCAGAAAGCCCACTCCTGAGGCCTCCAGACCACAGCCGCAAAGGAGCCCAAGAAGAAGCCCGGAGCACCGGGGGGCGGGGGGGGTGCTCATGGAAGTGGAAGACAGAGAGGGGCACGGGGGAAGGCCACGTGCGACCTTGTCGCGAGGGTCCCTACCTTGGCAGCACCGCGACTGAGGCAGGTCCTGGAGGGAGGCTGTGGGTCTCAGCTGCTCCACCTTTAGGCTTCTCCCAGATGGTCTTTCGGGGGCGCCGGGGTGGGGGCATCGCATCGCGCTCTGCCCCAGCCAGTGCTGGCACTCCACCAGCGCGGCCAAAGACCGAGGCGCCCGGGAAGCGCGTCCCGCGCCCTGGCCTCTGGCTCCAGGAGCAGCAGGAGCAGCAGGGCCGCCGCCCTCCGAGGCTGGAGGCTCCTGGCTCCCAGTCTTCTCCACGCGGGGCTCCGCCCGCGCTCCCGCGAGCGCTCCCGCCTGCACTACCGCTCCCCCTACCGCCAATGCCGTGGCTACCCCGTCGCAGGCGCCAGGCAGCAGCATGGCGCCGGTCGGGGGCTGAGGTGGGCGTCAGTCCCTGGCTGGCCCAGACACTTGGGGGCTTGGGGCGGCAGGCGGGCTGGGAGCCAACTCACAGCACCGCTGCAGCCTCAGCTGTGTCCCTCGCCGGGCTCGGGCTCCGGCCCCGGCCCACGCGCATGCGCGCACTCGTGCGCGCGCTCCCGCACACCTGCTTGGGCCCAGGATCCAAGCCGCCGCATCCCCCCACCCCCACCCCCCCGCCAGGGGACACAGCTCCTGGGCGCCAGGGTCTGCACCACCGCACCTCCCTATGCCCACCAGATGCTCTGACCCACTGCCCGCCAGCCTGACAGCCGGGAGCCAGGCAGAGGGCTCCAGAGACCAGGCCAGTGGGACAGGGACTGGCAGGTGTCTCCTCCCAAGGTGGACACCTCCCTGTCACCCCTCCAGAGACCCAGGAACCTTTTGCAAAGCTGGTTTCCCAGGGAGGTGGCTGGACGTGAACCCAGTGATCCCTCTTGCATCCCAGGCCTCTGTGTTTCTTGGTCACTCTGCCTCACATTCCCGCCAACCGTGGACATCAACAGCCGTGCACCCTCCTCGCTCGTGACCCGTGACCGCAAGGGCAGCCCTAAGGGACAGGGAGACACACTGGGCACACGAGACTCCTTCCACCTCCCTTCTCCTTGAAAGGCCGGTGCTTTTCAGCTCTGCATGCCCTTCCCATGGCCCTACCTGCACTGCACCACCAGCGGTCCCACCCTCAAGTCCACCCTGCCACCGCTGACTGTGGCACGTCCTTCGACTCTGTGGAACCGCCTGTCCACCTCCACTACCCCCCAACCCCCATGTTTTCTTCACAGTGTGCCTCAGATCCCAACTCCTCCGTGCCATTTTTCTTTTCTTGGGTTTCAATTGCTTTTCAACGTTTCTTTCTTTTGCTGAGAGAGAGAGAGAGAGAGGCCATCACCCATGCGATTGTGCAGCAAGCATCGACTGAACGTGCAAGGCGTACCAGAGCCTGCTCTGGAGGGCCAGTGTGCAGAGGTGGGCAAGGAAACGTATGTCTGAGGATTCAAGGGGAGCCACAGGACTACCGTCCAGGGTGAGGAGGAGTAGAGAGACCAAGCAGTCAAGGCTTTCGACGAAAGGAGCATCAAGGGCACGAACCTACGCAGCCCTGGAAGGAGAGCAGGGAGTCACGGACATATGGATCATCGAAGGCCAGTCCCAATGGGCAGCCTTCATCACGTGTCCTCACCTGAGGACTTGCAAAGAGGCACCCCCAGACTGGACCTGGTAGAAACAGGACTGACAGCAAAAGCACAACACTGGTCTGTGGACTTCATGGTCATGGGAAGGACACCATCCCACAAGCCCCACCGAGGGACTCTGGACTCTGGCGACTTGGACTTACTGTGGACCCTCAGGACCTGTCAGGACTCTTGCAAGTGCACAAGGGAAGACAAAACTAAGCCACACACCAAGGAGAACGGAGATGCAAAACCTTTCTCCCCCCAGGGGCAACGTCAACGATTCGCATGCTATACAAATGCAAATGCCCTCTGCGAGCATTAGAAAGGTCACCAGTTTTCCGCCTCCTTTATCAGTCTCCTACCACAAGTGCACTAGGGTTCCCTTGGCTCCATAGGGAACATTTGCCTGCATTCTCCGTGGGAGCAGCTTCCTTTCCTACCAGAACCCTCACGTGTGTCTCCCTGTCATGGCACGTACTGATAGATACGAGAATGACATTTCCCTCTCATTTTGAACATTGTGCTGATGCCTCCCTCCTGGCTCTGCGTCTCCACTGAGAAGACTGTTTGGCTCAGTTTACATGGTGTGTGTGTGCGTGTGTGTGTGTGTGTGTGTGTGTGTGTGTGTGTGTATGTGTTTCTGTGTGTGTATGCACATACATATATATACACACACACGAAAGTGTGTACGTATATGCAGACGTGTATGTGTATGTCCATAGGTATCCACAGGGACACACAGGTAGATAGATGTATATATAAACCTAGCTGTTTTCTCTTTTGAAAAGACACACTGCAAACTCTGTGGGCCGCCTGGATGACTCAGCTGGGTAATGGTCCGACTTCGGGTCACGTCAGGCTCTCAGGCTTCCTGAGCTGAGTCGCGCCTAGTGCTCCGTGCTGACAGCTCAGAGCCTGGAACCTGATTCCCTTCTGGGTTTCCTCTCTCTCTCCCTGCCCCTCCCTCGCTTGTGCTCTCTCTGTCTCTCTCGCTTTCTCTCAGACGTGAACATTAAAAAAGAAACAGAAGCATGTGGCTCTGGATCTCGGCTCACGTCACGATCTCACAGTTTGTGAGGCTGAGCCTCCACAAGGAGCCCCCACCTCAAGATGGGCGCCAACGATGCGGAGCCCGCTGGCCCTCCTCTCTCTCTCCCTCCCTGCGTGCCCTATCCCTGCTCACGGGCACACATGCATGCGTCCACTCTCTCTCTGTCTCTCGGAATGAATGAAAGAAACAGAGAACCTCAAATGATAACACTAAAGGAACACCGTCGAGTTCATTACTACAGCGAATGAGTGGCTGTGCCCGTGGCCAGCACCTGCCCTGGGGAACGTTCTATTTCCTATCTGTTCATGTTTCTTCACTCTGGAGACACAGGGAGCCAGAGAGCAAGCCGGTAAGCCAGTGACCGCCAGTGGGGGAGGGGCAGAGAAGCAGAGAGCCAGACACACACAGAATCTGAAAACAGGCTCCAGGGCCTGAGCAGGGGGCACAGAGCCCAGCGCAGGGCTGGAACTCGGGAACCGCGAGGGCGTGACCTGAGCCCGAGTCGGAAGCTCAACCCACTGAACCACCCAGGCGCCCGGGGAAGGTTCCATTCAGGAGTCCACTCCATCCATCCCCGCCCATTTCCGCAAGGTCAGAGCCCTTACGACACATACCACCAGGAAGGATGCTATACAACTGTCCACAACCTGCCCTCTGTCTTCCAAAGAGGCTGCCCTGACGATATCTAGCAAAGAGGGCGCTCTGATCAAAAGGCCCACGGATAAAGGTCACGCCTGCCTACCTACCCTTAGGGCCTGATGACTCCCCAGGTTCCCCTTGCAGCGCACTTTGTCCCATTGGAAACGTCGTGCCTTTGGGTTCCAAGGTGCCCTGCAGCTGAGCGCGGGCCACCGGGAACGACCTCACCGCAGCTACCTACCAGGAGACAGCTTGGCACCCTTCACCCTTCCTGCAGGCCCTGTGCTCAGGGTCTCGGGCCAGCCAGGGCGCAGGACACAAGCAGAGAACGTTAGCATTTGAGGACGCAGAAACGGCCTCGGGGTTCCCCTACTCGGGGACCACGTTCACCACCTGATCGCCGGCGACGTTGGCAACTGGCACACAGGGCGACGGGGAGTGTGGACCGCATGGAATGAGGGCTCTCGGCCGCATCTCCTGCAATTCAGAGGGGCAACTGGCAAAGGTCACCTCAGTCACCAGCTCCCAAGAAGCCTCCCTGCGGAAGGGATGGTGCCATCGACAGCCTGTTCCTCCTTCCAGCCCTGCCTCGGTTTCAGGGGGAGCACAGCACCGGCGGGGGGGGGCGGGGGTCCTGGGAAGGTCCAGCTGACCCATGCCCCCCGCTGTGCCGCCACCCTCACTAGGAGCCCCGCGTGTCACTGTCCAAAGTGTCTCAGGCTGGATGTGAAATGGTAGGGTTCCCCGCAGAGAGCGTGACTCAGGCCCTAGAGCCTATTTTGCTGGATTCCCCGTTTGAGGGCACACGCACGTCTCCAAGCCCACCTCTGCTCGCAGGACACGCACGCTAGGTGCAAATGCTTTCCCTGCCTCTCGACAGGCAGCAGTGGGAAAGCCAGCGGTGCAGCACGCTCATGTGGAGCCCGACTGCCTGGCTTCCTGCCTCGAGTCCTCCCGCTTCACAGCAGTGACCCCCGCAACACACTCTTTCACATCTTCCCTTGGAAATACGAACGGGGGACCAGAGTCCTTGCCGAGGTACTCTGTGTCGTCAGCATAGATCTCTCAAGTGCTCAGAACAGTGCCTGGAACAGGCTAAGCGCTCTGCCGAGGTGGGATAAGACCAAGGAGAAAACAAACACGCATAGGCAGTCCCCTCCCTCGTGGCCAGCACCTAGGCAACTGCTGGGGATGGTGAGGCAGGGGAGGGATCCCTTCCTTCCCCCGACGAGGACGACGACGACGGTGCCCGGCTCCCCCTCCCTCCTCAGGACTTCCCGCTGGCATCAAGAAAACCTCCCTGCCGGATTCTGGCTGGTGCCGGCTAGGAACCCAGTGCCTCAGGGAGAGGCCCTGGCACATCTCCCTGGATACTTGGACGGGCTTCAGGTCAAAAGACTCTGCCTCCTCACCTATATGGCAACAGGGACTGCACACCCGTGGAGCCGCTTGAGGACTTGCAAAGCATCAAAGGTGTTCGGACCGCAACCAAGTTTCGAGGACACGCACGGCCACTACTTTACCAAGGAAACCTCTCACATGGCGAGCTCATGGATCAATATCCATGCGATGACTTAGGCAGAATCATCACGGTAATCAGGAAGGTAATGATACTCAAGGTCACCATAATCTCCTTCGTTCCGGAGAGACACAACTCACCCCTCGGGGACCAAACACACGCTTAGGAGCCTGAGCTGCTCCAAGGGGCCTACACCACACCATCTTACGGAAAACGTAAAGCACCAGTCAGCTCGAGACGGGAGTGTGGGAAAGCCTCTGCTCTTAGGCCTTTGCTTTCAGTGAGGTCAAGGTGCTGCCTTCAGGATGTTTTCAGCCTTTGAGACACGATTGGAACTCTCTACTGAAATGAGATATTCCCGTGCAACAAAACGCATTCCTTGCAAAGAACTGGGTCCCTGACGCGGTCCGGACTCCACACGGGCCGCAGCACCACACTCACGCGCACACGCTCCCCCCAACAACCGGGGAGAGGTACAACCCATGCAATGAAAGACCGTTTGCCCAAGACCTCATTTCCAAAGGAGGCTGAGAGACGAGCACTGCCTGCTCCAGTACACACGCACTGGTTTCTAGGGACCCGCTGGGCTCCGAGTCACTTCTCCCTCGTGCTGCCTGGTGAGTCCCGGAGGAGATGTGATTGCCCAGGACTGAAACTCTTGAAACACGGAACGAATGCAAGACAGGAGGCGCTCCACGGAAACGGGAAGCACCACGCCCCACGGATAGGAAGAACATAACCCACAAGTCTGCCTTTGACGAGGAGCTTTTCCATCCACCTTCCTCGCCAGAGTGCGAAGAAGACGTTCCCACCCAACATGTCCCAAAGAGAAGACTTTGGACTCCATCCACAACACCCAGTTCTCTTCAGCACACATCTCCAAGTAGGAAAGAGTCTGGACCACTCTCTAAAACACAGAAGCGCCACTTATTCCTGGCTCCCTGGCTCCGAGTTCATTGATGGAATGCACAGTGCCTTCAGAAATGAAGAGCTCACCAGGGACTTGCACTTGCCCTAATCCAGACTCCTACCCCCTAGTCCCATTGACTCCCACGATAGAGGACCCCCTTTCGCCACAAGCGGGGTGAGATCTCCCCCTCCCCATCAGAGGGTGCAACTCTGCCACCAGGGGCGGGGTGGGGCGGGGCGGGGCGGGGCGCGGCGGGGCGGGGCGCGGCGGGGCTGGGCAGGGCAGGAGAGCAGGTGTGGAGGGGGGAGGCAGGAGGCCTGTGTTCACCTGCTGCTTCCACTCTCCATCCCTTCAACACCGTCCCCTGCTCGCCTCCAGCAACTCAGGCCCACCACCCTGACTCTCCCTGGAATGTTTCTCTGGACTCTCACGTCCCTTGTACTTCATTTTCACAGGCAGGAATGATTCCTCCTGCTCAAGGCTGCGACTTCCCTGGCCCTGCCTTGACACTTTCCCACAACCGCAGGTCCACGCTTTCCTTCCTTCCATCGTTCCTTCGTTCCTTTGTGCGTTCCCACCTCCACCCACCAACCACCAACCCAGTCAGACCTCCATGGGCACTCAGGGCACCACCCCTCTCGACCTGAGCCACTCCCCACAGCCTGAGCCTAACCCCTTACTCGATCTGGGGCCCTCCTCCTCCAGGGAACCGGGGTCCAACCCAGAAAGCCCACTCCTGAGGCCTCCAGACCACAGCCGCAAAGGAGCCCAAGAAGAAGCCCGGAGCACCGGGGGGCGGGGGGGGTGCTCATGGAAGTGGAAGACAGAGAGGGGCACGGGGGAAGGCCACGTGCGACCTTGTCGCGAGGGTCCCTACCTTGGCAGCACCGCGACTGAGGCAGGTCCTGGAGGGAGGCTGTGGGTCTCAGCTGCTCCACCTTTAGGCTTCTCCCAGATGGTCTTTCGGGGGCGCCGGGGTGGGGGCATCGCATCGCGCTCTGCCCCAGCCAGTGCTGGCACTCCACCAGCGCGGCCAAAGACCGAGGCGCCCGGGAAGCGCGTCCCGCGCCCTGGCCTCTGGCTCCAGGAGCAGCAGGAGCAGCAGGGCCGCCGCCCTCCGAGGCTGGAGGCTCCTGGCTCCCAGTCTTCTCCACGCGGGGCTCCGCCCGCGCTCCCGCGAGCGCTCCCGCCTGCACTACCGCTCCCCCTACCGCCAATGCCGTGGCTACCCCGTCGCAGGCGCCAGGCAGCAGCATGGCGCCGGTCGGGGGCTGAGGTGGGCGTCAGTCCCTGGCTGGCCCAGACACTTGGGGGCTTGGGGCGGCAGGCGGGCTGGGAGCCAACTCACAGCACCGCTGCAGCCTCAGCTGTGTCCCTCGCCGGGCTCGGGCTCCGGCCCCGGCCCACGCGCATGCGCGCACTCGTGCGCGCGCTCCCGCACACCTGCTTGGGCCCAGGATCCAAGCCGCCGCATCCCCCCACCCCCACCCCCCCGCCAGGGGACACAGCTCCTGGGCGCCAGGGTCTGCACCACCGCACCTCCCTATGCCCACCAGATGCTCTGACCCACTGCCCGCCAGCCTGACAGCCGGGAGCCAGGCAGAGGGCTCCAGAGACCAGGCCAGTGGGACAGGGACTGGCAGGTGTCTCCTCCCAAGGTGGACACCTCCCTGTCACCCCTCCAGAGACCCAGGAACCTTTTGCAAAGCTGGTTTCCCAGGGAGGTGGCTGGACGTGAACCCAGTGATCCCTCTTGCATCCCAGGCCTCTGTGTTTCTTGGTCACTCTGCCTCACATTCCCGCCAACCGTGGACATCAACAGCCGTGCACCCTCCTCGCTCGTGACCCGTGACCGCAAGGGCAGCCCTAAGGGACAGGGAGACACACTGGGCACACGAGACTCCTTCCACCTCCCTTCTCCTTGAAAGGCCGGTGCTTTTCAGCTCTGCATGCCCTTCCCATGGCCCTACCTGCACTGCACCACCAGCGGTCCCACCCTCAAGTCCACCCTGCCACCGCTGACTGTGGCACGTCCTTCGACTCTGTGGAACCGCCTGTCCACCTCCACTACCCCCCAACCCCCATGTTTTCTTCACAGTGTGCCTCAGATCCCAACTCCTCCGTGCCATTTTTCTTTTCTTGGGTTTCAATTGCTTTTCAACGTTTCTTTCTTTTGCTGAGAGAGAGAGAGAGAGAGGCCATCACCCATGCGATTGTGCAGCAAGCATCGACTGAACGTGCAAGGCGTACCAGAGCCTGCTCTGGAGGGCCAGTGTGCAGAGGTGGGCAAGGAAACGTATGTCTGAGGATTCAAGGGGAGCCACAGGACTACCGTCCAGGGTGAGGAGGAGTAGAGAGACCAAGCAGTCAAGGCTTTCGACGAAAGGAGCATCAAGGGCACGAACCTACGCAGCCCTGGAAGGAGAGCAGGGAGTCACGGACATATGGATCATCGAAGGCCAGTCCCAATGGGCAGCCTTCATCACGTGTCCTCACCTGAGGACTTGCAAAGAGGCACCCCCAGACTGGACCTGGTAGAAACAGGACTGACAGCAAAAGCACAACACTGGTCTGTGGACTTCATGGTCATGGGAAGGACACCATCCCACAAGCCCCACCGAGGGACTCTGGACTCTGGCGACTTGGACTTACTGTGGACCCTCAGGACCTGTCAGGACTCTTGCAAGTGCACAAGGGAAGACAAAACTAAGCCACACACCAAGGAGAACGGAGATGCAAAACCTTTCTCCCCCCAGGGGCAACGTCAACGATTCGCATGCTATACAAATGCAAATGCCCTCTGCGAGCATTAGAAAGGTCACCAGTTTTCCGCCTCCTTTATCAGTCTCCTACCACAAGTGCACTAGGGTTCCCTTGGCTCCATAGGGAACATTTGCCTGCATTCTCCGTGGGAGCAGCTTCCTTTCCTACCAGAACCCTCACGTGTGTCTCCCTGTCATGGCACGTACTGATAGATACGAGAATGACATTTCCCTCTCATTTTGAACATTGTGCTGATGCCTCCCTCCTGGCTCTGCGTCTCCACTGAGAAGACTGTTTGGCTCAGTTTACATGGTGTGTGTGTGCGTGTGTGTGTGTGTGTGTGTGTGTGTGTGTGTGTGTATGTGTTTCTGTGTGTGTATGCACATACATATATATACACACACACGAAAGTGTGTACGTATATGCAGACGTGTATGTGTATGTCCATAGGTATCCACAGGGACACACAGGTAGATAGATGTATATATAAACCTAGCTGTTTTCTCTTTTGAAAAGACACACTGCAAACTCTGTGGGCCGCCTGGATGACTCAGCTGGGTAATGGTCCGACTTCGGGTCACGTCAGGCTCTCAGGCTTCCTGAGCTGAGTCGCGCCTAGTGCTCCGTGCTGACAGCTCAGAGCCTGGAACCTGATTCCCTTCTGGGTTTCCTCTCTCTCTCCCTGCCCCTCCCTCGCTTGTGCTCTCTCTGTCTCTCTCGCTTTCTCTCAGACGTGAACATTAAAAAAGAAACAGAAGCATGTGGCTCTGGATCTCGGCTCACGTCACGATCTCACAGTTTGTGAGGCTGAGCCTCCACAAGGAGCCCCCACCTCAAGATGGGCGCCAACGATGCGGAGCCCGCTGGCCCTCCTCTCTCTCTCCCTCCCTGCGTGCCCTATCCCTGCTCACGGGCACACATGCATGCGTCCACTCTCTCTCTGTCTCTCGGAATGAATGAAAGAAACAGAGAACCTCAAATGATAACACTAAAGGAACACCGTCGAGTTCATTACTACAGCGAATGAGTGGCTGTGCCCGTGGCCAGCACCTGCCCTGGGGAACGTTCTATTTCCTATCTGTTCATGTTTCTTCACTCTGGAGACACAGGGAGCCAGAGAGCAAGCCGGTAAGCCAGTGACCGCCAGTGGGGGAGGGGCAGAGAAGCAGAGAGCCAGACACACACAGAATCTGAAAACAGGCTCCAGGGCCTGAGCAGGGGGCACAGAGCCCAGCGCAGGGCTGGAACTCGGGAACCGCGAGGGCGTGACCTGAGCCCGAGTCGGAAGCTCAACCCACTGAACCACCCAGGCGCCCGGGGAAGGTTCCATTCAGGAGTCCACTCCATCCATCCCCGCCCATTTCCGCAAGGTCAGAGCCCTTACGACACATACCACCAGGAAGGATGCTATACAACTGTCCACAACCTGCCCTCTGTCTTCCAAAGAGGCTGCCCTGACGATATCTAGCAAAGAGGGCGCTCTGATCAAAAGGCCCACGGATAAAGGTCACGCCTGCCTACCTACCCTTAGGGCCTGATGACTCCCCAGGTTCCCCTTGCAGCGCACTTTGTCCCATTGGAAACGTCGTGCCTTTGGGTTCCAAGGTGCCCTGCAGCTGAGCGCGGGCCACCGGGAACGACCTCACCGCAGCTACCTACCAGGAGACAGCTTGGCACCCTTCACCCTTCCTGCAGGCCCTGTGCTCAGGGTCTCGGGCCAGCCAGGGCGCAGGACACAAGCAGAGAACGTTAGCATTTGAGGACGCAGAAACGGCCTCGGGGTTCCCCTACTCGGGGACCACGTTCACCACCTGATCGCCGGCGACGTTGGCAACTGGCACACAGGGCGACGGGGAGTGTGGACCGCATGGAATGAGGGCTCTCGGCCGCATCTCCTGCAATTCAGAGGGGCAACTGGCAAAGGTCACCTCAGTCACCAGCTCCCAAGAAGCCTCCCTGCGGAAGGGATGGTGCCATCGACAGCCTGTTCCTCCTTCCAGCCCTGCCTCGGTTTCAGGGGGAGCACAGCACCGGCGGGGGGGGGCGGGGGTCCTGGGAAGGTCCAGCTGACCCATGCCCCCCGCTGTGCCGCCACCCTCACTAGGAGCCCCGCGTGTCACTGTCCAAAGTGTCTCAGGCTGGATGTGAAATGGTAGGGTTCCCCGCAGAGAGCGTGACTCAGGCCCTAGAGCCTATTTTGCTGGATTCCCCGTTTGAGGGCACACGCACGTCTCCAAGCCCACCTCTGCTCGCAGGACACGCACGCTAGGTGCAAATGCTTTCCCTGCCTCTCGACAGGCAGCAGTGGGAAAGCCAGCGGTGCAGCACGCTCATGTGGAGCCCGACTGCCTGGCTTCCTGCCTCGAGTCCTCCCGCTTCACAGCAGTGACCCCCGCAACACACTCTTTCACATCTTCCCTTGGAAATACGAACGGGGGACCAGAGTCCTTGCCGAGGTACTCTGTGTCGTCAGCATAGATCTCTCAAGTGCTCAGAACAGTGCCTGGAACAGGCTAAGCGCTCTGCCGAGGTGGGATAAGACCAAGGAGAAAACAAACACGCATAGGCAGTCCCCTCCCTCGTGGCCAGCACCTAGGCAACTGCTGGGGATGGTGAGGCAGGGGAGGGATCCCTTCCTTCCCCCGACGAGGACGACGACGACGGTGCCCGGCTCCCCCTCCCTCCTCAGGACTTCCCGCTGGCATCAAGAAAACCTCCCTGCCGGATTCTGGCTGGTGCCGGCTAGGAACCCAGTGCCTCAGGGAGAGGCCCTGGCACATCTCCCTGGATACTTGGACGGGCTTCAGGTCAAAAGACTCTGCCTCCTCACCTATATGGCAACAGGGACTGCACACCCGTGGAGCCGCTTGAGGACTTGCAAAGCATCAAAGGTGTTCGGACCGCAACCAAGTTTCGAGGACACGCACGGCCACTACTTTACCAAGGAAACCTCTCACATGGCGAGCTCATGGATCAATATCCATGCGATGACTTAGGCAGAATCATCACGGTAATCAGGAAGGTAATGATACTCAAGGTCACCATAATCTCCTTCGTTCCGGAGAGACACAACTCACCCCTCGGGGACCAAACACACGCTTAGGAGCCTGAGCTGCTCCAAGGGGCCTACACCACACCATCTTACGGAAAACGTAAAGCACCAGTCAGCTCGAGACGGGAGTGTGGGAAAGCCTCTGCTCTTAGGCCTTTGCTTTCAGTGAGGTCAAGGTGCTGCCTTCAGGATGTTTTCAGCCTTTGAGACACGATTGGAACTCTCTACTGAAATGAGATATTCCCGTGCAACAAAACGCATTCCTTGCAAAGAACTGGGTCCCTGACGCGGTCCGGACTCCACACGGGCCGCAGCACCACACTCACGCGCACACGCTCCCCCCAACAACCGGGGAGAGGTACAACCCATGCAATGAAAGACCGTTTGCCCAAGACCTCATTTCCAAAGGAGGCTGAGAGACGAGCACTGCCTGCTCCAGTACACACGCACTGGTTTCTAGGGACCCGCTGGGCTCCGAGTCACTTCTCCCTCGTGCTGCCTGGTGAGTCCCGGAGGAGATGTGATTGCCCAGGACTGAAACTCTTGAAACACGGAACGAATGCAAGACAGGAGGCGCTCCACGGAAACGGGAAGCACCACGCCCCACGGATAGGAAGAACATAACCCACAAGTCTGCCTTTGACGAGGAGCTTTTCCATCCACCTTCCTCGCCAGAGTGCGAAGAAGACGTTCCCACCCAACATGTCCCAAAGAGAAGACTTTGGACTCCATCCACAACACCCAGTTCTCTTCAGCACACATCTCCAAGTAGGAAAGAGTCTGGACCACTCTCTAAAACACAGAAGCGCCACTTATTCCTGGCTCCCTGGCTCCGAGTTCATTGATGGAATGCACAGTGCCTTCAGAAATGAAGAGCTCACCAGGGACTTGCACTTGCCCTAATCCAGACTCCTACCCCCTAGTCCCATTGACTCCCACGATAGAGGACCCCCTTTCGCCACAAGCGGGGTGAGATCTCCCCCTCCCCATCAGAGGGTGCAACTCTGCCACCAGGGGCGGGGTGGGGCGGGGCGGGGCGGGGCGCGGCGGGGCGGGGCGCGGCGGGGCTGGGCAGGGCAGGAGAGCAGGTGTGGAGGGGGGAGGCAGGAGGCCTGTGTTCACCTGCTGCTTCCACTCTCCATCCCTTCAACACCGTCCCCTGCTCGCCTCCAGCAACTCAGGCCCACCACCCTGACTCTCCCTGGAATGTTTCTCTGGACTCTCACGTCCCTTGTACTTCATTTTCACAGGCAGGAATGATTCCTCCTGCTCAAGGCTGCGACTTCCCTGGCCCTGCCTTGACACTTTCCCACAACCGCAGGTCCACGCTTTCCTTCCTTCCATCGTTCCTTCGTTCCTTTGTGCGTTCCCACCTCCACCCACCAACCACCAACCCAGTCAGACCTCCATGGGCACTCAGGGCACCACCCCTCTCGACCTGAGCCACTCCCCACAGCCTGAGCCTAACCCCTTACTCGATCTGGGGCCCTCCTCCTCCAGGGAACCGGGGTCCAACCCAGAAAGCCCACTCCTGAGGCCTCCAGACCACAGCCGCAAAGGAGCCCAAGAAGAAGCCCGGAGCACCGGGGGGCGGGGGGGGTGCTCATGGAAGTGGAAGACAGAGAGGGGCACGGGGGAAGGCCACGTGCGACCTTGTCGCGAGGGTCCCTACCTTGGCAGCACCGCGACTGAGGCAGGTCCTGGAGGGAGGCTGTGGGTCTCAGCTGCTCCACCTTTAGGCTTCTCCCAGATGGTCTTTCGGGGGCGCCGGGGTGGGGGCATCGCATCGCGCTCTGCCCCAGCCAGTGCTGGCACTCCACCAGCGCGGCCAAAGACCGAGGCGCCCGGGAAGCGCGTCCCGCGCCCTGGCCTCTGGCTCCAGGAGCAGCAGGAGCAGCAGGGCCGCCGCCCTCCGAGGCTGGAGGCTCCTGGCTCCCAGTCTTCTCCACGCGGGGCTCCGCCCGCGCTCCCGCGAGCGCTCCCGCCTGCACTACCGCTCCCCCTACCGCCAATGCCGTGGCTACCCCGTCGCAGGCGCCAGGCAGCAGCATGGCGCCGGTCGGGGGCTGAGGTGGGCGTCAGTCCCTGGCTGGCCCAGACACTTGGGGGCTTGGGGCGGCAGGCGGGCTGGGAGCCAACTCACAGCACCGCTGCAGCCTCAGCTGTGTCCCTCGCCGGGCTCGGGCTCCGGCCCCGGCCCACGCGCATGCGCGCACTCGTGCGCGCGCTCCCGCACACCTGCTTGGGCCCAGGATCCAAGCCGCCGCATCCCCCCACCCCCACCCCCCCGCCAGGGGACACAGCTCCTGGGCGCCAGGGTCTGCACCACCGCACCTCCCTATGCCCACCAGATGCTCTGACCCACTGCCCGCCAGCCTGACAGCCGGGAGCCAGGCAGAGGGCTCCAGAGACCAGGCCAGTGGGACAGGGACTGGCAGGTGTCTCCTCCCAAGGTGGACACCTCCCTGTCACCCCTCCAGAGACCCAGGAACCTTTTGCAAAGCTGGTTTCCCAGGGAGGTGGCTGGACGTGAACCCAGTGATCCCTCTTGCATCCCAGGCCTCTGTGTTTCTTGGTCACTCTGCCTCACATTCCCGCCAACCGTGGACATCAACAGCCGTGCACCCTCCTCGCTCGTGACCCGTGACCGCAAGGGCAGCCCTAAGGGACAGGGAGACACACTGGGCACACGAGACTCCTTCCACCTCCCTTCTCCTTGAAAGGCCGGTGCTTTTCAGCTCTGCATGCCCTTCCCATGGCCCTACCTGCACTGCACCACCAGCGGTCCCACCCTCAAGTCCACCCTGCCACCGCTGACTGTGGCACGTCCTTCGACTCTGTGGAACCGCCTGTCCACCTCCACTACCCCCCAACCCCCATGTTTTCTTCACAGTGTGCCTCAGATCCCAACTCCTCCGTGCCATTTTTCTTTTCTTGGGTTTCAATTGCTTTTCAACGTTTCTTTCTTTTGCTGAGAGAGAGAGAGAGAGAGGCCATCACCCATGCGATTGTGCAGCAAGCATCGACTGAACGTGCAAGGCGTACCAGAGCCTGCTCTGGAGGGCCAGTGTGCAGAGGTGGGCAAGGAAACGTATGTCTGAGGATTCAAGGGGAGCCACAGGACTACCGTCCAGGGTGAGGAGGAGTAGAGAGACCAAGCAGTCAAGGCTTTCGACGAAAGGAGCATCAAGGGCACGAACCTACGCAGCCCTGGAAGGAGAGCAGGGAGTCACGGACATATGGATCATCGAAGGCCAGTCCCAATGGGCAGCCTTCATCACGTGTCCTCACCTGAGGACTTGCAAAGAGGCACCCCCAGACTGGACCTGGTAGAAACAGGACTGACAGCAAAAGCACAACACTGGTCTGTGGACTTCATGGTCATGGGAAGGACACCATCCCACAAGCCCCACCGAGGGACTCTGGACTCTGGCGACTTGGACTTACTGTGGACCCTCAGGACCTGTCAGGACTCTTGCAAGTGCACAAGGGAAGACAAAACTAAGCCACACACCAAGGAGAACGGAGATGCAAAACCTTTCTCCCCCCAGGGGCAACGTCAACGATTCGCATGCTATACAAATGCAAATGCCCTCTGCGAGCATTAGAAAGGTCACCAGTTTTCCGCCTCCTTTATCAGTCTCCTACCACAAGTGCACTAGGGTTCCCTTGGCTCCATAGGGAACATTTGCCTGCATTCTCCGTGGGAGCAGCTTCCTTTCCTACCAGAACCCTCACGTGTGTCTCCCTGTCATGGCACGTACTGATAGATACGAGAATGACATTTCCCTCTCATTTTGAACATTGTGCTGATGCCTCCCTCCTGGCTCTGCGTCTCCACTGAGAAGACTGTTTGGCTCAGTTTACATGGTGTGTGTGTGCGTGTGTGTGTGTGTGTGTGTGTGTGTGTGTGTGTATGTGTTTCTGTGTGTGTATGCACATACATATATATACACACACACGAAAGTGTGTACGTATATGCAGACGTGTATGTGTATGTCCATAGGTATCCACAGGGACACACAGGTAGATAGATGTATATATAAACCTAGCTGTTTTCTCTTTTGAAAAGACACACTGCAAACTCTGTGGGCCGCCTGGATGACTCAGCTGGGTAATGGTCCGACTTCGGGTCACGTCAGGCTCTCAGGCTTCCTGAGCTGAGTCGCGCCTAGTGCTCCGTGCTGACAGCTCAGAGCCTGGAACCTGATTCCCTTCTGGGTTTCCTCTCTCTCTCCCTGCCCCTCCCTCGCTTGTGCTCTCTCTGTCTCTCTCGCTTTCTCTCAGACGTGAACATTAAAAAAGAAACAGAAGCATGTGGCTCTGGATCTCGGCTCACGTCACGATCTCACAGTTTGTGAGGCTGAGCCTCCACAAGGAGCCCCCACCTCAAGATGGGCGCCAACGATGCGGAGCCCGCTGGCCCTCCTCTCTCTCTCCCTCCCTGCGTGCCCTATCCCTGCTCACGGGCACACATGCATGCGTCCACTCTCTCTCTGTCTCTCGGAATGAATGAAAGAAACAGAGAACCTCAAATGATAACACTAAAGGAACACCGTCGAGTTCATTACTACAGCGAATGAGTGGCTGTGCCCGTGGCCAGCACCTGCCCTGGGGAACGTTCTATTTCCTATCTGTTCATGTTTCTTCACTCTGGAGACACAGGGAGCCAGAGAGCAAGCCGGTAAGCCAGTGACCGCCAGTGGGGGAGGGGCAGAGAAGCAGAGAGCCAGACACACACAGAATCTGAAAACAGGCTCCAGGGCCTGAGCAGGGGGCACAGAGCCCAGCGCAGGGCTGGAACTCGGGAACCGCGAGGGCGTGACCTGAGCCCGAGTCGGAAGCTCAACCCACTGAACCACCCAGGCGCCCGGGGAAGGTTCCATTCAGGAGTCCACTCCATCCATCCCCGCCCATTTCCGCAAGGTCAGAGCCCTTACGACACATACCACCAGGAAGGATGCTATACAACTGTCCACAACCTGCCCTCTGTCTTCCAAAGAGGCTGCCCTGACGATATCTAGCAAAGAGGGCGCTCTGATCAAAAGGCCCACGGATAAAGGTCACGCCTGCCTACCTACCCTTAGGGCCTGATGACTCCCCAGGTTCCCCTTGCAGCGCACTTTGTCCCATTGGAAACGTCGTGCCTTTGGGTTCCAAGGTGCCCTGCAGCTGAGCGCGGGCCACCGGGAACGACCTCACCGCAGCTACCTACCAGGAGACAGCTTGGCACCCTTCACCCTTCCTGCAGGCCCTGTGCTCAGGGTCTCGGGCCAGCCAGGGCGCAGGACACAAGCAGAGAACGTTAGCATTTGAGGACGCAGAAACGGCCTCGGGGTTCCCCTACTCGGGGACCACGTTCACCACCTGATCGCCGGCGACGTTGGCAACTGGCACACAGGGCGACGGGGAGTGTGGACCGCATGGAATGAGGGCTCTCGGCCGCATCTCCTGCAATTCAGAGGGGCAACTGGCAAAGGTCACCTCAGTCACCAGCTCCCAAGAAGCCTCCCTGCGGAAGGGATGGTGCCATCGACAGCCTGTTCCTCCTTCCAGCCCTGCCTGGGTTTCAGGGGGAGCACAGCACCGGCGGGGGGGGGCGGGGGTCCTGGGAAGGTCCAGCTGACCCATGCCCCCCGCTGTGCCGCCACCCTCACTAGGAGCCCCGCGTGTCACTGTCCAAAGTGTCTCAGGCTGGATGTGAAATGGTAGGGTTCCCCGCAGAGAGCGTGACTCAGGCCCTAGAGCCTATTTTGCTGGATTCCCCGTTTGAGGGCACACGCACGTCTCCAAGCCCACCTCTGCTCGCAGGACACGCACGCTAGGTGCAAATGCTTTCCCTGCCTCTCGACAGGCAGCAGTGGGAAAGCCAGCGGTGCAGCACGCTCATGTGGAGCCCGACTGCCTGGCTTCCTGCCTCGAGTCCTCCCGCTTCACAGCAGTGACCCCCGCAACACACTCTTTCACATCTTCCCTTGGAAATACGAACGGGGGACCAGAGTCCTTGCCGAGGTACTCTGTGTCGTCAGCATAGATCTCTCAAGTGCTCAGAACAGTGCCTGGAACAGGCTAAGCGCTCTGCCGAGGTGGGATAAGACCAAGGAGAAAACAAACACGCATAGGCAGTCCCCTCCCTCGTGGCCAGCACCTAGGCAACTGCTGGGGATGGTGAGGCAGGGGAGGGATCCCTTCCTTCCCCCGACGAGGACGACGACGACGGTGCCCGGCTCCCCCTCCCTCCTCAGGACTTCCCGCTGGCATCAAGAAAACCTCCCTGCCGGATTCTGGCTGGTGCCGGCTAGGAACCCAGTGCCTCAGGGAGAGGCCCTGGCACATCTCCCTGGATACTTGGACGGGCTTCAGGTCAAAAGACTCTGCCTCCTCACCTATATGGCAACAGGGACTGCACACCCGTGGAGCCGCTTGAGGACTTGCAAAGCATCAAAGGTGTTCGGACCGCAACCAAGTTTCGAGGACACGCACGGCCACTACTTTACCAAGGAAACCTCTCACATGGCGAGCTCATGGATCAATATCCATGCGATGACTTAGGCAGAATCATCACGGTAATCAGGAAGGTAATGATACTCAAGGTCACCATAATCTCCTTCGTTCCGGAGAGACACAACTCACCCCTCGGGGACCAAACACACGCTTAGGAGCCTGAGCTGCTCCAAGGGGCCTACACCACACCATCTTACGGAAAACGTAAAGCACCAGTCAGCTCGAGACGGGAGTGTGGGAAAGCCTCTGCTCTTAGGCCTTTGCTTTCAGTGAGGTCAAGGTGCTGCCTTCAGGATGTTTTCAGCCTTTGAGACACGATTGGAACTCTCTACTGAAATGAGATATTCCCGTGCAACAGAACGCATTCCTTGCAAAGAACTGGGTCCCTGACGCGGTCCGGACTCCACACGGGCCGCAGCACCACACTCACGCGCACACGCTCCCCCCAACAACCGGGGAGAGGTACAACCCATGCAATGAAAGACCGTTTGCCCAAGACCTCATTTCCAAAGGAGGCTGAGAGACGAGCACTGCCTGCTCCAGTACACACGCACTGGTTTCTAGGGACCCGCTGGGCTCCGAGTCACTTCTCCCTCGTGCTGCCTGGTGAGTCCCGGAGGAGATGTGATTGCCCAGGACTGAAACTCTTGAAACACGGAACGAATGCAACACAGGAGGCGCTCCACGGAAACGGGAAGCACCACGCCCCACGGATAGGAAGAACATAACCCACAAGTCTGCCTTTGACGAGGAGCTTTTCCATCCACCTTCCTCGCCAGAGTGCGAAGAAGACGTTCCCACCCAACATGTCCCAAAGAGAAGACTTTGGACTCCATCCACAACACCCAGTTCTCTTCAGCACACATCTCCAAGTAGGAAAGAGTCTGGACCACTCTCTAAAACACAGAAGCGCCACTTATTCCTGGCTCCCTGGCTCCGAGTTCATTGATGGAATGCACAGTGCCTTCAGAAATGAAGAGCTCACCAGGGACTTGCACTTGCCCTAATCCAGACTCCTACCCCCTAGTCCCATTGACTCCCACGATAGAGGACCCCCTTTCGCCACAAGCGGGGTGAGATCTCCCCCTCCCCATCAGAGGGTGCAACTCTGCCACCAGGGGCGGGGTGGGGCGGGGCGGGGCGCGGCGGGGCTGGGCAGGGCAGGAGAGCAGGTGTGGAGGGGGGAGGCAGGAGGCCTGTGTTCACCTGCTGCTTCCACTCTCCATCCCTTCAACACCGTCCCCTGCTGGCCTCCAGCAACTCAGGCCCACCACCCTGACTCTCCCTGGAATGTTTCTCTGGACTCTCACGTCCCTTGTACTTCATTTTCACAGGCAGGAATGATTCCTCCTGCTCAAGGCTGCGACTTCCCTGGCCCTGCCTTGACACTTTCCCACAACCGCAGGTCCACGCTTTCCTTCCTTCCATCGTTCCTTCGTTCCTTTGTGCGTTCCCACCTCCACCCACCAACCACCAACCCAGTCAGACCTCCATGGGCACTCAGGGCACCACCCCTCTCGACCTGAGCCACTCCCCACCGCCTGAGCCTAACCCCTTACTCGATCTGGGGCCCTCCTCCTCCAGGGAACCGGGGTCCAACCCAGAAAGCCCACTCCTGAGGCCTCCAGACCACAGCCGCAAAGGAGCCCAAGAAGAAGCCCGGAGCACCGGGGGGCGGGGGGGGTGCTCATGGAAGTGGAAGACAGAGAGGGGCAGGGGGGAAGGCCACGTGCGACCTTGTCGCGAGGGTCCCTACCTTGGCAGCACCGCGACTGAGGCAGGTCCTGGAGGGAGGCTGTGGGTCTCAGCTGCTCCACCTTTAGGCTTCTCCCAGATGGTCTTTCGGGGGCGCCGGGGTGGGGGCATCGCATCGCGCTCTGCCCCAGCCAGTGCTGGCACTCCACCAGCGCGGCCAAAGACCGAGGCGCCCGGGAAGCGCGTCCTGCGCCCTGGCCTCTGGCTCCAGGAGCAGCAGGAGCAGCAGGGCCGCCGCCCTCCGAGGCTGGAGGCTCCTGGCTCCCAGTCTTCTCCACGCGGGGCTCCGCCCGCGCTCCCGCGAGCGCTCCCGCCTGCACTACCGCTCCCCCTACCGCCAATGCCGTGGCTACCCCGTCGCAGGCGCCAGGCAGCAGCATGGCCCCGGTCGGGGGCTGAGGTGGGCGTCAGTCCCTGGCTGGCCCAGACACTTGGGGGCTTGGGGCGGCAGGCGGGCTGGAGGCCAACTCACAGCACCGCTGCAGCCTCAGCTGTGTCCCTCGCCGGGCTCCGGCCCTGGCCCACGCGCATGCGCGCACTCGTGCGCGCGCTCCAGCACACCAGCTTGGGCCCAGGATCCAAGCAGCCCCATCCCCCCACCCCCACCCCCACCCCCCCGCTAGGGGACACAGCTCCTGGGCGCCAGGGTCTGCACCACCGCACCTCCCTGTGCCCACCAGATGCTCTGACCGACTGCCCGCCAGCCTGACAGCCGGGAGCCAGGCAGAGGGCTCCAGAGACCAGGCCAGTGGGACAGGGACTGGCAGGTGTCTCCTCCCAAGGTGGACACCTCCCTGTCACCCCTCCAGAGACCCAGGAACCTTTTGCAAAGCTGGTTTCCCAGGGAGGTGGCTGGACGTGAACCCAGTGATCCCTCTTGCATCCCAGGCCTCTGTGTTTCTTGGTCACTCTGCCTCACATTCCCGCCAACCGTGGACATCAACAGCCGTGCACCCTCCTGGCTCGTGACCCGTGACCGCAAGGGCAGCCCTAAGGGACAGGGAGACACACTGGGCACACGAGACTCCTTCCACCTCCCTTCTCCTTGAAAGGCCGGTGCTTTTCAGCTCTGCATGCCCTTCCCATGGCCCTACCTGCACTGCACCACCAGCGGTCCTACCCTCAAGTCCACCCTCCCACCGCTGACTGTGGCATGTCCTTCAATTCTGTGGAACCGCCTGTCCACCTCCACTACCTCCCAACCCCCATGTTTTCTTCACAGTGTGCCTCAGATCCCAACTCCTCCGTACCATTTTCCTTTTCTTGCTTTTCATTGCTTTTCAACGTTTCTTTCTTTTGGTGAGAGAGACAGGCCATCACCCATGCGATTGTGTAGCAAGCATCGACTGAACGTGCAAAATGTACCAGACCCTGCTCTGGACGGCGCAGTGTAACTGAACACAGATATATGGAATTCTTTCCATTTAACTGGCTAACTGGGCTGCAGTTTCAATATTCACACTATACTTGCAGTCAGGTGGTTTATGAGCGTTTTCGTACTTGAAAACAATCCATCTTAAGAGGCACTTCATTGACTTCTCAACCACCAGTCGTTTACTTCCTACTGGCCTAGATCTTAATGGAATTTCTTTAAATGTTTTTGAATGGTTATTCATTTTTGAGACAGAGGGAGACAAAGCGTGAGTGGGGGAGGGGCAGAGAGAGTGGGAGACACAGAATCGGAAACAGCCTGTCAGCACAGAGCCCGATGCGGGGCTGGAACCCACGAACCGTGAAATCATGATCTGAGAAGGCGGCGGACACTCAACCCACGGAGCCACCCTGGCGCCCCGATACTCTCATATATCTTAATACTATATGTCTGTAAGCTCACTAATTACAATATTATTGTTTTCCTAATTCTTGTATTTAAAAGTCAATGGTCCTTCACTTCTTAAAGATGTTCAGGGATAGCGATACAACGTCACACTCATTAATACGTAGACATCGCACACAAACACACACGGAGATGTTTACTCTTCTTAGTTCCTTCATACACTGTGTCCCAGAGGGAGAATATTTTCCTTCAGCTCAGGAATTACCTTCGTATGTTTTGTGGTGCATATGTAGGGATGCATTTTCTATGGTTTGTGGGACATAGGTTCTCACAGATCACTACGTAAAAATCCTTGCCTTTAAAGCAAGGAATGAGTGAAAAGGTGGATATTTTAGGCACTCTAGACCAGGCTGGTAACATGCTCCCATGTGCATTTCCTTGTTCTCTTTCCCCTTTATCGCCCCTTGTGCTGCTGGTTGTGCAAGTACCTGATATCCTCGGGAGGGAGAAGGGACAAAATGGAGGAACTCTGGAATCCTCAATGACCACATGAAGGACTTTAGTCTCTAATCTAAACACACACCCAGCTCTGTCATGTGAGGAAATCTATGGGGACATGCTTTTTGAAATGTGGCGCGTTCTCTGGTAATTCAGCATAACCTAATACTCGTACGAAATGTTAACCCGCAAGATAACTTAGAGATCAGTCTACATCCATGAAAATTGGCTGTTTCAGTCAGTTGGGCATGAGACTCCTGATCTTGGAGTGTGATTTCACGCCCCAAATTACGACTAGAGTGGACTGAACAGATATACGATAAAGTAAGTATTGGAAAATGACCCAGGTAAATTAGGCTACAATGACTGAGCTGCTAATTGGTGGGTGGGATCCCTTTACCTCCTCAGTCAGCCCCCGGGAATGAGCATCTGAGCATTCACATACTGCCAGTGCTGGTAAGGCAGCCACATCTTCCCCCTAGGAGTTCAAGGACTAGCCAGGAAGACGGAAAGACCATGGAACAAAAATGGGAATGACATGAGCAAGGACTCCAGAGAAAAATTCAAGGCGCGACAATTGGGTCCTGAGCTCCACCAGGGGAGGGTCTGACCTGGCTGTGCTGAGGAAACGTTAATATTTCCTGCCGCAGTGCAAGAACGAGTCAGCCCTGCACTAGTCCGAGGGTATGTAGCCTGGCAGAAGGCACAGTGCGGCGGACACTCGGAGGCAGGGGTCGTTGTTTCAGAGGGGACGTGTGAAAGGAGACCAGGGAGACCGGAAAGAGCTGCGGAGGACAGCAGAGAGGGAGGGTGAGGAGGGCCAGGGCCTGGGGCAGGAGGACGTTGTCACTACTCTGCTCTAGTGCCGGGGGACAATATTCCCCCACCCTTAGTGGCTTCCCCATAAACTTGCCACCTCACAGGCCCAGGGGACCAGGAATTCAGCAGGGCTCAGCTGAGGGCTCCTGCCAGAGCCTCTCAGGAGGTTGGGGATGCTGTCATCACTCAGACAGAACCTGCTTCACTCCCCCCGAGCCCACTTCAGGGTGGTGGCAGGATTCAGTCCACATCGAGTGCCTTAGTTCTTCCCTGTCTGTTGTCGTCTCTCAGGGCTAGGCTGTGTGTACCTGTCCGTGTCACGACTCAACACGGGGGTTGGTCCCCACTGTGAGGAGCTGAGAGACAACACAGAGAGTGACAGTGAGCACGTGGCCGTGCCATGCACATTTTATCACCTAAACCTGTTTGGTCTGGGGTCACGGTGCCATCTTCTTTGCAACAGAAATCAAACACTACGTCCATACCACACTCCAGGAAGGAAATCCCACAAGGACGTGTTGACAGGATGTGGGCATCCCAGGGAGCCACTGAGGGGAGGAGAAAGTGAAGACCCTGCCAGGGTCAGTGCCTTGCCCAGAATCACAGACTGGTAGAAAGTCAGAACCAGGCACGACCCCAACTTCATGTCCTCAAAATGGGGTCCTGGATTTGACCCAGGATTTCGGAGGGGGTCTGGAAAAGGATGTGTTGCTGTCACTGGGTGCAGACATGGAGGTGGCGTGGGGGTGAGGCTGAAGAGGAGCGTCACAGAAGACATCCCAGCACGTTCTCCCCTGAGGAGGACCCCCAGGCCAGGGCAACCCACTGAGTGCCACCCTGTCCCCATTGTATGTACCCAGTGGAAAGGCAGGGAATGGCTCGTGGCACACTACTGACAAAGTCTACGTAAATGAGAGTTCTGTCCTACTAGGCCCCAACTCCAATCCCTTCAGTAGGGATTGCTTTAGAAAGTAGAGAACCTAAGCTCCTAGGAAATGTTTGGCCATCCTTCCCTAGGTGGGGATGTGACCTTCTGGGACCCCAGAAAACAAGCACTGGTAAACACACATACACACACACACACACTCACGCACGTACGCACACCTGGAAGGACTGTGGGCTGGGATCAGAGGAGCAGCAGAATCAGAGGAGGTGAGAAGTTGAAGTCAATGTGGTTGGATAAACTTCCAACAGGTGACACCGCTGCTCCAATTTCACAGGTATCATCCCACATATGCCTGAGGACATCCTGAGGACACCCTGAGGACATGCTAGAATGATCTCCATTGGGCGGAAAAGACACGGACCATCCCTGAGAAGCACAGTCGCGAATCTGGGACCAGAAAGAGGTAAGAAAGAAGAGTTCTGTCTCAACCCAGATAGGTCTCACAGCTGGGACCCTGGCTGCCCCAGACCTTCCCAGGGGACTGTGGAGAGGGGTGCATTGGTGGAACTGTGTACCGACGTGACATTTCATGGAGAATGGGGGTGAGCAGTCAGCAAAGAGAGGACTATTTGCAAAGGTGTTATCCCAGGAGGGGACTCAGGAGGTGGATCCTGGGCAGTGACATCACTTTGCTCACAACAGGCCCCAGGAAATCTTGGAACTCCTGTAACCTGGCACCCACGTTCTAGGAAGGTCCCATACCAGGCTCACTTGCCTACAGACACAGAGACTTTAGGATGTTCTCTTGTTGTTTTCCCAGGTACCGGGGCTCTGGATGCCAGAAACCCCAGTGCGCAGGATCACTCAGATGTTGGAGAGGTTTCCTTAACCCACGCTGGCGATGCCTCAGGATGTTTTCCAGGAGGTCACATAAGGTAACACAGAGCAGCCTAGAGCAGGCCAGGTCAGGTCAGGTCACAGCTCGGAGCCTTCCCTGGGCACCCCCATCCCCTCACGTTCAGTTTCGGGAAAGGGGGACAGGGGGGCCGGTCCTCCCCGGGACCGGAGCAGGTTCGATGGCAGTGGACCACCTGGTGGACCCATCATGGCCATGCACATGTCATGCTGGGAAGGAGGGAAAAGGGATCTCTGAGGTGCCATTAACCTGTAACAGGTTGAATCCAAGGCCCTCAAGCCACCTTGCTTCTCCTCCGTGGGGGAGGTGAGTGCACACTGTGGTGTCATATCTGGAATGAATTCATATGGGTCTGAGGACAAGCAAAAGCAAGCAGACACGGCTTTGAGGACTCCTGCCTGCCTGCCCGCCTGCCTGCCTGCTGGGCACTGTCTTTACAGAGCCACGTGCCACAGATGGAGGAGAAGCTGAATGAGAGCCCCTGCTCTACTTCCCTGAAGGAAAGGAGGAAGCCCCATGCCATCAGCAGGAAGCCGCGCTGGCTCAGGGTGAGTGCAGGTACCAGGGAAACCCAACACCCAGGGCCCAGGAAACACACTGCTGCTCCCCTGGTAGCTCTCGGAGACTCCTGGTCCCAGATGAACCTGGAACCCCAGCTGCTCCCCAAACATGCCCGCAGGGCCCCGCCCCTGCCACGGCCAGACACAACGTCACTCTCCACTTATTTGGAGGAAGATCAGAAAAGAGGTGTGAGACCATTTCACGTCCCATTCTGTCTAGAATATATTGGCACTGTTGTACACGTTTCCCCGACGAACGTTCCCAGGTGTCCCGGTTCGCCCGACCATCCTTCCACACCTTCTCCACGTCTGACACACGTTCGTGAGGAGCAGGGAGGTTTTTACCCAAAGGACATGGGGCTCATTGCATTATGTCTAATGCTCTGCACTTTGGTGGCCAAGCAACACGCCCCTGGGGCCCCTCCAGATCAGGAGCAAGGGACTTACCACCAAGACAACATTCTGGAAATGAGACCACTCACCTCACCCATTCAGCCCTTAACAAATGTGGGACTGTGACAGGATTCCCTTCTCTTGCCATGTCACAGTGCTGCACTGAACATCCTCCATGTCCTATTATCCTGATCCAACCTCTGCCAGGTACTGTCCCTCTCTTCGGATCCCCAGAATGCACTGTGCTGTTAGAAATCACAGGGACACTGCTGTTAATGCAGGGAGCTGCTGTCCATACTCATCTAACAATCTGACCTGAGATCCTAATGTGTTCAGTCATTTCCCACCTCAAATTCTCGTGTGAATGCCAAGCTCCTTTTCCTACTCTGGGCACCCACGTCTCAGGCTTGCCACAAGTCACTGGGGTCTGGGGGTTTGGTCTGCATTCTGGACTCCAACCCTTCTGTTGGCCATAGTGCTGTGTCTGATTCTAGGTTCTTCCTGTGTTCGACCTCAGGGTACAAAGGTCACACCCGGGGATGATAATGAGAACTATGTGCGGTGGACCATTGATGCAGGCCTACTGAAGCAGCGAGTGGAACACCTCGTGCCCGCCTTCCTGGGGAGAGACCCCACATATGTCTCCACGTTCTTGGGCACGTATACAACCTTTACTACCACCCAAAAGGTCTTGGAAGTGTTGTTTATGAGGTGAGCACCCTGCCCTTCACAGCCCAGTGTGATTCAGCCCCTTAAAGCTTTGAGTCTAAGGAAAGTCACCAAACGTCCTTCAGTCTCCCTTTGTTCCTCTGATCGGGGTAGAATAACTCCAGGTCCTCAGTGGGGGCACTGCAGGGAAAGTCACCCTGGCCTGTGGAAAGCTCTGCTGGCAGGGCTGCGTCTCTGCTGGGTCATCTTTGTCCTCTTGCCCATGATCAACTTTCTGCCTCATCCCTCACTGTCGCCAGGTGTTGAGTTGGGCTGGTTTCCCATTGGAAAAGGAGACTGGAGGCTCTATCTGTGTGCCGTGTCTGAGTCCTGGCTCAAACCAGTCAAGGATGCCCAGGATGAGCAGGACGCCCAGACCCACACCAATATGTGTGATGGAGCTGGCTGGGGCCCTATCATTCTTCAAACACGCAGGAAGCCCCACTAGGTGCAGGCACTTCTGTAGGAGCTGACTGGGATCCAATGCGCAGAGCGGACAGTACCCTCCCCTCCAGAGCTCCATTCTAGTCAGCAGTCAGTGACTCTGGATAGGACAAGACGTAGCATCCACAGGACAGCTCATATGATGTCCTTCTGGCCTCCTCCAGATACGGATGCTTCCATCCAGAGGCTGAGGAGGATGGCGGACCCCGGGAGCAGGAGAAACTGTGAGTAGGCTGAGCTCAGGCTGGAGGGCCTTCCTTCTCCAAGAGGGCAGTGCTGAGACTGTGCGTGGGAGGGGCTGCAGGACCCAGCATCCCACACGTCTGAGAGTCCTGTGAGAGGGCAAAGTTCTGAGGGCTTTCTCTTGGAAGCAAGGAAAGGGGTTCTGTCCTGTCTGCTAGAGGATGGGCTGTGGGCACAGGGAGGCAGCAGAGAGCGCCAGGGCACCGCGTCAGCCCCTTAGAGAGTCCAACCCCATCCCTTCCCACTCACAGCCTTGCCTAGACCCCCATCAGGGGACCCAGAATAACGGTTTTGGGGAGCATCACACTCACCACCTTGGGGAACATCCACAGTGCGTGCTTAGCAAGGGTACAGGAGACACAGTGAGGGCTCAAGGAGCACATATCACCCACACGATGGGAGAACGGTGTCAGCGGGAGGACACCCACATGTGCACGGAGTGCATGAGGCAGCACAGAGGCACAGGTCGTCACGCTGAAGGCATCAGGAGGGTCCCAGCAAGCCCAGGTAAGAGACAGAGTCCTCTTGTCCCGTATTTGTGCAGATTTTCATGGAGCGCTAGGGTATGCAGTGAAGGCACTGACTCATCCCGACACCACCCCTCCACTCACGCACGGACTTGAATTCCAGTGGGAGGTAGGCAGCGGGACACAGCGAGGAGTCTGGCTGGCTTCCCCAAGAAGGACACAGACGACCACATCATCGGTTAAGGGGTTCCCGTCAAACAGAATCTTGACGGTCCCTCTTCAGTGACCAGGTCTCTCGTAGGCGGGACTGCCAAATCACAGGTGGACAACGTATAGAACCACCCTCTGGACGTCCAGGAGCAGGAGGCAGGGAGGCCAGGTCCCACAGGCCTGTCGTCCTGAGACATCAGTGGGAGGAACACCCCATGGTGATTGTTCTGGCTACTTTTGTATCCCCAGGGCCATCTCCTCCATCCTGGGCACCTGGCTGGAGCACTACCCCGAGGACTTTTTCCAGCCTCCAGACTTCACCAGCTTGAAGTTGCTGCAGGCATATGTAGGGGTCCACATGCAGGGCTCCGAGCTGCAACGCCGCGCCAGCCTTCTCTACTCATGGCGGAAACACCGTGAGCCCAATGAGCCAGAGTCTCTGGGCGAGGAGGACTCTGGGTGGGAGATGTGGGCGTGTGGAGGGGACGGGGTATGCCACAGAGAACATGTTTCCTGAGACTGTAGGTGGGCCAGGCGTAGGGACTCCTCTCAGATCACTGTTCCATTAGCCTGCCGTCTGGGAGATTTCCTCCTGGTGGGTTCTTTGACTCAGATGACAATGTCTGCGGGAGAGGTTTCCTGTCATGGAATGGCAATCACAGTGATGACACTTTCTATTCTTGAAGCCATGGCACCAGCTCCAGAGCCACGTTCAGACGTTCCTCAGGAGCGAGCCTCCGCTATCTCTGTGGTACTCACTGCAGCTTCGCAGCCCAGGCTGCCTGAAGCCACCAGTTCTCCTGGAGCTCAGCGCGTACGACAATTGGAGACCCTCACTGCAGTGTCCCCACCAGGGCAGGAGGTACCATCAGCTCTGGCTGACTGTCAGGAGCTGGAAGAGCCCCCTGCCCCTTTGGTGGCCCCAGAGCATGAGCAGCCCCCAGCCCCAGCCGGCGGGGTCACGGAAGGGCTGCAGCAACCACCTGCTGCACCTGAGCAACCAGCCTCAGCTCCCCAACAGCGGCTCAAGTCGGCTGCAGCCCCACAGGATGAATTCCCTGACCTTGTCATTGCGTTCTTTGTCATTTCTGTAGTTGTTATAGAGGTATTTACTCTACTTATATATTAGCGTTTTATAAATAAAAGATAAACTAAGTTCCAAACAATTTACTCTGATCCTTTGAAATACAACTTCAAGTGTCAGTACGTACATTCGCAGGATTTTACACCCGTGACCACTATGTACTCCTAGAACATTTCCATCACAGAGACACGTGGACTACTAATCACCCACGGCTCATTCCCTCACCCCAGTCTCTGCAACCAGCGATCTCGGTTTCTGCTGCTTTAGCTCCTCTGGGATTTCCATGTGTGTGCAAACACACAACATGGCCTCTTGTGTCTGGCTACATGACAGGAGACTGATTAATAATTCCTTAAATATTCAATGGCACTAATATTTTTTATGACAGAGGAATAGTCCTCAAAGAACAAAGATTAGGTGAAGCCCCCACTTGAAATATCTTCATTATCTGGCATGGGGACCCTCTGAGGTTTGACCCAAGAGCAGAAGCCAGAAGGGAAATGTCTGGACCAGAGCGAATACCTTGAAAATCTTTCATTGTCCTGGACTGGCCATGGTGATATTGGTCTAACCTGCATATTATAAAAACACCCAAAAGAAACCGTCAATATTCCATTTATGCCAATCTATTAGGCAATAAAGTATAAAGTTCTGAAAGGTTTCCTACAGGTGACATGTATTCAGTAAAATGAAGATTTAATAATGAGGACAGGCACCAAGGTGGCTCAATGGGCAAGTTTCCGAGTCGAATTTGCCTCGGGTCATGATCTCACGGTACTTGAGATCAAGTCCCAAGTCAGGCTCTACAATGACAGCCTGAAGTCCTGGTCAGGATTCTTCTTCTCGCTCTCTCCAAATAAATAAATAAATAAATACGAAACAACAAGTACATACGCAGAAAAACATGTATATTCTTTCAAGAAATATTGGCCCAGAAGACACGGTGTCATCTTCACAGTCCTTTGGCTTTGAGTGCAGCAGGTGTCTGTGTTTGTGTTCATGAGTGGTGTGACAGGTTGGGCATCCCTCCAGGACTATGGTCTTGTACTATGGGATGTCGCCACAGTGGACAGGCACAGTCCTGTCCCCTTCTGCATTCTCAGGGGCCACACATCATCCTTTACTCTGCGTCTCCAGAAGCTGAATGACTGGGCCGATTCCAATATTTTGACTCTCATCATTGTACAGAAAGGTACATGTGTACCGAAACTCTCCCTTTCTGTAGGCGTGTACACCTAGCACAACTTTGGGGACATAATTTATAGGCATTTTTCGGGCGCTGCCTCCAGGTTCCAATATCTACAGACTCTTGATTCTGTTGGGGTATTATGTGAAAAGCAGGGACCCCTGGGACTGAGTGGATCCCTGAAGAATCAGGAGGACAAGCCAGCACTGAGGCCATCAGGGTACCTAGGAGTGACCCATGGGGCAGGAAAGAAACCACACTCCCTCATTCTGACCTCCTGCACAGCATCCCTGCCCCATGTCCTGGAACACACCCATCCAGGCCCCATCCCATGACAAACCCCAACTGCCTGTGCACCTCCTGTTCCATAGCTCTGCTTCTCAGTAGAGCAGCCAGTCCCTGCTTTCAGGCCAGGGGAGGATACAGGCTTGGCCACTGCTGTCTGCTTGCTGGCTCTCCTCCCAGGCTGGGTTGCTTACTCTCAGGAAAGCACCTTAAGTGCAGGTCAGGTCAATGACTTAAAGACCATGACCTGAATGTGTTCATCCTGACGACTGAGTGGCAACAGCAAGAACCACTTGGACCTCGGCAAGCCAGAGAGTCCTTTACACAGCACATCAGGAGCTCAAGGAGACTGCAGGATGGAGACTCAGTCAGGCTTCTGATAGCGAGTCAAGCCCCTCCACCCTTCAGGCTCCTCCAGCAGTGACGCCCTGCTCCTCCAGCAGTGACGCACTGCACCTGCCAGCCCCATCTTTGGGGAGCAGTGTCCCTGTCATGAGCAGCCACACAGCACCCTCTGGTGACCGACCACAAGGCACACAGGAATACTGCAGGGCTCCCTGATCTCCCAGCAAAGAAACTGCCATTCCAACCGACACATCCTCAGAGGATTCCAGGCAGATCAGACACAACTGTGTAAAATCCAATGTTTTTGAGGTGCCTTTCAGGAGTCTATGAAAAACATAGGTCTCTTCCCAAATGCAGTATTCTGAGATGAATTCACTGAGTGGTGGAGTCAGGCACTGGTTTCCAGGACAGAAAAGAGAGACAAGGGGCTACCTCCCAAATGCATAGGGCGCATTGTGGGAATGTGTTGGGAAGCATATGTCAATGTCACAGCTCTCTGGTTCTGGTTTAAAGAAAACATATATACAAACAAACCTCGTTTATGGACTTGTTGGTGTAAAGGAAACATATATCCAAACAAACCTTGTTTATGGACCTGTGGGATTATATCAACCACAAAACATTTCAGAAAACTTGCATACTCTCACTCCATATATCTTCTTACTCTCATCTAAATTTGATCACATCATCCTATGTTCCCAGGTACTTTTTCACTTATTGGGAGTGCATGATATGCTCTAGAGAGACCGCAGGAACTCCACAACCTTACTGGTAGACCTAATAAATGAATTCAGTCGTGTTAAGATATCTATGTCGTTCTACATAACATCCTTCAATTCTATACATGAATAATAAAGTATCGGAGAGGGAAATTAGGGAAATGATTTAAAATCACTGCAAGAGAAGAAAAAAACTTAAGAGTAAATTTAGCCTACAAACACCTGGGTGGAACAGTCAGTGAAGCATCTGACTTTGGCTAAGGTCGTGATCTCATGATGTTCCTTTGAGCCCTGTGTGGGGCTCTGTGCTGACAACTCAGAGTCTGGAGCCTACTTTAGATTCTGTGTCTCCTTTCTCTCAGTTCTTCCCCACTCATATGCGCTCTTTCTGTCTCTTGCTCTTTCTCTGTCTCTCTCTCTCTGTTTGTGTGTGTGTGTGTGTGTGTGTGTGTGTGTGTGTGTGTTTCCATGTATCTCTCTCTGTCAAGAAAAAGATAGAAAACTTCAAAAAGAAAACAATGACTTTAACCATGAAGGAGAAAGACCTTTTTCCTGAAAAGAAGAAATCAGTGGAGAAAGAATTTGAAAAGACAGAAATAAGCAGAAAGACATTCTATGCTAGTGGATCCCAAGAATTAAGATTATCAAAATGTCCACACTACTTAAAGCCATCTACACATTCCCTAGGTGCAATCCCTATCAACGCTTAAGCACGTTCCCAAAAATAGAATAATACTTCAAGGTGGACAGAACCACAAAAGGCTCTGAATACCAAAGTCATTGTGACAAGGAAGAAAACAGCTGGAAGCACCATGCTTTCTGATTTGAAACTAGATCAAAGCGACAATAACCCAAGCAGTACACTACTGGGGTAAAAGCAGCACACAGGATACTGGACCAGAACTTAAGGCCCAGGAAGAAACCCACACATATGTAACCAATTAATTCCCAACAAAAGAACCAAGAGTATAACCTGAAGGAAAGGCAGTCTCCTCAATAGGTGGTGCCCAGAAACACTGGGCACAGAAAAACAACAGGCGCGGAAAAACAACTTGACACCTATTTAACCCCACACACAAAAACGAAGTTAAAATGTATTACAGACTTGAGACCTGAAACCAGAAAGTCCTGGATAAAACTTGGGCAGGAGGTGTGGGAAATCGCACAACGATGTCCTGAGTTGGGAGATTATAGGGAAAGCTTTGCAGAGAGGATCACTGCTCTCTGGCCTTCCTGCAAAGAACCAGCAGCAGCTCACTTACGTAGTTGGTGTGTATCTGGGGGGCAGGTGAGACTTGGCTGATCTAGTGCGTGTGTATCTAGGGGTTGGGTTCTGCATGGGCTCACCAAGTTCTTGGATCGTGTTGTCGCGTGGAATATTTTATCCCCTCTAGATGTGGTTTGCACAATATCTTCAATACGTTCTTTCTAGCATGAGGCCCGCTGACGTGTTGTACATCGTTTGTAGGCTTAATGAATGTGGGAGCCTGGGAGCAGCTTGCGGAGACATCCCTTAAACTCCCTCTCACCTCTCTTGACTTGTGTGGAGTCTGAAGCAATCCTTTCTGCTGTCCTTGGCTTTGCTGGACAAAGCCAAATGCCAAACCCACGATAATGTTCGGATCTCAGTCTTGACTTGAGTTTTGGGATTTGACGCCAGAAGCCAAAGCTACAAAGGAAAACTAAACAACTGGGACTACATGAAACTAAAAAACCAAGTTCTGCAGAGCAACAATATCTTCAACAGAATGAGAACGCAACATAGTGAATGGGAGAAAATACTTGCAAACTACATACATGGTCAAGGGTTAAAACACAAAAGATATCAAGATCTCCTACAGCGCAACAATGCAAAAGCAAAGAGCCAATGACGGACCTGGCAGAGTCCTGAAGAGGCATTCTTCCAATGAAGACATACAGATGGCCACCACATACATGAAGAGAAGTTCCATGTCACTCCACATTAGGGAAATGAAAGTCCAAAGCCAAAGAGATATCACCTGAAACCTGTCTGAACGGTCTTATCAAAAAGACAAGAAAACACAAGCGTCAGGTACAATGTGGAAGAAAGCGAATCATCATTGGGCCCTGTGGGTGGCATTGGAACTTGGTGCAGAGGCAGTCGCAAACAATGTAAAGTTTCCTCACACAATTCAGAGGAGAACATCCATATCATCCAGCAACTTCCCTCAATTACCCCCCTAGGTACTACTCTGAACACATGAAATCACTAACTCCCAAAAATGACTCCATACCTGTTATCATGCCACAGTGTTTATAATAGCCTGGAGGACATTATGCCTAGTGAAAGAACTCACACAGAGAAAAACACATATACATGCTCGCACATATATGGGAAATCTGAAACACAAACTAAGAAAACAAAAACCAAAAATCCTCAAAACAGAATGAAACAAGCCCAGCAATACATAAAGATGATTGCAAAGGTGGGGGGGGGGGGGCAGGAAGGAGGGAAATAGGGAAAAGGTCAAAAGACATCACCGAATAAAAAAAGACCATGTCAACAGGGAAAGGGAGAGTAAAGGTGACTCAATATCTCAAATTCTAGTTTCCTCTTTTTCAGAGACCTTAGTTCAGTACATTCCATTCACTAGACCTACTAGAATAATAAGGAATTATCAGGACTTGACAGTTTTTGCATGATGAGTTCTTTACTTAGGATTTTGTATCCACAAGAACACAGTGCTTAGATTGCTAGGTAACTTAGATTTTCCATTATTTTTATGGTTTCTTGAAGTAACATGATGTCACAAAAAACTCCTTAGATCTAAGTGGACACTTTCATTACTCTAAAGTATGTACATACCACTAAAATAGTACAATAAAGGTAAGGTGCATTGTTCATCGCACAACAGTGATTGTTTTACTCCTTGTTGTAGTGACCTTTGGTGACGAAAAGGTACGGGGTATCGAGCTCCTTATCAAATTCCATGCCATGGATTATGCAGAATATAGTAATCATGGTAATCAAGAAAATAATGATCTTCAAGATAATCATAATCTTCTGAATTGCTGACAGAGACAACTCACCCCCCGGGGACCAAACAGACGCTTAGGAGCCTGAGCTGCTCCAAGTGGCCTACACCACACCATCTTACGGAAAACATAAAGCACCAGTCAGCTCGAGACGGGAGTGTGGGAAAGCCTCTGCTCTTAGGCCTTTGCTTTCAGTGAGGTCAAGGTGCTGCCTTCAGGATGTTTTCAGCCTTTGAGACACGATTGGAACTCTCTACTGAAATGAGATATTCCCGTGCAACAGAACGCATTCCTTGCAAAGAACTGGGTCCCTGACGCGGTCCGGACTCCACACGGGCCGCAGCACCACACTCACGCGCACACGCTCCCCCCAACAACCGGGGAGAGGTACAACCCATGCAATGAAAGACCGTTTGCCCAAGACCTCATTTCCAAAGGAGGCCGAGAGACGAGCACTGCCTGCTCCAGTACACACGCACTGGTTTCTAGGGACCCGCTGGGCTCCGAGTCACTTCTCCCTCGTGCTGCCTGGTGAGTCCCGGAGGAGATGTGATTGCCCAGGACTGAAACTCTTGAAACACGGAACGAATGCAAGACAGGAGGCGCTCCACGGAAACGGGAAGCACCACGCCCCACGGATAGGAAGAACATAACCCACAAGTCTGCCTTTGACGAGGAGCTTTTCCATCCACCTTCCTCGCCAGAGGGCGAAGAAGACGTTCCCACCCAACATGTCCCAAAGAGAAGACTTTGGACTCCATCCACAACACCCAGTTCTCTTCAGCACACATCTCCAAGTAGGAAAGAGTCTGGACCACCCTCTAAAACACAGAAGCGCCACTTATTCCTGGCTCCCTGGCTCCGAGTTCATTGATGGAATGCACAGTGCCTTCAGAAATGAAGAGCTCACCAGGGACTTGCACTTGCCCTAATCCAGACTCCTACCCCCTAGTCCCATTGACTCCCACGATAGAGGACCCCCTTTCGCCACAAGCGGGGTGAGATCTCCCCCTCCCCATCAGAGGGTGCAACTCTGCCACCAGGGGCGGGGCGGGGCGGGGCGGGGCGGGGCGCGGCGGGGCTGGGCAGGGCAGGAGAGCACGTGTGGAGGGGGGAGGCAGGAGGCCTGTGTTCACCTGCTGCTTCCACTCTCCATCCCTTCAACACCGTCCCCTGCTGGCCTCCAGCAACTCAGGCCCACCACCCTGACTCTCCCTGGAATGTTTCTCTGGACTCTCACGTCCCTTGTACTTCATTTTCACAGGCAGGAATGATTCCTCCTGCTCAAGGCTGCGACTTCCCTGGCCCTGCCTTGACACTTTCCCACAACCGCAGGTCCACGCTTTCCTTCCTTCCATCGTTGCTTCCTTCCTTTGTGCGTTCCCACCTCCACCCACCAACCACCAACCCAGTCAGACCTCCATGGGCACTCAGGGCACCACCCCTCTCGACCTGAGCCACTCCCCACCGCCTGAGCCTAACCCCTTACTCGATCTGGGGCCCTCCTCCTCCAGGGAACCGGGGTCCAACCCAGAAAGCCCACTCCTGAGGCCTCCAGACCACAGCCGCAAAGGAGCCCAAGAAGAAGCCCGGAGCACCGGGGGGCGGGGGGGGGGTGCTCATGGAAGTGGAAGACAGAGAGGGGCAGGGGGGAAGGCCACGTGCGACCTTGTCGCGAGGGTCCCTACCTTGGCAGCACCGCGACTGAGGCAGGTCCTGGAGGGAGGCTGTGGGTCTCAGCTGCTCCACCTTTAGGCTTCTCCCAGATGGTCTTTCGGGGGCGCCGGGGTGGGGGCATCGCATCGCGCTCTGCCCCAGCCAGTGCTGGCACTCCACCAGCGCGGCCAAAGACCGAGGCGCCCGGGAAGCGCGTCCCGCGCCCTGGCCTCTGGCTCCAGGAGCAGCAGGAGCAGCAGGGCCGCCGCCCTCCGAGGCTGGAGGCTCCTGGCTCCCAGTCTTCTCCACGCGGGGCTCCGCCCGCGCTCCCGCGAGCGCTCCCGCCTGCACTACCGCTCCCCCTACCGCCAATGCCGTGGCTACCCCGTCGCAGGCGCCAGGCAGCAGCATGGCCCCGGTCGGGGGCTGAGGTGGGCGTCAGTCCCTGGCTGGCCCAGACACTTGGGGGCTTGGGGCGGCAGGCGGGCTGGGAGCCAACTCACAGCACCGCTGCAGCCTCAGCTGTGTCCCTCGCCGGGCTCCGGCCCCGGCCCACGCGCATGCGCGCACTCGTGCGCGCGCTCCCGCACACCTGCTTGGGCCCAGGATCCAAGCCGCCCCACCCCCCCGCCAGGGGACACAGCTCCTGGGCGCCAGGGTCTGCACCACCGCACCTCCCTGTGCCCACCAGATGCTCTGCCCGACTGCCCGCCAGCCTGACAGCCGGGAGCCAGGCAGAGGGCTCCAGAGACCAGGCCAGTGGGACAGGGACTGGCAGGTGTCTCCTCCCAAGGTGGACACCTCCCTGTCACCCCTCAAGAGACCCAGGAACCTTTTGCAAAGCTGGTTTCCCAGGGAGGTGGCTGGACGTGAACCCAGTGATCCCTCTTGCATCCCAGGCCTCTGTGTTTCTTGGTCACTCTGCCTCACATTCCCGCCAACCGTGGACATCAACAGCCGTGCACCCTCCTCGCTCGTGACCCGTGACCGCAAGGGCAGCCCTAAGGGACAGGGAGACACACTGGGCACACGAGACTCCTTCCACCTCCCTTCTCCTTGAAAGGCCGGTGCTTTTCAGCCCTGCATGCCCTTCCCATGGCCCTACCTGCACTGCACCACCAGCGGTCCCACCCTCAAGTCCACCCTGCCACCGCTGACTGTGGCACGTCCTTCGACTCTGTGGAACCGCCTGTCCACCTCCACTACCCCCCAACCCCCATGTTTTCTTCACAGTGTGCCTCAGATCCCAACTCCTCCGTGCCATTTTTCTTTTCTTGGGTTTCAATTGCTTTGCAACGTTTCTTTCTTTTGCTGAGAGAGAGAGAGAGAGAGAGGCCATCACCCATGCGATTGTGCAGCAAGCATCGACTGAACGTGCAAGGCGTACCAGAGCCTGCTCTGGAGGGCCAGTGTGCAGAGGTGGGCAAGGAAACGTATGTCTGAGGATTCAAGGGGAGCCACAGGACTACCGTCCAGGGTGAGGAGGAGTAGAGAGACCAAGCAGTCAAGGCTTTCGACGAAAGGAGCATCAAGGGCACGAACCTACGCAGCCCTGGAAGGAGAGCAGGGAGTCACGGACATATGGATCATCGAAGGCCAGTCCCAACGGGCAGCCTTCATCACGTGTCCTCACCTGAGGACTTGCAAAGAGGCACCCCCAGACTGGACCTGGTAGAAACAGGACTGACAGCAAAAGCACAACACTGGTCTGTGGACTTCATGGTCATGGGAAGGACACCATCCCACAAGCCCCACCGAGGGACTCTGGACTCTGGCGACTTGGACTTACTGTGGACCCTCAGGACCTGTCAGGACTCTTGCAAGTGCACAAGGGAAGACAAAACTAAGCCACACACCAAGGAGAACGGAGATGCAAAACCTTTCTCCCCCCAGGGGCAACGTCAACGATTCGCATGCTATACAAATGCAAATGCCCTCTGCGAGCATTAGAAAGGTCACCAGTTTTCCGCCTCCTTTATCAGTCTCCTACCACAAGTGCACTAGGGTTCCCTTGGCTCCATAGGGACCATTTGCCTGCATTCTCCGTGGGAGCAGCTTCCTTTCCTACCAGAACCCTCACGTGTGTCTCCCTGTCATGGCACGTACTGATAGATACGAGAATGACGTTTCCCTTTCATTTTGAACATTGTGCTGATGCCTCCCTCCTGGCTCTGCGTCTCCACTGAGAAGACTGTTTGGCTCAGTTTACATGGTGTGTGTGTGTGTGTGTGTGTGTGTGTGTGTGTGTGTGTGTGTGTGTTTCTGTGTGTGTATGCACATACATATATATACACACACACGAAAGTGTGTACGTATATGCAGACGTGTATGTGTATGTCCATAGGTATCCACAGGGACACACAGGTAGATAGATGTATATATAAACCTAGCTGTTTTCTCTTTTGAGAATACACACTGCAAACTCTGTGGGCCGCCTGGATGACTCAGCTGGGTAATGGTCCGACTTCGGGTCACGTCAGGCTCTCAGGGTTCCTGAGCTGAGTCGCGCCTAGTGCTCCGTGCTGACAGCTCAGAGCCTGGAACCTGATTCCCTTCTGGGTTTCCTCTCTCTCTCCCTGCCCCTCCCTCGCTTGTGCTCTCTCTGTCTCTCTCGCTTTCTCTCAGACGTGAACATTAAAAAAGAAACAGAAGCATGTGGCTCTGGATCTCGGCTCACGTCACGATCTCACAGTTTGTGAGGCTGAGCCTCCACAAGGAGCCCCCACCTCAAGATGGGCGCCAACGATGCGGAGCCCGCTGGCCCTCCTCTCTCTCTCCCTCCCTGCGTGCCCTATCCCTGCTCACGGGCACACATGCATGCGTCCACTCTCTCTCTGTCTCTCGGAATGAATGAAAGAAACAGAGAACCTCAAATGATAACACTAAAGGAACACCGTCGAGTTCATTACTACAGCGAATGAGTGGCTGTGCCCGTGGCCAGCACCTGCCCTGGGGAACGTTCTATTTCCTATCTGTTCATGTTTCTTCACTCTGGAGACACAGGGAGCCAGAGAGCAAGCCGGTAAGCCAGTGACCGCCAGTGGGGGAGGGGCAGAGAAGCAGAGAGCCAGACACACACAGAATCTGAAAACAGGCTCCAGGGCCTGAGCAGGGGGCACAGAGCCCAGCGCAGGGCTGGAACTCGGGAACCGCGAGGGCGTGACCTGAGCCCGAGTCGGAAGCTCAACCCACTGAACCACCCAGGCGCCCGGGGAAGGTTCCATTCAGGAGTCCACTCCATCCATCCCCGCCCATTTCCGCAAGGTCAGAGCCCTTACGACACATACCACCAGGAAGGATGCTATACAACTGTCCACAACCTGCCCTCTGTCTTCCAAAGAGGCTGCCCTGACGATATCTAGCAAAGAGGGCGCTCTGATCAAAAGGCCCACGGATAAAGGTCACGCCTGCCTACCTACCCTTAGGGCCTGATGACTCCCCAGGTTCCCCTTGCAGCGCACTTTGTCCCATTGGAAACGTCGTGCCTTTGGGTTCCAAGGTGCCCTGCAGCTGAGCGCGGGCCACCGGGAACGACCTCACCGCAGCTACCTACCAGGAGACAGCTTGGCACCCTTCACCCTTCCTGCAGGCCCTGTGCTCAGGGTCTCGGGCCAGCCAGGGCGCAGGACACAAGCAGAGAACGTTAGCATTTGAGGACGCAGAAACGGCCTCGGGGTTCCCCTACTCGGGGACCACGTTCACCACCTGATCGCCGGCGACGTTGGCAACTGGCACACAGGGCGACGGGGAGTGTGGACCGCATGGAATGAGGGCTCTCGGCCGCATCTCCTGCAATTCAGAGGGGCAACTGGCAAAGGTCACCTCAGTCACCAGCTCCCAAGAAGCCTCCCTGCGGAAGGGATGGTGCCATCGACAGCCTGTTCCTCCTTCCAGCCCTGCCTGGGTTTCAGGGGGAGCACAGCACCGGCGGGGGGGGGGCGGGGGTCCTGGGAAGGTCCAGCTGACCCATGCCCCCCGCTGTGCCGCCACCCTCACTAGGAGCCCCGCGTGTCACTGTCCAAAGTGTCTCAGGCTGGATGTGAAATGGTAGGGTTCCCCGCAGAGAGCGTGACTCAGGCCCTAGAGCCTATTTTGCTGGATTCCCGTTTGAGGGCACACGCACGTCTCCAAGCCCACCTCTGCTCGCAGGACACGCACGCTAGGTGCAAATGCTTTCCCTGCCTCTCGACAGGCAGCAGTGGGAAAGCCAGCGGTGCAGCACGCTCATGTGGAGCCCGACTGCCTGGCTTCCTGCCTCGAGTCCTCCCGCTTCACAGCAGTGACCCCCGCAACACATTCTTTCACATCTTCCCTTGGAAATACGAACGGGGGACCAGAGTCCTTGCCGAGGTACTCTGTGTCGTCAGCATAGATCTCTCAAGTGCTCAGAACAGTGCCTGGAACATTCTAAGCGCTCTCCCGAGGTGGGATAAGACCAAGGAGAAAACAAACACGCATAGGCAGTCCCCTCCCTCGTGGCCAGCACCTAGGCAACTGCTGGGGATGGTGAGGCAGGGGAGGGATCCCTTCCTTCCCCCGACGACGAAGACGACGACGACGGTACCCGGCTCCCCCTCCCTCCTCAGGACTTCCCGCTGGCATCAAGAAAACCTCCCTGCCGGATTCTGGCTGGTGCCGGCTAGGAACCCAGTGCCTCAGGGAGAGGCCCTGTCACATCTCCCTGGATACTTGGACGGGCTTCAGGTCAAAAGACTCTGCCTCCTCACCTATATGGCAACAGGGACTGCACACCCGTGGAGCCGCTTGAGGACTTGCAAAGCATCAAAGGTGTTCGGACCGCAACCAAGTTTCGAGGACACGCACGGCCACTACTTTACCAAGGAAACCTCTCACATGGCGAGCTCATGGATCAATATCCATGCGATGACTTAGGCAGAATCATCACGGTAATCAGGAAGGTAATGATACTCAAGGTCACCATAATCTCCTTCGTTCCGGAGAGACACAACTCACCCCTCGGGGACCAAACACACGCTTAGGAGCCTGAGCGGCTCCAAGGGGCCTACACCACACCATCTTACGGAAAACGTAAAGCACCAGTCAGCTCGAGACGGGAGTGTGGGAAAGCCTCTGCTCTTAGGCCTTTGCTTTCAGTGAGGTCAAGGTGCTGCCTTCAGGATGTTTTCAGCCTTTGAGACACGATTGGAACTCTCTACTGAAATGAGATATTCCCGTGCAACAGAACGCATTCCTTGCAAAGAACTGGGTCCCTGACGCGGTCCGGACTCCACACGGGCCGCAGCACCACACTCACGCGCACACGCTCCCCCCAACAACCGGGGAGAGGTACAACCCATGCAATGAAAGACCGTTTGCCCAAGACCTCATTTCCAAAGGAGGCCGAGAGACGAGCACTGCCTGCTCCAGTACACACGCACTGGTTTCTAGGGACCCGCTGGGCTCCGAGTCACTTCTCCCTCGTGCTGCCTGGTGAGTCCCGGAGGAGATGTGATTGCCCAGGACTGAAACTCTTGAAACACGGAACGAATGCAAGACAGGAGGCGCTCCACGGAAACGGGAAGCACCACGCCCCACGGATAGGAAGAACATAACCCACAAGTCTGCCTTTGACGAGGAGCTTTTCCATCCACCTTCCTCGCCAGAGGGCGAAGAAGACGTTCCCACCCAACATGTCCCAAAGAGAAGACTTTGGACTCCATCCACAACACCCAGTTCTCTTCAGCACACATCTCCAAGTAGGAAAGAGTCTGGACCACCCTCTAAAACACAGAAGCGCCACTTATTCCTGGCTCCCTGGCTCCGAGTTCATTGATGGAATGCACAGTGCCTTCAGAAATGAAGAGCTCACCAGGGACTTGCACTTGCCCTAATCCAGACTCCTACCCCCTAGTCCCATTGACTCCCACGATAGAGGACCCCCTTTCGCCACAAGCGGGGTGAGATCTCCCCCTCCCCATCAGAGGGTGCAACTCTGCCACCAGGGGCGGGGCGGGGCGGGGCGGGGCGGGGCGGGGCGCGGCGGGGCTGGGCAGGGCAGGAGAGCAGGTGTGGAGGGGGGAGGCAGGAGGCCTGTGTTCACCTGCTGCTTCCACTCTCCATCCCTTCAACACCGTCCCCTGCTGGCCTCCAGCAACTCAGGCCCACCACCCTGACTCTCCCTGGAATGTTTCTCTGGACTCTCACGTCCCTTGTACTTCATTTTCACAGGCAGGAATGATTCCTCCTGCTCAAGGCTGCGACTTCCCTGGCCCTGCCTTGACACTTTCCCACAACCGCAGGTCCACGCTTTCCTTCCTTCCATCGTTCCTTCGTTCCTTTGTGCGTTCCCACCTCCACCCACCAACCACCAACCCAGTCAGACCTCCATGGGCACTCAGGGCACCACCCCTCTCGACCTGAGCCACTCCCCACAGCCTGAGCCTAACCCCTTACTCGATCTGGGGCCCTCCTCCTCCAGGGAACCGGGGTCCAACCCAGAAAGCCCACTCCTGAGGCCTCCAGACCACAGCCGCAAAGGAGCCCAAGAAGAAGCCCGGAGCACCGGGGGGCGGGGGGGGTGCTCATGGAAGTGGAAGACAGAGAGGGGCAGGGGGGAAGGCCACGTGCGACCTTGTCGCGAGGGTCCCTACCTTGGCAGCACCGCGACTGAGGCAGGTCCTGGAGGGAGGCTGTGGGTCTCAGCTGCTCCACCTTTAGGCTTCTCCCAGATGGTCTTTCGGGGGCGCCGGGGTGGGGGCATCGCATCGCGCTCTGCCCCAGCCAGTGCTGGCACTCCACCAGCGCGGCCAAAGACCGAGGCGCCCGGGAAGCGCGTCCTGCGCCCTGGCCTCTGGCTCCAGGAGCAGCAGGAGCAGCAGGGCCGCCGCCCTCCGAGGCTGGAGGCTCCTGGCTCCCAGTCTTCTCCACGCGGGGCTCCGCCCGCGCTCCCGCGAGCGCTCCCGCCTGCACTACCGCTCCCCCTACCGCCAATGCCGTGGCTACCCCGTCGCAGGCGCCAGGCAGCAGCATGGCCCCGGTCGGGGGCTGAGGTGGGCGTCAGTCCCTGGCTGGCCCAGACACTTGGGGGCTTGGGGCGGCAGGCGGGCTGGAGGCCAACTCACAGCACCGCTGCAGCCTCAGCTGTGTCCCTCGCCGGGCTCCGGCCCTGGCCCACGCGCATGCGCGCACTCGTGCGCGCGCTCCAGCACACCAGCTTGGGCCCAGGATCCAAGCAGCCCCATCCCCCCACCCCCACCCCCACCCCCCCGCTAGGGGACACAGCTCCTGGGCGCCAGGGTCTGCACCACCGCACCTCCCTGTGCCCACCAGATGCTCTGACCGACTGCCCGCCAGCCTGACAGCCGGGAGCCAGGCAGAGGGCTCCAGAGACCAGGCCAGTGGGACAGGGACTGGCAGGTGTCTCCTCCCAAGGTGGACACCTCCCTGTCACCCCTCCAGAGACCCAGGAACCTTTTGCAAAGCTGGTTTCCCAGGGAGGTGGCTGGACGTGAACCCAGTGATCCCTCTTGCATCCCAGGCCTCTGTGTTTCTTGGTCACTCTGCCTCACATTCCCGCCAACCGTGGACATCAACAGCCGTGCACCCTCCTGGCTCGTGACCCGTGACCGCAAGGGCAGCCCTAAGGGACAGGGAGACACACTGGGCACACGAGACTCCTTCCACCTCCCTTCTCCTTGAAAGGCCGGTGCTTTTCAGCTCTGCATGCCCTTCCCATGGCCCTACCTGCACTGCACCACCAGCGGTCCTACCCTCAAGTCCACCCTCCCACCGCTGACTGTGGCATGTCCTTCAATTCTGTGGAACCGCCTGTCCACCTCCACTACCTCCCAACCCCCATGTTTTCTTCACAGTGTGCCTCAGATCCCAACTCCTCCGTACCATTTTCCTTTTCTTGCTTTTCATTGCTTTTCAACGTTTCTTTCTTTTGGTGAGAGAGACAGGCCATCACCCATGCGATTGTGTAGCAAGCATCGACTGAACGTGCAAAATGTACCAGACCCTGCTCTGGACGGCGCAGTGTAACTGAACACAGATATATGGAATTCTTTCCATTTAACTGGCTAACTGGGCTGCAGTTTCAATATTCACACTATACTTGCAGTCAGGTGGTTTATGAGCGTTTTCGTACTTGAAAACAATCCATCTTAAGAGGCACTTCATTGACTTCTCAACCACCAGTCGTTTACTTCCTACTGGCCTAGATCTTAATGGAATTTCTTTAAATGTTTTTGAATGGTTATTCATTTTTGAGACAGAGGGAGACAAAGCGTGAGTGGGGGAGGGGCAGAGAGAGTGGGAGACACAGAATCGGAAACAGCCTGTCAGCACAGAGCCCGATGCGGGGCTGGAACCCACGAACCGTGAAATCATGATCTGAGAAGGCGGCGGACACTCAACCCACGGAGCCACCCTGGCGCCCCGATACTCTCATATATCTTAATACTATATGTCTGTAAGCTCACTAATTACAATATTATTGTTTTCCTAATTCTTGTATTTAAAAGTCAATGGTCCTTCACTTCTTAAAGATGTTCAGGGATAGCGATACAACGTCACACTCATTAATACGTAGACATCGCACACAAACACACACGGAGATGTTTACTCTTCTTAGTTCCTTCATACACTGTGTCCCAGAGGGAGAATATTTTCCTTCAGCTCAGGAATTACCTTCGTATGTTTTGTGGTGCATATGTAGGGATGCATTTTCTATGGTTTGTGGGACATAGGTTCTCACAGATCACTACGTAAAAATCCTTGCCTTTAAAGCAAGGAATGAGTGAAAAGGTGGATATTTTAGGCACTCTAGACCAGGCTGGTAACATGCTCCCATGTGCATTTCCTTGTTCTCTTTCCCCTTTATCGCCCCTTGTGCTGCTGGTTGTGCAAGTACCTGATATCCTCGGGAGGGAGAAGGGACAAAATGGAGGAACTCTGGAATCCTCAATGACCACATGAAGGACTTTAGTCTCTAATCTAAACACACACCCAGCTCTGTCATGTGAGGAAATCTATGGGGACATGCTTTTTGAAATGTGGCGCGTTCTCTGGTAATTCAGCATAACCTAATACTCGTACGAAATGTTAACCCGCAAGATAACTTAGAGATCAGTCTACATCCATGAAAATTGGCTGTTTCAGTCAGTTGGGCATGAGACTCCTGATCTTGGAGTGTGATTTCACGCCCCAAATTACGACTAGAGTGGACTGAACAGATATACGATAAAGTAAGTATTGGAAAATGACCCAGGTAAATTAGGCTACAATGACTGAGCTGCTAATTGGTGGGTGGGATCCCTTTACCTCCTCAGTCAGCCCCCGGGAATGAGCATCTGAGCATTCACATACTGCCAGTGCTGGTAAGGCAGCCACATCTTCCCCCTAGGAGTTCAAGGACTAGCCAGGAAGACGGAAAGACCATGGAACAAAAATGGGAATGACATGAGCAAGGACTCCAGAGAAAAATTCAAGGCGCGACAATTGGGTCCTGAGCTCCACCAGGGGAGGGTCTGACCTGGCTGTGCTGAGGAAACGTTAATATTTCCTGCCGCAGTGCAAGAACGAGTCAGCCCTGCACTAGTCCGAGGGTATGTAGCCTGGCAGAAGGCACAGTGCGGCGGACACTCGGAGGCAGGGGTCGTTGTTTCAGAGGGGACGTGTGAAAGGAGACCAGGGAGACCGGAAAGAGCTGCGGAGGACAGCAGAGAGGGAGGGTGAGGAGGGCCAGGGCCTGGGGCAGGAGGACGTTGTCACTACTCTGCTCTAGTGCCGGGGGACAATATTCCCCCACCCTTAGTGGCTTCCCCATAAACTTGCCACCTCACAGGCCCAGGGGACCAGGAATTCAGCAGGGCTCAGCTGAGGGCTCCTGCCAGAGCCTCTCAGGAGGTTGGGGATGCTGTCATCACTCAGACAGAACCTGCTTCACTCCCCCCGAGCCCACTTCAGGGTGGTGGCAGGATTCAGTCCACATCGAGTGCCTTAGTTCTTCCCTGTCTGTTGTCGTCTCTCAGGGCTAGGCTGTGTGTACCTGTCCGTGTCACGACTCAACACGGGGGTTGGTCCCCACTGTGAGGAGCTGAGAGACAACACAGAGAGTGACAGTGAGCACGTGGCCGTGCCATGCACATTTTATCACCTAAACCTGTTTGGTCTGGGGTCACGGTGCCATCTTCTTTGCAACAGAAATCAAACACTACGTCCATACCACACTCCAGGAAGGAAATCCCACAAGGACGTGTTGACAGGATGTGGGCATCCCAGGGAGCCACTGAGGGGAGGAGAAAGTGAAGACCCTGCCAGGGTCAGTGCCTTGCCCAGAATCACAGACTGGTAGAAAGTCAGAACCAGGCACGACCCCAACTTCATGTCCTCAAAATGGGGTCCTGGATTTGACCCAGGATTTCGGAGGGGGTCTGGAAAAGGATGTGTTGCTGTCACTGGGTGCAGACATGGAGGTGGCGTGGGGGTGAGGCTGAAGAGGAGCGTCACAGAAGACATCCCAGCACGTTCTCCCCTGAGGAGGACCCCCAGGCCAGGGCAACCCACTGAGTGCCACCCTGTCCCCATTGTATGTACCCAGTGGAAAGGCAGGGAATGGCTCGTGGCACACTACTGACAAAGTCTACGTAAATGAGAGTTCTGTCCTACTAGGCCCCAACTCCAATCCCTTCAGTAGGGATTGCTTTAGAAAGTAGAGAACCTAAGCTCCTAGGAAATGTTTGGCCATCCTTCCCTAGGTGGGGATGTGACCTTCTGGGACCCCAGAAAACAAGCACTGGTAAACACACATACACACACACACACACTCACGCACGTACGCACACCTGGAAGGACTGTGGGCTGGGATCAGAGGAGCAGCAGAATCAGAGGAGGTGAGAAGTTGAAGTCAATGTGGTTGGATAAACTTCCAACAGGTGACACCGCTGCTCCAATTTCACAGGTATCATCCCACATATGCCTGAGGACATCCTGAGGACACCCTGAGGACATGCTAGAATGATCTCCATTGGGCGGAAAAGACACGGACCATCCCTGAGAAGCACAGTCGCGAATCTGGGACCAGAAAGAGGTAAGAAAGAAGAGTTCTGTCTCAACCCAGATAGGTCTCACAGCTGGGACCCTGGCTGCCCCAGACCTTCCCAGGGGACTGTGGAGAGGGGTGCATTGGTGGAACTGTGTACCGACGTGACATTTCATGGAGAATGGGGGTGAGCAGTCAGCAAAGAGAGGACTATTTGCAAAGGTGTTATCCCAGGAGGGGACTCAGGAGGTGGATCCTGGGCAGTGACATCACTTTGCTCACAACAGGCCCCAGGAAATCTTGGAACTCCTGTAACCTGGCACCCACGTTCTAGGAAGGTCCCATACCAGGCTCACTTGCCTACAGACACAGAGACTTTAGGATGTTCTCTTGTTGTTTTCCCAGGTACCGGGGCTCTGGATGCCAGAAACCCCAGTGCGCAGGATCACTCAGATGTTGGAGAGGTTTCCTTAACCCACGCTGGCGATGCCTCAGGATGTTTTCCAGGAGGTCACATAAGGTAACACAGAGCAGCCTAGAGCAGGCCAGGTCAGGTCAGGTCACAGCTCGGAGCCTTCCCTGGGCACCCCCATCCCCTCACGTTCAGTTTCGGGAAAGGGGGACAGGGGGGCCGGTCCTCCCCGGGACCGGAGCAGGTTCGATGGCAGTGGACCACCTGGTGGACCCATCATGGCCATGCACATGTCATGCTGGGAAGGAGGGAAAAGGGATCTCTGAGGTGCCATTAACCTGTAACAGGTTGAATCCAAGGCCCTCAAGCCACCTTGCTTCTCCTCCGTGGGGGAGGTGAGTGCACACTGTGGTGTCATATCTGGAATGAATTCATATGGGTCTGAGGACAAGCAAAAGCAAGCAGACACGGCTTTGAGGACTCCTGCCTGCCTGCCCGCCTGCCTGCCTGCTGGGCACTGTCTTTACAGAGCCACGTGCCACAGATGGAGGAGAAGCTGAATGAGAGCCCCTGCTCTACTTCCCTGAAGGAAAGGAGGAAGCCCCATGCCATCAGCAGGAAGCCGCGCTGGCTCAGGGTGAGTGCAGGTACCAGGGAAACCCAACACCCAGGGCCCAGGAAACACACTGCTGCTCCCCTGGTAGCTCTCGGAGACTCCTGGTCCCAGATGAACCTGGAACCCCAGCTGCTCCCCAAACATGCCCGCAGGGCCCCGCCCCTGCCACGGCCAGACACAACGTCACTCTCCACTTATTTGGAGGAAGATCAGAAAAGAGGTGTGAGACCATTTCACGTCCCATTCTGTCTAGAATATATTGGCACTGTTGTACACGTTTCCCCGACGAACGTTCCCAGGTGTCCCGGTTCGCCCGACCATCCTTCCACACCTTCTCCACGTCTGACACACGTTCGTGAGGAGCAGGGAGGTTTTTACCCAAAGGACATGGGGCTCATTGCATTATGTCTAATGCTCTGCACTTTGGTGGCCAAGCAACACGCCCCTGGGGCCCCTCCAGATCAGGAGCAAGGGACTTACCACCAAGACAACATTCTGGAAATGAGACCACTCACCTCACCCATTCAGCCCTTAACAAATGTGGGACTGTGACAGGATTCCCTTCTCTTGCCATGTCACAGTGCTGCACTGAACATCCTCCATGTCCTATTATCCTGATCCAACCTCTGCCAGGTACTGTCCCTCTCTTCGGATCCCCAGAATGCACTGTGCTGTTAGAAATCACAGGGACACTGCTGTTAATGCAGGGAGCTGCTGTCCATACTCATCTAACAATCTGACCTGAGATCCTAATGTGTTCAGTCATTTCCCACCTCAAATTCTCGTGTGAATGCCAAGCTCCTTTTCCTACTCTGGGCACCCACGTCTCAGGCTTGCCACAAGTCACTGGGGTCTGGGGGTTTGGTCTGCATTCTGGACTCCAACCCTTCTGTTGGCCATAGTGCTGTGTCTGATTCTAGGTTCTTCCTGTGTTCGACCTCAGGGTACAAAGGTCACACCCGGGGATGATAATGAGAACTATGTGCGGTGGACCATTGATGCAGGCCTACTGAAGCAGCGAGTGGAACACCTCGTGCCCGCCTTCCTGGGGAGAGACCCCACATATGTCTCCACGTTCTTGGGCACGTATACAACCTTTACTACCACCCAAAAGGTCTTGGAAGTGTTGTTTATGAGGTGAGCACCCTGCCCTTCACAGCCCAGTGTGATTCAGCCCCTTAAAGCTTTGAGTCTAAGGAAAGTCACCAAACGTCCTTCAGTCTCCCTTTGTTCCTCTGATCGGGGTAGAATAACTCCAGGTCCTCAGTGGGGGCACTGCAGGGAAAGTCACCCTGGCCTGTGGAAAGCTCTGCTGGCAGGGCTGCGTCTCTGCTGGGTCATCTTTGTCCTCTTGCCCATGATCAACTTTCTGCCTCATCCCTCACTGTCGCCAGGTGTTGAGTTGGGCTGGTTTCCCATTGGAAAAGGAGACTGGAGGCTCTATCTGTGTGCCGTGTCTGAGTCCTGGCTCAAACCAGTCAAGGATGCCCAGGATGAGCAGGACGCCCAGACCCACACCAATATGTGTGATGGAGCTGGCTGGGGCCCTATCATTCTTCAAACACGCAGGAAGCCCCACTAGGTGCAGGCACTTCTGTAGGAGCTGACTGGGATCCAATGCGCAGAGCGGACAGTACCCTCCCCTCCAGAGCTCCATTCTAGTCAGCAGTCAGTGACTCTGGATAGGACAAGACGTAGCATCCACAGGACAGCTCATATGATGTCCTTCTGGCCTCCTCCAGATACGGATGCTTCCATCCAGAGGCTGAGGAGGATGGCGGACCCCGGGAGCAGGAGAAACTGTGAGTAGGCTGAGCTCAGGCTGGAGGGCCTTCCTTCTCCAAGAGGGCAGTGCTGAGACTGTGCGTGGGAGGGGCTGCAGGACCCAGCATCCCACACGTCTGAGAGTCCTGTGAGAGGGCAAAGTTCTGAGGGCTTTCTCTTGGAAGCAAGGAAAGGGGTTCTGTCCTGTCTGCTAGAGGATGGGCTGTGGGCACAGGGAGGCAGCAGAGAGCGCCAGGGCACCGCGTCAGCCCCTTAGAGAGTCCAACCCCATCCCTTCCCACTCACAGCCTTGCCTAGACCCCCATCAGGGGACCCAGAATAACGGTTTTGGGGAGCATCACACTCACCACCTTGGGGAACATCCACAGTGCGTGCTTAGCAAGGGTACAGGAGACACAGTGAGGGCTCAAGGAGCACATATCACCCACACGATGGGAGAACGGTGTCAGCGGGAGGACACCCACATGTGCACGGAGTGCATGAGGCAGCACAGAGGCACAGGTCGTCACGCTGAAGGCATCAGGAGGGTCCCAGCAAGCCCAGGTAAGAGACAGAGTCCTCTTGTCCCGTATTTGTGCAGATTTTCATGGAGCGCTAGGGTATGCAGTGAAGGCACTGACTCATCCCGACACCACCCCTCCACTCACGCACGGACTTGAATTCCAGTGGGAGGTAGGCAGCGGGACACAGCGAGGAGTCTGGCTGGCTTCCCCAAGAAGGACACAGACGACCACATCATCGGTTAAGGGGTTCCCGTCAAACAGAATCTTGACGGTCCCTCTTCAGTGACCAGGTCTCTCGTAGGCGGGACTGCCAAATCACAGGTGGACAACGTATAGAACCACCCTCTGGACGTCCAGGAGCAGGAGGCAGGGAGGCCAGGTCCCACAGGCCTGTCGTCCTGAGACATCAGTGGGAGGAACACCCCATGGTGATTGTTCTGGCTACTTTTGTATCCCCAGGGCCATCTCCTCCATCCTGGGCACCTGGCTGGAGCACTACCCCGAGGACTTTTTCCAGCCTCCAGACTTCACCAGCTTGAAGTTGCTGCAGGCATATGTAGGGGTCCACATGCAGGGCTCCGAGCTGCAACGCCGCGCCAGCCTTCTCTACTCATGGCGGAAACACCGTGAGCCCAATGAGCCAGAGTCTCTGGGCGAGGAGGACTCTGGGTGGGAGATGTGGGCGTGTGGAGGGGACGGGGTATGCCACAGAGAACATGTTTCCTGAGACTGTAGGTGGGCCAGGCGTAGGGACTCCTCTCAGATCACTGTTCCATTAGCCTGCCGTCTGGGAGATTTCCTCCTGGTGGGTTCTTTGACTCAGATGACAATGTCTGCGGGAGAGGTTTCCTGTCATGGAATGGCAATCACAGTGATGACACTTTCTATTCTTGAAGCCATGGCACCAGCTCCAGAGCCACGTTCAGACGTTCCTCAGGAGCGAGCCTCCGCTATCTCTGTGGTACTCACTGCAGCTTCGCAGCCCAGGCTGCCTGAAGCCACCAGTTCTCCTGGAGCTCAGCGCGTACGACAATTGGAGACCCTCACTGCAGTGTCCCCACCAGGGCAGGAGGTACCATCAGCTCTGGCTGACTGTCAGGAGCTGGAAGAGCCCCCTGCCCCTTTGGTGGCCCCAGAGCATGAGCAGCCCCCAGCCCCAGCCGGCGGGGTCACGGAAGGGCTGCAGCAACCACCTGCTGCACCTGAGCAACCAGCCTCAGCTCCCCAACAGCGGCTCAAGTCGGCTGCAGCCCCACAGGATGAATTCCCTGACCTTGTCATTGCGTTCTTTGTCATTTCTGTAGTTGTTATAGAGGTATTTACTCTACTTATATATTAGCGTTTTATAAATAAAAGATAAACTAAGTTCCAAACAATTTACTCTGATCCTTTGAAATACAACTTCAAGTGTCAGTACGTACATTCGCAGGATTTTACACCCGTGACCACTATGTACTCCTAGAACATTTCCATCACAGAGACACGTGGACTACTAATCACCCACGGCTCATTCCCTCACCCCAGTCTCTGCAACCAGCGATCTCGGTTTCTGCTGCTTTAGCTCCTCTGGGATTTCCATGTGTGTGCAAACACACAACATGGCCTCTTGTGTCTGGCTACATGACAGGAGACTGATTAATAATTCCTTAAATATTCAATGGCACTAATATTTTTTATGACAGAGGAATAGTCCTCAAAGAACAAAGATTAGGTGAAGCCCCCACTTGAAATATCTTCATTATCTGGCATGGGGACCCTCTGAGGTTTGACCCAAGAGCAGAAGCCAGAAGGGAAATGTCTGGACCAGAGCGAATACCTTGAAAATCTTTCATTGTCCTGGACTGGCCATGGTGATATTGGTCTAACCTGCATATTATAAAAACACCCAAAAGAAACCGTCAATATTCCATTTATGCCAATCTATTAGGCAATAAAGTATAAAGTTCTGAAAGGTTTCCTACAGGTGACATGTATTCAGTAAAATGAAGATTTAATAATGAGGACAGGCACCAAGGTGGCTCAATGGGCAAGTTTCCGAGTCGAATTTGCCTCGGGTCATGATCTCACGGTACTTGAGATCAAGTCCCAAGTCAGGCTCTACAATGACAGCCTGAAGTCCTGGTCAGGATTCTTCTTCTCGCTCTCTCCAAATAAATAAATAAATAAATACGAAACAACAAGTACATACGCAGAAAAACATGTATATTCTTTCAAGAAATATTGGCCCAGAAGACACGGTGTCATCTTCACAGTCCTTTGGCTTTGAGTGCAGCAGGTGTCTGTGTTTGTGTTCATGAGTGGTGTGACAGGTTGGGCATCCCTCCAGGACTATGGTCTTGTACTATGGGATGTCGCCACAGTGGACAGGCACAGTCCTGTCCCCTTCTGCATTCTCAGGGGCCACACATCATCCTTTACTCTGCGTCTCCAGAAGCTGAATGACTGGGCCGATTCCAATATTTTGACTCTCATCATTGTACAGAAAGGTACATGTGTACCGAAACTCTCCCTTTCTGTAGGCGTGTACACCTAGCACAACTTTGGGGACATAATTTATAGGCATTTTTCGGGCGCTGCCTCCAGGTTCCAATATCTACAGACTCTTGATTCTGTTGGGGTATTATGTGAAAAGCAGGGACCCCTGGGACTGAGTGGATCCCTGAAGAATCAGGAGGACAAGCCAGCACTGAGGCCATCAGGGTACCTAGGAGTGACCCATGGGGCAGGAAAGAAACCACACTCCCTCATTCTGACCTCCTGCACAGCATCCCTGCCCCATGTCCTGGAACACACCCATCCAGGCCCCATCCCATGACAAACCCCAACTGCCTGTGCACCTCCTGTTCCATAGCTCTGCTTCTCAGTAGAGCAGCCAGTCCCTGCTTTCAGGCCAGGGGAGGATACAGGCTTGGCCACTGCTGTCTGCTTGCTGGCTCTCCTCCCAGGCTGGGTTGCTTACTCTCAGGAAAGCACCTTAAGTGCAGGTCAGGTCAATGACTTAAAGACCATGACCTGAATGTGTTCATCCTGACGACTGAGTGGCAACAGCAAGAACCACTTGGACCTCGGCAAGCCAGAGAGTCCTTTACACAGCACATCAGGAGCTCAAGGAGACTGCAGGATGGAGACTCAGTCAGGCTTCTGATAGCGAGTCAAGCCCCTCCACCCTTCAGGCTCCTCCAGCAGTGACGCCCTGCTCCTCCAGCAGTGACGCACTGCACCTGCCAGCCCCATCTTTGGGGAGCAGTGTCCCTGTCATGAGCAGCCACACAGCACCCTCTGGTGACCGACCACAAGGCACACAGGAATACTGCAGGGCTCCCTGATCTCCCAGCAAAGAAACTGCCATTCCAACCGACACATCCTCAGAGGATTCCAGGCAGATCAGACACAACTGTGTAAAATCCAATGTTTTTGAGGTGCCTTTCAGGAGTCTATGAAAAACATAGGTCTCTTCCCAAATGCAGTATTCTGAGATGAATTCACTGAGTGGTGGAGTCAGGCACTGGTTTCCAGGACAGAAAAGAGAGACAAGGGGCTACCTCCCAAATGCATAGGGCGCATTGTGGGAATGTGTTGGGAAGCATATGTCAATGTCACAGCTCTCTGGTTCTGGTTTAAAGAAAACATATATACAAACAAACCTCGTTTATGGACTTGTTGGTGTAAAGGAAACATATATCCAAACAAACCTTGTTTATGGACCTGTGGGATTATATCAACCACAAAACATTTCAGAAAACTTGCATACTCTCACTCCATATATCTTCTTACTCTCATCTAAATTTGATCACATCATCCTATGTTCCCAGGTACTTTTTCACTTATTGGGAGTGCATGATATGCTCTAGAGAGACCGCAGGAACTCCACAACCTTACTGGTAGACCTAATAAATGAATTCAGTCGTGTTAAGATATCTATGTCGTTCTACATAACATCCTTCAATTCTATACATGAATAATAAAGTATCGGAGAGGGAAATTAGGGAAATGATTTAAAATCACTGCAAGAGAAGAAAAAAACTTAAGAGTAAATTTAGCCTACAAACACCTGGGTGGAACAGTCAGTGAAGCATCTGACTTTGGCTAAGGTCGTGATCTCATGATGTTCCTTTGAGCCCTGTGTGGGGCTCTGTGCTGACAACTCAGAGTCTGGAGCCTACTTTAGATTCTGTGTCTCCTTTCTCTCAGTTCTTCCCCACTCATATGCGCTCTTTCTGTCTCTTGCTCTTTCTCTGTCTCTCTCTCTCTGTTTGTGTGTGTGTGTGTGTGTGTGTGTGTGTGTGTGTGTGTTTCCATGTATCTCTCTCTGTCAAGAAAAAGATAGAAAACTTCAAAAAGAAAACAATGACTTTAACCATGAAGGAGAAAGACCTTTTTCCTGAAAAGAAGAAATCAGTGGAGAAAGAATTTGAAAAGACAGAAATAAGCAGAAAGACATTCTATGCTAGTGGATCCCAAGAATTAAGATTATCAAAATGTCCACACTACTTAAAGCCATCTACACATTCCCTAGGTGCAATCCCTATCAACGCTTAAGCACGTTCCCAAAAATAGAATAATACTTCAAGGTGGACAGAACCACAAAAGGCTCTGAATACCAAAGTCATTGTGACAAGGAAGAAAACAGCTGGAAGCACCATGCTTTCTGATTTGAAACTAGATCAAAGCGACAATAACCCAAGCAGTACACTACTGGGGTAAAAGCAGCACACAGGATACTGGACCAGAACTTAAGGCCCAGGAAGAAACCCACACATATGTAACCAATTAATTCCCAACAAAAGAACCAAGAGTATAACCTGAAGGAAAGGCAGTCTCCTCAATAGGTGGTGCCCAGAAACACTGGGCACAGAAAAACAACAGGCGCGGAAAAACAACTTGACACCTATTTAACCCCACACACAAAAACGAAGTTAAAATGTATTACAGACTTGAGACCTGAAACCAGAAAGTCCTGGATAAAACTTGGGCAGGAGGTGTGGGAAATCGCACAACGATGTCCTGAGTTGGGAGATTATAGGGAAAGCTTTGCAGAGAGGATCACTGCTCTCTGGCCTTCCTGCAAAGAACCAGCAGCAGCTCACTTACGTAGTTGGTGTGTATCTGGGGGGCAGGTGAGACTTGGCTGATCTAGTGCGTGTGTATCTAGGGGTTGGGTTCTGCATGGGCTCACCAAGTTCTTGGATCGTGTTGTCGCGTGGAATATTTTATCCCCTCTAGATGTGGTTTGCACAATATCTTCAATACGTTCTTTCTAGCATGAGGCCCGCTGACGTGTTGTACATCGTTTGTAGGCTTAATGAATGTGGGAGCCTGGGAGCAGCTTGCGGAGACATCCCTTAAACTCCCTCTCACCTCTCTTGACTTGTGTGGAGTCTGAAGCAATCCTTTCTGCTGTCCTTGGCTTTGCTGGACAAAGCCAAATGCCAAACCCACGATAATGTTCGGATCTCAGTCTTGACTTGAGTTTTGGGATTTGACGCCAGAAGCCAAAGCTACAAAGGAAAACTAAACAACTGGGACTACATGAAACTAAAAAACCAAGTTCTGCAGAGCAACAATATCTTCAACAGAATGAGAACGCAACATAGTGAATGGGAGAAAATACTTGCAAACTACATACATGGTCAAGGGTTAAAACACAAAAGATATCAAGATCTCCTACAGCGCAACAATGCAAAAGCAAAGAGCCAATGACGGACCTGGCAGAGTCCTGAAGAGGCATTCTTCCAATGAAGACATACAGATGGCCACCACATACATGAAGAGAAGTTCCATGTCACTCCACATTAGGGAAATGAAAGTCCAAAGCCAAAGAGATATCACCTGAAACCTGTCTGAACGGTCTTATCAAAAAGACAAGAAAACACAAGCGTCAGGTACAATGTGGAAGAAAGCGAATCATCATTGGGCCCTGTGGGTGGCATTGGAACTTGGTGCAGAGGCAGTCGCAAACAATGTAAAGTTTCCTCACACAATTCAGAGGAGAACATCCATATCATCCAGCAACTTCCCTCAATTACCCCCCTAGGTACTACTCTGAACACATGAAATCACTAACTCCCAAAAATGACTCCATACCTGTTATCATGCCACAGTGTTTATAATAGCCTGGAGGACATTATGCCTAGTGAAAGAACTCACACAGAGAAAAACACATATACATGCTCGCACATATATGGGAAATCTGAAACACAAACTAAGAAAACAAAAACCAAAAATCCTCAAAACAGAATGAAACAAGCCCAGCAATACATAAAGATGATTGCAAAGGTGGGGGGGGGGGGGCAGGAAGGAGGGAAATAGGGAAAAGGTCAAAAGACATCACCGAATAAAAAAAGACCATGTCAACAGGGAAAGGGAGAGTAAAGGTGACTCAATATCTCAAATTCTAGTTTCCTCTTTTTCAGAGACCTTAGTTCAGTACATTCCATTCACTAGACCTACTAGAATAATAAGGAATTATCAGGACTTGACAGTTTTTGCATGATGAGTTCTTTACTTAGGATTTTGTATCCACAAGAACACAGTGCTTAGATTGCTAGGTAACTTAGATTTTCCATTATTTTTATGGTTTCTTGAAGTAACATGATGTCACAAAAAACTCCTTAGATCTAAGTGGACACTTTCATTACTCTAAAGTATGTACATACCACTAAAATAGTACAATAAAGGTAAGGTGCATTGTTCATCGCACAACAGTGATTGTTTTACTCCTTGTTGTAGTGACCTTTGGTGACGAAAAGGTACGGGGTATCGAGCTCCTTATCAAATTCCATGCCATGGATTATGCAGAATATAGTAATCATGGTAATCAAGAAAATAATGATCTTCAAGATAATCATAATCTTCTGAATTGCTGACAGAGACAACTCACCCCCCGGGGACCAAACAGACGCTTAGGAGCCTGAGCTGCTCCAAGTGGCCTACACCACACCATCTTACGGAAAACATAAAGCACCAGTCAGCTCGAGACGGGAGTGTGGGAAAGCCTCTGCTCTTAGGCCTTTGCTTTCAGTGAGGTCAAGGTGCTGCCTTCAGGATGTTTTCAGCCTTTGAGACACGATTGGAACTCTCTACTGAAATGAGATATTCCCGTGCAACAGAACGCATTCCTTGCAAAGAACTGGGTCCCTGACGCGGTCCGGACTCCACACGGGCCGCAGCACCACACTCACGCGCACACGCTCCCCCCAACAACCGGGGAGAGGTACAACCCATGCAATGAAAGACCGTTTGCCCAAGACCTCATTTCCAAAGGAGGCCGAGAGACGAGCACTGCCTGCTCCAGTACACACGCACTGGTTTCTAGGGACCCGCTGGGCTCCGAGTCACTTCTCCCTCGTGCTGCCTGGTGAGTCCCGGAGGAGATGTGATTGCCCAGGACTGAAACTCTTGAAACACGGAACGAATGCAAGACAGGAGGCGCTCCACGGAAACGGGAAGCACCACGCCCCACGGATAGGAAGAACATAACCCACAAGTCTGCCTTTGACGAGGAGCTTTTCCATCCACCTTCCTCGCCAGAGGGCGAAGAAGACGTTCCCACCCAACATGTCCCAAAGAGAAGACTTTGGACTCCATCCACAACACCCAGTTCTCTTCAGCACACATCTCCAAGTAGGAAAGAGTCTGGACCACCCTCTAAAACACAGAAGCGCCACTTATTCCTGGCTCCCTGGCTCCGAGTTCATTGATGGAATGCACAGTGCCTTCAGAAATGAAGAGCTCACCAGGGACTTGCACTTGCCCTAATCCAGACTCCTACCCCCTAGTCCCATTGACTCCCACGATAGAGGACCCCCTTTCGCCACAAGCGGGGTGAGATCTCCCCCTCCCCATCAGAGGGTGCAACTCTGCCACCAGGGGCGGGGCGGGGCGGGGCGGGGCGGGGCGCGGCGGGGCTGGGCAGGGCAGGAGAGCACGTGTGGAGGGGGGAGGCAGGAGGCCTGTGTTCACCTGCTGCTTCCACTCTCCATCCCTTCAACACCGTCCCCTGCTGGCCTCCAGCAACTCAGGCCCACCACCCTGACTCTCCCTGGAATGTTTCTCTGGACTCTCACGTCCCTTGTACTTCATTTTCACAGGCAGGAATGATTCCTCCTGCTCAAGGCTGCGACTTCCCTGGCCCTGCCTTGACACTTTCCCACAACCGCAGGTCCACGCTTTCCTTCCTTCCATCGTTGCTTCCTTCCTTTGTGCGTTCCCACCTCCACCCACCAACCACCAACCCAGTCAGACCTCCATGGGCACTCAGGGCACCACCCCTCTCGACCTGAGCCACTCCCCACCGCCTGAGCCTAACCCCTTACTCGATCTGGGGCCCTCCTCCTCCAGGGAACCGGGGTCCAACCCAGAAAGCCCACTCCTGAGGCCTCCAGACCACAGCCGCAAAGGAGCCCAAGAAGAAGCCCGGAGCACCGGGGGGCGGGGGGGGGGTGCTCATGGAAGTGGAAGACAGAGAGGGGCAGGGGGGAAGGCCACGTGCGACCTTGTCGCGAGGGTCCCTACCTTGGCAGCACCGCGACTGAGGCAGGTCCTGGAGGGAGGCTGTGGGTCTCAGCTGCTCCACCTTTAGGCTTCTCCCAGATGGTCTTTCGGGGGCGCCGGGGTGGGGGCATCGCATCGCGCTCTGCCCCAGCCAGTGCTGGCACTCCACCAGCGCGGCCAAAGACCGAGGCGCCCGGGAAGCGCGTCCCGCGCCCTGGCCTCTGGCTCCAGGAGCAGCAGGAGCAGCAGGGCCGCCGCCCTCCGAGGCTGGAGGCTCCTGGCTCCCAGTCTTCTCCACGCGGGGCTCCGCCCGCGCTCCCGCGAGCGCTCCCGCCTGCACTACCGCTCCCCCTACCGCCAATGCCGTGGCTACCCCGTCGCAGGCGCCAGGCAGCAGCATGGCCCCGGTCGGGGGCTGAGGTGGGCGTCAGTCCCTGGCTGGCCCAGACACTTGGGGGCTTGGGGCGGCAGGCGGGCTGGGAGCCAACTCACAGCACCGCTGCAGCCTCAGCTGTGTCCCTCGCCGGGCTCCGGCCCCGGCCCACGCGCATGCGCGCACTCGTGCGCGCGCTCCCGCACACCTGCTTGGGCCCAGGATCCAAGCCGCCCCACCCCCCCGCCAGGGGACACAGCTCCTGGGCGCCAGGGTCTGCACCACCGCACCTCCCTGTGCCCACCAGATGCTCTGCCCGACTGCCCGCCAGCCTGACAGCCGGGAGCCAGGCAGAGGGCTCCAGAGACCAGGCCAGTGGGACAGGGACTGGCAGGTGTCTCCTCCCAAGGTGGACACCTCCCTGTCACCCCTCAAGAGACCCAGGAACCTTTTGCAAAGCTGGTTTCCCAGGGAGGTGGCTGGACGTGAACCCAGTGATCCCTCTTGCATCCCAGGCCTCTGTGTTTCTTGGTCACTCTGCCTCACATTCCCGCCAACCGTGGACATCAACAGCCGTGCACCCTCCTCGCTCGTGACCCGTGACCGCAAGGGCAGCCCTAAGGGACAGGGAGACACACTGGGCACACGAGACTCCTTCCACCTCCCTTCTCCTTGAAAGGCCGGTGCTTTTCAGCCCTGCATGCCCTTCCCATGGCCCTACCTGCACTGCACCACCAGCGGTCCCACCCTCAAGTCCACCCTGCCACCGCTGACTGTGGCACGTCCTTCGACTCTGTGGAACCGCCTGTCCACCTCCACTACCCCCCAACCCCCATGTTTTCTTCACAGTGTGCCTCAGATCCCAACTCCTCCGTGCCATTTTTCTTTTCTTGGGTTTCAATTGCTTTGCAACGTTTCTTTCTTTTGCTGAGAGAGAGAGAGAGAGAGAGGCCATCACCCATGCGATTGTGCAGCAAGCATCGACTGAACGTGCAAGGCGTACCAGAGCCTGCTCTGGAGGGCCAGTGTGCAGAGGTGGGCAAGGAAACGTATGTCTGAGGATTCAAGGGGAGCCACAGGACTACCGTCCAGGGTGAGGAGGAGTAGAGAGACCAAGCAGTCAAGGCTTTCGATGAAAGGAGCATCAAGGGCACGAACCTACGCAGCCCTGGAAGGAGAGCAGGGAGTCACGGACATATGGATCATCGAAGGCCAGTCCCAATGGGCAGCCTTCATCACGTGTCCTCACCTGAGGACTTGCAAAGAGGCACCCCCAGACTGGACCTGGTAGAAACAGGACTGACAGCAAAAGCACAACACTGGTCTGTGGACTTCATGGTCATGGGAAGGACACCATCCCACAAGCCCCACCGAGGGACTCTGGACTCTGGCGACTTGGACTTACTGTGGACCCTCAGGACCTGTCAGGACTCTTGCAAGTGCACAAGGGAAGACAAAACTAAGCCACACACCAAGGAGAACGGAGATGCAAAACCTTTCTCCCCCCAGGGGCAACGTCAACGATTCGCATGCTATACAAATGCAAATGCCCTCTGCGAGCATTAGAAAGGTCACCAGTTTTCCGCCTCCTTTATCAGTCTCCTACCACAAGTGCACTAGGGTTCCCTTGGCTCCATAGGGACCATTTGCCTGCATTCTCCGTGGGAGCAGCTTCCTTTCCTACCAGAACCCTCACGTGTGTCTCCCTGTCATGGCACGTACTGATAGATACGAGAATGACGTTTCCCTTTCATTTTGAACATTGTGCTGATGCCTCCCTCCTGGCTCTGCGTCTCCACTGAGAAGACTGTTTGGCTCAGTTTACATGGTGTGTGTGTGTGTGTGTGTGTGTGTGTGTGTGTGTGTGTGTGTGTGTGTTTCTGTGTGTGTATGCACATACATATATATACACACACACGAAAGTGTGTACGTATATGCAGACGTGTATGTGTATGTCCATAGGTATCCACAGGGACACACAGGTAGATAGATGTATATATAAACCTAGCTGTTTTCTCTTTTGAGAATACACACTGCAAACTCTGTGGGCCGCCTGGATGACTCAGCTGGGTAATGGTCCGACTTCGGGTCACGTCAGGCTCTCAGGGTTCCTGAGCTGAGTCGCGCCTAGTGCTCCGTGCTGACAGCTCAGAGCCTGGAACCTGATTCCCTTCTGGGTTTCCTCTCTCTCTCCCTGCCCCTCCCTCGCTTGTGCTCTCTCTGTCTCTCTCGCTTTCTCTCAGACGTGAACATTAAAAAAGAAACAGAAGCATGTGGCTCTGGATCTCGGCTCACGTCACGATCTCACAGTTTGTGAGGCTGAGCCTCCACAAGGAGCCCCCACCTCAAGATGGGCGCCAACGATGCGGAGCCCGCTGGCCCTCCTCTCTCTCTCCCTCCCTGCGTGCCCTATCCCTGCTCACGGGCACACATGCATGCGTCCACTCTCTCTCTGTCTCTCGGAATGAATGAAAGAAACAAAGAACCTCAAATGATAACACTAAAGGAACACCGTCGAGTTCATTACTACAGCGAATGAGTGGCTGTGCCCGTGGCCAGCACCTGCCCTGGGGAACGTTCTATTTCCTATCTGTTCATGTTTCTTCACTCTGGAGACACAGGGAGCCAGAGAGCAAGCCGGTAAGCCAGTGACCGCCAGTGGGGGAGGGGCAGAGAAGCAGAGAGCCAGACACACACAGAATCTGAAAACAGGCTCCAGGGCCTGAGCAGGGGGCACAGAGCCCAGCGCAGGGCTGGAACTCGGGAACCGCGAGGGCGTGACCTGAGCCCGAGTCGGAAGCTCAACCCACTGAACCACCCAGGCGCCCGGGGAAGGTTCCATTCAGGAGTCCACTCCATCCATCCCCGCCCATTTCCGCAAGGTCAGAGCCCTTACGACACATACCACCAGGAAGGATGCTATACAACTGTCCACAACCTGCCCTCTGTCTTCCAAAGAGGCTGCCCTGACGATATCTAGCAAAGAGGGCGCTCTGATCAAAAGGCCCACGGATAAAGGTCACGCCTGCCTACCTACCCTTAGGGCCTGATGACTCCCCAGGTTCCCCTTGCAGCGCACTTTGTCCCATTGGAAACGTCGTGCCTTTGGGTTCCAAGGTGCCCTGCAGCTGAGCGCGGGCCACCGGGAACGACCTCACCGCAGCTACCTACCAGGAGACAGCTTGGCACCCTTCACCCTTCCTGCAGGCCCTGTGCTCAGGGTCTCGGGCCAGCCAGGGCGCAGGACACAAGCAGAGAACGTTAGCATTTGAGGACGCAGAAACGGCCTCGGGGTTCCCCTACTCGGGGACCACGTTCACCACCTGATCGCCGGCGACGTTGGCAACTGGCACACAGGGCGACGGGGAGTGTGGACCGCATGGAATGAGGGCTCTCGGCCGCATCTCCTGCAATTCAGAGGGGCAACTGGCAAAGGTCACCTCAGTCACCAGCTCCCAAGAAGCCTCCCTGCGGAAGGGATGGTGCCATCGACAGCCTGTTCCTCCTTCCAGCCCTGCCTGGGTTTCAGGGGGAGCACAGCACCGGCGGGGGGGGGCGGGGGTCCTGGGAAGGTCCAGCTGACCCATGCCCCCCGCTGTGCCGCCACCCTCACTAGGAGCCCCGCGTGTCACTGTCCAAAGTGTCTCAGGCTGGATGTGAAATGGTAGGGTTCCCCGCAGAGAGCGTGACTCAGGCCCTAGAGCCTATTTTGCTGGATTCCCCGTTTGAGGGCACACGCACGTCTCCAAGCCCACCTCTGCTCGCAGGACACGCACGCTAGGTGCAAATGCTTTCCCTGCCTCTCGACAGGCAGCAGTGGGAAAGCCAGCGGTGCAGCACGCTCATGTGGAGCCCGACTGCCTGGCTTCCTGCCTCGAGTCCTCCCGCTTCACAGCAGTGACCCCCGCAACACACTCTTTCACATCTTCCCTTGGAAATACGAACGGGGGACCAGAGTCCTTGCCGAGGTACTCTGTGTCGTCAGCATAGATCTCTCAAGTGCTCAGAACAGTGCCTGGAACAGGCTAAGCGCTCTGCCGAGGTGGGATAAGACCAAGGAGAAAACAAACACGCATAGGCAGTCCCCTCCCTCGTGGCCAGCACCTAGGCAACTGCTGGGGATGGTGAGGCAGGGGAGGGATCCCTTCCTTCCCCCGACGAGGACGACGACGACGGTGCCCGGCTCCCCCTCCCTCCTCAGGACTTCCCGCTGGCATCAAGAAAACCTCCCTGCCGGATTCTGGCTGGTGCCGGCTAGGAACCCAGTGCCTCAGGGAGAGGCCCTGGCACATCTCCCTGGATACTTGGACGGGCTTCAGGTCAAAAGACTCTGCCTCCTCACCTATATGGCAACAGGGACTGCACACCCGTGGAGCCGCTTGAGGACTTGCAAAGCATCAAAGGTGTTCGGACCGCAACCAAGTTTCGAGGACACGCACGGCCACTACTTTACCAAGGAAACCTCTCACATGGCGAGCTCATGGATCAATATCCATGCGATGACTTAGGCAGAATCATCACGGTAATCAGGAAGGTAATGATACTCAAGGTCACCATAATCTCCTTCGTTCCGGAGAGACACAACTCACCCCTCGGGGACCAAACACACGCTTAGGAGCCTGAGCTGCTCCAAGGGGCCTACACCACACCATCTTACGGAAAACGTAAAGCACCAGTCAGCTCGAGACGGGAGTGTGGGAAAGCCTCTGCTCTTAGGCCTTTGCTTTCAGTGAGGTCAAGGTGCTGCCTTCAGGATGTTTTCAGCCTTTGAGACACGATTGGAACTCTCTACTGAAATGAGATATTCCCGTGCAACAAAACGCATTCCTTGCAAAGAACTGGGTCCCTGACGCGGTCCGGACTCCACACGGGCCGCAGCACCACACTCACGCGCACACGCTCCCCCCAACAACCGGGGAGAGGTACAACCCATGCAATGAAAGACCGTTTGCCCAAGACCTCATTTCCAAAGGAGGCTGAGAGACGAGCACTGCCTGCTCCAGTACACACGCACTGGTTTCTAGGGACCCGCTGGGCTCCGAGTCACTTCTCCCTCGTGCTGCCTGGTGAGTCCCGGAGGAGATGTGATTGCCCAGGACTGAAACTCTTGAAACACGGAACGAATGCAAGACAGGAGGCGCTCCACGGAAACGGGAAGCACCACGCCCCACGGATAGGAAGAACATAACCCACAAGTCTGCCTTTGACGAGGAGCTTTTCCATCCACCTTCCTCGCCAGAGTGCGAAGAAGACGTTCCCACCCAACATGTCCCAAAGAGAAGACTTTGGACTCCATCCACAACACCCAGTTCTCTTCAGCACACATCTCCAAGTAGGAAAGAGTCTGGACCACCCTCTAAAACACAGAAGCGCCACTTATTCCTGGCTCCCTGGCTCCGAGTTCATTGATGGAATGCACAGTGCCTTCAGAAATGAAGAGCTCACCAGGGACTTGCACTTGCCCTAATCCAGACTCCTACCCCCTAGTCCCATTGACTCCTACGATAGAGGACCCCCTTTCGCCACAAGCGGGGTGAGATCTCCCCCTCCCCATCAGAGGGTGCAACTCTGCCACCAGGGGCGGGGCGGGGCGCGGCGGGGCTGGGCAGGGCAGGAGAGCAGGTGTGGAGGGGGGAGGCAGGAGGCCTGTGTTCACCTGCTGCTTCCACTCTCCATCCCTTCAACACCGTCCCCTGCTGGCCTCCAGCAACTCAGGCCCACCACCCTGACTCTCCCTGGAATGTTTCTCTGGACTCTCACGTCCCTTGTACTTCATTTTCACAGGCAGGAATGATTCCTCCTGCTCAAGGCTGCGACTTCCCTGGCCCTGCCTTGACACTTTCCCACAACCGCAGGTCCACGCTTTCCTTCCTTCCATCGTTCCTTCGTTCCTTTGTGCGTTCCCACCTCCACCCACCAACCACCAACCCAGTCAGACCTCCATGGGCACTCAGGGCACCACCCCTCTCGACCTGAGCCACTCCCCACCGCCTGAGCCTAACCCCTTACTCGATCTGGGGCCCTCCTCCTCCAGGGAACCGGGGTCCAACCCAGAAAGCCCACTCCTGAGGCCTCCAGACCACAGCCGCAAAGGAGCCCAAGAAGAAGCCCGGAGCACCGGGGGGCGGGGGGGGTGCTCATGGAAGTGGAAGACAGAGAGGGGCAGGGGGGAAGGCCACGTGCGACCTTGTCGCGAGGGTCCCTACCTTGGCAGCACCGCGACTGAGGCAGGTCCTGGAGGGAGGCTGTGGGTCTCAGCTGCTCCACCTTTAGGCTTCTCCCAGATGGTCTTTCGGGGGCGCCGGGGTGGGGGCATCGCATCGCGCTCTGCCCCAGCCAGTGCTGGCACTCCACCAGCGCGGCCAAAGACCGAGGCGCCCGGGAAGCGCGTCCTGCGCCCTGGCCTCTGGCTCCAGGAGCAGCAGGAGCAGCAGGGCCGCCGCCCTCCGAGGCTGGAGGCTCCTGGCTCCCAGTCTTCTCCACGCGGGGCTCCGCCCGCGCTCCCGCGAGCGCTCCCGCCTGCACTACCGCTCCCCCTACCGCCAATGCCGTGGCTACCCCGTCGCAGGCGCCAGGCAGCAGCATGGCCCCGGTCGGGGGCTGAGGTGGGCGTCAGTCCCTGGCTGGCCCAGACACTTGGGGGCTTGGGGCGGCAGGCGGGCTGGAGGCCAACTCACAGCACCGCTGCAGCCTCAGCTGTGTCCCTCGCCGGGCTCCGGCCCTGGCCCACGCGCATGCGCGCACTCGTGCGCGCGCTCCAGCACACCAGCTTGGGCCCAGGATCCAAGCAGCCCCATCCCCCCACCCCCACCCCCACCCCCCCGCTAGGGGACACAGCTCCTGGGCGCCAGGGTCTGCACCACCGCACCTCCCTGTGCCCACCAGATGCTCTGACCGACTGCCCGCCAGCCTGACAGCCGGGAGCCAGGCAGAGGGCTCCAGAGACCAGGCCAGTGGGACAGGGACTGGCAGGTGTCTCCTCCCAAGGTGGACACCTCCCTGTCACCCCTCCAGAGACCCAGGAACCTTTTGCAAAGCTGGTTTCCCAGGGAGGTGGCTGGACGTGAACCCAGTGATCCCTCTTGCATCCCAGGCCTCTGTGTTTCTTGGTCACTCTGCCTCACATTCCCGCCAACCGTGGACATCAACAGCCGTGCACCCTCCTGGCTCGTGACCCGTGACCGCAAGGGCAGCCCTAAGGGACAGGGAGACACACTGGGCACACGAGACTCCTTCCACCTCCCTTCTCCTTGAAAGGCCGGTGCTTTTCAGCTCTGCATGCCCTTCCCATGGCCCTACCTGCACTGCACCACCAGCGGTCCTACCCTCAAGTCCACCCTCCCACCGCTGACTGTGGCATGTCCTTCAATTCTGTGGAACCGCCTGTCCACCTCCACTACCTCCCAACCCCCATGTTTTCTTCACAGTGTGCCTCAGATCCCAACTCCTCCGTACCATTTTCCTTTTCTTGCTTTTCATTGCTTTTCAACGTTTCTTTCTTTTGGTGAGAGAGACAGGCCATCACCCATGCGATTGTGTAGCAAGCATCGACTGAACGTGCAAAATGTACCAGACCCTGCTCTGGACGGCGCAGTGTAACTGAACACAGATATATGGAATCCTTTCCATTTAACTGGCTAACTGGGCTGCAGTTTCAATATTCACACTATACTTGCAGTCAGGTGGTTTATGAGCGTTTTCGTACTTGAAAACAATCCATCTTAAGAGGCACTTCATTGACTTCTCAACCACCAGTCGTTTACTTCCTACTGGCCTAGATCTTAATGGAATTTCTTTAAATGTTTTTGAATGGTTATTCATTTTTGAGACAGAGGGAGACAAAGCGTGAGTGGGGGAGGGGCAGAGAGAGTGGGAGACACAGAATCGGAAACAGCCTGTCAGCACAGAGCCCGATGCGGGGCTGGAACCCACGAACCGTGAAATCATGATCTGAGAAGGCGGCGGACACTCAACCCACGGAGCCACCCTGGCGCCCCGATACTCTCATATATCTTAATACTATATGTCTGTAAGCTCACTAATTACAATATTATTGTTTTCCTAATTCTTGTATTTAAAAGTCAATGGTCCTTCACTTCTTAAAGATGTTCAGGGATAGCGATACAACGTCACACTCATTAATACGTAGACATCGCACACAAACACACACGGAGATGTTTACTCTTCTTAGTTCCTTCATACACTGTGTCCCAGAGGGAGAATATTTTCCTTCAGCTCAGGAATTACCTTCGTATGTTTTGTGGTGCATATGTAGGGATGCATTTTCTATGGTTTGTGGGACATAGGTTCTCACAGATCACTACGTAAAAATCCTTGCCTTTAAAGCAAGGAATGAGTGAAAAGGTGGATATTTTAGGCACTCTAGACCAGGCTGGTAACATGCTCCCATGTGCATTTCCTTGTTCTCTTTCCCCTTTATCGCCCCTTGTGCTGCTGGTTGTGCAAGTACCTGATATCCTCGGGAGGGAGAAGGGACAAAATGGAGGAACTCTGGAATCCTCAATGACCACATGAAGGACTTTAGTCTCTAATCTAAACACACACCCAGCTCTGTCATGTGAGGAAATCTATGGGGACATGCTTTTTGAAATGTGGCGCGTTCTCTGGTAATTCAGCATAACCTAATACTCGTACGAAATGTTAACCCGCAAGATAACTTAGAGATCAGTCTACATCCATGAAAATTGGCTGTTTCAGTCAGTTGGGCATGAGACTCCTGATCTTGGAGTGTGATTTCACGCCCCAAATTACGACTAGAGTGGACTGAACAGATATACGATAAAGTAAGTATTGGAAAATGACCCAGGTAAATTAGGCTACAATGACTGAGCTGCTAATTGGTGGGTGGGATCCCTTTACCTCCTCAGTCAGCCCCCGGGAATGAGCATCTGAGCATTCACATACTGCCAGTGCTGGTAAGGCAGCCACATCTTCCCCCTAGGAGTTCAAGGACTAGCCAGGAAGACGGAAAGACCATGGAACAAAAATGGGAATGACATGAGCAAGGACTCCAGAGAAAAATTCAAGGCGCGACAATTGGGTCCTGAGCTCCACCAGGGGAGGGTCTGACCTGGCTGTGCTGAGGAAACGTTAATATTTCCTGCCGCAGTGCAAGAACGAGTCAGCCCTGCACTAGTCCGAGGGTATGTAGCCTGGCAGAAGGCACAGTGCGGCAGACACTCGGAGGCAGGGGTCGTTGTTTCAGAGGGGACGTGTGAAAGGAGACCAGGGAGACCGGAAAGAGCTGCGGAGGACAGCAGAGAGGGAGGGTGAGGAGGGCCAGGGCCTGGGGCAGGAGGACGTTGTCACTACTCTGCTCTAGTGCCGGGGGACAATATTCCCCCACCCTTAGTGGCTTCCCCATAAACTTGCCACCTCACAGGCCCAGGGGACCAGGAATTCAGCAGGGCTCAGCTGAGGGCTCCTGCCAGAGCCTCTCAGGAGGTTGGGGATGCTGTCATCACTCAGACAGAACCTGCTTCACTCCCCCCGAGCCCACTTCAGGGTGGTGGCAGGATTCAGTCCACATCGAGTGCCTTAGTTCTTCCCTGTCTGTTGTCGTCTCTCAGGGCTAGGCTGTGTGTACCTGTCCGTGTCACGACTCAACACGGGGGTTGGTCCCCACTGTGAGGAGCTGAGAGACAACACAGAGAGTGACAGTGAGCACGTGGCCGTGCCATGCACATTTTATCACCTAAACCTGTTTGGTCTGGGGTCACGGTGCCATCTTCTTTGCAACAGAAATCAAACACTACGTCCATACCACACTCCAGGAAGGAAATCCCACAAGGACGTGTTGACAGGATGTGGGCATCCCAGGGAGCCACTGAGGGGAGGAGAAAGTGAAGACCCTGCCAGGGTCAGTGCCTTGCCCAGAATCACAGACTGGTAGAAAGTCAGAACCAGGCACGACCCCAACTTCATGTCCTCAAAATGGGGTCCTGGATTTGACCCAGGATTTCGGAGGGGGTCTGGAAAAGGATGTGTTGCTGTCACTGGGTGCAGACATGGAGGTGGCGTGGGGGTGAGGCTGAAGAGGAGCGTCACAGAAGACATCCCAGCACGTTCTCCCCTGAGGAGGACCCCCAGGCCAGGGCAACCCACTGAGTGCCACCCTGTCCCCATTGTATGTACCCAGTGGAAAGGCAGGGAATGGCTCGTGGCACACTACTGACAAAGTCTACGTAAATGAGAGTTCTGTCCTACTAGGCCCCAACTCCAATCCCTTCAGTAGGGATTGCTTTAGAAAGTAGAGAACCTAAGCTCCTAGGAAATGTTTGGCCATCCTTCCCTAGGTGGCGATGTGACCTTCTGGGACCCCAGAAAACAAGCACTGGTAAACACACATACACACACACACACACTCACGCACGTACGCACACCTGGAAGGACTGTGGGCTGGGATCAGAGGAGCAGCAGAATCAGAGGAGGTGAGAAGTTGAAGTCAATGTGGTTGGATAAACTTCCAACAGGTGACACCGCTGCTCCAATTTCACAGGTATCATCCCACATATGCCTGAGGACATCCTGAGGACACCCTGAGGACATGCTAGAATGATCTCCATTGGGCGGAAAAGACACGGACCATCCCTGAGAAGCACAGTCGCGAATCTGGGACCAGAAAGAGGTAAGAAAGAAGAGTTCTGTCTCAACCCAGATAGGTCTCACAGCTGGGACCCTGGCTGCCCCAGACCTTCCCAGGGGACTGTGGAGAGGGGTGCATTGGTGGAACTGTGTACCGACGTGACATTTCATGGAGAATGGGGGTGAGCAGTCAGCAAAGAGAGGACTATTTGCAAAGGTGTTATCCCAGGAGGGGACTCAGGAGGTGGATCCTGGGCAGTGACATCACTTTGCTCACAACAGGCCCCAGGAAATCTTGGAACTCCTGTAACCTGGCACCCACGTTCTAGGAAGGTCCCATACCAGGCTCACTTGCCTACAGACACAGAGACTTTAGGATGTTCTCTTGTTGTTTTCCCAGGTACCGGGGCTCTGGATGCCAGAAACCCCAGTGCGCAGGATCACTCAGATGTTGGAGAGGTTTCCTTAACCCACGCTGGCGATGCCTCAGGATGTTTTCCAGGAGGTCACATAAGGTAACACAGAGCAGCCTAGAGCAGGCCAGGTCAGGTCAGGTCACAGCTCGGAGCCTTCCCTGGGCACCCCCATCCCCTCACGTTCAGTTTCGGGAAAGGGGGACAGGGGGGCCGGTCCTCCCCGGGACCGGAGCAGGTTCGATGGCAGTGGACCACCTGGTGGACCCATCATGGCCATGCACATGTCATGCTGGGAAGGAGGGAAAAGGGATCTCTGAGGTGCCATTAACCTGTAACAGGTTGAATCCAAGGCCCTCAAGCCACCTTGCTTCTCCTCCGTGGGGGAGGTGAGTGCACACTGTGGTGTCATATCTGGAATGAATTCATATGGGTCTGAGGACAAGCAAAAGCAAGCAGACACGGCTTTGAGGACTCCTGCCTGCCTGCCCGCCTGCCTGCCTGCTGGGCACTGTCTTTACAGAGCCACGTGCCACAGATGGAGGAGAAGCTGAATGAGAGCCCCTGCTCTACTTCCCTGAAGGAAAGGAGGAAGCCCCATGCCATCAGCAGGAAGCCGCGCTGGCTCAGGGTGAGTGCAGGTACCAGGGAAACCCAACACCCAGGGCCCAGGAAACACACTGCTGCTCCCCTGGTAGCTCTCGGAGACTCCTGGTCCCAGATGAACCTGGAACCCCAGCTGCTCCCCAAACATGCCCGCAGGGCCCCGCCCCTGCCACGGCCAGACACAACGTCACTCTCCACTTATTTGGAGGAAGATCAGAAAAGAGGTGTGAGACCATTTCACGTCCCATTCTGTCTAGAATATATTGGCACTGTTGTACACGTTTCCCCGACGAACGTTCCCAGGTGTCCCGGTTCGCCCGACCATCCTTCCACACCTTCTCCACGTCTGACACACGTTCGTGAGGAGCAGGGAGGTTTTTACCCAAAGGACATGGGGCTCATTGCATTATGTCTAATGCTCTGCACTTTGGTGGCCAAGCAACACGCCCCTGGGGCCCCTCCAGATCAGGAGCAAGGGACTTACCACCAAGACAACATTCTGGAAATGAGACCACTCACCTCACCCATTCAGCCCTTAACAAATGTGGGACTGTGACAGGATTCCCTTCTCTTGCCATGTCACAGTGCTGCACTGAACATCCTCCATGTCCTATTATCCTGATCCAACCTCTGCCAGGTACTGTCCCTCTCTTCGGATCCCCAGAATGCACTGTGCTGTTAGAAATCACAGGGACACTGCTGTTAATGCAGGGAGCTGCTGTCCATACTCATCTAACAATCTGACCTGAGATCCTAATGTGTTCAGTCATTTCCCACCTCAAATTCTCGTGTGAATGCCAAGCTCCTTTTCCTACTCTGGGCACCCACGTCTCAGGCTTGCCACAAGTCACTGGGGTCTGGGGGTTTGGTCTGCATTCTGGACTCCAACCCTTCTGTTGGCCATAGTGCTGTGTCTGATTCTAGGTTCTTCCTGTGTTCGACCTCAGGGTACAAAGGTCACACCCGGGGATGATAATGAGAACTATGTGCGGTGGACCATTGATGCAGGCCTACTGAAGCAGCGAGTGGAACACCTCGTGCCCGCCTTCCTGGGGAGAGACCCCACATATGTCTCCACGTTCTTGGGCACGTATACAACCTTTACTACCACCCAAAAGGTCTTGGAAGTGTTGTTTATGAGGTGAGCACCCTGCCCTTCACAGCCCAGTGTGATTCAGCCCCTTAAAGCTTTGAGTCTAAGGAAAGTCACCAAACGTCCTTCAGTCTCCCTTTGTTCCTCTGATCGGGGTAGAATAACTCCAGGTCCTCAGTGGGGGCACTGCAGGGAAAGTCACCCTGGCCTGTGGAAAGCTCTGCTGGCAGGGCTGCGTCTCTGCTGGGTCATCTTTGTCCTCTTGCCCATGATCAACTTTCTGCCTCATCCCTCACTGTCGCCAGGTGTTGAGTTGGGCTGGTTTCCCATTGGAAAAGGAGACTGGAGGCTCTATCTGTGTGCCGTGTCTGAGTCCTGGCTCAAACCAGTCAAGGATGCCCAGGATGAGCAGGACGCCCAGACCCACACCAATATGTGTGATGGAGCTGGCTGGGGCCCTATCATTCTTCAAACACGCAGGAAGCCCCACTAGGTGCAGGCACTTCTGTAGGAGCTGACTGGGATCCAATGCGCAGAGCGGACAGTACCCTCCCCTCCAGAGCTCCATTCTAGTCAGCAGTCAGTGACTCTGGATAGGACAAGACGTAGCATCCACAGGACAGCTCATATGATGTCCTTCTGGCCTCCTCCAGATACGGATGCTTCCATCCAGAGGCTGAGGAGGATGGCGGACCCCGGGAGCAGGAGAAACTGTGAGTAGGCTGAGCTCAGGCTGGAGGGCCTTCCTTCTCCAAGAGGGCAGTGCTGAGACTGTGCGTGGGAGGGGCTGCAGGACCCAGCATCCCACACGTCTGAGAGTCCTGTGAGAGGGCAAAGTTCTGAGGGCTTTCTCTTGGAAGCAAGGAAAGGGGTTCTGTCCTGTCTGCTAGAGGATGGGCTGTGGGCACAGGGAGGCAGCAGAGAGCGCCAGGGCACCGCGTCAGCCCCTTAGAGAGTCCAACCCCATCCCTTCCCACTCACAGCCTTGCCTAGACCCCCATCAGGGGACCCAGAATAACGGTTTTGGGGAGCATCACACTCACCACCTTGGGGAACATCCACAGTGCGTGCTTAGCAAGGGTACAGGAGACACAGTGAGGGCTCAAGGAGCACATATCACCCACACGATGGGAGAACGGTGTCAGCGGGAGGACACCCACATGTGCACGGAGTGCATGAGGCAGCACAGAGGCACAGGTCGTCACGCTGAAGGCATCAGGAGGGTCCCAGCAAGCCCAGGTAAGAGACAGAGTCCTCTTGTCCCGTATTTGTGCAGATTTTCATGGAGCGCTAGGGTATGCAGTGAAGGCACTGACTCATCCCGACACCACCCCTCCACTCACGCACGGACTTGAATTCCAGTGGGAGGTAGGCAGCGGGACACAGCGAGGAGTCTGGCTGGCTTCCCCAAGAAGGACACAGACGACCACATCATCGGTTAAGGGGTTCCCGTCAAACAGAATCTTGACGGTCCCTCTTCAGTGACCAGGTCTCTCGTAGGCGGGACTGCCAAATCACAGGTGGACAACGTATAGAACCACCCTCTGGACGTCCAGGAGCAGGAGGCAGGGAGGCCAGGTCCCACAGGCCTGTCGTCCTGAGACATCAGTGGGAGGAACACCCCATGGTGATTGTTCTGGCTACTTTTGTATCCCCAGGGCCATCTCCTCCATCCTGGGCACCTGGCTGGAGCACTACCCCGAGGACTTTTTCCAGCCTCCAGACTTCACCAGCTTGAAGTTGCTGCAGGCATATGTAGGGGTCCACATGCAGGGCTCCGAGCTGCAACGCCGCGCCAGCCTTCTCTACTCATGGCGGAAACACCGTGAGCCCAATGAGCCAGAGTCTCTGGGCGAGGAGGACTCTGGGTGGGAGATGTGGGCGTGTGGAGGGGACGGGGTATGCCACAGAGAACATGTTTCCTGAGACTGTAGGTGGGCCAGGCGTAGGGACTCCTCTCAGATCACTGTTCCATTAGCCTGCCGTCTGGGAGATTTCCTCCTGGTGGGTTCTTTGACTCAGATGACAATGTCTGCGGGAGAGGTTTCCTGTCATGGAATGGCAATCACAGTGATGACACTTTCTATTCTTGAAGCCATGGCACCAGCTCCAGAGCCACGTTCAGACGTTCCTCAGGAGCGAGCCTCCGCTATCTCTGTGGTACTCACTGCAGCTTCGCAGCCCAGGCTGCCTGAAGCCACCAGTTCTCCTGGAGCTCAGCGCGTACGACAATTGGAGACCCTCACTGCAGTGTCCCCACCAGGGCAGGAGGTACCATCAGCTCTGGCTGACTGTCAGGAGCTGGAAGAGCCCCCTGCCCCTTTGGTGGCCCCAGAGCATGAGCAGCCCCCAGCCCCAGCCGGCGGGGTCACGGAAGGGCTGCAGCAACCACCTGCTGCACCTGAGCAACCAGCCTCAGCTCCCCAACAGCGGCTCAAGTCGGCTGCAGCCCCACAGGATGAATTCCCTGACCTTGTCATTGCGTTCTTTGTCATTTCTGTAGTTGTTATAGAGGTATTTACTCTACTTATATATTAGCGTTTTATAAATAAAAGATAAACTAAGTTCCAAACAATTTACTCTGATCCTTTGAAATACAACTTCAAGTGTCAGTACGTACATTCGCAGGATTTTACACCCGTGACCACTATGTACTCCTAGAACATTTCCATCACAGAGACACGTGGACTACTAATCACCCACGGCTCATTCCCTCACCCCAGTCTCTGCAACCAGCGATCTCGGTTTCTGCTGCTTTAGCTCCTCTGGGATTTCCATGTGTGTGCAAACACACAACATGGCCTCTTGTGTCTGGCTACATGACAGGAGACTGATTAATAATTCCTTAAATATTCAATGGCACTAATATTTTTTATGACAGAGGAATAGTCCTCAAAGAACAAAGATTAGGTGAAGCCCCCACTTGAAATATCTTCATTATCTGGCATGGGGACCCTCTGAGGTTTGACCCAAGAGCAGAAGCCAGAAGGGAAATGTCTGGACCAGAGCGAATACCTTGAAAATCTTTCATTGTCCTGGACTGGCCATGGTGATATTGGTCTAACCTGCATATTATAAAAACACCCAAAAGAAACCGTCAATATTCCATTTATGCCAATCTATTAGGCAATAAAGTATAAAGTTCTGAAAGGTTTCCTACAGGTGACATGTATTCAGTAAAATGAAGATTTAATAATGAGGACAGGCACCAAGGTGGCTCAATGGGCAAGTTTCCGAGTCGAATTTGCCTCGGGTCATGATCTCACGGTACTTGAGATCAAGTCCCAAGTCAGGCTCTACAATGACAGCCTGAAGTCCTGGTCAGGATTCTTCTTCTCGCTCTCTCCAAATAAATAAATAAATAAATACGAAACAACAAGTACATACGCAGAAAAACATGTATATTCTTTCAAGAAATATTGGCCCAGAAGACACGGTGTCATCTTCACAGTCCTTTGGCTTTGAGTGCAGCAGGTGTCTGTGTTTGTGTTCATGAGTGGTGTGACAGGTTGGGCATCCCTCCAGGACTATGGTCTTGTACTATGGGATGTCGCCACAGTGGACAGGCACAGTCCTGTCCCCTTCTGCATTCTCAGGGGCCACACATCATCCTTTACTCTGCGTCTCCAGAAGCTGAATGACTGGGCCGATTCCAATATTTTGACTCTCATCATTGTACAGAAAGGTACATGTGTACCGAAACTCTCCCTTTCTGTAGGCGTGTACACCTAGCACAACTTTGGGGACATAATTTATAGGCATTTTTCGGGCGCTGCCTCCAGGTTCCAATATCTACAGACTCTTGATTCTGTTGGGGTATTATGTGAAAAGCAGGGACCCCTGGGACTGAGTGGATCCCTGAAGAATCAGGAGGACAAGCCAGCACTGAGGCCATCAGGGTACCTAGGAGTGACCCATGGGGCAGGAAAGAAACCACACTCCCTCATTCTGACCTCCTGCACAGCATCCCTGCCCCATGTCCTGGAACACACCCATCCAGGCCCCATCCCATGACAAACCCCAACTGCCTGTGCACCTCCTGTTCCATAGCTCTGCTTCTCAGTAGAGCAGCCAGTCCCTGCTTTCAGGCCAGGGGAGGATACAGGCTTGGCCACTGCTGTCTGCTTGCTGGCTCTCCTCCCAGGCTGGGTTGCTTACTCTCAGGAAAGCACCTTAAGTGCAGGTCAGGTCAATGACTTAAAGACCATGACCTGAATGTGTTCATCCTGACGACTGAGTGGCAACAGCAAGAACCACTTGGACCTCGGCAAGCCAGAGAGTCCTTTACACAGCACATCAGGAGCTCAAGGAGACTGCAGGATGGAGACTCAGTCAGGCTTCTGATAGCGAGTCAAGCCCCTCCACCCTTCAGGCTCCTCCAGCAGTGACGCCCTGCTCCTCCAGCAGTGACGCACTGCACCTGCCAGCCCCATCTTTGGGGAGCAGTGTCCCTGTCATGAGCAGCCACACAGCACCCTCTGGTGACCGACCACAAGGCACACAGGAATACTGCAGGGCTCCCTGATCTCCCAGCAAAGAAACTGCCATTCCAACCGACACATCCTCAGAGGATTCCAGGCAGATCAGACACAACTGTGTAAAATCCAATGTTTTTGAGGTGCCTTTCAGGAGTCTATGAAAAACATAGGTCTCTTCCCAAATGCAGTATTCTGAGATGAATTCACTGAGTGGTGGAGTCAGGCACTGGTTTCCAGGACAGAAAAGAGAGACAAGGGGCTACCTCCCAAATGCATAGGGCGCATTGTGGGAATGTGTTGGGAAGCATATGTCAATGTCACAGCTCTCTGGTTCTGGTTTAAAGAAAACATATATACAAACAAACCTCGTTTATGGACTTGTTGGTGTAAAGGAAACATATATCCAAACAAACCTTGTTTATGGACCTGTGGGATTATATCAACCACAAAACATTTCAGAAAACTTGCATACTCTCACTCCATATATCTTCTTACTCTCATCTAAATTTGATCACATCATCCTATGTTCCCAGGTACTTTTTCACTTATTGGGAGTGCATGATATGCTCTAGAGAGACCGCAGGAACTCCACAACCTTACTGGTAGACCTAATAAATGAATTCAGTCGTGTTAAGATATCTATGTCGTTCTACATAACATCCTTCAATTCTATACATGAATAATAAAGTATCGGAGAGGGAAATTAGGGAAATGATTTAAAATCACTGCAAGAGAAGAAAAAAACTTAAGAGTAAATTTAGCCTACAAACACCTGGGTGGAACAGTCAGTGAAGCATCTGACTTTGGCTAAGGTCGTGATCTCATGATGTTCCTTTGAGCCCTGTGTGGGGCTCTGTGCTGACAACTCAGAGTCTGGAGCCTACTTTAGATTCTGTGTCTCCTTTCTCTCAGTTCTTCCCCACTCATATGCGCTCTTTCTGTCTCTTGCTCTTTCTCTGTCTCTCTCTCTCTGTTTGTGTGTGTGTGTGTGTGTGTGTGTGTGTGTGTGTGTGTTTCCATGTATCTCTCTCTGTCAAGAAAAAGATAGAAAACTTCAAAAAGAAAACAATGACTTTAACCATGAAGGAGAAAGACCTTTTTCCTGAAAAGAAGAAATCAGTGGAGAAAGAATTTGAAAAGACAGAAATAAGCAGAAAGACATTCTATGCTAGTGGATCCCAAGAATTAAGATTATCAAAATGTCCACACTACTTAAAGCCATCTACACATTCCCTAGGTGCAATCCCTATCAACGCTTAAGCACGTTCCCAAAAATAGAATAATACTTCAAGGTGGACAGAACCACAAAAGGCTCTGAATACCAAAGTCATTGTGACAAGGAAGAAAACAGCTGGAAGCACCATGCTTTCTGATTTGAAACTAGATCAAAGCGACAATAACCCAAGCAGTACACTACTGGGGTAAAAGCAGCACACAGGATACTGGACCAGAACTTAAGGCCCAGGAAGAAACCCACACATATGTAACCAATTAATTCCCAACAAAAGAACCAAGAGTATAACCTGAAGGAAAGGCAGTCTCCTCAATAGGTGGTGCCCAGAAACACTGGGCACAGAAAAACAACAGGCGCGGAAAAACAACTTGACACCTATTTAACCCCACACACAAAAACGAAGTTAAAATGTATTACAGACTTGAGACCTGAAACCAGAAAGTCCTGGATAAAACTTGGGCAGGAGGTGTGGGAAATCGCACAACGATGTCCTGAGTTGGGAGATTATAGGGAAAGCTTTGCAGAGAGGATCACTGCTCTCTGGCCTTCCTGCAAAGAACCAGCAGCAGCTCACTTACGTAGTTGGTGTGTATCTGGGGGGCAGGTGAGACTTGGCTGATCTAGTGCGTGTGTATCTAGGGGTTGGGTTCTGCATGGGCTCACCAAGTTCTTGGATCGTGTTGTCGCGTGGAATATTTTATCCCCTCTAGATGTGGTTTGCACAATATCTTCAATACGTTCTTTCTAGCATGAGGCCCGCTGACGTGTTGTACATCGTTTGTAGGCTTAATGAATGTGGGAGCCTGGGAGCAGCTTGCGGAGACATCCCTTAAACTCCCTCTCACCTCTCTTGACTTGTGTGGAGTCTGAAGCAATCCTTTCTGCTGTCCTTGGCTTTGCTGGACAAAGCCAAATGCCAAACCCACGATAATGTTCGGATCTCAGTCTTGACTTGAGTTTTGGGATTTGACGCCAGAAGCCAAAGCTACAAAGGAAAACTAAACAACTGGGACTACATGAAACTAAAAAACCAAGTTCTGCAGAGCAACAATATCTTCAACAGAATGAGAACGCAACATAGTGAATGGGAGAAAATACTTGCAAACTACATACATGGTCAAGGGTTAAAACACAAAAGATATCAAGATCTCCTACAGCGCAACAATGCAAAAGCAAAGAGCCAATGACGGACCTGGCAGAGTCCTGAAGAGGCATTCTTCCAATGAAGACATACAGATGGCCACCACATACATGAAGAGAAGTTCCATGTCACTCCACATTAGGGAAATGAAAGTCCAAAGCCAAAGAGATATCACCTGAAACCTGTCTGAACGGTCTTATCAAAAAGACAAGAAAACACAAGCGTCAGGTACAATGTGGAAGAAAGCGAATCATCATTGGGCCCTGTGGGTGGCATTGGAACTTGGTGCAGAGGCAGTCGCAAACAATGTAAAGTTTCCTCACACAATTCAGAGGAGAACATCCATATCATCCAGCAACTTCCCTCAATTACCCCCCTAGGTACTACTCTGAACACATGAAATCACTAACTCCCAAAAATGACTCCATACCTGTTATCATGCCACAGTGTTTATAATAGCCTGGAGGACATTATGCCTAGTGAAAGAACTCACACAGAGAAAAACACATATACATGCTCGCACATATATGGGAAATCTGAAACACAAACTAAGAAAACAAAAACCAAAAATCCTCAAAACAGAATGAAACAAGCCCAGCAATACATAAAGATGATTGCAAAGGTGGGGGGGGGGGGGCAGGAAGGAGGGAAATAGGGAAAAGGTCAAAAGACATCACCGAATAAAAAAAGACCATGTCAACAGGGAAAGGGAGAGTAAAGGTGACTCAATATCTCAAATTCTAGTTTCCTCTTTTTCAGAGACCTTAGTTCAGTACATTCCATTCACTAGACCTACTAGAATAATAAGGAATTATCAGGACTTGACAGTTTTTGCATGATGAGTTCTTTACTTAGGATTTTGTATCCACAAGAACACAGTGCTTAGATTGCTAGGTAACTTAGATTTTCCATTATTTTTATGGTTTCTTGAAGTAACATGATGTCACAAAAAACTCCTTAGATCTAAGTGGACACTTTCATTACTCTAAAGTATGTACATACCACTAAAATAGTACAATAAAGGTAAGGTGCATTGTTCATCGCACAACAGTGATTGTTTTACTCCTTGTTGTAGTGACCTTTGGTGACGAAAAGGTACGGGGTATCGAGCTCCTTATCAAATTCCATGCCATGGATTATGCAGAATATAGTAATCATGGTAATCAAGAAAATAATGATCTTCAAGATAATCATAATCTTCTGAATTGCTGACAGAGACAACTCACCCCCCGGGGACCAAACAGACGCTTAGGAGCCTGAGCTGCTCCAAGTGGCCTACACCACACCATCTTACGGAAAACATAAAGCACCAGTCAGCTCGAGACGGGAGTGTGGGAAAGCCTCTGCTCTTAGGCCTTTGCTTTCAGTGAGGTCAAGGTGCTGCCTTCAGGATGTTTTCAGCCTTTGAGACACGATTGGAACTCTCTACTGAAATGAGATATTCCCGTGCAACAGAACGCATTCCTTGCAAAGAACTGGGTCCCTGACGCGGTCCGGACTCCACACGGGCCGCAGCACCACACTCACGCGCACACGCTCCCCCCAACAACCGGGGAGAGGTACAACCCATGCAATGAAAGACCGTTTGCCCAAGACCTCATTTCCAAAGGAGGCCGAGAGACGAGCACTGCCTGCTCCAGTACACACGCACTGGTTTCTAGGGACCCGCTGGGCTCCGAGTCACTTCTCCCTCGTGCTGCCTGGTGAGTCCCGGAGGAGATGTGATTGCCCAGGACTGAAACTCTTGAAACACGGAACGAATGCAAGACAGGAGGCGCTCCACGGAAACGGGAAGCACCACGCCCCACGGATAGGAAGAACATAACCCACAAGTCTGCCTTTGACGAGGAGCTTTTCCATCCACCTTCCTCGCCAGAGGGCGAAGAAGACGTTCCCACCCAACATGTCCCAAAGAGAAGACTTTGGACTCCATCCACAACACCCAGTTCTCTTCAGCACACATCTCCAAGTAGGAAAGAGTCTGGACCACCCTCTAAAACACAGAAGCGCCACTTATTCCTGGCTCCCTGGCTCCGAGTTCATTGATGGAATGCACAGTGCCTTCAGAAATGAAGAGCTCACCAGGGACTTGCACTTGCCCTAATCCAGACTCCTACCCCCTAGTCCCATTGACTCCCACGATAGAGGACCCCCTTTCGCCACAAGCGGGGTGAGATCTCCCCCTCCCCATCAGAGGGTGCAACTCTGCCACCAGGGGCGGGGCGGGGCGGGGCGGGGCGGGGCGCGGCGGGGCTGGGCAGGGCAGGAGAGCACGTGTGGAGGGGGGAGGCAGGAGGCCTGTGTTCACCTGCTGCTTCCACTCTCCATCCCTTCAACACCGTCCCCTGCTGGCCTCCAGCAACTCAGGCCCACCACCCTGACTCTCCCTGGAATGTTTCTCTGGACTCTCACGTCCCTTGTACTTCATTTTCACAGGCAGGAATGATTCCTCCTGCTCAAGGCTGCGACTTCCCTGGCCCTGCCTTGACACTTTCCCACAACCGCAGGTCCACGCTTTCCTTCCTTCCATCGTTGCTTCCTTCCTTTGTGCGTTCCCACCTCCACCCACCAACCACCAACCCAGTCAGACCTCCATGGGCACTCAGGGCACCACCCCTCTCGACCTGAGCCACTCCCCACCGCCTGAGCCTAACCCCTTACTCGATCTGGGGCCCTCCTCCTCCAGGGAACCGGGGTCCAACCCAGAAAGCCCACTCCTGAGGCCTCCAGACCACAGCCGCAAAGGAGCCCAAGAAGAAGCCCGGAGCACCGGGGGGCGGGGGGGGGGGTGCTCATGGAAGTGGAAGACAGAGAGGGGCAGGGGGGAAGGCCACGTGCGACCTTGTCGCGAGGGTCCCTACCTTGGCAGCACCGCGACTGAGGCAGGTCCTGGAGGGAGGCTGTGGGTCTCAGCTGCTCCACCTTTAGGCTTCTCCCAGATGGTCTTTCGGGGGCGCCGGGGTGGGGGCATCGCATCGCGCTCTGCCCCAGCCAGTGCTGGCACTCCACCAGCGCGGCCAAAGACCGAGGCGCCCGGGAAGCGCGTCCCGCGCCCTGGCCTCTGGCTCCAGGAGCAGCAGGAGCAGCAGGGCCGCCGCCCTCCGAGGCTGGAGGCTCCTGGCTCCCAGTCTTCTCCACGCGGGGCTCCGCCCGCGCTCCCGCGAGCGCTCCCGCCTGCACTACCGCTCCCCCTACCGCCAATGCCGTGGCTACCCCGTCGCAGGCGCCAGGCAGCAGCATGGCCCCGGTCGGGGGCTGAGGTGGGCGTCAGTCCCTGGCTGGCCCAGACACTTGGGGGCTTGGGGCGGCAGGCGGGCTGGGAGCCAACTCACAGCACCGCTGCAGCCTCAGCTGTGTCCCTCGCCGGGCTCCGGCCCCGGCCCACGCGCATGCGCGCACTCGTGCGCGCGCTCCCGCACACCTGCTTGGGCCCAGGATCCAAGCCGCCCCACCCCCCCGCCAGGGGACACAGCTCCTGGGCGCCAGGGTCTGCACCACCGCACCTCCCTGTGCCCACCAGATGCTCTGCCCGACTGCCCGCCAGCCTGACAGCCGGGAGCCAGGCAGAGGGCTCCAGAGACCAGGCCAGTGGGACAGGGACTGGCAGGTGTCTCCTCCCAAGGTGGACACCTCCCTGTCACCCCTCAAGAGACCCAGGAACCTTTTGCAAAGCTGGTTTCCCAGGGAGGTGGCTGGACGTGAACCCAGTGATCCCTCTTGCATCCCAGGCCTCTGTGTTTCTTGGTCACTCTGCCTCACATTCCCGCCAACCGTGGACATCAACAGCCGTGCACCCTCCTCGCTCGTGACCCGTGACCGCAAGGGCAGCCCTAAGGGACAGGGAGACACACTGGGCACACGAGACTCCTTCCACCTCCCTTCTCCTTGAAAGGCCGGTGCTTTTCAGCCCTGCATGCCCTTCCCATGGCCCTACCTGCACTGCACCACCAGCGGTCCCACCCTCAAGTCCACCCTGCCACCGCTGACTGTGGCACGTCCTTCGACTCTGTGGAACCGCCTGTCCACCTCCACTACCCCCCAACCCCCATGTTTTCTTCACAGTGTGCCTCAGATCCCAACTCCTCCGTGCCATTTTTCTTTTCTTGGGTTTCAATTGCTTTGCAACGTTTCTTTCTTTTGCTGAGAGAGAGAGAGAGAGAGAGGCCATCACCCATGCGATTGTGCAGCAAGCATCGACTGAACGTGCAAGGCGTACCAGAGCCTGCTCTGGAGGGCCAGTGTGCAGAGGTGGGCAAGGAAACGTATGTCTGAGGATTCAAGGGGAGCCACAGGACTACCGTCCAGGGTGAGGAGGAGTAGAGAGACCAAGCAGTCAAGGCTTTCGACGAAAGGAGCATCAAGGGCACGAACCTACGCAGCCCTGGAAGGAGAGCAGGGAGTCACGGACATATGGATCATCGAAGGCCAGTCCCAATGGGCAGCCTTCATCACGTGTCCTCACCTGAGGACTTGCAAAGAGGCACCCCCAGACTGGACCTGGTAGAAACAGGACTGACAGCAAAAGCACAACACTGGTCTGTGGACTTCATGGTCATGGGAAGGACACCATCCCACAAGCCCCACCGAGGGACTCTGGACTCTGGCGACTTGGACTTACTGTGGACCCTCAGGACCTGTCAGGACTCTTGCAAGTGCACAAGGGAAGACAAAACTAAGCCACACACCAAGGAGAACGGAGATGCAAAACCTTTCTCCCCCCAGGGGCAACGTCAACGATTCGCATGCTATACAAATGCAAATGCCCTCTGCGAGCATTAGAAAGGTCACCAGTTTTCCGCCTCCTTTATCAGTCTCCTACCACAAGTGCACTAGGGTTCCCTTGGCTCCATAGGGACCATTTGCCTGCATTCTCCGTGGGAGCAGCTTCCTTTCCTACCAGAACCCTCACGTGTGTCTCCCTGTCATGGCACGTACTGATAGATACGAGAATGACGTTTCCCTTTCATTTTGAACATTGTGCTGATGCCTCCCTCCTGGCTCTGCGTCTCCACTGAGAAGACTGTTTGGCTCAGTTTACATGGTGTGTGTGTGTGTGTGTGTGTGTGTGTGTGTGTGTGTGTGTGTGTGTGTTTCTGTGTGTGTATGCACATACATATATATACACACACACGAAAGTGTGTACGTATATGCAGACGTGTATGTGTATGTCCATAGGTATCCACAGGGACACACAGGTAGATAGATGTATATATAAACCTAGCTGTTTTCTCTTTTGAGAATACACACTGCAAACTCTGTGGGCCGCCTGGATGACTCAGCTGGGTAATGGTCCGACTTCGGGTCACGTCAGGCTCTCAGGGTTCCTGAGCTGAGTCGCGCCTAGTGCTCCGTGCTGACAGCTCAGAGCCTGGAACCTGATTCCCTTCTGGGTTTCCTCTCTCTCTCCCTGCCCCTCCCTCGCTTGTGCTCTCTCTGTCTCTCTCGCTTTCTCTCAGACGTGAACATTAAAAAAGAAACAGAAGCATGTGGCTCTGGATCTCGGCTCACGTCACGATCTCACAGTTTGTGAGGCTGAGCCTCCACAAGGAGCCCCCACCTCAAGATGGGCGCCAACGATGCGGAGCCCGCTGGCCCTCCTCTCTCTCTCCCTCCCTGCGTGCCCTATCCCTGCTCACGGGCACACATGCATGCGTCCACTCTCTCTCTGTCTCTCGGAATGAATGAAAGAAACAAAGAACCTCAAATGATAACACTAAAGGAACACCGTCGAGTTCATTACTACAGCGAATGAGTGGCTGTGCCCGTGGCCAGCACCTGCCCTGGGGAACGTTCTATTTCCTATCTGTTCATGTTTCTTCACTCTGGAGACACAGGGAGCCAGAGAGCAAGCCGGTAAGCCAGTGACCGCCAGTGGGGGAGGGGCAGAGAAGCAGAGAGCCAGACACACACAGAATCTGAAAACAGGCTCCAGGGCCTGAGCAGGGGGCACAGAGCCCAGCGCAGGGCTGGAACTCGGGAACCGCGAGGGCGTGACCTGAGCCCGAGTCGGAAGCTCAACCCACTGAACCACCCAGGCGCCCGGGGAAGGTTCCATTCAGGAGTCCACTCCATCCATCCCCGCCCATTTCCGCAAGGTCAGAGCCCTTACGACACATACCACCAGGAAGGATGCTATACAACTGTCCACAACCTGCCCTCTGTCTTCCAAAGAGGCTGCCCTGACGATATCTAGCAAAGAGGGCGCTCTGATCAAAAGGCCCACGGATAAAGGTCACGCCTGCCTACCTACCCTTAGGGCCTGATGACTCCCCAGGTTCCCCTTGCAGCGCACTTTGTCCCATTGGAAACGTCGTGCCTTTGGGTTCCAAGGTGCCCTGCAGCTGAGCGCGGGCCACCGGGAACGACCTCACCGCAGCTACCTACCAGGAGACAGCTTGGCACCCTTCACCCTTCCTGCAGGCCCTGTGCTCAGGGTCTCGGGCCAGCCAGGGCGCAGGACACAAGCAGAGAACGTTAGCATTTGAGGACGCAGAAACGGCCTCGGGGTTCCCCTACTCGGGGACCACGTTCACCACCTGATCGCCGGCGACGTTGGCAACTGGCACACAGGGCGACGGGGAGTGTGGACCGCATGGAATGAGGGCTCTCGGCCGCATCTCCTGCAATTCAGAGGGGCAACTGGCAAAGGTCACCTCAGTCACCAGCTCCCAAGAAGCCTCCCTGCGGAAGGGATGGTGCCATCGACAGCCTGTTCCTCCTTCCAGCCCTGCCTGGGTTTCAGGGGGAGCACAGCACCGGCGGGGGGGGGCGGGGGTCCTGGGAAGGTCCAGCTGACCCATGCCCCCCGCTGTGCCGCCACCCTCACTAGGAGCCCCGCGTGTCACTGTCCAAAGTGTCTCAGGCTGGATGTGAAATGGTAGGGTTCCCCGCAGAGAGCGTGACTCAGGCCCTAGAGCCTATTTTGCTGGATTCCCCGTTTGAGGGCACACGCACGTCTCCAAGCCCACCTCTGCTCGCAGGACACGCACGCTAGGTGCAAATGCTTTCCCTGCCTCTCGACAGGCAGCAGTGGGAAAGCCAGCGGTGCAGCACGCTCATGTGGAGCCCGACTGCCTGGCTTCCTGCCTCGAGTCCTCCCGCTTCACAGCAGTGACCCCCGCAACACACTCTTTCACATCTTCCCTTGGAAATACGAACGGGGGACCAGAGTCCTTGCCGAGGTACTCTGTGTCGTCAGCATAGATCTCTCAAGTGCTCAGAACAGTGCCTGGAACAGGCTAAGCGCTCTGCCGAGGTGGGATAAGACCAAGGAGAAAACAAACACGCATAGGCAGTCCCCTCCCTCGTGGCCAGCACCTAGGCAACTGCTGGGGATGGTGAGGCAGGGGAGGGATCCCTTCCTTCCCCCGACGAGGACGACGACGACGGTGCCCGGCTCCCCCTCCCTCCTCAGGACTTCCCGCTGGCATCAAGAAAACCTCCCTGCCGGATTCTGGCTGGTGCCGGCTAGGAACCCAGTGCCTCAGGGAGAGGCCCTGGCACATCTCCCTGGATACTTGGACGGGCTTCAGGTCAAAAGACTCTGCCTCCTCACCTATATGGCAACAGGGACTGCACACCCGTGGAGCCGCTTGAGGACTTGCAAAGCATCAAAGGTGTTCGGACCGCAACCAAGTTTCGAGGACACGCACGGCCACTACTTTACCAAGGAAACCTCTCACATGGCGAGCTCATGGATCAATATCCATGCGATGACTTAGGCAGAATCATCACGGTAATCAGGAAGGTAATGATACTCAAGGTCACCATAATCTCCTTCGTTCCGGAGAGACACAACTCACCCCTCGGGGACCAAACACACGCTTAGGAGCCTGAGCTGCTCCAAGGGGCCTACACCACACCATCTTACGGAAAACGTAAAGCACCAGTCAGCTCGAGACGGGAGTGTGGGAAAGCCTCTGCTCTTAGGCCTTTGCTTTCAGTGAGGTCAAGGTGCTGCCTTCAGGATGTTTTCAGCCTTTGAGACACGATTGGAACTCTCTACTGAAATGAGATATTCCCGTGCAACAAAACGCATTCCTTGCAAAGAACTGGGTCCCTGACGCGGTCCGGACTCCACACGGGCCGCAGCACCACACTCACGCGCACACGCTCCCCCCAACAACCGGGGAGAGGTACAACCCATGCAATGAAAGACCGTTTGCCCAAGACCTCATTTCCAAAGGAGGCTGAGAGACGAGCACTGCCTGCTCCAGTACACACGCACTGGTTTCTAGGGACCCGCTGGGCTCCGAGTCACTTCTCCCTCGTGCTGCCTGGTGAGTCCCGGAGGAGATGTGATTGCCCAGGACTGAAACTCTTGAAACACGGAACGAATGCAAGACAGGAGGCGCTCCACGGAAACGGGAAGCACCACGCCCCACGGATAGGAAGAACATAACCCACAAGTCTGCCTTTGACGAGGAGCTTTTCCATCCACCTTCCTCGCCAGAGTGCGAAGAAGACGTTCCCACCCAACATGTCCCAAAGAGAAGACTTTGGACTCCATCCACAACACCCAGTTCTCTTCAGCACACATCTCCAAGTAGGAAAGAGTCTGGACCACCCTCTAAAACACAGAAGCGCCACTTATTCCTGGCTCCCTGGCTCCGAGTTCATTGATGGAATGCACAGTGCCTTCAGAAATGAAGAGCTCACCAGGGACTTGCACTTGCCCTAATCCAGACTCCTACCCCCTAGTCCCATTGACTCCTACGATAGAGGACCCCCTTTCGCCACAAGCGGGGTGAGATCTCCCCCTCCCCATCAGAGGGTGCAACTCTGCCACCAGGGGCGGGGCGGGGCGCGGCGGGGCTGGGCAGGGCAGGAGAGCAGGTGTGGAGGGGGGAGGCAGGAGGCCTGTGTTCACCTGCTGCTTCCACTCTCCATCCCTTCAACACCGTCCCCTGCTGGCCTCCAGCAACTCAGGCCCACCACCCTGACTCTCCCTGGAATGTTTCTCTGGACTCTCACGTCCCTTGTACTTCATTTTCACAGGCAGGAATGATTCCTCCTGCTCAAGGCTGCGACTTCCCTGGCCCTGCCTTGACACTTTCCCACAACCGCAGGTCCACGCTTTCCTTCCTTCCATCGTTCCTTCGTTCCTTTGTGCGTTCCCACCTCCACCCACCAACCACCAACCCAGTCAGACCTCCATGGGCACTCAGGGCACCACCCCTCTCGACCTGAGCCACTCCCCACCGCCTGAGCCTAACCCCTTACTCGATCTGGGGCCCTCCTCCTCCAGGGAACCGGGGTCCAACCCAGAAAGCCCACTCCTGAGGCCTCCAGACCACAGCCGCAAAGGAGCCCAAGAAGAAGCCCGGAGCACCGGGGGGCGGGGGGGGTGCTCATGGAAGTGGAAGACAGAGAGGGGCAGGGGGGAAGGCCACGTGCGACCTTGTCGCGAGGGTCCCTACCTTGGCAGCACCGCGACTGAGGCAGGTCCTGGAGGGAGGCTGTGGGTCTCAGCTGCTCCACCTTTAGGCTTCTCCCAGATGGTCTTTCGGGGGCGCCGGGGTGGGGGCATCGCATCGCGCTCTGCCCCAGCCAGTGCTGGCACTCCACCAGCGCGGCCAAAGACCGAGGCGCCCGGGAAGCGCGTCCTGCGCCCTGGCCTCTGGCTCCAGGAGCAGCAGGAGCAGCAGGGCCGCCGCCCTCCGAGGCTGGAGGCTCCTGGCTCCCAGTCTTCTCCACGCGGGGCTCCGCCCGCGCTCCCGCGAGCGCTCCCGCCTGCACTACCGCTCCCCCTACCGCCAATGCCGTGGCTACCCCGTCGCAGGCGCCAGGCAGCAGCATGGCCCCGGTCGGGGGCTGAGGTGGGCGTCAGTCCCTGGCTGGCCCAGACACTTGGGGGCTTGGGGCGGCAGGCGGGCTGGAGGCCAACTCACAGCACCGCTGCAGCCTCAGCTGTGTCCCTCGCCGGGCTCCGGCCCCGGCCCACGCGCATGCGCGCACTCGTGCGCGCGCTCCAGCACACCAGCTTGGGCCCAGGATCCAAGCAGCCCCATCCGCCCACCCCCACCCCCACCCCCCCGCTAGGGGACACAGCTCCTGGGCGCCAGGGTCTGCACCACCGCACCTCCCTGTGCCCACCAGATGCTCTGACCGACTGCCCGCCAGCCTGACAGCCGGGAGCCAGGCAGAGGGCTCCAGAGACCAGGCCAGTGGGACAGGGACTGGCAGGTGTCTCCTCCCAAGGTGGACACCTCCCTGTCACCCCTCCAGAGACCCAGGAACCTTTTGCAAAGCTGGTTTCCCAGGGAGGTGGCTGGACGTGAACCCAGTGATCCCTCTTGCATCCCAGGCCTCTGTGTTTCTTGGTCACTCTGCCTCACATTCCCGCCAACCGTGGACATCAACAGCCGTGCACCCTCCTGGCTCGTGACCCGTGACCGCAAGGGCAGCCCTAAGGGACAGGGAGACACACTGGGCACACGAGACTCCTTCCACCTCCCTTCTCCTTGAAAGGCCGGTGCTTTTCAGCTCTGCATGCCCTTCCCATGGCCCTACCTGCACTGCACCACCAGCGGTCCTACCCTCAAGTCCACCCTCCCACCGCTGACTGTGGCATGTCCTTCAATTCTGTGGAACCGCCTGTCCACCTCCACTACCTCCCAACCCCCATGTTTTCTTCACAGTGTGCCTCAGATCCCAACTCCTCCGTACCATTTTCCTTTTCTTGCTTTTCATTGCTTTTCAACGTTTCTTTCTTTTGGTGAGAGAGACAGGCCATCACCCATGCGATTGTGTAGCAAGCATCGACTGAACGTGCAAAATGTACCAGACCCTGCTCTGGACGGCGCAGTGTAACTGAACACAGATATATGGAATCCTTTCCATTTAACTGGCTAACTGGGCTGCAGTTTCAATATTCACACTATACTTGCAGTCAGGTGGTTTATGAGCGTTTTCGTACTTGAAAACAATCCATCTTAAGAGGCACTTCATTGACTTCTCAACCACCAGTCGTTTACTTCCTACTGGCCTAGATCTTAATGGAATTTCTTTAAATGTTTTTGAATGGTTATTCATTTTTGAGACAGAGGGAGACAAAGCGTGAGTGGGGGAGGGGCAGAGAGAGTGGGAGACACAGAATCGGAAACAGCCTGTCAGCACAGAGCCCGATGCGGGGCTGGAACCCACGAACCGTGAAATCATGATCTGAGAAGGCGGCGGACACTCAACCCACGGAGCCACCCTGGCGCCCCGATACTCTCATATATCTTAATACTATATGTCTGTAAGCTCACTAATTACAATATTATTGTTTTCCTAATTCTTGTATTTAAAAGTCAATGGTCCTTCACTTCTTAAAGATGTTCAGGGATAGCGATACAACGTCACACTCATTAATACGTAGACATCGCACACAAACACACACGGAGATGTTTACTCTTCTTAGTTCCTTCATACACTGTGTCCCAGAGGGAGAATATTTTCCTTCAGCTCAGGAATTACCTTCGTATGTTTTGTGGTGCATATGTAGGGATGCATTTTCTATGGTTTGTGGGACATAGGTTCTCACAGATCACTACGTAAAAATCCTTGCCTTTAAAGCAAGGAATGAGTGAAAAGGTGGATATTTTAGGCACTCTAGACCAGGCTGGTAACATGCTCCCATGTGCATTTCCTTGTTCTCTTTCCCCTTTATCGCCCCTTGTGCTGCTGGTTGTGCAAGTACCTGATATCCTCGGGAGGGAGAAGGGACAAAATGGAGGAACTCTGGAATCCTCAATGACCACATGAAGGACTTTAGTCTCTAATCTAAACACACACCCAGCTCTGTCATGTGAGGAAATCTATGGGGACATGCTTTTTGAAATGTGGCGCGTTCTCTGGTAATTCAGCATAACCTAATACTCGTACGAAATGTTAACCCGCAAGATAACTTAGAGATCAGTCTACATCCATGAAAATTGGCTGTTTCAGTCAGTTGGGCATGAGACTCCTGATCTTGGAGTGTGATTTCACGCCCCAAATTACGACTAGAGTGGACTGAACAGATATACGATAAAGTAAGTATTGGAAAATGACCCAGGTAAATTAGGCTACAATGACTGAGCTGCTAATTGGTGGGTGGGATCCCTTTACCTCCTCAGTCAGCCCCCGGGAATGAGCATCTGAGCATTCACATACTGCCAGTGCTGGTAAGGCAGCCACATCTTCCCCCTAGGAGTTCAAGGACTAGCCAGGAAGACGGAAAGACCATGGAACAAAAATGGGAATGACATGAGCAAGGACTCCAGAGAAAAATTCAAGGCGCGACAATTGGGTCCTGAGCTCCACCAGGGGAGGGTCTGACCTGGCTGTGCTGAGGAAACGTTAATATTTCCTGCCGCAGTGCAAGAACGAGTCAGCCCTGCACTAGTCCGAGGGTATGTAGCCTGGCAGAAGGCACAGTGCGGCAGACACTCGGAGGCAGGGGTCGTTGTTTCAGAGGGGACGTGTGAAAGGAGACCAGGGAGACCGGAAAGAGCTGCGGAGGACAGCAGAGAGGGAGGGTGAGGAGGGCCAGGGCCTGGGGCAGGAGGACGTTGTCACTACTCTGCTCTAGTGCCGGGGGACAATATTCCCCCACCCTTAGTGGCTTCCCCATAAACTTGCCACCTCACAGGCCCAGGGGACCAGGAATTCAGCAGGGCTCAGCTGAGGGCTCCTGCCAGAGCCTCTCAGGAGGTTGGGGATGCTGTCATCACTCAGACAGAACCTGCTTCACTCCCCCCGAGCCCACTTCAGGGTGGTGGCAGGATTCAGTCCACATCGAGTGCCTTAGTTCTTCCCTGTCTGTTGTCGTCTCTCAGGGCTAGGCTGTGTGTACCTGTCCGTGTCACGACTCAACACGGGGGTTGGTCCCCACTGTGAGGAGCTGAGAGACAACACAGAGAGTGACAGTGAGCACGTGGCCGTGCCATGCACATTTTATCACCTAAACCTGTTTGGTCTGGGGTCACGGTGCCATCTTCTTTGCAACAGAAATCAAACACTACGTCCATACCACACTCCAGGAAGGAAATCCCACAAGGACGTGTTGACAGGATGTGGGCATCCCAGGGAGCCACTGAGGGGAGGAGAAAGTGAAGACCCTGCCAGGGTCAGTGCCTTGCCCAGAATCACAGACTGGTAGAAAGTCAGAACCAGGCACGACCCCAACTTCATGTCCTCAAAATGGGGTCCTGGATTTGACCCAGGATTTCGGAGGGGGTCTGGAAAAGGATGTGTTGCTGTCACTGGGTGCAGACATGGAGGTGGCGTGGGGGTGAGGCTGAAGAGGAGCGTCACAGAAGACATCCCAGCACGTTCTCCCCTGAGGAGGACCCCCAGGCCAGGGCAACCCACTGAGTGCCACCCTGTCCCCATTGTATGTACCCAGTGGAAAGGCAGGGAATGGCTCGTGGCACACTACTGACAAAGTCTACGTAAATGAGAGTTCTGTCCTACTAGGCCCCAACTCCAATCCCTTCAGTAGGGATTGCTTTAGAAAGTAGAGAACCTAAGCTCCTAGGAAATGTTTGGCCATCCTTCCCTAGGTGGCGATGTGACCTTCTGGGACCCCAGAAAACAAGCACTGGTAAACACACATACACACACACACACACTCACGCACGTACGCACACCTGGAAGGACTGTGGGCTGGGATCAGAGGAGCAGCAGAATCAGAGGAGGTGAGAAGTTGAAGTCAATGTGGTTGGATAAACTTCCAACAGGTGACACCGCTGCTCCAATTTCACAGGTATCATCCCACATATGCCTGAGGACATCCTGAGGACACCCTGAGGACATGCTAGAATGATCTCCATTGGGCGGAAAAGACACGGACCATCCCTGAGAAGCACAGTCGCGAATCTGGGACCAGAAAGAGGTAAGAAAGAAGAGTTCTGTCTCAACCCAGATAGGTCTCACAGCTGGGACCCTGGCTGCCCCAGACCTTCCCAGGGGACTGTGGAGAGGGGTGCATTGGTGGAACTGTGTACCGACGTGACATTTCATGGAGAATGGGGGTGAGCAGTCAGCAAAGAGAGGACTATTTGCAAAGGTGTTATCCCAGGAGGGGACTCAGGAGGTGGATCCTGGGCAGTGACATCACTTTGCTCACAACAGGCCCCAGGAAATCTTGGAACTCCTGTAACCTGGCACCCACGTTCTAGGAAGGTCCCATACCAGGCTCACTTGCCTACAGACACAGAGACTTTAGGATGTTCTCTTGTTGTTTTCCCAGGTACCGGGGCTCTGGATGCCAGAAACCCCAGTGCGCAGGATCACTCAGATGTTGGAGAGGTTTCCTTAACCCACGCTGGCGATGCCTCAGGATGTTTTCCAGGAGGTCACATAAGGTAACACAGAGCAGCCTAGAGCAGGCCAGGTCAGGTCAGGTCACAGCTCGGAGCCTTCCCTGGGCACCCCCATCCCCTCACGTTCAGTTTCGGGAAAGGGGGACAGGGGGGCCGGTCCTCCCCGGGACCGGAGCAGGTTCGATGGCAGTGGACCACCTGGTGGACCCATCATGGCCATGCACATGTCATGCTGGGAAGGAGGGAAAAGGGATCTCTGAGGTGCCATTAACCTGTAACAGGTTGAATCCAAGGCCCTCAAGCCACCTTGCTTCTCCTCCGTGGGGGAGGTGAGTGCACACTGTGGTGTCATATCTGGAATGAATTCATATGGGTCTGAGGACAAGCAAAAGCAAGCAGACACGGCTTTGAGGACTCCTGCCTGCCTGCCCGCCTGCCTGCCTGCTGGGCACTGTCTTTACAGAGCCACGTGCCACAGATGGAGGAGAAGCTGAATGAGAGCCCCTGCTCTACTTCCCTGAAGGAAAGGAGGAAGCCCCATGCCATCAGCAGGAAGCCGCGCTGGCTCAGGGTGAGTGCAGGTACCAGGGAAACCCAACACCCAGGGCCCAGGAAACACACTGCTGCTCCCCTGGTAGCTCTCGGAGACTCCTGGTCCCAGATGAACCTGGAACCCCAGCTGCTCCCCAAACATGCCCGCAGGGCCCCGCCCCTGCCACGGCCAGACACAACGTCACTCTCCACTTATTTGGAGGAAGATCAGAAAAGAGGTGTGAGACCATTTCACGTCCCATTCTGTCTAGAATATATTGGCACTGTTGTACACGTTTCCCCGACGAACGTTCCCAGGTGTCCCGGTTCGCCCGACCATCCTTCCACACCTTCTCCACGTCTGACACACGTTCGTGAGGAGCAGGGAGGTTTTTACCCAAAGGACATGGGGCTCATTGCATTATGTCTAATGCTCTGCACTTTGGTGGCCAAGCAACACGCCCCTGGGGCCCCTCCAGATCAGGAGCAAGGGACTTACCACCAAGACAACATTCTGGAAATGAGACCACTCACCTCACCCATTCAGCCCTTCACAAATGTGGGACTGTGACAGGATTCCCTTCTCTTGCCATGTCACAGTGCTGCACTGAACATCCTCCATGTCCTATTATCCTGATCCAACCTCTGCCAGGTACTGTCCCTCTCTTCGGATCCCCAGAATGCACTGTGCTGTTAGAAATCACAGGGACACTGCTGTTAATGCAGGGAGCTGCTGTCCATACTCATCTAACAATCTGACCTGAGATCCTAATGTGTTCAGTCATTTCCCACCTCAAATTCTCGTGTGAATGCCAAGCTCCTTTTCCTACTCTGGGCACCCACGTCTCAGGCTTGCCACAAGTCACTGGGGTCTGGGGGTTTGGTCTGCATTCTGGACTCCAACCCTTCTGTTGGCCATAGTGCTGTGTCTGATTCTAGGTTCTTCCTGTGTTCGACCTCAGGGTACAAAGGTCACACCCGGGGATGATAATGAGAACTATGTGCGGTGGACCATTGATGCAGGCCTACTGAAGCAGCGAGTGGAACACCTCGTGCCCGCCTTCCTGGGGAGAGACCCCACATATGTCTCCACGTTCTTGGGCACGTATACAACCTTTACTACCACCCAAAAGGTCTTGGAAGTGTTGTTTATGAGGTGAGCACCCTGCCCTTCACAGCCCAGTGTGATTCAGCCCCTTAAAGCTTTGAGTCTAAGGAAAGTCACCAAACGTCCTTCAGTCTCCCTTTGTTCCTCTGATCGGGGTAGAATAACTCCAGGTCCTCAGTGGGGGCACTGCAGGGAAAGTCACCCTGGCCTGTGGAAAGCTCTGCTGGCAGGGCTGCGTCTCTGCTGGGTCATCTTTGTCCTCTTGCCCATGATCAACTTTCTGCCTCATCCCTCACTGTCGCCAGGTGTTGAGTTGGGCTGGTTTCCCATTGGAAAAGGAGACTGGAGGCTCTATCTGTGTGCCGTGTCTGAGTCCTGGCTCAAACCAGTCAAGGATGCCCAGGATGAGCAGGACGCCCAGACCCACACCAATATGTGTGATGGAGCTGGCTGGGGCCCTATCATTCTTCAAACACGCAGGAAGCCCCACTAGGTGCAGGCACTTCTGTAGGAGCTGACTGGGATCCAATGCGCAGAGCGGACAGTACCCTCCCCTCCAGAGCTCCATTCTAGTCAGCAGTCAGTGACTCTGGATAGGACAAGACGTAGCATCCACAGGACAGCTCATATGATGTCCTTCTGGCCTCCTCCAGATACGGATGCTTCCATCCAGAGGCTGAGGAGGATGGCGGACCCCGGGAGCAGGAGAAACTGTGAGTAGGCTGAGCTCAGGCTGGAGGGCCTTCCTTCTCCAAGAGGGCAGTGCTGAGACTGTGCGTGGGAGGGGCTGCAGGACCCAGCATCCCACACGTCTGAGAGTCCTGTGAGAGGGCAAAGTTCTGAGGGCTTTCTCTTGGAAGCAAGGAAAGGGGTTCTGTCCTGTCTGCTAGAGGATGGGCTGTGGGCACAGGGAGGCAGCAGAGAGCGCCAGGGCACCGCGTCAGCCCCTTAGAGAGTCCAACCCCATCCCTTCCCACTCACAGCCTTGCCTAGACCCCCATCAGGGGACCCAGAATAACGGTTTTGGGGAGCATCACACTCACCACCTTGGGGAACATCCACAGTGCGTGCTTAGCAAGGGTACAGGAGACACAGTGAGGGCTCAAGGAGCACATATCACCCACACGATGGGAGAACGGTGTCAGCGGGAGGACACCCACATGTGCACGGAGTGCATGAGGCAGCACAGAGGCACAGGTCGTCACGCTGAAGGCATCAGGAGGGTCCCAGCAAGCCCAGGTAAGAGACAGAGTCCTCTTGTCCCGTATTTGTGCAGATTTTCATGGAGCGCTAGGGTATGCAGTGAAGGCACTGACTCATCCCGACACCACCCCTCCACTCACGCACGGACTTGAATTCCAGTGGGAGGTAGGCAGCGGGACACAGCGAGGAGTCTGGCTGGCTTCCCCAAGAAGGACACAGACGACCACATCATCGGTTAAGGGGTTCCCGTCAAACAGAATCTTGACGGTCCCTCTTCAGTGACCAGGTCTCTCGTAGGCGGGACTGCCAAATCACAGGTGGACAACGTATAGAACCACCCTCTGGACGTCCAGGAGCAGGAGGCAGGGAGGCCAGGTCCCACAGGCCTGTCGTCCTGAGACATCAGTGGGAGGAACACCCCATGGTGATTGTTCTGGCTACTTTTGTATCCCCAGGGCCATCTCCTCCATCCTGGGCACCTGGCTGGAGCACTACCCCGAGGACTTTTTCCAGCCTCCAGACTTCACCAGCTTGAAGTTGCTGCAGGCATATGTAGGGGTCCACATGCAGGGCTCCGAGCTGCAACGCCGCGCCAGCCTTCTCTACTCATGGCGGAAACACCGTGAGCCCAATGAGCCAGAGTCTCTGGGCGAGGAGGACTCTGGGTGGGAGATGTGGGCGTGTGGAGGGGACGGGGTATGCCACAGAGAACATGTTTCCTGAGACTGTAGGTGGGCCAGGCGTAGGGACTCCTCTCAGATCACTGTTCCATTAGCCTGCCGTCTGGGAGATTTCCTCCTGGTGGGTTCTTTGACTCAGATGACAATGTCTGCGGGAGAGGTTTCCTGTCATGGAATGGCAATCACAGTGATGACACTTTCTATTCTTGAAGCCATGGCACCAGCTCCAGAGCCACGTTCAGACGTTCCTCAGGAGCGAGCCTCCGCTATCTCTGTGGTACTCACTGCAGCTTCGCAGCCCAGGCTGCCTGAAGCCACCAGTTCTCCTGGAGCTCAGCGCGTACGACAATTGGAGACCCTCACTGCAGTGTCCCCACCAGGGCAGGAGGTACCATCAGCTCTGGCTGACTGTCAGGAGCTGGAAGAGCCCCCTGCCCCTTTGGTGGCCCCAGAGCATGAGCAGCCCCCAGCCCCAGCCGGCGGGGTCACGGAAGGGCTGCAGCAACCACCTGCTGCACCTGAGCAACCAGCCTCAGCTCCCCAACAGCGGCTCAAGTCGGCTGCAGCCCCACAGGATGAATTCCCTGACCTTGTCATTGCGTTCTTTGTCATTTCTGTAGTTGTTATAGAGGTATTTACTCTACTTATATATTAGCGTTTTATAAATAAAAGATAAACTAAGTTCCAAACAATTTACTCTGATCCTTTGAAATACAACTTCAAGTGTCAGTACGTACATTCGCAGGATTTTACACCCGTGACCACTATGTACTCCTAGAACATTTCCATCACAGAGACACGTGGACTACTAATCACCCACGGCTCATTCCCTCACCCCAGTCTCTGCAACCAGCGATCTCGGTTTCTGCTGCTTTAGCTCCTCTGGGATTTCCATGTGTGTGCAAACACACAACATGGCCTCTTGTGTCTGGCTACATGACAGGAGACTGATTAATAATTCCTTAAATATTCAATGGCACTAATATTTTTTATGACAGAGGAATAGTCCTCAAAGAACAAAGATTAGGTGAAGCCCCCACTTGAAATATCTTCATTATCTGGCATGGGGACCCTCTGAGGTTTGACCCAAGAGCAGAAGCCAGAAGGGAAATGTCTGGACCAGAGCGAATACCTTGAAAATCTTTCATTGTCCTGGACTGGCCATGGTGATATTGGTCTAACCTGCATATTATAAAAACACCCAAAAGAAACCGTCAATATTCCATTTATGCCAATCTATTAGGCAATAAAGTATAAAGTTCTGAAAGGTTTCCTACAGGTGACATGTATTCAGTAAAATGAAGATTTAATAATGAGGACAGGCACCAAGGTGGCTCAATGGGCAAGTTTCCGAGTCGAATTTGCCTCGGGTCATGATCTCACGGTACTTGAGATCAAGTCCCAAGTCAGGCTCTACAATGACAGCCTGAAGTCCTGGTCAGGATTCTTCTTCTCGCTCTCTCCAAATAAATAAATAAATAAATACGAAACAACAAGTACATACGCAGAAAAACATGTATATTCTTTCAAGAAATATTGGCCCAGAAGACACGGTGTCATCTTCACAGTCCTTTGGCTTTGAGTGCAGCAGGTGTCTGTGTTTGTGTTCATGAGTGGTGTGACAGGTTGGGCATCCCTCCAGGACTATGGTCTTGTACTATGGGATGTCGCCACAGTGGACAGGCACAGTCCTGTCCCCTTCTGCATTCTCAGGGGCCACACATCATCCTTTACTCTGCGTCTCCAGAAGCTGAATGACTGGGCCGATTCCAATATTTTGACTCTCATCATTGTACAGAAAGGTACATGTGTACCGAAACTCTCCCTTTCTGTAGGCGTGTACACCTAGCACAACTTTGGGGACATAATTTATAGGCATTTTTCGGGCGCTGCCTCCAGGTTCCAATATCTACAGACTCTTGATTCTGTTGGGGTATTATGTGAAAAGCAGGGACCCCTGGGACTGAGTGGATCCCTGAAGAATCAGGAGGACAAGCCAGCACTGAGGCCATCAGGGTACCTAGGAGTGACCCATGGGGCAGGAAAGAAACCACACTCCCTCATTCTGACCTCCTGCACAGCATCCCTGCCCCATGTCCTGGAACACACCCATCCAGGCCCCATCCCATGACAAACCCCAACTGCCTGTGCACCTCCTGTTCCATAGCTCTGCTTCTCAGTAGAGCAGCCAGTCCCTGCTTTCAGGCCAGGGGAGGATACAGGCTTGGCCACTGCTGTCTGCTTGCTGGCTCTCCTCCCAGGCTGGGTTGCTTACTCTCAGGAAAGCACCTTAAGTGCAGGTCAGGTCAATGACTTAAAGACCATGACCTGAATGTGTTCATCCTGACGACTGAGTGGCAACAGCAAGAACCACTTGGACCTCGGCAAGCCAGAGAGTCCTTTACACAGCACATCAGGAGCTCAAGGAGACTGCAGGATGGAGACTCAGTCAGGCTTCTGATAGCGAGTCAAGCCCCTCCACCCTTCAGGCTCCTCCAGCAGTGACGCCCTGCTCCTCCAGCAGTGACGCACTGCACCTGCCAGCCCCATCTTTGGGGAGCAGTGTCCCTGTCATGAGCAGCCACACAGCACCCTCTGGTGACCGACCACAAGGCACACAGGAATACTGCAGGGCTCCCTGATCTCCCAGCAAAGAAACTGCCATTCCAACCGACACATCCTCAGAGGATTCCAGGCAGATCAGACACAACTGTGTAAAATCCAATGTTTTTGAGGTGCCTTTCAGGAGTCTATGAAAAACATAGGTCTCTTCCCAAATGCAGTATTCTGAGATGAATTCACTGAGTGGTGGAGTCAGGCACTGGTTTCCAGGACAGAAAAGAGAGACAAGGGGCTACCTCCCAAATGCATAGGGCGCATTGTGGGAATGTGTTGGGAAGCATATGTCAATGTCACAGCTCTCTGGTTCTGGTTTAAAGAAAACATATATACAAACAAACCTCGTTTATGGACTTGTTGGTGTAAAGGAAACATATATCCAAACAAACCTTGTTTATGGACCTGTGGGATTATATCAACCACAAAACATTTCAGAAAACTTGCATACTCTCACTCCATATATCTTCTTACTCTCATCTAAATTTGATCACATCATCCTATGTTCCCAGGTACTTTTTCACTTATTGGGAGTGCATGATATGCTCTAGAGAGACCGCAGGAACTCCACAACCTTACTGGTAGACCTAATAAATGAATTCAGTCGTGTTAAGATATCTATGTCGTTCTACATAACATCCTTCAATTCTATACATGAATAATAAAGTATCGGAGAGGGAAATTAGGGAAATGATTTAAAATCACTGCAAGAGAAGAAAAAAACTTAAGAGTAAATTTAGCCTACAAACACCTGGGTGGAACAGTCAGTGAAGCATCTGACTTTGGCTAAGGTCGTGATCTCATGATGTTCCTTTGAGCCCTGTGTGGGGCTCTGTGCTGACAACTCAGAGTCTGGAGCCTACTTTAGATTCTGTGTCTCCTTTCTCTCAGTTCTTCCCCACTCATATGCGCTCTTTCTGTCTCTTGCTCTTTCTCTGTCTCTCTCTCTCTGTTTGTGTGTGTGTGTGTGTGTGTGTGTGTGTGTGTGTGTGTTTCCATGTATCTCTCTCTGTCAAGAAAAAGATAGAAAACTTCAAAAAGAAAACAATGACTTTAACCATGAAGGAGAAAGACCTTTTTCCTGAAAAGAAGAAATCAGTGGAGAAAGAATTTGAAAAGACAGAAATAAGCAGAAAGACATTCTATGCTAGTGGATCCCAAGAATTAAGATTATCAAAATGTCCACACTACTTAAAGCCATCTACACATTCCCTAGGTGCAATCCCTATCAACGCTTAAGCACGTTCCCAAAAATAGAATAATACTTCAAGGTGGACAGAACCACAAAAGGCTCTGAATACCAAAGTCATTGTGACAAGGAAGAAAACAGCTGGAAGCACCATGCTTTCTGATTTGAAACTAGATCAAAGCGACAATAACCCAAGCAGTACACTACTGGGGTAAAAGCAGCACACAGGATACTGGACCAGAACTTAAGGCCCAGGAAGAAACCCACACATATGTAACCAATTAATTCCCAACAAAAGAACCAAGAGTATAACCTGAAGGAAAGGCAGTCTCCTCAATAGGTGGTGCCCAGAAACACTGGGCACAGAAAAACAACAGGCGCGGAAAAACAACTTGACACCTATTTAACCCCACACACAAAAACGAAGTTAAAATGTATTACAGACTTGAGACCTGAAACCAGAAAGTCCTGGATAAAACTTGGGCAGGAGGTGTGGGAAATCGCACAACGATGTCCTGAGTTGGGAGATTATAGGGAAAGCTTTGCAGAGAGGATCACTGCTCTCTGGCCTTCCTGCAAAGAACCAGCAGCAGCTCACTTACGTAGTTGGTGTGTATCTGGGGGGCAGGTGAGACTTGGCTGATCTAGTGCGTGTGTATCTAGGGGTTGGGTTCTGCATGGGCTCACCAAGTTCTTGGATCGTGTTGTCGCGTGGAATATTTTATCCCCTCTAGATGTGGTTTGCACAATATCTTCAATACGTTCTTTCTAGCATGAGGCCCGCTGACGTGTTGTACATCGTTTGTAGGCTTAATGAATGTGGGAGCCTGGGAGCAGCTTGCGGAGACATCCCTTAAACTCCCTCTCACCTCTCTTGACTTGTGTGGAGTCTGAAGCAATCCTTTCTGCTGTCCTTGGCTTTGCTGGACAAAGCCAAATGCCAAACCCACGATAATGTTCGGATCTCAGTCTTGACTTGAGTTTTGGGATTTGACGCCAGAAGCCAAAGCTACAAAGGAAAACTAAACAACTGGGACTACATGAAACTAAAAAACCAAGTTCTGCAGAGCAACAATATCTTCAACAGAATGAGAACGCAACATAGTGAATGGGAGAAAATACTTGCAAACTACATACATGGTCAAGGGTTAAAACACAAAAGATATCAAGATCTCCTACAGCGCAACAATGCAAAAGCAAAGAGCCAATGACGGACCTGGCAGAGTCCTGAAGAGGCATTCTTCCAATGAAGACATACAGATGGCCACCACATACATGAAGAGAAGTTCCATGTCACTCCACATTAGGGAAATGAAAGTCCAAAGCCAAAGAGATATCACCTGAAACCTGTCTGAACGGTCTTATCAAAAAGACAAGAAAACACAAGCGTCAGGTACAATGTGGAAGAAAGCGAATCATCATTGGGCCCTGTGGGTGGCATTGGAACTTGGTGCAGAGGCAGTCGCAAACAATGTAAAGTTTCCTCACACAATTCAGAGGAGAACATCCATATCATCCAGCAACTTCCCTCAATTACCCCCCTAGGTACTACTCTGAACACATGAAATCACTAACTCCCAAAAATGACTCCATACCTGTTATCATGCCACAGTGTTTATAATAGCCTGGAGGACATTATGCCTAGTGAAAGAACTCACACAGAGAAAAACACATATACATGCTCGCACATATATGGGAAATCTGAAACACAAACTAAGAAAACAAAAACCAAAAATCCTCAAAACAGAATGAAACAAGCCCAGCAATACATAAAGATGATTGCAAAGGTGGGGGGGGGGGGGCAGGAAGGAGGGAAATAGGGAAAAGGTCAAAAGACATCACCGAATAAAAAAAGACCATGTCAACAGGGAAAGGGAGAGTAAAGGTGACTCAATATCTCAAATTCTAGTTTCCTCTTTTTCAGAGACCTTAGTTCAGTACATTCCATTCACTAGACCTACTAGAATAATAAGGAATTATCAGGACTTGACAGTTTTTGCATGATGAGTTCTTTACTTAGGATTTTGTATCCACAAGAACACAGTGCTTAGATTGCTAGGTAACTTAGATTTTCCATTATTTTTATGGTTTCTTGAAGTAACATGATGTCACAAAAAACTCCTTAGATCTAAGTGGACACTTTCATTACTCTAAAGTATGTACATACCACTAAAATAGTACAATAAAGGTAAGGTGCATTGTTCATCGCACAACAGTGATTGTTTTACTCCTTGTTGTAGTGACCTTTGGTGACGAAAAGGTACGGGGTATCGAGCTCCTTATCAAATTCCATGCCATGGATTATGCAGAATATAGTAATCATGGTAATCAAGAAAATAATGATCTTCAAGATAATCATAATCTTCTGAATTGCTGACAGAGACAACTCACCCCCCGGGGACCAAACAGACGCTTAGGAGCCTGAGCTGCTCCAAGTGGCCTACACCACACCATCTTACGGAAAACATAAAGCACCAGTCAGCTCGAGACGGGAGTGTGGGAAAGCCTCTGCTCTTAGGCCTTTGCTTTCAGTGAGGTCAAGGTGCTGCCTTCAGGATGTTTTCAGCCTTTGAGACACGATTGGAACTCTCTACTGAAATGAGATATTCCCGTGCAACAGAACGCATTCCTTGCAAAGAACTGGGTCCCTGACGCGGTCCGGACTCCACACGGGCCGCAGCACCACACTCACGCGCACACGCTCCCCCCAACAACCGGGGAGAGGTACAACCCATGCAATGAAAGACCGTTTGCCCAAGACCTCATTTCCAAAGGAGGCCGAGAGACGAGCACTGCCTGCTCCAGTACACACGCACTGGTTTCTAGGGACCCGCTGGGCTCCGAGTCACTTCTCCCTCGTGCTGCCTGGTGAGTCCCGGAGGAGATGTGATTGCCCAGGACTGAAACTCTTGAAACACGGAACGAATGCAAGACAGGAGGCGCTCCACGGAAACGGGAAGCACCACGCCCCACGGATAGGAAGAACATAACCCACAAGTCTGCCTTTGACGAGGAGCTTTTCCATCCACCTTCCTCGCCAGAGGGCGAAGAAGACGTTCCCACCCAACATGTCCCAAAGAGAAGACTTTGGACTCCATCCACAACACCCAGTTCTCTTCAGCACACATCTCCAAGTAGGAAAGAGTCTGGACCACCCTCTAAAACACAGAAGCGCCACTTATTCCTGGCTCCCTGGCTCCGAGTTCATTGATGGAATGCACAGTGCCTTCAGAAATGAAGAGCTCACCAGGGACTTGCACTTGCCCTAATCCAGACTCCTACCCCCTAGTCCCATTGACTCCCACGATAGAGGACCCCCTTTCGCCACAAGCGGGGTGAGATCTCCCCCTCCCCATCAGAGGGTGCAACTCTGCCACCAGGGGCGGGGCGGGGCGGGGCGGGGCGGGGCGCGGCGGGGCTGGGCAGGGCAGGAGAGCACGTGTGGAGGGGGGAGGCAGGAGGCCTGTGTTCACCTGCTGCTTCCACTCTCCATCCCTTCAACACCGTCCCCTGCTGGCCTCCAGCAACTCAGGCCCACCACCCTGACTCTCCCTGGAATGTTTCTCTGGACTCTCACGTCCCTTGTACTTCATTTTCACAGGCAGGAATGATTCCTCCTGCTCAAGGCTGCGACTTCCCTGGCCCTGCCTTGACACTTTCCCACAACCGCAGGTCCACGCTTTCCTTCCTTCCATCGTTGCTTCCTTCCTTTGTGCGTTCCCACCTCCACCCACCAACCACCAACCCAGTCAGACCTCCATGGGCACTCAGGGCACCACCCCTCTCGACCTGAGCCACTCCCCACCGCCTGAGCCTAACCCCTTACTCGATCTGGGGCCCTCCTCCTCCAGGGAACCGGGGTCCAACCCAGAAAGCCCACTCCTGAGGCCTCCAGACCACAGCCGCAAAGGAGCCCAAGAAGAAGCCCGGAGCACCGGGGGGCGGGGGGGGGGTGCTCATGGAAGTGGAAGACAGAGAGGGGCAGGGGGGAAGGCCACGTGCGACCTTGTCGCGAGGGTCCCTACCTTGGCAGCACCGCGACTGAGGCAGGTCCTGGAGGGAGGCTGTGGGTCTCAGCTGCTCCACCTTTAGGCTTCTCCCAGATGGTCTTTCGGGGGCGCCGGGGTGGGGGCATCGCATCGCGCTCTGCCCCAGCCAGTGCTGGCACTCCACCAGCGCGGCCAAAGACCGAGGCGCCCGGGAAGCGCGTCCCGCGCCCTGGCCTCTGGCTCCAGGAGCAGCAGGAGCAGCAGGGCCGCCGCCCTCCGAGGCTGGAGGCTCCTGGCTCCCAGTCTTCTCCACGCGGGGCTCCGCCCGCGCTCCCGCGAGCGCTCCCGCCTGCACTACCGCTCCCCCTACCGCCAATGCCGTGGCTACCCCGTCGCAGGCGCCAGGCAGCAGCATGGCCCCGGTCGGGGGCTGAGGTGGGCGTCAGTCCCTGGCTGGCCCAGACACTTGGGGGCTTGGGGCGGCAGGCGGGCTGGGAGCCAACTCACAGCACCGCTGCAGCCTCAGCTGTGTCCCTCGCCGGGCTCCGGCCCCGGCCCACGCGCATGCGCGCACTCGTGCGCGCGCTCCCGCACACCTGCTTGGGCCCAGGATCCAAGCCGCCCCACCCCCCCGCCAGGGGACACAGCTCCTGGGCGCCAGGGTCTGCACCACCGCACCTCCCTGTGCCCACCAGATGCTCTGCCCGACTGCCCGCCAGCCTGACAGCCGGGAGCCAGGCAGAGGGCTCCAGAGACCAGGCCAGTGGGACAGGGACTGGCAGGTGTCTCCTCCCAAGGTGGACACCTCCCTGTCACCCCTCAAGAGACCCAGGAACCTTTTGCAAAGCTGGTTTCCCAGGGAGGTGGCTGGACGTGAACCCAGTGATCCCTCTTGCATCCCAGGCCTCTGTGTTTCTTGGTCACTCTGCCTCACATTCCCGCCAACCGTGGACATCAACAGCCGTGCACCCTCCTCGCTCGTGACCCGTGACCGCAAGGGCAGCCCTAAGGGACAGGGAGACACACTGGGCACACGAGACTCCTTCCACCTCCCTTCTCCTTGAAAGGCCGGTGCTTTTCAGCCCTGCATGCCCTTCCCATGGCCCTACCTGCACTGCACCACCAGCGGTCCCACCCTCAAGTCCACCCTGCCACCGCTGACTGTGGCACGTCCTTCGACTCTGTGGAACCGCCTGTCCACCTCCACTACCCCCCAACCCCCATGTTTTCTTCACAGTGTGCCTCAGATCCCAACTCCTCCGTGCCATTTTTCTTTTCTTGGGTTTCAATTGCTTTGCAACGTTTCTTTCTTTTGCTGAGAGAGAGAGAGAGAGAGAGGCCATCACCCATGCGATTGTGCAGCAAGCATCGACTGAACGTGCAAGGCGTACCAGAGCCTGCTCTGGAGGGCCAGTGTGCAGAGGTGGGCAAGGAAACGTATGTCTGAGGATTCAAGGGGAGCCACAGGACTACCGTCCAGGGTGAGGAGGAGTAGAGAGACCAAGCAGTCAAGGCTTTCGACGAAAGGAGCATCAAGGGCACGAACCTACGCAGCCCTGGAAGGAGAGCAGGGAGTCACGGACATATGGATCATCGAAGGCCAGTCCCAACGGGCAGCCTTCATCACGTGTCCTCACCTGAGGACTTGCAAAGAGGCACCCCCAGACTGGACCTGGTAGAAACAGGACTGACAGCAAAAGCACAACACTGGTCTGTGGACTTCATGCTCATGGGAAGGACACCATCCCACAAGCCCCACCGAGGGACTCTGGACTCTGGCGACTTGGACTTACTGTGGACCCTCAGGACCTGTCAGGACTCTTGCAAGTGCACAAGGGAAGACAAAACTAAGCCACACACCAAGGAGAACGGAGATGCAAAACCTTTCTCCCCCCAGGGGCAACGTCAACGATTCGCATGCTATACAAATGCAAATGCCCTCTGCGAGCATTAGAAAGGTCACCAGTTTTCCGCCTCCTTTATCAGTCTCCTACCACAAGTGCACTAGGGTTCCCTTGGCTCCATAGGGACCATTTGCCTGCATTCTCCGTGGGAGCAGCTTCCTTTCCTACCAGAACCCTCACGTGTGTCTCCCTGTCATGGCACGTACTGATAGATACGAGAATGACGTTTCCCTTTCATTTTGAACATTGTGCTGATGCCTCCCTCCTGGCTCTGCGTCTCCACTGAGAAGACTGTTTGGCTCAGTTTACATGGTGTGTGTGTGTGTGTGTGTGTGTGTGTGTGTGTGTGTGTGTTTCTGTGTGTGTATGCACATACATATATATACACACACACGAAAGTGTGTACGTATATGCAGACGTGTATGTGTATGTCCATAGGTATCCACAGGGACACACAGGTAGATAGATGTATATATAAACCTAGCTGTTTTCTCTTTTGAGAATACACACTGCAAACTCTGTGGGCCGCCTGGATGACTCAGCTGGGTAATGGTCCGACTTCGGGTCACGTCAGGCTCTCAGGGTTCCTGAGCTGAGTCGCGCCTAGTGCTCCGTGCTGACAGCTCAGAGCCTGGAACCTGATTCCCTTCTGGGTTTCCTCTCTCTCTCCCTGCCCCTCCCTCGCTTGTGCTCTCTCTGTCTCTCTCGCTTTCTCTCAGACGTGAACATTAAAAAAGAAACAGAAGCATGTGGCTCTGGATCTCGGCTCACGTCACGATCTCACAGTTTGTGAGGCTGAGCCTCCACAAGGAGCCCCCACCTCAAGATGGGCGCCAACGATGCGGAGCCCGCTGGCCCTCCTCTCTCTCTCCCTCCCTGCGTGCCCTATCCCTGCTCACGGGCACACATGCATGCGTCCACTCTCTCTCTGTCTCTCGGAATGAATGAAAGAAACAGAGAACCTCAAATGATAACACTAAAGGAACACCGTCGAGTTCATTACTACAGCGAATGAGTGGCTGTGCCCGTGGCCAGCACCTGCCCTGGGGAACGTTCTATTTCCTATCTGTTCATGTTTCTTCACTCTGGAGACACAGGGAGCCAGAGAGCAAGCCGGTAAGCCAGTGACCGCCAGTGGGGGAGGGGCAGAGAAGCAGAGAGCCAGACACACACAGAATCTGAAAACAGGCTCCAGGGCCTGAGCAGGGGGCACAGAGCCCAGCGCAGGGCTGGAACTCGGGAACCGCGAGGGCGTGACCTGAGCCCGAGTCGGAAGCTCAACCCACTGAACCACCCAGGCGCCCGGGGAAGGTTCCATTCAGGAGTCCACTCCATCCATCCCCGCCCATTTCCGCAAGGTCAGAGCCCTTACGACACATACCACCAGGAAGGATGCTATACAACTGTCCACAACCTGCCCTCTGTCTTCCAAAGAGGCTGCCCTGACGATATCTAGCAAAGAGGGCGCTCTGATCAAAAGGCCCACGGATAAAGGTCACGCCTGCCTACCTACCCTTAGGGCCTGATGACTCCCCAGGTTCCCCTTGCAGCGCACTTTGTCCCATTGGAAACGTCGTGCCTTTGGGTTCCAAGGTGCCCTGCAGCTGAGCGCGGGCCACCGGGAACGACCTCACCGCAGCTACCTACCAGGAGACAGCTTGGCACCCTTCACCCTTCCTGCAGGCCCTGTGCTCAGGGTCTCGGGCCAGCCAGGGCGCAGGACACAAGCAGAGAACGTTAGCATTTGAGGACGCAGAAACGGCCTCGGGGTTCCCCTACTCGGGGACCACGTTCACCACCTGATCGCCGGCGACGTTGGCAACTGGCACACAGGGCGACGGGGAGTGTGGACCGCATGGAATGAGGGCTCTCGGCCGCATCTCCTGCAATTCAGAGGGGCAACTGGCAAAGGTCACCTCAGTCACCAGCTCCCAAGAAGCCTCCCTGCGGAAGGGATGGTGCCATCGACAGCCTGTTCCTCCTTCCAGCCCTGCCTGGGTTTCAGGGGGAGCACAGCACCGGCGGGGGGGGGCGGGGGTCCTGGGAAGGTCCAGCTGACCCATGCCCCCCGCTGTGCCGCCACCCTCACTAGGAGCCCCGCGTGTCACTGTCCAAAGTGTCTCAGGCTGGATGTGAAATGGTAGGGTTCCCCGCAGAGAGCGTGACTCAGGCCCTAGAGCCTATTTTGCTGGATTCCCCGTTTGAGGGCACACGCACGTCTCCAAGCCCACCTCTGCTCGCAGGACACGCACGCTAGGTGCAAATGCTTTCCCTGCCTCTCGACAGGCAGCAGTGGGAAAGCCAGCGGTGCAGCACGCTCATGTGGAGCCCGACTGCCTGGCTTCCTGCCTCGAGTCCTCCCGCTTCACAGCAGTGACCCCCGCAACACACTCTTTCACATCTTCCCTTGGAAATACGAACGGGGGACCAGAGTCCTTGCCGAGGTACTCTGTGTCGTCAGCATAGATCTCTCAAGTGCTCAGAACAGTGCCTGGAACAGGCTAAGCGCTCTGCCGAGGTGGGATAAGACCAAGGAGAAAACAAACACGCATAGGCAGTCCCCTCCCTCGTGGCCAGCACCTAGGCAACTGCTGGGGATGGTGAGGCAGGGGAGGGATCCCTTCCTTCCCCCGACGAGGACGACGACGACGGTGCCCGGCTCCCCCTCCCTCCTCAGGACTTCCCGCTGGCATCAAGAAAACCTCCCTGCCGGATTCTGGCTGGTGCCGGCTAGGAACCCAGTGCCTCAGGGAGAGGCCCTGGCACATCTCCCTGGATACTTGGACGGGCTTCAGGTCAAAAGACTCTGCCTCCTCACCTATATGGCAACAGGGACTGCACACCCGTGGAGCCGCTTGAGGACTTGCAAAGCATCAAAGGTGTTCGGACCGCAACCAAGTTTCGAGGACACGCACGGCCACTACTTTACCAAGGAAACCTCTCACATGGCGAGCTCATGGATCAATATCCATGCGATGACTTAGGCAGAATCATCACGGTAATCAGGAAGGTAATGATACTCAAGGTCACCATAATCTCCTTCGTTCCGGAGAGACACAACTCACCCCTCGGGGACCAAACACACGCTTAGGAGCCTGAGCTGCTCCAAGGGGCCTACACCACACCATCTTACGGAAAACGTAAAGCACCAGTCAGCTCGAGACGGGAGTGTGGGAAAGCCTCTGCTCTTAGGCCTTTGCTTTCAGTGAGGTCAAGGTGCTGCCTTCAGGATGTTTTCAGCCTTTGAGACACGATTGGAACTCTCTACTGAAATGAGATATTCCCGTGCAACAGAACGCATTCCTTGCAAAGAACTGGGTCCCTGACGCGGTCCGGACTCCACACGGGCCGCAGCACCACACTCACGCGCACACGCTCCCCCCAACAACCGGGGAGAGGTACAACCCATGCAATGAAAGACCGTTTGCCCAAGACCTCATTTCCAAAGGAGGCTGAGAGACGAGCACTGCCTGCTCCAGTACACACGCACTGGTTTCTAGGGACCCGCTGGGCTCCGAGTCACTTCTCCCTCGTGCTGCCTGGTGAGTCCCGGAGGAGATGTGATTGCCCAGGACTGAAACTCTTGAAACACGGAACGAATGCAACACAGGAGGCGCTCCACGGAAACGGGAAGCACCACGCCCCACGGATAGGAAGAACATAACCCACAAGTCTGCCTTTGACGAGGAGCTTTTCCATCCACCTTCCTCGCCAGAGTGCGAAGAAGACGTTCCCACCCAACATGTCCCAAAGAGAAGACTTTGGACTCCATCCACAACACCCAGTTCTCTTCAGCACACATCTCCAAGTAGGAAAGAGTCTGGACCACTCTCTAAAACACAGAAGCGCCACTTATTCCTGGCTCCCTGGCTCCGAGTTCATTGATGGAATGCACAGTGCCTTCAGAAATGAAGAGCTCACCAGGGACTTGCACTTGCCCTAATCCAGACTCCTACCCCCTAGTCCCATTGACTCCCACGATAGAGGACCCCCTTTCGCCACAAGCGGGGTGAGATCTCCCCCTCCCCATCAGAGGGTGCAACTCTGCCACCAGGGGCGGGGTGGGGCGGGGCGGGGCGCGGCGGGGCTGGGCAGGGCAGGAGAGCAGGTGTGGAGGGGGGAGGCAGGAGGCCTGTGTTCACCTGCTGCTTCCACTCTCCATCCCTTCAACACCGTCCCCTGCTGGCCTCCAGCAACTCAGGCCCACCACCCTGACTCTCCCTGGAATGTTTCTCTGGACTCTCACGTCCCTTGTACTTCATTTTCACAGGCAGGAATGATTCCTCCTGCTCAAGGCTGCGACTTCCCTGGCCCTGCCTTGACACTTTCCCACAACCGCAGGTCCACGCTTTCCTTCCTTCCATCGTTCCTTCGTTCCTTTGTGCGTTCCCACCTCCACCCACCAACCACCAACCCAGTCAGACCTCCATGGGCACTCAGGGCACCACCCCTCTCGACCTGAGCCACTCCCCACAGCCTGAGCCTAACCCCTTACTCGATCTGGGGCCCTCCTCCTCCAGGGAACCGGGGTCCAACCCAGAAAGCCCACTCCTGAGGCCTCCAGACCACAGCCGCAAAGGAGCCCAAGAAGAAGCCCGGAGCACCGGGGGGCGGGGGGGGTGCTCATGGAAGTGGAAGACAGAGAGGGGCAGGGGGGAAGGCCACGTGCGACCTTGTCGCGAGGGTCCCTACCTTGGCAGCACCGCGACTGAGGCAGGTCCTGGAGGGAGGCTGTGGGTCTCAGCTGCTCCACCTTTAGGCTTCTCCCAGATGGTCTTTCGGGGGCGCCGGGGTGGGGGCATCGCATCGCGCTCTGCCCCAGCCAGTGCTGGCACTCCACCAGCGCGGCCAAAGACCGAGGCGCCCGGGAAGCGCGTCCCGCGCCCTGGCCTCTGGCTCCAGGAGCAGCAGGAGCAGCAGGGCCGCCGCCCTCCGAGGCTGGAGGCTCCTGGCTCCCAGTCTTCTCCACGCGGGGCTCCGCCCGCGCTCCCGCGAGCGCTCCCGCCTGCACTACCGCTCCCCCTACCGCCAATGCCGTGGCTACCCCGTCGCAGGCGCCAGGCAGCAGCATGGCGCCGGTCGGGGGCTGAGGTGGGCGTCAGTCCCTGGCTGGCCCAGACACTTGGGGGCTTGGGGCGGCAGGCGGGCTGGGAGCCAACTCACAGCACGCTGCAGCCTCAGCTGTGTCCCTCGCCGGGCTCCGGCCCCGGCCCACGCGCATGCGCGCACTCGTGCGCGCGCTCCCGCACACCTGCTTGGGCCCAGGATCCAAGCCGCCCCACCCCCCCGCCAGGGGACACAGCTCCTGGGCGCCAGGGTCTGCACCACCGCACCTCCCTGTGCCCACCAGATGCTCTGACCCACTGCCCGCCAGCCTGACAGCCGGGAGCCAGGCAGAGGGCTCCAGAGACCAGGCCAGTGGGACAGGGACTAGCAGGTGTCTCCTCCCAAGGTGGACACCTCCCTGTCACCCCTCAAGAGACCCAGGAACCTTTTGCAAAGCTGGTTTCCCAGGGAGGTGGCTGGACGTGAACCCAGTGATCCCTCTTGCATCCCAGGCCTCTGTGTTTCTTGGTCACTCTGCCTCACATTCCCGCCAACCGTGGACACCAACAGCCGTGCACCCTCCTCGCTCGTGACCCGTGACCGCAAGGGCAGCCCTAAGGGACAGGGAGACACACTGGGCACACGAGACTCCTTCCACCTCCCTTCTCCTTGAAAGGCCGGTGCTTTTCAGCTCTGCATGCCCTTCCCATGGCCCTACCTGCACTGCACCACCAGCGGTCCCACCCTCAAGTCCACCCTGCCACCGCTGACTGTGGCACGTCCTTCGACTCTGTGGAACCGCCTGTCCACCTCCACTACCCCCCAACCCCCATGTTTTCTTCACAGTGTGCCTCAGATCCCAACTCCTCCGTGCCATTTTTCTTTTCTTGGGTTTCAATTGCTTTGCAACGTTTCTTTCTTTTGCTGAGAGAGAGAGAGAGAGAGAGAGGCCATCACCCATGCGATTGTGCAGCAAGCATCGACTGAACGTGCAAGGCGTACCAGAGCCTGCTCTGGAGGGCCAGTGTGCAGAGGTGGGCAAGGAAACGTATGTCTGAGGATTCAAGGGGAGCCACAGGACTACCGTCCAGGGTGAGGAGGAGTAGAGAGACCAAGCAGTCAAGGCTTTCGACGAAAGGAGCATCAAGGGCACGAACCTACGCAGCCCTGGAAGGAGAGCAGGGAGTCACGGACATATGGATCATCGAAGGCCAGTCCCAATGGGCAGCCTTCATCACGTGTCCTCACCTGAGGACTTGCAAAGAGGCACCCCCAGACTGGACCTGGTAGAAACAGGACTGACAGCAAAAGCACAACACTGGTCTGTGGACTTCATGGTCATGGGAAGGACACCATCCCACAAGCCCCACCGAGGGACTCTGGACTCTGGCGACTTGGACTTACTGTGGACCCTCAGGACCTGTCAGGACTCTTGCAAGTGCACAAGGGAAGACAAAACTAAGCCACACACCAAGGAGAACGGAGATGCAAAACCTTTCTCCCCCCAGGGGCAACGTCAACGATTCGCATGCTATACAAATGCAAATGCCCTCTGCGAGCATTAGAAAGGTCACCAGTTTTCCGCCTCCTTTATCAGTCTCCTACCACAAGTGCACTAGGGTTCCCTTGGCTCCATAGGGACCATTTGCCTGCATTCTCCGTGGGAGCAGCTTCCTTTCCTACCAGAACCCTCACGTGTGTCTCCCTGTCATGGCACGTACTGATAGATACGAGAATGACATTTCCCTCTCATTTTGAACATTGTGCTGATGCCTCCCTCCTGGCTCTGCGTCTCCACTGAGAAGACTGTTTGGCTCAGTTTACATGGTGTGTGTGTGCGTGTGTGTGTGTGTGTGTGTGTGTGTGTGTGTGTATGTGTTTCTGTGTGTGTATGCACATACATATATATACACACACACGAAAGTGTGTACGTATATGCAGACGTGTATGTGTATGTCCATAGGTATCCACAGGGACACACAGGTAGATAGATGTATATATAAACCTAGCTGTTTTCTCTTTTGAAAAGACACACTGCAAACTCTGTGGGCCGCCTGGATGACTCAGCTGGGTAATGGTCCGACTTCGGGTCACGTCAGGCTCTCAGGCTTCCTGAGCTGAGTCGCGCCTAGTGCTCCGTGCTGACAGCTCAGAGCCTGGAACCTGATTCCCTTCTGGGTTTCCTCTCTCTCTCCCTGCCCCTCCCTCGCTTGTGCTCTCTCTGTCTCTCTCGCTTTCTCTCAGACGTGAACATTAAAAAAGAAACAGAAGCATGTGGCTCTGGATCTCGGCTCACGTCACGATCTCACAGTTTGTGAGGCTGAGCCTCCACAAGGAGCCCCCACCTCAAGATGGGCGCCAACGATGCGGAGCCCGCTGGCCCTCCTCTCTCTCTCCCTCCCTGCGTGCCCTATCCCTGCTCACGGGCACACATGCATGCGTCCACTCTCTCTCTGTCTCTCGGAATGAATGAAAGAAACAGAGAACCTCAAATGATAACACTAAAGGAACACCGTCGAGTTCATTACTACAGCGAATGAGTGGCTGTGCCCGTGGCCAGCACCTGCCCTGGGGAACGTTCTATTTCCTATCTGTTCATGTTTCTTCACTCTGGAGACACAGGGAGCCAGAGAGCAAGCCGGTAAGCCAGTGACCGCCAGTGGGGGAGGGGCAGAGAAGCAGAGAGCCAGACACACACAGAATCTGAAAACAGGCTCCAGGGCCTGAGCAGGGGGCACAGAGCCCAGCGCAGGGCTGGAACTCGGGAACCGCGAGGGCGTGACCTGAGCCCGAGTCGGAAGCTCAACCCACTGAACCACCCAGGCGCCCGGGGAAGGTTCCATTCAGGAGTCCACTCCATCCATCCCCGCCCATTTCCGCAAGGTCAGAGCCCTTACGACACATACCACCAGGAAGGATGCTATACAACTGTCCACAACCTGCCCTCTGTCTTCCAAAGAGGCTGCCCTGACGATATCTAGCAAAGAGGGCGCTCTGATCAAAAGGCCCACGGATAAAGGTCACGCCTGCCTACCTACCCTTAGGGCCTGATGACTCCCCAGGTTCCCCTTGCAGCGCACTTTGTCCCATTGGAAACGTCGTGCCTTTGGGTTCCAAGGTGCCCTGCAGCTGAGCGCGGGCCACCGGGAACGACCTCACCGCAGCTACCTACCAGGAGACAGCTTGGCACCCTTCACCCTTCCTGCAGGCCCTGTGCTCAGGGTCTCGGGCCAGCCAGGGCGCAGGACACAAGCAGAGAACGTTAGCATTTGAGGACGCAGAAACGGCCTCGGGGTTCCCCTACTCGGGGACCACGTTCACCACCTGATCGCCGGCGACGTTGGCAACTGGCACACAGGGCGACGGGGAGTGTGGACCGCATGGAATGAGGGCTCTCGGCCGCATCTCCTGCAATTCAGAGGGGCAACTGGCAAAGGTCACCTCAGTCACCAGCTCCCAAGAAGCCTCCCTGCGGAAGGGATGGTGCCATCGACAGCCTGTTCCTCCTTCCAGCCCTGCCTGGGTTTCAGGGGGAGCACAGCACCGGCGGGGGGGGCGGGGGTCCTGGGAAGGTCCAGCTGACCCATGCCCCCCGCTGTGCCGCCACCCTCACTAGGAGCCCCGCGTGTCACTGTCCAAAGTGTCTCAGGCTGGATGTGAAATGGTAGGGTTCCCCGCAGAGAGCGTGACTCAGGCCCTAGAGCCTATTTTGCTGGATTCCCCGTTTGAGGGCACACGCACGTCTCCAAGCCCACCTCTGCTCGCAGGACACGCACGCTAGGTGCAAATGCTTTCCCTGCCTCTCGACAGGCAGCAGTGGGAAAGCCAGCGGTGCAGCACGCTCATGTGGAGCCCGACTGCCTGGCTTCCTGCCTCGAGTCCTCCCGCTTCACAGCAGTGACCCCCGCAACACATTCTTTCACATCTTCCCTTGGAAATACGAACGGGGGACCAGAGTCCTTGCCGAGGTACTCTGTGTCGTCAGCATAGATCTCTCAAGTGCTCAGAACAGTGCCTGGAACAGGCTAAGCGCTCTGCCGAGGTGGGATAAGACCAAGGAGAAAACAAACACGCATAGGCAGTCCCCTCCCTCGTGGCCAGCACCTAGGCAACTGCTGGGGATGGTGAGGCAGGGGAGGGATCCCTTCCTTCCCCCGACGACGACGACGACGACGACGACGACGACGACGACGGTGCCCGGCTCCCCCTCCCTCCTCAGGACTTCCCGCTGGCATCAAGAAAACCTCCCTGCCGGATTCTGGCTGGTGCCGGCTAGGAACCCAGTGCCTCAGGGAGAGGCCCTGGCACATCTCCCTGGATACTTGGACGGGCTTCAGGTCAAAAGACTCTGCCTCCTCACCTATATGGCAACAGGGACTGCACACCCGTGGAGCCGCTTGAGGACTTGCAAAGCATCAAAGGTGTTCGGACCGCAACCAAGTTTCGAGGACACGCACGGCCACTACTTTACCAAGGAAACCTCTCACATGGCGAGCTCATGGATCAATATCCATGCGATGACTTAGGCAGAATCATCACGGTAATCAGGAAGGTAATGATACTCAAGGTCACCATAATCTCCTTCGTTCCGGAGAGACACAACTCACCCCTCGGGGACCAAACACACGCTTAGGAGCCTGAGCGGCTCCAAGGGGCCTACACCACACCATCTTACGGAAAACGTAAAGCACCAGTCAGCTCGAGACGGAAGTGTGGGAAAGCCTCTGCTCTTAGGCCTTTGCTTTCAGTGAGGTCAAGGTGCTGCCTTCAGGATGTTTTCAGCCTTTGAGACACGATTGGAACTCTCTACTGAAATGAGATATTCCCGTGCAACAGAACGCATTCCTTGCAAAGAACTGGGTCCCTGACGCGGTCCGGACTCCACACGGGCCGCAGCACCACACTCACGCGCACACGCTCCCCCCAACAACCGGGGAGAGGTACAACCCATGCAATGAAAGACCGTTTGCCCAAGACCTCATTTCCAAAGGAGGCTGAGAGACGAGCACTGCCTGCTCCAGTACACACGCACTGGTTTCTAGGGACCCGCTGGGCTCCGAGTCACTTCTCCCTCGTGCTGCCTGGTGAGTCCCGGAGGAGATGTGATTGCCCAGGACTGAAACTCTTGAAACACGGAACGAATGCAAGACAGGAGGCGCTCCACGGAAACGGGAAGCACCACGCCCCACGGATAGGAAGAACATAACCCACAAGTCTGCCTTTGACGAGGAGCTTTTCCATCCACCTTCCTCGCCAGAGTGCGAAGAAGACGTTCCCACCCAACATGTCCCAAAGAGAAGACTTTGGACTCCATCCACAACACCCAGTTCTCTTCAGCACACATCTCCAAGTAGGAAAGAGTCTGGACCACTCTCTAAAACACAGAAGCGCCACTTATTCCTGGCTCCCTGGCTCCGAGTTCATTGATGGAATGCACAGTGCCTTCAGAAATGAAGAGCTCACCAGGGACTTGCACTTGCCCTAATCCAGACTCCTACCCCCTAGTCCCATTGACTCCCACGATAGAGGACCCCCTTTCGCCACAAGCGGGGTGAGATCTCCCCCTCCCCATCAGAGGGTGCAACTCTGCCACCAGGGGCGGGGTGGGGCGGGGCGGGGCGGGGCGCGGCGGGGCTGGGCAGGGCAGGAGAGCAGGTGTGTAGGGGGGAGGCAGGAGGCCTGTGTTCACCTGCTGCTTCCACTCTCCATCCCTTCAACACCGTCCCCTGCTGGCCTCCAGCAACTCAGGCCCACCACCCTGACTCTCCCTGGAATGTTTCTCTGGACTCTCACGTCCCTTGTACTTCATTTTCACAGGCAGGAATGATTCCTCCTGCTCAAGGCTGCGACTTCCCTGGCCCTGCCTTGACACTTTCCCACAACCGCAGGTCCACGCTTTCCTTCCTTCCATCGTTCCTTCGTTCCTTTGTGCGTTCCCACCTCCACCCACCAACCACCAACCCAGTCAGACCTCCATGGGCACTCAGGGCACCACCCCTCTCGACCTGAGCCACTCCCCACAGCCTGAGCCTAACCCCTTACTCGATCTGGGGCCCTCCTCCTCCAGGGAACCGGGGTCCAACCCAGAAAGCCCACTCCTGAGGCCTCCAGACCACAGCCGCAAAGGAGCCCAAGAAGAAGCCCGGAGCACCGGGGGGCGGGGGGGGTGCTCATGGAAGTGGAAGACAGAGAGGGGCACGGGGGAAGGCCACGTGCGACCTTGTCGCGAGGGTCCCTACCTTGGCAGCACCGCGACTGAGGCAGGTCCTGGAGGGAGGCTGTGGGTCTCAGCTGCTCCACCTTTAGGCTTCTCCCAGATGGTCTTTCGGGGGCGCCGGGGTGGGGGCATCGCATCGCGCTCTGCCCCAGCCAGTGCTGGCACTCCACCAGCGCGGCCAAAGACCGAGGCGCCCGGGAAGCGCGTCCCGCGCCCTGGCCTCTGGCTCCAGGAGCAGCAGGAGCAGCAGGGCCGCCGCCCTCCGAGGCTGGAGGCTCCTGGCTCCCAGTCTTCTCCACGCGGGGCTCCGCCCGCGCTCCCGCGAGCGCTCCCGCCTGCACTACCGCTCCCCCTACCGCCAATGCCGTGGCTACCCCGTCGCAGGCGCCAGGCAGCAGCATGGCGCCGGTCGGGGGCTGAGGTGGGCGTCAGTCCCTGGCTGGCCCAGACACTTGGGGGCTTGGGGCGGCAGGCGGGCTGGGAGCCAACTCACAGCACCGCTGCAGCCTCAGCTGTGTCCCTCGCCGGGCTCCGGCCCCGGCCCACGCGCATGCGCGCACTCGTGCGCGCGCTCCCGCACACCTGCTTGGGCCCAGGATCCAAGCCGCCCCACCCCCCCGCCAGGGGACACAGCTCCTGGGCGCCAGGGTCTGCACCACCGCACCTCCCTGTGCCCACCAGATGCTCTGACCCACTGCCCGCCAGCCTGACAGCCGGGAGCCAGGCAGAGGGCTCCAGAGACCAGGCCAGTGGGACAGGGACTAGCAGGTGTCTCCTCCCAAGGTGGACACCTCCCTGTCACCCCTCAAGAGACCCAGGAACCTTTTGCAAAGCTGGTTTCCCAGGGAGGTGGCTGGACGTGAACCCAGTGATCCCTCTTGCATCCCAGGCCTCTGTGTTTCTTGGTCACTCTGCCTCACATTCCCGCCAACCGTGGACACCAACAGCCGTGCACCCTCCTCGCTCGTGACCCGTGACCGCAAGGGCAGCCCTAAGGGACAGGGAGACACACTGGGCACACGAGACTCCTTCCACCTCCCTTCTCCTTGAAAGGCCGGTGCTTTTCAGCTCTGCATGCCCTTCCCATGGCCCTACCTGCACTGCACCACCAGCGGTCCCACCCTCAAGTCCACCCTGCCACCGCTGACTGTGGCACGTCCTTCGACTCTGTGGAACCGCCTGTCCACCTCCACTACCCCCCAACCCCCATGTTTTCTTCACAGTGTGCCTCAGATCCCAACTCCTCCGTGCCATTTTTCTTTTCTTGGGTTTCAATTGCTTTTCAACGTTTCTTTCTTTTGCTGAGAGAGAGAGAGAGAGAGGCCATCACCCATGCGATTGTGCAGCAAGCATCGACTGAACGTGCAAGGCGTACCAGAGCCTGCTCTGGAGGGCCAGTGTGCAGAGGTGGGCAAGGAAACGTATGTCTGAGGATTCAAGGGGAGCCACAGGACTACCGTCCAGGGTGAGGAGGAGTAGAGAGACCAAGCAGTCAAGGCTTTCGACGAAAGGAGCATCAAGGGCACGAACCTACGCAGCCCTGGAAGGAGAGCAGGGAGTCACGGACATATGGATCATCGAAGGCCAGTCCCAATGGGCAGCCTTCATCACGTGTCCTCACCTGAGGACTTGCAAAGAGGCACCCCCAGACTGGACCTGGTAGAAACAGGACTGACAGCAAAAGCACAACACTGGTCTGTGGACTTCATGCTCATGGGAAGGACACCATCCCACAAGCCCCACCGAGGGACTCTGGACTCTGGCGACTTGGACTTACTGTGGACCCTCAGGACCTGTCAGGACTCTTGCAAGTGCACAAGGGAAGACAAAACTAAGCCACACACCAAGGAGAACGGAGATGCAAAACCTTTCTCCCCCCAGGGGCAACGTCAACGATTCGCATGCTATACAAATGCAAATGCCCTCTGCGAGCATTAGAAAGGTCACCAGTTTTCCGCCTCCTTTATCAGTCTCCTACCACAAGTGCACTAGGGTTCCCTTGGCTCCATAGGGACCATTTGCCTGCATTCTCCGTGGGAGCAGCTTCCTTTCCTACCAGAACCCTCACGTGTGTCTCCCTGTCATGGCACGTACTGATAGATACGAGAATGACATTTCCCTCTCATTTTGAACATTGTGCTGATGCCTCCCTCCTGGCTCTGCGTCTCCACTGAGAAGACTGTTTGGCTCAGTTTACATGGTGTGTGTGTGCGTGTGTGTGTGTGTGTGTGTGTGTGTGTGTGTGTGTGTATGTGTTTCTGTGTGTGTATGCACATACATATATATACACACACACGAAAGTGTGTACGTATATGCAGACGTGTATGTGTATGTCCATAGGTATCCACAGGGACACACAGGTAGATAGATGTATATATAAACCTAGCTGTTTTCTCTTTTGAAAAGACACACTGCAAACTCTGTGGGCCGCCTGGATGACTCAGCTGGGTAATGGTCCGACTTCGGGTCACGTCAGGCTCTCAGGCTTCCTGAGCTGAGTCGCGCCTAGTGCTCCGTGCTGACAGCTCAGAGCCTGGAACCTGATTCCCTTCTGGGTTTCCTCTCTCTCTCCCTGCCCCTCCCTCGCTTGTGCTCTCTCTGTCTCTCTCGCTTTCTCTCAGACGTGAACATTAAAAAAGAAACAGAAGCATGTGGCTCTGGATCTCGGCTCACGTCACGATCTCACAGTTTGTGAGGCTGAGCCTCCACAAGGAGCCCCCACCTCAAGATGGGCGCCAACGATGCGGAGCCCGCTGGCCCTCCTCTCTCTCTCCCTCCCTGCGTGCCCTATCCCTGCTCACGGGCACACATGCATGCGTCCACTCTCTCTCTGTCTCTCGGAATGAATGAAAGAAACAGAGAACCTCAAATGATAACACTAAAGGAACACCGTCGAGTTCATTACTACAGCGAATGAGTGGCTGTGCCCGTGGCCAGCACCTGCCCTGGGGAACGTTCTATTTCCTATCTGTTCATGTTTCTTCACTCTGGAGACACAGGGAGCCAGAGAGCAAGCCGGTAAGCCAGTGACCGCCAGTGGGGGAGGGGCAGAGAAGCAGAGAGCCAGACACACACAGAATCTGAAAACAGGCTCCAGGGCCTGAGCAGGGGGCACAGAGCCCAGCGCAGGGCTGGAACTCGGGAACCGCGAGGGCGTGACCTGAGCCCGAGTCGGAAGCTCAACCCACTGAACCACCCAGGCGCCCGGGGAAGGTTCCATTCAGGAGTCCACTCCATCCATCCCCGCCCATTTCCGCAAGGTCAGAGCCCTTACGACACATACCACCAGGAAGGATGCTATACAACTGTCCACAACCTGCCCTCTGTCTTCCAAAGAGGCTGCCCTGACGATATCTAGCAAAGAGGGCGCTCTGATCAAAAGGCCCACGGATAAAGGTCACGCCTGCCTACCCACCCTTAGGGCCTGATGACTCCCCAGGTTCCCCTTGCAGCGCACTTTGTCCCATTGGAAACGTCGTGCCTTTGGGTTCCAAGGTGCCCTGCAGCTGAGCGCGGGCCACCGGGAACGACCTCACCGCAGCTACCTACCAGGAGACAGCTTGGCACCCTTCACCCTTCCTGCAGGCCCTGTGCTCAGGGTCTCGGGCCAGCCAGGGCGCAGGACACAAGCAGAGAACGTTAGCATTTGAGGACGCAGAAACGGCCTCGGGGTTCCCCTACTCGGGGACCACGTTCACCACCTGATCGCCGGCGACGTTGGCAACTGGCACACAGGGCGACGGGGAGTGTGGACCGCATGGAATGAGGGCTCTCGGCCGCATCTCCTGCAATTCAGAGGGGCAACTGGCAAAGGTCACCTCAGTCACCAGCTCCCAAGAAGCCTCCCTGCGGAAGGGATGGTGCCATCGACAGCCTGTTCCTCCTTCCAGCCCTGCCTGGGTTTCAGGGGGAGCACAGCACCGGCGGGGGGGGCGGGGGTCCTGGGAAGGTCCAGCTGACCCATGCCCCCCGCTGTGCCGCCACCCTCACTAGGAGCCCCGCGTGTCACTGTCCAAAGTGTCTCAGGCTGGATGTGAAATGGTAGGGTTCCCCGCAGAGAGCGTGACTCAGGCCCTAGAGCCTATTTTGCTGGATTCCCCGTTTGAGGGCACACGCACGTCTCCAAGCCCACCTCTGCTCGCAGGACACGCACGCTAGGTGCAAATGCTTTCCCTGCCTCTCGACAGGCAGCAGTGGGAAAGCCAGCGGTGCAGCACGCTCATGTGGAGCCCGACTGCCTGGCTTCCTGCCTCGAGTCCTCCCGCTTCACAGCAGTGACCCCCGCAACACATTCTTTCACATCTTCCCTTGGAAATACGAACGGGGGACCAGAGTCCTTGCCGAGGTACTCTGTGTCGTCAGCATAGATCTCTCAAGTGCTCAGAACAGTGCCTGGAACAGGCTAAGCGCTCTGCCGAGGTGGGATAAGACCAAGGAGAAAACAAACACGCATAGGCAGTCCCCTCCCTCGTGGCCAGCACCTAGGCAACTGCTGGGGATGGTGAGGCAGGGGAGGGATCCCTTCCTTCCCCCGACGACGACGACGACGACGACGACGACGACGACGACGAAGGTGCCCGGCTCCCCCTCCCTCCTCAGGACTTCCCGCTGGCATCAAGAAAACCTCCCTGCCGGATTCTGGCTGGTGCCGGCTAGGAACCCAGTGCCTCAGGGAGAGGCCCTGGCACATCTCCCTGGATACTTGGACGGGCTTCAGGTCAAAAGACTCTGCCTCCTCACCTATATGGCAACAGGGACTGCACACCCGTGGAGCCGCTTGAGGACTTGCAAAGCATCAAAGGTGTTCGGACCGCAACCAAGTTTCGAGGACACGCACGGCCACTACTTTACCAAGGAAACCTCTCACATGGCGAGCTCATGGATCAATATCCATGCGATGACTTAGGCAGAATCATCACGGTAATCAGGAAGGTAATGATACTCAAGGTCACCATAATCTCCTTCGTTCCGGAGAGACACAACTCACCCCTCGGGGACCAAACACACGCTTAGGAGCCTGAGCGGCTCCAAGGGGCCTACACCACACCATCTTACGGAAAACGTAAAGCACCAGTCAGCTCGAGACGGAAGTGTGGGAAAGCCTCTGCTCTTAGGCCTTTGCTTTCAGTGAGGTCAAGGTGCTGCCTTCAGGATGTTTTCAGCCTTTGAGACACGATTGGAACTCTCTACTGAAATGAGATATTCCCGTGCAACAGAACGCATTCCTTGCAAAGAACTGGGTCCCTGACGCGGTCCGGACTCCACACGGGCCGCAGCACCACACTCACGCGCACACGCTCCCCCCAACAACCGGGGAGAGGTACAACCCATGCAATGAAAGACCGTTTGCCCAAGACCTCATTTCCAAAGGAGGCTGAGAGACGAGCACTGCCTGCTCCAGTACACACGCACTGGTTTCTAGGGACCCGCTGGGCTCCGAGTCACTTCTCCCTCGTGCTGCCTGGTGAGTCCCGGAGGAGATGTGATTGCCCAGGACTGAAACTCTTGAAACACGGAACGAATGCAAGACAGGAGGCGCTCCACGGAAACGGGAAGCACCACGCCCCACGGATAGGAAGAACATAACCCACAAGTCTGCCTTTGACGAGGAGCTTTTCCATCCACCTTCCTCGCCAGAGTGCGAAGAAGACGTTCCCACCCAACATGTCCCAAAGAGAAGACTTTGGACTCCATCCACAACACCCAGTTCTCTTCAGCACACATCTCCAAGTAGGAAAGAGTCTGGACCACTCTCTAAAACACAGAAGCGCCACTTATTCCTGGCTCCCTGGCTCCGAGTTCATTGATGGAATGCACAGTGCCTTCAGAAATGAAGAGCTCACCAGGGACTTGCACTTGCCCTAATCCAGACTCCTACCCCCTAGTCCCATTGACTCCCACGATAGAGGACCCCCTTTCGCCACAAGCGGGGTGAGATCTCCCCCTCCCCATCAGAGGGTGCAACTCTGCCACCAGGGGCGGGGTGGGGCGGGGCGGGGCGGGGCGCGGCGGGGCTGGGCAGGGCAGGAGAGCAGGTGTGTAGGGGGGAGGCAGGAGGCCTGTGTTCACCTGCTGCTTCCACTCTCCATCCCTTCAACACCGTCCCCTGCTGGCCTCCAGCAACTCAGGCCCACCACCCTGACTCTCCCTGGAATGTTTCTCTGGACTCTCACGTCCCTTGTACTTCATTTTCACAGGCAGGAATGATTCCTCCTGCTCAAGGCTGCGACTTCCCTGGCCCTGCCTTGACACTTTCCCACAACCGCAGGTCCACGCTTTCCTTCCTTCCATCGTTCCTTCGTTCCTTTGTGCGTTCCCACCTCCACCCACCAACCACCAACCCAGTCAGACCTCCATGGGCACTCAGGGCACCACCCCTCTCGACCTGAGCCACTCCCCACAGCCTGAGCCTAACCCCTTACTCGATCTGGGGCCCTCCTCCTCCAGGGAACCGGGGTCCAACCCAGAAAGCCCACTCCTGAGGCCTCCAGACCACAGCCGCAAAGGAGCCCAAGAAGAAGCCCGGAGCACCGGGGGGCGGGGGGGGTGCTCATGGAAGTGGAAGACAGAGAGGGGCACGGGGGAAGGCCACGTGCGACCTTGTCGCGAGGGTCCCTACCTTGGCAGCACCGCGACTGAGGCAGGTCCTGGAGGGAGGCTGTGGGTCTCAGCTGCTCCACCTTTAGGCTTCTCCCAGATGGTCTTTCGGGGGCGCCGGGGTGGGGGCATCGCATCGCGCTCTGCCCCAGCCAGTGCTGGCACTCCACCAGCGCGGCCAAAGACCGAGGCGCCCGGGAAGCGCGTCCCGCGCCCTGGCCTCTGGCTCCAGGAGCAGCAGGAGCAGCAGGGCCGCCGCCCTCCGAGGCTGGAGGCTCCTGGCTCCCAGTCTTCTCCACGCGGGGCTCCGCCCGCGCTCCCGCGAGCGCTCCCGCCTGCACTACCGCTCCCCCTACCGCCAATGCCGTGGCTACCCCGTCGCAGGCGCCAGGCAGCAGCATGGCGCCGGTCGGGGGCTGAGGTGGGCGTCAGTCCCTGGCTGGCCCAGACACTTGGGGGCTTGGGGCGGCAGGCGGGCTGGGAGCCAACTCACAGCACCGCTGCAGCCTCAGCTGTGTCCCTCGCCGGGCTCCGGCCCCGGCCCACGCGCATGCGCGCACTCGTGCGCGCGCTCCCGCACACCTGCTTGGGCCCAGGATCCAAGCCGCCCCACCCCCCCGCCAGGGGACACAGCTCCTGGGCGCCAGGGTCTGCACCACCGCACCTCCCTGTGCCCACCAGATGCTCTGACCCACTGCCCGCCAGCCTGACAGCCGGGAGCCAGGCAGAGGGCTCCAGAGACCAGGCCAGTGGGACAGGGACTAGCAGGTGTCTCCTCCCAAGGTGGACACCTCCCTGTCACCCCTCAAGAGACCCAGGAACCTTTTGCAAAGCTGGTTTCCCAGGGAGGTGGCTGGACGTGAACCCAGTGATCCCTCTTGCATCCCAGGCCTCTGTGTTTCTTGGTCACTCTGCCTCACATTCCCGCCAACCGTGGACACCAACAGCCGTGCACCCTCCTCGCTCGTGACCCGTGACCGCAAGGGCAGCCCTAAGGGACAGGGAGACACACTGGGCACACGAGACTCCTTCCACCTCCCTTCTCCTTGAAAGGCCGGTGCTTTTCAGCTCTGCATGCCCTTCCCATGGCCCTACCTGCACTGCACCACCAGCGGTCCCACCCTCAAGTCCACCCTGCCACCGCTGACTGTGGCACGTCCTTCGACTCTGTGGAACCGCCTGTCCACCTCCACTACCCCCCAACCCCCATGTTTTCTTCACAGTGTGCCTCAGATCCCAACTCCTCCGTGCCATTTTTCTTTTCTTGGGTTTCAATTGCTTTTCAACGTTTCTTTCTTTTGCTGAGAGAGAGAGAGAGAGAGGCCATCACCCATGCGATTGTGCAGCAAGCATCGACTGAACGTGCAAGGCGTACCAGAGCCTGCTCTGGAGGGCCAGTGTGCAGAGGTGGGCAAGGAAACGTATGTCTGAGGATTCAAGGGGAGCCACAGGACTACCGTCCAGGGTGAGGAGGAGTAGAGAGACCAAGCAGTCAAGGCTTTCGACGAAAGGAGCATCAAGGGCACGAACCTACGCAGCCCTGGAAGGAGAGCAGGGAGTCACGGACATATGGATCATCGAAGGCCAGTCCCAATGGGCAGCCTTCATCACGTGTCCTCACCTGAGGACTTGCAAAGAGGCACCCCCAGACTGGACCTGGTAGAAACAGGACTGACAGCAAAAGCACAACACTGGTCTGTGGACTTCATGCTCATGGGAAGGACACCATCCCACAAGCCCCACCGAGGGACTCTGGACTCTGGCGACTTGGACTTACTGTGGACCCTCAGGACCTGTCAGGACTCTTGCAAGTGCACAAGGGAAGACAAAACTAAGCCACACACCAAGGAGAACGGAGATGCAAAACCTTTCTCCCCCCAGGGGCAACGTCAACGATTCGCATGCTATACAAATGCAAATGCCCTCTGCGAGCATTAGAAAGGTCACCAGTTTTCCGCCTCCTTTATCAGTCTCCTACCACAAGTGCACTAGGGTTCCCTTGGCTCCATAGGGACCATTTGCCTGCATTCTCCGTGGGAGCAGCTTCCTTTCCTACCAGAACCCTCACGTGTGTCTCCCTGTCATGGCACGTACTGATAGATACGAGAATGACATTTCCCTCTCATTTTGAACATTGTGCTGATGCCTCCCTCCTGGCTCTGCGTCTCCACTGAGAAGACTGTTTGGCTCAGTTTACATGGTGTGTGTGTGCGTGTGTGTGTGTGTGTGTGTGTGTGTGTGTGTGTGTATGTGTTTCTGTGTGTGTATGCACATACATATATATACACACACACGAAAGTGTGTACGTATATGCAGACGTGTATGTGTATGTCCATAGGTATCCACAGGGACACACAGGTAGATAGATGTATATATAAACCTAGCTGTTTTCTCTTTTGAAAAGACACACTGCAAACTCTGTGGGCCGCCTGGATGACTCAGCTGGGTAATGGTCCGACTTCGGGTCACGTCAGGCTCTCAGGCTTCCTGAGCTGAGTCGCGCCTAGTGCTCCGTGCTGACAGCTCAGAGCCTGGAACCTGATTCCCTTCTGGGTTTCCTCTCTCTCTCCCTGCCCCTCCCTCGCTTGTGCTCTCTCTGTCTCTCTCGCTTTCTCTCAGACGTGAACATTAAAAAAGAAACAGAAGCATGTGGCTCTGGATCTCGGCTCACGTCACGATCTCACAGTTTGTGAGGCTGAGCCTCCACAAGGAGCCCCCACCTCAAGATGGGCGCCAACGATGCGGAGCCCGCTGGCCCTCCTCTCTCTCTCCCTCCCTGCGTGCCCTATCCCTGCTCACGGGCACACATGCATGCGTCCACTCTCTCTCTGTCTCTCGGAATGAATGAAAGAAACAGAGAACCTCAAATGATAACACTAAAGGAACACCGTCGAGTTCATTACTACAGCGAATGAGTGGCTGTGCCCGTGGCCAGCACCTGCCCTGGGGAACGTTCTATTTCCTATCTGTTCATGTTTCTTCACTCTGGAGACACAGGGAGCCAGAGAGCAAGCCGGTAAGCCAGTGACCGCCAGTGGGGGAGGGGCAGAGAAGCAGAGAGCCAGACACACACAGAATCTGAAAACAGGCTCCAGGGCCTGAGCAGGGGGCACAGAGCCCAGCGCAGGGCTGGAACTCGGGAACCGCGAGGGCGTGACCTGAGCCCGAGTCGGAAGCTCAACCCACTGAACCACCCAGGCGCCCGGGGAAGGTTCCATTCAGGAGTCCACTCCATCCATCCCCGCCCATTTCCGCAAGGTCAGAGCCCTTACGACACATACCACCAGGAAGGATGCTATACAACTGTCCACAACCTGCCCTCTGTCTTCCAAAGAGGCTGCCCTGACGATATCTAGCAAAGAGGGCGCTCTGATCAAAAGGCCCACGGATAAAGGTCACGCCTGCCTACCCACCCTTAGGGCCTGATGACTCCCCAGGTTCCCCTTGCAGCGCACTTTGTCCCATTGGAAACGTCGTGCCTTTGGGTTCCAAGGTGCCCTGCAGCTGAGCGCGGGCCACCGGGAACGACCTCACCGCAGCTACCTACCAGGAGACAGCTTGGCACCCTTCACCCTTCCTGCAGGCCCTGTGCTCAGGGTCTCGGGCCAGCCAGGGCGCAGGACACAAGCAGAGAACGTTAGCATTTGAGGACGCAGAAACGGCCTCGGGGTTCCCCTACTCGGGGACCACGTTCACCACCTGATCGCCGGCGACGTTGGCAACTGGCACACAGGGCGACGGGGAGTGTGGACCGCATGGAATGAGGGCTCTCGGCCGCATCTCCTGCAATTCAGAGGGGCAACTGGCAAAGGTCACCTCAGTCACCAGCTCCCAAGAAGCCTCCCTGCGGAAGGGATGGTGCCATCGACAGCCTGTTCCTCCTTCCAGCCCTGCCTCGGTTTCAGGGGGAGCACAGCACCGGCGGGGGGGGGCGGGGGTCCTGGGAAGGTCCAGCTGACCCATGCCCCCCGCTGTGCCGCCACCCTCACTAGGAGCCCCGCGTGTCACTGTCCAAAGTGTCTCAGGCTGGATGTGAAATGGTAGGGTTCCCCGCAGAGAGCGTGACTCAGGCCCTAGAGCCTATTTTGCTGGATTCCCCGTTTGAGGGCACACGCACGTCTCCAAGCCCACCTCTGCTCGCAGGACACGCACGCTAGGTGCAAATGCTTTCCCTGCCTCTCGACAGGCAGCAGTGGGAAAGCCAGCGGTGCAGCACGCTCATGTGGAGCCCGACTGCCTGGCTTCCTGCCTCGAGTCCTCCCGCTTCACAGCAGTGACCCCCGCAACACACTCTTTCACATCTTCCCTTGGAAATACGAACGGGGGACCAGAGTCCTTGCCGAGGTACTCTGTGTCGTCAGCATAGATCTCTCAAGTGCTCAGAACAGTGCCTGGAACAGGCTAAGCGCTCTGCCGAGGTGGGATAAGACCAAGGAGAAAACAAACACGCATAGGCAGTCCCCTCCCTCGTGGCCAGCACCTAGGCAACTGCTGGGGATGGTGAGGCAGGGGAGGGATCCCTTCCTTCCCCCGACGAGGACGACGACGACGGTGCCCGGCTCCCCCTCCCTCCTCAGGACTTCCCGCTGGCATCAAGAAAACCTCCCTGCCGGATTCTGGCTGGTGCCGGCTAGGAACCCAGTGCCTCAGGGAGAGGCCCTGGCACATCTCCCTGGATACTTGGACGGGCTTCAGGTCAAAAGACTCTGCCTCCTCACCTATATGGCAACAGGGACTGCACACCCGTGGAGCCGCTTGAGGACTTGCAAAGCATCAAAGGTGTTCGGACCGCAACCAAGTTTCGAGGACACGCACGGCCACTACTTTACCAAGGAAACCTCTCACATGGCGAGCTCATGGATCAATATCCATGCGATGACTTAGGCAGAATCATCACGGTAATCAGGAAGGTAATGATACTCAAGGTCACCATAATCTCCTTCGTTCCGGAGAGACACAACTCACCCCTCGGGGACCAAACACACGCTTAGGAGCCTGAGCTGCTCCAAGGGGCCTACACCACACCATCTTACGGAAAACGTAAAGCACCAGTCAGCTCGAGACGGGAGTGTGGGAAAGCCTCTGCTCTTAGGCCTTTGCTTTCAGTGAGGTCAAGGTGCTGCCTTCAGGATGTTTTCAGCCTTTGAGACACGATTGGAACTCTCTACTGAAATGAGATATTCCCGTGCAACAGAACGCATTCCTTGCAAAGAACTGGGTCCCTGACGCGGTCCGGACTCCACACGGGCCGCAGCACCACACTCACGCGCACACGCTCCCCCCAACAACCGGGGAGAGGTACAACCCATGCAATGAAAGACCGTTTGCCCAAGACCTCATTTCCAAAGGAGGCTGAGAGACGAGCACTGCCTGCTCCAGTACACACGCACTGGTTTCTAGGGACCCGCTGGGCTCCGAGTCACTTCTCCCTCGTGCTGCCTGGTGAGTCCCGGAGGAGATGTGATTGCCCAGGACTGAAACTCTTGAAACACGGAACGAATGCAACACAGGAGGCGCTCCACGGAAACGGGAAGCACCACGCCCCACGGATAGGAAGAACATAACCCACAAGTCTGCCTTTGACGAGGAGCTTTTCCATCCACCTTCCTCGCCAGAGTGCGAAGAAGACGTTCCCACCCAACATGTCCCAAAGAGAAGACTTTGGACTCCATCCACAACACCCAGTTCTCTTCAGCACACATCTCCAAGTAGGAAAGAGTCTGGACCACTCTCTAAAACACAGAAGCGCCACTTATTCCTGGCTCCCTGGCTCCGAGTTCATTGATGGAATGCACAGTGCCTTCAGAAATGAAGAGCTCACCAGGGACTTGCACTTGCCCTAATCCAGACTCCTACCCCCTAGTCCCATTGACTCCCACGATAGAGGACCCCCTTTCGCCACAAGCGGGGTGAGATCTCCCCCTCCCCATCAGAGGGTGCAACTCTGCCACCAGGGGCGGGGTGGGGCGGGGCGGGGCGGGGCGCGGCGGGGCGGGGCGCGGCGGGGCTGGGCAGGGCAGGAGAGCAGGTGTGGAGGGGGGAGGCAGGAGGCCTGTGTTCACCTGCTGCTTCCACTCTCCATCCCTTCAACACCGTCCCCTGCTCGCCTCCAGCAACTCAGGCCCACCACCCTGACTCTCCCTGGAATGTTTCTCTGGACTCTCACGTCCCTTGTACTTCATTTTCACAGGCAGGAATGATTCCTCCTGCTCAAGGCTGCGACTTCCCTGGCCCTGCCTTGACACTTTCCCACAACCGCAGGTCCACGCTTTCCTTCCTTCCATCGTTCCTTCGTTCCTTTGTGCGTTCCCACCTCCACCCACCAACCACCAACCCAGTCAGACCTCCATGGGCACTCAGGGCACCACCCCTCTCGACCTGAGCCACTCCCCACAGCCTGAGCCTAACCCCTTACTCGATCTGGGGCCCTCCTCCTCCAGGGAACCGGGGTCCAACCCAGAAAGCCCACTCCTGAGGCCTCCAGACCACAGCCGCAAAGGAGCCCAAGAAGAAGCCCGGAGCACCGGGGGGCGGGGGGGGTGCTCATGGAAGTGGAAGACAGAGAGGGGCACGGGGGAAGGCCACGTGCGACCTTGTCGCGAGGGTCCCTACCTTGGCAGCACCGCGACTGAGGCAGGTCCTGGAGGGAGGCTGTGGGTCTCAGCTGCTCCACCTTTAGGCTTCTCCCAGATGGTCTTTCGGGGGCGCCGGGGTGGGGGCATCGCATCGCGCTCTGCCCCAGCCAGTGCTGGCACTCCACCAGCGCGGCCAAAGACCGAGGCGCCCGGGAAGCGCGTCCCGCGCCCTGGCCTCTGGCTCCAGGAGCAGCAGGAGCAGCAGGGCCGCCGCCCTCCGAGGCTGGAGGCTCCTGGCTCCCAGTCTTCTCCACGCGGGGCTCCGCCCGCGCTCCCGCGAGCGCTCCCGCCTGCACTACCGCTCCCCCTACCGCCAATGCCGTGGCTACCCCGTCGCAGGCGCCAGGCAGCAGCATGGCGCCGGTCGGGGGCTGAGGTGGGCGTCAGTCCCTGGCTGGCCCAGACACTTGGGGGCTTGGGGCGGCAGGCGGGCTGGGAGCCAACTCACAGCACCGCTGCAGCCTCAGCTGTGTCCCTCGCCGGGCTCGGGCTCCGGCCCCGGCCCACGCGCATGCGCGCACTCGTGCGCGCGCTCCCGCACACCTGCTTGGGCCCAGGATCCAAGCCGCCGCATCCCCCCACCCCCACCCCCCCCGCCAGGGGACACAGCTCCTGGGCGCCAGGGTCTGCACCACCGCACCTCCCTGTGCCCACCAGATGCTCTGACCCACTGCCCGCCAGCCTGACAGCCGGGAGCCAGGCAGAGGGCTCCAGAGACCAGGCCAGTGGGACAGGGACTGGCAGGTGTCTCCTCCCAAGGTGGACACCTCCCTGTCACCCCTCCAGAGACCCAGGAACCTTTTGCAAAGCTGGTTTCCCAGGGAGGTGGCTGGACGTGAACCCAGTGATCCCTCTTGCATCCCAGGCCTCTGTGTTTCTTGGTCACTCTGCCTCACATTCCCGCCAACCGTGGACATCAACAGCCGTGCACCCTCCTCGCTCGTGACCCGTGACCGCAAGGGCAGCCCTAAGGGACAGGGAGACACACTGGGCACACGAGACTCCTTCCACCTCCCTTCTCCTTGAAAGGCCGGTGCTTTTCAGCTCTGCATGCCCTTCCCATGGCCCTACCTGCACTGCACCACCAGCGGTCCCACCCTCAAGTCCACCCTGCCACCGCTGACTGTGGCACGTCCTTCGACTCTGTGGAACCGCCTGTCCACCTCCACTACCCCCCAACCCCCATGTTTTCTTCACAGTGTGCCTCAGATCCCAACTCCTCCGTGCCATTTTTCTTTTCTTGGGTTTCAATTGCTTTTCAACGTTTCTTTCTTTTGCTGAGAGAGAGAGAGAGAGAGGCCATCACCCATGCGATTGTGCAGCAAGCATCGACTGAACGTGCAAGGCGTACCAGAGCCTGCTCTGGAGGGCCAGTGTGCAGAGGTGGGCAAGGAAACGTATGTCTGAGGATTCAAGGGGAGCCACAGGACTACCGTCCAGGGTGAGGAGGAGTAGAGAGACCAAGCAGTCAAGGCTTTCGACGAAAGGAGCATCAAGGGCACGAACCTACGCAGCCCTGGAAGGAGAGCAGGGAGTCACAGACATATGGATCATCGAAGGCCAGTCCCAATGGGCAGCCTTCATCACGTGTCCTCACCTGAGGACTTGCAAAGAGGCACCCCCAGACTGGACCTGGTAGAAACAGGACTGACAGCAAAAGCACAACACTGGTCTGTGGACTTCATGGTCATGGGAAGGACACCATCCCACAAGCCCCACCGAGGGACTCTGGACTCTGGCGACTTGGACTTACTGTGGACCCTCAGGACCTGTCAGGACTCTTGCAAGTGCACAAGGGAAGACAAAACTAAGCCACACACCAAGGAGAACGGAGATGCAAAACCTTTCTCCCCCCAGGGGCAACGTCAACGATTCGCATGCTATACAAATGCAAATGCCCTCTGCGAGCATTAGAAAGGTCACCAGTTTTCCGCCTCCTTTATCAGTCTCCTACCACAAGTGCACTAGGGTTCCCTTGGCTCCATAGGGAACATTTGCCTGCATTCTCCGTGGGAGCAGCTTCCTTTCCTACCAGAACCCTCACGTGTGTCTCCCTGTCATGGCACGTACTGATAGATACGAGAATGACATTTCCCTCTCATTTTGAACATTGTGCTGATGCCTCCCTCCTGGCTCTGCGTCTCCACTGAGAAGACTGTTTGGCTCAGTTTACATGGTGTGTGTGTGCGTGTGTGTGTGTGTGTGTGTGTGTGTGTGTGTATGTGTTTCTGTGTGTGTATGCACATACATATATATACACACACACGAAAGTGTGTACGTATATGCAGACGTGTATGTGTATGTCCATAGGTATCCACAGGGACACACAGGTAGATAGATGTATATATAAACCTAGCTGTTTTCTCTTTTGAAAAGACACACTGCAAACTCTGTGGGCCGCCTGGATGACTCAGCTGGGTAATGGTCCGACTTCGGGTCACGTCAGGCTCTCAGGCTTCCTGAGCTGAGTCGCGCCTAGTGCTCCGTGCTGACAGCTCAGAGCCTGGAACCTGATTCCCTTCTGGGTTTCCTCTCTCTCTCCCTGCCCCTCCCTCGCTTGTGCTCTCTCTGTCTCTCTCGCTTTCTCTCAGACGTGAACATTAAAAAAGAAACAGAAGCATGTGGCTCTGGATCTCGGCTCACGTCACGATCTCACAGTTTGTGAGGCTGAGCCTCCACAAGGAGCCCCCACCTCAAGATGGGCGCCAACGATGCGGAGCCCGCTGGCCCTCCTCTCTCTCTCCCTCCCTGCGTGCCCTATCCCTGCTCACGGGCACACATGCATGCGTCCACTCTCTCTCTGTCTCTCGGAATGAATGAAAGAAACAGAGAACCTCAAATGATAACACTAAAGGAACACCGTCGAGTTCATTACTACAGCGAATGAGTGGCTGTGCCCGTGGCCAGCACCTGCCCTGGGGAACGTTCTATTTCCTATCTGTTCATGTTTCTTCACTCTGGAGACACAGGGAGCCAGAGAGCAAGCCGGTAAGCCAGTGACCGCCAGTGGGGGAGGGGCAGAGAAGCAGAGAGCCAGACACACACAGAATCTGAAAACAGGCTCCAGGGCCTGAGCAGGGGGCACAGAGCCCAGCGCAGGGCTGGAACTCGGGAACCGCGAGGGCGTGACCTGAGCCCGAGTCGGAAGCTCAACCCACTGAACCACCCAGGCGCCCGGGGAAGGTTCCATTCAGGAGTCCACTCCATCCATCCCCGCCCATTTCCGCAAGGTCAGAGCCCTTACGACACATACCACCAGGAAGGATGCTATACAACTGTCCACAACCTGCCCTCTGTCTTCCAAAGAGGCTGCCCTGACGATATCTAGCAAAGAGGGCGCTCTGATCAAAAGGCCCACGGATAAAGGTCACGCCTGCCTACCTACCCTTAGGGCCTGATGACTCCCCAGGTTCCCCTTGCAGCGCACTTTGTCCCATTGGAAACGTCGTGCCTTTGGGTTCCAAGGTGCCCTGCAGCTGAGCGCGGGCCACCGGGAACGACCTCACCGCAGCTACCTACCAGGAGACAGCTTGGCACCCTTCACCCTTCCTGCAGGCCCTGTGCTCAGGGTCTCGGGCCAGCCAGGGCGCAGGACACAAGCAGAGAACGTTAGCATTTGAGGACGCAGAAACGGCCTCGGGGTTCCCCTACTCGGGGACCACGTTCACCACCTGATCGCCGGCGACGTTGGCAACTGGCACACAGGGCGACGGGGAGTGTGGACCGCATGGAATGAGGGCTCTCGGCCGCATCTCCTGCAATTCAGAGGGGCAACTGGCAAAGGTCACCTCAGTCACCAGCTCCCAAGAAGCCTCCCTGCGGAAGGGATGGTGCCATCGACAGCCTGTTCCTCCTTCCAGCCCTGCCTCGGTTTCAGGGGGAGCACAGCACCGGCGGGGGGGGGCGGGGGTCCTGGGAAGGTCCAGCTGACCCATGCCCCCCGCTGTGCCGCCACCCTCACTAGGAGCCCCGCGTGTCACTGTCCAAAGTGTCTCAGGCTGGATGTGAAATGGTAGGGTTCCCCGCAGAGAGCGTGACTCAGGCCCTAGAGCCTATTTTGCTGGATTCCCCGTTTGAGGGCACACGCACGTCTCCAAGCCCACCTCTGCTCGCAGGACACGCACGCTAGGTGCAAATGCTTTCCCTGCCTCTCGACAGGCAGCAGTGGGAAAGCCAGCGGTGCAGCACGCTCATGTGGAGCCCGACTGCCTGGCTTCCTGCCTCGAGTCCTCCCGCTTCACAGCAGTGACCCCCGCAACACACTCTTTCACATCTTCCCTTGGAAATACGAACGGGGGACCAGAGTCCTTGCCGAGGTACTCTGTGTCGTCAGCATAGATCTCTCAAGTGCTCAGAACAGTGCCTGGAACAGGCTAAGCGCTCTGCCGAGGTGGGATAAGACCAAGGAGAAAACAAACACGCATAGGCAGTCCCCTCCCTCGTGGCCAGCACCTAGGCAACTGCTGGGGATGGTGAGGCAGGGGAGGGATCCCTTCCTTCCCCCGACGAGGACGACGACGACGGTGCCCGGCTCCCCCTCCCTCCTCAGGACTTCCCGCTGGCATCAAGAAAACCTCCCTGCCGGATTCTGGCTGGTGCCGGCTAGGAACCCAGTGCCTCAGGGAGAGGCCCTGGCACATCTCCCTGGATACTTGGACGGGCTTCAGGTCAAAAGACTCTGCCTCCTCACCTATATGGCAACAGGGACTGCACACCCGTGGAGCCGCTTGAGGACTTGCAAAGCATCAAAGGTGTTCGGACCGCAACCAAGTTTCGAGGACACGCACGGCCACTACTTTACCAAGGAAACCTCTCACATGGCGAGCTCATGGATCAATATCCATGCGATGACTTAGGCAGAATCATCACGGTAATCAGGAAGGTAATGATACTCAAGGTCACCATAATCTCCTTCGTTCCGGAGAGACACAACTCACCCCTCGGGGACCAAACACACGCTTAGGAGCCTGAGCTGCTCCAAGGGGCCTACACCACACCATCTTACGGAAAACGTAAAGCACCAGTCAGCTCGAGACGGGAGTGTGGGAAAGCCTCTGCTCTTAGGCCTTTGCTTTCAGTGAGGTCAAGGTGCTGCCTTCAGGATGTTTTCAGCCTTTGAGACACGATTGGAACTCTCTACTGAAATGAGATATTCCCGTGCAACAGAACGCATTCCTTGCAAAGAACTGGGTCCCTGACGCGGTCCGGACTCCACACGGGCCGCAGCACCACACTCACGCGCACACGCTCCCCCCAACAACCGGGGAGAGGTACAACCCATGCAATGAAAGACCGTTTGCCCAAGACCTCATTTCCAAAGGAGGCTGAGAGACGAGCACTGCCTGCTCCAGTACACACGCACTGGTTTCTAGGGACCCGCTGGGCTCCGAGTCACTTCTCCCTCGTGCTGCCTGGTGAGTCCCGGAGGAGATGTGATTGCCCAGGACTGAAACTCTTGAAACACGGAACGAATGCAACACAGGAGGCGCTCCACGGAAACGGGAAGCACCACGCCCCACGGATAGGAAGAACATAACCCACAAGTCTGCCTTTGACGAGGAGCTTTTCCATCCACCTTCCTCGCCAGAGTGCGAAGAAGACGTTCCCACCCAACATGTCCCAAAGAGAAGACTTTGGACTCCATCCACAACACCCAGTTCTCTTCAGCACACATCTCCAAGTAGGAAAGAGTCTGGACCACTCTCTAAAACACAGAAGCGCCACTTATTCCTGGCTCCCTGGCTCCGAGTTCATTGATGGAATGCACAGTGCCTTCAGAAATGAAGAGCTCACCAGGGACTTGCACTTGCCCTAATCCAGACTCCTACCCCCTAGTCCCATTGACTCCCACGATAGAGGACCCCCTTTCGCCACAAGCGGGGTGAGATCTCCCCCTCCCCATCAGAGGGTGCAACTCTGCCACCAGGGGCGGGGCGGGGCTGGGCAGGGCAGGAGAGCAGGTGTGGAGGGGGGAGGCAGGAGGCCTGTGTTCACCTGCTGCTTCCACTCTCCATCCCTTCAACACCGTCCCCTGCTGGCCTCCAGCAACTCAGGCCCACCACCCTGACTCTCCCTGGAATGTTTCTCTGGACTCTCACGTCCCTTGTACTTCATTTTCACAGGCAGGAATGATTCCTCCTGCTCAAGGCTGCGACTTCCCTGGCCCTGCCTTGACACTTTCCCACAACCGCAGGTCCACGCTTTCCTTCCTTCCATCGTTCCTTCGTTCCTTTGTGCGTTCCCACCTCCACCCACCAACCACCAACCCAGTCAGACCTCCATGGGCACTCAGGGCACCACCCCTCTCGACCTGAGCCACTCCCCACAGCCTGAGCCTAACCCCTTACTCGATCTGGGGCCCTCCTCCTCCAGGGAACCGGGGTCCAACCCAGAAAGCCCACTCCTGAGGCCTCCAGACCACAGCCGCAAAGGAGCCCAAGAAGAAGCCCGGAGCACCGGGGGGCGGGGGGGGTGCTCATGGAAGTGGAAGACAGAGAGGGGCACGGGGGAAGGCCACGTGCGACCTTGTCGCGAGGGTCCCTACCTTGGCAGCACCGCGACTGAGGCAGGTCCTGGAGGGAGGCTGTGGGTCTCAGCTGCTCCACCTTTAGGCTTCTCCCAGATGGTCTTTCGGGGGCGCCGGGGTGGGGGCATCGCATCGCGCTCTGCCCCAGCCAGTGCTGGCACTCCACCAGCGCGGCCAAAGACCGAGGCGCCCGGGAAGCGCGTCCCGCGCCCTGGCCTCTGGCTCCAGGAGCAGCAGGAGCAGCAGGGCCGCCGCCCTCCGAGGCTGGAGGCTCCTGGCTCCCAGTCTTCTCCACGCGGGGCTCCGCCCGCGCTCCCGCGAGCGCTCCCGCCTGCACTACCGCTCCCCCTACCGCCAATGCCGTGGCTACCCCGTCGCAGGCGCCAGGCAGCAGCATGGCGCCGGTCGGGGGCTGAGGTGGGCGTCAGTCCCTGGCTGGCCCAGACACTTGGGGGCTTGGGGCGGCAGGCGGGCTGGGAGCCAACTCACAGCACCGCTGCAGCCTCAGCTGTGTCCCTCGCCGGGCTCGGGCTCCGGCCCCGGCCCACGCGCATGCGCGCACTCGTGCGCGCGCTCCCGCACACCTGCTTGGGCCCAGGATCCAAGCCGCCGCATCCCCCCACCCCCACCCCCCCCGCCAGGGGACACAGCTCCTGGGCGCCAGGGTCTGCACCACCGCACCTCCCTATGCCCACCAGATGCTCTGACCCACTGCCCGCCAGCCTGACAGCCGGGAGCCAGGCAGAGGGCTCCAGAGACCAGGCCAGTGGGACAGGGACTGGCAGGTGTCTCCTCCCAAGGTGGACACCTCCCTGTCACCCCTCCAGAGACCCAGGAACCTTTTGCAAAGCTGGTTTCCCAGGGAGGTGGCTGGACGTGAACCCAGTGATCCCTCTTGCATCCCAGGCCTCTGTGTTTCTTGGTCACTCTGCCTCACATTCCCGCCAACCGTGGACATCAACAGCCGTGCACCCTCCTCGCTCGTGACCCGTGACCGCAAGGGCAGCCCTAAGGGACAGGGAGACACACTGGGCACACGAGACTCCTTCCACCTCCCTTCTCCTTGAAAGGCCGGTGCTTTTCAGCTCTGCATGCCCTTCCCATGGCCCTACCTGCACTGCACCACCAGCGGTCCCACCCTCAAGTCCACCCTGCCACCGCTGACTGTGGCACGTCCTTCGACTCTGTGGAACCGCCTGTCCACCTCCACTACCCCCCAACCCCCATGTTTTCTTCACAGTGTGCCTCAGATCCCAACTCCTCCGTGCCATTTTTCTTTTCTTGGGTTTCAATTGCTTTTCAACGTTTCTTTCTTTTGCTGAGAGAGAGAGAGAGAGAGGCCATCACCCATGCGATTGTGCAGCAAGCATCGACTGAACGTGCAAGGCGTACCAGAGCCTGCTCTGGAGGGCCAGTGTGCAGAGGTGGGCAAGGAAACGTATGTCTGAGGATTCAAGGGGAGCCACAGGACTACCGTCCAGGGTGAGGAGGAGTAGAGAGACCAAGCAGTCAAGGCTTTCGACGAAAGGAGCATCAAGGGCACGAACCTACGCAGCCCTGGAAGGAGAGCAGGGAGTCACGGACATATGGATCATCGAAGGCCAGTCCCAATGGGCAGCCTTCATCACGTGTCCTCACCTGAGGACTTGCAAAGAGGCACCCCCAGACTGGACCTGGTAGAAACAGGACTGACAGCAAAAGCACAACACTGGTCTGTGGACTTCATGGTCATGGGAAGGACACCATCCCACAAGCCCCACCGAGGGACTCTGGACTCTGGCGACTTGGACTTACTGTGGACCCTCAGGACCTGTCAGGACTCTTGCAAGTGCACAAGGGAAGACAAAACTAAGCCACACACCAAGGAGAACGGAGATGCAAAACCTTTCTCCCCCCAGGGGCAACGTCAACGATTCGCATGCTATACAAATGCAAATGCCCTCTGCGAGCATTAGAAAGGTCACCAGTTTTCCGCCTCCTTTATCAGTCTCCTACCACAAGTGCACTAGGGTTCCCTTGGCTCCATAGGGAACATTTGCCTGCATTCTCCGTGGGAGCAGCTTCCTTTCCTACCAGAACCCTCACGTGTGTCTCCCTGTCATGGCACGTACTGATAGATACGAGAATGACATTTCCCTCTCATTTTGAACATTGTGCTGATGCCTCCCTCCTGGCTCTGCGTCTCCACTGAGAAGACTGTTTGGCTCAGTTTACATGGTGTGTGTGTGCGTGTGTGTGTGTGTGTGTGTGTGTGTGTGTGTATGTGTTTCTGTGTGTGTATGCACATACATATATATACACACACACGAAAGTGTGTACGTATATGCAGACGTGTATGTGTATGTCCATAGGTATCCACAGGGACACACAGGTAGATAGATGTATATATAAACCTAGCTGTTTTCTCTTTTGAAAAGACACACTGCAAACTCTGTGGGCCGCCTGGATGACTCAGCTGGGTAATGGTCCGACTTCGGGTCACGTCAGGCTCTCAGGCTTCCTGAGCTGAGTCGCGCCTAGTGCTCCGTGCTGACAGCTCAGAGCCTGGAACCTGATTCCCTTCTGGGTTTCCTCTCTCTCTCCCTGCCCCTCCCTCGCTTGTGCTCTCTCTGTCTCTCTCGCTTTCTCTCAGACGTGAACATTAAAAAAGAAACAGAAGCATGTGGCTCTGGATCTCGGCTCACGTCACGATCTCACAGTTTGTGAGGCTGAGCCTCCACAAGGAGCCCCCACCTCAAGATGGGCGCCAACGATGCGGAGCCCGCTGGCCCTCCTCTCTCTCTCCCTCCCTGCGTGCCCTATCCCTGCTCACGGGCACACATGCATGCGTCCACTCTCTCTCTGTCTCTCGGAATGAATGAAAGAAACAGAGAACCTCAAATGATAACACTAAAGGAACACCGTCGAGTTCATTACTACAGCGAATGAGTGGCTGTGCCCGTGGCCAGCACCTGCCCTGGGGAACGTTCTATTTCCTATCTGTTCATGTTTCTTCACTCTGGAGACACAGGGAGCCAGAGAGCAAGCCGGTAAGCCAGTGACCGCCAGTGGGGGAGGGGCAGAGAAGCAGAGAGCCAGACACACACAGAATCTGAAAACAGGCTCCAGGGCCTGAGCAGGGGGCACAGAGCCCAGCGCAGGGCTGGAACTCGGGAACCGCGAGGGCGTGACCTGAGCCCGAGTCGGAAGCTCAACCCACTGAACCACCCAGGCGCCCGGGGAAGGTTCCATTCAGGAGTCCACTCCATCCATCCCCGCCCATTTCCGCAAGGTCAGAGCCCTTACGACACATACCACCAGGAAGGATGCTATACAACTGTCCACAACCTGCCCTCTGTCTTCCAAAGAGGCTGCCCTGACGATATCTAGCAAAGAGGGCGCTCTGATCAAAAGGCCCACGGATAAAGGTCACGCCTGCCTACCTACCCTTAGGGCCTGATGACTCCCCAGGTTCCCCTTGCAGCGCACTTTGTCCCATTGGAAACGTCGTGCCTTTGGGTTCCAAGGTGCCCTGCAGCTGAGCGCGGGCCACCGGGAACGACCTCACCGCAGCTACCTACCAGGAGACAGCTTGGCACCCTTCACCCTTCCTGCAGGCCCTGTGCTCAGGGTCTCGGGCCAGCCAGGGCGCAGGACACAAGCAGAGAACGTTAGCATTTGAGGACGCAGAAACGGCCTCGGGGTTCCCCTACTCGGGGACCACGTTCACCACCTGATCGCCGGCGACGTTGGCAACTGGCACACAGGGCGACGGGGAGTGTGGACCGCATGGAATGAGGGCTCTCGGCCGCATCTCCTGCAATTCAGAGGGGCAACTGGCAAAGGTCACCTCAGTCACCAGCTCCCAAGAAGCCTCCCTGCGGAAGGGATGGTGCCATCGACAGCCTGTTCCTCCTTCCAGCCCTGCCTGGGTTTCAGGGGGAGCACAGCACCGGCGGGGGGGGGCGGGGGTCCTGGGAAGGTCCAGCTGACCCATGCCCCCCGCTGTGCCGCCACCCTCACTAGGAGCCCCGCGTGTCACTGTCCAAAGTGTCTCAGGCTGGATGTGAAATGGTAGGGTTCCCCGCAGAGAGCGTGACTCAGGCCCTAGAGCCTATTTTGCTGGATTCCCCGTTTGAGGGCACACGCACGTCTCCAAGCCCACCTCTGCTCGCAGGACACGCACGCTAGGTGCAAATGCTTTCCCTGCCTCTCGACAGGCAGCAGTGGGAAAGCCAGCGGTGCAGCACGCTCATGTGGAGCCCGACTGCCTGGCTTCCTGCCTCGAGTCCTCCCGCTTCACAGCAGTGACCCCCGCAACACACTCTTTCACATCTTCCCTTGGAAATACGAACGGGGGACCAGAGTCCTTGCCGAGGTACTCTGTGTCGTCAGCATAGATCTCTCAAGTGCTCAGAACAGTGCCTGGAACAGGCTAAGCGCTCTGCCGAGGTGGGATAAGACCAAGGAGAAAACAAACACGCATAGGCAGTCCCCTCCCTCGTGGCCAGCACCTAGGCAACTGCTGGGGATGGTGAGGCAGGGGAGGGATCCCTTCCTTCCCCCGACGAGGACGACGACGACGGTGCCCGGCTCCCCCTCCCTCCTCAGGACTTCCCGCTGGCATCAAGAAAACCTCCCTGCCGGATTCTGGCTGGTGCCGGCTAGGAACCCAGTGCCTCAGGGAGAGGCCCTGGCACATCTCCCTGGATACTTGGACGGGCTTCAGGTCAAAAGACTCTGCCTCCTCACCTATATGGCAACAGGGACTGCACACCCGTGGAGCCGCTTGAGGACTTGCAAAGCATCAAAGGTGTTCGGACCGCAACCAAGTTTCGAGGACACGCACGGCCACTACTTTACCAAGGAAACCTCTCACATGGCGAGCTCATGGATCAATATCCATGCGATGACTTAGGCAGAATCATCACGGTAATCAGGAAGGTAATGATACTCAAGGTCACCATAATCTCCTTCGTTCCGGAGAGACACAACTCACCCCTCGGGGACCAAACACACGCTTAGGAGCCTGAGCTGCTCCAAGGGGCCTACACCACACCATCTTACGGAAAACGTAAAGCACCAGTCAGCTCGAGACGGGAGTGTGGGAAAGCCTCTGCTCTTAGGCCTTTGCTTTCAGTGAGGTCAAGGTGCTGCCTTCAGGATGTTTTCAGCCTTTGAGACACGATTGGAACTCTCTACTGAAATGAGATATTCCCGTGCAACAGAACGCATTCCTTGCAAAGAACTGGGTCCCTGACGCGGTCCGGACTCCACACGGGCCGCAGCACCACACTCACGCGCACACGCTCCCCCCAACAACCGGGGAGAGGTACAACCCATGCAATGAAAGACCGTTTGCCCAAGACCTCATTTCCAAAGGAGGCTGAGAGACGAGCACTGCCTGCTCCAGTACACACGCACTGGTTTCTAGGGACCCGCTGGGCTCCGAGTCACTTCTCCCTCGTGCTGCCTGGTGAGTCCCGGAGGAGATGTGATTGCCCAGGACTGAAACTCTTGAAACACGGAACGAATGCAACACAGGAGGCGCTCCACGGAAACGGGAAGCACCACGCCCCACGGATAGGAAGAACATAACCCACAAGTCTGCCTTTGACGAGGAGCTTTTCCATCCACCTTCCTCGCCAGAGTGCGAAGAAGACGTTCCCACCCAACATGTCCCAAAGAGAAGACTTTGGACTCCATCCACAACACCCAGTTCTCTTCAGCACACATCTCCAAGTAGGAAAGAGTCTGGACCACTCTCTAAAACACAGAAGCGCCACTTATTCCTGGCTCCCTGGCTCCGAGTTCATTGATGGAATGCACAGTGCCTTCAGAAATGAAGAGCTCACCAGGGACTTGCACTTGCCCTAATCCAGACTCCTACCCCCTAGTCCCATTGACTCCCACGATAGAGGACCCCCTTTCGCCACAAGCGGGGTGAGATCTCCCCCTCCCCATCAGAGGGTGCAACTCTGCCACCAGGGGCGGGGCGGGGCTGGGCAGGGCAGGAGAGCAGGTGTGGAGGGGGGAGGCAGGAGGCCTGTGTTCACCTGCTGCTTCCACTCTCCATCCCTTCAACACCGTCCCCTGCTGGCCTCCAGCAACTCAGGCCCACCACCCTGACTCTCCCTGGAATGTTTCTCTGGACTCTCACGTCCCTTGTACTTCATTTTCACAGGCAGGAATGATTCCTCCTGCTCAAGGCTGCGACTTCCCTGGCCCTGCCTTGACACTTTCCCACAACCGCAGGTCCACGCTTTCCTTCCTTCCATCGTTCCTTCCTTCCTTTGTGCGTTCCCACCTCCACCCACCAACCACCAACCCAGTCAGACCTCCATGGGCACTCAGGGCACCACCCCTCTCGACCTGAGCCACTCCCCACAGCCTGAGCCTAACCCCTTACTCGATCTGGGGCCCTCCTCCTCCAGGGAACCGGGGTCCAACCCAGAAAGCCCACTCCTGAGGCCTCCAGACCACAGCCGCAAAGGAGCCCAAGAAGAAGCCCGGAGCACCGGGGGGCGGGGGGGGTGCTCATGGAAGTGGAAGACAGAGAGGGGCACGGGGGAAGGCCACGTGCGACCTTGTCGCGAGGGTCCCTACCTTGGCAGCACCGCGACTGAGGCAGGTCCTGGAGGGAGGCTGTGGGTCTCAGCTGCTCCACCTTTAGGCTTCTCCCAGATGGTCTTTCGGGGGCGCCGGGGTGGGGGCATCGCATCGCGCTCTGCCCCAGCCAGTGCTGGCACTCCACCAGCGCGGCCAAAGACCGAGGCGCCCGGGAAGCGCGTCCTGCGCCCTGGCCTCTGGCTCCAGGAGCAGCAGGAGCAGCAGGGCCGCCGCCCTCCGAGGCTGGAGGCTCCTGGCTCCCAGTCTTCTCCACGCGGGGCTCCGCCCGCGCTCCCGCGAGCGCTCCCGCCTGCACTACCGCTCCCCCTACCGCCAATGCCGTGGCTACCCCGTCGCAGGCGCCAGGCAGCAGCATGGCCCCGGTCGGGGGCTGAGGTGGGCGTCAGTCCCTGGCTGGCCCAGACACTTGGGGGCTTGGGGCGGCAGGCGGGCTGGAGGCCAACTCACAGCACCGCTGCAGCCTCAGCTGTGTCCCTCGCCGGGCTCCGGCCCTGGCCCACGCGCATGCGCGCACTCGTGCGCGCGCTCCAGCACACCAGCTTGGGCCCAGGATCCAAGCAGCCCCATCCCCCCACCCCCACCCCCACCCCCCCGCTAGGGGACACAGCTCCTGGGCGCCAGGGTCTGCACCACCGCACCTCCCTGTGCCCACCAGATGCTCTGACCGACTGCCCGCCAGCCTGACAGCCGGGAGCCAGGCAGAGGGCTCCAGAGACCAGGCCAGTGGGACAGGGACTGGCAGGTGTCTCCTCCCAAGGTGGACACCTCCCTGTCACCCCTCCAGAGACCCAGGAACCTTTTGCAAAGCTGGTTTCCCAGGGAGGTGGCTGGACGTGAACCCAGTGATCCCTCTTGCATCCCAGGCCTCTGTGTTTCTTGGTCACTCTGCCTCACATTCCCGCCAACCGTGGACATCAACAGCCGTGCACCCTCCTCGCTCGTGACCCGTGACCGCAAGGGCAGCCCTAAGGGACAGGGAGACACACTGGGCACACGAGACTCCTTCCACCTCCCTTCTCCTTGAAAGGCCGGTGCTTTTCAGCTCTGCATGCCCTTCCCATGGCCCTACCTGCACTGCACCACCAGCGGTCCTACCCTCAAGTCCACCCTCCCACCGCTGACTGTGGCATGTCCTTCAATTCTGTGGAACCGCCTGTCCACCTCCACTACCTCCCAACCCCCATGTTTTCTTCACAGTGTGCCTCAGATCCCAACTCCTCCGTACCATTTTCCTTTTCTTGCTTTTCATTGCTTTTCAACGTTTCTTTCTTTTGGTGAGAGAGACAGGCCATCACCCATGCGATTGTGTAGCAAGCATCGACTGAACGTGCAAAATGTACCAGACCCTGCTCTGGACGGCGCAGTGTAACTGAACACAGATATATGGAATCCTTTCCATTTAACTGGCTAACTGGGCTGCAGTTTCAATATTCACACTATACTTGCAGTCAGGTGGTTTATGAGCGTTTTCGTACTTGAAAACAATCCATCTTAAGAGGCACTTCATTGACTTCTCAACCACCAGTCGTTTACTTCCTACTGGCCTAGATCTTAATGGAATTTCTTTAAATGTTTTTGAATGGTTATTCATTTTTGAGACAGAGGGAGACAAAGCGTGAGTGGGGGAGGGGCAGAGAGAGTGGGAGACACAGAATCGGAAACAGCCTGTCAGCACAGAGCCCGATGCGGGGCTGGAACCCACGAACCGTGAAATCATGATCTGAGAAGGCGGCGGACACTCAACCCACGGAGCCACCCTGGCGCCCCGATACTCTCATATATCTTAATACTATATGTCTGTAAGCTCACTAATTACAATATTATTGTTTTCCTAATTCTTGTATTTAAAAGTCAATGGTCCTTCACTTCTTAAAGATGTTCAGGGATAGCGATACAACGTCACACTCATTAATACGTAGACATCGCACACAAACACACACGGAGATGTTTACTCTTCTTAGTTCCTTCATACACTGTGTCCCAGAGGGAGAATATTTTCCTTCAGCTCAGGAATTACCTTCGTATGTTTTGTGGTGCATATGTAGGGATGCATTTTCTATGGTTTGTGGGACATAGGTTCTCACAGATCACTACGTAAAAATCCTTGCCTTTAAAGCAAGGAATGAGTGAAAAGGTGGATATTTTAGGCACTCTAGACCAGGCTGGTAACATGCTCCCATGTGCATTTCCTTGTTCTCTTTCCCCTTTATCGCCCCTTGTGCTGCTGGTTGTGCAAGTACCTGATATCCTCGGGAGGGAGAAGGGACAAAATGGAGGAACTCTGGGTTCCTCAGTGATCACATGAAGGACTTTAGTCTCCAATCTAAACACACACCCAGCTCTGTCATGTGAGGAAATCTATGGGGACATGCTTTTTGAAATGTGGCGCGTTCTCTGGTAATTCAGCATAACCTAATACTCGTACGAAATGTTAACCCGCAAGATAACTTAGAGATCAGTCTACATCCATGAAAATTGGCTGTTTCAGTCAGTTGGGCATGAGACTCCTGATCTTGGAGTGTGATTTCACGCCCCAAATTACGACTAGAGTGGACTGAACAGATATACGATAAAGTAAGTATTGGAAAATGACCCAGGTAAATTAGGCTACAATGACTGAGCTGCTAATTGGTGGGTGGGATCCCTTTACCTCCTCAGTCAGCCCCCGGGAATGAGCATCTGAGCATTCACATACTGCCAGTGCTGGTAAGGCAGCCACATCTTCCCCCTAGGAGTTCAAGGACTAGCCAGGAAGACGGAAAGACCATGGAACAAAAATGGGAATGACATGAGCAAGGACTCCAGAGAAAAATTCAAGGCGCGACAATTGGGTCCTGAGCTCCACCAGGGGAGGGTCTGACCTGGCTGTGCTGAGGAAACGTTAATATTTCCTGCCGCAGTGCAAGAACGAGTCAGCCCTGCACTAGTCCGAGGGTATGTAGCCTGGCAGAAGGCACAGTGCGGCGGACACTCGGAGGCAGGGGTCGTTGTTTCAGAGGGGACGTGTGAAAGGAGACCAGGGAGACCGGAAAGAGCTGCGGAGGACAGCAGAGAGGGAGGGTGAGGAGGGCCAGGGCCTGGGGCAGGAGGACGTTGTCACTACTCTGCTCTAATGCCGTGGGACAATATTCCCCCACCCTTAGTGGCTTCCCCATAAACTTGCCACCTCACAGGCCCAGGGGACCAAGAATTCAGCAGGGCTCAGCTGAGGGCTCCTGCCAGAGCCTCTCAGGAGGTTGGGGATGCTGTCATCACTCAGACAGAACCTGCTTCACTCCCCCCGAGCCCACTTCAGGGTGGTGGCAGGATTCAGTCCACATCGAGTGCCTTAGTTCTTCCCTGTCTGTTGTCGTCTCTCAGGGCTAGGCTGTGTGTGCCTGTCCGTGTCACGACTCAACACGGGGGTTGGTCCCCACTGTGAGGAGCTGAGAGACAACACAGAGAGTGACAGTGAGCACGTGGCCGTGCCATGCACATTTTATCACCTAAACCTGTTTGGTCTGGGGTCACGGTGCCATCTTCTTTGCAACAGAAATCAAACACTACGTCCATAACACACTCCAGGAAGGAAATCCCACAAGGATGTGTTGATAGGATGTGGGCATCCCAGGGAGCCACTGAGGGGAGGAGAAAGTGAAGACCCTGCCAGGGTCAGTGCCTTGCCCAGAATCACAGACTGGTAGAAAGTCAGAACCAGGCACGACCCCAACTTCATGTCCTCAAAATGGGGTCCTGGATATGACCCAGGATTTCGGAGGGGGTCTGGAAAAGGATGTGTTGCTGTCACTGGGTGCAGACATGGAGGTGGCGTGGGGGTGAGGCTGAAGAGGAGCGTCACAGAAGACATCCCAGCACGTTCTCCCCTGAGGAGGACCCCCAGGCCAGGGCAACCCACTGAGTGCCACCCTGTCCCCATTGTATGTACCCAGTGGAAAGGCAGGGAATGGCTCGTGGCACACTACTGACAAAGTCTACGTAAATGAGAGTTCTGTCCTACTAGGCCCCAACTCCAATCCCTTCAGTAGGGATTGCTTTAGAAAGTAGAGAACCTAAGCTCCTAGGAAATGTTTGGCCATCCTTCCCTAGGTGGGGATGTGACCTTCTGGGACCCCAGAAAACAAGCACTGGTAAACACACATACACACACACACACTCACGCACGTACGCACACCTGGAAGGACTGTGGGCTGGGATCAGAGGAGCAGCAGAATCAGAGGAGGTGAGAAGTTGAAGTCAATGTGGTTGGATAAACTTCCAACAGGTGACACCGCTGCTCCAATTTCACAGGTATCATCCCACATATGCCTGAGGACATCCTGAGGACACCCTGAGGACATGCTAGAATGATCTCCATTGGGCGGAAAAGACACGGACCATCCCTGAGAAGCACAGTCGCGAATCTGGGACCAGAAAGAGGTAAGAAAGAAGAGTTCTGTCTCAACCCAGATAGGTCTCACAGCTGGGACCCTGGCTGCCCCAGACCTTCCCAGGGGACTGTGGAGAGGGGTGCATTGGTGGAACTGTGTACCGACGTGACATTTCATGGAGAATGGGGGTGAGCAGTCAGCAAAGAGAGGACTATTTGCAAAGGTGTTATCCCAGGAGGGGACTCAGGAGGTGGATCCTGGGCAGTGACATCACTTTGCTCACAATAGGCCCCAGGAAAGCTTGGAACTCCTGTAACCTGGCACCCACGTTCTAGGAAGGTCCCATACCAGGCTCACTTGCCTACAGACACAGAGACTTTAGGATGTTCTCTTGTTGTTTTCCCAGGTACCGGGGCTCTGGATGCCAGAAACCCCAGTGCGCAGGATTACCCAGATGTTGGAGAGGTTTCCTTAACCCACGCTGGCGATGCCTCAGGATGTTTTCCAGGAGGTCACATAAGGTAACACAGAGCAGCCTAGAGCAGGCCAGGTCAGGTCAGGTCACAGCTCGGAGCCTTCCCTGGGCACCCCCATCCCCTCACGTTCAGTTTCGGGAAAGGGGGACGGGGGGCCGGTCCTCCCCGGGACCGGAGCAGGTTCGATGGCAGTGGACCACCTGGTGGACCCATCATGGCCATGCACATGTCATGCTGGGAAGGAGGGAAAAGGGATCTCTGAGGTGCCATTAACCTGTAACAGGTTGAATCCAAGGCCCTCAAGCCACCTTGCTTCTCCTCCGTGGGGGAGGTGAGTGCACACTGTGGTGTCATATCTGGAATGAATTCATATGGGTCTGAGGACAAGCAAAAGCAAGCAGACACGGCTTTGAGGACTCCTGCCTGCCTGCCCACCTGCCTGCCTGCTGGGCACTGTCTTTACAGAGCCACGTGCCACAGATGGAGGAGAAGCTGAATGAGAGCCCCTGCTCTACTTCCCTGAAGGAAAGGAGGAAGCCCCATGCCATCAGCAGGAAGCCGCGCTGGCTCAGGGTGAGTGCACGTACCAGGGAAACCCAACACCCAGGGCCCAGGAAACACACTGCTGCTCCCCTGGTAGCTCTCGGAGACTCCTGGTCCCAGATGAACCTGGAACCCCAGCTGCTCCCCAAACATGCCCGCAGGGCCCCGCCCCTGCCACGGCCAGACACAACGTCACTCTCCACTTATTTGGAGGAAGATCAGAAAAGAGGTGTGAGACCATTTCACGTCCCATTCTGTCTAGAATATATTGGCACTGTTGTACACGTTTCCCCGACGAACGTTCCCAGGTGTCCCGGTTCGCCCGACCATCCTTCCACACCTTCTCCACGTCTGACACACGTTCGTGAGGAGCAGGGAGGTTTTTACCCAAAGGACATGGGGCTCATTGCATTATGTCTAATGCTCTGCACTTTGGTGGCCAAGCAACACGCCCCTGGGGCCCCTCCAGATCAGGAGCAAGGGCCTTACCACCTAGACAACATTCTGGAAATGTGACCACTCACCTCACCCATTCAACCCTTCACAAATGTGGGATTGTGACAGGATTCCCTTCTCTTGCCATGTCACAGTGCTGCACTGAGCATCCTCCATGTCCTATTATCCTGATCCAACCTCTGCCAGGTACTGTCCCTCTCTTCGGATCCCCAGAATGGACTGTGCTGTTAGAAATCACAGGCACACTGCTGTTCATGCGGGGAGGTGCCGTGCACACTCCTCTAACAATCTGACCTGAGATTCTTTTTCCTTGATGGTTTTTTAAAAAAATATATATGAAATTTATTGCCAATTGGTTTCCATACAACACCCAGTGCTCATCCCAACACGTGCCCTCCTCAGTACCCATCACCCACGCTCCCCTCCCTCCCACCCCCCATCAGCTCTCAGTTTGTTCTCAGTTTTTAGGAGTCTCTTATGCTTTGGCTCTCTCCCACTCTAAGCTCTTTTTTTTTTCTTCCCCTCCTCCATGTGTTCCTGTTAAGTTTCTCAGGATCCACAAAAGAGTGGACACATATGGTATCTGTCTTTCCTTGTATGGCTTATTTCACTTAGCATAAACACTCTCCAGTTCCATCCACGTTGCTACAAAGGGCCATATTTCATTCTTTCTCATTGCCACGTAGTACTCCATTGTGTATGTAAGCCACAATTTCTTGATCCACTTATCAGTTGATGGACATTCAGGCTCTTTCCATAATTTGGCTATCGTTGAGAGTGCTGCTATAAACATTGGGGTACAAGTGCCCCTCTGCATCAGCACTCCTGTATCCCTTGGGTAAATTCCTAGCAGTGCTACTGCTGGCTCATAGGGTAGGTCTATTTTTAATTGTTTGGAACCTCCACACTGTTTTCCAGAGCGGCTGCAGCAGTTTGCATTCCCACCAACAGTGCAAGAGGGTTCCCGTTTCTCCACATCCTCTCCAGCATCTATAGTCTCCTGATTTGTTCATTTTGGCCACTCTGACTGGCGTGACGTGATAGCTGAGTGTGGTTTTGATGTGTATTTCCCTGATGGGGAGCGACGTTGAGCATCTTTTCATGTGCCTGTTGGCCATCCGGATGTCTTCTTTAGAGAAGTGTCTATTCATGTTTTCTGCCCACTTCTTCCGTGCATTGTTTGTTTTTCACGCGTGGAGTTTGGCGAGCTCTTTATACATTTTGGATACTAGCCCTTTGTCCGATATGTCATTAGCAAATAGCCTTTCCCAATCCATTGGTTGCCTTTGATTTTTGTTGGTTGTTTCCTTTACTGTGCAGAACCTTTTTATCTTCATGAGGTCCCAATACTTCATTCTTGCTTTTAATTCCCTCGCCTGTGGGGATGTCGGATCAGAGATCCTAACGTGTTCAGCCATTTCCCACCTCAAATTCTCGTGTGAACGCCAACATCCTTCCTCAGACTCTGGGCACCCAGGTCGGACTCTTGCCACAAGTCACGGACGGCTTGGGGGTTTGGTCTGCATTCTGGACCCCAAGCCTCCTGATGTCCATGGTGCTGTGTCTGACTCTGTGTCCCTCCTGTGTTCTACCTCAGGGTATGAACATCTCACCCATGCCCGACAATGAGAACCGTGAGGAAGGGACCATCGAAGGAGGCTGGATGCTACTGGAACAGCGAGTGGAGCACCTGGTACCTGCTTTCCTGGGTAGAGACCCCTCCTACCTCTTCACATTCTTGAGCACGTACAGAGCTTTTGCTACCACCGAGCAGGTCCTGGAAATACTGTTTATGAGGTGAGCACCCTGCCCTTCACAGCCCAGATTCAGCCCCTGAAAGCTCTGAGTCTCAGGAAAGTCATCAAACGTCCTGGCGTCTCACGTTGTTCCTCTGATCCGGGGGGAAACACTCCAGCTCCTCAGTGGGGGCACGGCAGGGAAAGTCACCCTGGCCTGTGGAAAGCTCTGCTGGCAGGGCTGCGTCTCTGCTGGGTCATCTTTGTCCTCTTGCCCATGATCAACTTTCTGCCTCATCCCTCACTGTCGCCAGGTGTTGAGTTGGGCTGTTTTCCCATTGGAAAAGGAGATTGGAGGCTCTATCTGTGTGCCGTGTCTGAGTCCTGGCTCAAACCAGTCAAGGATGCCCAGGATGAGCAGGACGCCCAGACCCACACCAATATGTGTGATGGAGCTGACTGGGGCCCTATCATTCTTCAAACACGCAGGAAGCCCCACTAGGTGCAGGCACTTCTGTAGGAGCTGACTGGGATCCAATGCGCAGAGCGGACAGTACCCTCCCCTCCAGAGCTCCATTCTAGTCAGCAGTCAGTGACTCTGGATAGGACAAGACGTAGCATCCACAGGACAGCTCATATGATGTCCTTCTGGCCTCCTCCAGATACGGATGCTTCCATCTAGAGGCTGAGGAGGATGGCGGACCCGGGGAGCAGGAGAAACTGTGAGTAGGCTGAGCTCAGGCTGGAGGGCCTTCCTTCTCCAAGAGGGCAGTGCTGAGACTGTGCGTGGGAGGGGCTGCAGGACCCAGCATCCCACACGTCTGAGAGTCCTGTGAGAGGGCAAAGTTCTGAGGGCTTTCTCTTGGAAGCAAGGAAAGGGGTTCTGTCCTGTCTGCTAGAGGATGGGCTGTGGGCACAGGGAGGCAGCAGAGAGCGCCAGAGCACCGCGTCAGCCCCTTAGAGAGTCCAACCCCATCCCTTCCCACTCACAGCCTTGCCTAGACCCCCATCAGGGGACCCAGAATAACGGTTTTGGGGAGCATCACGCTCACCACCTTGGGGAACATCCACAGTGCGTGCTTAGCAAGGGTACAGGAGACACAGTGAGGGCTCAAGGAGCACATATCACCCACACGGTGGGAGAACGGTGTCAGCGGGAGGACACCCACATGTGCACGGACTGCATGAGGCAGCACAGAGGCACAGGTCGTCACGCTGAAGGCATCAGGAGGGTCCCAGCAAGCCCAGGTAAGAGACAGAGTCCTCTTGTCCCGTATTTGCGCAGATTTTCATGGAGCGCTAGGGTATGCAGTGAAGGCACTGACTCATCCCGACACCACCCCTCCACTCACGCACGGACTTGAATTCCAGTGGGAGGTAGGCAGCGGGACACAGCGAGGAGTCTGGCTGGCTTCCCCAAGAAGGACACAGACGACCACATCATCGGTTAAGGGGTTCCCGTCAAACAGAATCTTGACGGTCCCTCTTCAGTGACCAGGTCTCTCGTAGGCGGGACTGCCAAATCACAGGTGGACAACGGATAGAACCACCCTCTGGACGTCCAGGAGCAGGAGGCAGGGAGGCCAGGTCCCACAGGCCTGTCGTCCTGAGACATCAGTGGGAGGAACACCCCATGGTGATCGTTCTGGCTACTTTTGTATCCCCAGGGCCATCTCCTCCATCCTGGGCACCTGGCTGGATCACTACCCCGAGGAATTTTTCCGGCCTCCAGACTTCACCAGCTTGAAGCTGCTGCGGGCGTATGTAAGGGTCCACATGCCGGGATCCGAGCTGCAGCGCCGTGCCCGCCTTCTCTACTCATGGCGGAAACACCGTGAGCCCAATGAGCCAGAGTCTCTGGGCGAGGAGGACTCTGGGTGGGAGATGTGGGCGTGTGGAGGGGACGGGGTATGCCACAGAGAACATGTTTCCTGAGACTGTAGGTGGGCCAGGCGTAGGGACTCCTCTCAGATCACTGTTCCATTAGCCTGCCGTCTGGGAGATTTCCTCCTGGTGGGTTCTTTGACTCAGATGACAATGTCTGCGGGAGAGGTTTCCTGCCTTGGAATGCCAATCACGGTGATGACACTTTCTGTTCTTGAAGCTTTGGCAGCAGCTCTAGAGCCCCGTCCCGACGTGCCTCGGGAGCAAGCCCCCGCTATCTCTGTGGTGCCCACCGCAGCCTCGCAGCCCAGGCTGCCTGAAGCCACCAGTTCTCCTGGAGCTCAGCGCGTACGAGAATCGGAGACCCTCACTGCAGCGGCCCCACCAGGGCAGGAGGTACCATCAGCTCTGGCTGACACTCAGGAGCTGGAAGAGCCCCCTGCCCCTTTGGTGGCCCCAGAGCATGAGCAGCCCCCAGCCCCAGCCGGCGGGGTCACGGAAGGGCTGCAGCAACCACCTGCTGCACCTGAGCAACCAGCCTCAGCTCCCCAACAGCGGCTCAAGTCGGCTGCAGCCCCACAGGATGAATTCCCTGACCTTGTCATTGCGTTCTTTGTCATTTTAGTATTGGGTATAGAGATATTTAGTGTACTTATGTACTATTGGCTTATACTTCAAACATAAATTAAGTTTCAAAAAATTTAGTCTGATCCTGTGAAATTACAACTTCAAGTGTCAGTACGTACTTTCGCAGGATTTTACACCCGTGACCACTATGTACTCCTAGAACATTTCCATCACAGAGACACGTGGACTACTAATCACCCACGGCTCATTCCCTCACCCCAGTCTCTGCAACCAGCGATCTCGGTTTCTGCTGCTTTAGCTCCTCTGGGATTTCCATGTGTGTGCAAACACACAACATGGCCTCTTGTGTCTGGCTACATGACAGGAGACTGATTAGTAATTGCTTAAATATTCAATGCCACTAATATTTTTTATGACAGAAAAATAGTCCTCAAAGAACAAAGATTAGGTGAAGCCCCCACTTGAAATATCTTCATTATCTGGCATGGGGACCCTCTGAGGTTTGACCCAAGAGCAGAAGCCAGAAGGGAAATGTCTGGACCAGAGCGAATACCTTGAAAATCTTTCATTTTCCTCGACTGGCCGTGGTGATATTAGTCTAACGTGCATATTATAAAAATACCCAAATGAAACCGTCAATATGCCATTTACGCTAATCTCTTAGGCAATAAAGTATAAAGTTCTGGAAGCTTTCCTACAGGTGACATGTATTCAGTAAAATGAAGATTTAAATAATGAGGACAGGCACCAAGGTGGCTCAGTGGGCGAGTTTCCGAGTCGAATTTGGCTCAGGTCACAATCTCACGGTTCTTGAGATCAAGTCCCAAGTCAGGCTCTGCAATGACAGCTTGAAGCCATCCCTGGTCAGGATTCCCCTTCTTGCTCTTTCCAAAAAAATAAATAGGAAACAACAAATACATACGGCAAAAAAAAAAAAAAAATGTATATCCTTTGAAGACATAATGGCCCCCAAGACATGGTGTCATCTTCAAACTCCTTTGGCTTTGAGTGCAGCAGGTGACTGTGTTTGTGTTCACGAGTAGTGTGACAGGTTGGGCATCCATCCAGGACTATGGTCTTGTACTATGGGATGTCGCCACAGTGGACAGGCACAGTCCTGTCCCCTTCTGCCTTCTCAGGGGCCACACATCATCCTTTACTCTGTGTCTCCAGAAGCTGAATGACTGGGCCAATTCCAATATTTTCTCTCTCATCACTGTACACAAGGGGACATGTGTACCGAAACTCTCCCTTTCTGTAGGAATGGACCATCGAAGGAGGCTGGATGCTACTGCAACAGCGAGTGGAGCACCTGGTACCTGCTTTCCTGGGTAGAGACCCCTCCTACCTCTTCACATTCTTGAGCACGTACAGAGCTTTTGCTACCACCCAGCAGGTCCTGGAAATACTGTTTATGAGGTGAGCTCCCTGCCCTTCACAGCCCAGATTCAGCCCCTGAAAGCTCTGAGTCTCAGGAAAGTCATCAAACGTCCTGGCGTCTCACATTGTTCCTCTGATCCGGGTGGAAACACTCCAGCTCCTCAGTGGGGGCACGGCAGGGAAAGTCACCCTGGCCTGTGGAAAGCTCTGCTGGCAGGGCTGCGTCTCTGCTGGGTCATCTTTGTCCTCTTGCCCATGATCAACTTTCTGCCTCATCCCTCACTGTCGCCAGGTGTTGAGTTGGGCTGGTTTCCCATTGGAAAAGGAGATCTGTGTGCCGTGTCTGAGTCCTGGCTCAAACCAGTCAAGGATGCCCAGGATGAGCAGGACGCCCAGACCCACACCAATATGTGTGATGGAGCTGACTGGGGCCCTATCATTCTTCAAACACGCAGGAAGCCCCACTAGGTGCAGGCACTTCTGTAGGAGCTGACTGGGATCCAATGCGCAGAGCGGACAGTACCCTCCCCTCCAGAGCTCCATTCTAGTCAGCAGTCAGTGACTCTGGATAGGACAAGACGTAGCATCCACAGGACAGCTCATATGATGTCCTTCTGGCCTCCTCCAGATACGGATGCTTCCATCCGGAGGCTGAGGAGGATGGCGGACCCGGGGAGCAGGAGAAACTGTGAGTAGGCTGAGCTCAGGCTGGAGGGCCTTCCTTCTCCAAGAGGGCAGTGCTGAGACTGTGCGTGGGAGGGGCTGCAGGACCCAGCATCCCACACGTCTGAGAGTCCTGTGAGAGGGCAAAGTTCTGAGGGCTTTCTCTTGGAAGCAAGGAAAGGGGTTCTGTCCTGTCTGCTAGAGGATGGGCTGTGGGCACAGGGAGGCAGCAGAGAGCGCCAGAGCACCGCGTCAGCCCCTTAGAGAGTCCAACCCCATCCCTTCCCACTCACAGCCTTGCCTAGACCCCCATCAGGGGACCCAGAATAACGGTTTTGGGGAGCATCACGCTCACCACCTTGGGGAACATCCACAGTGCGTGCTTAGCAAGGGTACAGGAGACACAGTGAGGGCTCAAGGAGCACATATCACCCACACGGTGGGAGAACGGTGTCAGCGGGAGGACACCCACATGTGCACGGAGTGCATGAGGCAGCACAGAGGCACAGGTCGTCACGCTGAAGGCATCAGGAGGGTCCCAGCAAGCCCAGGTAAGAGACAGAGTCCTCTTGTCCCGTATTTGCGCAGATTTTCATGGAGCGCTAGGGTATGCAGTGAAGGCACTGACTCATCCCGACACCACCCCTCCACTCACGCACGGACTGGAATTCCAGTGGGAGGTAGGCAGCGGGACACAGCGAGGAGTCTGGCTGCCTTCCCCAAGAAGGACACAGACGACCACATCATCGGTTAAGGGGTTCCCGTCAAACAGAATCTTGACGGTCCCTCTTCAGTGACCAGGTCTCTCGTAGGCGGGACTGCCAAATCACAGGTGGACAACGGATAGAACCACCCTCTGGACGTCCAGGAGCAGGAGGCAGGGAGGCCAGGTCCCACAGGCCTGTCGTCCTGAGACATCAGTGGGAGGAACACCCCATGGTGATCGTTCTGGCTACTTTTGTATCCCCAGGGCCATCTCCTCCATCCTGGGCACCTGGCTGGATCACTACCCCGAGGAATTTTTCCGGCCTCCAGACTTCACCAGCTTGAAGCTGCTGCGGGCGTATGTAAGGGTCCACATGCCGGGATCCGAGCTGCAGCGCCGCGCCCGCCTTCTCTACTCATGGCGGAAACACCGTGAGCCCAATGAGCCAGAGTCTCTGGGCGAGGAGGACTCTGGGTGGGAGATGTGGGCGTGTGGAGGGGACGGGGTATGCCACAGAGAACATGTTTCCTGAGACTGTAGGTGGGCCAGGCGTAGGGACTCCTCTCAGATCACTGTTCCATTAGCCTGCCGTCTGGGAGATTTCCTCCTGGTGGGTTCTTTGACTCAGATGACAATGTCTGCGGGAGAGGTTTCCTGCCTTGGAATGCCAATCACGGTGATGACACTTTCTGTTCTTGAAGCTTTGGCAGCAGCTCTAGAGCCCCGTCCCGACGTGCCTCGGGAGCAAGCCCCCGCTATCTCTGTGGTGCCCACCGCAGCCTCGCAGCCCAGGCTGCCTGAAGCCACCAGTTCTCCTGGAGCTCAGCGCGTACGAGAATCGGAGACCCTCACTGCAGCGGCCCCACCAGGGCAGGAGGTACCATCAGCTCTGGCTGACACTCAGGAGCTGGAAGAGCCCCCTGCCCCTTTGGTGGCCCCAGAGCATGAGCAGCCCCCAGCCCCAGCCGGCGGGGTCACGGAAGGGCTGCAGCAACCACCTGCTGCACCTGAGCAACCAGCCTCAGCTCCCCAACAGCGGCTCAAGTCGGCTGCAGCCCCACAGGATGAATTCCCTGACCTTGTCATTGCGTTCTTTGTCATTTTAGTATTGGGTATAGAGATATTTAGTGTACTTATGTACTATTGGCTTATACTTCAAACATAAATTAAGTTTCAAAAAATTTAGTCTGATCCTGTGAAATTACAACTTCAAGTGTCAGTACGTACTTTCGCAGGATTTTACACCCGTGACCACTATGTACTCCTAGAACATTTCCATCACAGAGACACGTGGACTACTAATCACCCACGGCTCATTCCCTCACCCCAGTCTCTGCAACCAGCGATCTCGGTTTCTGCTGCTTTAGCTCCTCTGGGATTTCCATGTGTGTGCAAACACACAACATGGCCTCTTGTGTCTGGCTACATGACAGGAGACTGATTAGTAATTGCTTAAATATTCAATGCCACTAATATTTTTTATGACAGAAAAATAGTCCTCAAAGAACAAAGATTAGGTGAAGCCCCCACTTGAAATATCTTCATTATCTGGCATGGGGACCCTCTGAGGTTTGACCCAAGAGCAGAAGCCAGAAGGGAAATGTCTGGACCAGAGCGAATACCTTGAAAATCTTTCATTTTCCTCGACTGGCCGTGGTGATATTAGTCTAACGTGCATATTATAAAAATACCCAAATGAAACCGTCAATATGCCATTTACGCTAATCTCTTAGGCAATAAAGTATAAAGTTCTGGAAGCTTTCCTACAGGTGACATGTATTCAGTAAAATGAAGATTTAAATAATGAGGACAGGCACCAAGGTGGCTCAGTGGGCGAGTTTCCGAGTCGAATTTGGCTCAGGTCACAATCTCACGGTTCTTGAGATCAAGTCCCAAGTCAGGCTCTGCAATGACAGCTTGAAGCCATCCCTGGTCAGGATTCCCCTTCTTGCTCTTTCCAAAAAAATAAATAGGAAACAACAAATACATACGGCAAAAAAAAAAAAAAATGTATATCCTTTGAAGACATAATGGCCCCCAAGACATGGTGTCATCTTCAAACTCCTTTGGCTTTGAGTGCAGCAGGTGACTGTGTTTGTGTTCACGAGTAGTGTGACAGGTTGGGCATCCATCCAGGACTATGGTCTTGTACTATGGGATGTCGCCACAGTGGACAGGCACAGTCCTGTCCCCTTCTGCCTTCTCAGGGGCCACACATCATCCTTTACTCTGTGTCTCCAGAAGCTGAATGACTGGGCCAATTCCAATATTTTCTCTCTCATCACTGTACACAAGGGGACATGTGTACCGAAACTCTCCCTTTCTGTAGGAATGGACCATCGAAGGAGGCTGGATGCTACTGCAACAGCGAGTGGAGCACCTGGTACCTGCTTTCCTGGGTAGAGACCCCTCCTACCTCTTCACATTCTTGAGCACGTACAGAGCTTTTGCTACCACCCAGCAGGTCCTGGAAATACTGTTTATGAGGTGAGCTCCCTGCCCTTCACAGCCCAGATTCAGCCCCTGAAAGCTCTGAGTCTCAGGAAAGTCATCAAACGTCCTGGCGTCTCACATTGTTCCTCTGATCCGGGTGGAAACACTCCAGCTCCTCAGTGGGGGCACGGCAGGGAAAGTCACCCTGGCCTGTGGAAAGCTCTGCTGGCAGGGCTGCGTCTCTGCTGGGTCATCTTTGTCCTCTTGCCCATGATCAACTTTCTGCCTCATCCCTCACTGTCGCCAGGTGTTGAGTTGGGCTGGTTTCCCATTGGAAAAGGAGATCTGTGTGCCGTGTCTGAGTCCTGGCTCAAACCAGTCAAGGATGCCCAGGATGAGCAGGACGCCCAGACCCACACCAATATGTGTGATGGAGCTGACTGGGGCCCTATCATTCTTCAAACACGCAGGAAGCCCCACTAGGTGCAGGCACTTCTGTAGGAGCTGACTGGGATCCAATGCGCAGAGCGGACAGTACCCTCCCCTCCAGAGCTCCATTCTAGTCAGCAGTCAGTGACTCTGGATAGGACAAGACGTAGCATCCACAGGACAGCTCATATGATGTCCTTCTGGCCTCCTCCAGATACGCATGCTTCCATCCGGAGGCTGAGGAGGATGGCGGACCCCGGGAGCAGGAGAAACTGTGAGTAGGCTGAGCTCAGGCTGGAGGGCCTTCCTTCTCCAAGAGGGCAGTGCTGAGACTGTGCGTGGGAGGGGCTGCAGGACCCAGCATCCCACACGTCTGAGAGTCCTGTGAGAGGGCAAAGTTCTGAGGGCTTTCTCTTGGAAGCAAGGAAAGGGGTTCTGTCCTGTCTGCTAGAGGATGGGCTGTGGGCACAGGGAGGCAGCAGAGAGCGCCAGAGCACCGCGTCAGCCCCTTAGAGAGTCCAACCCCATCCCTTCCCACTCACAGCCTTGCCTAGACCCCCATCAGGGGACCCAGAATAACGGTTTTGGGGAGCATCACGCTCACCACCTTGGGGAACATCCACAGTGCGTGCTTAGCAAGGGTACAGGAGACACAGTGAGGGCTCAAGGAGCACATATCACCCACACGGTGGGAGAACGGTGTCAGCGGGAGGACACCCACATGTGCACGGAGTGCATGAGGCAGCACAGAGGCACAGGTCGTCACGCGGAAGGCATCAGGAGGGTCCCAGCAAGCCCAGGTAAGAGACAGAGTCCTCTTGTCCCGTATTTGCGCAGATTTTCATGGAGCGCTAGGGTATGCAGTGAAGGCACTGACTCATCCCGACACCACCCCTCCACTCACGCACGGACTGGAATTCCAGTGGGAGGTAGGCAGCGGGACACAGCGAGGAGTCTGGCTGCCTTCCCCAAGAAGGACACAGACGACCACATCATCGGTTAAGGGGTTCCCGTCAAACAGAATCTTGACGGTCCCTCTTCAGTGACCAGGTCTCTCGTAGGCGGGACTGCCAAATCACAGGTGGACAACGGATAGAACCACCCTCTGGACGTCCAGGAGCAGGAGGCAGGGAGGCCAGGTCCCACAGGCCTGTCGTCCTGAGACATCAGTGGGAGGAACACCCCATGGTGATCGTTCTGGCTACTTTTGTATCCCCAGGGCCATCTCCTCCATCCTGGGCACCTGGCTGGATCACTACCCCGAGGAATTTTTCCGGCCTCCAGACTTCACCAGCTTGAAGCTGCTGCGGGCGTATGTAAGGGTCCACATGCCGGGATCCGAGCTGCAGCGCCGCGCCCGCCTTCTCTACTCATGGCGGAAACACCGTGAGCCCAATGAGCCAGAGTCTCTGGGCGAGGAGGACTCTGGGTGGGAGATGTGGGCGTGTGGAGGGGACGGGGTATGCCACAGAGAACATGTTTCCTGAGACTGTAGGTGGGCCAGGCGTAGGGACTCCTCTCAGATCACTGTTCCATTAGCCTGCCGTCTGGGAGATTTCCTCCTGGTGGGTTCTTTGACTCAGATGACAATGTCTGCGGGAGAGGTTTCCTGCCTTGGAATGCCAATCACGGTGATGACACTTTCTGTTCTTGAAGCTTTGGCAGCAGCTCTAGAGCCCCGTCCCGACGTGCCTCGGGAGCAAGCCCCCGCTATCTCTGTGGTGCCCACCGCAGCCTCGCAGCCCAGGCTGCCTGAAGCCACCAGTTCTCCTGGAGCTCAGCGCGTACGAGAATCGGAGACCCTCACTGCAGCGGCCCCACCAGGGCAGGAGGTACCATCAGCTCTGGCTGACACTCAGGAGCTGGAAGAGCCCCCTGCCCCTTTGGTGGCCCCAGAGCATGAGCAGCCCCCAGCCCCAGCCGGCGGGGTCACGGAAGGGCTGCAGCAACCACCTGCTGCACCTGAGCAACCAGCCTCAGCTCCCCAACAGCGGCTCAAGTCGGCTGCAGCCCCACAGGATGAATTCCCTGACCTTGTCATTGCGTTCTTTGTCATTTTAGTATTGGGTATAGAGATATTTAGTGTACTTATGTACTATTGGCTTATACTTCAAACATAAATTAAGTTTCAAAAAATTTAGTCTGATCCTGTGAAATTACAACTTCAAGTGTCAGTACGTACTTTCGCAGGATTTTACACCCGTGACCACTATGTACTCCTAGAACATTTCCATCACAGAGACACGTGGACTACTAATCACCCACGGCTCATTCCCTCACCCCAGTCTCTGCAACCAGCGATCTCGGTTTCTGCTGCTTTAGCTCCTCTGGGATTTCCATGTGTGTGCAAACACACAACATGGCCTCTTGTGTCTGGCTACATGACAGGAGACTGATTAGTAATTGCTTAAATATTCAATGCCACTAATATTTTTTATGACAGAAAAATAGTCCTCAAAGAACAAAGATTAGGTGAAGCCCCCACTTGAAATATCTTCATTATCTGGCATGGGGACCCTCTGAGGTTTGACCCAAGAGCAGAAGCCAGAAGGGAAATGTCTGGACCAGAGCGAATACCTTGAAAATCTTTCATTTTCCTCGACTGGCCGTGGTGATATTAGTCTAACGTGCATATTATAAAAATACCCAAATGAAACCGTCAATATGCCATTTACGCTAATCTCTTAGGCAATAAAGTATAAAGTTCTGGAAGCTTTCCTACAGGTGACATGTATTCAGTAAAATGAAGATTTAAATAATGAGGACAGGCACCAAGGTGGCTCAGTGGGCGAGTTTCCGAGTCGAATATGGCTCAGGTCACAATCTCACGGTTCTTGAGATCAAGTCCCAAGTCAGGCTCTGCAATGACAGCTTGAAGCCATCCCTGGTCAGGATTCCCCTTCTTGCTCTTTCCAAAAAAATAAATAGGAAACAACAAATACATACGGCAAAAAAAAAAAAAATGTATATCCTTTGAAGACATAATGGCCCCCAAGACATGGTGTCATCTTCACACTCCTTTGGCTTTGAGTGCAGCAGGTGACTGTGTTTGTGTTCACGAGTAGTGTGACAGGTTGGGCATCCATCCAGGACTATGGTCTTGTACTATGGGATGTCGCCACAGTGGACAGGCACAGTCCTGTCCCCTTCTGCCTTCTCAGGGGCCACACATCATCCTTTACTCTGTGTCTCCAGAAGCTGAATGACTGGGCCAATTCCAATATTTTCTCTCTCATCACTGTACACAAGGGGACATGTGTACCGAAACTCTCCCTTTCTGTAGGAATGGACCATCGAAGGAGGCTGGATGCTACTGGAACAGCGAGTGGAGCACCTGGTACCTGCTTTCCTGGGTAGAGACCCCTCCTACCTCTTCACATTCTTGAGCACGTACAGAGCTTTTGCTACCACCGAGCAGGTCCTGGAAATACTGTTTATGAGGTGAGCTCCCTGCCCTTCACAGCCCAGATTCAGCCCCTGAAAGCTCTGAGTCTCAGGAAAGTCATCAAACGTCCTGGCGTCTCACATTGTTCCTCTGATCCGGGTGGAAACACTCCAGCTCCTCAGTGGGGGCACGGCAGGGAAAGTCACCCTGGCCTGTGGAAAGCTCTGCTGGCAGGGCTGCGTCTCTGCTGGGTCATCTTTGTCCTCTTGCCCATGATCAACTTTCTGCCTCATCCCTCACTGTCGCCAGGTGTTGAGTTGGGCTGGTTTCCCATTGGAAAAGGAGATTGGAGGCTCTATCTGTGTGCCGTGTCTGAGTCCTGGCTCAAACCAGTCAAGGATGCCCAGGATGAGCAGGACGCCCAGACCCACACCAATATGTGTGACGGAGCTGACTGGGGCCCTATCATTCTTCAAACACGCAGGAAGCCCCACTAGGTGCAGGCACTTCTGTAGGAGCTGACTGGGATCCAATGCGCAGAGCGGACCGTACCCTCCCCTCCAGAGCTCCATTCTAGTCAGCAGTCAGTGACTCTGGATAGGACAAGACGTAGCATCCACAGGACAGCTCATATGATGTCCTTCTGGCCTCCTCCAGATACGGATGCTTCCATCCGGAGGCTGAGGAGGATGGCGGACCCGGGGAGCAGGAGAAACTGTGAGTAGGCTGAGCTCAGGCTGGAGGGCCTTCCTTCTCCAAGAGGGCAGTGCTGAGACTGTGCGTGGGAGGGGCTGCAGGACCCAGCATCCCACACGTCTGAGAGTCCTGTGAGAGGGCAAAGTTCTGAGGGCTTTCTCTTGGAAGCAAGGAAAGGGGTTCTGTCCTGTCTGCTAGAGGATGGGCTGTGGGCACAGGGAGGCAGCAGAGAGCGCCAGAGCACCGCGTCAGCCCCTTAGAGAGTCCAACCCCATCCCTTCCCACTCACAGCCTTGCCTAGACCCCCATCAGGGGACCCAGAATAACGGTTTTGGGGAGCATCACGCTCACCACCTTGGGGAACATCCACAGTGCGTGCTTAGCAAGGGTACAGGAGACACAGTGAGGGCTCAAGGAGCACATATCACCCACACGGTGGGAGAACGGTGTCAGCGGGAGGACACCCACATGTGCACGGAGTGCATGAGGCAGCACAGAGGCACAGGTCGTCACGCTGAAGGCATCAGGAGGGTCCCAGCAAGCCCAGGTAAGAGACAGAGTCCTCTTGTCCCGTATTTGCGCAGATTTTCATGGAGCGCTAGGGTATGCAGTGAAGGCACTGACTCATCCCGACACCACCCCTCCACTCACGCACGGACTGGAATTCCAGTGGGAGGTAGGCAGCGGGACACAGCGAGGAGTCTGGCTGCCTTCCCCAAGAAGGACACAGACGACCACATCATCGGTTAAGGGGTTCCCGTCAAACAGAATCTTGACGGTCCCTCTTCAGTGACCAGGTCTCTCGTAGGCGGGACTGCCAAATCACAGGTGGACAACGGATAGAACCACCCTCTGGACGTCCAGGAGCAGGAGGCAGGGAGGCCAGGTCCCACAGGCCTGTCGTCCTGAGACATCAGTGGGAGGAACACCCCATGGTGATCGTTCTGGCTACTTTTGTATCCCCAGGGCCATCTCCTCCATCCTGGGCACCTGGCTGGATCACTACCCCGAGGAATTTTTCCGGCCTCCAGACTTCACCAGCTTGAAGCTGCTGCGGGCGTATGTAAGGGTCCACATGCCGGGATCCGAGCTGCAGCGCCGCGCCCGCCTTCTCTACTCATGGCGGAAACACCGTGAGCCCAATGAGCCAGAGTCTCTGGGCGAGGAGGACTCTGGGTGGGAGATGTGGGCGTGTGGAGGGGACGGGGTATGCCACAGAGAACATGTTTCCTGAGACTGTAGGTGGGCCAGGCGTAGGGACTCCTCTCAGATCACTGTTCCATTAGCCTGCCGTCTGGGAGATTTCCTCCTGGTGGGTTCTTTGACTCAGATGACAATGTCTGCGGGAGAGGTTTCCTGCCTTGGAATGCCAATCACGGTGATGACACTTTCTGTTCTTGAAGCTTTGGCAGCAGCTCTAGAGCCCCGTCCCGACGTGCCTCGGGAGCAAGCCCCCGCTATCTCTGTGGTGCCCACCGCAGCCTCGCAGCCCAGGCTGCCTGAAGCCACCAGTTCTCCTGGAGCTCAGCGCGTACGAGAATCGGAGACCCTCACTGCAGCGGCCCCACCAGGGCAGGAGGTACCATCAGCTCTGGCTGACACTCAGGAGCTGGAAGAGCCCCCTGCCCCTTTGGTGGCCCCAGAGCATGAGCAGCCCCCAGCCCCAGCCGGCGGGGTCACGGAAGGGCTGCAGCAACCACCTGCTGCACCTGAGCAACCAGCCTCAGCTCCCCAACAGCGGCTCAAGTCGGCTGCAGCCCCACAGGATGAATTCCCTGACCTTGTCATTGTGTTCTTTGTCATTTTAGTATTGGGTATAGAGATATTTAGTGTACTTATGTACTATTGGCTTATACTTCAAACATAAATTAAGTTTCAAAAAATTTAGTCTGATCCTGTGAAATTACAACTTCAAGTGTCAGTACGTACTTTCGCAGGATTTTACACCCGTGACCACTATGTACTCCTAGAACATTTCCATCACAGAGACACATGGACTACTAATCACCCACGGCTCATTCCCTCACCCCAGTCTCTGCAACCAGCGATCTCGGTTTCTGCTGCTTTAGCTCCTCTGGGATTTCCATGTGTGTGCAAACACACAACATGGCCTCTTGTGTCTGGCTACATGACAGGAGACTGATTAATAATTGCTTAAATATTCAATGCCACTAATATTTTTTATGACAGAGGAATAGTCCTCAAAGAACAAAGATTAGGTGAAGCCCCCACTTGAAATATCTTCATTATCTGGCATGGGGACCCTCTGAGGTTTGACCCAAGAGCAGAAGCCAGAAGGGAAATGTCTGGACCAGAGCGAATACCTTGAAAATCTTTCATTGTCCTGGACTGGCCATGGTGATATTGGTCTAACGTGCATATTGTAAAAACACCCAAATGAAACCGTCAATATTCCATTTATACCAATCTATTAGGCAATAAAGTATAAAGTTCTGAAAGGTTTCCTACAGGTGACATGTATTCAGTAAAATGAAGATTTAATAATGAGGACTGGCACCCTGCTTGCTCAATGGGCAAGTTTCCGAGTCGAATTTGCCTCGGGTCATGATCTCACGGTACTTGAGATCAAGTCCCAAGTCAGGCTCTACAATGACAGCCTGAAGCCCTGGTCAGGATTCTTCTTCTCGCTCTCTCCAAATAAATAAATAAATAGGAAACAACAAGTACATACGCAGAAAAACATGTATATTCTATCAAGAAATATTGGCCCAGAAGACACGGTGTCATCTTCACAGTCCTTTGGCTTTGAGTGCAGCAGGTGTCTGTGTTTGTGTTCATGAGTGGTGTGACAGGTTGGGCATCCCTCCAGGACTATGGTCTTGTACTATGGGATGTCCCCACAGTGGACAGGCACAGTCCTGTCCCCTTCTGCATTCTCAGGGGCCACACATCATCCTTTACTCTGTGTCTCCAGAAGCTGAATGACTGGACCGATTCCAATATTTTGACTCTCATCATTGTACAGAAAGGTACATGTGTACCGAAACTCTCCCTTTCTGTAGGCGTGTACACCTAGCACAACTTTGGGGACATAATTTATAGGCATTTTTCGGGCGCTGCCTCCAGGTTCCAGTACCTACAGCCTCTTGATTCCGTTGGGGTCTTATGTGAAAAGCAGGGACCCCTGGGACTGAGTGGATCCCTGAAGAATCAGGAGGACAAGCCAGCACTGAGGCCATCAGGGTACCTAGGAGTGACCCATGGGGCAGGAAAGAAACCACACTCCCTCATTCTGACCTCCTGCACAGCATCCCTGCCCCATGTCCTGGAACACACCCATCCAGGCCCCATCCCATGACAAACCCCAACTGCCTGTGCACCTCCTGTTCCATAGCTCTGCTTCTCAGTAGAGCAGCCAGTCCCTGCTTTCAGGCCAGGGGAGGATACAGGCTTGGCCACTGCTGTCTGCTTGCTGGCTCTCCTCCCAGGCTGGGTCGCTGACTCTCAGGAAAGCACCTTAAGTGCAGGTCAGGTCAATGAGTTAAAGACCATGACCTGAGTGTGTTCATCCTGACGACTGAGTGGCAACAGCAAGAACCACTTGGACCTCGGCAAGCCAGAGAGTCCTTTACACAGCACATCAGGAGCTCAAGGAGACTGCAGGATGGAGACTCAGTCAAGGCTTCTGATAGCGAGTCAAGCCCCTCCACCCTTCAGGCTCCTCCAGCAGTGACACCTGGCACCTGCCAGCCCCATCTTTGGGGAGCAGTGTCCCTGTCACGAGCAGCCACACAACACCCTCTGGTGACCGACCACAAGGCACACAGGAATACTGCAGGGCTCCCTGATCTCCCAGCAAAGAAACTGCCATTCCAACCGACACATCCTCAGAGGATTCCAGACAGATCAGACACAACTGTGTAAAATCCAATGTTTTTGAGGTGCCTTTCAGGAAGTCTATGAAAAACATAGGTCTCTTCCCAAATGCAGTATTCTGAGATGAATTCACTGAGTGGTGGAGTCAGGCACTGGGTTCGAGGACAGAAAAGAGAGACAAGGGGCTACCTCCCAAATGCACAGGGCACATTGTGGGAATGTGTTGGGAAGCATATGTCAATGTCACAGCTCTCTGGTTCTGGTTTAAAGAAAACATATATATAAACAAACCTCGTTTATGGACTTGTTGGTGTAAAGGAAACATATATCCAAACAAACCTTGCTTATGGACTTCTTGGATTATATCAACCACAAAACATTTCAGAAAACTTGCATACTCTCACTCCATATATCTTCTTACTCTCATCTAAATTTGATCACATCATCCTATGTTCCCAGCTACTTTTTCACTTATTGGGAGTGCATGATATGCTCTAGAGAGACCGCAGGAACTCCACAACCTTACTGGTAGACCTACTAAATGAATTCCGTCATGTTAAGATACCTATGTCGTTGTACATAACATCCTTCAATTCTATACATGAATAATAAAGTATCGGAGAGGGAAATTAGGAAAATAACTTAAAATCACTGCAAGAGAAGAAAAAACTTAAGAGTAAATTTAGCCTACAAACACCGGGTGGCACAGTCAGTGAAGCATCTGACTTTGGCTAAGGTCGTGATCTCATGATGTTGTTTTGAGCCCTGTGTGGGGCTCTGTGCTGACAACTCAGAGTCTGGAGCCTACTTTAGATTCTGTGTCTCCTTTCTCTCAGTTCTTCCCCACTCATATGCACTCTCTCTGTCTCTCTCTCTTTCTCTGTCCCTCTCTCTCTGTTTGTGCGTGTGTGTGTGTGTGTGTGTGTGTGTGTATGTGTGTGTTTCCATGTATCTCTGTCAAGAAAAAGATAGAAAACTTCAAAAAGAATACAATGACTTTAACCGTGAAAGAGAAAGACCTTTTTCCTGAAAAGAAGAAATCACTGGAGAAAGAATTTGAAAAGACCGAAATAAGCAGAAAGACATTCTATGCTAGTGGATCCCAAGAATTAAGATAATCAAAATGTCCACACTACTTAAAGCCATCTACACATTCCCTAGGTGCAATCCCTATCAACGCTTAAGCACGCTCCCAAAAATAGAATACTTCAAGGTGGACAGAACCACAAAACGCTCTGAATACCAAAGTCATTGTGAGAAGGAAGAAAACAGCTAGAAGCACCATGCTTTCTGATTTGAAACTAGATCAAAGCTACAATAACCCAAGCAGTACACTATTGGGGTAAAGGCAGACACACAGGATACTGGACCAGAACTGAAGGCCCAGGAAGAAACCCACACATATGTAACCAATTAATTCCCAACAAAAGAACCAAGAGTATAACCTGAGGCAAAGGCAGTCTCCTCAACAGGTGGTGTCAGAATCACTGGGCACAGAAAAACAACAGGCGCGGAAAAACAACTTGACACCTATTTAACCCCACACACAAAAACGAAGTTAAAATGTATTACAGACTTGAGACCTGAAACCAGAAAGTCCTGGATAAGACCTTGGGCAGGAGGTGTGGGAAATCGCACAACGATGTCCTGAGTTGGGAGGTTATAGGGAAAGCTTTGCAGAGCAGATCACTGCTCTCTGGCCTTCCTGCAAAGAGCCAGCAGCAGCTCACTTACCTAGTTGGTGTGTATCTGGGGGGCAGGCGAGACTTGGCGGATCTAGTGCATGTGTATCTAGGGGTTGGGTTCTGCGTGGGCTCACCAAGTTCTTGGATCGTGTTGTCACATGGAATATTTTATCCTGTCTAGATATGGTTTGCACAATATCTTCAATACGTTCTTTCTACCATGTGGCCCGCTGACGTGTTGTACATCGTTTGTAGGCTTAATGAATGTGGGAGCCTGGGAGCAGCTCGCGGAGACATCCCTTAAACTCCCTCTCACCTCTCTTGACTTGTGTGGAGTCTGAAGCAATCCTTTCTGCTGTCCTAGGCTTTGCTGGACAAAGCCAATGCCAAACCCACGAGAAGGTTTGGATCTCAGTCTTGACTTGAGTTTTGGGATTTGACACCAGAAGACAAAGCTACAAAGGAAAACTAAAGAAGTGGGACTACACGAAACTAAAAAAACAAGTTCTGCACAGCAACAATATCTTTCACAGAATGGGAAGCCAACATAGTGAATGGGAGAAAATACTTGCAAACTACATACATGGTCAAGGGTTAAAACACAAAAGATATCCAGATCTCCTACAGCGCAACAATGCAAAAGCAAAGAGCAATGACGGATCTGCCAGAGTCCTGAAGAGGCATTCTTCCAATGAAGACATACAGATGGCCACCACATACATGAAGAGAAGTTCCATGTCACTCCACATTAGGGAAATGAAAGTCCAAAGCCAAAGAGGTATCACCTGAAACCTGTCTGAACGGTCTTACCAAAAGACAAGAAAACACAAGCGTCGGGTACAATGTGGAGGAAAGTGAATCATTGTGCCCTGTGGTGGCATTGGAACTTGGTGCAGAGGCAGTCGCAAACAATGTAAAGTTTCCTCACACAATTCAGAGGAGAACATCCATATCATCCAGCAACTTGCCTCAATTACCCCCCTAGGTACTACTCAGAACACATGAAATCACTAACTCCCAAAAATGACTTCACACCTGTTATCATGCCACAGTGTTTATAATAGCCTGGAGGGCATTATGCCTAGAGAAAGAACTCACACAGAGAAAAACACATATACATGCTCGCACATATATGGGAAATTTGAAACACAAACTAAGAAAACAAAAAACAAAAATCCTCAAAACAGAATGAAACAAGCCCAGCAATACATAAAGATGATTGCAAAGGTGGGGGGGGGCAGGAAGGAGGGAATAGGGTAAAGGTCAAAAGACATCACCGAATAAAAAAAGACCATGTCAACAGGGAAAGGGAGAGTAAAGGTGACTCAATATCTCAAATTCTAGTTTCCTCTTTTTCAGAGACCTTAGTTCAGTCCATTCCATTCACTAGACCTAGTAGAATAATAAGGAATTATCAGGACTTGACAGTTTTTGCATGATGAGTTCTTTACTTAGGATTTCGTATCCAAAAGAACACAGTGCTTAGATTACTAGGTAACTTAGATTTTCCATTATTTTTATGGTTTCTTGAAGTACCATGATGTCACAAAAAACTCCTTAGATCTAAGTGGACACTTTCATTACTCTAAACGTATGTACATACCACTAAAATATTACTATAAAGGTAAGGTGCAATGTCCATCGCACAACAGTGATTGTTTTACACCTTGTTGTAGTGAGCTTTGGTGACGAAAAGGTTCGGGGTATCGAGCTCCTTATCAAATTCCATGCCATGGATTATGCAGAATATAGTAATCATGGTAATCAAGAAAATAATGATCTTCAAGATAATCATAATCTTCTGAATTGCTGACAGAGACAACTCACCCCCCGGGGACCAAACAGACGCTTAGGAGCCTGAGCGGCTCCAAGTGGCCTACACCACACCATCTTACAGAAAACATAAAGCACCAGTCAGCTCGAGACGGGAGTGTGGGAAAGCCTCTGCTCTTAGGCCTTTGCTTTCAGTGAGGTCAAGGTGCTGCCTTCAGGATGTTTTCAGCCTTTGAGACACGATTGGAACTCTCTACTGAAATGAGATATTCCCGTGCAACAAAACGCATTCCTTGCAAAGAACTGGGTCCCTGACGCGGTCCGGACTCCACACGGGCCGCAGCACCACACTCACGCGCACACGCTCCCCCCAACAACCGGGGCGAGGTACAACCCATGCAATGAAAGACCGTTTGCCCAAGACCTCATTTCCAAAGGAGGCCGAGAGACGAGCACTGCCTGCTCCAGTACACACGCACTGGTTTCTAGGGACCCGCTGGGCTCCGAGTCACTTCTCCCTCGTGCTGCCTGGTGAGTCCCGGAGGAGATGTGATTGCCCAGGACTGAAACTCTTGAAACACGGAACGAATGCAAGACAGGAGGCGCTCCACGGAAACGGGAAGCACCACGCCCCACGGATAGGAAGAACATAACCCACAAGTCTGCCTTTGACGAGGAGCTTTTCCATCCACCTTCCTCGCCAGAGTGCGAAGAAGACGTTCCCACCCAACATGTCCCAAAGAGAAGACTTTGGACTCCATCCACAACACCCAGTTCTCTTCAGCACACATCTCCAAGTAGGAAAGAGTCTGGACCACCCTCTAAAACACAGAAGCGCCACTTATTCCTGGCTCCCTGGCTCCGAGTTCATTGATGGAATGCACAGTGCCTTCAGAAATGAAGAGCTCACCAGGGACTTGCACTTGCCCTAATCCAGACTCCTACCCCCTAGTCCCATTGACTCCCACGATAGAGGACCCCCTTTCGCCACAAGCGGGGTGAGATCTCCCCCTCCCCATCAGAGGGTGCAACTCTGCCACCAGGGGCGGGGCGGGGCGGGGCGCGGCGGGGCTGGGCAGGGCAGGAGAGCAGGTGTGGAGGGGGGAGGCAGGAGGCCTGTGTTCACCTGCTGCTTCCACTCTCCATCCCTTCAACACCGTCCCCTGCTGGCCTCCAGCAACTCAGGCCCACCACCCTGACTCTCCCTGGAATGTTTCTCTGGACTCTCACGTCCCTTGTACTTCATTTTCACAGGCAGGAATGATTCCTCCTGCTCAAGGCTGCGACTTCCCTGGCCCTGCCTTGACACTTTCCCACAACCGCAGGTCCACGCTTTCCTTCCTTCCATCGTTCCTTCGTTCCTTTGTGCGTTCCCACCTCCACCCACCAACCACCAACCCAGTCAGACCTCCATGGGCACTCAGGGCACCACCCCTCTCGACCTGAGCCACTCCCCACAGCCTGAGCCTAACCCCTTACTCGATCTGGGGCCCTCCTCCTCCAGGGAACCGGGGTCCAACCCAGAAAGCCCACTCCTGAGGCCTCCAGACCACAGCCGCAAAGGAGCCCAAGAAGAAGCCCGGAGCACCGGGGGGCGGGGGGGGTGCTCATGGAAGTGGAAGACAGAGAGGGGCAGGGGGGAAGGCCACGTGCGACCTTGTCGCGAGGGTCCCTACCTTGGCAGCACCGCGACTGAGGCAGGTCCTGGAGGGAGGCTGTGGGTCTCAGCTGCTCCACCTTTAGGCTTCTCCCAGATGGTCTTTCGGGGGCGCCGGGGTGGGGGCATCGCATCGCGCTCTGCCCCAGCCAGTGCTGGCACTCCACCAGCGCGGCCAAAGACCGAGGCGCCCGGGAAGCGCGTCCCGCGCCCTGGCCTCTGGCTCCAGGAGCAGCAGGAGCAGCAGGGCCGCCGCCCTCCGAGGCTGGAGGCTCCTGGCTCCCAGTCTTCTCCACGCGGGGCTCCGCCCGCGCTCCCGCGAGCGCTCCCGCCTGCACTACCGCTCCCCCTACCGCCAATGCCGTGGCTACCCCGTCGCAGGCGCCAGGCAGCAGCATGGCGCCGGTCGGGGGCTGAGGTGGGCGTCAGTCCCTGGCTGGCCCAGACACTTGGGGGCTTGGGGCGGCAGGCGGGCTGGGAGCCAACTCACAGCACCGCTGCAGCCTCAGCTGTGTCCCTCGCCGGGCTCCGGCCCCGGCCCACGCGCATGCGCGCACTCGTGCGCGCGCTCCCGCACACCTGCTTGGGCCCAGGATCCAAGCCGCCCCACCCCCCCGCCAGGGGACACAGCTCCTGGGCGCCAGGGTCTGCACCACCGCACCTCCCTGTGCCCACCAGATGCTCTGACCCACTGCCCGCCAGCCTGACAGCCGGGAGCCAGGCAGAGGGCTCCAGAGACCAGGCCAGTGGGACAGGGACTAGCAGGTGTCTCCTCCCAAGGTGGACACCTCCCTGTCACCCCTCAAGAGACCCAGGAACCTTTTGCAAAGCTGGTTTCCCAGGGAGGTGGCTGGACGTGAACCCAGTGATCCCTCTTGCATCCCAGGCCTCTGTGTTTCTTGGTCACTCTGCCTCACATTCCCGCCAACCGTGGACACCAACAGCCGTGCACCCTCCTCGCTCGTGACCCGTGACCGCAAGGGCAGCCCTAAGGGACAGGGAGACACACTGGGCACACGAGACTCCTTCCACCTCCCTTCTCCTTGAAAGGCCGGTGCTTTTCAGCTCTGCATGCCCTTCCCATGGCCCTACCTGCACTGCACCACCAGCGGTCCCACCCTCAAGTCCACCCTGCCACCGCTGACTGTGGCACGTCCTTCGACTCTGTGGAACCGCCTGTCCACCTCCACTACCCCCCAACCCCCATGTTTTCTTCACAGTGTGCCTCAGATCCCAACTCCTCCGTGCCATTTTTCTTTTCTTGGGTTTCAATTGCTTTGCAACGTTTCTTTCTTTTGCTGAGAGAGAGAGAGAGAGAGGCCATCACCCATGCGATTGTGCAGCAAGCATCGACTGAACGTGCAAGGCGTACCAGAGCCTGCTCTGGAGGGCCAGTGTGCAGAGGTGGGCAAGGAAACGTATGTCTGAGGATTCAAGGGGAGCCACAGGACTACCGTCCAGGGTGAGGAGGAGTAGAGAGACCAAGCAGTCAAGGCTTTCGACGAAAGGAGCATCAAGGGCACGAACCTACGCAGCCCTGGAAGGAGAGCAGGGAGTCACGGACATATGGATCATCGAAGGCCAGTCCCAATGGGCAGCCTTCATCACGTGTCCTCACCTGAGGACTTGCAAAGAGGCACCCCCAGACTGGACCTGGTAGAAACAGGACTGACAGCAAAAGCACAACACTGGTCTGTGGACTTCATGCTCATGGGAAGGACACCATCCCACAAGCCCCACCGAGGGACTCTGGACTCTGGCGACTTGGACTTACTGTGGACCCTCAGGACCTGTCAGGACTCTTGCAAGTGCACAAGGGAAGACAAAACTAAGCCACACACCAAGGAGAACGGAGATGCAAAACCTTTCTCCCCCCAGGGGCAACGTCAACGATTCGCATGCTATACAAATGCAAATGCCCTCTGCGAGCATTAGAAAGGTCACCAGTTTTCCGCCTCCTTTATCAGTCTCCTACCACAAGTGCACTAGGGTTCCCTTGGCTCCATAGGGAACATTTGCCTGCATTCTCCGTGGGAGCAGCTTCCTTTCCTACCAGAACCCTCACGTGTGTCTCCCTGTCATGGCACGTACTGATAGATACGAGAATGACATTTCCCTCTCATTTTGAACATTGTGCTGATGCCTCCCTCCTGGCTCTGCGTCTCCACTGAGAAGACTGTTTGGCTCAGTTTACATGGTGTGTGTGTGCGTGTGTGTGTGTGTGTGTGTGTGTGTGTGTGTGTGTATGTGTTTCTGTGTGTGTATGCACATACATATATATACACACACACGAAAGTGTGTACGTATATGCAGACGTGTATGTGTATGTCCATAGGTATCCACAGGGACACACAGGTAGATAGATGTATATATAAACCTAGCTGTTTTCTCTTTTGAAAAGACACACTGCAAACTCTGTGGGCCGCCTGGATGACTCAGCTGGGTAATGGTCCGACTTCGGGTCACGTCAGGCTCTCAGGCTTCCTGAGCTGAGTCGCGCCTAGTGCTCCGTGCTGACAGCTCAGAGCCTGGAACCTGATTCCCTTCTGGGTTTCCTCTCTCTCTCCCTGCCCCTCCCTCGCTTGTGCTCTCTCTGTCTCTCTCGCTTTCTCTCAGACGTGAACATTAAAAAAGAAACAGAAGCATGTGGCTCTGGATCTCGGCTCACGTCACGATCTCACAGTTTGTGAGGCTGAGCCTCCACAAGGAGCCCCCACCTCAAGATGGGCGCCAACGATGCGGAGCCCGCTGGCCCTCCTCTCTCTCTCCCTCCCTGCGTGCCCTATCCCTGCTCACGGGCACACATGCATGCGTCCACTCTCTCTCTGTCTCTCGGAATGAATGAAAGAAACAGAGAACCTCAAATGATAACACTAAAGGAACACCGTCGAGTTCATTACTACAGCGAATGAGTGGCTGTGCCCGTGGCCAGCACCTGCCCTGGGGAACGTTCTATTTCCTATCTGTTCATGTTTCTTCACTCTGGAGACACAGGGAGCCAGAGAGCAAGCCGGTAAGCCAGTGACCGCCAGTGGGGGAGGGGCAGAGAAGCAGAGAGCCAGACACACACAGAATCTGAAAACAGGCTCCAGGGCCTGAGCAGGGGGCACAGAGCCCAGCGCAGGGCTGGAACTCGGGAACCGCGAGGGCGTGACCTGAGCCCGAGTCGGAAGCTCAACCCACTGAACCACCCAGGCGCCCGGGGAAGGTTCCATTCAGGAGTCCACTCCATCCATCCCCGCCCATTTCCGCAAGGTCAGAGCCCTTACGACACATACCACCAGGAAGGATGCTATACAACTGTCCACAACCTGCCCTCTGTCTTCCAAAGAGGCTGCCCTGACGATATCTAGCAAAGAGGGCGCTCTGATCAAAAGGCCCACGGATAAAGGTCACGCCTGCCTACCTACCCTTAGGGCCTGATGACTCCCCAGGTTCCCCTTGCAGCGCACTTTGTCCCATTGGAAACGTCGTGCCTTTGGGTTCCAAGGTGCCCTGCAGCTGAGCGCGGGCCACCGGGAACGACCTCACCGCAGCTACCTACCAGGAGACAGCTTGGCACCCTTCACCCTTCCTGCAGGCCCTGTGCTCAGGGTCTCGGGCCAGCCAGGGCGCAGGACACAAGCAGAGAACGTTAGCATTTGAGGACGCAGAAACGGCCTCGGGGTTCCCCTACTCGGGGACCACGTTCACCACCTGATCGCCGGCGACGTTGGCAACTGGCACACAGGGCGACGGGGAGTGTGGACCGCATGGAATGAGGGCTCTCGGCCGCATCTCCTGCAATTCAGAGGGGCAACTGGCAAAGGTCACCTCAGTCACCAGCTCCCAAGAAGCCTCCCTGCGGAAGGGATGGTGCCATCGACAGCCTGTTCCTCCTTCCAGCCCTGCCTGGGTTTCAGGGGGAGCACAGCACCGGCGGGGGGGGGCGGGGGTCCTGGGAAGGTCCAGCTGACCCATGCCCCCCGCTGTGCCGCCACCCTCACTAGGAGCCCCGCGTGTCACTGTCCAAAGTGTCTCAGGCTGGATGTGAAATGGTAGGGTTCCCCGCAGAGAGCGTGACTCAGGCCCTAGAGCCTATTTTGCTGGATTCCCCGTTTGAGGGCACACGCACGTCTCCAAGCCCACCTCTGCTCGCAGGACACGCACGCTAGGTGCAAATGCTTTCCCTGCCTCTCGACAGGCAGCAGTGGGAAAGCCAGCGGTGCAGCACGCTCATGTGGAGCCCGACTGCCTGGCTTCCTGCCTCGAGTCCTCCCGCTTCACAGCAGTGACCCCCGCAACACACTCTTTCACATCTTCCCTTGGAAATACGAACGGGGGACCAGAGTCCTTGCCGAGGTACTCTGTGTCGTCAGCATAGATCTCTCAAGTGCTCAGAACAGTGCCTGGAACAGGCTAAGCGCTCTGCCGAGGTGGGATAAGACCAAGGAGAAAACAAACACGCATAGGCAGTCCCCTCCCTCGTGGCCAGCACCTAGGCAACTGCTGGGGATGGTGAGGCAGGGGAGGGATCCCTTCCTTCCCCCGACGAGGACGACGACGACGGTGCCCGGCTCCCCCTCCCTCCTCAGGACTTCCCGCTGGCATCAAGAAAACCTCCCTGCCGGATTCTGGCTGGTGCCGGCTAGGAACCCAGTGCCTCAGGGAGAGGCCCTGGCACATCTCCCTGGATACTTGGACGGGCTTCAGGTCAAAAGACTCTGCCTCCTCACCTATATGGCAACAGGGACTGCACACCCGTGGAGCCGCTTGAGGACTTGCAAAGCATCAAAGGTGTTCGGACCGCAACCAAGTTTCGAGGACACGCACGGCCACTACTTTACCAAGGAAACCTCTCACATGGCGAGCTCATGGATCAATATCCATGCGATGACTTAGGCAGAATCATCACGGTAATCAGGAAGGTAATGATACTCAAGGTCACCATAATCTCCTTCGTTCCGGAGAGACACAACTCACCCCTCGGGGACCAAACACACGCTTAGGAGCCTGAGCTGCTCCAAGGGGCCTACACCACACCATCTTACGGAAAACGTAAAGCACCAGTCAGCTCGAGACGGGAGTGTGGGAAAGCCTCTGCTCTTAGGCCTTTGCTTTCAGTGAGGTCAAGGTGCTGCCTTCAGGATGTTTTCAGCCTTTGAGACACGATTGGAACTCTCTACTGAAATGAGATATTCCCGTGCAACAAAACGCATTCCTTGCAAAGAACTGGGTCCCTGACGCGGTCCGGACTCCACACGGGCCGCAGCACCACACTCACGCGCACACGCTCCCCCCAACAACCGGGGCGAGGTACAACCCATGCAATGAAAGACCGTTTGCCCAAGACCTCATTTCCAAAGGAGGCCGAGAGACGAGCACTGCCTGCTCCAGTACACACGCACTGGTTTCTAGGGACCCGCTGGGCTCCGAGTCACTTCTCCCTCGTGCTGCCTGGTGAGTCCCGGAGGAGATGTGATTGCCCAGGACTGAAACTCTTGAAACACGGAACGAATGCAAGACAGGAGGCGCTCCACGGAAACGGGAAGCACCACGCCCCACGGATAGGAAGAACATAACCCACAAGTCTGCCTTTGACGAGGAGCTTTTCCATCCACCTTCCTCGCCAGAGGGCGAAGAAGACGTTCCCACCCAACATGTCCCAAAGAGAAGACTTTGGACTCCATCCACAACACCCAGTTCTCTTCAGCACACATCTCCAAGTAGGAAAGAGTCTGGACCACCCTCTAAAACACAGAAGCGCCACTTATTCCTGGCTCCCTGGCTCCGAGTTCATTGATGGAATGCACAGTGCCTTCAGAAATGAAGAGCTCACCAGGGACTTGCACTTGCCCTAATCCAGACTCCTACCCCCTAGTCCCATTGACTCCCACGATAGAGGACCCCCTTTCGCCACAAGCGGGGTGAGATCTCCCCCTCCCCATCAGAGGGTGCAACTCTGCCACCAGGGGCGGGGCGGGGCGGGGCGCGGCGGGGCTGGGCAGGGCAGGAGAGCAGGTGTGGAGGGGGGAGGCAGGAGGCCTGTGTTCACCTGCTGCTTCCACTCTCCATCCCTTCAACACCGTCCCCTGCTGGCCTCCAGCAACTCAGGCCCACCACCCTGACTCTCCCTGGAATGTTTCTCTGGACTCTCACGTCCCTTGTACTTCATTTTCACAGGCAGGAATGATTCCTCCTGCTCAAGGCTGCGACTTCCCTGGCCCTGCCTTGACACTTTCCCACAACCGCAGGTCCACGCTTTCCTTCCTTCCATCGTTCCTTCGTTCCTTTGTGCGTTCCCACCTCCACCCACCAACCACCAACCCAGTCAGACCTCCATGGGCACTCAGGGCACCACCCCTCTCGACCTGAGCCACTCCCCACAGCCTGAGCCTAACCCCTTACTCGATCTGGGGCCCTCCTCCTCCAGGGAACCGGGGTCCAACCCAGAAAGCCCACTCCTGAGGCCTCCAGACCACAGCCGCAAAGGAGCCCAAGAAGAAGCCCGGAGCACCGGGGGGCGGGGGGGGTGCTCATGGAAGTGGAAGACAGAGAGGGGCAGGGGGGAAGGCCACGTGCGACCTTGTCGCGAGGGTCCCTACCTTGGCAGCACCGCGACTGAGGCAGGTCCTGGAGGGAGGCTGTGGGTCTCAGCTGCTCCACCTTTAGGCTTCTCCCAGATGGTCTTTCGGGGGCGCCGGGGTGGGGGCATCGCATCGCGCTCTGCCCCAGCCAGTGCTGGCACTCCACCAGCGCGGCCAAAGACCGAGGCGCCCGGGAAGCGCGTCCCGCGCCCTGGCCTCTGGCTCCAGGAGCAGCAGGAGCAGCAGGGCCGCCGCCCTCCGAGGCTGGAGGCTCCTGGCTCCCAGTCTTCTCCACGCGGGGCTCCGCCCGCGCTCCCGCGAGCGCTCCCGCCTGCACTACCGCTCCCCCTACCGCCAATGCCGTGGCTACCCCGTCGCAGGCGCCAGGCAGCAGCATGGCGCCGGTCGGGGGCTGAGGTGGGCGTCAGTCCCTGGCTGGCCCAGACACTTGGGGGCTTGGGGCGGCAGGCGGGCTGGGAGCCAACTCACAGCACCGCTGCAGCCTCAGCTGTGTCCCTCGCCGGGCTCCGGCCCCGGCCCACGCGCATGCGCGCACTCGTGCGCGCGCTCCCGCACACCTGCTTGGGCCCAGGATCCAAGCCGCCCCACCCCCCCGCCAGGGGACACAGCTCCTGGGCGCCAGGGTCTGCACCACCGCACCTCCCTGTGCCCACCAGATGCTCTGACCCACTGCCCGCCAGCCTGACAGCCGGGAGCCAGGCAGAGGGCTCCAGAGACCAGGCCAGTGGGACAGGGACTAGCAGGTGTCTCCTCCCAAGGTGGACACCTCCCTGTCACCCCTCAAGAGACCCAGGAACCTTTTGCAAAGCTGGTTTCCCAGGGAGGTGGCTGGACGTGAACCCAGTGATCCCTCTTGCATCCCAGGCCTCTGTGTTTCTTGGTCACTCTGCCTCACATTCCCGCCAACCGTGGACACCAACAGCCGTGCACCCTCCTCGCTCGTGACCCGTGACCGCAAGGGCAGCCCTAAGGGACAGGGAGACACACTGGGCACACGAGACTCCTTCCACCTCCCTTCTCCTTGAAAGGCCGGTGCTTTTCAGCTCTGCATGCCCTTCCCATGGCCCTACCTGCACTGCACCACCAGCGGTCCCACCCTCAAGTCCACCCTGCCACCGCTGACTGTGGCACGTCCTTCGACTCTGTGGAACCGCCTGTCCACCTCCACTACCCCCCAACCCCCATGTTTTCTTCACAGTGTGCCTCAGATCCCAACTCCTCCGTGCCATTTTTCTTTTCTTGGGTTTCAATTGCTTTTCAACGTTTCTTTCTTTTGCTGAGAGAGAGAGAGAGAGAGGCCATCACCCATGCGATTGTGCAGCAAGCATCGACTGAACGTGCAAGGCGTACCAGAGCCTGCTCTGGAGGGCCAGTGTGCAGAGGTGGGCAAGGAAACGTATGTCTGAGGATTCAAGGGGAGCCACAGGACTACCGTCCAGGGTGAGGAGGAGTAGAGAGACCAAGCAGTCAAGGCTTTCGACGAAAGGAGCATCAAGGGCACGAACCTACGCAGCCCTGGAAGGAGAGCAGGGAGTCACGGACATATGGATCATCGAAGGCCAGTCCCAATGGGCAGCCTTCATCACGTGTCCTCACCTGAGGACTTGCAAAGAGGCACCCCCAGACTGGACCTGGTAGAAACAGGACTGACAGCAAAAGCACAACACTGGTCTGTGGACTTCATGCTCATGGGAAGGACACCATCCCACAAGCCCCACCGAGGGACTCTGGACTCTGGCGACTTGGACTTACTGTGGACCCTCAGGACCTGTCAGGACTCTTGCAAGTGCACAAGGGAAGACAAAACTAAGCCACACACCAAGGAGAACGGAGATGCAAAACCTTTCTCCCCCCAGGGGCAACGTCAACGATTCGCATGCTATACAAATGCAAATGCCCTCTGCGAGCATTAGAAAGGTCACCAGTTTTCCGCCTCCTTTATCAGTCTCCTACCACAAGTGCACTAGGGTTCCCTTGGCTCCATAGGGACCATTTGCCTGCATTCTCCGTGGGAGCAGCTTCCTTTCCTACCAGAACCCTCACGTGTGTCTCCCTGTCATGGCACGTACTGATAGATACGAGAATGACATTTCCCTCTCATTTTGAACATTGTGCTGATGCCTCCCTCCTGGCTCTGCGTCTCCACTGAGAAGACTGTTTGGCTCAGTTTACATGGTGTGTGTGTGCGTGTGTGTGTGTGTGTGTGTGTGTGTGTGTGTATGTGTTTCTGTGTGTGTATGCACATACATATATATACACACACACGAAAGTGTGTACGTATATGCAGACGTGTATGTGTATGTCCATAGGTATCCACAGGGACACACAGGTAGATAGATGTATATATAAACCTAGCTGTTTTCTCTTTTGAAAAGACACACTGCAAACTCTGTGGGCCGCCTGGATGACTCAGCTGGGTAATGGTCCGACTTCGGGTCACGTCAGGCTCTCAGGCTTCCTGAGCTGAGTCGCGCCTAGTGCTCCGTGCTGACAGCTCAGAGCCTGGAACCTGATTCCCTTCTGGGTTTCCTCTCTCTCTCCCTGCCCCTCCCTCGCTTGTGCTCTCTCTGTCTCTCTCGCTTTCTCTCAGACGTGAACATTAAAAAAGAAACAGAAGCATGTGGCTCTGGATCTCGGCTCACGTCACGATCTCACAGTTTGTGAGGCTGAGCCTCCACAAGGAGCCCCCACCTCAAGATGGGCGCCAACGATGCGGAGCCCGCTGGCCCTCCTCTCTCTCTCCCTCCCTGCGTGCCCTATCCCTGCTCACGGGCACACATGCATGCGTCCACTCTCTCTCTGTCTCTCGGAATGAATGAAAGAAACAGAGAACCTCAAATGATAACACTAAAGGAACACCGTCGAGTTCATTACTACAGCGAATGAGTGGCTGTGCCTGTGGCCAGCACCTGCCCTGGGGAACGTTCTATTTCCTATCTGTTCATGTTTCTTCACTCTGGAGACACAGGGAGCCAGAGAGCAAGCCGGTAAGCCAGTGACCGCCAGTGGGGGAGGGGCAGAGAAGCAGAGAGCCAGACACACACAGAATCTGAAAACAGGCTCCAGGGCCTGAGCAGGGGGCACAGAGCCCAGCGCAGGGCTGGAACTCGGGAACCGCGAGGGCGTGACCTGAGCCCGAGTCGGAAGCTCAACCCACTGAACCACCCAGGCGCCCGGGGAAGGTTCCATTCAGGAGTCCACTCCATCCATCCCCGCCCATTTCCGCAAGGTCAGAGCCCTTACGACACATACCACCAGGAAGGATGCTATACAACTGTCCACAACCTGCCCTCTGTCTTCCAAAGAGGCTGCCCTGACGATATCTAGCAAAGAGGGCGCTCTGATCAAAAGGCCCACGGATAAAGGTCACGCCTGCCTACCTACCCTTAGGGCCTGATGACTCCCCAGGTTCCCCTTGCAGCGCACTTTGTCCCATTGGAAACGTCGTGCCTTTGGGTTCCAAGGTGCCCTGCAGCTGAGCGCGGGCCACCGGGAACGACCTCACCGCAGCTACCTACCAGGAGACAGCTTGGCACCCTTCACCCTTCCTGCAGGCCCTGTGCTCAGGGTCTCGGGCCAGCCAGGGCGCAGGACACAAGCAGAGAACGTTAGCATTTGAGGACGCAGAAACGGCCTCGGGGTTCCCCTACTCGGGGACCACGTTCACCACCTGATCGCCGGCGACGTTGGCAACTGGCACACAGGGCGACGGGGAGTGTGGACCGCATGGAATGAGGGCTCTCGGCCGCATCTCCTGCAATTCAGAGGGGCAACTGGCAAAGGTCACCTCAGTCACCAGCTCCCAAGAAGCCTCCCTGCGGAAGGGATGGTGCCATCGACAGCCTGTTCCTCCTTCCAGCCCTGCCTGGGTTTCAGGGGGAGCACAGCACCGGCGGGGGGGGGCGGGGGTCCTGGGAAGGTCCAGCTGACCCATGCCCCCCGCTGTGCCGCCACCCTCACTAGGAGCCCCGCGTGTCACTGTCCAAAGTGTCTCAGGCTGGATGTGAAATGGTAGGGTTCCCCGCAGAGAGCGTGACTCAGGCCCTAGAGCCTATTTTGCTGGATTCCCCGTTTGAGGGCACACGCACGTCTCCAAGCCCACCTCTGCTCGCAGGACACGCACGCTAGGTGCAAATGCTTTCCCTGCCTCTCGACAGGCAGCAGTGGGAAAGCCAGCGGTGCAGCACGCTCATGTGGAGCCCGACTGCCTGGCTTCCTGCCTCGAGTCCTCCCGCTTCACAGCAGTGACCCCCGCAACACACTCTTTCACATCTTCCCTTGGAAATACGAACGGGGGACCAGAGTCCTTGCCGAGGTACTCTGTGTCGTCAGCATAGATCTCTCAAGTGCTCAGAACAGTGCCTGGAACAGGCTAAGCGCTCTGCCGAGGTGGGATAAGACCAAGGAGAAAACAAACACGCATAGGCAGTCCCCTCCCTCGTGGCCAGCACCTAGGCAACTGCTGGGGATGGTGAGGCAGGGGAGGGATCCCTTCCTTCCCCCGACGACGACGACGACGACGGTGCCCGGCTCCCCCTCCCTCCTCAGGACTTCCCGCTGGCATCAAGAAAACCTCCCTGCCGGATTCTGGCTGGTGCCGGCTAGGAACCCAGTGCCTCAGGGAGAGGCCCTGGCACATCTCCCTGGATACTTGGACGGGCTTCAGGTCAAAAGACTCTGCCTCCTCACCTATATGGCAACAGGGACTGCACACCCGTGGAGCCGCTTGAGGACTTGCAAAGCATCAAAGGTGTTCGGACCGCAACCAAGTTTCGAGGACACGCACGGCCACTACTTTACCAAGGAAACCTCTCACATGGCGAGCTCATGGATCAATATCCATGCGATGACTTAGGCAGAATCATCACGGTAATCAGGAAGGTAATGATACTCAAGGTCACCATAATCTCCTTCGTTCCGGAGAGACACAACTCACCCCTCGGGGACCAAACACACGCTTAGGAGCCTGAGCTGCTCCAAGGGGCCTACACCACACCATCTTACGGAAAACGTAAAGCACCAGTCAGCTCGAGACGGGAGTGTGGGAAAGCCTCTGCTCTTAGGCCTTTGCTTTCAGTGAGGTCAAGGTGCTGCCTTCAGGATGTTTTCAGCCTTTGAGACACGATTGGAACTCTCTACTGAAATGAGATATTCCCGTGCAACAAAACGCATTCCTTGCAAAGAACTGGGTCCCTGACGCGGTCCGGACTCCACACGGGCCGCAGCACCACACTCACGCGCACACGCTCCCCCCAACAACCGGGGCGAGGTACAACCCATGCAATGAAAGACCGTTTGCCCAAGACCTCATTTCCAAAGGAGGCTGAGAGACGAGCACTGCCTGCTCCAGTACACACGCACTGGTTTCTAGGGACCCGCTGGGCTCCGAGTCACTTCTCCCTCGTGCTGCCTGGTGAGTCCCGGAGGAGATGTGATTGCCCAGGACTGAAACTCTTGAAACACGGAACGAATGCAAGACAGGAGGCGCTCCACGGAAACGGGAAGCACCACGCCCCACGGATAGGAAGAACATAACCCACAAGTCTGCCTTTGACGAGGAGCTTTTCCATCCACCTTCCTCGCCAGAGTGCGAAGAAGACGTTCCCACCCAACATGTCCCAAAGAGAAGACTTTGGACTCCATCCACAACACCCAGTTCTCTTCAGCACACATCTCCAAGTAGGAAAGAGTCTGGACCACCCTCTAAAACACAGAAGCGCCACTTATTCCTGGCTCCCTGGCTCCGAGTTCATTGATGGAATGCACAGTGCCTTCAGAAATGAAGAGCTCACCAGGGACTTGCACTTGCCCTAATCCAGACTCCTACCCCCTAGTCCCATTGACTCCCACGATAGAGGACCCCCTTTCGCCACAAGCGGGGTGAGATCTCCCCCTCCCCATCAGAGGGTGCAACTCTGCCACCAGGGGCGGGGCGGGGCGGGGCGCGGCGGGGCTGGGCAGGGCAGGAGAGCAGGTGTGGAGGGGGGAGGCAGGAGGCCTGTGTTCACCTGCTGCTTCCACTCTCCATCCCTTCAACACCGTCCCCTGCTGGCCTCCAGCAACTCAGGCCCACCACCCTGACTCTCCCTGGAATGTTTCTCTGGACTCTCACGTCCCTTGTACTTCATTTTCACAGGCAGGAATGATTCCTCCTGCTCAAGGCTGCGACTTCCCTGGCCCTGCCTTGACACTTTCCCACAACCGCAGGTCCACGCTTTCCTTCCTTCCATCGTTCCTTCGTTCCTTTGTGCGTTCCCACCTCCACCCACCAACCACCAACCCAGTCAGACCTCCATGGGCACTCAGGGCACCACCCCTCTCGACCTGAGCCACTCCCCACAGCCTGAGCCTAACCCCTTACTCGATCTGGGGCCCTCCTCCTCCAGGGAACCGGGGTCCAACCCAGAAAGCCCACTCCTGAGGCCTCCAGACCACAGCCGCAAAGGAGCCCAAGAAGAAGCCCGGAGCACCGGGGGGCGGGGGGGGTGCTCATGGAAGTGGAAGACAGAGAGGGGCAGGGGGGAAGGCCACGTGCGACCTTGTCGCGAGGGTCCCTACCTTGGCAGCACCGCGACTGAGGCAGGTCCTGGAGGGAGGCTGTGGGTCTCAGCTGCTCCACCTTTAGGCTTCTCCCAGATGGTCTTTCGGGGGCGCCGGGGTGGGGGCATCGCATCGCGCTCTGCCCCAGCCAGTGCTGGCACTCCACCAGCGCGGCCAAAGACCGAGGCGCCCGGGAAGCGCGTCCCGCGCCCTGGCCTCTGGCTCCAGGAGCAGCAGGAGCAGCAGGGCCGCCGCCCTCCGAGGCTGGAGGCTCCTGGCTCCCAGTCTTCTCCACGCGGGGCTCCGCCCGCGCTCCCGCGAGCGCTCCCGCCTGCACTACCGCTCCCCCTACCGCCAATGCCGTGGCTACCCCGTCGCAGGCGCCAGGCAGCAGCATGGCGCCGGTCGGGGGCTGAGGTGGGCGTCAGTCCCTGGCTGGCCCAGACACTTGGGGGCTTGGGGCGGCAGGCGGGCTGGGAGCCAACTCACAGCACCGCTGCAGCCTCAGCTGTGTCCCTCGCCGGGCTCCGGCCCCGGCCCACGCGCATGCGCGCACTCGTGCGCGCGCTCCCGCACACCTGCTTGGGCCCAGGATCCAAGCCGCCCCACCCCCCCGCCAGGGGACACAGCTCCTGGGCGCCAGGGTCTGCACCACCGCACCTCCCTGTGCCCACCAGATGCTCTGACCCACTGCCCGCCAGCCTGACAGCCGGGAGCCAGGCAGAGGGCTCCAGAGACCAGGCCAGTGGGACAGGGACTAGCAGGTGTCTCCTCCCAAGGTGGACACCTCCCTGTCACCCCTCAAGAGACCCAGGAACCTTTTGCAAAGCTGGTTTCCCAGGGAGGTGGCTGGACGTGAACCCAGTGATCCCTCTTGCATCCCAGGCCTCTGTGTTTCTTGGTCACTCTGCCTCACATTCCCGCCAACCGTGGACACCAACAGCCGTGCACCCTCCTCGCTCGTGACCCGTGACCGCAAGGGCAGCCCTAAGGGACAGGGAGACACACTGGGCACACGAGACTCCTTCCACCTCCCTTCTCCTTGAAAGGCCGGTGCTTTTCAGCTCTGCATGCCCTTCCCATGGCCCTACCTGCACTGCACCACCAGCGGTCCCACCCTCAAGTCCACCCTGCCACCGCTGACTGTGGCACGTCCTTCGACTCTGTGGAACCGCCTGTCCACCTCCACTACCCCCCAACCCCCATGTTTTCTTCACAGTGTGCCTCAGATCCCAACTCCTCCGTGCCATTTTTCTTTTCTTGGGTTTCAATTGCTTTTCAACGTTTCTTTCTTTTGCTGAGAGAGAGAGAGAGAGAGGCCATCACCCATGCGATTGTGCAGCAAGCATCGACTGAACGTGCAAGGCGTACCAGAGCCTGCTCTGGAGGGCCAGTGTGCAGAGGTGGGCAAGGAAACGTATGTCTGAGGATTCAAGGGGAGCCACAGGACTACCGTCCAGGGTGAGGAGGAGTAGAGAGACCAAGCAGTCAAGGCTTTCGACGAAAGGAGCATCAAGGGCACGAACCTACGCAGCCCTGGAAGGAGAGCAGGGAGTCACGGACATATGGATCATCGAAGGCCAGTCCCAATGGGCAGCCTTCATCACGTGTCCTCACCTGAGGACTTGCAAAGAGGCACCCCCAGACTGGACCTGGTAGAAACAGGACTGACAGCAAAAGCACAACACTGGTCTGTGGACTTCATGCTCATGGGAAGGACACCATCCCACAAGCCCCACCGAGGGACTCTGGACTCTGGCGACTTGGACTTACTGTGGACCCTCAGGACCTGTCAGGACTCTTGCAAGTGCACAAGGGAAGACAAAACTAAGCCACACACCAAGGAGAACGGAGATGCAAAACCTTTCTCCCCCCAGGGGCAACGTCAACGATTCGCATGCTATACAAATGCAAATGCCCTCTGCGAGCATTAGAAAGGTCACCAGTTTTCCGCCTCCTTTATCAGTCTCCTACCACAAGTGCACTAGGGTTCCCTTGGCTCCATAGGGACCATTTGCCTGCATTCTCCGTGGGAGCAGCTTCCTTTCCTACCAGAACCCTCACGTGTGTCTCCCTGTCATGGCACGTACTGATAGATACGAGAATGACATTTCCCTCTCATTTTGAACATTGTGCTGATGCCTCCCTCCTGGCTCTGCGTCTCCACTGAGAAGACTGTTTGGCTCAGTTTACATGGTGTGTGTGTGCGTGTGTGTGTGTGTGTGTGTGTGTGTGTGTGTATGTGTTTCTGTGTGTGTATGCACATACATATATATACACACACACGAAAGTGTGTACGTATATGCAGACGTGTATGTGTATGTCCATAGGTATCCACAGGGACACACAGGTAGATAGATGTATATATAAACCTAGCTGTTTTCTCTTTTGAAAAGACACACTGCAAACTCTGTGGGCCGCCTGGATGACTCAGCTGGGTAATGGTCCGACTTCGGGTCACGTCAGGCTCTCAGGCTTCCTGAGCTGAGTCGCGCCTAGTGCTCCGTGCTGACAGCTCAGAGCCTGGAACCTGATTCCCTTCTGGGTTTCCTCTCTCTCTCCCTGCCCCTCCCTCGCTTGTGCTCTCTCTGTCTCTCTCGCTTTCTCTCAGACGTGAACATTAAAAAAGAAACAGAAGCATGTGGCTCTGGATCTCGGCTCACGTCACGATCTCACAGTTTGTGAGGCTGAGCCTCCACAAGGAGCCCCCACCTCAAGATGGGCGCCAACGATGCGGAGCCCGCTGGCCCTCCTCTCTCTCTCCCTCCCTGCGTGCCCTATCCCTGCTCACGGGCACACATGCATGCGTCCACTCTCTCTCTGTCTCTCGGAATGAATGAAAGAAACAGAGAACCTCAAATGATAACACTAAAGGAACACCGTCGAGTTCATTACTACAGCGAATGAGTGGCTGTGCCCGTGGCCAGCACCTGCCCTGGGGAACGTTCTATTTCCTATCTGTTCATGTTTCTTCACTCTGGAGACACAGGGAGCCAGAGAGCAAGCCGGTAAGCCAGTGACCGCCAGTGGGGGAGGGGCAGAGAAGCAGAGAGCCAGACACACACAGAATCTGAAAACAGGCTCCAGGGCCTGAGCAGGGGGCACAGAGCCCAGCGCAGGGCTGGAACTCGGGAACCGCGAGGGCGTGACCTGAGCCCGAGTCGGAAGCTCAACCCACTGAACCACCCAGGCGCCCGGGGAAGGTTCCATTCAGGAGTCCACTCCATCCATCCCCGCCCATTTCCGCAAGGTCAGAGCCCTTACGACACATACCACCAGGAAGGATGCTATACAACTGTCCACAACCTGCCCTCTGTCTTCCAAAGAGGCTGCCCTGACGATATCTAGCAAAGAGGGCGCTCTGATCAAAAGGCCCACGGATAAAGGTCACGCCTGCCTACCTACCCTTAGGGCCTGATGACTCCCCAGGTTCCCCTTGCAGCGCACTTTGTCCCATTGGAAACGTCGTGCCTTTGGGTTCCAAGGTGCCCTGCAGCTGAGCGCGGGCCACCGGGAACGACCTCACCGCAGCTACCTACCAGGAGACAGCTTGGCACCCTTCACCCTTCCTGCAGGCCCTGTGCTCAGGGTCTCGGGCCAGCCAGGGCGCAGGACACAAGCAGAGAACGTTAGCATTTGAGGACGCAGAAACGGCCTCGGGGTTCCCCTACTCGGGGACCACGTTCACCACCTGATCGCCGGCGACGTTGGCAACTGGCACACAGGGCGACGGGGAGTGTGGACCGCATGGAATGAGGGCTCTCGGCCGCATCTCCTGCAATTCAGAGGGGCAACTGGCAAAGGTCACCTCAGTCACCAGCTCCCAAGAAGCCTCCCTGCGGAAGGGATGGTGCCATCGACAGCCTGTTCCTCCTTCCAGCCCTGCCTGGGTTTCAGGGGGAGCACAGCACCGGCGGGGGGGGGGGGCGGGGGTCCTGGGAAGGTCCAGCTGACCCATGCCCCCCGCTGTGCCGCCACCCTCACTAGGAGCCCCGCGTGTCACTGTCCAAAGTGTCTCAGGCTGGATGTGAAATGGTAGGGTTCCCCGCAGAGAGCGTGACTCAGGCCCTAGAGCCTATTTTGCTGGATTCCCCGTTTGAGGGCACACGCACGTCTCCAAGCCCACCTCTGCTCGCAGGACACGCACGCTAGGTGCAAATGCTTTCCCTGCCTCTCGACAGGCAGCAGTGGGAAAGCCAGCGGTGCAGCACGCTCATGTGGAGCCCGACTGCCTGGCTTCCTGCCTCGAGTCCTCCCGCTTCACAGCAGTGACCCCCGCAACACATTCTTTCACATCTTCCCTTGGAAATACGAACGGGGGACCAGAGTCCTTGCCGAGGTACTCTGTGTCATCAGCATAGATCTCTCAAGTGCTCAGAACAGTGCCTGGAACAGGCTAAGCGCTCTGCCGAGGTGGGATAAGACCAAGGAGAAAACAAACACGCATAGGCAGTCCCCTCCCTCGTGGCCAGCACCTAGGCAACTGCTGGGGATGGTGAGGCAGGAGAGGGATCCCTTCCTTCCCCCGACGAGGACGACGACGACGGTGCCCGGCTCCCCCTCCCTCCTCAGGACTTCCCGCTGGCATCAAGAAAACCTCCCTGCCGGATTCTGGCTGCTGCCGGCTAGGAACCCAGTGCCTCAGGGAGAGGCCCTGGCACATCTCCCTGGATACTTGGACGGGCTTCAGGTCAAAAGACTCTGCCTCCTCACCTATATGGCAACAGGGACTGCACACCCGTGGAGCCGCTTGAGGACTTGCAAAGCATCAAAGGTGTTCGGACCGCAACCAAGTTTCGAGGACACGCACGGCCACTACTTTACCAAGGAAACCTCTCACATGGCGAGCTCATGGATCAATATCCATGCGATGACTTAGGCAGAATCATCACGGTAATCAGGAAGGTAATGATACTCAAGGTCACCATAATCTCCTTCGTTCCGGAGAGACACAACTCACCCCTCGGGGACCAAACACACGCTTAGGAGCCTGAGCTGCTCCAAGTGGCCTACACCACACCATCTTACGGAAAACGTAAAGCACCAGTCAGCTCGAGACGGGAGTGTGGGAAAGCCTCTGCTCTTAGGCCTTTGCTTTCAGTGAGGTCAAGGTGCTGCCTTCAGGATGTTTTCAGCCTTTGAGACACGATTGGAACTCTCTACTGAAATGAGATATTCCCATGCAACAAAACGCATTCCTTGCAAAGAACTGGGTCCCTGACGCGGTCCGGACTCCACACGGGCCGCAGCACCACACTCACGCGCACACGCTCCCCCCAACAACCGGGGAGAGGTACAACCCATGCAATGAAAGACCGTTTGCCCAAGACCTCATTTCCAAAGGAGGCTGAGAGACGAGCACTGCCTGCTCCAGTACACACGCACTGGTTTCTAGGGACCCGCTGGGCTCCGAGTCACTTCTCCCTCGTGCTGCCTGGTGAGTCCCGGAGGAGATGTGATTGCGCAGGACTGAAACTCTTGAAACACGGAACGAATGCAAGACAGGAGGCGCTCCACGGAAACGGGAAGCACCACGCCCCACGGATAGGAAGAACATAACCCACAAGTCTGCCTTTGACGAGGAGCTTTTCCATCCACCTTCCTCGCCAGAGTGCGAAGAAGACGTTCCCACCCAACATGTCCCAAAGAGAAGACTTTGGACTCCATCCACAACACCCAGTTCTCTTCAGCACACATCTCCAAGTAGGAAAGAGTCTGGACCACTCTCTAAAACACAGAAGCGCCACTTATTCCTGGCTCCCTGGCTCCGAGTTCATTGATGGAATGCACAGTGCCTTCAGAAATGAAGAGCTCACCAGGGACTTGCACTTGCCCTAATCCAGACTCCTACCCCCTAGTCCCATTGACTCCCACGATAGAGGACCCCCTTTCGCCACAAGCGGGGTGAGATCTCCCCCTCCCCATCAGAGGGTGCAACTCTGCCACCAGGGGCGGGGCGGGGCGGGGCGCGGCGGGGCTGGGCAGGGCAGGAGAGCAGGTGTGGAGGGGGGAGGCAGGAGGCCTGTGTTCACCTGCTGCTTCCACTCTCCATCCCTTCAACACCGTCCCCTGCTGGCCTCCAGCAACTCAGGCCCACCACCCTGACTCTCCCTGGAATGTTTCTCTGGACTCTCACGTCCCTTGTACTTCATTTTCACAGGCAGGAATGATTCCTCCTGCTCAAGGCTGCGACTTCCCTGGCCCTGCCTTGACACTTTCCCACAACCGCAGGTCCACGCTTTCCTTCCTTCCATCGTTCCTTCGTTCCTTTGTGCGTTCCCACCTCCACCCACCAACCACCAACCCAGTCAGACCTCCATGGGCACTCAGGGCACCACCCCTCTCGACCTGAGCCACTCCCCACCGCCTGAGCCTAACCCCTTACTCGATCTGGGGCCCTCCTCCTCCAGGGAACCGGGGTCCAACCCAGAAAGCCCACTCCTGAGGCCTCCAGACCACAGCCGCAAAGGAGCCCAAGAAGAAGCCCGGAGCACCGGGGGGCGGGGGGGGTGCTCATGGAAGTGGAAGACAGAGAGGGGCAGGGGGGAAGGCCACGTGCGACCTTGTCGCGAGGGTCCCTACCTTGGCAGCACCGCGACTGAGGCAGGTCCTGGAGGGAGGCTGTGGGTCTCAGCTGCTCCACCTTTAGGCTTCTCCCAGATGGTCTTTCGGGGGCGCCGGGGTGGGGGCATCGCATCGCGCTCTGCCCCAGCCAGTGCTGGCACTCCACCAGCGCGGCCAAAGACCGAGGCGCCCGGGAAGCGCGTCCTGCGCCCTGGCCTCTGGCTCCAGGAGCAGCAGGAGCAGCAGGGCCGCCGCCCTCCGAGGCTGGAGGCTCCTGGCTCCCAGTCTTCTCCACGCGGGGCTCCGCCCGCGCTCCCGCGAGCGCTCCCGCCTGCACTACCGCTCCCCCTACCGCCAATGCCGTGGCTACCCCGTCGCAGGCGCCAGGCAGCAGCATGGCCCCGGTCGGGGGCTGAGGTGGGCGTCAGTCCCTGGCTGGCCCAGACACTTGGGGGCTTGGGGCGGCAGGCGGGCTGGAGGCCAACTCACAGCACCGCTGCAGCCTCAGCTGTGTCCCTCGCCGGGCTCCGGCCCTGGCCCACGCGCATGCGCGCACTCGTGCGCGCGCTCCAGCACACCAGCTTGGGCCCAGGATCCAAGCAGCCCCATCCCCCCACCCCCACCCCCACCCCCCCGCTAGGGGACACAGCTCCTGGGCGCCAGGGTCTGCACCACCGCACCTCCCTGTGCCCACCAGATGCTCTGACCGACTGCCCGCCAGCCTGACAGCCGGGAGCCAGGCAGAGGGCTCCAGAGACCAGGCCAGTGGGACAGGGACTGGCAGGTGTCTCCTCCCAAGGTGGACACCTCCCTGTCACCCCTCCAGAGACCCAGGAACCTTTTGCAAAGCTGGTTTCCCAGGGAGGTGGCTGGACGTGAACCCAGTGATCCCTCTTGCATCCCAGGCCTCTGTGTTTCTTGGTCACTCTGCCTCACATTCCCGCCAACCGTGGACATCAACAGCCGTGCACCCTCCTCGCTCGTGACCCGTGACCGCAAGGGCAGCCCTAAGGGACAGGGAGACACACTGGGCACACGAGACTCCTTCCACCTCCCTTCTCCTTGAAAGGCCGGTGCTTTTCAGCTCTGCATGCCCTTCCCATGGCCCTACCTGCACTGCACCACCAGCGGTCCTACCCTCAAGTCCACCCTCCCACCGCTGACTGTGGCATGTCCTTCAATTCTGTGGAACCGCCTGTCCACCTCCACTACCTCCCAACCCCCATGTTTTCTTCACAGTGTGCCTCAGATCCCAACTCCTCCGTACCATTTTCCTTTTCTTGCTTTTCATTGCTTTTCAACGTTTCTTTCTTTTGGTGAGAGAGACAGGCCATCACCCATGCGATTGTGTAGCAAGCATCGACTGAACGTGCAAAATGTACCAGACCCTGCTCTGGACGGCGCAGTGTAACTGAACACAGATATATGGAATTCTTTCCATTTAACTGGCTAACTGGGCTGCAGTTTCAATATTCACACTATACTTGCAGTCAGGTGGTTTATGAGCGTTTTCGTACTTGAAAACAATCCATCTTAAGAGGCACTTCATTGACTTCTCAACCACCAGTCGTTTACTTCCTACTGGCCTAGATCTTAATGGAATTTCTTTAAATGTTTTTGAATGGTTATTCATTTTTGAGACAGAGGGAGACAAAGCGTGAGTGGGGGAGGGGCAGAGAGAGTGGGAGACACAGAATCGGAAACAGCCTGTCAGCACAGAGCCCGATGCGGGGCTGGAACCCACGAACCGTGAAATCATGATCTGAGAAGGCGGCGGACACTCAACCCACGGAGCCACCCTGGCGCCCCGATACTCTCATATATCTTAATACTATATGTCTGTAAGCTCACTAATTACAATATTATTGTTTTCCTAATTCTTGTATTTAAAAGTCAATGGTCCTTCACTTCTTAAAGATGTTCAGGGATAGCGATACAACGTCACACTCATTAATACGTAGACATCGCACACAAACACACACGGAGATGTTTACTCTTCTTAGTTCCTTCATACACTGTGTCCCAGAGGGAGAATATTTTCCTTCAGCTCAGGAATTACCTTCGTATGTTTTGTGGTGCATATGTAGGGATGCATTTTCTATGGTTTGTGGGACATAGGTTCTCACAGATCACTACGTAAAAATCCTTGCCTTTAAAGCAAGGAATGAGTGAAAAGGTGGATATTTTAGGCACTCTAGACCAGGCTGGTAACATGCTCCCATGTGCATTTCCTTGTTCTCTTTCCCCTTTATCGCCCCTTGTGCTGCTGGTTGTGCAAGTACCTGATATCCTCGGGAGGGAGAAGGGACAAAATGGAGGAACTCTGGAATCCTCAATGACCACATGAAGGACTTTAGTCTCTAATCTAAACACACACCCAGCTCTGTCATGTGAGGAAATCTATGGGGACATGCTTTTTGAAATGTGGCGCGTTCTCTGGTAATTCAGCATAACCTAATACTCGTACGAAATGTTAACCCGCAAGATAACTTAGAGATCAGTCTACATCCATGAAAATTGGCTGTTTCAGTCAGTTGGGCATGAGACTCCTGATCTTGGAGTGTGATTTCACGCCCCAAATTACGACTAGAGTGGACTGAACAGATATACGATAAAGTAAGTATTGGAAAATGACCCAGGTAAATTAGGCTACAATGACTGAGCTGCTAATTGGTGGGTGGGATCCCTTTACCTCCTCAGTCAGCCCCCGGGAATGAGCATCTGAGCATTCACATACTGCCAGTGCTGGTAAGGCAGCCACATCTTCCCCCTAGGAGTTCAAGGACTAGCCAGGAAGACGGAAAGACCATGGAACAAAAATGGGAATGACATGAGCAAGGACTCCAGAGAAAAATTCAAGGCGCGACAATTGGGTCCTGAGCTCCACCAGGGGAGGGTCTGACCTGGCTGTGCTGAGGAAACGTTAATATTTCCTGCCGCAGTGCAAGAACGAGTCAGCCCTGCACTAGTCCGAGGGTATGTAGCCTGGCAGAAGGCACAGTGCGGCGGACACTCGGAGGCAGGGGTCGTTGTTTCAGAGGGGACGTGTGAAAGGAGACCAGGGAGACCGGAAAGAGCTGCGGAGGACAGCAGAGAGGGAGGGTGAGGAGGGCCAGGGCCTGGGGCAGGAGGACGTTGTCACTACTCTGCTCTAATGCCGTGGGACAATATTCCCCCACCCTTAGTGGCTTCCCCATAAACTTGCCACCTCACAGGCCCAGGGGACCAAGAATTCAGCAGGGCTCAGCTGAGGGCTCCTGCCAGAGCCTCTCAGGAGGTTGGGGATGCTGTCATCACTCAGACAGAACCTGCTTCACTCCCCCCGAGCCCACTTCAGGGTGGTGGCAGGATTCAGTCCACATCGAGTGCCTTAGTTCTTCCCTGTCTGTTGTCGTCTCTCAGGGCTAGGCTGTGTGTACCTGTCCGTGTCACGACTCAACACGGGGGTTGGTCCCCACTGTGAGGAGCTGAGAGACAACACAGAGAGTGACAGTGAGCACGTGGCCGTGCCATGCACATTTTATCACCTAAACCTGTTTGGTCTGGGGTCACGGTGCCATCTTCTTTGCAACAGAAATCAAACACTACGTCCATACCACACTCCAGGAAGGAAATCCCACAAGGATGTGTTGATAGGATGTGGGCATCCCAGGGAGCCACTGAGGGGAGGAGAAAGTGAAGACCCTGCCAGGGTCAGTGCCTTGCCCAGAATCACAGACTGGTAGAAAGTCAGAACCAGGCACGACCCCAACTTCATGTCCTCAAAATGGGGTCCTGGATATGACCCAGGATTTCGGAGGGGGTCTGGAAAAGGATGTGTTGCTGTCACTGGGTACAGACATGGAGGTGGCGTGGGGGTGAGGCTGAAGAGGAGCGTCACAGAAGACATCCCAGCACGTTCTCCCCTGAGGAGGACCCCCAGGCCAGGGCAACCCACTGAGTGCCACCCTGTCCCCATTGTATGTACCCAGTGGAAAGGCAGGGAATGGCTCGTGGCACACTACTGACAAAGTCTACGTAAATGAGAGTTCTGTCCTACTAGGCCCCAACTCCAATCCCTTCAGTAGGGATTGCTTTAGAAAGTAGAGAACCTAAGCTCCTAGGAAATGTTTGGCCATCCTTCCCTAGGTGGGGATGTGACCTTCTGGGACCCCAGAAAACAAGCACTGGTAAACACACATACACACACACACACTCACGCACGTACGCACACCTGGAAGGACTGTGGGCTGGGATCAGAGGAGCAGCAGAATCAGAGGAGGTGAGAAGTTGAAGTCAATGTGGTTGGATAAACTTCCAACAGGTGACACCGCTGCTCCAATTTCACAGGTATCATCCCACATATGCCTGAGGACATCCTGAGGACACCCTGAGGACATGCTAGAATGATCTCCATTGGGCGGAAAAGACACGGACCATCCCTGAGAAGCACAGTCGCGAATCTGGGACCAGAAAGAGGTAAGAAAGAAGAGTTCTGTCTCAACCCAGATAGGTCTCACAGCTGGGACCCTGGCTGCCCCAGACCTTCCCAGGGGACTGTGGAGAGGGGTGCATTGGTGGAACTGTGTACCGACGTGACATTTCATGGAGAATGGGGGTGAGCAGTCAGCAAAGAGAGGACTATTTGCAAAGGTGTTATCCCAGGAGGGGACTCAGGAGGTGGATCCTGGGCAGTGACATCACTTTGCTCACAATAGGCCCCAGGAAAGCTTGGAACTCCTGTAACCTGGCACCCACGTTCTAGGAAGGTCCCATACCAGGCTCACTTGCCTACAGACACAGAGACTTTAGGATGTTCTCTTGTTGTTTTCCCAGGTACCGGGGCTCTGGATGCCAGAAACCCCAGTGCGCAGGATTACCCAGATGTTGGAGAGGTTTCCTTAACCCACGCTGGCGATGCCTCAGGATGTTTTCCAGGAGGTCACATAAGGTAACACAGAGCAGCCTAGAGCAGGCCAGGTCAGGTCAGGTCACAGCTCGGAGCCTTCCCTGGGCACCCCCATCCCCTCACGTTCAGTTTCGGGAAAGGGGGACGGGGGGCCGGTCCTCCCCGGGACCGGAGCAGGTTCGATGGCAGTGGACCACCTGGTGGACCCATCATGGCCATGCACATGTCATGCTGGGAAGGAGGGAAAAGGGATCTCTGAGGTGCCATTAACCTGTAACAGGTTGAATCCAAGGCCCTCAAGCCACCTTGCTTCTCCTCCGTGGGGGAGGTGAGTGCACACTGTGGTGTCATATCTGGAATGAATTCATATGGGTCTGAGGACAAGCAAAAGCAAGCAGACACGGCTTTGAGGACTCCTGCCTGCCTGCCCGCCTGCCTGCCTGCTGGGCACTGTCTTTACAGAGCCACGTGCCACAGATGGAGGAGAAGCTGAATGAGAGCCCCTGCTCTACTTCCCTGAAGGAAAGGAGGAAGCCCCATGCCATCAGCAGGAAGCCGCGCTGGCTCAGGGTGAGTGCAGGTACCAGGGAAACCCAACACCCAGGGCCCAGGAAACACACTGCTGCTCCCCTGGTAGCTCTCGGAGACTCCTGGTCCCAGATGAACCTGGAACCCCAGCTGCTCCCCAAACATGCCCGCAGGGCCCCGCCCCTGCCACGGCCAGACACAACGTCACTCTCCACTTATTTGGAGGAAGATCAGAAAAGAGGTGTGAGACCATTTCACGTCCCATTCTGTCTAGAATATATTGGCACTGTTGTACACGTTTCCCCGACGAACGTTCCCAGGTGTCCCGGTTCGCCCGACCATCCTTCCACACCTTCTCCACGTCTGACACACGTTCGTGAGGAGCAGGGAGGTTTTTACCCAAAGGACATGGGGCTCATTGCATTATGTCTAATGCTCTGCACTTTGGTGGCCAAGCAACACGCCCCTGGGGCCCCTCCAGATCAGGAGCAAGGGCCTTACCACCTAGACAACATTCTGGAAATGTGACCACTCACCTCACCCATTCAACCCTTCACAAATGTGGGATTGTGACAGGATTCCCTTCTCTTGCCATGTCACAGTGCTGCACTGAGCATCCTCCATGTCCTATTATCCTGATCCAACCTCTGCCAGGTACTGTCCCTCTCTTCGGATCCCCAGAATGGACTGTGCTGTTAGAAATCACAGGCACACTGCTGTTCATGCGGGGAGGTGCCGTGCACACTCCTCTAACAATCTGACCTGAGATTCTTTTTCCTTGATGGTTTTTTAAAAAAATATATATGAAATTTATTGCCAATTGGTTTCCATACAACACCCAGTGCTCATCCCAACACGTGCCCTCCTCAGTACCCATCACCCACGCTCCCCTCCCTCCCACCCCCCATCAGCTCTCAGTTTGTTCTCAGTTTTTAGGAGTCTCTTATGCTTTGGCTCTCTCCCACTCTAAGCTCTTTTTTTTTTCTTCCCCTCCTCCATGTGTTCCTGTTAAGTTTCTCAGGATCCACAAAAGAGTGGACACATATGGTATCTCTCTTTCCTTGTATGGCTTATTTCACTTAGCATAAACACTCTCCAGTTCCATCCACGTTGCTACAAAGGGCCATATTTCATTCTTTCTCATTGCCACGTAGTACTCCATTGTGTATGTAAGCCACAATTTCTTGATCCACTTATCAGTTGATGGACATTCAGGCTCTTTCCATAATTTGGCTATCGTTGAGAGTGCTGCTATAAACATTGGGGTACAAGTGCCCCTCTGCATCAGCACTCCTGTATCCCTTGGGTAAATTCCTAGCAGTGCTACTGCTGGGTCATAGGGTAGGTCTATTTTTAATTGTTTGGAACCTCCACACTGTTTTCCAGAGCGGCTGCAGCAGTTTGCATTCCCACCAACAGTGCAAGAGGGTTCCCGTTTCTCCACATCCTCTCCAGCATCTATAGTCTCCTGATTTGTTCATTTTGGCCACTCTGACTGGCGTGACGTGATAGCTGAGTGTGGTTTTGATGTGTATTTCCCTGATGGGGAGCGACGTTGAGCATCTTTTCATGTGCCTGTTGGCCATCCGGATGTCTTCTTTAGAGAAGTGTCTATTCATGTTTTCTGCCCACTTCTTCCGTGCATTGTTTGTTTTTCACGCGTGGAGTTTGGCGAGCTCTTTATACATTTTGGATACTAGCCCTTTGTCCGATATGTCATTAGCAAATAGCCTTTCCCAATCCATTGGTTGCCTTTGAGTTTTGTTGGTTGTTTCCTTTACTGTGCAGAACCTTTTTATCTTCATGAGGTCCCAATACTTCATTCTTGCTTTTAATTCCCTCGCCTGTGGGGATGTCGGATCAGAGATCCTAACGTGTTCAGCCATTTCCCACCTCAAATTCTCGTGTGAACGCCAACATCCTTCTTCAGACTCTGGGCACCCAGGTCGGACTCTTGCCACAAGTCACGGACGGCTTGGGGGTTTGGTCTGCATTCTGGACCCCAAGCCTCCTGATGTCCATGGTGCTGTGTCTGACTCTGTGTCCCTCCTGTGTTCTACCTCAGGGTATGAACATCTCACCCATGCCCGACAATGAGAACCGTGAGGAAGGGACCATCGAAGGAGGCTGGATGCTACTGCAACAGCGAGTGGAGCACCTGGTACCTGCTTTCCTGGGTAGAGACCCCTCCTACCTCTTCACATTCTTGAGCACGTACAGAGCTTTTGCTACCACCGAGCAGGTCCTGGAAATACTGTTTATGAGGTGAGCACCCTGCCCTTCACAGCCCAGATTCAGCCCCTGAAAGCTCTGAGTCTCAGGAAAGTCATCAAACGTCCTGGCGTCTCACGTTGTTCCTCTGATCCGGGGGGAAACACTCCAGCTCCTCAGTGGGGGCACGGCAGGGAAAGTCACCCTGGCCTGTGGAAAGCTCTGCTGGCAGGGCTGCGTCTCTGCTGGGTCATCTTTGTCCTCTTGCCCATGATCAACTTTCTGCCTCATCCCTCACTGTCGCCAGGTGTTGAGTTGGGCTGGTTTCCCATTGGAAAAGGAGATTGGAGGCTCTATCTGTGTGCCGTGTCTGAGTCCTGGCTCAAACCAGTCAAGGATGCCCAGGATGAGCAGGACGCCCAGACCCACACCAATATGTGTGATGGAGCTGACTGGGGCCCTATCATTCTTCAAACACGCAGGAAGCCCCACTAGGTGCAGGCACTTCTGTAGGAGCTGACTGGGATCCAATGCGCAGAGCGGACAGTACCCTCCCCTCCAGAGCTCCATTCTAGTCAGCAGTCAGTGACTCTGGATAGGACAAGACGTAGCATCCACAGGACAGCTCATATGATGTCCTTCTGGCCTCCTCCAGATACGGATGCTTCCATCCAGAGGCTGAGGAGGATGGCGGACCCGGGGAGCAGGAGAAACTGTGAGTAGGCTGAGCTCAGGCTGGAGGGCCTTCCTTCTCCAAGAGGGCAGTGCTGAGACTGTGCGTGGGAGGGGCTGCAGGACCCAGCATCCCACACGTCTGAGAGTCCTGTGAGAGGGCAAAGTTCTGAGGGCTTTCTCTTGGAAGCAAGGAAAGGGGTTCTGTCCTGTCTGCTAGAGGATGGGCTGTGGGCACAGGGAGGCAGCAGAGAGCGCCAGAGCACCGCGTCAGCCCCTTAGAGAGTCCAACCCCATCCCTTCCCACTCACAGCCTTGCCTAGACCCCCATCAGGGGACCCAGAATAACGGTTTTGGGGAGCATCACGCTCACCACCTTGGGGAACATCCACAGTGCGTGCTTAGCAAGGGTACAGGAGACACAGTGAGGGCTCAAGGAGCACATATCACCCACACGGTGGGAGAACGGTGTCAGCGGGAGGACACCCACATGTGCACGGAGTGCATGAGGCAGCACAGAGGCACAGGTCGTCACGCTGAAGGCATCAGGAGGGTCCCAGCAAGCCCAGGTAAGAGACAGAGTCCTCTTGTCCCGTATTTGCGCAGATTTTCATGGAGCGCTAGGGTATGCAGTGAAGGCACTGACTCATCCCGACACCACCCCTCCACTCACGCACGGACTGGAATTCCAGTGGGAGGTAGGCAGCGGGACACAGCGAGGAGTCTGGCTGGCTTCCCCAAGAAGGACACAGACGACCACATCATCGGTTAAGGGGTTCCCGTCAAACAGAATCTTGACGGTCCCTCTTCAGTGACCAGGTCTCTCGTAGGCGGGACTGCCAAATCACAGGTGGACAACGGATAGAACCACCCTCTGGACGTCCAGGAGCAGGAGGCAGGGAGGCCAGGTCCCACAGGCCTGTCGTCCTGAGACATCAGTGGGAGGAACACCCCATGGTGATCGTTCTGGCTACTTTTGTATCCCCAGGGCCATCTCCTCCATCCTGGGCACCTGGCTGGATCACTACCCCGAGGAATTTTTCCGGCCTCCAGACTTCACCAGCTTGAAGCTGCTGCGCGCGTATGTAAGGGTCCACATGCCGGGATCCGAGCTGCAGCGCCGCGCCCGCCTTCTCTACTCATGGCGGAAACACCGTGAGCCCAATGAGCCAGAGTCTCTGGGCGAGGAGGACTCTGGGTGGGAGATGTGGGCGTGTGGAGGGGACGGGGTATGCCACAGAGAACATGTTTCCTGAGACTGTAGGTGGGCCAGGCGTAGGGACTCCTCTCAGATCACTGTTCCATTAGCCTGCCGTCTGGGAGATTTCCTCCTGGTGGGTTCTTTGACTCAGATGACAATGTCTGCGGGAGAGGTTTCCTGCCTTGGAATGCCAATCACGGTGATGACACTTTCTGTTCTTGAAGCTTTGGCAGCAGCTCTAGAGCCCCGTCCCGACGTGCCTCGGGAGCAAGCCCCCGCTATCTCTGTGGTGCCCACCGCAGCCTCGCAGCCCAGGCTGCCTGAAGCCACCAGTTCTCCTGGAGCTCAGCGCGTACGAGAATCGGAGACCCTCACTGCAGCGGCCCCACCAGGGCAGGAGGTACCATCAGCTCTGGCTGACACTCAGGAGCTGGAAGAGCCCCCTGCCCCTTTGGTGGCCCCAGAGCATGAGCAGCCCCCAGCCCCAGCCGGCGGGGTCACGGAAGGGCTGCAGCAACCACCTGCTGCACCTGAGCAACCAGCCTCAGCTCCCCAACAGCGGCTCAAGTCGGCTGCAGCCCCACAGGATGAATTCCCTGACCTTGTCATTGCGTTCTTTGTCATTTTAGTATTGGGTATAGAGATATTTAGTGTACTTATGTACTATTGGCTTATACTTCAAACATAAATTAAGTTTCAAAAAATTTAGTCTGATCCTGTGAAATTACAACTTCAAGTGTCAGTACGTACTTTCGCAGGATTTTACACCCGTGACCACTATGTACTCCTAGAACATTTCCATCACAGAGACACGTGGACTACTAATCACCCACGGCTCATTCCCTCACCCCAGTCTCTGCAACCAGCGATCTCGGTTTCTGCTGCTTTAGCTCCTCTGGGATTTCCATGTGTGTGCAAACACACAACATGGCCTCTTGTGTCTGGCTACATGACAGGAGACTGATTAGTAATTGCTTAAATATTCAATGCCACTAATATTTTTTATGACAGAAAAATAGTCCTCAAAGAACAAAGATTAGGTGAAGCCCCCACTTGAAATATCTTCATTATCTGGCATGGGGACCCTCTGAGGTTTGACCCAAGAGCAGAAGCCAGAAGGGAAATGTCTGGACCAGAGCGAATACCTTGAAAATCTTTCATTTTCCTCGACTGGCCGTGGTGATATTAGTCTAACGTGCATATTATAAAAATACCCAAATGAAACCGTCAATATGCCATTTACGCTAATCTCTTAGGCAATAAAGTATAAAGTTCTGGAAGCTTTCCTACAGGTGACATGTATTCAGTAAAATGAAGATTTAAATAATGAGGACAGGCACCAAGGTGGCTCAGTGGGCGAGTTTCCGAGTCGAATATGGCTCAGGTCACAATCTCACGGTTCTTGAGATCAAGTCCCAAGTCAGGCTCTGCAATGACAGCTTGAAGCCATCCCTGGTCAGGATTCCCCTTCTTGCTCTTTCCAAAAAAATAAATAGGAAACAACAAATACATACGGCAAAAAAAAAAAAAAATGTATATCCTTTGAAGACATAATGGCCCCCAAGACATGGTGTCATCTTCACACTCCTTTGGCTTTGAGTGCAGCAGGTGACTGTGTTTGTGTTCACGAGTAGTGTGACAGGTTGGGCATCCATCCAGGACTATGGTCTTGTACTATGGGATGTCGCCACAGTGGACAGGCACAGTCCTGTCCCCTTCTGCCTTCTCAGGGGCCACACATCATCCTTTACTCTGTGTCTCCAGAAGCTGAATGACTGGGCCAATTCCAATATTTTCTCTCTCATCACTGTACACAAGGGGACATGTGTACCGAAACTCTCCCTTTCTGTAGGAATGGACCATCGAAGGAGGCTGGATGCTACTGCAACAGCGAGTGGAGCACCTGGTACCTGCTTTCCTGGGTAGAGACCCCTCCTACCTCTTCACATTCTTGAGCACGTACAGAGCTTTTGCTACCACCCAGCAGGTCCTGGAAATACTGTTTATGAGGTGAGCTCCCTGCCCTTCACAGCCCAGATTCAGCCCCTGAAAGCTCTGAGTCTCAGGAAAGTCATCAAACGTCCTGGCGTCTCACATTGTTCCTCTGATCCGGGTGGAAACACTCCATCTCCTCAGTGGGGGCACGGCAGGGAAAGTCACCCTGGCCTGTGGAAAGCTCTGCTGGCAGGGCTGCGTCTCTGCTGGGTCATCTTTGTCCTCTTGCCCATGATCAACTTTCTGCCTCATCCCTCACTGTCGCCAGGTGTTGAGTTGGGCTGGTTTCCCATTGGAAAAGGAGATCTGTGTGCCGTGTCTGAGTCCTGGCTCAAACCAGTTAAGGATGCCCAGGATGAGCAGGACGCCCAGACCCACACCAATATGTGTGATGGAGCTGACTGGGGCCCTATCATTCTTCAAACACGCAGGAAGCCCCACTAGGTGCAGGCACTTCTGTAGGAGCTGACTGGGATCCAATGCGCAGAGCGGACAGTACCCTCCCCTCCAGAGCTCCATTCTAGTCAGCAGTCAGTGACTCTGGATAGGACAAGACGTAGCATCCACAGGACAGCTCATATGATGTCCTTCTGGCCTCCTCCAGATACGGATGCTTCCATCCAGAGGCTGAGGAGGATGGCGGACCCGGGGAGCAGGAGAAACTGTGAGTAGGCTGAGCTCAGGCTGGAGGGCCTTCCTTCTCCAAGAGGGCAGTGCTGAGACTGTGCGTGGGAGGGGCTGCAGGACCCAGCATCCCACACGTCTGAGAGTCCTGTGAGAGGGCAAAGTTCTGAGGGCTTTCTCTTGGAAGCAAGGAAAGGGGTTCTGTCCTGTCTGCTAGAGGATGGGCTGTGGGCACAGGGAGGCAGCAGAGAGCGCCAGAGCACCGCGTCAGCCCCTTAGAGAGTCCAACCCCATCCCTTCCCACTCACAGCCTTGCCTAGACCCCCATCAGGGGACCCAGAATAACGGTTTTGGGGAGCATCACGCTCACCACCTTGGGGAACATCCACAGTGCGTGCTTAGCAAGGGTACAGGAGACACAGTGAGGGCTCAAGGAGCACATATCACCCACACGGTGGGAGAACGGTGTCAGCGGGAGGACACCCACATGTGCACGGAGTGCATGAGGCAGCACAGAGGCACAGGTCGTCACGCTGAAGGCATCAGGAGGGTCCCAGCAAGCCCAGGTAAGAGACAGAGTCCTCTTGTCCCGTATTTGCGCAGATTTTCATGGAGCGCTAGGGTATGCAGTGAAGGCACTGACTCATCCCGACACCACCCCTCCACTCACGCACGGACTGGAATTCCAGTGGGAGGTAGGCAGCGGGACACAGCGAGGAGTCTGGCTGGCTTCCCCAAGAAGGACACAGACGACCACATCATCGGTTAAGGGGTTCCCGTCAAACAGAATCTTGACGGTCCCTCTTCAGTGACCAGGTCTCTCGTAGGCGGGACTGCCAAATCACAGGTGGACAACGGATAGAACCACCCTCTGGACGTCCAGGAGCAGGAGGCAGGGAGGCCAGGTCCCACAGGCCTGTCGTCCTGAGACATCAGTGGGAGGAACACCCCATGGTGATCGTTCTGGCTACTTTTGTATCCCCAGGGCCATCTCCTCCATCCTGGGCACCTGGCTGGATCACTACCCCGAGGAATTTTTCCGGCCTCCAGACTTCACCAGCTTGAAGCTGCTGCGCGCGTATGTAAGGGTCCACATGCCGGGATCCGAGCTGCAGCGCCGCGCCCGCCTTCTCTACTCATGGCGGAAACACCGTGAGCCCAATGAGCCAGAGTCTCTGGGCGAGGAGGACTCTGGGTGGGAGATGTGGGCGTGTGGAGGGGACGGGGTATGCCACAGAGAACATGTTTCCTGAGACTGTAGGTGGGCCAGGCGTAGGGACTCCTCTCAGATCACTGTTCCATTAGCCTGCCGTCTGGGAGATTTCCTCCTGGTGGGTTCTTTGACTCAGATGACAATGTCTGCGGGAGAGGTTTCCTGCCTTGGAATGCCAATCACGGTGATGACACTTTCTATTCTTGAAGCTTTGGCAGCAGCTCTAGAGCCCCGTCCCGACGTGCCTCGGGAGCAAGCCCCCGCTATCTCTGTGGTGCCCACCGCAGCCTCGCACCCCAGGCTGCCTGAAGCCACCAGTTCTCCTGGAGCTCAGCGCGTACGAGAATCGGAGACCCTCACTGCAGCGGCCCCACCAGGGCAGGAGGTACCATCAGCTCTGGCTGACACTCAGGAGCTGGAAGAGCCCCCTGCCCCTTTGGTGGCCCCAGAGCATGAGCAGCCCCCAGCCCCAGCCGGCGGGGTCACGGAAGGGCTGCAGCAACCACCTGCTGCACCTGAGCAACCAGCCTCAGCTCCCCAACAGCGGTTCAAGTCGGCTGCAGCCCCACAGGATGAATTCCCTGACCTTGTCATTGCGTTCTTTGTCATTTTAGTATTGGGTATAGAGATATTTAGTGTACTTATGTACTATTGGCTTATACTTCAAACATAAATTAAGTTTCAAAAAATTTAGTCTGATCCTGTGAAATTACAACTTCAAGTGTCAGTACGTACTTTCGCAGGATTTTACACCCGTGACCACTATGTACTCCTAGAACATTTCCATCACAGAGACACGTGGACTACTAATCACCCACGGCTCATTCCCTCACCCCAGTCTCTGCAACCAGCGATCTCGGTTTCTGCTGCTTTAGCTCCTCTGGGATTTCCATGTGTGTGCAAACACACAACATGGCCTCTTGTGTCTGGCTACATGACAGGAGACTGATTAATAATTGCTTAAATATTCAATGCCACTAATATTTTTTATGACAGAGGAATAGTCCTCAAAGAACAAAGATTAGGTGAAGCCCCCACTTGAAATATCTTCATTATCTGGCATGGGGACCCTCTGAGGTTTGACCCAAGAGCAGAAGCCAGAAGGGAAATGTCTGGACCAGAGCGAATACCTTGAAAATCTTTCATTGTCCTGGACTGGCCATGGTGATATTGGTCTAACGTGCATATTGTAAAAACACCCAAATGAAACCGTCAATATTCCATTTATACCAATCTATTAGGCAATAAAGTATAAAGTTCTGAAAGGTTTCCTACAGGTGCCATGTATTCAGTAAAATGAAGATTTAATAATGAGGACTGGCACCCTGGTTGCTCAATGGGCAAGTTTCCGAGTCGAATTTGCCTCGGGTCATGATCTCACGGTACTTGAGATCAAGTCCCATGTCAGGCTCTACAATGACAGCCTGAAGCCCTGGTCAGGATTCTTCTTCTCGCTCTCTCCAAATAAATAAATAAATAGGAAACAACAAGTACATACGCAGAAAAACATGTATATTCTATCAAGAAATATTGGCCCAGAAGACACGGTGTCATCTTCACAGTCCTTTGGCTTTGAGTGCAGCAGGTGTCTGTGTTTGTGTTCATGAGTGGTGTGACAGGTTGGGCATCCCTCCAGGACTATGGTCTTGTACTATGGGATGTCCCCACAGTGGACAGGCACAGTCCTGTCCCCTTCTGCCTTCTCAGGGGCCACACATCATCCTTTACTCTGTGTCTCCAGAAGCTGAATGACTGGACCGATTCCAATATTTTGACTCTCATCATTGTACAGAAAGGTACATGTGTACCGAAACTCTCCCTTTCTGTAGGCGTGTACACCTAGCACAACTTTGGGGACATAATTTATAGGCATTTTTCGGGCGCTGCCTCCAGGTTCCAGTACCTACAGCCTCTTGATTCCGTTGGGGTCTTATGTGAAAAGCAGGGACCCCTGGGACTGAGTGGATCCCTGAAGAATCAGGAGGACAAGCCAGCACTGAGGCCATCAGGGTACCTAGGAGTGACCCATGGGGCAGGAAAGAAACCACACTCCCTCATTCTGACCTCCTGCACAGCATCCCTGCCCCATGTCCTGGAACACACCCATCCAGGCCCCATCCCATGACAAACCCCAACTGCCTGTGCACCTCCTGTTCCATAGCTCTGCTTCTCAGTAGAGCAGCCAGTCCCTGCTTTCAGGCCAGGGGAGGATACAGGCTTGGCCACTGCTGTCTGCTTGCTGGCTCTCCTCCCAGGCTGGGTCGCTGACTCTCAGGAAAGCACCTTAAGTGCAGGTCAGGTCAATGAGTTAAAGACCATGACCTGAGTGTGTTCATCCTGACGACTGAGTGGCAACAGCAAGAACCACTTGGACCTCGGCAAGCCAGAGAGTCCTTTACACAGCACATCAGGAGCTCAAGGAGACTGCAGGATGGAGACTCAGTCAAGGCTTCTGATAGCGAGTCAAGCCCCTCCACCCTTCAGGCTCCTCCAGCAGTGACACCTGGCACCTGCCAGCCCCATCTTTGGGGAGCAGTGTCCCTGTCACGAGCAGCCACACAACACCCTCTGGTGACCGACCACAAGGCACACAGGAATACTGCAGGGCTCCCTGATCTCCCAGCAAAGAAACTGCCATTCCAACCGACACATCCTCAGAGGATTCCAGACAGATCAGACACAACTCTGTAAAATCCAATGTTTTTGAGGTGCCTTTCAGGAAGTCTATGAAAAACATAGGTCTCTTCCCAAATGCAGTATTCTGAGATGAATTCACTGAGTGGTGGAGTCAGGCACTGGGTTCGAGGACAGAAAAGAGAGACAAGGGGCTACCTCCCAAATGCACAGGGCACATTGTGGGAATGTGTTGGGAAGCATATGTCAATGTCACAGCTCTCTGGTTCTGGTTTAAAGAAAACATATATATAAACAAACCTCGTTTATGGACTTGTTGGTGTAAAGGAAACATATATCCAAACAAACCTTGCTTATGGACTTCTTGGATTATATCAACCACAAAACATTTCAGAAAACTTGCATACTCTCACTCCATATATCTTCTTACTCTCATCTAAATTTGATCACATCATCCTATGTTCCCAGCTACTTTTTCACTTATTGGGAGTGCATGATATGCTCTAGAGAGACCGCAGGAACTCCACAACCTTACTGGTAGACCTACTAAATGAATTCCGTCATGTTAAGATACCTATGTCGTTGTACATAACATCCTTCAATTCTATACATGAATAATAAAGTATCGGAGAGGGAAATTAGGAAAATAACTTAAAATCACTGCAAGAGAAGAAAAAACTTAAGAGTAAATTTAGCCTACAAACACCGGGTGGCACAGTCAGTGAAGCATCTGACTTTGGCTAAGGTCGTGATCTCATGATGTTGTTTTGAGCCCTGTGTGGGGCTCTGTGCTGACAACTCAGAGTCTGGAGCCTACTTTAGATTCTGTGTCTCCTTTCTCTCAGTTCTTCCCCACTCATATGCACTCTCTCTGTCTCTCTCTCTTTCTCTGTCCCTCTCTCTCTGTTTGTGCGTGTGTGTGTGTGTGTGTGTGTATGTGTGTGTTTCCATGTATCTCTCTCTGTCAAGAAAAAGATAGAAAACTTCAAAAAGAATACAATGACTTTAACCGTGAAAGAGAAAGACCTTTTTCCTGAAAAGAAGAAATCACTGGAGAAAGAATTTGAAAAGACCGAAATAAGCAGAAAGACATTCTATGCTAGTGGATCCCAAGAATTAAGATAATCAACATGTCCACACTACTTAAAGCCATCTACACATTCCCTAGGTGCAATCCCTATCAACGCTTAAGCACGTTCCCAAAAATAGAATACTTCAAGGTGGACAGAACCACAAAAGGCTCTGAATACCAAAGTCATTGTGAGAAGGAAGAAAACAGCTAGAAGCACCATGCTTTCTGATTTGAAACTAGATCAAAGCTACAATAACCCAAGCAGTACACTATTGGGGTAAAGGCAGACACACAGGATACTGGACCAGAACTGAAGGCCCAGGAAGAAACCCACACATATGTAACCAATTAATTCCCAACAAAAGAACCAAGAGTATAACCTGAGGCAAAGGCAGTCTCCTCAACAGGTGGTGTCAGAATCACTGGGCACAGAAAAACAACAGGCGCGGAAAAACAACTTGACACCTATTTAACCCCACACACAAAAACGAAGTTAAAATGTATTACAGACTTGAGACCTGAAACCAGAAAGTCCTGGATAAGACCTTGGGCAGGAGGTGTGGGAAATCGCACAACGATGTCCTGAGTTGGGAGGTTATAGGGAAAGCTTTGCAGAGCAGATCACTGCTCTCTGGCCTTCCTGCAAAGAGCCAGCAGCAGCTCACTTACCTAGTTGGTGTGTATCTGGGGGGCAGGCGAGACTTGGCGGATCTAGTGCATGTGTATCTAGGGGTTGGGTTCTGCGTGGGCTCACCAAGTTCTTGGATCGTGTTGTCACATGGAATATTTTATCCTGTCTAGATATGGTTTGCACAATATCTTCAATACGTTCTTTCTACCATGTGGCCCGCTGACGTGTTGTACATCGTTTGTAGGCTTAATGAATGTGGGAGCCTGGGAGCAGCTCGCGGAGACATCCCTTAAACTCCCTCTCACCTCTCTTGACTTGTGTGGAGTCTGAAGCAATCCTTTCTGCTGTCCTAGGCTTTGCTGGACAAAGCCAATGCCAAACCCACGACAATGTTCGGATCTCAGTCTTGACTTGAGTTTTGGGATTTGACACCAGAAGACAAAGCTACAAAGGAAAACTAAAGAAGTGGGACTACACGAAACTAAAAAAACAAGTTCTGCACAGCAACAATATCTTTCACAGAATGGGAAGCCAACATAGTGAATGGGAGAAAATACTTGCAAACTACATCCATGGTCAAGGGTTAAAATACAAAAGATATCAAGATCTCCTACAGCGCAACAATGCAAAAGCAAAGAGCAATGACGGATCTGCCAGAGTCCTGAAGAGGCATTCTTCCAATGAAGACATACAGATGGCCACCACATACATGAAGAGAAGTTCCATGTCACTCCACATTAGGGAAACGAAAGTCCAAAGCCAAAGAGATATCACCTGAAACCTGTCTGAACGGTCTTATCAAAAAGACAAGAAAGCGCAAGCGTCGGGTACAATGTGGAAGAAAGCGAATCATTGGGCCCTGTTGGTGGCATTGGAACTTGGTGCAGAGGCAGTCGCAAACAATGTAAAGTTTCCTCACACAATTCAGAGAACATCCATATCATCCAGCAACTTGCCTCAATTACCCCCCTTGGTACTACTCGGAACACATGAAATCACTCCCAAAAATACCTTCACACCTGTTATTATGCCACAGTGTTTTATAATAGCCTGGAGGGCATGATGCCAAGTGAAAGAACTCACACGGAGAAAAACACATACAGAATGCTCGCACATATATGGGGAATCTGAAACAAAAACTAAGAAAACAAAAAACAAAAATCCTCAAAACAGAAGGAAACAAGCCCATCAATACATAAAGATGATTGCAAAGGTGGGGGGGGGCAGGAAGGAGGGAAATAGGGTAAAGGTCAAAAGACATCACCGAATATAAAAAGACCATGTCACCAGGGAAAGGGAGAGTAAAGGTGACTCAGTATCTCAAATTCTAGCTTCCTCTATTTCAGACACCTTAGTTCAGTCCATTCCATTCACTAGACCTACGTGAATAGTAATGAATTATCAGGTCTTGGCAGTTTTTGCAAGATGAGTTCTTTACTTAGGATTTCGTATCCAAAAGGACAGAGTGCTTAGATTACTAGGTAACTTAGATTTTTCCATTATTTTTATGGTTTCTTGAAGTACCATGATGTCACAAAAACCTCCTTAGATCTAAGTGGACACTTTCATTACTCTAAACATATGTACATAGCACTAAAACAGTACAATGAAGGTAAGGTGCATTGTCCATCGCACAAAAGTGATTGTTTTTCTCCTTGTTGTAGCGAGCGTTTGGTGACAAAAAGGTTCCGGGTATCGAGCTCCTTATCAAATTCCATGCGATGGGTTATGCAGAATATAGTAATCATGGTAATCAAGAAAATAATGATCTTCAAGAGAATCATAATCTCCTGAATTGCTGACAGAGACAACTCACCCCCCGAGGACAAACCAGATGCCTAGGAGCCTGAGCTGCTCCAAGTGGCCTACACCACACCATCTTACTGAAAACATAAAGCACCAGTCAGCTTGATATGTAAGTTTGGGAAAGCCTCCGTTCTCAGACTTTTGCTTTCGGTGAGGTCACGGTACTGCCTGCAGGAAGTTTTCATCAGTTGTAACCGCATTGGGACACACTATTGAAATGAGAATTTCCTATGCAACAAAACTGTGTCTCTGGAAAGAACTGGGACCCTGCCGCGGTCCGGACTAAATACAGGACACGGCACCGCAGACACTTACACACATGCACAAACACAAACGCCAACAACCTGACAGAGGTGGAACCCATGCAATGAAAGAGCGTTTGCTCAAGACCTCATTTCCAAAGGAGGCTGAGAGACCAGCACCGTCTGCTCAGGTACACATGCACTGGTTTCTAGAGACCCGGTGGGCTCAGAGTCACTTCTCCCTCATGCTGCCTGGTGAATCCTGGAGGAGATGTGATTCCTAAGGTCTGAAACTCTTGAAACACAGAACGAATGCAACACAGGAGGCGTTCCACGGACACATGAAGCACCACGCCCCACGGATATGAAGAACAACACCCAAAGTCTGCCTGGAACGAGGAGCTTTCCATCCACCTTCCTCGCCACAGTGCGAAGAAGACGTTCCCACCCAACATGTCCCAAAGAGAAGACTTTGGACTCCATCCACAACACCCAGTTCTCTTCAGCACACATCTCCAAGTAGGAAAGAGTCTGGACCACCCTCTAAAAGAAAGAAGCGCCACTTATTCCTGGCCCATTGCCTCCGAGGTCATTGATTGAACGCAAATTGCCTTCAGAAATGAAGAGCTCAACAGGGAGTTGCACTAACCCTACCTCAGACCCCAAACGCCAGAGTCCCATTGACTCCCACGATAGAGGACCCCCTTTCGCCACAAGCGGGGTGGGATCTCCCCCTCCCCATCAGAGGGTGCAACTCTGCCACCAGGGGCGGGGCGGGGCTGGGCAGGGAAGGGCAGCTGGTGTGGAGGGGGGAGGCAGGAGGCCTGTGTTCACCTGCTGCTTCCACTCTCAATGGCTTCAACACCTTCCCTGGATGGCCTCCAGGAACTCAGGCCCACCACCCTGACTCTGCCTGGAATGTTTCTCTGGAATCTCAGGTCCCTTGTGCTTCATTTTCACAGGCAGGAATGATTCCTCCTGCTCACGGCTGCGACTTCCCTGGCCCTGCCTTGATATTTTCCCACAACCGCAGGTCCACGCTTTCCTTCGTTCGTTCGTTCGTTCCCACATCCACCCTCCAGCCACCAATCCAGTCTGACCTCCAAGGGTACTCAGGGCGCCCCGCCCTCTCGACCTGCGCCACTCCCCACCACTGGAGCCTAACCCCCTACTCGACCTGGGGTCCTCCTCTTCCAGGGAACCCAGGTCCAACCCAGAAAGCTCACTCCTGAGTCCTCCACACCGCAGCCGCAAAGGAGCCCAAGAAGAAGCCCGGAGCAGGAGGGAGGGGGGATGCGGATGGAAAGGGGAAGACACAGAGGGGCAGGGGGGAAGGCCACATGGGACCTTGTCACTAGGATCCCTACCTTGGCAGCACCGCGACTGAGGCAGGTCCTGGAGGGAGGGTGTGGACCTCAGCTGCTCCACGTTTAGGCTTCTGCCAGATGATCTCTCGGAGGAGCCGGAGGAGCTGGGCGGTGGGGGGATCGCATCGCGCTCTGCCCCTGCCAGTGCTGGCACTCCAGCAGCGCAGCCAAAGACCGAGGCGACCAGGGAGCGCGTCGCGCGCCCTGGCCTCTGGTCCAGGAGCAGCAGGAGCAGCAGGGCTGCCACCCTCTGAGGCTGGAGGCTCCTGGCTCCCAGTCTTATCCACGTGGGGCACGCGAGCTCTACCATTATCCTTAGGGCTACCCCTAGGGCAACCGCCAAGGCTACCGGGTCCAGGCGCCAGGCAGCAGCACGTCCCCGGTCCGGGGAGGGTGGGGTGGGCGTCAGCCCCTGGCTGGCCCAGACACGTAGGGGCTTGGGGCGCCAGGCAGGCTGGGGGCCAGGACGCAGAACACCACTGCAGCCTCACCTGTGCCCCTCACCGGGCTCCGCCCCTGGCCCACGCACATGCGCTCACCCGTGCGCGCTCCCGCACACCTGCTTGGGCCTGGGATCCAGGCCGCCCCATCCCCCATCCCCCCACCCCCGCCCCCCGCAGGGGGCACAGCTCCTGGGCGCCAGGGTCTGCACCACCGCACCTCGCTGCGCCCACCAGATGCTCTGACCCACTGCCCGCCAGCCTGGCAGCCGGGAGCCAGGCAGAGGGCTCCAGAGACCAGGCCAGTGGGACAGGGACTGGCAGGTGTCTCCTCCCAAGGTGGACACCTCCCTGTCACCCCTCCAGAGACCCAGGAAGCTTCTGCAAAGCTGGTTTCCCAGGGAGGTGGCTGGACGTGAACCCAGTGCTCCCTCTTGCATCCTAGGCCTCTACGTTTGTTCTTCACTCTGCCTCCCGTTGCCGCCAACCGAGGACTTCTGCAGCTGTGCACCCTCCTCGCTCGTGACCCGTGACCGCAAGGGCAGCCCTAAGGGACAGGGAGATACACTGGGAACTCGAGACTCCTTCCAACTCCCTTCTCCTTGAAAGGCCGGTGCTTTTCAGCTCTGCATGCCCTTCCCATGGCCCTACCCGGACTGCACCACCATCGGTCCCACCCTCAAATCCACCCTGCCACCTCTGACTATGGCATGTCTTTCAACTCTGTGGAACCATCTTCCCACCTCCACTACCTCCCAACCCCCACGTTTTCTTCACAGTGTGCCTCAGATCCCAACTCCTCCATGCCATTTTTCTTTTCTTGGGTTTCAATTGCTTTTCAAGGTTTCTTTCTTTTGGTGAGAGAGAGAGAGAGGCCATCACCCATGCGATTTTGCAGCAAGCATCGACTGAACGTGCAAGGTGTACCAGACCCTGCTCTGGACGGCGAAGTGTAACTGAACACAGATATATGGAATTCTTTCCATTTAACTGGCTAACTGGGCTGCAGTTTCAATATTCACACTATACTTGCAGTCAGGTGTTTATGAGCGTTTTCGTACTTGAAAACAATCCATCTTAAGAGGCACTTCATTGACTTCTCAACCACCAGTCGTTTACTTCCTACTGGCCTAGATCTTAATGGAATTTCTTTAAATGTTTTTGAATGGTTATTTATTTTTGAGACAGAGGGAGACAAAGCGTGAGTGGGGGAGGGGCAGAGAGAGAGGGAGACACAGAATCGGAAACAGGCTGTCAGCACAGAGCCCGATGCGGGGCTCGAACCCACGAACCGGGAGATCATGTTCTGAGATGAAGGCGGACGCTCACCCCACAGAGCCACCCTGGCCCCCCGATACTCTCATATATCTTAATACTATATGTCTGTAAGCTCACTAATTACAATTTTTTACTTATTGTTTTCCTACTTCTTGTATTTAAAAGTCAATGGTCCTTCACTTCTTAGAGATATTCAGGGATAGCGATACGTCATATTCATTAATATGTAGACATCACACACAAACACACACGTAGATGTTTACTCTTCTTAGTTCCTTCATACAACGTGTCCCGGAGGAAGAATATTTTCCTTCAGCTCAGAAATTAACTTCGTATGTTTTGTGGTGCATATGTAGGGATGCATTTTCTATGGTTTGTGGGACATAGGTTCTCACAGATCACTACGTAAAAATCCTTGCCTTTAAAGCAAGGAATGAGTGAAAAGGTGGATATTTTAGGCACTCTAGACCAGGCTGGTAACATGCTCCCATGTGCATTTCCTTGTTCTCTTTCCCCTTTATCGCCCCTTGTGCTGCTGGTTGTGCAAGTACCTGATATCCTCGGGAGGGAGAAGGGACAAAATGGAGGAACTCTGGAATCCTCAATGACCACATGAAGGACTTTAGTCTCTAATCTAAACACACACCCAGCTCTGTCATGTGAGGAAATCTATGGAGACATGCTTTTTGAAATGTGGCACGTTCTCTGGTAATTCAGCATAACCTAATACTCGTACGAAATGTTAACCCGCAAGATAACTTAGAGATCAGTCTACATCCATGAAAATTGGCTGTTTCAGTCAGTTGGGCATGAGACTCCTGATCTTGGAGTGTGATTTCACGCCCCAAATTACGACCAGAGTGGACTGAACAGATATACGATAAAGTAAGTATTGGAAAATGACCCAGGTAAATTAGGCTACAATGACTGAGCTGCTAATTGGTGGGTGGGATCCCTTTACCTCCTCAGTCAGCCCCCGGGAATGAGCATCTGAGCATTCACATACTGCCAGTGCTGGTAAGGCAGCCACATCTTCCCCCTAGGAGTTCAAGGACTAGCCAGGAAGACGGAAGGACCATGGAACAAAAATGGGAATGACATGAGCAAGGACTCCAGAGAAAAATTCAAGGCGCGACAATTGGGTCCTGAGCTCCACCAGGGGAGGGTCTGACCTGGCTGTGCTGAGGAAACGTTAATATTTCCTGCCGCAGTGCAAGAACGAGTCAGCCCTGCACTAGTCCGAGGGTATGTAGCCTGGCAGAAGGCACAGTGCGGCGGACACTCGGAGGCAGGGGTCGTTGTTTCAGAGGGGACGTGTGAAAGGAGACCAGGGAGACCGGAAAGAGCTGCGGAGGACAGCAGAGAGGGAGGGTGAGGAGGGCCAGGGCCTGGGGCAGGAGGACGTTGTCACTACTCTGCTCTAATGCCGTGGGACAATATTCCCCCACCCTTAGTGGCTTCCCCATAAACTTGCCACCTCACAGGCCCAGGGGACCAAGAATTCAGCAGGGCTCAGCTGAGGGCTCCTGCCAGAGCCTCTCAGGAGGTTGGGGATGCTGTCATCACTCAGACAGAACCTGCTTCACTCCCCCCGAGCCCACTTCAGGGTGGTGGCAGGATTCAGTCCACATCGAGTGCCTTAGTTCTTCCCTGTCTGTTGTCGTCTCTCAGGGCTAGGCTGTGTGTACCTGTCCGTGTCACGACTCAACACGGGGGTTGGTCCCCACTGTGAGGAGCTGAGAGACAACACAGAGAGTGACAGTGAGCACGTGGCCGTGCCATGCACATTTTATCACCTAAACCTGTTTGGTCTGGGGTCACGGTGCCATCTTCTTTGCAACAGAAATCAAACACTACGTCCATAACACACTCCAGGAAGGAAATCCCACAAGGATGTGTTGATAGGATGTGGGCATCCCAGGGAGCCACTGAGGGGAGGAGAAAGTGAAGACCCTGCCAGGGTCAGTGCCTTGCCCAGAATCACAGACTGGTAGAAAGTCAGAACCAGGCACGACCCCAACTTCATGTCCTCAAAATGGGGTCCTGGATATGACCCAGGATTTCGGAGGGGGTCTGGAAAAGGATGTGTTGCTGTCACTGGGTGCAGACATGGAGGTGGCGTGGGGGTGAGGCTGAAGAGGAGCGTCACAGAAGACATCCCAGCACGTTCTCCCCTGAGGAGGACCCCCAGGCCAGGGCAACCCACTGAGTGCCACCCTGTCCCCATTGTATGTACCCAGTGGAAAGGCAGGGAATGGCTCGTGGCACACTACTGACAAAGTCTACGTAAATGAGAGTTCTGTCCTACTAGGCCCCAACTCCAATCCCTTCAGTAGGGATTGCTTTAGAAAGTAGAGAACCTAAGCTCCTAGGAAATGTTTGGCCATCCTTCCCTAGGTGGGGATGTGACCTTCTGGGACCCCAGAAAACAAGCACTGGTAAACACACATACACACACACACACTCACGCACGTACGCACACCTGGAAGGACTGTGGGCTGGGATCAGAGGAGCAGCAGAATCAGAGGAGGTGAGAAGTTGAAGTCAATGTGGTTGGATAAACTTCCAACAGGTGACACCGCTGCTCCAATTTCACAGGTATCATCCCACATATGCCTGAGGACATCCTGAGGACACCCTGAGGACATGCTAGAATGATCTCCATTGGGCGGAAAAGACACGGACCATCCCTGAGAAGCACAGTCGCGAATCTGGGACCAGAAAGAGGTAAGAAAGAAGAGTTCTGTCTCAACCCAGATAGGTCTCACAGCTGGGACCCTGGCTGCCCCAGACCTTCCCAGGGGACTGTGGAGAGGGGTGCATTGGTGGAACTGTGTACCGACGTGACATTTCATGGAGAATGGGGGTGAGCAGTCAGCAAAGAGAGGACTATTTGCAAAGGTGTTATCCCAGGAGGGGACTCAGGAGGTGGATCCTGGGCAGTGACATCACTTTGCTCACAATAGGCCCCAGGAAAGCTTGGAACTCCTGTAACCTGGCACCCACGTTCTAGGAAGGTCCCATACCAGGCTCACTTGCCTACAGACACAGAGACTTTAGGATGTTCTCTTGTTGTTTTCCCAGGTACCGGGGCTCTGGATGCCAGAAACCCCAGTGCGCAGGATTACCCAGATGTTGGAGAGGTTTCCTTAACCCACGCTGGCGATGCCTCAGGATGTTTTCCAGGAGGTCACATAAGGTAACACAGAGCAGCCTAGAGCAGGCCAGGTCAGGTCAGGTCACAGCTCGGAGCCTTCCCTGGGCACCCCCATCCCCTCACGTTCAGTTTCGGGAAAGGGGGACGGGGGGCCGGTCCTCCCCGGGACCGGAGCAGGTTCGATGGCAGTGGACCACCTGGTGGACCCATCATGGCCATGCACATGTCATGCTGGGAAGGAGGGAAAAGGGATCTCTGAGGTGCCATTAACCTGTAACAGGTTGAATCCAAGGCCCTCAAGCCACCTTGCTTCTCCTCCGTGGGGGAGGTGAGTGCACACTGTGGTGTCATATCTGGAATGAATTCATATGGGTCTGAGGACAAGCAAAAGCAAGCAGACACGGCTTTGAGGACTCCTGCCTGCCTGCCCACCTGCCTGCCTGCTGGGCACTGTCTTTACAGAGCCACGTGCCACAGATGGAGGAGAAGCTGAATGAGAGCCCCTGCTCTACTTCCCTGAAGGAAAGGAGGAAGCCCCATGCCATCAGCAGGAAGCCGCGCTGGCTCAGGGTGAGTGCACGTACCAGGGAAACCCAACACCCAGGGCCCAGGAAACACACTGCTGCTCCCCTGGTAGCTCTCGGAGACTCCTGGTCCCAGATGAACCTGGAACCCCAGCTGCTCCCCAAACATGCCCGCAGGGCCCCGCCCCTGCCACGGCCAGACACAACGTCACTCTCCACTTATTTGGAGGAAGATCAGAAAAGAGGTGTGAGACCATTTCACGTCCCATTCTGTCTAGAATATATTGGCACTGTTGTACACGTTTCCCCGACGAACGTTCCCAGGTGTCCCGGTTCGCCCGACCATCCTTCCACACCTTCTCCACGTCTGACACACGTTCGTGAGGAGCAGGGAGGTTTTTACCCAAAGGACATGGGGCTCATTGCATTATGTCTAATGCTCTGCACTTTGGTGGCCAAGCAACACGCCCCTGGGGCCCCTCCAGATCAGGAGCAAGGGCCTTACCACCTAGACAACATTCTGGAAATGTGACCACTCACCTCACCCATTCAACCCTTCACAAATGTGGGATTGTGACAGGATTCCCTTCTCTTGCCATGTCACAGTGCTGCACTGAGCATCCTCCATGTCCTATTATCCTGATCCAACCTCTGCCAGGTACTGTCCCTCTCTTCGGATCCCCAGAATGGACTGTGCTGTTAGAAATCACAGGCACACTGCTGTTCATGCGGGGAGGTGCCGTGCACACTCCTCTAACAATCTGACCTGAGATTCTTTTTCCTTGATGGTTTTTTAAAAAAATATATATGAAATTTATTGCCAATTGGTTTCCATACAACACCCAGTGCTCATCCCAACACGTGCCCTCCTCAGTACCCATCACCCACGCTCCCCTCCCTCCCACCCCCCATCAGCTCTCAGTTTGTTCTCAGTTTTTAGGAGTCTCTTATGCTTTGGCTCTCTCCCACTCTAAGCTCTTTTTTTTTTCTTCCCCTCCTCCATGTGTTCCTGTTAAGTTTCTCAGGATCCACAAAAGAGTGGACACATATGGTATCTGTCTTTCCTTGTATGGCTTATTTCACTTAGCATAAACACTCTCCAGTTCCATCCACGTTGCTACAAAGGGCCATATTTCATTCTTTCTCATTGCCACGTAGTACTCCATTGTGTATGTAAGCCACAATTTCTTGATCCACTTATCAGTTGATGGACATTCAGGCTCTTTCCATAATTTGGCTATCGTTGAGAGTGCTGCTATAAACATTGGGGTACAAGTGCCCCTCTGCATCAGCACTCCTGTATCCCTTGGGTAAATTCCTAGCAGTGCTACTGCTGGCTCATAGGGTAGGTCTATTTTTAATTGTTTGGAACCTCCACACTGTTTTCCAGAGCGGCTGCAGCAGTTTGCATTCCCACCAACAGTGCAAGAGGGTTCCCGTTTCTCCACATCCTCTCCAGCATCTATAGTCTCCTGATTTGTTCATTTTGGCCACTCTGACTGGCGTGACGTGATAGCTGAGTGTGGTTTTGATGTGTATTTCCCTGATGGGGAGCGACGTTGAGCATCTTTTCATGTGCCTGTTGGCCATCCGGATGTCTTCTTTAGAGAAGTGTCTATTCATGTTTTCTGCCCACTTCTTCCGTGCATTGTTTGTTTTTCACGCGTGGAGTTTGGCGAGCTCTTTATACATTTTGGATACTAGCCCTTTGTCCGATATGTCATTAGCAAATAGCCTTTCCCAATCCATTGGTTGCCTTTGATTTTTGTTGGTTGTTTCCTTTACTGTGCAGAACCTTTTTATCTTCATGAGGTCCCAATACTTCATTCTTGCTTTTAATTCCCTCGCCTGTGGGGATGTCGGATCAGAGATCCTAACGTGTTCAGCCATTTCCCACCTCAAATTCTCGTGTGAACGCCAACATCCTTCTTCAGACTCTGGGCACCCAGGTCGGACTCTTGCCACAAGTCACGGACGGCTTGGGGGTTTGGTCTGCATTCTGGACCCCAAGCCTCCTGATGTCCATGGTGCTGTGTCTGACTCTGTGTCCCTCCTGTGTTCTACCTCAGGGTATGAACATCTCACCCATGCCCGACAATGAGAACCGTGAGGAAGGGACCATCGAAGGAGGCTGGATGCTACTGGAACAGCGAGTGGAGCACCTGGTACCTGCTTTCCTGGGTAGAGACCCCTCCTACCTCTTCACATTCTTGAGCACGTACAGAGCTTTTGCTACCACCGAGCAGGTCCTGGAAATACTGTTTATGAGGTGAGCACCCTGCCCTTCACAGCCCAGATTCAGCCCCTGAAAGCTCTGAGTCTCAGGAAAGTCATCAAACGTCCTGGCGTCTCACGTTGTTCCTCTGATCCGGGGGGAAACACTCCAGCTCCTCAGTGGGGGCACGGCAGGGAAAGTCACCCTGGCCTGTGGAAAGCTCTGCTGGCAGGGCTGCGTCTCTGCTGGGTCATCTTTGTCCTCTTGCCCATGATCAACTTTCTGCCTCATCCCTCACTGTCGCCAGGTGTTGAGTTGGGCTGTTTTCCCATTGGAAAAGGAGATTGGAGGCTCTATCTGTGTGCCGTGTCTGAGTCCTGGCTCAAACCAGTCAAGGATGCCCAGGATGAGCAGGACGCCCAGACCCACACCAATATGTGTGACGGAGCTGACTGGGGCCCTATCATTCTTCAAACACGCAGGAAGCCCCACTAGGTGCAGGCACTTCTGTAGGAGCTGACTGGGATCCAATGCGCAGAGCGGACAGTACCCTCCCCTCCAGAGCTCCATTCTAGTCAGCAGTCAGTGACTCTGGATAGGACAAGACGTAGCATCCACAGGACAGCTCATATGATGTCCTTCTGGCCTCCTCCAGATACGGATGCTTCCATCCGGAGGCTGAGGAGGATGGCGGACCCGGGGAGCAGGAGAAACTGTGAGTAGGCTGAGCTCAGGCTGGAGGGCCTTCCTTCTCCAAGAGGGCAGTGCTGAGACTGTGCGTGGGAGGGGCTGCAGGACCCAGCATCCCACACGTCTGAGAGTCCTGTGAGAGGGCAAAGTTCTGAGGGCTTTCTCTTGGAAGCAAGGAAAGGGGTTCTGTCCTGTCTGCTAGAGGATGGGCTGTGGGCACAGGGAGGCAGCAGAGAGCGCCAGAGCACCGCGTCAGCCCCTTAGAGAGTCCAACCCCATCCCTTCCCACTCACAGCCTTGCCTAGACCCCCATCAGGGGACCCAGAATAACGGTTTTGGGGAGCATCACGCTCACCACCTTGGGGAACATCCACAGTGCGTGCTTAGCAAGGGTACAGGAGACACAGTGAGGGCTCAAGGAGCACATATCACCCACACGGTGGGAGAACGGTGTCAGCGGGAGGACACCCACATGTGCACGGAGTGCATGAGGCAGCACAGAGGCACAGGTCGTCACGCTGAAGGCATCAGGAGGGTCCCAGCAAGCCCAGGTAAGAGACAGAGTCCTCTTGTCCCGTATTTGCGCAGATTTTCATGGAGCGCTAGGGTATGCAGTGAAGGCACTGACTCATCCCGACACCACCCCTCCACTCACGCACGGACTGGAATTCCAGTGGGAGGTAGGCAGCGGGACACAGCGAGGAGTCTGGCTGCCTTCCCCAAGAAGGACACAGACGACCACATCATCGGTTAAGGGGTTCCCGTCAAACAGAATCTTGACGGTCCCTCTTCAGTGACCAGGTCTCTCGTAGGCGGGACTGCCAAATCACAGGTGGACAACGGATAGAACCACCCTCTGGACGTCCAGGAGCAGGAGGCAGGGAGGCCAGGTCCCACAGGCCTGTCGTCCTGAGACATCAGTGGGAGGAACACCCCATGGTGATCGTTCTGGCTACTTTTGTATCCCCAGGGCCATCTCCTCCATCCTGGGCACCTGGCTGGATCACTACCCCGAGGAATTTTTCCGGCCTCCAGACTTCACCAGCTTGAAGCTGCTGCGGGCGTATGTAAGGGTCCACATGCCGGGATCCGAGCTGCAGCGCCGCGCCCGCCTTCTCTACTCATGGCGGAAACACCGTGAGCCCAATGAGCCAGAGTCTCTGGGCGAGGAGGACTCTGGGTGGGAGATGTGGGCGTGTGGAGGGGACGGGGTATGCCACAGAGAACATGTTTCCTGAGACTGTAGGTGGGCCAGGCGTAGGGACTCCTCTCAGATCACTGTTCCATTAGCCTGCCGTCTGGGAGATTTCCTCCTGGTGGGTTCTTTGACTCAGATGACAATGTCTGCGGGAGAGGTTTCCTGCCTTGGAATGCCAATCACGGTGATGACACTTTCTGTTCTTGAAGCTTTGGCAGCAGCTCTAGAGCCCCGTCCCGACGTGCCTCGGGAGCAAGCCCCCGCTATCTCTGTGGTGCCCACCGCAGCCTCGCAGCCCAGGCTGCCTGAAGCCACCAGTTCTCCTGGAGCTCAGCGCGTACGAGAATCGGAGACCCTCACTGCAGCGGCCCCACCAGGGCAGGAGGTACCATCAGCTCTGGCTGACACTCAGGAGCTGGAAGAGCCCCCTGCCCCTTTGGTGGCCCCAGAGCATGAGCAGCCCCCAGCCCCAGCCGGCGGGGTCACGGAAGGGCTGCAGCAACCACCTGCTGCACCTGAGCAACCAGCCTCAGCTCCCCAACAGCGGCTCAAGTCGGCTGCAGCCCCACAGGATGAATTCCCTGACCTTGTCATTGCGTTCTTTGTCATTTTAGTATTGGGTATAGAGATATTTAGTGTACTTATGTACTATTGGCTTATACTTCAAACATAAATTAAGTTTCAAAAAATTTAGTCTGATCCTGTGAAATTACAACTTCAAGTGTCAGTACGTACTTTCGCAGGATTTTACACCCGTGACCACTATGTACTCCTAGAACATTTCCATCACAGAGACACGTGGACTACTAATCACCCACGGCTCATTCCCTCACCCCAGTCTCTGCAACCAGCGATCTCGGTTTCTGCTGCTTTAGCTCCTCTGGGATTTCCATGTGTGTGCAAACACACAACATGGCCTCTTGTGTCTGGCTACATGACAGGAGACTGATTAATAATTGCTTAAATATTCAATGCCACTAATATTTTTTATGACAGAGGAATAGTCCTCAAAGAACAAAGATTAGGTGAAGCCCCCACTTGAAATATCTTCATTATCTGGCATGGGGACCCTCTGAGGTTTGACCCAAGAGCAGAAGCCAGAAGGGAAATGTCTGGACCAGAGCGAATACCTTGAAAATCTTTCATTTTCCTCGACTGGCCGTGGTGATATTAGTCTAACGTGCATATTATAAAAATACCCAAATGAAACCGTCAATATGCCATTTACGCTAATCTCTTAGGCAATAAAGTATAAAGTTCTGGAAGCTTTCCTACAGGTGACATGTATTCAGTAAAATGAAGATTTAAATAATGAGGACAGGCACCAAGGTGGCTCAGTGGGCGAGTTTCCGAGTCGAATATGGCTCAGGTCACAATCTCACGGTTCTTGAGATCAAGTCCCAAGTCAGGCTCTGCAATGACAGCTTGAAGCCATCCCTGGTCAGGATTCCCCTTCTTGCTCTTTCCAAAAAAATAAATAGGAAACAACAAATACATACGGCAAAAAAAAAAAAAAATGTATATCCTTTGAAGACATAATGGCCCCCAAGACATGGTGTCATCTTCACACTCCTTTGGCTTTGAGTGCAGCAGGTGACTGTGTTTGTGTTCACGAGTAGTGTGACAGGTTGGGCATCCATCCAGGACTATGGTCTTGTACTATGGGATGTCGCCACAGTGGACAGGCACAGTCCTGTCCCCTTCTGCCTTCTCAGGGGCCACACATCATCCTTTACTCTGTGTCTCCAGAAGCTGAATGACTGGGCCAATTCCAATATTTTCTCTCTCATCACTGTACACAAGGGGACATGTGTACCGAAACTCTCCCTTTCTGTAGGAATGGACCATCGAAGGAGGCTGGATGCTACTGGAACAGCGAGTGGAGCACCTGGTACCTGCTTTCCTGGGTAGAGACCCCTCCTACCTCTTCACATTCTTGAGCACGTACAGAGCTTTTGCTACCACCGAGCAGGTCCTGGAAATACTGTTTATGAGGTGAGCTCCCTGCCCTTCACAGCCCAGATTCAGCCCCTGAAAGCTCTGAGTCTCAGGAAAGTCATCAAACGTCCTGGCGTCTCACATTGTTCCTCTGATCCGGGTGGAAACACTCCAGCTCCTCAGTGGGGGCACGGCAGGGAAAGTCACCCTGGCCTGTGGAAAGCTCTGCTGGCAGGGCTGCGTCTCTGCTGGGTCATCTTTGTCCTCTTGCCCATGATCAACTTTCTGCCTCATCCCTCACTGTCGCCAGGTGTTGAGTTGGGCTGGTTTCCCATTGGAAAAGGAGATTGGAGGCTCTATCTGTGTGCCGTGTCTGAGTCCTGGCTCAAACCAGTCAAGGATGCCCAGGATGAGCAGGACGCCCAGACCCACACCAATATGTGTGACGGAGCTGACTGGGGCCCTATCATTCTTCAAACACGCAGGAAGCCCCACTAGGTGCAGGCACTTCTGTAGGAGCTGACTGGGATCCAATGCGCAGAGCGGACAGTACCCTCCCCTCCAGAGCTCCATTCTAGTCAGCAGTCAGTGACTCTGGATAGGACAAGACGTAGCATCCACAGGACAGCTCATATGATGTCCTTCTGGCCTCCTCCAGATACGGATGCTTCCATCCGGAGGCTGAGGAGGATGGCGGACCCGGGGAGCAGGAGAAACTGTGAGTAGGCTGAGCTCAGGCTGGAGGGCCTTCCTTCTCCAAGAGGGCAGTGCTGAGACTGTGCGTGGGAGGGGCTGCAGGACCCAGCATCCCACACGTCTGAGAGTCCTGTGAGAGGGCAAAGTTCTGAGGGCTTTCTCTTGGAAGCAAGGAAAGGGGTTCTGTCCTGTCTGCTAGAGGATGGGCTGTGGGCACAGGGAGGCAGCAGAGAGCGCCAGAGCACCGCGTCAGCCCCTTAGAGAGTCCAACCCCATCCCTTCCCACTCACAGCCTTGCCTAGACCCCCATCAGGGGACCCAGAATAACGGTTTTGGGGAGCATCACGCTCACCACCTTGGGGAACATCCACAGTGCGTGCTTAGCAAGGGTACAGGAGACACAGTGAGGGCTCAAGGAGCACATATCACCCACACGGTGGGAGAACGGTGTCAGCGGGAGGACACCCACATGTGCACGGAGTGCATGAGGCAGCACAGAGGCACAGGTCGTCACGCTGAAGGCATCAGGAGGGTCCCAGCAAGCCCAGGTAAGAGACAGAGTCCTCTTGTCCCGTATTTGCGCAGATTTTCATGGAGCGCTAGGGTATGCAGTGAAGGCACTGACTCATCCCGACACCACCCCTCCACTCACGCACGGACTGGAATTCCAGTGGGAGGTAGGCAGCGGGACACAGCGAGGAGTCTGGCTGCCTTCCCCAAGAAGGACACAGACGACCACATCATCGGTTAAGGGGTTCCCGTCAAACAGAATCTTGACGGTCCCTCTTCAGTGACCAGGTCTCTCGTAGGCGGGACTGCCAAATCACAGGTGGACAACGGATAGAACCACCCTCTGGACGTCCAGGAGCAGGAGGCAGGGAGGCCAGGTCCCACAGGCCTGTCGTCCTGAGACATCAGTGGGAGGAACACCCCATGGTGATCGTTCTGGCTACTTTTGTATCCCCAGGGCCATCTCCTCCATCCTGGGCACCTGGCTGGATCACTACCCCGAGGAATTTTTCCGGCCTCCAGACTTCACCAGCTTGAAGCTGCTGCGGGCGTATGTAAGGGTCCACATGCCGGGATCCGAGCTGCAGCGCCGCGCCCGCCTTCTCTACTCATGGCGGAAACACCGTGAGCCCAATGAGCCAGAGTCTCTGGGCGAGGAGGACTCTGGGTGGGAGATGTGGGCGTGTGGAGGGGACGGGGTATGCCACAGAGAACATGTTTCCTGAGACTGTAGGTGGGCCAGGCGTAGGGACTCCTCTCAGATCACTGTTCCATTAGCCTGCCGTCTGGGAGATTTCCTCCTGGTGGGTTCTTTGACTCAGATGACAATGTCTGCGGGAGAGGTTTCCTGCCTTGGAATGCCAATCACGGTGATGACACTTTCTGTTCTTGAAGCTTTGGCAGCAGCTCTAGAGCCCCGTCCCGACGTGCCTCGGGAGCAAGCCCCCGCTATCTCTGTGGTGCCCACCGCAGCCTCGCAGCCCAGGCTGCCTGAAGCCACCAGTTCTCCTGGAGCTCAGCGCGTACGAGAATCGGAGACCCTCACTGCAGCGGCCCCACCAGGGCAGGAGGTACCATCAGCTCTGGCTGACACTCAGGAGCTGGAAGAGCCCCCTGCCCCTTTGGTGGCCCCAGAGCATGAGCAGCCCCCAGCCCCAGCCGGCGGGGTCACGGAAGGGCTGCAGCAACCACCTGCTGCACCTGAGCAACCAGCCTCAGCTCCCCAACAGCGGCTCAAGTCGGCTGCAGCCCCACAGGATGAATTCCCTGACCTTGTCATTGCGTTCTTTGTCATTTTAGTATTGGGTATAGAGATATTTAGTGTACTTATGTACTATTGGCTTATACTTCAAACATAAATTAAGTTTCAAAAAATTTAGTCTGATCCTGTGAAATTACAACTTCAAGTGTCAGTACGTACTTTCGCAGGATTTTACACCCGTGACCACTATGTACTCCTAGAACATTTCCATCACAGAGACACGTGGACTACTAATCACCCACGGCTCATTCCCTCACCCCAGTCTCTGCAACCAGCGATCTCGGTTTCTGCTGCTTTAGCTCCTCTGGGATTTCCATGTGTGTGCAAACACACAACATGGCCTCTTGTGTCTGGCTACATGACAGGAGACTGATTAGTAATTGCTTAAATATTCAATGCCACTAATATTTTTTATGACAGAGGAATAGTCCTCAAAGAACAAAGATTAGGTGAAGCCCCCACTTGAAATATCTTCATTATCTGGCATGGGGACCCTCTGAGGTTTGACCCAAGAGCAGAAGCCAGAAGGGAAATGTCTGGACCAGAGCGAATACCTTGAAAATCTTTCATTTTCCTCGACTGGCCGTGGTGATATTAGTCTAACGTGCATATTATAAAAATACCCAAATGAAACCGTCAATATGCCATTTACGCTAATCTCTTAGGCAATAAAGTATAAAGTTCTGGAAGCTTTCCTACAGGTGACATGTATTCAGTAAAATGAAGATTTAAATAATGAGGACAGGCACCAAGGTGGCTCAGTGGGCGAGTTTCCGAGTCGAATATGGCTCAGGTCACAATCTCACGGTTCTTGAGATCAAGTCCCAAGTCAGGCTCTGCAATGACAGCTTGAAGCCATCCCTGGTCAGGATTCCCCTTCTTGCTCTTTCCAAAAAAATAAATAGGAAACAACAAATACATACGGCAAAAAAAAAAAAAAATGTATATCCTTTGAAGACATAATGGCCCCCAAGACATGGTGTCATCTTCACACTCCTTTGGCTTTGAGTGCAGCAGGTGACTGTGTTTGTGTTCACGAGTAGTGTGACAGGTTGGGCATCCATCCAGGACTATGGTCTTGTACTATGGGATGTCGCCACAGTGGACAGGCACAGTCCTGTCCCCTTCTGCCTTCTCAGGGGCCACACATCATCCTTTACTCTGTGTCTCCAGAAGCTGAATGACTGGGCCAATTCCAATATTTTCTCTCTCATCACTGTACACAAGGGGACATGTGTACCGAAACTCTCCCTTTCTGTAGGAATGGACCATCGAAGGAGGCTGGATGCTACTGGAACAGCGAGTGGAGCACCTGGTACCTGCTTTCCTGGGTAGAGACCCCTCCTACCTCTTCACATTCTTGAGCACGTACAGAGCTTTTGCTACCACCGAGCAGGTCCTGGAAATACTGTTTATGAGGTGAGCTCCCTGCCCTTCACAGCCCAGATTCAGCCCCTGAAAGCTCTGAGTCTCAGGAAAGTCATCAAACGTCCTGGCGTCTCACATTGTTCCTCTGATCCGGGTGGAAACACTCCAGCTCCTCAGTGGGGGCACGGCAGGGAAAGTCACCCTGGCCTGTGGAAAGCTCTGCTGGCAGGGCTGCGTCTCTGCTGGGTCATCTTTGTCCTCTTGCCCATGATCAACTTTCTGCCTCATCCCTCACTGTCGCCAGGTGTTGAGTTGGGCTGGTTTCCCATTGGAAAAGGAGATTGGAGGCTCTATCTGTGTGCCGTGTCTGAGTCCTGGCTCAAACCAGTCAAGGATGCCCAGGATGAGCAGGACGCCCAGACCCACACCAATATGTGTGACGGAGCTGACTGGGGCCCTATCATTCTTCAAACACGCAGGAAGCCCCACTAGGTGCAGGCACTTCTGTAGGAGCTGACTGGGATCCAATGCGCAGAGCGGACAGTACCCTCCCCTCCAGAGCTCCATTCTAGTCAGCAGTCAGTGACTCTGGATAGGACAAGACGTAGCATCCACAGGACAGCTCATATGATGTCCTTCTGGCCTCCTCCAGATACGGATGCTTCCATCCGGAGGCTGAGGAGGATGGCGGACCCGGGGAGCAGGAGAAACTGTGAGTAGGCTGAGCTCAGGCTGGAGGGCCTTCCTTCTCCAAGAGGGCAGTGCTGAGACTGTGCGTGGGAGGGGCTGCAGGACCCAGCATCCCACACGTCTGAGAGTCCTGTGAGAGGGCAAAGTTCTGAGGGCTTTCTCTTGGAAGCAAGGAAAGGGGTTCTGTCCTGTCTGCTAGAGGATGGGCTGTGGGCACAGGGAGGCAGCAGAGAGCGCCAGAGCACCGCGTCAGCCCCTTAGAGAGTCCAACCCCATCCCTTCCCACTCACAGCCTTGCCTAGACCCCCATCAGGGGACCCAGAATAACGGTTTTGGGGAGCATCACGCTCACCACCTTGGGGAACATCCACAGTGCGTGCTTAGCAAGGGTACAGGAGACACAGTGAGGGCTCAAGGAGCACATATCACCCACACGGTGGGAGAACGGTGTCAGCGGGAGGACACCCACATGTGCACGGAGTGCATGAGGCAGCACAGAGGCACAGGTCGTCACGCTGAAGGCATCAGGAGGGTCCCAGCAAGCCCAGGTAAGAGACAGAGTCCTCTTGTCCCGTATTTGCGCAGATTTTCATGGAGCGCTAGGGTATGCAGTGAAGGCACTGACTCATCCCGACACCACCCCTCCACTCACGCACGGACTGGAATTCCAGTGGGAGGTAGGCAGCGGGACACAGCGAGGAGTCTGGCTGCCTTCCCCAAGAAGGACACAGACGACCACATCATCGGTTAAGGGGTTCCCGTCAAACAGAATCTTGACGGTCCCTCTTCAGTGACCAGGTCTCTCGTAGGCGGGACTGCCAAATCACAGGTGGACAACGGATAGAACCACCCTCTGGACGTCCAGGAGCAGGAGGCAGGGAGGCCAGGTCCCACAGGCCTGTCGTCCTGAGACATCAGTGGGAGGAACACCCCATGGTGATCGTTCTGGCTACTTTTGTATCCCCAGGGCCATCTCCTCCATCCTGGGCACCTGGCTGGATCACTACCCCGAGGAATTTTTCCGGCCTCCAGACTTCACCAGCTTGAAGCTGCTGCGGGCGTATGTAAGGGTCCACATGCCGGGATCCGAGCTGCAGCGCCGCGCCCGCCTTCTCTACTCATGGCGGAAACACCGTGAGCCCAATGAGCCAGAGTCTCTGGGCGAGGAGGACTCTGGGTGGGAGATGTGGGCGTGTGGAGGGGACGGGGTATGCCACAGAGAACATGTTTCCTGAGACTGTAGGTGGGCCAGGCGTAGGGACTCCTCTCAGATCACTGTTCCATTAGCCTGCCGTCTGGGAGATTTCCTCCTGGTGGGTTCTTTGACTCAGATGACAATGTCTGCGGGAGAGGTTTCCTGCCTTGGAATGCCAATCACGGTGATGACACTTTCTGTTCTTGAAGCTTTGGCAGCAGCTCTAGAGCCCCGTCCCGACGTGCCTCGGGAGCAAGCCCCCGCTATCTCTGTGGTGCCCACCGCAGCCTCGCAGCCCAGGCTGCCTGAAGCCACCAGTTCTCCTGGAGCTCAGCGCGTACGAGAATCGGAGACCCTCACTGCAGCGGCCCCACCAGGGCAGGAGGTACCATCAGCTCTGGCTGACACTCAGGAGCTGGAAGAGCCCCCTGCCCCTTTGGTGGCCCCAGAGCATGAGCAGCCCCCAGCCCCAGCCGGCGGGGTCACGGAAGGGCTGCAGCAACCACCTGCTGCACCTGAGCAACCAGCCTCAGCTCCCCAACAGCGGCTCAAGTCGGCTGCAGCCCCACAGGATGAATTCCCTGACCTTGTCATTGCGTTCTTTGTCATTTTAGTATTGGGTATAGAGATATTTAGTGTACTTATGTACTATTGGCTTATACTTCAAACATAAATTAAGTTTCAAAAAATTTAGTCTGATCCTGTGAAATTACAACTTCAAGTGTCAGTACGTACTTTCGCAGGATTTTACACCCGTGACCACTATGTACTCCTAGAACATTTCCATCACAGAGACACGTGGACTACTAATCACCCACGGCTCATTCCCTCACCCCAGTCTCTGCAACCAGCGATCTCGGTTTCTGCTGCTTTAGCTCCTCTGGGATTTCCATGTGTGTGCAAACACACAACATGGCCTCTTGTGTCTGGCTACATGACAGGAGACTGATTAATAATTGCTTAAATATTCAATGCCACTAATATTTTTTATGACAGAGGAATAGTCCTCAAAGAACAAAGATTAGGTGAAGCCCCCACTTGAAATATCTTCATTATCTGGCATGGGGACCCTCTGAGGTTTGACCCAAGAGCAGAAGCCAGAAGGGAAATGTCTGGACCAGAGCGAATACCTTGAAAATCTTTCATTTTCCTCGACTGGCCGTGGTGATATTAGTCTAACGTGCATATTATAAAAATACCCAAATGAAACCGTCAATATGCCATTTACGCTAATCTCTTAGGCAATAAAGTATAAAGTTCTGGAAGCTTTCCTACAGGTGACATGTATTCAGTAAAATGAAGATTTAAATAATGAGGACAGGCACCAAGGTGGCTCAGTGGGCGAGTTTCCGAGTCGAATATGGCTCAGGTCACAATCTCACGGTTCTTGAGATCAAGTCCCAAGTCAGGCTCTGCAATGACAGCTTGAAGCCATCCCTGGTCAGGATTCCCCTTCTTGCTCTTTCCAAAAAAATAAATAGGAAACAACAAATACATACGGCAAAAAAAAAAAAAAATGTATATCCTTTGAAGACATAATGGCCCCCAAGACATGGTGTCATCTTCACACTCCTTTGGCTTTGAGTGCAGCAGGTGACTGTGTTTGTGTTCACGAGTAGTGTGACAGGTTGGGCATCCATCCAGGACTATGGTCTTGTACTATGGGATGTCGCCACAGTGGACAGGCACAGTCCTGTCCCCTTCTGCCTTCTCAGGGGCCACACATCATCCTTTACTCTGTGTCTCCAGAAGCTGAATGACTGGGCCAATTCCAATATTTTCTCTCTCATCACTGTACACAAGGGGACATGTGTACCGAAACTCTCCCTTTCTGTAGGAATGGACCATCGAAGGAGGCTGGATGCTACTGGAACAGCGAGTGGAGCACCTGGTACCTGCTTTCCTGGGTAGAGACCCCTCCTACCTCTTCACATTCTTGAGCACGTACAGAGCTTTTGCTACCACCGAGCAGGTCCTGGAAATACTGTTTATGAGGTGAGCTCCCTGCCCTTCACAGCCCAGATTCAGCCCCTGAAAGCTCTGAGTCTCAGGAAAGTCATCAAACGTCCTGGCGTCTCACATTGTTCCTCTGATCCGGGTGGAAACACTCCAGCTCCTCAGTGGGGGCACGGCAGGGAAAGTCACCCTGGCCTGTGGAAAGCTCTGCTGGCAGGGCTGCGTCTCTGCTGGGTCATCTTTGTCCTCTTGCCCATGATCAACTTTCTGCCTCATCCCTCACTGTCGCCAGGTGTTGAGTTGGGCTGGTTTCCCATTGGAAAAGGAGATTGGAGGCTCTATCTGTGTGCCGTGTCTGAGTCCTGGCTCAAACCAGTCAAGGATGCCCAGGATGAGCAGGACGCCCAGACCCACACCAATATGTGTGACGGAGCTGACTGGGGCCCTATCATTCTTCAAACACGCAGGAAGCCCCACTAGGTGCAGGCACTTCTGTAGGAGCTGACTGGGATCCAATGCGCAGAGCGGACAGTACCCTCCCCTCCAGAGCTCCATTCTAGTCAGCAGTCAGTGACTCTGGATAGGACAAGACGTAGCATCCACAGGACAGCTCATATGATGTCCTTCTGGCCTCCTCCAGATACGGATGCTTCCATCCGGAGGCTGAGGAGGATGGCGGACCCGGGGAGCAGGAGAAACTGTGAGTAGGCTGAGCTCAGGCTGGAGGGCCTTCCTTCTCCAAGAGGGCAGTGCTGAGACTGTGCGTGGGAGGGGCTGCAGGACCCAGCATCCCACACGTCTGAGAGTCCTGTGAGAGGGCAAAGTTCTGAGGGCTTTCTCTTGGAAGCAAGGAAAGGGGTTCTGTCCTGTCTGCTAGAGGATGGGCTGTGGGCACAGGGAGGCAGCAGAGAGCGCCAGAGCACCGCGTCAGCCCCTTAGAGAGTCCAACCCCATCCCTTCCCACTCACAGCCTTGCCTAGACCCCCATCAGGGGACCCAGAATAACGGTTTTGGGGAGCATCACGCTCACCACCTTGGGGAACATCCACAGTGCGTGCTTAGCAAGGGTACAGGAGACACAGTGAGGGCTCAAGGAGCACATATCACCCACACGGTGGGAGAACGGTGTCAGCGGGAGGACACCCACATGTGCACGGAGTGCATGAGGCAGCACAGAGGCACAGGTCGTCACGCTGAAGGCATCAGGAGGGTCCCAGCAAGCCCAGGTAAGAGACAGAGTCCTCTTGTCCCGTATTTGCGCAGATTTTCATGGAGCGCTAGGGTATGCAGTGAAGGCACTGACTCATCCCGACACCACCCCTCCACTCACGCACGGACTGGAATTCCAGTGGGAGGTAGGCAGCGGGACACAGCGAGGAGTCTGGCTGCCTTCCCCAAGAAGGACACAGACGACCACATCATCGGTTAAGGGGTTCCCGTCAAACAGAATCTTGACGGTCCCTCTTCAGTGACCAGGTCTCTCGTAGGCGGGACTGCCAAATCACAGGTGGACAACGGATAGAACCACCCTCTGGACGTCCAGGAGCAGGAGGCAGGGAGGCCAGGTCCCACAGGCCTGTCGTCCTGAGACATCAGTGGGAGGAACACCCCATGGTGATCGTTCTGGCTACTTTTGTATCCCCAGGGCCATCTCCTCCATCCTGGGCACCTGGCTGGATCACTACCCCGAGGAATTTTTCCGGCCTCCAGACTTCACCAGCTTGAAGCTGCTGCGGGCGTATGTAAGGGTCCACATGCCGGGATCCGAGCTGCAGCGCCGCGCCCGCCTTCTCTACTCATGGCGGAAACACCGTGAGCCCAATGAGCCAGAGTCTCTGGGCGAGGAGGACTCTGGGTGGGAGATGTGGGCGTGTGGAGGGGACGGGGTATGCCACAGAGAACATGTTTCCTGAGACTGTAGGTGGGCCAGGCGTAGGGACTCCTCTCAGATCACTGTTCCATTAGCCTGCCGTCTGGGAGATTTCCTCCTGGTGGGTTCTTTGACTCAGATGACAATGTCTGCGGGAGAGGTTTCCTGCCTTGGAATGCCAATCACGGTGATGACACTTTCTGTTCTTGAAGCTTTGGCAGCAGCTCTAGAGCCCCGTCCCGACGTGCCTCGGGAGCAAGCCCCCGCTATCTCTGTGGTGCCCACCGCAGCCTCGCAGCCCAGGCTGCCTGAAGCCACCAGTTCTCCTGGAGCTCAGCGCGTACGAGAATCGGAGACCCTCACTGCAGCGGCCCCACCAGGGCAGGAGGTACCATCAGCTCTGGCTGACACTCAGGAGCTGGAAGAGCCCCCTGCCCCTTTGGTGGCCCCAGAGCATGAGCAGCCCCCAGCCCCAGCCGGCGGGGTCACGGAAGGGCTGCAGCAACCACCTGCTGCACCTGAGCAACCAGCCTCAGCTCCCCAACAGCGGCTCAAGTCGGCTGCAGCCCCACAGGATGAATTCCCTGACCTTGTCATTGCGTTCTTTGTCATTTTAGTATTGGGTATAGAGATATTTAGTGTACTTATGTACTATTGGCTTATACTTCAAACATAAATTAAGTTTCAAAAAATTTAGTCTGATCCTGTGAAATTACAACTTCAAGTGTCAGTACGTACTTTCGCAGGATTTTACACCCGTGACCACTATGTACTCCTAGAACATTTCCATCACAGAGACACGTGGACTACTAATCACCCACGGCTCATTCCCTCACCCCAGTCTCTGCAACCAGCGATCTCGGTTTCTGCTGCTTTAGCTCCTCTGGGATTTCCATGTGTGTGCAAACACACAACATGGCCTCTTGTGTCTGGCTACATGACAGGAGACTGATTAATAATTGCTTAAATATTCAATGCCACTAATATTTTTTATGACAGAGGAATAGTCCTCAAAGAACAAAGATTAGGTGAAGCCCCCACTTGAAATATCTTCATTATCTGGCATGGGGACCCTCTGAGGTTTGACCCAAGAGCAGAAGCCAGAAGGGAAATGTCTGGACCAGAGCGAATACCTTGAAAATCTTTCATTGTCCTGGACTGGCCATGGTGATATTGGTCTAACGTGCATATTGTAAAAACACCCAAATGAAACCGTCAATATTCCATTTATACCAATCTATTAGGCAATAAAGTATAAAGTTCTGAAAGGTTTCCTACACGTGCCATGTATTCAGTAAAATGAAGATTTAATAATGAGGACTGGCACCCTGGTTGCTCAATGGGCAAGTTTCCGAGTCGAATTTGCCTCGGGTCATGATCTCACGGTACTTGAGATCAAGTCCCAAGTCAGGCTCTACAATGACAGCCTGAAGCCCTGGTCAGGATTCTTCTTCTCGCTCTCTCCAAATAAATAAATAAATAGGAAACAACAAGTACATACGCAGAAAAACATGTATATTCTATCAAGAAATATTGGCCCAGAAGACACGGTGTCATCTTCACAGTCCTTTGGCTTTGAGTGCAGCAGGTGTCTGTGTTTGTGTTCATGAGTGGTGTGACAGGTTGGGCATCCCTCCAGGACTATGGTCTTGTACTATGGGATGTCCCCACAGTGGACAGGCACAGTCCTGTCCCCTTCTGCATTCTCAGGGGCCACACATCATCCTTTACTCTGTGTCTCCAGAAGCTGAATGACTGGACCGATTCCAATATTTTGACTCTCATCATTGTACAGAAAGGGACATGTGTACCGAAACTCTCCCTTTCTGTAGGCGTGTACACCTAGCACAACTTTGGGGACATAATTTATATGCATTTTTCGGCCGCTGCCTCCAGGTTCCAGTACCTACAGCCTCTTGATTCCGTTGGGGTCTTATGTGAAAAGCAGGGACCCCTGGGACTGAGTGGATCCCTGAAGAATCAGGAGGACAAGCCAGCACTGAGGCCATCAGGGTACCTAGGAGTGACCCATGGGGCAGGAAAGAAACCACACTCCCTCATTCTGACCTCCTGCACAGCATCCCTGCCCCATGTCCTGGAACACACCCATCCAGGCCCCATCCCATGACAAACCCCAACTGCCTGTGCACCTCCTGTTCCATAGCTCTGCTTCTCAGTAGAGCAGCCAGTCCCTGCTTTCAGGCCAGGGGAGGATACAGGCTTGGCCACTGCTGTCTGCTTGCTGGCTCTCCTCCCAGGCTGGGTCGCTGACTCTCAGGAAAGCACCTTAAGTGCAGGTCAGGTCAATGAGTTAAAGACCATGACCTGAGTGTGTTCATCCTGACGACTGAGTGGCAACAGCAAGAACCACTTGGACCTCGGCAAGCCAGAGAGTCCTTTACACAGCACATCAGGAGCTCAAGGAGACTGCAGGATGGAGACTCAGTCAAGGCTTCTGATAGCGAGTCAAGCCCCTCCACCCTTCAGGCTCCTCCAGCAGTGACACCTGGCACCTGCCAGCCCCATCTTTGGGGAGCAGTGTCCCTGTCACGAGCAGCCACACAACACCCTCTGGTGACCGACCACAAGGCACACAGGAATACTGCAGGGCTCCCTGATCTCCCAGCAAAGAAACTGCCATTCCAACCGACACATCCTCAGAGGATTCCAGACAGATCAGACACAACTGTGTAAAATCCAATGTTTTTGAGGTGCCTTTCAGGAAGTCTATGAAAAACATAGGTCTCTTCCCAAATGCAGTATTCTGAGATGAATTCACTGAGTGGTGGAGTCAGGCACTGGGTTCGAGGACAGAAAAGAGAGACAAGGGGCTACCTCCCAAATGCACAGGGCACATTGTGGGAATGTGTTGGGAAGCATATGTCAATGTCACAGCTCTCTGGTTCTGGTTTAAAGAAAACATATATATAAACAAACCTCGTTTATGGACTTGTTGGTGTAAAGGAAACATATATCCAAACAAACCTTGCTTATGGACTTCTTGGATTATATCAACCACAAAACATTTCAGAAAACTTGCATACTCTCACTCCATATATCTTCTTACTCTCATCTAAATTTGATCACATCATCCTATGTTCCCAGCTACTTTTTCACTTATTGGGAGTGCATGATATGCTCTAGAGAGACCGCAGGAACTCCACAACCTTACTGGTAGACCTACTAAATGAATTCCGTCATGTTAAGATACCTATGTCGTTGTACATAACATCCTTCAATTCTATACATGAATAATAAAGTATCGGAGAGGGAAATTAGGAAAATAACTTAAAATCACTGCAAGAGAAGAAAAAACTTAAGAGTAAATTTAGCCTACAAACACCGGGTGGCACAGTCAGTGAAGCATCTGACTTTGGCTAAGGTCGTGATCTCATGATGTTGTTTTGAGCCCTGTGTGGGGCTCTGTGCTGACAACTCAGAGTCTGGAGCCTACTTTAGATTCTGTGTCTCCTTTCTCTCAGTTCTTCCCCACTCATATGCACTCTCTCTGTCTCTCTCTCTTTCTCTGTCCCTCTCTCTCTGTTTGTGCGTGTGTGTGTGTGTGTGTGTGTGTGTGTATGTGTGTGTTTCCATGTATCTCTGTCAAGAAAAAGATAGAAAACTTCAAAAAGAATACAATGACTTTAACCGTGAAAGAGAAAGACCTTTTTCCTGAAAAGAAGAAATCACTGGAGAAAGAATTTGAAAAGACCGAAATAAGCAGAAAGACATTCTATGCTAGTGGATCCCAAGAATTAAGATAATCAAAATGTCCACACTACTTAAAGCCATCTACACATTCCCTAGGTGCAATCCCTATCAACGCTTAAGCACGCTCCCAAAAATAGAATACTTCAAGGTGGACAGAACCACAAAACGCTCTGAATACCAAAGTCATTGTGAGAAGGAAGAAAACAGCTAGAAGCACCATGCTTTCTGATTTGAAACTAGATCAAAGCTACAATAACCCAAGCAGTACACTATTGGGGTAAAGGCAGACACACAGGATACTGGACCAGAACTGAAGGCCCAGGAAGAAACCCACACATATGTAACCAATTAATTCCCAACAAAAGAACCAAGAGTATAACCTGAGGCAAAGGCAGTCTCCTCAACAGGTGGTGTCAGAATCACTGGGCACAGAAAAACAACAGGCGCGGAAAAACAACTTGACACCTATTTAACCCCACACACAAAAACGAAGTTAAAATGTATTACAGACTTGAGACCTGAAACCAGAAAGTCCTGGATAAGACCTTGGGCAGGAGGTGTGGGAAATCGCACAACGATGTCCTGAGTTGGGAGGTTATAGGGAAAGCTTTGCAGAGCAGATCACTGCTCTCTGGCCTTCCTGCAAAGAGCCAGCAGCAGCTCACTTACCTAGTTGGTGTGTATCTGGGGGGCAGGCGAGACTTGGCTGATCTAGTGCATGTGTATCTAGGGGTTGGGTTCTGCGTGGGCTCACCAAGTTCTTGGATCGTGTTGTCACATGGAATATTTTATCCTGTCTAGATATGGTTTGCACAATATCTTCAATACGTTCTTTCTACCATGTGGCCCGCTGACGTGTTGTACATCGTTTGTAGGCTTAATGAATGTGGGAGCCTGGGAGCAGCTTGCGGAGACATCCCTTAAACTCCCTCTCACCTCTCTTGACTTGTGTGGAGTCTGAAGCAATCCTTTCTGCTGTCCTAGGCTTTGCTGGACAAAGCCAATGCCAAACCCACGAGAAGGTTTGGATCTCAGTCTTGACTTGAGTTTTGGGATTTGACACCAGAAGACAAAGCTACAAAGGAAAACTAAAGAAGTGGGACTACACGAAACTAAAAAAACAAGTTCTGCACAGCAACAATATCTTTCACAGAATGGGAAGCCAACATAGTGAATGGGAGAAAATACTTGCAAACTACATACATGGTCAAGGGTTAAAACACAAAAGATATCCAGATCTCCTACAGCGCAACAATGCAAAAGCAAAGAGCAATGACGGATCTGCCAGAGTCCTGAAGAGGCATTCTTCCAATGAAGACATACAGATGGCCACCACATACATGAAGAGAAGTTCCATGTCACTCCACATTAGGGAAATGAAAGTCCAAAGCCAAAGAGGTATCACCTGAAACCTGTCTGAACGGTCTTATCAAAAAGACAAGAAAACACAAGCGTCGGGTACAATGTGGACGAAAGTGAATCATTGTGCCCTGTGGTGGCATTGGAACTTGGTGCAGAGGCAGTCGCAAACAATGTAAAGTTTCCTCACACAATTCAGAGGAGAACATCCATATCATCCAGCAACTTGCCTCAATTACCCCCCTAGGTACTACTCAGAACACATGAAATCACTAACTCCCAAAAATGACTTCACACCTGTTATCATGCCACAGTGTTTATAATAGCCTGGAGGGCATTATGCCTAGAGAAAGAACTCACACAGAGAAAAACACATATACATGCTCGCACATATATGGGAAATTTGAAACACAAACTAAGAAAACAAAAAACAAAAATCCTCAAAACAGAATGAAACAAGCCCAGCAATACATAAAGATGATTGCAAAGGTGGGGGGGGGCAGGAAGGAGGGAATAGGGTAAAGGTCAAAAGACATCACCGAATAAAAAAAGACCATGTCAACAGGGAAAGGGAGAGTAAAGGTGACTCAATATCTCAAATTCTAGTTTCCTCTTTTTCAGAGACCTTAGTTCAGTCCATTCCATTCACTAGACCTAGTAGAATAATAAGGAATTATCAGGACTTGACAGTTTTTGCATGATGAGTTCTTTACTTAAAATTTCGTATCCAAAAGAACACAGTGCTTAGATTACTAGGTAACTTAGATTTTCCATTATTTTTATGGTTTCTTGAAGTACCATGATGTCACAAAAAACTCCTTAGATCTAAGTGGACACTTTCATTACTCTAAACGTATGTACATACCACTAAAATATTACTATAAAGGTAAGGTGCAATGTCCATCGCACAACAGTGATTGTTTTACACCTTGTTGTAGTGAGCTTTGGTGACGAAAAGGTTCGGGGTATCGAGCTCCTTATCAAATTCCATGCCATGGATTATGCAGAATATAGTAATCATGGTAATCAAGAAAATAATGATCTTCAAGATAATCATAATCTTCTGAATTGCTGACAGAGACAACTCACCCCCCGGGGACCAAACAGACGCTTAGGAGCCTGAGCGGCTCCAAGTGGCCTACACCACACCATCTTACAGAAAACATAAAGCACCAGTCAGCTCGAGACGGGAGTGTGGGAAAGCCTCTGCTCTTAGGCCTTTGCTTTCAGTGAGGTCAAGGTGCTGCCTTCAGGATGTTTTCAGCCTTTGAGACACGATTGGAACTCTCTACTGAAATGAGATATTCCCGTGCAACAAAACGCATTCCTTGCAAAGAACTGGGTCCCTGACGCGGTCCGGACTCCACACGGGCCGCAGCACCACACTCACGCGCACACGCTCCCCCCAACAACCGGGGAGAGGTACAACCCATGCAATGAAAGACCGTTTGCCCAAGACCTCATTTCCAAAGGAGGCTGAGAGACGAGCACTGCCTGCTCCAGTACACACGCACTGGTTTCTAGGGACCCGCTGGGCTCCGAGTCACTTCTCCCTCGTGCTGCCTGGTGAGTCCCGGAGGAGATGTGATTGCCAAGGACTGAAACTCTTGAAACACGGAACGAATGCAAGACAGGAGGCGCTCCACGGAAACGGGAAGCACCACGCCCCACGGATAGGAAGAACATAACCCACAAGTCTGCCTTTGACGAGGAGCTTTTCCATCCACCTTCCTCGCCAGAGGGCGAAGAAGACGTTCCCACCCAACATGTCCCAAAGAGAAGACTTTGGACTCCATCCACAACACCCAGTTCTCTTCAGCACACATCTCCAAGTAGGAAAGAGTCTGCACCACCCTCTAAAACACAGAAGCGCCACTTATTCCTGGCTCCCTGGCTCCGAGTTCATTGATGGAATGCACAGTGCCTTCAGAAATGAAGAGCTCACCAGGGACTTGCACTTGCCCTAATCCAGACTCCTACCCCCTAGTCCCATTGACTCCCACGATAGAGGACCCCCTTTCGCCACAAGCGGGGTGAGATCTCCCCCTCCCCATCAGAGGGTGCAACTCTGCCACCAGGGGCGGGGCGGGGCGGGGCGCGGCGGGGCTGGGCAGGGCAGGAGAGCAGGTGTGGAGGGGGGAGGCAGGAGGCCTGTGTTCAGCTGCTGCTTCCACTCTCCATCCCTTCAACACCGTCCCCTGCTGGCCTCCAGCAACTCAGGCCCACCACCCTGACTCTCCCTGGAATGTTTCTCTGGACTCTCACGTCCCTTGTACTTCATTTTCACAGGCAGGAATGATTCCTCCTGCTCAAGGCTGCGACTTCCCTGGCCCTGCCTTGACACTTTCCCACAACCGCAGGTCCACGCTTTCCTTCCTTCCATCGTTCCTTCCTTCCTTTGTGCGTTCCCACCTCCACCCACCAACCACCAACCCAGTCAGACCTCCATGGGCACTCAGGGCACCACCCCTCTCGACCTGAGCCACTCCCCACAGCCTGAGCCTAACCCCTTACTCGATCTGGGGCCCTCCTCCTCCAGGGAACCGGGGTCCAACCCAGAAAGCCCACTCCTGAGGCCTCCAGACCACAGCCGCAAAGGAGCCCAAGAAGAAGCCCGGAGCACCGGGGGGCGGGGGGGGTGCTCATGGAAGTGGAAGACAGAGAGGGGCAGGGGGGAAGGCCACGTGCGACCTTGTCGCGAGGGTCCCTACCTTGGCAGCACCGCGACTGAGGCAGGTCCTGGAGGGAGGCTGTGGGTCTCAGCTGCTCCACCTTTAGGCTTCTCCCAGATGGTCTTTCGGGGGCGCCGGGGTGGGGGCATCGCATCGCGCTCTGCCCCAGCCAGTGCTGGCACTCCACCAGCGCGGCCAAAGACCGAGGCGCCCGGGAAGCGCGTCCCGCGCCCTGGCCTCTGGCTCCAGGAGCAGCAGGAGCAGCAGGGCCGCCGCCCTCCGAGGCTGGAGGCTCCTGGCTCCCAGTCTTCTCCACGCGGGGCTCCGCCCGCGCTCCCGCGAGCGCTCCCGCCTGCACTACCGCTCCCCCTACCGCCAATGCCGTGGCTACCCCGTCGCAGGCGCCAGGCAGCAGCATGGCGCCGGTCGGGGGCTGAGGTGGGCGTCAGTCCCTGGCTGGCCCAGACACTTGGGGGCTTGGGGCGGCAGGCGGGCTGGGAGCCAACTCACAGCACCGCTGCAGCCTCAGCTGTGTCCCTCGCCGGGCTCCGGCCCCGGCCCACGCGCATGCGCGCACTCGTGCGCGCGCTCCCGCACACCTGCTTGGGCCCAGGATCCAAGCCGCCCCACCCCCCCGCCAGGGGACACAGCTCCTGGGCGCCAGGGTCTGCACCACCGCACCTCCCTGTGCCCACCAGATGCTCTGACCCACTGCCCGCCAGCCTGACAGCCGGGAGCCAGGCAGAGGGCTCCAGAGACCAGGCCAGTGGGACAGGGACTAGCAGGTGTCTCCTCCCAAGGTGGACACCTCCCTGTCACCCCTCCAGAGACCCAGGAACCTTTTGCAAAGCTGGTTTCCCAGGGAGGTGGCTGGACGTGAACCCAGTGATCCCTCTTGCATCCCAGGCCTCTGTGTTTCTTGGTCACTCTGCCTCACATTCCCGCCAACCGTGGACACCAACAGCCGTGCACCCTCCTCGCTCGTGACCCGTGACCGCAAGGGCAGCCCTAAGGGACAGGGAGACACACTGGGCACACGAGACTCCTTCCACCTCCCTTCTCCTTGAAAGGCCGGTGCTTTTCAGCTCTGCATGCCCTTCCCATGGCCCTACCTGCACTGCACCACCAGCGGTCCCACCCTCAAGTCCACCCTGCCACCGCTGACTGTGGCACGTCCTTCGACTCTGTGGAACCGCCTGTCCACCTCCACTACCTCCCAACCCCCATGTTTTCTTCACAGTGTGCCTCAGATCCCAACTCCTCCGTGCCATTTTTCTTTTCTTGGGTTTCAATTGCTTTTCAACGTTTCTTTCTTTTGCTGAGAGAGAGAGAGAGAGAGGCCATCACCCATGCGATTGTGCAGCAAGCATCGACTGAACGTGCAAGGCGTACCAGAGCCTGCTCTGGAGGGCCAGTGTGCAGAGGTGGGCAAGGAAACGTATGTCTGAGGATTCAAGGGGAGCCACAGGACTACCGTCCAGGGTGAGGAGGAGTAGAGAGACCAAGCAGTCAAGGCTTTCGACGAAAGGAGCATCAAGGGCACGAACCTACGCAGCCCTGGAAGGAGAGCAGGGAGTCACGGACATATGGATCATCGAAGGCCAGTCCCAATGGGCAGCCTTCATCACGTGTCCTCACCTGAGGACTTGCAAAGAGGCACCCCCAGACTGGACCTGGTAGAAACAGGACTGACAGCAAAAGCACAACACTGGTCTGTGGACTTCATGGTCATGGGAAGGACACCATCCCACAAGCCCCACCGAGGGACTCTGGACTCTGGCGACTTGGACTTACTGTGGACCCTCAGGACCTGTCAGGACTCTTGCAAGTGCACAAGGGAAGACAAAACTAAGCCACACACCAAGGAGAACGGAGATGCAAAACCTTTCTCCCCCCAGGGGCAACGTCAACGATTCGCATGCTATACAAATGCAAATGCCCTCTGCCAGCATTAGAAAGGTCACCAGTTTTCCGCCTCCTTTATCAGTCTCCTACCACAAGTGCACTAGGGTTCCCTTGGCTCCATAGGGAACATTCGCCTGCATTCTCCGTGGGAGCAGCTTCCTTTCCTACCAGAACCCTCACGTGTGTCTCCCTGTCATGGCACGTACTGATAGATACGAGAATGACATTTCCCTCTCATTTTGAACATTGTGCTGATGCCTCCCTCCTGGCTCTGCGTCTCCACTGAGAAGACTGTTTGGCTCAGTTTACATGGTGTGTGTGTGCGTGTGTGTGTGTGTGTGTGTGTGTGTGTGTGTGTGTATGTGTTTCTGTGTGTGTATGCACATACATATATATACACACACACGAAAGTGTGTACGTATATGCAGACGTGTATGTGTATGTCCATAGGTATCCACAGGGACACACAGGTAGATAGATGTATATATAAACCTAGCTGTTTTCTCTTTTGAAAAGACACACTGCAAACTCTGTGGGCCGCCTGGATGACTCAGCTGGGTAATGGTCCGACTTCGGGTCACGTCAGGCTCTCAGGCTTCCTGAGCTGAGTCGCGCCTAGTGCTCCGTGCTGACAGCTCAGAGCCTGGAACCTGATTCCCTTCTGGGTTTCCTCTCTCTCTCCCTGCCCCTCCCTCGCTTGTGCTCTCTCTGTCTCTCTCGCTTTCTCTCAGACGTGAACATTAAAAAAGAAACAGAAGCATGTGGCTCTGGATCTCGGCTCACGTCACGATCTCACAGTTTGTGAGGCTGAGCCTCCACAAGGAGCCCCCACCTCAAGATGGGCGCCAACGATGCGGAGCCCGCTGGCCCTCCTCTCTCTCTCCCTCCCTGCGTGCCCTATCCCTGCTCACGGGCACACATGCATGCGTCCACTCTCTCTCTGTCTCTCGGAATGAATGAAAGAAACAGAGAACCTCAAATGATAACACTAAAGGAACACCGTCGAGTTCATTACTACAGCGAATGAGTGGCTGTGCCCGTGGCCAGCACCTGCCCTGGGGAACGTTCTATTTCCTATCTGTTCATGTTTCTTCACTCTGGAGACACAGGGAGCCAGAGAGCAAGCCGGTAAGCCAGTGACCGCCAGTGGGGGAGGGGCAGAGAAGCAGAGAGCCAGACACACACAGAATCTGAAAACAGGCTCCAGGGCCTGAGCAGGGGGCACAGAGCCCAGCGCAGGGCTGGAACTCGGGAACCGCGAGGGCGTGACCTGAGCCCGAGTCGGAAGCTCAACCCACTGAACCACCCAGGCGCCCGGGGAAGGTTCCATTCAGGAGTCCACTCCATCCATCCCCGCCCATTTCCGCAAGGTCAGAGCCCTTACGACACATACCACCAGGAAGGATGCTATACAACTGTCCACAACCTGCCCTCTGTCTTCCAAAGAGGCTGCCCTGACGATATCTAGCAAAGAGGGCGCTCTGATCAAAAGGCCCACGGATAAAGGTCACGCCTGCCTACCTACCCTTAGGGCCTGATGACTCCCCAGGTTCCCCTTGCAGCGCACTTTGTCCCATTGGAAACGTCGTGCCTTTGGGTTCCAAGGTGCCCTGCAGCTGAGCGCGGGCCACCGGGAACGACCTCACCGCAGCTACCTACCAGGAGACAGCTTGGCACCCTTCACCCTTCCTGCAGGCCCTGTGCTCAGGGTCTCGGGCCAGCCAGGGCGCAGGACACAAGCAGAGAACGTTAGCATTTGAGGACGCAGAAACGGCCTCGGGGTTCCCCTACTCGGGGACCACGTTCACCACCTGATCGCCGGCGACGTTGGCAACTGGCACACAGGGCGACGGGGAGTGTGGACCGCATGGAATGAGGGCTCTCGGCCGCATCTCCTGCAATTCAGAGGGGCAACTGGCAAAGGTCACCTCAGTCACCAGCTCCCAAGAAGCCTCCCTGCGGAAGGGATGGTGCCATCGACAGCCTGTTCCTCCTTCCAGCCCTGCCTGGGTTTCAGGGGGAGCACAGCACCGGCGGGGGGGGGCGGGGGTCCTGGGAAGGTCCAGCTGACCCATGCCCCCCGCTGTGCCGCCACCCTCACTAGGAGCCCCGCGTGTCACTGTCCAAAGTGTCTCAGGCTGGATGTGAAATGGTAGGGTTCCCCGCAGAGAGCGTGACTCAGGCCCTAGAGCCTATTTTGCTGGATTCCCCGTTTGAGGGCACACGCACGTCTCCAAGCCCACCTCTGCTCGCAGGACACGCACGCTAGGTGCAAATGCTTTCCCTGCCTCTCGACAGGCAGCAGTGGGAAAGCCAGCGGTGCAGCACGCTCATGTGGAGCCCGACTGCCTGGCTTCCTGCCTCGAGTCCTCCCGCTTCACAGCAGTGACCCCCGCAACACATTCTTTCACATCTTCCCTTGGAAATACGAACGGGGGACCAGAGTCCTTGCCGAGGTACTCTGTGTCGTCAGCATAGATCTCTCAAGTGCTCAGAACAGTGCCTGGAACAGGCTAAGCGCTCTGCCGAGGTGGGATAAGACCAAGGAGAAAACAAACACGCATAGGCAGTCCCCTCCCTCGTGGCCAGCACCTAGGCAACTGCTGGGGATGGTGAGGCAGGGGAGGGATCCCTTCCTTCCCCCGACGACGACGACGACGACGACGACGACGACGACGACGGTGCCCGGCTCCCCCTCCCTCCTCAGGACTTCCCGCTGGCATCAAGAAAACCTCCCTGCCGGATTCTGGCTGGTGCCGGCTAGGAACCCAGTGCCTCAAGGAGAGGCCCTGGCACATCTCCCTGGATACTTGGACGGGCTTCAGGTCAAAAGACTCTGCCTCCTCACCTATATGGCAACAGGGACTGCACACCCGTGGAGCCGCTTGAGGACTTGCAAAGCATCAAAGGTGTTCGGACCGCAACCAAGTTTCGAGGACACGCACGGCCACTACTTTACCAAGGAAACCTCTCACATGGCGAGCTCATGGATCAATATCCATGCGATGACTTAGGCAGAATCATCACGGTAATCAGGAAGGTAATGATACTCAAGGTCACCATAATCTCCTTCGTTCCGGAGAGACACAACTCACCCCTCGGGGACCAAACACACGCTTAGGAGCCTGAGCTGCTCCAAGGGGCCTACACCACACCATCTTACGGAAAACGTAAAGCACCAGTCAGCTCGAGACGGGAGTGTGGGAAAGCCTCTGCTCTTAGGCCTTTGCTTTCAGTGAGGTCAAGGTGCTGCCTTCAGGATGTTTTCAGCCTTTGAGACACGATTGGAACTCTCTACTGAAATGAGATATTCCCGTGCAACAGAACGCATTCCTTGCAAAGAACTGGGTCCCTGACGCGGTCCGGACTCCACACGGGCCGCAGCACCACACTCACGTGCACACGCTCCCCCCAACAACCGGGGAGAGGTACAACCCATGCAATGAAAGACCGTTTGCCCAAGACCTCATTTCCAAAGGAGGCTGAGAGACGAGCACTGCCTGCTCCAGTACACACGCACTGGTTTCTAGGGACCCGCTGGGCTCCGAGTCACTTCTCCCTCGTGCTGCCTGGTGAGTCCCGGAGGAGATGTGATTGCCCAGGACTGAAACTCTTGAAACACGGAACGAATGCAAGACAGGAGGCGCTCCACGGAAACGGGAAGCACCACGCCCCACGGATAGGAAGAACATAACCCACAAGTCTGCCTTTGACGAGGAGCTTTTCCATCCACCTTCCTCGCCAGAGGGCGAAGAAGACGTTCCCACCCAACATGTCCCAAAGAGAAGACTTTGGACTCCATCCACAACACCCAGTTCTCTTCAGCACACATCTCCAAGTAGGAAAGAGTCTGGACCACCCTCTAAAACACAGAAGCGCCACTTATTCCTGGCTCCCTGGCTCCGAGTTCATTGATGGAATGCACAGTGCCTTCAGAAATGAAGAGCTCAACAGGGACTTGCACTTGCCCTAATCCAGACTCCTACCCCCTAGTCCCATTGACTCCCACGATAGAGGACCCCCTTTCGCCACAAGCGGGGTGAGATCTCCCCCTCCCCATCAGAGGGTGCAACTCTGCCACCAGGGGCGCGGCGGGGCTGGGCAGGGCAGGAGAGCAGGTGTGGAGGGGGGAGGCAGGAGGCCTGTGTTCACCTGCTGCTTCCACTCTCCATCCCTTCAACACCGTCCCCTGCTGGCCTCCAGCAACTCAGGCCCACCACCCTGACTCTCCCTGGAATGTTTCTCTGGACTCTCACGTCCCTTGTACTTCATTTTCACAGGCAGGAATGATTCCTCCTGCTCAAGGCTGCGACTTCCCTGGCCCTGCCTTGACACTTTCCCACAACCGCAGGTCCACGCTTTCCTTCCTTCGATCGTTCCTTCGTTCCTTTGTGCGTTCCCACCTCCACCCACCAACCACCAACCCAGTCAGACCTCCATGGGCACTCAGGGCGCCCCCCCTCTCGACCTGAGCCACTCCCCACCGCCTGAGCCTAACCCCTTACTCGATCTGGGGCCCTCCTCCTCCAGGGAACCGGGGTCCAACCCAGAAAGCCCACTCCTGAGGCCTCCAGACCACAGCCGCAAAGGAGCCCAAGAAGAAGCCCGGAGCACCGGGGGGCGGGGGGGGTGCTCTTGGAAGTGGAAGACAGAGAGGGACAGGGGGGAAGGCCACGTGCGACCTTGTCGCGAGGGTCCCTACCTTGGCAGCACCGCGACTGAGGCAGGTCCTGGAGGGAGGCTGTGGGTCTCAGCTGCTCCACCTTTAGGCTTCTCCCAGATGGTCTTTCGGGGGCGCCGGGGTGGGGGCATCGCATCGCGCTCTGCCCCAGCCAGTGCTGGCACTCCACCAGCGCGGCCAAAGACCGAGGCGCCCGGGAAGCGCGTCCCGTGCCCTGGCCTCTGGCTCCAGGAGCAGCAGGAGCAGCAGGGCCGCCGCCCTCCGAGGCTGGAGGCTCCTGGCTCCCAGTCTTCTCCACGCGGGGCTCCGCCCGCGCTCCCACGAGCGCTCCCGCCTGCACTACCGCTCCCCCTACCGCCAATGCCTTGGCTACCCCGTCGCAGGCGCCAGGCAGCAGCATGGCCCCGGTCGGGGGCTGAGGTGGGCGTCAGTCCCTGGCTGGCCCAGACACTTGGGGGCTTGGGGCGGCAGGCGGGCTGGGAGCCAACTCACAGCACCGCTGCAGCCTCAGCTGTGTCCCTCGCCGGGCTCCGGCCCCGGCCCACGCGCATGCGCGCACTCGTGCGCGCGCTCCCGCACACCTGCTTGGGCCCAGGATCCGAGCCGCCCCATCCCCCCACCCCCACCCCCCCCCGCCAGGGGACACAGCTCCTGGGAGCCAGGGTCTGCACCACCGCACCTCCCTGTGCCCACCAGATGCTCTGACCCACTGCCCGCCAGCCTGACAGCCGGGAGCCAGGCAGAGGGCTCCAGAGACCAGGCCAGTGGGACAGGGACTGGCAGGTGTCTCCTCCCAAGGTGGACACCTCCCTGTCACCCCTCCAGAGACCCAGGAACCTTTTGCAAAGCTGGTTTCCCAGGGAGGTGGCTGGACGTGAACCCAGTGATCCCTCTTGCATCCCAGGCCTCTGTGTTTCTTGGTCACTCTGCCTCACATTCCCGCCAACCGTGGACATCAACAGCCGTGCACCCTCCTCGCTCGTGACCCGTGACCGCAAGGGCAGCCCTAAGGGACAGGGAGACACACTGGGCACACGAGACTCCTTCCACCTCCCTTCTCCTTGAAAGGCCGGTGCTTTTCAGCTCTGCATGCCCTTCCCATGGCCCTACCTGCACTGCACCACCAGCGGTCCCACCCTCAAGTCCACCCTGCCACCGCTGACTGTGGCACGTCCTTCGACTCTGTGGAACCGCCTGTCCACCTCCACTACCTCCCAACCCCCATGTTTTCTTCACAGTGTGCCTCAGATCCCAACTCCTCCGTGCCATTTTTCTTTTCTTGGGTTTCAATTGCTTTTCAACGTTTCTTTCTTTTGCTGAGAGAGAGAGAGAGAGAGAGGCCATCACCCATGCGATTGTGCAGCAAGCATCGACTGAACGTGCAAGGCGTACCAGAGCCTGCTCTGGAGGGCCAGTGTGCAGAGGTGGGCAAGGAAACGTATGTCTGAGGATTCAAGGGGAGCCACAGGACTACCGTCCAGGGTGAGGAGGAGTAGAGAGACCAAGCAGTCAAGGCTTTCGACGAAAGGAGCATCAAGGGCACGAACCTACGCAGCCCTGGAAGGAGAGCAGGGAGTCACGGACATATGGATCATCGAAGGCCAGTCCCAATGGGCAGCCTTCATCACGTGTCCTCACCTGAGGACTTGCAAAGAGGCACCCCCAGACTGGACCTGGTAGAAACAGGACTGACAGCAAAAGCACAACACTGGTCTGTGGACTTCATGGTCATGGGAAGGACACCATCCCACAAGCCCCACCGAGGGACTCTGGACTCTGGCGACTTGGACTTACTGTGGACCCTCAGGACCTGTCAGGACTCTTGCAAGTGCACAAGGGAAGACAAAACTAAGCCACACACCTAGGAGAACGGAGATGCAAAACCTTTCTCCCCCCAGGGGCAACGTCAACGATTCGCATGCTATACAAATGCAAATGCCCTCTGCGAGCATTAGAAAGGTCACCAGTTTTCCGCCTCCTTTATCAGTCTCCTACCACAAGTGCACTAGGGTTCCCTTGGCTCCATAGGGACCATTTGCCTGCATTCTCCGTGGGAGCAGCTTCCTTTCCTACCAGAACCCTCACGTGTGTCTCCCTGTCATGGCACGTACTGATAGATACGAGAATGACGTTTCCCTTTCATTTTGAACATTGTGCTGATGCCTCCCTCCTGGCTCTGCGTCTCCACTGAGAAGACGGTTTGGCTCAGTTTACATGGTGTGTGTGTGCGTGTGTGTGTGTGTGTGTGTGTGTGTGTGTGTGTGTGTGTATGTGTTTCTGTGTGTGTATGCACATACATATATATACACATACACGAAAGTGTGTACGTATATGCAGACGTGTATGTGTATGTCCATAGGTATCCACAGGGACACACAAGTAGATAGATGTATATATAAACCTAGCTGTTTTCTCTTTTGAAAAGACACACTGCAAACTCTGTGGGCCGCCTGGATGACTCAGCTGGGTAATGGTCCGACTTCGGGTCACGTCAGGCTCTCAGGCTTCCTGAGCTGAGTCGCGCCTAGTGCTCCGTGCTGACAGCTCAGAGCCTGGAACCTGATTCCCTTCTGGGTTTCCTCTCTCTCTCCCTGCCCCTCCCTCGCTCGTGCTCTCTCTGTCTCTCTCGCTTTCTCTCAGACGTGAACATTAAAAAAGAAACAGAAGCATGTGGCTCTGGATCTCGGCTCACGTCACGATCTCACAGTTTGTGAGGCTGAGCCTCCACAAGGAGCCCCCACCTCAAGATGGGCGCCAACGATGCGGAGCCCGCTGGCCCTCCACTCTCTCTCCCTCCCTGCGTGCCCTATCCCTGCTCACGGGCACACATGCATGCGTCCACTCTCTCTCTGTCTCTCGGAATGAATGAAAGAAACAAAGAACCTCAAATGATAACACTAAAGGAACACCGTCGAGTTCATTACTACAGCGAATGAGTGGCTGTGCCCGTGGCCAGCACCTGCCCTGGGGAACGTTCTATTTCCTATCTGTTCATGTTTCTTCACTCTGGAGACACCGGGAGCCAGAGAGCAAGCCGGTAAGCCAGTGACCGCCAGTGGGGGAGGGGCAGAGAAGCAGAGAGCCAGACACACACAGAATCTGAAAACAGGCTCCAGGGCCTGAGCAGGGGGCACAGAGCCCAGCGCAGGGCTGGAACTCGGGAACCGCGAGGGCGTGACCTGAGCCCGAGTCGGAAGCTCAACCCACTGAACCACCCAGGCGCCCGGGGAAGGTTCCATTCAGGAGTCCACTCCATCCATCCCCGCCCATTTCCGCAAGGTCAGAGCCCTTACGACACATACCACCAGGAAGGATGCTATACAACTGTCCACAACCTGCCCTCTGTCTTCCAAAGAGGCTGCCCTGACGATATCTAGCAAAGAGGGCGCTCTGATCAAAAGGCCCACGGATAAAGGTCACGCCTGCCTACCCACCCTTAGGGCCTGATGACTCCCCAGGTTCCCCTTGCAGCGCACTTTGTCCCATTGGAAACGTCGTGCCTTTGGGTTCCAAGGTGCCCTGCAGCTGAGCGCGGGCCACCGGGAACGACCTCACCGCAGCTACCTACCAGGAGACAGCTTGGCACCCTTCACCCTTCCTGCAGGCCCTGTGCTCAGGGTCTCGGGCCAGCCAGGGCGCAGGACACAAGCAGAGAACGTTAGCATTTGAGGACGCAGAAACGGCCTCGGGGTTCCCCTACTCGGGGACCACGTTCACCACCTGATCGCCGGCGACGTTGGCAACTGGCACACAGGGCGACGGGGAGTGTGGACCGCATGGAATGAGGGCTCTCGGCCGCATCTCCTGCAATTCAGAGGGGCAACTGGCAAAGGTCACCTCAGTCACCAGCTCCCCAGAAGCCTCCCTGCGGAAGGGATGGTGCCATCGACAGCCTGTTCCTCCTTCCAGCCCTGCCTGGGTTTCAGGGGGAGCACAGCACCGGCGGGGGGGGCGGGGGTCCTGGGAAGGTCCAGCTGACCCATGCCCCCCGCTGTGCCGCCACCCTCACTAGGAGCCCCGCGTGTCACTGTCCAAAGTGTCTCAGGCTGGATGTGAAATGGTAGGGTTCCCCGCAGAGAGCGTGACTCAGGCCCTAGAGCCTATTTTGCTGGATTCCCCGTTTGAGGGCACACGCACGTCTCCAAGCCCACCTCTGCTCGCAGGACACGCACGCTAGGTGCAAATGCTTTCCCTGCCTCTCGACAGGCAGCAGTGGGAAAGCCAGCGGTGCAGCACGCTCATGTGGAGCCCGACTGCCTGGCTTCCTGCCTCGAGTCCTCCCGCTTCACAGCAGTGACCCCCGCAACACACTCTTTCACATCTTCCCTTGGAAATACGAACGGGGGACCAGAGTCCTTGCCGAGGTACTCTGTGTCGTCAGCATAGATCTCTCAAGTGCTCAGAACAGTGCCTGGAACAGGCTAAGCGCTCTCCCGAGGTGGGATAAGACCAAGGAGAAAACAAACACGCATAGGCAGTCCCCTCCCTCGTGGCCAGCACCTAGGCAACTGCTGGGGATGGTGAGGCAGGGGAGGGATCCCTTCCTTCCCCCGACGACAACGACGACGACGACGACGACGGTGCCCGGCTCCCCCTCCCTCCTCAGGACTTCCCGCTGGCATCAAGAAAACCTCCCTGCCGGATTCTGGCTGGTGCCGGCTAGGAACCCAGTGCCTCAGGGAGAGGCCCTGGCACATCTCCCTGGATACTTGGACGGGCTTCAGGTCAAAAGACTCTGCCTCCTCACCTATATGGCAACAGGGACTGCACACCCGTGGAGCCGCTTGAGGACTTGCAAAGCATCAAAGGTGTTCGGACCGCAACCAAGTTTCGAGGACACGCACGGCCACTACTTTACCAAGGAAACCTCTCACATGGCGAGCTCATGGATCAATATCCATGCGATGACTTAGGCAGAATCATCACGGTAATCAGGAAGGTAATGATACTCAAGGTCACCATAATCTCCTTCGTTCCGGAGAGACACAACTCACCCCTCGGGGACCAAACACACGCTTAGGAGCCTGAGCGGCTCCAAGGGGCCTACACCACACCATCTTACGGAAAACGTAAAGCACCAGTCAGCTCGAGACGGAAGTGTGGGAAAGCCTCTGCTCTTAGGCCTTTGCTTTCAGTGAGGTCAAGGTGCTGCCTTCAGGATGTTTTCAGCCTTTGAGACACGATTGGAACTCTCTACTGAAATGAGATATTCCCGTGCAACAGAACGCATTCCTTGCAAAGAACTGGGTCCCTGACGCGGTCCGGACTCCACACGGGCCGCAGCACCACACTCACGCGCACACGCTCCCCCCAACAACCGGGGAGAGGTACAACCCATGCAATGAAAGACCGTTTGCCCAAGACCTCATTTCCAAAGGAGGCTGAGAGACGAGCACTGCCTGCTCCAGTACACACGCACTGGTTTCTAGGGACCCGCTGGGCTCCGAGTCACTTCTCCCTCGTGCTGCCTGGTGAGTCCCGGAGGAGATGTGATTGCCCAGGACTGAAACTCTTGAAACACGGAACGAATGCAAGACAGGAGGCGCTCCACGGAAACGGGAAGCACCACGCCCCACGGATAGGAAGAACATAACCCACAAGTCTCCCTTTGACGAGGAGCTTTTCCATCCACCTTCCTCGCCAGAGTGCGAAGAAGACGTTCCCACCCAACATGTCCCAAAGAGAAGACTTTGGACTCCATCCACAACACCCAGTTCTCTTCAGCACACATCTCCAAGTAGGAAAGAGTCTGCACCACCCTCTAAAACACAGAAGCGCCACTTATTCCTGGCTCCCTGGCTCCGAGTTCATTGATGGAATGCACAGTGCCTTCAGAAATGAAGAGCTCAACGGGGACTTGCACTTGCCCTAATCCAGACTCCTACCCCCTAGTCCCATTGACTCCCACGATAGAGGACCCCCTTTCGCCACAAGCGGGGTGAGATCTCCCCCTCCCCATCAGAGGGTGCAACTCTGCCACCAGGGGCGGGGCGGGGCGGGGCGCGGCGGGGCTGGGCAGGGCAGGAGAGCAGGTGTGGAGGGGGGAGGCAGGAGGCCTGTGTTCACCTGCTGCTTCCACTCTCCATCCCTTCAACACCGTCCCCTGCTGGCCTCCAGCAACTCAGGCCCACCACCCTGACTCTCCCTGGAATGTTTCTCTGGACTCTCACGTCCCTTGTACTTCATTTTCACAGGCAGGAATGATTCCTCCTGCTCAAGGCTGCGACTTCCCTGGCCCTGCCTTGACACTTTCCCACAACCGCAGGTCCACGCTTTCCTTCCTTCCATCGTTCCTTCGTTCCTTTGTGCGTTCCCACCTCCACCCACCAACCACCAACCCAGTCAGACCTCCATGGGCACTCAGGGCGCCCCCCCTCTCGACCTGAGCCACTCCCCACCGCCTGAGCCTAACCCCTTACTCGATCTGGGGCCCTCCTCCTCCAGGGAACCGGGGTCCAACCCAGAAAGCCCACTCCTGAGGCCTCCAGACCACAGCCGCAAAGGAGCCCAAGAAGAAGCCCGGAGCACCGGGGGGCGGGGGGGGTGCTCTTGGAAGTGGAAGACAGAGAGGGACAGGGGGGAAGGCCACGTGCGACCTTGTCGCGAGGGTCCCTACCTTGACAGCACCGCGACTGAGGCAGGTCCTGGAGGGAGGCTGTGGGTCTCAGCTGCTCCACCTTTAGGCTTCTCCCAGATGGTCTTTCGGGGGCGCCGGGGTGGGGGCATCGCATCGCGCTCTGCCCCAGCCAGTGCTGGCACTCCACCAGCGCGGCCAAAGACCGAGGCGCCCGGGAAGCGCGTCCCGTGCCCTGGCCTCTGGCTCCAGGAGCAGCAGGAGCAGCAGGGCCGCCGCCCTCCGAGGCTGGAGGCTCCTGGCTCCCAGTCTTCTCCACGCGGGGCTCCGCCCGCGCTCCCACGAGCGCTCCCGCCTGCACTACCGCTCCCCCTACCGCCAATGCCTTGGCTACCCAGTCGCAGGCGCCAGGCAGCAGCATGGCCCCGGTCGGGGGCTGAGGTGGGCGTCAGTCCCTGGCTGGCCCAGACACTTGGGGGCTTGGGGCGGCAGGCGGGCTGGGAGCCAACTCACAGCACCGCTGCAGCCTCAGCTGTGTCCCTCGCCGGGCTCCGGCCCCGGCCCACGCGCATGCGCGCACTCGTGCGCGCGCTCCCGCACACCTGCTTGGGCCCAGGATCCGAGCCGCCCCATCCCCCCACCCCCACCCCCCCCGCCAGGGGACACAGCTCCTGGGCGCCAGGGTCTGCACCACCGCACCTCCCTGTGCCCACCAGATGCTCTGACCCACTGCCCGCCAGCCTGACAGCCGGGAGCCAGGCAGAGGGCTCCAGAGACCAGGCCAGTGGGACAGGGACTGGCAGGTGTCTCCTCCCAAGGTGGACACCTCCCTGTCACCCCTCCAGAGACCCAGGAACCTTTTGCAAAGCTGGTTTCCCAGGGAGGTGGCTGGACGTGAACCCAGTGATCCCTCTTGCATCCCAGGCCTCTGTGTTTCTTGGTCACTCTGCCTCACATTCCCGCCAACCGTGGACATCAACAGCCGTGCACCCTCCTCGCTCGTGACCCGTGACCGCAAGGGCAGCCCTAAGGGACAGGGAGACACACTGGGCACACGAGACTCCTTCCACCTCCCTTCTCCTTGAAAGGCCGGTGCTTTTCAGCTCTGCATGCCCTTCCCATGGCCCTACCTGCACTGCACCACCAGCGGTCCCACCCTCAAGTCCACCCTGCCACCGCTGACTGTGGCACGTCCTTCGACTCTGTGGAACCGCCTGTCCACCTCCACTACCTCCCAACCCCCATGTTTTCTTCACAGTGTGCCTCAGATCCCAACTCCTCCGTGCCATTTTTCTTTTCTTGGGTTTCAATTGCTTTTCAACGTTTCTTTCTTTTGCTGAGAGAGAGAGAGAGAGAGAGAGGCCATCACCCATGCGATTGTGCAGCAAGCATCGACTGAACGTGCAAGGCGTACCAGAGCCTGCTCTGGAGGGCCAGTGTGCAGAGGTGGGCAAGGAAACGTATGTCTGAGGATTCAAGGGGAGCCACAGGACTACCGTCCAGGGTGAGGAGGAGTAGAGAGACCAAGCAGTCAAGGCTTTCGACGAAAGGAGCATCAAGGGCACGAACCTACGCAGCCCTGGAAGGAGAGCAGGGAGTCACGGACATATGGATCATCGAAGGCCAGTCCCAATGGGCAGCCTTCATCACGTGTCCTCACCTGAGGACTTGCAAAGAGGCACCCCCAGACTGGACCTGGTAGAAACAGGACTGACAGCAAAAGCACAACACTGGTCTGTGGACTTCATGGTCATGGGAAGGACACCATCCCACAAGCCCCACCGAGGGACTCTGGACTCTGGCGACTTGGACTTACTGTGGACCCTCAGGACCTGTCAGGACTCTTGCAAGTGCACAAGGGAAGACAAAACTAAGCCACACACCTAGGAGAACGGAGATGCAAAACCTTTCTCCCCCCAGGGGCAACGTCAACGATTCGCATGCTATACAAATGCAAATGCCCTCTGCGAGCATTAGAAAGGTCACCAGTTTTCCGCCTCCTTTATCAGTCTCCTACCACAAGTGCACTAGGGTTCCCTTGGCTCCATAGGGACCATTTGCCTGCATTCTCCGTGGGAGCAGCTTCCTTTCCTACCAGAACCCTCACGTGTGTCTCCCTGTCATGGCACGTACTGATAGATACGAGAATGACGTTTCCCTTTCATTTTGAACATTGTGCTGATGCCTCCCTCCTGGCTCTGCGTCTCCACTGAGAAGACGGTTTGGCTCAGTTTACATGGTGTGTGTGTGCGTGTGTGTGTGTGTGTGTGTGTGTGTGTGTGTGTGTGTGTATGTGTTTCTGTGTGTGTATGCACATACATATATATACACATACACGAAAGTGTGTACGTATATGCAGACGTGTATGTGTATGTCCATAGGTATCCACAGGGACACACAAGTAGATAGATGTATATATAAACCTAGCTGTTTTCTCTTTTGAAAAGACACACTGCAAACTCTGTGGGCCGCCTGGATGACTCAGCTGGGTAATGGTCCGACTTCGGGTCACGTCAGGCTCTCAGGCTTCCTGAGCTGAGTCGCGCCTAGTGCTCCGTGCTGACAGCTCAGAGCCTGGAACCTGATTCCCTTCTGGGTTTCCTCTCTCTCTCCCTGCCCCTCCCTCGCTCGTGCTCTCTCTGTCTCTCTCGCTTTCTCTCAGACGTGAACATTAAAAAAGAAACAGAAGCATGTGGCTCTGGATCTCGGCTCACGTCACGATCTCACAGTTTGTGAGGCTGAGCCTCCACAAGGAGCCCCCACCTCAAGATGGGCGCCAACGATGCGGAGCCCGCTGGCCCTCCACTCTCTCTCCCTCCCTGCGTGCCCTATCCCTGCTCACGGGCACACATGCATGCGTCCACTCTCTCTCTGTCTCTCGGAATGAATGAAAGAAACAAAGAACCTCAAATGATAACACTAAAGGAACACCGTCGAGTTCATTACTACAGCGAATGAGTGGCTGTGCCCGTGGCCAGCACCTGCCCTGGGGAACGTTCTATTTCCTATCTGTTCATGTTTCTTCACTCTGGAGACACCGGGAGCCAGAGAGCAAGCCGGTAAGCCAGTGACCGCCAGTGGGGGAGGGGCAGAGAAGCAGAGAGCCAGACACACACAGAATCTGAAAACAGGCTCCAGGGCCTGAGCAGGGGGCACAGAGCCCAGCGCAGGGCTGGAACTCGGGAACCGCGAGGGCGTGACCTGAGCCCGAGTCGGAAGCTCAACCCACTGAACCACCCAGGCGCCCGGGGAAGGTTCCATTCAGGAGTCCACTCCATCCATCCCCGCCCATTTCCGCAAGGTCAGAGCCCTTACAACACATACCACCAGGAAGGATGCTATACAACTGTCCACAACCTGCCCTCTGTCTTCCAAAGAGGCTGCCCTGACGATATCTAGCAAAGAGGGCGCTCTGATCAAAAGGCCCACGGATAAAGGTCACGCCTGCCTACCCACCCTTAGGGCCTGATGACTCCCCAGGTTCCCCTTGCAGCGCACTTTGTCCCATTGGAAACGTCGTGCCTTTGGGTTCCAAGGTGCCCTGCAGCTGAGCGCGGGCCACCGGGAACGACCTCACCGCAGCTACCTACCAGGAGACAGCTTGGCACCCTTCACCCTTCCTGCAGGCCCTGTGCTCAGGGTCTCGGGCCAGCCAGGGCGCAGGACACAAGCAGAGAACGTTAGCATTTGAGGACGCAGAAACGGCCTCGGGGTTCCCCTACTCGGGGACCACGTTCACCACCTGATCGCCGGCGACGTTGGCAACTGGCACACAGGGCGACGGGGAGTGTGGACCGCATGGAATGAGGGCTCTCGGCCGCATCTCCTGCAATTCAGAGGGGCAACTGGCAAAGGTCACCTCAGTCACCAGCTCCCCAGAAGCCTCCCTGCGGAAGGGATGGTGCCATCGACAGCCTGTTCCTCCTTCCAGCCCTGCCTGGGTTTCAGGGGGAGCACAGCACCGGCGGGGGGGGCGGGGGTCCTGGGAAGGTCCAGCTGACCCATGCCCCCCGCTGTGCCGCCACCCTCACTAGGAGCCCCGCGTGTCACTGTCCAAAGTGTCTCAGGCTGGATGTGAAATGGTAGGGTTCCCCGCAGAGAGCGTGACTCAGGCCCTAGAGCCTATTTTGCTGGATTCCCCGTTTGAGGGCACACGCACGTCTCCAAGCCCACCTCTGCTCGCAGGACACGCACGCTAGGTGCAAATGCTTTCCCTGCCTCTCGACAGGCAGCAGTGGGAAAGCCAGCGGTGCAGCACGCTCATGTGGAGCCCGACTGCCTGGCTTCCTGCCTCGAGTCCTCCCGCTTCACAGCAGTGACCCCCGCAACACACTCTTTCACATCTTCCCTTGGAAATACGAACGGGGGACCAGAGTCCTTGCCGAGGTACTCTGTGTCGTCAGCATAGATCTCTCAAGTGCTCAGAACAGTGCCTGGAACAGGCTAAGCGCTCTCCCGAGGTGGGATAAGACCAAGGAGAAAACAAACACGCATAGGCAGTCCCCTCCCTCGTGGCCAGCACCTAGGCAACTGCTGGGGATGGTGAGGCAGGGGAGGGATCCCTTCCTTCCCCCGACGACAACGACGACGACGACGACGACGGTGCCCGGCTCCCCCTCCCTCCTCAGGACTTCCCGCTGGCATCAAGAAAACCTCCCTGCCGGATTCTGGCTGGTGCCGGCTAGGAACCCAGTGCCTCAGGGAGAGGCCCTGGCACATCTCCCTGGATACTTGGACGGGCTTCAGGTCAAAAGACTCTGCCTCCTCACCTATATGGCAACAGGGACTGCACACCCGTGGAGCCGCTTGAGGACTTGCAAAGCATCAAAGGTGTTCGGACCGCAACCAAGTTTCGAGGACACGCACGGCCACTACTTTACCAAGGAAACCTCTCACATGGCGAGCTCATGGATCAATATCCATGCGATGACTTAGGCAGAATCATCACGGTAATCAGGAAGGTAATGATACTCAAGGTCACCATAATCTCCTTCGTTCCGGAGAGACACAACTCACCCCTCGGGGACCAAACACACGCTTAGGAGCCTGAGCGGCTCCAAGGGGCCTACACCACACCATCTTACGGAAAACGTAAAGCACCAGTCAGCTCGAGACGGAAGTGTGGGAAAGCCTCTGCTCTTAGGCCTTTGCTTTCAGTGAGGTCAAGGTGCTGCCTTCAGGATGTTTTCAGCCTTTGAGACACGATTGGAACTCTCTACTGAAATGAGATATTCCCGTGCAACAGAACGCATTCCTTGCAAAGAACTGGGTCCCTGACGCGGTCCGGACTCCACACGGGCCGCAGCACCACACTCACGCGCACACGCTCCCCCCAACAACCGGGGAGAGGTACAACCCATGCAATGAAAGACCGTTTGCCCAAGACCTCATTTCCAAAGGAGGCCGAGAGACGAGCACTGCCTGCTCCAGTACACACGCACTGGTTTCTAGGGACCCGCTGGGCTCCGAGTCACTTCTCCCTCGTGCTGCCTGGTGAGTCCCGGAGGAGATGTGATTGCCCAGGACTGAAACTCTTGAAACACGGAACGAATGCAAGACAGGAGGCGCTCCACGGAAACGGGAAGCACCACGCCCCACGGATAGGAAGAACATAACCCACAAGTCTCCCTTTGACGAGGAGCTTTTCCATCCACCTTCCTCGCCAGAGTGCGAAGAAGACGTTCCCACCCAACATGTCCCAAAGAGAAGACTTTGGACTCCATCCACAACACCCAGTTCTCTTCAGCACACATCTCCAAGTAGGAAAGAGTCTGCACCACCCTCTAAAACACAGAAGCGCCACTTATTCCTGGCTCCCTGGCTCCGAGTTCATTGATGGAATGCACAGTGCCTTCAGAAATGAAGAGCTCAACGGGGACTTGCACTTGCCCTAATCCAGACTCCTACCCCCTAGTCCCATTGACTCCCACGATAGAGGACCCCCTTTCGCCACAAGCGGGGTGAGATCTCCCCCTCCCCATCAGAGGGTGCAACTCTGCCACCAGGGGCGGGGCGGGGCGGGGCGCGGCGGGGCTGGGCAGGGCAGGAGAGCAGGTGTGGAGGGGGGAGGCAGGAGGCCTGTGTTCACCTGCTGCTTCCACTCTCCATCCCTTCAACACCGTCCCCTGCTGGCCTCCAGCAACTCAGGCCCACCACCCTGACTCTCCCTGGAATGTTTCTCTGGACTCTCACGTCCCTTGTACTTCATTTTCACAGGCAGGAATGATTCCTCCTGCTCAAGGCTGCGACTTCCCTGGCCCTGCCTTGACACTTTCCCACAACCGCAGGTCCACGCTTTCCTTCCTTCCATCGTTCCTTCCTTCCTTTGTGCGTTCCCACCTCCACCCACCAACCACCAACCCAGTCAGACCTCCATGGGCACTCAGGGCGCCCCCCCTCTCGACCTGAGCCACTCCCCACCGCCTGAGCCTAACCCCTTACTCGATCTGGGGCCCTCCTCCTCCAGGGAACCGGGGTCCAACCCAGAAAGCCCACTCCTGAGGCCTCCAGACCACAGCCGCAAAGGAGCCCAAGAAGAAGCCCGGAGCACCGGGGGACGGGGGGGGGTGCTCTTGGAAGTGGAAGACAGAGAGGGACAGGGGGGAAGGCCACGTGCGACCTTGTCGCGAGGGTCCCTACCTTGAAAGCACCGCGACTGAGGCAGGTCCTGGAGGGAGGCTGTGGGTCTCAGCTGCTCCACCTTTAGGCTTCTCCCAGATGGTCTTTCGGGGGCGCCGGGGTGGGGGCATCGCATCGCGCTCTGCCCCAGCCAGTGCTGGCACTCCACCAGCGCGGCCAAAGACCGAGGCGCCCGGGAAGCGCGTCCCGTGCCCTGGCCTCTGGCTCCAGGAGCAGCAGGAGCAGCAGGGCCGCCGCCCTCCGAGGCTGGAGGCTCCTGGCTCCCAGTCTTCTCCACGCGGGGCTCCGCCCGCGCTCCCACGAGCGCTCCCGCCTGCACTACCGCTCCCCCTACCGCCAATGCCTTGGCTACCCCGTCGCAGGCGCCAGGCAGCAGCATGGCCCCGGTCGGGGGCTGAGGTGGGCGTCAGTCCCTGGCTGGCCCAGACACTTGGGGGCTTGGGGCGGCAGGCGGGCTGGGAGCCAACTCACAGCACCGCTGCAGCCTCAGCTGTGTCCCTCGCCGGGCTCCGGCCCCGGCCCACGCGCATGCGCGCACTCGTGCGCGCGCTCCCGCACACCTGCTTGGGCCCAGGATCCGAGCCGCCCCATCCCCCCACCCCCACCCCCCCCGCCAGGGGACACAGCTCCTGGGCGCCAGGGTCTGCACCACCGCACCTCCCTGTGCCCACCAGATGCTCTGACCCACTGCCCGCCAGCCTGACAGCCGGGAGCCAGGCAGAGGGCTCCAGAGACCAGGCCAGTGGGACAGGGACTGGCAGGTGTCTCCTCCCAAGGTGGACACCTCCCTGTCACCCCTCCAGAGACCCAGGAACCTTTTGCAAAGCTGGTTTCCCAGGGAGGTGGCTGGACGTGAACCCAGTGATCCCTCTTGCATCCCAGGCCTCTGTGTTTCTTGGTCACTCTGCCTCACATTCCCGCCAACCGTGGACATCAACAGCCGTGCACCCTCCTCGCTCGTGACCCGTGACCGCAAGGGCAGCCCTAAGGGACAGGGAGACACACTGGGCACACGAGACTCCTTCCACCTCCCTTCTCCTTGAAAGGCCGGTGCTTTTCAGCTCTGCATGCCCTTCCCATGGCCCTACCTGCACTGCACCACCAGCGGTCCCACCCTCAAGTCCACCCTGCCACCGCTGACTGTGGCACGTCCTTCGACTCTGTGGAACCGCCTGTCCACCTCCACTACCTCCCAACCCCCATGTTTTCTTCACAGTGTGCCTCAGATCCCAACTCCTCCGTGCCATTTTTCTTTTCTTGGGTTTCAATTGCTTTTCAACGTTTCTTTCTTTTGCTGAGAGAGAGAGAGAGAGAGAGAGGCCATCACCCATGCGATTGTGCAGCAAGCATCGACTGAACGTGCAAGGCGTACCAGAGCCTGCTCTGGAGGGCCAGTGTGCAGAGGTGGGCAAGGAAACGTATGTCTGAGGATTCAAGGGGAGCCACAGGACTACCGTCCAGGGTGAGGAGGAGTAGAGAGACCAAGCAGTCAAGGCTTTCGACGAAAGGAGCATCAAGGGCACGAACCTACGCAGCCCTGGAAGGAGAGCAGGGAGTCACGGACATATGGATCATCGAAGGCCAGTCCCAATGGGCAGCCTTCATCACGTGTCCTCACCTGAGGACTTGCAAAGAGGCACCCCCAGACTGGACCTGGTAGAAACAGGACTGACAGCAAAAGCACAACACTGGTCTGTGGACTTCATGCTCATGGGAAGGACACCATCCCACAAGCCCCACCGAGGGACTCTGGACTCTGGCGACTTGGACTTACTGTGGACCCTCAGGACCTGTCAGGACTCTTGCAAGTGCACAAGGGAAGACAAAACTAAGCCACACACCTAGGAGAACGGAGATGCAAAACCTTTCTCCCCCCAGGGGCAACGTCAACGATTCGCATGCTATACAAATGCAAATGCCCTCTGCGAGCATTAGAAAGGTCACCAGTTTTCCGCCTCCTTTATCAGTCTCCTACCACAAGTGCACTAGGGTTCCCTTGGCTCCATAGGGACCATTTGCCTGCATTCTCCGTGGGAGCAGCTTCCTTTCCTACCAGAACCCTCACGTGTGTCTCCCTGTCATGGCACGTACTGATAGATACGAGAATGACGTTTCCCTTTCATTTTGAACATTGTGCTGATGCCTCCCTCCTGGCTCTGCGTCTCCACTGAGAAGACGGTTTGGCTCAGTTTACATGGTGTGTGTGTGCGTGTGTGTGTGTGTGTGTGTGTGTGTGTGTGTGTGTGTGTGTATGTGTTTCTGTGTGTGTATGCACATACATATATATACACATACACGAAAGTGTGTACGTATATGCAGACGTGTATGTGTATGTCCATAGGTATCCACAGGGACACACAAGTAGATAGATGTATATATAAACCTAGCTGTTTTCTCTTTTGAAAAGACACACTGCAAACTCTGTGGGCCGCCTGGATGACTCAGCTGGGTAATGGTCCGACTTCGGGTCACGTCAGGCTCTCAGGCTTCCTGAGCTGAGTCGCGCCTAGTGCTCCGTGCTGACAGCTCAGAGCCTGGAACCTGATTCCCTTCTGGGTTTCCTCTCTCTCTCCCTGCCCCTCCCTCGCTCGTGCTCTCTCTGTCTCTCTCGCTTTCTCTCAGACGTGAACATTAAAAAAGAAACAGAAGCATGTGGCTCTGGATCTCGGCTCACGTCACGATCTCACAGTTTGTGAGGCTGAGCCTCCACAAGGAGCCCCCACCTCAAGATGGGCGCCAACGATGCGGAGCCCGCTGGCCCTCCACTCTCTCTCCCTCCCTGCGTGCCCTATCCCTGCTCACGGGCACACATGCATGCGTCCACTCTCTCTCTGTCTCTCGGAATGAATGAAAGAAACAAAGAACCTCAAATGATAACACTAAAGGAACACCGTCGAGTTCATTACTACAGCGAATGAGTGGCTGTGCCCGTGGCCAGCACCTGCCCTGGGGAACGTTCTATTTCCTATCTGTTCATGTTTCTTCACTCTGGAGACACCGGGAGCCAGAGAGCAAGCCGGTAAGCCAGTGACCGCCAGTGGGGGAGGGGCAGAGAAGCAGAGAGCCAGACACACACAGAATCTGAAAACAGGCTCCAGGGCCTGAGCAGGGGGCACAGAGCCCAGCGCAGGGCTGGAACTCGGGAACCGCGAGGGCGTGACCTGAGCCCGAGTCGGAAGCTCAACCCACTGAACCACCCAGGCGCCCGGGGAAGGTTCCATTCAGGAGTCCACTCCATCCATCCCCGCCCATTTCCGCAAGGTCAGAGCCCTTACAACACATACCACCAGGAAGGATGCTATACAACTGTCCACAACCTGCCCTCTGTCTTCCAAAGAGGCTGCCCTGACGATATCTAGCAAAGAGGGCGCTCTGATCAAAAGGCCCACGGATAAAGGTCACGCCTGCCTACCCACCCTTAGGGCCTGATGACTCCCCAGGTTCCCCTTGCAGCGCACTTTGTCCCATTGGAAACGTCGTGCCTTTGGGTTCCAAGGTGCCCTGCAGCTGAGCGCGGGCCACCGGGAACGACCTCACCGCAGCTACCTACCAGGAGACAGCTTGGCACCCTTCACCCTTCCTGCAGGCCCTGTGCTCAGGGTCTCGGGCCAGCCAGGGCGCAGGACACAAGCAGAGAACGTTAGCATTTGAGGACGCAGAAACGGCCTCGGGGTTCCCCTACTCGGGGACCACGTTCACCACCTGATCGCCGGCGACGTTGGCAACTGGCACACAGGGCGACGGGGAGTGTGGACCGCATGGAATGAGGGCTCTCGGCCGCATCTCCTGCAATTCAGAGGGGCAACTGGCAAAGGTCACCTCAGTCACCAGCTCCCCAGAAGCCTCCCTGCGGAAGGGATGGTGCCATCGACAGCCTGTTCCTCCTTCCAGCCCTGCCTGGGTTTCAGGGGGAGCACAGCACCGGCGGGGGGGGCGGGGGTCCTGGGAAGGTCCAGCTGACCCATGCCCCCCGCTGTGCCGCCACCCTCACTAGGAGCCCCGCGTGTCACTGTCCAAAGTGTCTCAGGCTGGATGTGAAATGGTAGGGTTCCCCGCAGAGAGCGTGACTCAGGCCCTAGAGCCTATTTTGCTGGATTCCCCGTTTGAGGGCACACGCACGTCTCCAAGCCCACCTCTGCTCGCAGGACACGCACGCTAGGTGCAAATGCTTTCCCTGCCTCTCGACAGGCAGCAGTGGGAAAGCCAGCGGTGCAGCACGCTCATGTGGAGCCCGACTGCCTGGCTTCCTGCCTCCCACTTCACAGCAGTGACCCCCGCAACACATTCTTTCACATCTTCCCTTGGAAATACGAACGGGGGACCAGAGTCCTTGCCGAGGTACTCTGTGTCGTCAGCATAGATCTCTCAAGTGCTCAGAACAGTGCCTGGAACAGGCTAAGCGCTCTGCCGAGGTGGGATAAGACCAAGGAGAAAACAAACACGCATAGGCAGTCCCCTCCCTCGTGGCCAGCACCTAGGCAACTGCTGGGGATGGTGAGGCAGGGGAGGGATCCCTTCCTTCCCCCGACGACAACGACGACGACGACGACGACGGTGCCCGGCTCCCCCTCCCTCCTCAGGACTTCCCGCTGGCATCAAGAAAACCTCCCTGCCGGATTCTGGCTGGTGCCGGCTAGGAACCCAGTGCCTCAGGGAGAGGCCCTGGCACATCTCCCTGGATACTTGGACGGGCTTCAGGTCAAAAGACTCTGCCTCCTCACCTATATGGCAACAGGGACTGCACACCCGTGGAGCCGCTTGAGGACTTGCAAAGCATCAAAGGTGTTCGGACCGCAACCAAGTTTCGAGGACACGCACGGCCACTACTTTACCAAGGAAACCTCTCACATGGCGAGCTCATGGATCAATATCCATGCGATGACTTAGGCAGAATCATCACGGTAATCAGGAAGGTAATGATACTCAAGGTCACCATAATCTCCTTCGTTCCGGAGAGACACAACTCACCCCTCGGGGACCAAACACACGCTTAGGAGCCTGAGCGGCTCCAAGGGGCCTACACCACACCATCTTACGGAAAACGTAAAGCACCAGTCAGCTCGAGACGGAAGTGTGGGAAAGCCTCTGCTCTTAGGCCTTTGCTTTCAGTGAGGTCAAGGTGCTGCCTTCAGGATGTTTTCAGCCTTTGAGACACGATTGGAACTCTCTACTGAAATGAGATATTCCCGTGCAACAGAACGCATTCCTTGCAAAGAACTGGGTCCCTGACGCGGTCCGGACTCCACACGGGCCGCAGCACCACACTCACGCGCACACGCTCCCCCCAACAACCGGGGAGAGGTACAACCCATGCAATGAAAGACCGTTTGCCCAAGACCTCATTTCCAAAGGAGGCTGAGAGACGAGCACTGCCTGCTCCAGTACACACGCACTGGTTTCTAGGGACCCGCTGGGCTCCGAGTCACTTCTCCCTCGTGCTGCCTGGTGAGTCCCGGAGGAGATGTGATTGCCCAGGACTGAAACTCTTGAAACACGGAACGAATGCAAGACAGGAGGCGCTCCACGGAAACGGGAAGCACCACGCCCCACGGATAGGAAGAACATAACCCACAAGTCTGCCTTTGACGAGGAGCTTTTCCATCCACCTTCCTCGCCACAGTGCGAAGAAGACGTTCCCACCCAACATGTCCCAAAGAGAAGACTTTGGACTCCATCCACAACACCCAGTTCTCTTCAGCACACATCTCCAAGTAGGAAAGAGTCTGCACCACCCTCTAAAACACAGAAGCGCCACTTATTCCTGGCTCCCTGGCTCCGAGTTCATTGATGGAATGCACAGTGCCTTCAGAAATGAAGAGCTCAACGGGGACTTGCACTTGCCCTAATCCAGACTCCTACCCCCTAGTCCCATTGACTCCCACGATAGAGGACCCCCTTTCGCCACAAGCGGGGTGAGATCTCCCCCTCCCCATCAGAGGGTGCAACTCTGCCACCAGGGGCGGGGCGGGGCGGGGCGCGGCGGGGCTGGGCAGGGCAGGAGAGCAGGTGTGCAGGGGGGAGGCAGGAGGCCTGTGTTCACCTGCTGCTTCCACTCTCCATCCCTTCAACACCGTCCCCTGCTGGCCTCCAGCAACTCAGGCCCACCACCCTGACTCTCCCTGGAATGTTTCTCTGGACTCTCACGTCCCTTGTACTTCATTTTCACAGGCAGGAATGATTCCTCCTGCTCAAGGCTGCGACTTCCCTGGCCCTGCCTTGACACTTTCCCACAACCGCAGGTCCACGCTTTCCTTCCTTCCATCGTTCCTTCCTTCCTTTGTGCGTTCCCACCTCCACCCACCAACCACCAACCCAGTCAGACCTCCATGGGCACTCAGGGCGCCCCCCCTCTCGACCTGAGCCACTCCCCACCGCCTGAGCCTAACCCCTTACTCGATCTGGGGCCCTCCTCCTCCAGGGAACCGGGGTCCAACCCAGAAAGCCCACTCCTGAGGCCTCCAGACCACAGCCGCAAAGGAGCCCAAGAAGAAGCCCGGAGCACCGGGGGACGGGGGGGGGTGCTCTTGGAAGTGGAAGACAGAGAGGGACAGGGGGGAAGGCCACGTGCGACCTTGTCGCGAGGGTCCCTACCTTGAAAGCACCGCGACTGAGGCAGGTCCTGGAGGGAGGCTGTGGGTCTCAGCTGCTCCACCTTTAGGCTTCTCCCAGATGGTCTTTCGGGGGCGCCGGGGTGGGGGCATCGCATCGCGCTCTGCCCCAGCCAGTGCTGGCACTCCACCAGCGCGGCCAAAGACCGAGGCGCCCGGGAAGCGCGTCCCGTGCCCTGGCCTCTGGCTCCAGGAGCAGCAGGAGCAGCAGGGCCGCCGCCCTCCGAGGCTGGAGGCTCCTGGCTCCCAGTCTTCTCCACGCGGGGCTCCGCCCGCGCTCCCACGAGCGCTCCCGCCTGCACTACCGCTCCCCCTACCGCCAATGCCGTGGCTACCCCGTCGCAGGCGCCAGGCAGCAGCATGGCCCCGGTCGGGGGCTGAGGTGGGCGTCAGTCCCTGGCTGGCCCAGACACTTGGGGGCTTGGGGCGGCAGGCGGGCTGGGAGCCAACTCACAGCACCGCTGCAGCCTCAGCTGTGTCCCTCGCCGGGCTCCGGCCCCGGCCCACGCGCATGCGCGCACTCGTGCGCGCGCTCCCGCACACCTGCTTGGGCCCAGGATCCGAGCCGCCCCATCCCCCCACCCCCACCCCCCCCCGCCAGGGGACACAGCTCCTGGGCGCCAGGGTCTGCACCACCGCACCTCCCTGTGCCCACCAGATGCTCTGACCCACTGCCCGCCAGCCTGACAGCCGGGAGCCAGGCAGAGGGCTCCAGAGACCAGGCCAGTGGGACAGGGACTGGCAGGTGTCTCCTCCCAAGGTGGACACCTCCCTGTCACCCCTCCAGAGACCCAGGAACCTTTTGCAAAGCTGGTTTCCCAGGGAGGTGGCTGGACGTGAACCCAGTGATCCCTCTTGCATCCCAGGCCTCTGTGTTTCTTGGTCACTCTGCCTCACATTCCCGCCAACCGTGGACATCAACAGCCGTGCACCCTCCTCGCTCGTGACCCGTGACCGCAAGGGCAGCCCTAAGGGACAGGGAGACACACTGGGCACACGAGACTCCTTCCACCTCCCTTCTCCTTGAAAGGCCGGTGCTTTTCAGCTCTGCATGCCCTTCCCATGGCCCTACCTGCACTGCACCACCAGCGGTCCCACCCTCAAGTCCACCCTGCCACCGCTGACTGTGGCACGTCCTTCGACTCTGTGGAACCGCCTGTCCACCTCCACTACCTCCCAACCCCCATGTTTTCTTCACAGTGTGCCTCAGATCCCAACTCCTCCGTGCCATTTTTCTTTTCTTGGGTTTCAATTGCTTTTCAACGTTTCTTTCTTTTGCTGAGAGAGAGAGAGAGAGAGAGGCCATCACCCATGCGATTGTGCAGCAAGCATCGACTGAACGTGCAAGGCGTACCAGAGCCTGCTCTGGAGGGCCAGTGTGCAGAGGTGGGCAAGGAAACGTATGTCTGAGGATTCAAGGGGAGCCACAGGACTACCGTCCAGGGTGAGGAGGAGTAGAGAGACCAAGCAGTCAAGGCTTTCGACGAAAGGAGCATCAAGGGCACGAACCTACGCAGCCCTGGAAGGAGAGCAGGGAGTCACGGACATATGGATCATCGAAGGCCAGTCCCAATGGGCAGCCTTCATCACGTGTCCTCACCTGAGGACTTGCAAAGAGGCACCCCCAGACTGGACCTGGTAGAAACAGGACTGACAGCAAAAGCACAACACTGGTCTGTGGACTTCATGGTCATGGGAAGGACACCATCCCACAAGCCCCACCGAGGGACTCTGGACTCTGGCGACTTGGACTTACTGTGGACCCTCAGGACCTGTCAGGACTCTTGCAAGTGCACAAGGGAAGACAAAACTAAGCCACACACCTAGGAGAACGGAGATGCAAAACCTTTCTCCCCCCAGGGGCAACGTCAACGATTCGCATGCTATACAAATGCAAATGCCCTCTGCGAGCATTAGAAAGGTCACCAGTTTTCCGCCTCCTTTATCAGTCTCCTACCACAAGTGCACTAGGGTTCCCTTGGCTCCATAGGGACCATTTGCCTGCATTCTCCGTGGGAGCAGCTTCCTTTCCTACCAGAACCCTCACGTGTGTCTCCCTGTCATGGCACGTACTGATAGATACGAGAATGACGTTTCCCTTTCATTTTGAACATTGTGCTGATGCCTCCCTCCTGGCTCTGCGTCTCCACTGAGAAGACGGTTTGGCTCAGTTTACATGGTGTGTGTGTGCGTGTGTGTGTGTGTGTGTGTGTGTGTGTGTGTGTGTGTGTGTGTATGTGTTTCTGTGTGTGTATGCACATACATATATATACACATACACGAAAGTGTGTACGTATATGCAGACGTGTATGTGTATGTCCATAGGTATCCACAGGGACACACAAGTAGATAGATGTATATATAAACCTAGCTGTTTTCTCTTTTGAAAAGACACACTGCAAACTCTGTGGGCCGCCTGGATGACTCAGCTGGGTAATGGTCCGACTTCGGGTCACGTCAGGCTCTCAGGCTTCCTGAGCTGAGTCGCGCCTAGTGCTCCGTGCTGACAGCTCAGAGCCTGGAACCTGATTCCCTTCTGGGTTTCCTCTCTCTCTCCCTGCCCCTCCCTCGCTCGTGCTCTCTCTGTCTCTCTCGCTTTCTCTCAGACGTGAACATTAAAAAAGAAACAGAAGCATGTGGCTCTGGATCTCGGCTCACGTCACGATCTCACAGTTTGTGAGGCTGAGCCTCCACAAGGAGCCCCCACCTCAAGATGGGCGCCAACGATGCGGAGCCCGCTGGCCCTCCTCTCTCTCTCCCTCCCTGCGTGCCCTATCCCTGCTCACGGGCACACATGCATGCGTCCACTCTCTCTCTGTCTCTCGGAATGAATGAAAGAAACAAAGAACCTCAAATGATAACACTAAAGGAACACCGTCGAGTTCATTACTACAGCGAATGAGTGGCTGTGCCCGTGGCCAGCACCTGCCCTGGGGAACGTTCTATTTCCTATCTGTTCATGTTTCTTCACTCTGGAGACACCGGGAGCCAGAGAGCAAGCCGGTAAGCCAGTGACCGCCAGTGGGGGAGGGGCAGAGAAGCAGAGAGCCAGACACACACAGAATCTGAAAACAGGCTCCAGGGCCTGAGCAGGGGGCACAGAGCCCAGCGCAGGGCTGGAACTCGGGAACCGCGAGGGCGTGACCTGAGCCCGAGTCGGAAGCTCAACCCACTGAACCACCCAGGCGCCCGGGGAAGGTTCCATTCAGGAGTCCACTCCATCCATCCCCGCCCATTTCCGCAAGGTCAGAGCCCTTACAACACATACCACCAGGAAGGATGCTATACAACTGTCCACAACCTGCCCTCTGTCTTCCAAAGAGGCTGCCCTGACGATATCTAGCAAAGAGGGCGCTCTGATCAAAAGGCCCACGGATAAAGGTCACGCCTGCCTACCTACCCTTAGGGCCTGATGACTCCCCAGGTTCCCCTTGCAGCGCACTTTGTCCCATTGGAAACGTCGTGCCTTTGGGTTCCAAGGTGCCCTGCAGCTGAGCGCGGGCCACCGGGAACGACCTCACCGCAGCTACCTACCAGGAGACAGCTTGGCACCCTTCACCCTTCCTGCAGGCCCTGTGCTCAGGGTCTCGGGCCAGCCAGGGCGCAGGACACAAGCAGAGAACGTTAGCATTTGAGGACGCAGAAACGGCCTCGGGGTTCCCCTACTCGGGGACCACGTTCACCACCTGATCGCCGGCGACGTTGGCAACTGGCACACAGGGCGACGGGGAGTGTGGACCGCATGGAATGAGGGCTCTCGGCCGCATCTCCTGCAATTCAGAGGGGCAACTGGCAAAGGTCACCTCAGTCACCAGCTCCCCAGAAGCCTCCCTGCGGAAGGGATGGTGCCATCGACAGCCTGTTCCTCCTTCCAGCCCTGCCTGGGTTTCAGGGGGAGCACAGCACCGGCGGGGGGGGCGGGGGTCCTGGGAAGGTCCAGCTGACCCATGCCCCCCGCTGTGCCGCCACCCTCACTAGGAGCCCCGCGTGTCACTGTCCAAAGTGTCTCAGGCTGGATGTGAAATGGTAGGGTTCCCCGCAGAGAGCGTGACTCAGGCCCTAGAGCCTATTTTGCTGGATTCCCCGTTTGAGGGCACACGCACGTCTCCAAGCCCACCTCTGCTCGCAGGACACGCACGCTAGGTGCAAATGCTTTCCCTGCCTCTCGACAGGCAGCAGTGGGAAAGCCAGCGGTGCAGCACGCTCATGTGGAGCCCGACTGCCTGGCTTCCTGCCTCCCACTTCACAGCAGTGACCCCCGCAACACATTCTTTCACATCTTCCCTTGGAAATACGAACGGGGGACCAGAGTCCTTGCCGAGGTACTCTGTGTCGTCAGCATAGATCTCTCAAGTGCTCAGAACAGTGCCTGGAACAGGCTAAGCGCTCTCCCGAGGTGGGATAAGACCAAGGAGAAAACAAACACGCATAGGCAGTCCCCTCCCTCGTGGCCAGCACCTAGGCAACTGCTGGGGATGGTGAGGCAGGGGAGGGATCCCTTCCTTCCCCCGACGACAACGACGACGACGACGACGACGGTGCCCGGCTCCCCCTCCCTCCTCAGGACTTCCCGCTGGCATCAAGAAAACCTCCCTGCCGGATTCTGGCTGGTGCCGGCTAGGAACCCAGTGCCTCAGGGAGAGGCCCTGGCACATCTCCCTGGATACTTGGACGGGCTTCAGGTCAAAAGACTCTGCCTCCTCACCTATATGGCAACAGGGACTGCACACCCGTGGAGCCGCTTGAGGACTTGCAAAGCATCAAAGGTGTTCGGACCGCAACCAAGTTTCGAGGACACGCACGGCCACTACTTTACCAAGGAAACCTCTCACATGGCGAGCTCATGGATCAATATCCATGCGATGACTTAGGCAGAATCATCACGGTAATCAGGAAGGTAATGATACTCAAGGTCACCATAATCTCCTTCGTTCCGGAGAGACACAACTCACCCCTCGGGGACCAAACACACGCTTAGGAGCCTGAGCGGCTCCAAGGGGCCTACACCACACCATCTTACGGAAAACGTAAAGCACCAGTCAGCTCGAGACGGAAGTGTGGGAAAGCCTCTGCTCTTAGGCCTTTGCTTTCAGTGAGGTCAAGGTGCTGCCTTCAGGATGTTTTCAGCCTTTGAGACACGATTGGAACTCTCTACTGAAATGAGATATTCCCGTGCAACAGAACGCATTCCTTGCAAAGAACTGGGTCCCTGACGCGGTCCGGACTCCACACGGGCCGCAGCACCACACTCACGCGCACACGCTCCCCCCAACAACCGGGGAGAGGTACAACCCATGCAATGAAAGACCGTTTGCCCAAGACCTCATTTCCAAAGGAGGCTGAGAGACGAGCACTGCCTGCTCCAGTACACACGCACTGGTTTCTAGGGACCCGCTGGGCTCCGAGTCACTTCTCCCTCGTGCTGCCTGGTGAGTCCCGGAGGAGATGTGATTGCCCAGGACTGAAACTCTTGAAACACGGAACGAATGCAAGACAGGAGGCGTTCCACGGAAACGGGAAGCACCACGCCCCACGGATAGGAAGAACATAACCCACAAGTCTGCCTTTGACGAGGAGCTTTTCCATCCACCTTCCTCGCCAGAGGGCGAAGAAGACGTTCCCACCCAACATGTCCCAAAGAGAAGACTTTGGACTCCATCCACAACACCCAGTTCTCTTCAGCACACATCTCCAAGTAGGAAAGAGTCTGCACCACCCTCTAAAACACAGAAGCGCCACTTATTCCTGGCTCCCTGGCTCCGAGTTCATTGATGGAATGCACAGTGCCTTCAGAAATGAAGAGCTCAACGGGGACTTGCACTTGCCCTAATCCAGACTCCTACCCCCTAGTCCCATTGACTCCCACGATAGAGGACCCCCTTTCGCCACAAGCGGGGTGAGATCTCCCCCTCCCCATCAGAGGGTGCAACTCTGCCACCAGGGGCGGGGCGGGGCGGGGCGCGGCGGGGCTGGGCAGGGCAGGAGAGCAGGTGTGGAGGGGGGAGGCAGGAGGCCTGTGTTCACCTGCTGCTTCCACTCTCCATCCCTTCAACACCGTCCCCTGCTGGCCTCCAGCAACTCAGGCCCACCACCCTGACTCTCCCTGGAATGTTTCTCTGGACTCTCACGTCCCTTGTACTTCATTTTCACAGGCAGGAATGATTCCTCCTGCTCAAGGCTGCGACTTCCCTGGCCCTGCCTTGACACTTTCCCACAACCGCAGGTCCACGCTTTCCTTCCTTCCATCGTTCCTTCCTTCCTTTGTGCGTTCCCACCTCCACCCACCAACCACCAACCCAGTCAGACCTCCATGGGCACTCAGGGCGCCCCCCCTCTCGACCTGAGCCACTCCCCACCGCCTGAGCCTAACCCCTTACTCGATCTGGGGCCCTCCTCCTCCAGGGAACCGGGGTCCAACCCAGAAAGCCCACTCCTGAGGCCTCCAGACCACAGCCGCAAAGGAGCCCAAGAAGAAGCCCGGAGCACCGGGGGACGGGGGGGGGGTGCTCTTGGAAGTGGAAGACAGAGAGGGACAGGGGGGAAGGCCACGTGCGACCTTGTCGCGAGGGTCCCTACCTTGGCAGCACCGCGACTGAGGCAGGTCCTGGAGGGAGGCTGTGGGTCTCAGCTGCTCCACCTTTAGGCTTCTCCCAGATGGTCTTTCGGGGGCGCCGGGGTGGGGGCATCGCATCGCGCTCTGCCCCAGCCAGTGCTGGCACTCCACCAGCGCGGCCAAAGACCGAGGCGCCCGGGAAGCGCGTCCCGTGCCCTGGCCTCTGGCTCCAGGAGCAGCAGGAGCAGCAGGGCCGCCGCCCTCCGAGGCTGGAGGCTCCTGGCTCCCAGTCTTCTCCACGCGGGGCTCCGCCCGCGCTCCCACGAGCGCTCCCGCCTGCACTACCGCTCCCCCTACCGCCAATGCCTTGGCTACCCCGTCGCAGGCGCCAGGCAGCAGCATGGCCCCGGTCGGGGGCTGAGGTGGGCGTCAGTCCCTGGCTGGCCCAGACACTTGGGGGCTTGGGGCGGCAGGCGGGCTGGGAGCCAACTCACAGCACCGCTGCAGCCTCAGCTGTGTCCCTCGCCGGGCTCCGGCCCCGGCCCACGCGCATGCGCGCACTCGTGCGCGCGCTCCCGCACACCTGCTTGGGCCCAGGATCCGAGCCGCCCCATCCCCCCACCCCCACCCCCCCCGCCAGGGGACACAGCTCCTGGGCGCCAGGGTCTGCACCACCGCACCTCCCTGTGCCCACCAGATGCTCTGACCCACTGCCCGCCAGCCTGACAGCCGGGAGCCAGGCAGAGGGCTCCAGAGACCAGGCCAGTGGGACAGGGACTGGCAGGTGTCTCCTCCCAAGGTGGACACCTCCCTGTCACCCCTCCAGAGACCCAGGAACCTTTTGCAAAGCTGGTTTCCCAGGGAGGTGGCTGGACGTGAACCCAGTGATCCCTCTTGCATCCCAGGCCTCTGTGTTTCTTGGTCACTCTGCCTCACATTCCCGCCAACCGTGGACATCAACAGCCGTGCACCCTCCTCGCTCGTGACCCGTGACCGCAAGGGCAGCCCTAAGGGACAGGGAGACACACTGGGCACACGAGACTCCTTCCACCTCCCTTCTCCTTGAAAGGCCGGTGCTTTTCAGCTCTGCATGCCCTTCCCATGGCCCTACCTGCACTGCACCACCAGCGGTCCCACCCTCAAGTCCACCCTGCCACCGCTGACTGTGGCACGTCCTTCGACTCTGTGGAACCGCCTGTCCACCTCCACTACCTCCCAACCCCCATGTTTTCTTCACAGTGTGCCTCAGATCCCAACTCCTCCGTGCCATTTTTCTTTTCTTGGGTTTCAATTGCTTTTCAACGTTTCTTTCTTTTGCTGAGAGAGAGAGAGAGAGAGAGGCCATCACCCATGCGATTGTGCAGCAAGCATCGACTGAACGTGCAAGGCGTACCAGAGCCTGCTCTGGAGGGCCAGTGTGCAGAGGTGGGCAAGGAAACGTATGTCTGAGGATTCAAGGGGAGCCACAGGACTACCGTCCAGGGTGAGGAGGAGTAGAGAGACCAAGCAGTCAAGGCTTTCGACGAAAGGAGCATCAAGGGCACGAACCTACGCAGCCCTGGAAGGAGAGCAGGGAGTCACGGACATATGGATCATCGAAGGCCAGTCCCAATGGGCAGCCTTCATCACGTGTCCTCACCTGAGGACTTGCAAAGAGGCACCCCCAGACTGGACCTGGTAGAAACAGGACTGACAGCAAAAGCACAACACTGGTCTGTGGACTTCATGGTCATGGGAAGGACACCATCCCACAAGCCCCACCGAGGGACTCTGGACTCTGGCGACTTGGACTTACTGTGGACCCTCAGGACCTGTCAGGACTCTTGCAAGTGCACAAGGGAAGACAAAACTAAGCCACACACCTAGGAGAACGGAGATGCAAAACCTTTCTCCCCCCAGGGGCAACGTCAACGATTCGCATGCTATACAAATGCAAATGCCCTCTGCGAGCATTAGAAAGGTCACCAGTTTTCCGCCTCCTTTATCAGTCTCCTACCACAAGTGCACTAGGGTTCCCTTGGCTCCATAGGGACCATTTGCCTGCATTCTCCGTGGGAGCAGCTTCCTTTCCTACCAGAACCCTCACGTGTGTCTCCCTGTCATGGCACGTACTGATAGATACGAGAATGACGTTTCCCTTTCATTTTGAACATTGTGCTGATGCCTCCCTCCTGGCTCTGCGTCTCCACTGAGAAGACGGTTTGGCTCAGTTTACATGGTGTGTGTGTGCGTGTGTGTGTGTGTGTGTGTGTGTGTGTGTGTGTGTATGTGTTTCTGTGTGTGTATGCACATACATATATATACACATACACGAAAGTGTGTACGTATATGCAGACGTGTATGTGTATGTCCATAGGTATCCACAGGGACACACAAGTAGATAGATGTATATATAAACCTAGCTGATTTCTCTTTTGAAAAGACACACTGCAAACTCTGTGGGCCGCCTGGATGACTCAGCTGGGTAATGGTCCGACTTCGGGTCACGTCAGGCTCTCAGGCTTCCTGAGCTGAGTCGCGCCTAGTGCTCCGTGCTGACAGCTCAGAGCCTGGAACCTGATTCCCTTCTGGGTTTCCTCTCTCTCTCCCTGCCCCTCCCTCGCTCGTGCTCTCTCTGTCTCTCTCGCTTTCTCTCAGACGTGAACATTAAAAAAGAAACAGAAGCATGTGGCTCTGGATCTCGGCTCACGTCACGATCTCACAGTTTGTGAGGCTGAGCCTCCACAAGGAGCCCCCACCTCAAGATGGGCGCCAACGATGCGGAGCCCGCTGGCCCTCCACTCTCTCTCCCTCCCTGCGTGCCCTATCCCTGCTCACGGGCACACATGCATGCGTCCACTCTCTCTCTGTCTCTCGGAATGAATGAAAGAAACAAAGAACCTCAAATGATAACACTAAAGGAACACCGTCGAGTTCATTACTACAGCGAATGAGTGGCTGTGCCCGTGGCCAGCACCTGCCCTGGGGAACGTTCTATTTCCTATCTGTTCATGTTTCTTCACTCTGGAGACACCGGGAGCCAGAGAGCAAGCCGGTAAGCCAGTGACCGCCAGTGGGGGAGGGGCAGAGAAGCAGAGAGCCAGACACACACAGAATCTGAAAACAGGCTCCAGGGCCTGAGCAGGGGGCACAGAGCCCAGCGCAGGGCTGGAACTCGGGAACCGCGAGGGCGTGACCTGAGCCCGAGTCGGAAGCTCAACCCACTGAACCACCCAGGCGCCCGGGGAAGGTTCCATTCAGGAGTCCACTCCATCCATCCCCGCCCATTTCCGCAAGGTCAGAGCCCTTACGACACATACCACCAGGAAGGATGCTATACAACTGTCCACAACCTGCCCTCTGTCTTCCAAAGAGGCTGCCCTGACGATATCTAGCAAAGAGGGCGCTCTGATCAAAAGGCCCACGGATAAAGGTCACGCCTGCCTACCCACCCTTAGGGCCTGATGACTCCCCAGGTTCCCCTTGCAGCGCACTTTGTCCCATTGGAAACGTCGTGCCTTTGGGTTCCAAGGTGCCCTGCAGCTGAGCGCGGGCCACCGGGAACGACCTCACCGCAGCTACCTACCAGGAGACAGCTTGGCACCCTTCACCCTTCCTGCAGGCCCTGTGCTCAGGGTCTCGGGCCAGCCAGGGCGCAGGACACAAGCAGAGAACGTTAGCATTTGAGGACGCAGAAACGGCCTCGGGGTTCCCCTACTCGGGGACCACGTTCACCCCCTGATCGCCGGCGACGTTGGCAACTGGCACACAGGGCGACGGGGAGTGTGGACCGCATGGAATGAGGGCTCTCGGCCGCATCTCCTGCAATTCAGAGGGGCAACTGGCAAAGGTCACCTCAGTCACCAGCTCCCCAGAAGCCTCCCTGCGGAAGGGATGGTGCCATCGACAGCCTGTTCCTCCTTCCAGCCCTGCCTGGGTTTCAGGGGGAGCACAGCACCGGCGGGGGGGGCGGGGGTCCTGGGAAGGTCCAGCTGACCCATGCCCCCCGCTGTGCCGCCACCCTCACTAGGAGCCCCGCGTGTCACTGTCCAAAGTGTCTCAGGCTGGATGTGAAATGGTAGGGTTCCCCGCAGAGAGCGTGACTCAGGCCCTAGAGCCTATTTTGCTGGATTCCCCGTTTGAGGGCACACGCACGTCTCCAAGCCCACCTCTGCTCGCAGGACACGCACGCTAGGTGCAAATGCTTTCCCTGCCTCTCGACAGGCAGCAGTGGGAAAGCCAGCGGTGCAGCACGCTCATGTGGAGCCCGACTGCCTGGCTTCCTGCCTCCCACTTCACAGCAGTGACCCCCGCAACACATTCTTTCACATCTTCCCTTGGAAATACGAACGGGGGACCAGAGTCCTTGCCGAGGTACTCTGTGTCGTCAGCATAGATCTCTCAAGTGCTCAGAACAGTGCCTGGAACAGGCTAAGCGCTCTCCCGAGGTGGGATAAGACCAAGGAGAAAACAAACACGCATAGGCAGTCCCCTCCCTCGTGGCCAGCACCTAGGCAACTGCTGGGGATGGTGAGGCAGGGGAGGGATCCCTTCCTTCCCCCGACGACGACGACGACGACGACGACGACGACGGTGCCCGGCTCCCCCTCCCTCCTCAGGACTTCCCGCTGGCATCAAGAAAACCTCCCTGCCGGATTCTGGCTGGTGCCGGCTAGGAACCCAGTGCCTCAGGGAGAGGCCCTGGCACATCTCCCTGGATACTTGGACGGGCTTCAGGTCAAAAGACTCTGCCTCCTCACCTATATGGCAACAGGGACTGCACACCCGTGGAGCCGCTTGAGGACTTGCAAAGCATCAAAGGTGTTCGGACCGCAACCAAGTTTCGAGGACACGCACGGCCACTACTTTACCAAGGAAACCTCTCACATGGCGAGCTCATGGATCAATATCCATGCGATGACTTAGGCAGAATCATCACGGTAATCAGGAAGGTAATGATACTCAAGGTCACCATAATCTCCTTCGTTCCGGAGAGACACAACTCACCCCTCGGGGACCAAACACACGCTTAGGAGCCTGAGCGGCTCCAAGGGGCCTACACCACACCATCTTACGGAAAACGTAAAGCACCAGTCAGCTCGAGACGGAAGTGTGGGAAAGCCTCTGCTCTTAGGCCTTTGCTTTCAGTGAGGTCAAGGTGCTGCCTTCAGGATGTTTTCAGCCTTTGAGACACGATTGGAACTCTCTACTGAAATGAGATATTCCCGTGCAACAGAACGCATTCCTTGCAAAGAACTGGGTCCCTGACGCGGTCCGGACTCCACACGGGCCGCAGCACCACACTCACGCGCACACGCTCCCCCCAACAACCGGGGAGAGGTACAACCCATGCAATGAAAGACCGTTTGCCCAAGACCTCATTTCCAAAGGAGGCTGAGAGACGAGCACTGCCTGCTCCAGTACACACGCACTGGTTTCTAGGGACCCGCTGGGCTCCGAGTCACTTCTCCCTCGTGCTGCCTGGTGAGTCCCGGAGGAGATGTGATTGCCCAGGACTGAAACTCTTGAAACACGGAACGAATGCAAGACAGGAGGCGCTCCACGGAAACGGGAAGCACCACGCCCCACGGATAGGAAGAACATAACCCACAAGTCTGCCTTTGACGAGGAGCTTTTCCATCCACCTTCCTCGCCAGAGGGCGAAGAAGACGTTCCCACCCAACATGTCCCAAAGAGAAGACTTTGGACTCCATCCACAACACCCAGTTCTCTTCAGCACACATCTCCAAGTAGGAAAGAGTCTGCACCACCCTCTAAAACACAGAAGCGCCACTTATTCCTGGCTCCCTGGCTCCGAGTTCATTGATGGAATGCACAGTGCCTTCAGAAATGAAGAGCTCAACGGGGACTTGCACTTGCCCTAATCCAGACTCCTACCCCCTAGTCCCATTGACTCCCACGATAGAGGACCCCCTTTCGCCACAAGCGGGGTGAGATCTCCCCCTCCCCATCAGAGGGTGCAACTCTGCCACCAGGGGCGGGGCGGGGCGGGGCGCGGCGGGGCTGGGCAGGGCAGGAGAGCAGGTGTGCAGGGGGGAGGCAGGAGGCCTGTGTTCACCTGCTGCTTCCACTCTCCATCCCTTCAACACCGTCCCCTGCTGGCCTCCAGCAACTCAGGCCCACCACCCTGACTCTCCCTGGAATGTTTCTCTGGACTCTCACGTCCCTTGTACTTCATTTTCACAGGCAGGAATGATTCCTCCTGCTCAAGGCTGCGACTTCCCTGGCCCTGCCTTGACACTTTCCCACAACCGCAGGTCCACGCTTTCCTTCCTTCCATCGTTCCTTCCTTCCTTTGTGCGTTCCCACCTCCACCCACCAACCACCAACCCAGTCAGACCTCCATGGGCACTCAGGGCGCCCCCCCTCTCGACCTGAGCCACTCCCCACCGCCTGAGCCTAACCCCTTACTCGATCTGGGGCCCTCCTCCTCCAGGGAACCGGGGTCCAACCCAGAAAGCCCACTCCTGAGGCCTCCAGACCACAGCCGCAAAGGAGCCCAAGAAGAAGCCCGGAGCACCGGGGGGCGGGGGGGGTGCTCTTGGAAGTGGAAGACAGAGAGGGACAGGGGGGAAGGCCACGTGCGACCTTGTCGCGAGGGTCCCTACCTTGACAGCACCGCGACTGAGGCAGGTCCTGGAGGGAGGCTGTGGGTCTCAGCTGCTCCACCTTTAGGCTTCTCCCAGATGGTCTTTCGGGGGCGCCGGGGTGGGGGCATCGCATCGCGCTCTGCCCCAGCCAGTGCTGGCACTCCACCAGCGCGGCCAAAGACCGAGGCGCCCGGGAAGCGCGTCCCGTGCCCTGGCCTCTGGCTCCAGGAGCAGCAGGAGCAGCAGGGCCGCCGCCCTCCGAGGCTGGAGGCTCCTGGCTCCCAGTCTTCTCCACGCGGGGCTCCGCCCGCGCTCCCGCGAGCGCTCCCGCCTGCACTACCGCTCCCCCTACCGCCAATGCCTTGGCTACCCCGTCGCAGGCGCCAGGCAGCAGCATGGCCCCGGTCGGGGGCTGAGGTGGGCGTCAGTCCCTGGCTGGCCCAGACACTTGGGGGCTTGGGGCGGCAGGCGGGCTGGGAGCCAACTCACAGCACCGCTGCAGCCTCAGCTGTGTCCCTCGCCGGGCTCCGGCCCCGGCCCACGCGCATGCGCGCACTCGTGCGCGCGCTCCCGCACACCTGCTTGGGCCCAGGATCCGAGGCGCCCCATCCCCCCACCCCCACCCCCCCCCGCCAGGGGACACAGCTCCTGGGCGCCAGGGTCTGCACCACCGCACCTCCCTGTGCCCACCAGATGCTCTGACCCACTGCCCGCCAGCCTGACAGCCGGGAGCCAGGCAGAGGGCTCCAGAGACCAGGCCAGTGGGACAGGGACTGGCAGGTGTCTCCTCCCAAGGTGGACACCTCCCTGTCACCCCTCCAGAGACCCAGGAACCTTTTGCAAAGCTGGTTTCCCAGGGAGGTGGCTGGACGTGAACCCAGTGATCCCTCTTGCATCCCAGGCCTCTGTGTTTCTTGGTCACTCTGCCTCACATTCCCGCCAACCGTGGACATCAACAGCCGTGCACCCTCCTCGCTCGTGACCCGTGACCGCAAGGGCAGCCCTAAGGGACAGGGAGACACACTGGGCACACGAGACTCCTTCCACCTCCCTTCTCCTTGAAAGGCCGGTGCTTTTCAGCTCTGCATGCCCTTCCCATGGCCCTACCTGCACTGCACCACCAGCGGTCCCACCCTCAAGTCCACCCTGCCACCGCTGACTGTGGCACGTCCTTCGACTCTGTGGAACCGCCTGTCCACCTCCACTACCTCCCAACCCCCATGTTTTCTTCACAGTGTGCCTCAGATCCCAACTCCTCCGTGCCATTTTTCTTTTCTTGGGTTTCAATTGCTTTTCAACGTTTCTTTCTTTTGCTGAGAGAGAGAGAGAGAGAGAGGCCATCACCCATGCGATTGTGCAGCAAGCATCGACTGAACGTGCAAGGCGTACCAGAGCCTGCTCTGGAGGGCCAGTGTGCAGAGGTGGGCAAGGAAACGTATGTCTGAGGATTCAAGGGGAGCCACAGGACTACCGTCCAGGGTGAGGAGGAGTAGAGAGACCAAGCAGTCAAGGCTTTCGACGAAAGGAGCATCAAGGGCACGAACCTACGCAGCCCTGGAAGGAGAGCAGGGAGTCACGGACATATGGATCATCGAAGGCCAGTCCCAATGGGCAGCCTTCATCACGTGTCCTCACCTGAGGACTTGCAAAGAGGCACCCCCAGACTGGACCTGGTAGAAACAGGACTGACAGCAAAAGCACAACACTGGTCTGTGGACTTCATGGTCATGGGAAGGACACCATCCCACAAGCCCCACCGAGGGGCTCTGGACTCTGGCGACTTGGACTTACTGTGGACCCTCAGGACCTGTCAGGACTCTTGCAAGTGCACAAGGGAAGACAAAACTAAGCCACACACCAAGGAGAACGGAGATGCAAAACCTTTCTCCCCCCAGGGGCAACGTCAACGATTCGCATGCTATACAAATGCAAATGCCCTCTGCGAGCATTAGAAAGGTCACCAGTTTTCCGCCTCCTTTATCAGTCTCCTACCACAAGTGCACTAGGGTTCCCTTGGCTCCATAGGGACCATTTGCCTGCATTCTCCGTGGGAGCAGCTTCCTTTCCTACCAGAACCCTCACGTGTGTCTCCCTGTCATGGCACGTACTGATAGATACGAGAATGACGTTTCCCTTTCATTTTGAACATTGTGCTGATGCCTCCCTCCTGGCTCTGCGTCTCCACTGAGAAGACGGTTTGGCTCAGTTTACATGGTGTGTGTGTGCGTGTGTGTGTGCGTGTGTGTGTGTGTGTGTGTGTGTGTATGTGTTTCTGTGTGTGTATGCACATACATATATATACACATACACGAAAGTGTGTACGTATATGCAGACGTGTATGTGTATGTCCATAGGTATCCACAGGGACACACAGGTAGATAGACGTATATATAAACCTAGCTGTTTTCTCTTTTGAAAAGACACACTGCAAAATCTGTGGGCCGCCTGGATGACTCAGCTGGGTAATGGTCCGACTTCGGGATACGTCAGGCTCTCAGGCTTCCTGAGCTGAGTCGCCTAGTGCTCCGTGCTGACAGCTCAGAGCCTGGAACCTGATTCCCTTCTGGGTTTCCTCTCTCTCTCCCTGCCCCTCCCTCGCTTGTGCTCTCTCTGTCTCTCTCGCTTTCTCTCAGACGTGAACATTAAAAAAGAAACAGAAGCATGTGGCTCTGGATCTCGGCTCACGTCACGATCTCACAGTTTGTGAGGCTGAGCCTCCACAAGGAGCCCCCACCTCAAGATGGGCGCCAACGATGCGGAGCCCGCTGGCCCTCCTCTCTCTCTCCCTCCCTGCGTGCCCTATCCCTGCTCACGGGCACACATGCATGCGTCCACTCTCTCTCTGTCTCTCGGAATGAATGAAAGAAACAAAGAACCTCAAATGATAACACTAAAGGAACACCGTCGAGTTCATTACTACAGCGAATGAGTGGCTGTGCCCGTGGCCAGCACCTGCCCTGGGGAACGTTCTATTTCCTATCTGTTCATGTTTCTTCACTCTGGAGACACCGGGAGCCAGAGAGCAAGCCGGTAAGCCAGTGACCGCCAGTGGGGGAGGGGCAGAGAAGCAGAGAGCCAGACACACACAGAATCTGAAAACAGGCTCCAGGGCCTGAGCAGGGGGCACAGAGCCCAGCGCAGGGCTGGAACTCGGGAACCGCGAGGGCGTGACCTGAGCCCGAGTCGGAAGCTCAACCCACTGAACCACCCAGGCGCCCGGGGAAGGTTCCATTCAGGAGTCCACTCCATCCATCCCCGCCCATTTCCGCAAGGTCAGAGCCCTTACGACACATACCACCAGGAAGGATGCTATACAACTGTCCACAACCTGCCCTCTGTCTTCCAAAGAGGCTGCCCTGACGATATCTAGCAAAGAGGGCGCTCTGATCAAAAGGCCCACGGATAAAGGTCACGCCTGCCTACCCACCCTTAGGGCCTGATGACTCCCCAGGTTCCCCTTGCAGCGCACTTTGTCCCATTGGAAACGTCGTGCCTTTGGGTTCCAAGGTGCCCTGCAGCTGAGCGCGGGCCACCGGGAACGACCTCACCGCAGCTACCTACCAGGAGACAGCTTGGCACCCTTCACCCTTCCTGCAGGCCCTGTGCTCAGGGTCTCGGGCCAGCCAGGGCGCAGGACACAAGCAGAGAACGTTAGCATTTGAGGACGCAGAAACGGCCTCGGGGTTCCCCTACTCGGGGACCACGTTCACCACCTGATCGCCGGCGACGTTGGCAACTGGCACACAGGGCGACGGGGAGTGTGGACCGCATGGAATGAGGGCTCTCGGCCGCATCTCCTGCAATTCAGAGGGGCAACTGGCAAAGGTCACCTCAGTCACCAGCTCCCCAGAAGCCTCCCTGCGGAAGGGATGGTGCCATCGACAGCCTGTTCCTCCTTCCAGCCCTGCCTGGGTTTCAGGGGGAGCACAGCACCGGCGGGGGGGGCGGGGGTCCTGGGAAGGTCCAGCTGACCCATGCCCCCCGCTGTGCCGCCACCCTCACTAGGAGCCCCGCGTGTCACTGTCCAAAGTGTCTCAGGCTGGATGTGAAATGGTAGGGTTCCCCGCAGAGAGCGTGACTCAGGCCCTAGAGCCTATTTTGCTGGATTCCCCGTTTGAGGGCACACGCACGTCTCCAAGCCCACCTCTGCTCGCAGGACACGCACGCTAGGTGCAAATGCTTTCCCTGCCTCTCGACAGGCAGCAGTGGGAAAGCCAGCGGTGCAGCACGCTCATGTGGAGCCCGACTGCCTGGCTTCCTGCCTCCCACTTCACAGCAGTGACCCCCGCAACACATTCTTTCACATCTTCCCTTGGAAATACGAACGGGGGACCAGAGTCCTTGCCGAGGTACTCTGTGTCGTCAGCATAGATCTCTCAAGTGCTCAGAACAGTGCCTGGAACAGGCTAAGCGCTCTCCCGAGGTGGGATAAGACCAAGGAGAAAACAAACACGCATAGGCAGTCCCCTCCCTCGTGGCCAGCACCTAGGCAACTGCTGGGGATGGTGAGGCAGGGGAGGGATCCCTTCCTTCCCCCGACGACAACGACGACGACGACGACGACGGTGCCCGGCTCCCCCTCCCTCCTCAGGACTTCCCGCTGGCATCAAGAAAACCTCCCTGCCGGATTCTGGCTGGTGCCGGCTAGGAACCCAGTGCCTCAGGGAGAGGCCCTGGCACATCTCCCTGGATACTTGGACGGGCTTCAGGTCAAAAGACTCTGCCTCCTCACCTATATGGCAACAGGGACTGCACACCCGTGGAGCCGCTTGAGGACTTGCAAAGCATCAAAGGTGTTCGGACCGCAACCAAGTTTCGAGGACACGCACGGCCACTACTTTACCAAGGAAACCTCTCACATGGCGAGCTCATGGATCAATATCCATGCGATGACTTAGGCAGAATCATCACGGTAATCAGGAAGGTAATGATACTCAAGGTCACCATAATCTCCTTCGTTCCGGAGAGACACAACTCACCCCTCGGGGACCAAACACACGCTTAGGAGCCTGAGCGGCTCCAAGGGGCCTACACCACACCATCTTACGGAAAACGTAAAGCACCAGTCAGCTCGAGACGGAAGTGTGGGAAAGCCTCTGCTCTTAGGCCTTTGCTTTCAGTGAGGTCAAGGTGCTGCCTTCAGGATGTTTTCAGCCTTTGAGACACGATTGGAACTCTCTACTGAAATGAGATATTCCCGTGCAACAGAACGCATTCCTTGCAAAGAACTGGGTCCCTGACGCGGTCCGGACTCCACACGGGCCGCAGCACCACACTCACGCGCACACGCTCCCCCCAACAACCGGGGAGAGGTACAACCCATGCAATGAAAGACCGTTTGCCCAAGACCTCATTTCCAAAGGAGGCTGAGAGACGAGCACTGCCTGCTCCAGTACACACGCACTGGTTTCTAGGGACCCGCTGGGCTCCGAGTCACTTCTCCCTCGTGCTGCCTGGTGAGTCCCGGAGGAGATGTGATTGCCCAGGACTGAAACTCTTGAAACACGGAACGAATGCAAGACAGGAGGCGCTCCACGGAAACGGGAAGCACCACGCCCCACGGATAGGAAGAACATAACCCACAAGTCTGCCTTTGACGAGGAGCTTTTCCATCCACCTTCCTCGCCAGAGGGCGAAGAAGACGTTCCCACCCAACATGTCCCAAAGAGAAGACTTTGGACTCCATCCACAACACCCAGTTCTCTTCAGCACACATCTCCAAGTAGGAAAGAGTCTGCACCACCCTCTAAAACACAGAAGCGCCACTTATTCCTGGCTCCCTGGCTCCGAGTTCATTGATGGAATGCACAGTGCCTTCAGAAATGAAGAGCTCAACGGGGACTTGCACTTGCCCTAATCCAGACTCCTACCCCCTAGTCCCATTGACTCCCACGATAGAGGACCCCCTTTCTCCACAAGCGGGGTGAGATCTCCCCCTCCCCATCAGAGGGTGCAACTCTGCCACCAGGGGCGGGGCGGGGCAGGGCGCGGCGGGGCTGGGCAGGGCAGGAGAGCAGGTGTGGAGGGGGGAGGCAGGAGGCCTGTGTTCACCTGCTGCTTCCACTCTCCATCCCTTCAACACCGTCCCCTGCTGGCCTCCAGCAACTCAGGCCCACCACCCTGACTCTCCCTGGAATGTTTCTCTGGACTCTCACGTCCCTTGTACTTCATTTTCACAGGCAGGAATGATTCCTCCTGCTCAAGGCTGCGACTTCCCTGGCCCTGCCTTGACACTTTCCCACAACCGCAGGTCCACGCTTTCCTTCCTTCCATCGTTCCTTCCTTCCTTTGTGCGTTCCCACCTCCACCCACCAACCACCAACCCAGTCAGACCTCCATGGGCACTCAGGGTGCCCCCCCTCTCGACCTGAGCCACTCCCCACCGCCTGAGCCTAACCCCTTACTCGATCTGGGGCCCTCCTCCTCCAGGGAACCGGGGTCCAACCCAGAAAGCCCACTCCTGAGGCCTCCAGACCACAGCCGCAAAGGAGCCCAAGAAGAAGCCCGGAGCACCGGGGGGCGGGGGGGGTGCTCTTGGAAGTGGAAGACAGAGAGGGACAGGAATGAAGGCCACGTGCGACCTTGTCGCGAGGGTCCCTACCTTGGCAGCACCGCGACTGAGGCAGGTCCTGGAGGGAGGCTGTGGGTCTCAGCTGCTCCACCTTTAGGCTTCTCCCAGATGGTCTTTCGGGGGCGCCGGGGTGGGGGCATCGCATCGCGCTCTGCCCCAGCCAGTGCTGGCACTCCACCAGCGCGGCCAAAGACCGAGGCGCCCGGGAAGCGCGTCCCGTGCCCTGGCCTCTGGCTCCAGGAGCAGCAGGAGCAGCAGGGCCGCCGCCCTCCGAGGCTGGAGGCTCCTGGCTCCCAGTCTTCTCCACGCGGGGCTCCGCCCGCGCTCCCACGAGCGCTCCCGCCTGCACTACCGCTCCCCCTACCGCCAATGCCTTGGCTACCCCGTCGCAGGCGCCAGGCAGCAGCATGGCCCCGGTCGGGGGCTGAGGTGGGCGTCAGTCCCTGGCTGGCCCAGACACTTGGGGGCTTGGGGCGGCAGGCGGGCTGGGAGCCAACTCACAGCACCGCTGCAGCCTCAGCTGTGTCCCTCGCCGGGCTCCGGCCCCGGCCCACGCGCATGCGCGCACTCGTGCGCGCGCTCCCGCACACCTGCTTGGGCCCAGGATCCGAGCCGCCCCATCCCCCCACCCCCACCCCCCCCCGCCAGGGGACACAGCTCCTGGGCGCCAGGGTCTGCACCACCGCACCTCCCTGTGCCCACCAGATGCTCTGACCCACTGCCCGCCAGCCTGACAGCCGGGAGCCAGGCAGAGGGCTCCAGAGACCAGGCCAGTGGGACAGGGACTGGCAGGTGTCTCCTCCCAAGGTGGACACCTCCCTGTCACCCCTCCAGAGACCCAGGAACCTTTTGCAAAGCTGGTTTCCCAGGGAGGTGGCTGGACGTGAACCCAGTGATCCCTCTTGCATCCCAGGCCTCTGTGTTTCTTGGTCACTCTGCCTCACATTCCCGCCAACCGTGGACATCAACAGCCGTGCACCCTCCTCGCTCGTGACCCGTGACCGCAAGGGCAGCCCTAAGGGACAGGGAGACACACTGGGCACACGAGACTCCTTCCACCTCCCTTCTCCTTGAAAGGCCGGTGCTTTTCAGCTCTGCATGCCCTTCCCATGGCCCTACCTGCACTGCACCACCAGCGGTCCCACCCTCAAGTCCACCCTGCCACCGCTGACTGTGGCACGTCCTTCGACTCTGTGGAACCGCCTGTCCACCTCCACTACCTCCCAACCCCCATGTTTTCTTCACAGTGTGCCTCAGATCCCAACTCCTCCGTGCCATTTTTCTTTTCTTGGGTTTCAATTGCTTTTCAACGTTTCTTTCTTTTGCTGAGAGAGAGAGAGAGAGAGAGGCCATCACCCATGCGATTGTGCAGCAAGCATCGACTGAACGTGCAAGGCGTACCAGAGCCTGCTCTGGAGGGCCAGTGTGCAGAGGTGGGCAAGGAAACGTATGTCTGAGGATTCAAGGGGAGCCACAGGACTACCGTCCAGGGTGAGGAGGAGTAGAGAGACCAAGCAGTCAAGGCTTTCGACGAAAGGAGCATCAAGGGCACGAACCTACGCAGCCCTGGAAGGAGAGCAGGGAGTCACGGACATATGGATCATCGAAGGCCAGTCCCAATGGGCAGCCTTCATCACGTGTCCTCACCTGAGGACTTGCAAAGAGGCACCCCCAGACTGGACCTGGTAGAAACAGGACTGACAGCAAAAGCACAACACTGGTCTGTGGACTTCATGGTCATGGGAAGGACACCATCCCACAAGCCCCACCGAGGGACTCTGGACTCTGGCGACTTGGACTTACTGTGGACCCTCAGGACCTGTCAGGACTCTTGCAAGTGCACAAGGGAAGACAAAACTAAGCCACACACCAAGGAGAACGGAGATGCAAAACCTTTCTCCCCCCAGGGGCAACGTCAACGATTCGCATGCTATACAAATGCAAATGCCCTCTGCGAGCATTAGAAAGGTCACCAGTTTTCCGCCTCCTTTATCAGTCTCCTACCACAAGTGCACTAGGGTTCCCTTGGCTCCATAGGGACCATTTGCCTGCATTCTCCGTGGGAGCAGCTTCCTTTCCTACCAGAACCCTCACGTGTGTCTCCCTGTCATGGCACGTACTGATAGATACGAGAATGACGTTTCCCTTTCATTTTGAACATTGTGCTGATGCCTCCCTCCTGGCTCTGCGTCTCCACTGAGAAGACGGTTTGGCTCAGTTTACATGGTGTGTGTGTGCGTGTGTGTGTGTGTGTGTGTGTGTGTGTGTGTGTGTATGTGTTTCTGTGTGTGTATGCACATACATATATATACACATACACGAAAGTGTGTACGTATATGCAGACGTGTATGTGTATGTCCATAGGTATCCACAGGGACACACAAGTAGATAGATGTATATATAAACCTAGCTGTTTTCTCTTTTGAAAAGACACACTGCAAACTCTGTGGGCCGCCTGGATGACTCAGCTGGGTAATGGTCCGACTTCGGGTCACGTCAGGCTCTCAGGCTTCCTGAGCTGAGTCGCGCCTAGTGCTCCGTGCTGACAGCTCAGAGCCTGGAACCTGATTCCCTTCTGGGTTTCCTCTCTCTCTCCCTGCCCCTCCCTCGCTCGTGCTCTCTCTGTCTCTCTCGCTTTCTCTCAGACGTGAACATTAAAAAAGAAACAGAAGCATGTGGCTCTGGATCTCGGCTCACGTCACGATCTCACAGTTTGTGAGGCTGAGCCTCCACAAGGAGCCCCCACCTCAAGATGGGCGCCAACGATGCGGAGCCCGCTGGCCCTCCACTCTCTCTCCCTCCCTGCGTGCCCTATCCCTGCTCACGGGCACACATGCATGCGTCCACTCTCTCTCTGTCTCTCGGAATGAATGAAAGAAACAAAGAACCTCAAATGATAACACTAAAGGAACACCGTCGAGTTCATTACTACAGCGAATGAGTGGCTGTGCCCGTGGCCAGCACCTGCCCTGGGGAACGTTCTATTTCCTATCTGTTCATGTTTCTTCACTCTGGAGACACCGGGAGCCAGAGAGCAAGCCGGTAAGCCAGTGACCGCCAGTGGGGGAGGGGCAGAGAAGCAGAGAGCCAGACACACACAGAATCTGAAAACAGGCTCCAGGGCCTGAGCAGGGGGCACAGAGCCCAGCGCAGGGCTGGAACTCGGGAACCGCGAGGGCGTGACCTGAGCCCGAGTCGGAAGCTCAACCCACTGAACCACCCAGGCGCCCGGGGAAGGTTCCATTCAGGAGTCCACTCCATCCATCCCCGCCCATTTCCGCAAGGTCAGAGCCCTTACAACACATACCACCAGGAAGGATGCTATACAACTGTCCACAACCTGCCCTCTGTCTTCCAAAGAGGCTGCCCTGACGATATCTAGCAAAGAGGGCGCTCTGATCAAAAGGCCCACGGATAAAGGTCACGCCTGCCTACCCACCCTTAGGGCCTGATGACTCCCCAGGTTCCCCTTGCAGCGCACTTTGTCCCATTGGAAACGTCGTGCCTTTGGGTTCCAAGGTGCCCTGCAGCTGAGCGCGGGCCACCGGGAACGACCTCACCGCAGCTACCTACCAGGAGACAGCTTGGCACCCTTCACCCTTCCTGCAGGCCCTGTGCTCAGGGTCTCGGGCCAGCCAGGGCGCAGGACACAAGCAGAGAACGTTAGCATTTGAGGACGCAGAAACGGCCTCGGGGTTCCCCTACTCGGGGACCACGTTCACCACCTGATCGCCGGCGACGTTGGCAACTGGCACACAGGGCGACGGGGAGTGTGGACCGCATGGAATGAGGGCTCTCGGCCGCATCTCCTGCAATTCAGAGGGGCAACTGGCAAAGGTCACCTCAGTCACCAGCTCCCAAGAAGCCTCCCTGCGGAAGGGATGGTGCCATCGACAGCCTGTTCCTCCTTCCAGCCCTGCCTGGGTTTCAGGGGGAGCACAGCACCGGCGGGGGGGGCGGGGGTCCTGGGAAGGTCCAGCTGACCCATGCCCCCCGCTGTGCCGCCACCCTCACTAGGAGCCCCGCGTGTCACTGTCCAAAGTGTCTCAGGCTGGATGTGAAATGGTAGGGTTCCCCGCAGAGAGCGTGACTCAGGCCCTAGAGCCTATTTTGCTGGATTCCCCGTTTGAGGGCACACGCACGTCTCCAAGCCCACCTCTGCTCGCAGGACACGCACGCTAGGTGCAAATGCTTTCCCTGCCTCTCGACAGGCAGCAGTGGGAAAGCCAGCGGTGCAGCACGCTCATGTGGAGCCCGACTGCCTGGCTTCCTGCCTCGAGTCCTCCCGCTTCACAGCAGTGACCCCCGCAACACATTCTTTCACATCTTCCCTTGGAAATACGAACGGGGGACCAGAGTCCTTGCCGAGGTACTCTGTGTCGTCAGCATAGATCTCTCAAGTGCTCAGAACAGTGCCTGGAACAGGCTAAGCGCTCTCCCGAGGTGGGATAAGACCAAGGAGAAAACAAACACGCATAGGCAGTCCCCTCCCTCGTGGCCAGCACCTAGGCAACTGCTGGGGATGGTGAGGCAGGGGAGGGATCCCTTCCTTCCCCCGACGACGACGACGACGACGACGACGACGGTGCCCGGCTCCCCCTCCCTCCTCAGGACTTCCCGCTGGCATCAAGAAAACCTCCCTGCCGGATTCTGGCTGGTGCCGGCTAGGAACCCAGTGCCTCAGGGAGAGGCCCTGGCACATCTCCCTGGATACTTGGACGGGCTTCAGGTCAAAAGACTCTGCCTCCTCACCTATATGGCAACAGGGACTGCACACCCGTGGAGCCGCTTGAGGACTTGCAAAGCATCAAAGGTGTTCGGACCGCAACCAAGTTTCGAGGACACGCACGGCCACTACTTTACCAAGGAAACCTCTCACATGGCGAGCTCATGGATCAATATCCATGCGATGACTTAGGCAGAATCATCACGGTAATCAGGAAGGTAATGATACTCAAGGTCACCATAATCTCCTTCGTTCCAGAGAGACACAACTCACCCCTCGGGGACCAAACACACGCTTAGGAGCCTGAGCGGCTCCAAGGGGCCTACACCACACCATCTTACGGAAAACGTAAAGCACCAGTCAGCTCGAGACGGAAGTGTGGGAAAGCCTCTGCTCTTAGGCCTTTGCTTTCAGTGAGGTCAAGGTGCTGCCTTCAGGATGTTTTCAGCCTTTGAGACACGATTGGAACTCTCTACTGAAATGAGATATTCCCGTGCAACAGAACGCATTCCTTGCAAAGAACTGGGTCCCTGACGCGGTCCGGACTCCACACGGGCCGCAGCACCACACTCACGCGCACACGCTCCCCCCAACAACCGGGGAGAGGTACAACCCATGCAATGAAAGACCGTTTGCCCAAGACCTCATTTCCAAAGGAGGCTGAGAGACGAGCACTGCCTGCTCCAGTACACACGCACTGGTTTCTAGGGACCCGCTGGGCTCCGAGTCACTTCTCCCTCGTGCTGCCTGGTGAGTCCCGGAGGAGATGTGATTGCCCAGGACTGAAACTCTTGAAACACGGAACGAATGCAAGACAGGAGGCGCTCCACGGAAACGGGAAGCACCACGCCCCACGGATAGGAAGAACATAACCCACAAGTCTGCCTTTGACGAGGAGCTTTTCCATCCACCTTCCTCGCCAGAGGGCGAAGAAGACGTTCCCACCCAACATGTCCCAAAGAGAAGACTTTGGACTCCATCCACAACACCCAGTTCTCTTCAGCACACATCTCCAAGTAGGAAAGAGTCTGCACCACCCTCTAAAACACAGAAGCGCCACTTATTCCTGGCTCCCTGGCTCCGAGTTCATTGATGGAATGCACAGTGCCTTCAGAAATGAAGAGCTCAACGGGGACTTGCACTTGCCCTAATCCAGACTCCTACCCCCTAGTCCCATTGACTCCCACGATAGAGGACCCCCTTTCGCCACAAGCGGGGTGAGATCTCCCCCTCCCCATCAGAGGGTGCAACTCTGCCACCAGGGGCGGGGCGGGGCGGGGCGCGGCGGGGCTGGGCAGGGCAGGAGAGCAGGTGTGGAGGGGGGAGGCAGGAGGCCTGTGTTCACCTGCTGCTTCCACTCTCCATCCCTTCAACACCGTCCCCTGCTGGCCTCCAGCAACTCAGGCCCACCACCCTGACTCTCCCTGGAATGTTTCTCTGGACTCTCACGTCCCTTGTACTTCATTTTCACAGGCAGGAATGATTCCTCCTGCTCAAGGCTGCGACTTCCCTGGCCCTGCCTTGACACTTTCCCACAACCGCAGGTCCACGCTTTCCTTCCTTCCATCGTTCCTTCCTTCCTTTGTGCGTTCCCACCTCCACCCACCAACCACCAACCCAGTCAGACCTCCATGGGCACTCAGGGTGCCCCCCCTCTCGACCTGAGCCACTCCCCACCGCCTGAGCCTAACCCCTTACTCGATCTGGGGCCCTCCTCCTCCAGGGAACCGGGGTCCAACCCAGAAAGCCCACTCCTGAGGCCTCCAGACCACAGCCGCAAAGGAGCCCAAGAAGAAGCCCGGAGCACCGGGGGGCGGGGGGGGTGCTCTTGGAAGTGGAAGACAGAGAGGGACAGGAATGAAGGCCACGTGCGACCTTGTCGCGAGGGTCCCTACCTTGGCAGCACCGCGACTGAGGCAGGTCCTGGAGGGAGGCTGTGGGTCTCAGCTGCTCCACCTTTAGGCTTCTCCCAGATGGTCTTTCGGGGGCGCCGGGGTGGGGGCATCGCATCGCGCTCTGCCCCAGCCAGTGCTGGCACTCCACCAGCGCGGCCAAAGACCGAGGCGCCCGGGAAGCGCGTCCCGTGCCCTGGCCTCTGGCTCCAGGAGCAGCAGGAGCAGCAGGGCCGCCGCCCTCCGAGGCTGGAGGCTCCTGGCTCCCAGTCTTCTCCACGCGGGGCTCCGCCCGCGCTCCCACGAGCGCTCCCGCCTGCACTACCGCTCCCCCTACCGCCAATGCCTTGGCTACCCCGTCGCAGGCGCCAGGCAGCAGCATGGCCCCGGTCGGGGGCTGAGGTGGGCGTCAGTCCCTGGCTGGCCCAGACACTTGGGGGCTTGGGGCGGCAGGCGGGCTGGGAGCCAACTCACAGCACCGCTGCAGCCTCAGCTGTGTCCCTCGCCGGGCTCCGGCCCCGGCCCACGCGCATGCGCGCACTCGTGCGCGCGCTCCCGCACACCTGCTTGGGCCCAGGATCCGAGCCGCCCCATCCCCCCACCCCCACCCCCCCCCCGCCAGGGGACACAGCTCCTGGGCGCCAGGGTCTGCACCACCGCACCTCCCTGTGCCCACCAGATGCTCTGACCCACTGCCCGCCAGCCTGACAGCCGGGAGCCAGGCAGAGGGCTCCAGAGACCAGGCCAGTGGGACAGGGACTGGCAGGTGTCTCCTCCCAAGGTGGACACCTCCCTGTCACCCCTCCAGAGACCCAGGAACCTTTTGCAAAGCTGGTTTCCCAGGGAGGTGGCTGGACGTGAACCCAGTGATCCCTCTTGCATCCCAGGCCTCTGTGTTTCTTGGTCACTCTGCCTCACATTCCCGCCAACCGTGGACATCAACAGCCGTGCACCCTCCTCGCTCGTGACCCGTGACCGCAAGGGCAGCCCTAAGGGACAGGGAGACACACTGGGCACACGAGACTCCTTCCACCTCCCTTCTCCTTGAAAGGCCGGTGCTTTTCAGCTCTGCATGCCCTTCCCATGGCCCTACCTGCACTGCACCACCAGCGGTCCCACCCTCAAGTCCACCCTGCCACCGCTGACTGTGGCACGTCCTTCGACTCTGTGGAACCGCCTGTCCACCTCCACTACCTCCCAACCCCCATGTTTTCTTCACAGTGTGCCTCAGATCCCAACTCCTCCGTGCCATTTTTCTTTTCTTGGGTTTCAATTGCTTTTCAACGTTTCTTTCTTTTGCTGAGAGAGAGAGAGAGAGAGAGGCCATCACCCATGCGATTGTGCAGCAAGCATCGACTGAACGTGCAAGGCGTACCAGAGCCTGCTCTGGAGGGCCAGTGTGCAGAGGTGGGCAAGGAAACGTATGTCTGAGGATTCAAGGGGAGCCACAGGACTACCGTCCAGGGTGAGGAGGAGTAGAGAGACCAAGCAGTCAAGGCTTTCGACGAAAGGAGCATCAAGGGCACGAACCTACGCAGCCCTGGAAGGAGAGCAGGGAGTCACGGACATATGGATCATCGAAGGCCAGTCCCAATGGGCAGCCTTCATCACGTGTCCTCACCTGAGGACTTGCAAAGAGGCACCCCCAGACTGGACCTGGTAGAAACAGGACTGACAGCAAAAGCACAACACTGGTCTGTGGACTTCATGGTCATGGGAAGGACACCATCCCACAAGCCCCACCGAGGGACTCTGGACTCTGGCGACTTGGACTTACTGTGGACCCTCAGGACCTGTCAGGACTCTTGCAAGTGCACAAGGGAAGACAAAACTAAGCCACACACCTAGGAGAACGGAGATGCAAAACCTTTCTCCCCCCAGGGGCAACGTCAACGATTCGCATGCTATACAAATGCAAATGCCCTCTGCGAGCATTAGAAAGGTCACCAGTTTTCCGCCTCCTTTATCAGTCTCCTACCACAAGTGCACTAGGGTTCCCTTGGCTCCATAGGGACCATTTGCCTGCATTCTCCGTGGGAGCAGCTTCCTTTCCTACCAGAACCCTCACGTGTGTCTCCCTGTCATGGCACGTACTGATAGATACGAGAATGACGTTTCCCTTTCATTTTGAACATTGTGCTGATGCCTCCCTCCTGGCTCTGCGTCTCCACTGAGAAGACGGTTTGGCTCAGTTTACATGGTGTGTGTGTGCGTGTGTGTGTGTGTGTGTGTGTGTGTGTGTGTGTGTATGTGTTTCTGTGTGTGTATGCACATACATATATATACACACACACGAAAGTGTGTACGTATATGCAGACGTGTATGTGTATGTCCATAGGTATCCACAGGGACACACAGGTAGATAGATGTATATATAAACCTAGCTGTTTTCTCTTTTGAAAAGACACACTGCAAACTCTGTGGGCCGCCTGGATGACTCAGCTGGGTAATGGTCCGACTTCGGGTCACGTCAGGCTCTCAGGCTTCCTGAGCTGAGTCGCGCCTAGTGCTCCGTGCTGACAGCTCAGAGCCTGGAACCTGATTCCCTTCTGGGTTTCCTCTCTCTCTCCCTGCCCCTCCCTCGCTCGTGCTCTCTCTGTCTCTCTCGCTTTCTCTCAGACGTGAACATTAAAAAAGAAACAGAAGCATGTGGCTCTGGATCTCGGCTCACGTCACGATCTCACAGTTTGTGAGGCTGAGCCTCCACAAGGAGCCCCCACCTCAAGATGGGCGCCAACGATGCGGAGCCTGCTGGCCCTCCACTCTCTCTCCCTCCCTGCGTGCCCTATCCCTGCTCACGGGCACACATGCATGCGTCCACTCTCTCTCTGTCTCTCGGAATGAATGAAAGAAACAAAGAACCTCAAATGATAACACTAAAGGAACACCGTCGAGTTCATTACTACAGCGAATGAGTGGCTGTGCCCGTGGCCAGCACCTGCCCTGGGGAACGTTCTATTTCCTATCTGTTCATGTTTCTTCACTCTGGAGACACCGGGAGCCAGAGAGCAAGCCGGTAAGCCAGTGACCGCCAGTGGGGGAGGGGCAGAGAAGCAGAGAGCCAGACACACACAGAATCTGAAAACAGGCTCCAGGGCCTGAGCAGGGGGCACAGAGCCCAGCGCAGGGCTGGAACTCGGGAACCGCGAGGGCGTGACCTGAGCCCGAGTCGGAAGCTCAACCCACTGAACCACCCAGGCGCCCGGGGAAGGTTCCATTCAGGAGTCCACTCCATCCATCCCCGCCCATTTCCGCAAGGTCAGAGCCCTTACGACACATACCACCAGGAAGGATGCTATACAACTGTCCACAACCTGCCCTCTGTCTTCCAAAGAGGCTGCCCTGACGATATCTAGCAAAGAGGGCGCTCTGATCAAAAGGCCCACGGATAAAGGTCACGCCTGCCTACCCACCCTTAGGGCCTGATGACTCCCCAGGTTCCCCTTGCAGCGCACTTTGTCCCATTGGAAACGTCGTGCCTTTGGGTTCCAAGGTGCCCTGCAGCTGAGCGCGGGCCACCGGGAACGACCTCACCGCAGCTACCTACCAGGAGACAGCTTGGCACCCTTCACCCTTCCTGCAGGCCCTGTGCTCAGGGTCTCGGGCCAGCCAGGGCGCAGGACACAAGCAGAGAACGTTAGCATTTGAGGACGCAGAAACGGCCTCGGGGTTCCCCTACTCGGGGACCACGTTCACCACCTGATCGCCGGCGACGTTGGCAACTGGCACACAGGGCGACGGGGAGTGTGGACCGCATGGAATGAGGGCTCTCGGCCGCATCTCCTGCAATTCAGAGGGGCAACTGGCAAAGGTCACCTCAGTCACCAGCTCCCCAGAAGCCTCCCTGCGGAAGGGATGGTGCCATCGACAGCCTGTTCCTCCTTCCAGCCCTGCCTGGGTTTCAGGGGGAGCACAGCACCGGCGGGGGGGGCGGGGGTCCTGGGAAGGTCCAGCTGACCCATGCCCCCCGCTGTGCCGCCACCCTCACTAGGAGCCCCGCGTGTCACTGTCCAAAGTGTCTCAGGCTGGATGTGAAATGGTAGGGTTCCCCGCAGAGAGCGTGACTCAGGCCCTAGAGCCTATTTTGCTGGATTCCCCGTTTGAGGGCACACGCACGTCTCCAAGCCCACCTCTGCTCGCAGGACACGCACGCTAGGTGCAAATGCTTTCCCTGCCTCTCGACAGGCAGCAGTGGGAAAGCCAGCGGTGCAGCACGCTCATGTGGAGCCCGACTGCCTGGCTTCCTGCCTCCCACTTCACAGCAGTGACCCCCGCAACACATTCTTTCACATCTTCCCTTGGAAATACGAACGGGGGACCAGAGTCCTTGCCGAGGTACTCTGTGTCGTCAGCATAGATCTCTCAAGTGCTCAGAACAGTGCCTGGAACAGGCTAAGCGCTCTGCCGAGGTGGGATAAGACCAAGGAGAAAACAAACACGCATAGGCAGTCCCCTCCCTCGTGGCCAGCACCTAGGCAACTGCTGGGGATGGTGAGGCAGGGGAGGGATCCCTTCCTTCCCCCGACGACGACGACGACGACGACGACGACGACGACGGTGCCCGGCTCCCCCTCCCTCCTCAGGACTTCCCGCTGGCATCAAGAAAACCTCCCTGCCGGATTCTGGCTGGTGCCGGCTAGGAACCCAGTGCCTCAGGGAGAGGCCCTGGCACATCTCCCTGGATACTTGGACGGGCTTCAGGTCAAAAGACTCTGCCTCCTCACCTATATGGCAACAGGGACTGCACACCCGTGGAGCCGCTTGAGGACTTGCAAAGCATCAAAGGTGTTCGGACCGCAACCAAGTTTCGAGGACACGCACGGCCACTACTTTACCAAGGAAACCTCTCACATGGCGAGCTCATGGATCAATATCCATGCGATGACTTAGGCAGAATCATCACGGTAATCAGGAAGGTAATGATACTCAAGGTCACCATAATCTCCTTCGTTCCGGAGAGACACAACTCACCCCTCGGGGACCAAACACACGCTTAGGAGCCTGAGCTGCTCCAAGGGGCCTACACCACACCATCTTACGGAAAACGTAAAGCACCAGTCAGCTCGAGACGGGAGTGTGGGAAAGCCTCTGCTCTTAGGCCTTTGCTTTCAGTGAGGTCAAGGTGCTGCCTTCAGGATGTTTTCAGCCTTTGAGACACGATTGGAACTCTCTACTGAAATGAGATATTCCCGTGCAACAGAACGCATTCCTTGCAAAGAACTGGGTCCCTGACGCGGTCCGGACTCCACACGGGCCGCAGCACCACACTCACGCGCACACGCTCCCCCCAACAACCGGGGAGAGGTACAACCCATGCAATGAAAGACCGTTTGCCCAAGACCTCATTTCCAAAGGAGGCCGAGAGACGAGCACTGCCTGCTCCAGTACACACGCACTGGTTTCTAGGGACCCGCTGGGCTCCGAGTCACTTCTCCCTCGTGCTGCCTGGTGAGTCCCGGAGGAGATGTGATTGCCCAGGACTGAAACTCTTGAAACACGGAACGAATGCAAGACAGGAGGCGCTCCACGGAAACGGGAAGCACCACGCCCCACGGATAGGAAGAACATAACCCACAAGTCTGCCTTTGACGAGGAGCTTTTCCATCCACCTTCCTCGCCAGAGGGCGAAGAAGACGTTCCCACCCAACATGTCCCAAAGAGAAGACTTTGGACTCCATCCACAACACCCAGTTCTCTTCAGCACACATCTCCAAGTAGGAAAGAGTCTGCACCACCCTCTAAAACACAGAAGCGCCACTTATTCCTGGCTCCCTGGCTCCGAGTTCATTGATGGAATGCACAGTGCCTTCAGAAATGAAGAGCTCAACGGGGACTTGCACTTGCCCTAATCCAGACTCCTACCCCCTAGTCCCATTGACTCCCACGATAGAGGACCCCCTTTCTCCACAAGCGGGGTGAGATCTCCCCCTCCCCATCAGAGGGTGCAACTCTGCCACCAGGGGCGGGGCGGGGCAGGGCGCGGCGGGGCTGGGCAGGGCAGGAGAGCAGGTGTGGAGGGGGGAGGCAGGAGGCCTGTGTTCACCTGCTGCTTCCACTCTCCATCCCTTCAACACCGTCCCCTGCTGGCCTCCAGCAACTCAGGCCCACCACCCTGACTCTCCCTGGAATGTTTCTCTGGACTCTCACGTCCCTTGTACTTCATTTTCACAGGCAGGAATGATTCCTCCTGCTCAAGGCTGCGACTTCCCTGGCCCTGCCTTGACACTTTCCCACAACCGCAGGTCCACGCTTTCCTTCCTTCCATCGTTCCTTCCTTCCTTTGTGCGCTCCCACCTCCACCCACCAACCACCAACCCAGTCAGACCTCCATGGGCACTCAGGGCACCACCCCTCTCGACCTGAGCCACTCCCCACAGCCTGAGCCTAACCCCTTACTCGATCTGGGGCCCTCCTCCTCCAGGGAACCGGGGTCCAACCCAGAAAGCCCACTCCTGAGGCCTCCAGACCACAGCCGCAAAGGAGCCCAAGAAGAAGCCCGGAGCACCGGGGGGCGGGGGGGGGGTGCTCATGGAAGTGGAAGACAGAGAGGGGCAGGGGGGAAGGCCACGTGCGACCTTGTCGCGAGGGTCCCTACCTTGGCAGCACCGCGACTGAGGCAGGTCCTGGAGGGAGGCTGTGGGTCTCAGCTGCTCCACCTTTAGGCTTCTCCCAGATGGTCTTTCGGGGGCGCCGGGGTGGGGGCATCGCATCGCGCTCTGCCCCAGCCAGTGCTGGCACTCCACCAGCGCGGCCAAAGACCGAGGCGCCCGGGAAGCGCGTCCCGCGCCCTGGCCTCTGGCTCCAGGAGCAGCAGGAGCAGCAGGGCCGCCGCCCTCCGAGGCTGGAGGCTCCTGGCTCCCAGTCTTCTCCACGCGGGGCTCCGCCCGCGCTCCCGCGAGCGCTCCCGCCTGCACTACCGCTCCCCCTACCGCCAATGCCGTGGCGTGGCTACCCCGTCGCAGGCGCCAGGCAGCAGCATGGCCCCGGTCGGGGGCTGAGGTGGGCGTCAGTCCCTGGCTGGCCCAGACACTTGGGGGCTTGGGGCGGCAGGCGGGCTGGGAGCCAACTCACAGCACCGCTGCAGCCTCAGCTGTGTCCCTCGCCGGGCTCCGGCCCCGGCCCACGCGCATGCGCGCACTCGTGCGCGCGCTCCCGCACACCTGCTTGGGCCCAGGATCCAAGCCGCCCCACCCCCCCGCCAGGGGACACAGCTCCTGGGCGCCAGGGTCTGCACCACCGCACCTCCCTGTGCCCACCAGATGCTCTGCCCGACTGCCCGCCAGCCTGACAGCCGGGAGCCAGGCAGAGGGCTCCAGAGACCAGGCCAGTGGGACAGGGACTGGCAGGTGTCTCCTCCCAAGGTGGACACCTCCCTGTCACCCCTCAAGAGACCCAGGAACCTTTTGCAAAGCTGGTTTCCCAGGGAGGTGGCTGGACGTGAACCCAGTGATCCCTCTTGCATCCCAGGCCTCTGTGTTTCTTGGTCACTCTGCCTCACATTCCCGCCAACCGTGGACATCAACAGCCGTGCACCCTCCTCGCTCGTGACCCGTGACCGCAAGGGCAGCCCTAAGGGACAGGGAGACACACTGGGCACACGAGACTCCTTCCACCTCCCTTCTCCTTGAAAGGCCGGTGCTTTTCAGCCCTGCATGCCCTTCCCATGGCCCTACCTGCACTGCACCACCAGCAGTCCCACCCTCAAGTCCACCCTGCCACCGCTGACTGTGGCACGTCCTTCGACTCTGTGGAACCGCCTGTCCACCTCCACTACCTCCCAACCCCCATGTTTTCTTCACAGTGTGCCTCAGATCCCAACTCCTCCGTGCCATTTTTCTTTTCTTGGGTTTCAATTGCTTTGCAACGTTTCTTTCTTTTGCTGAGAGAGAGAGAGAGAGGCCATCACCCATGCGATTGTGCAGCAAGCATCGACTGAACGTGCAAGGCGTACCAGAGCCTGCTCTGGAGGGCCAGTGTGCAGAGGTGGGCAAGGAAACGTATGTCTGAGGATTCAAGGGGAGCCACAGGACTACCGTCCAGGGTGAGGAGGAGTAGAGAGACCAAGCAGTCAAGGCTTTCGACGAAAGGAGCATCAAGGGCACGAACCTACGCAGCCCTGGAAGGAGAGCAGGGAGTCACGGACATATGGATCATCGAAGGCCAGTCCCAATGGGCAGCCTTCATCACGTGTCCTCACCTGAGGACTTGCAAAGAGGCACCCCCAGACTGGACCTGGTAGAAACAGGACTGACAGCAAAAGCACAACACTGGTCTGTGGACTTCATGCTCATGGGAAGGACACCATCCCACAAGCCCCACCGAGGGGCTCTGGACTCTGGCGACTTGGACTTACTGTGGACCCTCAGGACCTGTCAGGACTCTTGCAAGTGCACAAGGGAAGACAAAACTAAGCCACACACCAAGGAGAACGGAGATGCAAAACCTTTCTCCCCCCAGGGGCAACGTCAACGATTCGCATGCTATACAAATGCAAATGCCCTCTGCGAGCATTAGAAAGGTCACCAGTTTTCCGCCTCCTTTATCAGTCTCCTACCACAAGTGCACTAGGGTTCCCTTGGCTCCATAGGGACCATTTGCCTGCATTCTCCGTGGGAGCAGCTTCCTTTCCTACCAGAACCCTCACGTGTGTCTCCCTGTCATGGCACGTACTGATAGATACGAGAATGACGTTTCCCTTTCATTTTGAACATTGTGCTGATGCCTCCCTCCTGGCTCTGCGTCTCCACTGAGAAGACGGTTTGGCTCAGTTTACATGGTGTGTGTGTGCGTGTGTGTGTGCGTGTGTGTGTGTGTGTGTGTGTGTGTATGTGTTTCTGTGTGTGTATGCACATACATATATATACACATACACGAAAGTGTGTACGTATATGCAGACGTGTATGTGTATGTCCATAGGTATCCACAGGGACACACAGGTAGATAGACGTATATATAAACCTAGCTGTTTTCTCTTTTGAAAAGACACACTGCAAACTCTGTGGGCCGCCTGGATGACTCAGCTGGGTAATGGTCCGACTTCGGGTCACGTCAGGCTCTCAGGCTTCCTGAGCTGAGTCGCCTAGTGCTCCGTGCTGACAGCTCAGAGCCTGGAACCTGATTCCCTTCTGGGTTTCCTCTCTCTCTCCCTGCCCCTCCCTCGCTTGTGCTCTCTCTGTCTCTCTCGCTTTCTCTCAGACGTGAACATTAAAAAAGAAACAGAAGCATGTGGCTCTGGATCTCGGCTCACGTCACGATCTCACAGTTTGTGAGGCTGAGCCTCCACAAGGAGCCCCCACCTCAAGATGGGCGCCAACGATGCGGAGCCCGCTGGCCCTCCTCTCTCTCTCCCTCCCTGCGTGCCCTATCCCTGCTCACGGGCACACATGCATGCGTCCACTCTCTCTCTGTCTCTCGGAATGAATGAAAGAAACAAAGAACCTCAAATGATAACACTAAAGGAACACCGTCGAGTTCATTACTACAGCGAATGAGTGGCTGTGCCCGTGGCCAGCACCTGCCCTGGGGAACGTTCTATTTCCTATCTGTTCATGTTTCTTCACTCTGGAGACACCGGGAGCCAGAGAGCAAGCCGGTAAGCCAGTGACCGCCAGTGGGGGAGGGGCAGAGAAGCAGAGAGCCAGACACACACAGAATCTGAAAACAGGCTCCAGGGCCTGAGCAGGGGGCACAGAGCCCAGCGCAGGGCTGGAACTCGGGAACCGCGAGGGCGTGACCTGAGCCCGAGTCGGAAGCTCAACCCACTGAACCACCCAGGCGCCCGGGGAAGGTTCCATTCAGGAGTCCACTCCATCCATCCCCGCCCATTTCCGCAAGGTCAGAGCCCTTACGACACATACCACCAGGAAGGATGCTATACAACTGTCCACAACCTGCCCTCTGTCTTCCAAAGAGGCTGCCCTGACGATATCTAGCAAAGAGGGCGCTCTGATCAAAAGGCCCACGGATAAAGGTCACGCCTGCCTACCCACCCTTAGGGCCTGATGACTCCCCAGGTTCCCCTTGCAGCGCACTTTGTCCCATTGGAAACGTCGTGCCTTTGGGTTCCAAGGTGCCCTGCAGCTGAGCGCGGGCCACCGGGAACGACCTCACCGCAGCTACCTACCAGGAGACAGCTTGGCACCCTTCACCCTTCCTGCAGGCCCTGTGCTCAGGGTCTCGGGCCAGCCAGGGCGCAGGACACAAGCAGAGAACGTTAGCATTTGAGGACGCAGAAACGGCCTCGGGGTTCCCCTACTCGGGGACCACGTTCACCACCTGATCGCCGGCGACGTTGGCAACTGGCACACAGGGCGACGGGGAGTGTGGACCGCATGGAATGAGGGCTCTCGGCCGCATCTCCTGCAATTCAGAGGGGCAACTGGCAAAGGTCACCTCAGTCACCAGCTCCCCAGAAGCCTCCCTGCGGAAGGGATGGTGCCATCGACAGCCTGTTCCTCCTTCCAGCCCTGCCTGGGTTTCAGGGGGAGCACAGCACCGGCGGGGGGGGCGGGGGTCCTGGGAAGGTCCAGCTGACCCATGCCCCCCGCTGTGCCGCCACCCTCACTAGGAGCCCCGCGTGTCACTGTCCAAAGTGTCTCAGGCTGGATGTGAAATGGTAGGGTTCCCCGCAGAGAGCGTGACTCAGGCCCTAGAGCCTATTTTGCTGGATTCCCCGTTTGAGGGCACACGCACGTCTCCAAGCCCACCTCTGCTCGCAGGACACGCACGCTAGGTGCAAATGCTTTCCCTGCCTCTCGACAGGCAGCAGTGGGAAAGCCAGCGGTGCAGCACGCTCATGTGGAGCCCGACTGCCTGGCTTCCTGCCTCCCACTTCACAGCAGTGACCCCCGCAACACATTCTTTCACATCTTCCCTTGGAAATACGAACGGGGGACCAGAGTCCTTGCCGAGGTACTCTGTGTCGTCAGCATAGATCTCTCAAGTGCTCAGAACAGTGCCTGGAACAGGCTAAGCGCTCTCCCGAGGTGGGATAAGACCAAGGAGAAAACAAACACGCATAGGCAGTCCCCTCCCTCGTGGCCAGCACCTAGGCAACTGCTGGGGATGGTGAGGCAGGGGAGGGATCCCTTCCTTCCCCCGACGACAACGACGACGACGACGACGACGGTGCCCGGCTCCCCCTCCCTCCTCAGGACTTCCCGCTGGCATCAAGAAAACCTCCCTGCCGGATTCTGGCTGGTGCCGGCTAGGAACCCAGTGCCTCAGGGAGAGGCCCTGGCACATCTCCCTGGATACTTGGACGGGCTTCAGGTCAAAAGACTCTGCCTCCTCACCTATATGGCAACAGGGACTGCACACCCGTGGAGCCGCTTGAGGACTTGCAAAGCATCAAAGGTGTTCGGACCGCAACCAAGTTTCGAGGACACGCACGGCCACTACTTTACCAAGGAAACCTCTCACATGGCGAGCTCATGGATCAATATCCATGCGATGACTTAGGCAGAATCATCACGGTAATCAGGAAGGTAATGATACTCAAGGTCACCATAATCTCCTTCGTTCCGGAGAGACACAACTCACCCCTCGGGGACCAAACACACGCTTAGGAGCCTGAGCGGCTCCAAGGGGCCTACACCACACCATCTTACGGAAAACGTAAAGCACCAGTCAGCTCGAGACGGAAGTGTGGGAAAGCCTCTGCTCTTAGGCCTTTGCTTTCAGTGAGGTCAAGGTGCTGCCTTCAGGATGTTTTCAGCCTTTGAGACACGATTGGAACTCTCTACTGAAATGAGATATTCCCGTGCAACAGAACGCATTCCTTGCAAAGAACTGGGTCCCTGACGCGGTCCGGACTCCACACGGGCCGCAGCACCACACTCACGCGCACACGCTCCCCCCAACAACCGGGGAGAGGTACAACCCATGCAATGAAAGACCGTTTGCCCAAGACCTCATTTCCAAAGGAGGCTGAGAGACGAGCACTGCCTGCTCCAGTACACACGCACTGGTTTCTAGGGACCCGCTGGGCTCCGAGTCACTTCTCCCTCGTGCTGCCTGGTGAGTCCCGGAGGAGATGTGATTGCCCAGGACTGAAACTCTTGAAACACGGAACGAATGCAAGACAGGAGGCGCTCCACGGAAACGGGAAGCACCACGCCCCACGGATAGGAAGAACATAACCCACAAGTCTGCCTTTGACGAGGAGCTTTTCCATCCACCTTCCTCGCCAGAGGGCGAAGAAGACGTTCCCACCCAACATGTCCCAAAGAGAAGACTTTGGACTCCATCCACAACACCCAGTTCTCTTCAGCACACATCTCCAAGTAGGAAAGAGTCTGCACCACCCTCTAAAACACAGAAGCGCCACTTATTCCTGGCTCCCTGGCTCCGAGTTCATTGATGGAATGCACAGTGCCTTCAGAAATGAAGAGCTCAACGGGGACTTGCACTTGCCCTAATCCAGACTCCTACCCCCTAGTCCCATTGACTCCCACGATAGAGGACCCCCTTTCGCCACAAGCGGGGTGAGATCTCCCCCTCCCCATCAGAGGGTGCAACTCTGCCACCAGGGGCGGGGCGGGGCGGGGCGCGGCGGGGCTGGGCAGGGCAGGAGAGCAGGTGTGGAGGGGGGAGGCAGGAGGCCTGTGTTCACCTGCTGCTTCCACTCTCCATCCCTTCAACACCGTCCCCTGCTGGCCTCCAGCAACTCAGGCCCACCACCCTGACTCTCCCTGGAATGTTTCTCTGGACTCTCACGTCCCTTGTACTTCATTTTCACAGGCAGGAATGATTCCTCCTGCTCAAGGCTGCGACTTCCCTGGCCCTGCCTTGACACTTTCCCACAACCGCAGGTCCACGCTTTCCTTCCTTCCATCGTTCCTTCCTTCCTTTGTGCGTTCCCACCTCCACCCACCAACCACCAACCCAGTCAGACCTCCATGGGCACTCAGGGTGCCCCCCCTCTCGACCTGAGCCACTCCCCACCGCCTGAGCCTAACCCCTTACTCGATCTGGGGCCCTCCTCCTCCAGGGAACCGGGGTCCAACCCAGAAAGCCCACTCCTGAGGCCTCCAGACCACAGCCGCAAAGGAGCCCAAGAAGAAGCCCGGAGCACCGGGGGGCGGGGGGGGTGCTCTTGGAAGTGGAAGACAGAGAGGGACAGGAATGAAGGCCACGTGCGACCTTGTCGCGAGGGTCCCTACCTTGGCAGCACCGCGACTGAGGCAGGTCCTGGAGGGAGGCTGTGGGTCTCAGCTGCTCCACCTTTAGGCTTCTCCCAGATGGTCTTTCGGGGGCGCCGGGGTGGGGGCATCGCATCGCGCTCTGCCCCAGCCAGTGCTGGCACTCCACCAGCGCGGCCAAAGACCGAGGCGCCCGGGAAGCGCGTCCCGTGCCCTGGCCTCTGGCTCCAGGAGCAGCAGGAGCAGCAGGGCCGCCGCCCTCCGAGGCTGGAGGCTCCTGGCTCCCAGTCTTCTCCACGCGGGGCTCCGCCCGCGCTCCCACGAGCGCTCCCGCCTGCACTACCGCTCCCCCTACCGCCAATGCCTTGGCTACCCCGTCGCAGGCGCCAGGCAGCAGCATGGCCCCGGTCGGGGGCTGAGGTGGGCGTCAGTCCCTGGCTGGCCCAGACACTTGGGGGCTTGGGGCGGCAGGCGGGCTGGGAGCCAACTCACAGCACCGCTGCAGCCTCAGCTGTGTCCCTCGCCGGGCTCCGGCCCCGGCCCACGCGCATGCGCGCACTCGTGCGCGCGCTCCCGCACACCTGCTTGGGCCCAGGATCCGAGCCGCCCCATCCCCCCACCCCCACCCCCCCCCGCCAGGGGACACAGCTCCTGGGCGCCAGGGTCTGCACCACCGCACCTCCCTGTGCCCACCAGATGCTCTGACCCACTGCCCGCCAGCCTGACAGCCGGGAGCCAGGCAGAGGGCTCCAGAGACCAGGCCAGTGGGACAGGGACTGGCAGGTGTCTCCTCCCAAGGTGGACACCTCCCTGTCACCCCTCCAGAGACCCAGGAACCTTTTGCAAAGCTGGTTTCCCAGGGAGGTGGCTGGACGTGAACCCAGTGATCCCTCTTGCATCCCAGGCCTCTGTGTTTCTTGGTCACTCTGCCTCACATTCCCGCCAACCGTGGACATCAACAGCCGTGCACCCTCCTCGCTCGTGACCCGTGACCGCAAGGGCAGCCCTAAGGGACAGGGAGACACACTGGGCACACGAGACTCCTTCCACCTCCCTTCTCCTTGAAAGGCCGGTGCTTTTCAGCTCTGCATGCCCTTCCCATGGCCCTACCTGCACTGCACCACCAGCGGTCCCACCCTCAAGTCCACCCTGCCACCGCTGACTGTGGCACGTCCTTCGACTCTGTGGAACCGCCTGTCCACCTCCACTACCTCCCAACCCCCATGTTTTCTTCACAGTGTGCCTCAGATCCCAACTCCTCCGTGCCATTTTTCTTTTCTTGGGTTTCAATTGCTTTTCAACGTTTCTTTCTTTTGCTGAGAGAGAGAGAGAGAGAGAGGCCATCACCCATGCGATTGTGCAGCAAGCATCGACTGAACGTGCAAGGCGTACCAGAGCCTGCTCTGGAGGGCCAGTGTGCAGAGGTGGGCAAGGAAACGTATGTCTGAGGATTCAAGGGGAGCCACAGGACTACCGTCCAGGGTGAGGAGGAGTAGAGAGACCAAGCAGTCAAGGCTTTCGACGAAAGGAGCATCAAGGGCACGAACCTACGCAGCCCTGGAAGGAGAGCAGGGAGTCACGGACATATGGATCATCGAAGGCCAGTCCCAATGGGCAGCCTTCATCACGTGTCCTCACCTGAGGACTTGCAAAGAGGCACCCCCAGACTGGACCTGGTAGAAACAGGACTGACAGCAAAAGCACAACACTGGTCTGTGGACTTCATGGTCATGGGAAGGACACCATCCCACAAGCCCCACCGAGGGACTCTGGACTCTGGCGACTTGGACTTACTGTGGACCCTCAGGACCTGTCAGGACTCTTGCAAGTGCACAAGGGAAGACAAAACTAAGCCACACACCAAGGAGAACGGAGATGCAAAACCTTTCTCCCCCCAGGGGCAACGTCAACGATTCGCATGCTATACAAATGCAAATGCCCTCTGCGAGCATTAGAAAGGTCACCAGTTTTCCGCCTCCTTTATCAGTCTCCTACCACAAGTGCACTAGGGTTCCCTTGGCTCCATAGGGACCATTTGCCTGCATTCTCCGTGGGAGCAGCTTCCTTTCCTACCAGAACCCTCACGTGTGTCTCCCTGTCATGGCACGTACTGATAGATACGAGAATGACGTTTCCCTTTCATTTTGAACATTGTGCTGATGCCTCCCTCCTGGCTCTGCGTCTCCACTGAGAAGACGGTTTGGCTCAGTTTACATGGTGTGTGTGTGCGTGTGTGTGTGTGTGTGTGTGTGTGTGTGTGTGTATGTGTTTCTGTGTGTGTATGCACATACATATATATACACATACACGAAAGTGTGTACGTATATGCAGACGTGTATATGTATGTCCATAGGTATCCACAGGGACACACAAGTAGATAGATGTATATATAAACCTAGCTGTTTTCTCTTTTGAAAAGACACACTGCAAACTCTGTGGGCCGCCTGGATGACTCAGCTGGGTAATGGTCCGACTTCGGGTCACGTCAGGCTCTCAGGCTTCCTGAGCTGAGTCGCGCCTAGTGCTCCGTGCTGACAGCTCAGAGCCTGGAACCTGATTCCCTTCTGGGTTTCCTCTCTCTCTCCCTGCCCCTCCCTCGCTCGTGCTCTCTCTGTCTCTCTCGCTTTCTCTCAGACGTGAACATTAAAAAAGAAACAGAAGCATGTGGCTCTGGATCTCGGCTCACGTCACGATCTCACAGTTTGTGAGGCTGAGCCTCCACAAGGAGCCCCCACCTCAAGATGGGCGCCAACGATGCGGAGCCCGCTGGCCCTCCACTCTCTCTCCCTCCCTGCGTGCCCTATCCCTGCTCACGGGCACACATGCATGCGTCCACTCTCTCTCTGTCTCTCGGAATGAATGAAAGAAACAAAGAACCTCAAATGATAACACTAAAGGAACACCGTCGAGTTCATTACTACAGCGAATGAGTGGCTGTGCCCGTGGCCAGCACCTGCCCTGGGGAACGTTCTATTTCCTATCTGTTCATGTTTCTTCACTCTGGAGACACCGGGAGCCAGAGAGCAAGCCGGTAAGCCAGTGACCGCCAGTGGGGGAGGGGCAGAGAAGCAGAGAGCCAGACACACACAGAATCTGAAAACAGGCTCCAGGGCCTGAGCAGGGGGCACAGAGCCCAGCGCAGGGCTGGAACTCGGGAACCGCGAGGGCGTGACCTGAGCCCGAGTCGGAAGCTCAACCCACTGAACCACCCAGGCGCCCGGGGAAGGTTCCATTCAGGAGTCCACTCCATCCATCCCCGCCCATTTCCGCAAGGTCAGAGCCCTTACAACACATACCACCAGGAAGGATGCTATACAACTGTCCACAACCTGCCCTCTGTCTTCCAAAGAGGCTGCCCTGACGATATCTAGCAAAGAGGGCGCTCTGATCAAAAGGCCCACGGATAAAGGTCACGCCTGCCTACCCACCCTTAGGGCCTGATGACTCCCCAGGTTCCCCTTGCAGCGCACTTTGTCCCATTGGAAACGTCGTGCCTTTGGGTTCCAAGGTGCCCTGCAGCTGAGCGCGGGCCACCGGGAACGACCTCACCGCAGCTACCTACCAGGAGACAGCTTGGCACCCTTCACCCTTCCTGCAGGCCCTGTGCTCAGGGTCTCGGGCCAGCCAGGGCGCAGGACACAAGCAGAGAACGTTAGCATTTGAGGACGCAGAAACGGCCTCGGGGTTCCCCTACTCGGGGACCACGTTCACCACCTGATCGCCGGCGACGTTGGCAACTGGCACACAGGGCGACGGGGAGTGTGGACCGCATGGAATGAGGGCTCTCGGCCGCATCTCCTGCAATTCAGAGGGGCAACTGGCAAAGGTCACCTCAGTCACCAGCTCCCAAGAAGCCTCCCTGCGGAAGGGATGGTGCCATCGACAGCCTGTTCCTCCTTCCAGCCCTGCCTGGGTTTCAGGGGGAGCACAGCACCGGCGGGGGGGGCGGGGGTCCTGGGAAGGTCCAGCTGACCCATGCCCCCCGCTGTGCCGCCACCCTCACTAGGAGCCCCGCGTGTCACTGTCCAAAGTGTCTCAGGCTGGATGTGAAATGGTAGGGTTCCCCGCAGAGAGCGTGACTCAGGCCCTAGAGCCTATTTTGATGGATTCCCCGTTTGAGGGCACACGCACGTCTCCAAGCCCACCTCTGCTCGCAGGACACGCACGCTAGGTGCAAATGCTTTCCCTGCCTCTCGACAGGCAGCAGTGGGAAAGCCAGCGGTGCAGCACGCTCATGTGGAGCCCGACTGCCTGGCTTCCTGCCTCGAGTCCTCCCGCTTCACAGCAGTGACCCCCGCAACACATTCTTTCACATCTTCCCTTGGAAATACGAACGGGGGACCAGAGTCCTTGCCGAGGTACTCTGTGTCGTCAGCATAGATCTCTCAAGTGCTCAGAACAGTGCCTGGAACAGGCTAAGCGCTCTCCCGAGGTGGGATAAGACCAAGGAGAAAACAAACACGCATAGGCAGTCCCCTCCCTCGTGGCCAGCACCTAGGCAACTGCTGGGGATGGTGAGGCAGGGGAGGGATCCCTTCCTTCCCCCGACGACGACGACGACGACGACGACGACGGTGCCCGGCTCCCCCTCCCTCCTCAGGACTTCCCGCTGGCATCAAGAAAACCTCCCTGCCGGATTCTGGCTGGTGCCGGCTAGGAACCCAGTGCCTCAGGGAGAGGCCCTGGCACATCTCCCTGGATACTTGGACGGGCTTCAGGTCAAAAGACTCTGCCTCCTCACCTATATGGCAACAGGGACTGCACACCCGTGGAGCCGCTTGAGGACTTGCAAAGCATCAAAGGTGTTCGGACCGCAACCAAGTTTCGAGGACACGCACGGCCACTACTTTACCAAGGAAACCTCTCACATGGCGAGCTCATGGATCAATATCCATGCGATGACTTAGGCAGAATCATCACGGTAATCAGGAAGGTAATGATACTCAAGGTCACCATAATCTCCTTCGTTCCAGAGAGACACAACTCACCCCTCGGGGACCAAACACACGCTTAGGAGCCTGAGCGGCTCCAAGGGGCCTACACCACACCATCTTACGGAAAACGTAAAGCACCAGTCAGCTCGAGACGGAAGTGTGGGAAAGCCTCTGCTCTTAGGCCTTTGCTTTCAGTGAGGTCAAGGTGCTGCCTTCAGGATGTTTTCAGCCTTTGAGACACGATTGGAACTCTCTACTGAAATGAGATATTCCCGTGCAACAGAACGCATTCCTTGCAAAGAACTGGGTCCCTGACGCGATCCGGACTCCACACGGGCCGCAGCACCACACTCACGCGCACACGCTCCCCCCAACAACCGGGGAGAGGTACAACCCATGCAATGAAAGACCGTTTGCCCAAGACCTCATTTCCAAAGGAGGCTGAGAGACGAGCACTGCCTGCTCCAGTACACACGCACTGGTTTCTAGGGACCCGCTGGGCTCCGAGTCACTTCTCCCTCGTGCTGCCTGGTGAGTCCCGGAGGAGATGTGATTGCCCAGGACTGAAACTCTTGAAACACGGAACGAATGCAAGACAGGAGGCGCTCCACGGAAACGGGAAGCACCACGCCCCACGGATAGGAAGAACATAACCCACAAGTCTGCCTTTGACGAGGAGCTTTTCCATCCACCTTCCTCGCCAGAGGGCGAAGAAGACGTTCCCACCCAACATGTCCCAAAGAGAAGACTTTGGACTCCATCCACAACACCCAGTTCTCTTCAGCACACATCTCCAAGTAGGAAAGAGTCTGCACCACCCTCTAAAACACAGAAGCGCCACTTATTCCTGGCTCCCTGGCTCCGAGTTCATTGATGGAATGCACAGTGCCTTCAGAAATGAAGAGCTCAACGGGGACTTGCACTTGCCCTAATCCAGACTCCTACCCCCTAGTCCCATTGACTCCCACGATAGAGGACCCCCTTTCGCCACAAGCGGGGTGAGATCTCCCCCTCCCCATCAGAGGGTGCAACTCTGCCACCAGGGGCGGGGCGGGGCGGGGCGCGGCGGGGCTGGGCAGGGCAGGAGAGCAGGTGTGGAGGGGGGAGGCAGGAGGCCTGTGTTCACCTGCTGCTTCCACTCTCCATCCCTTCAACACCGTCCCCTGCTGGCCTCCAGCAACTCAGGCCCACCACCCTGACTCTCCCTGGAATGTTTCTCTGGACTCTCACGTCCCTTGTACTTCATTTTCACAGGCAGGAATGATTCCTCCTGCTCAAGGCTGCGACTTCCCTGGCCCTGCCTTGACACTTTCCCACAACCGCAGGTCCACGCTTTCCTTCCTTCCATCGTTCCTTCCTTCCTTTGTGCGTTCCCACCTCCACCCACCAACCACCAACCCAGTCAGACCTCCATGGGCACTCAGGGTGCCCCCCCTCTCGACCTGAGCCACTCCCCACCGCCTGAGCCTAACCCCTTACTCGATCTGGGGCCCTCCTCCTCCAGGGAACCGGGGTCCAACCCAGAAAGCCCACTCCTGAGGCCTCCAGACCACAGCCGCAAAGGAGCCCAAGAAGAAGCCCGGAGCACCGGGGGGCGGGGGGGGTGCTCTTGGAAGTGGAAGACAGAGAGGGACAGGAATGAAGGCCACGTGCGACCTTGTCGCGAGGGTCCCTACCTTGGCAGCACCGCGACTGAGGCAGGTCCTGGAGGGAGGCTGTGGGTCTCAGCTGCTCCACCTTTAGGCTTCTCCCAGATGGTCTTTCGGGGGCGCCGGGGTGGGGGCATCGCATCGCGCTCTGCCCCAGCCAGTGCTGGCACTCCACCAGCGCGGCCAAAGACCGAGGCGCCCGGGAAGCGCGTCCCGTGCCCTGGCCTCTGGCTCCAGGAGCAGCAGGAGCAGCAGGGCCGCCGCCCTCCGAGGCTGGAGGCTCCTGGCTCCCAGTCTTCTCCACGCGGGGCTCCGCCCGCGCTCCCACGAGCGCTCCCGCCTGCACTACCGCTCCCCCTACCGCCAATGCCTTGGCTACCCCGTCGCAGGCGCCAGGCAGCAGCATGGCCCCGGTCGGGGGCTGAGGTGGGCGTCAGTCCCTGGCTGGCCCAGACACTTGGGGGCTTGGGGCGGCAGGCGGGCTGGGAGCCAACTCACAGCACCGCTGCAGCCTCAGCTGTGTCCCTCGCCGGGCTCCGGCCCCGGCCCACGCGCATGCGCGCACTCGTGCGCGCGCTCCCGCACACCTGCTTGGGCCCAGGATCCGAGCCGCCCCATCCCCCCACCCCCACCCCCCCCCCGCCAGGGGACACAGCTCCTGGGCGCCAGGGTCTGCACCACCGCACCTCCCTGTGCCCACCAGATGCTCTGACCCACTGCCCGCCAGCCTGACAGCCGGGAGCCAGGCAGAGGGCTCCAGAGACCAGGCCAGTGGGACAGGGACTGGCAGGTGTCTCCTCCCAAGGTGGACACCTCCCTGTCACCCCTCCAGAGACCCAGGAACCTTTTGCAAAGCTGGTTTCCCAGGGAGGTGGCTGGACGTGAACCCAGTGATCCCTCTTGCATCCCAGGCCTCTGTGTTTCTTGGTCACTCTGCCTCACATTCCCGCCAACCGTGGACATCAACAGCCGTGCACCCTCCTCGCTCGTGACCCGTGACCGCAAGGGCAGCCCTAAGGGACAGGGAGACACACTGGGCACACGAGACTCCTTCCACCTCCCTTCTCCTTGAAAGGCCGGTGCTTTTCAGCTCTGCATGCCCTTCCCATGGCCCTACCTGCACTGCACCACCAGCGGTCCCACCCTCAAGTCCACCCTGCCACCGCTGACTGTGGCACGTCCTTCGACTCTGTGGAACCGCCTGTCCACCTCCACTACCTCCCAACCCCCATGTTTTCTTCACAGTGTGCCTCAGATCCCAACTCCTCCGTGCCATTTTTCTTTTCTTGGGTTTCAATTGCTTTTCAACGTTTCTTTCTTTTGCTGAGAGAGAGAGAGAGAGAGAGGCCATCACCCATGCGATTGTGCAGCAAGCATCGACTGAACGTGCAAGGCGTACCAGAGCCTGCTCTGGAGGGCCAGTGTGCAGAGGTGGGCAAGGAAACGTATGTCTGAGGATTCAAGGGGAGCCACAGGACTACCGTCCAGGGTGAGGAGGAGTAGAGAGACCAAGCAGTCAAGGCTTTCGACGAAAGGAGCATCAAGGGCACGAACCTACGCAGCCCTGGAAGGAGAGCAGGGAGTCACGGACATATGGATCATCGAAGGCCAGTCCCAATGGGCAGCCTTCATCACGTGTCCTCACCTGAGGACTTGCAAAGAGGCACCCCCAGACTGGACCTGGTAGAAACAGGACTGACAGCAAAAGCACAACACTGGTCTGTGGACTTCATGGTCATGGGAAGGACACCATCCCACAAGCCCCACCGAGGGACTCTGGACTCTGGCGACTTGGACTTACTGTGGACCCTCAGGACCTGTCAGGACTCTTGCAAGTGCACAAGGGAAGACAAAACTAAGCCACACACCTAGGAGAACGGAGATGCAAAACCTTTCTCCCCCCAGGGGCAACGTCAACGATTCGCATGCTATACAAATGCAAATGCCCTCTGCAAGCATTAGAAAGGTCACCAGTTTTCCGCCTCCTTTATCAGTCTCCTACCACAAGTGCACTAGGGTTCCCTTGGCTCCATAGGGACCATTTGCCTGCATTCTCCGTGGGAGCAGCTTCCTTTCCTACCAGAACCCTCACGTGTGTCTCCCTGTCATGGCACGTACTGATAGATACGAGAATGACGTTTCCCTTTCATTTTGAACATTGTGCTGATGCCTCCCTCCTGGCTCTGCGTCTCCACTGAGAAGACGGTTTGGCTCAGTTTACATGGTGTGTGTGTGCGTGTGTGTGTGCGTGTGTGTGTGTGTGTGTGTGTATGTGTTTCTGTGTGTGTATGCACATACATATATATACACATACACGAAAGTGTGTACGTATATGCAGACGTGTATGTGTATGTCCATAGGTATCCACAGGGACACACAGGTAGATAGATGTATATATAAACCTAGCTGTTTTCTCTTTTGAAAAGACACACTGCAAACTCTGTGGGTCGCCTGGATGACTCAGCTGGGTAATGGTCCGACTTCGGGTCACGTCAGGCTCTCAGGCTTCCTGAGCTGAGTCGCGCCTAGTGCTCCGTGCTGACAGCTCAGAGCCTGGAACCTGATTCCCTTCTGGGTTTCCTCTCTCTCTCCCTGCCCCTCCCTCGCTCGTGCTCTCTCTGTCTCTCTCGCTTTCTCTCAGACGTGAACATTAAAAAAGAAACAGAAGCATGTGGCTCTGGATCTCGGCTCACGTCACGATCTCACAGTTTGTGAGGCTGAGCCTCCACAAGGAGCCCCCACCTCAAGATGGGCGCCAACGATGCGGAGCCCGCTGGCCCTCCTCTCTCTCTCCCTCCCTGCGTGCCCTATCCCTGCTCACGGGCACACATGCATGCGTCCACTCTCTCTCTGTCTCTCGGAATGAATGAAAGAAACAAAGAACCTCAAATGATAACACTAAAGGAACACCGTCGAGTTCATTACTACAGCGAATGAGTGGCTGTGCCCGTGGCCAGCACCTGCCCTGGGGAACGTTCTATTTCCTATCTGTTCATGTTTCTTCACTCTGGAGACACCGGGAGCCAGAGAGCAAGCCGGTAAGCCAGTGACCGCCAGTGGGGGAGGGGCAGAGAAGCAGAGAGCCAGACACACACAGAATCTGAAAACAGGCTCCAGGGCCTGAGCAGGGGGCACAGAGCCCAGCGCAGGGCTGGAACTCGGGAACCGCGAGGGCGTGACCTGAGCCCAAGTCGGAAGCTCAACCCACTGAACCACCCAGGCGCCCGGGGAAGGTTCCATTCAGGAGTCCACTCCATCCATCCCCGCCCATTTCCGCAAGGTCAGAGCCCTTACAACACATACCACCAGGAAGGATGCTATACAACTGTCCACAACCTGCCCTCTGTCTTCCAAAGAGGCTGCCCTGACGATATCTAGCAAAGAGGGCGCTCTGATCAAAAGGCCCACGGATAAAGGTCACGCCTGCCTACCCACCCTTAGGGCCTGATGACTCCCCAGGTTCCCCTTGCAGCGCACTTTGTCCCATTGGAAACGTCGTGCCTTTGGGTTCCAAGGTGCCCTGCAGCTGAGCGCGGGCCACCGGGAACGACCTCACCGCAGCTACCTACCAGGAGACAGCTTGGCACCCTTCACCCTTCCTGCAGGCCCTGTGCTCAGGGTCTCGGGCCAGCCAGGGCGCAGGACACAAGCAGAGAACGTTAGCATTTGAGGACGCAGAAACGGCCTCGGGGTTCCCCTACTCGGGGACCACGTTCACCACCTGATCGCCGGCGACGTTGGCAACTGGCACACAGGGCGACGGGGAGTGTGGACCGCATGGAATGAGGGCTCTCGGCCGCATCTCCTGCAATTCAGAGGGGCAACTGGCAAAGGTCACCTCAGTCACCAGCTCCCAAGAAGCCTCCCTGCGGAAGGGATGGTGCCATCGACAGCCTGTTCCTCCTTCCAGGCCTGCCTGGGTTTCAGGGGGAGCACAGCACCGGCGGGGGGGGCGGGGGTCCTGGGAAGGTCCAGCTGACCCATGCCCCCCGCTGTGCCGCCACCCTCACTAGGAGCCCCGCGTGTCACTGTCCAAAGTGTCTCAGGCTGGATGTGAAATGGTAGGGTTCCCCGCAGAGAGCGTGACTCAGGCCCTAGAGCCTATTTTGCTGGATTCCCCGTTTGAGGGCACACGCACGTCTCCAAGCCCACCTCTGCTCGCAGGACACGCACGCTAGGTGCAAATGCCTTCCCTGCCTCTCGACAGGCAGCAGTGGGAAAGCCAGCGGTGCAGCACGCTCATGTGGAGCCCGACTGCCTGGCTTCCTGCCTCGAGTCCTCCCGCTTCACAGCAGTGACCCCCGCAACACATTCTTTCACATCTTCCCTTGGAAATACGAACGGGGGACCAGAGTCCTTGCCGAGGTACTCTGTGTCGTCAGCATAGATCTCTCAAGTGCTCAGAACAGTGCCTGGAACAGGCTAAGCGCTCTCCCGAGGTGGGATAAGACCAAGGAGAAAACAAACACGCATAGGCAGTCCCCTCCCTCGTGGCCAGCACCTAGGCAACTGCTGGGGATGGTGAGGCAGGGGAGGGATCCCTTCCTTCCCCCGACGACGACGACGACGACGACGACGACGGTGCCCGGCTCCCCCTCCCTCCTCAGGACTTCCCGCTGGCATCAAGAAAACCTCCCTGCCGGATTCTGGCTGGTGCCGGCTAGGAACCCAGTGCCTCAGGGAGAGGCCCTGGCACATCTCCCTGGATACTTGGACGGGCTTCAGGTCAAAAGACTCTGCCTCCTCACCTATATGGCAACAGGGACTGCACACCCGTGGAGCCGCTTGAGGACTTGCAAAGCATCAAAGGTGTTCGGACCGCAACCAAGTTTCGAGGACACGCACGGCCACTACTTTACCAAGGAAACCTCTCACATGGCGAGCTCATGGATCAATATCCATGCGATGACTTAGGCAGAATCATCACGGTAATCAGGAAGGTAATGATACTCAAGGTCACCATAATCTCCTTCGTTCCGGAGAGACACAACTCACCCCTCGGGGACCAAACACACGCTTAGGAGCCTGAGCTGCTCCAAGGGGCCTACACCACACCATCTTACGGAAAACGTAAAGCACCAGTCAGCTCGAGACGGGAGTGTGGGAAAGCCTCTGCTCTTAGGCCTTTGCTTTCAGTGAGGTCAAGGTGCTGCCTTCAGGATGTTTTCAGCCTTTGAGACACGATTGGAACTCTCTACTGAAATGAGATATTCCCGTGCAACAGAACGCATTCCTTGCAAAGAACTGGGTCCCTGACGCGGTCCGGACTCCACACGGGCCGCAGCACCACACTCACGCGCACACGCTCCCCCCAACAACCGGGGAGAGGTACAACCCATGCAATGAAAGACCGTTTGCCCAAGACCTCATTTCCAAAGGAGGCTGAGAGACGAGCACTGCCTGCTCCAGTACACACGCACTGGTTTCTAGGGACCCGCTGGGCTCCGAGTCACTTCTCCCTCGTGCTGCCTGGTGAGTCCCGGAGGAGATGTGATTGCCCAGGACTGAAACTCTTGAAACACGGAACGAATGCAAGACAGGAGGCGCTCCACGGAAACGGGAAGCACCACGCCCCACGGATAGGAAGAACATAACCCACAAGTCTGCCTTTGACGAGGAGCTTTTCCATCCACCTTCCTCGCCAGAGGGCGAAGAAGACGTTCCCACCCAACATGTCCCAAAGAGAAGACTTTGGACTCCATCCACAACACCCAGTTCTCTTCAGCACACATCTCCAAGTAGGAAAGAGTCTGGACCACCCTCTAAAACACAGAAGCGCCACTTATTCCTGGCTCCCTGGCTCCGAGTTCATTGATGGAATGCACAGTGCCTTCAGAAATGAAGAGCTCAACAGGGACTTGCACTTGCCCTAATCCAGACTCCTACCCCCTAGTCCCATTGACTCCCACGATAGAGGACCCCCTTTCGCCACAAGCGGGGTGAGATCTCCCCCTCCCCATCAGAGGGTGCAACTCTGCCACCAGGGGCGGGGCGGGGCGGGGCGCGGCGGGGCTGGGCAGGGCAGGAGAGCAGGTGTGGAGGGGGGAGGCAGGAGGCCTGTGTTCACCTGCTGCTTCCACTCTCCATCCCTTCAACACCGTCCCCTGCTGGCCTCCAGCAACTCAGGCCCACCACCCTGACTCTCCCTGGAATGTTTCTCTGGACTCTCACGTCCCTTGTACTTCATTTTCACAGGCAGGAATGATTCCTCCTGCTCAAGGCTGCGACTTCCCTGGCCCTGCCTTGACACTTTCCCACAACCGCAGGTCCACGCTTTCCTTCCTTCCATCGTTCCTTCCTTCCTTTGTGCGTTCCCACCTCCACCCACCAACCACCAACCCAGTCAGACCTCCATGGGCACTCAGGGCGCCCCCCCTCTCGACCTGAGCCACTCCCCACCGCCTGAGCCTAACCCCTTACTCGATCTGGGGCCCTCCTCCTCCAGGGAACCGGGGTCCAACCCAGAAAGCCCACTCCTGAGGCCTCCAGACCACAGCCGCAAAGGAGCCCAAGAAGAAGCCCGGAGCACCGGGGGGCGGGGGGGGTGCTCTTGGAAGTGGAAGACAGAGAGGGACAGGGGGGAAGGCCACGTGCGACCTTGTCGCGAGGGTCCCTACCTTGGCAGCACCGCGACTGAGGCAGGTCCTGGAGGGAGGCTGTGGGTCTCAGCTGCTCCACCTTTAGGCTTCTCCCAGATGGTCTTTCGGGGGCGCCGGGGTGGGGGCATCGCATCGCGCTCTGCCCCAGCCAGTGCTGGCACTCCACCAGCGCGGCCAAAGACCGAGGCGCCCGGGAAGCGCGTCCCGTGCCCTGGCCTCTGGCTCCAGGAGCAGCAGGAGCAGCAGGGCCGCCGCCCTCCGAGGCTGGAGGCTCCTGGCTCCCAGTCTTCTCCACGCGGGGCTCCGCCCGCGCTCCCACGAGCGCTCCCGCCTGCACTACCGCTCCCCCTACCGCCAATGCCTTGGCTACCCCGTCGCAGGCGCCAGGCAGCAGCATGGCCCCGGTCGGGGGCTGAGGTGGGCGTCAGTCCCTGGCTGGCCCAGACACTTGGGGGCTTGGGGCGGCAGGCGGGCTGGGAGCCAACTCACAGCACCGCTGCAGCCTCAGCTGTGTCCCTCGCCGGGCTCCGGCCCCGGCCCACGCGCATGCGCGCACTCGTGCGCGCGCTCCCGCACACCTGCTTGGGCCCAGGATCCGAGCCGCCCCATCCCCCCACCCCCACCCCCCCCCCCGCCAGGGGACACAGCTCCTGGGCGCCAGGGTCTGCACCACCGCACCTCCCTGTGCCCACCAGATGCTCTGACCCACTGCCCGCCAGCCTGACAGCCGGGAGCCAGGCAGAGGGCTCCAGAGACCAGGCCAGTGGGACAGGGACTGGCAGGTGTCTCCTCCCAAGGTGGACACCTCCCTGTCACCCCTCCAGAGACCCAGGAACCTTTTGCAAAGCTGGTTTCCCAGGGAGGTGGCTGGACGTGAACCCAGTGATCCCTCTTGCATCCCAGGCCTCTGTGTTTCTTGGTCACTCTGCCTCACATTCCCGCCAACCGTGGACACCAACAGCCGTGCACCCTCCTCGCTCGTGACCCGTGACCGCAAGGGCAGCCCTAAGGGACAGGGAGACACACTGGGCACACGAGACTCCTTCCACCTCCCTTCTCCTTGAAAGGCCGGTGCTTTTCAGCTCTGCATGCCCTTCCCATGGCCCTACCTGCACTGCACCACCAGCGGTCCCACCCTCAAGTCCACCCTGCCACCGCTGACTGTGGCACGTCCTTCGACTCTGTGGAACCGCCTGTCCACCTCCACTACCTCCCAACCCCCATGTTTTCTTCACCGTGTGCCTCAGATCCCAACTCCTCCGTGCCATTTTTCTTTTCTTGGGTTTCAATTGCTTTTCAACGTTTCTTTCTTTTGCTGAGAGAGAGAGAGAGAGAGAGGCCATCACCCATGCGATTGTGCAGCAAGCATCGACTGAACGTGCAAGGCGTACCAGAGCCTGCTCTGGAGGGCCAGTGTGCAGAGGTGGGCAAGGAAACGTATGTCTGAGGATTCAAGGGGAGCCACAGGACTACCGTCCAGGGTGAGGAGGAGTAGAGAGACCAAGCAGTCAAGGCTTTCGACGAAAGGAGCATCAAGGGCACGAACCTACGCAGCCCTGGAAGGAGAGCAGGGAGTCACGGACATATGGATCATCGAAGGCCAGTCCCAATGGGCAGCCTTCATCACGTGTCCTCACCTGAGGACTTGCAAAGAGGCACCCCCAGACTGGACCTGGTAGAAACAGGACTGACAGCAAAAGCACAACACTGGTCTGTGGACTTCATGCTCATGGGAAGGACACCATCCCACAAGCCCCACCGAGGGACTCTGGACTCTGGCGACTTGGACTTACTGTGGACCCTCAGGACCTGTCAGGACTCTTGCAAGTGCACAAGGGAAGACAAAACTAAGCCACACACCTAGGAGAACGGAGATGCAAAACCTTTCTCCCCCCAGGGGCAACGTCAACGATTCGCATGCTATACAAATGCAAATGCCCTCTGCGAGCATTAGAAAGGTCACCAGTTTTCCGCCTCCTTTATCAGTCTCCTACCACAAGTGCACTAGGGTTCCCTTGGCTCCATAGGGACCATTTGCCTGCATTCTCCGTGGGAGCAGCTTCCTTTCCTACCAGAACCCTCACGTGTGTCTCCCTGTCATGGCACGTACTGATAGATACGAGAATGACGTTTCCCTTTCATTTTGAACATTGTGCTGATGCCTCCCTCCTGGCTCTGCGTCTCCACTGAGAAGACGGTTTGGCTCAGTTTACATGGTGTGTGTGTGCGTGTGTGTGTGTGTGTGTGTGTGTGTATGTGTTTCTGTGTGTGTATGCACATACATATATATACACACACACGAAAGTGTGTACGTATATGCAGACGTGTATGTGTATGTCCATAGGTATCCACAGGGACACACAGGTAGATAGATGTATATATAAACCTAGCTGTTTTCTCTTTTGAAAAGACACACTGCAAACTCTGTGGGCCGCCTGGATGACTCAGCTGGGTAATGGTCCGACTTCGGGTCACGTCAGGCTCTCAGGCTTCCTGAGCTGAGTCGCGCCTAGTGCTCCGTGCTGACAGCTCAGAGCCTGGAACCTGATTCCCTTCTGGGTTTCCTCTCTCTCTCCCTGCCCCTCCCTCGCTCGTGCTCTCTCTGTCTCTCTCGCTTTCTCTCAGACGTGAACATTAAAAAAGAAACAGAAGCATGTGGCTCTGGATCTCGGCTCACGTCACGATCTCACAGTTTGTGAGGCTGAGCCTCCACAAGGAGCCCCCACCTCAAGATGGGCGCCAACGATGCGGAGCCCGCTGGCCCTCCTCTCTCTCTCCCTCCCTGCGTGCCCTATCCCTGCTCACGGGCACACATGCATGCGTCCACTCTCTCTCTGTCTCTCGGAATGAATGAAAGAAACAAAGAACCTCAAATGATAACACTAAAGGAACACCGTCGAGTTCATTACTACAGCGAATGAGTGGCTGTGCCCGTGGCCAGCACCTGCAGTGGGGAACGTTCTATTTCCTATCTGTTCATGTTTCTTCACTCTGGAGACACCGGGAGCCAGAGAGCAAGCCGGTAAGCCAGTGACTGCCAGTGGGGGAGGGGCAGAGAAGCAGAGAGCCAGACACACACAGAATCTGAAAACAGGCTCCAGGGCCTGAGCAGGGGGCACAGAGCCCAGCGCAGGGCTGGAACTCGGGAACCGCGAGGGCGTGACCTGAGCCCAAGTCGGAAGCTCAACCCACTGAACCACCCAGGCGCCCGGGGAAGGTTCCATTCAGGAGTCCACTCCATCCATCCCCGCCCATTTCCGCAAGGTCAGAGCCCTTACAACACATACCACCAGGAAGGATGCTATACAACTGTCCACAACCTGCCCTCTGTCTTCCAAAGAGGCTGCCCTGACGATATCTAGCAAAGAGGGCGCTCTGATCAAAAGGCCCACGGATAAAGGTCACGCCTGCCTACCTACCCTTAGGGCCTGATGACTCCCCAGGTTCCCCTTGCAGCGCACTTTGTCCCATTGGAAACGTCGTGCCTTTGGGTTCCAAGGTGCCCTGCAGCTGAGCGCAGGCCACCGGGAACGACCTCACCGCAGCTACCTACCAGGAGACAGCTTGGCACCCTTCACCCTTCCTGCAGGCCCTGTGCTCAGGGTCTCGGGCCAGCCAGGGCGCAGGACACAAGCAGAGAACGTTAGCATTTGAGGACGCAGAAACGGCCTCGGGGTTCCCCTACTCGGGGACCACGTTCACCACCTGATCGCCGGCGACGTTGGCAACTGGCACACAGGGCGACGGGGAGTGTGGACCGCATGGAATGAGGGCTCTCGGACGCATCTCCTGCAATTCAGAGGGGCAACTGGCAAAGGTCACCTCAGTCACCAGCTCCCCAGAAGCCTCCCTGCGGAAGGGATGGTGCCATCGACAGCCTGTTCCTCCTTCCAGCCCTGCCTGGGTTTCAGGGGGAGCACAGCACCGGCGGGGGGGGGCGGGGGTCCTGGGAAGGTCCAGCTGACCCATGCCCCCCGCTGTGCCGCCACCCTCACTAGGAGCCCCGCGTGTCACTGTCCAAAGTGTCTCAGGCTGGATGTGAAATGGTAGGGTTCCCCGCAGAGAGCGTGACTCAGGCCCTAGAGCCTATTTTGCTGGATTCCCCGTTTGAGGGCACACGCACGTCTCCAAGCCCACCTCTGCTCGCAGGACACGCACGCTAGGTGCAAATGCTTTCCCTGCCTCTCGACAGGCAGCAGTGGGAAAGCCAGCGGTGCAGCACGCTCATGTGGAGCCCGACTGCCTGGCTTCCTGCCTCGAGTCCTCCCGCTTCACAGCAGTGACCCCCGCAACACATTCTTTCACATCTTCCCTTGGAAATACGAACGGGGGACCAGAGTCCTTGCCGAGGTACTCTGTGTCGTCAGCATAGATCTCTCAAGTGCTCAGAACAGTGCCTGGAACAGGCTAAGCGCTCTGCCGAGGTGGGATAAGACCAAGGAGAAAACAAACACGCATAGGCAGTCCCCTCCCTCGTGGCCAGCACCTAGGCAACTGCTGGGGATGGTGAGGCAGGGGAGGGATCCCTTCCTTCCCCCGACGACGACGACGACGACGACGACGACGGTGCCCGGCTCCCCCTCCCTCCTCAGGACTTCCCGCTGGCATCAAGAAAACCTCCCTGCCGGATTCTGGCTGGTGCCGGCTAGGAACCCAGTGCCTCAGGGAGAGGCCCTGGCACATCTCCCTGGATACTTGGACGGGCTTCAGGTCAAAAGACTCTGCCTCCTCACCTATATGGCAACAGGGACTGCACACCCGTGGAGCCGCTTGAGGACTTGCAAAGCATCAAAGGTGTTCGGACCGCAACCAAGTTTCGAGGACACGCACGGCCACTACTTTACCAAGGAAACCTCTCACATGGCGAGCTCATGGATCAATATCCATGCGATGACTTAGGCAGAATCATCACGGTAATCAGGAAGGTAATGATACTCAAGGTCACCATAATCTCCTTCGTTCCGGAGAGACACAACTCACCCCTCGGGGACCAAACACACGCTTAGGAGCCTGAGCTGCTCCAAGGGGCCTACACCACACCATCTTACGGAAAACGTAAAGCACCAGTCAGCTCGAGACGGGAGTGTGGGAAAGCCTCTGCTCTTAGGCCTTTGCTTTCAGTGAGGTCAAGGTGCTGCCTTCAGGATGTTTTCAGCCTTTGAGACACGATTGGAACTCTCTACTGAAATGAGATATTCCCGTGCAACAGAACGCATTCCTTGCAAAGAACTGGGTCCCTGACGCGGTCCGGACTCCACACGGGCCGCAGCACCACACTCACGCGCACACGCTCCCCCCAACAACCGGGGAGAGGTACAACCCATGCAATGAAAGACCGTTTGCCCAAGACCTCATTTCCAAAGGAGGCCGAGAGACGAGCACTGCCTGCTCCAGTACACACGCACTGGTTTCTAGGGACCCGCTGGGCTCCGAGTCACTTCTCCCTCGTGCTGCCTGGTGAGTCCCGGAGGAGATGTGATTGCCCAGGACTGAAACTCTTGAAACACGGAACGAATGCAAGACAGGAGGCGCTCCACGGAAACGGGAAGCACCACGCCCCACGGATAGGAAGAACATAACCCACAAGTCTGCCTTTGACGAGGAGCTTTTCCATCCACCTTCCTCGCCAGAGGGCGAAGAAGACGTTCCCACCCAACATGTCCCAAAGAGAAGACTTTGGACTCCATCCACAACACCCAGTTCTCTTCAGCACACATCTCCAAGTAGGAAAGAGTCTGGACCACCCTCTAAAACACAGAAGCGCCACTTATTCCTGGCTCCCTGGCTCCGAGTTCATTGATGGAATGCACAGAGCCTTCAGAAATGAAGAGCTCACCAGGGACTTGCACTTGCCCTAATCCAGACTCCTACCCCCTAGTCCCATTGACTCCCACGATAGAGGACCCCCTTTCGCCACAAGCGGGGTGAGATCTCCCCCTCCCCATCAGAGGGTGCAACTCTGCCACCAGGGGCGGGGCGGGGCGGGGCGGGGCGGGGCGCGGCGGGGCTGGGCAGGGCAGGAGAGCAGTTGTGGAGGGGGGAGGCAGGAGGCCTGTGTTCACCTGCTGCTTCCACTCTCCATCCCTTCAACACCGTCCCCTGCTGGCCTCCAGCAACTCAGGCCCACCACCCTGACTCTCCCTGGAATGTTTCTCTGGACTCTCACGTCCCTTGTACTTCATTTTCACAGGCAGGAATGATTCCTCCTGCTCAAGGCTGCGACTTCCCTGGCCCTGCCTTGACACTTTCCCACAACCGCAGGTCCACGCTTTCCTTCCTTCGATCGTTCCTTCGTTCCTTTGTGCGTTCCCACCTCCACCCACCAACCACCAACCCAGTCAGACCTCCATGGGCACTCAGGGCGCCCCCCCTCTCGACCTGAGCCACTCCCCACCGCCTGAGCCTAACCCCTTACTCGATCTGGGGCCCTCCTCCTCCAGGGAACCGGGGTCCAACCCAGAAAGCCCACTCCTGAGGCCTCCAGACCACAGCCGCAAAGGAGCCCAAGAAGAAGCCCGGAGCACCGGGGGTGGGGGGGGTGGTGGTGGTGCTCATGGAAGTGGAAGACAGAGAGGGTCAGGGGGGAAGGCCACGTGCGACCTTGTCGCGAGGGTCCCTACCTTGGCAGCACCGCGACTGAGGCAGGTCCTGGAGGGAGGCTGTGGGTCTCAGCTGCTCCACCTTTAGGCTTCTCCCAGATGGTCTTTCGGGGGCGCCGGGGTGGGGGCATCGCATCGCGCTCTGCCCCAGCCAGTGCTGGCACTCCACCAGCGCGGCCAAAGACCTAGGCGCCCGGGAAGCGCGTCCCGCGCCCTGGCCTCTGGCTCCAGGAGCAGCAGGAGCAGCAGGGCCGCCACCCTCCGAGGCTGGAGGCTCCTGGCTCCCAGTCTTCTCCACGCGGAGCTCCGCCCGCGCTCCCGCGAGCGCTCCCGCCTGCACTACCGCTCCCCCTACCGCCAATGCCTTGGCTACCCCGTCGCAGGCGCCAGGCAGCAGCATGGCCCCGGTCGGGGGCTGAGGTGGGCGTCAGTCCCTGGCTGGCCCAGACACTTGGGGGCTTGGAGCGGCAGGCGGGCTGGGAGCCAACTCACAGCACGGCTGCAGCCTCAGCTGTGTCCCTCGCCGGGCTCCGGCCCTGGCCCACGCGCATGCGCGCACTCGTGCGCGCGCTCCAGCACACCTGCTTGGGCCCAGGATCCAAGCAGCCCCATCCCCCCACCCCCACCCCCACCCCCCCGCTAGGGGACACAGCTCCTGGGCGCCAGGGTCTGCACCACCGCACCTCCCTGTGCCCACCAGATGCTCTGACCGACTGCCCGCCAGCCTGACAGCCGGGAGCCAGGCAGAGGGCTCCAGAGACCAGGCCAGTGGGACAGGGACTGGCAGGTGTCTCCTCCCAAGGTGGACACCTCCCTGTCACCCCTCCAGAGACCCAGGAACCTTTTGCAAAGCTGGTTTCCCAGGGAGGTGGCTGGACGTGAACCCAGTGATCCCTCTTGCATCCCAGGCCTCTGTGTTTCTTGGTCACTCTGCCTCACATTCCCGCCAACCGTGGACATCAACAGCCGTGCACCCTCCTCGCTCGTGACCCGTGACCGCAAGGGCAGCCCTAAGGGACAGGGAGACACATTGGGCACACGAGACTCCTTCCAACTCCCTTCTCCTTGAAAGGCCGGTGCTTTTCAGCCCTGCATGCCCTTCCCATGGCCCTACCTGCACTGCACCACCAGCGGTCCTACCCTCAAGTCCACCCTCCCACCGCTGACTGTGGCATGTCCTTCAATTCTGTGGAACCGCCTGTCCACCTCCACTACCTCCCAACCCCCATGTTTTCTTCACAGTGTGCCTCAGATCCCAACTCCTCCGTACCATTTTCCTTTTCTTGCTTTTCATTGCTTTTCAACGTTTCTTTCTTTTGGTGAGAGAGACAGGCCATCACCCATGCGATTGTGTAGCAAGCATCGACTGAACGTGCAAAATGTACCAGACCCTGCTCTGGACGGCGCAGTGTAACTGAACACAGATATATGGAATTCTTTCCATTTAACTGGCTAACTGGGCTGCAGTTTCAATATTCACACTATACTTGCAGTCAGGTGGTTTATGAGCGTTTTCGTACTTGAAAACAATCCATCTTAAGAGGCACTTCATTGACTTCTCAACCACCAGTCGTTTACTTCCTACTGGCCTAGATCTTAATGGAATTTCTTTAAATGTTTTTGAATGGTTATTCATTTTTGAGACAGAGGGAGACAAAGCGTGAGTGGGGGAGGGGCAGAGAGAGAGGGAGACACAGAATCGGAAACAGCCTGTCAGCACAGAGCCCGATGCGGGGCTGGAACCCACGAACCGTGAAATCATGATCTGAGAAGGCGGCGGACACTCAACCCACGGAGCCACCCTGGCGCCCCGATACTCTCATATATCTTAATACTATATGTCTGTAAGCTCACTAATTACAATATTATTGTTTTCCTAATTCTTGTATTTAAAAGTCAATGGTCCTTCACTTCTTAAAGATGTTCAGGGATAGCGATACAACGTCACACTCATTAATACGTAGACATCGCACACAAACACACACGTAGATGTTTACTCTTCTTATTTCCTTCATACACTGTGTCCCAGAGGGAGAATATTTTCCTTCAGCTCAGGAATTACCTTCGTATGTTTTGTGGTGCATATGTAGGGATGCATTTTCTATGGTTTGTGGGACATAGGTTCTCACAGATCACTACGTAAAAATCCTTGCCTTTAAAGCAAGGAATGAGTGAAAAGGTGGATATTTTAGGCACTCTAGACCAGGCTGGTAACATGCTCCCATGTGCATTTCCTTGTTCTCTTTCCCCTTTATCGCCCCTTGTGCTGCTGGTTGTGCAAGTACCTGATATCCTCGGGAGGGAGAAGGGACAAAATGGAGGAACTCTGGAATCCTCAATGACCACATGAAGGACTTTAGTCTCTAATCTAAACACACACCCAGCTCTGTCATGTGAGGAAATCTATGGGGACATGCTTTTTGAAATGTGGCGCGTTCTCTGGTAATTCAGCATAACCTAATACTCGTACGAAATGTTAACCCGCAAGATAACTTAGAGATCAGTCTACATCCATGAAAATTGGCTGTTTCAGTCAGTTGGGCATGAGACTCCTGATCTTGGAGTGTGATTTCACGCCCCAAATTACGACTAGAGTGGACTGAACAGATATACGATAAAGTAAGTATTGGAAAATGACCCAGGTAAATGAGGCTACAATGACTGAGCTGCTAATTGGTGGGTGGGATCCCTTTACCTCCTCAGTCAGCCCCCGGGAATGAGCATCTGAGCATTCACATACTGCCAGTGCTGGTAAGGCAGCCACATCTTCCCCCTAGGAGTTCAAGGACTAGCCAGGAAGACGGAAAGACCATGGAACAAAAATGGGAATGACATGAGCAAGGACTCCAGAGAAAAATTCAAGGCGCGACAATTGGGTCCTGAGCTCCACCAGGGGAGGGTCTGACCTGGCTGTGCTGAGGAAACGTTAATATTTCCTGCCGCAGTGCAAGAACGAGTCAGCCCTGCACTAGTCCGAGGGTATGTAGCCTGGCAGAAGGCACAGTGCGGCGGACACTCGGAGGCAGGGGTCGTTGTTTCAGAGGGGACGTGTGAAAGGAGACCAGGGAGACCGGAAAGAGCTGCGGAGGACAGCAGAGAGGGAGGGTGAGGAGGGCCAGGGCCTGGGGCAGGAGGACGTTGTCACTACTCTGCTCTAATGCCGTGGGACAATATTCCCCCACCCTTAGTGGCTTCCCCATAAACTTGCCACCTCACAGGCCCAGGGGACCAAGAATTCAGCAGGGCTCAGCTGAGGGCTCCTGCCAGAGCCTCTCAGGAGGTTGGGGATGCTGTCATCACTCAGACAGAACCTGCTTCACTCCCCCCGAGCCCACTTCAGGGTGGTGGCAGGATTCAGTCCACATCGAGTGCCTTAGTTCTTCCCTGTCTGTTGTCGTCTCTCAGGGCTAGGCTGTGTGTACCTGTCCGTGTCACGACTCAACACGGGGGTTGGTCCCCACTGTGAGGAGCTGAGAGACAACACAGAGAGTGACAGTGAGCACGTGGCCGTGCCATGCACATTTTATCACCTAAACCTGTTTGGTCTGGGGTCACGGTGCCATCTTCTTTGCAACAGAAATCAAACACTACGTCCATACCACACTCCAGGAAGGAAATCCCACAAGGATGTGTTGATAGGATGTGGGCATCCCAGGGAGCCACTGAGGGGAGGAGAAAGTGAAGACCCGGCCAGGGTCAGTGCCTTGCCCAGAATCACAGACTGGTAGAAAGTCAGAACCAGGCACGACCCCAACTTCATGTCCTCAAAATGGGGTCCTGGATATGACCCAGGATTTCGGAGGGGGTCTGGAAAAGGATGTGTTGCTGTCACTGGGTGCAGACATGGAGGTGGCGTGGGGGTGAGGCTGAAGAGGAGCGTCACAGAAGACGTCCCAGCACGTTCTCCCCTGAGGAGGACCCCCAGGCCAGGGCAACCCACTGAGTGCCACCCTGTCCCCATTGTATGTACCCAGTGGAAAGGCAGGGAATGGCTCGTGGCACACTACTGACAAAGTCTACGTAAATGAGAGTTCTGTCCTACTAGGCCCCAACTCCAATCCCTTCAGTAGGGATTGCTTTAGAAAGTAGAGAACCTAAGCTCCTAGGAAATGTTTGGCCATCCTTCCCTAGGTGGGGATGTGACCTTCTGGGACCCCAGAAAACAAGCACTGGTAAACACACATACACACACACACACTCACGCACGTACGCACACCTGGAAGGACTGTGGGCTGGGATCAGAGGAGCAGCAGAATCAGAGGAGGTGAGAAGTTGAAGTCAATGTGGTTGGATAAACTTCCAACAGGTGACACCGCTGCTCCAATTTCACAGGTATCATCCCACATATGCCTGAGGACATCCTGAGGACACCCTGAGGACATGCTAGAATGATCTCCATTGGGCGGAAAAGACACGGACCATCCCTGAGAAGCACAGTCGCGAATCTGGGACCAGAAAGAGGTAAGAAAGAAGAGTTCTGTCTCAACCCAGATAGGTCTCACAGCTGGGACCCTGGCTGCCCCAGACCTTCCCAGGGGACTGTGGAGAGGGGTGCATTGGTGGAACTGTGTACCGACGTGACATTTCATGGAGAATGGGGGTGAGCAGTCAGCAAAGAGAGGACTATTTGCAAAGGTGTTATCCCAGGAGGGGACTCAGGAGGTGGATCCTGGGCAGTGACATCACTTTGCTCACAATAGGCCCCAGGAAAGCTTGGAACTCCTGTAACCTGGCACCCACGTTCTAGGAAGGTCCCATACCAGGCTCACTTGCCTACAGACACAGAGACTTTAGGATGTTCTCTTGTTGTTTTCCCAGGTACCGGGGCTCTGGATGCCAGAAACCCCAGTGCGCAGGATTACCCAGATGTTGGAGAGGTTTCCTTAACCCACGCTGGCGATGCCTCAGGATGTTTTCCAGGAGGTCACATAAGGTAACACAGAGCAGCCTAGAGCAGGCCAGGTCAGGTCAGGTCACAGCTCGGAGCCTTCCCTGGGCACCCCCATCCCCTCACGTTCAGTTTCGGGAAAGGGGGACGGGGGGGCCGGTCCTCCCCGGGACCGGAGCAGGTTCGATGGCAGTGGACCACCTGGTGGACCCATCATGGCCATGCACATGTCATGCTGGGAAGGAGGGAAAAGGGATCTCTGAGGTGCCATTAACCTGTAACAGGTTGAATCCAAGGCCCTCAAGCCACCTTGCTTCTCCTCCGTGGGGGAGGTGAGTGCACACTGTGGTGTCATATCTGGAATGAATTCATATGGGTCTGAGGACAAGCAAAAGCAAGCAGACACGGCTTTGAGGACTCCTGCCTGCCTGCCCGCCTGCCTGCCTGCTGGGCACTGTCTTTACAGAGCCACGTGCCACAGATGGAGGAGAAGCTGAATGAGAGCCCCTGCTCTACTTCCCTGAAGGAAAGGAGGAAGCCCCATGCCATCAGCAGGAAGCCGCGCTGGCTCAGGGTGAGTGCAGGTACCAGGGAAACCCAACACCCAGGGCCCAGGAAACACACTGCTGCTCCCCTGGTAGCTCTCGGAGACTCCTGGTCCCAGATGAACCTGGAACCCCAGCTGCTCCCCAAACATGCCCGCAGGGCCCCGCCCCTGCCACGGCCAGACACAACGTCACTCTCCACTTATTTGGAGGAAGATCAGAAAAGAGGTGTGAGACCATTTCACGTCCCATTCTGTCTAGAATATATTGGCACTGTTGTACACGTTTCCCCGACGAACGTTCCCAGGTGTCCCGGTTCGCCCGACCATCCTTCCACACCTTCTCCACGTCTGACACACGTTCGTGAGGAGCAGGGAGGTTTTTACCCAAAGGACATGGGGCTCATTGCATTATGTCTAATGCTCTGCACTTTGGTGGCCAAGCAACACGCCCCTGGGGCCCCTCCAGATCAGGAGCAAGGGCCTTACCACCTAGACAACATTCTGGAAATGTGACCACTCACCTCACCCATTCAACCCTTCACAAATGTGGGATTGTGACAGGATTCCCTTCTCTTGCCATGTCACAGTGCTGCACTGAGCATCCTCCATGTCCTATTATCCTGATCCAACCTCTGCCAGGTACTGTCCCTCTCTTCGGATCCCCAGAATGGACTGTGCTGTTAGAAATCACAGGCACACTGCTGTTCATGCGGGGAGGTGCCGTGCACACTCCTCTAACAATCTGACCTGAGATTCTTTTTCCTTGATGGTTTTTTAAAAAAATATATATGAAATTTATTGCCAATTGGTTTCCATACAACACCCAGTGCTCATCCCAACACGTGCCCTCCTCAGTACCCATCACCCACGCTCCCCTCCCTCCCACCCCCCATCAGCTCTCAGTTTGTTCTCAGTTTTTAGGAGTCTCTTATGCTTTGGCTCTCTCCCACTCTAAGCTCTTTTTTTTTTCTTCCCCTCCTCCATGTGTTCCTGTTAAGTTTCTCAGGATCCACAAAAGAGTGGACACATATGGTATCTCTCTTTCCTTGTATGGCTTATTTCACTTAGCATAAACACTCTCCAGTTCCATCCACGTTGCTACAAAGGGCCATATTTCATTCTTTCTCATTGCCACGTAGTACTCCATTGTGTATGTAAGCCACAATTTCTTGATCCACTTATCAGTTGATGGACATTCAGGCTCTTTCCATAATTTGGCTATCGTTGAGAGTGCTGCTATAAACATTGGGGTACAAGTGCCCCTCTGCATCAGCACTCCTGTATCCCTTGGGTAAATTCCTAGCAGTGCTACTGCTGGGTCATAGGGTAGGTCTATTTTTAATTGTTTGGAACCTCCACACTGTTTTCCAGAGCGGCTGCAGCAGTTTGCATTCCCACCAACAGTGCAAGAGGGTTCCCGTTTCTCCACATCCTCTCCAGCATCTATAGTCTCCTGATTTGTTCATTTTGGCCACTCTGACTGGCGTGACGTGATAGCTGAGTGTGGTTTTGATGTGTATTTCCCTGATGGGGAGCGACGTTGAGCATCTTTTCATGTGCCTGTTGGCCATCCGGATGTCTTCTTTAGAGAAGTGTCTATTCATGTTTTCTGCCCACTTCTTCCGTGCATTGTTTGTTTTTCACGCGTGGAGTTTGGCGAGCTCTTTATACATTTTGGATACTAGCCCTTTGTCCGATATGTCATTAGCAAATAGCCTTTCCCAATCCATTGGTTGCCTTTGAGTTTTGTTGGTTGTTTCCTTTACTGTGCAGAACCTTTTTATCTTCATGAGGTCCCAATACTTCATTCTTGCTTTTAATTCCCTCGCCTGTGGGGATGTCGGATCAGAGATCCTAACGTGTTCAGCCATTTCCCACCTCAAATTCTCGTGTGAACGCCAACATCCTTCTTCAGACTCTGGGCACCCAGGTCGGACTCTTGCCACAAGTCACGGACGGCTTGGGGGTTTGGTCTGCATTCTGGACCCCAAGCCTCCTGATGTCCATGGTGCTGTGTCTGACTCTGTGTCCCTCCTGTGTTCTACCTCAGGGTATGAACATCTCACCCATGCCCGACAATGAGAACCGTGAGGAAGGGACCATCGAAGGAGGCTGGATGCTACTGGAACAGCGAGTGGAGCACCTGGTACCTGCTTTCCTGGGTAGAGACCCCTCCTACCTCTTCACATTCTTGAGCACGTACAGAGCTTTTGCTACCACCGAGCAGGTCCTGGAAATACTGTTTATGAGGTGAGCACCCTGCCCTTCACAGCCCAGATTCAGCCCCTGAAAGCTCTGAGTCTCAGGAAAGTCATCAAACGTCCTGGCGTCTCACGTTGTTCCTCTGATCCGGGGGGAAACACTCCAGCTCCTCAGTGGGGGCACGGCAGGGAAAGTCACCCTGGCCTGTGGAAAGCTCTGCTGGCAGGGCTGCGTCTCTGCTGGGTCATCTTTGTCCTCTTGCCCATGATCAACTTTCTGACTCATCCCTCACTGTCGCCAGGTGTTGAGTTGGGCTGTTTTCCCATTGGAAAAGGAGATTGGAGGCTCTATCTGTGTGCCGTGTCTGAGTCCTGGCTCAAACCAGTCAAGGATGCCCAGGATGAGCAGGACGCCCAGACCCACACCAATATGTGTGATGGAGCTGACTGGGGCCCTATCATTCTTCAAACACGCAGGAAGCCCCACTAGGTGCAGGCACTTCTGTAGGAGCTGACTGGGATCCAATGCGCAGAGCGGACAGTACCCTCCCCTCCAGAGCTCCATTCTAGTCAGCAGTCAGTGACTCTGGATAGGACAAGACGTAGCATCCACAGGACAGCTCATATGATGTCCTTCTGGCCTCCTCCAGATACGGATGCTTCCATCCAGAGGCTGAGGAGGATGGCGGACCCGGGGAGCAGGAGAAACTGTGAGTAGGCTGAGCTCAGGCTGGAGGGCCTTCCTTCTCCAAGAGGGCAGTGCTGAGACTGTGCGTGGGAGGGGCTGCAGGACCCAGCATCCCACACGTCTGAGAGTCCTGTGAGAGGGCAAAGTTCTGAGGGCTTTCTCTTGGAAGCAAGGAAAGGGGTTCTGTCCTGTCTGCTAGAGGATGGGCTGTGGGCACAGGGAGGCAGCAGAGAGCGCCAGAGCACCGCGTCAGCCCCTTAGAGAGTCCAACCCCATCCCTTCCCACTCACAGCCTTGCCTAGACCCCCATCAGGGGACCCAGAATAACGGTTTTGGGGAGCATCACGCTCACCACCTTGGGGAACATCCACAGTGCGTGCTTAGCAAGGGTACAGGAGACACAGTGAGGGCTCAAGGAGCACATATCACCCACACGGTGGGAGAACGGTGTCAGCGGGAGGACACCCACATGTGCACTGAGTGCATGAGGCAGCACAGAGGCACAGGTCGTCACGCTGAAGGCATCAGGAGGGTCCCAGCAAGCCCAGGTAAGAGACAGAGTCCTCTTGTCCCGTATTTGCGCAGATTTTCATGGAGCGCTAGGGTATGCAGTGAAGGCACTGGCTCATCCCGACACCACCCCTCCACTCACGCACGGACTTGAATTCCAGTGGGAGGTAGGCAGCGGGACACAGCGAGGAGTCTGGCTGGCTTCCCCAAGAAGGACACAGACGACCACATCATCGGTTAAGGGGTTCCCGTCAAACAGAATCTTGACGGTCCCTCTTCAGTGACCAGGTCTCTCGTAGGCGGGACTGCCAAATCACAGGTGGACAACGGATAGAACCACCCTCTGGACGTCCAGGAGCAGGAGGCAGGGAGGCCAGGTCCCACAGGCCTGTCGTCCTGAGACATCAGTGGGAGGAACACCCCATGGTGATCGTTCTGGCTACTTTTGTATCCCCAGGGCCATCTCCTCCATCCTGGGCACCTGGCTGGATCACTACCCCGAGGAATTTTTCCGGCCTCCAGACTTCACCAGCTTGAAGCTGCTGCGGGCGTATGTAAGGGTCCACATGCCGGGATCCGAGCTGCAGCGCCGCGCCCGCCTTCTCTACTCATGGCGGAAACACCGTGAGCCCAATGAGCCAGAGTCTCTGGGCGAGGAGGACTCTGGGTGGGAGATGTGGGCGTGTGGAGGGGACGGGGTATGCCACAGAGAACATGTTTCCTGAGACTGTAGGTGGGCCAGGCGTAGGGACTCCTCTCAGATCACTGTTCCATTAGCCTGCCGTCTGGGAGATTTCCTCCTGGTGGGTTCTTTGACTCAGATGACAATGTCTGCGGGAGAGGTTTCCTGCCTTGGAATGCCAATCACGGTGATGACACTTTCTGTTCTTGAAGCTTTGGCAGCAGCTCTAGAGCCCCGTCCCGACGTGCCTCGGGAGCAAGCCCCCGCTATCTCTGTGGTGCCCACCGCAGCCTCGCAGCCCAGGCTGCCTGAAGCCACCAGTTCTCCTGGAGCTCAGCGCGTACGAGAATCGGAGACCCTCACTGCAGCGGCCCCACCAGGGCAGGAGGTACCATCAGCTCTGGCTGACACTCAGGAGCTGGAAGAGCCCCCTGCCCCTTTGGTGGCCCCAGAGCATGAGCAGCCCCCAGCCCCAGCCGGCGGGGTCACGGAAGGGCTGCAGCAACCACCTGCTGCACCTGAGCAACCAGCCTCAGCTCCCCAACAGCGGCTCAAGTCGGCTGCAGCCCCACAGGATGAATTCCCTGACCTTGTCATTGCGTTCTTTGTCATTTTAGTATTGGGTATAGAGATATTTAGTGTACTTATGTACTATTGGCTTATACTTCAAACATAAATTAAGTTTCAAAAAATTTAGTCTGATCCTGTGAAATTACAACTTCAAGTGTCAGTACGTACTTTCGCAGGATTTTACACCCGTGACCACTATGTACTCCTAGAACATTTCCATCACAGAGACACGTGGACTACTAATCACCCACGGCTCATTCCCTCACCCCAGTCTCTGCAACCAGCGATCTCGGTTTCTGCTGCTTTAGCTCCTCTGGGATTTCCATGTGTGTGCAAACACACAACATGGCCTCTTGTGTCTGGCTACATGACAGGAGACTGATTAGTAATTGCTTAAATATTCAATGCCACTAATATTTTTTATGACAGAAAAATAGTCCTCAAAGAACAAAGATTAGGTGAAGCCCCCACTTGAAATATCTTCATTATCTGGCATGGGGACCCTCTGAGGTTTGACCCAAGAGCAGAAGCCAGAAGGGAAATGTCTGGACCAGAGCGAATACCTTGAAAATCTTTCATTTTCCTCGACTGGCCGTGGTGATATTAGTCTAACGTGCATATTATAAAAATACCCAAATGAAACCGTCAATATGCCATTTACGCTAATCTCTTAGGCAATAAAGTATAAAGTTCTGGAAGCTTTCCTACAGGTGACATGTATTCAGTAAAATGAAGATTTAAATAATGAGGACAGGCACCAAGGTGGCTCAGTGGGCGAGTTTCCGAGTCGAATATGGCTCAGGTCACAATCTCACGGTTCTTGAGATCAAGTCCCAAGTCAGGCTCTGCAATGACAGCTTGAAGCCATCCCTGGTCAGGATTCCCCTTCTTGCTCTTTCCAAAAAAATAAATAGGAAACAACAAATACATACGGCAAAAAAAAAAAAAAAAATGTATATCCTTTGAAGACATAATGGCCCCCAAGACATGGTGTCATCTTCACACTCCTTTGGCTTTGAGTGCAGCAGGTGACTGTGTTTGTGTTCACGAGTAGTGTGACAGGTTGGGCATCCATCCAGGACTATGGTCTTGTACTATGGGATGTCGCCACAGTGGACAGGCACAGTCCTGTCCCCTTCTGCCTTCTCAGGGGCCACACATCATCCTTTACTCTGTGTCTCCAGAAGCTGAATGACTGGGCCAATTCCAATATTTTCTCTCTCATCACTGTACACAAGGGGACATGTGTACCGAAACTCTCCCTTTCTGTAGGAATGGACCATCGAAGGAGGCTGGATGCTACTGGAACAGCGAGTGGAGCACCTGGTACCTGCTTTCCTGGGTAGAGACCCCTCCTACCTCTTCACATTCTTGAGCACGTACAGAGCTTTTGCTACCACCCAGCAGGTCCTGGAAATACTGTTTATGAGGTGAGCTCCCTGCCCTTCACAGCCCAGATTCAGCCCCTGAAAGCTCTGAGTCTCAGGAAAGTCATCAAACGTCCTGGCGTCTCACATTGTTCCTCTGATCCGGGTGGAAACACTCCAGCTCCTCAGTGGGGGCACGGCAGGGAAAGTCACCCTGGCCTGTGGAAAGCTCTGCTGGCAGGGCTGCGTCTCTGCTGGGTCATCTTTGTCCTCTTGCCCATGATCAACTTTCTGCCTCATCCCTCACTGTCGCCAGGTGTTGAGTTGGGCTGGTTTCCCATTGGAAAAGGAGATTGGAGGCTCTATCTGTGTGCCGTGTCTGAGTCCTGGCTCAAACCAGTCAAGGATGCCCAGGATGAGCAGGACGCCCAGACCCACACCAATATGTGTGACGGAGCTGACTGGGGCCCTATCATTCTTCAAACACGCAGGAAGCCCCACTAGGTGCAGGCACTTCTGTAGGAGCTGACTGGGATCCAATGCGCAGAGCGGACAGTACCCTCCCCTCCAGAGCTCCATTCTAGTCAGCAGTCAGTGACTCTGGATAGGACAAGACGTAGCATCCACAGGACAGCTCATATGATGTCCTTCTGGCCTCCTCCAGATACGGATGCTTCCATCCAGAGGCTGAGGAGGATGGCGGACCCGGGGAGCAGGAGAAACTGTGAGTAGGCTGAGCTCAGGCTGGAGGGCCTTCCTTCTCCAAGAGGGCAGTGCTGAGACTGTGCGTGGGAGGGGCTGCAGGACCCAGCATCCCACACGTCTGAGAGTCCTGTGAGAGGGCAAAGTTCTGAGGGCTTTCTCTTGGAAGCAAGGAAAGGGGTTCTGTCCTGTCTGCTAGAGGATGGGCTGTGGGCACAGGGAGGCAGCAGAGAGCGCCAGAGCACCGCGTCAGCCCCTTAGAGAGTCCAACCCCATCCCTTCCCACTCACAGCCTTGCCTAGACCCCCATCAGGGGACCCAGAATAACGGTTTTGGGGAGCATCACGCTCACCACCTTGGGGAACATCCACAGTGCGTGCTTAGCAAGGGTACAGGAGACACAGTGAGGGCTCAAGGAGCACATATCACCCACACGGTGGGAGAACGGTGTCAGCGGGAGGACACCCACATGTGCACGGAGTGCATGAGGCAGCACAGAGGCACAGGTCGTCACGCTGAAGGCATCAGGAGGGTCCCAGCAAGCCCAGGTAAGAGACAGAGTCCTCTTGTCCCGTATTTGTGCAGATTTTCATGGAGCGCTAGGGTATGCAGTGAAGGCACTGACTCATCCCGACACCACCCCTCCACTCACGCACGGACTGGAATTCCAGTGGGAGGTAGGCAGCGGGACACAGCGAGGAGTCTGGCTGGCTTCCCCAAGAAGGACACAGACGACCACATCATCGGTTAAGGGGTTCCCGTCAAACAGAATCTTGACGGTCCCTCTTCAGTGACCAGGTCTCTCGTAGGCGGGACTGCCAAATCACAGGTGGACAACGGATAGAACCACCCTCTGGACGTCCAGGAGCAGGAGGCAGGGAGGCCAGGTCCCACAGGCCTGTCGTCCTGAGACATCAGTGGGAGGAACACCCCATGGTGATCGTTCTGGCTACTTTTGTATCCCCAGGGCCATCTCCTCCATCCTGGGCACCTGGCTGGATCACTACCCCGAGGAATTTTTCCGGCCTCCAGACTTCACCAGCTTGAAGCTGCTGCGGGCGTATGTAAGGGTCCACATGCCGGGATCCGAGCTGCAGCGCCGCGCCCGCCTTCTCTACTCATGGCGGAAACACCGTGAGCCCAATGAGCCAGAGTCTCTGGGCGAGGAGGACTCTGGGTGGGAGATGTGGGCGTGTGGAGGGGACGGGGTATGCCACAGAGAACATGTTTCCTGAGACTGTAGGTGGGCCAGGCGTAGGGACTCCTCTCAGATCACTGTTCCATTAGCCTGCCGTCTGGGAGATTTCCTCCTGGTGGGTTCTTTGACTCAGATGACAATGTCTGCGGGAGAGGTTTCCTGCCTTGGAATGCCAATCACGGTGATGACACTTTCTATTCTTGAAGCTTTGGCAGCAGCTCTAGAGCCCCGTCCCGACGTGCCTCGGGAGCAAGCCCCCGCTATCTCTGTGGTGCCCACCGCAGCCTCGCAGCCCAGGCTGCCTGAAGCCACCAGTTCTCCTGGAGCTCAGCGCGTACGAGAATCGGAGACCCTCACTGCAGCGGCCCCACCAGGGCAGGAGGTACCATCAGCTCTGGCTGACACTCAGGAGCTGGAAGAGCCCCCTGCCCCTTTGGTGGCCCCAGAGCATGAGCAGCCCCCAGCCCCAGCCGGCGGGGTCACGGAAGGGCTGCAGCAACCACCTGCTGCACCTGAGCAACCAGCCTCAGCTCCCCAACAGCGGCTCAAGTCGGCTGCAGCCCCACAGGATGAATTCCCTGACCTTGTCATTGCGTTCTTTGTCATTTTAGTATTGGGTATAGAGATATTTAGTGTACTTATGTACTATTGGCTTATACTTCAAACATAAATTAAGTTTCAAAAAATTTAGTCTGATCCTGTGAAATTACAACTTCAAGTGTCAGTACGTACTTTCGCAGGATTTTACACCCGTGACCACTATGTACTCCTAGAACATTTCCATCACAGAGACACGTGGACTACTAATCACCCACGGCTCATTCCCTCACCCCAGTCTCTGCAACCAGCGATCTCGGTTTCTGCTGCTTTAGCTCCTCTGGGATTTCCATGTGTGTGCAAACACACAACATGGCCTCTTGTGTCTGGCTACATGACAGGAGACTGATTAATAATTGCTTAAATATTCAATGCCACTAATATTTTTTATGACAGAGGAATAGTCCTCAAAGAACAAAGATTAGGTGAAGCCCCCACTTGAAATATCTTCATTATCTGGCATGGGGACCCTCTGAGGTTTGACCCAAGAGCAGAAGCCAGAAGGGAAATGTCTGGACCAGAGCGAATACCTTGAAAATCTTTCATTGTCCTGGACTGGCCATGGTGATATTGGTCTAACGTGCATATTGTAAAAACACCCAAATGAAACCGTCAATATTCCATTTATACCAATCTATTAGGCAATAAAGTATAAAGTTCTGAAAGGTTTCCTACACGTGCCATGTATTCAGTAAAATGAAGATTTAATAATGAGGACTGGCACCCTGGTTGCTCAATGGGCAAGTTTCCGAGTCGAATTTGCCTCGGGTCATGATCTCACGGTACTTGAGATCAAGTCCCAAGTCAGGCTCTACAATGACAGCCTGAAGCCCTGGTCAGGATTCTTCTTCTCGCTCTCTCCAAATAAATAAATAAATAGGAAACAACAAGTACATACGCAGAAAAACATGTATATTCTATCAAGAAATATTGGCCCAGAAGACACGGTGTCATCTTCACAGTCCTTTGGCTTTGAGTGCAGCAGGTGTCTGTGTTTGTGTTCATGAGTGGTGTGACAGGTTGGGCATCCCTCCAGGACTATGGTCTTGTACTATGGGATGTCCCCACAGTGGACAGGCACAGTCCTGTCCCCTTCTGCATTCTCAGGGGCCACACATCATCCTTTACTCTGTGTCTCCAGAAGCTGAATGACTGGACCGATTCCAATATTTTGACTCTCATCATTGTACAGAAAGGGACATGTGTACCGAAACTCTCCCTTTCTGTAGGCGTGTACACCTAGCACAACTTTGGGGACATAATTTATATGCATTTTTCGGCCGCTGCCTCCAGGTTCCAGTACCTACAGCCTCTTGATTCCGTTGGGGTCTTATGTGAAAAGCAGGGACCCCTGGGACTGAGTGGATCCCTGAAGAATCAGGAGGACAAGCCAGCACTGAGGCCATCAGGGTACCTAGGAGTGACCCATGGGGCAGGAAAGAAACCACACTCCCTCATTCTGACCTCCTGCACAGCATCCCTGCCCCATGTCCTGGAACACACCCATCCAGGCCCCATCCCATGACAAACCCCAACTGCCTGTGCACCTCCTGTTCCATAGCTCTGCTTCTCAGTAGAGCAGCCAGTCCCTGCTTTCAGGCCAGGGGAGGATACAGGCTTGGCCACTGCTGTCTGCTTGCTGGCTCTCCTCCCAGGCTGGGTCGCTGACTCTCAGGAAAGCACCTTAAGTGCAGGTCAGGTCAATGAGTTAAAGACCATGACCTGAGTGTGTTCATCCTGACGACTGAGTGGCAACAGCAAGAACCACTTGGACCTCGGCAAGCCAGAGAGTCCTTTACACAGCACATCAGGAGCTCAAGGAGACTGCAGGATGGAGACTCAGTCAAGGCTTCTGATAGCGAGTCAAGCCCCTCCACCCTTCAGGCTCCTCCAGCAGTGACACCTGGCACCTGCCAGCCCCATCTTTGGGGAGCAGTGTCCCTGTCACGAGCAGCCACACAACACCCTCTGGTGACCGACCACAAGGCACACAGGAATACTGCAGGGCTCCCTGATCTCCCAGCAAAGAAACTGCCATTCCAACCGACACATCCTCAGAGGATTCCAGACAGATCAGACACAACTGTGTAAAATCCAATGTTTTTGAGGTGCCTTTCAGGAAGTCTATGAAAAACATAGGTCTCTTCCCAAATGCAGTATTCTGAGATGAATTCACTGAGTGGTGGAGTCAGGCACTGGGTTCGAGGACAGAAAAGAGAGACAAGGGGCTACCTCCCAAATGCACAGGGCACATTGTGGGAATGTGTTGGGAAGCATATGTCAATGTCACAGCTCTCTGGTTCTGGTTTAAAGAAAACATATATATAAACAAACCTCGTTTATGGACTTGTTGGTGTAAAGGAAACATATATCCAAACAAACCTTGCTTATGGACTTCTTGGATTATATCAACCACAAAACATTTCAGAAAACTTGCATACTCTCACTCCATATATCTTCTTACTCTCATCTAAATTTGATCACATCATCCTATGTTCCCAGCTACTTTTTCACTTATTGGGAGTGCATGATATGCTCTAGAGAGACCGCAGGAACTCCACAACCTTACTGGTAGACCTAATAAATGAATTCCGTCATGTTAAGATACCTATGTCGTTGTACATAACATCCTTCAATTCTATACATGAATAATAAAGTATCGGAGAGGGAAATTAGGAAAATAACTTAAAATCACTGCAAGAGAAGAAAAAACTTAAGAGTAAATTTAGCCTACAAACACCGGGTGGCACAGTCAGTGAAGCATCTGACTTTGGCTAAGGTCGTGATCTCATGATGTTGTTTTGAGCCCTGTGTGGGGCTCTGTGCTGACAACTCAGAGTCTGGAGCCTACTTTAGATTCTGTGTCTCCTTTCTCTCAGTTCTTCCCCACTCATATGCACTCTCTCTGTCTCTCTCTCTTTCTCTGTCCCTCTCTCTCTGTTTGTGCGTGTGTGTGTGTGTGTGTGTGTATGTGTGTGTTTCCATGTATCTCTCTCTGTCAAGAAAAAGATAGAAAACTTCAAAAAGAATACAATGACTTTAACCGTGAAAGAGAAAGACCTTTTTCCTGAAAAGAAGAAATCACTGGAGAAAGAATTTGAAAAGACCGAAATAAGCAGAAAGACATTCTATGCTAGTGGATCCCAAGAATTAAGATAATCAACATGTCCACACTACTTAAAGCCATCTACACATTCCCTAGGTGCAATCCCTATCAACGCTTAAGCACGTTCCCAAAAATAGAATACTTCAAGGTGGACAGAACCACAAAACGCTCTGAATACCAAAGTCATTGTGAGAAGGAAGAAAACAGCTAGAAGCACCATGCTTTCTGATTTGAAACTAGATCAAAGCTACAATAACCCAAGCAGTACACTATTGGGGTAAAGGCAGACACACAGGATACTGGACCAGAACTGAAGGCCCAGGAAGAAACCCACACATATGTAACCAATTAATTCCCAACAAAAGAACCAAGAGTATAACCTGAGGCAAAGGCAGTCTCCTCAACAGGTGGTGTCAGAATCACTGGGCACAGAAAAACAACAGGCGCGGAAAAACAACTTGACACCTATTTAACCCCACACACAAAAACGAAGTTAAAATGTATTACAGACTTGAGACCTGAAACCAGAAAGTCCTGGATAAGACCTTGGGCAGGAGGTGTGGGAAATCGCACAACGATGTCCTGAGTTGGGAGGTTATAGGGAAAGCTTTGCAGAGCAGATCACTGCTCTCTGGCCTTCCTGCAAAGAGCCAGCAGCAGCTCACTTACCTAGTTGGTGTGTATCTGGGGGGCAGGCGAGACTTGGCGGATCTAGTGCATGTGTATCTAGGGGTTGGGTTCTGCGTGGGCTCACCAAGTTCTTGGATCGTGTTGTCACATGGAATATTTTATCCTGTCTAGATATGGTTTGCACAATATCTTCAATACGTTCTTTCTACCATGTGGCCAGCTGACGTGTTGTACATCGTTTGTAGGCTTAATGAATGTGGGAGCCTGGGAGCAGCTCGCGGAGACATCCCTTAAACTCCCTCTCACCTCTCTTGACTTGTGTGGAGTCTGAAGCAATCCTTTCTGCTGTCCTAGGCTTTGCTGGACAAAGCCAAATGCCAAACCCACGACAATGTTCGGATCTCAGTCTTGACTTGAGTTTTGGGATTTGACACCAGAAGACAAAGCTACAAAGGAAAACTAAAGAAGTGGGACTACACGAAACTAAAAAAACAAGTTCTGCACAGCAACAATATCTTTCACAGAATGGGAAGCCAACATAGTGAATGGGAGAAAATACTTGCAAACTACATCCATGGTCAAGGGTTAAAATACAAAAGATATCAAGATCTCCTACAGCGCAACAATGCAAAAGCAAAGAGCAATGACGGATCTGCCAGAGTCCTGAAGAGGCATTCTTCCAATGAAGACATACAGATGGCCACCACATACATGAAGAGAAGTTCCATGTCACTCCACATTAGGGAAATGAAAGTCCAAAGCCAAAGAGGTATCACCTGAAACCTGTCTGAACGGTCTTATCAAAAAGACAAGAAAACACAAGCGTCGGGTACAATGTGGAGGAAAGTGAATCATTGTGCCCTGTGGTGGCATTGGAACTTGGTGCAGAGGCAGTCGCAAACAATGTAAAGTTTCCTCACACAATTCAGAGGAGAACATCCATATCATCCAGCAACTTGCCTCAATTACCCCCCTTGGTACTACTCGGAACACATGAAATCACTCCCAAAAATACCTTCACACCTGTTATTATGCCACAGTGTTTTATAATAGCCTGGAGGGCATGATGCCAAGTGAAAGAACTCACACGGAGAAAAACACATACAGAATGCTCGCACATATATGGGGAATCTGAAACAAAAACTAAGAAAACAAAAAACAAAAATCCTCAAAACAGAAGGAAACAAGCCCATCAATACATAAAGATGATTGCAAAGGTGGGGGGGGGCAGGAAGGAGGGAAATAGGGTAAAGGTCAAAAGACATCACCGAATATAAAAAGACCATGTCACCAGGGAAAGGGAGAGTAAAGGTGACTCAGTATCTCAAATTCTAGCTTCCTCTATTTCAGACACCTTAGTTCAGTCCATTCCATTCACTAGACCTACGTGAATAGTAATGAATTATCAGGTCTTGGCAGTTTTTGCAAGATGAGTTCTTTACTTAGGATTTCGTATCCAAAAGGACAGAGTGCTTAGATTACTAGGTAACTTAGATTTTTCCATTATTTTTATGGTTTCTTGAAGTACCATGATGTCACAAAAACCTCCTTAGATCTAAGTGGACACTTTCATTACTCTAAACATATGTACATAGCACTAAAACAGTACAATGAAGGTAAGGTGCATTGTCCATCGCACAAAAGTGATTGTTTTTCTCCTTGTTGTAGCGAGCGTTTGGTGACAAAAAGGTTCCGGGTATCGAGCTCCTTATCAAATTCCATGCGATGGGTTATGCAGAATATAGTAATCATGGTAATCAAGAAAATAATGATCTTCAAGAGAATCATAATCTCCTGAATTGCTGACAGAGACAACTCACCCCCCGAGGACAAACCAGATGCCTAGGAGCCTGAGCTGCTCCAAGTGGCCTACACCACACCATCTTACTGAAAACATAAAGCACCAGTCAGCTTGATATGTAAGTTTGGGAAAGCCTCCGTTCTCAGACTTTTGCTTTCGGTGAGGTCACGGTACTGCCTGCAGGAAGTTTTCATCCGTTGTAACCGCACTGGGACACACTATTGAAATGAGAATTTCCTATGCAACAAAACTGTGTCTCTGGAAAGAACTGGGACCCTGCCGCGGTCCGGACTAAATACAGGACACGGCACCGCAGACACTTACACACATGCACAAACACAAACGCCAACAACCTGACAGAGGTGGAACCCATGCAATGAAAGAGCGTTTGCTCAAGACCTCATTTCCAAAGGAGGCTGAGAGACCAGCACCGTCTGCTCAGGTACACATGCACTGGTTTCTAGAGACCCGGTGGGCTCAGAGTCACTTCTCCCTCATGCTGCCTGGTGAATCCTGGAGGAGATGTGATTCCTAAGGTCTGAAACTCTTGAAACACAGAACGAATGCAACACAGGAGGCGTTCCACGGACACATGAAGCGCCACGCCCCACGGATATGAAGAACAACACCCAAAGTCTGCCTGGAACGAGGAGCTTTCCATCCACCTTCCTCGCCACAGTGCGAAGAAGACGTTCCCACCCAACATGTCCCAAAGAGAAGACTTTGGACTCCATCCACAACACCCAGTTCTCTTCAGCACACATCTCCAAGTAGGAAAGAGTCTGGACCACCCTCTAAAAGAAAGAAGCGCCACTTATTCCTGGCCCATTGCCTCCGAGGTCATTGATTGAACGCAAATTGCCTTCAGAAATGAAGAGCTCAACAGGGAGTTGCACTAACCCTACCTCAGACCCCAAACGCCAGAGTCCCATTGACTCCCACGATAGAGGACCCCCTTTCGCCACAAGCGGGGTGGGATCTCCCCCTCCCCATCAGAGGGTGCAACTCTGCCACCAGGGGCGGGGCGGGGCTGGGCAGGGAAGGGCAGCTGGTGTGGAGGGGGGAGGCAGGAGGCCTGTGTTCACCTGCTGCTTCCACTCTCAATGGCTTCAACACCTTCCCTGGATGGCCTCCAGGAACTCAGGCCCACCACCCTGACTCTCCCTGGAATGTTTCTCTGGAATCTCAGGTCCCTTGTGCTTCATTTTCACAGGCAGGAATGATTCCTCCTGCTCACGGCTGCGACTTCCCTGGCCCTGCCTTGATATTTTCCCACAACCGCAGGTCCACGCTTTCCTTCGTTCGTTCGTTCGTTCCCACATCCACCCTCCAGCCACCAATCCAGTCTGACCTCCAAGGGCACTCAGGGCGCCCCGCCCTCTCGACCTGCGCCACTCCCCACCACTGGAGCCTAACCCCCTACTCGACCTGGGGTCCTCCTCTTCCAGGGAACCCAGGTCCAACCCAGAAAGCTCACTCCTGAGTCCTCCACACCGCAGCCGCAAAGGAGCCCAAGAAGAAGCCCGGAGCAGGAGGGAGGGGGGATGCGGATGGAAAGGGGAAGACACAGAGGGGCAGGGGGGAAGGCCACATGGGACCTTGTCACTAGGATCCCTACCTTGGCAGCACCGCGACTGAGGCAGGTCCTGGAGGGAGGGTGTGGACCTCAGCTGCTCCACGTTTAGGCTTCTGCCAGATGATCTCTCGGAGGAGCCGGAGGAGCTGGGCGGTGGGGGGATCGCATCGCGCTCTGCCCCTGCCAGTGCTGGCACTCCAGCAGCGCAGCCAAAGACCGAGGCGACCAGGGAGCGCGTCGCGCGCCCTGGCCTCTGGTCCAGGAGCAGCAGGAGCAGCAGGGCTGCCACCCTCTGAGGCTGGAGGCTCCTGGCTCCCAGTCTTATCCACGTGGGGCACGCGAGCTCTACCATTATCCTTAGGGCTACCCCTAGGGCAACCGCCAAGGCTACCGGGTCCAGGCGCCAGGCAGCAGCACGTCCCCGGTCCGGGGAGGGTGGGGTGGGCGTCAGCCCCTGGCTGGCCCAGACACGTAGGGGCTTGGGGCGCCAGGCAGGCTGGGGGCCAGGACGCAGAACACCACTGCAGCCTCACCTGTGCCCCTCACCGGGCTCCGCCCCTGGCCCACGCACATGCGCTCACCCGTGCGCGCTCCCGCACACCTGCTTGGGCCTGGGATCCAGGCCGCCCCATCCCCCATCCCCCCACCCCCGCCCCCCGCAGGGGGCACAGCTCCTGGGCGCCAGGGTCTGCACCACCGCACCTCGCTGCGCCCACCAGATGCTCTGACCCACTGCCCGCCAGCCTGGCAGCCGGGAGCCAGGCAGAGGGCTCCAGAGACCAGGCCAGTGGGACAGGGACTGGCAGGTGTCTCCTCCCAAGGTGGACACCTCCCTGTCACCCCTCCAGAGACCCAGGAAGCTTCTGCAAAGCTGGTTTCCCAGGGAGGTGGCTGGACGTGAACCCAGTGCTCCCTCTTGCATCCTAGGCCTCTACGTTTGTTCTTCACTCTGCCTCCCGTTGCCGCCAACCGAGGACTTCTGCAGCTGTGCACCCTCCTCGCTCGTGACCCGTGACCGCAAGGGCAGCCCTAAGGGACAGGGAGATACACTGGGAACTCGAGACTCCTTCCAACTCCCTTCTCCTTGAAAGGCCGGTGCTTTTCAGCTCTGCATGCCCTTCCCATGGCCCTACCCGGACTGCACCACCATCGGTCCCACCCTCAAATCCACCCTGCCACCTCTGACTATGGCATGTCTTTCAACTCTGTGGAACCATCTTCCCACCTCCACTACCTCCCAACCCCCACGTTTTCTTCACAGTGTGCCTCAGATCCCAACTCCTCCATGCCATTTTTCTTTTCTTGGGTTTCAATTGCTTTTCAAGGTTTCTTTCTTTTGGTGAGAGAGAGAGAGAGGCCATCACCCATGCGATTTTGCAGCAAGCATCGACTGAACGTGCAAGGTGTACCAGACCCTGCTCTGGACGGCGAAGTGTAACTGAACACAGATATATGGAATTCTTTCCATTTAACTGGCTAACTGGGCTGCAGTTTCAATATTCACACTATACTTGCAGTCAGGTGTTTATGAGCGTTTTCGTACTTGAAAACAATCCATCTTAAGAGGCACTTCATTGACTTCTCAACCACCAGTCGTTTACTTCCTACTGGCCTAGATCTTAATGGAATTTCTTTAAATGTTTTTGAATGGTTATTTATTTTTGAGACAGAGGGAGACAAAGCGTGAGTGGGGGAGGGGCAGAGAGAGAGGGAGACACAGAATCGGAAACAGGCTGTCAGCACAGAGCCCGATGCGGGGCTCGAACCCACGAACCGGGAGATCATGTTCTGAGATGAAGGCGGACGCTCAACCCACAGAGCCACCCTGGCCCCCCGATACTCTCATATATCTTAATACTATATGTCTGTAAGCTCACTAATTACAATTTTTTACTTATTGTTTTCCTACTTCTTGTATTTAAAAGTCAATGGTCCTTCACTTCTTAGAGATATTCAGGGATAGCGATACGTCATATTCATTAATATGTAGACATCACACACAAACACACACGTAGATGTTTACTCTTCTTAGTTCCTTCATACAACGTGTCCCGGAGGAAGAATATTTTCCTTCAGCTCAGAAATTAACTTCGTATGTTTTGTGGTGCATATGTAGGGATGCATTTTCTATGGTTTGTGGGACATAGGTTCTCACAGATCACTACGTAAAAATCCTTGCCTTTAAAGCAAGGAATGAGTGAAAAGGTGGATATTTTAGGCACTCTAGACCAGGCTGGTAACATGCTCCCATGTGCATTTCCTTGTTCTCTTTCCCCTTTATCGCCCCTTGTGCTGCTGGTTGTGCAAGTACCTGATATCCTCGGGAGGGAGAAGGGACAAAATGGAGGAACTCTGGAATCCTCAATGACCACATGAAGGACTTTAGTCTCCAATCTAAACACACACCCAGCTCTGTCATGTGAGGAAATCTATGGGGACATGCTTTTTGAAATGTGGCACGTTCTCTGGTAATTCAGCATAACCTACTACACGTACGAAATGTTAACCCGCAAGATAACTTAGAAATCAGTCTAGTTCCATGAAAATTGGCTGTTTCAGTCAGTAGGGCATGAGACTCTTGATCTTGGAGTGTGATTTCACGCCCCAAATTACGACCAGAGTGGACTCAACCGATACACGATAAAGTAAGTATTGAAAAATGACCCAGGTAAATTAGGCTACAATGACTGAGCTGCTAATTGGTGGGTGGGATCCCTTTACCTCCTCAGCCCCCGGGAATGAGCATCTGAGCATTCACATACTGCCAGTGCTGGTAAGGCAGCCACATCTTCCCCCTAGGAGTTCAAGGACTAGCCAGGAAGACGGAAAGACCATGGAACAAAAATGGGAATGACATGAGCAAGGACTCCAGAGAAAAATTCAAGGCGCTACAATTGGGTCCTGAGCTCCACCAGGGGAGGGTCTGACCTGGCTGTGCTGAGGAAACGTTAATATTTCCTGCCGCAGTGCAAGAACGAGTCAGCCCTGCACTAGTCCGAGGGTATGTAGCCTGGCAGAAGGCACAGTGCGGCGGACACTCGGAGGCAGGGGTCGTTGTTTCAGAGGGGACGTGTGAAAGGAGACCAGGGAGACCGGAAAGAGCTGCGGAGGACAGCAGAGAGGGAGGGTGAGGAGGGCCAGGGCCTGGGGCAGGAGGACGTTGTCACTACTCTGCTCTAGTGCCGGGGGACAATATTCCCCCACCCTTAGTGGCTTCCCCATAAACTTGCCACCTCACAGGCCCAGGGGACCAGGAATTCAGCAGGGCTCAGCTGAGGGCTCCTGCCAGAGCCTCTCAGGAGGTTGGGGATGCTGTCATCACTCAGACAGAACCTGCTTCACTCCCCCCGAGCCCACTTCAGGGTGGTGGCAGGATTCAGTCCACATCGAGTGCCTTAGTTCTTCCCTGTCTGTTGTCGTCTCTCAGGGCTAGGCTGTGTGTACCTGTCCGTGTCACGACTCAACACGGGGGTTGGTCCCCACTGTGAGGAGCTGAGAGACAACACAGAGAGTGACAGTGAGCACGTGGCCGTGCCATGCACATTTTATCACCTAAACCTGTTTGGTCTGGGGTCACGGTGCCATCTTCTTTGCAACAGAAATCAAACACTACGTCCATACCACACTCCAGGAAGGAAATCCCACAAGGACGTGTTGACAGGATGTGGGCATCCCAGGGAGCCACTGAGGGGAGGAGAAAGTGAAGACCCTGCCAGGGTCAGTGCCTTGCCCAGAATCACAGACTGGTAGAAAGTCAGAACCAGGCACGACCCCAACTTCATGTCCTCAAAATGGGGTCCTGGATTTGACCCAGGATTTCGGAGGGGGTCTGGAAAAGGATGTGTTGCTGTCACTGGGTGCAGACATGGAGGTGGCGTGGGGGTGAGGCTGAAGAGGAGCGTCACAGAAGACATCCCAGCACGTTCTCCCCTGAGGAGGACCCCCAGGCCAGGGCAACCCACTGAGTGCCACCCTGTCCCCATTGTATGTACCCAGTGGAAAGGCAGGGAATGGCTCGTGGCACACTACTGACAAAGTCTACGTAAATGAGAGTTCTGTCCTACTAGGCCCCAACTCCAATCCCTTCAGTAGGGATTGCTTTAGAAAGTAGAGAACCTAAGCTCCTAGGAAATGTTTGGCCATCCTTCCCTAGGTGGGGATGTGACCTTCTGGGACCCCAGAAAACAAGCACTGGTAAACACACATACACACACACACACACTCACGCACGTACGCACACCTGGAAGGACTGTGGGCTGGGATCAGAGGAGCAGCAGAATCAGAGGAGGTGAGAAGTTGAAGTCAATGTGGTTGGATAAACTTCCAACAGGTGACACCGCTGCTCCAATTTCACAGGTATCATCCCACATATGCCTGAGGACATCCTGAGGACACCCTGAGGACATGCTAGAATGATCTCCATTGGGCGGAAAAGACACGGACCATCCCTGAGAAGCACAGTCGCGAATCTGGGACCAGAAAGAGGTAAGAAAGAAGAGTTCTGTCTCAACCCAGATAGGTCTCACAGCTGGGACCCTGGCTGCCCCAGACCTTCCCAGGGGACTGTGGAGAGGGGTGCATTGGTGGAACTGTGTACCGACGTGACATTTCATGGAGAATGGGGGTGAGCAGTCAGCAAAGAGAGGACTATTTGCAAAGGTGTTATCCCAGGAGGGGACTCAGGAGGTGGATCCTGGGCAGTGACATCACTTTGCTCACAATAGGCCCCAGGAAAGCTTGGAACTCCTGTAACCTGGCACCCACGTTCTAGGAAGGTCCCATACCAGGCTCACTTGCCTACAGACACAGAGACTTTAGGATGTTCTCTTGTTGTTTTCCCAGGTACCGGGGCTCTGGATGCCAGAAACCCCAGTGCACAGGATTACTCAGATGTTGGAGAGGTTTCCTTAACCCACGCTGGCGATGCCTCAGGATGTTTTCCAGGAGGTCACATAAGGTAACACAGAGCAGCCTAGAGCAGGCCAGGTCAGGTCAGGTCACAGCTCGGAGCCTTCCCTGGGCACCCCCATCCCCTCACGTTCAGTTTCGGGAAAGGGGGACAGGGGGGCCGGTCCTCCCCGGGACCGGAGCAGGTTCGATGGCAGTGGACCACCTGGTGGACCCATCATGGCCATGCACATGTCATGCTGGGAAGGAGGGAAAAGGGATCTCTGAGGTGCCATTAACCTGTAACAGGTTGAATCCAAGGCCCTCAAGCCACCTTGCTTCTCCTCCGTGGGGGAGGTGAGTGCACACTGTGGTGTCATATCTGGAATGAATTCATATGGGTCTGAGGACAAGCAAAAGCAAGCAGACACGGCTTTGAGGACTCCTGCCTGCCTGCCCGCCTGCCTGCCTGCTGGGCACTGTCTTTACAGAGCCACGTGCCACAGATGGAGGAGAAGCTGAATGAGAGCCCCTGCTCTACTTCCCTGAAGGAAAGGAGGAAGCCCCATGCCATCAGCAGGAAGCCGCGCTGGCTCAGGGTGAGTGCAGGTACCAGGGAAACCCAACACCCAGGGCCCAGGAAACACACTGCTGCTCCCCTGGTAGCTCTCGGAGACTCCTGGTCCCAGATGAACCTGGAACCCCAGCTGCTCCCCAAACATGCCCGCAGGGCCCCGCCCCTGCCACGGCCAGACACAACGTCACTCTCCACTTATTTGGAGGAAGATCAGAAAAGAGGTGTGAGACCATTTCACGTCCCATTCTGTCTAGAATACATTGGCACTGTTGTACACGTTTCCCCGACGAACGTTCCCAGGTGTCCCGGTTCGCCCGACCATCCTTCCACACCTTCTCCACGTCTGACACACGTTCGTGAGGAGCAGGGAGGTTTTTACCCAAAGGACATGGGGCTCATTGCATTATGTCTAATGCTCTGCACTTTGGTGGCCAAGCAACACGCCCCTGGGGCCCCTCCAGATCAGGAGCAAGGGACTTACCACCAAGACAACATTCTGGAAATGAGACCACTCACCTCACCCATTGAGCCCTTAACAAATGTGGGACTGTGACAGGATTCCCTTCTCTTGCCATGTCACAGTGCTGCACTGAACATCCTCCATGTCCTATTATCCTGATCCAACCTCTGCCAGGTACTGTCCCTCTCTTCGGATCCCCAGAATGCACTGTGCTGTTAGAAATCACAGGGACACTGCTGTTAATGCAGGGAGCTGCTGTCCATACTCATCTAACAATCTGACCTGAGATCCTAATGTGTTCAGTCATTTCCCACCTCAAATTCTCGTGTGAATGCCAAGCTCCTTTTCCTACTCTGGGCACCCACGTCTCAGGCTTGCCACAAGTCACTGGGGTCTGGGGGTTTGGTCTGCATTCTGGACTCCAACCCTTCTGTTGGCCATAGTGCTGTGTCTGATTCTAGGTTCTTCCTGTGTTCGACCTCAGGGTACAAAGGTCACACCCGGGGATGATAATGAGAACTATGTGCGGTGGACCATTGATGCAGGCCTACTGAAGCAGCGAGTGGAACACCTCGTGCCCGCCTTCCTGGGGAGAGACCCCACATATGTCTCCACGTTCTTGGGCACGTATACAACCTTTACTACCACCCAAAAGGTCTTGGAAGTGTTGTTTATGAGGTGAGCACCCTGCCCTTCACAGCCCAGTGTGATTCAGCCCCTTAAAGCTTTGAGTCTAAGGAAAGTCACCAAACGTCCTTCAGTCTCCCTTTGTTCCTCTGATCGGGGTAGAATAACTCCAGGTCCTCAGTGGGGGCACTGCAGGGAAAGTCACCCTGGCCTGTGGAAAGCTCTGCTGGCAGGGCTGCGTCTCTGCTGGGTCATCTTTGTCCTCTTGCCCATGATCAACTTTCTGCCTCATCCCTCACTGTCGCCAGGTGTTGAGTTGGGCTGGTTTCCCATTGGAAAAGGAGACTGGAGGCTCTATCTGTGTGCCGTGTCTGAGTCCTGGCTCAAACCAGTCAAGGATGCCCAGGATGAGCAGGACGCCCAGACCCACACCAATATGTGTGATGGAGCTGGCTGGGGCCCTATCATTCTTCAAACACGCAGGAAGCCCCACTAGGTGCAGGCACTTCTGTAGGAGCTGACTGGGATCCAATGCGCAGAGCGGACAGTACCCTCCCCTCCAGAGCTCCATTCTAGTCAGCAGTCAGTGACTCTGGATAGGACAAGACGTAGCATCCACAGGACAGCTCATATGATGTCCTTCTGGCCTCCTCCAGATACGGATGCTTCCATCCGGAGGCTGAGGAGGATGGCGGACCCCGGGAGCAGGAGAAACTGTGAGTAGGCTGAGCTCAGGCTGGAGGGCCTTCCTTCTCCAAGAGGGCAGTGCTGAGACTGTGCGTGGGAGGGGCTGCAGGACCCAGCATCCCACACGTCTGAGAGTCCTGTGAGAGGGCAAAGTTCTGAGGGCTTTCTCTTGGAAGCAAGGAAAGGGGTTCTGTCCTGTCTGCTAGAGGATGGGCTGTGGGCACAGGGAGGCAGCAGAGAGCGCCAGAGCACCGCGTCAGCCCCTTAGAGAGTCCAACCCCATCCCTTCCCACTCACAGCCTTGCCTAGACCCCCATCAGGGGACCCAGAATAACGGTTTTGGGGAGCATCACACTCACCACCTTGGGGAACATCCACAGTGCGTGCTTAGCAAGGGTACAGGAGACACAGTGAGGGCTCAAGGAGCACATATCACCCACACGATGGGAGAACGGTGTCAGCGGGAGGACACCCACATGTGCACGGAGTGCATGAGGCAGCACAGAGGCACAGGTCGTCACGCTGAAGGCATCAGGAGGGTCCCAGCAAGCCCAGGTAAGAGACAGAGTCCTCTTGTCCCGTATTTGTGCAGATTTTCATGGAGCGCTAGGGTATGCAGTGAAGGCACTGACTCATCCCGACACCACCCCTCCACTCACGCACGGACTTGAATTCCAGTGGGAGGTAGGCAGCGGGACACAGCGAGGAGTCTGGCTGGCTTCCCCAAGAAGGACACAGACGACCACATCATCGGTTAAGGGGTTCCCGTCAAACAGAATCTTGACGGTCCCTCTTCAGTGACCAGGTCTCTCGTAGGCGGGACTGCCAAATCACAGGTGGACAACGTATAGAACCACCCTCTGGACGTCCAGGAGCAGGAGGCAGGGAGGCCAGGTCCCACAGGCCTGTCGTCCTGAGACATCAGTGGGAGGAACACCCCATGGTGATTGTTCTGGCTACTTTTGTATCCCCAGGGCCATCTCCTCCATCCTGGGCACCTGGCTGGAGCACTACCCCGAGGACTTTTTCCAGCCTCCAGACTTCACCAGCTTGAAGTTGCTGCAGGCATATGTAGGGGTCCACATGCAGGGCTCCGAGCTGCAACGCCGCGCCAGCCTTCTCTACTCATGGCGGAAACACCGTGAGCCCAATGAGCCAGAGTCTCTGGGCGAGGAGGACTCTGGGTGGGAGATGTGGGCGTGTGGAGGGGACGGGGTATGCCACAGAGAACATGTTTCCTGAGACTGTAGGTGGGCCAGGCGTAGGGACTCCTCTCAGATCACTGTTCCATTAGCCTGCCGTCTGGGAGATGTCCTCCTGGTGGGTTCTTTGACTCAGATGACAATGTCTGCGGGAGAGGTTTCCTGTCATGGAATGGCAATCACAGTGATGACACTTTCTATTCTTGAAGCCATGGCACCAGCTCCAGAGCCACGTTCAGACGTTCCTCAGGAGCGAGCCTCCGCTATCTCTATGGTACTCAATGCAGCTTCGCAGCCCAGGCTGCCTGAAGCCACCAGTTCTCCTGGAGCTCAGCGCGTAAGACAATTGGAGACCCTCACTGCAGTGTCCCCACCAGGGCAGGAGGTACCATCAGCTCTGGCTGACTGTCAGGAGCTGGAAGAGCCCCCTGCCCCTTTGGTGGCCCCAGAGCATGAGCAGCCCCCAGCCCCAGCCGGCGGGGTCACGGAAGGGCTGCAGCAACCACCTGCTGCACCTGAGCAACCAGCCTCAGCTCCCCAACAGCGGCTCATGTCGGCTGCAGCCCCACAGGATGAATTCCCTGACCTTGTCATTGCGTTCTTTGTCATTTCTGTAGTTGTTATAGAGGTATTTACTCTACTTATATATTAGCGTTTTATAAATAAAAGATAAACTAAGTTCCAAACAATTTACTCTGATCCTTTGAAATACAACTTCAAGTGTCAGTACGTACATTCGCAGGATTTTACACCCGTGACCACTATGTACTCCTAGAACATTTCCATCACAGAGACACGTGGACTACTAATCACCCACGGCTCATTCCCTCACCCCAGTCTCTGCAACCAGCGATCTCGGTTTCTGCTGCTTTAGCTCCTCTGGGATTTCCATGTGTGTGCAAACACACAACATGGCCTCTTGTGTCTGGCTACATGACAGGAGACTGATTAATAATTCCTTAAATATTCAATGGCACTAATATTTTTTATGACAGAGGAATAGTCCTCAAAGAACAAAGATTAGGTGAAGCCCCCACTTGAAATATCTTCATTATCTGGCATGGGGACCCTCTGAGGTTTGACCCAAGAGCAGAAGCCAGAAGGGAAATGTCTGGACCAGAGCGAATACCTTGAAAATCTTTCATTGTCCTGGACTGGCCATGGTGATATTGGTCTAACCTGCATATTATAAAAACACCCAAAAGAAACCGTCAATATTCCATTTATGCCAATCTATTAGGCAATAAAGTATAAAGTTCTGAAAGGTTTCCTACAGGTGACATGTATTCAGTAAAATGAAGATTTAATAATGAGGACAGGCACCAAGGTGGCTCAATGGGCAAGTTTCCGAGTCGAATTTGCCTCGGGTCATGATCTCACGGTACTTGAGATCAAGTCCCAAGTCAGGCTCTACAATGACAGCCTGAAGTCCTGGTCAGGATTCTTCTTCTCGCTCTCTCCAAATAAATAAATAAATAAATACGAAACAACAAGTACATACGCAGAAAAACATGTATATTCTTTCAAGAAATATTGGCCCAGAAGACACGGTGTCATCTTCACAGTCCTTTGGCTTTGAGTGCAGCAGGTGTCTGTGTTTGTGTTCATGAGTGGTGTGACAGGTTGGGCATCCCTCCAGGACTATGATCTTGTACTATGGGATGTCGCCACAGTGGACAGGCACAGTCCTGTCCCCTTCTGCATTCTCAGGGGCCACACATCATCCTTTACTCTGCGTCTCCAGAAGCTGAATGACTGGGCCGATTCCAATATTTTGACTCTCATCATTGTACAGAAAGGTACATGTGTACCGAAACTCTCCCTTTCTGTAGGCGTGTACACCTAGCACAACTTTGGGGACATAATTTATAGGCATTTTTCGGGCGCTGCCTCCAGGTTCCAATATCTACAGACTCTTGATTCTGTTGGGGTATTATGTGAAAAGCAGGGACCCCTGGGACTGAGTGGATCCCTGAAGAATCAGGAGGACAAGCCAGCACTGAGGCCATCAGGGTACCTAGGAGTGACCCATGGGGCAGGAAAGAAACCACACTCCCTCATTCTGACCTCCTGCACAGCATCCCTGCCCCATGTCCTGGAACACACCCATCCAGGCCCCATCCCATGACAAACCCCAACTGCCTGTGCACCTCCTGTTCCATAGCTCTGCTTCTCAGTAGAGCAGCCAGTCCCTGCTTTCAGGCCAGGGGAGGATACAGGCTTGGCCACTGCTGTCTGCTTGCTGGCTCTCCTCCCAGGCTGGGTTGCTTACTCTCAGGAAAGCACCTTAAGTGCAGGTCAGGTCAATGACTTAAAGACCATGACCTGAATGTGTTCATCCTGACGACTGAGTGGCAACAGCAAGAACCACTTGGACCTCGGCAAGCCAGAGAGTCCTTTACACAGCACATCAGGAGCTCAAGGAGACTGCAGGATGGAGACTCAGTCAGGCTTCTGATAGCGAGTCAAGCCCCTCCACCCTTCAGGCTCCTCCAGCAGTGACGCCCTGCTCCTCCAGCAGTGACGCACTGCACCTGCCAGCCCCATCTTTGGGGAGCAGTGTCCCTGTCATGAGCAGCCACACAGCACCCTCTGGTGACCGACCACAAGGCACACAGGAATACTGCAGGGCTCCCTGATCTCCCAGCAAAGAAACTGCCATTCCAACCGACACATCCTCAGAGGATTCCAGGCAGATCAGACACAACTGTGTAAAATCCAATGTTTTTGAGGTGCCTTTCAGGAGTCTATGAAAAACATAGGTCTCTTCCCAAATGCAGTATTCTGAGATGAATTCACTGAGTGGTGGAGTCAGGCACTGGTTTCCAGGACAGAAAAGAGAGACAAGGGGCTACCTCCCAAATGCATAGGGCGCATTGTGGGAATGTGTTGGGAAGCATATGTCAATGTCACAGCTCTCTGGTTCTGGTTTAAAGAAAACATATATACAAACAAACCTCGTTTATGGACTTGTTGGTGTAAAGGAAACATATATCCAAACAAACCTTGTTTATGGACCTGTGGGATTATATCAACCACAAAACATTTCAGAAAACTTGCATACTCTCACTCCATATATCTTCTTACTCTCATCTAAATTTGATCACATCATCCTATGTTCCCAGGTACTTTTTCACTTATTGGGAGTGCATGATATGCTCTAGAGAGACCGCAGGAACTCCACAACCTTACTGGTAGACCTAATAAATGAATTCAGTCGTGTTAAGATATCTATGTCGTTCTACATAACATCCTTCAATTCTATACATGAATAATAAAGTATCGGAGAGGGAAATTAGGGAAATGATTTAAAATCACTGCAAGAGAAGAAAAAAACTTAAGAGTAAATTTAGCCTACAAACACCTGGGTGGAACAGTCAGTGAAGCATCTGACTTTGGCTAAGGTCGTGATCTCATGATGTTCCTTTGAGCCCTGTGTGGGGCTCTGTGCTGACAACTCAGAGTCTGGAGCCTACTTTAGATTCTGTGTCTCCTTTCTCTCAGTTCTTCCCCACTCATATGCGCTCTTTCTGTCTCTTGCTCTTTCTCTGTCTCTCTCTCTCTGTTTGTGTGTGTGTGTGTGTGTGTGTGTGTGTGTGTGTGTGTTTCCATGTATCTCTCTCTGTCAAGAAAAAGATAGAAAACTTCAAAAAGAAAACAATGACTTTAACCATGAAGGAGAAAGACCTTTTTCCTGAAAAGAAGAAATCAGTGGAGAAAGAATTTGAAAAGACAGAAATAAGCAGAAAGACATTCTATGCTAGTGGATCCCAAGAATTAAGATTATCAAAATGTCCACACTACTTAAAGCCATCTACACATTCCCTAGGTGCAATCCCTATCAACGCTTAAGCACGTTCCCAAAAATAGAATAATACTTCAAGGTGGACAGAACCACAAAAGGCTCTGAATACCAAAGTCATTGTGAGAAGGAAGAAAACAGCTGGAAGCACCATGCTTTCTGATTTGAAACTAGATCAAAGCGACAATAACCCAAGCAGTACACTACTGGGGTAAAAGCAGCACACAGGATACTGGACCAGAACTTAAGGCCCAGGAAGAAACCCACACATATGTAACCAATTAATTCCCAACAAAAGAACCAAGAGTATAACCTGAAGGAAAGGCAGTCTCCTCAATAGGTGGTGCCCAGAAACACTGGGCACAGAAAAACAACAGGCGCGGAAAAACAACTTGACACCTATTTAACCCCACACACAAAAACGAAGTTAAAATGTATTACAGACTTGAGACCTGAAACCAGAAAGTCCTGGATAAAACTTGGGCAGGAGGTGTGGGAAATCGCACAACGATGTCCTGAGTTGGGAGATTATAGGGAAAGCTTTGCAGAGAGGATCACTGCTCTCTGGCCTTCCTGCAAAGAACCAGCAGCAGCTCACTTACGTAGTTGGTGTGTATCTGGGGGGCAGGTGAGACTTGGCTGATCTAGTGCGTGTGTATCTAGGGGTTGGGTTCTGCATGGGCTCACCAAGTTCTTGGATCGTGTTGTCGCGTGGAATATTTTATCCCCTCTAGATGTGGTTTGCACAATATCTTCAATACGTTCTTTCTAGCATGAGGCCCGCTGACGTGTTGTACATCGTTTGTAGGCTTAATGAATGTGGGAGCCTGGGAGCAGCTTGCGGAGACATCCCTTAAACTCCCTCTCACCTCTCTTGACTTGTGTGGAGTCTGAAGCAATCCTTTCTGCTGTCCTTGGCTTTGCTGGACAAAGCCAAATGCCAAACCCACGATAATGTTCGGATCTCAGTCTTGACTTGAGTTTTGGGATTTGACGCCAGAAGCCAAAGCTACAAAGGAAAACTAAACAACTGGGACTACATGAAACTAAAAAACCAAGTTCTGCAGAGCAACAATATCTTCAACAGAATGAGAACGCAACATAGTGAATGGGAGAAAATACTTGCAAACTACATACATGGTCAAGGGTTAAAACACAAAAGATATCAAGATCTCCTACAGCGCAACAATGCAAAAGCAAAGAGCCAATGACGGACCTGGCAGAGTCCTGAAGAGGCATTCTTCCAATGAAGACATACAGATGGCCACCACATACATGAAGAGAAGTTCCATGTCACTCCACATTAGGGAAATGAAAGTCCAAAGCCAAAGAGATATCACCTGAAACCTGTCTGAACGGTCTTATCAAAAAGACAAGAAAACACAAGCGTCAGGTACAATGTGGAAGAAAGCGAATCATCATTGGGCCCTGTGGGTGGCATTGGAACTTGGTGCAGAGGCAGTCGCAAACAATGTAAAGTTTCCTCACACAATTCAGAGGAGAACATCCATATCATCCAGCAACTTCCCTCAATTACCCCCCTAGGTACTACTCTGAACACATGAAATCACTAACTCCCAAAAATGACTCCATACCTGTTATCATGCCACAGTGTTTATAATAGCCTGGAGGACATTATGCCTAGTGAAAGAACTCACACAGAGAAAAACACATATACATGCTCGCACATATATGGGAAATCTGAAACACAAACTAAGAAAACAAAAACCAAAAATCCTCAAAACAGAATGAAACAAGCCCAGCAATACATAAAGATGATTGCAAAGGTGGGGGGGGGGGGGCAGGAAGGAGGGAAATAGGGAAAAGGTCAAAAGACATCACCGAATAAAAAAAGACCATGTCAACAGGGAAAGGGAGAGTAAAGGTGACTCAATATCTCAAATTCTAGTTTCCTCTTTTTCAGAGACCTTAGTTCAGTCCATTCCATTCACTAGACCTACTAGAATAATAAGGAATTATCAGGACTTGACAGTTTTTGCATGATGAGTTCTTTACTTAGGATTTTGTATCCACAAGAACACAGTGCTTAGATTGCTAGGTAACTTAGATTTTCCATTATTTTTATGGTTTCTTGAAGTACCATGATGTCACAAAAAACTCCTTAGATCTAAGTGGACACTTTCATTACTCTAAAGTATGTACATACCACTAAAATAGTACAATAAAGGTAAGGTGCATAGTTCATCGCACAACAGTGATTGTTTTACTCCTTGTTGTAGTGACCTTTGGTGACGAAAAGGTACGGGGTATCGAGCTCCTTATCAAATTCCATGCCATGGATTATGCAGAATATAGTAATCATGGTAATCAAGAAAATAATGATCTTCAAGATAATCATAATCTTCTGAATTGCTGACAGAGACAACTCACCCCCCGGGGACCAAACAGACGCTTAGGAGCCTGAGCTGCTCCAAGTGGCCTACACCACACCATCTTACGGAAAACATAAAGCACCAGTCAGCTCGAGATGGGAGTGTGGGAAAGCCTCTGCTCTTAGGCCTTTGCTTTCAGTGAGGTCAAGGTGCTGCCTTCAGGATGTTTTCAGCCTTTGAGACACGATTGGAACTCTCTACTGAAATGAGATATTCCCGTGCAACAAAACGCATTCCTTGCAAAGAACTGGGTCCCTGACGCGGTCCGGACTCCACACGGGCCGCAGCACCACACTCACGCGCACACGCTCCCCCCAACAACCGGGGAGAGGTACAACCCATGCAATGAAAGACCGTTTGCCCAAGACCTCATTTCCAAAGGAGGCCGAGAGACGAGCACTGCCTGCTCCAGTACACACGCACTGGTTTCTAGGGACCCGCTGGGCTCCGAGTCACTTCTCCCTCGTGCTGCCTGGTGAGTCCCGGAGGAGATGTGATTGCCCAGGACTGAAACTCTTGAAACACGGAACGAATGCAAGACAGGAGGCGCTCCACGGAAACGGGAAGCACCACGCCCCACGGATAGGAAGAACATAACCCACAAGTCTGCCTTTGACGAGGAGCTTTTCCATCCACCTTCCTCGCCAGAGGGCGAAGAAGACGTTCCCACCCAACATGTCCCAAAGAGAAGACTTTGGACTCCATCCACAACACCCAGTTCTCTTCAGCACACATCTCCAAGTAGGAAAGAGTCTGGACCACCCTCTAAAACACAGAAGCGCCACTTATTCCTGGCTCCCTGGCTCCGAGTTCATTGATGGAATGCACAGTGCCTTCAGAAATGAAGAGCTCACCAGGGACTTGCACTTGCCCTAATCCAGACTCCTACCCCCTAGTCCCATTGACTCCCACGATAGAGGACCCCCTTTCGCCACAAGCGGGGTGAGATCTCCCCCTCCCCATCAGAGGGTGCAACTCTGCCACCAGGGGCGGGGCGGGGCGGGGCGGGGCGGGGCGCGGCGGGGCTGGGCAGGGCAGGAGAGCACGTGTGGAGGGGGGAGGCAGGAGGCCTGTGTTCACCTGCTGCTTCCACTCTCCATCCCTTCAACACTGTCCCCTGCTGGCCTCCAGCAACTCAGGCCCACCACCCTGACTCTCCCTGGAATGTTTCTCTGGACTCTCACGTCCCTTGTACTTCATTTTCACAGGCAGGAATGATTCCTCCTGCTCAAGGCTGCGACTTCCCTGGCCCTGCCTTGACACTTTCCCACAACCGCAGGTCCACGCTTTCCTTCCTTCCATCGTTCCTTCCTTCCTTTGTGCGTTCCCACCTCCACCCACCAACCACCAACCCAGTCAGACCTCCATGGGCACTCAGGGCACCACCCCTCTCGACCTGAGCCACTCCCCACCGCCTGAGCCTAACCCCTTACTCGATCTGGGGCCCTCCTCCTCCAGGGAACCGGGGTCCAACCCAGAAAGCCCACTCCTGAGGCCTCCAGACCACAGCCGCAAAGGAGCCCAAGAAGAAGCCCGGAGCACCGGGGGGCGGGGGGGGGGGGTGCTCATGGAAGTGGAAGACAGAGAGGGGCAGGGGGGAAGGCCACGTGCGACCTTGTCGCGAGGGTCCCTACCTTGGCAGCACCGCGACTGAGGCAGGTCCTGGAGGGAGGCTGTGGGTCTCAGCTGCTCCACCTTTAGGCTTCTCCCAGATGGTCTTTCGGGGGCGCCGGGGTGGGGGCATCGCATCGCGCTCTGCCCCAGCCAGTGCTGGCACTCCACCAGCGCGGCCAAAGACCGAGGCGCCCGGGAAGCGCGTCCCGCGCCCTGGCCTCTGGCTCCAGGAGCAGCAGGAGCAGCAGGGCCGCCGCCCTCCGAGGCTGGAGGCTCCTGGCTCCCAGTCTTCTCCACGCGGGGCTCCGCCCGCGCTCCCGCGAGCGCTCCCGCCTGCACTACCGCTCCCCCTACCGCCAATGCCGTGGCTACCCCGTCGCAGGCGCCAGGCAGCAGCATGGCCCCGGTCGGGGGCTGAGGTGGGCGTCAGTCCCTGGCTGGCCCAGACACTTGGGGGCTTGGGGCGGCAGGCGGGCTGGGAGCCAACTCACAGCACCGCTGCAGCCTCAGCTGTGTCCCTCGCCGGGCTCCGGCCCCGGCCCACGCGCATGCGCGCACTCGTGCGCGCGCTCCCGCACACCTGCTTGGGCCCAGGATCCAAGCCGCCCCACCCCCCCGCCAGGGGACACAGCTCCTGGGCGCCAGGGTCTGCACCACCGCACCTCCCTGTGCCCACCAGATGCTCTGCCCGACTGCCCGCCAGCCTGACAGCCGGGAGCCAGGCAGAGGGCTCCAGAGACCAGGCCAGTGGGACAGGGACTGGCAGGTGTCTCCTCCCAAGGTGGACACCTCCCTGTCACCCCTCAAGAGACCCAGGAACCTTTTGCAAAGCTGGTTTCCCAGGGAGGTGGCTGGACGTGAACCCAGTGATCCCTCTTGCATCCCAGGCCTCTGTGTTTCTTGGTCACTCTGCCTCACATTCCCGCCAACCGTGGACATCAACAGCCGTGCACCCTCCTCGCTCGTGACCCGTGACCGCAAGGGCAGCCCTAAGGGACAGGGAGACACACTGGGCACACGAGACTCCTTCCACCTCCCTTCTCCTTGAAAGGCCGGTGCTTTTCAGCCCTGCATGCCCTTCCCATGGCCCTACCTGCACTGCACCACCAGCGGTCCCACCCTCAAGTCCACCCTGCCACCGCTGACTGTGGCACGTCCTTCGACTCTGTGGAACCGCCTGTCCACCTCCACTACCCCCCAACCCCCATGTTTTCTTCACAGTGTGCCTCAGATCCCAACTCCTCCGTGCCATTTTTCTTTTCTTGGGTTTCAATTGCTTTGCAACGTTTCTTTCTTTTGCTGAGAGAGAGAGAGAGAGGCCATCACCCATGCGATTGTGCAGCAAGCATCGACTGAACGTGCAAGGCGTACCAGAGCCTGCTCTGGAGGGCCAGTGTGCAGAGGTGGGCAAGGAAACGTATGTCTGAGGATTCAAGGGGAGCCACAGGACTACCGTCCAGGGTGAGGAGGAGTAGAGAGACCAAGCAGTCAAGGCTTTCGACGAAAGGAGCATCAAGGGCACGAACCTACGCAGCCCTGGAAGGAGAGCAGGGAGTCACGGACATATGGATCATCGAAGGCCAGTCCCAATGGGCAGCCTTCATCACGTGTCCTCACCTGAGGACTTGCAAAGAGGCACCCCCAGACTGGACCTGGTAGAAACAGGACTGACAGCAAAAGCACAACACTGGTCTGTGGACTTCATGCTCATGGGAAGGACACCATCCCACAAGCCCCACCGAGGGACTCTGGACTCTGGCGACTTGGACTTACTGTGGACCCTCAGGACCTGTCAGGACTCTTGCAAGTGCACAAGGGAAGACAAAACTAAGCCACACACCAAGGAGAACGGAGATGCAAAACCTTTCTCCCCCCAGGGGCAACGTCAACGATTCGCATGCTATACAAATGCAAATGCCCTCTGCGAGCATTAGAAAGGTCACCAGTTTTCCGCCTCCTTTATCAGTCTCCTACCACAAGTGCACTAGGGTTCCCTTGGCTCCATAGGGACCATTTGCCTGCATTCTCCGTGGGAGCAGCTTCCTTTCCTACCAGAACCCTCACGTGTGTCTCCCTGTCATGGCACGTACTGATAGATACGAGAATGACGTTTCCCTTTCATTTTGAACATTGTGCTGATGCCTCCCTCCTGGCTCTGCGTCTCCACTGAGAAGACTGTTTGGCTCAGTTTACATGGTGTGTGTGTGCGTGTGTGTGTGTGTGTGTGTGTGTGTGTGTGTGTTTCTGTGTGTGTATGCACATACATATATATACACACACACGAAAGTGTGTACGTATATGCAGACGTGTATGTGTATGTCCATAGGTATCCACAGGGACACACAGGTAGATAGATGTATATATAAACCTAGCTCTTTTCTCTTTTGAAAAGACACACTGCAAACTCTGTGGGCCGCCTGGATGACTCAGCTGGGTAATGGTCCGACTTCGGGTCACGTCAGGCTCTCAGGCTTCCTGAGCTGAGTCGCGCCTAGTGCTCCGTGCTGACAGCTCAGAGCCTGGAACCTGATTCCCTTCTGGGTTTCCTCTCTATCTCCCTGCCCCTCCCTCGCTTGTGCTCTCTCTGTCTCTCTCGCTTTCTCTCAGACGTGAACATTAAAGAAGAAACAGAAGCATGTGGCTCTGGATCTCGGCTCACGTCACGATCTCACAGTTTGTGAGGCTGAGCCTCCACAAGGAGCCCCCACCTCAAGATGGGCGCCAACGATGCGGAGCCCGCTGGCCCTCCTCTCTCTCTCCCTCCCTGCGTGCCCTATCCCTGCTCACGGGCACACATGCATGCGTCCACTCTCTCTCTGTCTCTCGGAATGAATGAAAGAAACAAAGAACCTCAAATGATAACACTAAAGGAACACCGTCGAGTTCATTACTACAGCGAATGAGTGGCTGTGCCCGTGGCCAGCACCTGCCCTGGGGAACGTTCTATTTCCTATCTGTTCATGTTTCTTCACTCTGGAGACACAGGGAGCCAGAGAGCAAGCCGGTAAGCCAGTGACCGCCAGTGGGGGAGGGGCAGAGAAGCAGAGAGCCAGACACACACAGAATCTGAAAACAGGCTCCAGGGCCTGAGCAGGGGGCACAGAGCCCAGCGCAGGGCTGGAACTCGGGAACCGCGAGGGCGTGACCTGAGCTCGAGTCGGAAGCTCAACCCACTGAACCACCCAGGCACCCGGGGAAGGTTCCATTCAGGAGTCCACTCCATCCATCCCCGCCCATTTCCGCAAGGTCAGAGCCCTTACGACACATACCACCAGGAAGGATGCTATACAACTGTCCACAACCTGCCCTCTGTCTTCCAAAGAGGCTGCCCTGACGATATCTAGCAAAGAGGGCGCTCTGATCAAAAGGCCCACGGATAAAGGTCACGCCTGCCTACCTACCCTTAGGGCCTGATGACTCCCCAGGTTCCCCTTGCAGCGCACTTTGTCCCATTGGAAACGTCGTGCCTTTGGGTTCCAAGGTGCCCTGCAGCTGAGCGCGGGCCACCGGGAACGACCTCACCGCAGCTACCTACCAGGAGACAGCTTGGCACCCTTCACCCTTCCTGCAGGCCCTGTGCTCAGGGTCTCGGGCCAGCCAGGGCGCAGGACACAAGCAGAGAACGTTAGCATTTGAGGACGCAGAAACGGCCTCGGGGTTCCCCTACTCGGGGACCACGTTCACCACCTGATCGTCGGCGACGTTGGCAACTGGCACACAGGGCGACGGGGAGTGTGGACCGCATGGAATGAGGGCTCTCGGCCGCATCTCCTGCAATTCAGAGGGGCAACTGGCAAAGGTCACCTCAGTCACCAGCTCCCAAGAAGCCTCCCTGCGGAAGGGATGGTGCCATCGACAGCCTGTTCCTCCTTCCAGCCCTGCCTCGGTTTCAGGGGGAGCACAGCACCGGCGGGGGGGGGGCGGGGGTCCCGGGAAGGTCCAGCTGACCCATGCCCCCCGCTGTGCCGCCACCCTCACTAGGAGCCCCGCGTGTCACTGTCCAAAGTGTCTCAGGCTGGATGTGAAATGGTAGGGTTCCCCGCAGAGAGCGTGACTCAGGCCCTAGAGCCTATTTTGCTGGATTCCCCGTTTGAGGGCACACGCACGTCTCCAAGCCCACCTCTGCTCGCAGGACACGCACGCTAGGTGCAAATGCTTTCCCTGCCTCTCGACAGGCAGCAGTGGGAAAGCCAGCGGTGCAGCACGCTCATGTGGAGCCCGACTGCCTGGCTTCCTGCCTCGAGTCCTCCCGCTTCACAGCAGTGACCCCCGCAACACATTCTTTCACATCTTCCCTTGGAAATACGAACGGGGGACCAGAGTCCTTGCCGAGGTACTCTGTGTCGTCAGCATAGATCTCTCAAGTGCTCAGAACAGTGCCTGGAACAGGCTAAGCGCTCTGCCGAGGTGGGATAAGACCAAGGAGAAAACAAACACGCATAGGCAGTCCCCTCCCTCGTGGCCAGCACCTAGGCAACTGCTGGGGATGGTGAGGCAGGGGAGGGATCCCTTCCTTCCCCCGACGACGACGACGACGACGACCACGGTGCCCGGCTCCCCCTCCCTCCTCAGGACTTCCCGCTGGCATCAAGAAAACCTCCCTGCCGGATTCTGGCTGGTGCCGGCTAGGAACCCAGTGCCTCAGGGAGAGGCCCTGGCACATCTCCCTGGATACTTGGACGGGCTTCAGGTCAAAAGACTCTGCCTCCTCACCTATATGGCAACAGGGACTGCACACCCGTGGAGCCGCTTGAGGACTTGCAAAGCATCAAAGGTGTTCGGACCGCAACCAAGTTTCGAGGACACGCACGGCCACTACTTTACCAAGGAAACCTCTCACATGGCGAGCTCATGGATCAATATCCATGCGATGACTTAGGCAGAATCATCACGGTAATCAGGAAGGTAATGATACTCAAGGTCACCATAATCTCCTTCGTTCCGGAGAGACACAACTCACCCCTCGGGGACCAAACACACGCTTAGGAGCCTGAGCTGCTCCAAGGGGCCTACACCACACCATCTTACGGAAAACGTAACGCACCAGTCAGCTCGAGACGGGAGTGTGGGAAAGCCTCTGCTCTTAGGCCTTTGCTTTCAGTGAGGTCAAGGTGCTGCCTTCAGGATGTTTTCAGCCTTTGAGACACGATTGGAACTCTCTACTGAAATGAGATATTCCCGTGCAACAGAACGCATTCCTTGCAAAGAACTGGGTCCCTGACGCGGTCCGGACTCCACACGGGCCGCAGCACCACACTCACGCGCACACGCTCCCCCCAACAACCGGGGAGAGGTACAACCCATGCAATGAAAGACCGTTTGCCCAAGACCTCATTTCCAAAGGAGGCCGAGAGACGAGCACTGCCTGCTCCAGTACACACGCACTGGTTTCTAGGGACCCGCTGGGCTCCGAGTCACTTCTCCCTCGTGCTGCCTGGTGAGTCCCGGAGGAGATGTGATTGCCCAGGACTGAAACTCTTGAAACACGGAACGAATGCAAGACAGGAGGCGCTCCACGGAATCGGGAAGCACCACGCCCCACGGATAGGAAGAACATAACCCACAAGTCTGCCTTTGACGAGGAGCTTTTCCATCCACCTTCCTCGCCAGAGGGCGAAGAAGACGTTCCCACCCAACATGTCCCAAAGAGAAGACTTTGGACTCCATCCACAACACCCAGTTCTCTTCAGCACACATCTCCAAGTAGGAAAGAGTCTGGACCACCCTCTAAAACACAGAAGCGCCACTTATTCCTGGCTCCCTGGCTCCGAGTTCATTGATGGAATGCACAGTGCCTTCAGAAATGAAGAGCTCACCAGGGACTTGCACTTGCCCTAATCCAGACTCCTACCCCCTAGTCCCATTGACTCCCACGATAGAGGACCCCCTTTCGCCACAAGCGGGGTGAGATCTCCCCCTCCCCATCAGAGGGTGCAACTCTGCCACCAGGGGCGGGGCGGGGCGGGGCGGGGCGGGGCGGGGCGCGGCGGGGCTGGGCAGGGCAGGAGAGCACGTGTGGAGGGGGGAGGCAGGAGGCCTGTGTTCACCTGCTGCTTCCACTCTCCATCCCTTCAACACCGTCCCCTGCTGGCCTCCAGCAACTCAGGCCCACCACCCTGACTCTCCCTGGAATGTTTCTCTGGACTCTCACGTCCCTTGTACTTCATTTTCACAGGCAGGAATGATTCCTCCTGCTCAAGGCTGCGACTTCCCTGGCCCTGCCTTGACACTTTCCCACAACCGCAGGTCCACGCTTTCCTTCCTTCCATCGTTCCTTCCTTCCTTTGTGCTTCCCACCTCCACCCACCAACCACCAACCCAGTCAGACCTCCATGGGCACTCAGGGCACCACCCCTCTCGACCTGAGCCACTCCCCACCGCCTGAGCCTAACCCCTTACTCGATCTGGGGCCCTCCTCCTCCAGGGAACCGGGGTCCAACCCAGAAAGCCCACTCCTGAGGCCTCCAGACCACAGCCGCAAAGGAGCCCAAGAAGAAGCCCGGAGCACCGGGGGGCGGGGGGGGGGGGTGCTCATGGAAGTGGAAGACAGAGAGGGGCAGGGGGGAAGGCCACGTGCGACCTTGTCGCGAGGGTCCCTACCTTGGCAGCACCGCGACTGAGGCAGGTCCTGGAGGGAGGCTGTGGGTCTCAGCTGCTCCACCTTTAGGCTTCTCCCAGATGGTCTTTCGGGGGCGCCGGGGTGGGGGCATCGCATCGCGCTCTGCCCCAGCCAGTGCTGGCACTCCACCAGCGCGGCCAAAGACCGAGGCGCCCGGGAAGCGCGTCCCGTGCCCTGGCCTCTGGCTCCAGGAGCAGCAGGAGCAGCAGGGCCGCCGCCCTCCCAGGCTGGAGGCTCCTGGCTCCCAGTCTTCTCCACGCGGGGCTCCGCCCGCGCTCCCGCGAGCGCTCCCGCCTGCACTACCGCTCCCCCTACCGCCAATGCCGTGGCTACCCCGTCGCAGGCGCCAGGCAGCAGCATGGCCCCGGTCGGGGGCTGAGGTGGGCGTCAGTCCCTGGCTGGCCCAGACACTTGGGGGCTTGGGGCGGCAGGCGGGCTGGGAGCCAACTCACAGCACCGCTGCAGCCTCAGCTGTGTCCCTCGCCGGGCTCCGGCCCCGGCCCACGCGCATGCGTGCACTCGTGCGCGCGCTCCCGCACACCTGCTTGGGCCCAGGATCCAAGCCGCCCCACCCCCCCGCCAGGGGACACAGCTCCTGGGCGCCAGGGTCTGCACCACCGCACCTCCCTGTGCCCACCAGATGCTCTGCCCGACTGCCCGCCAGCCTGACAGCCGGGAGCCAGGCAGAGGGCTCCAGAGACCAGGCCAGTGGGACAGGGACTGGCAGGTGTCTCCTCCCAAGGTGGACACCTCCCTGTCACCCCTCAAGAGACCCAGGAACCTTTTGCAAAGCTGGTTTCCCAGGGAGGTGGCTGGACGTGAACCCAGTGATCCCTCTTGCATCCCAGGCCTCTGTGTTTCTTGGTCACTCTGCCTCACATTCCCGCCAACCGTGGACATCAACAGCCGTGCACCCTCCTCGCTCGTGACCCGTGACCGCAAGGGCAGCCCTAAGGGACAGGGAGACACACTGGGCACACGAGACTCCTTCCACCTCCCTTCTCCTTGAAAGGCCGGTGCTTTTCAGCCCTGCATGCCCTTCCCATGGCCCTACCTGCACTGCACCACCAGCGGTCCCACCCTCAAGTCCACCCTGCCACCGCTGACTGTGGCACGTCCTTCGACTCTGTGGAACCGCCTGTCCACCTCCACTACCCCCCAACCCCCATGTTTTCTTCACAGTGTGCCTCAGATCCCAACTCCTCCGTGCCATTTTTCTTTTCTTGGGTTTCAATTGCTTTGCAACGTTTCTTTCTTTTGCTGAGAGAGAGAGAGAGAGGCCATCACCCATGCGATTGTGCAGCAAGCATCGACTGAACGTGCAAGGCGTACCAGAGCCTGCTCTGGAGGGCCAGTGTGCAGAGGTGGGCAAGGAAACGTATGTCTGAGGATTCAAGGGGAGCCACAGGACTACCGTCCAGGGTGAGGAGGAGTAGAGAGACCAAGCAGTCAAGGCTTTCGACGAAAGGAGCATCAAGGGCACGAACCTACGCAGCCCTGGAAGGAGAGCAGGGAGTCACGGACATATGGATCATCGAAGGCCAGTCCCAATGGGCAGCCTTCATCACGTGTCCTCACCTGAGGACTTGCAAAGAGGCACCCCCAGACTGGACCTGGTAGAAACAGGACTGACAGCAAAAGCACAACACTGGTCTGTGGACTTCATGCTCATGGGAAGGACACCATCCCACAAGCCCCACCGAGGGACTCTGGACTCTGGCGACTTGGACTTACTGTGGACCCTCAGGACCTGTCAGGACTCTTGCAAGTGCACAAGGGAAGACAAAACTAAGCCACACACCAAGGAGAACGGAGATGCAAAACCTTTCTCCCCCCAGGGGCAACGTCAACGATTCGCATGCTATACAAATGCAAATGCCCTCTGCGAGCATTAGAAAGGTCACCAGTTTTCCGCCTCCTTTATCAGTCTCCTACCACAAGTGCACTAGGGTTCCCTTGGCTCCATAGGGACCATTTGCCTGCATTCTCCGTGGGAGCAGCTTCCTTTCCTACCAGAACCCTCACGTGTGTCTCCCTGTCATGGCACGTACTGATAGATACGAGAATGACGTTTCCCTTTCATTTTGAACATTGTGCTGATGCCTCCCTCCTGGCTCTGCGTCTCCACTGAGAAGACTGTTTGGCTCAGTTTACATGGTGTGTGTGTGCGTGTGTGTGTGTGTGTGTGTGTGTGTGTGTGTGTGTGTGTTTCTGTGTGTGTATGCACATACATATATATACACACACACGAAAGTGTGTACGTATATGCAGACGTGTATGTGTATGTCCATAGGTATCCACAGGGACACACAGGTAGATAGATGTATATATAAACCTAGCTCTTTTCTCTTTTGAAAAGACACACTGCAAACTCTGTGGGCCGCCTGGATGACTCAGCTGGGTAATGGTCCGACTTCGGGTCACGTCAGGCTCTCAGGCTTCCTGAGCTGAGTCGCGCCTAGTGCTCCGTGCTGACAGCTCAGAGCCTGGAACCTGATTCCCTTCTGGGTTTCCTCTCTCTCTCCCTGCCCCTCCCTCGCTCGTGCTCTCTCTGTCTCTCTCGCTTTCTCTCAGACGTGAACATTAAAAAAGAAACAGAAGCATGTGGCTCTGGATCTCGGCTCACGTCACGATCTCACAGTTTGTGAGGCTGAGCCTCCACAAGGAGCCCCCACCTCAAGATGGGCGCCAACGATGCGGAGCCCGCTGGCCCTCCTCTCTCTCTCCCTCCCTGCGTGCCCTATCCCTGCTCACGGGCACACATGCATGCGTCCACTCTCTCTCTGTCTCTCGGAATGAATGAAAGAAACAAAGAACCTCAAATGATAACACTAAAGGAACACCGTCGAGTTCATTACTACAGCGAATGAGTGGCTGTGCCCGTGGCCAGCACCTGCCCTGGGGAACGTTCTATTTCCTATCTGTTCATGTTTCTTCACTCTGGAGACACAGGGAGCCAGAGAGCAAGCCGGTAAGCCAGTGACCGCCAGTGGGGGAGGGGCAGAGAAGCAGAGAGCCAGACACACACAGAATCTGAAAACAGGCTCCAGGGCCTGAGCAGGGGGCACAGAGCCCAGCGCAGGGCTGGAACTCGGGAACCGCGAGGGCGTGACCTGAGCCCGAGTCGGAAGCTCAACCCACTGAACCACCCAGGCGCCCGGGGAAGGTTCCATTCAGGAGTCCACTCCATCCATCCCCGCCCATTTCCGCAAGGTCAGAGCCCTTACGACACATACCACCAGGAAGGATGCTATACAACTGTCCACAACCTGCCCTCTGTCTTCCAAAGAGGCTGCCCTGACGATATCTAGCAAAGAGGGCGCTCTGATCAAAAGGCCCACGGATAAAGGTCACGCCTGCCTACCTACCCTTAGGGCCTGATGACTCCCCAGGTTCCCCTTGCAGCGCACTTTGTCCCATTGGAAACGTCGTGCCTTTGGGTTCCAAGGTGCCCTGCAGCTGAGCGCGGGCCACCGGGAACGACCTCACCGCAGCTACCTACCAGGAGACAGCTTGGCACCCTTCACCCTTCCTGCAGGCCCTGTGCTCAGGGTCTCGGGCCAGCCAGGGCGCAGGACACAAGCAGAGAACGTTAGCATTTGAGGACGCAGAAACGGCCTCGGGGTTCCCCTACTCGGGGACCACGTTCACCACCTGATCGTCGGCGACGTTGGCAACTGGCACACAGGGCGACGGGGAGTGTGGACCGCATGGAATGAGGGCTCTCGGCCGCATCTCCTGCAATTCAGAGGGGCAACTGGCAAAGGTCACCTCAGTCACCAGCTCCCAAGAAGCCTCCCTGCGGAAGGGATGGTGCCATCGACAGCCTGTTCCTCCTTCCAGCCCTGCCTGGGTTTCAGGGGGAGCACAGCACCGGCGGGGGGGGGCGGGGGTCCCGGGAAGGTCCAGCTGACCCATGCCCCCCGCTGTGCCGCCACCCTCACTAGGAGCCCCGCGTGTCACTGTCCAAAGTGTCTCAGGCTGGATGTGAAATGGTAGGGTTCCCCGCAGAGAGCGTGACTCAGGCCCTAGAGCCTATTTTGCTGGATTCCCCGTTTGAGGGCACACGCACGTCTCCAAGCCCACCTCTGCTCGCAGGACACGCACGCTAGGTGCAAATGCTTTCCCTGCCTCTCGACAGGCAGCAGTGGGAAAGCCAGCGGTGCAGCACGCTCATGTGGAGCCCGACTGCCTGGCTTCCTGCCTCGAGTCCTCCCGCTTCACAGCAGTGACCCCCGCAACACATTCTTTCACATCTTCCCTTGGAAATACGAACGGGGGACCAGAGTCCTTGCCGAGGTACTCTGTGTCGTCAGCATAGATCTCTCAAGTGCTCAGAACAGTGCCTGGAACAGGCTAAGCGCTCTGCCGAGGTGGGATAAGACCAAGGAGAAAACAAACACGCATAGGCAGTCCCCTCCCTCGTGGCCAGCACCTAGGCAACTGCTGGGGATGGTGAGGCAGGGGAGGGATCCCTTCCTTCCCCCGACGACGACGACGACGACGACCACGGTGCCCGGCTCCCCCTCCCTCCTCAGGACTTCCCGCTGGCATCAAGAAAACCTCCCTGCCGGATTCTGGCTGGTGCCGGCTAGGAACCCAGTGCCTCAGGGAGAGGCCCTGGCACATCTCCCTGGATACTTGGACGGGCTTCAGGTCAAAAGACTCTGCCTCCTCACCTATATGGCAACAGGGACTGCACACCCGTGGAGCCGCTTGAGGACTTGCAAAGCATCAAAGGTGTTCGGACCGCAACCAAGTTTCGAGGACACGCACGGCCACTACTTTACCAAGGAAACCTCTCACATGGCGAGCTCATGGATCAATATCCATGCGATGACTTAGGCAGAATCATCACGGTAATCAGGAAGGTAATGATACTCAAGGTCACCATAATCTCCTTCGTTCCGGAGAGACACAACTCACCCCTCGGGGACCAAACACACGCTTAGGAGCCTGAGCTGCTCCAAGGGGCCTACACCACACCATCTTACGGAAAACGTAAAGCACCAGTCAGCTCGAGATGGGAGTGTGGGAAAGCCTCTGCTCTTAGGCCTTTGCTTTCAGTGAGGTCAAGGTGCTGCCTTCAGGATGTTTTCAGCCTTTGAGACACGATTGGAACTCTCTACTGAAATGAGATATTCCCGTGCAACAGAACGCATTCCTTGCAAAGAACTGGGTCCCTGACGCGGTCCGGACTCCACACGGGCCGCAGCACCACACTCACGCGCACACGCTCCCCCCAACAACCGGGGAGAGGTACAACCCATGCAATGAAAGACCGTTTGCCCAACCTCATTTCCAAAGGAGGCCGAGAGACGAGCACTGCCTGCTCCAGTACACACGCACTGGTTTCTAGGGACCCGCTGGGCTCCGAGTCACTTCTCCCTCGTGCTGCCTGGTGAGTCCCGGAGGAGATGTGATTGCCCAGGACTGAAACTCTTGAAACACGGAACGAATGCAAGACAGGAGGCGCTCCACGGAAACGGGAAGCACCACGCCCCACGGATAGGAAGAACATAACCCACAAGTCTGCCTTTGACGAGGAGCTTTTCCATCCACCTTCCTCGCCAGAGTGCGAAGAAGACGTTCCCACCCAACATGTCCCAAAGAGAAGACTTTGGACTCCATCCACAACACCCAGTTCTCTTCAGCACACATCTCCAAGTAGGAAAGAGTCTGGACCACCCTCTAAAACACAGAAGCGCCACTTATTCCTGGCTCCCTGGCTCCGAGTTCATTGATGGAATGCACAGTGCCTTCAGAAATGAAGAGCTCACCAGGGACTTGCACTTGCCCTAATCCAGACTCCTACCCCCTAGTCCCATTGACTCCCACGATAGAGGACCCCCTTTCGCCACAAGCGGGGTGAGATCTCCCCCTCCCCATCAGAGGGTGCAACTCTGCCACCAGGGGCGGGGCGGGGCGGGGCGGGGCGGGGCGGGGCGCGGCGGGGCTGGGCAGGGCAGGAGAGCAGGTGTGGAGGGGGGAGGCAGGAGGCCTGTGTTCACCTGCTGCTTCCACTCTCCATCCCTTCAACACCGTCCCCTGCTGGCCTCCAGCAACTCAGGCCCACCACCCTGACTCTCCCTGGAATGTTTCTCTGGACTCTCACGTCCCTTGTACTTCATTTTCACAGGCAGGAATGATTCCTCCTGCTCAAGGCTGCGACTTCCCTGGCCCTGCCTTGACACTTTCCCACAACCGCAGGTCCACGCTTTCCTTCCTTCCATCGTTCCTTCCTTCCTTTGTGCGTTCCCACCTCCACCCACCAACCACCAACCCAGTCAGACCTCCATGGGCACTCAGGGCACCACCCCTCTCGACCTGAGCCACTCCCCACCGCCTGAGCCTAACCCCTTACTCGATCTGGGGCCCTCCTCCTCCAGGGAACCGGGGTCCAACCCAGAAAGCCCACTCCTGAGGCCTCCAGACCACAGCCGCAAAGGAGCCCAAGAAGAAGCCCGGAGCACCGGGGGGCGGGGGGGGGGGTGCTCATGGAAGTGGAAGACAGAGAGGGGCAGGGGGGAAGGCCACGTGCGACCTTGTCGCGAGGGTCCCTACCTTGGCAGCACCGCGACTGAGGCAGGTCCTGGAGGGAGGCTGTGGGTCTCAGCTGCTCCACCTTTAGGCTTCTCCCAGATGGTCTTTCGGGGGCGCCGGGGTGGGGGCATCGCATCGCGCTCTGCCCCAGCCAGTGCTGGCACTCCACCAGCGCGGCCAAAGACCGAGGCGCCCGGGAAGCGCGTCCCGTGCCCTGGCCTCTGGCTCCAGGAGCAGCAGGAGCAGCAGGGCCGCCGCCCTCCCAGGCTGGAGGCTCCTGGCTCCCAGTCTTCTCCACGCGGGGCTCCGCCCGCGCTCCCGCGAGCGCTCCCGCCTGCACTACCGCTCCCCCTACCGCCAATGCCGTGGCTACCCCGTCGCAGGCGCCAGGCAGCAGCATGGCCCCGGTCGGGGGCTGAGGTGGGCGTCAGTCCCTGGCTGGCCCAGACACTTGGGGGCTTGGGGCGGCAGGCGGGCTGGGAGCCAACTCACAGCACCGCTGCAGCCTCAGCTGTGTCCCTCGCCGGGCTGTGTCCCTCGCCGGGCTCCGGCCCCGGCCCACGCGCATGCGCGCACTCGTGCGCGCGCTCCCGCACACCTGCTTGGGCCCAGGATCCAAGCCGCCCCACCCCCCCGCCAGGGGACACAGCTCCTGGGCGCCAGGGTCTGCACCACCGCACCTCCCTGTGCCCACCAGATGCTCTGCCCGACTGCCCGCCAGCCTGACAGCCGGGAGCCAGGCAGAGGGCTCCAGAGACCAGGCCAGTGGGACAGGGACTGGCAGGTGTCTCCTCCCAAGGTGGACACCTCCCTGTCACCCCTCAAGAGACCCAGGAACCTTTTGCAAAGCTGGTTTCCCAGGGAGGTGGCTGGACGTGAACCCAGTGATCCCTCTTGCATCCCAGGCCTCTGTGTTTCTTGGTCACTCTGCCTCACATTCCCGCCAACCGTGGACATCAACAGCCGTGCACCCTCCTCGCTCGTGACCCGTGACCGCAAGGGCAGCCCTAAGGGACAGGGAGACACACTGGGCACACGAGACTCCTTCCACCTCCCTTCTCCTTGAAAGGCCGGTGCTTTTCAGCCCTGCATGCCCTTCCCATGGCCCTACCTGCACTGCACCACCAGCGGTCCCACCCTCAAGTCCACCCTGCCACCGCTGACTGTGGCACGTCCTTCGACTCTGTGGAACCGCCTGTCCACCTCCACTACCCCCCAACCCCCATGTTTTCTTCACAGTGTGCCTCAGATCCCAACTCCTCCGTGCCATTTTTCTTTTCTTGGGTTTCAATTGCTTTGCAACGTTTCTTTCTTTTGCTGAGAGAGAGAGAGAGAGGCCATCACCCATGCGATTGTGCAGCAAGCATCGACTGAACGTGCAAGGCGTACCAGAGCCTGCTCTGGAGGGCCAGTGTGCAGAGGTGGGCAAGGAAACGTATGTCTGAGGATTCAAGGGGAGCCACAGGACTACCGTCCAGGGTGAGGAGGAGTAGAGAGACCAAGCAGTCAAGGCTTTCGACGAAAGGAGCATCAAGGGCACGAACCTACGCAGCCCTGGAAGGAGAGCAGGGAGTCACGGACATATGGATCATCGAAGGCCAGTCCCAATGGGCAGCCTTCATCACGTGTCCTCACCTGAGGACTTGCAAAGAGGCACCCCCAGACTGGACCTGGTAGAAACAGGACTGACAGCAAAAGCACAACACTGGTCTGTGGACTTCATGCTCATGGGAAGGACACCATCCCACAAGCCCCACCGAGGGACTCTGGACTCTGGCGACTTGGACTTACTGTGGACCCTCAGGACCTGTCAGGACTCTTGCAAGTGCACAAGGGAAGACAAAACTAAGCCACACACCAAGGAGAACGGAGATGCAAAACCTTTCTCCCCCCAGGGGCAACGTCAACGATTCGCATGCTATACAAATGCAAATGCCCTCTGCGAGCATTAGAAAGGTCACCAGTTTTCCGCCTCCTTTATCAGTCTCCTACCACAAGTGCACTAGGGTTCCCTTGGCTCCATAGGGACCATTTGCCTGCATTCTCCGTGGGAGCAGCTTCCTTTCCTACCAGAACCCTCACGTGTGTCTCCCTGTCATGGCACGTACTGATAGATACGAGAATGACGTTTCCCTTTCATTTTGAACATTGTGCTGATGCCTCCCTCCTGGCTCTGCGTCTCCACTGAGAAGACTGTTTGGCTCAGTTTACATGGTGTGTGTGTGCGTGTGTGTGTGTGTGTGTGTGTGTGTGTGTGTGTGTGTGTGTTTCTGTGTGTGTATGCACATACATATATATACACACACACGAAAGTGTGTACGTATATGCAGACGTGTATGTGTATGTCCATAGGTATCCACAGGGACACACAGGTAGATAGATGTATATATAAACCTAGCTGTTTTCTCTTTTGAGAATACACACTGCAAACTCTGTGGGCCGCCTGGATGACTCAGCTGGGTAATGGTCCGACTTCGGGTCACGTCAGGCTCTCAGGCTTCCTGAGCTGAGTCGCGCCTAGTGCTCCGTGCTGACAGCTCAGAGCCTGGAACCTGATTCCCTTCTGGGTTTCCTCTCTCTCTCCCTGCCCCTCCCTCGCTCGTGCTCTCTCTGTCTCTCTCGCTTTCTCTCAGACGTGAACATTAAAAAAGAAACAGAAGCATGTGGCTCTGGATCTCGGCTCACGTCACGATCTCACAGTTTGTGAGGCTGAGCCTCCACAAGGAGCCCCCACCTCAAGATGGGCGCCAACGATGCGGAGCCCGCTGGCCCTCCTCTCTCTCTCCCTCCCTGCGTGCCCTATCCCTGCTCACGGGCACACATGCATGCGTCCACTCTCTCTCTGTCTCTCGGAATGAATGAAAGAAACAAAGAACCTCAAATGATAACACTAAAGGAACACCGTCGAGTTCATTACTACAGCGAATGAGTGGCTGTGCCCGTGGCCAGCACCTGCCCTGGGGAACGTTCTATTTCCTATCTGTTCATGTTTCTTCACTCTGGAGACACAGGGAGCCAGAGAGCAAGCCGGTAAGCCAGTGACCGCCAGTGGGGGAGGGGCAGAGAAGCAGAGAGCCAGACACACACAGAATCTGAAAACAGGCTCCAGGGCCTGAGCAGGGGGCACAGAGCCCAGCGCAGGGCTGGAACTCGGGAACCGCGAGGGCGTGACCTGAGCCCGAGTCGGAAGCTCAACCCACTGAACCACCCAGGCGCCCGGGGAAGGTTCCATTCAGGAGTCCACTCCATCCATCCCCGCCCATTTCCGCAAGGTCAGAGCCCTTACGACACATACCACCAGGAAGGATGCTATACAACTGTCCACAACCTGCCCTCTGTCTTCCAAAGAGGCTGCCCTGACGATATCTAGCAAAGAGGGCGCTCTGATCAAAAGGCCCACGGATAAAGGTCACGCCTGCCTACCTACCCTTAGGGCCTGATGACTCCCCAGGTTCCCCTTGCAGCGCACTTTGTCCCATTGGAAACGTCGTGCCTTTGGGTTCCAAGGTGCCCTGCAGCTGAGCGCGGGCCACCGGGAACGACCTCACCGCAGCTACCTACCAGGAGACAGCTTGGCACCCTTCACCCTTCCTGCAGGCCCTGTGCTCAGGGTCTCGGGCCAGCCAGGGCGCAGGACACAAGCAGAGAACGTTAGCATTTGAGGACGCAGAAACGGCCTCGGGGTTCCCCTACTCGGGGACCACGTTCACCACCTGATCGCCGGCGACGTTGGCAACTGGCACACAGGGCGACGGGGAGTGTGGACCGCATGGAATGAGGGCTCTCGGCCGCATCTCCTGCAATTCAGAGGGGCAACTGGCAAAGGTCACCTCAGTCACCAGCTCCCAAGAAGCCTCCCTGCGGAAGGGATGGTGCCATCGACAGCCTGTTCCTCCTTCCAGCCCTGCCTGGGTTTCAGGGGGAGCACAGCACCGGCGGGGGGGGGCGGGGGTCCCGGGAAGGTCCAGCTGACCCATGCCCCCCGCTGTGCCGCCACCCTCACTAGGAGCCCCGCGTGTCACTGTCCAAAGTGTCTCAGGCTGGATGTGAAATGGTAGGGTTCCCCGCAGAGAGCGTGACTCAGGCCCTAGAGCCTATTTTGCTGGATTCCCCGTTTGAGGGCACACGCACGTCTCCAAGCCCACCTCTGCTCGCAGGACACGCACGCTAGGTGCAAATGCTTTCCCTGCCTCTCGACAGGCAGCAGTGGGAAAGCCAGCGGTGCAGCACGCTCATGTGGAGCCCGACTGCCTGGCTTCCTGCCTCGAGTCCTCCCGCTTCACAGCAGTGACCCCCGCAACACATTCTTTCACATCTTCCCTTGGAAATACGAACGGGGGACCAGAGTCCTTGCCGAGGTACTCTGTGTCGTCAGCATAGATCTCTCAAGTGCTCAGAACAGTGCCTGGAACAGGCTAAGCGCTCTGCCGAGGTGGGATAAGACCAAGGAGAAAACAAACACGCATAGGCAGTCCCCTCCCTCGTGGCCAGCACCTAGGCAACTGCTGGGGATGGTGAGGCAGGGGAGGGATCCCTTCCTTCCCCCGACGACGACGACGACGACGACCACGGTGCCCGGCTCCCCCTCCCTCCTCAGGACTTCCCGCTGGCATCAAGAAAACCTCCCTGCCGGATTCTGGCTGGTGCCGGCTAGGAACCCAGTGCCTCAGGGAGAGGCCCTGGCACATCTCCCTGGATACTTGGACGGGCTTCAGGTCAAAAGACTCTGCCTCCTCACCTATATGGCAACAGGGACTGCACACCCGTGGAGCCGCTTGAGGACTTGCAAAGCATCAAAGGTGTTCGGACCGCAACCAAGTTTCGAGGACACGCACGGCCACTACTTTACCAAGGAAACCTCTCACATGGCGAGCTCATGGATCAATATCCATGCGATGACTTAGGCAGAATCATCACGGTAATCAGGAAGGTAATGATACTCAAGGTCACCATAATCTCCTTCGTTCCGGAGAGACACAACTCACCCCTCGGGGACCAAACACACGCTTAGGAGCCTGAGCTGCTCCAAGGGGCCTACACCACACCATCTTACGGAAAACGTAAAGCACCAGTCAGCTCGAGATGGGAGTGTGGGAAAGCCTCTGCTCTTAGGCCTTTGCTTTCAGTGAGGTCAAGGTGCTGCCTTCAGGATGTTTTCAGCCTTTGAGACACGATTGGAACTCTCTACTGAAATGAGATATTCCCGTGCAACAGAACGCATTCCTTGCAAAGAACTGGGTCCCTGACGCGGTCCGGACTCCACACGGGCCGCAGCACCACACTCACGCGCACACGCTCCCCCCAACAACCGGGGAGAGGTACAACCCATGCAATGAAAGACCGTTTGCCCAACCTCATTTCCAAAGGAGGCCGAGAGACGAGCACTGCCTGCTCCAGTACACACGCACTGGTTTCTAGGGACCCGCTGGGCTCCGAGTCACTTCTCCCTCGTGCTGCCTGGTGAGTCCCGGAGGAGATGTGATTGCCCAGGACTGAAACTCTTGAAACACGGAACGAATGCAAGACAGGAGGCGCTCCACGGAAACGGGAAGCACCACGCCCCACGGATAGGAAGAACATAACCCACAAGTCTGCCTTTGACGAGGAGCTTTTCCATCCACCTTCCTCGCCAGAGTGCGAAGAAGACGTTCCCACCCAACATGTCCCAAAGAGAAGACTTTGGACTCCATCCACAACACCCAGTTCTCTTCAGCACACATCTCCAAGTAGGAAAGAGTCTGGACCACCCTCTAAAACACAGAAGCGCCACTTATTCCTGGCTCCCTGGCTCCGAGTTCATTGATGGAATGCACAGTGCCTTCAGAAATGAAGAGCTCACCAGGGACTTGCACTTGCCCTAATCCAGACTCCTACCCCCTAGTCCCATTGACTCCCACGATAGAGGACCCCCTTTCGCCACAAGCGGGGTGAGATCTCCCCCTCCCCATCAGAGGGTGCAACTCTGCCACCAGGGGCGGGGCGGGGCGGGGCGGGGCGGGGCGGGGCGCGGCGGGGCTGGGCAGGGCAGGAGAGCAGGTGTGGAGGGGGGAGGCAGGAGGCCTGTGTTCACCTGCTGCTTCCACTCTCCATCCCTTCAACACCGTCCCCTGCTGGCCTCCAGCAACTCAGGCCCACCACCCTGACTCTCCCTGGAATGTTTCTCTGGACTCTCACGTCCCTTGTACTTCATTTTCACAGGCAGGAATGATTCCTCCTGCTCAAGGCTGCGACTTCCCTGGCCCTGCCTTGACACTTTCCCACAACCGCAGGTCCACGCTTTCCTTCCTTCCATCGTTCCTTCCTTCCTTTGTGCGTTCCCACCTCCACCCACCAACCACCAACCCAGTCAGACCTCCATGGGCACTCAGGGCACCACCCCTCTCGACCTGAGCCACTCCCCACCGCCTGAGCCTAACCCCTTACTCGATCTGGGGCCCTCCTCCTCCAGGGAACCGGGGTCCAACCCAGAAAGCCCACTCCTGAGGCCTCCAGACCACAGCCGCAAAGGAGCCCAAGAAGAAGCCCGGAGCACCGGGGGGCGGGGGGGGGGTGCTCATGGAAGTGGAAGACAGAGAGGGGCAGGGGGGAAGGCCACGTGCGACCTTGTCGCGAGGGTCCCTACCTTGGCAGCACCGCGACTGAGGCAGGTCCTGGAGGGAGGCTGTGGGTCTCAGCTGCTCCACCTTTAGGCTTCTCCCAGATGGTCTTTCGGGGGCGCCGGGGTGGGGGCATCGCATCGCGCTCTGCCCCAGCCAGTGCTGGCACTCCACCAGCGCGGCCAAAGACCGAGGCGCCCGGGAAGCGCGTCCCGTGCCCTGGCCTCTGGCTCCAGGAGCAGCAGGAGCAGCAGGGCCGCCGCCCTCCCAGGCTGGAGGCTCCTGGCTCCCAGTCTTCTCCACGCGGGGCTCCGCCCGCGCTCCCGCGAGCGCTCCCGCCTGCACTACCGCTCCCCCTACCGCCAATGCCGTGGCTACCCCGTCGCAGGCGCCAGGCAGCAGCATGGCCCCGGTCGGGGGCTGAGGTGGGCGTCAGTCCCTGGCTGGCCCAGACACTTGGGGGCTTGGGGCGGCAGGCGGGCTGGGAGCCAACTCACAGCACCGCTGCAGCCTCAGCTGTGTCCCTCGCCGGGCTGTGTCCCTCGCCGGGCTCCGGCCCCGGCCCACGCGCATGCGCGCACTCGTGCGCGCGCTCCCGCACACCTGCTTGGGCCCAGGATCCAAGCCGCCCCACCCCCCCGCCAGGGGACACAGCTCCTGGGCGCCAGGGTCTGCACCACCGCACCTCCCTGTGCCCACCAGATGCTCTGCCCGACTGCCCGCCAGCCTGACAGCCGGGAGCCAGGCAGAGGGCTCCAGAGACCAGGCCAGTGGGACAGGGACTGGCAGGTGTCTCCTCCCAAGGTGGACACCTCCCTGTCACCCCTCAAGAGACCCAGGAACCTTTTGCAAAGCTGGTTTCCCAGGGAGGTGGCTGGACGTGAACCCAGTGATCCCTCTTGCATCCCAGGCCTCTGTGTTTCTTGGTCACTCTGCCTCACATTCCCGCCAACCGTGGACATCAACAGCCGTGCACCCTCCTCGCTCGTGACCCGTGACCGCAAGGGCAGCCCTAAGGGACAGGGAGACACACTGGGCACACGAGACTCCTTCCACCTCCCTTCTCCTTGAAAGGCCGGTGCTTTTCAGCCCTGCATGCCCTTCCCATGGCCCTACCTGCACTGCACCACCAGCGGTCCCACCCTCAAGTCCACCCTGCCACCGCTGACTGTGGCACGTCCTTCGACTCTGTGGAACCGCCTGTCCACCTCCACTACCCCCCAACCCCCATGTTTTCTTCACAGTGTGCCTCAGATCCCAACTCCTCCGTGCCATTTTTCTTTTCTTGGGTTTCAATTGCTTTTCAACGTTTCTTTCTTTTGCTGAGAGAGAGAGAGAGAGGCCATCACCCATGCGATTGTGCAGCAAGCATCGACTGAACGTGCAAGGCGTACCAGAGCCTGCTCTGGAGGGCCAGTGTGCAGAGGTGGGCAAGGAAACGTATGTCTGAGGATTCAAGGGGAGCCACAGGACTACCGTCCAGGGTGAGGAGGAGTAGAGAGACCAAGCAGTCAAGGCTTTCGACGAAAGGAGCATCAAGGGCACGAACCTACGCAGCCCTGGAAGGAGAGCAGGGAGTCACGGACATATGGATCATCGAAGGCCAGTCCCAATGGGCAGCCTTCATCACGTGTCCTCACCTGAGGACTTGCAAAGAGGCACCCCCAGACTGGACCTGGTAGAAACAGGACTGACAGCAAAAGCACAACACTGGTCTGTGGACTTCATGCTCATGGGAAGGACACCATCCCACAAGCCCCACCGAGGGACTCTGGACTCTGGCGACTTGGACTTACTGTGGACCCTCAGGACCTGTCAGGACTCTTGCAAGTGCACAAGGGAAGACAAAACTAAGCCACACACCAAGGAGAACGGAGATGCAAAACCTTTCTCCCCCCAGGGGCAACGTCAACGATTCGCATGCTATACAAATGCAAATGCCCTCTGCGAGCATTAGAAAGGTCACCAGTTTTCCGCCTCCTTTATCAGTCTCCTACCACAAGTGCACTAGGGTTCCCTTGGCTCCATAGGGACCATTTGCCTGCATTCTCCGTGGGAGCAGCTTCCTTTCCTACCAGAACCCTCACGTGTGTCTCCCTGTCATGGCACGTACTGATAGATACGAGAATGACGTTTCCCTTTCATTTTGAACATTGTGCTGATGCCTCCCTCCTGGCTCTGCGTCTCCACTGAGAAGACTGTTTGGCTCAGTTTACATGGTGTGTGTGTGCGTGCGTGTGTGTGTGTGTGTGTGTGTGTGTGTGTTTCTGTGTGTGTATGCACATACATATATATACACACACACGAAAGTGTGTACGTATATGCAGACGTGTATGTGTATGTCCATAGGTATCCACAGGGACACACAGGTAGATAGATGTATATATAAACCTAGCTGTTTTCTCTTTTGAGAATACACACTGCAAACTCTGTGGGCCGCCTGGATGACTCAGCTGGGTAATGGTCCGACTTCGGGTCACGTCAGGCTCTCAGGCTTCCTGAGCTGAGTCGCGCCTAGTGCTCCGTGCTGACAGCTCAGAGCCTGGAACCTGATTCCCTTCTGGGTTTCCTCTCTCTCTCCCTGCCCCTCCCTCGCTTGTGCTCTCTCTGTCTCTCTCGCTTTCTCTCAGACGTGAACATTAAAAAAGAAACAGAAGCATGTGGCTCTGGATCTCGGCTCACGTCACGATCTCACAGTTTGTGAGGCTGAGCCTCCACAAGGAGCCCCCACCTCAAGATGGGCGCCAACGATGCGGAGCCCGCTGGCCCTCCTCTCTCTCTCCCTCCCTGCGTGCCCTATCCCTGCTCACGGGCACACATGCATGCGTCCACTCTCTCTCTGTCTCTCGGAATGAATGAAAGAAACAAAGAACCTCAAATGATAACACTAAAGGAACACCGTCGAGTTCATTACTACAGCGAATGAGTGGCTGTGCCCGTGGCCAGCACCTGCCCTGGGGAACGTTCTATTTCCTATCTGTTCATGTTTCTTCACTCTGGAGACACAGGGAGCCAGAGAGCAAGCCGGTAAGCCAGTGACCGCCAGTGGGGGAGGGGCAGAGAAGCAGAGAGCCAGACACACACAGAATCTGAAAACAGGCTCCAGGGCCTGAGCAGGGGGCACAGAGCCCAGCGCAGGGCTGGAACTCGGGAACCGCGAGGGCGTGACCTGAGCCCGAGTCGGAAGCTCAACCCACTGAACCACCCAGGCGCCCGGGGAAGGTTCCATTCAGGAGTCCACTCCATCCATCCCCGCCCATTTCCGCAAGGTCAGAGCCCTTACGACACATACCACCAGGAAGGATGCTATACAACTGTCCACAACCTGCCCTCTGTCTTCCAAAGAGGCTGCCCTGACGATATCTAGCAAAGAGGGCGCTCTGATCAAAAGGCCCACGGATAAAGGTCACGCCTGCCTACCTACCCTTAGGGCCTGATGACTCCCCAGGTTCCCCTTGCAGCGCACTTTGTCCCATTGGAAACGTCGTGCCTTTGGGTTCCAAGGTGCCCTGCAGCTGAGCGCGGGCCACCGGGAACGACCTCACCGCAGCTACCTACCAGGAGACAGCTTGGCACCCTTCACCCTTCCTGCAGGCCCTGTGCTCAGGGTCTCGGGCCAGCCAGGGCGCAGGACACAAGCAGAGAACGTTAGCATTTGAGGACGCAGAAACGGCCTCGGGGTTCCCCTACTCGGGGACCACGTTCACCACCTGATCGCCGGCGACGTTGGCAACTGGCACACAGGGCGACGGGGAGTGTGGACCGCATGGAATGAGGGCTCTCGGCCGCATCTCCTGCAATTCAGAGGGGCAACTGGCAAAGGTCACCTCAGTCACCAGCTCCCAAGAAGCCTCCCTGCGGAAGGGATGGTGCCATCGACAGCCTGTTCCTCCTTCCAGCCCTGCCTGGGTTTCAGGGGGAGCACAGCACCGGCGGGGGGGGGCGGGGGTCCCGGGAAGGTCCAGCTGACCCATGCCCCCCGCTGTGCCGCCACCCTCACTAGGAGCCCCGCGTGTCACTGTCCAAAGTGTCTCAGGCTGGATGTGAAATGGTAGGGTTCCCCGCAGAGAGCGTGACTCAGGCCCTAGAGCCTATTTTGCTGGATTCCCCGTTTGAGGGCACACGCACGTCTCCAAGCCCACCTCTGCTCGCAGGACACGCACGCTAGGTGCAAATGCTTTCCCTGCCTCTCGACAGGCAGCAGTGGGAAAGCCAGCGGTGCAGCACGCTCATGTGGAGCCCGACTGCCTGGCTTCCTGCCTCGAGTCCTCCCGCTTCACAGCAGTGACCCCCGCAACACATTCTTTCACATCTTCCCTTGGAAATACGAACGGGGGACCAGAGTCCTTGCCGAGGTACTCTGTGTCGTCAGCATAGATCTCTCAAGTGCTCAGAACAGTGCCTGGAACAGGCTAAGCGCTCTGCCGAGGTGGGATAAGACCAAGGAGAAAACAAACACGCATAGGCAGTCCCCTCCCTCGTGGCCAGCACCTAGGCAACTGCTGGGGATGGTGAGGCAGGGGAGGGATCCCTTCCTTCCCCCGACGACGACGACGACGACGACCACGGTGCCCGGCTCCCCCTCCCTCCTCAGGACTTCCCGCTGGCATCAAGAAAACCTCCCTGCCGGATTCTGGCTGGTGCCGGCTAGGAACCCAGTGCCTCAGGGAGAGGCCCTGGCACATCTCCCTGGATACTTGGACGGGCTTCAGGTCAAAAGACTCTGCCTCCTCACCTATATGGCAACAGGGACTGCACACCCGTGGAGCCGCTTGAGGACTTGCAAAGCATCAAAGGTGTTCGGACCGCAACCAAGTTTCGAGGACACGCACGGCCACTACTTTACCAAGGAAACCTCTCACATGGCGAGCTCATGGATCAATATCCATGCGATGACTTAGGCAGAATCATCACGGTAATCAGGAAGGTAATGATACTCAAGGTCACCATAATCTCCTTCGTTCCGGAGAGACACAACTCACCCCTCGGGGACCAAACACACGCTTAGGAGCCTGAGCTGCTCCAAGGGGCCTACACCACACCATCTTACGGAAAACGTAAAGCACCAGTCAGCTCGAGATGGGAGTGTGGGAAAGCCTCTGCTCTTAGGCCTTTGCTTTCAGTGAGGTCAAGGTGCTGCCTTCAGGATGTTTTCAGCCTTTGAGACACGATTGGAACTCTCTACTGAAATGAGATATTCCCGTGCAACAGAACGCATTCCTTGCAAAGAACTGGGTCCCTGACGCGGTCCGGACTCCACACGGGCCGCAGCACCACACTCACGCGCACACGCTCCCCCCAACAACCGGGGAGAGGTACAACCCATGCAATGAAAGACCGTTTGCCCACCCTCATTTCCAAAGGAGGCCGAGAGACGAGCACTGCCTGCTCCAGTACACACGCACTGGTTTCTAGGGACCCGCTGGGCTCCGAGTCACTTCTCCCTCGTGCTGCCTGGTGAGTCCCGGAGGAGATGTGATTGCCCAGGACTGAAACTCTTGAAACACGGAACGAATGCAAGACAGGAGGCGCTCCACGGAAACGGGAAGCACCACGCCCCACGGATAGGAAGAACATAACCCACAAGTCTGCCTTTGACGAGGAGCTTTTCCATCCACCTTCCTCGCCAGAGTGCGAAGAAGACGTTCCCACCCAACATGTCCCAAAGAGAAGACTTTGGACTCCATCCACAACACCCAGTTCTCTTCAGCACACATCTCCAAGTAGGAAAGAGTCTGGACCACCCTCTAAAACACAGAAGCGCCACTTATTCCTGGCTCCCTGGCTCCGAGTTCATTGATGGAATGCACAGTGCCTTCAGAAATGAAGAGCTCACCAGGGACTTGCACTTGCCCAAATCCAGACTCCTACCCCCTAGTCCCATTGACTCCCACGATAGAGGACCCCCTTTCGCCACAAGCGGGGTGAGATCTCCCCCTCCCCATCAGAGGGTGCAACTCTGCCACCAGGGGCGGGGCGGGGCGGGGCGGGGCGGGGCGGGGCGCGGCGGGGCTGGGCAGGGCAGGAGAGCAGGTGTGGAGGGGGGAGGCAGGAGGCCTGTGTTCACCTGCTGCTTCCACTCTCCATCCCTTCAACACCGTCCCCTGCTGGCCTCCAGCAACTCAGGCCCACCACCCTGACTCTCCCTGGAATGTTTCTCTGGACTCTCACGTCCCTTGTACTTCATTTTCACAGGCAGGAATGATTCCTCCTGCTCAAGGCTGCGACTTCCCTGGCCCTGCCTTGACACTTTCCCACAACCGCAGGTCCACGCTTTCCTTCCTTCCATCGTTCCTTCCTTCCTTTGTGCTTCCCACCTCCACCCACCAACCACCAACCCAGTCAGACCTCCATGGGCACTCAGGGCACCACCCCTCTCGACCTGAGCCACTCCCCACCGCCTGAGCCTAACCCCTTACTCGATCTGGGGCCCTCCTCCTCCAGGGAACCGGGGTCCAACCCAGAAAGCCCACTCCTGAGGCCTCCAGACCACAGCCGCAAAGGAGCCCAAGAAGAAGCCCGGAGCACCGGGGGGCGGGGGGGGGGGTGCTCATGGAAGTGGAAGACAGAGAGGGGCAGGGGGGAAGGCCACGTGCGACCTTGTCGCGAGGGTCCCTACCTTGGCAGCACCGCGACTGAGGCAGGTCCTGGAGGGAGGCTGTGGGTCTCAGCTGCTCCACCTTTAGGCTTCTCCCAGATGGTCTTTCGGGGGCGCCGGGGTGGGGGCATCGCATCGCGCTCTGCCCCAGCCAGTGCTGGCACTCCACCAGCGCGGCCAAAGACCGAGGCGCCCGGGAAGCGCGTCCCGTGCCCTGGCCTCTGGCTCCAGGAGCAGCAGGAGCAGCAGGGCCGCCGCCCTCCCAGGCTGGAGGCTCCTGGCTCCCAGTCTTCTCCACGCGGGGCTCCGCCCGCGCTCCCGCGAGCGCTCCCGCCTGCACTACCGCTCCCCCTACCGCCAATGCCGTGGCTACCCCGTCGCAGGCGCCAGGCAGCAGCATGGCCCCGGTCGGGGGCTGAGGTGGGCGTCAGTCCCTGGCTGGCCCAGACACTTGGGGGCTTGGGGCGGCAGGCGGGCTGGGAGCCAACTCACAGCACCGCTGCAGCCTCAGCTGTGTCCCTCGCCGGGCTGTGTCCCTCGCCGGGCTCCGGCCCCGGCCCACGCGCATGCGCGCACTCGTGCGCGCGCTCCCGCACACCTGCTTGGGCCCAGGATCCAAGCCGCCCCACCCCCCCGCCAGGGGACACAGCTCCTGGGCGCCAGGGTCTGCACCACCGCACCTCCCTGTGCCCACCAGATGCTCTGCCCGACTGCCCGCCAGCCTGACAGCCGGGAGCCAGGCAGAGGGCTCCAGAGACCAGGCCAGTGGGACAGGGACTGGCAGGTGTCTCCTCCCAAGGTGGACACCTCCCTGTCACCCCTCAAGAGACCCAGGAACCTTTTGCAAAGCTGGTTTCCCAGGGAGGTGGCTGGACGTGAACCCAGTGATCCCTCTTGCATCCCAGGCCTCTGTGTTTCTTGGTCACTCTGCCTCACATTCCCGCCAACCGTGGACATCAACAGCCGTGCACCCTCCTCGCTCGTGACCCGTGACCGCAAGGGCAGCCCTAAGGGACAGGGAGACACACTGGGCACACGAGACTCCTTCCACCTCCCTTCTCCTTGAAAGGCCGGTGCTTTTCAGCCCTGCATGCCCTTCCCATGGCCCTACCTGCACTGCACCACCAGCGGTCCCACCCTCAAGTCCACCCTGCCACCGCTGACTGTGGCACGTCCTTCGACTCTGTGGAACCGCCTGTCCACCTCCACTACCCCCCAACCCCCATGTTTTCTTCACAGTGTGCCTCAGATCCCAACTCCTCCGTGCCATTTTTCTTTTCTTGGGTTTCAATTGCTTTGCAACGTTTCTTTCTTTTGCTGAGAGAGAGAGAGAGAGGCCATCACCCATGCGATTGTGCAGCAAGCATCGACTGAACGTGCAAGGCGTACCAGAGCCTGCTCTGGAGGGCCAGTGTGCAGAGGTGGGCAAGGAAACGTATGTCTGAGGATTCAAGGGGAGCCACAGGACTACCGTCCAGGGTGAGGAGGAGTAGAGAGACCAAGCAGTCAAGGCTTTCGACGAAAGGAGCATCAAGGGCACGAACCTACGCAGCCCTGGAAGGAGAGCAGGGAGTCACGGACATATGGATCATCGAAGGCCAGTCCCAATGGGCAGCCTTCATCACGTGTCCTCACCTGAGGACTTGCAAAGAGGCACCCCCAGACTGGACCTGGTAGAAACAGGACTGACAGCAAAAGCACAACACTGGTCTGTGGACTTCATGCTCATGGGAAGGACACCATCCCACAAGCCCCACCGAGGGACTCTGGACTCTGGCGACTTGGACTTACTGTGGACCCTCAGGACCTGTCAGGACTCTTGCAAGTGCACAAGGGAAGACAAAACTAAGCCACACACCAAGGAGAACGGAGATGCAAAACCTTTCTCCCCCCAGGGGCAACGTCAACGATTCGCATGCTATACAAATGCAAATGCCCTCTGCGAGCATTAGAAAGGTCACCAGTTTTCCGCCTCCTTTATCAGTCTCCTACCACAAGTGCACTAGGGTTCCCTTGGCTCCATAGGGACCATTTGCCTGCATTCTCCGTGGGAGCAGCTTCCTTTCCTACCAGAACCCTCACGTGTGTCTCCCTGTCATGGCACGTACTGATAGATACGAGAATGACGTTTCCCTTTCATTTTGAACATTGTGCTGATGCCTCCCTCCTGGCTCTGCGTCTCCACTGAGAAGACTGTTTGGCTCAGTTTACATGGTGTGTGTGTGCGTGTGTGTGTGTGTGTGTGTGTGTGTGTGTGTGTGTGTGTTTCTGTGTGTGTATGCACATACATATATATACACACACACGAAAGTGTGTACGTATATGCAGACGTGTATGTGTATGTCCATAGGTATCCACAGGGACACACAGGTAGATAGATGTATATATAAACCTAGCTCTTTTCTCTTTTGAAAAGACACACTGCAAACTCTGTGGGCCGCCTGGATGACTCAGCTGGGTAATGGTCCGACTTCGGGTCACGTCAGGCTCTCAGGCTTCCTGAGCTGAGTCGCGCCTAGTGCTCCGTGCTGACAGCTCAGAGCCTGGAACCTGATTCCCTTCTGGGTTTCCTCTCTCTCTCCCTGCCCCTCCCTCGCTTGTGCTCTCTCTGTCTCTCTCGCTTTCTCTCAGACGTGAACATTAAAAAAGAAACAGAAGCATGTGGCTCTGGATCTCGGCTCACGTCACGATCTCACAGTTTGTGAGGCTGAGCCTCCACAAGGAGCCCCCACCTCTAGATGGGCGCCAACGATGCGGAGCCCGCTGGCCCTCCTCTCTCTCTCCCTCCCTGCGTGCCCTATCCCTGCTCACGGGCACACATGCATGCGTCCACTCTCTCTCTGTCTCTCGGAATGAATGAAAGAAACAAAGAACCTCAAATGATAACACTAAAGGAACACCGTCGAGTTCATTACTACAGCGAATGAGTGGCTGTGCCCGTGGCCAGCACCTGCCCTGGGGAACGTTCTATTTCCTATCTGTTCATGTTTCTTCACTCTGGAGACACAGGGAGCCAGAGAGCAAGCCGGTAAGCCAGTGACCGCCAGTGGGGGAGGGGCAGAGAAGCAGAGAGCCAGACACACACAGAATCTGAAAACAGGCTCCAGGGCCTGAGCAGGGGGCACAGAGCCCAGCGCAGGGCTGGAACTCGGGAACCGCGAGGGCGTGACCTGAGCCCGAGTCGGAAGCTCAACCCACTGAACCACCCAGGCGCCCGGGGAAGGTTCCATTCAGGAGTCCACTCCATCCATCCCCGCCCATTTCCGCAAGGTCAGAGCCCTTACGACACATACCACCAGGAAGGATGCTATACAACTGTCCACAACCTGCCCTCTGTCTTCCAAAGAGGCTGCCCTGACGATATCTAGCAAAGAGGGCGCTCTGATCAAAAGGCCCACGGATAAAGGTCACGCCTGCCTACCTACCCTTAGGGCCTGATGACTCCCCAGGTTCCCCTTGCAGCGCACGTTGTCCCATTGGAAACGTCGTGCCTTTGGGTTCCAAGGTGCCCTGCAGCTGAGCGCGGGCCACCGGGAACGACCTCACCGCAGCTACCTACCAGGAGACAGCTTGGCACCCTTCACCCTTCCTGCAGGCCCTGTGCTCAGGGTCTCGGGCCAGCCAGGGCGCAGGACACAAGCAGAGAACGTTAGCATTTGAGGACGCAGAAACGGCCTCGGGGTTCCCCTACTCGGGGACCACGTTCACCCCCTGATCGCCGGCGACGTTGGCAACTGGCACACCGGGCGACGGGGAGTGTGGACCGCATGGAATGAGGGCTCTCGGCCGCATCTCCTGCAATTCAGAGGGGCAACTGGCAAAGGTCACCTCAGTCACCAGCTCCCAAGAAGCCTCCCTGCGGAAGGGATGGTGCCATCGACAGCCTGTTCCTCCTTCCAGCCCTGCCTGGGTTTCAGGGGGAGCACAGCACCGGCGGGGGGGGCGGGGGTTCTGGGAAGGTCCAGCTGACCCATGCCCCCCGCTGTGCCGCCACCCTCACTAGGAGCCCCGCGTGTCACTGTCCAAAGTGTCTCAGGCTGGATGTGAAATGGTAGGGTTCCCCGCAGAGAGCGTGACTCAGGCCCTAGAGCCTATTTTGCTGGATTCCCGTTTGAGGGCACACGCACGTCTCCAAGCCCACCTCTGCTCGCAGGACACGCACGCTAGGTGCAAATGCTTTCCCTGCCTCTCGACAGGCAGCAGTGGGAAAGCCAGCGGTGCAGCACGCTCATGTGGAGCCCGACTGCCTGGCTTCCTGCCTCGAGTCCTCCCGCTTCACAGCAGTGACCCCCGCAACACATTCTTTCACATCTTCCCTTGGAAATACGAATGGGGGACCAGAGTCCTTGCCGAGATACTCTGTGTCGTCAGCATAGATCTCTCAAGTGCTCAGAACAGTGCCTGGAACAGGCTAAGCGCTCTGCCGAGGTGGGATAAGACCAAGGAGAAAACAAACACGCATAGGCAGTCCCCTCCCTCGTGGCCAGCACCTAGGCAACTGCTGGGGATGGTGAGGCAGGGGAGGGATCCCTTCCTTCCCCGACGACTGACGACGGTGCCCGGCTCCCCCTCCCTCCTCAGGACTTCCCGCTGGCATCAAGAAAACCTCCCTGCCTGATTCTAGCTGGTGCCGGCTAGGAACCCAGTGCCTCAGGGAGAGGCCCTGGCACATCTCCCTGGATACTTGGACGGGCTTCAGGTCAAAAGACTCTGCCTCCTCACCTATATGGCAACAGGGACTGCACACCCGTGGAGCCGCTTGAGGACTTGCAAAGCATCAAAGGTGTTCGGACCACAACCAAGTTTCGAGGACACGCACGGCCACTACTTTACCAAGGACACCTCTCACATGGCGAGCTCATGGATCAATATCCATGCGATGACTTAGGCAGAATCATCACGGTAATCAGGAAGGTAATGATACTCAAGGTCACCATAATCTCCTTCGTTCCGGAGAGACACAACTCACCCCTCGGGGACCAAACACACGCTTAGGAGCCTGAGCTGCTCCAAGGGGCCTACACCACACCATCTTACGGAAAACGTAAAGCACCAGTCAGCTCGAGATGGGAGTGTGGGAAAGCCTCTGCTCTTAGGCCTTTGCTTTCAGTGAGGTCAAGGTGCTGCCTTCAGGATGTTTTCAGCCTTTGAGACACGATTGGAACTCTCTACTGAAATGAGATATTCCCGTGCAACAAAACGCATTCCTTGCAAAGAACTGGGTCCCTGACGCGGTCCGGACTCCACACGGGCCGCAGCACCACACTCACGCGCACACGCTCCCCCCAACAACCGGGGAGAGGTACAACCCATGCAATGAAAGACCGTTTGCCCAAGACCTCATTTCCAAAGGAGGCAGAGAGACGAGCACTGCCTGCTCCGGTACACACGCACTGGTTTCTAGGGACCCGCTGGGCTCCGAGTCACTTCTCCCTCGTGCTGCCTGGTGAGTCCCGGAGGAGATGTGATTGCCCAGGACTGAAACTCTTGAAACACGGAATGAACGCAAGACAGGAGGCGCTCCACGGAAACGGGAAGCACCCCGCCCCACGGATAGGAAGAACATAACCCACAAGTCTGCCTTTGACGAGGAGCTTTTCCATCCACCTTCCTCGCCAGAGTGCGAAGAAGACGTTCCCACCCAACACGTCCCAAAGAGAAGACTTTGGACTCCATCCACAACACCCAGTTCTCTTCAGCACACATCTCCAAGTAGGAAAGAGTCTGGACCACCCTCTAAAACACAGAAGCGCCACTTATTCCTGGCTCCCTGGCTCCGAGTTCATTGATGGAATGCACAGTGCCTTCAGAAATGAAGAGCTCACCAGGGACTTGCACTTGCCCTAATCCAGACTCCTACCCCCTAGTCCCATTGACTCCCACGATAGAGGACCCCCTTTCGCCACAAGCGGGGTGAGATCTCCCCCTCCCCATCAGAGGGTGCAACTCTGCCACCAGGGGCGGGGCGGGGCGGGGCGGGGCGGGGCGCGGCGGGGCTGGGCAGGGCAGGAGAGCAGGTGTGGAGGGGGGAGGCAGGAGGCCTGTGTTCACCTGCTGCTTCCACTCTCCATCCCTTCAACACCGTCCCCTGCTGGCCTCCAGCAACTCAGGCCCACCACCCTGACTCTCCCTGGAATGTTTCTCTGGACTCTCACGTCCCTTGTACTTCATTTTCACAGGCAGGAATGATTCCTCCTGCTCAAGGCTGCGACTTCCCTGGCCCTGCCTTGACACTTTCCCACAACCGCAGGTCCACGCTTTCCTTCCTTCCATCGTTCCTTCCTTCCTTTGTGCGTTCCCACCTCCACCCACCAACCACCAACCCAGTCAGACCTCCATGGGCACTCAGGGCGCCCCCCCTCTCGACCTGAGCCACTCCCCACCGCCTGAGCCTAACCCCTTACTCGATCTGGGGCCCTCCTCCTCCAGGGAACCGGGGTCCAACCCAGAAAGCCCACTCCTGAGGCCTCCAGACCACAGCCGCAAAGGAGTCCAAGAAGAAGCCCGGAGCACCGGGGGTGGGGGGGGTGGTGGTGGTGCTCATGGAAGTGGAAGACAGAGAGGGTCAGGGGGGAAGGCCACGTGCGACCTTGTCGCGAGGGTCCCTACCTTGGCAGCACCGCGACTGAGGCAGGTCCTGGAGGGAGGCTGTGGGTCTCAGCTGCTCCACCTTTAGGCTTCTCCCAGATGGTCTTTCGGGGGCGCCGGGGTGGGGGCATCGCATCGCGCTCTGCCCCAGCCAGTGCTGGCACTCCACCAGCGCGGCCAAAGACCTAGGCGCCCGGGAAGCGCGTCCCGCGCCCTGGCCTATGGCTCCAGGAGCAGCAGGAGCAGCAGGGCCGCCACCCTCCGAGGCTGGAGGCTCCTGGCTCCCAGTCTTCTCCACGCGGAGCTCCGCCCGCGCTCCCGCGAGCGCTCCCGCCTGCACTACCGCTCCCCCTACCGCCAATGCCGTGGCTACCCCGTCGCAGGCGCCAGGCAGCAGCATGGCCCCGGTCGGGGGCTGAGGTGGGCGTCAGTCCCTGGCTGGCCCAGACACTTGGGGGCTTGGAGCGGCAGGCGGGCTGGGAGCCAACTCACAGCACCGCTGCAGCCTCAGCTGTGTCCCTCGCCGGGCTCCGGCCCTGGCCCACGCGCATGCGCGCACTCGTGCGCGCGCTCCAGCACACCTGCTTGGGCCCAGGATCCAAGCAGCCCCATCCCCCCACCCCCACCCCCACCCCCCCGCTAGGGGACACAGCTCCTGGGCGCCAGGGTCTGCACCACCGCACCTCCCTGTGCCCACCAGATGCTCTGACCGACTGCCCGCCAGCCTGACAGCCGGGAGCCAGGCAGAGGGCTCCAGAGACCAGGCCAGTGGGACAGGGACTGGCAGGTGTCTCCTCCCAAGGTGGACACCTCCCTGTCACCCCTCCAGAGACCCAGGAACCTTTTGCAAAGCTGGTTTCCCAGGGAGGTGGCTGGACGTGAACCCAGTGATCCCTCTTGCATCCCAGGCCTCTGTGTTTCTTGGTCACTCTGCCTCACATTCCCGCCAACCGTGGACATCAACAGCCGTGCACCCTCCTCGCTCGTGACCCGTGACCGCAAGGGCAGCCCTAAGGGACAGGGAGACACATTGGGCACACGAGACTCCTTCCAACTCCCTTCTCCTTGAAAGGCCGGTGCTTTTCAGCTCTGCATGCCCTTCCCATGGCCCTACCTGCACTGCACCACCAGCGGTCCTACCCTCAAGTCCACCCTCCCACCGCTGACTGTGGCATGTCCTTCAATTCTGTGGAACCGCCTGTCCACCTCCACTACCTCCCAACCCCCATGTTTTCTTCACAGTGTGCCTCAGATCCCAACTCCTCCGTACCATTTTCCTTTTCTTGCTTTTCATTGCTTTTCAACGTTTCTTTCTTTTGGTGAGAGAGACAGGCCATCACCCATGCGATTGTGTAGCAAGCATCGACTGAACGTGCAAAATGTACCAGACCCTGCTCTGGACGGCGCAGTGTAACTGAACACAGATATATGGAATTCTTTCCATTTAACTGGCTAACTGGGCTGCAGTTTCAATATTCACACTATACTTGCAGTCAGGTGGTTTATGAGCGTTTTCGTACTTGAAAACAATCCATCTTAAGAGGCACTTCATTGACTTCTCAACCACCAGTCGTTTACTTCCTACTGGCCTAGATCTTAATGGAATTTCTTTAAATGTTTTTGAATGGTTATTCATTTTTGAGACAGAGGGAGACAAAGCGTGAGTGGGGGAGGGGCAGAGAGAGAGGGAGACACAGAATCGGAAACAGCCTGTCAGCACAGAGCCCGATGCGGGGCTGGAACCCACGAACCGTGAAATCATGATCTGAGAAGGCGGCGGACACTCAACCCACGGAGCCACCCTGGCGCCCCGATACTCTCATATATCTTAATACTATATGTCTGTAAGCTCACTAATTACAATATTATTGTTTTCCTAATTCTTGTATTTAAAAGTCAATGGTCCTTCACTTCTTAAAGATGTTCAGGGATAGCGATACAACGTCACACTCATTAATACGTAGACATCGCACACAAACACACACGTAGATGTTTACTCTTCTTATTTCCTTCATACACTGTGTCCCAGAGGGAGAATATTTTCCTTCAGCTCAGGAATTACCTTCGTATGTTTTGTGGTGCATATGTAGGGATGCATTTTCTATGGTTTGTGGGACATAGGTTCTCACAGATCACTACGTAAAAATCCTTGCCTTTAAAGCAAGGAATGAGTGAAAAGGTGGATATTTTAGGCACTCTAGACCAGGTTGGTAACATGCTCCCATGTGCATTTTCCTTGTTCTCTTTCCCCTTTATCGCCCCTTGTGCTGCTGGTTGTGCAAGTACCTGATATCCTCGGGAGGGAGAAGGGACAAAATGGAGGAACTCTGGAATCCTCAATGACCACATGAAGGACTTTAGTCTCTAATCTAAACACACACCCAGCTCTGTCATGTGAGGAAATCTATGGGGACATGCTTTTTGAAATGTGGCGCGTTCTCTGGTAATTCAGCATAACCTAATACTCGTACGAAATGTTAACCCGCAAGATAACTTAGAGATCAGTCTACATCCATGAAAATTGGCTGTTTCAGTCAGTTGGGCATGAGACTCCTGATCTTGGAGTGTGATTTCACGCCCCAAATTACGACTAGAGTGGACTGAACAGATATACGATAAAGTAAGTATTGGAAAATGACCCAGGTAAATTAGGCTACAATGACTGAGCTGCTAATTGGTGGGTGGGATCCCTTTACCTCCTCAGTCAGCCCCCGGGAATGAGCATCTGAGCATTCACATACTGCCAGTGCTGGTAAGGCAGCCACATCTTCCCCCTAGGAGTTCAAGGACTAGCCAGGAAGACGGAAAGACCATGGAACAAAAATGGGAATGACATGAGCAAGGACTCCAGAGAAAAATTCAAGGCGCGACAATTGGGTCCTGAGCTCCACCAGGGGAGGGTCTGACCTGGCTGTGCTGAGGAAACGTTAATATTTCCTGCCGCAGTGCAAGAACGAGTCAGCCCTGCACTAGTCCGAGGGTATGTAGCCTGGCAGAAGGCACAGTGCGGCGGACACTCGGAGGCAGGGGTCGTTGTTTCAGAGGGGACGTGTGAAAGGAGACCAGGGAGACCGGAAAGAGCTGCGGAGGACAGCAGAGAGGGAGGGTGAGGAGGGCCAGGGCCTGGGGCAGGAGGACGTTGTCACTACTCTGCTCTAATGCCGTGGGACAATATTCCCCCACCCTTAGTGGCTTCCCCATAAACTTGCCACCTCACAGGCCCAGGGGACCAAGAATTCAGCAGGGCTCAGCTGAGGGCTCCTGCCAGAGCCTCTCAGGAGGTTGGGGATGCTGTCATCACTCAGACAGAACCTGCTTCACTCCCCCCGAGCCCACTTCAGGGTGGTGGCAGGATTCAGTCCACATCGAGTGCCTTAGTTCTTCCCTGTCTGTTGTCGTCTCTCAGGGCTAGGCTGTGTGTACCTGTCCGTGTCACGACTCAACACGGGGGTTGGTCCCCACTGTGAGGAGCTGAGAGACAACACAGAGAGTGACAGTGAGCACGTGGCCGTGCCATGCACATTTTATCACCTAAACCTGTTTGGTCTGGGGTCACGGTGCCATCTTCTTTGCAACAGAAATCAAACACTACGTCCATACCACACTCCAGGAAGGAAATCCCACAAGGATGTGTTGATAGGATGTGGGCATCCCAGGGAGCCACTGAGGGGAGGAGAAAGTGAAGACCCTGCCAGGGTCAGTGCCTTGCCCAGAATCACAGACTGGTAGAAAGTCAGAACCAGGCACGACCCCAACTTCATGTCCTCAAAATGGGGTCCTGGATATGACCCAGGATTCCGGAGGGGGTCTGGAAAAGGATGTGTTGCTGTCACTGGGTACAGACATGGAGGTGGCGTGGGGGTGAGGCTGAAGAGGAGCGTCACAGAAGACATCCCAGCACGTTCTCCCCTGAGGAGGACCCCCAGGCCAGGGCAACCCACTGAGTGCCACCCTGTCCCCATTGTATGTACCCAGTGGAAAGGCAGGGAATGGCTCGTGGCACACTACTGACAAAGTCTACGTAAATGAGAGTTCTGTCCTACTAGGCCCCAACTCCAATCCCTTCAGTAGGGATTGCTTTAGAAAGTAGAGAACCTAAGCTCCTAGGAAATGTTTGGCCATCCTTCCCTAGGTGGGGATGTGACCTTCTGGGACCCCAGAAAACAAGCACTGGTAAACACACATACACACACACACACTCACGCACGTACGCACACCTGGAAGGACTGTGGGCTGGGATCAGAGGAGCAGCAGAATCAGAGGAGGTGAGAAGTTGAAGTCAATGTGGTTGGATAAACTTCCAACAGGTGACACCGCTGCTCCAATTTCACAGGTATCATCCCACATATGCCTGAGGACATCCTGAGGACACCCTGAGGACATGCTAGAATGATCTCCATTGGGCGGAAAAGACACGGACCATCCCTGAGAAGCACAGTCGCGAATCTGGGACCAGAAAGAGGTAAGAAAGAAGAGTTCTGTCTCAACCCAGATAGGTCTCACAGCTGGGACCCTGGCTGCCCCAGACCTTCCCAGGGGACTGTGGAGAGGGGTGCATTGGTGGAACTGTGTACCGACGTGACATTTCATGGAGAATGGGGGTGAGCAGTCAGCAAAGAGAGGACTATTTGCAAAGGTGTTATCCCAGGAGGGGACTCAGGAGGTGGATCCTGGGCAGTGACATCACTTTGCTCACAATAGGCCCCAGGAAAGCTTGGAACTCCTGTAACCTGGCACCCACGTTCTAGGAAGGTCCCATACCAGGCTCACTTGCCTACAGACACAGAGACTTTAGGATGTTCTCTTGTTGTTTTCCCAGGTACCGGGGCTCTGGATGCCAGAAACCCCAGTGCGCAGGATTACCCAGATGTTGGAGAGGTTTCCTTAACCCACGCTGGCGATGCCTCAGGATGTTTTCCAGGAGGTCACATAAGGTAACACAGAGCAGCCTAGAGCAGGCCAGGTCAGGTCAGGTCACAGCTCGGAGGCTTCCCTGGGCACCCCCATCCCCTCACGTTCAGTTTCGGGAAAGGGGGACGGGGGGCCGGTCCTCCCCGGGACCGGAGCAGGTTCGATGGCAGTGGACCACCTGGTGGACCCATCATGGCCATGCACATGTCATGCTGGGAAGGAGGGAAAAGGGATCTCTGAGGTGCCATTAACCTGTAACAGGTTGAATCCAAGGCCCTCAAGCCACCTTGCTTCTCCTCCGTGGGGGAGGTGAGTGCACACTGTGGTGTCATATCTGGAATGAATTCATATGGGTCTGAGGACAAGCAAAAGCAAGCAGACACGGCTTTGAGGACTCCTGCCTGCCTGCCCGCCTGCCTGCCTGCTGGGCACTGTCTTTACAGAGCCACGTGCCACAGATGGAGGAGAAGCTGAATGAGAGCCCCTGCTCTACTTCCCTGAAGGAAAGGAGGAAGCCCCATGCCATCAGCAGGAAGCCGCGCTGGCTCAGGGTGAGTGCAGGTACCAGGGAAACCCAACACCCAGGGCCCAGGAAACACACTGCTGCTCCCCTGGTAGCTCTCGGAGACTCCTGGTCCCAGATGAACCTGGAACCCCAGCTGCTCCCCAAACATGCCCGCAGGGCCCCGCCCCTGCCACGGCCAGACACAACGTCACTCTCCACTTATTTGGAGGAAGATCAGAAAAGAGGTGTGAGACCATTTCACGTCCCATTCTGTCTAGAATATATTGGCACTGTTGTACACGTTTCCCCGACGAACGTTCCCAGGTGTCCCGGTTCGCCCGACCATCCTTCCACACCTTCTCCACGTCTGACACACGTTCGTGAGGAGCAGGGAGGTTTTTACCCAAAGGACATGGGGCTCATTGCATTATGTCTAATGCTCTGCACTTTGGTGGCCAAGCAACACGCCCCTGGGGCCCCTCCAGATCAGGAGCAAGGGCCTTACCACCTAGACAACATTCTGGAAATGTGACCACTCACCTCACCCATTCAACCCTTCACAAATGTGGGATTGTGACAGGATTCCCTTCTCTTGCCATGTCACAGTGCTGCACTGAGCATCCTCCATGTCCTATTATCCTGATCCAACCTCTGCCAGGTACTGTCCCTCTCTTCGGATCCCCAGAATGGACTGTGCTGTTAGAAATCACAGGCACACTGCTGTTCATGCGGGGAGGTGCCGTGCACACTCCTCTAACAATCTGACCTGAGATTCTTTTTCCTTGATGGTTTTTTAAAAAAATATATATGAAATTTATTGCCAATTGGTTTCCATACAACACCCAGTGCTCATCCCAACACGTGCCCTCCTCAGTACCCATCACCCACGCTCCCCTCCCTCCCACCCCCCATCAGCTCTCAGTTTGTTCTCAGTTTTTAGGAGTCTCTTATGCTTTGGCTCTCTCCCACTCTAAGCTCTTTTTTTTTTCTTCCCCTCCTCCATGTGTTCCTGTTAAGTTTCTCAGGATCCACAAAAGAGTGGACACATATGGTATCTCTCTTTCCTTGTATGGCTTATTTCACTTAGCATAAACACTCTCCAGTTCCATCCACGTTGCTACAAAGGGCCATATTTCATTCTTTCTCATTGCCACGTAGTACTCCATTGTGTATGTAAGCCACAATTTCTTGATCCACTTATCAGTTGATGGACATTCAGGCTCTTTCCATAATTTGGCTATCGTTGAGAGTGCTGCTATAAACATTGGGGTACAAGTGCCCCTCTGCATCAGCACTCCTGTATCCCTTGGGTAAATTCCTAGCAGTGCTACTGCTGGGTCATAGGGTAGGTCTATTTTTAATTGTTTGGAACCTCCACACTGTTTTCCAGAGCGGCTGCAGCAGTTTGCATTCCCACCAACAGTGCAAGAGGGTTCCCGTTTCTCCACATCCTCTCCAGCATCTATAGTCTCCTGATTTGTTCATTTTGGCCACTCTGACTGGCGTGACGTGATAGCTGAGTGTGGTTTTGATGTGTATTTCCCTGATGGGGAGCGACGTTGAGCATCTTTTCATGTGCCTGTTGGCCATCCGGATGTCTTCTTTAGAGAAGTGTCTATTCATGTTTTCTGCCCACTTCTTCCGTGCATTGTTTGTTTTTCACGTGTGGAGTTTGGCGAGCTCTTTATACATTTTGGATACTAGCCCTTTGTCCGATATGTCATTAGCAAATAGCCTTTCCCAATCCATTGGTTGCCTTTGAGTTTTGTTGGTTGTTTCCTTTACTGTGCAGAACCTTTTTATCTTCATGAGGTCCCAATACTTCATTCTTGCTTTTAATTCCCTCGCCTGTGGGGATGTCGGATCAGAGATCCTAACGTGTTCAGCCATTTCCCACCTCAAATTCTCGTGTGAACGCCAACATCCTTCTTCAGACTCTGGGCACCCAGGTCGGACTCTTGCCACAAGTCACGGACGGCTTGGGGGTTTGGTCTGCATTCTGGACCCCAAGCCTCCTGATGTCCATGGTGCTGTGTCTGACTCTGTGTCCCTCCTGTGTTCTACCTCAGGGTATGAACATCTCACCCATGCCCGACAATGAGAACCGTGAGGAAGGGACCATCGAAGGAGGCTGGATGCTACTGGAACAGCGAGTGGAGCACCTGGTACCTGCTTTCCTGGGTAGAGACCCCTCCTACCTCTTCACATTCTTGAGCACGTACAGAGCTTTTGCTACCACCCAGCAGGTCCTGGAAATACTGTTTATGAGGTGAGCACCCTGCCCTTCACAGCCCAGATTCAGCCCCTGAAAGCTCTGAGTCTCAGGAAAGTCATCAAACGTCCTGGCGTCTCACGTTGTTCCTCTGATCTGGGGGGAAACACTCCAGCTCCTCAGTGGGGGCACGGCAGGGAAAGTCACCCTGGCCTGTGGAAAGCTCTGCTGGCAGGGCTGCGTCTCTGCTGGGTCATCTTTGTCCTCTTGCCCATGATCAACTTTCTGCCTCATCCCTCACTGTCGCCAGGTGTTGAGTTGGGCTGGTTTCCCATTGGAAAAGGAGATTGGAGGCTCTATCTGTGTGCCGTGTCTGAGTCCTGGCTCAAACCAGTCAAGGATGCCCAGGATGAGCAGGACGCCCAGACCCACACCAATATGTGTGATGGAGCTGACTGGGGCCCTATCATTCTTCAAACACGCAGGAAGCCCCACTAGGTGCAGGCACTTCTGTAGGAGCTGACTGGGATCCAATGCGCAGAGCGGACAGTACCCTCCCCTCCAGAGCTCCATTCTAGTCAGCAGTCAGTGACTCTGGATAGGACAAGACGTAGCATCCACAGGACAGCTCATATGATGTCCTTCTGGCCTCCTCCAGATACGGATGCTTCCATCCGGAGGCTGAGGAGGATGGCGGACCCGGGGAGCAGGAGAAACTGTGAGTAGGCTGAGCTCAGGCTGGAGGGCCTTCCTTCTCCAAGAGGGCAGTGCTGAGACTGTGCGTGGGAGGGGCTGCAGGACCCAGCATCCCACACGTCTGAGAGTCCTGTGAGAGGGCAAAGTTCTGAGGGCTTTCTCTTGGAAGCAAGGAAAGGGGTTCTGTCCTGTCTGCTAGAGGATGGGCTGTGGGCACAGGGAGGCAGCAGAGAGCGCCAGAGCACCGCGTCAGCCCCTTAGAGAGTCCAACCCCATCCCTTCCCACTCACAGCCTTGCCTAGACCCCCATCAGGGGACCCAGAATAACGGTTTTGGGGAGCATCACGCTCACCACCTTGGGGAACATCCACAGTGCGTGCTTAGCAAGGGTACAGGAGACACAGTGAGGGCTCAAGGAGCACATATCACCCACACGGTGGGAGAACGGTGTCAGCGGGAGGACACCCACATGTGCACGGAGTGCATGAGGCAGCACAGAGGCACAGGTCGTCACGCTGAAGGCATCAGGAGGGTCCCAGCAAGCCCAGGTAAGAGACAGAGTCCTCTTGTCCCGTATTTGCGCAGATTTTCATGGAGCGCTAGGGTATGCAGTGAAGGCACTGACTCATCCCGACACCACCCCTCCACTCACGCACGGACTTGAATTCCAGTGGGAGGTAGGCAGCGGGACACAGCGAGGAGTCTGGCTGGCTTCCCCAAGAAGGACACAGACGACCACATCATCGGTTAAGGGGTTCCCGTCAAACAGAATCTTGACGGTCCCTCTTCAGTGACCAGGTCTCTCGTAGGCGGGACTGCCAAATCACAGGTGGACAACGGATAGAACCACCCTCTGGACGTCCAGGAGCAGGAGGCAGGGAGGCCAGGTCCCACAGGCCTGTCGTCCTGAGACATCAGTGGGAGGAACACCCCATGGTGATCGTTCTGGCTACTTTTGTATCCCCAGGGCCATCTCCTCCATCCTGGGCACCTGGCTGGATCACTACCCCGAGGAATTTTTCCGGCCTCCAGACTTCACCAGCTTGAAGCTGCTGCGGGCGTATGTAAGGGTCCACATGCCGGGATCCGAGCTGCAGCGCCGCGCCCGCCTTCTCTACTCATGGCGGAAACACCGTGAGCCCAATGAGCCAGAGTCTCTGGGCGAGGAGGACTCTGGGTGGGAGATGTGGGCGTGTGGAGGGGACGGGGTATGCCACAGAGAACATGTTTCCTGAGACTGTAGGTGGGCCAGGCGTAGGGACTCCTCTCAGATCACTGTTCCATTAGCCTGCCGTCTGGGAGATTTCCTCCTGGTGGGTTCTTTGACTCAGATGACAATGTCTGCGGGAGAGGTTTCCTGCCTTGGAATGCCAATCACGGTGATGACACTTTCTGTTCTTGAAGCTTTGGCAGCAGCTCTAGAGCCCCGTCCCGACGTGCCTCGGGAGCAAGCCCCCGCTATCTCTGTGGTGCCCACCGCAGCCTCGCAGCCCAGGCTGCCTGAAGCCACCAGTTCTCCTGGAGCTCAGCGCGTACGAGAATCGGAGACCCTCACTGCAGCGGCCCCACCAGGGCAGGAGGTACCATCAGCTCTGGCTGACACTCAGGAGCTGGAAGAGCCCCCTGCCCCTTTGGTGGCCCCAGAGCATGAGCAGCCCCCAGCCCCAGCCGGCGGGGTCACGGAAGGGCTGCAGCAACCACCTGCTGCACCTGAGCAACCAGCCTCAGCTCCCCAACAGCGGCTCAAGTCGGCTGCAGCCCCACAGGATGAATTCCCTGACCTTGTCATTGCGTTCTTTGTCATTTTAGTATTGGGTATAGAGATATTTAGTGTACTTATGTACTATTGGCTTATACTTCAAACATAAATTAAGTTTCAAAAAATTTAGTCTGATCCTGTGAAATTACAACTTCAAGTGTCAGTACGTACTTTCGCAGGATTTTACACCCGTGACCACTATGTACTCCTAGAACATTTCCATCACAGAGACACGTGGACTACTAATCACCCACGGCTCATTCCCTCACCCCAGTCTCTGCAACCAGCGATCTCGGTTTCTGCTGCTTTAGCTCCTCTGGGATTTCCATGTGTGTGCAAACACACAACATGGCCTCTTGTGTCTGGCTACATGACAGGAGACTGATTAGTAATTGCTTAAATATTCAATGCCACTAATATTTTTTATGACAGAAAAATAGTCCTCAAAGAACAAAGATTAGGTGAAGCCCCCACTTGAAATATCTTCATTATCTGGCATGGGGACCCTCTGAGGTTTGACCCAAGAGCAGAAGCCAGAAGGGAAATGTCTGGACCAGAGCGAATACCTTGAAAATCTTTCATTTTCCTCGACTGGCCGTGGTGATATTAGTCTAACGTGCATATTATAAAAATACCCAAATGAAACCGTCAATATGCCATTTACGCTAATCTCTTAGGCAATAAAGTATAAAGTTCTGGAAGCTTTCCTACAGGTGACATGTATTCAGTAAAATGAAGATTTAAATAATGAGGACAGGCACCAAGGTGGCTCAGTGGGCGAGTTTCCGAGTCGAATATGGCTCAGGTCACAATCTCACGGTTCTTGAGATCAAGTCCCAAGTCAGGCTCTGCAATGACAGCTTGAAGCCATCCCTGGTCAGGATTCCCCTTCTTGCTCTTTCCAAAAAAATAAATAGGAAACAACAAATACATACGGCAAAAAAAAAAAAAAATGTATATCCTTTGAAGACATACTGGCCCCCAAGACATGGTGTCATCTTCACACTCCTTTGGCTTTGAGTGCAGCAGGTGACTGTGTTTGTGTTCACGAGTAGTGTGACAGGTTGGGCATCCATCCAGGACTATGGTCTTGTACTATGGGATGTCGCCACAGTGGACAGGCACAGTCCTGTCCCCTTCTGCCTTCTCAGGGGCCACACATCATCCTTTACTCTGTGTCTCCAGAAGCTGAATGACTGGGCCAATTCCAATATTTTCTCTCTCATCACTGTACACAAGGGGACATGTGTACCGAAACTCTCCCTTTCTGTAGGAATGGACCATCGAAGGAGGCTGGATGCTACTGCAACAGCGAGTGGAGCACCTGGTACCTGCTTTCCTGGGTAGAGACCCCTCCTACCTCTTCACATTCTTGAGCACGTACAGAGCTTTTGCTACCACCCAGCAGGTCCTGGAAATACTGTTTATGAGGTGAGCTCCCTGCCCTTCACAGCCCAGATTCAGCCCCTGAAAGCTCTGAGTCTCAGGAAAGTCATCAAACGTCCTGGCGTCTCACGTTGTTCCTCTGATCCGGGTGGAAACACTCCAGCTCCTCAGTGGGGGCACGGCAGGGAAAGTCACCCTGGCCTGTGGAAAGCTCTGCTGGCAGGGCTGCGTCTCTGCTGGGTCATCTTTGTCCTCTTGCCCATGATCAACTTTCTGCCTCATCCCTCACTGTCGCCAGGTGTTGAGTTGGGCTGGTTTCCCATTGGAAAAGGAGATTGGAGGCTCTATCTGTGTGCCGTGTCTGAGTCCTGGCTCAAACCAGTCAAGGATGCCCAGGATGAGCAGGACGCCCAGACCCACACCAATATGTGTGATGGAGCTGACTGGGGCCCTATCATTCTTCAAACACGCAGGAAGCCCCACTAGGTGCAGGCACTTCTGTAGGAGCTGACTGGGATCCAATGCGCAGAGCGGACAGTACCCTCCCCTCCAGAGCTCCATTCTAGTCAGCAGTCAGTGACTCTGGATAGGACAAGACGTAGCATCCACAGGACAGCTCATATGATGTCCTTCTGGCCTCCTCCAGATACGGATGCTTCCATCCGGAGGCTGAGGAGGATGGCGGACCCGGGGAGCAGGAGAAACTGTGAGTAGGCTGAGCTCAGGCTGGAGGGCCTTCCTTCTCCAAGAGGGCAGTGCTGAGACTGTGCGTGGGAGGGGCTGCAGGACCCAGCATCCCACACGTCTGAGAGTCCTGTGAGAGGGCAAAGTTCTGAGGGCTTTCTCTTGGAAGCAAGGAAAGGGGTTCTGTCCTGTCTGCTAGAGGATGGGCTGTGGGCACAGGGAGGCAGCAGAGAGCGCCAGAGCACCGCGTCAGCCCCTTAGAGAGTCCAACCCCATCCCTTCCCACTCACAGCCTTGCCTAGACCCCCATCAGGGGACCCAGAATAACGGTTTTGGGGAGCATCACGCTCACCACCTTGGGGAACATCCACAGTGCGTGCTTAGCAAGGGTACAGGAGACACAGTGAGGGCTCAAGGAGCACATATCACCCACACGGTGGGAGAACGGTGTCAGCGGGAGGACACCCACATGTGCACTGAGTGCATGAGGCAGCACAGAGGCACAGGTCGTCACGCTGAAGGCATCAGGAGGGTCCCAGCAAGCCCAGGTAAGAGACAGAGTCCTCTTGTCCCGTATTTGCGCAGATTTTCATGGAGCGCTAGGGTATGCAGTGAAGGCACTGACTCATCCCGACACCACCCCTCCACTCACGCACGGACTTGAATTCCAGTGGGAGGTAGGCAGCGGGACACAGCGAGGAGTCTGGCTGGCTTCCCCAAGAAGGACACAGACGACCACATCATCGGTTAAGGGGTTCCCGTCAAACAGAATCTTGACGGTCCCTCTTCAGTGACCAGGTCTCTCGTAGGCGGGACTGCCAAATCACAGGTGGACAACGGATAGAACCACCCTCTGGACGTCCAGGAGCAGGAGGCAGGGAGGCCAGGTCCCACAGGCCTGTCGTCCTGAGACATCAGTGGGAGGAACACCCCATGGTGATCGTTCTGGCTACTTTTGTATCCCCAGGGCCATCTCCTCCATCCTGGGCACCTGGCTGGATCACTACCCCGAGGAATTTTTCCGGCCTCCAGACTTCACCAGCTTGAAGCTGCTGCGGGCGTATGTAAGGGTCCACATGCCGGGATCCGAGCTGCAGCGCCGCGCCCGCCTTCTCTACTCATGGCGGAAACACCGTGAGCCCAATGAGCCAGAGTCTCTGGGCGAGGAGGACTCTGGGTGGGAGATGTGGGCGTGTGGAGGGGACGGGGTATGCCACAGAGAACATGTTTCCTGAGACTGTAGGTGGGCCAGGCGTAGGGACTCCTCTCAGATCACTGTTCCATTAGCCTGCCGTCTGGGAGATTTCCTCCTGGTGGGTTCTTTGACTCAGATGACAATGTCTGCGGGAGAGGTTTCCTGCCTTGGAATGCCAATCACGGTGATGACACTTTCTGTTCTTGAAGCTTTGGCAGCAGCTCTAGAGCCCCGTCCCGACGTGCCTCGGGAGCAAGCCCCCGCTATCTCTGTGGTGCCCACCGCAGCCTCGCAGCCCAGGCTGCCTGAAGCCACCAGTTCTCCTGGAGCTCAGCGCGTACGAGAGTCGGAGACCCTCACTGCAGCGGCCCCACCAGGGCAGGAGGTACCATCAGCTCTGGCTGACACTCAGGAGCTGGAAGAGCCCCCTGCCCCTTTGGTGGCCCCAGAGCATGAGCAGCCCCCAGCCCCAGCCGGCGGGGTCACGGAAGGGCTGCAGCAACCACCTGCTGCACCTGAGCAACCAGCCTCAGCTCCCCAACAGCGGCTCAAGTCGGCTGCAGCCCCACAGGATGAATTCCCTGACCTTGTCATTGCGTTCTTTGTCATTTTAGTATTGGGTATAGAGATATTTAGTGTACTTATGTACTATTGGCTTATACTTCAAACATAAATTAAGTTTCAAAAAATTTAGTCTGATCCTGTGAAATTACAACTTCAAGTGTCAGTACGTACTTTCGCAGGATTTTCCACCCGTGACCACTATGTACTCCTAGAACATTTCCATCACAGAGACACATGGACTACTAATCACCCACGGCTCATTCCCTCACCCCAGTCTCTGCAACCAGCGATCTCGGTTTCTGCTGCTTTAGCTCCTCTGGGATTTCCATGTGTGTGCAAACACACAACATGGCCTCTTGTGTCTGGCTACATGACAGGAGACTGATTAATAATTGCTTAAATATTCAATGCCACTAATATTTTTTATGACAGAGGAATAGTCCTCAAAGAACAAAGATTAGGTGAAGCCCCCACTTGAAATATCTTCATTATCTGGCATGGGGACCCTCTGAGGTTTGACCCAAGAGCAGAAGCCAGAAGGGAAATGTCTGGACCAGAGCGAATACCTTGAAAATCTTTCATTGTCCTGGACTGGCCATGGTGATATTGGTCTAACGTGCATATTGTAAAAACACCCAAATGAAACCGTCAATATTCCATTTATACCAATCTATTAGGCAATAAAGTATAAAGTTCTGAAAGGTTTCCTACAGGTGCCATGTATTCAGTAAAATGAAGATTTAATAATGAGGACTGGCACCCTGGTTGCTCAATGGGCAAGTTTCCGAGTCGAATTTGCCTCGGGTCATGATCTCACGGTACTTGAGATCAAGTCCCAAGTCAGGCTCTACAATGACAGCCTGAAGCCCTGGTCAGGATTCTTCTTCTCGCTCTCTCCAAATAAATAAATAAATAGGAAACAACAAGTACATACGCAGAAAAACATGTATATTCTATCAAGAAATATTGGCCCAGAAGACACGGTGTCATCTTCACAGTCCTTTGGCTTTGAGTGCAGCAGGTGTCTGTGTTTGTGTTCATGAGTGGTGTGACAGGTTGGGCATCCCTCCAGGACTATGGTCTTGTACTATGGGATGTCCCCACAGTGGACAGGCACAGTCCTGTCCCCTTCTGCCTTCTCAGGGGCCACACATCATCCTTTACTCTGTGTCTCCAGAAGCTGAATGACTGGACCGATTCCAATATTTTGACTCTCATCATTGTACAGAAAGGTACATGTGTACCGAAACTCTCCCTTTCTGTAGGCGTGTACACCTAGCACAACTTTGGGGACATAATTTATAGGCATTTTTCGGGCACTGCCTCCAGGTTCCAGTACCTACAGCCTCTTGATTCCGTTGGGGTCTTATGTGAAAAGCAGGGACCCCTGGGACTGAGTGGATCCCTGAAGAATCAGGAGGACAAGCCAGCACTGAGGCCATCAGGGTACCTAGGAGTGACCCATGGGGCAGGAAAGAAACCACACTCCCTCATTCTGACCTCCTGCACAGCATCCCTGCCCCATGTCCTGGAACACACCCATCCAGGCCCCATCCCATGACAAACCCCAACTGCCTGTGCACCTCCTGTTCCATAGCTCTGCTTCTCAGTAGAGCAGCCAGTCCCTGCTTTCAGGCCAGGGGAGGATACAGGCTTGGCCACTGCTGTCTGCTTGCTGGCTCTCCTCCCAGGCTGGGTCGCTGACTCTCAGGAAAGCACCTTAAGTGCAGGTCAGGTCAATGAGTTAAAGACCATGACCTGAGTGTGTTCATCCTGACGACTGAGTGGCAACAGCAAGAACCACTTGGACCTCGGCAAGCCAGAGAGTCCTTTACACAGCACATCAGGAGCTCAAGGAGACTGCAGGATGGAGACTCAGTCAAGGCTTCTGATAGCGAGTCAAGCCCCTCCACCCTTCAGGCTCCTCCAGCAGTGACACCTGGCACCTGCCAGCCCCATCTTTGGGGAGCAGTGTCCCTGTCACGAGCAGCCACACAACACCCTCTGGTGACCGACCACAAGGCACACAGGAATACTGCAGGGCTCCCTGATCTCCCAGCAAAGAAACTGCCATTCCAACCGACACATCCTCAGAGGATTCCAGACAGATCAGACACAACTGTGTAAAATCCAATGTTTTTGAGGTGCCTTTCAGGAAGTCTATGAAAAACATAGGTCTCTTCCCAAATGCAGTATTCTGAGATGAATTCACTGAGTGGTGGAGTCAGGCACTGGGTTCGAGGACAGAAAAGAGAGACAAGGGGCTACCTCCCAAATGCACAGGGCACATTGTGGGAATGTGTTGGGAAGCATATGTCAATGTCACAGCTCTCTGGTTCTGGTTTAAAGAAAACATATATATAAACAAACCTCGTTTATGGACTTGTTGGTGTAAAGGAAACATATATCCAAACAAACCTTGCTTATGGACTTCTTGGATTATATCAACCACAAAACATTTCAGAAAACTTGCATACTCTCACTCCATATATCTTCTTACTCTCATCTAAATTTGATCACATCATCCTATGTTCCCAGGTACTTTTTCACTTATTGGGAGTGCATGATATGCTCTAGAGAGACCGCAGGAACTCCACAACCTTACTGGTAGACCTACTAAATGAATTCCGTCATGTTAAGATACCTATGTCGTTGTACATAACATCCTTCAATTCTATACATGAATAATAAAGTATCGGAGAGGGAAATTAGGAAAATAACTTAAAATCACTGCAAGAGAAGAAAAAACTTAAGAGTAAATTTAGCCTACAAACACCGGGTGGCACAGTCAGTGAAGCATCTGACTTTGGCTAAGGTCGTGATCTCATGATGTTGTTTTGAGCCCTGTGTGGGGCTCTGTGCTGACAACTCAGAGTCTGGAGCCTACTTTAGATTCTGTGTCTCCTTTCTCTCAGTTCTTCCCCACTCATATGCACTCTCTCTGTCTCTCTCTCTTTCTCTGTCCCTCTCTCTCTGTTTGCGTGTGTGTGTGTGTGTGTGTGTGTGTGTGTGTGTATGTGTGTGTTTCCATGTATCTCTCTCTGTCAAGAAAAAGATAGAAAACTTCAAAAAGAATACAATGACTTTAACCGTGAAAGAGAAAGACCTTTTTCCTGAAAAGAAGAAATCACTGGAGAAAGAATTTGAAAAGACCGAAATAAGCAGAAAGACATTCTATGCTAGTGGATCCCAAGAATTAAGATAATCAAAATGTCCACACTACTTAAAGCCATCTACACATTCCCTAGGTGCAATCCCTATCAACGCTTAAGCACGTTCCCAAAAATAGAATACTTCAAGGTGGACAGAACCACAAAACGCTCTGAATACCAAAGTCATTGTGAGAAGGAAGAAAACAGCTAGAAGCACCATGCTTTCTGATTTGAAACTAGATCAAAGCTACAATAACCCAAGCAGTACACTATTGGGGTAAAGGCAGACACACAGGATACTGGACCAGAACTGAAGGCCCAGGAAGAAACCCACACATATGTAACCAATTAATTCCCAACAAAAGAACCAAGAGTATAACCTGAGGCAAAGGCAGTCTCCTCAACAGGTGGTGTCAGAATCACTGGGCACAGAAAAACAACAGGCGCGGAAAAACAACTTGACACCTATTTAACCCCACACACAAAAACGAAGTTAAAATGTATTACAGACTTGAGACCTGAAACCAGAAAGTCCTGGATAAGACCTTGGGCAGGAGGTGTGGGAAATCGCACAACGATGTCCTGAGTTGGGAGGTTATAGGGAAAGCTTTGCAGAGCAGATCACTGCTCTCTGGCCTTCCTGCAAAGAGCCAGCAGCAGCTCACTTACCTAGTTGGTGTGTATCTGGGGGGCAGGCGAGACTTGGCGGATCTAGTGCATGTGTATCTAGGGGTTGGGTTCTGCGTGGGCTCACCAAGTTCTTGGATCGTGTTGTCACATGGAATATTTTATCCTGTCTAGATATGGTTTGCACAATATCTTCAATACGTTCTTTCTACCATGTGGCCCGCTGACGTGTTGTACATCGTTTGTAGGCTTAATGAATGTGGGAGCCTGGGAGCAGCTCGCGGAGACATCCCTTAAACTCCCTCTCACCTCTCTTGACTTGTGTGGAGTCTGAAGCAATCCTTTCTGCTGTCCTAGGCTTTGCTGGACAAAGCCAAATGCCAAACCCACGACAATGTTCGGATCTCAGTCTTGAGTTGAGTTTTGGGATTTGACACCAGAAGACAAAGCTACAAAGGAAAACTAAAGAAGTGGGACTACACGAAACTAAAAAAACAAGTTCTGCACAGCAACAATATCTTTCACAGAATGGGAAGCCAACATAGTGAATGGGAGAAAATACTTGCAAACTACATCCATGGTCAAGGGTTAAAATACAAAAGATATCAAGATCTCCTACAGCGCAACAATGCAAAAGCAAAGAGCAATGACGGATCTGCCAGAGTCCTGAAGAGGCATTCTTCCAATGAAGACATACAGATGGCCACCACATACATGAAGAGAAGTTCCATGTCACTCCACATTAGGGAAACGAAAGTCCAAAGCCAAAGAGATATCACCTGAAACCTGTCTGAACGGTCTTATCAAAAAGACAAGAAAGCGCAAGCGTCGGGTACAATGTGGAAGAAAGCGAATCATTGGGCCCTGTTGGTGGCATTGGAACTTGGTGCAGAGGCAGTCGCAAACAATGTAAAGTTTCCTCACACAATTCAGAGAACATCCATATCATCCAGCAACTTGCCTCAATTACCCCCCTTGGTACTACTCGGAACACATGAAATCACTCCCAAAAATACCTTCACACCTGTTATTATGCCACAGTGTTTTATAATAGCCTGGAGGGCATGATGCCAAGTGAAAGAACTCACACGGAGAAAAACACATACAGAATGCTCGCACATATATGGGGAATCTGAAACAAAAACTAAGAAAACAAAAAACAAAAATCCTCAAAACAGAAGGAAACAAGCCCATCAATACATAAAGATGATTGCAAAGGTGGGGGGGGGCAGGAAGGAGGGAAATAGGGTAAAGGTCAAAAGACATCACCGAATATAAAAAGACCATGTCACCAGGGAAAGGGAGAGTAAAGGTGACTCAGTATCTCAAATTCTAGTTTCCTCTTTTTCAGAGACCTTAGTTCAGTCCATTCCATTCACTAGACCTAGTAGAATAATAAGGAATTATCAGGACTTGACAGTTTTTGCATGATGTGTTCTTTACTTAGGATTTCGTATCCAAAAGAACACAGTGCTTAGATTACTAGGTAACTTAGATTTTCCATTATTTTTATGGTTTCTTGAAGTACCATGATGTCACAAAAAACTCCTTAGATCTAAGTGGACACTTTCATTACTCTAAACGTATGTACATACCACTAAAATATTACTATAAAGGTAAGGTGCAATGTCCATCGCACAACAGTGATTGTTTTACACCTTGTTGTAGTGAGCTTTGGTGACGAAAAGGTTGGGGGTATCGAGCTCCTTATCAAATTCCATGCCATGGATTATGCAGAATATAGTAATCATGGTAATCAAGAAAATAATGATCTTCAAGATAATCATAATCTTCTGAATTGCTGACAGAGACAACTCACCCCCCGGGGACCAAACAGACGCTTAGGAGCCTGAGCGGCTCCAAGTGGCCTACACCACACCATCTTACGGAAAACATAAAGCACCAGTCAGCTCGAGACGGAAGTGTGGGAAAGCCTCTGCTCTTAGGCCTTTGCTTTCAGTGAGGTCAAGGTGCTGCCTTCAGGATGTTTTCAGCCTTTGAGACACGATTGGAACTCTCTACTGAAATGAGATATTCCCGTGCAACAAAACGCATTCCTTGCAAAGAACTGGGTCCCTGACGCGGTCCGGACTCCACACGGGCCGCAGCACCACACTCACGCGCACACGCTCCCCCCAACAACCGGGGAGAGGTACAACCCATGCAATGAAAGACCGTTTGCCCAAGACCTCATTTCCAAAGGAGGCTGAGAGACGAGCACTGCCTGCTCCAGTACACACGCACTGGTTTCTAGGGACCCGCTGGGCTCCGAGTCACTTCTCCCTCGTGCTGCCTGGTGAGTCCCGGAGGAGATGTGATTGCCAAGGACTGAAACTCTTGAAACACGGAACGAATGCAAGACAGGAGGCGCTCCACGGAAACGGGAAGCACCACGCCCCACGGATAGGAAGAACATAACCCACAAGTCTGCCTTTGACGAGGAGCTTTTCCATCCACCTTCCTCGCCAGAGTGCGAAGAAGACGTTCCCATCCAACATGTCCCAAAGAGAAGACTTTGGACTCCATCCACAACACCCAGTTCTCCTCAGCACAGATCTGCAAGTAGGAAAGAGTCTTGACCACCCTCTAAAACACAGAAGCGCCACTTATTCCTGGCTCCCTGGCTCCGAGTTCATTGATGGAATGCACAGTGCCTTCAGACATGAAGAGCTCACCAGGGACTTGCACTTGCCCTAATCCAGACTCCTACCCCCTAGTCCCATTGACTCCCACGATAGAGGACCCCCTTTCGCCACAAGCGGGGTGAGATCTCCCCCTCCCCATCAGAGGGTGCAACTCTGCCACGAGGGGCGGGGCGGGGCGGGGCGCGGCGGGGCTGGGCAGGGCAGGAGAGCAGGTGTGGAGGGGGGAGGCAGGAGGCCTGTGTTCACCTGCTGCTTCCACTCTCCATCCCTTCAACACCGTCCCCTGCTGGCCTCCAGCAACTCAGGCCCACCACCCTGACTCTCCCTGGAATGTTTCTCTGGACTCTCACGTCCCTTGTACTTCATTTTCACAGGCAGGAATGATTCCTCCTGCTCAAGGCTGCGACTTCCCTGGCCCTGCCTTGACACTTTCCCACAACCGCAGGTCCACGCTTTCCTTCCTTCCATCGTTCCTTCCTTCCTTTGTGCGTTCCCACCTCCACCCACCAACCACCAACCCAGTCAGACCTCCATGGGCACTCAGGGCGCCCCCCCTCTCGACCTGAGCCACTCCCCACCGCCTGAGCCTAACCCCTTACTCGATCTGGGGCCCTCCTCCTCCAGGGAACCGGGGTCCAACCCAGAAAGCCCACTCCTGAGGCCTCCAGACCACAGCCGCAAAGGAGCCCGAGAAGAAGCCCGGAGCACCGGGGGGCGGGGGGGGTGCTCATGGAAGTGGAAGACAGAGAGGGGCAGGGGGGAAGGCCACGTGCGACCTTGTCGCGAGGGTCCCTACCTTGGCAGCACCGCGACTCAGGCAGGTCCTGGAGGGAGGCTGTGGGTCTCAGCTGCTCCACCTTTAGGCTTCTCCCAGATGGTCTTTCGGGGGCGCCGGGGTGGGGGCATCGCATCGCGCTCTGCCCCAGCCAGTGCTGGCACTCCACCAGCGCGGCCAAAGACCGAGGCGCCCGGGAAGCGCGTCCCGCGCCCTGGCCTCTGGCTCCAGGAGCAGCAGGAGCAGCAGGGCCGCCACCCTCCGAGGCTGGAGGCTCCTGGCTCCCAGTCTTCTCCACGCGGGGCTCCGCCCGCGCTCCCGCGAGCGCTCCCGCCTGCACTACCGCTCCCCCTACCGCCAATGCCGTGGCTACCCCGTCGCAGGCGCCAGGCAGCAGCATGGCCCCGGTCGGGGGCTGAGGTGGGCGTCAGTCCCTGGCTGGCCCAGACACTTGGGGGCTTGGGGCGGCGGGCGGGCTGGGAGCCAACTCACAGCACCGCTGCAGCCTCAGCTGTGTCCCTCGCCGGGCTCCGGCCCCGGCACACGCGCATGCGCGCACTCGTGCGCGCGCTCCCGCACACCTGCTTGGGCCCAGGATCCAAGCCGCCCCATCCCCCCACCCCCACCCCCACCCCCTCCCCCACACCCCCCCCAGGGGACACAGCTCCTGGGCGCCAGGGTCTGCACCACCGCACCTCCCTGTGCCCACCAGATGCTCTGCCCCACTGCCCGCCAGCCTGACAGCCGGGAGCCAGGCAGAGGGCTCCAGAGACCAGGCCAGTGGGACAGGGACTGGCAGGTGTCTCCTCCCAAGGTGGACACCTCCCTGTCACCCCTCAAGAGACCCAGGAACCTTTTGCAAAGCTGGTTTCCCAGGGAGGTGGCTGGACGTGAACCCAGTGATCCCTCTTACATCCCAGGCCTCTGTGTTTCTTGGTCACTCTGCCTCACATTCCCGCCAACCGTGGACATCAACAGCCGTGCACCCTCCTCGCTCGTGACCCGTGACCGCAAGGGCAGCCCTAAGGGACAGGGAGACACAGTGGGCACACGAGACTCCTTCCACCTCCCTTCTCCTTGAAAGGCCGGTGCTTTTCAGCTCTGCATGCCCTTCCCATGGCCCTACCTGCACTGCACCACCAGCGGTCCCACCCTCAAGTCCACCCTGCCACCGCTGACTGTGGCACGTCCTTCGACTCTGTGGAACCGCCTGTCCACCTCCACTACCTCCCAACCCCCATGTTTTCTTCACAGTGTGCCTCAGATCCCAACTCCTCCGTGCCATTTTTCTTTTCTTGGGTTTCAATTGCTTTGCAACGTTTCTTTCTTTTGCTGAGAGAGAGAGAGAGAGAGAGAGGCCATCACCCATGCGATTGTGCAGCAAGCATCGACTGAACGTGCAAGGCGTACCAGAGCCTGCTCTGGAGGGCCAGTGTGCAGAGGTGGGCAAGGAAACGTATGTCTGAGGATTCAAGGGGAGCCACAGGACTACCGTCCAGGGTGAGGAGGAGTAGAGAGACCAAGCAGTCAAGGCTTTCGACGAAAGGAGCATCAAGGGCACGAACCTACGCAGCCCTGGAAGGAGAGCAGGGAGTCACGGACATATGGATCATCGAAGGCCAGTCCCAATGGGCAGCCTTCATCACGTGTCCTCACCTGAGGACTTGCAAAGAGGCACCCCCAGACTGGACCTGGTAGAAACAGGACTGACAGCAAAAGCACAACACTGGTCTGTGGACTTCATGCTCATGGGAAGGACACCATCCCACAAGCCCCACCGAGGGACTCTGGACTCTGGCGACTTGGACTTACTGTGGACCCTCAGGACCTGTCAGGACTCTTGCAAGTGCACAAGGGAAGACAAAACTAAGCCACACACCAAGGAGAACGGAGATGCAAAACCTTTCTCCCCCCAGGGGCAACGTCAACGATTCGCATGCTATACAAATGCAAATGCCCTCTGCGAGCATTAGAAAGGTCACCAGTTTTCCGCCTCCTTTATCAGTCTCCTACCACAAGTGCACTAGGGTTCCGTTGGCTCCATAGGGACCATTTGCCTGCATTCTCCGTGGGAGCAGCTTCCTTTCCTACCAGAACCCTCACGTGTGTCTCCCTGTCATGGCACGTACTGATAGATACGAGAATGACGTTTCCCTTTCATTTTGAACATTGTGCTGATGCCTCCCTCCTGGCTCTGCGTCTCCACTGAGAAGACTGTTTGGCTCAGTTTACATGGTGTGTGTGTGCGTGTGTGTGTGTGTGTGTGTGTGTGTGTGTTTCTGTGTGTGTATGCACATACATATATATACACATACACGAAAGTGTGTACGTATATGCAGACGTGTATGTGTATGTCCATAGGTATCCACAGGGACACACAGGTAGATAGATGTATATATAAACCTAGCTGTTTTCTCTTTTGAGAATACACACTGCAAACTCTGTGGGCCGCCTGGATGACTCAGCTGGGTAATGGTCCGACTTCGGGTCACGTCAGGCTCTCAGGCTTCCTGAGCTGAGTCGCGCCTAGTGCTCCGTGCTGACAGCTCAGAGCCTGGAACCTGATTCCCTTCTGGGTTTCCTCTCTCTCTCCCTGCCCCTCCCTCGCTTGTGCTCTCTCTGTCTCTCTCGCTTTCTCTCAGACGTGAACATTAAAAAAGAAACAGAAGCATGTGGCTCTGGATCTCGGCTCACGTCACGATCTCACAGTTTGTGAGGCTGAGCCTCCACAAGGAGCCCCCACCTCAAGATGGGCGCCAACGATGCGGAGCCCGCTGGCCCTCCTCTCTCTCTCCCTCCCTGCGTGCCCTATCCCTGCTCACGGGCACACATGCATGCGTCCACTCTCTCTCTGTCTCTCGGAATGAATGAAAGAAACAGAGAACCTCAAATGATAACACTAAAGGAACACCGTCGAGTTCATTACTACAGCGAATGAGTGGCTGTGCCCGTGGCCAGCACCTGCCCTGGGGAACGTTCTATTTCCTATCTGTTCATGTTTCTTCACTCTGGAGACACAGGGAGCCAGAGAGCAAGCCGGTAAGCCAGTGACCGCCAGTGGGGGAGGGGCAGAGAAGCAGAGAGCCAGACACACACAGAATCTGAAAACAGGCTCCAGGGCCTGAGCAGGGGGCACAGAGCCCAGCGCAGGGCTGGAACTCGGGAACCGCGAGGGCGTGACCTGAGCCCGAGTCGGAAGCTCAACCCACTGAACCACCCAGGCGCCCGGGGAAGGTTCCATTCAGGAGTCCACTCCATCCATCCCCGCCCATTTCCGCAAGGTCAGAGCCCTTACGACACATACCACCAGGAAGGATGCTATACAACTGTCCACAACCTGCCCTCTGTCTTCCAAAGAGGCTGCCCTGACGATATCTAGCAAAGAGGGCGCTCTGATCAAAAGGCCCACGGATAAAGGTCACGCCTGCCTACCTACCCTTAGGGCCTGATGACTCCCCAGGTTCCCCTTGCAGCGCACGTTGTCCCATTGGAAACGTCGTGCCTTTGGGTTCCAAGGTGCCCTGCAGCTGAGCGCGGGCCACCGGGAACGACCTCACCGCAGCTACCTACCAGGAGACAGCTTGGCACCCTTCACCCTTCCTGCAGGCCCTGTGCTCAGGGTCTCGGGCCAGCCAGGGCGCAGGACACAAGCAGAGAACGTTAGCATTTGAGGACGCAGAAACGGCCTCGGGGTTCCCCTACTCGGGGACCACGTTCACCACCTGATCGCCGGCGACGTTGGCAACTGGCACACAGGGCGACGGGGAGTGTGGACCGCATGGAATGAGGGCTCTCGGCCGCATCTCCTGCAATTCAGAGGGGCAACTGGCAAAGGTCACCTCAGTCACCAGCTCCCAAGAAGCCTCCCTGCGGAAGGGATGGTGCCATCGACAGCCTGTTCCTCCTTCCAGCCCTGCCTGGGTTTCAGGGGGAGCACAGCACCGGCGGGGGGGGGCGGGGGTCCTGGGAAGGTCCAGCTGACCCATGCCCCCCGCTGTGCCGCCACCCTCACTAGGAGCCCCGCGTGTCACTGTCCAAAGTGTCTCAGGCTGGATGTGAAATGGTAGGGTTCCCCGCAGAGAGCGTGACTCAGGCCCTAGAGCCTATTTTGCTGGATTCCCGTTTGAGGGCACACGCACGTCTCCAAGCCCACCTCTGCTCGCAGGACACGCACGCTAGGTGCAAATGCTTTCCCTGCCTCTCGACAGGCAGCAGTGGGAAAGCCAGCGGTGCAGCACGCTCATGTGGAGCCCGACTGCCTGGCTTCCTGCCTCGAGTCCTCCCGCTTCACAGCAGTGACCCCCGCAACACATTCTTTCACATCTTCCCTTGGAAATACGAATGGGGGACCAGAGTCCTTGCCGAGATACTCTGTGTTGTCAGCATAGATCTCTCAAGTGCTCAGAACAGTGCCTGGAACAGGCTAAGCGCTCTGCCGAGGTGGGATAAGACCAAGGAGAAAACAAACACGCATAGGCAGTCCCCTCCCTCGTGGCCAGCACCTAGGCAACTGCTGGGGATGGTGAGGCAGGGGAGGGATCCCTTCCTTCCCCGACGACTGACGACGGTGCCCGGCTCCCCCTCCCTCCTCAGGACTTCCCGCTGGCATCAAGAAAACCTCCCTGCCTGATTCTAGCTGGTGCCGGCTAGGAACCCAGTGCCTCAGGGAGAGGCCCTGGCACATCTCCCTGGATACTTGGACGGGCTTCAGGTCAAAAGACTCTGCCTCCTCACCTATATGGCAACAGGGACTGCACACCCGTGGAGCCGCTTGAGGACTTGCAAAGCATCAAAGGTGTTCGGACCACAACCAAGTTTCGAGGACACGCACGGCCACTACTTTACCAAGGACACCTCTCACATGGCGAGCTCATGGATCAATATCAATGCGATGACTTAGGCAGAATCATCACGGTAATCAGGAAGGTAATGATACTCAAGGTCACCATAATCTCCTTCGTTCCGGAGAGACACAACTCACCCCTCGGGGACCAAACACACGCTTAGGAGCCTGAGCTGCTCCAAGGGGCCTACACCACACCATCTTACGGAAAACGTAAAGCACCAGTCAGCTCGAGATGGGAGTGTGGGAAAGCCTCTGCTCTTAGGCCTTTGCTTTCAGTGAGGTCAAGGTGCTGCCTTCAGGATGTTTTCAGCCTTTGAGACACGATTGGAACTCTCTACTGAAATGAGATATTCCCGTGCAACAGAACGCATTCCTTGCAAAGAACTGGGTCCCTGACGCGGTCCGGACTCCACACGGGCCGCAGCACCACACTCACGCGCACACGCTCCCCCCAACAACCGGGGAGAGGTACAACCCATGCAATGAAAGACCGTTTGCCCAAGACCTCATTTCCAAAGGAGGCCGAGAGACGAGCACTGCCTGCTCCAGTACACACGCACTGGTTTCTAGGGACCCGGTGGGCTCCGAGTCACTTCTCCCTCGTGCTGCCTGGTGAGTCCCGGAGGAGATGTGATTGCCCAGGACTGAAACTCTTGAAACACGGAATGAACGCAAGACAGGAGGCGCTCCACGGAAACGGGAAGCACCCCGCCCCACGGATAGGAAGAACATAACCCACAAGTCTGCCTTTGACGAGGAGCTTTTCCATCCACCTTCCTCGCCAGAGTGCGAAGAAGACGTTCCCACCCAACACGTCCCAAAGAGAAGACTTTGGACTCCATCCACAACACCCAGTTCTCTTCAGCACACATCTCCAAGTAGGAAAGAGTCTGGACCACCCTCTAAAACACAGAAGCGCCACTTATTCCTGGCTCCCTGGCTCCGAGTTCATTGATGGAATGCACAGTGCCTTCAGAAATGAAGAGCTCACCAGGGACTTGCACTTGCCCTAATCCAGACTCCTACCCCCTAGTCCCATTGACTCCCACGATAGAGGACCCCCTTTCGCCACAAGCGGGGTGAGATCTCCCCCTCCCCATCAGAGGGTGCAACTCTGCCACCAGGGGCGGGGCGGGGCGGGGCGGGGCGCGGCGGGGCTGGGCAGGGCAGGAGAGCAGGTGTGGAGGGGGGAGGCAGGAGGCCTGTGTTCACCTGCTGCTTCCACTCTCCATCCCTTCAACACCGTCCCCTGCTGGCCTCCAGCAACTCAGGCCCACCACCCTGACTCTCCCTGGAATGTTTCTCTGGACTCTCACGTCCCTTGTACTTCATTTTCACAGGCAGGAATGATTCCTCCTGCTCAAGGCTGCGACTTCCCTGGCCCTGCCTTGACACTTTCCCACAACCGCAGGTCCACGCTTTCCTTCCTTCCATCGTTCCTTCCTTCCTTTGTGCGTTCCCACCTCCACCCACCAACCACCAACCCAGTCAGACCTCCATGGGCACTCAGGGCGCCCCCCCTCTCGACCTGAGCCACTCCCCACCGCCTGAGCCTAACCCCTTACTCGATCTGGGGCCCTCCTCCTCCAGGGAACCGGGGTCCAACCCAGAAAGCCCACTCCTGAGGCCTCCAGACCACAGCCGCAAAGGAGTCCAAGAAGAAGCCCGGAGCACCGGGGGTGGGGGGGGTGGTGGTGGTGCTCATGGAAGTGGAAGACAGAGAGGGTCAGGGGGGAAGGCCACGTGCGACCTTGTCGCGAGGGTCCCTACCTTGGCAGCACCGCGACTGAGGCAGGTCCTGGAGGGAGGCTGTGGGTCTCAGCTGCTCCACCTTTAGGCTTCTCCCAGATGGTCTTTCGGGGGCGCCGGGGTGGGGGCATCGCATCGCGCTCTGCCCCAGCCAGTGCTGGCACTCCACCAGCGCGGCCAAAGACCTAGGCGCCCGGGAAGCGCGTCCCGCGCCCTGGCCTATGGCTCCAGGAGCAGCAGGAGCAGCAGGGCCGCCACCCTCCGAGGCTGGAGGCTCCTGGCTCCCAGTCTTCTCCACGCGGAGCTCCGCCCGCGCTCCCGCGAGCGCTCCCGCCTGCACTACCGCTCCCCCTACCGCCAATGCCGTGGCTACCCCGTCGCAGGCGCCAGGCAGCAGCATGGCCCCGGTCGGGGGCTGAGGTGGGCGTCAGTCCCTGGCTGGCCCAGACACTTGGGGGCTTGGAGCGGCAGGCGGGCTGGGAGCCAACTCACAGCACCGCTGCAGCCTCAGCTGTGTCCCTCGCCGGGCTCCGGCCCTGGCCCACGCGCATGCGCGCACTCGTGCGCGCGCTCCAGCACACCTGCTTGGGCCCAGGATCCAAGCAGCCCCATCCCCCCACCCCCACCCCCACCCCCCCGCTAGGGGACACAGCTCCTGGGCGCCAGGGTCTGCACCACCGCACCTCCCTGTGCCCACCAGATGCTCTGACCGACTGCCCGCCAGCCTGACAGCCGGGAGCCAGGCAGAGGGCTCCAGAGACCAGGCCAGTGGGACAGGGACTGGCAGGTGTCTCCTCCCAAGGTGGACACCTCCCTGTCACCCCTCCAGAGACCCAGGAACCTTTTGCAAAGCTGGTTTCCCAGGGAGGTGGCTGGACGTGAACCCAGTGATCCCTCTTGCATCCCAGGCCTCTGTGTTTCTTGGTCACTCTGCCTCACATTCCCGCCAACCGTGGACATCAACAGCCGTGCACCCTCCTCGCTCGTGACCCGTGACCGCAAGGGCAGCCCTAAGGGACAGGGAGACACATTGGGCACACGAGACTCCTTCCAACTCCCTTCTCCTTGAAAGGCCGGTGCTTTTCAGCTCTGCATGCCCTTCCCATGGCCCTACCTGCACTGCACCACCAGCGGTCCTACCCTCAAGTCCACCCTCCCACCGCTGACTGTGGCATGTCCTTCAATTCTGTGGAACCGCCTGTCCACCTCCACTACCTCCCAACCCCCATGTTTTCTTCACAGTGTGCCTCAGATCCCAACTCCTCCGTACCATTTTCCTTTTCTTGCTTTTCATTGCTTTTCAACGTTTCTTTCTTTTGGTGAGAGAGACAGGCCATCACCCATGCGATTGTGTAGCAAGCATCGACTGAACGTGCAAAATGTACCAGACCCTGCTCTGGACGGCGCAGTGTAACTGAACACAGATATATGGAATTCTTTCCATTTAACTGGCTAACTGGGCTGCAGTTTCAATATTCACACTATACTTGCAGTCAGGTGGTTTATGAGCGTTTTCGTACTTGAAAACAATCCATCTTAAGAGGCACTTCATTGACTTCTCAACCACCAGTCGTTTACTTCCTACTGGCCTAGATCTTAATGGAATTTCTTTAAATGTTTTTGAATGGTTATTCATTTTTGAGACAGAGGGAGACAAAGCGTGAGTGGGGGAGGGGCAGAGAGAGAGGGAGACACAGAATCGGAAACAGCCTGTCAGCACAGAGCCCGATGCGGGGCTGGAACCCACGAACCGTGAAATCATGATCTGAGAAGGCGGCGGACACTCAACCCACGGAGCCACCCTGGCGCCCCGATACTCTCATATATCTTAATACTATATGTCTGTAAGCTCACTAATTACAATATTATTGTTTTCCTAATTCTTGTATTTAAAAGTCAATGGTCCTTCACTTCTTAAAGATGTTCAGGGATAGCGATACAACGTCACACTCATTAATACGTAGACATCGCACACAAACACACACGTAGATGTTTACTCTTCTTATTTCCTTCATACACTGTGTCCCAGAGGGAGAATATTTTCCTTCAGCTCAGGAATTACCTTCGTATGTTTTGTGGTGCATATGTAGGGATGCATTTTCTATGGTTTGTGGGACATAGGTTCTCACAGATCACTACGTAAAAATCCTTGCCTTTAAAGCAAGGAATGAGTGAAAAGGTGGATATTTTAGGCACTCTAGACCAGGTTGGTAACATGCTCCCATGTGCATTTTCCTTGTTCTCTTTCCCCTTTATCGCCCCTTGTGCTGCTGGTTGTGCAAGTACCTGATATCCTCGGGAGGGAGAAGGGACAAAATGGAGGAACTCTGGAATCCTCAATGACCACATGAAGGACTTTAGTCTCTAATCTAAACACACACCCAGCTCTGTCATGTGAGGAAATCTATGGGGACATGCTTTTTGAAATGTGGCGCGTTCTCTGGTAATTCAGCATAACCTAATACTCGTACGAAATGTTAACCCGCAAGATAACTTAGAGATCAGTCTACATCCATGAAAATTGGCTGTTTCAGTCAGTTGGGCATGAGACTCCTGATCTTGGAGTGTGATTTCACGCCCCAAATTACGACTAGAGTGGACTGAACAGATATACGATAAAGTAAGTATTGGAAAATGACCCAGGTAAATTAGGCTACAATGACTGAGCTGCTAATTGGTGGGTGGGATCCCTTTACCTCCTCAGTCAGCCCCCGGGAATGAGCATCTGAGCATTCACATACTGCCAGTGCTGGTAAGGCAGCCACATCTTCCCCCTAGGAGTTCAAGGACTAGCCAGGAAGACGGAAAGACCATGGAACAAAAATGGGAATGACATGAGCAAGGACTCCAGAGAAAAATTCAAGGCGCGACAATTGGGTCCTGAGCTCCACCAGGGGAGGGTCTGACCTGGCTGTGCTGAGGAAACGTTAATATTTCCTGCCGCAGTGCAAGAACGAGTCAGCCCTGCACTAGTCCGAGGGTATGTAGCCTGGCAGAAGGCACAGTGCGGCGGACACTCGGAGGCAGGGGTCGTTGTTTCAGAGGGGACGTGTGAAAGGAGACCAGGGAGACCGGAAAGAGCTGCGGAGGACAGCAGAGAGGGAGGGTGAGGAGGGCCAGGGCCTGGGGCAGGAGGACGTTGTCACTACTCTGCTCTAATGCCGTGGGACAATATTCCCCCACCCTTAGTGGCTTCCCCATAAACTTGCCACCTCACAGGCCCAGGGGACCAAGAATTCAGCAGGGCTCAGCTGAGGGCTCCTGCCAGAGCCTCTCAGGAGGTTGGGGATGCTGTCATCACTCAGACAGAACCTGCTTCACTCCCCCCGAGCCCACTTCAGGGTGGTGGCAGGATTCAGTCCACATCGAGTGCCTTAGTTCTTCCCTGTCTGTTGTCGTCTCTCAGGGCTAGGCTGTGTGTACCTGTCCGTGTCACGACTCAACACGGGGGTTGGTCCCCACTGTGAGGAGCTGAGAGACAACACAGAGAGTGACAGTGAGCACGTGGCCGTGCCATGCACATTTTATCACCTAAACCTGTTTGGTCTGGGGTCACGGTGCCATCTTCTTTGCAACAGAAATCAAACACTACGTCCATACCACACTCCAGGAAGGAAATCCCACAAGGATGTGTTGATAGGATGTGGGCATCCCAGGGAGCCACTGAGGGGAGGAGAAAGTGAAGACCCTGCCAGGGTCAGTGCCTTGCCCAGAATCACAGACTGGTAGAAAGTCAGAACCAGGCACGACCCCAACTTCATGTCCTCAAAATGGGGTCCTGGATATGACCCAGGATTCCGGAGGGGGTCTGGAAAAGGATGTGTTGCTGTCACTGGGTACAGACATGGAGGTGGCGTGGGGGTGAGGCTGAAGAGGAGCGTCACAGAAGACATCCCAGCACGTTCTCCCCTGAGGAGGACCCCCAGGCCAGGGCAACCCACTGAGTGCCACCCTGTCCCCATTGTATGTACCCAGTGGAAAGGCAGGGAATGGCTCGTGGCACACTACTGACAAAGTCTACGTAAATGAGAGTTCTGTCCTACTAGGCCCCAACTCCAATCCCTTCAGTAGGGATTGCTTTAGAAAGTAGAGAACCTAAGCTCCTAGGAAATGTTTGGCCATCCTTCCCTAGGTGGGGATGTGACCTTCTGGGACCCCAGAAAACAAGCACTGGTAAACACACATACACACACACACACTCACGCACGTACGCACACCTGGAAGGACTGTGGGCTGGGATCAGAGGAGCAGCAGAATCAGAGGAGGTGAGAAGTTGAAGTCAATGTGGTTGGATAAACTTCCAACAGGTGACACCGCTGCTCCAATTTCACAGGTATCATCCCACATATGCCTGAGGACATCCTGAGGACACCCTGAGGACATGCTAGAATGATCTCCATTGGGCGGAAAAGACACGGACCATCCCTGAGAAGCACAGTCGCGAATCTGGGACCAGAAAGAGGTAAGAAAGAAGAGTTCTGTCTCAACCCAGATAGGTCTCACAGCTGGGACCCTGGCTGCCCCAGACCTTCCCAGGGGACTGTGGAGAGGGGTGCATTGGTGGAACTGTGTACCGACGTGACATTTCATGGAGAATGGGGGTGAGCAGTCAGCAAAGAGAGGACTATTTGCAAAGGTGTTATCCCAGGAGGGGACTCAGGAGGTGGATCCTGGGCAGTGACATCACTTTGCTCACAATAGGCCCCAGGAAAGCTTGGAACTCCTGTAACCTGGCACCCACGTTCTAGGAAGGTCCCATACCAGGCTCACTTGCCTACAGACACAGAGACTTTAGGATGTTCTCTTGTTGTTTTCCCAGGTACCGGGGCTCTGGATGCCAGAAACCCCAGTGCGCAGGATTACCCAGATGTTGGAGAGGTTTCCTTAACCCACGCTGGCGATGCCTCAGGATGTTTTCCAGGAGGTCACATAAGGTAACACAGAGCAGCCTAGAGCAGGCCAGGTCAGGTCAGGTCACAGCTCGGAGGCTTCCCTGGGCACCCCCATCCCCTCACGTTCAGTTTCGGGAAAGGGGGACGGGGGGCCGGTCCTCCCCGGGACCGGAGCAGGTTCGATGGCAGTGGACCACCTGGTGGACCCATCATGGCCATGCACATGTCATGCTGGGAAGGAGGGAAAAGGGATCTCTGAGGTGCCATTAACCTGTAACAGGTTGAATCCAAGGCCCTCAAGCCACCTTGCTTCTCCTCCGTGGGGGAGGTGAGTGCACACTGTGGTGTCATATCTGGAATGAATTCATATGGGTCTGAGGACAAGCAAAAGCAAGCAGACACGGCTTTGAGGACTCCTGCCTGCCTGCCCGCCTGCCTGCCTGCTGGGCACTGTCTTTACAGAGCCACGTGCCACAGATGGAGGAGAAGCTGAATGAGAGCCCCTGCTCTACTTCCCTGAAGGAAAGGAGGAAGCCCCATGCCATCAGCAGGAAGCCGCGCTGGCTCAGGGTGAGTGCAGGTACCAGGGAAACCCAACACCCAGGGCCCAGGAAACACACTGCTGCTCCCCTGGTAGCTCTCGGAGACTCCTGGTCCCAGATGAACCTGGAACCCCAGCTGCTCCCCAAACATGCCCGCAGGGCCCCGCCCCTGCCACGGCCAGACACAACGTCACTCTCCACTTATTTGGAGGAAGATCAGAAAAGAGGTGTGAGACCATTTCACGTCCCATTCTGTCTAGAATATATTGGCACTGTTGTACACGTTTCCCCGACGAACGTTCCCAGGTGTCCCGGTTCGCCCGACCATCCTTCCACACCTTCTCCACGTCTGACACACGTTCGTGAGGAGCAGGGAGGTTTTTACCCAAAGGACATGGGGCTCATTGCATTATGTCTAATGCTCTGCACTTTGGTGGCCAAGCAACACGCCCCTGGGGCCCCTCCAGATCAGGAGCAAGGGCCTTACCACCTAGACAACATTCTGGAAATGTGACCACTCACCTCACCCATTCAACCCTTCACAAATGTGGGATTGTGACAGGATTCCCTTCTCTTGCCATGTCACAGTGCTGCACTGAGCATCCTCCATGTCCTATTATCCTGATCCAACCTCTGCCAGGTACTGTCCCTCTCTTCGGATCCCCAGAATGGACTGTGCTGTTAGAAATCACAGGCACACTGCTGTTCATGCGGGGAGGTGCCGTGCACACTCCTCTAACAATCTGACCTGAGATTCTTTTTCCTTGATGGTTTTTTAAAAAAATATATATGAAATTTATTGCCAATTGGTTTCCATACAACACCCAGTGCTCATCCCAACACGTGCCCTCCTCAGTACCCATCACCCACGCTCCCCTCCCTCCCACCCCCCATCAGCTCTCAGTTTGTTCTCAGTTTTTAGGAGTCTCTTATGCTTTGGCTCTCTCCCACTCTAAGCTCTTTTTTTTTTCTTCCCCTCCTCCATGTGTTCCTGTTAAGTTTCTCAGGATCCACAAAAGAGTGGACACATATGGTATCTCTCTTTCCTTGTATGGCTTATTTCACTTAGCATAAACACTCTCCAGTTCCATCCACGTTGCTACAAAGGGCCATATTTCATTCTTTCTCATTGCCACGTAGTACTCCATTGTGTATGTAAGCCACAATTTCTTGATCCACTTATCAGTTGATGGACATTCAGGCTCTTTCCATAATTTGGCTATCGTTGAGAGTGCTGCTATAAACATTGGGGTACAAGTGCCCCTCTGCATCAGCACTCCTGTATCCCTTGGGTAAATTCCTAGCAGTGCTACTGCTGGGTCATAGGGTAGGTCTATTTTTAATTGTTTGGAACCTCCACACTGTTTTCCAGAGCGGCTGCAGCAGTTTGCATTCCCACCAACAGTGCAAGAGGGTTCCCGTTTCTCCACATCCTCTCCAGCATCTATAGTCTCCTGATTTGTTCATTTTGGCCACTCTGACTGGCGTGACGTGATAGCTGAGTGTGGTTTTGATGTGTATTTCCCTGATGGGGAGCGACGTTGAGCATCTTTTCATGTGCCTGTTGGCCATCCGGATGTCTTCTTTAGAGAAGTGTCTATTCATGTTTTCTGCCCACTTCTTCCGTGCATTGTTTGTTTTTCACGTGTGGAGTTTGGCGAGCTCTTTATACATTTTGGATACTAGCCCTTTGTCCGATATGTCATTAGCAAATAGCCTTTCCCAATCCATTGGTTGCCTTTGAGTTTTGTTGGTTGTTTCCTTTACTGTGCAGAACCTTTTTATCTTCATGAGGTCCCAATACTTCATTCTTGCTTTTAATTCCCTCGCCTGTGGGGATGTCGGATCAGAGATCCTAACGTGTTCAGCCATTTCCCACCTCAAATTCTCGTGTGAACGCCAACATCCTTCTTCAGACTCTGGGCACCCAGGTCGGACTCTTGCCACAAGTCACGGACGGCTTGGGGGTTTGGTCTGCATTCTGGACCCCAAGCCTCCTGATGTCCATGGTGCTGTGTCTGACTCTGTGTCCCTCCTGTGTTCTACCTCAGGGTATGAACATCTCACCCATGCCCGACAATGAGAACCGTGAGGAAGGGACCATCGAAGGAGGCTGGATGCTACTGGAACAGCGAGTGGAGCACCTGGTACCTGCTTTCCTGGGTAGAGACCCCTCCTACCTCTTCACATTCTTGAGCACGTACAGAGCTTTTGCTACCACCCAGCAGGTCCTGGAAATACTGTTTATGAGGTGAGCACCCTGCCCTTCACAGCCCAGATTCAGCCCCTGAAAGCTCTGAGTCTCAGGAAAGTCATCAAACGTCCTGGCGTCTCACGTTGTTCCTCTGATCTGGGGGGAAACACTCCAGCTCCTCAGTGGGGGCACGGCAGGGAAAGTCACCCTGGCCTGTGGAAAGCTCTGCTGGCAGGGCTGCGTCTCTGCTGGGTCATCTTTGTCCTCTTGCCCATGATCAACTTTCTGCCTCATCCCTCACTGTCGCCAGGTGTTGAGTTGGGCTGGTTTCCCATTGGAAAAGGAGATTGGAGGCTCTATCTGTGTGCCGTGTCTGAGTCCTGGCTCAAACCAGTCAAGGATGCCCAGGATGAGCAGGACGCCCAGACCCACACCAATATGTGTGATGGAGCTGACTGGGGCCCTATCATTCTTCAAACACGCAGGAAGCCCCACTAGGTGCAGGCACTTCTGTAGGAGCTGACTGGGATCCAATGCGCAGAGCGGACAGTACCCTCCCCTCCAGAGCTCCATTCTAGTCAGCAGTCAGTGACTCTGGATAGGACAAGACGTAGCATCCACAGGACAGCTCATATGATGTCCTTCTGGCCTCCTCCAGATACGGATGCTTCCATCCGGAGGCTGAGGAGGATGGCGGACCCGGGGAGCAGGAGAAACTGTGAGTAGGCTGAGCTCAGGCTGGAGGGCCTTCCTTCTCCAAGAGGGCAGTGCTGAGACTGTGCGTGGGAGGGGCTGCAGGACCCAGCATCCCACACGTCTGAGAGTCCTGTGAGAGGGCAAAGTTCTGAGGGCTTTCTCTTGGAAGCAAGGAAAGGGGTTCTGTCCTGTCTGCTAGAGGATGGGCTGTGGGCACAGGGAGGCAGCAGAGAGCGCCAGAGCACCGCGTCAGCCCCTTAGAGAGTCCAACCCCATCCCTTCCCACTCACAGCCTTGCCTAGACCCCCATCAGGGGACCCAGAATAACGGTTTTGGGGAGCATCACGCTCACCACCTTGGGGAACATCCACAGTGCGTGCTTAGCAAGGGTACAGGAGACACAGTGAGGGCTCAAGGAGCACATATCACCCACACGGTGGGAGAACGGTGTCAGCGGGAGGACACCCACATGTGCACGGAGTGCATGAGGCAGCACAGAGGCACAGGTCGTCACGCTGAAGGCATCAGGAGGGTCCCAGCAAGCCCAGGTAAGAGACAGAGTCCTCTTGTCCCGTATTTGCGCAGATTTTCATGGAGCGCTAGGGTATGCAGTGAAGGCACTGACTCATCCCGACACCACCCCTCCACTCACGCACGGACTTGAATTCCAGTGGGAGGTAGGCAGCGGGACACAGCGAGGAGTCTGGCTGGCTTCCCCAAGAAGGACACAGACGACCACATCATCGGTTAAGGGGTTCCCGTCAAACAGAATCTTGACGGTCCCTCTTCAGTGACCAGGTCTCTCGTAGGCGGGACTGCCAAATCACAGGTGGACAACGGATAGAACCACCCTCTGGACGTCCAGGAGCAGGAGGCAGGGAGGCCAGGTCCCACAGGCCTGTCGTCCTGAGACATCAGTGGGAGGAACACCCCATGGTGATCGTTCTGGCTACTTTTGTATCCCCAGGGCCATCTCCTCCATCCTGGGCACCTGGCTGGATCACTACCCCGAGGAATTTTTCCGGCCTCCAGACTTCACCAGCTTGAAGCTGCTGCGGGCGTATGTAAGGGTCCACATGCCGGGATCCGAGCTGCAGCGCCGCGCCCGCCTTCTCTACTCATGGCGGAAACACCGTGAGCCCAATGAGCCAGAGTCTCTGGGCGAGGAGGACTCTGGGTGGGAGATGTGGGCGTGTGGAGGGGACGGGGTATGCCACAGAGAACATGTTTCCTGAGACTGTAGGTGGGCCAGGCGTAGGGACTCCTCTCAGATCACTGTTCCATTAGCCTGCCGTCTGGGAGATTTCCTCCTGGTGGGTTCTTTGACTCAGATGACAATGTCTGCGGGAGAGGTTTCCTGCCTTGGAATGCCAATCACGGTGATGACACTTTCTGTTCTTGAAGCTTTGGCAGCAGCTCTAGAGCCCCGTCCCGACGTGCCTCGGGAGCAAGCCCCCGCTATCTCTGTGGTGCCCACCGCAGCCTCGCAGCCCAGGCTGCCTGAAGCCACCAGTTCTCCTGGAGCTCAGCGCGTACGAGAATCGGAGACCCTCACTGCAGCGGCCCCACCAGGGCAGGAGGTACCATCAGCTCTGGCTGACACTCAGGAGCTGGAAGAGCCCCCTGCCCCTTTGGTGGCCCCAGAGCATGAGCAGCCCCCAGCCCCAGCCGGCGGGGTCACGGAAGGGCTGCAGCAACCACCTGCTGCACCTGAGCAACCAGCCTCAGCTCCCCAACAGCGGCTCAAGTCGGCTGCAGCCCCACAGGATGAATTCCCTGACCTTGTCATTGCGTTCTTTGTCATTTTAGTATTGGGTATAGAGATATTTAGTGTACTTATGTACTATTGGCTTATACTTCAAACATAAATTAAGTTTCAAAAAATTTAGTCTGATCCTGTGAAATTACAACTTCAAGTGTCAGTACGTACTTTCGCAGGATTTTACACCCGTGACCACTATGTACTCCTAGAACATTTCCATCACAGAGACACGTGGACTACTAATCACCCACGGCTCATTCCCTCACCCCAGTCTCTGCAACCAGCGATCTCGGTTTCTGCTGCTTTAGCTCCTCTGGGATTTCCATGTGTGTGCAAACACACAACATGGCCTCTTGTGTCTGGCTACATGACAGGAGACTGATTAGTAATTGCTTAAATATTCAATGCCACTAATATTTTTTATGACAGAAAAATAGTCCTCAAAGAACAAAGATTAGGTGAAGCCCCCACTTGAAATATCTTCATTATCTGGCATGGGGACCCTCTGAGGTTTGACCCAAGAGCAGAAGCCAGAAGGGAAATGTCTGGACCAGAGCGAATACCTTGAAAATCTTTCATTTTCCTCGACTGGCCGTGGTGATATTAGTCTAACGTGCATATTATAAAAATACCCAAATGAAACCGTCAATATGCCATTTACGCTAATCTCTTAGGCAATAAAGTATAAAGTTCTGGAAGCTTTCCTACAGGTGACATGTATTCAGTAAAATGAAGATTTAAATAATGAGGACAGGCACCAAGGTGGCTCAGTGGGCGAGTTTCCGAGTCGAATATGGCTCAGGTCACAATCTCACGGTTCTTGAGATCAAGTCCCAAGTCAGGCTCTGCAATGACAGCTTGAAGCCATCCCTGGTCAGGATTCCCCTTCTTGCTCTTTCCAAAAAAATAAATAGGAAACAACAAATACATACGGCAAAAAAAAAAAAAAATGTATATCCTTTGAAGACATACTGGCCCCCAAGACATGGTGTCATCTTCACACTCCTTTGGCTTTGAGTGCAGCAGGTGACTGTGTTTGTGTTCACGAGTAGTGTGACAGGTTGGGCATCCATCCAGGACTATGGTCTTGTACTATGGGATGTCGCCACAGTGGACAGGCACAGTCCTGTCCCCTTCTGCCTTCTCAGGGGCCACACATCATCCTTTACTCTGTGTCTCCAGAAGCTGAATGACTGGGCCAATTCCAATATTTTCTCTCTCATCACTGTACACAAGGGGACATGTGTACCGAAACTCTCCCTTTCTGTAGGAATGGACCATCGAAGGAGGCTGGATGCTACTGCAACAGCGAGTGGAGCACCTGGTACCTGCTTTCCTGGGTAGAGACCCCTCCTACCTCTTCACATTCTTGAGCACGTACAGAGCTTTTGCTACCACCCAGCAGGTCCTGGAAATACTGTTTATGAGGTGAGCTCCCTGCCCTTCACAGCCCAGATTCAGCCCCTGAAAGCTCTGAGTCTCAGGAAAGTCATCAAACGTCCTGGCGTCTCACGTTGTTCCTCTGATCCGGGTGGAAACACTCCAGCTCCTCAGTGGGGGCACGGCAGGGAAAGTCACCCTGGCCTGTGGAAAGCTCTGCTGGCAGGGCTGCGTCTCTGCTGGGTCATCTTTGTCCTCTTGCCCATGATCAACTTTCTGCCTCATCCCTCACTGTCGCCAGGTGTTGAGTTGGGCTGGTTTCCCATTGGAAAAGGAGATTGGAGGCTCTATCTGTGTGCCGTGTCTGAGTCCTGGCTCAAACCAGTCAAGGATGCCCAGGATGAGCAGGACGCCCAGACCCACACCAATATGTGTGATGGAGCTGACTGGGGCCCTATCATTCTTCAAACACGCAGGAAGCCCCACTAGGTGCAGGCACTTCTGTAGGAGCTGACTGGGATCCAATGCGCAGAGCGGACAGTACCCTCCCCTCCAGAGCTCCATTCTAGTCAGCAGTCAGTGACTCTGGATAGGACAAGACGTAGCATCCACAGGACAGCTCATATGATGTCCTTCTGGCCTCCTCCAGATACGGATGCTTCCATCCGGAGGCTGAGGAGGATGGCGGACCCGGGGAGCAGGAGAAACTGTGAGTAGGCTGAGCTCAGGCTGGAGGGCCTTCCTTCTCCAAGAGGGCAGTGCTGAGACTGTGCGTGGGAGGGGCTGCAGGACCCAGCATCCCACACGTCTGAGAGTCCTGTGAGAGGGCAAAGTTCTGAGGGCTTTCTCTTGGAAGCAAGGAAAGGGGTTCTGTCCTGTCTGCTAGAGGATGGGCTGTGGGCACAGGGAGGCAGCAGAGAGCGCCAGAGCACCGCGTCAGCCCCTTAGAGAGTCCAACCCCATCCCTTCCCACTCACAGCCTTGCCTAGACCCCCATCAGGGGACCCAGAATAACGGTTTTGGGGAGCATCACGCTCACCACCTTGGGGAACATCCACAGTGCGTGCTTAGCAAGGGTACAGGAGACACAGTGAGGGCTCAAGGAGCACATATCACCCACACGGTGGGAGAACGGTGTCAGCGGGAGGACACCCACATGTGCACGGAGTGCATGAGGCAGCACAGAGGCACAGGTCGTCACGCTGAAGGCATCAGGAGGGTCCCAGCAAGCCCAGGTAAGAGACAGAGTCCTCTTGTCCCGTATTTGCGCAGATTTTCATGGAGCGCTAGGGTATGCAGTGAAGGCACTGACTCATCCCGACACCACCCCTCCACTCACGCACGGACTTGAATTCCAGTGGGAGGTAGGCAGCGGGACACAGCGAGGAGTCTGGCTGGCTTCCCCAAGAAGGACACAGACGACCACATCATCGGTTAAGGGGTTCCCGTCAAACAGAATCTTGACGGTCCCTCTTCAGTGACCAGGTCTCTCGTAGGCGGGACTGCCAAATCACAGGTGGACAACGGATAGAACCACCCTCTGGACGTCCAGGAGCAGGAGGCAGGGAGGCCAGGTCCCACAGGCCTGTCGTCCTGAGACATCAGTGGGAGGAACACCCCATGGTGATCGTTCTGGCTACTTTTGTATCCCCAGGGCCATCTCCTCCATCCTGGGCACCTGGCTGGATCACTACCCCGAGGAATTTTTCCGGCCTCCAGACTTCACCAGCTTGAAGCTGCTGCGGGCGTATGTAAGGGTCCACATGCCGGGATCCGAGCTGCAGCGCCGCGCCCGCCTTCTCTACTCATGGCGGAAACACCGTGAGCCCAATGAGCCAGAGTCTCTGGGCGAGGAGGACTCTGGGTGGGAGATGTGGGCGTGTGGAGGGGACGGGGTATGCCACAGAGAACATGTTTCCTGAGACTGTAGGTGGGCCAGGCGTAGGGACTCCTCTCAGATCACTGTTCCATTAGCCTGCCGTCTGGGAGATTTCCTCCTGGTGGGTTCTTTGACTCAGATGACAATGTCTGCGGGAGAGGTTTCCTGCCTTGGAATGCCAATCACGGTGATGACACTTTCTGTTCTTGAAGCTTTGGCAGCAGCTCTAGAGCCCCGTCCCGACGTGCCTCGGGAGCAAGCCCCCGCTATCTCTGTGGTGCCCACCGCAGCCTCGCAGCCCAGGCTGCCTGAAGCCACCAGTTCTCCTGGAGCTCAGCGCGTACGAGAATCGGAGACCCTCACTGCAGCGGCCCCACCAGGGCAGGAGGTACCATCAGCTCTGGCTGACACTCAGGAGCTGGAAGAGCCCCCTGCCCCTTTGGTGGCCCCAGAGCATGAGCAGCCCCCAGCCCCAGCCGGCGGGGTCACGGAAGGGCTGCAGCAACCACCTGCTGCACCTGAGCAACCAGCCTCAGCTCCCCAACAGCGGCTCAAGTCGGCTGCAGCCCCACAGGATGAATTCCCTGACCTTGTCATTGCGTTCTTTGTCATTTTAGTATTGGGTATAGAGATATTTAGTGTACTTATGTACTATTGGCTTATACTTCAAACATAAATTAAGTTTCAAAAAATTTAGTCTGATCCTGTGAAATTACAACTTCAAGTGTCAGTACGTACTTTCGCAGGATTTTACACCCGTGACCACTATGTACTCCTAGAACATTTCCATCACAGAGACACATGGACTACTAATCACCCACGGCTCATTCCCTCACCCCAGTCTCTGCAACCAGCGATCTCGGTTTCTGCTGCTTTAGCTCCTCTGGGATTTCCATGTGTGTGCAAACACACAACATGGCCTCTTGTGTCTGGCTACATGACAGGAGACTGATTAATAATTGCTTAAATATTCAATGCCACTAATATTTTTTATGACAGAGGAATAGTCCTCAAAGAACAAAGATTAGGTGAAGCCCCCACTTGAAATATCTTCATTATCTGGCATGGGGACCCTCTGAGGTTTGACCCAAGAGCAGAAGCCAGAAGGGAAATGTCTGGACCAGAGCGAATACCTTGAAAATCTTTCATTGTCCTGGACTGGCCATGGTGATATTGGTCTAACGTGCATATTGTAAAAACACCCAAATGAAACCGTCAATATTCCATTTATACCAATCTATTAGGCAATAAAGTATAAAGTTCTGAAAGGTTTCCTACAGGTGCCATGTATTCAGTAAAATGAAGATTTAATAATGAGGACTGGCACCCTGGTTGCTCAATGGGCAAGTTTCCGAGTCGAATTTGCCTCGGGTCATGATCTCACGGTACTTGAGATCAAGTCCCAAGTCAGGCTCTACAATGACAGCCTGAAGCCCTGGTCAGGATTCTTCTTCTCGCTCTCTCCAAATAAATAAATAAATACGAAACAACAAGTACATACGCAGAAAAACATGTATATTCTTTCAAGAAATATTGGCCCAGAAGACACGGTGTCATCTTCACAGTCCTTTGGCTTTGAGTGCAGCAGGTGTCTGTGTTTGTGTTCATGAGTGGTGTGACAGGTTGGGCATCCCTCCAGGACTATGGTCTTGTACTATGGGATGTCCCCACAGTGGACAGGCACAGTCCTGTCCCCTTCTGCCTTCTCAGGGGCCACACATCATCCTTTACTCTGTGTCTCCAGAAGCTGAATGACTGGACCGATTCCAATATTTTGACTCTCATCATTGTACAGAAAGGTACATGTGTACCGAAACTCTCCCTTTCTGTAGGCGTGTACACCTAGCACAACTTTGGGGACATAATTTATAGGCATTTTTCGGGCGCTGCCTCCAGGTTCCAGTACCTACAGCCTCTTGATTCCGTTGGGGTCTTATGTGAAAAGCAGGGACCCCTGGGACTGAGTGGATCCCTGAAGAATCAGGAGGACAAGCCAGCACTGAGGCCATCAGGGTACCTAGGAGTGACCCATGGGGCAGGAAAGAAACCACACTCCCTCATTCTGACCTCCTGCACAGCATCCCTGCCCCATGTCCTGGAACACACCCATCCAGGCCCCATCCCATGACAAACCCCAACTGCCTGTGCACCTCCTGTTCCATAGCTCTGCTTCTCAGTAGAGCAGCCAGTCCCTGCTTTCAGGCCAGGGGAGGATACAGGCTTGGCCACTGCTGTCTGCTTGCTGGCTCTCCTCCCAGGCTGGGTCGCTGACTCTCAGGAAAGCACCTTAAGTGCAGGTCAGGTCAATGAGTTAAAGACCATGACCTGAGTGTGTTCATCCTGACGACTGAGTGGCAACAGCAAGAACCACTTGGACCTCGGCAAGCCAGAGAGTCCTTTACACAGCACATCAGGAGCTCAAGGAGACTGCAGGATGGAGACTCAGTCAAGGCTTCTGATAGCGAGTCAAGCCCCTCCACCCTTCAGGCTCCTCCAGCAGTGACACCTGGCACCTGCCAGCCCCATCTTTGGGGAGCAGTGTCCCTGTCACGAGCAGCCACACAACACCCTCTGGTGACCGACCACAAGGCACACAGGAATACTGCAGGGCTCCCTGATCTCCCAGCAAAGAAACTGCCATTCCAACCGACACATCCTCAGAGGATTCCAGACAGATCAGACACAACTGTGTAAAATCCAATGTTTTTGAGGTGCCTTTCAGGAAGTCTATGAAAAACATAGGTCTCTTCCCAAATGCAGTATTCTGAGATGAATTCACTGAGTGGTGGAGTCAGGCACTGGGTTCGAGGACAGAAAAGAGAGACAAGGGGCTACCTCCCAAATGCACAGGGCACATTGTGGGAATGTGTTGGGAAGCATATGTCAATGTCACAGCTCTCTGGTTCTGGTTTAAAGAAAACATATATATAAACAAACCTCGTTTATGGACTTGTTGGTGTAAAGGAAACATATATCCAAACAAACCTTGCTTATGGACTTCTTGGATTATATCAACCACAAAACATTTCAGAAAACTTGCATACTCTCACTCCATATATCTTCTTACTCTCATCTAAATTTGATCACATCATCCTATGTTCCCAGGTACTTTTTCACTTATTGGGAGTGCATGATATGCTCTAGAGAGACCGCAGGAACTCCACAACCTTACTGGTAGACCTACTAAATGAATTCCGTCATGTTAAGATACCTATGTCGTTGTACATAACATCCTTCAATTCTATACATGAATAATAAAGTATCGGAGAGGGAAATTAGGAAAATAACTTAAAATCACTGCAAGAGAAGAAAAAACTTAAGAGTAAATTTAGCCTACAAACACCGGGTGGCACAGTCAGTGAAGCATCTGACTTTGGCTAAGGTCGTGATCTCATGATGTTGTTTTGAGCCCTGTGTGGGGCTCTGTGCTGACAACTCAGAGTCTGGAGCCTACTTTAGATTCTGTGTCTCCTTTCTCTCAGTTCTTCCCCACTCATATGCACTCTCTCTGTCTCTCTCTCTTTCTCTGTCCCTCTCTCTCTGTTTGCGTGTGTGTGTGTGTGTGTGTGTGTGTGTGTGTGTATGTGTGTGTTTCCATGTATCTCTCTCTGTCAAGAAAAAGATAGAAAACTTCAAAAAGAATACAATGACTTTAACCGTGAAAGAGAAAGACCTTTTTCCTGAAAAGAAGAAATCACTGGAGAAAGAATTTGAAAAGACCGAAATAAGCAGAAAGACATTCTATGCTAGTGGATCCCAAGAATTAAGATAATCAAAATGTCCACACTACTTAAAGCCATCTACACATTCCCTAGGTGCAATCCCTATCAACGCTTAAGCACGTTCCCAAAAATAGAATACTTCAAGGTGGACAGAACCACAAAACGCTCTGAATACCAAAGTCATTGTGAGAAGGAAGAAAACAGCTAGAAGCACCATGCTTTCTGATTTGAAACTAGATCAAAGCTACAATAACCCAAGCAGTACACTATTGGGGTAAAGGCAGACACACAGGATACTGGACCAGAACTGAAGGCCCAGGAAGAAACCCACACATATGTAACCAATTAATTCCCAACAAAAGAACCAAGAGTATAACCTGAGGCAAAGGCAGTCTCCTCAACAGGTGGTGTCAGAATCACTGGGCACAGAAAAACAACAGGCGCGGAAAAACAACTTGACACCTATTTAACCCCACACACAAAAACGAAGTTAAAATGTATTACAGACTTGAGACCTGAAACCAGAAAGTCCTGGATAAGACCTTGGGCAGGAGGTGTGGGAAATCGCACAACGATGTCCTGAGTTGGGAGGTTATAGGGAAAGCTTTGCAGAGCAGATCACTGCTCTCTGGCCTTCCTGCAAAGAGCCAGCAGCAGCTCACTTACCTAGTTGGTGTGTATCTGGGGGGCAGGCGAGACTTGGCGGATCTAGTGCATGTGTATCTAGGGGTTGGGTTCTGCGTGGGCTCACCAAGTTCTTGGATCGTGTTGTCACATGGAATATTTTATCCTGTCTAGATATGGTTTGCACAATATCTTCAATACGTTCTTTCTACCATGTGGCCAGCTGACGTGTTGTACATCGTTTGTAGGCTTAATGAATGTGGGAGCCTGGGAGCAGCTCGCGGAGACATCCCTTAAACTCCCTCTCACCTCTCTTGACTTGTGTGGAGTCTGAAGCAATCCTTTCTGCTGTCCTAGGCTTTGCTGGACAAAGCCAAATGCCAAACCCACGACAATGTTCGGATCTCAGTCTTGACTTGAGTTTTGGGATTTGACACCAGAAGACAAAGCTACAAAGGAAAACTAAAGAAGTGGGACTACACGAAACTAAAAAAACAAGTTCTGCACAGCAACAATATCTTTCACAGAATGGGAAGCCAACATAGTGAATGGGAGAAAATACTTGCAAACTACATCCATGGTCAAGGGTTAAAACACAAAAGATATCCAGATCTCCTACAGCGCAACAATGCAAAAGCAAAGAGCAATGACGGATCTGCCAGAGTCCTGAAGAGGCATTCTTCCAATGAAGACATACAGATGGCCACCACATACATGAAGAGAAGTTCCATGTCACTCCACATTAGGGAAATGAAAGTCCAAAGCCAAAGAGGTATCACCTGAAACCTGTCTGAACGGTCTTATCAAAAAGACAAGAAAGCACAAGCGTCGGGTACAATGTGGAAGAATGCGAATCATTGGGCCCTGTTGGTGGCATTGGAACTTGGTGCAGAGGCAGTCGCAAACAATGTAAAGTTTCCTCACACAATTCAGAGGAGAACATCCATATCATCCAGCAACTTGCCTCAATTACCCCCCTAGGTACTACTCAGAACACATGAAATCACTAACTCCCAAAAATGACTTCACACCTGTTATCATGCCACAGTGTTTATAATAGCCTGGAGGGCATTATGCCTAGAGAAAGAACTCACACAGAGAAAAACACATATACATGCTTGCACATATATGGGAAATTTGAAACACAAACTAAGAAAACAAAAAACAAAAATCCTCAAAACAGAATGAAACAAGCCCAGCAATACATAAAGATGATTGCAAAGGTGGGGGGGGGGGCAGGAAAGAGGGAATAGGGTAAAGGTCAAAAGACATCACCGAATAAAAAAGACCACGTCAACAGGGAAAGGGAGAGTAAAGGTGACTCAATATCTCAAATTCTAGTTTCCTCTTTTTCAGAGACCTTAGTTCAGTCCATTCCATTCACTAGACCTAGTAGAATAATAAGGAATTATCAGGACTTGACAGTTTTTGCATGATGTGTTCTTTACTTAGGATTTCGTATCCAAAAGAACACAGTGCTTAGATTACTAGGTAACTTAGATTTTCCATTATTTTTATGGTTTCTTGAAGTACCATGATGTCACAAAAAACTCCTTAGATCTAAGTGGACACTTTCATTACTCTAAACGTATGTACATACCACTAAAATATTACTATAAAGGTAAGGTGCAATGTCCATCGCACAACAATGATTGTTTTACACCTTGTTGTAGTGAGCTTTGGTGACGAAAAGGTTGGGGGTATCGAGCTCCTTATCAAATTCCATGCCATGGATTATGCAGAATATAGTAATCATGGTAATCAAGAAAATAATGATCTTCAAGATAATCATAATCTTCTGAATTGCTGACAGAGACAACTCACCCCCCGGGGACCAAACAGACGCTTAGGAGCCTGAGCGGCTCCAAGTGGCCTACACCACACCATCTTACGGAAAACATAAAGCACCAGTCAGCTCGAGACGGAAGTGTGGGAAAGCCTCTGCTCTTAGGCCTTTGCTTTCAGTGAGGTCAAGGTGCTGCCTTCAGGATGTTTTCAGCCTTTGAGACACGATTGGAACTCTCTACTGAAATGAGATATTCCCATGCAACAAAACGCATTCCTTGCAAAGAACTGGGTCCCTGACGCGGTCCGGACTCCACACGGGCCGCAGCACCACACTCACGCGCACACGCTCCCCCCAACAACCGGGGAGAGGTACAACCCATGCAATGAAAGACCGTTTGCCCAAGACCTCATTTCCAAAGGAGGCTGAGAGACGAGCACTGCCTGCTCCAGTACACACGCACTGGTTTCTAGGGACCCGCTGGGCTCCGAGTCACTTCTCCCTCGTGCTGCCTGGTGAGTCCCGGAGGAGATGTGATTGCCAAGGACTGAAACTCTTGAAACACGGAACGAATGCAAGACAGGAGGCGCTCCACGGAAACGGGAAGCACCACGCCCCACGGATAGGAAGAACATAACCCACAAGTCTGCCTTTGACGAGGAGCTTTTCCATCCACCTTCCTCGCCAGAGTGCGAAGAAGACGTTCCCACCCAACATGTCCCAAAGAGAAGACTTTGGACTCCATCCACAACACCCAGTTCTCTTCAGCACAGATCTCCAAGTAGGAAAGAGTCTGGACCACCCTCTAAAACACAGAAGCGCCACTTATTCCTGGCTCCCTGGCTCCGAGTTCATTGATGGAATGCACAGTGCCTTCAGAAATGAAGAGCTCACCAGGGACTTGCACTTGCCCTAATCCAGACTCCTACCCCCTAGTCCCATTGACTCCCACGATAGAGGACCCCCTTTCGCCACAAGCGGGGTGAGATCTCCCCCTCCCCATCAGAGGGTGCAACTCTGCCACCAGGGGCGGGGCTGGGCGGGGCGCGGCGGGGCTGGGCAGGGCAGGAGAGCAGGTGTGGAGGGGGGAGGCAGGAGGCCTGTGTTCACCTGCTGCTTCCACTCTCCATCCCTTCAACACCGTCCCCTGCTGGCCTCCAGCAACTCAGGCCCACCACCCTGACTCTCCCTGGAATGTTTCTCTGGACTCTCACGTCCCTTGTACTTCATTTTCACAGGCAGGAATGATTCCTCCTGCTCAAGGCTGCGACTTCCCTGGCCCTGCCTTGACACTTTCCCACAACCGCAGGTCCACGCTTTCCTTCCTTCCATCGTTCCTTCCTTCCTTTGTGCGTTCCCACCTCCACCCACCAACCACCAACCCAGTCAGACCTCCATGGGCACTCAGGGCGCCCCCCCTCTCGACCTGAGCCACTCCCCACCGCCTGAGCCTAACCCCTTAGTCGATCTGGGGCCCTCCTCCTCCAGGGAACCGGGGTCCAACCCAGAAAGCCCACTCCTGAGGCCTCCAGACCACAGCCGCAAAGGAGCCCGAGAAGAAGCCCGGAGCACCGGGGGGCGGGGGGGGGTGCTCATGGAAGTGGAAGACAGAGAGGGGCAGGGGGGAAGGCCACGTGCGACCTTGTCGCGAGGGTCCCTACCTTGGCAGCACCGCGACTCAGGCAGGTCCTGGAGGGAGGCTGTGGGTCTCAGCTGCTCCACCTTTAGGCTTCTCCCAGATGGTCTTTCGGGGGCGCCGGGGTGGGGGCATCGCATCGCGCTCTGCCCCAGCCAGTGCTGGCACTCCACCAGCGCGGCCAAAGACCGAGGCGCCCGGGAAGCGCGTCCCGCGCCCTGGCCTCTGGCTCCAGGAGCAGCAGGAGCAGCAGGGCCGCCACCCTCCGAGGCTGGAGGCTCCTGGCTCCCAGTCTTCTCCACGCGGGGCTCCGCCCGCGCTCCCGCGAGCGCTCCCGCCTGCACTACCGCTCCCCCTACCGCCAATGCCGTGGCTACCCCGTCGCAGGCGCCAGGCAGCAGCATGGCCCCGGTCGGGGGCTGAGGTGGGCGTCAGTCCCTGGCTGGCCCAGACACTTGGGGGCTTGGGGCGACAGGCGGGCTGGGAGCCAACTCACAGCACCGCTGCAGCCTCAGCTGTGTCCCTCGCCGGGCTCCGGCCCCGGCACACGCGCATGCGCGCACTCGTGCGCGCGCTCCCGCACACCTGCTTGGGCCCAGGATCCAAGCCGCCCCATCCCCCCACCCCCACCCCCTCCCCCACACCGCCCCCAGGGGACACAGCTCCTGGGCGCCAGGGTCTGCACCACCGCACCTCCCTGTGCCCACCAGATGCTCTGCCCCACTGCCCGCCAGCCTGACAGCCGGGAGCCAGGCAGAGGGCTCCAGAGACCAGGCCAGTGGGACAGGGACTGGCAGGTGTCTCCTCCCAAGGTGGACACCTCCCTGTCACCCCTCAAGAGACCCAGGAACCTTTTGCAAAGCTGGTTTCCCAGGGAGGTGGCTGGACGTGAACCCAGTGATCCCTCTTGCATCCCAGGCCTCTGTGTTTCTTGGTCACTCTGCCTCACATTCCCGCCAACCGTGGACATCAACAGCCGTGCACCCTCCTCGCTCGTGACCCGTGACCGCAAGGGCAGCCCTAAGGGACAGGGAGACACACTGGGCACACGAGACTCCTTCCACCTCCCTTCTCCTTGAAAGGCCGGTGCTTTTCAGCTCTGCATGCCCTTCCCATGGCCCTACCTGCACTGCACCACCAGCGGTCCCACCCTCAAGTCCACCCTGCCACCGCTGACTGTGGCACGTCCTTCGACTCTGTGGAACCGCCTGTCCACCTCCACTACCTCCCAACCCCCATGTTTTCTTCACAGTGTGCCTCAGATCCCAACTCCTCCGTGCCATTTTTCTTTTCTTGGGTTTCAATTGCTTTTCAACGTTTCTTTCTTTTGCTGAGAGAGAGAGAGAGAGAGAGGCCATCACCCATGCGATTGTGCAGCAAGCATCGACTGAACGTGCAAGGCGTACCAGAGCCTGCTCTGGAGGGCCAGTGTGCAGAGGTGGGCAAGGAAACGTATGTCTGAGGATTCAAGGGGAGCCACAGGACTACCGTCCAGGGTGAGGAGGAGTAGAGAGACCAAGCAGTCAAGGCTTTCGACGAAAGGAGCATCAAGGGCACGAACCTACGCAGCCCTGGAAGGAGAGCAGGGAGTCACGGACATATGGATCATCGAAGGCCAGTCCCAATGGGCAGCCTTCATCACGTGTCCTCACCTGAGGACTTGCAAAGAGGCACCCCCAGACTGGACCTGGTAGAAACAGGACTGACAGCAAAAGCACAACACTGGTCTGTGGACTTCATGGTCATGGGAAGGACACCATCCCACAAGCCCCACCGAGGGACTCTGGACTCTGGCGACTTGGACTTACTGTGGACCCTCAGGACCTGTCAGGACTCTTGCAAGTGCACAAGGGAAGACAAAACTAAGCCACACACCAAGGAGAACGGAGATGCAAAACCTTTCTCCCCCCAGGGGCAACGTCAACGATTCGCATGCTATACAAATGCAAATGCCCTCTGCGAGCATTAGAAAGGTCACCAGTTTTCCGCCTCCTTTATCAGTCTCCTACCACAAGTGCACTAGGGTTCCCTTGGCTCCATAGGGACCATTTGCCTGCATTCTCCGTGGGAGCAGCTTCCTTTCCTACCAGAACCCTCACGTGTGTCTCCCTGTCATGGCACGTACTGATAGATACGAGAATGACGTTTCCCTTTCATTTTGAACATTGTGCTGATGCCTCCCTCCTGGCTCTGCGTCTCCACTGAGAAGACTGTTTGGCTCAGTTTACATGGTGTGTGTGTGCGTGTGTGTGTGTGTGTGTGTGTGTGTGTGTGTTTCTGTGTGTGTATGCACATACATATATATACACATACACGAAAGTGTGTACGTATATGCAGACGTGTATGTGTATGTCCATAGGTATCCACAGGGACACACAGGTAGATAGATGTATATATAAACCTAGCTGTTTTCTCTTTTGAAAAGACACACTGCAAACTCTGTGGGCCGCCTGGATGACTCAGCTGGGTAATGGTCCGACTTCGGGTCACGTCAGGCTCTCAGGCTTCCTGAGCTGAGTCGCGCCTAGTGCTCCGTGCTGACAGCTCAGAGCCTGGAACCTGATTCCCTTCTGGGTTTCCTCTCTCTCTCCCTGCCCCTCCCTCGCTTGTGCTCTCTCTGTCTCTCTCGCTTTCTCTCAGACGTGAACATTAAAAAAGAAACAGAAGCATGTGGCTCTGGATCTCGGCTCACGTCACGATCTCACAGTTTGTGAGGCTGAGCCTCCACAAGGAGCCCCCACCTCAAGATGGGCGCCAACGATGCGGAGCCCGCTGGCCCTCCTCTCTCTCTCCCTCCCTGCGTGCCCTATCCCTGCTCACGGGCACACATGCATGCGTCCACTCTCTCTCTGTCTCTCAGAATGAATGAAAGAAACAGAGAACCTCAAATGATAACACTAAAGGAACACCGTCGAGTTCATTACTACAGCGAATGAGTGGCTGTGCCCGTGGCCAGCACCTGCCCTGGGGAACGTTCTATTTCCTATCTGTTCATGTTTCTTCACTCTGGAGACACAGGGAGCCAGAGAGCAAGCCGGTAAGCCAGTGACCGCCAGTGGGGGAGGGGCAGAGAAGCAGAGAGCCAGACACACACAGAATCTGAAAACAGGCTCCAGGGCCTGAGCAGGGGGCACAGAGCCCAGCGCAGGGCTGGAACTCGGGAACCGCGAGGGCGTGACCTGAGCCCGAGTCGGAAGCTCAACCCACTGAACCACCCAGGCGCCCGGGGAAGGTTCCATTCAGGAGTCCACTCCATCCATCCCCGCCCATTTCCGCAAGGTCAGAGCCCTTACGACACATACCACCAGGAAGGATGCTATACAACTGTCCACAACCTGCCCTCTGTCTTCCAAAGAGGCTGCCCTGACGATATCTAGCAAAGAGGGCGCTCTGATCAAAAGGCCCACGGATAAAGGTCACGCCTGCCTACCTACCCTTAGGGCCTGATGACTCCCCAGGTTCCCCTTGCAGCGCACGTTGTCCCATTGGAAACGTCGTGGCTTTGGGTTCCAAGGTGCCCTGCAGCTGAGCGCGGGCCACCGGGAACGACCTCACCGCAGCTACCTACCAGGAGACAGCTTGGCACCCTTCACCCTTCCTGCAGGCCCTGTGCTCAGGGTCTCGGACCAGCCAGGGCGCAGGACACAAGCAGAGAACGTTAGCATTTGAGGACGCAGAAACGGCCTCGGGGTTCCCCTACTCGGGGACCACGTTCACCACCTGATCGCCGGCGACGTTGGCAACTGGCACACAGGGCGACGGGGAGTGTGGACCGCATGGAATGAGGGCTCTCGGCCGCATCTCCTGCAATTCAGAGGGGCAACTGGCAAAGGTCACCTCAGTCACCAGCTCCCCAGAAGCCTCCCTGCGGAAGGGATGGTGCCATCGACAGCCTGTTCCTCCTTCCAGCCCTGCCTGGGTTTCAGGGGGAGCACAGCACCGGCGGGGGGGGGGCGGGGGTCCTGGGAAGGTCCAGCTGACCCATGCCCCCCGCTGTGCCGCCACCCTCACTAGGAGCCCCGCGTGTCACTGTCCAAAGTGTCTCAGGCTGGATGTGAAATGGTAGGGTTCCCCGCAGAGAGCGTGACTCAGGCCCTAGAGCCTATTTTGCTGGATTCCCCGTTTGAGGGCACACGCACGTCTCCAAGCCCACCTCTGCTCGCAGGACACGCACGCTAGGTGCAAATGCTTTCCCTGCCTCTCGACAGGCAGCAGTGGGAAAGCCAGCGGTGCAGCACGCTCATGTGGAGCCCGACTGCCTGGCTTCCTGCCTCGAGTCCTCCCGCTTCACAGCAGTGACCCCCGCAACACATTCTTTCACATCTTCCCTTGGAAATACGAACGGGGGACCAGAGTCCTTGCCGAGGTACTCTGTGTCGTCAGCATAGATCTCTCAAGTGCTCAGAACAGTGCCTGGAACAGGCTAAGCGCTCTGCCGAGGTGGGATAAGACCAAGGAGAAAACAAACACGCATAGGCAGTCCCCTCCCTCGTGGCCAGCACCTAGGCAACTGCTGGGGATGGTGAGGCAGGGGAGGGATCCCTTCCTTCCCCCGACGACGACGACGACGACGACGGTGCCCGGCTCCCCCTCCCTCCTCAGGACTTCCCGCTGGCATCAAGAAAACCTCCCTGCCGGATTCTGGCTGGTGCCGGCTAGGAACCCAGTGCCTCAGGGAGAGGCCCTGGCACATCTCCCTGGATACTTGGACGGGCTTCAGGTCAAAAGACTCTGCCTCCTCACCTATATGGCAACAGGGACTGCACACCCGTGGAGCCGCTTGAGGACTTGCAAAGCATCAAAGGTGTTCGGACCGCAACCAAGTTTCGAGGACACGCACGGCCACTACTTTACCAAGGAAACCTCTCACATGGCGAGCTCATGGATCAATATCCATGCGATGACTTAGGCAGAATCATCACGGTAATCAGGAAGGTAATGATACTCAAGGTCACCATAATCTCCTTCGTTCCGGAGAGACACAACTCACCCCTCGGGGACCAAACACACGCTTAGGAGCCTGAGCGGCTCCAAGGGGCCTACACCACACCATCTTACGGAAAACATAAAGCACCAGTCAGCTCGAGATGGGAGTGTGGGAAAGCCTCTGCTCTTAGGCCTTTGCTTTCAGTGAGGTCAAGGTGCTGCCTTCAGGATGTTTTCAGCCTTTGAGACACGATTGGAACTCTCTACTGAAATGAGATATTCCCGTGCAACAAAACGCATTCCTTGCAAAGAACTGGGTCCCTGACGCGGTCCGGACTCCACACGGGCCGCAGCACCACACTCACGTGCACACGCTCCCCCCAACAACCGGGGAGAGGTACAACCCATGCAATGAAAGACTGTTTGCCCAAGACCTCATTTCCAAAGGAGGCTGACAGACCAGCACTGCCTGCTCCAGTACACACGCACTGGTTTCTAGGGACCCGCTGGGCTCCGAGTCACTTCTCCCTCGTGCTGCCTGGTGAGTCCCGGAGGAGATGTGATTGCCCAGGACTGAAACTCTTGAAACACGGAACGAATGCAAGACAGGAGGCGCTCCACGGAAACGGGAAGCACCACGCCCCACGGATAGGAAGAACATAACCCACAAGTCTGCCTTTGACGAGGAGCTTTTCCATCCACCTTCCTCGCCAGAGGGCGAAGAAGACGTTCCCACCCAACATGTCCCAAAGAGAAGACTTTGGACTCCATCCACAACACCCAGTTCTCTTCAGCACACATCTCCAAGTAGGAAAGAGTCTGGACCACCCTCTAAAACACAGAAGCGCCACTTATTCCTGGCTCCCTGGCTCCGAGTTCATTGATGGAATGCACAGTGCCTTCAGAAATGAAGAGCTCACCAGGGACTTGCACTTGCCCTAATCCAGACTCCTACCCCCTAGTCCCATTGACTCCCACGATAGAGGACCCCCTTTCGCCACAAGCGGGGTGAGATCTCCCCCTCCCCATCAGAGGGTGCAACTCTGCCACCAGGGGCGCGGCTGGGCTGGGCAGGGCAGGAGAGCAGGTGTGGAGGGGGGAGGCAGGAGGCCTGTGTTCACCTGCTGCTTCCACTCTCCATCCCTTCAACACCGTCCCCTGCTGGCCTCCAGCAACTCAGGCCCACCACCCTGACTCTCCCTGGAATGTTTCTCTGGACTCTCACGTCCCTTGTACTTCATTTTCACAGGCAGGAATGATTCCTCCTGCTCAAGGCTGCGACTTCCCTGGCCCTGCCTTGACACTTTCCCACAACCGCAGGTCCACGCTTTCCTTCCTTCCATCGTTCCTTCGTTCCTTTGTGCGTTCCCACCTCCACCCACCAACCACCAACCCAGTCAGACCTCCATGGGCACTCAGGGCGCCCCCCCTCTCGACCTGAGCCACTCCCCACCGCCTGAGCCTAACCCCTTACTCGATCTGGGGCCCTCCTCCTCCAGGGAACCGGGGTCCAACCCAGAAAGCCCACTCCTGAGGCCTCCAGACCACAGCCGCAAAGGAGCCCAAGAAGAAGCCCGGAGCACCGGGGGGGGGGGGGGGGGGGGTGGTGGTGCTCATGGAAGTGGAAGACAGAGAGGGGCAGGGGGGAAGGCCACGTGCGACCTTGTCGCGAGGGTCCCTACCTTGGCAGCACCGCGACTGAGGCAGGTCCTGGAGGGAGGCTGTGGGTCTCAGCTGCTCCACCTTTAGGCTTCTCCCAGATGGTCTTTCGGGGGCGCCGGGGTGGGGGCATCGCATCGCGCTCTGCCCCAGCCAGTGCTGGCACTCCACCAGCGCGGCCAAAGACCTAGGCGCCCGGGAAGCGCGTCCCGCGCCCTGGCCTCTGGCTCCAGGAGCAGCAGGAGCAGCAGGGCCGCCACCCTCCGAGGCTGGAGGCTCCTGGCTCCCAGTCTTCTCCACGCGGGGCTCCGCCCGCGCTCCCGCGAGCGCTCCCGCCTGCACTACCGCTCCCCCTACCGCCAATGCCGTGGCTACCCCGTCGCAGGCGCCAGGCAGCAGCATGGCCCCGGTCGGGGGCTGAGGTGGGCGTCAGTCCCTGGCTGGCCCAGACACTTGGGGGCTTGGGGCGGCAGGCGGGCTGGGAGCCAACTCACAGCACCGCTGCAGCCTCAGCTGTGTCCCTCGCCGGGCTCCGCCCCTGGCCTTCTCGCCTGCTGGCACCCGTGCCTGGGCTCCTGCACATGTGCTTGGGTCTGGGATACAAGCCCCGCCTCATACCTCCCCCGCAGGGGACACTGATCAGGGCGCCAGTGTCTGCAACACCACATTCAGCAGGAAGCTGAAACAAGCAACGTGGGGGAGCGGGAACATGTTTTTCTGTGATATGTTTCAAGAAACACTGCCTGAGGGATCCCGAGGCCCTGGTGGTTCCAGGCCAATTTCAACAGTAAATCATTTTAAGAGCAAAAGTAATCAACAGTAGTATAATTCATGTGTATGACTACCTTAAAATGCACCTTAGGTGTTCCACACACCCCTGCATCCAGGAAGGAAAAGGGCAGAATGTTGATGGTAAGGGATGAGAGAGACTGGTTTCATCGTGAGGAAGTGGACTTGGGCCCACTTCAAGGTACTCCACCCTAGGACTTCTTTCCCAAGAGGGAGGTGAACACAGGTGTTGTTTTGTCCAGAACTGAGCGAAAGAGATTATCAGGACGTGGGGCTGTGAATAAGGGATTCAAATGTGGGACAGGTTTGTGGGGACAGAGGAATTCAAAGTGTGGGCTTATAGGCAGGCTCCATTCACACATGGGAACAGGTACAATACAAGCAATTCTCCGGTTTTCATGTTTGTGGGCCTCGTTGTGAGATTCCCAGGGAAGGTATACTTTAACAGCGATCAAGGTCAAAATAACCCTGCAAAACCTCAAAGCATGGGCTCTATTACTCCCGTGAGGACATACTGTACATCTGATAGGTTTTAAAAATGACAAAAAAGGTTCATTCCAATCATAAAAATAAGAAAAAGAAAAAAATTCCCTGTTCCCATATGATCAAATTCATATAGCCTTCCATATACTAAAATCTTAAGATTAAGTCTGTAACTTTCTGCAATGTCTTTCTTCATGAGTATTCCTTACCCTTTACACATACGTATGCATATTTATATACCCTGACACCAGGTGATCCTTCAGTGGAGCACAGGTTTTTTGAGAAAATTGTGTATCCCGAGCAGCTCTTCTAACTGGAGCTCAGATAAAACCCATTTTCTTTTCATTGTTTTCCCCAATTTGTTCATTTAGTGTCGACATTTCTTGGCATAGTGGGCAGGATATCACAGAAACTTGCCTGAGAACACCTGGAGGTCTTTGGGAACTCAGTGCTTGGTACCAGCACAGGCTCTTTGTGCCCCCTCTGACTTCTCACCATCTGAAAGTGTATCCATGAGTTCTGCTGACGTCTGGAACTCCCCAGTTTCCCTTGGTGGGCTTGACTTTTATTCCAGGTGTTAAGTGTTACTGTTAATGTTCTCTAGGTGGGAATACCATAGAGGTGTTGGCCTGGATGGGTTGGTTGTTTGAATTTGACTTCATAGTGATTGCCATTTTCTGGCTAGAATTATGAGAGACTAAGGCATTCCTCTCCAATAAAAGAGGAGGACTTGTTCCTTCCAGCTGAATGTCACCTTTTGCTGGCTGCAAGCCTAGTGCAAATGTCTGAGGATATTCCTTGAGATGTGTATCAGTCCTAGAGGAACTTCCTATTCCATACTGTAATTAGTGATTGGCTCATCCAGAGATGCACACGTCCGGAGTGATCTGCCAGTGCTCTGAGCCCCCTCGACGGTTTGAGCCCTCTCTGGGAGAACCTGACACCCATGAGAGTCTATTGTGGCCATTTGTAAGAGACACTCACAGGCAGCACCCTCCCAACCCACTATACTTACCATTTTTGATTTTGCTCAAGCTTTATTCTAAAACTGAAACTAAATGAATGGGGAATTGTGCTTTCAAAGCCAAACGGCTTCTGCAAAAGCAACCACCACCCACAGGAATTCCACAGGATATAGATACAATGTATACGGAACCTCTCTTTGGAGAGGAACTTACTTAACTGGGAAAACTAACCAAGAATAACTTGGGTCACAGATGACTCAGACGTGCTCCTGTTGACATGTCGAAATGAGTTTTCTTCTACACAGAGTTAAGAGAAACCCAGCTCTAACACTAAGCAACCAGAGACTAGGAAGCCATGTAGTCCTGTCAGTGAAACCCCTGACTTCTTGAGAGGAGCCGATGCTCACAGAAGCAGACTGGGCTTCGCTTGCTGTGCTGGTGGCTGCAGCACTTGGCATCTTTGGACAAAACTGGTCGTATTCTAGTCGGAAACTGGAAAATAGCTAATTCATACGTCCCTAAATTGACATGCTATCTTGCCATTTGATTTGCTTTAATAACGGGGAGATCATTGGAAGTTGGATCTTTAATGTTCACTCCACAAATATCAGTGAAACAAAGGCTAGATTTTGTTTGCATCTGGATTGTGTGTACGTGCCCGTATGTGTTACAAGTGTGACCGATATTTTTTCTACCTCTGGATAGTATTCCAAAAAATAATTTATAGATGAGCTCTACTTAATTGGCTTAAAATCAAGCACTTGTGGAGGAAGACTGTGCTTTCTAAAACTCAGAAAAATAAAAACTAAACAAAGTGTTTTTCAAGTTCACCCGATCTGGGATGAAATCACCTACATTCAGGCTTTGTTGTGACTCCATCATAAAGATGCCTGGTGGGGAGGATCCCAATTTATGGTCCAGAAAGATAAGGATGGGTGAAAATCTACGACACTGGACACCCTTGCCAATCGTCAGAATAATGAGAAAAAGAAGAAGGAAGGCAGGCCGACACTGGAAATACTCCATCCACCTCCTCAAGCACGAGCACCAGCTGTCCAACCCATTTCCTCCTCCTCTGCCTCCACCAGAGGGCTCAAAACCAAGTAGAGAAAACGACATGTTTTGCAGGAGGAAGAGACAGGAGTCGGTGACAGCGGAATGTTAGTCCAAACTTTGAACCTGCTTCTGGCCTTGCTGGTGGCATCCCTACCAGCACACCTCTGCCCCCGCCTTCCCCTCTTCTAGCTCCTGCACGACCGGCAAGGCTTCCACTGTCACAGTGGACTCCATCCTCCGCATTTCTGCTGCTATCAGATCTTGCTTCTCCTCCCCTCACTGTTGAGGAGCAAAAGTACCCCAGGCTGTCGGGTCGCAGCCTTATGAGCTTCAGAGTGGAGCATCTACCAAAGCAACATGAAAAGGCTCCAGGCCTGCTTTGGGGTTAAATTGCCCACTTGAGATTTCCCCATGGGAGCCCCAGGTAAAATTGCCAGTGTGGAACAAAGTGATTAACTTTCAGGGGGTGCAGGTGCCACATATTCCATACTAAACATTGTTCTTTCAAGGAAGAGAGATACGTCTTCCTGAGTTATCAGGGTCAAACGTGATATAGATAATCCACTTTTATTCTACCTGAATTTAGTAGTTAAATTCATGTTGTAATTATTGCTCTCTGTCAGCAAGGATTCCTGAAAGTGCTGACTGATTTTGCCTATTTTGTTAAGTATTCGCTGGTTTCATAATGTTTTGTAAATGGAGTTAAAGTCACTAGATGTCTAAGTCTTTTCCAAAGAAGCTAAAACGCTAAACCATTCATTGCTAAACAGAGGTTTATCATTTGTTGGCTTCTTATTGTAGAGATGTAAAGGTAAATATGGGTGTATTGGAAACATGTTTCATTCATTACGAAAGAGTTGTACTATGAAAGAACATGTTCTAAAAATTACAAAATATTCATGAATTTGCTAACCTAAAGAATTCTCCTGTGGTAATTCACAACTGGTTACTACTCAGTTTTCATCAGATTAATGGAATCAAAACTACTGAATATTGTAAGGAACAATCTTTTCTTTTTTCTTTTTATTTATTTTTGAGAGAGAGCGAGAGCAAGCAAGAGTGGGGAAGAGAGAGAGAGAGAGAGAGAGAGAGAGAGAGAGAGAGAGAATCCCAAGCAGGCTCTGTACTGTCAGTGCAGAGCCTGACCTGGGGCCTGAACTCACAAATCATGAGGTCATGACCTGAGCCAAAACCAAGCGTTGGATGCTTATTGAACTGAGGCACCAGGGCACCCTGAAGGAAAGAATCTTGTATGTAAGAAATTAGGAGACATGCATAAAAGGAATGAGAAGTGAGAATACATTTTTCTGGAAAGAAAAGAATGTAATTTTGCCAGGAAACAAGACAGATTATTTGGAAAGGGAAAAACTTAGGACCAAATCTCGATGAAAGAGAAAGTTGTAGAAGCATGTGAAAGCAAATTTTTGAAAAAAATTACGTATGGACAGGACTGGCTGACCTGACTTCAAGCTATATTACACAGCTGTAGGTCATCAAGACAGTATGGTCCTGGCATAAAAACAGGCACATAGATCAGTGGAACAGAACACAAAACCCAGAGATGGATCCACAACTCTATGGTCTTCTAATCTTCAACAAAGCAGGGAAGAATGGCCAATGGGAAAAGGACCGTCCCTTCAACAAATGGTGTTGGGAAAACTGGACAGCAACATGCAGAAGAAGGAAACTGGACTACTTCCTTACAGCGTACACAAAAAGAAATCCAGACTGGATGCCAGACCTAAATGTGAGACAGGAAACCATCAAAATCCTAGAGGAGAACACAGGCAGCAAAATCTTTGACTTTGGCCATAGCAACTTCTTACCACACACATCACCATAAGCAAGGGAAACAAAACCAAAGATGAACTATTGGGAACTCCTCGAGATAAAACATAAAACACCACCACCACCACCAACAACAACAACAATAACAGACAAAAACAAAACAAAAATTTCTGTGCAGTGAAGGAAACCATCAACAAAAGTAAAAGACAGCCTATGGAATGGGAGAAGATATTTGCAAATGGCATATCCAATAAAGGTTATTATCCAGAATACATAAAGAAGTTACACAACTCGATGCCCCCAAAACAAAGAATCCAGTTAACAAATGGGTAGAAGAGGCATGCTGGGTAGCACAGTTCTGTGTCCAACTCTTGATTTCAGCTCAGGGCATGATCTCATGGCTGATGGGATTGAGCCCCTCATCCGGTTCTGTGCCAACATCATGGAGCTTGCTTAGGATTCTCTCTCTCCCTCGTTCTCTGTCTCTCCTGTATGTGTGTGCGCGTGCGCACGCACACACACACACACACCCACACACTCTCTGTATCTCTGTCTCACAATAAATTAATAAATCTTTTACAAATGAAATATGAAGAAGTTATGAATAGACATTTTTGCAAAGAAGACAGCCAGATGGCTAAAAGACACATGAAATGATGCTCAACATCCCTCAACATCAGGGAAATACCAATCAAAACCCTGATGAGTTCCCACCTCACCCTTGTCAGAATGGTTAACATTAACAACCCAAGACACAATAGGTGTTGGTGAGGATTCAGGGAAAGGGGAAGCGTCTTGTATTGATGGTGGGAATGCAATCTGGTGCAACCACTCTGGAAAACTGTATGGAGGTGCCTGAAAAAGTTGAAAATAGAACGACCCTATGATCCGGCAATTACACTCCTAGTTAGTTACCCAAGCAAGCAGCAGAGGCCCAGCCTGCATCCTCCCCTGTCCTGAAAGCAGAGAATGGCTGCTCTACTTAGAAGCGGAGCTATGGAACAGGAGGTGCACAAGGGTCTGGAGTGTGTCACGGGATGGGGCCTGGATGAGTGTGTTCCAGGACATGGGGTAGGGGTGCTGTGCAGGAGGTCAGAATGAGTGGGAGTGTGGGCTCTTCCCTGCCCCCTGGGTCACTCCCAGGTACCCTGATGACCTCAGTTCTGGCTTGTCCTCTGAATTCCTCAGGTATCCACTCAGTCTCAGGGGTTGCTCCCTTCCCAAAGAAGGCCCTAACGTCATAAACAGTCTGTAGATATTGGAAACTGCAGGCTACACCTGAAAAATATGTACAAATTATGTCCCCAAAATTGTGCTAGGTGTGCCACTCTAAAGAAATAGAGATTGGGGCGCCTGGGTGGCGCAGTCGGTTAAGCGTCCGACTTCAGCCAGGTCACGATCTCGCGGTCCGTGAGTTCGAGCCCCGCGTCGGGCTCTGGGCTGATGGCTCAGAGCCTGGAGCCTGCTTCCGATTCTGTGTCTCCCTCTCTCTCTGCGCCTCCCCCGTTCATGCTCTGTCTCTCTCTGTCTCAAAAATAAATAAACGTTGAAAAAAAAATTAAAAAAAAAAAAGAAATAGAGATTAATGGTACACATGTACCCTTCAGTACAAGTATGAGACTCAAAATATTGGAATTGGCCCAATTATTCAACTTGTAGAGACACAGAGTAAATGATGATGTGTGGCCCCTGAGGATGCAGAAGGGGACAGAACTTGAGCCTGTCCATTATGGGGACATCAGGTACTAAAGAGCATACTCATGAAACCCTTCCTGCCCAACCTGTCACACAACTGATACACACACACACGCACGCACGCACGCACACACACACACAAACACACACAATTGCTGCACTCAAAGCGAAAGGACTGGAAGGAGGGACCCCATGTCTAATGGCAAATATTTCTTGACAGGGGTATATCATTTTCTTCATATGTATTTGTATTTATTTATTTTTTTCTAATTCTTAATTTCCAGAGAGAGAGAGAGAGAGAGAGAGAGAATCCTGAGGAGGGCTTCGTGCTCTCATTGTAGAGCCTGACTTGGGGCTTGATCCCATGAACCATGAGATCATGACCTGAGACAAAATCAAGTCAAAACACTCAACCAATTGTGCCACCTTGGTGCCTGTCCTTATTATTCAGATTTTTATTTCATTTAAGAAACAACATCCGTATAAAACCTGTATCGGTAGTAAATGAGAAGATTTCTTATTTGAATTTGATGTTTGTTTAATATGCACCTTAGACTAATTTGTTTTTTTAAATTTTTTTTATTAACGTTCTTATTTATTTTTGGGACAGAGAGAGACAGAGCATGAACGGGGGAGGGTCAGAGAGAGGGAGACACAGAATCTGAAACAGGCTCCAGGCTCTGAGCGGTCAGCACAGAGCCCGATGCGGGGCTCGAACCCATGGACTGCGAGATCATGACCTGAGCCGAAGTCGGCCGCTCAACCGACTGAGCCACCCAGTCTGCTCCAGACATTTCTCCTGTGGCTTTTAGCTCTTGAGTCAAACTTCTAAATGGGATCCCTATCCCAGATAATGAAGATATTTCAAGTAGGGGGCTTCACATAATCTATGTTCTTTGGGGAATATTCCTCTGTCCTAAAAATATTAGTTTGATTGAACATTTAACCAATTATTAATCACTCTCATGTTATGTAGCCAGACACAATAAGCCATGGTGTGTGATTGCACACACCTGAAAACCCCAGAGGAGCTAAAGCAGCAGAAACCGAGGTCAGTGGTTGCAGAGACCGGGGTGAGGGTTGAGCCATGGCTGACGGGTAGTATACATGTGTCTGTGATGGAAATATTCTAGGAGAACATAGTGGTCATGGTTGTATAATTCTGTGAATATACGTAATGGCACTTCAATGTGTACATTCAAAGAATCAGAGTAAAATGATTTTGAAGTTAATTTATGTTTACCTTATTAAAAATACATAAGGACAGTAAATATCTCTATACAAACCACAAAAATTACAAAACAAAGACTGTAACAAGAGACAAAGAAGGACACTATATAATCATAAAGGGTACAGTCCAACAAGATGTGATTGCAAATGATTTGGCACCCAACATGAGAGCACCCAAATACATAAAGCAGCTATTGAAAGCATAATGGACAATAACACAATAACAGTTGCGGACTTTAACAGCACACTTACATCAATGCACAGAACATCCAAAAGGAAAATCATCAAGAAAAGGGTGCATTTGAATGACACATTGGACCAAATGTATCTAATGGGTATATGCAGACCATTCCATGTTAAAACAATGGAATACACATTGTACATTGCACCCAAGCGTCCATGAAACGTTCTCTGGAATAGATCACATCTTAGGTCACAAAACAAATTTTCACAAACTCAAGAAGATTGAAGTCATACAACGTACCTTTTCTGATCACAATGCTATGAAAGTAAAAATCAGCCACAAGAAAAAATTTGGAATGACCAAAAATACATGGGGGTTAAATAACATGCGATCAAAGAGCTAAAAGGTGAGCCAAGAAATAAGAGAGGAAATTTTAGAGATAGATATAGATTATACACACACACACACACACACACACACACACACACACACACACACACACAAATATATATATATGAGAGAGAGAGAGAGAAAATGAAAATACACAGGTCCTAAATCTTTGGGATGCAACAAAAGTGTTCTCAGATAGAAGTGTATAGCAATATACTTCCTCACAAAGCAAGAAAAACTCCCTCATAAACAATGTAACCTTACATCTAAAGGAGCTAGAAAAAGAACAACAAAACCCAAAACCATTAGAAGGAAGGAAATAATGAAGAGTAGAGCAGAAATAAACAAAAATCAAGGTAAACAAACAAAGGAACAGATCAATGCACCAGGAGCTAATATGTAGCATTGCTGGTGTGATGTGGGCTGAGAGCAAACAGTCAAGAAAGAATTTTGAGCCATTTTTGGTGCAAAAATGTGCTTATTACAGGATGGAGCTAGAACCCATGGGTAGGAAGAGCTGCACTTGTGTTTGTGAGAAGTGACTGATTCCATACTTTCTACTTAGTGGGGGCTAAGGGTAATGCAAGTCTCTAAGGAATTTAAACGTTTATTTATTTTTGAGACAGAGAGAGAGCATGAACGGGGGAGGGGCAGAGAGAGAGAGGGAGACACAGAATCAGAAGCAGGCTCCAGGCTCTGAGCCATCAGCCCAGAGCCCGACGCGGGGCTCAAACTCACGGACCGCGAGATGGTGACCTGAGCTGAAGTCGGACGCTTAACTGACTGAGCCACCCAGGCGCCCATCTAAGGAATTTAGAAGTAGCACTTTCAGGACCATGAGGAGCTAGCTGCTGCTAAGATAAGGTTGTTTACTACTGGCTATTAAAACATCAGTCTTGAAACCCTTCCGATGTGTATCAGTAGGCCATATGCTTGAGAGGTAACTGCTAACATCTATCTGGGGAAGTGTTTATGGCTATCAGGGAAAGTGACACTAACCGGGGCCAAGCTATAGTGGCAAAATGTTAAATAAAGTCATTGAGAGACCTGTAGGAGGATGACAATCTGTAAGCCTCAGCAATTCTACCTGGAGACTATGAGCTGCAGCCAAGTCCAGCTTTTGTTTCTTTTTCTTAATTCTTTTTTTTTTTTTTAATATGAAGTGTATTGTCAAATTGGTTTCCACACAACACCTAGTGCTCATCCCATCAGGTGCCCTCCTCAATGCTCATCACCCACCCTCCCCTCCCTCCCACCCCCCATCAACCCTCAGTTTATTCTCAGTTTTTAAGAGTCTCAATGATGGTTTGCCTCCTTCCCTCTCTGTAACTTGTTTTCCCCCTTCTCCTCCCCCCAGGTCTTCTGTGGAATTTCTCAGGATCCATATAGGAGTGAAAACATATGGTATCTGTCTTTCTCTGCCTGACTTATTTCACTTAGCATAACACTCTGCATCTCCATCCACGTTGCTACAAAAGGCCAGATTTCCTTCTTTCTCATTGCCAAGTAGTATTCCATTGTATATATAAGCTACAACTTCTCCATCCATTCGTCAGTTGATGGACATTTGGGCTCTTTCCATAATTTGGCTATTGTTGAAAGTGCCGCTATAAACATGGGGGTACAAGTGCCCCTATGCATCAGCACTCCTGTATCCCTTGGGTAAATTCCTAGCAGTGTTATTGTGGGTCATAGGGTAGATCGATTTTTAATTGTTTGAGGAACCTCCACACTGTTTTCCAGAGCGGCTGCACCAGTTTGCATTCCCACCAACAGTGCAAGAGGGTTCCCTTTCTCCACATCCTTGCCAGCATCTATAGTCTCCCGATTTGTTCATTTTAGCCACTCTGACCGGCATAAGGTGGTATCTGAGTGTGGTTTTGATTTGTATTTCCCTGATGAGGAGCGACGTTGAGCATCTTTCCATGTGCCTGTTGGCCATCTGGATGTCTTCTTTAGAAAAGTGTCTATTCATGTCTTCTGCCCCTTTCTTCACTGGATTATTTGTTTTTCGGGTGTGGAATTTGGGGAGTTCTTTATAGATCCTGGATACTAGCCCTTTATCCGATATGTCATTTGCAAATATCTTTTCCCATTCCATCAGTTGCCTTTTAGTTTTGTTGATTGTTTCCTTGGCAGTGCAGAAGCTTTTTAGCTTCATGAGGTCCCAATAGTTCATTTTTGCTTTGAATTCCCTTGCCTTTGGAGATGCGTCAAGCAAGAAACTGCTGCAGTTGAGGTCAGAGAGGTTTTTTCCTGCTTTCTCCTCTAGGGTTTTGATGGTTTCCTGTCTCACATTCAGGTCCTTCATCCATTTTGAGTTTATTTTTGGGAATGGTGTAAGAAAGTGGTCGAGTTGGTCGAGTTTCATTCTTCTGCATGTTGCTGTCCAGTTCTCCTAGCCCCATTTGTTAAAGAGATTGTCTTCTTTCCATTGGATAGTCTTTCCTGCCTTGTCAAAGATTAGTTGGCCATACTTTTGTAGGTCTCACCCTGGGGTTTCTATTCTATTCCATTGGTCTATGTGTCTGTTTTTGGGCCAATACCATGCTGTCTTGAGGATGCCAGCTTTGTAGTCGAGGCTAAAGTCTGGGATTGTGATGCCTCCTGCTTTGGTTTTCTTTTTCAACATTACTTTGGCTATTCGGGGTCTTTTGTGGTTCCATACACATTTTAGGATTGCTTGTTCTAGCTTCGAGAGGAATGCTGGTGCCATTTTGATTGGGATTGCGTTGATTGTGTCGATTGTTTTGGGTAGTATTGACATTTTTAACAATATTAATTCTTCCAATCCATGGGCACAGAGTATTTTTTCCATTTCTTTGTATCTTCTTCAATTTCCTTCATAAGCTTTCTATAGTTTCAGCATACAGATCTTTTACATCTTTCGTTAGGTTTATTCCTAGGTATTTTAGGATTCTTGGTGCAGTTGTGAATGAGATCAGTTTCTTTATTTGTTTTTCTGTTGCTTCACTATTAGTGTATGGGAATGCAACTGATTTCTGTACATTGATTTTGTATCCTGCGACTTTGCTGAATTCATGTATCAGTTCTAGCAGACTTTTGGTGGAGTCTATTGGGTTTTCCATGTATAATATCATGGCATCTGCAAAAGTGAAAGCTTCACTTCATCTTTGCCAATTTGGATGCCTTTGATTTCCTTGTGTTGTCTGACTGCTGATGCGAGAACTTCCAACACTATGTTAAACAACACTGGTGACAGTGGACATCCCTGTCGTGTTCCTGATCTCAGGTGGAAAGCTCTCAGTTTTTCCCCATTGAGGATGATATTAGCTGTGGGCTTTTCATAAATGGCTTTTGTCATGTTTAAGTATGTTCCTTCTATCCCAACTTTCTTGACGGTTTTGATTAAGAAAGGATGCTGAATTTCATCAAATGCTTTTTCCGCATCGACTGACAGGATCATATGGTCCTTATCTTTTGTCTTATTAATGTGATGTATCACACTGATTGACTCGGGAACATCGAACGAGCCCTGCAGCCCAGGAATGAATCCCACTTGATCATGGTGAATAATTCTTTTTCCATGCTGTTGAATTCGATTTGCTAGTATCTTGTTGAGAATTTCTGCAACCATATTCATCAGGGATATTGGCCTGTAGTTCTCTTTTTTTTCCTAGGTCTCTGCCCAGTTTGGGAATCAAAGTAATGCTGGCTTCATAGAATGGGTCTGGAAGTTTTCCTTCCCTTTCTATTTTCTGGAACAGCTTGAGAACCATAGATATTATCTCTGCTTTACATGCCTGGTGATAGGTATTGAGGAGGGCACCTGTTGGGATGAGCACTGGGTGTTGTATGGAAACCAATTTGACAATAAATTTCATATTTAAAAATAAATTAAAAAAAATAAATTAAAAAAATAAAACATCTTTGCATTTCTGGGATAAATACTAATTGATCTCAGTTTAGTTTTGTAATGCAGTCTTGGATTCAGTCAACTATTTTATTGAAAATGTGTATGCCTGAGAAACTGAATAGAAGACCATGGGGGAGGGGAAAGAAAAAAACAGAAAGGGAGGGAGCCAAACCATAAGAGACTCTTAAAAACTGGGAAGAAATTGAGGGTTGATGGGGGGTGGGAAGGTGGGGAGGGTGGGTGATGGGTACTGAGGACGGTACCTGTTGGGATGAGCATTGGGTGTCGTATGGAAACCAATTTGACAATAAATGTCACATGAAAAAAAAAATGCCTGGTTGAATTCCCCTGGGAAGCCATCTGGTCTTGGACTCTTATTTGTTGGGAGATATTTTTTAACTGATTAAATTTCTTCGCTGGTTATGGGTCTGTTCATGTTTTCTGTTTCTTCCTGTTTGAGTTTTGAAAGTGTGTGGGTGCTTAGGAATTTGTCCGTTTCTTCCAGGTTGTCCAGTTTGTTGCCATATAATGTTTCATAGGTTTCCCTGATAAATTGCTTGTATTTATGAGGGATTTGTTGTAATAATTCCATTTTCATCCATTATTTTATTTATGTGGGTCATCTCCCTTTTCTTTTTCAGAAGCCTGGCTGGAAGTTTATCAATTTTGTTTATTTTTTTTTTCAAAAAAAAAGAAAAAAAACAAAAAAAAAAAAAACAACTCTTGGGTTCATTGATCTGCTCTACAGTTGTTTTTCTTTTTTTCCTATTGTTTATATCTGCTCTGATCTTTATTATTTCTCTTGTTCTGCTGGGTTTGGAGTGCCTTTGCTGTTCTGCTTCTATTTCCTTTAGGTGTGCTGTTAAAGTTTGTATTCGGGATTTTCCTTGTTTCTTGAGATAGGCCTGGATTGCAATGTGTTTTCCTCTCAGGACTGCCTTCGCTGCACCCCATAGAGTTTGGATTGTTGTATTTTCATCTTCATTTGTCTCCATATATTTTTTAATTTCTTCTCTAATTGCCTGGTTAACCCATTCATTCTTCAGTAGGGTGTTCTTTCACCTCCATGCTTTTGAAGGTTTTCCAGACTTTTTCCTGTGGTTGATTTCAAGTTTCATAGCATCGTGGTATGAAAGTGTGCATGGTATGATCTCAGTTCTTTTATACTTATGAAGGGCTGTTTTGTGACCCAGTGTGTGATCTATCTTGGAGAATGTTCCATGTGCAGTCGAGAAGAAAGTATATTCTGTTGCTTTGGGATGCAGAGTTCTAAATAGATCTGTCAAGTCCATCTGATCCAATGTATCATTCAGGGCCCTTGTTTCTTTAATGATCTGTGTCTAGATGATCTATCCAATGTTGTCAGTGGAGTATGAAAGCCCCTGCAATGACCACATTCTTATCAATGAGGTTGCTTATGTTCGTGATTAATTGTTTTATATATTTGGGGACTTCCATATTCACCGCATAGACATTTTTAATTGTTAGAACGTCTTGATGGATAGACCCTGTAATTATTATATAATGTCCTTCCTCATCTCTTGTTACAGCCTTTAATGTAAAGACTAGTTTGTCTGATAAAAGTATGGCTACTCCAGCTTTCTTTTGACTTCCAGTAGCATGATAGATAGTTCTCCATCCCCTCACGTTCAATCTGAAGGTGTCCTTAGGTCTAAAATGAGTCTCTTGTAGGCAGCAAATAGATGGGTCTTGTTTTCTTTTATCCATTCTGATATCCTACGTCTTTTGGTAGGAGCATTTAGTCCATTTACATTCAGTGTTATTGCTGAAAGACATGGGTTTAGAGTCATTGTGACATCTGACGTTTTCATGCTTGTAGTGGTGTCTCTGGTACTTTGTGGTCCTTGCAACATTTCCCTCACAGAATCCCCCTTAGGATCTCTCGTAGGGATGGTTTAGTGGTGATGAATTTTTCAGTTTTTGTATGTTTGCGAAGACCTTTATCTCTCCTTCTATTCTGAATGACAGGCTTGCTGGATAAAGGATTCTCGGCTGCATATTTTTCCTGTTCATCACATTGAAGACTTTCTGCCATTCCTTTCTGGACTGCCAAGTTTCAATAGATAGGTCTGCTACCACCCTTCTGTGTCGACCTTTGTATGTTAGGGCCCATTTATCCCTAGCTGCTTGCAGGATTCTCTTTATCCTTCTTTTTCCACTTTCACTATGATATGCCGTGCAGAAGATCGATTCAAGTCATGTCTGAAGGGAGTTCTCTGTACCTCTTGGATTTCAATGCATGTTTCTTTCCCCAGATTGGAGAAGTTCTCAGCTATTATTTGTTCAAGTACACCCTCAGCCCCTTTTTCTCTGACTCTTCTGGAATTTCTATGATATGGACATTTTATCAAACAACAAAGAACAAAGATTAGGTGAAGGCCCCTACTTGAAATATCTTCATTGTCTGGCATGGGGACCCTCTGGGGTTTGACACAAGAGCAGAAGCCAGAAGAGAAATGTCTGGACCAGAGAGAATACCTTGAAAATCTTTCATTTTCCTGGACAGGCCATGGTGATATTGGTCTAATGTGCATATTATAAAAATACCCAAATGTAACAGTCAATATTCCATTTATGCTAATCTATTAGGCAACAAAGTGTAAAGTTGTTAAAGGTTTTCTACAGGTGATGTTTATTTAGTAAAAGGAAGATTTAAATAATGAGGACAGGCACCAAGGTGGCTCAAACAGTCGAGTTTCTGAGTCGAATTTGGCTCAGGTCATGATCTCATGGTTCTTGAGATCAAGTCCCAAGTCAGGCTCTGCAATGACAGCTTGAAGCCCTGGTCAGGAATCTCCTTCTGGCTCTTTCCAAATAAATAAAGAGGAAACAACAAACACAGACAGAGAAAAAATATACATTCTTTGAAGAAATAATAGCCCGTAAGACATGGTGTCATCTTCACAGTCCTTTGGCTTTGAGTGCAGCAGGTGTCTGTGTTTGTGTCTACGAGTGGTGAGCAGGTTGGGCATCCATCCAGGACTATGGTCTTGTACTATGGGATGTCCCCACAGTGGACAGGCACAGTCCTGTCCCCTTCTGCATTCTCAGGGGCCACACATCATCCTGTACTCTGCATCTCCAGAAGCTGAATGACTGGGCCAATTCCAATATTTTGACTCTCATCATTGTACACAAGGGCACATGTGTACTGGAACTCTCTCTTTCTTTAGGCGTGTACACCTAGCACACCTTTGGGGACATAATTTATAGGCATTTTTCGGGCGCTGCCTCCAGGTTCCAGTACCTACAGACTCTTGATTCCGTTGGGGTCTTATGTGAAAAGCAGGGACCCCCGGGACTGAGTGGATACCTGAAGAATAGGAGGACAAGCCAGCACTGAGGCCATCAGGGTACCTAGGAGTGACCCATGGGGCAGAGAAGAAACCACACTCCCTCATTCTGACCTCCTGCACAGCATCCCTGCCCCATGTCCCATGACACACCCATCCAGGCCCCATCCCATGACAAACCCCAGTGGCCTGTGTACCTCCAGGTCCATAGCTCTGCCTCTCAGAAGATCAGCCAGTCCCTGCTTTCAGGCCAGTGGAGGATGCAGGCTGGGCCACTGCTGTCTGCTTGCTGGCCCTCCTCCCAGGCTGGGTTGCTTACTCTCAGGAAAGTACCGTAGGTGCAGGTCAGGTCAATGAGTTAAAGACCATGACCTGAATGGGTTCATCCTGAGGATTCAGTGGCAACAGCAAGAACCACCTGAGCCTCGGCAAGCAAGACAGTCCTTTACACAGCACATCAGGAGCTCAGGGAGACTGCAGGATGGAGACTCAGTCAGGCTTTGATACCGAGTCAAGCCCCTCCACCCTTCAGGCTCCTCCAGCAGTGACACCTGGCACCTGCCAGCCTCATCTTTGGGGAGCAGTGTCCCTGTCATGAGCAGCCACACAGCACCCACGGGTGACCACAAGACACACAGGAATACTGCAGGGCTCCCTGATCTCCCAGCAAAGAAAGTGCCATTCCAACTGACACATCATCAGAGGATTCCAGGCAGATCAGACACAACTCTGTAAAATCCAATGTTTTTGAGGTGCCTTTCAGGAAGTCTATGAAAAATGTAGGTCTCGTCCCAACTGCAGTATTCTGAGATGAATTCACTGAGCGGTGGAGTCAGGCACTGGGTTCCAGGACAGAAAAGAGAGACAAGGTGGCCAGCTCCCAAGATGCACAGGGCGTGTTGTGGCAATGTGTTGGGAACCATATATTTATGTTACAGCTCTCTGGGTCTGGTTGAAAGAAAACATATATCCAAACAAACCTTCTTTATGGACTTGGTGGATTATATCAACCACAAAACATTTCAGAAAATTTGCACACTCTCACTCCATATATCTGCTTACTCGCATCTAAATTCGATCACATCATCCTATATTCCCAGATACTTTTTCACTTACTGGGAGTGCATGATATGCTCTAGAGACACCACAGTGACTCTACAACATTACTAGTAGACCTTATAAATGATTTCAGTCATGTTAACATATGTATGCCGTTGTACATAATGTGCTTCATTTCTGTACATGAATCACAAACTATCAGAGCGAGAAATTAAGAAAATAATTTTAAAATCACTCCAAAAGAAGAAAATTCTTGACAATAAATCACCCTACAGGCACCTGGGTGTCACAGTCAGTGAAGCATCTGACTTTCGCTCAGGTCGTGACCTCATGATTTGTGTTGTGAGACTTCTGTTGGGCTCTGTGCTGACAGCTCAAAGTCTGGAGCCTGCTTCAGATTCTGTGTCTCCCTTTCTCTCAGCTCTTCTCCACTCATACACGTGCTCTCTCTCTCTCTTTCTGTGTGTGTATGTGTGTGTGTTTCCATGTATCTCTCTGTGTCAACAATAAATAAACATAAAAAAAATTTAAAAAGAAAAGAATGAATTTAACAAGGAAGATGAGAGACCTCTTTACTGAAAACCAGAAATCAGTGGAGAAAGAATTTGAACAGACAGAAATAAGCAGAAAGACATTCTATGCTAGTGGATCCCAAGAATTAAGATTCTCAAAATGTCCACACTACTTAGAGCCATTTACACATTCCCTAGGTGCAATCCTTTCAAACTTGAAGCACGGTCCCAAAAATAGAATAATCCTTCAAGGTGGACAGAACCACAAAAGGCTCTGAATACCAAAGTCATTGTGAGAAGGAAGAAAACAGCTGGAAGCACCATGCTTTCTGATTTGAAACTAGATCTCAAAGCTACAATAACCCAAGCAGTACAGTATTGGGGTAAAAGCAGACACACAGGTCACTGGACCAGAACTGAAGGCCCAGGAAGAAACCCACACATATGTAACCAATTATTTCACAACCAAAGAACCAAGAATATAACCTGAGGCAAAGGCAGTCTCCTCAATAGGTGGTGCCCAGAAACACTGGGCACAGAAAAACAACAGGCGCAGGAAAACAAAGTGACACCTATTTAGCATCACACACAGAAACAAAGTTAAAATGTATTACAGACTTGAGACCTGAAACCAGAAAGTCCTGGATAAGACCTTGGGCAGGAGGTGTGGGAAATCGCACAACGATGTCCTGAGTTGGGAGATTATAGGGAACGCTTGGCAGAGCAGATCACTGCTCTCTGGCCTTCCTGCAAACAGTTGCAGCAGCTCACTTACCTAGTTGGTGTGTATCTGGGGGGCAGGCGAGACTTGGCTGATCTAGTGCGTGTGTATCTAGGGGTTGGGTTCTGCATGGGCTCACCAAGTCCTTGGACCGTGTTGTCGCGTGGAATATTTTATCCTGTCTCGATGTGGTTTGCACCATGTCTTCAATACGTTCTTTCTAGCATGTGGCCCGCTGACGTGTTGCACATCGTTTGTAGGCTTAAAGACTACGGGAGCCTGAGAGCAGCTCGCGGAGATGTCCCTTAAACTCCCTCTCACCTCTCTTGACTTGCATGGAGTGTGAAGCAATCCTTTCTGCTCTCCTTGGCTTTGCTGGACAGAGCCAAATGCCAAACCCATGAGAATGTTTGGATCTCAGTCTTGACTTGAGTTTTGGGATTTGATGCCAGAAGCCAAAGCTACAAAGGAAAACTAAACAAGTGGGACTACATGAAACTAAAAAAAAAAACAAGTTCTGCACAGCAACAATATCTTCCACAGAATGGAAAGGCAACATTGTTAATGGGAGAAAATACTTGCAAACTATATACATGGTCAAGGGTTAAAACACAAAAGATATCAAGAACTCCTACAGAGCGACAATGCAAAACCAAAGAGCAATGATAGAACTGGCAGAGTCCTGAAGAGGCATTCTTCCAATGAAGACATACAGATGGCCACCACATACATGAAGAGAAGTTCCATGTCACGCCATATTAGGGAAATGAAAGTCCAAAGCCAAAGAGATATCACCTGAAACCTGTCTGAACGGTCTTATCAAAAAGACAAGAAAGCACAAGCGTCGGGTACAATGTGGAAGAATGCGAATCATTGGGCCCTGTTGGTGGCATTGGAACTTGGTGCAGAGGCAGTCGCAAACAATGTAAAGTTTGCTCACACAATTCAGAGGAGAACATCCATATCATCCAGCAACTTCCCTCAATTACCCCCGTAGGTACTACTCTGAACATGAAATCACTAACTCCCGAAAATACCTTCACACCTGTTATTATGCCACAGTGTTTATAATAGCCTGGAGGGCATTTTGCCAAGTGAAAGAACTCACACAGAGAAAAACACATACAGAATGCTCACACATATATGGGGAATCTGACTCAAAAACTAAGAAAACAAAAAACAAAAATCCTCAAAACAGAATGAAACAAGCCCATCAATACATAAAGATGATTGCAATGGTGGGGGGGGGGCAGGAAGGAGGGAAATAGGGTAAAGTTCAAGAGAAATCATCGAATAAAAAAAGACCATGTCAACAGGGAAAGGGAGAGTAAAGGTGACTCAGTATCTCAAATTCTAGCTTCCTCTATTTCAGAGACCTTAGTTCAGTCCCTTCCATTCACTAGACCTACATGAATAGTAACGAATTACAAGGACTTGGCAGTTCTTTACCCGGACTTCAGTTCTTTAATTAGGATTTCGTATCCAACAGGACAGAGTGCTTAGATTACTAGGTAACTTAGATTTTCCATTACTTTTATGGTTACTTGAAGTACCATGATGTCACTAAAACTCCTTAGATCTAAGTGGACACATTCATTACTCTAAACATATGTACATACCACTAAAAGAGTACAATAAAGGTAAGGTACATTGTCCATCGCACAAAAGTGATTGTTTTTCTCCTTGTTGTAGTGAGCGTTTGGGGACAAAAAGTTCCGGGAATCGGGCTCCTTATCAAATTCCATGCGATGGGTTATGCAGAATGTAGTAATCATGGTAATCAAGAAAATAATGATCTTCAAGAAAATCATAATCTCCAGAATTGCTGACAGAGACAACTCACCCCCCGGGGAGAAAACAGATGCTTAGGAGCCTCAGCTGCTCAAAGTGGCCAACACCACACCATCTTACTGAAAACATAAAGTACCGGTCAGCTTGATATGTAAGTTTGGGAAAGCCTCCGTTCTCAGACTTTTGCTTTCGGTGAGGTCACGGTACTGCCTGCAGGAAGTTTTCATCCGGTGTAACCGCATTGGGAAACACTATTGAAATGAGAATTTCCTATGCAACAAAACTGTGTCTTTGGAAAGAACTGGGACCCTGCCACGGTCCGGACTAAATACAGGACACAGCACTGCAGACAATTACACACATGCACGAACACAAACCCCAACAACCTGACAGAGGTGGAACCCATGCAATGAAAGAGCGTTTGCGCAAGACCTCATTTCCAAAGGAGGCTGAGAGATGAGCACGACTGCTCAGGTACACATGTACTGGTTTCTAGAGACCCGGTGGGCTCAGAGTCATTTCTCCCTCAGGCTGCCTGGTGTATCCTGGAGGAGATGTGATTCCTAAGGTCTGAAACTCTTGAAACACAGAACGAATGCAAGACAGGAGGCGTTCCACGGACACATGAAGCGCCACACCCCACGGATATGAACAACAAAACCCGAAGTCGGCCTGGAAGGAGGAGCTTTCCAGTCCACCTTCCTCGCGAGAGTACGAAGCAGACGTTCCCACCCAACATGTCCCAAAGAGATGCCTTTGGACTCCATCCACAACACCCAGTTCTCTTCAGCACACATCTCCAAGTAGGAAAGAGTCTGGACCACCCTCTAAAACACAGAAGCGCCACTTATTCCTGGCTCCCTGGCTCCGAGTTCATTGATGGAATGCACAGTGCCTTCAGAAATGAAGAGCTCACCAGGGACTTGCACTTGCCCTAATCCAGACTCCTACCCCCTAGTCCCATTGACTCCCACGATAGAGGACCCCCTTTCGCCACAAGCGGGGTGAGATCTCCCCCTCCCCATCAGAGGATGCAACTCTGCCACCAGGGGCGGGGCGGGGCGGGGCGCGGCGGGGCTGGGCAGGGCAGGAGAGCAGGTGTGGAGGGGGGAGGCAGGAGGCCTGTGTTCACCTGCTGCTTCCACTCTCCATCCCTTCAACACCGTCCCCTGCTGGCCTCCAGCAACTCAGGCCCACCACCCTGACTCTCCCTGGAATGTTTCTCTGGACTCTCACGTCCCTTGTACTTCATTTTCACAGGCAGGAATGATTCCTCCTGCTCAAGGCTGCGACTTCCCTGGCCCTGCCTTGACACTTTCCCACAACCGCAGGTCCACGCTTTCCTTCCTTCCATCGTTCCTTCGTTCCTTTGTGCGTTCCCACCTCCACCCACCAACCACCAACCCAGTCAGACCTCCATGGGCACTCAGGGCGCCCCCCCTCTCGACCTGAGCCACTCCCCACCGCCTGAGCCTAACCCCTTACTCGATCTGGGGCCCTCCTCCTCCAGGGAACCGGGGTCCAACCCAGAAAGCCCACTCCTGAGGCCTCCAGACCACAGCCGCAAAGGAGCCCAAGAAGAAGCCCGGAGCACCGGGGGGCGGGGGGGGGGGGGTGGTGGTGCTCATGGAAGTGGAAGACAGAGAGGGGCAGGGGGGAAGGCCACGTGCGACCTTGTCGCGAGGGTCCCTACCTTGGCAGCACCGCGACTGAGGCAGGTCCTGGAGGGAGGCTGTGGGTCTCAGCTGCTCCACCTTTAGGCTTCTCCCAGATGGTCGTTCGGGGGCGCCGGGGTGGGGGCATCGCATCGCGCTCTGCCCCAGCCAGTGCTGGCACTCCACCAGCGCGGCCAAAGACCGAGGCGCCCGGGAAGCGCGTCCCGCGCCCTGGCCTCTGGCTCCAGGAGCAGCAGGAGCAGCAGGGCCGCCACCCTCCGAGGCTGGAGGCTCCTGGCTCCCAGTCTTCTCCACGCGGGGCTCCGCCCGCGCTCCCGCGAGCGCTCCCGCCTGCACTACCGCTCCCCCTACCGCCAATGCCGTGGCTACCCCGTCGCAGGCGCCAGGCAGCAGCATGGCCCCGGTCGGGGGCTGAGGTGGGCGTCAGTCCCTGGCTGGCCCAGACACTTGGGGGCTTGGGGCGGCAGGCGGGCTGGGAGCCAACTCACAGCACCGCTGCAGCCTCAGCTGTGTCCCTCGCCGGGCTCCGGCCCTGGCCCACGTGCATGCGCGCACTCGTGCGCGCGCTCCCGCACACCTGCTTGGGCCCAGGGTCCAAGTCGCCCCATCCCCCCACCCCCTCGCAGGGGGCACAGCTCCTGGGCGCCATGGTCTGCACCACCGCACCTCCCTGTGCCCACCAGATGCTCTGACCGACTGCCCGCCAGCATGACAGCCAGGAGCCAGGCAGAGGGCTCCAGAGACCAGGCCAGTGGGACAGGGACTGGCAGGTGTCTCCTCCCAAGGTGGACACCTCCCTGTCACCCCCAAAGAGACACAGGAAGCTTTTGCAAAGCTGGTTTCCCAGGGAGGTGGCTGTAAATGAACCCAGTGCTCCTCAAATAATAATACTCAAATACTCAATAATGCTAAAGTAACACCCTCGAGTTAATTACAAAGCGAATGAATGGCTGTGACCGGGGCCAGCACCTGCCCTGGGGAACGTTCTGTTAATATTTGTTCATGTTTCTTTACTATGGAGAGAGAGGGAGTGAGATGGCAGGAGGGCCACCTGATATATATCTGCACCTTCCCTTTACCCACCTCCTCATTTCCCAACTCAAACCACATTCTTTCCCCTGAGGCTAACATGTATATCCAACTCTGTTTCCATTTTCCCCTCCATCTGCTAAGCTTTTCTGCACCAAGGTCTCTAGGTTAAGGTCTAAGAGGTTCACACTCCACAAAGAGGCAATTAAAATACATGAGCTAGGAGGTACTCAAAATGGTTTGCCTAGGTCTGGCACTTAACTCTTACCTGAGGGAACAGTCAGCATCCTGTTCTCAGACATCAATCACCTGAGTCTCTTCACGTATGGTGGGAGTTCAAATGGCAAAGGAAGAGAGGAGGGAAACAAGCAGAGATCATGTGGTACTTTCAGGAACCTGCAGCATCCAGGTTAGTCGCTGACTAGACTGCCAAGTCTTCATCCCCTCAGAGCCACTGTGCATCTGTTAAGAAATCAACACGCCAGAGGGCCTGCTTAGAGCCAAGTTCACAATCTGTTGATCCAGCCAACACAAAGAGTTAAGGTTCAAGTGGGGGACTTTCCCATGGCCTCCCACAACACTAAGGCACTTCTCCTTTTACAAGTGAATCAACTGAGTCAATGAGAGCTTCAGTAATTTCCTCAAAGACTCCCAGCCAAGGCACACAAAGTGGAGATTCTACAACACATGGTCATGTCATCATCTGCTAACATCCATATGTTCATTTCCCCTCAAAATCCATATGTTGGAATCCTGATGCCTGATGTGATGGTATTAGCGGGTGGGCCTCTGGAAGTTGATTAGATCATAAGGTCCCCATGAATGGGATTAGTGCTCTTGTAAAAGAGATGCCACAGAGACCCCTTGCTCCTTCTACCAAGTGAGGACACAGCCCTAAGGTGTTTGGCTATGAATCAAGAAGATGGCCCTCATAGGACTCAACCATGCTGGGGCCTTGATCTTAGACTTCCTGGCCCTCAGAGCCATAAGAAAGAAATTTCTGTGTTCGATTTTGTTAGAGCAGGCCGAACGGACTGAGACACCACCCAAACAGATGTTGACAAGTTTAACTAGATGAGATAAAGAATGCTAATGTGAAATAGAATTACAATAAATACATTGACCTCAATTTCAGGGTTTTTTTTTTAACGTTTTATTTTTGAGAGAGACAGACAGATGGACAGAGCACGAACAGGGGAGGGGCAGAGAGAGAGGGAGACACAGAATCTGAAGCATGCTCCAGGCCCAGCACAGTACCCAACTCAGTTGCTCCAACACACAAACCGCAAGATCACCACCTGAGCCAAGGTCAAACACTCAACGGACTGAACCACCTAGGTACCCCATTTACAGTTTGAAAAATATATACATTACATTACACATCTCCACAACTGTTGTGAGGATTTGTGGGTTACCAGGAGCCCTTGTCAAAAGATTTTAATGCCACTGAAAACTCAATGTGACTCTCTTGGCTTATCTTATCTGCATATGACAAGGTCCACAGTAGGGTTCTGATAGAGCCAGTCAGAACACACCTATAGAACAGAGTGTCCTGAATGTTCAAGTAAGACATAATGGGAAGACATAGGAGGCAAGCCAAAGGCTTCATGACAAAATATACTTACCGCTGAACTCATTCTTTCTTAGTAGTGTACCAACAACCCAGCCCACTTAACGAAAGCAGCTCTAGAATCAATCTTTGGCAACAGGATCATATGAGAGTACACCACAAATACCACACAAATGGACAGCAAAATGATCTCGCAGATCTCACGAAGATGCACTACCCCATGAAGCCTATGAAAGGGACAAAGATTCTGGCCGTTCAGCCATAATTAATTACCCAATCCATGCTGAAAGGAGAATGGTAGCAAGAAAAAAGACCAAGAGAAGCTAAAAGAGGGCAATGAAGGTAGAGGGTTCGTTACTAGAGCAATTAATTATGTAAATATATACATATACATATACATATTTATATGTATATGTATATATGTGGAAAAGTAAGACAGTACCTAGAGGCGCAATCAAGACATAGGCAAATCAGACCCCAGAAGTGCTCTGCTGATGACCATAAAATTGCCCAGATGCTTCTAGTGTCTTCAGAATAGTTGTTTGGCTTTGTTTTCAAGACATGGCTTTGTTCCCTCCAAAGGCTGATTTGGATTGCACAAATCTCATCCAAGGTGCAGTCGTGGAGGAACTCAAGGGAAGAATGAGGTGTGCCTGGAACCCTGTTCACCTCCTGCTGTCAACTCTCAGCTGGGCCTAAAGGGGAAGGTGGGATGGTATCCTTTGGACCTGCCCTTGCCTCAATCCTGGGATCCTTGTGCACCTCCCCCAAGAGGCTACGAGGGGCACCGTGGTCCTGCTCTCGGAACCCACAGTGTAGAAGCAGGAACCCAGATGTTCAGTGCGTGGAGATTTTGCAGGCAGGTGTCATCCTGAATGCCCAGGGCTTCCTGACTTTTGGTCACCCTTCCCCCAACAGTGGCCTAAAGCCTGTCGTGCCCAGGCCTGCGGGGGAAGGGTCGGGGGGCAGGTGGCCATGAATGCTGAGCTCCCCAGGATCTGATCAAACAGGGAGAAAAATGAGTGCTTCTCTTGCTGGTGCAAAGTTTTCCCTCATCTTCCCCTCACGCTGACACAGCCTTTCCTGTGTTGGCCTGTGTGAAAGACGATTTCAAGGTGGAGCCAGGCAAACCTAGATGAGCAGAGTACCTGTGCCTGCCCAAATGGAGCTGGTGGCCATGTGCAGATACACCTGTGCTGGCACAGACTGTCTTCTCCCTCAGGCCGCGGTGCCGTTGGCCTGTGCATGTTCTTCCCACCTGAGTTTTCGTTTGCAAGATTACTTCCACTAAGCACACTCCACCTATCTGCAAAGGGCTCCTTATCCACTTGGTGAACTCACACTTCTCGGACTTTGAGGTCCTCTACTGCTGTGCTGGCTTGCCATCTATGTAAGAGCCTCCAGGCCTTCAAATCTAGAGGCTGCACGGAATCCTTGCTTCTATAAATTATTATGATGGTTTTTGACTATTGCTGGAAGTGCCTCATCTGCTGCTCCCACAAAAGGAAGGTTTGGGCCCGCCGAAAAGCGGAGTGGGAGAGGGGCTCTCATCCTCAGCTTCTGTTCCTCCCACAGGAACATCCTCTATAATTCCATACACCACAACATACCCTGATTCTGGGGATTCTTTCCTTTTCAACTGTGTCTCCCCAAGACTAAGCCCAGCTCTCTCCACAGCAGTCAAATACGTGTCTTGTGGTTCTGGAGAGTCAGAAGCACAGAAATTTCCCAAGAGAAAAGGAAGAGCATGCCATGTGGGGTCAAGGAGTCACCCTGCAGAATCTGGACCTAGATTTCCCAGGTCATTCTAGGTTGATATTTGAGGTCAAACTGGATGACAAGAAAATCCAAGAAGATCTTCGGTCTAGGTCATTCCTACATGTAAGAAATTGTGCTATGAAATCATCAACCATGTGACAAGTCACAGGTCAGTCACACCTGGCTGGCTCCATTGGTAGAGCATGTGAATCTTGATCTTGGGGTCAGTGAGTTCAAGCCCCACACTGGGCATGGAGCTAACTGAAAAAAAGTAAATTCACAGATCATTCTTCACAGGGGGGAAGTGGATTGTGAGTGCCAGTTCCGGAACATAGACAAAACTGAGTTAGATTCTGGAAATGCCCAGGTAGGATAAGCTGCTGAGGCCGATGCCCGAGTGTCACCCGCCTTAATCAGCTTAGGCTACCTTCACAGAATACCACAGAACACCATGTCTGGGTTTACCAGACATCTGTTTGTCACAATTCTGGAGGCTGGAAATCTAAGATCAAAATGGGAAGTTCTCACCAATTCAGGTGTCATTGAGAGCTCTGTTCCCATCCTCACACAGGGCCCTCTTTGCCCTGTGGTCTCACGTGTCCTTTTCTGGGTGCTTGTGCACGGGTGGGAGGTGGAGAGCTCAAGCTCACTGTTTTGGGGACATTAAACCTATTGGATCAAGGGCCCCATGCCCCTAACTTCATTTAACCTTATATCTTCTGTAAAGGCCTTTCTGCAAAGTCAGTCACATTAGAGTTACATTAGGCATTAGAGTTCAATGTGTGACTTTTTAACAGGACACAGTCAATCCACACACACTCCTCCAGCCCTGTTCCCCCATGAAATCTGCTTGCAGCACACAGCTCTTATCCCTGAGAACCTTCAAGGCACTGGATCCTCAGATTCCTCCCACCACAGGGTTCCTTCTTCTCTCTCCCCAATTCAAATGCCTCAACACTGGCACGTGCACAGTCTTTCTTTCCCTTTTCCCTTTCATTCAGTTATGTTCTGGGAAATGTATACATGTCATACTGAAATAGTTTGAAAAATGACAAGCTCTGCTCATAATTTCTGCAGCAGCAAGCACAGAGCTGAATGTATTGCTTCCTTCAGGAAGGGCAAGCCCTGTCAGTCACTCACGGTCTCTCTGAACTGGCCACACTGCTGATCTTATGTAGAATTTTTGGGAAGTGTGGAGTTCTGGAAATGGTGGATGTTGGGGACATACATGAGTTGGTGTCAGCTGCTGACAGGTTGGCTCTCAAAAGCAGTAGACTGACGGGTGGTAATGTGCTGATTTAAGGAATGAGGAGATTGCATTGATTGACATGCTTTAGAGATGTGTTCACTGATGGGGGTAGTAGCTATGGTAGACTAGAGCTTCCCACAAATGTCCACATGCTCACCCCATGAGTTTGGGAATACGCTACTTTACACGGTGATAGAGACTTTGTAGCTGTGATAAGATGAAGGAATTTGAGCTGGGGAGATTAGCCTGGAGGGGCCAATGTAATCACAAGGGTCCATGTCAGTGAAAGAGGGAGAGTCAGTGTCAAGATCACGTGATGTGAGAGTAACTGATCAGACATGGCCGGCTTTGGAGATGGCACGGGCTCCAAGAGAAAAAGGTGGGCATCCTCTAAAGGCTGGAAGGAACAACAAACAGATTCTTCCATGGAGTCCAGAGAAAGAAATTCAGTCCTGCTGCCATGTTGACTTTAGTGCCGGGAGACTCACTGTGGACTTTTCATGTCCAGAGCGTAACAATTAGTTGGTGTGGTTTTAAGCAAGTAAGTTTGTGGGAATCTGTTACAATAGTAGGAGGCTCCTAGAGTGGTGATTAACGGATACAGATGATTGAAAACACGCTCTAATGCCTATTTGGTACCATGGCTTTAGAATAATTGCTCTATTCCGAGAAATGTGAACTTTAAAAGTTTTCAAGTTTCATTGTAAATAATTTAAATAATACTGAAGGTTGAATCAACCATCCACACTAAGGATTCTATGCCCTGACCCTATGCTCTGGGCAGTATCAATGTCTGAGTTGTATTGTGCAACGGTGTGTGTTTGGGAGAGGGTTGGGGAGCGATTGGCACTGGGTTTAGAATGTTCTCCACAAGGCTGTCTACATGGTGTTGGGCATTGGAGGATCTTTTGTCATATCCTGTCCATTCAGTGTCTGAAATCCCTTTGCATGTATGAGGAATTTCCCACATTTTGAAACCTGAATGTTCACATACCAGGTTTCTTAGTTTCCCTAAGAGCTAAGATGCCAGCCAGTCCCAATCAGAGACGTTTACTCCAGGTTTTAACATGAGTTGTGAGACTCAGGGAGCAAGCACTGGAGATATTCCTTCTGGACTCTGCAAGAAAATCAACTCAAGCCCAGAAAAGGCTACCAGTTTTTCCCCATTGAGGATGATATTCGCTGTGGGTCTTTCACACATGGTCTTTGGGATGTTGAGGGATGTTTCTTCTGTTCCTAATTTATTGAGGGTTTCCATTTGAGAAAGAATGCTGTCTTTTGTTAATTCCTTCTTCTCCATCGATTGAGAGGATCATATGTCCTGCCCTCCTCAAAAGGAGTCATGATTCCCTGTTGACAAATCTCCCATGATCTAGGGGGAAATCTCGAGGGAACTAAGGTCAACTCTTGCAAGAAATTTGGCCAAATCTCCAGGAAGTCAGCAGAAACAGGAACTCCTAGCCTTGCCTGATGCACACAGGGTATGCTGGCAGTTCTGGGACATTCCTGGATTGAGGACCGCTAAGAACAACTGTGGTTGCGCCAAAGCTCAAAGATGCCACCAGCACTTCCACATCAGGTGCCTGGCTCATACCCCCAGCCTTTCAGTGTCCTAGGTGCAGGAGGGTGAGATGCAGACCAAGACATAGGAAGGGATGAACCAGACAGCCCATTTTCCACACACAAATACAGGGGACACAAACCAGAATGTAGGAGGAGTATGGAGAGACAACGCACATAGGAACTGGCCATGAGCACACGAACCGAGTCCCTGAGAACTTTCCCAGGCTTTGGACATTTCAGGGCAGTCTGTGTCGTCCTGCCCCTGAATTCATAGCCACTCTTCCCTGGTGACCACTAGCGCTTGATGAAGAGAAAATCTCGAGATCTAAGGTCATATCTCAGAACACGTGTGTCCAAAGCTCACCAGATCTTGAGTCACATCTCACAGGAAATTAGCAGCAGGAGGAACTTCCTGGTCTTGGCTGTACCTGCAAGGCACACCGCCAGGGCTGGGCCATTTCTGCATGGGGACTGCTGCGACATCCAGGGGTGTACAAAAGCCAACAGACACCAGAAGCAATTCACACAAATGGCCTCGCTCGTACTTTCTGCCGCTCCCAGCCTTAAGGTACACTACAGCTAAACACGGACCAATGAAGTAAGAACAAATGGACCGGAGGCCCATTTGTCACACCGAACTACAGGACAGAGAAACCTGACGGCAGGAGGGGAAGGGAGAAACAACGTGCACAGAAAGTGGCTTCTGTGATCACACTAAGAGGCTACCTGAGAGCTGTCCCAGACATTGGACATTTGAGCATAGTCTGTGTCTATCCTGAGTCTGTAAAACGAAGCCAGAGTCCCCTGGTCACAAGTATCCCGTGATCTAGGGACAATTCTCGTGAGATATAAGGCCAGATCATGCGAGATCTAACTGCACCTCTCAGGAGATCTTGGGACAAATCTCACAGGAACTCAGCAGGAGTGGGAACTCACTCACCTAGTCTGGTTTGTGCAGGACAGGGACATTCATGGATTGGGGACACTTAGGAACTCCTGGACTTCCACAAATGTCTCCAGGCACCACCACCAAAGTGTCCCGAGGTGTCTCACCAGTACTCCCCAAGCCTCTCAGTATTCTAGGAGCAGTGGCGGTAACACGGACTACTGAAATAGGAAAGAATGACTGTGAGAAGAAAACCTAGGGAAAAAAAAAAAGATAAAAGGGGCCAGCCTGATGACTGAGGCTGGATACTCTCCATGCTTTCTAATAGCTTCTGTGATCTTCTTTGCCTCCTGCCTCCACCAACTACCCGTAGAGCACACCACTGATAAGTACCCCCTCCCATTTTTCTTTTGTCTCTCAAGCCCCTGACATCACCGCCGGAAAAGGAGGCAAAGGCCGAGGTGCGGGGCTCAGCCTTTGGAGGGAACTCCACTGGGCCGGCAACGTTGCCCCATAAACAGTGTTTTCTCATTGCCTGAATGAGTGTGGCTTGGCTCTTCCTGGGTGTCGAGTATGTGCTGTAACAGCTGGACTGCATATTGTTCATGCTAAATGAGAGGTGATGCAAACAGGAGGTCAGGAGGTGCAGAGAGAAACAAAGTGCACAGGAGCCGCCTCTTCTGAACACACAGGCAGCCTGCCATTGCACCTCCCAGGGTGCAGGAACTTGAGGGCATTCTGTGTCTCTCTTGCCGCCAGAGAACACAGCCACCTTGTCCCTGTTGACAAGTCTCCCGTGATCTCGGGGCAGATCTCATGAGATCCATGGCCAAATTTGGCAAGATCTTTTCCAACCTCCTGGGAACTTGGCAGGAGCGGGAACTAGGTAGCCTAACCTCTTTTGTGCAGGATAAAGAAGTCGACTTGTGCTCTGCCTGGGTTGGGGACACCTTGGAAAACCTGTGGTCCCACAGTAGACCCTGCCATGTCACCAGCATCAAGACACGAGGGGTCGTGTTCGTATTTCCTGTCTGTCTCAGCACCCTAGATGTGGTGGGTGAAACACCTGGCCACAGAAACAGGGGCTGCTGGACCAGATTGACCCATTATTCCCAGTAAACTAGAGGCACAAGACACAGCAGAGGAGGAGGAGTGGGGTGAAGCACAGTGCCCAGAAATGGACTCATGTGAACACAGAAAAAGTATCCCTGAGCGCTGTCCTAGGCCATGGACACTTAGCGCAGTCTGTGTCTGTCGTGACTCAAAAAGATGCAGCCACCTCTGCTCGGTTGACAAATCTTGTGAGATCCCCAGGCCAAATCTCACGAGATGTCAGGCCAAATATAGCCAGAAGGGGGCAGGCACGACAACTCCTTAGTGTAGTCACCTTTGTGCAGTGTAAATAGGCAGGGTTGGGACACTCCTGCTTTGTGGACTGCTACCAACACCCAGGGTCCCACAAACAACCCAAGGCCACCACCCAAAGGATATGAGGTCCCTGGCTCATCCTTTCCAACTCATCCAGAGTTCCAAGAGCAGCCAGGGTAACAACCACCACTAAAATAGGGAAGACTTGGCCTGGTGTCCCTTGCTTTCTGTGAAGCTAGAGGGGATTGAAACAGGAGGTGAGGAGGTGCGGGGGAAAGGAAAGTGCACAGCACCTGGCTCCCCCGGACACACAATAAGCCCTCGTTGATTCTCCCAGGCTGTGGAACCTTGAGGGCACTCTGTGTTTCTTCTAATCTCAGAGCAAACGGCCAACTCTGTCCTGTTGACAGATGTCATGAGTTTGAGGGGCAAATCTCATGAGATCTTAGGTCAACTCTGTCGAGATCTCAGGCCACATCTCACAGGAAGTTGCGGCAGCCAGAACTTCCTCTCCTAGCCCGGTTTGTGCAGGGGAATTAGGGAGGGCTGTAATATTCCTGGACCGTGGACACCTAGGAAAACATGGAGGCCCACAATAGCTCCCTCCATGTCACCAGCACCCAGACACAAGGGGGCTCCTTCCAACTTCCTCTCTCAGCATTCTCACTACCGAGAGATCATGACCTCACCAGAAAGAAAGAGTGGGGTGGTGAAGTGTAAGTGAACACAGATATGTAGAATTCTTTCCATTTAACTGGCTAACTGGGCTGCAGTTTCAATATTTACACTATACTACTTGCAGTCATGTGGTTTATGAGAGTTTTCGTACTTGAAAACAATCAATCTTAAGAGGCACTTCATTGATTTCTCAACCACCAGTCGTTTAATTCCTACTGGCATAGATCTTAATGTAATTTCTTTAAATGTTTTTTAATGGTTATGTATTTTTGAGACAGAGGGAGACAAAGCGTGAGTGGGGGAGGGGCAGAGAGAGAGGGAGACACAGAATCGGAAACAGGCTGTCAGCACAGAGCCCGATGCGGGGCTCGAACCCATGAACTGTGAGATCATGATCTGAGATGAAGGCGGATGCTCAACCCACTGAGCCACCCTGGCGCCCCAATACTGTCATATATCTTAATACTATATGTCTGTAAGCTCACAAATTATGATTTTTAACCTATTGTTTTACTAATTCTTCTATTTAAAAGTCAATGATCCTTCACTTCTTAAAGATATTCAGAGATAGTGATAAAACGTCATATTCATTAATATGTAGAAATCACACACAAACACACACATAGATGTTTACTCTTCTTATTTCCTTCATACAATGTGTCCCGGAGGGAGAAAATTTTCCTTCAGCTCAGGAATTACCTTTGTATGTTTTCTGGTGCATATCTAGGGATGCATTTTCTGTTTTGTGGGACATAGTTTCGCACAGATCATTACTTAAAACTTCCTTGCCTTTAAAACAAGGAATGAGTGAAAAGGGATATTTTAGGCACTCTAGACCAGGCTGATAACATGCTCCCAGGTGCATTTCCTTGTTCTCTTTCCCCTTTATCGCCCCTTGTGCTGCTGGTTGTGCAAGTACCTGATATCCTCGGGAGGGAGAAGGGTAAAATGGAGGAACTCTGGGTTCCTCAGTGACCACTTGAAGGACTTTAGTCTCCAATCTAAACACACACCCAGCACCGTCATGTGAGGAAATCTATGGGGACATGCTTTTGAAATGTGGCACGTTCTCTTGTAATTCAGCATAACCTAATATATGTACAAAATGTTAACCTGCAAGATAACTTAGAAATCAGTCTATTTCCATTAAAATTGGTTCTTTCAGTCAGTAGGGCATGAGACTCTTGATCTTGGAGTGTGATTTCACACCCAAAATTATGACTATACTGGAGTGAACAAATATACGATAAAATAAGTATTGAAAAATGACCCAGGTAAATTAGGCTACGATGACTGAGCTGCTAAATGGTGGGATGGATCCCCTTACCTCTTCAGTCAGCCACTGGGAATGAGCATCTGAGCATTCACATAGTGCCAGTGCTGCTAAGGCAGCCACGTCTTCCCTCTAGGAGTTCAAGGTCTAGCCAGGAAGATGGAAAGACCATGGAACAAAAATGGGAATGACATGAGCAAGGACTCCATAGAAAAATTCAAGGTGCGACAACTGGGTCCTGAGCTCCACCAGGGGAGGGTCTGACAAAGCTGTGCTGAGGAAACGTTAATATATCCTGCAGCAGTGCAAGAACGAGTCATCCCTGCACAAGTCCGAGTAAACGTAGCCTGGCAAATTGGTGTTCAGTTGGGGATCCTAGTCCCATCCTTGTGACTGTGCAATAGGTTTGGTAACAGGGCCCCTGGGAAGTTGGTGTCAAAACCATTCAGGCATTCAGATGCCTAGGGAAATGGAAGAGCCCAGGTTGGAACATTTGCACTTCGACTAGGCCAGAGGACTGGGAAGGGAGCTGGCCTCCTTTCTTGGCTGAGGGGACATGAAGTTACACATCCCCTTTCCAGATTGTTCCCATTCCCATTGGAAATATTGGCCCTCATAATGGACACTTGCTTTCCATGGTTCTATGTCTAACTATGTACCTGTTTAGACTTAGGAGTGTTGGAGCTGTCACTAACTCAACTGGCGCCCAGGCATAGATTTTCACACAAGCCTGTGCATGTTGGAAGTGGGCAGCCCACTTCCACTGGCAAGCAAGCAAGGCAGCCCAGCCACTGCTAATGGCAGCACTTGCACTTATTCAGACTTGGATTTACCTTCCATCTGGGGGCACAGAGGGGTCAGCAGGACCACAGGCATCAGTGGTGGGTGCAGGTCACCACCACAATGAGGTTTCTGCGTCAGGTGCCAAGGCATGAACAACCCTGTGCATCAGGCAGTTCCATAGCAGCCTCAGTGGCCCAGCAAAGCCACTCTGTGGTCATGGTGTGGCAGCCATGGCATTGGCCTATGCAGTACTGTCCTCCTTCAACATACTCAACAGTAACAACAGTGATAGTTCTGGCTGGCAGGACTAGTTCCACAACAGCCCCAAGGACAGTGGCAGAAGGCAGGGCCTGGCAGATAGGGTGGAACCCATTAGAGCAACACTTAGTGTTTGCCTCCTTACCAGTTCACCTCTCCCAGCCCACATTTGGAGGATTAAAGTGCTTTCACATGTTTACCCTCACATGAAATGGATATGCATGTTGTGATGTGTAAGAGGACCAGGAATAAACTATGTGAGGAGATACTTAGTCAAGATGCTGGCCAGTGTGCAGTATGCCTGGAGAAATGCAGAGGAACGAACTAGAACAGGGTTGCTTTGTCTATTCCCATATTACTAAGGTTGCACTGGTTTAAAATAAATAGATACTGACCTGAGCATCATTCAGACACTGTAACACCTTCCCATTTTATAGTTATTCTTGTCTTTTCAAGATGTTTCAAAACCCAAGAGGCTCTGAGGATCTGTTCATGGCAAAACAAAAAGAAAAACATAGGCCTACTTGACCAGAAACCTGAGTTTGAGACTCATGCAGAGATGAACAAGCATATAGGGAAGTCTATCCTGTAAAGACCCTGGGGCCCTTTGGGACAACATATGCCACAGTCACAATAAATGGACCAGAACCCCAGTGGAGAGCCCAGGATATGACAGTAAGACAATCACATGGAATGGACCCCAGCATGGGCTCAGCACTAAAATAGAGCAAAGGGGTGAAAACACATAGAGGGAATCCAAGAAGTCTGCATCAGAGATAAGAATGAGATAATATAGGAAGTTATGTGACTAGCACAGTCTTCCCCAGTTCACTGACTGACTCAGGAAAGAGAAACGCCAGCAGGATTTGGCCAACAGTGCCATGTATAAGTTCCACCTGAAAGCCCTGTCATCAAGAAGCCTTCCGATTTTGTTTTTCAGAATCAGAGGGAAAGACCTGGTTCTACTTATGTGCTCTATCCTTGCCATCAGGACATAGGGGCAGTGGTGATACAGCTGTAGCAGGGATGTACTCCCAGCCGATGGGTAAGTGTTTGGAAGCAGTACATGGTACAGGATTCCATCCAAGGGGACTTTATGTGGTGATCAGATCTTGGAGCATCATGCCCACATGAAAACTGCCTGTTCTTCAAAATGAATGGATCTATATTAGTGAGGGGAGGGAGGGCAACTGGATAGTGATGCTTGTGCATACACTAGCCAGCTAAGCAACACCATGTGCTCAGGGACAGAAGGGCCAGGTTTCCTCTTAGATATTAGACCCAGAGTACCTTCAATTTACAGAAACTGACTGGGAACCTGGCACCATTCATATAGTCATGGCTGTGTTAATAACAGCCCTATGGTCCTGGAACATGAACTGAGACCTAGCTAGAAAATCAGCAATGGGATGTGTATGAGTACAAGCAGTGCCAAAGTTCTTCATCTCCAAAGAGAATAGCATCCATCTGCAAAGGAGATATATTTCTTAATTAAGTCTTGATGCAGATAGTAGGATGGTTCCCTTCCTAAAACCTCTGGCTTAGCCTACACACAAGCATTTTCCAGTGGGCACCTGCAAATGCTCTAGGCCTGGCGATGTCTACAAATTCTGAAACACAACTCCCAAAGCCCCTGTGACCAAACCTATTGCACACTCACCAAAATTGTTCCAGACTCCCTGCTTAATAGGAAAAGATATGACTCTGAGACACTGGCTCTGAAAGGATTCCAGGGAATCCCTTGATTCAAAAGAAGAGCAGTTATTCACTATTCCTATAATAGCCCGCTAAGCAAGAAGAGTTTGAGGACATGAGGGTCAGTTGTTCTCCGAGACATCAGACTCTGAGAGTCCTTCACTGGCTCAGGAACTGACTGAAACTGACTTCCAATCCTTGGAACATGGCTGGGTATAGACAGCCACATTGTCTTTCTGTGTGAACAGAGAGCAAGTTAGAAAAGCAGCAATGGGAGAGGAATGACTACAAGGCCAAAGTTCTCCATTCAAATGGGCACAGGTCTAATTGAGGAAGGAGATATCTCTAACATCCCTTCCTCTTGTCCCACCCAGGATGCAGGATCCTCCCCTAAACACTGGCTTAAACTACCCTCAAGGATTCTCCGTGGGCATCTTTACACACCTTAGGTTTGGGGTGGCCACATAATTATAAAATGAAATTAAGAAGGACCCAAAGCAATACCTATATCAACATCACAAAGACACCACCAAATTCCCAAGCTGAAACAAGAGGACATTGCTCTGAGAAACTGGCTCTGAATAAATTATATGCAGAATGTTTCTTCACAAAAAGGGTTAAGTGGTGGAGATGGAGACACAGACTGCGAGAGTTCTTCATCACGCATGAGATTTGGAGAATGTTGAGAATGAAGTACCCAGTGCAGTCTCCTCTCAACCAAGTTATATCTGGAATAAGAAATGCCTGTGGGCTTAGGACAAAAGAAGCCTCTGAAGGACTACATCTGGGAGCCCTGTCAGCCAGAAGCCTGCATTTTTTTCCATAGGAACCAGTGAATTATGGCTTTGGGTATCCCTCCCCCTTTTTCAATCAGTTGAGTGAGGCAGCAGTGTTTGAGCTGTAGCTGTTGGGTTCTGCTGGCTCTTGCTCAGGATTCTGGAACAAGGATCTGGTTCCCTCCATCCTGGCAAGGGCTCTTCTAGTGCTGACCCCCTCCCATTCATGTTGCCCCTGTGCTAACTTTCTGCTTCTCAGAATGAAGAAAACTCAATCGTCCAGGTCAGTCAGGCAAGCTGGCTCCCCTTTACCTTACATAGCACAGCAGGCCAACCACCAAGCACCAAGAGAGTAAAGGCTTTCTTTCCTTTGGTAGAACAAAGCCTGATAGCTCTCACTTAGCACAGGAGCATAGTGGGAGTTTGCAGCCTACCCAGTAGTGCCAGCTGAGTGAGTGATGGCCCCATGGCTCCTAAGGGAGAAAAAATTATCAAAATACAGAAAGGAAAAGGAAATGCAAGGAGAGCCAAAGCTGAACACTTCCAGTGGGAATGGGGATACACTTGGAAAGAAGATGTCTTGTTTCATTTGCCCTCAGCCCAGAAAGATACCAGCTCCCTGGCCAGACCTCTGGCCCAGTCTACATATGAAACATCCTTTGCTTGGCTGCTAAAAATGCCCTGAATGGCTGTATCCTTCTGAAAGCCAGTCACAAGGCTTTTGAATAGGAGCCCTGTGGCAAAATCTCTCCACCAGTCACAAGGACTGGACCAGACTCCCAGGTGGAAGGCAGAGGATAGGACCTGGAGACATTGACTCTGAATGGATTGTGGGAAGAACCTTGTTTTTAGAGAAGGAGCAAAGATGTGTGAAGTTGAATAAGGAAAACCAGAACTCTTCAAAGATTGGAAGGGGAATTCTATGGAAAAGTGAGTGCCCAGCAAGAGCTCTGGTAACATGGCTGTGGGAAGAAGAAGAAACACCAGAGGTCTTAGGGAAATATGCTCCCTAGAATCTCCATTTGGGAGCTGTGTTGGCACCAGGCCTGACTTCTTCCTTCAGAAGGACCTAGAGAGCCCTGGGACTTGGTCTGCCTTTCTTGCTTTCTCCATCATTGACTGGAGTGAGCTCTGACAGTGTTTTAGCTGGGAGGTGCCCCAGATGTGGCTCCAAAGTGTGGAGAGAGGCATTGGTGCCCACTTCCTGTCAAGGGAAGTTTCTGGGCTCACCAGCTTCTGGAGCTCACCAGCTCACCAGCTACTGCTCTTGTGTGAACTGTCTGCCTTTCAGGGGGAAGAAACCTCAATCAGGCAGAGCAATGGGTCAAGCTGTCTACACTCCCCCCACCCCTTGCTACAAACAGCCAAGCACCAAGCTCATGAATAGGAGGGCTATTCTCATTTGGTATATACGATGCTGATGGCTGTCACTGAGCACGGAACAGTGAGAACACAACATCCATCCCTAGGAGCCCACTGAGTGTGTGCCAGCTCCATGGCTCCTAAGCATGAATGAAGGCAGAGTCAGAGACACAGTAAGGGTGATGGAATGGCTACAGCCATGACCAAAGGGCATTCAATATTTCCACAATGGGAGTGAAACCAATATGGCATGGAGATGTGTTTCTTCATGTCCCCTAGGTGCAGCAAGGAGGCCAGCTCCCTTCTAATACTGTCTGGTCCAGCCTCCAAACAAACTGGTCTCGGGTGGACCACTGCCAAGGCCCTATGGCTCTACATGTCTAAGTAGTCCTGAAACCAGAAGGTCAGGGTTCATTTGGCTCAACCTATCCCACAGTCACAAGGGCTGATCCACATTGGACATCTCCAAGCCAGAGATAGTACTCTGAAAGACTGAATTTGTATAGACCCCGAGAAGATCTTGATGGATAATAAATAATGTCATTAAACTTGATATACCTAAGGCAAGAGTTCTTCATTAAGGACAAGAATTGGGTTATGTTTACAAAAAATGCTGAGCCTGGCATTCAAAATTGGCTGTCCGATGCACCCAATCCTCATGCCTCTCACGCACTCTATCAGGCATGGTCAATTCAGCCTTCCAGGGAGATCTGTGCACTGGTATCAGTTCTGTCCCTGAAACCTCCTGGGACCTAACCCTGACCCTAGCCAAGGATCTTTACTTATGGGGGCCAAATTTGCAGGTCTGAAAGGAATGGATATGGAGCCCATAACAGATGCAGATTATTCAGCATGGATGTTGTGAAATCACCATGTCATATCCAAAGTAAGGATGGAGCTGCACAAGGGGGATCCTGAAGCCCGACCTGAGCTTGGCCCACATCATAGGCTGGCCCTTGAACCCGAAGACTAAGCCTGACCCACAGCCTCCCTTGAGCACTCAACTCAGCCCTCCAGCAAATTCAAGGCACTGTTGGTGGTTGTGCCCCTAGCACTTCCTGTGAGCCAACCCTAACCCTAGCCATGTCTCTGCTTCTGCGAGGGATCACGTCCTAGGTCTGAAAAAAGAACAGACTTGGGACTCATGATGGGTGCTGAAATATTGAGTGAGGTATGCTGAATTTGACCTTGGGATTTCCAGGCCCTGAATGGAGCTTCAAAGGGGATCCAGTGCCTAAATCTAAGCCTGGAACACACAATTGGCTGTTCACTGCACCCAAAGCCTATTATTGTTACACACCCTAACAGGTGCACTTACTCACCCCTCCTGGGGAATCCCTGTATTGGTGTAGGTTCTGTCCCTGAAGTTTCCTGGACCTAACCCTGACCCTAGCCAAGGCTCTTTCCCTATGGGGGACCAATCTGTAGGTCTGAGAATAGAAAATAGATTTGGTGCCCATAACCAGTGCAAGATTATTCAGCATGGAACTTGTAAACTCATCAGACCATTTGCAAAACAGGGATGGAGATTCCCAAGGGGGATCCTGAGGCCAAAGCTAAGCTTGGCACATACCTTGGGCTGGTCCTTGAACACAAAGGCAAAACCTGACTCACACCCTGACATGCGCCCTCACCACAGTCCCCCAGGGAGAACCCTGTGCTGTTGGGGTTTCAGCCCCTGGAGCCTCCAGGGACCTTATGATAATCCCAGCCAAGGCTCTGGCCATAAGGGAGCCCAACATGGACATGTGCAAAAAGAACAGATTTAGGTTCAATGACCAATAGGGAACATCTCAGGGTGAAAGTCAGAATTTCACCATGACATTTCCAAAGGAGGGGTGGATCTGCATGAGATGATGCCGAGACCTTACATAACTTTGGCCCACAAATCTTCTGGCTCCTGTATTTAAACCCAAAAGTTGACATGTACCCAACCATGCACCCTCAACTCAGCCTTCAAGGCAGATGACCACCTTGTTGTTGTTTGTGTCTCTGGCACTTCCAGGGAGCCATCCTTAACCTTAGCCATGGCTCTGCTTCTGAGGGCCCACCTTTTACCAAAAGAACAGATTTGGACCACATGATGGGTGTTGAAATACTCAGCGAGTAACACTGGAGTTGACCATGGGTTTTCTAAAGCCTGAAAGTGGGGCAAAGTGCTAAGCATGGAACACATAATGGGGCCATCCACTGCACCCAAATCCTGTGCCTGTCCAGCACACTAATAGTCGCACTCAAATATGCCCTTCTGGGAGATCACTGGACTAGTATGGTTCTGTACCTGAAAACTTCCAGGACCTAACCATAACACTAGCCAATGCTCTTTCATGATGGGGGTACAATTCCTTGGTCTAAGAGCAGAACAGTTTTGGGGCCCACAAACAGTGCAAGAATATTCAACATGGGATTTGGAAAATCGCTATGCAAATTCCAAAGCAGGGAAGGAACTGCTCACAGGGCATCATGAAGGCAAATCTAAGCTTTGCCATGGATAAGACCTGCCCTGGAACCCAAAGATTAAGCCTGACCCGCACCCTACCATGTGCCTTCAACTCAGTGTTCTGGGGAGACCACTGCACTACTGAGCTTTTAGGCCCTGGTGCCTCCTGGGACCTAACCTGAACATTTGGCAGTGCTCTGGTCCTACGGGGGCCCACATGGAGGTTTGGGAAAAGAATAGATGTTGTCCCAGTGGCCAACGGGGAATATCTCAGTGTGGAAGCCAGAATATTGCCATGACATTTCCATGGCTGGAATAGAGCTGCTGGAGGGGATCCCAAGACTTTGTCTAACCCTGGTCCACACAATCCTGTGGCTCTGGAATTCAAACCTTAAGCCTGACTGGTATCAGACCATGCGCCCTCAACCCAGCCCACCTTGGAGACCACTGTGCTGCTGGTAGTTCAACTCCCAGTGCTTCCTGGGTCCTTTTCCTAATCCTAGCCTGGACTATGACGCTAAGTGGACCTGCCATCGAGGTCTGAGAAAAGAATAGATTTGTCCAGGTGGACAACAGGGAATATCTCAGCCTGGAAGCCAGCATTTCACCACAACATTTCCATGACCAGGATGGAACTGCAGGAGGAGATGGTCCTTGCCTAAGGTCCTTGCCTAACCCTGGCACACACTATCTTGTGGATCCTGAATCCAAACTCTGAGCAGCTTACAAACCATGTTACATTTTCCAGTAGCTTGATGTGCTATTTAGAAAGACAAAATAAGGATAAGGAAGAAAATAAAAATCCTGGCATTTGAAGGCAATCACAGCCTAGGTTATTTTTCTACATATGAACATTATTTTCAGAGTGGAATCTCAATGTGAATTAGGTTATTTGGTTGAGTAAACTGTTTTTGTTTTTGTTATTGTATTGTTTTCATTTTAACAGGGTAAATTCAAGTCCATATCTTTAAATATCCATTTATATTGGTTGTCAACCTTTTTTACTCTAATCATCATAAAGAATAATCTTCACCTGATGACAGTGCCCTAAATAGTACACAGAAATGAGAACAACAAGTAACCATAGAAGGAATACTCTCTAACATTTTCCTTAAGTAAACCATACCTAAGTGGCTGCATGAGTTTGCATTCCAACCTGCAGCGCAAGAGTGTTCCCCTTTCTCCATATCCTCACCAACAACTGATGTCTTTTCTGTTGTTAATTTTAGCCATTCTAACAGGTGTGAGGTGGAATCTCATCATGGTTTTGCTTTGCATTTCCTAATGATGAGTGATGTTGAGCATCTTTCCATGTGTCTGTTTGCCATCTGGAAGTCTTCTTTGGAAAAGTGTCTATTCATATCTTCTGCGCATTTCATAACTGGGCTGTTTGAATTTTGGGTGTTGAGTTTGATAAGTCGTGTCTAGATTTTGGATCCTAACCCTTTATCAGATATGTCGCTTGCAAATATTTTCTCCCATTCTGCAGGCTGCTTTGAGTTTTGTTGATTGTTTCCTTCACTGTGCAAATGCTTTTTATCTTGATGAGAATATTACTCAGCCATCAAAAAGCATGGAGTCTTGCCATTTGCAACACGTGGATGAAACTAGAATGTATTATGCTAAGCGAAATGAGTCATCTGAGAAAGACAAATATCATATGATTTCACTCATACATGGAATTTAACATATGGGAAGGTGGGGAGGAGAAGAAAGGGAGACACTTAATGATAGAGAACAAACTGCAGATTGATGGACAGAGGTGGGTGAGAGATGAGCTAGATGAGTGATGGTTATTAAGGAGGGCACTTGTGATGAGCACTGGGTGTTATATGTAAGTAATGAATCACTGAATTCTACTTCTGAAAACATGTTAACTAACTTTTTTTTATTTAAGAAAAATTTTTAAATGTGTATTTATTTTTGAGAGAGAGAGAGAGAGAGACAGAATATGAGTGGGAGAGGGGCACAGAGAGAGAGAGAAAGAGAGAGAGAGAGAGAGAGAGAGAGATACACAGAATCAGAAGCAGGATCCAGGCTCTGAGCTGTCAGCACAGAGCCCAATTTGGGGCTCGAACCCACAAACTGTGAGATCATGACCTGAGCTGAAGTCGGATGCTTATCCAACTGAGCAATTTAGGCACCTCCTAACTAACATTTAAATTAAAAAAAGAAAAAAGAAAGTCTTAACAGATCACTTACTAGGTCATCGTCCATTAAAGTGTTTTGACAATGGTGTGAGACATTCTGTCTGACACCATCATTTTAAATGGTTGTATCATGGTCCTGCTTCCAGGGGAAATGGATCCTCTCTGTCTGAGAAAGAGGTGTCCCATTGAAGGCTCTTAGAGTCAAGCACAGGTCACAAATGCCTACATGAATTCTTTGTGCAAATTTCTAATCACTGTCTTTGGTTTCTAAAAGCAGAACCTCTCACCATAATCAAAGCTGATGGCAACTGAAATCATGGCAACAATCACCCTCCGGTAAGAGAGTTGAGGTCCCTCTCACTACTGAAACATAAGTGCCCTTAGCTCTAATGCCCAAAAAGGGGTCTAGTTTCAGGAGTTTGGTGAAATGTTTTTGCTGGTTTGGTGGACAAATCCATTGTCCTATGTTCACTTTTCTAATAATGAGTGAGGCTGGACGTTCATCACTTACAGCCATTTTGGAACTGGCCACTGTTCTCGCTTCTGGGGTATGCCTGCTCAACATACTCTCCTGGACTTTCCCAGGGGATGCAGACAGTGATGCATGTCCAGTCAAGAAACTTCACTCCTTGTAAAACCACTACACTGTTAGTGACTGCCTTCTAACCAGTGAAACCCAGTTGGAGTGATGGGAGATCAGTTTCAAGACTTCATGACAAAAATTCTGTCACTTTCTTTTTACTTTGTCCTGTGTTTGTTCCATCTCTCTCTGTCTCTCTACTCCGCTGTCTCCCTCCTGCCCTTTCTCTCTCCTCCCTTCTTTCTGTATCTCTACTCTCTCTGTCTCTCTCTGTGTGTGTCTAACTCTCTGCTTTCTGTCCTCATTTGCTCCCTCTGTCTCTCCATGAACCCTGGAAATGGGGAGATCAAATACTTAACTTAGGGGCTACCCTATGAGACCTCTATATAGGAGAGAAAGATATACGTTCCCTGGTGAAAAGATTGAAATATGCTCTCAGTTCAAACTGAATTCTGATATTCTGATATTGCCCATATCAGTGAGCTTGGGAGTAAAATATCACCCTGTTCAGTCTCCGTTGAGACCACAGCCCTGGCTTCATAGAGACTTTGAGGCAGTATCACACAGCTATGCTGTGCCTGGATTTTCTCCCAGAAAAATGTGAGCTATTAAATATTTGTAGTTTTAAGATTCAAAGTATTCGAATAATGCTGTCAGAGAGGAATGGATAACTAACGGTCTAATAGGTCCCAGCATCTGGTCTATGATCTGCCTTCTCCCTGCCTCTCCCCTTCCAGGATCCTACAGGCACATTTTCCACCTTTTTAATGTTTCTAACGGACAAACACAATTTTGTCTCCTATTCTCTGCACCAGCAATATCTTCTCCCTGACACACTGCAGACATGTGCAGTGTGGATTCCTTTTGTCATTCTGGCTCCAGTAAATGTCACCTCAGTGCAGCCTTTCATATACTCCAGTGACTCCCCAACCTGTCCTCACATCACACTCATTCTTTTCACAATTATATTTCTGGCTTTTTTTTTCCCCACATGTCTTTCATACCTTTGTTCATCTCCCCCTCCAAAATGTAAATACCTGGCAGGCAGGGACCACTTTGTCATTGTAAGCCTTGCACTTAGGCCCACCAGATCCCCAAACACAAGGTGAGTGCTTGGGACAGTTACTGAACGAAGAAATAGAAAGACCGTGGAACACTCCATCTAGATTTTGACCAGCTTAATCTGTGGAGATAGCTGCTAGTAATGGGAGATTCCTGTTGTATCCAGAATGACCTCTGAATGACCTTTCCCTGGTCCAGTTTCTCCAGCAAAACTCAGTGGACACCACTGACACTGGAGGCTGCCTCTTCCCTGATGTCCAGCACTAGCACTGGAGCCACAGGCATGAAGATCCCCAAACAAAATCAGCACTTTTATGTGACTGAGAGGAAGGTAGTGGCCCTTTAAGGTCCCAGGATAAAGCTCAGGACCTACAGACTCCAGGACTGTGCAAAGGAACTCAGACTTCAGCCATTCCCCTTACTCTGTCCATCCCCAGTATATAGTCTTTGCTCATGGGCATCCTCAGGTTGCCAGGACAATGACTCCTTTGATTCCAAATGAAGACTCTGGGTGTCCAACAAGGACTGATATTGTGCTTGGACTCTAGACTCAGTGTACAGTGCTCTGACATGTCCTTCCCTATCCCAAGTCCTCAGCAAACCAATTCCCGAAGCCTCTAGGCTCTCAAAGACTTCCAACAAATGTAGAGCATTTCTACAGTATCTCAGAACACAGTGAGTCACTGATAGAGAGCCAAGGCCAATTGAGCATTTATGATTGTATGCAACTCTGGAGAAACCCACTGGTAACATAACTCTCTATGGAAAAACATTGAAGCCTCTTCTTCTGTAGCTGTTGTCTAAGCAAAGGGGAATTATTCATAATTCCAGGTTCCACAGAATTGGACTACTGTACCCTAGTCCTTTCCTCAGAGAGACCTGAGCTCCCACCTAGAACAGGGACTGGCAAATGTTTTCTCTAAGGGGCCAGACTATAAATATTTTAGGCTTTGTGGGCCATACGGTCTCTGTCACAACTACTCAACTCTGCCTTTGTAGCATGATAGCATTAATACACAATACATAAATAAATGAGCATGCTGTGTTACCCATAAAACTACACAAATAGGGACTGGGCCACAGGACCTAACATGTAGGCTGCACTTTGCATTGACTTAGGTAAAGGAACTCAGCCATGCAGCTTAAATTCTGAGCCTCATGTGTTAAAAAAAAAAGATGAAGGAAAAGTGCTTACTGCATATGGCCTTTTATAGGAATTATAAAAAGTAAATGGAATAAGGTATGTAAGCCTCTTAGCATCAGCCCCGGATATTGCTTGTTTAATAAATAGTAATATACTTTTTTGAAGTCAGTAAAAGAGACTCTCCAATGTTAGTAGCCCATTCTCATTTCACAACTTAAAAAAAAAAAAAAAAGGTAGGTTTAGAAAAGCCAAATGGAATTAACAAGAGGGAATTTAAGGTGCCCACACCTGTAACATCCAGGGGTATTGCTGGCCTCAGGCATAGCTGGACATAAGGGTTTTGCATGTGCTATTCCTTCCACCTGAAATGTTCTCCACATCCTTGTCTGCCTACACCTGCCAAAAGTCTTTCTCAACGTTCAGATTTCAATGCATTCTTTAGGGAAGGTTTTCCTAAATTCTTGACTAGAAAAACTCTCCCTAGAACAAGATTTTAAAATCCTCCTTTTGGGGCGCCTGGGTGGCGCAGTCGGTTAAGCATCCGACTTCAGCCAGGTCACGATCTCGCGGTCCGGGAGTTCGAGCCCCGCGTCGGGCTCTGGGCTGATGGCTCAGAGCCTGGAGCCTGTTTCCGATTCTGTGTCTCCCTCTCTCTCTGCCTCTCCCCCCGTTCATGCTCTGTCTCTCTCTGTCCCAAAAATAAATAAAAACGTTGAAAAGAAAGAAGAAAAAAAAAAAATCCTCCTTTAGCATTCTTCATAGCTGTGCTTTAACATTATGGGTAACACTTTTCTTCCTTACTAGTCCACAAGCTCCAAGAAACTTTGATATGCACAGGAATCACCATGCAATCTAAAATGCAGATTCTGGTTCAGTAGGTCTAAGGTGGGCCTCAGAATTTGCATTTCTAACAAGTTTTTAGGCCATGCCAAAGCCAAGGCTACTGGTCAGCACACATTTTGAGTATCAAAGGCTTCATTATCCTAGACCTCTTAATTACCTTCTTTCCCATTAAATCCTATTAATTACTTTTGCAGAGAGAAGTGTCTATTTTTTTCCCCTTCAACCCATCAACCTAGGTTCCCAAAGCTTCTCCTTTTATTACAGTCAATCCCCCTCCATCTCCAACACCACCACTACTTATGGACTGGCTTAGCAAGGAATTTCCCCAACAGAAGCCCTCTCTTGAGGAACGATAGAGCCATTGACTAAAATGTTTCCTCCCCACCCTCTTTTTTTTTCCACTTGATTCCTTCAGGCAGTAAACCCTAAGGAGAGAATCTATTGTTGGGATTTAAGGTGCCAGCAAGGTGCATTCCTTTTTCTCCTTCCCAATTCTGGGGACCAATTCAGCTATAAACATAGGAGACAGACTAAGTTTTTTAAAAAAGTACCAGTTTTATTATGACAAAGATTGGGAAATGTAGCTGGGATCCAAAGCCAAATAGGTTTGCTACTCTGCTCTTAGAGTAACTTTCTTTCAAAGCTTCAAGCCACCCCACTACAGAGGAAGAGCCTACCCCTGTCACCTACCACATGGACAAATGGAGAATTCAGGTGCACCTAGAGGGAGGTTGGGCTTTGCTGCTTAGTTTCTTTTTCAGCTTTATCACTAAAGGCAGGTTGCTCCTACCACAGAAGTGGGTGAGGAGCAGAGAGGGATCAAAGCATTAGTACAGTGGGATAAAGGGCTTTTTTCTTCTAGTTGGACTAAAAGCCTAATTTGTTCTGAAATCTCAGACCTCAAATCCCTCTTTTCTCACTAAGCCTTCCATGAAAGTCAAGGGAAAAAACAAAGGTCACCATATTTTGGGTAAACAAATGGCAGGGGATACTTGTGGCTTAACTTCAGTGAAGCTCTGGAAGACAGTGATAGATTGGGGGTGGGGGTGGGGGTGGGGTTTCAGAGGAAGGAGTATTTGGGAAATGCTGCAGTAGGCTGGGGCCAGAATGGCTCCAGTAGCCCCAAAGGATGATGAGGGCAGTTGTAAATAGCAGAGGAAGAAGGACTCCTGCTCCATCTCTCCAGATTCTATTTTCTCCCATCTTTTCCTTCTCCTTCTGCAATTCTTTTTTTTCAACTTTTTTTTATTTTTATTTTTTTTTTTATTTTTGGGACAGAGAGAGACAGAGCATGAACGGGGGGAGAGGCAGAGAGAGAGGGAGACACAGAATCAGAAACAGGCTCCAGGCTCTGAGCCATCAGCCCAGAGCCCGACGCGGGGCTCGAACTCCCGGACCGCGAGATTGTGACCTGGCTGAAGTCGGACGCTTAACCGACTGCGCCACCCAGGCGCCCCTCCTTCTGCAATTCTTACCAATTAGTAAAACTAATGGATGTTTTCATTTTAATCTCTTGACCACACACAAAACAAGCTTAAGATGAGTAGTCATCAATTAGTAATCACATAACCCATGACAAAGACTTTGACCAAACTTTTAGTCAGGCTCCTCTGAACCCTCTTCTCAAACTAGGCCTCAAACTTTGGATTTCCACGTCTGTCTTTGCATCACCCAATTTAGCAAAACTCTTAAGTCAGTTCCATGAGAATCCCTACCCTCAATATCTGATCAAATCCCTTGTCCCCCACCCCTGGTATTTGAGTACACTGGCCTGCCTTCAGCAAGAACCTTATCAAGTTGGTTTAGACAGAATTCCCTCCCCATGTTTCCTCTTAGTAATTTTCCATCCACTGAAAATACAATTTGGAATTGAGCCTGGTTCTACACTGAGATCTGTTTTCATCTATCACAAGTCTTAATTAAATAAAACCAGTTTATACCACTTTACTATCCAGCTCTGGTTTTGACACCCACCCCCACCTCTAATACCAAATATGGCCAATATTTTTGAAATAGCAGAGTTATCAGGCCCAAATGGGAGACGCCATTGCACTACATTCTAATCACATATTTGCCTCATGCTAGATGCTGTACAACACACAAAAATAGATACAATATTTCCTGGCCACAAAGGATATTTGATGTGAATAATAAAACAAGAGAACTAACTGACCAATATTTATTAAACTGTTTTACATGGCAAATAAAGGAACAACCTTAAGGAGTTTTGGTTCTACCTTGAGGTATATGGTGACAGAATCATGGAAATCGAGGTAGAAAATAGAGTGCTGACACCAATGACTTCCCAGCTCCTAAACCTCACAATGGGAAGGTAGTAGGCAAAAAGCAAGAGGGAGACATTCACAAAGGCAAGAAATCTAACACAAGCTTCAAAGAAAATGCAACAGGACAACCAATGAAATGAAAGGGAAGATTCCTGGGAATCAGCTCTGCCTCAAGTCAGCTGTGTCTCAACAGAAGCAGTGAGTCTAGATAAGCCAAGGGCTGCAAGTATGAACACATTTGTTGGCTCTTAACGGGATGCCTCCTCCTTGGTCTCAAGTCTCATTTCCTCCTGGAAGTTTTCATTTCTAAACTAGAAAACTGACCATGCCACTCCCCTGTTAAATAAGAGCCTTCAGTGCCTAAGAAATAAGACCCTAGCTCCTTGATCTGGCTTATAGGGACCCCACAGATTTAATCTCTGGGACTCCCTCCTCCAGACACAATGCTCTAGCAACACTGTTCCCAGGGTACTCACCAGCTTGTTTCTCACTTCCTTCTCTTTGGTCATGTCAGCACTCTGCCAAGAAAAGCCCTCCTCTCACCTGTACACAACTAACCTAGTTATGAAGATTTGGTTTGTAGGTTTTCCCCAAACCTTCCTCCAGATGACCAGGGGCATATCTCTTTTACTGGACCTATTACATTACAGTGACCAGTTTGTATGACTGGTTTGCTTTCGACAAGGTTAGCGAGGAAAGCGGCTATGTCTTATTCATTTTTAGAATCCTTAGCACCTAGCATACTCGCCCAGTGACAGTTTGTTGGGTGAAACATAACTCCTTAAAGCAGGGAAGAGGCTATTTTGCAGTGGCTCAGTGCATGAGAAAGATTTAAAGGCTGGTTCTCGTATTTACTATCTGGGTGACTTCAAATAAAATTTTCCAATACACTAATGAAAACAAACCTGGTAATACCCATCTGATAGGGCTGTTGGGAAGAGTAAATTACATCAGGCATATGAAGCACTTGGCTCAGCTCTACCAAGGTTAGTTCTCTCATCCCTATTACATGTGTCCCAACTCCCAAATATCACTCCCAACACAGCTCGGGACAGTAAGCAAATCCTGTTTGCCCAAGATATGTTTAATTGTAAGAACAGAGATAGAGGTCAACTCTTCATAAAAAGCAAACTATGGTCCCATCTTAGATGTGCCGCATGTTTCTTTCTCTTACTTCTTTGAGTAGCAGTATTTCTGGATTTCTTCTGCAAGCCACAGGCAGTGCAGGATGCGTTTCTTTTCAGCAGCCAGTTCCTTTTCAGAGAACTGGCCCAAGAGTTTCTGGACAAATATGTTTTGATCTTTCAGGAAAATATTCTTATTGACTCCTACATTTGGCATATTCTCCAGGGACCCAGATTTAAAATGGAAGCTTAAATGTCTGTTTCGTTTTAGACCAGGTCCTTTCTCTTCAATCCATGTGAGCGGACTGCAAAGACAAAAGAATCATAAATGTTAGAGATTACAAGAGAGTGCAGGTGGATGTTTGCTAGCCCGTGAGAACCTGGTAACAGGTCTGCATATTGTACCTATCTTCCCTGAAGCTGCTGCTCAATGTAGTGGCTCAGGTGGCATCTTGACCTCTACCAGCCTCCCAGAGGCCTTGGGTGATTGTTTCCAACTTCAGGGCCAAACAGTCCTTCATTTAATTTTGCCATCAGGCAAGGGAATTCACTCAATGATTTTGTGTGAACATCAGTTTGTTTTTTCTTGTGACTGTCTTATCTGTAACTTTTTTAAAAAGTTTTTATTTTAATTCCAGTTACTTAACAGTGTACGATATATTAGTTTCAGGCATACAATATAGTGATTAAACACTTCCATACATTATCCGGTGTGTGCATACTGACTGTTGGCACTTTACTGTCAACTGAATAGAGTAGGGCTGAGGATGGGACCTTGTCCACACACGTTCTGGGCTTGGACAACACTTAGCTCCAGACATCCCAACCCAAAACACAAGTTTTAAATTCACAGACCCCTCCTCCACTCTTTCTCTCTGCGAGAACTTTCATTTGCAAATATTTGCATTTGTCAACTTGGGCATAGACTACCAACAAAAAGCTTCTTAGGTCTCCCCTTCCACAGGGAGGTGTTTAACCACATCCATATCCCGAGTTTCAGCCTGCATCTGCAAACCCGGTGGAGGTGGTGACTTCTAACTGCTCTCCCCAGGCTCTTAAGGATGAGCAGGCAGGGACCACACTCCTACCAGCTGTCTTTGACAGGAGAGCTGAAATGTGTAACTCTTCTATACATTGACTATCCACATGACATTTCGATTAAAAAAGTATTGTTTATTTTTACAAAGTGTGAAAACTGTTGGTAAGGTGGAAAGAACACAGGCTTGAGAATGAAGCTGCACTAGGGTTATTTGGATGACCTTGGGCTCTAAGACAATGACACCTACGTCACTGGCAGGTGAAGACTGCAACAAGGGAAAGACAAGACCTGATGTGGTTTCTAAGACCTTCCTTTCTTGTGCCCTTCCCATGAAGTTTTGGGGAGAAGGTGTCACAATCTGGGGACAGGAGACAGGCTGCCTAAGTGTGATTCTCACACAACACTTAGTTCTGTGCCTTTAGCAAGTTTCTTAACAGTGCTGAACCTCAGTTTCCCAGGTGATCATAATAATTCCCACTTAGAGAGTTCGCATAAAGATTCTATGAGAAAATCCTTGTTAAAGGGCTAGGCCCGTGCCTGGCACACAGTAAGCACTCAGTAAACAGTCTCTAACACCAGCACTTCCACAACAGGAATTCAAGTAATAATCCCTGTCTGGCTAGTCCTTTTATTGTGACCTCTCAAAATCATGCTTCCCACCACCTCCCCCCCCCCCCCCCCCGCCAGCCTCTTCCCCATTCCCAGTTATGGTTCTGCTCTATTCTACTCTATTGTTTGAAGGTAGCTATAACTTAAAAAATTGTCTCTGGAAACAACTGGCACAGGCTCCTAATGTGCAGTTAACAACCCTAGAAAGACATCTACTTATAGTTGAAAGCTGAAACTCAGGCCTGCAGACTGAGTCAAGTTTTGGGGGAGAGAGAGAAAGAAGCCCACAGATCCCAAGCATTCTTCCCAAGCACAGTCAGAAGCCATAACTGCATTTACAGGATAAGATGGCCTTTCTCTGTCACAGAGGACACTATACTAAGCAGCACGTAAACCAAGCAGGGACTTATTTGCTTTGAAGAGCTACATTTCACCAAGTCGTCTATTCTGGAAGTCATTAAAATGATAAGATGAGGGGCGCCTGGGTGGCGCAGTCGGTTAAGCGTCCGACTTCAGCTAGGTCACGATCTCGCAGTCCGTGAGTTTGAGCCCCGCATCAGGCTCTGGGCTGATGGCTCGGAGCCTGGAGCCTGTTTCTGATTCTGTATCTCCCTCTCTCTCTGCCCCTCCCCCGTTCATGCTCTGTCTCTCTCTGTCCCCAAAAAAATAAATAAACGTTGAAAAAAAAAATTTAAAATGATAAGATGATTCATGTATAAATCAATGATAGCCGATACATAAAAAATTCATATTCAGGTCAGACAGAGTCTAAAAGATAGTAGTTAGATTAGTAAACTAGTAAAACTAAGGTGTTCAATCTATCATTTAAAAATTTTTGATTATGACTCCAATTTTTAAAAATAAATTATTACAAACTCTATCATCAAAAAGTTGGTCTCACTTCTAAAACATTAATCTCCATGGCTAGTTTTGTTTTACTTAACTGAGGTAGGTGACATTATAACTGTATTAGTTTCAGCTCATGGCTAGTTTTAAAAGCACATGGTACACGCTTTAAAACATTCCAGAATTTGATAACAAAGATGAACATTAATGCTGTTTATTCACTGCTTTAACGTTGGATACAAATAAATTTGAGACAGGGGCACCTGGGTGGCTCTATCAGTTGAGCATCTGACTCTTGATTTCAGCTCAGGTCATGATCCCAAAGTTGTGGGATTGAACCCCACATCAGGCTCCAGGCAGAGTATGGAGCCTGCTTGGGATCTTCTCTCTCTCCCTCTGCCCCTCTACCCTGCTCGCGCTCTCTATCCCTCTCTCTCAAATAAAATAAATAATAAAACAAATAATATTTTTTTTAAAAAGGGAATAAAAAGAAATTTGAGATATTCCAAAGGTTCTGATCTACCTAAGAAAATTTTTCATATCCTTCCATAGAACATGGAGTCTTAAAAGTCTGAGGAAATGCCAAACATCAAGGATGTTTCCTCTGTTTCAATTTCCTAATCAGTGGACATGACTAATAAATATACAGCTTCACCTATGCTATTGTGGTGGTGTGACAGTAAAAGTACAATCTGTGAAGTAGAAAGTATTATATGTAATTAACAACTTATTATAATATGTTGTTTGCCATCTGTCCCAACCTCTCATCTGATGCCTGCCCCGCCTTTGCAATAATGAGTTAGTCTCTGCTTCCCTCACATCTTATTTCCTGTCAAGGACTGAGAAGAGCACATTTTCCTCTGAGAAGCATGACCTGACCTCTCGACATTCCCCTTTTCTGTGCTCCAGAAGCACCCTGAGCTATGTTTAGCTCTGGCTACTGGGGACAGCACCTGTCTGTGGGGATGGTCAGACCATAGCTGCAATTCTTACACTTACAAGGTCAGGGTCCGCTAGTGCTATTACTCCAAATGCAGCCCTTGCAGGTTCCGCATTCTTTATCTTCCTTCATCTGTGACCTCTGCCTTTCCCCAGCAAAGAGGAAACTCCTCAAAATGGACAAAGATCAGGCTTCATTCAGGAACCCAAATACTTTTCTCTTTTTGTAAATACCCAATGGTCTGTTTCTTTTACTACCAAGAGCCCCACCAGCTGGAAGCACATTTAGAAACACTCCAAAACACTTGTTATTTTAAATATTTTATAGAGCCCAAGTGCTTTTCAAGGAGAATTATGAATATGCTTTTGTTTTAAAAGACTTGGTATAAAAAATAAAGAATCAGAACACTTTGGGAATAGTATGACAGAATAAGATAAAGCTGAGAAACAGAACCTTAAATTGTAGTCACAATGAGGGATGGATATTTGGACACGTGATAAGCAAGCAGGATAAAATGTCAATGGCAAGATCTAGGTAGTAGTTGTATGGGTGTTCACTGCAAAATTCTTCCAACTTTACCATATGTCTGAAACATTCATAATAAAATGTTGGAAAAAATTCAGGTCTCAGGGGTAAACTGGATTTCTGTTACTTCATCTGATCTTGCTCACTTGTGTGGCTTAGGCAACCTGCTCAAATTCCGTAAGCCTCTATGTACTTGGCAAAGGGGATCATGTTCGTCTTATTTACCTTCCAAGGCTGCTGTGAGGATGAATAAGGCCAACATAAGTGAAATCCCAGCACCTACTGTGTCTACAAAAGCAGACAGTCCTTCTGGAGTTGGGGTTGGGGGTCTAGGCCCTCTGGGCTCTGTCTAGATTCACCTTTGTGAACATATGACAATGTCCTCAAGTTTCCCCCTCACAGATTCTCACAACCTACCGTTTGTTCTCTGTCTCTAAGCACACAGTCATTTTCATATGTTGATCTTCCTTTCGCTCTTCCAAAGTGGCGGATATAAGAGAAAGTTCCCCAAAGAGGGAGACCAGCCAGGTCAGGCGAGAAATGCCACTGAACGCAGGGAAGCCAAACCGCTCTTCTTCCAATGGGCCAGCTGTGGGGAATCACAAATACCATGGGAAGTGGGAAGTTAAGGACTGATAGCTGGAGAGCTGAGGGAGCAAGTGGGCAGGTGTGTGGCTAGGTCCTCAAGACAAAGCAACCTTGCCTTACAGCATGATATGCAAGATGACTACTGATATTTAGGTGCCTGAATGAAAACTTCATAAAAGCACTTCTCTTTTTTCTTGTTTACTTGATTCAATTTTCTTAGGAAAATAAAACATTTTATTGGAAACAGCAGTCCATCTAGCCCATAGGATAATAAAAATATTTCAGGCTTCTACTATGCACATGTGGTTTACATATAGTAAACATACACACACATACATACATACCCTCTTCAGTTAGTGATTTAAAGAAGTCTTATAAAAGAAAAAGGATCAAGGTATTTTAGGCCCCCAAGCCTATATTCCTATAAATACCATATAACTAACAATAGGGTAAATGACAATAGGGTGAAGGCACCATGATAGCTATGAAGAAAACAGCAATACCTATAAACTATGTCAATATAAAAAAAAAACTGATACAGTGTTAAGTGTTTCCTTAGTCTTCATAATCTCCTACACAAAAGTACATTAAAAAAAATATCTGTGTGAGCAATATGTGTGGTTAAGATATTGCTCCCGACTCTCTCCAGCCCCAATTTTAAACATAACCCAAACTTAAAAGGCTATGTAACCTGTTACGTTGTTTATAAACTAATTCCTTACAAATTTGATACTGACTTGAAAAGAATTCATATTATGACTATGTTTTAAAAAAGAGAACAGGGGCGCCTGGGTGGCTCAGTCGGTTGAGCGTCCGACTTCAGCTCACGTCACGATCTCACGGTCCGTGAGTTCGAGCCCCGCGTCGGGCTCTGGGCTGACAGCTCAGAGCCTGGAGCCTGCTTCCGATTCTGTGTCTCCCTCTCTCTGCCCCTCCCCCATTCATGTTCTGTCTCTGTCTCAAAAATAAATAAATGTTATAAAAAAAATTTTTTTAAAAAAATAAAAAAGAGAACAAGCTATAAATAAAAGCAAAAAAATTTATAAGTTTCATAGACAACATGGTTTGAAGTCACTAGGACCTAAATATCAAAGTTACAAAAGAAAGGTTTCTCCCTCTCAGCTGGTTACTGTCTGCTCTTGGGCTTTTTGGAGAGGACAGAGCAGCCATCAAATGTTTGAGCCATGAAGTCAGAGGCCTGAGCTCCAATCTGGCTCTGCCACAAAGCTGTTTTTGACAACTTTGTGAAGCTATTCACCTCTCTGAGCTTCCTTTTCTCTGTGTGTATAATGGGGGTATAAATACTCACTTTATAGGATTATCATATATGAATTAACATGAACTAATTAATACATGTCACATACGTGGCACAGTTCCTTGTACAAGTTCATGGTTATTATTGTTACAACTCTATCATTATTTTAAAAGATGAAGGTGGATTTTAAAAAGAGGTTTCACTGTTATTTTCTGAAAATTCATGAGGAGATAAATGGTTTTACCACTGAGCAATGCCTGACCATGTCAGGGTTTTGCTTCTATAAGGAAAGCCTTCAGGAAAGGTTCCAAATACTCTAGGATATAGCCAGATAAGAAGGCCATCCAAAGAGCAGGAGGCTCCAGGATGCTCATATCCTATTGCTAATGGAGCTCCTCAAATAATGACCAACATAGAGCAAATAATCAAATATAGTATAGACCAAATATTCTGGGGGCTGCCCATGTCCTTGTAACGTGTTGGAGGAAGAAAGGGGCTATAGATATTGTTTACTCTGCAAAGAGAACAAAAATATTCTCCTCTCCAAGAACCTGAGTCCATGTTCAACCTCCTGTGGAAAAATAGTCTCCAATTTGTTAAGATTTAATGAGGAAAATTCTATCTAAAAGGTTGGGACAGAAGCATTTGTAAGCTTAAGATTTCTAACATACTTTTACCTAAGGTCCACCAAGCACTTAAATCTCATTTGAGGAAAGAAAAAAAAAATGGCTATTTTTATTGTTTGTGGAAGCATGGGAAGATTATATTAAATTGGCCTTCAGTCAGACAGTCTTTAGAAAAAATGAATCCAAATTAACATCCTAGAGAACTAGGAAAGAACCTAGTTAGCTTTCTGGCCTCACCAGTTACACATGACCTGTGATCCCACCTCAAACTGACCTGTAAAGAGGAGAGACCCTTTTAGCAGGTCTTTTCCCACCACTTCTTTTTTCAGGAATGCAAACTCCTCCATCAAGAGTTCAACATGCTCCTCATGCAAGACCTTTCCTGTCATGACAAAAATGGGAGTAAAAAAGGCAGTCATCATCAGTCATGTATAGATGTGCATCCCAGAGTCTAGGTCTGTCTTCTACCAGCACAGAAGGACACAGCGACTGCAGAACCACCTGGGGTACCACTATACCCTTACACACCCCACCTGGAGGTGATGTCAGTTCTCAACTTACAACAGAAATGAAAGTCTAAGAAAGCAACATGATATCTACCTGCCCCAAAGGCAAGATGAGATCTGGGAAGTATCTGAGCTGAGTGCTAACTTCTCTTCTAGCCAGAATGGGGCAGTGCAGCATAAAAATCTAAGAAACAAGGAGAAGAAAAGGAATTTTGAGGACTAAAGAGAAGCTAAAATTAGACTCTTTATTTCAAAAACTGGAAGAACCAAGTGACTTTTTCAAATTACCCAGGTTGGAGGGTGGATAATTAATATTCGTAACTAAAATTTTGGATTATAAAAGAAAGCTGTTAAAATTTTTTGCTCTGGTGGCTTTTTCTTATCTAGGTTAGAAGATTCATAAAATACCAGAACTGGTTCCCCTTCTTCAATAGTTCTTTATTTTCAACTAATCCCACATGACTTTTTTTTTTTTTTTAATATATATTCCTTCCAGGGGCGCCTGGGTGGCGCAGTCGGTTAGGCGTCCGACTTCAGCCAGGTCACGATCTCGCGGTCCGTGAGTTCGAGCCCCGCGTCAGGCTCTGGGCTGATGGCTCGGAGCCTGGAGCCTGTTTCTGATTCTGTGTCTCCCTCTCTCTCTGCCCCTCCCCCGTTCATGCTCTGTCTCTCTCTGTCCCAAAAATAAATAAACGTTGAAAAAAAAAATATATATATATATATATTCCTTCCATATTACCAACCTCTCTAGGTACACAAAACAAAACAAAACTCAGGAAAAACTTAAAGTACAAGAAAGCTCTTTTGTTCAAATATGTTTTGTTCAGTATTTCCCTTTTATTTTTATTTATTTATTTTTATATCTCTCTGGCTTATTTACTACTTGTTACAAGTTTGTGCCCTTAAACATTATGAATCTTACCCCTCACACATCCTATTCCCTGGTGGTAATTACCATTTCACTGGCTATTTTTTTTTATAGGTTTGACTTTCTAGATTCCACAAATAGTGATAATCATATAGTACTTGTCTTTCTCTGACTTATCGCACTTAGCATAATGTGCTCAAGGTTTATCTGTGTTGTTGCAAATGGCAGAATAACCTCCTTTCCCACTGCTGAATAATATTCCAGTTTATATATGTATCACACCTTTTTTTTTTTTTAACATTCATCTGTTGATGGGTATTTGGGTTGCTTCCATGTCTTGGTTATTGTGAATAATGCTACAATGAACATGGGTGTGCAGTTATCCCTTCAATGCACTGATTTCAATTCCTTCAGATATATACCCAGGAGTAGGTTTCTGGATCATCGATCATCTGACAGTTCTGTTTTTAATTTTTTGAAGACCCATCATACTGTTTTCCATTTTGGATATGCCAGTTTACATTCCAACCAAGAGTACATCAGAGTTCCTTTTTCCCCACATCCTTATCAACATTTGTTACCTCATTGTTTGAAAATAGCTACCATAATAGGTGTGAGGTGATATCTCATTGTGGTTTTGGTATGCCTGATGATTAGTGACCGTGAACTCCTCTTCATACATCTGTTGACATACCTGTTTGTATATCTTCTTTGGAAATGTGTCTCTTAAATTCCTCTGCCAATTTTCTAATTGGATTGTTTGCTTTTCCCCTATTAGCTGTGTGAGTTCTTTATATTTTAGATATTAACCCCTTATGACATATATAGTTTGCAAATATTTTTTCCCATTCTATAGGTTGCCATTTCAGTTTACTGAATATTTCCTTTACTGTGTAGAAGCTCTTTAGTTTGATGTGTTTATGTTTATTTTAGCTTTCTTTGCCTGTGAAGTTGGTGTCTTATCCAAGCTAACACTGCTAAAAACAAAGTCAAGGATTTTCCCCCTATGTTTTCTTTTAGGAGTTTTACAGTATCAGATAAGTCTCTTTTTCTTATGATTTCATATGTCTCTGATACATTTCAAGACAATTTCTGTGACTGATGTAAGACAGGAGTCCAGTTTCATTCTTTTACATGTGCATATCCAGTTTTCCTAACACCACTGATTGAAGAGACTACCATTTTCCCACTGTATGTTCTTGGTGCCCTTGCCAAATATTAGTTAACCACGTATGCATGGGTTTATGTTTGAGCTCTCTATACTGTTCCACTGGTCTATGTGCCTGATTTTATGCCAGTGCCACACTGTTTTGATTCCTATACCTTTATATCATAAATTGTAATTTAGGAAGTGTGATGCTTCCAGATTTATTGTTCATTCTCAAGATTGTTTTTGGTATTGAGGGTCTCTTATGGTTTCACACAAATTTCAAAATGGTTTTACTATTTCTGTAAAAATAATGCCATTGGAATTTTGCTAGGGATTGCACTGGATCTATAGATTGCTTTACAAAGTATGAACTTTAAAAATATCTATCCTTCCAATCCAAGAACATGAGGTACCTTTCCAATTAGTTGTGTCTTCTTCAATCTGTTTTTAAAAATTTTTTATTTAAATTTCAGTTAGTTAACATACAGTGTATTGTTAGTTTCATTATACTGTATGTTTCAGGTGTACAATTTAGTAATTCAACACTTAACATATAACACATGGTGCTCAATTACAAGTACACTCCTTAATCCTCAATACCTATTTAACCCATTCCCACCCCACCCCCACTTCTCCTCTGGTAACCATGTGTTTGTTCTCTATAGCTAAAAGTGTGTGTTTGGTTTACCTCTCTTTCTCTTTTTTTCCCCTATGATCATTCGTTTTGTTTCTTAAATTCCACATATGAATGGAATTATATGGTATTTGTCTTTTTCTGACTGACTTATTTCACTTAGCATAAACCTCTCTAGCTCCATCCACGTCCTTTTTTGCAAGATTTATCTTTTTTATGGCTGAGTAATATTCCATTGTATATAAATATACCACATTTTCTTTATCCATTCATCAGTCAAAGAACCTTTGGGTCATTTCCATAATTTGGGTATTGTAGATGCTGCTGCTATAAACATTCGGGGTACATGTATCCCTTTGAATTCGTATTTTTGTATTCTTGGGGTAAATATCTATTAGTGCAATTGCTGGATCTTCATTAATCCCTTTCATCAATGTCTTACAGTTTTCAGTGTACATGTCTTTCACCTCCTTGGTTAAATTTATTCCTAAGTATTTTATTGTTTTTAATGGTACTACAAATGGGATTGCTTTCTTATTTCACTTTCAGATAATTTGTTAGTATATAGAAACACAAATGATTTCTGCACGCTAATTTTGTATCTGCAACTTTACTTGCTTATTAGTTCGAACAGTTTTTTGGTGGAGTCTTTAGGGTATTCTGCATATAAGAGCATGTCATCTGCAGAGACAATTTTACTTTTTCTTTCTGATTTGGATGCCTTTTATTTCTCTTTCTTGCCTACTTGCTCTATGACTTCCAGTACTACATTAAACAGAACACAGTGGTAAGAGTGGGCATCCTTGTCTTGTTCCTGATCTTGGAGGAAAAGCTTTCAGTGCTTCACCACGAAGTATGAGGTTAGCTGTAGGCTTTTCAATATTTTATTATACTGAGAAACATCCCATCTAAACCTAATTTGTTCAGATTTTTTTTTATCATAAAAGAATTGCCAAATACTTTTTCTGCACCTATGGAGATGATGATATATTTATCCTTCATTATGTTAATGATTTACATACCCTGAATGATGCTTGCATCCCAGGGAGGAACATCATTAAATCCTCGTGTATGATCCTGTTAATGTGTTCTAGAATTTGGCACTAGTATTTTGGTGAAGATTCTGCATCTATGTCCATTATGGATATTGACCTGTAATTTTCTTTTCTCTTAATGTTCTTGTCTTGGATCATGGTATTTTGGTAATGCTGGCCTTGTAAAATGAGTTCGAAAGTGTTCTTTCCTCTTCAATTTTCTGTAAGAGTTTGAGAAGGATTGGTAACAATTCTTTACATGTTTGGTAGAATTCACCTGTGAAGCCATCTCATCCTGGACATTTATATGTTGGGATTTATTATTATTTATTATTGTCATCATCATCATCTAATCCCTTCCTCATTGTTGGTCTGTTCCATTTTTCTATTCATGATTAAATCTTGGTAAATTACATTTCTATGCATCTATCCATTTCTTCTAAGTTATCTAATTTTTTGGCATAAAATTGTTCATAGTAGTCTCTTATGATCCTTTGTATTTCTGCGGTATCAGTTATATTACTCCCTCACTTATTCCAGTCATCTTTTTTTTTTCCTGGTAAGTGCAGCTAAAGGTTTGTCAATTTTGTATTTCTATTCAAAAAACCAACTCAGTTTCATTTATCTTTTCCATCATCTTTCTAGTCTCTATTTCATTTATTTCTGCTCTAATCTTTATTATTTTCTTCTGCTTTGTTCATTTTCTACTTCCTTGAAATGTAAAATTAGGTTGTTTGAGATCTTTCTCTTTTCTTAATGTAAGTATTTACTGCTATAAATCTTCCTCTTAGAAATGTTTTTGCTAGATGCAATAATTTTTGGTATGTTTGTTTCCATTTTCATTCATCTCAAGATTTTTTTTTAAATTTCCCTTTCGATTTCTTCTTTTGACCCATTGTTTTTTTCAGAAGTGTGCAGTTTACATATTTATGAATTTTCCAGCTTTCCTATTATTCACTTTTATACCATATCATGTGGTCAAATACTTGATAAGATTTCACTCTTATTAAATTTGTTAAGAGTTGTTTGTGGCCTAACATATGATCTATCCTGAAGAATGTTCCACGTTCCATTCTTGAGAAGAATGTATATTCTGTTGTTGGTGGTTGAAATGCTCTGTATTCTGTACATGTCTATTGGGTCCATTTGGTCTAAGTGTAATTCAAATCCATTATTTCCATATTATATTTCTATGTGGATGATTTATCCATTGTTGAAAGCAGGGTATTGAAATCCTCTATTATTGCATTGCTATCTCCTTTTGTCTTCAGATCTATAAACTATTTAATGTATCTAGGTGTTCCAATACTGGATATCTATCTATCTATCTATCTATCTATCTATCTATCTATCTATATCTATATCTATATCTATATTTCTTAATGTTTGTTTATTTTTGAGACAGAGAAAGACACAGCATGAGCTGGGGAGGGGCAGAGAGAGAGGGAGACACAGAGTACAAAGCAGGCTCCAGGCTCTGAGCTGTGAGCACAGAGCCTGACACAGGGGTCAAACTCATCAAGTGCAAGATCATGACCTGACCCGATGTCTGAAGCTCAACCAACTGAGCCACCCAGGTGCCCCTATTGGATGCCTAAAAATTTACTATTGTTACAACCTCTCAGTGAATTGATCCCTTTATCTTCTTTATCTCTTGCTGCAGCTTTTCACTTAAAGTCTATTTTGTCTAATATCAGTATAGCTACTCCAGCTTCTTTTGGTTTCTATTTGCATAGAATATTTTTCCATCCTTTTAGTTTTGGTCTATGAGTGTTCTTATAGGCACCATATACTTGGATTTTTTTTTTTTTTTTTTTGTAACTCATTGAGCCACCCTATGTCTTTTAGTGGAGAATGTAAGTCATTTACATCATTGACAGGTAACACTTTTGTCTTTTAACCTATGTGCTAGAGTTCACTATTGCAATATTCAGAAAATTAACTATATATTTACCTTTAACAGTGAATTTTATACTTCCATATATTTTCATGTTACTAATTCACATCCTTTCAGCTTGAAGAACTCCCTTTAGCATTTCTTATAAGGCAGATCTAATGATGATAAATTACCCCAGCTTTTATTTGCTTGGGAAAGACGTTATCTCTCCTTCATTTCTAAAGTTTGTGATTGACAGTTCTGAAGTATTCTTGGTTGATTGTGTTTTTCTTTGAGCACATGGAAGGCCTGTTGGGCCTTCTGCTGAGAAGTCTGCTGACAGCTGTATCAGGATTCCCTTGTATGTGGTGAGTCTTTTTTCTCTTGCTGCTTTTAGAATTCTTTGATTTTTTTGAGAGCTTGACTACAATGTGATCTCTTTGGATTAAATCATTTTGGGGACACTTGAGCTTCATGTTCCTGGATGACTGCATCTCTCCCTAGTTTTGGAAAGTTTTTAGCCATTATTTCTTCAAATAAGTTTTCCCTGTCTTTTGCTCTCCTTTCTCCTTCTGGGACTCCCATAATGTGAATATTGTTTCAATTGACGTTGTCCCATAATTCACATACACTTTCTTTGCTCTTTTTCAATTTAATTTCTTTTTTCCCACTGATTGGATAATATCAAGAGACCTGTCTTCACATTCATAGATTCTTTCTTCTACCTGATTGGGCCTGTTGTTGAAGCTCTCTACTGAATTTTTCATTTCATTCACTTATATGCTTAAGCTCCAAAATGTATTCGTCTTATGATTTCTCATTTTGTTCATACATTGTTTTCCTGAGTTTGTTTATTGTTCTCTTGAATCATGCTGAGCTTCCTTCAAATAATTATTTAGAATTTTCACGTAACTTGTGGATTTCCCCTTCTTTTGTGTCAGTTATTAGAAAATTATTGTGTTCCTGATAATGTCATGCTTGTTTTTTTTCCTATTTCTGATGGCTTTTGCATTGATGTCTGTGTATTTGAAGCAGTCACCTCAATATTTTTCAGCAATGTTTTGCGGTTTGTCATATATAGTTTTTATTATCATGAGGTAGTTTCCTTCTATTTATTGTTAGTTTGTTGAATGCTTTTATCATTAAAGGGTGTTGAATTTGGTCAAATGCATTTTTCTGCAACAATTGAGATGATCATGTGGGTTTTGTCCTTCATTCTTTTAATGTGGTGTATCACATTCTTTGTTTTCATATGTTGACCCAATTCTTGCATCCCAGGAATAAATCCCACTTGGTCCTGCTGAATCTAGGCTGCTAACATTCTGATGAGAATTTCTGCATCTGCAGAAACCAGATATATGGTCTTTACTTTTCTTGTAGTTAACTTTGTCTGGCTTTGGTATCAGGCAATGCTGGCCTCATATAAGTCTGGAAGTGTTCTTTCCTCTTTAATTTTTTGGAAAGTTTTGAGTAGAATTGTTGTTACTTCTATAAATGTTTGGTAGTATTTTCCAGTGAAGCCATCTGATCCTGGGCTTTTCTAGTTAGGAAGTTACTGTTTCAGTCTTCTTACTAGTTATAGGTATGTACAGAATTTATGATTCAGTTGGTATTTTGTCTGTTTTTAGGAACTTATCCACTTACTCTATGTTATCCAGTTGTTGGAGTATACTTGTTCATAGTAGTCTCCTGTAATACATTTATTTCTGTAGCATGTCATAATGTCTCCTTTACACTTCTGAGTTTGTTTATTTGAATCTTTTTTTCCTAGTTAATCTAGCTAAGAGTTTGTCAATTTTTTAAATCTTTTCAAAAGATTTTAGTTTCTTTGAAATTATTTATTTATTTATTTATTTATTTATTTATTACTATTCTAATCTTTATTGTTTTCCTTTTTTTCTGCTAACTTTTGATTTAGTGCAGTCTTCTAGTTCCTTGAGGTGTAAAGTTAGGTTGTTGACTTGAGATCTTCCTTCTTGTTTAATGTGTTTACCACCATAAATGTCCTTCTTTGTACTGTTTTTACTATATCCCATATATTTTGGTATGCTGCATTTTCACTTTCATTTTCTCAAGATATTTCTAATCACTCTTGTGATTTTTCCCTTCACCCATTGGCTAACTAACAGTATACTGTTTAATTTTCATGTATTTGTGGATTTTCCAGTTTTTCTTCTGCTGTTGATTTCTAGTTTCATTCCATTGTGTTCTGAAAAGATGCTTAGCATGATTTCAATCTTTTTAAATTTGTTAAGACTTATTGTGGCCTACATATAGTCTATCCTGGAGAACAATCTATGTGTGCTTGAGAAGAATGTGTATTCTGCTATTATTGGATGAAGTATTCTCTATATGTCTGTTCAATTGGTGTTGTCCAAGTCCTCTGTTTCATATATTGACCTTCTGGCTGGTTTTCCTATCCATTACTCAAAGTGGAGTACTGAAGTCTCCTACTATTATTGTGTCCCTTCAACAATGTTTGCTTCATACATTTGGGAGCTCTAATGTTAGGTGAACTGACCCTTTTATCATTATATAATGTCCTTCTTCATCTCTTATGACACTTTTTGATTTAAAGCCTATTTTGTTTGATAAATTTATGTCTTCTTGCTCTTTTGCTTACTATTTACATGGAATATCTTTTTCCATCCTTTTAGTGCATATGTGTCTTTAGATATGAAGTCTCTTGTAGACAGTATACAGTTGGACGTTGTTTTTGTTTTGTTTTAATCCACTGAGCCAATCTAAGTCTTTTGATTAAGGAGTTTAACCATTTACATTTGAAGTAATCATTGACAGAAAAAAAAAACTTCTGCCATTTTGTTAACTGTTGTCTATAAATTCTTGCAGTATTTTGTCCTTCTTTTCCTCTCTTACTGCCTTCTTTTGTGTTTTGTTGATCTTTTTTTTTTTTTTTTTGGTGACATGTTTTGATTCCTTTCTCATTTCCTTTTGCACATCTCATGTGGTTACTGTGGGAATTAAATAAAGCTTCTAATTATAGTAATCTAACTTAAACTAATAAAAACTTCAACTGCATACAAAAACTTTATTCCTTTACATTTCCAACCTCCCACTTTATTTTACTCATATCACAAATTATATCTATTTATATTGTATATCCATTAACATAGATTTATAGTTATTTCTTATGCTCTGTCTTTCCAATTTCATACTAGAATTAAAAATGATTGGGGTGCCTGGGTAGCTGAGTCAGTTAAATGTCCAACTTCGGCCCAGGTCATAATCTCATGGTCCAGGAGTTTGAGCCGCACACAGGCTCTGTGCTGACTGCTCACAGTCTGGAACCTGCTTCGGATTCTGTGTCTCCCTCTCTCTCTGCCCCTCCCCTGCTCATGCTCTTGCTCTCTCAAAAATAAACATTAAAAAAATTGTTTGATGATTTATGAACCAACAAAATACTACAGGATTCTATATTTCTTTTTATGTTTCCCTTTACCAGAGTACTTTTTATTTTCATATGATTAATTGCTGTTTAAAATCCTTTTGCTTAAGTTTAAATGACTCCCTTTAGCATTTTTTGTAGAATAAGTCTAGTAGTGATTAATTCCCTCAGTTGCTGTTTTTCCAGGAAAGTCTTAATTTCACCTTCATTTCTGAAGAACAGTCTTGATGAATATAGTATTCTTGGTTGGCAGTTGTATTTCTTTCAACAAATTGAATATATCATCCAACTCCCTCTGGCCTACAAGGTTGCTGAGAATTCTGCTGATAAGCTTATTAAGAGCTCCTTGAGAAGTCACTTTTCTCTTGCCTTTTTCAAGATTCTGCCTTTATGGTCTTTACAGTGTGATTATGTGTCTTGGTGTGGATCTCTGGAATTACTCTAGTTGGAGTTCATTAAGTGTCTTCAATTTGTATTCCATTTCCTTCCTCAAATTTGGGAAGTGTTCAGCCATGATTATTCCAAATAAGCTCACTGCTCCCTTCTGGGACTTGTATAATACATATATTGATCTGTTTGATGGTGTACCATAAATCCCTTAAGCTTTCTTCACTTTACTTCATTCTTTTTCTTTTTGCCCCTTTGACTCAAATTTCAAATGACCCATCTTCAAATGTACCAATTCTTTCACTTGATCAAGTTTGCTGTTGAACCCTTGCACATTTTTCTATTCACTCATTTTATTCTTCATCTCTAGAATTTTTTTGTTTTTTATAGTTTACAGCTCTTTGTTGATATATTCATTTTGTTCATGCACTGTTTTCCTGATTTTATTCACTTGTCTGTGTCCTCTTTTAGCTATCTTTTAGAGTTACTTTGAATTCTTTATCAGATAATTCATAGGTCTCTATTTCTTTAGGATTAGTTTTTGGAGATTAATTTTGTTCCTTTAAGAGGCCAATTTTTCCTTGTTTTTTTTTTTTTTAATTTTTTTTTCAACGTTTATTTATTTTTTGGGACAGAGAGAGACAGCATGAACGGGGGAGGGGCAGAGAGAGAGGGAGACACAGAATCGGAAACAGGCTCCAGGCTCTGAGCCATCAGCCCAGAGCCTGATGCGGGACTCGAACTCACGGAATGCGAGATCGTGACCTGGCTGAAGTCGGACGCTTAACCGACTGCGCCACCCAGGCGCCCTCCTTGTTTCTTTTTACGCCTTGTGATCATTTGTTGAGATCTGAATATTTGGAAAAACAGCCACTTCTCCCAGTCTTTACAGACTGACTTTTTATAAGGAAAGACCTTCTCCAGACAGGCTAACAATTCTCAAATCTTTCCTGGGGATGTATCTTCTCTGGGATTATGTGTATAATTTCCAAGTGAAAGAGGTTTGCCCCTGTTCTCAAAAACCTAATATCTTGCTCACCCTGGTTTCTTTATGCAGTACTGCAGTCTCTCTGTTGCTATAACAAATCATAGAGTTTGCCTTGTTCTTGGCAGCCTCTAATCTCGCATCTAAAGTACACTACTGCTTCCTTCAGCACCCCAAGTCAAGAGAGATAGAAACCAGTCTCTCAAGCAGCCCTTGCAAAACCAGAACACTAGATGCAGGTTCCACTCTTCTTTTTTCCCCCAAGGGAGAAGCTAAGACTTGGGAGTTTTGTCCTGATCACACCCTGTTGTGCCAGGGTGAAGCCGAGCAAATGCAATGAACCTTCTTACCGGCTTCAATGCAGCTCTTCTTGGCTTTGTGTATGCCTGGGTGACTACAACCACTTAAATTGTTTCTGGAATTCTCACAAAGGCAATATGGTCTATATATTGCTCTTAAGTCAGTGTCTCCACGGCAGAATGAGGTCCTAGTGCTTCCTATTCCACCATCTTGCTGACATTACTCCCAAATTATCCTTAACTTTTGCCATACAAAATGATATTGCATTTAGGTATTCCAAGTTGAATAAAAGTATTACTTCCCTGGGCTACAATGTAAATGTTATAGTTACATTTTCAACTCATTTTCAGCAGATTAATGTTACCTAGTTGTGAACATATGGCAATGTGGGCTCCTCAAAAGCAAGGGTCATCTTTTTATTATCTCTATTGTTAATAAGTACGGTATCTCATACATAATAACTATTGTGTAAAAACTGCTTAATGAACGCTCTGAGTTATAAATACTTGCCTAGAGAAAAAAATGTCAGTTTCATTGCTAAGAACCTTTTTCTTTTTAAAAGCCATTAATGATCTAAACATATCCACCCAGATTGTGCTTGCTAATGGAGATAATACCAAGGCTCTAATATAACACTTATCCTTAGTTTTTAAAAAACTAAGCTTGGGGCGCCTGGGTGGCGCAGTCGGTTAAGCGTCCGACTTCAGCCAGGTCACGATCTCGCGGTCCGTGAGTTCGAGCCCCGCGTCAGGCTCTGGGCTGATGGCTCAGAGCCTGGAGCCTGTTTCCGATTCTGTGTCTCCCTCTCTCTCTGCCCCTCCCCCGTTCATGCTCTGTCTCTCTCTGTCCCAAAAATAAATAAACGTTGAAAAAAAAAAATTTTAAAAAACTAAGCTTATTATTTTTAATTAACTAAAGTCCATATTTTGTTCAGATTTCCTTAAAATTTTTTTTTTTTAACATTTATTTATTTTTGAGACAGAGAGAGACAGAGCACGAACAGGGGAGGGGCAGAGAGAGAGGGAGACACAGAATCGGAAACAGGCTCCAGGCTCTGAGCCATCAGCCCAGAGCCCGATGCGGGGCTCGAACTCACGGACCGCGAGATCGTGACCTGAGCTGAAGTCGGACGCTTAACCGACTGCGCCACCCAGGTGCCCCCAGATTTCCTTAGTTTACACCTAATGTGCTTTTTCTGTTTCCAGATACCACATCACATTTAGTTATCATATCTCCTTAGGCTCCTCTTGGGTTAGAAAGTTTCTTAAACTTCCTTTGTTTTTTAATGACTTTGACAGTTCTGAAGAGTATTGGCCAGGAATTTTGTAGAATGCCCCTCAACTGGGATTTTTCTGATGTTATTCTCATGATCACACTGGGGTTATGGTTAGGGGAGGAAAACTACAGAGGTAATGAACCATTCTCATCATATCATATCAAGAATACGTCCTATTATCATAACTTACCACTGTTGATGTTACTTTTGATCAACTAGCTAAGGTAGTGTTTGGTTTCTCTAGTGTAAAGTGTACTCTTTTCCCCTCCTTTCTATATTTACACTTTGGAAGGAAGTCACTATGTGCAGGATATTACCTTTCTGAGAAAATTTAGCCTGTTATTTTGTAGCATGTACCACATTCTAGTTTGCTTGATTTTTTACAGTGCCATTTAATTTGCTCCTTTATCCTTGCATGTCCTGTAAGTCTCAATTATATGATTGACACTGTGTACATCACATCAGATGGTATGTATCATCAGACTGACCCATATCAGCAATCATTCGGTTAGGATGAAAACAACAGAGCTCTTCATTGCAAAGGCACATTTTTTTTTTCTTTCCTTTGCAGTTAGCAAGAAATCTATGGTGTATGCTTTGGTGTCTTGTTCTTTGTCCATGGATATCTGTGCTATAAGAAAATAATATACAAAGGTGATGGCCTCAAAGCTCCTCTTACTCACAGCAGTAATTCTCTATCTCCTCATTCAAACACCTCCTGAAGGTCTACTTAGTTCTAGGCACTGCTTAGCTGCTGTGGCGATGGGCTCTGTCCTTCAGCAGCACATCCCAGTGCTACAGAGTGCTACAAGAGTTTCAATAAAGTCTGACCAGTCTACACTGGTGATAAGCACAAGGTGCTTTCTTTGGTGATTTTCATGCAATTGTTCATGATACTTTGCTCATATATTAAAGCTTTTCAATAGCAAATGTTGAAACAAAGAGTTTTTAATTTAAACTTCATGTAACTAGGTCCCTTAATCATTAAACATTATAGTTAATTCTTGTTGCCTCCATAGAGGGACTTGTGCAGGTAATGTAAAAACAAAAATCTCTGGAAGGCAGTATGGCTTAGAGGAATGAATGTAGACTTCAGAGCTGGAAAGGACTGAATTCAAATCTCTATCTTCAATATAGTCCTGTTACTAGCTTTGTGATCTGGCACAAATTACTTAACTTCTCTGAGCCATGGATTCCTATACATAAGCTCCTATACATAAGAGAAAATACCTACCTCCAAGGGTTTCTAGAATTAAACAAAATAATATATGAAGCACATAGTAGAGTTCCCAAGTTCCTAACATGTAGGAGATATTTGATAAATAATCCTCTTGAGAAACAACACAAACTACAAAAGTATGCACATAATTGCAAATGACATATCAGATAAAGGGTTAGTATCCAAAATCTGTAAGAACTTATCAAACTCAACACCCAAAAAGTGAATAATCCAGTGAAGAAATGGGCAAAAGACATGAATAGACACTTCTCCAAAGAAGACATCCAGATGGCTAAGAGACACATGAAAAGATGCTCAACATCACTCATCATCAGGGAAATACAAATCAAAACCACAATGAGATACCACCTCACGCCTGTCAGAATGGCTAAAATTAACAACTCAGGCAACAACAGAGTTGGCAAGGATGCAGAGAAAAGAGGATCTCTTTTGTACTGCTGGTGGGAATGCAAACTGGTGCAGCCACTCTGGAAAACAGTATGGAGGTTCCTCAAAAAATTAAAAATAGAAGTACCCTACACTCAGCAATTGCACTACTAGGTATTTATCCCAGGGATACAGGTGTACTATTTCGAAGGGACACATGCACCCCAATGTTTATAGCAGCACTAGCAAAAAGAATGAAATCTTGCCATTTGCAAGTACACAGATGGAACTGGAAGGTATTATGCTAAACGAAATTAGTCAGAGAAAGACAAATATCATATGACTTCACTCATATGAGGACTTTACGATACAAAACAGATGAACATAAGGAAAGGGAAGCAAAAAGAATATAAAAACAGGGAGGGGGACAAAACATAAGAGACTCTTAAATATAGAGAATAAACAGAGGGTTGCTGGAGGGGTTGTGGGAGGGGGGATGGGCTAAATGGGTAAGGGGCATTAAGGAGTCTACTCCTGAAATCACTGTTGCACTATATGCTAACTTAGATGTAAATTAAACAATAAATTAATTAAAAAACGGAAAAAATAGGGACACCTGGGTAGCTCAGTTGGTTAAGCATCTGACTTCGGCTCAGATCATGATCTCACTGCTCACGGGTTCAAGCCCCACCTCAGGCTCTGTGCTGACAGCTTGGAGCCTGGAGCCTGCTTCGAATTCTATGTCCCCCTCTCTCTCTGCCTCTCCCAAAATCACACTCTGTCTCTTTCTCTCTCTCTCTCAAAAATAAATAAGCATTAAAAAAATTTTTTTTGAATAAAAAATTTAAAAAAGTATGCATATAAGACTTGGGCATGCATTACTCTGACTTGGGCATTTTTCTACTAGCAATGTTTCATATGAATAACACCAAAATAATATCATGGCACTGGCACAGGGCAAAGCTAATTCATGCTTGTCATTAGAGTACAAGACTCTGTTAAGTCTCTAACAAAAATGTGCAAATTCCCACGCATCCCTCTGCCCTGCTGGCCCTCCACACGTGCTCCTTATGCGTGCCTACAATTGTGGGGATGAGTAGGGGGTTGGGAGCCCACAGGACCAGTAACATATCTGACATAGGGTTAAGTTTTAAAGGCATAAAGATGGCACCAAAGACATCTTACAGGCAGAAACTCTAAACGAGAGTCTGTGCTCCAGACAGAACATACGTCACCTTTCTGCTCAGCCAGCTTCCACAGGTCCTGAGCTGCTTCCCAAGACAGTGTCATTGGATATTCCACAAGGACATGCTTACCAGCATTAAGGAACTGCCTTTGGAAAAAAGAGAGAGAAAATATATTCAAGTAAGCTTCATTAAATGCCCTGCATAACAGAGAATGGAATGTTATAAATACACATAAATCTCCAAGTTATGTAGGACTACAGATGAGAATCAGTGAGAAATGGGGCCAGAGGATAAGGAGGATGAATTGTACTTCCTATTATTTTCTAATGTGCTAGAGGAGAATGACTTTCCAGTTATGTGTTAATTTGAACATGCATCCATTCAACTACTCATGTATTCAACTAGGCACTATTTATCAGCTACTCTGGAGGAGAAATAAAAGACATTAATATGAAAATTGTCTATTACCACATGACAGCTATAAATAAAGACTACCAAACCCATGAACCCATGACAGCAGCTCTGCCTGAGGCAGTTTGAGATTTCAGTAACTACATCTGAATTGGGTCTTGAAATAGGAGGCATTTTCCAGGTGCAACATGCAAGATGAGGGAATTTCACTTTGGGCAGCATATGCAGAGGCGTGGATATTTATGGGAAATTTGTCCATCTGGATAATAGTATGAATTTCGGCATATGGCAGGGAAGTGGACTCAGGGACGAGAGGGAAACAAAATCATGAAAGCAGCTGAGAGTCTGACTGTGAAGAACCCAGAATGCTACGCTCAGAAGTTTGGATTTTATTTTTTAGATACTCTTAAGGTACAAACATTTATAAGATGAAAATTACACAATTACCTTTTTAAGAAATACATTCTGGTGCCAAAGTGGGTTAAAGGGAACCAAGGAAAGGTGTTTCTTTCCACACTAGAGTTGGAGTGACAAGGAGGGAGTAGCTTACTCCTGGGGAATAGCACGGTGGCAGCTTCAATTTAATGTAAGGACCTAAGAGGGCAGTGAGATTCAGGGAGGCGACTGGTACTGCCTCGTTAGCCGCCAGATCCTGTGGGGCTCCTCCTTCCAGGGTCAGTACCACCCAACGCTTGAAGGGCGCTAAGCTTCGCATTTGAAGCTGGGGCAGAGGAACATGTCACCTCCCTTGCTCTATGATATCGATGCCACCACTACTTCTTTCCTCACCTCTTGGAAAAATATTTCATATTAAAGGAACTCTTGGAGATATTTATCAATATTAAAAGCACAAGAAAGGATTACAACAATCTGCCAAGGCACAGAATAGATGCTGGCTCCACATCCTACCATGAGAAGAAACCAACACTATTCAAACTACTGTCAGTTTTTTACAAAGAAAACTCTTTAATTCTTTGTTTCTATTGTTTTAAATTACAGTGTACTAAATAAATTTTAGTTTTACATAATTTTCATTTTCTTATATTTTTATAACGAATAGTAAGTTTTTAGAGTTTTTAGGATTTTGACAATTTTTTTTTTAATTTTTTTTTTTTTTCTCAACGTTTATTTTTATTTTTGGGACAGAGAGAGACAGAGCATGAACGGGGGAGGGGCAGAGAGAGAGGGAGACACAGAATCGGAAACAGGCTCCAGGCTCTGAGCTATCAGCCCAGAGCCCGACGCGGGGCTCGAACTCACGGAATGCGAGATCGTGACCTGGCTGAAGTCGGACGCTTAACCGACTGTGCCACCCAGGCGCCCCGGATTTTGACAATTTTTAAAGGTAATGGCCCCACTGTAATTTTTCCCTTTTTAAAATTTTTCTTTTTTTTTTTTTAACATTTATTCATCTTCAAGAGACAGAGACAGAGTGCGAGTAGGGAAGGGGCAGAGAGAGAGGGAAACACAGAATCCGAAGCAGGCTCCAGGCTCTGAGCTGTCAGCGCAGAGCCTGACGTGGGGCTCGAGCCCACCAACCATGAGATCATGACCTGAGCTGAAGTTGGACGCTTAACCAACTGAGCCACCCAGGTGCCCCTTTTCCCTTTGATTATTAAAACTTCTTTGCAAGATTTCAGCTTTCCCAGTCATTTTTATACTCCTGCACTACTGTGCAAGGCAAGGAATACCTACATTGAAAACCCACCTGATATAGTCCTCATGGCTGGAGCTCTCACTGCAGATATAAGCAACCTCTACCTCTGGGCTGGAAAGAGCATTTTCCAAAGAAATCTGCTGGACTTCATCAATGTTCCCGAGCTCTCGTCTAGTTAAGAATAACAGAAATGCAACTCAAAAGTACACAGAATATCAAATAAATAAATGAGCACATGTATACATACATATATATATATGTTGTATTTATATTTATATTTATATTTATATTTATATTTATATTTATATTTATATTTATCCTTCTCTTCTCCTCCCAACGATGTCCTGATAATTAGCTTTTGGATATAAAGAAATTAATTTCCTCTGTCCCATTTCCAGGACAGTTTCCAACATGGAGTGAGAAAAACAGCCTCGGGGTTTAAGTCAAGAGATCTGGCACTGAGTGCCAACACTACTGCTAACAGCCTATATGACATGGCGGTCTTTGAATTATTCCATCTCTAAAATAAAAACAACTGATCTCCTTTTATCTCATGAGAAGTGGTCTCTATGATCACAGCCAGCTCCAAGCATTTGGCCAAACACTGACTATACCAGACTTCATTCACAGTCTAAAAGAGGAAGGAAGGCACACATGCATAAATGTAGCAACATCACAACATTAATACGAGAAATGTTGTGTTGGGGGTATAGGTGGGTAATTCAAGGAAGGCAGGGAACATCCACTTTAAGGTTTCAGAGTAGGCTTCCAGGGGAGATGCTACAACACAGCGGGTAGGTCATGAAGAATGGGGAACAGTGTGAGAATGGCAGGGCTGTAAAGCAGGCCATCTTCCCTCCTGACTTGGGTAGCTTAGGAGTTTCGACTGTATCAGTCACAGCAGCCAGCTAGCAGGGGACTGGGGCTTATGGGACAAAGAGAGGCCCTGCTTCAGCCTTGAGCCCAAGTGTTGTGTTCAACCTGGCTTCAGGCAGGGGTGCAATGGGAGTTACAGTGCTAATAATAATTTTGATCTCTCATTTGTGTGCAACTCCCTTAGAATCTTACTGAGAGGAGAAGACTGCCCAAGGGCAGACTCCTAGCACTTCTGGGTCTCTCTACTGTCCCAAAACCCACTTTATATCCTTAAGGGAAAAGCCAGGTTTGAGACAGGTAAACTGGAGGAAAGTAGGTCCCATGAATTAAGATATGGAAAAAACATCTGCAGGGACCATCACAGGAGTTAAAACATGCTTTGGGCCACTATTTATTTGATTTCTCTAAAGCGCTAGAAAGCAGAGAGGTGTCTAAGTTGCATGCCACCCCCTCTCCTTAGCCAAGAAAGTGCCTACATCTTGTCCACTCATAAATTAACACTCCTAAATGATGTTATATGGTGTTAGTTCAGCGAATGGTGTGTATGAGGAAGTGGTAAGTGGTGAAGGAAGGTGCTGAGCAACTTCCCTATGGGTCAGGGAAGAAGAAACATGGTGGGAAGTCTGGTTTTGATAGAGTTATAGGAGATAAATGAAACCTTAAAGAAAAGTAAGGCTCAAAATTATCAAAAGGAAAAGAACACATGTTGCTTAGATGAAGGGTTTTGGAATCAAATAGACATGCATGCAAATCCAGGTCTTAGACTTTCCAGCTGTGTGTCCATAGTCAAATTATTTAACCCCTCTGTGGCTCAGTTTCTGTATCTGTAAAGTAGGGTTGATAATGGTATTTATGTCAAATAGCTGAAAAGGCTTATAAAACCCAGGGCCACTACATAGATGGCCATCATAACTGACATAATGATTAACTGGTACACACCTAATGCCTTCTTTTAGCCAATCCACATGTGTTCACTGTGACCCCTCTGTAACTATTAGGCACTGCTCTCATCTTCTCTGCCTTTGTCTTCACAGTCCCATCAAGGCTGACTCGCCTTACACCCCAGCTGCAGGCCCAGCACTCCAGACCCCAAAGCCATCCAAACTTGAGATCCTGTGGGGCTGACCCTGAGCACAGTTCTCTGGAATGACCCCAGAGCTGGCTTTCTCTCTCCTGGGTCTGGAGAGTCTCTATGTCCCAAGCCCTAATCCATTCTCACTGGTCTTCCCATGAATTACAAGGCACAAGACAAATGCCAGCCACCTGGACACGAAGCCAATCAGGTTCAGGAACGCCGAGGAAGCATGTGGATTCCGCAAGTCCCTGATCCGCACTGAGCCAGCTCTGCCAACGCCAACCACCACCACTCCAAACTTTCTCTCAGGCTGAAAAACACGGAACCATGGTAGGATATAAAAACAGTCCATGCATCTAGCAGAGAACAGCAAAACAAAGACCTGTGCCCAGGACCAGTCAGAGTCCAGACAAGGAAGGAAAGGAGACAACCCAGAACCAAAAGTTGCAGCATACAAGGGGCAAATAGGACACTCCCTGAAATGAGAGCTCGGAGAGAAGTCAGCTCCACCCAAGATATATTTCTACAGGAGCTCAAGTGTATCATCCATGGAGAAGGCTCCTCACATCTGGTTCTCCACTTTGCCACCTTTCCAAAGATAAGAGATTTTCCTCGTTAAGCTGTACCTCTGTACTCCCTGAATCCTTCCTCCAGTGGACATACAAATCTGATACAGCTGGGACTCATTCCGAGGCCACAGGTGCTTAGTGAGATGCTGGCACACAGAACACAGGGAAAACCATGAGCAGTCACCTTGTTCAGATTCCACATTGTCTGTCTGCATTCCAACCAACTTCACTCCCACGGTACTGTGGTAGCTTACCTATTACTCAGGTATACTGCTGGGTGCTGTATGCAAATAGTATCAGAATGAAAAAATCAAGTCAGTTCTTTAAAGGTATAGAGCCACTTAATATAATCCAAACTGATAAAAAATTATCTACACATCCCTTACACTCAGTTCTTCTTGGATGTCTCTGAGCATAGAAATGGGAACATCACCTAGGACTCACCTGTCACCTGAGATATCTGGTATCACCATTTCCCACTAATTCTGCCCCTTCCTGTGTAAACTGCTCTAGTGTTGACCCAGGATTTCTTTGTCTCCACCTGATGCCACACTAAATCACCAAATGCTCTCACTCCTAATGTCACCCTTTCCATGTCTCATCGACAGGCCTGCCACAGCAGTTGCTTAAGATAAAAACTAAGTCCCTCCCCTGATTAAAGCCTCCATTTTCCTAACTGTTACTGACTGACTGTGTCCTCCTAAAATTCATATGTTGAAATCCTAACCCCCAATATAACGGTATTAGGAAGTAGGGCCTTTGGGAGGTAATTAGGATTAGATGAGTGCATAAGGTAGGAGCCCTCATGAATGGGATTAGTGCCCTTATGAGTCACAAAACACCTTGCTTCCTCGCCCTGCTCTCTGCCCAGGTGTCAGCAATCTGCAATCCAGAAGAGCACCCTTCCAGAACCCCACCACACAGCCTGATCTTGGACTTCTAGCCCCCGAACTGTAAGAAATAGACTTCTGTTGTTTATAAGCCATCTGGTCTGTGGTACTTTCTCTGCTTTATCATAGCAGCCTAAACTGAGACACCAGCTAAAGAGAGAAAAACACCAAAGCCCAAGTTCTTTAAAAAAGAAAAGAATCCTGAATCATTATGCTGTACATCTGATACTAATGTATTATTATGTGTCAATTATATCTCAACAAAAAAAAATACTTTAACATAAAAAAAAAAAACCCTCTGCCCCTTGTTGTTCATGGAACAAAAACATGAAAAGTTTTTCATTCTCTACTCCAACCCCTCACCCAAGGTATATTTCCCTCACTCTCCATCTCAGTAATGCCACCACCATCTACTAGGTTGCTCAGGTCCTTAAACTTGGGAGTTATCCTGGCCTTTTTTCTCTGCCCCACATTCCATACCCAATTCACCCATAAATGGCCAAGATCCATCCATAAGCCTTCTATCTACTTCTGTCCATCTTCATTGCTACCCCCTAATCCAAGCTACCATCTCATCCTTTGGACTGTTCCCATAGCTTTTATAACTGCTTTACTTCTTGCCCTGTTCTATTCTTTTTTAAAAATTTTTTTTAATGTTTATTTATTTTTGAGACAGAGAGAGACAGAGCATGAACGGGGGAGGGGCAGAAAGAGGGAGACACAGAATCTGAAACAGGCTCCAGGCTCTGAGCTGTCAGCACAGAGCCCGACGCAGGGCTCAAACTCACGGACCGCGAGATCGTGACCTGAGCTGAAGTCGGACGCTTAACCGACTGAGCCACCCAGGCGCCCCTGTTCTATTCTTCATATAGCAGCAAGAATCTTTAGACTAAATATAATCAGATGATGTTATCCCCTCCTTGTCCCCCAGCTTACAATTCTCCAGAGGCTATTATATGCAGAATAAAACCCAAACCATTTGCTGTGGTCTACAAAAGCCTTCAAGACCTGTCCCCTGCCTCTCTCAGCTCATCACCTAGCACCCTCCCTCTTGTCATACTGGCTTTCTTCCTGCTCTTTTTTTTTTTAAATCTTTTTTTTTTTTAACGTTTATTTATTTTTGAGACAGAGAGAGACAAAGCATGAACGGGGGAGGGTCAGAGAGAGGGAGACACAGAATCTGAAACAGGCTCCAGGCTCTGAACTGTCAGCACAGAGCCTGACGTGGGGCTCGAACTCACGGACCGCGAGATCATGACCTGAGCCGAAGTCAGCCGCTTAACCGACTGAGCCACCCAGGCGCCCCACTTCCTGCTCTTTTAACATGTGATGGTCATCTGCACCTCAGGGCCTTTGCATATATGGTTTACTCCAAAAAGTGTGAGGCTCTGGGGATATATCTTAGACAAACCCTGTTCTTAAAGAAATTTCAAAGAAGGAAGAGAGCAAATAGATCAACACATGAATAAATGTCAAGAGATAGTGAGCATTACCAGGATAGATGAAGTAGGGTAAAAGGAATAGAAAGGAGAAGATGGGGTGGGGATGCAGGGAGGGGGTGTCTCAGTTTTGATAGGGTGGTAAGGGAAGGCCTCTCTGAGGAGGCAGCTTTGAACAAAGACCTGAATGAACTGAGGTGAGCCACACTGTTATCTGGGGGTATATGGGACAGAGGAAGGTATTCTTTCAAAGGCTTCAAGGGGGGCAGATGCCTGCAGGGCTTGGAAATAATGGATATAATCATAAAACATGAAACAATATAAGTCTTGTAATTAAATATGAAAGTCTTACAAAGACTTCTTTACCAAACAATTGAGGTGTTCCAAACCTGGATCCGGTCTACTTCTCCTGGTCACCTCTCCCACTGTGTATTTTTAGACTTCTGACTTCCCAAACAAGTGAAAGTATGTAAAACTTTGTATGTTTGGTATCTTTTTAAAAAATGCTTATTTACTGGGTACCTGGGAGGCTCAATTGGTTAAGTGTCTGACTTCAGCTCAGGTCATGATCTTGCAGTCCGTGAGTTTAAGCCCCTTGTCGGGCTCTGTGCTGACAGCTCAGAGCCTGAGCCTGCTTCAGATTCTGTGTCTCCCTCTCTCTCTCTGCCCCTTCCCTGCTTGTGCTCTTTCTTTCTCTCCCATAAATAAATATTAAAAAAAATTTTTTAATGCTTATTTGAGAGACAGAAATAGAGAGAGAATGCATGAGTGAGGGAGGGGCAGAGACAGAGAGGGAGAGAGAATCCCAGGTAGTTTCCATGCTGACAGTGTGGGGCCTAATGCAGGGCTCAATCTCACAAAAATCTCAAATCTCAAGTCTCTAGAGCCGAAATCAAGAGTTGGATGCTTAACCAACTGAGCCACCCAGGCACCACTGTTTGCTACCTTTAAGTCTTTGCAAATCCTTTGTCCCTTGAGCTCCTCCCTACTCCCCACCAGGACACCTTCAAAACTTTCAAGACCCAAGGATCTTACGAAGCCCTTTTTGATGCTATCAGTTAGATTTTTTGTATCTAATAAAATTCACCCATTTTAGTGTACATTTCCATGAGTTTTGACCAACATACATATTACTACCACAAGTAAAGATATAGAATAATTCTATCAGCCTCCTCCATAATTACCTACGTCCTTTGTAAAAGTCAAATCCAACTCCCACTCCAGGCAACCATTGATTGGCTTACTGTGTCAACAGTTTTGCCTTTTCCAGAAAGTCATATAAATGAAGTCATACAATATATAGTCTTTTGAGTCTGGCTTCAACTTAGAACAATGCATTTTTCATCTGTGTTGTTACATGTTGCAGTAATTTCTTTCTTTTTATTACTAAGTAGTAGTAGTCCATTGTATACATATCCTGGTTTGTTCATCCATTTAGCAAAGGAAGAACATTTCTGATGCTCCAAGCCCGAATGAATTCATAATTCATTCTTTTATGAATAAAACCACTATAGTCAATCATGGACTAGTTTTTGTATAAACACAGTTCTTATTTAACTTGGGTAAATACCTAGGTATAAGAGTGCTGGGTCATATGTTAAGTCATATGTTTGTGAATTATGTTAAGTCATACATATGTTATGTCTGCTGGGTCACATGTTAAGTATGGGTTTAATTTTATGAGAAATTGTGAAACTATTTACTGAAGTGAACCTTGGCAAAGCTATATGTACTGTTCTGCATTCTCACCACCAATGTCTGAGTTCTACATTCTTACCAACACCTGGTACTATCAGGTTTTTCTCCTCTTCTTCATTTTAGCCAGTATAATTGGTATGTTGTGGTATCTCTGATTTCTACATATATTTCCAGAATGACTAGTGATGTTGAGCATTGTTTTGTGTGCTTATTTGCCATCTGCCTATAGATGTCTGTATCTTCTTTGTTAAAGCATCTGTTAAAATCTTTTGCCACCTTCTGCTGGATTGTTATTGAGTTTTTAGAGTTCTTTATGTGTTTTTAATATATTCATTTTGTTCATTTATCAAATTTGTAATTTGCAAACAGCTTCCAGTCTGTAGCTTGTCTTTTCATTTTCTTAAGAATGGCTCTTGAGAGGCTAAAGTTAAAGTTCTTAATTTTGATGAAGTCCAACTTATCACAAAAATTTTAATATATCATTCTTCTGGCTAACCCAAGGGTACAAAGGTTTTCTCCTATGCTTTCTTTTAGCAGTTTTATAGTTAAGATTTACAGTTTTAGTTATGTTATAGTTTATATTCTGATTTGAATTTTTATATATGGTGTTAAGGTAGATATAAGGGCTCTTGATAGGTAGAGATGCAGCCTCTAGAATGTGTATTCCACAGGCTCTATACCAACTGCCTACAATGAGGCAGAAGTATGCCAGGCTTGTATGTAAATATACCCAGACTTCACACCCAGCTCATGTGCCATCTCCTCTGGAGGCCAGCAAGGTTCTTTTTTTTTCCTCTTTGCATATGATATCCAATTGTTCCAACAAAAATTTATTGAGAAAAACTATTCTTTTTCCATTTAAATGCCTTTGCATTTTTGGGGGTGGATATTGTCTCAATTATTGTAGTTTTATAGTAAGTTTTAACCTTACTACAAAGTTAACTATAAACTTACTATAAACCTAACTATCAGTTACTGTCAACCTTCCAACTTTTTTTTCTTTTCAAAAATTCTAGTTTTCCTGGCTTTACATATAAATTTTAGGATGAGCTTGTCAATTTCTATCAAAAAGAAAAAAACTGCCAGGATTTTGAATGGGATTACATTGAATATAGTTTGGTGGGGGGGAACAAATATCCTGGAATAATGAATCTTCAAATCCATGAACATGGTATATATCCCCATTTATTTAGGTCTTCTTTGACTTCTTTCATTCTATCATTTTCAGTGTATGAATCTTGCCATGTTTTGTTAAATTTATACCTAAGTATTTATGATTTTTAGTGCTAGTAAATAGTATGTTTTTTTAGTTTCCACTTCTCATTGTTTATTGCAAAGATATAATTGATTTTTATATGCCAATTTGGATCTTGGAATCCTGCTGAACTCATTACTTCTAGCAGCTTTTTTTGTAGATTCTGTCAGATTTTCTAGATAGACCATAAAGTCAGACATAAATAGAGATGGTTTCATTTTTTTCTTCCCAATCTGCAGTGCTTTATTTACTCATCTTGCCTTATTGCACTGGGTGGGTCTTCCACTATGATTTTGACTAGGATTAGTGACAGTAGACATTCTTGCCTACTTTCTAATCTAAGGGGAAAAACTTTGGGTCTTTTACCATGAAAACTTAAGTTAGCTGTAGATTTTTTTGTAGATACCCTTTATCATGATGTGAATATTTCCTTCTATTCATATTTTTGCTGTTTTTTAAAACGATAAATGGTTTTTATGGTTTTTTAAACTAAAAACAGTTTAATCAAATTCCTTTTCTGATCTATTGAGATGATCATATAATTTTTTTTCTTCTTAAAGTCTATTGATCTGATGATGCCTTTCATTCCTAGGATAAACATCACTTGGCCACCATGTATTATCCTTTTTATTTATTGATGATTCTATTCACTAAAATCTTATTAAGAGTGTTTGCATTTATGCTCATGAGAGTTACTGGTCTGTAATTTTCTTGTAATGTAAAATGATTTCTAGGATAATTGATTTTATAAAAGTATTATCTTTTATATTGCCTTTATAAAATATTTTATACCACTGTTGATTCCACTGAAGAGCTATCTTTTCTTTAAGGTACTAACTCCAATAGATGATACATGCTCTTAAAATAGGTGTCCCTTACCCAATAAAATTAAGATCACTGCTAAGTTTCTTGGTTTATGGCTAGACATGAAGCTAGTAGCACATTTAAACTCAGTAACATTCTTCATTAATAACTGTGAGATCATCCATTAAAACTTTCAGAATAATTGATAGAGTATATTAAATTACACACTGAATGGTACACACGCTGAACTACTAACCATAGATATTTATACACAAAGCAGCTCTTTTAAGAAATAAGACTCAGGGAGCCCGGGTGGCTCAGTCAGTTAAGCGTCCGACTTCGGCTCAGGTCATGATCTCGCGGTCCGTGAGTTCGAGCCCCGCGTCGGGCTCTGTGCTGACCGCTCAGAGCCTGGAGCCTGTTTCAGATTCTGTGTCTCCCTCTCTCTCTGACCCTCCCCCGTTCATGCTTTGTCTCTCTCTGTCTCAAAAATAAATAAACGTTAAAAAAAAAAAAAGAAAGAAGACTCATAGGGGCACCTGGGTCGTTCAGTTGGTTAAGCATCCAGCTCTTGGTTTCGGTTCATGTCATGATCTCCTGCTTCAGGAGTTCAAGCCTCCATTGGGCTCTGTACTGACACTGCAGAGCCTGCTTGGGATTCTCTCTCACTCTCTTTCTCTCTCTCTCTGCCCCTCCCCTCCTCGTGCTGTCTCTGTCTCTCTCAAAAATAAATAAGTAAACTTAAAACAAAAAATAAGATTCATAAATATGTCTGTCTTGGTATAATATATATAATTGAGATGAATAAAGTTTGGAAGATCAATGTTGTTACACTATGTTCTGTTAGCATCTTTAAAAGTCACACAATTAGCAATCCATTTGTGTTTATGGTATTCATATATATAAGCTTACATTTAAAAAAAAAACCTCTGTACATAATAAAAAGGTTATATATTTAATTATATATAACATGTGTGTTTACACACACACACACACACACTACACTATTATTTAAAACACTTTCCTAGGGGCGCCTGGGTGGCGCAGTCGGTTAAGCGTCCGACTTCAGCCAGGTCACGATCTCGCGGTCTGTGAGTTCGAGCCCTGCGTCAGGCTCTGGGCTGATGGCTCAGAGCCTGGAGCCTGTTCCCGATTCTGTGTCTCCCTCTCTCTCTGCCCCTCCCCCGTTCATGCTCTGTCTCTCTCTGTCCCGAAAATAAATAAACGTTGAAAAAAAAAAATTAAAAAAAAAATAAATAAATAAATAAAACACTTTCCTAAAGTCAAACCCTCCTCTTCAGCTGCAATAACTTCTCATGCTTAACTGCTGACATCTGGTAGCCCCTCTGGTATTAGGTACAGAAAGCAGTGATAAAAGACCAAGCAAAAGCCATTAACCGAGGTCTTTTTTTTTTTTTTTAACATTTATTTATTATTGAGAGACAGAGAGACACAGAGCGTGAGCAAAGGAGGGGAAGAGGGGGAGACACAGAATCCAAAGTAGGCTCCAGGCTCTGAGCTGCCAGCACAGAGCCCGACGTGGGGCTCAAACTCACAAACTTCGAGAGCATGACCTGAGCCCATGTCGGTCAGTTAACCAACTGAGCCACCCAGGCAGCCCTCGAGGTCTTTAAATTGATGGTCATCTTCATCTGCACCTTCACAGCCCTCACCATTAAGCCCATCATCCATACAATGATCTACTTTTTCATGTTTGTTTCCCATCACTGTTAACTGTGACAATGTTACAGGGAGCCTGTTGCTGACCTCTTTCTTGCCTAACAGGAAATCATCCAACTTGCTGTACATAAACTAGTAACATGACTTCCGCTGCCATGATAAACTGAAAAAAGGAAGAAAAGAAATATACTGTGCTGAAGGGAACTGCAGCTTATGAAAACATGTGACTCCAATCTAGCCAGTGTCAACTGACATTTTCATTTAGCACTGACCCTCCCTGTGCATTCATTTGAACATCCTCCTTTGGATCCATTTTCTTTAACCACTAGATTTGGAGCTGGTGAGATTACTCCCCAGGAACATGTGCCAAATGTAGAGGCTGTGAAGCAGTAGGCTGAGCTGGGTTGGCATTTGATGTGGCCTGAACTGAAACTACTGTTCGATATTGCACATAATACTAATGAGCATACGTATTTGTCATCATAACACTTGCAGGGGGGCTAAAAGCAGGATACACTGGGAATCTAGGTGGAATAGTTTGCCCAAGAAACTAGCTATCTCCATTTCTTTACATTACACGTGGGAACTGGTAACTCTGTATAGGGTCCATTTGTGCTTGTAGAAGCATGCACTGTCTCAATCCTTCTGAAGTACTGGAAGCTCTAAACAAGGTTTCTTTCCTTCTTTTTTCTTTTCTTTTCTTTCTTTCCTTTTTTTTAACACACTCCCTCAAAAAACACATACTGTATTATTCCATTTATACAAAAGTCTGGGCAGTGCAAAGTAATCTATACTGACAGAAGGCAGATTAGAGATCACTTGCCTAGTTGACAGATGGTGAGGAGGGATGAAGACAGAAATTACAAAGGAAAATGAAGAAGCTTCTGCAGGTGATGCATAACCTCATTACCTAGATTGCTAGGATGTATTCACAGATGTATACATACATCAAAACTTATCAAACTGCACGGTGAATATGTGCAGTGTATTATATATCAAGTATACCTCAATAAAGGTGTTTTTTAAAAGGATTATCTAATATCTTAAGACATGCTTCTCAAAGTTTCCCACCAAAGTTTTATTCTATACAATAAAAGGAATAAAAGCTTAGGGGTCTGGGAATATAACCCACAGCTACAAAAACTAAGCTTCTTTAAGTCTCAAGCTATATCTTAAAAATCTGTACGTATATTGGGGCTCAGTCAGTTAAGCATCTGACTCTTGATTTTGGCTCAGGTCATGTTTTCATGGTTCATGAGTTCAAGCACTGCATCAGGCTCTGAACTGACAATGCAGAGCCTGCTTGGAATTCTCTCTCCCCCTCTCCCTCTGGTCCTCCCTCTCAAAATAAATAAACTTTAAAAAATATTGTATACATGTTACTTCATAGTCCATAAATTATGTGTTTCATTAGTATAAACATAATGTTTAATATTAATTACAAGTTAAATTCTGTAACATTTCCCTCCACAAATTTTCAGGTTACATAGATACCACAAGAAGATGTACTCTGTTTTCTTTGTGGCAATTGCTTACAACTAACAGAAGTATACAAAATTTTTTGCACAATTGAAAAGTCTGAATGCTTTTATTGTTTTTCTGTACTGTTTATCTTCTCTTACTCCTCTTTTTTTTCACTTATAATTATTGCAAAACTGGGGCAATAAAACGTTTGCCAGTATTAGATACCACTTTCTTCTTTTAAGGAAGTAACACTTAAGAATTCAAAATATTTGTCATTTAATCAATTTGAAAGGAAAAAATACATTAGACTTTTCATTTATCCAGGAAGGGGGCATTTTTGTTTCTGAACTGAATGTTCTAGATATTCCAGAAAACCTTGTTTTTGTTTTTTGTTTTTTTTGGTTTACTTTCCACTGGATTAGACAATGCCTTAGGATAATTATGAACTTCAGGTTTTATTATATAGTCCCATGGCTTTTGAGAAAGGTGGAGAAAATCTGCATTGCAATGCCCTGAACAAATCTTCCAGGCCTATAGACTCATCTATCTGCTATGGTCTCTTGAGTATTTATTGAACATGCAACACATGATTCTGATTACTTGAGTTTGCCTTTTCGTGATGAACTATTTGTAATTTTATGATGCTTTATAGGTAGGTGGTTTTATTTTTATTTTGAGAGAGATGGAGAGAGAGAGAGCACCAGCAGAGGAGGGGCAGAGAGATGGTAAGAGAGAGAGAATCTGAAGCAAGCCAGCACAGATTTCACAAACCATGAGATCATGACCTGAGCCGAAATAAAGAGTAAGATGCTCAACTGAGCCACCTAGGCAACCCTAGATAAGTGGTTTCAAATAAATACATATGTCACTTACTCTAGAATAAATAAATAATTGAAAATTACTTTTTGGAATGGTACAGAGTTGAACTCATCTAAGCAAGTTCGACCATGGTCAGGTTGACCATAGCTTGCCTACACTGTCTTAATCCATCTGAGGAAAAATAGGCAGCTCTAAACATAGGTTTCTAACTGGATGATGGAGAGGTTGATCTTGAGTTATTTGAACTGGAATTGTTGCTGATGCCAACACTTCATGATTTTCTCTATTGGTACTGTGTTTTGGAAACTGACAGGAGGTGATACAGCCTCTCCATGAGCAAAAGACCCGGTGGGTGTCATAGAACTGCCTGTTCACTGGTATAGGAACAAAGACACAGGCTGAAGGCAGCAAACCCTGGTACAGGCTGTGTGTTGTGATTTTACCATAAACTCTGAGCTGTTGCCACTGCACGGTCACATTAACATTTTCTGGAACAAGCAAGTGCTGGCCAGAGCATGGCAAGAACCTCCCCCAGAGGATCAACGTGGACATGAGCCACAGGTGTCTCCGCAGTGTGGGGTTTTTGAAACACAGTGGCAACTGAGATAAAACTGGAGGGACGCACCACCTGGCAGGTGGACAGCTTGGAAACAGACAGGGTGAATCTCACTTCTGATATTTGTTAACTTCTGGCTTTTCTTTTTCCAAAGCCACGTTAAAGGTTTATAAATTCTAATGACCTCAAAAAGTTTTTGTTTTCCCTGATTTTCCCAATTGTTTTTGTTTGTTTGTTTCCTATTACATAGATTCTCTTGTTATTTTTGTTACTTCAAATTTTCTGCTTATTTTGAATTTAACATGCTTTCTTCTTTTTAGTTCGAGGATAAGAGTTTAGGCCCCTGATTTGAAACCCCTTTTTTTCTTTTTTTTTTCCCCCCAAAAATAAGCATTTAGTCCTATAAATTTCTCTGGGATGACAATGCTTTAGCTGCATCCCACAAACTGTAAAATGCCACACTTTCATTTTTATTCAGTTTATTGTTTAATCTCCTTTTTGATTAATTCTTTGGCCATGGATTATTTGGAAATGTGTTATTTGGATTACAAATGTTTACAGATTTTCCAGATATTTTTCTATTATAGATCTCTCATTCGGTTGCATTGCAGTCACAAAACATCCTTCAAGTGAGAAAGAAAGAAAGAAAGAAAGAAAGAAAGAAAGAAAGAAAGAAAGAAAAGAAAGAAAGAAGAAAAAAATTATTTAAATGATCTGAATCATCAAAAAAATTTTGAAACACGCTTTATGATCTAGAATACGGCCTATCCTGGTAAATGTTTTAGGCACATTTGAAAAGAATGTATATTCTACAGTTGTTGGGTGGACTTTTCCATAATACCTTCTGTTATTAGATATATAAATGTTTAGGTTGGTTATGTCTTTTTGATTAATGGACTCCTTCATCATTCTGAAATGACCATTTTTTTCCAGTTAATACTTCTGCCCTTAAATTTATTTTGTCTGATACTAACAATCCACTTCTGGTTTCCACTGATTAGTGTTAGCATAGTACTTTTTTCCCCCAATCTTTTATCTTTAACCTTTGTGTGTTTTTATATCTAAAGTGAGTTTCTTTAAGCAGCATATAGTCAGGTCTTGTTCAATCTAACAGTTTCTGCCTTTCAGTGAAGTGTTTAGACAATTTACATTATAATCATTGAGATGGTTAGGTTTAAACCAACACTTTATTGTTTGTCTTCTATTTGTCCAATCTATTCTGTCCCTCTTTTTCTGCCTTCTTTTAGATTAATACGGTATTTCTTATGATTCCATTTTTTTTTTTTAATTTTTTTTTTTTTTTTTTCAACGTTTATTTATTTTTGGGACAGAGAGAGACAGAGCATGAACGGGGGAGGGGCAGAGAGAGGGAGACACAGAATCGGAAACAGGCTCCAGGCTCTGAGCCATCAGCCCAGAGCCCGACGCGGGGCTCGAACTCACGGACCGCGAGATCGTGACCTGGCTGAAGTCGGACGCTTAACCGACTGCGCCACCCAGGCGCCCTCTTATGATTCCATTTTACCTCATTTATTGGCTATAGCTGCAACTTCTCTTTAGTGGTTAAAGACTTTTATATTATACATATTTTACTTATCACAGCTACCTGAAAACAATATACCATTTCACATATAAGACTCTTACAATATTATACTTCCATCTCCTCTCTCCCAAACTTTATACTACCATTTTTACACAATGTACTTCTAATTTTTTATTTTCTTAATGTTTTTATTTATTTTTGAGAGAAAGAGACACAGAGCGAGTGCCCCAATGTACTTCTACTTTTTTTTTTTTTAATTTTTTTTTTTCAACGTTTATTTATTTTTGGGACAGAGAGAGACAGAGCATGAACGGGGGAGGGGCAGAGAGAGAGGGAGACACAGAATCGGAAACAGGCTCCAGGCTCTGAGCCATCAGCCCAGAGCCTGACGCGGGGCTCGAACTCACGGACCACGAGATCGTGACCTGGCTGAAGTCGGACGCTTAACCGACTGAGCCACCCAGGCGCCCCAACTTTTGATTAAACTCCACAAGGTATCAGTTAGGAACAGATCTTAAAAAAAAGAAATCATTCTAAGTGTTCTTAGCATAAAGTTGTAAGAAATTAGAGGGTGGGAACTAGCAGAAGACAGAGGAAAGGGCAATAGAGAGGAGCAGAAAGAGAAGATGCACACAGGTTATGAGGAGGTTGAAGGTAACAGAAAGGAGCCAGTAAGGGTGGGCAATGGATTTCTAGCAACCAGGATATCTAAAATTCCATTTTCAGTTGTTTGCTTTACTTTATCTTGAACCTTTGGGTAAATGCCACTACAGTAGAGGAAAAGGAGCAGATTCAAGACAGCAGAAAAAGGACACACATACAGGACAGCAAAGTGACTCAAAAATTCAGAGCCAAATCATAGTCATGGAATGAACTTGCTCCCTCTTTTGGAGTCAGACTGGGGTCTGGAGCTCCAGATCTGATCACAGCATTTGAAGGAAGTTAGGATTAAGAGAACATGCTCTGCTAACTTAGAAAAAACTTGTTTTCAGATGAAAAAGGTAAGAGAAAATGTAAAATAATTTTAGAGGAACCTTGAGAGGTGAGACATGGGGACACGTGCTGAACTACCACTCTGGGAGGTGGGGAAGGAGATTCCAAATAATCAGGAACAACAATCTAATGTTTTTCATCCACTGTTCACAAGGATCAAAAAGTTTGACAGCACATTGGTGGGTGTGGAAAAAGAGGTAATAGTCATACACTGCAAGTGGGAGAGAAAAATGGGCAAATTTGTGGAGAGCAACTTGGAAATACTTATGCAAATTCTCTGTGCTCCAATAAATCCATTTCTAAAAATGCATCCTATAGAGATACACAATGAGATGATTTAGGTTTATTGCAGCCTTATTTGTAATAGCAAAAGATCGAAAATAACATGTGTACTGTATTATATATTATATTATATATTATAATAGCAGGCTGGTTATGTACATTTGGTATGCTCTTAAAATGGAATATTACAGGGGCATCTGGGTGACTCAGTTGGTTAAGCAGCCAACTTTGGCTCAGGTCATGACTTCGCAGTCCATGAGTTCGAGCCCCGCATCGGGCCTTTGCTGACAGCTCAGAGCCTGGAACCTGCTTCGGATTCTGTGTCTTCCTGTCTCTCTGCCCCTCTCCCACTCATGCTCTGTCTCTCTTGCTCTCAAAAATAAACATACATTAAAAAAACTTAATAAAATATTACACTGCTATAGAAAAGAACAAGGAAGTTCTTTTTGTATTTAAAGGGATTGATCTCCAAGATAGATTGCTAGGTGAGAATAGCAAAAAACAGATCAGTGTTAAGTTGTGTGCTATAGTTTGTACAAAAAAGAAGGAGCCATATGGAGAGAAAAAAAATATTTGTTGTATATGTTTAGAATCTCTCTGAAAGAAAGATTCCAGGAACACAAAGTTACCTGGGAGCATGAGAAACAGAACAGCTGGGAGGGAAGAGAATTTTTTTCTACAGCCTTTAAAATTTTGAATCAACTGAATATATTAGTTACCTAAAATAAAAACACTTAAAATACATACAAATATCTAAGGGATGCTCCAAGTAGATAAGAACTTGACAGCTTATGGACTCTTTGGCTTACTCCCATCTCCCTTCCTGGAGTTCCCTCTATAAGGCCCAGAATCTTCTGCTGTCCCATGTTGGGGACTTTCTGCCCCTGATGGTGTCCTGTCCAATGTCCCCAATCATCTGACTCCTCACAACTGCTGTTTCCACCCATACCTTCTGGCCCAGTTGTAATCTGGTTTTCAATGCTTCTCTGCTTCATCACAGATCTGAGACCTTCTCGTTGCTAAATTCAAGGGCTTTTTCTCTACTGAATTCCCCTAGACCTCAGACCTATTTAAAATTCAAATGGACCTTCCCTCCTTTCTTGGTTTTTCTCACCTCATACTGAGGTTTTCTTTTCATACTTCACTTTCCTTCTTCACCCTGCCCCCTGGAAGTGCATAATTCCCAGCACTCAATCCTTGTCCCTCTGTTTTCCTCTCTTCCCCATATTCCCAGAGGTTGGGGGGGGGGGGAGTCCCTTCACCATAACCACTTTTATGCTGAAGACTCCAACATCCTGAGCTGTGAGCCATGCTTTCCTCCAAGTTCCAATCATAAGAAGAAATGCCAACTGGGCATTTCCAATTTCCACCTGACCATCTCATTCTGACCTGGATCATCCCGCTCTGTGCTAGATGCCAGCCATCCACTCTACCTGACTGGTTATGCTCTGAAATTCTGGGCAAATGCCAATGGCTCTACGAATTCTATCAGGCACCCAGCTTGAAATGCTCAAAATCCTGGGAGTCATTCATGTACTCAGCAAAGTTCCTCTGAGATCCAAGGGCTCGCTGAGGCTGACAATCTTTCTCTGCCCTTCTACTCCAGCCAGACTCTGAATCACAGCAAATTTTCCTTGAAATTTTCTGTCATATGATTTCCTTCCTCTACATTTTCTCTAACCCACCCAAGTTCTGGATTGCATTACAGGATTACTGAACAGTTTCTGAACCATCTGATCATTTGACTAAATGATGACTGACACTTGGTGAGGACAAACTAAGTATGAGGCATCATGCCAGATGCTGTGGGTATACTAAGGTGAACAAGATACACAGACAGCTATATTTGAGGTCAGAGAATGGAAAGTAACCAAAAAGTAAAGAGCAATGAGAATCAAGGAAAGGGAGATACCACTTCTGGAGAGAAAGCCCTGAGAAACTTTTCATGCAACAGTAACAACATTTGAACTGGATGGACAGGATTAGCTGAATATACACAAGAAGAAAGACATTCATGGAGTCAGAGACATCTGGGCTTACATCACCATTCGGCCCCCAATACCCTGTGACTTGAGCAATTTACTTAACCCTCATTTTCCTCATCTACAAAACTGAGACAATAATAGCATCTTGCTCCTAGTTGTCTTGTTAGGATTAAACAGATGCACATCATGGGATACTGTGCAACAGATTAACTATATGTTTTATCTTGAAAATGTAGTGCTGAGTAGAAAAAAAAGAAAGAGAACTAGATATAAACTGTAACATAATACAATTACTAAAATTAAAAGTGTATTACACAGTGGTTGCCAGGGGTTAGGGGTGGGAAGGCTGTGACAAACAAAGAAAAAAAAAAAAGAAGTTCCTATTTTTCTGGGAGAGCCACAGGAAGTTATCTCTTTCTCCTGCTCAAAGTGAATGAGGAAGCATGTAGCCCCAACGGGTTAACTGGCAGCCATCCCATAACCATAAGGGAAACCATCTCTAGGATAAAGCTAACACTTGGATAAAAAGCAGAGCGGTGAAATGATCCTGGATCCTCAAGATTGCCGAGTCACCAGATCAACCAGCCCTGAAGCCTGCCCTCCATTTGGACTTCCAAGATAAAAAAAACACGTGAAGTTGGATTTTCCTATGCTCACAGCCTGGAGCTCTCTCACTGACAGACATCCCTTCCACTGTGAGAAGAGCAGTAAGACAAATGGGAAGGTAGGAATTGAGAGAGATGATGTCTGATGGTTCTAATTTTTCTCTGTAAGGTAAAAGGTGGTCCAGATGCTAACAGTAAGGAGAGAGCAGGGAAGGGTGAGAAGACTGGACCTGGCCATCCAGGGCAATGGGAAAGGGGGCCTCCTGCAGCTACATGGGGGCCAGGCTGGCAGTGCTGAGTACCCACTTGAGGGTTTAGAGATAGCTGCAAGCTGTAAACAGCATGAAGCTATACCACTCATCTCAGACCACTGTCCTGGGTTTGGATTGGTGGATCAACAGGACAAGAGGAAAAGAAAAGTTAGGGACATCAGACCAACAGTGGTTGAAGAGATGGACCCCACAATTCAGTGGCTTGGAAAGGAGTAAAGACAGGAAGAAGCTGGTTAGTCAGGAAAAAGAACAAAACAGCCAAGTGACTAGACATCTCACCAGATCAAAGAACAGGGACAGTGGAATGGAGAACCCCCAGGAGACAATGCAGAGAGTAAGTGTCCCCAGAATAATACAAAGCAGGGCTCTAGGCCCAGCACCCCAACGCCGCCCCACTGTCCACTCCATGCCTAGCTCTTGACTGTTGTTTCAGGATTAACTGCAATAGATAAATTCTAATCTAACTGAGGCTGGACAGACACAGATAAGAACTCAGAAGAGCCTAATTCCTCCTATATCACCCAGAGCCATGTGCACGTGGGCAGGTTGGAGGAGAAATGTTTTCAAGTTTGTGCAGATGTTTCTGAAAGCTCTCTAGGGAGACAAGACACTCTGTGAAAGAGAAATGAGGAATACTGCAAGAAAAGCATTCCTTAAACTGGTCCTTTTAAAGAACTTACCTCTGCATTCATCTTGGTCCCTTCCTTCAGTGGCTGTGAAGACAAAAGCAGAGGTCAGGACTCAGATGACACCTGCCCCACACTCCAGGCAGACACTCCCCGCTGCCACCCCACTCTCTCCCACACTACTTACTGTCCACTGGCCCTATCTTCCCCAAATGCCTCCACCACCTTGAGCCCTCCAGTAAGGGAACCCAGGCCAGTGTCTGATTCTGAGGCTGCTGGTGGTGGACTCCCCTGGGATGTCATGCCCGTGATGTTTCTCTGAAGAAGGACATTTCCAACCCCCAGGCACACCTCCTATACTAGATGAGGGACTGTAAACACAATGCCATGTGTACTTAAAAGAATAATGCTTGTCCCAAAGCTAGTGCTTGGAGAGGATAGCTTCAGGTCTGCCTTTCTTTTATGGAGACAAGCAGGGCAGCAGGAAATACACACTTCTTTTTTTTTTCCTCCCAGCTGACTTTCTAAAGGATTAAATTTATTACGAACAGTTTGATAGGCTAATCTGAACCTGCAGCATTAAGGAGGAGGAAGGAAGGAACAAACAAGTCATCAGGAGTCAGAAGAAATGGGGAAGGAAAAAGGGAAGGGAAGGAGAAACAGGAGAGAGAAGGAAAAGAAATAAAAAACTAGTACAGAATAATAGTGGCTCAAAACTTTAATGTACTCCAAGGACTGCTTGTTGAAAATGCTATTTCTGGGTTATACCCCCAGTGTCTGACTCAGGCAGTCTACAGGGGAAGGGAGGCTAAAAATCGGGTATTTTCAACAGTCATCCAAGAGATCATGCACACATGGTCAGACAGCCACACTTGGAGAAACACTAGAACAGAGAGGCCTATAAAACTTAACTTTTTCATTTGTTTTTCAGAGCTGTTAGAATTGCCACTTTATTTCAACTAAGACTTGGGCAGGCAATGGCAGGGTGACTGGGTAACCAGAAATGACAAAGAGCTAAAGCCTCTCTAGCCCCTCTACCTGCGTGGGATGTCCAGGACACCAATGCAGATAACTGCTCAGAGCTGGAGGAGAAGGAGGGCTCTCCAAGTCCTCTGGGAAGAAAAGGCCATGGTAGCCTCAATCCTTGGACCCATCCCTGAATTTGATCTTGTCCTCTTTCAAAATATAGAAAGAGTTGAGCACAGTGATGATAACCATGAATAAGAACAATGAAATAATAACATCAATTATTTGAAAAAACAAAAACAGGTGGCTCAGTTGGTTAAGTGTCTGACTTCTGCTCAGGTCATGATCTCTCAGTCGGAGTTCAAGCCCCGCATCGGGCTCTGTGCTGACAGCTTGGAGCCTGGAGCCTGCTTCAATTCTATGTCTCCCTCTCTCTCTGCCCTCCCCCCACTAGCTCGAGCACGTTCTCTCTCAAAAATAAACATTAAAAAAATTAAAAAAACAAAAACAAAAACACTTGACTCCTGACAATCCTATGAACACCTGGGAGGTCACCTAGGCTGTGTGTTGAAAATAACCCATTTTCAGTAATTCCCCTCCCTTCTCTCTTCTCATTCCTCCTGTTTTGAGATCGGGTCTCATGACCCAACCTAGCCTGCACACATGCAATCTTTCCTTTAATAATCTGGAGGTTTCATGTTTCCTGAAAAAATATGAAAAAGGGAACTGCTAGAAGACAAACCCTAAAAAGCAGGAAGTGACAAAGTGGGTAAGCTTTCTTCTCAGATCTCAGGGAGTCAGTATAGGTGTGATATCTTGTGCATAAAATATCTCAGAGGTATGACTAACACACTGATAGCAAAGTCAGGGAAAAAAGCCAAAACTAAGGCAAGGATGTGTGTTAAGCAACAGTCTTGACCACAGGGACTCCCCAGAGAACACACTTGGTTGCCCTCCCCTGCATAGATGCCCTATCCTAAACTCTATTGTGCTTTACTTATGTTCTTAACAACTTTAGTCTAAGCCTGCTTAGAGCTTACATGTGAGTGGAAAAGTCAGATAACAAAATGCAAAAATATGAGGATAATAACAGTTGTGAGCTTACTTGTGTCAACTACTTTATATTCACACTAACCCATAAAACCCTTGACAAAAAGGCCAACACTAACTCCATTTTACAGATGAGATACCTGAAGTGCAGGGTGGGTAAAAGCGTTTGGTCTTTCACAGTCAAGGCACTGTAGCACTGCACTGTAATTTTCAGACTTTCTGGTTCTAGAGCCAAATTCCAGAGTGCTCCGGAGAACTTTACAGATCCTGTCAGACAGCTATTATGACAAACAGGAGAATGAGTGTTTGCCCTGCTTCAGTCATGGGCTAGCCAAGCAGCCATGTCCAAACAGATTCATCGTAGGCTGTGTGGCTGGACTTCATCTCTAAGGTCTGTTCCAGCTCTAAAATGTTCTGATTTCCACAAAAGGAAATTCAGATAACTCTTAAAATAGGTGGAACAATGCTCAACCTCAGTCAGCCATGATCACAGAATACAAATTATTATTTCACAATTATTTCTGATGCTCTATCAGACTGTCAGAGATCAAAATGTTTGCCACAGTGCAGTGGTCAAAGTGTGGGGAATAGACTCTCTGACAATATCAGGGGGACTACAGATGGGTATCATCTCCATAGTGGGCAGCTTAGCAATGTCTATTACAAATCTAAATTCAGGCAACCTCTGACATAGCCATTCCACTGCTTCCAATTTGTCTCCAATCCCCAAATCATATTCAAGAGAAATTAAACTGCCCTAAGTCTTTTGTCTTCATAGAAACATTGCTACTACTTGCTCCTCACATGAGAACTTCCAGGAAAGTTTTCCTATAAAAAATGTCTACAAAACATTGTTAATAAACTTGACTGCTTTCCCAAAGAATCTGGGAAAGCAAAACAAAAGAAAACAAACAAACAAAAAATGATTTGGAGAAATGCACATGTGTGAAACAATCCCACTTACAAATCTACTGCATTAGGCATTAGCAATCTACCACCTAGGATGAATAGCACTGTCACGTATAAAGCACATTCAACTGAGGGATCCTTCCCATGCTCTTTTCCATCCAGCTTTCAACTCCCCTTAAGATGGCACTATCAGGAGGCAGAACCCTGGCCAGGTGAGATCTGGCTCTGCCTTTCCACATCTTCCCTGCTCATCACACAGCTCTCTCTTCCTCCCCACTGTCTTGCCAAGACTAGTTAAGGTTTGAAAAGAACCCAGGGAGAATTTTATTCTATATTTTAATATATTCTTAAATATCTAAGACCTAATCCTATAACAAGAAGATTTAGGTTTGTTTGCTAGTTTATTTCAAGGGTTTAATATTTAAATGGCCCAACTTAAGTTGGGCCAAAAAAACTTAAGTTTTTGACTTTTAGTATTATATTTAGAAATACTTATAGACATTCTTATTTCCTTGATTTTTAATTCTTTTATACTTTTATATTTTAATCAATCTAAATAGTATTGTGGTGATGGCATAAGACTCTAACTATACTTTTCCCCCAAATAGTTGAGTTGTTCCCAAAACATTAATTGAATATTTCATCCTTTCCCCCAATGACTCATACATAACTTTTTATGAACACAGTTATTCTTTTTTTCACTTCCTCTACTGTGTCACTGACCTTTATTCCCATGCCTATAATATATTGTTTACATAACTGTGGCTTAACAATGTTTTGCTATCTGGCAGTTCAAGTTCTCTCATTAACTTGTAGAGTATTCCTATCTAGTCTTGCCTGTTTGGACTTCCAGATTAATTTTAGAATATCTTTGTCAAGTTAAAAAAACAAAAAAACAAAAAACAATTTCACTGGGATTGTGCCTATCATTGCATCAAACGTATAAATTAAATTAATGTGAATTAATAGGTTTTCTCATCGAGAAATATATGGTATGCCTGTCTAGGAGCAGGCACTTTAAGAAAAATTACAAAACAGAAGAATCTTGAGTTAGTTCCTGAATTACCACATAATAACAAATGATAGTTCAGGCTGCAGTGGTTCACTAGAAAGATAAAGAAAAAAGGCAACACTTTTGCATAAAAGACCTTCTTAAACCAATTTAAAGTAGGTTTCTCCTTTCCCCTACTGTGGCAGGTCTACTAACTAAACAGAGGTGGAGTTTGAGCTTTGACCCCAAAATATGAGGCACTGAGGTACACACAGGGATAAGAGCCTGCCTGTGACTCAAGAGCCCAGAATTCTACACCTGGCATGGGCACCCACTACCACTCTGACCAAGGCCAATGTACATGGCCTCTTACTGCCTTGGTTTCTGCACCACAAGAAAGGAAAGGGGGCAGATGAACTTTACACAAACTTAGATGATCTTTACGCTCTCTTTCAGTGCTGACATGCTATAATTCTAACCCACTTCACTTCTATTTTTTCTTCTCCTCTGGCCTTAGCTTCCTCAGTGTTTGTCTTGGTTAACTGGAGGTTATTAGCTTCTCTCCTGGTTCTCTCATGGGCAGAACTGTACACAAGTAAACTGGGACAAGGCTTGGGTTATCAGAACCAGGGAAGCTTTCTTGAACACTCCCTCTACACCTAAGCCACTCTCTTTCCCATCCCACCTTCTTGCCCCTCCTGCTCAATGTTCCTCCTATTCCTCATCACCATTTCAAAACTTTCTACCTTTTCTTTAAAGTGATCTTGATATAATAAGAGAGAAAGGAGATAGCAGAAGTCAAAATACTTTTAAGGAATAAACGTCTACTGTATTGAAACTTGTAAGGATACATCCATGTTGGTTTTTTTTTTTAAGTGACTTATTAATTCAAATTGCAAGCAATGTGCAACTCAGTTTCAAAATCGGGTTGAGATCAGGACATTCTGGGCCGATACATGTTGTTAGGCACTGATCCCCCAGCAAGATCTGAACCTTGACTCCCTCTTACTGAAAGACTAGTTCTTTCTGTAGGAGGAAACCATGAACTACTGAAGAGCTGACCACAGCACAACTGAGGAGTGGGGGTGGGCAAAGGAACACAGAGCTTCCACACAGGCAAAACGTGTAGGAGTAACTTTTTGTTTTTAACATTTTAAAAAGTCCTTACATACACAAAACAAAGCGGTGGTTGCCAGAGGGAAGGTGAGAAGAAGTCTCTAGCATGCTTTACTACCAAATGACTAGAACTGTGTAACTGAAGTTAACCGTCCTAGGATACTCAGCCCGCAAAACAATATAGACCTGCCTGTGCTATAAGGTAGCCACTTGACACGTACAGCTATGTAAATGTTAAATATAGGCCATTTCCATTACCACAGAAAGTTCTATTGGACAGCACTGACCTACTTTCTTTTTCACCCAGACTTATTTTGTTCTTACATCATCTCTGTCCCCAGTATCTTAGTCATTTATTTTTTATATTTATGTGTTACTATTCTACGTGATGTCGTAAACTACGTTAATTTATTTGTCAAACAATTCAGGGTATCAGTACTTCGAAATATCTGTGTATATATTTAACCCTGTTGCTGCTGAGAGCTCAGCCTTAGTTTTTTAGAGCGCACTTAATTCACGTAACCCTCACAGGGGTCTGTGAAATACCTGATACTTCCCAGTTTCCCAAGAGGAAAGTGTGGCGAGGAGAAGCTACGGGGCTTGCGCAGGATTCGTACCCGAGGAGCAGAACCCGGCCCCGCACATCTCCTGTGGGCCGAGCTGTCTCCCCCACGTTGGAGCTGCCTCGACAGAACCACTGGCTCAGGCTCAGTCCCCTAGGCTACACCGTAGATGTACGCAGCACCAGTCTACGTAAAAACCGAAACCATAAACTCTTCTTAGATAAAATACAGATTTTTTAAACACTCTTGCATTTTGGAGGAAGCCCCTTCCCGATGGAGCTCGTCGCGATCACCAAGCCTCCGGACTGCTAGCTTCCCTCTGGGCCCAGCGGAGCGAGATAGGAGGCGCTGAGGCTGCGCCTGCGGTTTGGGGCTTGGGCCCGAGACCGCAGGGCCGTCGCCGGCCTCCGGGGGGCCGCGCTCTCCAAGCTCCTAACCCGAAGGCATTATCAAAGCTGCCCGCGACCCCCACTCCGCGACGGGAGCCTTACCTGCCGCGGGGCACAAAGCTCGGATTCTGCGCGCAGCCGCCTTGCTGCCACCTGACCGCCCTGCTGTAGGAGGCGGGAGCCGGGCTCGGATTGGCCGCGGCGCCGGAGGACGCGAGGGCGCGCGGGGGCGAGGGGGTGGGGGGAGAGCAAATGGGGCTGGGAGGGGAGGGGCCCTGTCTCCCGCCCGCTTCTGGGAGAGCCCGGCTCTAGCGTTCCACTCCGCCAGAGGGCCGCAGGGCTGGCTGTGAACCTGAGCTGCCTCTAGCCTGCCCCTCGGACTTCTGCCTTGCTCCGCTGCGGGGCCATTGGGAGCTTGCGAACAGGAGGAGATGACCTTAGGCCGTGCTCGGGACCTGCGAGGCCTGAGGGGGAAAGGGGTGGGGGCCTCACCGAGTGCTCTGTCCCTCTCCTTGGCCGCACCGCAACCACGTGAAACCTGCTCGGTTCTTTTTGGGCCCAGACCAAAGAGGCAGCAAAACTTTTTTTTTCTTTTTTCTTTTGGTGTTTCTTCCATTACCATCTTAATGATTTTAAGTGCACAGTTAAGCGGTGTCAAGTACGGTAACATTGTGCGATGATCACCACCATCCATCCCCTGTGTTGATCTTGTGAAACGCAAACTCTATACCCATTAAACAGTAACTCTCCCTTACCCCCTGCCAAAAGAACAAAAGTATATTATACTTTTTGTCTTTATTATTTGACTACTCTTATGTTCCTCCAATAAGTGGAATCGTGCAGTATATGTCTTTCAGTAACTGGCTAATTTGACTTAGCATAATGTCCTCAAAGTTCATCCGTACTGTAGCATACTGCAGAATGTCTTCCCCTTTTACCACTAAACATTTAAGTCTTATCCATTCATCCATTGATGGACACTTGAGCTGCTTCCACAGTTTAGTTGTTGTGAATAATCTTGCTATGAAAAGTGGTGTACAAATACCTGAGACCCTGCTTTCGGTTCTTTTATATAAAGTACATACCCAGAAGTGGAACTATCAGATCATATGGTAATCCTATTTTAAATTATTTGAGGAACCACCATACCGGTTTCCATAATGACTAAACATTTTTACATTCCCACCAATAACGCACAAGGGTTCCAATTTCTCCACATCCTTGCAAACACACATTTTTCTGTTTTCTTGATGGTAACCATCCTAATGGGTATGAAGTTGTGTCTCACTGTGGATTTGATTTGCACTTCCCTAATAACTGGTGATGTTGAACCCCTTTTTGTGAGCATATTTTATCTCTTCTTTGGAGAAATACCTATTCAAGTCATTTTGAATCAGGTTTTTTTGTTGTTGTTGGTTTTAGGAGTTCTCTATATATTCTGGATATTAACCCTTTATCAGAGATACGATTAGCAAATATTTTCTCCCATTCTGTGAGTTCCTTTTTTTTTAAGAGATGGAAAGTCATTGAGGGTTTTTTTTTAAGTTTATTTATTTTGAGACAAGAGAGTGAAAGTGGGGGATGGGCAGGGGGTGGAGGGGTGGGGAGAGAGTCCCAAGCAGGCTCTGCACCACCAGAGCAGAGCCCAAAGCAGGTCTCAAACTCATGAACCTCAAGATCATGACCTGAGCCATAGTCAGATGCTTAACCAACTAATCCACCCAGGTGCCCCTATGAGTTACCTTCTTACTCTGACGATAGTGTCTTTTGATACAGAATATTTTTAAATTTTCATGAAGTCCAATTTCTTCAATTTTCCTTTTGTCACTGTGCCTTTGATATCATATCAGAAATCATTGCCAAATCCGATGTCATGAAACTTTTGTCCTATTTTCTTCTAGAAATTTTATTGTTTTAGGTCTTATTTTGGTCCTTGACCCATTTTTGAATTAATGTGGATATTCAGTTTTCCCAGCACCATTTATTGAACAGACTGTCCCTTCCCCATTGAATGGACTTGGCATTCTTGTCAAAAATTATTTGAACATATATGTGAGGGTTTATTTCTGCAGTCCCTATTTTATTCTGTTTAGTCAATATATCTGTCTTAATGCCAGTAATACACTGTTTTGATGAGCTTTGCTATGTATGAAAAAGAAATCATTGGAATTTTTTGGGACTGAATTGAATCTGTAGATTACTTTGGGTAGTATTGACACTTTAATTTCCATTTATTTATGTCTTCTTTAATTTCTTTCAGTAAGGTTTTATACTTTTCATTGTGCAAGTTTTTCACCTCTTTGGTTAATTTCTAAGTATTTTATTCTTTTTAATGCTACAGAATATCATCATCTTTTAAATCTATTGAGACTCCATTTGTGGCCTAGCATCATCTGGAAAACGTCCAATGTGTACTTGTGAAGAATGTGTATTCTGTTATTGTTAAGTTAACCATTCTGTGTATGTCTATTAGATCTAGTTGGCTTATTGTGTTCTTTAAATCCTCTATTTCATTACTTGTATTCTGATTGCTTTATCCACATTGTGAGTGGGGTATTGATGTCTCCAACTATTATTGTGGAACTGTCTATTTTGCCCTCCCATTCTGTCTATTTTTGCTTCATATATTTTAATGGTCTGTCACTAGGTACATGAATGTTTATAATTATTATATATTCTTGCTGTATTGAAAGTTTAATTAATATATATTGTCCTCCTTTGTCTCTTATAAACTTTTTTGATTAAAGTCTGTTTTGTCTGATATTATTAAAGCTACTTTTGCTCTCTTTTGATTACTATTTGCATGGAATATCTTTTTCCATCCCTGCACTTTCAACCTCTTTGTGTCTTTGGACCTCATATGAGTCTCTTGCATGTGTTTTTATCCATTCTGCCAATCTCTGTCTTTCGATTGGAGAGTTTATCCATTTACATTTAAAGTAATTACTGATGAGGAGGGACATACTTCTGTCACTTGCTATTTGATTTCTACATACCCAGTAGCTTATTTTCGTTCCTCATTTCCTACATAACTGTTTTCTTTTTTTAGTTGACTTTTTGTAGTGAAATGTTTACATTCCTTCCTCATTTCTTTTGTGTATATTCTATAACTATTTTCACTGTGGGTACGCTGGAGATTACATTTAACATCCAAAAATTATAACACTATAATTTGAATTTATATCAGCTTAACTTCAATAACATACAAAAACTATTCTCCTTTGCAGTTCTGTTCCCTCTTCCTTTTGGTTGTTGATGTCACAAAATTATTTCTTTATACTTTGTGTGCCCTAAAACATAAACTAATGATTTTTAAAAATCGTTTTTTTAAACGTGTTTAATGTTTATCTATTTTTGAGAGAGAGTCACACACAGAGTGCGAGTGGGGGAAGGGCAGAGAGAGAGGGACACACAGAATCTGAAGCAGGCTCCAGGCTCTAAGCTGTCAGCACAGAGCCTGATGCAGGGCTTGAACCCATGAACTGGGAGATCATGAGCTGAGCCCAAGTCACGTGCTTGACCAGCTGAGCCACCCAGGTGCCCCAAAATATATTAGTCTTTTAAATTATATAGACAATATGATTTAGACTTACAAACCAATGTTAAAGTAATACTAACTTTTACATTAATAACAAATTTTCTTTAAATATATTAGTTTCTTAAATCATATGGAAAACAAAAAGTGCAATTACAAACCATTGTTATAATAATAGTAACTTTTATAATCTTGCATGTGTTTACCTTTGTTGAGATCTTTATTTTTCTGTATGGCTTTGAGTTACTGTCTACTGTCCTTTCATTTCACTCTGCAGGACTCTGTTAACCATTTCTTGACAAGTATGTCTGGTGGTCACAAATTCCCTCAGCTTTTGTTTATATGGAAATGTATTAATTTCTGTCTCCCTTTTTCTTTTCTTTCTCACTTCTGAAGGACAGTTGTTTCAGATATAGTATTTTTGGTGGATTTTTTTTTTCATTTAGCATTTTAAACATATCCACCCACTGCCTTTTGGCTTCCAAAGTTTTTGATGAGAAATCTGCTGATAATTTTATTGGGGATCCCTTATATATGAAGATTCACTTCTATCTTGCTTCTTTCAAGATTCTTTTATTGTCTTTGCCTTCTGAAAGTTTGACTACCATGTGGGTTGGTGTGGGTTTCTTTGAGCTTATACTTAGAATTCATTGAGCTTTTGGGACATTTATATTTATGTTTTTCATCAAATTTGGGAAGTTTACAGCCAGCATTTATTCAAATATTCCCATTGCCCCTTTCTCTATTCTCCTTCTAGGACTACCACAATGCATATATTTTTCTGTGTGATAATATCCTGCAGGTCCTTTAGGTTTTGCTCACATTTCTTCAGTTATTTTTTTTTCTCGTCCTCATACCCATAATTTTCATTGTCCCATCTTCAAATTTGCTAATTCTTTATTCTGTTTACTGAAGTCTGTCTCTGAAGCCCTCTAGTGAATTTTCAATTTCAGTTATTGCAGTTTTCAGCTCTAGAATCTTTTCTCGTTTTCTTTTTAAGTTTCTATCTCTTTGTTGGTGTTTCCCTTTTGTTCATGTATCATTTTATTTACTTTACATCTTCCTTTAGTTTGTAGGAGGATTCTCACACAGAGAGTCGTGACACTAAGGCTTTTCTTTTCAGGAAGCAATTTTATTCCTGCAGGCACCACTCAGTTGGGTTCATACCCAAAGAACTGAGCCCCAAACGCCACGTGGCGAGTTTTTAATATATTTTTTACTTCTTTGTCTCCCATAACACACAAACATGCAGTCTGATTAAGTGGTCTCATGTTACAAGGTCGTGAGGGATGTTGTCACCTACTGGGATAGCCAGGTTGCCTTGAGGTTTTTTGTTTTTTTTTTTCCTTAGGAGGACCCTACCACAAGTTCTCTGGACGTATTTAAGACAATTGTTTTGAAGATATTTCCAGTATATCTATCTTTTTAAAAAAATGTTTATTTATTTTTTTTGATGGGGTGGCAGAGAGAGGGAGAAAGAGAGTCTCAAGGAGAATCCACATTGTCAGCACAGAGCTGGACATGGGACTTGATCTCATGACTGTGAGATCACGACCTGAGCCAAAATGAGTACTTAGATGCTTAACCAACTGAGTCACCGAGGCTACCCTTTTCAAGGACAATTTCTATTAACTTTTTTCGGTTGAATGGGCCATATTTTCCGATTTCTTTGTATATCATTCGATTTTTTTGTGGAACACTGATCATTTGAACGTAATAGTGTGGTAATACTGGAAATTAGAGCCTCCCCCTTCCCGAGGGCAGGCTGATTTTTGTTATTTTTATTGTTTTTGTTTATTATTTTTAAAATTTTAATAAGTTGCCTCTATGGTGAAGATCAGCCTGAGGTGTAAATTTAAGGTCTCCTCAGGTGTTTTTAGAGCCTTTCTGTGGGCATGTACAATCACTTTCGAATTTTCCCCATATACGCAGTTGCTTTTTTTATGTCCTAGTCTTTAATATCTGGCTCCCCAAAGGGGACGAAACGAAAAAAGAATGGGGGGAAATGGCAGTGGCCCTTTAAATCTGCCAGAAGTCACTTCAGTTGAGATTTGTAACAGTGAAAGGAATTGCAACAATAACGGCTACCCACCTCTTTGCCAGAACTTCTGTGATTATAATTGGCAATCAGTGACCAGAGTACAGATATTTTGAGGACAAGCTTCTGGCTTCTGCAAGCTCCAAATAAGCTGCTACAAGAACACATGCCCACCTGTCTGCCACGTGGCTGGGGATAGGAGATGCACAGCTACTACTGTGCTAAGAGCTGAAATTAACTGAAATTCACCACAATTTACCATCCACATCTTTCCTTCTAAGTTGCAAGCCTTCTTAGGACTCAAAAATTCCAAAATAGTTACCTTAGACAGATTCTGCCAGTGCAATTATTGTCTAAATTGGGGAGACTGATTTCTGATGCTTCTGAATCTACCATCTTCCCAGAATCAGGACTCTGGCCTTTAAGCTGACTAGTTTTTTTTCCCTCAACAAAGAGTTCTTATCCTTTATCCTATGACCTAACAATCTTGCTTAACTAAATGAGGTTTTCATTGTGTGTGGAGAGAGAAGGCAAAACTTTTTTATCTTGGTTTTAAATTTTTATCCCCAGCCCATACCTGTCTCCTGAACTCCATATTCCTCTATCCAGCTCTCTATTTAGTATCAACTCTTGGGTATATCAAATATATGTCAATCTTAACATGTTCTAATCCGTGCCCCTGAACTTTTCTCCAAAATTTATCCTTCCCGTATTATCACCATATCATTGGCAACTCCATCCTTCCAGTTGTTCAGGCCAAAACCTTTCGTCTTATCCTGACTCATCTTTCTTTTCTTTTTGATTTTTTAAAAAATTTTTATTCAGTTTTGAGAGACAGAGAGCATGAGTGAGGGGCGGGCAGAGAGAGAGGGGAGACAGAATCCGAAGCAGGCTCCAGGCTACAAGCTGTCAGCACAGAGCCCGATGCAGGGCTCAAACCCATAAACCGTGAGATCATGACCTGAGCCGAAGTCTGCCACTCAGCCAACTGAGCCACCCAGGTGCCCCTCACCTTTCTTTTCTATCCCACATCTATGGGTCAGGAAATTCAGTTGGCCGGATCTTCCTAGCATATCTAGAATCTGATTACTTCTTACATTACATTACATCATCACCCACCTGAGTCACTGAAGTCTCCTCTCTGTTCTTCCTGCAGTTTATCCCTCCTGCAGCACAAGAGGGACCTTAAAAAAAATGAAATATCACGTCCCTTCTCTGTTCAAACCCTCCAATGGTCTCCCATTTAAATCAGAGTAGAAGCCAAACACTTAAAAGACCCTACGAAGCCCTATATGATCTACTTCTCTGTTACTCCTGCAACCTCATCTACTATGACCTTCCCCTTGGATTGCTCTGATCCAGTCATTCTGAACTTCATGCTCCTCCTTGAGCAAGACAGACAGGATTCTGCTGTAGCGTCTTTGCACTTGCTGATCCCTCCGTAATGCTTGACTGATTCCCACTCTTCCTGATCTTTGCTCAAATTGCACCTCAGTGAGAACTACTCTGACAGCTCCATTCAAAATAATTACCTGCTCTGCTCCTGACTTCCTTAGTTTACTATATCTCTTCCCATAGCACTTTCACCTTCTAATGTATTCTATTATTTATTTATTATGTTTATTATTTACTGCTTGTCTCTTCTATCCACCTTAATTCTTTCCTCTTGTGCCATGATATATAGCTTTTCTTAAAAATAAATAACTGCACAAAAGGATGCCATATTTTCACTGGCAAAGCTTAGGTCACTAAACTCTGGGATCTGAATGCAAGGTCACTTTAAATAATCTGTATGGAGAAGTGGTTCCCCAAAAATGGAATGCTGAATTCTGTTACTAGGATGAGAGATGCTGGCTAAGCAAAACTCACAGATGTTCACTTGCTGAGTCAGACTAGCATACCCAGACGAATTTTGAAAAAGCCTGCAAGAGGGGCCATATGTGTCCTCACATATAAAGTGAAAGATGGAACCACTAACATCCTAACTTTCTGGTAATGATGTGTTACAAATGTGTTGGCTTACTTATTTTAATCCTTATGAAGTCTGATTTTACTTTCAGTTTCTATGCCATTTTTGAATAGGAACTTCTCAAGGTACAAGGTAGTACAGCCTGAAGAATTCTCCAGCCTAAAGAGTCTGGAGGTGGTAGGTTTTGGGGACAGTAACAAACTTCCTTAGGCCACAAGTAACAGAAAACCCTACTCAAACAGCATTAAACATATAAGAACCTTTTTTAGGGCTCCAGTTCCATTTCTCTAACATTCTCTTTGTATACCCCCCCCCCATATGAGTAACAGATTTTGTATCGGTTTTGGTTAACACAAAAGGATACACTACATGTAAAATTCTAGGATCAGATCTCCAAGATAGAAGAAGGAATCAAAGTGAAGAGATGATTTGGCCAAGAAATCTCCAACGAGTTCTTGTTGTGCTGTGACTTTCCCTTCTTCCCGTTTGAGGGAAGCTGCAGCCAGGCTATTTCCCTACTATCACACCTACAGGCTACCAGAGTTCAGCTGGGGAACTTGGTAAGTATGTCAGTGCACTTGGGGAACTTTCTGGACTGTCATCTGTCTCCCATCTGGGAGAGACAGGATGCAGACACTGAGGTGGGCAAGCCAGCTGTGTGCTGCTGTGGAGTTGGTCAGCATACACAGAGGGTCAGTTCATAGGACAAATTTGAGTTTCCTGTTGGTATGGGTGATGCAGGAGGGAGAATCCTCTTGGGTCCAGTCCAGTAAAGCTGGCTGAAAGGAGAAAAAGATCCCCTCAGCAAGAAGCTGGAGGTGAATGTCAGATTTGTAGAGGCCAGGGAAGGAGTCACAGTACATCTGCCTTTGACTTTCCCAATACAAAACTTCCTGTAGACTTAGCCCGCCTTTGATAACTTCATTTTAGAGTAGATCAAAACACATTAGCTACAAGCTCCAGCTCCCTCCTCCAAAGACCTCTGAATGCAATTTTAAGCCTCTGCAGCCCATTGGTTAGAACTAGCCCACGGCTTCATCTAACTGCTAGACAGACTGGAGAATATAGGGGACCAAATGGAATATTTCGTAGGTCATACTCTCTCTGCTATCTAAGGCCATAATGTCATCCAGCATTCTACAAATATTTATTGGGCATATACTATGAGAACTGGTACAAGGCACTGGGAAAACATGTTAAAGAAATAGTTCTATACAACAGAGTTTTGAGGGTGTTGTAGCTTTGGAAGTATGTCAGGCAAAGTCAGGAGAGTGCAGTATCCAGTGTACTGGATACTGTTTATGGCCTGTTTATGAACACTTCTAAGATACTGCCTGAGGAGGGGGTGTTGCATAAGGTCCTGCATATGTAGGTAAGAATGATCATGAAAAAAAAAGGAAAATAAATGCAAATGTGACCTTATTTATAGAAACAGGTGGGGGAAATTTGAGGACATTGGAAATATATCTACATATTCTAAAATTTTGAACGTTGGCGGGGCGCCTGGGTGGCGCAGTGGGTTAAGCGTCCGACTTCAGCTCAGGTCACGATCTCGCGGTCGGTTAGTGTGAGCCCCTGCGTCAGGCTCTGGGCTGATGGCTCAGAGCCTGGAGCCTGCTTCCGTTTCTGTGTCTCCTTCTCTCTCTGCCCCTCCCCCCTTCATGCTCTGTCTCTCTCTGTCTCAAAAATAAATAAATGTTAAAAAAAAAAAAATTTGGGGGCGCCTGGGTGGCGCAGTCGGTTAAGCGTCCGACTTCAGCCAGGTCACGATCTCGTGGTCCGTGAGTTCGAGCCCCGCGTCGGGCTCTGGGCTGATGGCTCAGAGCCTGGAACCTGTTTCCGATTCTGTGTCTCCCTCTCTCTCTGCCCCTCCCCCGTTCATGCTCTGTCTCTCTCTGTCCCAAAAATAAATAAACGTTGAAAAAAAAAAAAATTAAAAAAAAAATTTTTTTTTAAATTTTGAATGTTGGCAACACATAGTTGGGAAGGGATTACCATATTATCCATTATAATGTGAATGTCAGATTTGTAGAGGCTGAGGAAGGAGTCACAGTACATCTGCCTTTGACTTTCCCAATATAAAACTTCCTGTAGACTTAACCCTGCCTTTGATAACTTCATTTTAGAGCAGATCAAAACACATTAGCCCCAAGCTCCACCTCCTTCCTGAGAAAAAACAAAAACAAAAACAAAAACTTGTGCTCTTAAAAGAGTTACATCTGAATCCCCTTTAAGATTTGGAGGGATTCCTCCTTTCCTGGAAATACTGCTTAAGAAAACGGTCTCCATTTTATGCTATTTAAATTGTCTACCCAGAGAAATGGCTCTCAACTACCTGCCTCATCATTTACCTCTCTACTACCCCTTTCTTTCCCTTAAGGTTCTTCCACAATTGACATTGGGCTGTCTTTATTGGCTCCTTGTATTGGCCCCATATTTTCTTTTCTCTCTGCAAAATATACTAACTAATGCTAAATACTCACAGTTCTAGTATGGTACCCACTTTTATACCAACCCCCGGGGCAATACTCACCAAGTAGTAAATGGACTGTTATAGGTTGAATGACATCCCATAAAAATAAAAAAGATCCGTTCAAGTCCTAACTCCCAGGACCTCAGAATGAGACCTTATTTGGAGGTAAAGTCTTCAGAGCTATTCAAGTTAAAATGAGGTCATTAGGGCAGGCTCTAATCCATTATCCCTGGTGTTCTTATGAAACAGAGGAATTTGGATACAGAGATAGACATACACAGAGAGAAGACATGTAAAGACAAAGAATTGGAGTGATGCCTCTACAAGCCAAGGAATACCAAAGATTTCCAGCAAACTATGTAAAGCTAGGAAGAGACAAGAAAAAAATATACCTTCTACAGGCTTCATAGAAAACATGGCCTACTGATACCTTGAATTCAGACTTCTAGCCTTAAGAGTTGTGAGACAGTAACTTTGTACTAAGTGATCCCAGTTTGTGGTAGTTTGTTATCTCAGCCATACAAAGCTAATGCAGTCTGTGTATGTCAATTCCAGTTATATTAATTATCATAATAATGTTACTTAAGTAAATATATATAAATATATTTAAGTAAATATATATAAACATATAATGTTATTTAAGTAAATATATATATTTGAATTCAAATATATTTGATACAATTCAAATATATTTGAAATATATATATTTATATTTATATATATTTCAAATATATATGTCCAAATATATATTTGAAATATATATCAAAGAATTAATGTAAAAAGAAGCTATTGTTTCTAAGATTTAAGTTGAATGCTTTGGAAAGACTGGATAGGAGTGAGTCAATGTGAGGGGCACCTGGCTGGCTCAGTTGGTAAGGTAAAGCATGCAACTCTTGATCTTGGAGACGTGAGTTTAAGTTCCACTTTGGGTGTGGAGACTATTTAATTTTAAAAAAACAAAAACAAAAAACCAAGAAGTGAGCCTATGTGAGGTTCAGCACTCAGATTACTTTGAAAGTATTTCTCCTTTAAAGAAATAAAAACTGGACCTCTTTCATGATGCTTGGTGTCATTCGTGCAAGAAAAATGCTAATCCAAACAAATGCCTTGAACCTACAAAAAAGATTGACAAACAAATACACATTTATGTGTTTTAAGTTAAAATATTTGAGAAATGTGGGGCACCTGGGTGGCTCAGTCGGTTAAGTGTCCGACTTTGGCTCAGGTCATGATCTCACGGTTTGTGAGTTTGAGCCCCACATAGGGCTCTGTGCTCATAGCTCAGAGCCTGGAGACTGCTTCAGATTCTGTGTCTCCCTCTCTGCCCCTTCCCCCACTCACACTCTGTCTTTTTCTCAAAAATAAATAAGCATTAAAAAAAAAAATTAAAAAAAAATTTGAACGATGTGTGTATTATTTTTAAGTAATTCTCCATCTTGACTCTGGGTTAATTAATAAATTACATGCAGAGTACATGAGTAAGAGGGCTTCTACTGTATTGTGGTAGCTTGGAACTAGTTATGAATTTGAAATGTGGTTCAATGAGCTGTACGTCTTGTACAAGCTACTAAATTTTTCTAAGTTTTAGTTGCCTCACTCAAAATGATAATAATAATACTAATGAGCTGCAAGTGTGTGAAATTAAATGATATAATATATTTAGTGTCAAACAGTATTAACTATTTTTCTGTTGAAAGTGAGAGAAAACCTTATCTATTATGACTTTAACAAAAATAATATGTATCAGCTTGTGACAGAAAATAACAAAATTCTTTTTATTTTACATTTATTTATTTTTGTGAGACAGAGCACAAGTGGGGGAGGGGCAGAGAGAAAGGAGACACAGAATCCTAAGCAGGCACCAGGCTTAGGGCTGTCAGCACAGAGCCCCACATGGGGCTCAAACTCACAAACCACAAGATCATGACCTGAGCCAAAGTCAAATGCTTAACCAACTGAGCCACTCTGGCACCCTGACAATAACAAAATTCTAAAGGTAGCATTGGCTCCAGGCACAGCTGGACTCAACTCTGCAAGTAAAGTCTCAGGACCTGGTTTCTCTGTCTATGTCCATCAGCTTCTTATCATTGTCTTTGGACAGAATCTCTCTGATGGCCACAATAGGCATTTTTTCATATCCTCCCAAGTTCAAGACTAGTGGCTGGCAAATAGTGGCTGTTTTTCTCTCAGAGTCCCATAGAGTCCTTGATTCTGAATAGATTATATATTTATCTCTGGGTCACTCACTATCCCAGAGAAATGCAGTGATGTGATGTGATGTGATGTGATGTGATGTGATGTGATGTGATGTGATGTGACATGATTTGGGAGGTCTAGGTCCTACACTTCACACATAGCAGTGGACTGAGTAGGAAAAGGGAGCTCTCTAAAGAGAAACTAGATGAGTATCAAAAGTAGGGGGAATGGATTTGGGGCAGGTAGAAACACTGAATGCTCATAACACTAGCTCTGAGGATAATTCCTACTCCACAAATAGCATTTGCTACCTCCTTTCAGTGCCTTTCACTCCCAGCCCTTTGCTTAGACTTTACTTAGACACTTTGGGCTCTGATGACAGTGCTGATTTCATTAGGGCAGATGCTCCTGCCATACCCCAGCTCCACTTTTCCATCTACTTTCAAATTCGTGACTGTGAACCCAACCAGTCTGTCAGACCAGTGTGGCAAATCTCCCTTGGCCTAGTTCTAGCCTCCAACTGCCTGGCACTGTATTTAGTCATTAAAACCTTATCAGATCATCATTCCCACCCACTACCCCAGTTAAAGCCTATTTCAAGTTCCAAGTTTGCCCTTCAATTCTAGTACAGTAGGATGTAATAAAGTCTTAATCTCTTCATGATTGTCATGACTTTGCACATCTAACTCTTATTCTTGCTCTTTTTCTCAACTCATATCTTAATTTTGATTTAAGCCACATATGGAAATGTATCCCTCTCCTTTCCCTTGCATTTGAAAACTGGATTTTGTCTATCACTTTTTCTATAAGTGTTTGGAGTAGATGTCTGTCCAGTATTCATAATTAGCTATAAATAGAATACTGTGGTAGAAACTACTAACCAACCCCAATATCCATTCTCCTGCTTTTGGTGCCACAAATTTTACCTGGGCACATGCTTCCAAGAACAGACTATATTACCTAGCCTCCTTTGCAGAATAATCATGAGATTAGGTTCTAATTGGAAGTATGTGAACTGAAGTGATTCACACGATTTCCAGGTAATTTCCTAAAAGGACAAAGGTGTTCCCTCAACTGCTCATTTTCCCTTCCCTTTTAGATGGAATATAGATCCAGTACACTTGGTGGCATAGTCTTTTGATTGTGTGGAAGAGAGCAACATTCTAGGACAGAGATGACACACTTTTTCTGTAAAGGGTTAGATATTAACTATTTTCAGCTTTATGAGCCATACAAACTCTGCTCAACCCTGTTCCAGGGTGAAAGCAACCATGAACAATATGTAAAGGAATGGATGTGACTGTATTCTTATAAAACTGTATTTATAAAAGCCAGCAGTAAGCCAAATTTGGCCCATATGCCATTGTTTGCTGACCTTTGATTCAGAACACAGTGAGGCAACAACATTAAAAAATCCCGTATCTCCAAAACTCTCAAGTTTTGTATGGTAGAGGAAAATTAACTGTACTTCTACAGAAAGAGTTACCTTTTGTTAAGCCATTGTATTTTGGGGAATAGTTGTTTTAGCAGAAATATCTTTGTATTTTTTAATACCATGAAGCCAGCATTTTTTAACTTAGAATATGACAAATATTCTCTCATTCTTTCTCCTTTATTCTTTCTATCTCTCTCTCCTCACAGGCCCTTTTCTCTCTGGTTATAAATTTACTTGCATTGTAAAAATTATTTTATGAATCCTAAATTGTTCTCAGCTCATTCTTTCATTTTTTACTAGCAAAAATTTTTCCTTACTTACATGTATTTCTGCTGTACTGAAGTTTGGCTTCTACCTCTGTCTCTGCTGCAACTGAAGATCACATTGCCACTGAGATCTTCTCCAACTTTACTCTACTGAAACTGTAAGGGTTAAATTGTAGTGTAGGGCTAACCTGCAGTCTTGAGAAATAACAGCTTTGTTTTGACACTGTAGGTTAAGAGATAACAGCCTTGTCCTATCAATCAAGGGAACAAAAGTTCAAGGAAAATCAACTGGATTAGTGTTTGATTGGATTGAGGCAAGGGCACGTCTGAACTGTTTCCACCCCCATCTGGGAACTATTTCTTTGTTCTGTTCCCAGGTGATGATAAGGCGATGTGGTTGGCTATAAAAACTCTGTACCCCGGTTGTTCGAGGCCGCACTCTGGTCAAGAGTGCTGGTCCTGATCAGTCGGCCTTGCCTCTCATTGCAATAAACTTTGTTGTGACTGTCACTGGTGCCCGTAGCATTCTGTTTCAGGAGTCGTGTGGATGCAACAAAACTTTCCATTGTATTTATCACAATGATCATCTTCTACAACCTTTACTGCCAAATCCTCCTCTTTCATGCTTTCATGAAACTGTCCCTCCTTAGCTTCTGTAACAATAGTATATTCTTAAATCTTTCTCTACATTTATCTCTGGCCAATTCAGCATAGCTAATCTTAGCAGTTATTCATCTGCTATCTAGGTCTTCATGTAGATAATATTGCCAGTGGCACCCTTGGTTCTCTTTCAGTTGATCCTAGAGTCCTACAAAATCCCAAGGCTTTTATCATGCACCATATTCTAATGACTTCCAAATATGTAACTCCAGGTTTAATTGTTCTCTGAAGTTCTAAACCCTTTACACCCAACAGCTTATCTTATTCCAGATGATTTTCTAAATCCATCATCTATTGTATCTCCTTGTATCTATTAGAATTCTTCCATTCAAAAGAATTTACCCTCAGGGCACTTGGGTGGCTCAGTTGGTTGAGTGTCCAACTTCAGCTCAGGTCATGATCTCATGATTTGTGAGTTCCAGCCCCGCATCAGGCTTTGCACTGATAGCACGGAGCCTGCTTTGGATTCTCTGTCTCCCAGTCTCTCTGCCCCGCCCCCGCTCAAGCGCGCACGCTCGCGCACAGGTTCGCTCTCTCTTTCCTTCTCTCTCTTTCTCAAAAAACAAATAAACATTTAAAAAACAAACAACAATAAAAAAGAATTTACCCTCATCAGCTACTTGGGTACCCTGAAATGAAGTATGTACAGAAAAAGCAGGTGAATGTTTTATTTATTCCTATTCTAATTCAGAATACGGTTCTGGTCCTCTAACAACCACCAAAAGAGAGTTCCTAGGTAGCACTATGTACATCAAAAGAAGAAATCAACCAATTAAAAAGGTAACCTACAGAATGGGAAAAATATCTGTAAACCATGTATCTAATAAGAGGTTAATATAAAAAATATATGAGGAACTCATACAACTCAATAGCAAAAAAGAAATAATCCAATCAAACATAGACAAAGAATTTGAATAGACAATTTTTTTTACCAAAGAAAACATACAAATAGCCAATAAGTACACGAAAAGGTGCTCAACATCATTAATCATCAGGGAAATGGAAATCAAGCCACAAAGCACTCCTGTTAGAGTTGTTATTATCATCAAAAACACAGGGGATAACAAATGTTGGTGAGGATATGGACAAAAGAGAACCCTTGTGCAATGTTGATAAAAATATATATTGGTATAGCACTAGGGAAAACAGTATGAAGTTTCCACAAAAAAATAAAAAATATAACTACCATATGACCTGTTGCAGCATGATTCACAGTAGCCAAGGCATGGAAACAACCTAAGTGTCCACTGACAGATGAAAGGATAAAGAAATATACATATTTATATTTATTTAATTATATATATAAAATTATCATATGTACATGTAATTATCATATGTATATAATTATTTAGCCATAAGAAAGAAAGAAATCTTGCCATTTGCAACATATTGTAATTTATTTATTTTTAATTTTTAAAATTTACATTCAAGTTAGTTAACATATAGTGTAATAAAGATTTCAGAAGTAGAATTTAGTGATCTATCACTTACATACAATAACCAGTGCTCATCCCAACAAGTGCCCTCCCTAATGCCCATCACCCATTTAGCCCATCCCCCCATTCAACATCCCTCCAGCAACCCTCAGTTTGTTCTCTGTATTTAATGGTTTGCCTCCCTCTCTGTTTTTATCTAGTTTTTGCTTTCCTTCACCTATATTTATCTGTTTTGTTTCTTAAATTCCACATATGAGTGAAATCATATATATTCAGGTGGATTATTGAAAGATATGAATTTAGTGCCGGTGTGTTACCTGTAAAGTTGATGTTTCTGGTGATGTTCTCTCATCCTTTGTAGTCTTTGTTGGTTTGGTCTTTTTTTTCACTCCACTCAGAGTCCCCCTTAAAATTTCTTGCAGGACTGGTCTAGTGGTAATGAACTCCTTTAGTTTTGTTTGTCTGGGAAACTCTCTCTCATTCTATTCTGAATGACAACCTTGCTGGATAAAGAATTCTTGGCTGCATATTTTCCCATTCAGCACATTGACTATTTCCTGCCACTTACTTCTGGCCTACCAAGTTTCAGTGGACAGGCCTGCTGCTAATCTTACGTGTCTACCCTTGTAGGCTAAGGACCATTTTTCCCTAGCTACTTTCAGAATTCTCTTTTTATCTTTGTATTTTGCAAGTTTCACTATGATATGTTGTGGTTTTGACCTGGTTTTTTTGTTTGTTTCTGAGGGCTGGTATTCAAATCTATAGAGAACTTATCAAACTCAACACCCAAAAAGCAAACAACCCAGTTAATAAATGAGCAGAAGATATGAATAGACACTTTTCTAAAGAAGACATCCAGATGGCTAACAGACACATGAAAAGATGCTCAACATCACTCATCATTAGGGAAATACTAATCAAGACCATGATGAGATACCACCACACACCTATCAGATTGGCTAAAATTAACAATACATGAAACAACTGGTGTTGGTGAGAATACAGAGAAAGGGGAACCTTCTAACACTGCTGGTAGGAATGCAAACTGGTGGAACCACTCTGGAGAACAGTATGCAGAGCCCTCAAAAAACTAAAAATAGAACTACCCTATAATACAGCAATTACACTGTTAGATATTTATCCAAATGATACAAAAATACAGATTCAAAGGAGTATATGCACCCCAATGTTTATAGCAGCATTTTCAACAATAGACAAACTATGGAGAGAGCCCAAATTCCCGACTGATGAATGGATAAAGAAGTGGTATATATATAGAATGGTATTTTACTCAGTCATCAAAAAGAATAGTCTTGCCATTTGCAACAACATGGATGGAGCTGGAATGTATTATGCTAAGCTAAATAAGTCAATCAGAGAAAGACAAATATCATATGATTTCACTCATGTGGAACTTAAGAAACAAAGCAGATGAACATATGGCAAAGGGGAAGAGAAGGAAAGGAAACAAACCACAAGAGATTGTTAACAATAGAGAACAAACTGAGGGTTCCTGGAAGGAGGGAGATGTGAGATGGGCTAGATGGGTGTTAAGGAGGGTACTTATTGTGATGAGCACTGAGTGTTGTATGTAAGTGATGTCTTAATAAATTCTAATTCTGAAACCAATATTGAATTGTATATTAACTAAAATTCAATAAACAAATAATTAAAAATTTAATTTGGGTTTTCAATTATGTAAGATAGACAGTTGTATCCAAAATAAAAATTATAAAATCTGATATATTTAGAGGTCTAGCTTCCATTCCTGTTTCTTTCTTCTCTTCCTTCCCCACTTCCTATAAAATGATTAGATTTTATTTATCAATATTTTTCCAAAAGTTAGCAAATACATATCTCTCTCCCTCCCCTCCCATTTCTTATACAAAGTATAGCATATTATTTCTACTATTCTGACTCCTGGGTTTTTTTTTTTTTTTGACACTACTTTCTGAATATCATATCATTCCTTGGACCTATGAAGAGATCTTCATAACTTCTTTCACAGCTTCACAGATCTCCATTGAATAGATATATCGTAATTTATTAGACTAGTCTTTAGTTAATAAAGTGAGTAAATCCCAGTATTCTATTAATAGAAATAGTGTTAAAATAAGTATTTTTGTGTATATTTAATTTCATATTAAAAATTTTATTTTAATTGAAGTTAAAAAAAATTTTTTTTTTCAACGTTTATTTATTTTTGGGACAGAGAGAGACAGAGCATGAACGGGGAGGGGCAGAGAGAGAGGGAGACACAGAATCGGAAACAGGCTCCAGGCTCTGAGCCATCAGCCCAGAGCCTGACGCGGGGCTCGAACTCACGCACCGCAAGATCGTGACCTGGCTGAAGTCGGACGCTTAACCGACTGCGCCACCCAGGCGCCCCAATTGAAGTTTAATTAACATACAGTGTTATATTAGTTTCATGTGTACAACATCATGATTCAACAATTTCATACATTACCCAATGCTCATCATGACAAGTTTACTTCTTAATCCTCATCACCTATATCATCACTTCCCCCTGACTTCCTTCCGGTAACCACAGTTTGTTCTAAATAGTTAAGAGTCTGTTTCTTGGTTTACCTCTTTCTCTTTTCCCTTTGTTCATTTGTTTTGTTTCTTAAATTCCACATATGAGTGAAATCATATGGTATTTATCTTTCTCTGACTGGCTTATTTCACTTAGCATTATACTCTGTAGCTCTATCCATGTCATTGCAAATGGCAATATTTCATTCTTATTTATGGCTGAGTAATATTCCATTGCATATATATATATATATATATATATATATATATGTGTGTATATATATATATATATATATATATATAATCTCACATCTCTTTTTTCCATTTATCTATTGATGGACACTTTCATAATTTGGCTATTATAATGTTCCTATAAACACAGGGGTGCATATATCCCTTGGAATTAGTGTTTTTTGTTTGTTTGTTTGTTTTTTTGGTAAACACCCCATAGTATGATTATTGGATCATAGGGTAATTTTATTTTTAAATTTATGAGGAACCTGCATACTGTTTTCTGCAGTAGCTGCACCAGTTTGCACTTCCACCACAATGTGAGAGGGTTTCTTTTTCTCCACATACTTGTCAACACCTGGTGTCTTTTGTGTTGTTGATTTTAGCCATTCTGACAGGTATGAGGTGTTATATCATTGTAGTTTTGATTTGTATTTCTCTGATGATGACCAATGTTGAGCATCTTTTCACATGTCAGCCATCTGGATGTCTTCTTTGGAGAAATGTTTGCTCATGTTTTCTGCCCATATATTAATTGGATCATTTGTTTTGGGTGCATTGTGTTTTATAAGTTCTTTATACATTTTGGATGCTAACTCTTTATCAGATGTGTCAATTTCAAATGTCTTCTCCCATTCCATAGTTTCCCTTTTAGTTATGTTGACTATTTCACTGTGCAGAAACTTCTTATTTTGATATAGTTCAAATATCTTATTTTTGCTTTTATTTCCCTTGCCTCAGGAGACACATCTGGAAAATGTTGCTACAGTCAATGTCAGAGACACTGTTACCTGTGCTCTCTTATAGGATTTTTATGTCTTAGGTCTCACATTTAGGTCCTTAACCCATTTTGAATGCATTTTTGTGTATTGTTTAAAAAAGTAGTTCAGTTTCATTCTCTTGCATGTACCTGGACTGGTTTTCCCAACACCAGTTGTTGGAATAGATTGTCCTTTTCCCATTGGATATTCTTTCCTGCTTTGTTGAATATTAATTAATCATATAATAATGGGTTTATTAGTGGATTTTCTCTTCTGTTCTATTGATCTATGTGTCTAATTTTGTGCCAGTAACATACTGTTTTACTATCTTTGTAATATAATGTGAAGTCAGGAATTATGATACCTATAGTTTTGCTTTTCATTTTCAAAAATGCTTTGGCAACTCAGAGTCTTTTGTGGTTCCAAATAAATTTTAAAAATGTTTTGTTCTAATTCTGTGAAAAGTACTGTTGGTCTTTTAATAGCAGCTACATTAAATGTGTAGATTGCTTTGGAATAATATTTATTAACAATATTTATTCTCCCAATCAATGAGCATGGGATGTCTTTCCATTTCCTTGTGTCATCTCCAATTTATTTCATCAATGTTTTATGGATTTCAGAATGCAGGTCTTTCACCTCTTTGCTTAGGTTCATTCCCACGTGTCTTATTATTTTGGATGCAATTATATATGGGATTGTTTTCTTAATTTCTCTTCCTATTGCTTCAGTATTAGTTTTTAGAAATGCAACACATTTTTGTACATTGATTTTGTATCCTGCAACTTTACTGAATTCATTTACCAGTTCTACTAGTATTTTTGGTGGAGTCTTTGGGGTTTTCTATGTAGAATATCATGTCATCTGCAAAGAGTGAAAGTTTGAGTTCTTCTTTGATGATTTGGATGCCTTTTATTTCTTTTTGTGTTCCGATTGCTGTGGCTAGGAATTCCAGTACTATGTTGAATGAAAGTGGTGATAGAGGACATCCTTGTCTTGTTCCTGACTTAAACCTACTTTGTTGAGGGCTTTTATCATGAAGCGATGTTTTACTTGTTGAATGCTTTTTCTGCATCTACTGAAATGATTATATGGTTTTTATCCTTCTCTTATTTATGTGCTGTATCACATTGATTGATTTGTGAATATTGAACCATTCTTGCATGACAGAAATAATTCCTACTTGATTGTGGTAAATGATTTTTTTAATATATTGTTGACTTCTGTTTGGTAGTATTTTGTTGAGGATTTTTGCAGCTATATTCATCAGAGATAATGGCCTGTAGTTCTCTTTTTTGGTGGAGTCTTTATCTGGTTTTGGTATTAAGGTAATGTTGGCTTCATAGAATGAATTTGGAAGTTTTCCTTCCTCTTGTACTTTTTTTTTTTTTAAATAGTTTGAGAAGAATAGTGTTAAATCTTCTTCAAGTGTTTCATAGAATTCTGGTTCTAGACTTTTGTTTTGGGGGAGTTTCTTGATTACTGATTCAGTCTCCTTACTGGTAATCAGTATATTTATATGTTCTATTTCTTCCTACTTCAGTTTTGGTAGGTTACATGTTTCTAGGAATTTATCCATTTCTTCTAGGTTATCCAATTTGTTGGGATATAGTTGTCACAATATTCTTTTACCATCATTTGTATTTCTTTGATGTTGGTTGTTATTTCTCCTTTTTCATTTGTAATTTTACTTATTTGAATACTTCCTCTTTTTTATGAGTCTGGATAGAAATTTATGAATTTTGTTTACCTTTTCAAGGAACTAACTCCTGGTTTCATTTATCTGTTCTACTCTTTTGTTGTTGTTGTTTATTTTTATATCATTTATCTCTGTTCTACTGTTTATTATTTCCTTCCTTCTGCAAGTTTTGGGTTTTGTTTGTTTTGTGTTGTTTCATTTTTTTAGAGAGAAAGAGCACAAGTGGTAGAGGGAGGCTCCACATCTAGCATGAAGTCCAACATGGGTTTCGATGCCACAATGGTGAGAGCATGACCTAGGCTGAAATCAAGAGTTGGTTGCTTAACTATGCCCTCCAGGTGCTTCTGTTTGTTGTTCTTTTTCTAGCTTCTTTAGGTGTAATGTTAGCTGGTTTAAATGAGATTTTTCTTGTTTCTTGAGGTAGGCCTGAATTGCTATAAACTTCCCTCTTAGAACCCCTGGCTGATTCTAAGCAAAGAAAAAGTTTTAAACCATTGCATTGTGTTTTCATTTTCATTTGTTTCCTTGTACTTTTGGATATTTTCTTTGATTCCTTGGTTAACTTATTCATTGTTTAGTAGCATGTTATTTAACATCCATGTGTTTGTGGTCTTTCCACATTTTTTCTTGTGGTTGACTTCTAGTTTCATAGTGATGAGTTCGATCTTTTTGAATTTGTTGAGACTTGTTTGTGGCCTAATATATAATCTATTCTTGAGAATACTCCATGTATAGCTGAATACAATGTGCATTCTGTTTTAGGATTGAATGTTCTATTAAATCCATCTGGTCCACTGTATCATTCAAAACCATGTTTCCTTATTGATTTTCTGATTAGATGATCTGTCCATTGGTATATGTGGGGTGTTAAAGTCCCCTACTATTATTGTATTACTATTTGCTAGTTCCTTTATGATTGTTTTTAAGTGTTATATTTGGGCGCTCCCATGTTGGTTGCATAGCTACAATTATTATACCTTCTTGTTGGAATTACCCCTTTATGATTATATAGTGCCCTTCTTTGTTTCTTTTTACAGTCTTTGTCTTAAAGTCAGTTTTGTCTGATATAAGTATTGCTACTATGGGTTTCTTTTGACATCCATTTGCATGATAAATATTTCTCCATCCCCCACTTTCAATCTGTAATTGTCTGTAGGTCTAAAATGAATCTCCTGTAGGCAGCTTACAGATGAGCCTTGGTTTTCTTTTTTATCCATTCTATCACTCTATGTCTTTTGATTGGAGTGTTTAGTTCATTTACATTCAAAGTAATTATTGAGAGATATGTATTTATTGCCAATTTGTTACTTGCTTTGTGGTTATTATTTTTTTTTTTTATTTAAAAAAAAATTTTTTTTTTCAACGTTTATTCATTTTTGGAACAGAGAGAGACAGAGCATGAACGGGGGAGGGGCAGAGAGAGAGGGAGACACAGAATCGGAAACAGGCTCCAGGCTCTGAGCCATCAGCCCAGAGCCCGACGCAGGGCTCAAACTCGCGGACCGCGAGATCGTGACCTGGCTGAAGTCGGACGCCTAACCGCCTGCGCCACCCAGGCGCCCCACTTTGTGGTTATTTTTGAAGTTTTTCTCTGGTCCTTTCTTCTCTTTCTTTCATGGTTTGCTGGTTTTCTTTAGTGATATAGTTGAATTTTTTTCTCTTATTCTTTGCATATATATTAGTGGTTTTTGATTTGTGTTTTCCACTAGGTTTGTATATAACATCTTCTGCATAAAGTAGTCTATATTAAGTTAATGGTTATTTACGTTGAACATATTCTTTTCTCCTCTCTTCCCCATGTTTTAGGTATATGGTGTCATATATTTTTTTTTTTTCAACATTTATTTATTTTTGGGACAGAGAGAGACAGAGCATGAACGGGGAAGGGGCAGAGAGAGAGGGAGACACAAAATCGGAAACAGTCTCCAGGCTCTGAGCCATCAGCCCAGAGCCTGACGCGGGGCTCGAACTCACGGACCGCGAGATCGTGACCTGGCTGAAGTCGGACGCTCAACCGACTGCGCCACCCAGGCGCCCCGATATTTTATATCCTGTTATTTTGTGAATTCCTAGACTGATTTTTACAGATATATTCATTTTTACTGCTTTTATGTTTCCTATTTTTAAAATGTCACATTTGGTCTTTCAGATCCACTCAGAATTCCCTTTAGTATTTCTTGAAGGCTGGTTTAGTTATCATGAACTCCTTTAGTTTTTGTTTGTCTGGGAAACTCTTTGTCTCCCCTTATATTCTGAATGGTAACCTTACTGGGTAGAGTATTCTTGGTTGCAGATATTTCCCATTCAGCACTTTGAATATATCATGCCACACCCTTCTGGCTTACAAAGTTTCTGCAGAAAATCTGCTGATTACCTTATGGGATTTCCCCTTATATGTAACTGTCTTCTTTTGTCTTGCTACTTTAAATTTTTTCTTTATTACTAAAATTTGCAATTTTAATTGCAACATGTCCTGGTATGGAACAGCTTTTGTTGCCGGGCGGCGGGGGGGGGGGGGGGGGGGGGCGGGAGGGTGGTGGTGGTGGTGGTGGTGTTCTCTGTGCCTCCTGGATCTAGATATCTGTTTCCTTTGCCAGATTAGGGAAGTTTTCAGCTATTATTTCTTCAAATACATTTTCTGCCCTGTTTTCTCTTTCTTCTTCTGGGATCCCTATAGTACAAATGTTACTATGCTTGATGGCATTGATTTCTGTATGTCTATTTTTGTTTTGCATAGTTCTTTTTCCTCTCTTTAGTTCAGCCTCATTACTTCCCATTACTCTGTGTTCTAGATCATTAATTCATTTATCTGCTTTTTTTCAAGACTGGTGTTTATTCCATCAAGTATGATTCCCATTTTATTTATTGAACCTTTTATCTCTGCTATGTTATTCCTTATCTCTGTGTTAAGGACTTACTGAGGTTTTCCACTCTTTTGTCAAATTCAGTGAGTATCTTTATGATCATTACTTTAAATTATCAGGCATGTTACTTATATCTGTTCCTCTTAGATTTCTGGCCATGGCCTTGTCCTTTTCTTTCATTTAGGACAAATTCCTCTGTCTTCTCATTTTGTCTAAGTTTCTGTGCCTGTTTCTGTGTTAGGAAAGTCAACTATGTCTCCTGTTCTTAAAGGGTAATGTCTTGATGAAAAGAGGTCCTGTAGTGACCTGCAGTGTGGTGTCCCCTGTTCCCAGGGCCTGGTGATTTTGGGAGTGTCTTCAATGTGAGCTATGTGTGCTTTGCTATTGTGTCCTGGCTGCTTTGTCCTTCAAGCCTGTCATCTGCAGAGGCTCTCTTTACCTGTTGTGGGCAGTATTTGGTCCCTGAACTGAATGTGATGTATTTTAACTAGGTATGCTCTGGTATGCTTGTGAAATGAGACTTGACACCCCACCACTGGATTTGAGGTTCTGCAAACCTCCCAGTTCAGGAGATGCTGTGTTGGAAGGCGTTTGGGCTGATCTTTCTTGGGGAAGGAACTTGCCAAGGTGAAAACTGAAGCAAGCCTGACTTGGCACAGTGTTTCCACTGGAGCACAGGGTGGGGTGGGTGTGTAGGGGGTGTGTGACTTGATATAAGCAAGTTAGGTATGAGGGTCAGTGCTGTGCTGATTCATGCAGGTGGCCCTGTACTTATGTTGAAGGGCAGGGGAGAGAAATGTCTCCTGCCAGTTCCTTTGTTTCCGGAGGGGTCTCTCTGTGAACTCTGTCTCTTCAGAACATGGTCTCAGGTGAGCAAATAACCTTACCCCTGTGTGTTCCAGGTGCTCTACAGATCACTATTTCCATGCTGTATGTCCACAGGCTGTTTGCCCTGCCTTTTCTCCAAAAGCAACCCAAACGCTCCCTGGGCTCTCCCTGAGCCAAGCCACTGACCCTAAAACTCTAGGCTTTATGCCCTGCTGGTTGCAAGAACTCATGAAATTTGGCCCCTCTTGCTTTCCAGGACAATTGCTATGGGGAATTAATATGCCTTGTGTGGGCTTCTCCAAGTGCTAGTCTGTCTCTCACCCTTGTCCATGACCACAGCTCCTTCCCTACCACAGCAACCTTGATCTGTCTCTCTCCCAAACTCCATCTCTGCACTTCCTACCTTCTTTGATGTGGCCTCTTCTCTCCCTTTAGTTGTAGAGTTTGTTCTGTCAGTCTTCAGGTCACTTTCTGGGGTATTTAAGATAAATTGACAGTCATCTATTTGTATTCATAGGTGAAGGTGAACTTAAGGCTCTCTTATTCCACTACCATCTTCCCAAATCCTTATTTAATCATTCTCCTACCATTAGGCATTTTCACAATTTTATTTTTTTCATGTAATTTTTGTGTGTGTGTGAGAGAGAGACAGAGTATGAGCAGAGAAGGGGCCGAGAGAGAAGGAGACACAGAATCTGAACCAGGCTCCAGGCTCTAAGCTGTCAGCACAGAGCCTGACGTGAGGCTTGAAATCATGAATGGTGAGATCATGACCTGAGTCAAAGTCAGAAGCTTAACTGAGTGAGCCACTCAGGTGCCCTGATTTTCACAATTTTCCAATTAGTAATATTCTAAAGAATACCATAGTTAACATCTATATGCAAAATTTTCTCATTTCTCTTTTATCTATAGATTTTATAAATAATTTTGCTATAGTGATGAACATTGAAAATATTACACTAAGTGTAAACCAGTCACATAGACTTCATATTGTATGATTCTTTTATAAATAGCTAGAATAGTTTATATCTATAGAGACAGGAAATAAAGTACTAGTTGCCTAGGGCTGGGAAAGTGAGTGAGGATATTGGGGATTGACAGCCAAGGCATGTAGGAGTTCTTTTTTGAGGTGATTAAAATGTTCTAAAATTGAAGGGTGCCTAGTGGCTCAGTTGGTTAAATGTCTGACTTCAGCTCAGGTCATGATATCACGGTTCATGAGTTTGAGCCCCACATCTGGCTCTCTGCTGTCAGCACAGAACCTGCTACAGATCCTCTGTCCTCCTCTTTCTATGCCCCTCTCCTGTTGGTTCTCTCTCTTTCTCAAAAATAAATAGATAAACTTTAAAAAAACATTCTTAAATTGATTGCAGTCATTGTTGCACAAATATAGTACAAGCCATTGAATTGTTCACTTTAAGTGATTACATGCATTTCAATAAATCTATTCAAACCAGATTTTGACTTAATTAGGTCTGCTGCTTTTCTATTCTCTACCTCACTAATTTGTGTTTTTACTCTCATTATTTCCTTCTTTTGATTTCTTTTGGCTTATAGGGCTTTTTTGCCTCATTTTGTATCTGGGAACTTAATTCACTTATTTTAATTCTTTAATTTTGATTGACAATAGTATCTAGTGTATTGAATTTTCTTCTGATCACTACTTTACATACATCCCATAGTTTCAGTGTGTAGTGATTTTATTGTCTTTTTTGTAAACTTTGTAAATTTATTTTATATTTTCTTTTACCAAGCATGTTTAATAGTATGTCTTCAAACATAAATCTAGATTCTAGGTTGACAGTTTCTTCCCTTTCATCACAGTGGAGAGGTTTCATTTTCTTCTGACCTTCATCTTTTTCTGAAGTGAAATCAGCCATCCTTCTTATACTTATGTCCTTTTCTCCCTCCTCTTTCTTATTTTAGCGTTTTCTCTTCTCTTTAGGTTTTTAGTACTTCTTTTATTATACACCTAAGTTTTTTTTTGAAAGTCCTGGGGGATTATTGAGCTCCCTGTCTCTGTCTGTTCTTGCTGTTGCTATCTTTTTTTTTGGGGGGGGGAGGTTAAGTTTATTTATGTTGAGAAAGAGAGAGCAGGGGGGTGCAGAGAGAGGGAGAAAGAGAATCCCAAGCAGGCTCTGCACTGTCAGCACAGAGCCCAATGCAGGGCTCTAACCCATGAACAATGAGATCATGACCTGAGCCAAAATCAAGAGTCAGATGCTTAACTGACTGAGCCACCCAGGCACCCCTATTGTTTTAAATCAGATTAATAAAGTTTGGGCTAATATTTCACTTTTTTGCCTGATTTGGGAATTGTGATGTTTTCACCTATTTGTGGGCATTTCTTTTTAGTGTGCCTTAATTGTGTATAGAGATGTTATTTTGTTCCTTACTCCTTTTTTCTCACAGTAACCATTGGTTTGAAACTTCTCAGGAGCTTCCTAGGTGAAATCTGAAACTAGCCCCTGTACACAGACGGCAGGAAGAGACCAAAGAAAAACACAAGCCATTCTAGGTTAGTAGGTGGCAGCAAAAGGAACTTATATACAAGGTTTGTGTTTGGTGGCAGCAAGATAAGTGAGTCTCTGTGCTGGCCTGCCAACTCTTAAAAGTTTATATAGAGGCCTTAACTGGATTCAGTCACATATACCATGCAGGTGTTCTCAACACCACATCGCCATCTCAATACTATGTTCTGGGACAGCCTCTGGGCATAAGAAAGTCAAGTAGAACCCACATTCCAAGGACAGAAAGGGGATGAGGAGCCACCTAGTGCTTGAGTCCAGCTCATAGGTCACTGTCTTCTTAATGATCTTCTTCAACAATAACTTTATAAAGGATTCAGTTGTGTGATCTATTTGCTTGCTCATGCTTAAGTGAGGTATTTCTATATTAGTGGAGGATGTAACCTAAGGATAACCTTCTTAATGTCTCAGTTCTAGAGCTCCCTCTTATGTTGTTTTCATAAAGTGCTCCTCCCCCTATGATTGCATCTCTTGTTTCCTTTGCCTTCTCTATTCCTAACTGCTCAATTTGCTCTGCTCAATTTTAGTTTCAGCAGTTTCTTAATGTGGGCTTTGTCCTGTAAGAAAACTTCCATCACTTAGAATTGAGAATTTATAGGACTCAGACTGCTCTAGTCCTACTGTTATTTGGGACTGGGAGTCTTCAAAACTTCATCCAGTTTTGGCTATTCTCAGATTGGCCTTATGAGTATTTCTGAGAATACTTATAGTAATTTGGGGACTTTCCAGCTCTCAGGGCTATCAGAAGACCCTCTTTTTTCTCTGCTCCCTCCTGTGTAGCTGCTGATAATGCCATGCATGTTTGTTACTATTGGAGATTGATTCCTACCTACTCAAATTTTAGTTCATGAGAATACTTTGTCACCTAGTGTGTTATTAATGTTTTGGCTTCCCTACCCTACTTCCTCTGTTTGTTTTTATGGCGGGCTTTAGGAAGTTAAAAAACATATGGTATACCATTTTATCTTCCTAAAAGATATGAGGAAAAACCACATTTCTGAAATGTAGTTAAGAAAGTGATTTTGAGGGGCGCCTGGGTGGCGCAGTCGGTTAAGCGTCCGACTTCAGCCAGGTCACGATCTCGCGGTCCGTGAGTTCGAGCCCCGCGTCAGGCTCTGGGCTGATGGCTCAGAGCCTGGAGCCTGTTTCCGATTCTGTGTCTCCCTCTCTCTCTGCCCCTCCCCCGTTCATGCTCTGTCTCTCTCTGTCCCAAAAATAAATAAAAACGTTGAAAAAAAAAAAAAAAAAAGAAAGTGATTTTGAGCATGAACTTTAGACTTAAGAACGAAAAACTTAGCTCTTTGTTACATGATCTTTGGCCACTGATTTATTCTTAGTCTCCATTTTCTTACCTGTAGGAATGATGTTCAAAATTCTTAATAATTGGAGTAGTCCATGTGCTGATGGATAACAACAAACACTGTGACTAATAAAAATGGATGGCTTTGAATAACTGGTTCAGCTGTATCAGTATGAATTGACTGAAGACCAACAATGCTCATCTGTGAAACAAAATTGTAATTATATATGTCTTGCAGTTTTGTGAGGAATAAATGTAATAAATGTTTGTAAAAGGAATTTGGTGCAGAGCCCATGACATAGTAAACACTTAATAAATGGTATTTATTATTACTGTTATTTATCAAAAATTGGGAAACACTAATATACTCTGTAAACTTTTCCTGGATGTTCTCTTCACTTTTCACCTTACCTGCTATTGTCAAAGAGTACTCTATTCTCTGAGTTTTCATAAAACTTTAAAAATCATTAATATAGCATTTTATCACATTTTCCCACATTGTATTTAGTGGTAGAAAAAGGAATGATATTCAAAATATCATAACAGAAGCTGTCTATAATGCCAGACCTTTGGTTGCTGGATAATAGGATGTCATATGGGTCTCAGAGATGGGACCTAGTTGTGCCTAAGGTTATTGTTGTGGGTTAGGGAACTAGGGTCTTATGGTATCAGCTATTTATCAACTAGTACAGAAATATTTTGGCATCCTATTAGTTAATAGGATCACACTTGTGTGCCCTGGCTGAAGTTAAGCTGTTAGTATATACAGTTTGCATCTCTCTTTGTGGCTAGGACTTTGTCTGACACAGATAATCAATATTCACTTGCAACAGGGTTAAGAACATGTGTGCACATGAAAGAGGCAGTTAAATGGGGATGACAGAAATGGGGGGATCAGATAATGATCTTAGAGGAGGGAACACTTTCAGAGAAAGTTCCCACAGTAAATAACAGATATTAGTAAGAATGTTTATGCTTTTTAAGTGGAAGAAAGCATCAATGAAGATATACTGACAGTAAATCTGTCAAAAATAAAACCAAAAATAAGCAAAAATAAAAGCAAAATAAAAGCAAAAATAAAAACCAGCCACACCTAATGAGGTAAAAAACACTCACATCTGATGGGCACAGTTGGTGTATAAAGTATTTGACAAAATCATCTTCTAGAAGTAAGAGGGAAGAACTAGAGAATGCAAATTTAAAGACAGTTGGTTTGCAATAACTTTGGTAAAACTTGTCCTGGAACATTTGACAACTAAATGAAAAGATTCAAGAGAAGTTTGAAAGTCCCAGGTGAAGATGCTCACACAAAATTTTGCTCTCACAAAATAACAATGGGTCTGATTAAAGCTATATTTTAACTGAAAAGACAGCATGCTTGCCACAAAATTATAGAGATGGAGAATAGATTAGTGGCTTCCAAGGGTTACGAGGTGGGGGTGGGGGCAGTAAAGACAGGAATTGACTGGCTATGAAAGGGTAGCACCAGGGATCCTTGATTGGGATGGTGGTTACATGAATCTAAACATGTGATAAAACTGAATGGAACTACACACATGTACACACACACACACACACACGAGTGTGTGGAAAACTGGTGAAATCTGAATAAGTTCTTAGAGTATGCCAACATCAATTTCCTGGTTTCAATATTGTAGTATAGTCAACAAAAGATGTTATTATTGGAGAAAGCTGGGTCCTGGTACACAGGACCTCCCTTTACATTCTTTTTTTTAAGCTTCCCGTGAATCTATAATTATTTCAAAATAAAAAGTTTTTTAAAAGACTACCCACAGCATACTTGTAAACTCACATAAAGTTTATATAATTTTAGAAATTAGCTGTTACTTTTCTCAGTTCTATGCTTTGTGTCACAGTATTTCCTCAGGGGGAAATGTTCTTCTTTTCCTTTGTCTAAATCCAGCCTGTCTTTTTAGGACATCTTCCAGGAAGCTTTACCTAATTTATTTTTTCCTTTAAAATTTTTTTTTAAATTTTAATGTTTATTTATTTTTGAGGGAGAGAGACAGACAGAGTGTGAGCGGGGGAAGGGCAGAGAGAGGGAGACACAGAATCTGAAGCAGTCTCCAGGCTCTGACCTGTCGGCACAGAGCCCGACATGGGGCTCAAACTCACAAACCATGAGATCATGACCTGAGCCAAAGTTGGACACTTAACCAACTGAGCTGCCCAGGTGCCCCCCCTTCTTTTGTTGAATAATTCTTATGTCTTAAATACCTGATTCTCCACGCATTTGTTTCTCTTCCTCTCACAAGTTGATGGTAGTTGTTGAGACACACTACCTGGCATGAAGAGCTCATTACCCTACCTTCTAGGAGCTCCCTCAGTTCAAGAGAACTGTCTCACTCATGGCTATGTTCCTTTCCTAGAGTGGCCAAAATCCTATGGCTGACCTCTTGCCTCTCAGGATGTCTTGGAATGTTGATTCAATCTTCAAAATGTTTAATGTTTGTGGGATCTCTAGTGATAACTCCTTTTTCATCCCTGATACTGTTAATTTGTGTTTTATTTCTTAATCAGTCTAGCTAGCAATTTATGGGTTTTGTGGACATGTCAAAGATCTAATCTTTGGTCTTGTAAATATAATGTTTTTAGTTTTCTATTTCATTGATTTATACTTTTATTTTTATTATTTCTTTCCTTCTACTTTCTTTGGCTTTACTTGCTTTACCTTTTCTAGTTTCTTCAGGTAGAAATTTAGATCATGAGTTACACATTCTTCTTTTTTAAAACAAGTATTTAAAGCTATAAATTACCTTCTAAGTAGCTACGAATATTTAGGGATTTTCCAGGTATTTTGCTTTACTTATTTCTGATTTAATTCCATTATTGTTAGAAAACATAATGTATGATTTTAATCTTTTACAATTTATTGAGATTTGTTTCATAGCCTGGAAATGATCTATCTTTGTGAACAAATCATGTGTATTTGAAAAGAATGTGTATTCTACAGTTGTCGAGTGCAGTGTCCTTTATAGGACACTTTATGTTACTTTATAGTAACAGGTGAATGTGGTTGATAATACTATTCAGACCTTTAAGTCTTCACTAAATTTTAATCTAGATCTCATACTAACTACTAAGAGAAGAGTGTTGAAATCTCCAACTATAATAAGTTAAAAAAAAAAAGGAAAGAAAGTTCCAACTATAATTGTGGATTTGTCTGTTTCTCTTTTCAGTTCTGTCAGTCTCAGCTGTGGTAGACAGGAGATAATGTCTCTTTTCAATTTTTGAGTCTTAGATACCTTAAAAGCCTGCTCCACACATGTGTGTTTCAGGTGTCAGCCAAAAATATGGGCAGTTTGTACACAGAATTTGGTCTTCTTCCTTTTTGACTTCTTTCCTAATTGGGACTTCCTTTCTTAGATTATTCCCTACTTTCCAGCTATTCTAGTTGTCCCAAACTCTGTCTCCTGGGACTGAGGATAACAACTGGGATTCTCCCTCAAAAAAAAGCCATACAAATGGGAAGTTGACAGTGTTCCATTTCTTTTTTTTTCTTCTTTTCCTTCTTTCTTTTCTTTTTCTTATTTTACAAAAGGATTAACTCCTCTCCGGTATACATCTTCTTGTGGTGTTCTCTCTTTTACCTTCAGGTAGTTATTTTTCTACTCGGTCCGGAGTTTACAGTTATTACCTACAGGAGGGCTAGTCCAATAGGAAGTACTCAGCTACCACTAGAAGCAGAATCTCTTATTTTTTTACTAATGTCTGTTAAGATCTGTGCTCATTTCTCTCATTCCCAATATTGGTAACTTGTGTCCACCCCCACCCCTTTTTTTTTGATTGATCAGATCTTTAGCTAGAGGCTTACTAATTTAGTCTTTTAGAAGAAGCACATTTTCTATTCAATTAATTTCCAAAAGTATCTTTATTTCGTTCACTCCTACTTTTGTTTTTTTTTCTCCTAATTTCTTAAAGTGGGAGTCTAATTCATTTTAGATTTTCCTTTTTTCTAATGAAACATATAGAGCTATGATTTTTCCCTCTAAGCACCACTTTCACTGTGTTCTACACATTTTGATATGTTTTTATTTTTATTCAGTTCAACATATTTTTCAGTTTCCTTGTGATTTCTTCTTTGACCCATAGGCTATTTAAAAATATGTTGGGGGCGTCTAGGTGGCTTAGCCAGTTAAGCATCAGACTCTTGATTTCAGCTCAGATCACAATCTCAGGGTTTGTGAGTTTGAACCCCATGTTGGGCTCTGTGCTGACAGCATGGAGCCTGCTTGGGATTTTGTCTCTCTGCCTCTCTCTCTCTCTGCCCTTTCTCTGCTCATGTTCTCTCTCTCTCAAAATAAATAAATAAACATTTAAAAATGTTGTTTAATTTCAAAATATTGGGAGTTTCCCCAGATACCTTTCTGTTACTGATTTCTAATTTAATTATATTCTGTAATATAAATATGATTTGATTATATTATTCTAATTTAATTGTTATATAATTATATTACAGCTAGATAACATATTAAGTAATTTTAATCTGTTTAAATTTATTGAGATTTATGAACCAGCATAATAAAGATACATTTTGCTTTTTACAAAGTAATCCATAAATATTAATAGGTCAAGTTGGTTGATAATGTTTTCAAGTCTTCTATACACTCACTGTTGTTTTTGTCTAGTTGTTCTATTAATTGCTGAGAGATGAAGGTTAAAATCACTCACTATAATTGTTGATTTTCCTAAGTCTCCTTTCACTTTTTGTTTCACATATATCAAACCTCTGCTGTAAGTTGCATACAAATTTAGGATTGTTAGATCTCTTGACAACCTAATCTCTTTATCATTACAAATTGTTCCTATTTTCTACAGCATATTTGAACAGATGCAACTTTATAACCAGATTATAGTAAAGCATGTAATTCCCATAACAAATGTGTAGAACAAGCATAGACTTTGCATTAAAGGTGACATTCTGTAAGAACAAAGAACTTTCCCAGGGTTAAAAAACAGGATATCATGGTGGAATTTCTTGTAAACAAACTAGTCATCATTCAATCTCATGATGATAGTATACAAGATAAGTAAGAAAGGACGTTCATTCCAACCCAGCAAATGTTAATTTTGTTAGTGTCTTTGACGTAAATATTGTCTGTTTACAATTACTTTTATGACAAGATGTAGTGGCATGCTTAATTCTGTTTTCTCAAGGCCCCTGTGTCAAAATTTTCCCTATTCTCTTAATAGCTGGATACTTCCTTAACGTGATAAAAGATAAAAGATTTACCTCAGTCTCCCAAAACAGCAGCATACTTAATGGGAAAACTAGAGGTATCCCATTAAAGGTAGGAATAAGACAAAGAATCCCACTGTCTTCACTATTATTAAACATTTTTATTGGAAATAACTAGCCAATACGATTAGATATGTGAAATTAGAGGTATAAAACTTGGAAAGGATTAGGTAAAACTCTATCTCAATGATACTGTAATCATAGAAAATCTAAAAGAATCAACTCCAAACAATAAGACAACTTAGTAAGGTAGTAGAACATTAATATGCTGAAAATGATATTTCCATATATATGAACAACCACCATATGTAGTAACTATCCAGATTTGATAGTTCTGGGCTGCTGCTGAAAGATAGACTGGATATGCTGGATTAGCTCCTGTCACTATTGAGTGCATTTCTCAAAATAGACATTTCACCACTTAATAGTGCCCCACATTGACAGCACTATAGTCAACCCCTCTCATCTCTCCACCTCCTATCCCTGTCCTGGTTCCTTATAAGGTAAGAGGTAGCAAAACAGATACTTTTCTTAAACATATAGGAAACAGAGAGTATCAGATTGGATAATTTTGGCTATAAGAATTAGAAACTCTGTCTCAAGCTGACTGGACAATAATGATAACTAATATTTTTGAGCACTTACAACATTACCAGTGCTATCTAAACTCATTTAATCTTCATACCACCTCTATCAGAAAATAGGGAAACGTATTAGATAACCCTACAAGAACTTCAGAAAGAGGGTGAGTTCCAGCTTTGGAATTACATTTCTACCACTTCATTCAGTTGTCCTCAGCATCAGCTTTATTCTCTTGTGGTTGGCAAGATGGCAGCATGGGCTAGATGTTTCCACATCGAGAGGACAATGTGTTAGAAACTGCCCTAAGCAAGAAATGGAAGTATTTTCCCTTCAGTCTGATTGAACCAACTTGTGTCACTTGCTCATCCTTTGACCAATAACATTCTTAGAAGAATTCAGTATGGTTATTGTTTTAAATTTAATTAGTATTATTTTTTAATGCTGGGAATAGGATAGCCATCTGAACAAAATATGAGTTTTGTTACAAAGGAGTAAGAGAGGAATAAGTGTCTGTTGGATACATACCAACATTATTCACTGTATTTTGAACTCCATATTAAATTTAGGTTAAAACTTCAGCAGATGTAAGTCCAGTGATAGAAATGTAAATTCCGAGTTTTCAAGCAAATGGTCAAAGAAAGTATATTTTATGCTTTCCTATTTGGAAAGTAAACATGCAGAACTAATTGATCCAGAGTTCATTTTCATGAATATTGCATGAAATACACATACACAAAACCTCATAAGGTTTTTGTTATTTGATTTATTCTGTGAAATATAAAACTTCATGTAAGGCACTGCGATCTTAATCTTTCTTTGGAAATTTAAGAAGTCAATAGTTAGTGTCAGATTGATGATGATTATGCAATGGATGCCCATTTTATTTCCTCTGTTGTACTCAAATAGTCCTTATAAGTTCAAGCACCTCAAAATTTGATTAAATTCTTCCTAAACAGCTATTCTGGAGATTCCTAATTTAAAGACAGGCCATAATGTGCTCTTTAGCCAGGAGACTCCAAAGTGATGGAACTTATGTACCACAACCCATTTGTTGCATGGGAAGAAAATAATAGAACTTCGATTAAAATTTTATCTCAGTTTTTAAAAACTCTACTTTTGTGAAAGTTTTTTTTTTAAGTTTATTTCGAGAGAGCAAGAGTAGGGGAGGCATAGGTGGGGGGAGAGAGAGATAGAGAGAGAGAGAATCCCAAGCAGGCTCTGCACTCTCAGCACAGAGCCTGATGCAGGGATTGAACTCAAGAACTATGAAATCTTGACCTGAGTGGAAATCAAGGGTTGGTCACTTAACCAACTGAGCCACCCAAGTGCCCCCTGTGAAAGTTTTATTGTGTGCACAATATATATCAATACCATACATAGTACACATATATAATTTAATTTGATTTTTTAAAGTTTATTGATTTACTTTGAAAGAGAGAGCTAGAGGGAGAGAGTGTGCATGCAAGTTGGGGAGGGGCAGAGAGAGGGAGAGAGAGAGAATCCCAAACCAGTTCCCCACGGTCATTGTGGAGACCAATACACGACTCGAACTCAGGAACCATGAGATCATGACCTGAGCCGAAGTCCAATGCTTAAATGACCTAGCCACCCAGGCGCCCCTTATTTGATTTATTTATTTTTTTTAAATTTGTTTAATGTTTATTTATTTTTGAGAAAGAGAGACAGAGCATGAACAGGAGAAGGGCAGAGTGAGAGGGAGACACAGAATCCGAAGCAGGTTTCAGGCTCTGGGCTGTCAGGGCTCGAACTACTGAGCCATCCAGGCACCCCTCTTATTTGATTTCTAATAGGGATGTTTGATTAAGAGTTTGAAGATTACCACCTTAGATTAAACTTGATTAGTCTGGTTATGGAACACATCAAATTTAGGGGACTGACCAATAGAGAGACTCTACTTCTTGGACTTCACATTTGACATTAAAAAAGTAAAGGATGGTAATAGGGGTGATGACAACAGTGAAAAAATCAAAATGAAAATAAGGATAGTTAACAGTTATGGCTCATTTACAAAGTGCCAGACACTAAGTGATTTACATTCTCTTTACAAATCTATGAGGTAAATTCTGTTATTACCCATTTTACTACTTAACTCATGGAGTTTAAAGCTTTTTCTTACCCCTGCATTCCCTGGAGCATAGTAGGGTTAATAAATATTTGGTGAATAAAAGAAAATTTAGTGTTGCCAAATTTCTCAGCTAAATGGGGCAAGATGGACTTCAGAGCCAGAATGGGATTCAGATGGCTTGAAACCACATCTTTGTAATGAGGGAGAATAAAGTAAATTGAAGACAAAGTACAAGCTACTGTTCCCCCCACCCCCCACCGGGATATGTGTGACATTCCTCAGGCACTCCTGGCTGCCCAAGAACAAAGGAAAGAAAACAAATGGTTAAATAATAGAGGTCACAGTCATACAGCACAAGAGTCTCCATCAGTTTACAAATATCTTAGTAAATTATAAGAAACAGGCAATCTTATCAATAGCCTAATCTTCAGAAACCCATAGACTCAGTTTCCTGAAGTTCCTAGTATCACCCTCCCCTCGGCAGCGATGTGGGAAAGAAAGACAAGAAGGAAATGGCAGGTAAAATTAAATTTCCTTAAAACCTACAGCCCACTGACAAATACTTGAGACAAACACAGAGTACAACTTTTTTCCAGGAACCCCCTACCGTCCTAATGTTAACGCCTTACTAGAGGAAAAACAATCTTAGCTTGATAATAGCAAGGCCTCCTATCTTACGAGTCATCTTTAGCATGGGAAAGTCCCTCTGCAGGCCTCCCTTGTATCTTAACCTCCCCTAATTCCGTAGTATATAACCAGTTGCTCTTCACAACCCCAGCGCAGCTCTTTCTGCCCACAGGTCCTGTCCCTGTACTTTAATAAAATCACCTTTTTGCACCAAAGACGTCTTCAAGAATTCTTTCTTGGCTGTCAGCTCCGAGCCCCACCATCACCCCAAAACATCATCACTTGGACTTCAACTAAAGCTCCAGATCCTATGAGGAGCAATAGAAGCCAGGGGTTTAAATTTCCTCGCCTAGCGCTGCTGGACTGAGTATGCTGGGGACACAAAACAAAAAGAGAGGATCTGAAGAGACGACTCCCTTCCCCGTGCGGGGACCGAAGATGAAGCCACAATCTACCATTCTCAGGCTGGAGCGCCAACTTGGATGCCCTAACACAGAGCGCAGCGCTGGAGAGGCTGGCGCACCTCGGCGCTCTAGCCCCCGGAGGATGACGCACTGGAAGTCTCAACTGCTCTCTGCGGGGCTTGCGGGCCTGCGGGCTAGTCCCACCCACTCTTCCACTTCCGGGAGGAAAGCACACGCTTTTGGCTGAATTGTGCTTATATCTCTGACAGGTTAGATGCTCTGCGGGCCCCAGCGTCCCGGTCTCTTTTATCCCCGGAAACGTTTGTCCCCGCAGTCTGGGCTGCTGCGTTTGTGTGCCACGTGGGTTTCGGCAAGGGGAATGCCCTTAGGTATCACCTCCCAGCGGCTTGCGCGGTGGCTGGGTCGCGACCTCCCTGCTGCTTTTGGTTGGTGCTGCTTTGGTGGGCTCAGCGCCTTGAGATGCTTCCTCACCCTGTGGTTATGAGACCATGAGGAGCTGACAGTGGCCTTCCTTTGCAGTCTCTAAGACCACATTTGTGATGAGTTGGAGTCCTTTCAAAGAGGTAGAACAGGGCACTTAGTTGGTGGTCCTAAGTTACAATACTGAGGAAGACCCTGCCTAGATGATTGTATTAAATAATTTTCTGATAGTGGTCATAGTGAATTTTGTCCCCATCACACTTGAGGTCCATACAGGGTTTTGACTATGGGAGTGATTTTAGTGCCGGGGCCGGCATTAATGTGTGTGTATGGATGTCAGTCTGTGTGTTTGTGTATGAGGGGGTGCGTTGTGTGTAATAATAAAAATCCATAAAGATTAGGTGTTGAGGCGCTTCTGAGTTGTTTAGTCAGTTAAGGTCTGACTCAGGTCCTGATCTCACCGTTAGTAAGTTGCAGCCCTACGTTGAGCTCTGTGCTGACAGCTCCGAGCCTGGAGCCTGCTTTGGATTCTTGTGTCTCCCTCTCTCTCTGCCCTTCACCTACTCATGCTGTGTCTCTCTCTGTCTCAGAAGTGACCAAATATGAAAACAATTTTTTTTTAAAGATTCTTACATATTAAAATTTTTAAAAAATGTTTTTATTTATTTTTGACAGAGAGCACGTGAGAACACACACACACACACACACACACACACACACACAAGCGTGGGGAGGGGGGTGGTGGTAGGCGAAGAGAGACAGGCAGGCTCCAGGCTCAGAGCTGTCAGAACAGAGCCCCACTCGCGATTGGAACTGGTGAAATCAGGACCTGAGCCAAGTCGGGTGCTTAACCGACTGAGCCACCCAGGCGCCCCAGATTCTTATATTTTGATACTTGCTTCTTGAATCTACACCCAACTCTTACTCATTCTTACCTGTGGGGTATTGCTCTACTTGCAAGGCATTTTATTGCTCAATTTCACCTTTGGATAGAAGTAATGACTCTCTACTTAAACTTTGCATGTATAAAACCCAAATCTGATTATGTTATTACCATCCTCAAAATCTTATTTCCCTGCCCATTGATTCAGGATAATATAAATTCCTTAGCCTGGCTTCCAGACTGTTTTCAAGGTCTTGCTCATGCTGAGTTTTTCAGTCTCATCTCCTTTCACGGAAAACATGCCCGCACATATACATTGCTCCAGCGATGCCAACATGCAGTAATTTCATCACTTTGGGTATGAAAGTTTTATAATGGTTTATCTGCCTTTTGAAATTTATTTTTCCATTCCATCAGAATTTTTTCGAATTCCTGATATTTCTAGGCACTGTTTTAGGAGCTAGGGATATAATAGAAAAAAAACAGTCCTTTAAAAAAGTAACAGTTTGATTGAGACATAGTTCACATACCATAGAATTTACCCATTTAAAATATACATTGATTTTTAGTACGTTAGCAAAATGGTGCAACCATCACTGCAATCAATTTTAAAGTATTTTCATCACCCCAAAAGAAGTTCTGTACCTGTTAGGAGTGTTTGGATTTTTACTCCTACCCCACCCACTCCTAGCCCTATGCAACTACATCTACTGCCTATATATATGCCTATTCTGGGTAGTTCATAAAATGATATTCTGCAATATGTGGTCTTTTTTGGTTGTTGTCTTTCACCAAATGTTCATGTTCATCCATGTTGTAGCTTGTTTTGGTACTTCATTCCTTTTTATTGCTAGATAGTATCTTACTATATGAATATACCATCATTTGTTTATCCATTGGCCAATGGTAGACATTTGAGTTTGAGCTGTTATGAATAATGGGGGTGTGAAAATTCATGTACAAGTTTTCGTGCGAACATCATGTTTTCATTTCTCTTGGGTATATACTTAAGATTAGAATTGCTGGGCCATATGGTAACTCTACATTTCACATTTTGAGGAACGGCCAAACTGTTTTCTAAAGCAGCTGCAGTTCCCATCAGCAGTATAGGAAAGTTCTGATTTCTTCATATCCTTGCCAACACTTGTCATTATTGTTTTTTTTTTATTCTAGCCATCCTAGTAGCTGTAAACTGTATCTCATTGTTTTGATTTTCATTTCTCTGATGGCTAATGATGTTGAGCATCTTCTCATGTGATATCGGCCATTTGTATATCTTTGGAGAAATGTCTATTCATATCCTCTGCCCATTTTAAAAATTAGGTTGTCTATTCATCATGGAATTGTACCTATATACTCTAACTACAAGTCCTTTGCCAGGAAAAATGAGGTTAATTTTTACTCAGGTAAAAATCAGGTCTGTGGGGGTAATTCAGAGAGTGAGTTGATGACAACTTTTATGTGTGGAAGACCAGTCCTAGGAAACCATGCTGTGAAGAACCTGTAAGCAGCATTTTAAGAGTTGAAAAATGAAGCAGGGGGAAACAGTTTTTGTAATTTGTCCATTCCCTATTGAGTTTCACCTTTTCCTTATTGATTGGTAGGAGTTCTTTTTGTAGAGATATTAATCCATTGACTGTTGGATATGTGGCAGATATTTTCAGTCTATTTGCCTGTTAACTTTGTTTTGTATCTTTTACTATACTAATGGTTTGCACTTTTGTGTTGTCGAGACTGCCAGTCTTTTCCTATAAAAGGCTTCCAGGTGAAAGTTGGGGATACTGTTCTTAAATTATAGGAGTTACAGAAACTGACACTGGTTAGCATTAGTATCTGAGTCCCAGGTACTATATTTAACTTTATAGCTTTCATTGTTTCAGACACTGATGCCTCCTTATCTCTCTGCCTTGAAACAATACTATAATCTACTTTAGCTTTGTTGGTTCATTTAATTTTCTATTTGAAACAGATTCCTAGATGTTATTCCCTTATTCTCTTATTCATGTTTAATATACTGCATTAGATTTTGGAGAACTATATTGGACAGTTGGTCAAATAGTAGGTACTTACCTCATACCAGCAGGAGTTTATTTGAAGATTTTGTGTGTGCAGTGCTTGAATGTAACTATACTGTATTCTATATATTGATTGGGACATCCTGGAGATAGTTTTAAAAAGTCCTACTAAAATTATTTTCATATTTTTCTCACTTCATTGGATTAAAGGTAGTGGGAATATGAATATTTCTAGGATCTCTGAACATTTTGAGAAACTGAGGAAAGCTATATAACATAGCTTCCTAGAAAAAATTGCATCTCTATTTTACATACAGTGTCCAAAGCTTCATTATCACCCTTTGGCCTGATTTGTTAGGAGGACTCTATATTTCTTGATCCAGTGTTTCTTTTTTGGTTGTTTGTTTTAATTGTGGCAAAATATACATAACATGAAATCTAGCATTCTAACCATTTTTACGTGTACAATTCAGTGACATTGAGTACATTTATGTTATTGTGCACTATCTCCACCATCCTCTCCAGAACTTTCATCTTCCAAACTTAAGCTCTGTACTCATTAAAGTAATAACTCTCTAGTGCCCCTCTCTCCAGTTGCTGGCAGCCACTATTCTGTTTTTTGTCTCTGAGTTTGGCTATTCCAAGTACCTCATATAAGTGGAATCATACAGTATTTGTCCTTTTGTGTCTGGTTTATTTTACATAACATAACATCTTTAAGGTTCATTCATGTTATAGTATATTGCGGAGTTTCCTTCCTTTTTAAAGCATATTCCATTGTATGTATGTATCACTTTGTTTATCCACTTCAAATTATAGTTGATAGATATTTGGCTTGTCTCCATCTTTTGGCTTTTGTGAATAATGCTGTTATGAACGTTGGTATACAGATATCTGTATTCTTTTGAGTGTGAACCCAGAAGTAGAGTTGCAGGATTACAGGGTAATTCTCTCTTTAATTTTTTGAGGAATTGCACATATGCTTCAGTGATTTTTGTCATTCACATAAAATATGAAATTTAAAAGAACTATGTAATTTAGGCGTGTATTATCACATTTACCTTTCTATAAATGTAAATTCAAGGAGCCATTTCATAATTGAAGGGATATAGAAGTTTTTGTCTTAAGACATGTGGATCTTGGAGTTTATTAAAATTATTAGATTTTGGAAGGGCGCCTGGGTGGCTCAGTCGGTTGAGCGTCCGACTTCAGCTCAGGTCATGATCTCGCGGTCCGTGAGTTCGAGCCCGGCGTTGGGCTCTGGGCTGATGGCTCAGAGCCTGGAGCCTGCTTCCGATTCTGTGTCTCCCTCTGTCTCTGCCCCTCCCCCGTTCATGCTCTGTCTCTCTCTGTCTCAAAAATAAATAAACGTTAAAAAAAAAATAAAAAAAAATTATTAGATTTTGGATTAAATGAATGTTTTACCTGGACAGTGTCCCAAATCCTAAACATCTTTGTCATCCATGCTCTGTTTTTGTTGTTGTTGTTGTTGTTGTTGTTGTTGTTGTTGTTATTGTTGTTGTTGTTTGTTTCTTTTTTCCTCAATTCTATGTTTTTAATCTTTGGGGGCAAGTTACCCATGATGGCATACTCTAAAATGGAGGTGATTTTGCATACTTGTATAGTTCCAAAGGTCTGGATTACTCTATTATTCTGCTCTTCTAGGTGAATATTTTGGCAATTACTCTGGTATGCTGTGACTACTGCTGCTTCTGATAGGTGACATTTCTCCCCCACTGCAAAAATATCCATGATATTTATTAGTGAAGAATGTAGGTTGCTGTTTACTGTGGGGTATGGGCTGTAACAGTGAGGAGGGAATATTAAACAGCAGTTTGTGAAAGATGTTGCAGTTGGAGGGCAAAGGGGTTAAGGAGGGTCAGGCAGGCAGCAAGCAATTTCAATTTTCTAAGGTTTTGTTGAACTATACTATTGCCTTTTTTTCTACATTTGCCCATTGGTCTCAGGGAGGTCACAGTTGTTCAGAACGGTCCCAATACCCACAAAAATTTACAGTTCAAACATCAGGGGAATAGTTGAAAAAATAATGGTACAGGAATAAATATCATTTATTTCATTCTTTTGCATGTAGCTGTCCAGTTTTCCCAGTACCAGTTTTCTCTGTTCTTGCCTCCTTTGTCATATACTAATTGACCATATAAGCATGATTTTACTTCTTCCTCTCAATTCTGTTCCATTGACCTGTGTGTCTGTTTTTGTGCAAGTAGCATACTGTTTTGGTTACTGTAGCTTTGTAATATAGTTTGAAATCTGAGATTTTGATACCTCCAGATTTATTTTTTATTAAGATTGCTTTGGCTTTTTAGGTCTTTTGTGGTTCCATACAAATTTTAGGATTATTTGTTCTAGTTCTGTGGAAAATACTATTGGTATTTTGACAGAGATTGCATTGAATCTGTAGATTGCTTTGGGTAGTATGAACATTTTAATAATATTAATTCTTCCAATCTATGACCACAGAATATATTTTCATTTATTTGTGTCATCTTCAATTTCATTCACCTGTTTCTTAGGTTCCAGAGTACAGGTGTTTCACTTCCTTTGATAAATTTATTCCTTGGCATTTTATTCTTTATGATGCATTGTAAATGGAATTTTTTCTTAATTTCTCTTTCTGCTAGTTCATTATTAGCATATAGAAATGCAACAGAATTCTGTATATTAGTTTTGTGTCATGCAATTTTACTAAATTCATTTACTCTTACAGTTTTTTTTTGTTTTGTTTGTTTTTGCTTAGTCTTTAGGGTTTTCTTTATGTAGTATCATGTCAGCTGCAAATAGTGACAGTTTTACCTTTTCTTTACCAATTTAGATGCGCTTTATTTCTTTTTCTTCCCTAATTTCTGTGGTTAGGACTTCTAGTACTATGTTGCATAAAAGTGGCAGAAGCGGGCATCTTTGTCTTGCCCTTGATCTTAGAGGAAGAGCTTTTAGCTTTCACCACTGAGTATGTTATTAGCTGTATGTTTTTCATAAATGGCCTTCATTATGTTGCAGTACATTTTGTATATTCACTTTGTTGAGAGTTTTATCATGAATGGATGTTGAATTTTGTCAGGTGTTTTTTTCTGCTTCTATTGAGATGATCATATGATTTTTGCCTTTCATTTTCTTAATGTGATGTATCATGTTGATTTATTTGTGGATATTGGACCATCCTTACATTCTTGGATAAATCTCCCTTGATTATGGTGAATGATCCTTTTAATGAATTGTTGAATTCAGTTTGGTAATATTTTGTTGAGGATATTTGCATCATGCATCATGCTCATCAAGGATAGAGTGTGTAGTTTTTTTGTTTTTTTCTTTCTTTTTTTTTTTTTTTTTGTATTTGTCTGGTTTTGGTATAAAGATAATGTTAACTTAAAAAATGAACTTGGAACCATTACTGCTTTAAGTTTTTGGAGTAATTTGATTTTTAAATGTTTAATAGAACTTACCAGTGAAGCCATCTGGTCCTGGACTTTTATTTGTTGGGAGTTTTTTGATTACTGATTCAATTTCATTACAAGTAATCAGTCTGTTTACATTTTCTATTTCTTCCTAATCCTATTTGGGAAAATGTATGTTTTTAGGAACTTACATATTTCTTCTAGGTTGTCCAATTTGTTGGAATATAATGTTTGTATAATTTCCACAATCCTTTGTATTTCTGGTGTGGGTTTCTGGTGTGGGTACTTCTATTTCATTTCCGATTTTATTTTAGTCCCCTCTCTCTTTTTTTCCTTAATGAGCCTGCCTAATTTTGTTTGTCTTTTCAAAGAATCAACTTTTGGCTTCATTGTTCTTTTTTGCTGTTTTTTAAAGTCTCTACTTCATTTATTTTCAATCTCATCTTTACTTTCTTCCTTTTACTAACTTTGGGCTTTGGTTGTTCTTTTTCTATTTTCTTTACTTATGCAGTTAGATTGTTTGTTTGAAAATTTTCTTGTTTCTTGACATGGACCAGGCCTGTATTATTATAAACTTCCCTCTTAGTACTGCTTTTGTTGCATTCCAAAGATTTTGAACCATGGTGTTTCCATTTTCATTTGCCTCAAGTATTTGATTTCCTCTTTGTTTTTTTTTGAGACTCATTGGTTGTTTAGTACCATGTTTAGCCTTCACGTGTTTGTGTTTATTTCTAGGTTTTTTTTTTTGCTTGTAATTGATTTCTAGTTTTATACTGCTGTGGTTAGAAAAGATGCTTGAATTGTTTCAATCTTCTTTAATACTGAGATTTGTTTTGTGACCTAACACATGATCCATGCTGGAAAATATTTCATATGTATTTTAAAAGAATGATGGGTCTTACTTGTTTTTTTTAATTTTTTTAAGCTTTATTTTATTTATTTATTTATTTTTTGAGAGAGAGAGAGTGAGCGAGCATTAGTGGGGGAGGAGCAGAGAGAGGGAGACACAGAATCAGAAGCAGGCTCCAGGCTCTGAGCTGTCCGCACAGAGCCTGACACGGGGCTCAAACCCATGAACAGTGAGATCATGACCTGAGCCAAAGTCAGATGCCCAACTGACTGAGCCACCCAGGCGCCCTGGGTCTTGTTTTTTTTATCCATTCAGTCACCCTCTGCCTTTTAATGGAAAATTTAGGCCACTTACATTTAAAGTAATTTTTTTTTAAAGATTTTATATTTAAGTAATCTCTACACCCAATGTGGCGCTCAAACTTAAACTCCCAAGGTCAAGGTTTGCATATTTTATCAACTGACCTAGCCAGATGCCCCAAATTCAAAGTAATTTTTGATAGGTATGTATTTATTGCTATCTTGTTTTCTGGCTGTTTTGTAGTTCTTCTGTTCCTTCTCTTTTGATTTGATGAGTTTCTTTAGTGGTATGCTTTGATTCCTTTTTCATTTTCATTATCTTCTATGTATCTACTCTACTGTGTATCTACTCTAGATTTTGGCTTGGTGGTTACCATGAATCTTGTATATAAAAACTTATATTTATAATGGTCTATGTTAAGTTGATAATGAGTTTAATTGCATTCTAAAGCTCTACATTTTACTCTCTCCCTCATGTTTTATGTTTTTGATTATACATTTTATGTCTGTTTATCTTGTGTATTCTTTAACTACTGTAATTATGTTATTTTTATTACTTTTGTCTTTTAACTTCCATACTGGCTTTATAAGTGATTTTTTGAAATTTTTTAATGTTTATTTATTTTAGAGAGAGAGAGAGCGAGAGACAGCGAGAGAGAGAGAGAGAGAGAGAGAGCACAAGCGGGGGGAGGGGCAGAGAGAGAGGGAGACAGGGAATCTGAAGCAGGCTCCAGGCTCTGAGCTGTCAGCACAGAGCCTGATGTGGGGTTTGAACTCACAAACTGTGAGATCATGACCTGAGCCAAAGTTGGACGCTTAACCAACTGAGCCACCCAGGTTCCCCATATAAGTGATTAATCTTCTACCTTTACTACATATTTACTTTTATCAGTGAGATTAATGCTTTCATGTTTTCTTTTTAAATTAATGCCCTTTCTTTTCAGCTTAAAGAAGTCTTTTAAAAACTTCTTGTAAGATTGGTTTAGTGGTGATGAACTCCTTTAGTTTTGTTTGCCTGGAAGACTTTTTATCTTTCCTTCAATTCTGAATGATGACTTTTCTGGGTAGAGTATTCTTGGTTGGAAATGTTTTTCTTTCAGCACTTTGAACATATTGTGGCACTCCTGTTGCAAAATCTGCCAATATTCTTGGGGGGGGTTCCATGTTGCATAACAAATTATTTTTCTTTTCCTTCTTTTAAGATTCTCTGAGTCTTAACTTTTGACATTTTAATTATGATGTGTCTTGATGTGGATCTCTTTGGGCTTATTTTATTTGAAACTCTATTTCATGGATCTGGATGTCTCTTTCCTCAGGTTACAGAAATTTTCAGCTATTATTTCTTCAAGTAAATTTTCTACGTCTTTCACTCTGTTCTCTTTCTGCAACCCTTACAATGCACATGCTAGCCCACTCGATGTCCTAGAAGTCCCTTAAGGTATTTTTATATTTTTTCATAATTTTTTTCTATTTTGGCTCCTCTGCCCTGTTTTCAAGATGACTGATCCTTTCTTCTGCTTCGTGTAGTTTGCTGTTAAATTCCTATAGAATATTTTACAGTTTAGTTATTGTATTCTTTAGTTCTGTGATTTCTTTTTGGAATTTGCCTATATTTTATACCTCTTTTGAAATTCTCAGTGTTCATCCTTTCTTCTCCTGAGTTTGGTGAGCATTTTATGACCATTAATTTTAACTATTTATCAGATAAATTACTTATCTCTGTTTTTATTAAGTTTTATTTTCTGAAGTTTTATCTTGTTCTTTCATTTGGAGCATATTCCTGTTTCTTCCTTTTGTTTGACTACTTAACTCTCTGTGTTGGTTTCTGTGTACTACATGAAACAGCTACTTCTTTCTGTCTTGAAGTATCAGCCTTGTGTAAGTGATGAGCCTTATTGTTCAACCCTTGCCATAGGTCATAGTTGTCTCTCAAACCTATTTGATTGTCCAAGTAGCCTATTTTATTTTAGTAGCTCCCAGTAGTTGGGGGTGTCTCAAAGGGGAGGTCAGTCAGCACCTACATTCAGGTGATTGGAAGCCATACCCTCAACAGCTTTTAAAGTATGCAAACATATGTATAGTTCTGTGGCACCACTAACATAAGCCCTGCTGGCCACCAGAGCCAGGCAGTCTGGAGGTGTCTTGTTGCCAAGAGTTACAAAAATCAAGATTCTGGATGAATGTAAAACTTCATTTTGGGAGATACTAGTGAGCTGTAGCAAGGCATAGGGAAAGTGCAAAAATGGTGGTCCTCCAGCCTGTTTCTTTTCTTTTTTTAATTTTGTTTTATTTTTTGTTTAGTTTATTTTTTTTTAATTTACATCCTATCCAGCCTATTTCTTAAGAGTACTTGTGTGGCCTCCAGATGTGTGCCAAACCTGAAGCCCTTCCCAAGGCCGAAGCTCCAGAGCTATCAGGTAGGCCTTTCATGAAAAGGTAGCCTTGGTAGCCTGCCAAGAAATGTTTCTTTTCTTTTTCTTAATGTTTTTTTTTTTTTTTTTTTTAATTTTTGAGAGAGAGAGGCAGACTGCAAGTGGGGAAGGGGCAGAGAGAGAGGGAGAGATGGAATCAGAAGCAGGCTCCAGGCTCTGAACTGTCAGCACAGAGCCTGACACAGGGCTTGAACCATGAACTGTGAGATCATGACCTGAGCCAAAGTCAGACATGTAACTGACTGAGCCACTCAGGCGCCCTTACCAAGAAATGTTTCTAATTATTGTGGTCCTGTGGGACCCAGGAAATGCAAGCCCCATTGCCACCAGAGCCATTCAGTCAATGGGTATCTCCTAAGTGGCAGATGCAAAATCCAGGGACCAGACTCTTCACTAATTGTTTTTATCAAGTGTGATGGGCTAGAAAGGATAAAAACATATGCCTTTTCATGTTCTTTCAGAAATTCACAAACTTCCCCACAAACTTGATTAGGAATAAAAACATTTCGTTAGTGACATCTTCCAACAGGTGGCAGTGTCGGATCATAATAGAACATGCTAACAAAGATTGTAATGCTTCTTGTTAGCTGGAAAATAATTGCTTTAAGTTTTTACTTCAGAAAAACAATTAATTAAGATTTAAGTTTTTATTTTAATTCCACTTAGTTAACATACAGTGTTATGTTAGTTTCAGGCGTACACTATAATAATTTAACAGTTCTATACATCACCCTGTGCTCATCATGACAAGTGCACTCCTTAATCCCCATCACTATTTAACCCATCCCCCCCTCTCTGGTAACCATCAGATTGTTCTCTATAACTAATCGTCTGTTCCTTGCTTCATTTCTCTCTCTCTCTTTTATTTTTTTCTCTTTGCTTGTTTTTTTTTTCTTAAATTCCACATATGAGTGAAATCATATGGTGTTTGTCTGAATCTGACTGATTTATTTCATTTAGCATTATACTCTCTAGCTCCATCCATGTCATTGCAAATGGCAAGGTATCATTCCTTTTTATGGCTGAATGATATTCCATTGTGTGTGTTTCTGTGTGTGTGTGTTCTACCTCCTCTTTATCCATTCATCAGTCAGTGAACACTTGGGTTGTTACATATCTTGGCTATTGTAAATAATGCTGCTATAAACATTCTATGCATGTATCCCTTTGAATTAGTGTTCTGTATTTTTTGGGAAAATACCCAATAGTGTGATTGCTAGATCATGGGGTAGTTCTATAATTAACTTTTTGAGGAACCTCCATCCTGTTTTCCAGAGTGGCTGTACTGGTTTGCATTCCCACCAACAGAGTAAGAGGGTTTTCCTTTCTCCACATCCTTGCAAATACCTGTTGTTTCTCGCGTTGTTAATTTTTTTATTCTGACAGTTTGGAGTGATATCTCATTGTAGTTTTGATTTGTATTTCCCTAATGATGACTGATGTTGAGCATCTTTTCATGTGGCTGTTGGCCATCTGTATGTCTTCTTTGGAGAAATGTCTGTTAATGTCTTCTGCCCATTTTGAAATTGGATTATTTGTTTTTTGGGTGTTGAGTTTTATGTTCTTTATAATATTTTAGATACCAGCCCTTTTTTGGATATGTCATTTGCAAATATCTTCGCCCATTCAGTAGGTTTACTTTTTACTTTTTAGTTCTGATGATTGTTTCCTTCGTTGTGCAGAAGCATTTTCTTTTGATGTAGTCCCAATAGTTTGTTTTTGCTTTTGTTTTCCTTGCCTCAGGAGACCTGTCTTGAAAGAAGTTGCTATGGCTGATGTCAAAGAAATTAATACCTGTGTTCCCTGCTAGATTTTTATGGTTTCAGGTCTTACATTTAGATTCTTAATCCATTTTGAATGTATTTTTGTGTATGGTGTAGGAAAGTGGTCTAGTTTCATTCTCTTGCATGCTGCTATCCAGTTTTCCGACCACCATTTGTTGAAAAGACTGTCTTTTTCCCATTGGATATTCTTTCCTGCTTGTTGAAGATTAATTGACCATATAGTTGTGGGCTTATTTCTAGATTTTCTGTTCTGTTATTGATCTGTGTGGGGTTTGTGTGTGTGTGTGTGTGTGTGTGTGTGTGTGCCAGTACCATACTGTTTTGATTACTACAACTTTGAAATATAACTTGAAACTGAAATTGTGATGCCACCAGCTTTGCTTTTCTTTTTCAAGATTCCTTTGCTTTGGCTATTTGGATCTTTTGTGGTTCCATACAAATTTCAATTGTTTGTCCTAGTTCTGTGAAAAATGCTGTTGGTGTTTTGATAGAGATTGCATTAAATGGGTAGGTTGCTTTGGGTAGTGTAGACATTTCAAAAATATTTGTTTTTCCAATCTGTGAGTATGGAATGTCTTCATTTCTTTGTGTTGTCTTGAATTTCTTTCATCAGTGTTTTATAGTTTGCAGAGTACAGGTTTTTCACCTCTTTGGTTGGGTTTATTCCTAGGTATCTTATCTATTGTGGGTGCAGTTGGAAATGAGATTGTTTTCTTAATTTCTCTTCCTGCTGCTTCATTATTGGTATATAGAAATGCAACAGATTTCTGTACATTGATTTTGTATCCTACAACTTTACTGAATTTGTCTAACAGTTCTAGCACTTTTTTGGTGGAGTTCTCTACATAAAGTAGAAATGTCTAAATAGAGGAAAAATATCATCTGCAAAGAGTGAAAGTTTTACTTCTTCCTTACTGATTTGAATTCCTTTTATTTCTTTGTCTTCCAATTGTTGTGGATAGGACTTCCAGTACTATGTTGAATAAAAGTGGTGAGAGTGGACATCTTTGTCTTGTTCCTGACTTTGGGGAAAAGCTTTCAGTTTTTCCTCATTAAGGATGATGTTAGCAAAAAATAAAATAAAAAATAAAAAGATGGTATCTGTGGGTTTTTCATATATGGCTTCTATTATGTTGATGTGTGTTCACTTTAAATCCACTTTGTTGAGAGTCTTTATCATAGATGGATGTTGTACTTTGTCAAATGCTTTTTCTGTGTCTGTTGAAATGATCATATGTTTCTTATCCTTTCTCTTACTGATGTGATGTATCACATTTATTGATCTGTATATATTGAATGATTCTTGAAACCCAGGAGTAAATCCTACTTGATCATGGTGAATGATATTTTTTAATGTATTGTTGAATTTGATTTGCTAGTGTTTTATTGAAAATTTTTCCATCTGTGTTCATCAGGGATATTGACCTGTAGCTTTCTTTTTTACTGGGGTCTTTATCTGGTTTTGGTATCATTTACCCAGGTGCTCACAGAAAATATCTGGGATCATCTTTAAGATCTCTCAACATTCTTTTGCTTCCTCGCAAATGTGGTCATATCTACCTTTATCATCCTAGTCCAAACTACTATTGTCTCTTATCTGAATACTGCTTCCTAACTGGTCTGCCAAAATGTATTAATAACTGGACTTTATTTTTCACACAAAAGCCATTTAAAAAATATAAAATCTGATCATATTAATCTCCTGCTTGAGACCCCACTATTATTTACTACTATACTTAGTATAAACTAGAAATATTTAACTTGAACCACAATATTCCTCTTTCACAAGCCTACCCTGTGATCTCTCTGCTTATTGTTACAGCCTCATATCATGCCACTTTTCCCTAGTTCACTGTGCTCCATCCTCTCTGGTGTCCCATTTGTTCCTTGATTGGAGGAAGTGAGTTGAATAGATGCAGGGAGACTTGTTTTTAAGCCAACAGGCATTTTAGGCAAAGAAAAAGATGCTTAGTAATATATTAAAGTTTGCAGCTCATAGGGACATTTTTATAGCAGTTAGGAACCCATCATCGCTTTGCCACTTTTCAACTGTTCAATTAAATCTAGGGATAAATGCACATCTGAGCGCAGATTCTGTGTGGTGAAAGAAATTATTTTTCAACTGAGAAAAGGAAATTTAGTACTAGCAGTCATTACCTGTTATATTCTAAGTGTGGGAAGTTCTTTATATTTGGGAGCTTTCTCTCAGTTTACCTAGGTTTTAGTTTTGTAATTTCATACTTCTAACATTTCATCATTTGCAAATTTTATTTTTCACATGTGTTTGCCTTGCCTCAGCAACCAGTCTAGGTCTTAGATGCTATTATTAGTGACATCTTGAATAAATGATAGTTATGTGGCCTGTTTGTTTGTTTTAGAGAGAGAGTGTGAGTGGGGGTGAAGGGGTGAGGAGAGGGAGAGAATTTTTTTTTCTTTTAATGTTTATTTGTTTTTGAGAGAAAGAGAAAGACAGAGCACAAGCGGGGGAGAGGCAGAGAAAGGGAGACACAGAATCCAAGCAGGCTCCAGGCTCTGAACTGTCAGCACAGAGCCCGACTTGGGGCTCAAACCTACGAACTATGAGATCATGCTTAACCAACTGAGCCACCCAGGTGCCCCCAGAGAGAGGGAATCTTAAGCAGGCTCCCGCATGGCTCAATCCCACAACCCTGGGTTCGTGACCTGAGCTGAAGTGAAGAGTTGGATGTTTAACCCCCCAGGCGCCCTATCAGAGTAGAGCTCGATGTGGGGCTCAGTCCCATGAACCATGATATCATGACCTGAGCCAAGATCAAGAGCCAGAAACTTAACCAACTGAGTCACCCAGGTGCCCCATCTTTACTCAATTTCTGAGTTAATTTTTGTGAATGATGTAAGATAATGTTCTGATTTCATTTTTTTGCCTGTGAATATGATTTTCTAGCAACATTTATAAAAGAGACTATCTTCTCCCCATTGAGTATTCTTGGATCCCTTGTCAAATATTAGTTGGCCATATAAACATAGCTTTATTTCTGGGCTTTCTATTTTGTTCTGTTGCTCTGTGTTTCTGTTTTTATGCCAGTACCATATTGTTTTGATTACTATAACTTTGTAATATAGTTAGAAATCAGGAAATTTGATACCTCCAAATTTGGTCTTACTTCTCAGGATTGGTTTGTGTGTTGGGTCTTATTGTTCCATGTGATTTTTTATTTTATTATATTTTTAATTTTTTTTAATGTTTATTTTTGAGAGAGAGAGAGAGAGAGACAGTGTGACTAGGGGTGGGGCAGAGAGAGAGACACACACACAGAATCTGAAGGAGGCTCCGGCCTCTGAGCTGTCAGTACAGAGTCTGATGTGGGGCTCAAACTCATGAACTGTGAAATCATGATCTGAGCTACAGTCAGTCACTAAACCAACTGAGCCACCCAGGCACCCCTTTATTTTTTATTTTTAATTTATTTTTACTAAAAAAAAAATTTCCCATATAGAGAGGTGGGGGGGGGGGAGAGGGAGAGAGAAAGAGAGAGAGAGAATACCAAGCAGGCTCCATACTCAGCATAGAGCCCAACACAGTGCTTGATCCCATGACCCTGGGATCATGACCTGAGCTGAAATCAAGAGTTGGATGCTCAACCAACTGAGCCACCTAGGTGCCTCTCATATGATTTTTCTGTAAAAAATGCCTTTGGAATTTTTATAGGGATTGCACTAAAACTATAGATGACATTGGGTAGTATGTCTATTTCAACAATATTAAATCTTTTAATTCATGAACTCAGGGAATATTTCCATTTATTTGTGTCTTCTTCCATTTAATTCATTAGTGTGTCATAGTTTTAAGAATAAAGATGTTTTACCTCCTTGGTTAGATGTATTTCTAAGTATTTTATTATTTTTGGTGCTATTATAATGGATATTGTTTTTATTATTTCCTTTTTAGATATTTCATTGTGAATGTATAGAAATGCAATTGATTGCATTTGTGTTGATTGTTGATTTTGTATGCTGATTTTGTGTGCTATAAATTTAATAAGATCAGTTTTAATAGTTTTTTGGTGTAGTCCTTAGGATTTCATATGTGTGTAAGACCATGTTATCTGCAGAGATAATTTCTTTCTGCTTTATGAGTTGGATGCCTTTACTTCTTTTTCTTGCCTAATTGTCTTGACTAGGATTTCCAGTACTATGTTGAATAGGAATGATGAAAGTGGGCTTCCTGTTTTGTTCCTGATCTTAGGGGAAATGCTTTCAGTATTTCACTGTTAAGTGTGTTATTAGCTGTTGGATAGTCATATATGGCCTTTATTATGTTGATGTACATTCCTTTTATTTATTGAACATGTTTATTATGAAAGGATGTAATTGTTTTTTCACATGCTTTTTCTACATCTATTGTGACGATCATATGATTTTAAATTCTCATTCTGTTAAATCACATTTATTGATTTGCAAATGTTTAAGCCATCCTTGCATCTCAGGGATAAGTCCCACTTGATCACGGTATATGACCTTTTAATGTGCTATAGAGTTTGGCTTACTAGTAATTTTTTTGAGAATTTTTGCATCCATATTCATCAGGCATATTGGCCTGTAGTTTTCTTTTCTTGTAGTGTTCTTATCTGGCTTTGGTATCAGGATAATGCTGGCCTTGTAAAATGAGTTTGTGAGTGTTCCCTTTTCTGTTGTTTGCAAGACTTTAAGGATTGGTGTTAACTCTTTTCCAAATGTTGGCAGAATTCACTAGTGAAACCAGTTGATTCTGACTTGTTAGGAGTCTTTTCATTAGCTATTCAATCTCCTTGCTCATTTTTGGTCTCTTCAAATTTTCTCTTCATGATTCAGGCATGGTAAGTTGTATGTTTCTAGGAAATTGTCCATTTTATCTAGGTTATCCAGTTTGTTGGCAAATAATTTTGTTAGCATTAATAGTAGTTTCTTTTGATCATTTGTATTCATGTGGTGTCAGACTTAATATCTCCTGTTTAATTTCTGACTTTATTTATTTGAATCTTTGTTTTCTTTTCCCAAGTCTGCTAAAGGATTGTGGATTTTGTGAAAAAACTCTTAGTTTTGTTGATCTTTCTTTGTTTTCCTACAGTAAATTTATTTATTTCTGATCTCATCTTTTTTATTTCTTTCCGTCTGCCATTTCTAGGCTTAGTTTGATCTTAGTTTGATATTAGTTTGAACTAGGAAGTTCCTTTAGCTGTAAGGCTAGGTGGTTTATTTTTTGCTAAGGTAGGCCTTTATTGCTGTAAACTGCATCATATTTCATGAATTTGGTATGTTGTGTTTCCTTTTTCATTTGTTTCAAGATACTTTTTGATCTCCCTTTTGACTTCTTCTGTGACTCACTGGTTGTTTAGGAATATGTTGTTTAATTCCCACACATTGGTGAATTTTCCAGTTTTTCTCTTGTAATTCGTTTCTAGTTTTATGCCGTTTTGGTCAGAAAAGATATTTGCTGTGATTTCAATCTTGTTAAATTTTGTAAGACTTGTTTTTTGACCAATCATATGCTCTATCTTGGAATATATTTTGTGTGTACTTAAAAACAATGTGTATTCTGAGCCTTTGAGTGGAATGTTCTGTAAATGTCTGTTAAGTCCATTTTGTTTAATGTATAGTTCAAGTACAAGATTTCTTTATTGGTTTTCCAAGTAAGCTATCCATTGTTGAAAAATGGAGTATTGCAGTCCTCTTATATTAATATATTTTCTCTCTTCACATCTGTTAGTATTTGCTTAGTATATGTAGATGCTCCATTATTGGCTGTATATAAATATACATACTCATATGCATGTATATATGTATATATATTATATATTCTTGTATATATGTATATGTATATTTGTATATGTATATATTTGTGTGCATATGTATATTTGTATTGTATATGTTTGTATTTATTATTTACAAATATTTGTATTTGTATATATATGTATATGTATATCTGTATCTGTGTCTATATATATATGTATATATATATATATTTAGGATTGATATATCCTCTGATGAATTGATCCCTTAATTATTATATTATAACCTTTTGTTTCTGGTTTCAACTTTACAGTTAAAGTCTGTGTTCTCTTGCTCTCTCTTTTTTTTTGATGTTTGTTTATTTTAAATGTTTATTTTTGAGAGAGAGAGAGGGAGGCAGAAAAAGAGGGGGAGAAAGGATCTGAAGCAGGCTCTGTGCTGACAGCAGCAAACCTGATGCAGGGCTGAACTCACAAACAGTGAGGTCATGACCTGAGCCAAAGTCAGATGCTCAACTAACTGAGCCACCCAGGTGCCCCTAAATGTTTATTTATTTTTGAGAGAGAGAGAGAGAGAGAGAAAGAGAGAGAGGGAGAGAGAGAGAGAGAGAATGAGAATGTCAAGCAGGCTCCATGCTCTCAGCACAGAGCCCGATGTGGGGCTTGATCTCACAAATGGTGAGATCATGATCTGAACTGAAACCAAGAGTCAGACGTTTAACTGACTCAGCCACCCAGGCACCCCGCTCTCTTTTGGTTTCTATTTGCAAGGAATATCTTTGTTATTCCTTAATTTTTTAGCTTCTGTATGTACCTAAACCTGAAGTTTTCCTTTTGTAGTTGGGTTTTGTTATTATCTGCACTGCCATGGTATGCCTTTTGATTGGAGAATTTAATCCAAGTACGTTCAAAGTAATTATTGATAAGTAAAGAATATTAATGTCATCTTTTTGTTTTCTGCTGGTTTGTAAGCCCTCCCATTCTTCTCCTACTATCTTCTTTGGGAATTGATGATTTTCTATAGCTTTGATTCCTTTTTTTTAATCTTTTTTCTATCTGCTGCAAGTTTTTGCTTCTTGGTTACCATGAGACTTCAATAAAACAGCTTATAGATATAATAGTATATTTTATGCTGATAACAACTTAACTTTGAACACATACAAAAACTAGCATTTTACCCCTCCCTCCATCTTTAATGTTTTTGATGCCACAATTTATGACTAATTTACAAATTATTGTAGCTATAGTTATTTTTCATATTTTTGTCCTTTAACCTTTATTTAGAAGTTAAGTGGTTATTACGCCCACATATTACAATTCCAGAATATTCTAAGTTTGACTTGTACTTACCTTACCGTGGTATGTTTTCATGTTACTAATTAGCATCCTTTCATTTTAATTCATAGAACTCCTTTTAACATTTTTTGTAAGGCAGGTGTGGTGGTGATGAACTCTCTCAGCTTTTGTTTGGGAATGTCTTTATCGCCTTCATTTCTTAAGGACAACTTTGCTGGGTAACATATTCTTGATTGTAAGTTTGTTTTCTTTCAGCACTTTGAATATATCATACTATTCTTTCTTGGCCTGTAAGATTTCTGCTGAAAAATTTGCTGATAGCCTATGAGATTTCCCTTGTAACTGAGGATTTTTTTTCCCTCCTGCTTTTACAATTCTTTCTCTTTGATTTGAGACAGATTTATTTTAATGCATTGTGGAAAAAGTTATTTAGGATTGAACTGGGATGTCTAAATCTTTCCTTAGATTTGGGAAATTCTCAGCTATTATTTCTTTAAATATTCCTTTGTCCCTTTACCCCCTTCTGGGACTGCAATACTACATAGGTAATTTTTCTTAATGGTATCCTATAGTTCATATAGGCAATCAACACTCTTTTTTATTCTTTTTTTCCTTTGTTCTACTCCAATGATAATTTCAAAAGCCTTCTGTTTCACAGATTCTTTCTTCTGTTTGATTCATTTTCCTGTTGAAGTTTTCTATTGTGTTTTTTATTTCATTCACTGTATTCTTCAGGTCCAGAATTTCTGTTTGATTCTTTTTTATGATTTCTACCTTTCTATAAAGTTCTCATTTTTTTTGTCCATTTCTTGATTTCAATGAATTGTCTTTCTGTGTTTTCTTGTAGCTCACTAAGCTTCCTTAAAACCCACTATATTGAATTCTTATTAGGTAAATTTCTGATCTCCATTTCTTTGGGTTCAGTTATTGGAAAATTATTGTATTCCTTTTGTGTTGTTATGTTTCTTGATATTCATATTTCTTCATGTCTTGCATTGCTGTCTTTACATTTGAAGAAGCAGTCACCTCCTCCAGTGTTTATTCACTGGTTTTGAGAGAGAAATATCTTCCTTCAGCTCTGTGAGAGATTTAGTCTTTCTCAGAACTCTTCTACAGTTGCTCCACACTTCTTGCTCACTCTTATGGCAGAAAGAATTCTTAAGCTTGTATGCCATTTCTCAATCCTGCAAAGCTGGACTAGATGTTGACAGCTTCCTTCTTGCTTTCCCTAGGGTGATGCTGAATGCTTAAGTTTTCTCCAGGACTGGCTTTCCAGGCATGCTTACCTGCAAAAGCTTGTTCTGGGTGTGCCTGAGTGGCTCAGTAGTTTAAGCACCTGACTTTGGCTTAGGTCAGGATCTCACTCTTCATGGGTTTGAGCCCTGTGTTGGACTCTGGACTGACAGTTCAGAGCCTGGAACCATGCCCTTGAGTTTTTTTTTTTTTAATTGAAGAATAATTGATGTACAATATCCTGTTACTTTCAGGTGTACATAATTGTGATTTGATGTTTTTATACATTACAAAATGATGCCCCCAATCTAGTTACCATCTGTCACTATACAAAGTTATTAACAATATTATTGACTATATCCTTATGCTGTACTTTTCACCTTCATGACATACTTATTTTATAACTAGAAGTTTGTACCTTTTAATCCCCTTCATTTATTTTGTCCTTCCTACTCTGGTAACCAACAGCATGTTTTCTGTATCTATGAGTCTGTTTCTGTTTTGTTTATTGGTTCATTTGTTGTAGTGTTTTTGTAAATAAAATTTTTTAAATGATTATTTTAGAGAGAGAGAGAGAGAGAGAGAGAGAGAGAGAAAGAGAGACAGATCGTGAGTTAGGGAGAGGCAGAGAGACAGGGACACACAGAATCCAAAGCAGGTTCCGGGCTCTGAGCTGTCAACACAGAGCCTGACATCAGGCTGGAAACCATGAGCCATGAGATCATGACCTGAGCCGAAGTCAGATGCTTAACTGACTGAGCCACCCAGGAGCCCCAGTGTTTTTTTGTTTTGTTTTGTTTTGTTTTAGATACATATATTAGTGAACTCACACACTATTTGTCTTTGTCTGACTTATTTCACTGAACATAATACCCTTCAGGTTCATCCATGTTGTCGCAAATGGCAAGATTTCATCCCTTCTTATGGCCAAGTAATATTCCATTTAATGTATATTTTCCATCTTCTTGTCCATTTATCTATTGATGGACATTTAAGTTACTTTCTTATCTTGGCAGTTTCAGATAATGCTGTAATGAGTATAAGGGTACATGTATCTCTTTGGACAAATACCCAGAATTTGTATTCTGGGAATTGCTGGATTTCACAGTAGTTCTATTTTTATTTTTATTTATTTTATTTTTTGTGTGTTTATTTATTTTTGAGAGAGAGAGAGAGAGAGAGAGAGAGAGAGACTGAGTGGGATAGGAGCAGAGAGAGAGGTCGACAGAGGATCGAAAGTGGACTCTGCACTGATAGCAACAAGCCCAATGTGGGACTCGAACTCATGAACCATGAGATCATGTGACCTGAGCCAAAGTGGGACACTTAACCTACTGAGCCATGTAGGCACTCTGGTTGTTCTATTTTTAATTTTTTGAGGAACCTCCATACTGTTTTCCATATTGGCTGCAGGAGTTACATTCCCAACAGTGTATGAGGGTTCTCCTTTCTCCATATTTTTGCCAACACTTGTTATTTTTGTCTTTTTGAAAACAGCCAATCAGAAAGGGTCAGGTGATATTTCATTGTGGTTCTGATTTGCATTTCCTTGATGATTAGTGAGGTTGAACATCTATTTATGTGCCTGTTGGCCATCTGTGTGACTTCTTTGGAAAAATGTCTATTTGAGTCCTCTGCCCATTTTTAAATGGGATTGTCTGTTTTGAGAGTGTTGCTTTGTACAAGTTCTTTATATATTTTGGATACTAACCCTTTATTGGACATGTCATTTGCAAATAAATATCTCCTCCCATTCAGTAGGTCTTTGGTTCTATTGATTGTTTCCTTTGCTGTGTGGAAGCTTTTTATTTTTATATAGTCCCAAAAGTTTAATTTTGCTTTGTCCCTTGCCTCAGGAGACCTATTGAGAAAAATGTTCACAGCTGATGTCAGAGAAATTAATGCCTGTGCTCTTTTCTAGGATTTCTATGGTTTCAGGTCTCACATTTAGGTCTTCAATCCATTTTGAATTTATTTTTATGTGTGGTGTAAGAAAGTGGTCCAGTTTCATTCTTTTCCATGTAGCCATCCAGCTTTCCCAACACAGTTTGTCTTTTCCCATTACATACTCTTGCCTCCTTTGTCAAAAATTAATTGGTCATTTAATTGTGGGTTTATTTTTGGGTTTTCTCTTCTGTTCGGTTGAGCTATGTGTCTATTTTGTGCCAGTACCATACTTTTGATTACTACAGTTTTGTAATGTAACATGAGGTCTGGAATTGTGATACTTCCACATTGTTTGTTTTTTCAGGATTGCTTTGGCTATTCACTGTCTTTTGTGGTTCCTTACAAATTTTAGGATTGTTTTGTTTTCTTTCTGTGAAGGTGTTATTGGCATTTTGATAGAGATTGCGTTGAATCAATAGATTGTTTTGGGAGTATGGACACTTTAACGATATTCTTCCAATCCGGAGCATGGAGTAACTTTCCATTTATTTTTGTTGTCTTCACTTTCTTTCATCAATATCTTACAGTTTTTTTTTTCATATACAGTTTTTCCCCCTCTATGGTTAAATGTGCTCCTAAGTATTTTATTCTGTTTATGGGACTGTAAATGGGATTGCTTTCTTATTTTCTCTTTCTGGTAGTTTGATATTATAGCACATAGATATGCAACAGATTTTTGTATATTGGCTTTGAATGCTGCAACTTTACTGAATTTTTTTTGTTCTAATAATTTTTTTTTTGATGGAGTCTCTAGGGTTTTCATGCCAAGTGCAAATAGTGACAGTTATAGCTCTTCCTTTATGATTTGGATGTCTGTTACTTTTTTCTACTGCTTAATTGTTCTGACTAGTGCTTCCCATACTATGTTGAGTAAAAGTGGCCAGAGTGGACATCCTCATTTTGTTCCTGATCTTAGGAGGAAAATTTTCAGTGTTTTGCCATTGAGTATAATTTTAGATGTGGGCTTGTCATTTATGGCCTTTTTTTATGTTGAGGTATATTTCTTCTATTCCCACTTTGATAAGAGTTTTTATCATGTTGAATTTTATTAAATGCTTTTACTGAATCTATTGTTAAAATTATGTGATTTTTATCTTTCGTGTTGTTGATTGTTTGATTTGTGGATGTTGAACCATCTTTGCATCCCTGGACTAAATCCCACTTGATCATGGTATTTGATACTTCTAATGTATTGTTGAATTCAGTTATATTTTTGAGTATCTTTGCATCCTTGTTCATCAAGGATATGGGCCTCTAATTTTCTTTTCTTGTGGTGTCCTTGTCTGTTTTTTTTAGCAGGGCAATTCTGGCTTCATAAAATGAGTTCACAAGTGTGCCCTCCTCTTCTATTTTTTTTTTAAGTTTAAGAAGGTTTGTTATTAATTTTTCTTAAACATTTCAAAAAATTCACCAGTGAAGCCATCAGGTCCTAGACTTTTGTTTGTTGGGAGGTTTTAGGTGACAGATTAATCTCCTTACTAGTATTCGATCTGTTTAGCTTTCTGTTTCTTCATGTTTCAGTCTTGGTAGGTTGTACGTTTCTAGGAATTTATCCATTTCTTCTAGGGTGTCCAATTTGCTGGTGTCCATTAAACCAGGTGCCTTGTAGAAACTTTCTTAGAAAGTAGAGTCTTAGGTCCTGCCTTCAACCTGTTTAATTTATAATTTCTAGGAAATCCCCGTATAAATTGTACTCACAGATAAAAATGGTTAGTCTGGTTGATCTTAAGTGTATTGCCTTGTATTACTGATGTGGTCCAAGGAGTACAGAATGAAGTGGGTGTATTTTTTTCCCTGAATGTAGTTCCCATGCTCTCATTATATAAGGAAATTGTTCTCTTCTGCCCAGTTACACTAACATGGATCATAGGGACCCCTTATCTTTCGATGGTCCTGTAATAGTTTTAATTTATATCTATGTTAAAAACCAAATCCCAGGATTTCTTCTGTCACTGAAATGGAATTGTAAAAAGTGTAGGGTGAGGGGCGCCTGGCTGGCTCAGTTGGTTAAGCCTCTGACTCTTGATTTTGGCTCAGGTCATGGTGTTACAGTTCCTGGGTTTGAACCCTGAATTGGGTTCTGTGCCGACAGCACAGAGCCTGCTTGGGATTCTCTCTCTCCCTCTCTCTGCCCCTCCCCTGCTCGTACATGTACACTCCCTCTCTCAAAAATAAATAAATAAACTTAAAAAGTGTAGGATGAGATATATTACATGATCTTCATCATGTGTTAAAGATCTAAATATCTTTAATTTTTAAAAAAATCCTTTAAGCTTCAGGTACCAAAATTCAAGGGGAAAAAGAAAGGCAAAATCCCCACAAAACCCAAAACAAAAACAAAAAATGGAAAGAAAGAAAAAAAGAAAACCAAAGAGACAAATCTAGTGTTGTTTTCAAAAGTGACTTTGTTAGGGGCAGTAATGTCAAAAGACTCCCATGTGGCTTACTGTATTTATTTACAGTGAAACCCTGACACCTGCCTGGCTGTTGTTTTAGTGTCATTTTATATATCCTCCAGTGGAAAATCTAGTCTTTCAGCTCAGTTGTGAAATAAATATCACATGGATATTAGCAGTTTGCAACGACAGAAAAAGCTTAGCAAATGAAGGCTTTAGTTAAGATCTAATATCTAGTATCTTCTTTCCCATTCCTTTTTCTTTTTATTTGTAATTTGAGGCAGTAATATGTTAGAGTTGGAAAGATGAAATGAGATCATGTATGTCAAGCAGTAACCACACTGCCTAGTTGCTAACGAAATATTAGTTCATAGTGTATTAGTTCTATGAGCATGCTTTTCTCAAGCCAGATATCTAAGAATCATCCACGAATCTTTTGTCTCTTTTATCTATCAAAGATCTATCCATTTCATCTTTTTTTCTTTTTTTTAAATTTTAGAGTGAGAGGGAGAGCATGAGCAGGAGAGAGGGGTAGAGGGAGGGAGAGAGAAAGAGAATCTTAAGCAGGCTCCATGCTCAGTGTGGAGCCCAATGCAGGGCTTGATCCCATGACCCTGGGATCATGACATGAGCTGAAATCAAGAGTTGGATGCTCAACTGACTGAGCTGCCTGGGTACCCCTATCCAGTTCCTCTTAATAGGCCTAGAATGGGAGTTTGACATAACCCACATTTTTTTTTTTTAATAATTGGACATTAAACAGGCAGTAAATAAATCCTTTAGGACACCCAAGTTCTTTTGCACTTTTATTAGTAGTAAGCATTACTAGTTTTCCAGAACTCTAAAAGGATTGTAGTGATTTTCTTTTCTTTTTTTAACATATTTATTTTTTTAATTAAAAAATTTTTTTAATGTTTATTTTTGAGAGAGAGAGAGAGAGCATGAGCAGGGGAGGGGCAGAGAGAGAGAGGGAGTCACAGAATCCGAAGCAGGCTCCAGGCTCTGAGATGCCAGCACAGAGCCCTAGGTGGGGCTTGAACTCACGAACCACAAAATCATGACCTGAGCTGAAGTCAGGCATTCAACCGACTGAGCCACCCAGGCTCTGTGATTGTAGTAATTTTCAATTCAGTTCGGAAGTAATTTTCACTTCTACTGGCAAAATTGGTACTAATAGTACCAATTGGTATAGTACCAATTCATCATAAATTTGCCATCATTGACAGAATTAATTATCTTAACATTGCTCATAGTAAGTTGAATAGGTATTAAAATAATATTTTTTACTTGTGTATATTTTTACTTTTTGGCTTAAAATTTTTACCTAAAAAATTGAGTGTGAGCTTATGGGCATGCCGGATATTGTGTTATAAAGCGTACACTTTGTACAAAGATACTCATGAGTTCAAGTCTAGACTTTGCAATTTTATAGCCTCAGGCAAGTTACATAATTCTTCTATACTTGCTGTATCATATTTTTTAAAGTAGGTTAATAGTATTTAGTTACACACAGGGTTGCCATAATCATTGAAACAGGTAAATTTATATGAAAACGCAAAAGGCTAAGAAGGGTCCAGACATTCTTCAAGAACAAAGTGGAATAACTTATTTGATTAGATATCAAGATTTTAATGAAGCTAGATTAATAAAGACAATGTTCTTTGTTCAAAAGATGAATAGAACAAAATAAGGAATATAAAAACAAGCACATGTATATACAGACACTTGGTTTACAGGAGAGGTGGCCGGTAGAACAATAGAAACATGGTATTTCAGTAAATAGTGCTAGAGCATCATGCATATTTATATGGAACAAAGATCTATATCACACCACACACCAAATAAATTCCCAGTGGATCGTGGATCTACTTGTGAAAGGCAAACGGTAAATATTTTGCGAGACAGTATAGGAAAATATCTTTGACCTTGTAATATAAAAACTTTTCTTACACAGGACACAGAAAGCATTTTAAACCTAAAAGTAAAAACAATGAATTGAATATTATGAACTGAAGAATTCCATTTCTCCAAATTAAGAGAGTGAAAAACAAGCTATTTCTACAGAGTAGAAGATAATTGTACCACTCTGACAAAGACCCCAAAGGATATAATTAAGACTACAGATTCATGAGAGAAAAGCGTGATAGAAAAATAAGTGAGAGACTTGAACAGATACTCATGAAAAGACTGTTCAATGTCTAGTAAAAATCTGAAAAGTTGCTTGAGACCACAAGTCATTAGAAAAATACAGATTAAAACCATGATGGCATACAACTACCACAGTTCTACCAGAACAGTAAAATTAAAAAGACTGATAATAGTTTGTTGGAATGTAGAGCATTAAATTCTCATACACTATTAGTAGAATATGTATTGGTAGAACCACTTTGGTAAACTGGCAGTGTAGAAGCTGAATGTAGGTATACTCTGTGACCCAGCAGTTCAACTCCCCACAGAAATGCCACACATGTGTGTAATCAAGCGCTATGTATATGAATGTTTATGGCAGCATAATTTGACCTAGCTCCATATTGGGTGGGAGAGTGTGCATCAATTTTATAGTAATTAGTAAGGCATTATATGTTCCCCTTCGAATATTATATTGTAATAAAAATGAACAGACACTGTTCACGTAACAAAATGTATGTATCTGGAAACATAATGTTGAGCCAAAAAAACCACATGCAAAAGAATGCATGCTCTATGATCTCAGTGTTTACAAGTCATGGTAGTTACCCTTGGAGAGGAGGAAGGGGTAAATGATTAGGCAGAAACAAGAAGCATTTGTGTGGTAGTGACAGTGCTCTATTTTTAGTCCTTAATGGTTGTGAGTACATGGATGCTTGCTTTGTTATAACTTATTAAGCTGAACATTTATATTTTGTGTGCTTTTGAGTGTTAAACTTCAATAGAAAAATAAGGAAAGAATAACCCAGCTTTATAATACCCGGCAAATATTCAGTATGAAATTTTCCTTTTGACCTCTCAATCTAATTTGTGAATACTTGCCTATGTCCTTTGATTAATGATTACTTTTAGGCTTGATATTATACTTGTAAACTCTTCAAAGATTAGATAGGGATAGTTTTAGCCAGCACACATACACAAAGTGACTCTGCCCTTCAAAATTCAGATGCTCCAACTTTTTGTATGACCCACAAAGAGCATACGTTTTTTTAAAGATGACAGAAGTGTAACGAAACACTCTTATGCCACATTTGTTGTTTCTTTTAATTTTCACTGAAGAAAAGTCTAATTGTGAAAAAAGTTATCACTTTTTTTTTAGTACTTTCTTCTATTGTTTTAAACCTTATTTTAACCCAGGAGGTTTGTGGTTTTATAAAAGTTACATATATTCTCTGTTAAAGTTTAGAATTTTTAATATATAGGGGCGCCTGGGTGACTCAGTCGGTTGAGCATCTGAGTTTGGCTCAGGTCATGATCTTGTGGTCTGTGAGTTCAAGCCCCGCGTTGGGCTCTGTGCTAACAGCTCAGAGCCTGGAACCTGGTTCAGATTCCCCTGCTCATGCGCTCTCTCTCTCTCTCTCTCTCTCTCTCTCTGTCTCTCAAAAATAAACATTAAAAATTTTTTTAAACTAATAACTTAGAATAAAAAAATGGTTATTTTTATGAAAAGGATTCTTCAAAGTAATGTAATTGCTTGAAGTCTACATAAAGTTCTTGGTTTTGTTTGTAGCTTTCTTTTGTGGGAATGCAAACAGATAAAATAGGTGGGATATATGTCAGCATAAACTCATTACTGCTGTTGATAAAATGACATGTTAGTCCATATTATAATTTCTTTGAAGTAAGGAACCCTTTTAAGCCTCTGATGGCCTGAGAAGTACTTAACTTCTTTACAGAATATCTAGCAGGGAGGTCTGTGTTCTGGCCAGCTCAGCTATGGCTTTATTTTCTTAACTCACTACATTGTAAACTGTAAAGAATATTTTCATCCCATTTTTAAGAATTGAACTGTTGTGATAAAATACAACAAGTCAGTGTGAACTTGAGTATTAAGTTATAAATTTAAGGTATTTTTTTTCCATCATATGTATATAGGGATCTTCCTACATTTTTAGAAAGCTACTCAGTGCTTCTCTGCCAGTTTTTTTTTCCCCTGTGATATTACCAGAGATTTTTGAAACTTGAAAATTGTATTTGAAATTGGAGGACAGGGGTGCCTGAGTGGCTATGTCGGTTAAGCGTCCGACTTTGGCTCAGGTCATGATCTCACGGTTCGTGGGTTCGAGCCCTGTATTGGGCTCTGTGCTGACAGCTCAGAGCCTGGAGCCTGTTTCGGATTCTGTGTCTCCCTCGCTCTCTGCCCCTCCCCCACTCATGCTTTGTCTCCTTCTGTCTCAAAAATAAATAAACATTAAAAAAAATTAAAAAAGAAAGAAATTGGAGGACAGAATCAGTTAGAATGTATGTCTAAAGAGTTTTTCTATGAGACAAATCTGGTTATTTCCAGAGGCTTGTTTTTTTCATTCATTTCCCATAATAAATATGGGAAATTTCATACATATACAAAATTGGAGAGCATGGTATAACAGACAACCATATATTTATTTATGACCCAAATTCAACGCATGCCAAAAACTTTAACTTGCAGTGATGTTGGAATATTATTATTGATTTGAAGTTTTACATTACTTTTTGTGATCCATACTTTATTCTCCAATTCAAAGAATAAATTTGCCACCAGATGATACTAAATATTTAGAGCCTAATTTGGATAAGATCCATCAAAATCACAGAACTGTGGATTTGCTGGCATAGTCCTGATTTTTGTTTCAGGAGGGACACCAAAGAGGTAGAAATTAAGTCTTCCCTCACCTTTTACGTTCTTACAAAGTGATGTCAAATGTGTATATATGTTTAAATATACTTATATTTTTAACATCAATCCATTAGATAAGGAATCAAAAGGACAGACTGAAAATATCCTCCAAATAGTCCCAAGACCTGGAAGTTGTATAATTGAAACATTAGGCCAACTCTAGTATTGCTCCAAGAATTCCCTACCTCCTGCCTAATTTTTCTTTCAGCATATTTCTCAAAGGCCTCTGGCCGTAACTTCTAAGGTAGCTCTCATTCTGAAATGATAGTGCCTATGAAATGAATAACATTCTAAATATGTGTGGTATTACTTGTAAGATATCAAATAACCTATGTAGGACATATTGAATCAATTAAAACATTTTCTAACAGAATTGTTTAACATTTCCTTTTTTGTGGCTATGTGACAGTGGTGTTGCCAGTGGTAAAGAGAGTTGAGTGGAAATCTAGGCAGTCTTTCAAGATTGGAAACTGTATTAAGAGCAACTATAAAACACACCCATGCTGATTAGTACTTAGAAAAGTCTTCACTTTTTTTTTTTTTTTTTTTTACAAATAACAGGTTGACTCTGTAAATCCCATGGCTCACTTTAAACAGATATAATTAACTCTGTAATTAATAAAGTGAATAATAACTTTTAATTACATCATAATAACTACCTTGGTTACAGCTAAAAGCATGAATTTCTTTTCTTAGACACCTATGCATTAAGCACTCCTCATTGTTGTGCTTCCTGTAAAATTCACCAAGTGATGGGTAAATGTGGCTTTTTTCTGCATTTGATTCTAGTTTATCAGAATGCAGGATTCACTTTTAAGGGTGTGTCGTTTTATGAGTGTCTCGATTAATGTCTTTACCTCCCACTCCTATAATTTGATGAAGGCAGCAAAGATATAATTGTAGCTTCCTTAACCCACCCTGTTCTGAATTTTCCCAAGCCCTAGATATCTCTGCAGTGCTAAAATAAAGCCCTGGGGAATTTGAAACTTTCTGGTTGACAATTGCAAAGCTGTTTATGCTACTATAAAAAAAAAATGGTGGTCGTGAAGACTTGTAGCTTTCAAATATGCATATACTTTTTCAGAATGGATATATCAGCCCTTTTGCAGATGGATCATGTGTGTGGCACTTGCTGTGCCCTCCTAGCAATATCTAATTGTGAAGTTTATTTAATCAGCAACAACTGGTAATGGGCCTTTAAAGCACATTCAGTCTTTGATTAGTTCCTTGGAAACTAAGTACCCAAGATCATGTGCAAGTATGACAGACTCTTGATGATTCACACCTCATAGCCACTAACAGAATTTATACAAAATAATTAGCGTAATAGAATTATTCTCCTGCTATTTTACTGTCATTTTTGGCTCATGACTACCTATTGCATCAACTCTTTTTTTTATGTTTTTTTTTTTTTAATTTTATTTTTGAGAGAGAGAGAGAGAACACGAGAGTGAGCATGAGTAGGGGAGGGGCAGAGAGACAGAGACAGAATCTGAAGCAGGCTCCAGATTTTCAACACAGAGCCCGATGTGGGGCTCGAATTCATGAGCGGTGAGATCATGACCTGAGCCGAAGTTGAACACTTAGCCCACTGAGCCACCCAGACGCCCCTGCATCAACTCTTTTAACTTTCACTGTGGTTACAAAGCAGGTTTGCATTGCCTTTTGTCCTGAGATTCTCAAAGTTTCTGTATAAATATAAATAAATAAATATAAAGAAAATATAAATAGTGGCAAGTATTCAGTATCTTAAAAGTGTATAAAAGCAAGGAAACCATAACATTAAGAGGTTTGTCATTTATACCAGTCAGCTGGGTTTATGCCTCTGCATCTGTGAACTATGGCTCAGTTTTCATGTTTGAGATCTTATTTTAATTTAAAAAAATGTTTTTATTTTTGAAAGAGAGAGAGAGCAGGAGAGGGGCAGAGAGAGAGGGAGACAGAGGATCTGAAGCAGGCTCCAGGTTCTGTGATGACAGCAGAGAGCCCAACGTGGGGCTTGAACTCATGAACCACGACATCATGACCTGAGCTGAAGTTGGACACTTAACTGACGGGAGCTACCCAGGTGCCCCTGTGTTTGAGATTTTTAAAAACAATCTTGCTAAAAGAGCAAGTGGGTTGTACTGAGTCACTGAAATTAATCTAACCTGCAATTTATTTGCAGCTAAATAAACATTTCTTTTTCATATTGTATGTGATTCCATAACGTTTGTTTTGATCTTGCAAAAGTCAGTTTTCCTAAAGATTATGCTTTAGTGTTCGTGAATTTCCATTCTGTATTAATCTAATTAATAAATGATCCTAAGGAACATTTTTCCAGAGTTCAACTTGAACAGGCACTTTCTGGTTTTGATAAAGGTTTGAGAAAACAGAAGAGAGATCACTGGTTCTGCTACAATCCGGAAACCCAAGACTCTAAAAGAAAGAGCTTTTATCTACCTTTACATTAGTCATCTGTACCAACTGGTGATTTTACAAGCTCACGTGAATCTTCATGCCTGTTGCTGTGTCTGCTTTAAATTACATTTCCACTTCACAGTCCTTACCTAGGGAAGTGTGTTTATGTGGTAGTGTTTACAGATGATTAATATTTAAGTAGAAATATGCTACTTTAAGAAAAGGAAGCTGAGGTGGAATACTGAGTGTGATGGCAACCGACCATCTTTTTGTGGAATTCCAGAATTTTCAGAAAAGCCCTGACAACCTTACCATTCACTTCAGTTAGAAGAAGCTAAGGTGACCATTGTTATTTGTGAAGTTTGGAAAGTGTGGAATTTTAATCATATAAGTTTTCTTAGAATGTAATATGCTTGATTAAAATTATGCATATTTTAAGCATACAGAAGACTTTATTCTCTAAAGCCTAACAAATACCCATGTACCTATCATCAATTTCAGTCAAATCTTGATATTTTTCCATACTTGCTAGGCTTCTCTTTTTTAGGAAATAAAACATATATAGTTGAAACATTCTGTATAATCCTCCCTGAATATATTTTTCTCTCTTCCCTTCCTCTTCAGAGGTAACTAACCACTGTCCTGATATATATTATTATGTATGAATATGGTCACACATAAGGTAGCTTCATTTTCCAGGTTTTTAATAATATATATTTATAGGATCATATTGTAATATATCTCATTCTGTAACTTGCTTTTCATTAGGTTACCGTTATGGTTTTAACTACAGTATGTTGATATTCATGGGTTGGTCATTCATTTAGCTGTTATATAGTATTCTAGTATATGTATCTGTTATAATTCGTACATTTCCTGGTGGTAGATATTCAGGTTTCTGGTTGTTTTGCTTTTACAACAATGTGGCAGTGACTATTCTTGTAGGGTCTCCATGTGTACTTGTGAGAGAGTTGCTCTAGGCCCTGGAATCTAGGATATGTATGCAGAGGTGCAGTTGCTGGATTGAAGGGTGTGTGTATCTTCATTTTTACTAGATATTGCTAGATTGTTCTATCAAGTACTTGCATTGATTTATACTCCCACCATTGGTGTGTAAAAGATTTTGTTCCATATTCTGATCATTCTTGGTTTTATCAGACTTAAATTCCAGGTAGAGAGAAAAACAAATGAGAAGACTTTCATATGTAGCATGTCACAAACTTCAAGAAAACCAGGGCAGCTGGAATAGAGTAAGTAAAGGGGTAAAAGGAGATGAGGTGAGAGAATTAATAGGGAGGCTCATAGGCTATTGTAAAAACTTTTATTTTTTACCTTGAGTGTGATTACTATCTGAAATGTGAAGTTTTTTTTTTTAACAGAGGAGTGATGTAATCTTACTTAGGTTTTAAAATGATCATTCTAGGGGCACCTGGGTGGCTCAGTTGGTTAAGTGTCTGACTTTGGCTTAGGTCATGATCTCAGGGTCCTTGAGTTCGATCTCCCCGTTGGGCTGTGTGCTTACAGCTCAGAGCCTGGAGCCTGCTTTGGATTCTGTCTCTCTCTCTCTCTCTCTGCCCCTCCCCTTTTCGCACTCTGTCTCTTTCTCTCTCAAGAATAAACATTAAAAATAAATAAATAAAAGGATCACTCTAGTTGCTGTGTTAAGAGGACAATGTAAGGGAGGCTAAAGGAGGAAGCAAGGAGACTAATTAGGAGATTGTTGTTATAAACCAGGCAAGAGATGATGGTGACTTAGTCTAGGGTGGAGATAAAGGTGGTGAAAAGTGTTCTCAGTCTGATATATTTTGAAAGTAGAGTGAACAAGGCATGCTAAAGTATTAGATGTGAGATGTGAGAGAATAAGTACAGAGTGTTTGGCCTGGACAACTGGAAGGCTAGAGTTGCCATTCATTGAAAGGATGTGTGGGAGAAGCAGGTTTGGGAGAGGAGAGATTAATCAGAATTTGTTGTTTTTGAACAAGCAAGTTCTAGATGCTTCCTTTACATTCAGGTTAAGATGTTGACTAGGCAGATAGATTCATGAGTCTGGAATGCAAAGAAGTCCAAGCGAGAGATATGGATGCCAGCATAGAGGAATGTTTAAAGCCATGAGATTGGATGAAGGAATGAGTGCAGAGGGAGAAAAGAAGTTCAAGAAGATCCCTGGGTCATTCCAGTGTTTATAGGTCAGGAAGATGAGGTTTATCAATAAGAGAAACTGAAAAGAAGTGCTCAGTAAGGTGGAGGAGAACCAAGAGTGAGTCGTGTCCTGGAAACCTAGTGTAGAAACTGTTTCATAGGAGGACTGGTTGACGATATTGAATATGCTCAGATAGATCAAGTAAGATGAGTGCTGAGACCTTTGGTTTTAACAATATGGAAGTCATTAATGACTTTCATAGGAGCTGTCTCTTTGGAGTAGCAAGGAGATAAAGGCTAGGATAGAGTGCCCTCAAGAAGGAATGGGAAGACAGGAATGGGAGCTAGCAAAAATAGATATCTCTTTTGAGGAATTTCTTCCCAAAGGGGAATAGAAAATGAGACTATTGCTAGAAGAAGATATGAGAGAGAGAGAGAGTTTTTTCAAAGATAGGAGCTATTATAGTGTGTTTGATGCTGATATAAATAGTATAATAAAGAGGGGGAAATTGATGATGCATAAAAGATGGGGAGAATTTCTGGAAGGAGGTTGAGGAGATGGGATCTAACATCCAGTGGAGGGATTGTTTTTAGTAGGAACACAGACCATTCATCCATAATGGCAAGGGGAGGGCAGGAGTACTCAGGGACAAATGTAGGTACTGATAGATTCTGATTGCTTGGAAGCAAGAACTGGGAAGCAAGTTCATCTACTGAGCCTGAGAAGGGGGAAGGAGATATAGAAGTAAAAAGAGAGCTAAAAGTATGACCTGATCATTCAGGAGACTAAAGAACTTGTTTGTGATTACAAGGCCACAACCTGTGCTGATAAGGTAGAGAAGAGTATCTAAGATTAAGGTTTGCCTGGTGATAATGATAGAGGAAGAGGGGCAGGATAGTTGAGGGTATATTAGAAGGAGAGGGATTATAATAATGGACCATGGACTCAAAGTTTGGATGAAAAACAATGCAAAGGTGGTAGGATCAATGAATTACAGAGCAGGAGTTTAAAAATATTGGAGTAAAGATATTTGAAGAGGTGATTTGAAAAGATAGAGGCTGGCTCAAGAGTGGGAAGCTAGAAATTGAGACTGTACAGGGGATCAAGTTATTGGTGACAAGTTCTAGAGTATGACTGAGAATGAGTAGCTGTGGTCAAGCGAAAGACTGGACCCTGAGAGGAAAGGAGGATATTAAGGTTCATCTATGTGGATATTTAAATATTCATGCATTTTGTTTCTAGGAAGTTATCAACTTCTATTAGGTTATCTGATCTGTTGGCATATAATTGTGCATAGTAGTCAGTTATGATTCTTTGTTATTTCTGTGGCATCAGTTGTAATGTCTCTTTTCACTTCTGATTTTACATGAGTCCTCTCATTTTAATTCTTGGTGAGTCTAGCTAAAGATTTGTCAGTTTTGTTGATTTTTTTTAAAGTTTATTTACTTATTTTAGGAGAGACACAGAGAGAGAGAGGCAGAGAGAGAGATAAAGACAGAATTCCAAGCAGGCTCCATGCTATCAGTGCAGAGCCCAATGTGGCTCATAAGATCATGACCTGAGCTGAAATCAAGAGCCAAAATCAATTAACCAACTGAGTCATACCCAGGTACCCCTGCTGGTCTTTTCAAAGAAGCAGCTCTTAGTTCATTGGTCTTTCCCATTGTCTTTTTAGTCTCTTTTTCATTTATTTATGCTCTGATCTTTGTCATTTCCCTCCTTCTACTAACTTTGGGCTTCATTTGTTCTTCTTTTTCTAGTTCCTTGAGGGATAATGTTTGCTTGTTTATTTGAGATTTTTCTTTTTTCTTGAGGTATCCATTTTTTTTTTTTTAAATTTTTTTTTTCAACGTTTATTTATTTTTGGGACAGAGAGAGACAGAGCATGAACGGGGGAGGGGCAGAGAGAGAGGGAGACACAGAATCGGAAACAGGCTCCAGGCTCCGAGCCATCAGCCCAGAGCCTGACGCGGGGCTCGAACTCACGGAGTGCGAGATCGTGACCTGGCTGAAGTCGGACGCTTAACCGACTGCGCCACCCAGGCGCCCCTTGACGTATCCATTTATTACTATATAACTTCCCCCATAGAACTGCTTTTGCTGCATCCCATAAATTTTAGTATGTTGTTTTTCTATTTTCATTTGTCTCAAGGTATTTTTTGACTTCTTAGATCATCATGCATTTTGGTAAGAACAGTGTTGGACAGAGTCATGGCCAGGAGCTAAAATATTTAAGGAATGATGTTGGGGGTGTCATGCCAATGACTACAGCAAGAATTAGGGATGGTATGGTCTGATAATGTGAGATTGAAAGCTAGAATTTTAGGGAAGCAGGTGAGATAGTAGTTTCAGAGTAGCAACAAGAAATAAGAACACCTACCCTGTCTCCAGGCCTAATGTGAAGAGGACTGTGAGATTGAAGACAGCCAAGATGGGGGAATCCTGGGAAGATGGCAGCGTAGGAGGACGGTGGGCTCACTGTGCGACCTGCTGATTGCTTAGATTCCACCTACACCTGCCTAAATAACCCAGAAAACCGCCAGAAGACTAGCAGAACGGAGTTTCCGTTGCCAAGCACAGACGAGAGGCCCACGGAAGAGGGTAGGAAGGGTGGAGAGGCAGTGCGCACTCTACGGACTGGTGGGAGGGAGCCAGGGCGGAGGGGCAGCCCACCGGCCAAGCAGAGCCACCGAGTCTGGCTTGCAAAAGCGGAGGGGCCGGATGGAGTGTGTTCCGACAGCAAGCGGGACTTGACATCTGGAAGGTTATAAGCTAACAGCTCTGCTCGGAGGACGGGAGGGCTGGAGGACAATGGGAGGGAGAGTTGTTGAGCCCCAGACGACAGAGCTCAGCTTGGCGGGGAACAAAGGCGCTCGCCAGCGCCATCTCCCTCGCCCATCCCCCAGCCAAAATCCCAAAGGGAACCAGTTCCTGCCAGGGAACTTGCTTGCACCGCACAAACACCCAACGCTGTGCTTCTGCAGATCCGTCCCTCTGGCGGGTCTGACTCCCTCCCGGTGCTGCAGGGCCCCTCCCGAAACGGATCTCTGAAGGAAAAGCGAGCTGAGCCTGCCCCTCCCGCCCCTGTGCACCTTGCCGATCTGCCCCAGCTAATACGCCAGATCCCCAGCACCACAAACCTGGCAGTGTGCAAGTAGCCCAGACGGGCCACGCCACCCCACAGTGAATCCCGCCCCTAGGAGAGGGGAAGAGAAGGCACATACCAATCTGACTGTGGCCCCAGCGGTGGGCTGGGGGCAGACATCAGGTCTGACTGCGGCCCCGCCCACCAACACAAGTTATTCAAGACAGCACAGGGGAAGTGCCCCACAGTCCCTCACCACTCCAGGGACTATCCAAAATGACAAAACGGAAGAATTCCCCTCAGAAAAACGTCCAGGAAATAACAACAGCTAATGAACTGATCAAAAATGATTTAAACAATATAACAGAAAGTGAATTTAGAATAATAGTCATAAAATTAATCGCTGGGCTTGAAAACAGTATAAAGGACAGCAGAGAATCTCTTGCTACAGAGATCAAGGGACTAAGGAACAGCCAGGAGGAGCTAAAAAATGCGATCAATGAACTGCAAAATAAAATGGAGACAACTACGGCTCGGATTGAAGAGGCAGAGGAGAGAGTAGGTGAACTAGAAGATAAAATTATGGAAAAAGAGGAAGCTGAGAAAAAGAGAGATAAAAATATCCAGGAGTATGAGGGGAAAATTAGAGAACTAAGTGATGCACTAAAGAGAAATAATATACACATAATTGGTATTCCAGAGGAGGAAGAGAGAGGGAAAGGTGCTGAAGGTGTACTTGAAGAAATAATAGCTGAGAACTTCCCGGATCTAGGGAAGGAAAAATGCACTGAAATCCAAGAGGCACAGAGAACTCCCTTCAGACGTAACTTGAATCGATCTTCTGCATGACATATCATAGTGAAACTGGCAAAATACAAGGATAAAGAGAAAGTTCTGAAAGCAGCTAGAGATAAATGTGCTCTAACAGATAAAGGGAGACCTATAAGACTTGTGACCAATCTCTCTACTGAAACTTGGCAGGCCAGAAAGGAATGGCAGGAGATGTTCCATGTGATGAACAGAAAAAATATGCAGCTGAGAATCCTTTATCCAGCAAGTCTGTCATTTAGAATAGAAGGAGAGATGAAGGTCTTCCCAAAGACAGCCAAAACTGAAGAGGGCTACAGGGAGAGCCAAGTTTCAGTTGGCAGTGGCTTTCAACCCTGGCTGTGCATTAAAATCACCAGGGAGGGCTTGTAAACATACCATTTCCTTAGTCCCAGCCCCCAGAGATTCTGACTCAAGACCATCTGAGGTGGAGCTCAGGCTTAAGTAAATTTTTTTTAACTCCCAAGTGATTGTGTGTACAGACAGGGTTGTGTCCCAAGCAGGAATGTTCTGAGAAAAGGATGAGTAATTAAGGATGACAGATGTGTTTCTAAGGGCATAGGTAAAAGGTTTGGGAGTTCAAGAGGGGTGGGGCATCTTTAAAAGTTAATTGGCCTTTGAGTTTCTGTGAATTACATTTTCATACCCATGAATCTTTTATTATATTGGTACATGTTTGATTTTTGTTTTGGTTTGAGCTTTTTTTAAAAAAAAATTTTTTTTTAGAGAGTGAGAAAGAATGAGCCGGGGAGGGGCAGAGAGAGAGAGAGGGAGAGAGAGAATCCCAAGCAGGCTCTGAGCTATCAATGCAGAGCCCAACTCCAGGCTTGATCTCACAAACTGTGAGATCATGACTTGATCTGAAATCAAGAATTGGACATTTAACTGACTGAATCACCCAGGCGCTCCTGGTTTGAGCTTTTTATTGAAGTATTATGTGAATACTGAAAAGTATGCACCTGTACATATTGTGTAATGAGCACCCAAATCAAGAAACTGATCATTACTTGCATCTAGAAGCCAAAGTTGTGCCCCCATTATATCAACTATCTCTTCACTGGGGAAGATTTGATTATTAAAAAGGATCTTATGCTACCTGTCTTGAATAGCATAATAGACTTCATACCAAAGTATACTGGCCTTAGGTTATAGAGTAAACCAAAATAGTCCCCAACACAATTTTTTCTCTTTTTTTCTTAAAGTACATAGAATACATAGAAGAGGGCTCACAAATTACAAGATGACATTTTTTCATCTGAAAACTGGCCTCCTGGAAATGCATTAGTTAGAGATACCATGGTATTTTCTGCTGCTCCTTCATCATCTCTTTTCCTCTCTGACTGGCAATGAGTTGTTTTGGCAAGTGGAAACATGCTCTAAGTGATAGGGCCTCACCCAGTTGGCCCAGACAGTTTGGGTTTTCCATACCTGCCTGATTGCAGTTCTGAGTCTGGGATTTCGGGCTTGAAAAATAGCTGTAAACCAGGTTTGAGTCAGGGAAGACCCCTGAAGAATGGTTACCATGGTTTTTCTTAACTGTAAAATATATTAAATAAATGTAAATTGCCAGATTATGCTTTTGGCATTTGCAACTATTCATCTCCAGTATTTTGACCCCTGCTGTATAAAAAAAAAAAAAAAGAGAGAGAGAGAGAGAGAGAGAAAGAAAGAAAAGAAAATAACTGGATTTTTGATCTGTAGAAGGTACAGCACAGTGAACTTAATTTTTCATTTTTAACAGAAAGCTGGGAAGCAAAAAGCTGGGAGAATATCGTAAAGACTTTTTATTACTATCAGGAGCAGGAAATACCAGTTTTTTATTTTAGTTCTTTCTTTCCATCGTTGAAGAATAAAGTTAATTGAAAGTTATGTCGTAAATGTTAAAGACCACTGGAAAAATGGTGAAGGCAAAAATACTGCTTGCTTGGGGCACTTGGCTGGCTCAGTCGGTGGAACATAAAACTCTTGATCTTGGGGTTGTGAGTTTGAGCCCCATGTTGGGTGTAGAGATTAATTAAAAAATAAAATCTTAAAACAAAGTACTGCTTGCTTGCTTTTAAATAGTCATATTGTACCACATTCTCTAAAATTCTTTGAGGTTTAGGTGAAGATAATATCAGAATATTGTTAGATACATCAAACTTATTAATAAGGGTGCCTGGGTGGCTCAGTCAGTTGAGCATCCTACTTTAGCTCAGGTCATGATCTCGCACTTTGTGGGTTCAAGCCCCACTTCAAGCTCTGTGCTGACAGCTCAGAGCTGGAGCCTGCTTCGGATTCTGTGTCTTCCTCTCTCTCTGTCTCTCCCATGCTCATGCTTTCTCTCTCTGTCTCTCTCTCAAAAAATAAATAAGCATTAAAATTTTTTTAAATAACTTATTAATGCTAAGTTTCATGGGTGAAATATTTTCCTACTCTTGTCAGTTTCCTCATCCTGTATTGTCTATATAATAGTGACATAGATCAGGTACCCTGTGATGGTGTATGACAGTGAGTGGAAACAGCCTAGGAAATTAAACCATCATATAACAAGTCTTCCCAACTTTAGGCTACATTTTCCTAGGGTAAATATTTGGCCTTTAAAAAAAGTCACTTGAATAAAATGATCAGTGGTTGCCAGGAGTTGGTGAGGGGTAGGGATGAACTAGCAAATCTCAGAAGACTTTTATAATAGTGAAAGTATTTTATATGGTGCTGTAATGGTGGATACATGTTGCCATACATTTGTCAAAACCCATAGGATATATAACATCAAGAGTGAACCCTAATTTAACTATGGACTTTGGATAATAATGACGTGTCACTGTAGGTTTATTGATCGAAATAAATGGCCCATTCTGGTGCAGGATATTGGTAGTAGGGGAGACTGTATGTGGAGGAGGTGTACACGGGACATTTGGGAGCTGTCTGTATTTTCTCTCAATTTCTCTGTGAAACTAAACCTTCTCTAGAAATAAAATTTGAGGGGGGCCTGGGTGGCTCAGTCGGTTGAATGTCTGACTTCAGTTCAGGTTGTCATCTTGCAGTTTATGAGTTTGAGCCCCATGTTGGGCTCTGTGCTGACAGCTCAGTAGTATTCAGTGATTCATAGGTTACATACAGTACCCAGTGCTCATCATCACAAGTGTCCTCCCATCACCCATGTAGCGCATCCCTTACCCACCTCCATCCATCAACCCTCAGTTTGTTCTCTATCTTTAAGACTCTCTTATGGTTTGTTTCCCTTTCTCCCCACCCCTCCCCATATGTTCATCTGTTTTGTTTCTTAAATTCCACATATTCAGTGAAATCATGTATTTGTCTTTCTCTGACTGACTTATTTTGCTTAACATAATAATACTGTCTAGCTCTGTCCACATGGTGGCAAATGGCAAGATTTCATTCTTTTTGATGGCTAAGTAATATTCAAGTGTGTGTGTGTGTGTGTGTGTGTGTGTGTGTGTGTGTACACTTCTTTATCCATTCATCAACCAGTGAATATTTGGGCTCTCTCCATAGCTTGGCTGTTGTTGATAGTGCTGCTATATAAACATCATGGTGCATGTACCCCTTTGAATCTGTATTTTTATATCCTTTGGGTAAATACCTAGTAGTACAATTGCTGGAACATAGGGTAGTTCTACTTTTAACTTTTTGAGGAACCTCCATACTGTTCTTCAGAGTTGCTGCACCGGTTTGCATTCCTACCAGCATATAAGAGGGTTCCCCTTTCTCCACATCCTCACCAACACCTGTTTTTTGTTGTGTTGTTAGTTTTAGCCATTCTTTTTCTTTTCTTTTCTTTTCTTTTCTTTTATTTCATTTCATTTCACTTCACTTTATTTTATTTTATTAAAACTATTTATTTATTTTGAGAGAGAGAGAGAGCAGGGGAGGGACAGAGAGAGAGGGAGCGAGAGAATACCTAGCAGGTTCTGCACTGTCAGCACAGAGCCCGACTCAGGGCTCAGTCCCAGGAACTGCAAGATCATCACCTACAATGAAATTAAGAGTTGTACGCTTAACTGACTGAGCCACCCACATGCCCCAATTTTAGCTATTCTGACAGGAGTGAGGTGGTGTCTTATTGTGGTTTTGATTAGTATTTCCCTGATTATGAGTGATGTTGAGCATCTTTTCATCTGTCTGTTAGCCATCTGGATGTCCTCTTTGTAAAAATGTCTATTCATGTCTTCTGCTCATTTCTTACTGTTTTTTTGTTTTTGTTTTTTGGGTGTTGAATTTGATAAGTTTCTTATAGATTTTGGATACTAATTCTTTATCAGATATGTCGTTTGCAAATATCTTTTCCCATTCTGTAGGCTGCCTTTTAGTTTTGTTGATTGTTTCCTTTGCTGTGCAGAAGCCACATACCATGTAGAACAGATAATCATTTATTAAAAAAACTATAGCTCTTAATGTGTAAATTATTTACATAAACATTTCTGAATTCTCAAAGCCTACCTTACTAATGGTTATGTAAATGTTAGTTGAGGCCAAAAAGTAGCCATCTGGATTATTACTTTCAGAGAGGATTTCCCTTTGCTTTTAGGTTGACTGTAATTTTTATACTTTTCAGTGTTCCTCTGGTAAATTAGTATAAGATGGTTAATAATTATAATCAGTTCTTTCTGGGAAAAAAAAAGTCTAGGAACTATCTCTAGGGATTTAGTTATATTAAATACATGAAATTGCTATAATCAATAAGTATTCACATATCATATACAACATTCTTTTGTAATAGGGATTAACTGCATAATATATTTCAATACTTTATCATTTTAAAATTAGAATTCAGAGGGATACTTGTGTGGCTCAGTCGGTTAAGTGTCCAACTCTTGATTTTGGCTCAGGTCATGATCTCGTGGTTCATGAGTTTGAGCCCCACTTTGGCCTCTGCACTGACAGCGCAGAATCTGCTTGAGATTCACTCTCTTCCTCTCTCTCTGGCCCTCTCTCCCTTTCTGTCTGTCAAAAATAAATAAACTTAAAAAAATTAGTATTCTGAGATCATGGGGAATGGCCGTTCATTTGATTAATTTTGCATGTTTGTTTTTAGGTTTGTATTCTAAGGTATTTATTAATCAGTTGATTACCATTTCATAACTCGTAAATTATTCTTGCTGAATGACACTTTCTATTTCCTAGCAACTGATTCCTCTACCTTTCTCTTTCCTTCTTGCCCAACACTAAAGAATGGTTAACCTTCTAAAATTTTCTTTCCTTTCTTAATGGCATAATATTATCATTTTATGTATTTTTATTATTAGAATCATCAAAATATGTCATCTATTGTGGCTGTTTTAACTTAAATGGATTACGTTGAAAATTTAAGTGATATGGGGTGCCTGGGTAGCTCAGTTGGTTAAACGTCTGACTCTTGATCTTAGCTCAGGTGTTGATCTCAGGGTCATGAGTTCAAGTCCTGCATTGGGCTCTGCACTGGGCATGAAGCCTACTTGAGAAAAAAATGAAAGAAAATTTAAGTGATGAAAATGCTATAGAGAGTCAGATTTTTTCCCACAGTCTTACTATTTTGAAGGTATCATTTGGCCTCAAAATTTTAAAGTCTACTTTTCTATTCTCCATTCCCATGGGAAGATGAAGTGCTAAGCCCTGGTTTCAAATTTAAGGAGAATAAACTTCTGGTCTTTGTTTTCTTCCTTTCTCCCATATTTCATTATGTTTTGACTTGGGATAGACTTTAGAGGATAATTTAGGTCAACCTTTTCATTTTATAGATGAGGAAAATAAAACGTGAAGTTAAGTGCCTTGCCTAAGTAAGATCTTGTAGCTAGTGACAGATCGTGGACTCTGGTATCAAACCCTGACCCTCAGCCCCCTTTCCCTCTTTTTCTTTTGTCTTTTTGTGCTTCTGATAGTTGGCACTAATGTTCTCCAGCCACTCTATTTTGGGCCAATACAATGTGCAGTAATGTTAATGCTTCCTTGGCAGCCTGTCCACACCTCTCCTGAAGATCTATAAAAGTGTGGACTTGGAACCACAATGGTTACCCATATTTTCCCCAATCTGTGGTGTTTTTCCTCTTTAAATAGCATTGCTTTATCCATGCAAAGCAGTGAAGAAAAAGAAGCTGCTCAGGGCTCTGTGGTATGCAGAATAATGCCCCCTCCCCCAAAGGTGTCCACGTCCTAATCCTTGGAACCTCTGAATGTTTGGTTACATGGGAAAGGGGAATTCGGTTTGCTAGTCTGCCGACCTTAAAATATGGAGATGAGCTTTGATTAATTTGGTGGACCCGGTGTAATCACAGGGGTCTCTGCATAAGAAGGAATTGGAAGGGAAATGTCTTAAGATAGCAGCGTGAGGAATAGGCCTGCTGTTGCTAGCTTTGAAGATGGAGGAAGGGGCCACAAGTCAAGGAAAGTGGAAAACCTCTATGAGCTAGAAAAGGCAAAGAAACAAATTCTCCCATAGAGCCCTCAGAAGAGAGTGCATCCTGCAGACACCTTGATCTTAACCCAGTAAGATCTATGTTAGACTTCCGAATAACAGAAATAGAAGATAATATACTTGTGTTGTTTTAAGCCACTGAGTTTGTGGTAATTTGTTACAGTAGCCATAGATAACTGATACAAGTACTGATATAAGAACTTACACTGCTTCTTAGAAAAAGTCACTTTGGCTCTCCCTCTTCCCAGGTCATCTGATTATTTTATTTCATTAGCTACCTTGGTTTCCCTTACACATCTTGGCTCCATGTTTCTCATCTAGATCCTTGGATCAAACAACCCACTGTAAGACTATTCACTGTGAATCAGCTATGAATGTCTTTAGGACGCACTTTCTCAGTATTTGGCCACTAGCTTTACAAAACACAACCAATGTTAAGAGGCTACGTAAAATTGTGAAACTATTTTGTTTGCTGTTTGCTGCTGCTTTTCAGGAATTCAAGGTCAGATAGTGATTCAGAACCCATAACTGTCCTGACCTAATTCCTAAGAAATTATTTTTGTCACCTTGTGATGTTTATGGTTGTAAATGAAACTGCTTATGGCTTTGCTATTTATGAAACAGACTGAGTGAGATGTGTATCTTGTTTCTTACCTGAGAGAGGAGGAAAATGCTGGGCCATTGTCTGGTTACCTGTTTTATCAGGCTGACTTGCTCAGTAGACTAAAGTACACGTTTGACAGCCTGACTTGCCAAGATATGGCCAACACATCTATTAACTCCTGTAAAATCCTTGACTTGATGCAGCATCAAGTTTTTTTCTCATTGCTCAATGGCCTGTTAATTGGTGTTGAGGGCTGAACTTTGCGAAAGCCTCAGTGGGATAAGTGAATCCCTTATCCTTTTCAAATTAATGTAATTCTTTATGTGGCTGGGAGTCTTGAATTCAACCAAAGTTTCTGTCTTTTCGGATAATTTTTTAAACATTCTATTTTTAAGTAATCTCCACACCTAATGTGGGGCTTGAACTTACAACCCTGAGATCAAGAGTTGCATGTTCTACCAGCTGAGCCAGCCAGGTGCCTCCTCTTTTCAGGAGATCTGATTCTATGTTAAGGCTACCAGAAAGGCAGAATTCATAATTCTGACTTTCTGCACTTGTTTACTCCATGGCAGGGAAATTTTTTATTGATGAAAAATTTCTTGACCCACTGTGAAATGAGAACCCTACCATGCCCTCCTTTCTATACTAACTGATTTTCCAGAGAGAAGAGGATATTCCATATTTTTGTAGACCCGAGGGACACTGGTCATCGTCATGGGCCAACTAATTCTTTCAGATGGTATGTGGTTGAATCTTGTTTTCTTTTTCAATCCATTATGATAATGTCTGCCTTATAATCATAGTGTTTAGACAATTTACATTTAATTATCAATATAGTTTAAGTCTGCCATCTTGCTCTTTATTTTTTGCATTTCATCTTTGTTCCCCCCCTTTTCTTTCATGTTTTCCTGCTTTCTTTTGGATTAATAGAGTATTTTTTTGTGATTCCATTTATCTGCAGTATTGGCATATTAGCTATACCTTTTAAATTTTTTAGTAGTTACTCCAAGGTTTACAATATATATCTAATTTTATCAATTTACCTTTAAGTAATGTATCATTTCACACAAGAGCCTTACAACAATATACTTCTGTCTATGCACCTCCCCCTGATGCTATTTTTGTCACATCTTTTCTTCTACATGTGACAAACCATATACTTTACTAAGTTTGCTTTAAATAGCCAAGTAACTTTTTCTCAGCTTTATTGAGATATACTTGACAAAATTAGTATATTTAAAGTGTACATCATGATGTACAATCATGATGATTTAATATACATGATGATTTAATATACATGCACATTGTGAAAGGATTCCCACAATCAAGTTAATCAGCACATTCATCACCTCACATAGTTACCTTTTTATGTGTGTGTGAGACAACCCTTAAAGTAAACTTCCTTAGCAAATTTCATTTATATAAAATAGTCATTATACTATACATTTTGCTATATAGGCTATAGGCTACAATCACCATGCTGTATATAGATACTCAAAACTTATAACTGAAACTTTGTACTGTTCGACCAGTCTCTTCCCATTTTTCCACCTGCAGCCCCCTGCCATCCACCATTGTACAGTTTCTGTGAGTTTGACTTCTTGTTGTTGTTTTTTTTTAATGACTCCAGATATAAGGGAGGTCATACAGTATTTGCATTTCTCTGGCTTATTTCACTTAGCATAATGTCCTCCCGGTTTGACCATGTTGTTGCAAATGGCAGGATTTCCTTTTTTTTTTTTTTAAATGGCTCAATAATATTCCGTTGTATATACTTATATATACATCTCTTTAAACACAATTTTGCTTGCATAAAGAATTTTGAACACATCCATTTACTGAAAGTATGGGATGGGGTGACACACATAGAGAGCCTGCCACAGGGTGGGAGTATGTGTGAGTGAGGCATGTGAAGTGCTGGGGGTAGGTACATGGGTCAGTTGGAGGAATTGCAGGCAGGGCATCCCCAGCACCTCAGCGGTAGGCTTCCTGATGCAGTCCATGAAATGGTTTGTAGGATACACGTCTCTTTGATACATTTTAGCCCTGGGTGCCCAACCTACCCTTCAGTTGTGCAGTTCACCTCAATATTCTGGATGAGATAAGAAAGAAGTGGGTCTTTTTGGCAGATTATAACACAGCTGGGGAAGCTGGATACTCACTTACATGCTCTGTTTCCCTTGTGGGAAAAATTGCAGGTGAGTGGGTCTTATGGTACTGAGCTGTACCATAAGGTATATATGGTACCCTACCTTGGAGGAAGGGTAATGTGGGTAAAGTGAAATTGTTCTTCTTACCCTCTTCAATGAGTCAAATGTCAGAATTTTAAAAAAATTAAAGTATAGATGATGTATAATTTTATTTTAGGTGTACACCATAGTGATTTGACAATTATGTATGTTATGAAATGTTCACCCCAAAAAGCGTAGTTACCATCTATCACTATACAAAGTTATTATATTATTATGAGCTATGTTCTCTATGCTGTACTTTTCTTCCTTGTGACTTATTTATCACCTTACCCCCTCCCACAGCAACCCTACCCCCATAGCCCCAGCAATCACTAGTTTGTTCTCTGTATTTATAAGTCTTTTTTTCTATGTTGTTTGCTTGTTCACTCATTTGTTTTTCAGATTTCACATATAAGTGAAATCACGTGGTATTTTTCTTTCTCTGACTTATTTCACTTAGTATAATACCCTTTGGGTCCATCCATGTTGTCACAAAAGGCAAAATTTAAAAAAAATGATTTAAGTTCTAGTTAGTTAACATACAGTGCAATGTTGGTTTCAGGAGTAGAATTCAGTGATTCATCACTTACATACAACACTAAATGCTCGTCATAAGTGCCCTCCTTAATACCCATCACCCATCTATCCCATCCCCTGCCCACCTCCCTCCATCAACCTTCTGTTTGTTCTCTATCATTAAGAGTTTCTTATGGTTTGTTTCCCTCTCTCTCTCTCTCTCTTTTCTTTCTTTTTCCCCCTTCCTGTGCTGTGTTGGGCTGAGTTACTTAGCATGCTGGCTCTTTAAGGGCAGAGACTTTGTTTCCTATAGCAGTACAGTTATCCTGAAGTTAAACCTTAATGATTTTTAAAAGCACATTTTAGGGGGATTTGTCTTCTCAATATGGGTCCCCAGGGTGATGGGTGTCCAATGTGGGCCCTAATCTCCTGACTCCTCCATGCTTGTGATGTCTGTCTCATTTGTGAGTAGTTGGGCTAGGGGGTTGGGCTTCCTACCCTTTCTCTGCCCCTCCTACCTTTTTGATGTCACCTTCTCTCTATAACTAGCTGTAGAAGATTCTGCCAGTCTTCAGGTTGTTTTCAGTGTGAGTTGCAATACATGTAGTTGTTGCCTTGGTGTGTTGTGGGAGGAGGTGAGTTCATGATCCTCTTACTCTCCCATCTTCCCTCTCTCCAAGCTAATGTCAGAAGTTTTTGCTCTGATGGTGTGCTGGAACTTCTCTGCTAGACTCCTGGACTTCCTCAAAAGTACTCTTTTATTGGTGATTGTCATAATTGTTCTTTGGTGAAAAGACAGAGAAAACTCCTATTCTACCACCTTGCTGATGTCACTTCAATGTCACTTCAACTTGTAGGGAAATTAAAAATGAGAAAAACCGTCTTTAACATTTAGCCACATATTTGTCATCATAAGCCTCTTTATTATGTTTTTAGTTCTAAATTTCCACTTGATATTTTCCTTTTGCCAGAAAAACTTTAAAATTTCTCATGAGATAAATCAGACAGAGAGAAACAAATACTGTATGATATCACTTAACTGTATAATCTAAAAAGACAAACTCATTAAAACAGAGACTAAAATAGCATTTACCAGGAAATGGGGGTGCAGCAGAGAAATTGGACAGATGTTGTTTAGGGGTACAGACTTGCAATAAGAATAAGTCCTAGAGAGCTAATGGACACTGCAGTGAACATAGGTAACAGTATTGTATTATAATCGTGAAACTTGCTAAGGGACAGGAACTTAATTATTCCAACCACTAACAGGAAATAATAATTATGTAATGTGATAGAGATGCTAATTATTGCTATAACAACAGTTATTACAACATATGAACGTATCAAATTAATGTGTGCACCTTAAATTTACACAATGTTATATATCAAATATATTTTAATTAAAAAAGCATTAATTATAATGTAAATCTGCTCTCAGTGAATTCTCTTAGCTGTTATTTGTCTGGAAAAGTATTTATTTTGCCTTCATTAAAAAAATTGTTTTTTTAATGTTTATTTATTTTTGGGAGAGAGAGAGAGAGCGTGAGTTGGGCAGGGGCACAGAGAGAGAGGGAGACACAGAATCTGAAGCAGGCTCCAGGCTCTGAACTATCAGCACAGGGACTGATGTGGGGCTCAAACTGACAAAACCATAAGATCATGACCTGAGCTGAAGTTGGATGCTTAACCAACTGAGCCACCCAGGCGTCCCATTTTGCCTTCATTTTTGAAAAATATTTATGCCAAGTATAGAATTCTAGGTTGACAGTTTTTGGGTTTTCTTGTTTTTTTGTTTTTTTGTTTTTAATTCTGGCCCAACATTCTGCCCATTAGGAAGTATTTTCTGAAAAACAGACTGATTTCCAGCCCTGTTAAGACCCTCATCTCTGACCACTAACCCCCAGGAAGATTTTCCACAAACACAAAGACACCAGATTATAGTCAATCTCTGTGCCTTTCAGTAGGGGTCTTAATACATTCTCGTGGAAGAATGGGGAGTTCTTCCTTTGCTGGGCTGTCTTGCATGACAAGTCTGAAGGAAAAGGCATAGTGCCTCTCACTCAGATGGCTCTTTCCATGCTTATACCAGTTAGTATTATTCTTTAGTTTCTGTGCCCAAATGGAATTGCTAATTTACACCTTGGTGAAGGAGATCAGGTAGGATGCTATAGTTCAAGCAAAGGTGATGATGAGGTAAATTAAAACCAGGCTGATGGGGTTGACTTAACTAGATAATGATAAAGAACTGAGGAGACTTGGATGTGTAAGGTAAGGGAGAAGTATCAGAGCTTACGACTGTGCCAATCCCATCTTTCATTTTCTTCTTCTTTTGTGTAATAGAACCCTAGTTTTTAGCTGGACTTATTTTTGCTCAGTCAAAGAATGCATGTTCAGGTTCTTTTAGTAAGTGGATGTGACCATATCACTAAATTCAGATTAATGAGATGAAAGTAGAAGCATTGTGTGCATCTTCTGGAAAAATCTTAGGATTGAGTGAATCCTGCTTCCCCTCTCCTACTGGCTGTTTTGTGCATGTGATACCAGGAGCTCAGGCAGCCATCTTGAGGTCCTGGACCTCAAAGTGGAAGGCACACGTTGGGAATGGCACATCATCAAGTGGAAAAGAGTCCAACACTCTGAACTGCTATACACTGAACTGACTACATCAGGGCTTCTTTTTTGTGTGGACAAAAAAAGATTTCTGTCTTATGTAAGCCGTCGGTTTTGTCTGTATATCTGTTTTGTTCTTGTTGTAGATGGTGATCTGCAGCTGCACCTAATCCTGACTAATGAAAACAGGGTGATAGAAGAGCCTAAGTTTTTTTTTTTTATCTTGGATGATGGAACAAGTGGTGATGCATTTGGTAAAGAACAAACAAGTTAGGAACTTCTGGACATAGATTATCCAATAAAACAATTATACACTGACCTGGATAAGTCTTAAATCATGAAAACATTCAACCTGTATTTGAATCTTTTTTTTTCTTTTATTTTCTTAGGCATAAACACTGATCTCATGCCTTAATTACTTTAGGAATTTGATGACTTTGTCTTAGAACATAGTGGAGTTCTGAAATATTAATGCTGTCTCGGCTTCATTTTCTTGTTAGTGGAGGGATAGATCTTAATCACATTCTTGAATTATAAAGAAATTTTTAAGTTTGGGGATCCTCAAAAGATAAATTGAAATAAAACATGGAGGAATGCATCATATGTTGGAATTATTTATGAGGTGCTATTTTTACTTTGGAGTAGGTCTTTGCCCTCAATCACTAACTGTTAATCTTTATCACATGTTTTGAACTCTCATGTCAAAATTATTGTTGAGCACATCTAGGGAGAATTAAATGCAGTTTACATTTTTGGCATTATTTATTATCATAAAACTTTTAAGTGACAGTAATTTTGGATTGTAGATTTCACTTTGCTTTTTTATTCTTCAAGCTAGTCAAGGAATTTTTAGGATGCAAGTTTATTTTTAATTTATTTTCTCCCTCTGACTTTCTCCCTCAGGACAAATATAGTGGATTTGTGGTGGTAGTTTTAAGCTTACTGCCATCAAGGAAGCATTTAAAATGTCTTTAGGCAAGCTTGTTTTCCCTATCTTCTTGTCTGGTAGTAATAAAAGCTAAGTCTTTTTGTTTTTTTTTAATTTTTTAATGTTTATTTATTTTTGAGCGAGACAGAGAGACAGAGCATGAGCTGGGGAGGGGCAGAGAGAGGGTAGACATAGAATCCGAAGCAGGCTCCAGGCTCTGAGCTGTCAGCACAGAGCCCGATGCGGGGCATGAATTCACAAACCATGAGATCATGACCTGAGCCAAAGTTGGATGCTTAACCAACTGAGCCACCCAGGCGCCCCTTAAGTGTGTCTCTTTTTATACCTTTGAAAAAATATGTCTTTTTTAGATGCTGGCAAACAAGCTGGAATTTGACCTGTGATATCTTTCATGGGACTGTATATGGGAAAAGGAAACTCTGGGGCAGATTTTGAGTTAGAGCTGATGTAATGCATCCCAGGGAAGCAGTGCTTGGAACTCAGGTAGCTTTAAGCAGGTAAGTTAATAGCAGAGTAAACTTGCCAGAAACAAGCATGTATAAAAGAATAAAAGAAATGGAAACAGTAAGACCATTGATAACAGAATACAGGGAGAAGGATTCAGGGCCTCTGTGGGAATCCATAGAGGCCAAAGGCTCTAAAAGCTGAGACTATTTCATTTTTCTTTTGATGTAACAGTCATTAAAAAATAGTAATAAGGCTCAGACCAGGACCAACATGGAAACTCACTTATATTATATCAGTGTTGTGGTTTTGTTTTTGTTTTTAATACTTGTATTACAGCATAGGGCAGTGTCGCATACACAAGGCCTTTTTTTGCGTAAATTGTGTGTTTCATTGAAAACAAAGACAGGCTTGCTTGAAACTGAATTGACAGCTTTGTGGCTGTAAAGATAAATATAGCACTTGTCAGGTAGTGAATTCATGAATAATCAATGAACCAGCAAAGGACAAAAAGTGACATATGGCAGCCTGGTTTGGATTAAGTGTGATTGTCACATTCCCTTCCCCACCTTTTTCCCTTCTCTAATTTATTGAAAGAAACAAAGCCAGCCTCATTTAGCCAGAACACGGTACCTCTGAAAAAGTCTACTTAGGCAAAGTGTTAACAAGGAAGTTTATTCATTAAATGTCTCCTCTACTGTTTGATGTTTAAGAGCCTAGCCCAAGTTGTTTGCCTTAATAGAAATTTTACTGAGAATGAAGATTTGACTTGAAATCTTCAAATAAACTGGTAGAGTAGTTTTTGTTTTTTCAAATTACTGCTACATCAGTATTTCCAAATAAGTAACACTTAACCATGCTAATTTGCCAGAATGTTTCTCTAAATAAACCATAAATACATTATAGGTGTGTTTTCATGCCTTCACCCAGTATATAAGCCAGAATAGAGAGAAGGCATTCTTAATTTTTCCCTTTGTGTCAACCAATACTTGATTGAAGATACTATTACTTGTAACAAAAAATAACCATTTTTAATGGAAATTCTTTGGTAATGCCAAAGTTTTTAGAATAGTGTTCTAAGGAACTGATGATGAGAGGTATTTGTTCCCAATCCAAGTAATAACTCTACCACTTTAAAACTTTAGTCTTTTCTGGTGCCTAATGAAGGGTGAGGTGTTCAGTCCAGTCAGTCAGTTTGCACCTGGAGTTTGCCTGGCTTTCGCCAAAGATCTGATTCTGAAGGATTTCACATTGGAGAGTCTCTAGATATCCTGATTCTCTAGTTCCCTTGATTCCACTCTCGTCTTTCCAAACCCTTTGAAATTGGCAGAGGAATTAGCAGTAAGCTTTGATTAAGTACATGTTAAATAGAGAATTGCTGTCTGTTTTGAATGGCTCCTGCCAACTTCCCCACAAAAAAAGCTTCCGAAAACTTATTCTTAGAATTGTAGTTTCCCATATGAATATGAAATATTAAAGGGAGTAATTTTTAGAAATCTGTTAGAGGGCTTCTTATTAAAGGAATCAGCAGAGCAGTACATTAATTATTTTATTCCAGTGAGTACAAGTGAGACACTGAATAACATCTGGCTTTGTTCAAATTCATTGGAAGATTCCTTGATAAGATTTTTCATGTAAATTCTCTTGCACTGTGTACCAGTAGCCCCTTTTTTCACCTTAAAGTATAATCTAACTTTCTCTGCGTGACATTATCCCCCTATAATTCAGAGTAGTGAATGGTCATGAGATACTCAGCAAGTAATTTGTTAAATCTAGGAATTTGATTAAGTTTGTAATTAATTTACTTTTACAATACAAATTATGGTAGATTAACACTTAATTTTATAATAGTTTTTGACTTGTTTCCTTGATCATGGGGAAGGAGACGGTGTTACTGTGAATGCCCTTGTTTATTCTATAGCCTGGCATGTATATGTGCATCTAAATGTCATGTGGTATGTGTGTTGGGGCAAAAAAACACCATGAAGGACTACTGTTGTATAGACAGACGGTATCTAAGAAAAACAAAGTGTAATATCTGTTGAAAAATAAACTTGGCTAATGACCTTTAACCTTTAAAATTACCTCCAGCCAAGCAACTCTATCAGTTTATCAGCAGTTTTGAAAATGCCTAATACTTATGCCGTGGTTCAGCTATAGAAAGCGCAGACTGGGTTGGAATGAGAATGGTCATGGGAAGCCTGCCCTTCAAACTCCTGAAGATAAGCCCTAATACTGAATTGTGTATATTTACTCCCTCTGCGACTAACTCAGTGAATAAAACCTATTCATCAAGGAAATCTTGTCTTTGACTCAGATCCATTTGTCACAAATCATACACTTCAATTTTAGGATTACGTCAGGCTGAAATTATGAACAAAGCATGCTGCTATGTTCATTCTTTTATAACACAAAGGGTGGCTTATCATCAAATTGCCTATGGTAGTATCACCAGCAGTTTTATATATTTAGGGTAAATTCTGCCAACTCTGCCTGAAAGCTATTGAGCTTTCACTTTTGGAACAAGTAATAAAGAATCTTTGTTGTGTATTGAATGCTTACCATTTGCCAAACATTGTATTATGCTGAACTGGAGACAAGTTAATACACAGTTTCTACTTGCCGGTAAACACAGAGTATTGTTAGGAAGATATAACACACATGAGACAGAAGTTTATCCAGAGCTGAATTTTAAGAATAGTTTTTATTTTTATCAAAGGCCATCTTACTCATTGGAGGCTTATAGTCTATAAAACAGAACTGTTAGAACTGCTATTGGGTGAGGGAAGAGGAAGACACATTTAAAAATTCTATTTAAGAAGCCATTATTGAACCCCTTTTTTTGTTTCAGAAACTCTTTGATAGTCACTGCGGTTACAAACCTGATTATGCTCCCAAGATACTCAAAAGTATAGGACACAAGAACAACTGCATTGCCCTTTACAGAATACAAATTGCTTTTGATATTATATTATCTACATTATTCCTTAAAATTTTTTTTTAACGTTTACTTATTTTTGAGAGAGTGAGAGAGAGAATGGGATCGGGATGGGGCAGAGAGAGAGGGAGACACAGAATCTGAAGCAAGCTCCAGGCTCTGAGCTGTCAGCACAGAGCCCAACCTGGGGCCTGAACTCACAAATCATGAGATCATGACCTGAATTGAAGTCCGATGCTTAACTGACTGAGCCACCCAGACATCCTTCTCCATTTTCTTTGTGACAGTACTGTTGGCGTTTTACATTTCAAAGGCTGAGACTAAATGGAGAATAGAGGAGGTGGTTAGTCCCACTCCTGTGTTTCTGCAGTATCTTTAGAAAATGCTGAGTCAGATAAGCTATTAATAAACTATGTAGAAAAGCACAAGGGACCTTTAGAATATATCCTGTATTGATCTTTGAGTGACTTTGGTAGGATAAAATGGTGAAGCAAAGCCATTTAGTGATTTGATAATATTGACAAGATGAGATATATACATTTCTTTATTATCATAACAGATACATAATGTGCTTCAGGCATTGTATTCATTGACTGTTCTATTTGGTTTTGTTGTCATTCTTAGTAATCTAAGCATGCTTGATGCAGAAGATTGCAAAGTACAGATAAATATGAAGGTCCAGAAAAAAATTAATTTACTCTGCCTCTCATCACTCAGAAGTAGTCATTGTGAACATTTTGATCTATTTCCTCCAGTTCCTTTTTAATCTTTAAAATATGGGTCCAAATTGTACTATATTTTTATGTAGGGACTTTCACCTCACATTAAAAATAGTTCATATTTCTTGGGCATTAACTATATGTTTGGCACAGAGCTAATATTATGTTTTAAATATTTTATTTTAAAAATCTGTACCATTAAATACATGCAAAGGAATCTAGGCATCTCATACACATGGGTTATGGATTTCTGTGAATGGATCACCTAATGTAAGAACAATGTGAGAATGTAGAATAATATTGAAGGGTGGCAGAATATGCTACCTAAACATATGCCACTCTGGCATAAGGATTATTTTTAGCTAGAGGCACGTGAAAAACAGCAGGTGCAGAGAAGAATGCTCTGATCACCCATGTGAAAGATGCCCTCCCTATACAGGGAAGAAACATGCTTATCACTGGAGTAAGGAGTTGAGACTGGGTATTCTGTACAAACAGACCTTGTTAAAATAACAATTTTCATTTAGGTTTGCCATATATTCTAGTTGTCTTTCCAAAATCATCTCTTCTTGTTCAACCTAATATCGAAGAACTTGGATTTTGCCGGTTCTTTAGGTCTTCATTTTCTTGTGGGAACTTCCAAGTGTATGTAAAAATAAAATTTGTGTGCCTTTCTCCTGTTAATCTGTTTTAAGTCAATTTAATTCTCAGGCCCAGCTGGAGACTGTAAGACGGTAGCGGTAAAATTTTACCCACCCTACATTGTTTGTCCACATGTATGTTTTTTCCCATTCCATTCTCTAACCTCCCCATCAGAAATACTACTGTCCTCAATTTTACCATTTTCTTGCCTTTTAAATTTTTATTATTTTACCTTATTTTTAAAAATTTAATTTAATTTTTTAGCATTTTTTTATTGAAGAATAATTGACGTACAGTATTGTACTGGTTCAGGTGAATAACCTAATGATTAAATATTTATATACATTACAAAATGGTCACCACGTCTAGTTACCATCTGTCACTATACAAAGTTCTTATAATATTATTAACTATATTCCCTATTTATACATTACATCCTGTGTTTTATTTATTGTAGAACTGGAATACTGTACCTCTTAATCACCTATTTTGTCTGTCAAACTCCCCTCCCCAGCAACCATCATTTTGTTCTCTGTAACTATGAATCTGTTTCTCTTTTGTTTGCTCATTTGTTTTTAACAATGTTTTATTTTTTTAAATGTTTATTTTGAGAGAGAGAGAGAGACGTAGAGAGAGAGAGAGAGCAAGCAGGGGAGGGGCAGAGAGAGGGAGGGAGACAGAGAATCCCAAGCAGGCTCCATGCTATCAGTGCAGAGCCTGACACAGCGTCCGATCCCATAACCGTGAGATCATGTCCTGAGCCGAGATCAAGAGTTGGAGGCTTAACCAACTGAGCCACCCAGACACCCCCATTTGTTTCGGTTTTTTTTAAGATTCTATGTATAAGTGAAATCATACAGCCTTTTTTTCCCTCTGACTTATTTCACTTAACATAACACCCTCTAGGTCCATCCATATTGTTGTGAATGGCATGGTTTCATTCCTTTTTATGGCTGAGTAATACTCCATTGTGTATATATACCACATCATCTTTATCCATTTATCTCTCAGTGTACACCTAGGTTGCTTCCATACCTTGCCTATTGTAAATAATGCTACAATGAACATAGGACTGCTTATGTCTTGTTGCATTGTTTTCATTTTCTTTGGAAAAAGATGCAGAAGAGAAATTGCTGAATTGTATGGTATGTCTATTTTTAATTTTTTGAGAAACCTATACTATTTTCCATAGTGGCTGCACCAATTTACATTCTCACCAACAGTGCATGAGTGTCCCTTTTCTCTACATTCTTGCCAGCACTTGTTATTTTGTGTGTTTGTTGATGACAGCCATCTTGACAGGTATGAGGTGATATCTTACTGAGGTTTGGGTTTGCATTTCTCTGATGATTAGTGATATTGGGTATCGTTCTTTGTGTCTGTTGGCCATCTTTATTTCTTCTTCTGGAAAAATGTCTATTCGGGTCCACTGCCAATTTTTTAATTGGATTGTTTTTTTTTTTAATATTGGGATGAATGAGTTTTTAATATATTTTGGTTATTAATCCCTTACCAAATATATCATTTGCAAATAGGTTGCCCTTTCATTTTGTTGATGGTTTACTTGCTGTACGAAAACCTTTTTAGTTTAATGTAGTTCCTTTTGTCATTCTTTCCTGAGGAGACATATCTCAAAAATTGTTGCTAATATCAATGTCAAAGAGCTAACTGCCTATAATTTCTTTTAGGAGTTTTATAGAATCAGATCTTTAATCCATTTGGGGCTTATTTTTGTCTATGGTATAACAGAGTGGTCCAATTTCATTCTTTTCCATATAACAGTCCAATTTTCCCAACACCATTTATTAAAGAGACTTTATTGTATATTCTTGTGTCCTTTTATAAATTGACCATATATGTGTGGGTTTATTCCTGAATTATCTATTCACTTCCATTGATCCATTTGTCTGTTTTGTGCTTGTATCATACTGTTTTTATTAGTATAATTTTGTAGTAGTAGAGTTTGTAGTAGAGTTTGAAACTAGGAAGTGTGGATACATCTAGCTGTGTTCTTTCTTAAGATTGCTTTGGCTATTTGGGATCTTTTCTGGTTCCATAGAAATTATAGGATGGTCTTTTCTAGGTCTGTGAAAAATGCCATTGCTATTTTGATAGGGATTTAACTGAATCTGTACATTGCTTTGGGTAGTATGGCCATTTTAACAACATTAATTTTTCCAATCCATGTGCATGGTATATCTTTCCATTTGTTTGTTTTGGCTTCCGCTTTATCATCAGTGTCTTATAGTTTTCGGAGTACAGGTCTTTCACTTTGTTGGTTAAATTTATTCCTCGGTATTTTATCCTTTCAGATACAGTTATAAATAGGACTTTCTTAATTTCTCTTTCTGATTGTTATTAGTAACGAACTATAGAAATGATCCCTGAAAGTATAGTCTTTCTGATTGTTATTAGTGTACAGAAATACAAAGATTGGTTTTGTATTCTGCAACTTTACTGAATTTATTTATTTTCACAGTTTGTTGATGGGGGTTTTAGGGCTTTCTATATGTAGTGTCATGTCATCTGCAAATAGTGACAGTTGTACTTCTTCCTTTTGAATGAGGATCCATTTATTTATTTATTTACTAAGCCTAATTGCTGTGTCCAGGGCTACTAGTCCTATGTTGAATAAAAGTGGTGAGGGTGAGCATCGTTGTGTTGTTCCTCATCTTACAGGAAAAGCTTTCAGTTGTTCACAAGGAGTATGATTTTAGCTGTGTGTTTGTCATATTTTGCCTTTATTATGTCGAGGCGTATTTCTTCTATACCCACTTTGTTGAGAGTTTTTATCCTAAATGGATGTTGAGTTTTATCAAATGCTATTTTGTCTGCAACTATTGAGATGATTATATGGTTTTTGTCTCTCATTTTGTTAATGTGGTAAATCACATTGATTTGTGGATATTGAACTCTCCTTGCATCCCTGGAATAAATCTCACTTGATGATGGTTTATAGTCCTTTCAATGTCTCTGTCTCAAAAAAAAAAAAAAAAGTCTTTCTTGGTTTGCCTCTCTACTTTTTCCACTATGATTGTTTGTTTTGTTTCTTAAATTCCACATGAGTGAAATCACATGGTATTTGTCTTTCTCTGACTTAGCATAATATTCTCTAGTTCCATCCACGTCATTGCAGATGGCAAGAGTTCATTCTTTTTTATGGCTGAGTAACATTCCATTATATATATGTGTGTATGTATTAATATATATACACACACATACACAGCACATCTTCTTTATCCATTCATCAGTCAGTGGGCATTTGGGCTCTTCCATAATTTAGCTATTGCTGATAATGCTGCTATAAACATCAGGGTGCATGTATCCCTTCTAATGAGTATTTTTGTATCCTTTGGGTAAATACCTAACAGTGCAATTGCTGGATCATAGGGTAGTTCTATTTTTGCCTTTTTCAGGAACCTCCATATTATTTACCAGAGTGGTTGTACCAGTTTGCATTCCCACCAGTGGTGTAAGAGGGTTCCCCTTTCTCCACACCCTTGCCGATACCTGTTTCCTTTGTTGTTAATTTTAGCCATTCTGACAGGTGTGAGGTGGTATCTCATCATGGTTTTGATTTCTATTTCCCTGATGATGAATGATTAAGAGTACTTTTTAACATAAAAAACTATTCCCTTGTCTTCAAATATGGTTACATTCTGAGGTACTGGACATTAGGGTTTCAACATATGAGTGGATGGCAGGGCACACAATTCAGCCCATAAAACAGAATGAGGGGCAATATAGAAGAGATAGAGGGTATAAATTTCAACAAGGAACTTAAGAGGACTGGCCAGAGAGGTAAAAGGAAAACAGGTAGAGAGTTGAGTGAACATGATAGGAGAGTTTCAGGGAGGGAACATTCAGCCACGAGCCTCCCAGATTCTACTTCTAATCACTGATGCCAAATTGTTTTATCTTCCTATATACTTTCTTTTTCTAAAATGGAGGGTTTTTATAGAAATGCTGAAGTAAACGTTTAATAGGGTTTTCCTTACTCATATTCCCTTGCAAAATGGTTATGAATCAGAGTCCTTTATCTAAAGTTTTTGATGCCAGAAAATACTGAATATCTTTTTGCTGTGTTTTCAAATCTGCAAGAGAATGGCCTTGAAACGTTTTTTATTCAAATGTATGAGACATCATGAGTAATCAGATTTAGCAATCAAAGTTTACTATTTTAAGCTTTCTACCACAACTCTATCATTTCTAAAGTCTAAGTGCATGGTAATTTTGAATGCTGGTAATACTTGTAAGGAGGCTTCAGGATAATAATGATAAATCCTGTGAAATCACTCTGCCTTGCCCTTCACCATCCCTCCAGTATCCTGTTAGTTCTGCTTCCTACTTCATATGTTTTCACTTTTTTTGCATCTTTGCTGCTACCAGCTAGTCCAAGCTGCTAATATTTCCTACTGCAGGAGCTTTTTAATTGGTTTTCATGCTTCCATCCTGCCCCTTCTAGAGAAATCTTTAAAAAAAGAAAAAGCAAGCCAGACTATATCATCCCATTTGAAGTCTTCAGCAGCATCTCATTACACTTGGAATAAAATCCAAACTGTCTGTGATACCCGAAAAAGGTCTACATGATGAAGACCGTGCCCTCCTGCCGGCCCTCAGTTAACATGCTAGCCTGCCTTCTGGTTCTTGAACATACCAAGTTGGCGGCTGCCTGGAGGCCTTAGCCTGCTCTACTTGCCCCTCTTCTGGGTTTCAAATTACTCCTTCAGTCTCAACTCAAATGTTGCCTTGGTAGAGAGGCCTTCCTTCACCCCACAGTTTAAACTGCTCTTTTGGGGCGCCTGGGTGGCTCAGTCGGTTAAGCGTCCGACTTCAGCTCAGGTCACGATCTCACGGTCCGTGAGTTTGAGCCCCGCGTTGGGCTCTGGGCTGATGGCTCAGAGCCTGGAGCCTGCTTCCGATTCTGTGTCTCCCTCTCTCTCTGCCCCTCCCCCGTTCATGCTCTGTCTGTCTCAAAAATAAATAAACATTAAAAAAAATTAAAAAAAAAATAAACTGCTCTTTCTTCCTTTTATACTCTAGCATGAGTTAACCTTAAAAGAAAACTGCCAGTTATTTCCCAGCAAAAGATGTTTTTTTGGGGGGGGGGGGCGAAGAGCGAAGAATTGCAATCTGGGTCGAGTAAGCTATGTCAGAACCATAGGGAAGTTAGGAGAACAAAGGAGAGGCACACTCTTTTTTTTTTTTTTTTTAATTTTTTTTTTCAACGTTTTTTTATTTATTTTTGGGACAGAGAGACAGAGCATGAACGGGGGAGGGGCAGAGAGAGAGGGAGACACAGAATCGGAAACAGGCTCCAGGCTCTGAGCCATCAGCCCAGAGCCTGACGCGGGGCTCGAACTCACGGACCGCGAGATCGTGACCTGGCTGAAGTCGGACGCTTAACCGACTGTGCCACCCAGGCGCCCCGCGGCACATTCTTTTATAGAGGAAAACGGGGACTTGGGGAGGCTGTTATAAACACATAGCCCATTGCAGTAAACTGAGAGTTGGAAGTATAGTGGCTCCTCATTGGCTGAGTGGTGATTGTCTCTCATTGGCTGATCTGTTGCTGGGTGGTGGTGCATAGGCTGTGAGGAAAACCTTTGTTCCACCTGCTGGGATGGGAAAGTAGAATCCACCTGCAAGGTCCCTCTCTTCCTGTTGGATTTGCATTTGAGGATGGGTGGTAGGGCATAAGAGCTCCCCTGCCAACCTCCCCTCCCCGACTCCATTTTAGTGTGGTTTCCTTTTCTTGATTTTCACATATGTCACATGCATATATTTGTTTGTTTAGGTTGGTAGGTGGGCTACCAAACTGTTTTTTCAAAGTGGATGTACCATTTTGCATTCCCACCATCAGTGTTTGCTCCACATCCAATATTTGGTGTTAGTGTTTTGGCTTTTAGTAGTTCTGATAGATGTGTCATGGTATCTCTTTGTATTAATTGTAGTTCCCTGATGACAGATGACATTGAGTATCTTTGCATATGATTATATGCCATCTGTGTATCTTCTTTGGTGAGACATTTGTTCAATTTTTTTTCCTATTTTTTAATTAGGTTTATTTTTCTGTTGTTGATTTTTAGGAGTTCTTTGTATATTTTGGTAACAGTCCTTTATCAAATACATCTTTTGCAAATATTTTCTCCCAGTCTGTAGTTTATCTTCTCATTCTCTTGACACTCTATTTTTTCCAAAGTATTTATCACTAACTAAACTAATCTTATTATTGTTTATCTCCTCCCACTACAATGTAAGGTCCACAAACCACATGTCTATTTTGTTCTGTGCTGTATCTCCAGTGCATAGATGGTGCCTGGTATTTTGAGTGCAGTTGGAAAATATTTGTTGATTGAATTAATGGATAACAACTGTTAACATTTTCAGTTTGTTTTATTCTTAATGAAAATGGCATTAAGCTGATTTTAATTTCTTCCATCTTATTTGAAACTCAATTTCAAATTTTGTCATTTTAATCTTCAAAATTAAGGATAATAGCTGCTTGCAATAGTGGAAGGTCAATTTCCATCATTGTGTATATGAATTGACTTAAGATACATAACTGCTGATCTGTACTTGCTTTGTCTTCTCAAAAATTATACAGATTTATTCTCCAGGAGGTAGTCACGGGACTGGGCAATGGGAACAGTAGAATGTTTATGTCAGTCCCACGAAGCCTTATGCTAGACACTGGAAAATCTTAGTATGTTCAAATGTATATTCACAGATATGTGCACATGCACACACACACACACACTGAACCTTGCAAGGTAAAAAAGTTATTCAGATTCTTGGTTCTTGATTGCTTTTTTTGTTCATTGGATTTGTTAAAAATAGAAAATGACATGTTGGTTTCCTGCTGTAGTTTTTTTCATTTATTCTTTTATTTTTACTAGTTTTTGGCTTTATATATTTTACTGTTATGTTGTTTGCTACTACTGATCATAGGTATTATATTTTTGTCTATTTTTGACTCCATTAAAGGCTTTTTGCCTTGAATTCTACTCTGAATATTTCCACTCTGCTTTGTTTTTGTTTGAATATAAGTCTTCTTTTTTTAAGCCTTTCATTGCTTTTTTAAATTGTTGTTCTTAGAAATAATGTATATTTTACAGGGCACCTTGGTGGCTCAGTCAATTAAGTGTCTGACTCTTGATTTTGGCTCAGGTCATGATCTCACAGTTGATGAATTGGAGCCCCATGTCAGGCTCTGTCCTGACATTGTGGAGCCTGCTTGGGATTCTCTCTCTCTCTCTCTCTCTCTCTCTCTCTCTCTCTCCTCTTACCCTGCTCGTGCTCTCTCTCTCAAAATAAATAAATAAACTTAAAAAAAATTAACATATGTTTTACAGAGTTTTTAAAATCTTTTCAGAAAAGCTTTTTTTTTTTAATTTTTTTTTTTCCAACGTTTATTTATTTTTGGGACAGAGAGAGACAGAGCATGAATGGGGGAGGGGCAGAGAGAGAGGGAGACACAGAATCGGAAACAGGCTCCAGGCTCTGAGCCATCAGCCCAGAGCCTGACGCGGGGCTCGAACTCACGGACCGCGAGATCGTGACCTGGCTGAAGTCGGACGTTTAACCGACTGCGCCACCCAGGCGCCCCCAGAAAAGCTTTTAAAAGATATTTTGGTTATCTATTGCTGCATAACAAACCATCTCAAAACTTTGCAGCTTCAAACTAGAACAATTTATTATCTGTTGTGATTCATGGTTGGAACAGGTGGATGGTCCTTCTGCTCCATAGATAGTCTGCTGGTACTATAGTCATCTGGTGGCTCATGAATGTCCATGGTTGCTCATTCACATAGCTAGTGTGTTGGTAGGGATGGCTTGTTTCCTGCAGAAAGAACATGTGAACTTTTGGAGTAGCTTTTGGACAACACATATTACCTGTATGGGAAGTTGATTGTTAGGAAACCCATAACATGGGTTTTGTTACTTGATGGAAAAATCGTGGCCTCTGGGATCAGACAGATACATGTGATAGCTCTGTTGTGGAATAGCTATGTAACCATGAACAACTTTTAGAACCTTTCTTAAGACTTCTTTCCTAGCTCAAAAAAGGCAAAAATATTTTACCGTTTGTAGATATTATAAGAAATAGTAGTGCATATAAAATATCCTGCTTTATGCCTGGCCCATAGTAGTCACTCAGATGTGGGACAAGCCAGACCAGCCATATGTCATCCAGAGGAAATTGAGTGGGTAGATTATTCCTGGACTGGGTCTTCCTGAGCAAATCCCAGAGTTAAAGAAGAACCATGGGATATTAATAGTCTTGCTGGGAAGCTCACATGGTCCTGAGTTCATGTACAGGCTGGCCCTGCTGCAACTTCAGCTGCCTATTATGCCCACTCTTAACGTATTAAGGCAAATTATGGTTTTAACAATTTGGGGATGGTAGTGTTGAGAAAAGAATCACTTTACTAAAGAGACCCAGCTTGTAAGACATAGCCTGATTTCAGAAATATTACAATGTGAGAAAACTGCCTCATAAAAATCAAGGATTTATTATCTTAGATCAGTCCATCTTTCTCAGCTGGGTTTTGGGGTGCTTGTCTTGCTATAAGGACCTCTTGAGCTTACCTCTTATTAAACTCAAGGATTTTATCTCACACACTGGCAGATTGCTGCTTCAGGTTCCCGCCTTCAGACCAGGGCCCACGAGGGTTGTGTGCCTGTTATCCAGGGCCAGAACACTTGGGAAGAGGAGTCTATTTCATTTATTGCCACAGCCTCTAAATCTCTCAAGATGTGGTCGGGGAGGTGGTGTGTGTGGCGTGGAGAGAACAGCTGTCTCCTTTCTCTAATGTCCCAGGACCCCCTACAGGATCATCTGACCAGCCTTTGACCCACAGCCCATGTGCTTGACTTGCAGGGTGTTGTTTCTGTAGACCACTGGCTGCAAATTTGGCTGTGTATTAGGCTCACCTGAGGAGGTTAAAAAACACCAGTGCCTGGATCCCACTCCCATAGATTCTATTTCAATCGATCTGAGGAGTGGCCTGGATATCAAAATTTTTTTTTAAGCTCTTCACAGGATTCTGATGTGCAGCCCAGTTTGAGATCGTACCACCAGATTGCTTCCATCCTCCCCTGGTCAGATCATGACTGTGGCTTGAACCGTCTAGCTGCTTCTGTTTATCTCCCTAATGATACTTCCTATGGATCTCCTCCATCTGGGCTCGGAGGGAGGTGACAGGAGGGTCCTCGACCCTGTTTCACAGATTGCCCTTTGACTCCGGAAAGGTGCTCACTCCTTTGAGAAGAGTTTGTAAGCCATTAGCCTTTGGGGGCCTAAGTCACCCTTCGTGTGTCAGAGCAGAGTTACTGACTGCTTTCTGAAGAGAGCCTGCCTGTACTTTGTTCCGCTTTCCTGTGGCTAACCAGCTTCATTTTCAAGATGTGTCACAACCCTTGCCTCTTAGTTAACTGTAAAGCAAAAAATTTTCCCCTGATTGGCTGTGTATTAGGCTAACTGAATTTGAGTTTCTTGCAGATTTTCACATCAGATTAACAAACTTTCAGTGATCAAAAGCTTAGTTCTAAAATACAACATTCCTGGAGGTAGCCTCAAATCTATCTCTAGTTCTCCAGCATGCCTTTTTGAATTTGTGGTGTGTGAGGCTGCTGACCACTATCTTCAAGGCTGCAGATGAGGTAGGTAAACGGAAGCTGATTGAAAGGGGCAGAGGCTGAGTCCTTGTTCTCCTCTCCCCACCTCAACCCCAAATCCCTCACCTCACTGTCACACATGGAGGGGCTCCCTGGAGACCCGGTCAGTCATGACTGCCTTAGTTCTCCTTTGAGTCAAGGTAGCCGGTCAGAACTTCCCACTTAGGCCCCAATGTTTGGGCCACTTGTAGAATTGTTTATGTTTCTGCTTGGACTCTGATTGTGGCTTTTATTAGGGGATGTTATCCAAAAAGTGATTATTTGGAATTTGTGAACTTTTAAAAACAATTCTAGGGATGTTGTTTGCAATGCTAGCCAATTTAGAGACTCCGTTGCTGAGCATGTGTGGGAGAGATCTTTCTCGGGCTTTGTGTGTTATTAGGAATTGTATTCCTCCTCAGCTGCTGTGTCCCATGACCCCATGGACACTGGGCCTTGTAGTTGCTCAGACTTCCCTCCTGGCTGCCTTGAAGAAATGTCTAGTGCACCAGAGTGTGTAATTATATGCACTAATGTTACCCCAGCTGTATTTCTTTTCTTAAAATTTTTTTCTCTTTGGCTTCATTTCCTCATTCATTTCTTTCTTCTCTTCTAAAATTTGCATCCTTGTTAGCCCTATCATCCTTTTTAGAATGAGCTGGTGTACAAATGAGCAAATAAATATTTTAAGAAACTGCCCTTCTCATATACTCTTTCTACTCCACTGCTGCTGCTCCTGCCTACGGCCCCTTCTATGGGGTAGAGCCCAGCAGCTCAGAGTGGGTGGCCTTCCTCAGCAGGAACTGCCTCCATTCCCAGACCACTGTCGTGTGGCTCTGACTCCTCCCACACCCCCAGCTCTCATTTCTGCTGCTGGCCTTCGCTCATCATTTCCACCGACCTGAAGCCTGTCACCCTTTCCTTCAGCTCTGCTCTCTCTGCCGAGCTGATTTCCTCTGTGAAACCTTTGCTGACCCCCTCCAGGAAGAGCTGACCACTTCCTGGGTGTCGCTTCCTCTCCTGGTGCTCAGGACTCTGCCTGCACTAACCGGGCTGCAGCTCGCCCATAGGCACCTTTGTGCAAATTAGGAAAAGGTACCTGCCCCTTCCTCAAGTAACTTTCTAGAACTTCCAACTGTTGGAAAACCGTCTTAATAATGAGGAATCTAGGATGTTTCACCTGGAAGTGGAAGCCTGCTAGGATTGTGCTGTGCTGTACTGCATAGTTATACTTGACGGCCCTTTTGTGAATTGTCTTTATTCCCCTCAGCACTGTTTGTCTGACCAGAGCAGGCCCTCCACAACCATTTGCTAAATGAAAGAGTGAAAGTACAAGTATGCGCCTCATTCTTATCATGAAAAATAGCAGGAAAGGCATATATGATGAGGTCTTTTTGCACTGAACATGAGTATATTTTAATTCAGAGACATACACATATGTGTATATGTATATGTATATGTATGTGTATATATTTACTTTTCAGTATTTCTGAAATCAGCAGGTATCTTAAAGTCATGGTGCCTAAGAACACAGACCCTGGTACCAGACTGCCTGTGTCTGAATCCCAGTTCTACCACCGAGACACATATCAGTGACTTTGGACACTCTACTTAACCTCTCTGTGCCTCAGTTTACTTATCTATAAAATAGGGATAATAACAATAGTTCCTACTTCATGGGGTGATTGTGAGAATTAAATGAATTATTGTATGTACTGTGCTTAGCATATAGGCACCAAGCACCTAATAGAGATATGTTACCTCATATCATTATTATTAAAGCCTATGTATACACTTAATACACTGTTGTTTCTTTTTAACCCTAAAAAACTGCTTTAATCCATGCTGTACAGCTTATATTGATGGCATCTTGTTTTGGTGGGCAGCTGCCTGTATCTAGGATCGTGTGCATTGTGGCCAGACACGTGCCGTGTATGCCTGCCTCTCCACACCAGTTTTCTGGTTGTTATGAGGTACATAGTGCACATGCAGGAGACCATCAGGCTTTGTTGTTTCTTCTTTTCCTTACATGGCAGAAGAGAAGGGGGGAAAACCAGAGCCCTGTATAGACAAGGCTTGTTTTGAAATTTAAACTTTTTATTCGTGTTCCAAAGCTTGGATTGGTAATAAAACTTGGCTGTCTTAAACTTGAAATCAGAGAGAATTGGGTTTGAAAAGTAACTTTAATGTAAAATCTTTTTTTTTTTTTTTAAATTTTTTTTTTTAATGTTTATTTATTTTGGGGACAGAGAGAGACACAGCATGAATGGGGGAGGGGCAGAGAGAGAGGGAGACACAGAATCGGAAGCAGGCTCCAGGCTCTGAGCCATCAGCCCAGAGCCTGACGCGGGGCTCGAACTCACGGACCGCGAGATCGTGACCTGGCTGAAGTCGGACGCTTAACCGACTGCGCCACCCAGGCGCCCCTGTAAAATCTTTATCTAATTGCAGAGCGACTTCTCTTTGATGATTTTCAAGAAAGCTGTGCTGTGAAGTGGCAAAGGTAATGAATGTTCTGGGGCCGTGTTCCCCCTTAGAACCTGCCAGAGTATTCTCAAGTTAGACAATAGATGTAAGTTGCTCCCTTAATAATTGTGTTTTTCCTGGTCTCTAGTGTCCACTTGTGGCTGTAATTTCACATGAGAGATGGGTGGCTATTCTCTGAATTGTTTCAGGACAGTTTTCCTTCTCATGTCTCATGTCAGCTGTAGAAACTACAACCTTCTGGGGAGTTCTATGTGATTCATGCTCACGGCCCCACCCTCCTGAGTTATCCTTCAAATTAAGCAAGATCTGACTCATGCATTTTTTGGAGATGCTCCGACCCTTTCCATTATGAGACTAAATGGCTTTTCCCAGATTACATTGCTGTAATTAGCTTACACGCAACTTTGATAAATATTCTTACATACTACCCAGCACCAGCCAAAACTGTCACAGCGATCTGGGTACATGTATTTGGGGTTTCAGCAGCCTTCTCTGTTGGATAAAATGCGTATAAATAAATAATACAAGGATGATCTAATGCTTCATCTTCCTTAATTTGATATATTGATCCAAATACTTTTTATACAGAAACATCAATTTAGTGTTATTTTAGTGTAGAGCTGGTCAACATTAGCCCTGTCTGAGGGTATATTTAGTTCTCAGTTCCCAGAAGGAATATCCATATGAGGAACTTTCTCCAACAGCCCTTCCTAAGGATTCATTTACCTTCAGGTTTCAGAAATAAGTAGACAGTTGTTAGTAGTATCTGTATTCTAGAAGGTGGAGGAGTAGATGGTGAGAATATGGATACCTTGACTCACAGATCTAGCTGGCAGAGAAACTAGCATCATGCCCAGTATTTTGCACTGTAATGCCTTGGACCCCTTTAGGTCACATCAAAAACTTGGTCCTAAAGAAGCACATAAAACACTAACGTTAAATCTTCAAATGGGGATATAAACACTTTTCGTCTTTTCCTTCCCAGTTTATAACTGAGGTTTCCATCTCTGTCCAAAATCTCATTTCTTCTTGGAGAAATATCAGCAAGGACAGACAGAGGAATTTACCTAAATCTCATGGAGGGTGAGGATGCCCTGGTGCAGCTTGGATGGTCAAAGCAAACCAGAAGCCTACAGAAAGAACCTGACTCATACGCATTTTGTTGGGCTTTTTTGTTTTTTTTTTTCTTTGTTGTTTTGGGTTTTTTTTTGTTTGTTTTTCTTTTTAGTTGGTTGTCAACACTTAGAATTGGAACAGTTTAACATAAAAGGTCTCTTGAAGTATTGGAAGATCCATCCAGACTTGGCCTGCATAACCATTGTCAGCTGGAGCTGGGTCGAAGCTGCCCTTTGGCTGCGCCATGCACTCCTCACTTTTCAGTGTCTGTTCTCATTTATGTGATTTATCCTAAGCCAGTGTCCTGCTCTGCTTTATGGCTGGGTATCTTACAGCTTCACAGAAAGGCTTAGGCCAGTTGTGAGCAGTGGTTAAATGGCCACCCGGAAGGAGCATAATTGGTACCATTGAGGCCCTAGTGCTGCTCAAAGCCCCACCCAGGCCTTCGGGAGACAGGAGTTAAGGCCAGGGTGGCCATGGTATGCTGAATTTGCTGAGCTGGCTCCTCTCCATCTGTTCATTCATCCTGAGAGTCATGACCACAGTTTCCTCATCCAGGGGGGTGGGACATTTTTCAAAATATGAAAGAAAGCAGCCAGTGACCACGCAGGCCTATTGGTAGGCTCATAAGACCAACTATTGCCACAAAAGGATAAGCTTCCTGTTTACCAGCAGGCAGGAGACAAAGTGGTTGTGCTTCCTGGCCATGTAGGACTTGGCACACGGGCTGGGTTCCGTCCGAAAAGACAAGTGCTGAATGCTTGCTCTGTGCTCAGCCGTCGCCCCCACGGCCTGGGTCCTGGATGTGGGCCACCCTCGGGAGGGCACTTTTGCTTTGGCTCCAGAACCAGCCCTGGTTTTCTGAAAGGAAGCAAATGGGGAAGGTGGCCTCGCCTCCTTGCTGGCTTCCTCTTTAGCTTTCCTTTCCCTGTGGGCCCCAATCCAGCCAAAGTCCCTTGTCCTAAACTTGAATTTAAAGACTAATTCATGTCTTTTGTTTGTAAAGTCTCCAGGAAGCAAGATGCCATTGCCTCTGGGGAAACTGGTCCTTCTTTCCAGTGTGGTGGCCAGTGCGAGCTGCACCCTTATATATTACCTTATACGAAGTAAGTATCCATGAACCCAGCCGCCAAGGCGTGGCTTCTCTCTGCCCTGCTCCTCCATCAAAGGAAATACTTGAGATGCTTTCAGGAGATTAGACAAAGGGCTATTTTTAGTAGCCAGTACCATTCCTTTGGCTATAGTTTCCTGATTATCCTATAATCCCAGTTTTTCCTGGAGCTCCAAGCGCAAATGAAAGGACCAGGATTCGTTTGCATCACAAGCCTTGCAAAAAGCAAGATGGGCTTTCACTCCAGTGCACACACAAGAGATCCCTTAAGATTTCTTAGATTATGTAAAGAAGAGAGGGAAGGGCAGTACCAGATGGTTCACAGGTGGGGAAAACTGGCTGTTTTTCAAGAGTCATCAGCCTGTTTGCCCTGCCATTCTCTGCTGTAGATTTAGTGGAGGAGGGGACCTTGAGCAAGGGACTCTGGTGAGGGAAGAAAATAAAAGAAGAGCCCGGGATGCAAACTCCTGACAGATGCTGCTTCCAGCCCCACTGCACACAAATTTGAATTTGTAAAGACAGGCCACAATTACTGTGGGCAGCCAAGACATTTAAGGTCATTTCAGTGCTACTAGTTGCAAAGCAGCAGCAGTTTTTTTTTCTTTTTTTTTTTTCTAGACTGCCATTCTTTGAAGATCCTTTATGCCCACCCAGCCTGGCTTCTCACCCTGACTCTGCACCATTTGCACTTCCTGCCAGGACGTATCACCAGCAGACAGGCAGAGAGCGCTCAGTGTCCTGTGCATCCCTTCTCCCCCACCTTCCTTCAGCCTTGGCCCAGGGCTCTCTGAGTCTTGAGGTGGCCTGAGGCGAGCACAGCCAGGGGTAATTCAGACTGGAATAGCTCAGCCTCCTCTCCCCTCTGCCAAAGGGGTGGGAGCAGGACACAACAGGAATGGGTACATTTTATGGGTCAGGAGACCGAGGTCTTTCCTCCTCAGTAGGCCGGGCTCGTCCAGGAGAGATAGCCCAGCTGGCATCTATAGCCAACCGCCTGAGTTGAATGCCAGAGCCAGCTCTGCGCTGGCTGTGTAGCCTTGTGGGAGGATCTCTCACCTCCGTTATCTGTGTGATGAGGGGCAACACTAGTGCCTGTGCATGAGGTTGTTGTAAAATTAAATAAATTGTAAGACACAGGAGATACTGAGAACGGTGTCTCGCCATGGAAATCTGGACCCGACCTATGCTCCTCCTTTTCCTGTCTTGGCTGGCACCATGCTCATACTTCCCAGTCCTGGGAAGAAGCCCAGGGTGAGCATCCTCCCTGGCCTCTCCTCAGGCCATCCTCCCCTTTCATACTGGGATGGGGCCTACAGGAGGGAAGCTCTTTCTTGTTGCCAAACTGAAACCCCTACTTGGGAAGCCTACCTTTGCTCTCTCCCAAAGGCAGCTCGTCTACCTTATACCTTCAGGGAGGAACTTCCTGGGGTTTCTGGTAGCCTTTGGCCCAAGAAATGTACCTGAGACTGAGAGCAGCTTATAAGCAGCTTTACCTACATGAAATGTTGCCTTAAATCTATAAACTTGACAAACCAGCATTTTCACGTTCTGTTTCTTGGCCCAAAGGTTTTGTTGCTGTTGATGTTGGGGGATATTTTATGCTGGTTTATTGGGGCCTTCATCCTAGTGAAAGGAGCAATGTTTAGAAGTCCAGAGTCATAGATTTTGGCCCCAGCTCTACCATGGACGAGCCATGTCACTTTGAGCAAGTCATGGAATCACAGGACTTTAGAACTGAAAGGAAAGCCAGAAAGGATCTGGGCAAACCCCTTAGATGAAGAAACGAGGCAACGAATAAGGTGGGAAATGAGAGATGAAGGAATTGAGGTACGGAAAGAATCAAGTACCTTGCTCAAGGTCATCTGCCACGTTCCCACAGATACTGACTGTTAGGGTTAGGTGTAAGGCAGGGTAAAGATAGGAGTCAGAGGCTAAAAAATTTTAGCAAAGGCTTTATTTGGGAACTAAGGTCTCGGGCAAGGTTCCGTGACTCAGGGAGAGAGAGAGAGGAGTCAGGGAAGTCGTGCCCGGGTATGGTGGGGTAGGGTTTTTAAGCTGCAGCAGTTCCGGGTTTAGGCTCGGGTGGGTCTTTCTCTTGTGCCAGGTTGTGCTGGAGCTCGGTGATTGGTTGACCTTCAGTTTGTTCCTGCGCGCTGCTCGGGGCTTCAGTTTGTTCGGGCGTGCTGGCAAGAGGGCCGTCCCCTTCCAGGGACATCCTAACATTCCAACCTCTTATTGGTGATAATGGGCGAGGGATCTGATCTGGCTGCTTCCTGCGGGTGTAAGGGTGATGCCATAGTATGTGGGGTCTGAGGTTGGAATGCAGGAATAGGGCCGGACCACCATCCAATGAAATGCGACCTGGGAAACTTCATGAATTCGTTTCCATACGAAACGGAGAAAACAAGGTAGTTTTTTGGATTTCCTTTAGGTGTTCTATATTGGTTTCAACTAAGCCTGACTCATTGAGGTAGTAGCAACATTCTTCCCTCAGGAACAGGCATGTTCCCTCTTTTTCTGCTGTCAGGAGATCTAGGGCTCGTTGGTTTCGTAGAGTGACCTGTGCTAGGGAGTTGATCTGCCTTTGTAAGTTGGATAGGGAGGTTGATGAGGCTTCTATTGCGATCTGGAGCCTGTCTGACAGGTCCCTGGAGGAGGTAATGGAGTGTGTGAGGGAGCCCGTCCCAACCCTGGCGGCCAATAGGGACGTGGCTAGCGAGAGACCATTAGTGGGAGGAAAACGACTCGTTTTTGGAGACGGAATTTGAGGAGTTGATGGAGTTCTTCCTGTCCGTATAGGGTGAGTTGGGGGATAATGGTGACTGGGAAACAGATAAAATCATTTTGGGGCATTTGTTTATAAGCTGTGCCCTTACACCAATAGAATCCCCCTGGGGGAGGGTCGTGGCTAGGCATAGGCAGGGGGGAGGGGCAAGTTGGGGAGGCATGAGAGGAGTAGCATATTGGGTGAGACGTGTTGCCTTGAGGGGTCTCAGTGAGGATGGGAATCTGTAGGGAGATTTGACTTCTGGGGTGGTTGATGGAGTTAGTGGTGTTGGGAAAGGGGGTGTGTAATGGGATGGCTATTACTGGATCCTGCTGAAGGGATGCACAAAGAAAGCAGTGTGACAGGTTGGTTAAGCCTGAGTGATTAAGCAGGATGGCTCCTTGTCTGATCAATGTAAGCCATGAGAAGGGATGTTGTGCAGGGGGTGTCTGTAGTTGTGTGTTGAGCTGGTCTTTTTGGTCCGTGATTACTTGGGTAAGATCTTTAAGGTTGGAGAGGAAAGGAGACATTGAGGGCTCATAGGTTTGATAGATGGTTAAAAAGGAGATGGGGTTAGAGAAATGGTCATTCTGATATAGTTTGCCCTTTATTCCGGTTTGCCAGTGGGTATCCCATGGATCAGGGACAGTAAGGGTAAAGTTGCCATTTTTTAAGCAGAAGCAGCCTGTCCTTGGTCCTGTGAAACAGTATAGGTTGAGCCAGTGTATGTTACAATAGTGATAGGGGCATCCTCCATATTGGTTGGGGGAGGTTTGGGAGCATATTTTGTCGGTTTGGTCATATAAAAAGCAAATGGCAGGAGTAATCCGCATAGAGGCTTGGAGGGTGTTGAAAGAGGGGAATTTAAAGGTGACTTGATTTTGGCACCCAACAATGGGGCAAGGGGTAGAGGGTATGATAGAGGTGTGTCCATTAAAAGTTTCGGATAGGTAAAAAACCCACCTATAGGAGGGTTGTGAGGGTATAAGGGGGATGATGTTAACAAGGAGTAACAAGGGAAGTATCATCATGATATAGAAGTATGGTTAGTAAAAAGCTAAAGAAGGAGATTTCGACGGGGGAGAAATCGGAGAGAGTTCCCTGAAGCCAACAGTCAGAGACCCAGGAGAGAAATAAGGGGAGGGTGAGGAGGTCGGATGAGTGGGAGAGTTGTAGCTCGTGTAATATTGTGAGTGTGAAGGTGGGAAACCGAGGGGAAGGGTCCGTCATGAAGGGGCCTGTCGGGTTAGTTTGAGGGTGAGGGGGCCGGTTGGTTGGGAGGTCCACGATTCTTCTGGTATAGGGGGTAAAGGGGGGGCCCGTTTGAGGTCGGAGGTGTAAACCCATGGGGTGTGGCCCAATAATTTAGCAGCCGTGGGGGTTGTGAGTATGACTGTGTAGGGACCCTCCCACCGGGGGGCAAGGGTTGGTTTTTGTCTTACTCGAAGGAGCACGGAGTCTCTTGGGTTTACAGATAGTGAGGGAGAGGAGAGATAGATGGGAGCTAGTAGAGTGAGGTCAGTGTACTGTCAAATCAGGTGTCGGAGCAGGCTGAGGTAAGGGAGATAGGCAGCCAAAGGAGGAGGATCTTTTGGTAGGGTTGGGGTAACAGGAAGGGTCTCCCGTATAGGAGTTCAAATGGGCTGAGGCCTGTGGGTCCTCGGGGAGCAGCTCGGAGTCAGGTGAGTGCTATAGGTAGGAGTTGAGGCCAAGAAAGCCGAGTCTCTATGGGGAGTTTAGTGAGATGGTCTTTTATGAGGCCATTGGCCCTTTCAACCTTACCCGAGGACTGGGGGTGGTGTGGTATGTTTCCAAGTAATACCCAAAGCTTTGGAGACCTGTTGGGTGACTGCTGAGATGAAAGCGGGCCCGTTGTCAGACTGTATCCTTCTTGGTAGACCAAAGCGGGGAATGATGTCCTTGAGTAGGATCTCAGCCACTGTGGAGGCCCCTTCAGATGAGGTGGGGAAGGCTTCTATCCACCCTGTAAAGGTGTCAATTATAATAAGGAGATACCGTAATTTTTTGTGTTTTGGCATGTGAGTGAAATCTATTTGCCAGTCTTCGCCTGGGAGATGGCCCCGCATCTGATGAGTGGGGCCTGGGTGCCTCATTCTCCCTTGGGAACTGACTGTGGCGCATGTGGTGCATTGTTGGTGTGTTTTGGTGATCAGTTGTCGTAGGTGCGGGTGGTACATAAAGGGCTCAAGGAAGCGGAAGGTGGCCTCCGGCCCAATGTGTAGGGTTTTGTGGATTTTTGTTAGTAGGGAAGGGACTAGGCTATTTGGGAGGGCCAGTCGGGGGCCCAGCATGGTCCAGCCTGCGTTGGCGTGGGCATTGGGATGGGCCATGTATTGTTTTTGTTCATCTGGGGTATAATCGGGAGTGGTATCTTTGGTGAGGATGCCCATAGGAACTGGGTCGAGAGAGAGAGCTGTTTGTCTAGCGGTGTTGTCAGCCTTGTGATTTCCTGTAGCTATCTCTGTGGTTAGGGGTTGATGGCCCTTGCAGTGGACAATGGCCACTTCCTGTGGGAGTTTGAGGGCCTCAAGGAGTTTCGCCATGAGTGGCCCATTGATGATGGGGGTACCCTTAGTTGTGAGGAATCCTCTTTCTTCCCATAAGTGGGAGTGTGTATGTGCAATAAGGAAAGTGTATTTTGAGTCTGTGTATATTGTAACCCTTTTGTTTCTGGACAATTGGAGAGCCCTAATGAGGGCTGTGAGTTCAGCCTTCTGGGATGTGGTTCCTGTGGATAAAGTCTGGGTCTCTAGAGTTTGGTTTAATGTAACTACAGCGTACACTGCTCGTCGGTGGCCCTTGCAGTCAACTAGTGAGCTGCCGTCTACAAATAGGGTGAGATCAGGGGAAGTGAGGGGAAAGTCCTTTAAGTTAGATGGAGGTTTGGAGAGAATATCTATAAGTTCAGTGCAGGAGTGGAAGGGTGGCTGTGAAGTGTCTTTGGGGTTGATTTGTGGAAGTAGCGTGGCAGGATTGAGTCTGGGGGAGAGTTGGAGAGATATTTCAGGATTTTCAATAAAGAGCAGATGGAACAATTGTATGCGTGATGGGGAGAGGTGTGCCAGGGCCTTATGTGTAAGGAGATCAGATAGACGGTGCGGTGAAAGTACTGTTAGGGGGCAGTGTAGGGTGAGTTTGAATGCCTCTTGGGTTAGAGTGGCTGCTGCTTCAAGTGCTCTGAGGCAGAGTTGCCACCCCCTGATCGTAGGGTCCAGTTGTTTAGAAAGGTAGGCGATAGCTTGTAACATAGGGCCACAGGGTTGGGTTAGGAACCCTGTTGCAATTCCAGCCCTCTCATCTGTGTATAAGAGGAAAGGCTTTGAAACATTAGGGAGGGAAAGGACCGTTTGAGTGACTAGAGATGTGACCAGCCGTTGGAAGGCCCTTGCGACCGATCCTGGGCTGGAGAGTGGGCCTTGGGGGGTTTCTTTGGCTGCTTTGTATAGGGGGGCTGCGTGTATAGCAAAGTTAGGGATCCAGTGTCGGAAGAAGCCTACTAGACCCAGGAAGGAGAGGATTTTGTCTGCATTGGTAGGTGGGGACAGGGTCTGGAGGGCTTGAAGATGATCTTGGGTTAGGGCCTTGGTAGTAGGTGTGAGTGAGACTCCCAGGAATATGTCTGTATTAGTACAGATTTGGGCTTTGTGTGGGGAGACTCGATACCCCAGGTTAGCCAGGAAATTTAGGATTTGGACTGTATCTTGTTTGGTGTGGTCGAAAGAGGTTCCACATAATAGAAGGTCATCTATGTACTGTAGTAGAGTACAGTGACTGGAGAGTGGGGCTTTGAGGAGATCCCTGGCCAAGGCCTGCCCAAAGAGATGGGGACTATCACGAAATCCTTGGGGAAGTAGCGTCCATGTGAGTTGGCAGGCCAGAGAAGTGACTAGATCTTGCCATGTGAAGGCAAAGAGGAATTGGGACTCAGGATGTAAGGGAATGGTGGAAAAGGCATCTTTGAGATCAAGCACTGTAAAATGGGTCGTGGATGGGGGGATTTGGGAGAGGAGGGTATATGGGTTGGGCACTACTGGATGGATGGGAATTACAGCTTCACTGATTATTCGGAGGTCTTGAACTAGTCTATATGAGCCATTTGGCTTTTTTACAGGCAAGATTGGGGTGTTGCAGGGGGAATTACATGGGATTAGGAGGCCCTCCTTGAGTAGGCGATCGATGATGGGCTTCAGGCCTAGTCTGGAGTGTGGGAGATTGAGTATTGGGGTCTAGATGGGAATTGTGATGGATTTTTGAGTCTAATGAGGACAGGTTGGTGATGGGTGGCGATTGTTGGGGTGGATGTATCCCATACGATTGGGTCTATTGGGAGGTCTGGGTGTGGGTTGAGGCTGTGGTTTGTGTCGTCCGTGATAACAGCCAGTAGGAGATGAGTGGGGGAGGGAGAGGAGCAAATAGCTGGTAAATGTATAGAGGCTCCTAATTTACTGAGGATGTCTCAGCCCAACAGGGGGATGGGGCAGGAGGGGATGACTAGGAAGGAGTGGGAGAAGTGGAGGCCATCCAGGCAGCAGGTGAGTACCGGTGTGCATGGGGGAATGGAGGGGGTGCCATTTATGCCCATGACCGAAACGGAGGATGGCGTAGTGGGGCCGGAACAGCTCGGCAGGACGGAATAGGTAGCCTCCGTGTCCAACAGAAAGGAGATGGACTTACCCGCTACCTGGAGTTTTACCCTGGGCTCAGCGTGGGTCACCGGAGTTACTGAGTCTGGGCCTCGTCAGTAGTCATCCTCCATCTCCAGCAGTTGGAAGGCAGAGTCCCATCTGGGTGAAGCCTCGCCACGTGGAGGTGTTGCGAGTCTGTTGTCCCTTGGGTTAGGACAATCGGATATTCCAGTGGCCCATTTGCTGGCACAATGGGCATGGACTGGTAGGCTTTTTGGGATGGGGACACTGACGAGACCAATTGCCTTCTTGGCCACATTTAAAACAAGGCCCTGGAGGGGGCCGTGGTCCAGAGGGCTTTACTGCGGCTGGTCTCAGGGCAGCTACCAAGGCTTGGGTTTGTAATTGTACCTTTTGTTGGAGATGGGCCTGTCACTATTGTTCTTGAGCTTCCTCTTGGCCGTTAAAAACTTTAAAAGCCATCTTTACTAGGTCGGCCATAGGGGTTTGAGGGCCGTCTTCAGCCCTTTTTAGTTTTTTTCGAATATCAGGGGCTGACTGGGAAATAAAATAGGTGGCCAGTACCGTGGCCCCAGCGGGGGTGGTAGGGTCTAGTCTGGTATATTGGGTAAGTGCCTCTGTGAGCCGGCTAAGGAAGGCTGCGGGGTTTTCATGGGGGTCTTGTATTATTTCTTGAAGTTTGTTAAAATTTACTGATTTGTTTGACTTTGCCCTCATGCCTGCTAGTAGGCATTGGATCATCTGGTCCCGGCACCGGTGACCATTGCCTGCATGTTGGTAGTTCCAATTGGGATCGGCTGCCAGGACAGCATCGGCTCCTACGGGCATAGTGGGGTCGGTCATGTGGGTTTGGTCTGCATGCTCTCTGGCTGCGGCCTGGATGTGCTCCCTCTCCTCAGGGGGGAGGGCAGAGGTGAGGATCACATGAATGTCATGTGAGACTGTAGGCTTGGGCGAGGTATTGGAATTCCTTAATGTATTGGGTGGGGTCTGCTGAGAATGACCCTAGTCGCTTTTCAATGGCGGACAAGTCTTGGAGAAGGGGACACGAACCAGGCCTTCAGTCCCTGCCACCTCACAGAGAGGTAAGATGGCCGCTGGGGTCTGTTCGCTGGGAGGGGCCTGAGCACGAGTTGGGGACGATATGGGAGGCAAGGGCGGGATGGCTGGGGGTTGGGAGTACAGAGGGGGGCGAGGCCCGGTGGGTGGCGTGGCTAGATCCTCTAACGGGTTGGAGATCGGGGAAGTTGGTGAGGTGGGGTCATTGGGGGGTTGTGGGCGGACAAGGAGCACGCATGCAGAGGGGCAGGAGGAAGATAGGTGGGGGCGAGACCTGAGGTCCCAAAAGGCCATAACATAGGGTATTTCTCCCCATTTTCCCAGCCGATGGCAGAAATTGTCCAGATCGGTTAAGATTTGGTATTGTAAAGACCCCTCAGGTGGCCATTGAGAATCATTATCTCATTTGTATTGAGGCCAGACTACAGTGCAAAGGCGGACAAGTCGGTTACGACGAAGTTCACCTTGTAAGCCCAGGAGCCGCAAGTTTTTTAGCAGACATTGGAGGGGGGTAAGAGATCGAGGTGGTTTAGACTCGTTACTCCCCATTGGCGTGGCAAGGCGAGGCGTCCCTCGCGTTGCGATAAGGGGTCTTTTGGCGTGCGGGCCTTTCGGTGTGCGGAGGAGAGGAGACTGACTTGCGAGACGTCTCTCATGGGTGTCAGCCGTAGTAGGAAGGGGGGAAGGAGGGGTCTGTCCTACTTACCGGCTCCTGTAGGCTCTTGAGAGTAGGGTGGTTGGCATCTGGCTTGGTGAGGAGGGGGGAGTTCAGCCGAGGGAGGCGAGCTACCACCTCCTCCTGGGTTTCAGCACCAAATGTTAGGGTCAGGCATAAGGCAGGGTAAAGATAGGAGTCAGAGGCTAAAAAATTTTAGCAGTCAAAGGCTTTATTTGGGAACTAAGGTCTCGGGCGAGGTTCCGTGACTCAGGGAGAGAGAGAGAGAGAGAGAGAGAGAGGAGTCAAGGAAGTCGCGCCCGGGTATGGTGGGGTAGGGTTTTTAAGCTGCAGCGGTTCCAGGTTTAGGCTCGGGTGGGTCTTTCTCTCGAGCCAGGTTGTGCTGTTGCTTGGTAATTGGTTGACCTTCAGTTCGTTCTGGAGAGCCACTCGGGGCTTTCCATTGGGTTGTGCTGGCGCTCGGTGATTGGTTGACCTTCAGTTCATTCTGGAGAGCTGCTCAGGGCTTTCCGTTGGGTTGTGCTGGCGCTCGGTGATTGGTTGACCTTCAGTTTGTCCCGGCGCGCTGGCAAGAGGGCCGCCCCCTTCCGGGGACATCCTAACACTGACTTTCTATACTTTGCTTTTGGAGTCTCTAAAAGGGACAGTTTAGGGTAAATGTTCCCGAATTATTTTCCATCCAGAAATTTCACATTTGTTTCTGTTTCCATGCTGTACATGAATTGTATCCTCCAACTTTCTATAGAGAGTCTACCTGACTGAGTTTAAAAAAGAAAAATAAATGTAACAACTGTCTTTCCCCCTTAGAAGCTTTTTCCAGGGCTTCCTATTACCAGCTAGCATTGGAGCAGCTGCACAGCTACCCCGAGGCCCTGGCGGCTCTGGGCCCTCCGCTTTTGTCCATTAGCTCCACCTCACCGACAAGTACAGCTTCATGGACATTGCCGATGCCCAGGTAACGTGCTCCCCATGCAGACTGAAGTCCGGGAGAGGGCTGCCATCGCTGGGGGGACGGTCTTGGAGGATTCGGGATGGGAACATGCACGAAGTAAAACCTCCACTAGGTATTACTGAGCACCTTCTGTGAAAGCATTATGGGTGAATTTATTCTCACATACTCGTCTTCCTTTCTGGGGGATAACTGTGGCAGGGAAGGCAGTGTTCGGGCTCAGGGCGCCATCTGGAACTGACTGTTGTAGGGAAGTGAGCAGCAGCAGTGTGCCACAGCTTCTGCCTTGAACTTGAAATACATCTATGACCAGTCAGTGCTCATTCAAGTGTGAGCAACTCTTTAAACTGTAGTTTTAATGCTCATTTATTCCATTGCTGCCACGAAATGCCAGTCCATTTTCTCAGCTATATCCGCTTTTATATTTCAGCCAGTAAAGTCACCTGAATATGAGATGCATTTATTCTAATGTTGAACAAATATGTTTTGGGCCCACACCAAGTTAGAGGAATGATTCGAAGCTGTGTGGGCAATACAGAGATATAGAAGGGTTTCCAGGGGGTTATGATTTAAAACTCCCACGTAAGACAGGGTACCCTGAAGCGAATACTGTGGTAGCAACCTGGGAGGGAGCAGTTAGCCACCTGGGACATTGTTGTGAAGAGAAGGAATGCCAGCTATGGATCAGTGTGCCCAAGAAGCCACGTGGCTGTGCCCCCTGCCAGTGTGACCTCCACAGAGGTGCAGGCTTCCCAGGCAGGTGTGGTGGGTAGGACGGGATGGGACCACAGGGCCGTGACATCATTGTGTGAGATAGACACACTCGACTGTGGGGCCAGCGGAAGCCATGGATAAGAGTGAGATGCTCTGATCTATTTTTTTTTTGTCAGTGTTGCTTTTATTAATTTTTTAATGGGAATAGTTTCATTGGGACTTTTTTCTGACAAAAGCCACTCATACTTGAGTATTTTGATAAAAATATTTGATCTGGCTTTAAAAGAAGATCAATTCATGCCGATTGGAAATACCCAGATACTGGACCCCGGGGACTGCCTTTAGGAAAGCAGTGTGGCTATGCAGCTGTGCAGCCGTGAGAGTGTGAACCGGAGCTATGGCCTGCTTAAATCAGGAGAGGACTGCGTCAGAGGTGATGCTTTAACGTCCGATATGGGTGAGTGGGAAGGTGGCGGTGCCACTAAGTGAGAGAGGGAGGGAGCCCAGAAGACAAAGGGAAGGGGTGGACAGGTACAGAGTGCCCCACTGTGTGCCAGGTGGCCTTATGTGCATGTCATCAAGTCTTTCACACCATGCGGCGTGGCTCCTCTGTGTTTCCCCATGGGCTGGATCCTCTCTTTCATTATGAAAAGTTTTGAACGTACAGAGAAGATAAAAGAATTGACACTCTGGTACCCAGGTAGCCGCTACCTGGATTCTCCGATTACAATTGATCCTTGAACAACACAGGTTTGGACTGTGTGGGCCCACTTCATACACAGATTTTTGTTGATACAGTACAGGACTGTAAATGTGTTTTCTCCTTACGATTTTCTTAACATTTTCTTTCCTCTAGCTTACTTTATTGTAAGAATACAGCACAGAATACATAGAACATACAAACATGTGTTAGTCGACTGCTTATATTAGTAGTAAGGCTTCCAGTCATCAGTGTGCTATTAATGATTAAATTTGGGGGGAGTCAAAAGTTACGTGCAGATTTTTGATGTGTTGTTCGAGGGTCGACTGTAATATTTTCCTTGATTTGCTTTATCTCATATCTGTTCGTCTAGCCATATCTGTGTCCATGAACACATCATGTTCAAACATCCATACACTTCATTTAAACACATAAGCAACATATCATTAACCAGAGTTTAATATATATTTATTGTTCTTTCTTTTTTTGAGGTAAAATTTGCATTCTGGGAAAGGTACAAATCTGTCCTATTTGATGAATTTTAATAAATGCATTCACCAATGTAACAAGCCCCCATCTAGATGTAGCCTGTTCACATCACCTGAGAGTCGCTTATGCTCTTCCCAGTTGGTCCTCTCACATCCCTCAGCCCTGCTAGAGACAACCACTTCTCTGATACATTTTTCCAACAAGCTTAGCCTGTTCTAGAAGATTAAATTATATGCTTCTGGGTAAGGCTCTTTCACTTGGCCTGTTTTTGATGTCCATATTGTTGCATGTATCTGTAGTTATGTTCTTTCTTAACAGTGGTTTTTTGAATATGGTTGTAAGAACTCAGAGCCCTGAGTTTGCACATAAGGTCTCTGCCAAATAGGAGGACTGCCACTGACCTCACCAAACCATCCAAAGAGGGGCAGGACATTTGGAGGGAGCCAGATGGAAAATCAGGTCAGTTCTCCAGCTAGAAAACAACCAATTCTGTTAATGATCATTGGACTTCATAGGGTTAGCTCTAGAAAACATCACTTTTTCATCTCTTGGGAGGACAACAATGTATCCAATTGTATCTGGCATTTTATACCCCCAGTTGAAGATTCCAGTCTCTGGAACCAAGTTAGAGGGCCATATCTATGTCAGCTCATCCAGAGATGCCCCCTTTCAGAGGTATTATGGGAAGGTGAGTGGGAATGGGGGAACAGGAAGAGAACCCTCCAATGGAAACAATCCTGATTCTCATTTTCATTTGTAGTGAAATGATTGCAATAGTAAGAATTCATTTTTCAAACCTTGAAAAGTTTCATGGCCTGGACACCAAGCCAGTGCTTTGGCTCTTAGCTCAGTCCAGATGTTTTATGCAGTGCAGCCTCTTGAATTGTCCTCTCCTTATGCTGCTGTGAAGAACTTGACAGCTCTACTGATCTAGATCTATGATATTGATGCTGTGTTACAACTTCTAACACTTGCCTCAGTCGTCACAGATGAACAAAGGCATGGGTTCCTGTTCCAGAAGTATTCATCACATTCTTTATAGAAGATCTCCACCCCATTAATTGGCTTTTCTTGTCTGGTTGCCAATAGCTACATTCACTCACTCCCTCTTCTGGAAGCCTCTCCAGAGATGCTTGCTGTTTAGCCAAGTTGTGTTTTAATTCCCCAGGACAAAAGGAGCAGGCAGCCCTCAGGCAGCCCCCAGCCGGCTCCCCCTGGGCTCATTGACCCCCGAGCCTGGGATTAATGCAGGAGCTGGCAGAGTTCCAGCCAAGAATTGAAGGTTGATGTGAATTAGGAAATGGGGAATAAGCTCCTTCTCTTTCCTGGTGCCCCCTCCATTCACCAGTCATTCATTCTTTGTTAAACTTGCCTTGACAGTGATGCTGGTTAAACTATGAGAGTCCTTAAGAAAATGCTAAAACGTTATCTTATAGCTCTAACAAAATAGTGTGTAAAATTTTTAAGACGTTATTCAAAAACAACTGTTTTTTTGTTTTCTTTTGACCATGCCTTTTGCTTTGGTGTTTATGACTAGAGGCTATTCTTTTGTTTTCTCTCAGGTGGCACCTTCAGAAGGTCTTCTTAAAGCTCAAGGGTGGTCAGCAGATTCCCGTGTTTAAGCTCAGCAGGGACACTGGTGATGAAGGAGGACAGGTGATCAAAACGACTCTGCTTTCTCCAAGAGTGGCCTCCCCTCCTCACCGGGTCCCTCCAGGGCCTTGAGCCGGGTGTCCAGCACCAGGGGTGACTGTACGTGCTGGCATGTGGTAATTTTGGTATAATGTTAATTTGACCACGGTTATTGTGGGTTTTTAATTTAATCAAAAATGGACATTTTACTATAAGTTTATAAGAATTTATCTGCAAATTCACTGTCTAAAAGCAAAGCACAGAGTAAAAGGAATCAGTGTTAATAAGATGTTCGCTGATTTTTGCTAGTTCTCCTCTTTCTTTCCTGCCTGCTCCCTGCCTCCCCCTCCGGACACCCATAGTTTTCAGTTCCATCAATGAGAAGGCAAGTCTTACTAGCAGCTCTGAAGAGGTCTGTAACTGTTAACATGAGAATGCCCGACCCTGAATTCATGTTAAGTAGCTTGTGAACATTGTCAATCCCTTTGAAATGCTTTTTGCTTCACTGCTTTCGGTTTATCTTCTTGTTTCTGTTTTAGTTGTCAGCTGTCTGCCTGATGAAGGTTTGCAAAATAACTGCTTTAGTCCAAACATTTTAGAAGCTTAAAAAATATGTAGGTGTACATAGCACATGCAAAACTAACTTGGGAATGGTAGTTCAAAGCTAGTAGGTCCTTATCCTTCTGCTCTGCAAACAGCCACATATTAGAGGAGCACACCTTTAGGTGGTACCTTTTTTATAAGTGAACATTATGAAGCCGACCATCTTCCTCCCCTCTGAGCACCAGAGCTGATGAAAACCAGAAATCTGACACATTTGCTTTGAAAAGGCCAGTATCACCCCCTTATTATTAGGCTTAATGCAGTTATAATTGCCTACAATAAAGGATGTTCATTAGATCTTTTCCTAAATTAAAAAAAAATGTTTTTTAATGTTTATTTTTGAGAGACAAAAATCATACTCTAAATATATAAAGAACATATAAACCATTAAGAGGTACGCTAAAACCGTATTATAAAGAGGTCCAAGAAAAACCTTAAAAAATTTTTTTTAATGTTTATTTTAGAGAGAGACAGAGCACGAGTGGGGGAGGGGCAGAGAGAGAGGGAGACACAGAATCTGAAGCAGGTTCCAGGCTCTGAGCTGTCAGCACAGAGCCCGACATGAGGCTCGAACTCACGAACTGCAAGATCACAACGTGAGCCAAAGTAGGACTCTCAACCAACTGAGCCACCCAGGTTCCCTCTTTTCCTACATTCTTAATATTCATTGGAGGGAAGACTTTCCAGAAATATTAAGCTTAAATTCAATATAGAGCATGAGGCCTTTGATCATTGGAAGTTATTTCTGTTCTGGAGCTTGTTTCTTTAAAAACAAATATTCTTTGAATAGATTATAGAGTGAAATAGGAGTCTCCCTGAAAGCACTTTTGCAGATAGTACAATCTGAACAATCTTTTAAAGTACAGTAAATCTTTGGTTTGCGAGCATAATTTGTTCCGGAAACATGCTTGTAATCTAAAACACTCATATATCAAAGCAAATTTCAAGAGCCATTGGCTCAGTTTTGATCATGTGACATTCACCATCACATACTGCTCATATTGCAAGACATAGCTCATTTATCAAGTTACAATTTATTAGAAATGCTTGCTAGTCTTGTGAAACACAGAACTTTTACATGCAATCCAAAGTTTTACTGCAAATAGACTACTGTGCATGTACTTTTGTGCTTTTATTTTTTTAATGTTTATTTCTGAGTTAGAGACAGAGACAGAGGGTGAGGAGGGGAGGGGCAGAAAGAGAAGGAGTCACAGAATCCTAAGCAGGCTCCAGGCTCTGAGCTGTCAGCACAGAGCCCAACACGGGGCTTGAACCCACAAACTGTGAGATCGTGCCCGGAGCCAAAGTCGGACACTTAACTGACTGAGCCACCCAGGCACCCCTGTGCTGCTTTATTCGTGAACAGCTACACACTGTTTATTGTATATGTGTTAGTTTACATATTGTTTCATGTTTGATTGTTCTCTTTTACTTCCTTTCAGTGTTTGCTTGTTTCTTCTTGCTATTGCCAAATCATAGAAAGCCAGGGCCTAGATGGGCCATCTGTTCTGAAGTAAAAGCAAGTGACAGTTTTTGTTTGTGTGAATTTGAATTAAGAGGCTTTTCTAACCCAAGTGACAGGAAATAGTATTGTGTCGTGAAAAAATCCTTGATTTCTATTTGGAAATCACCATCTTGAGTACTTCTTCCAGTTGTTTACTTCCATCCACCTTGGGCAATTGTGAACAGGCTGGGACTTGGCCATTGCAGACAGACATTGTCTTTCATTGCTTTGAGCATAGCAGTGATGTGTATTTGCAGCCCACCACTTCCTATGTATCCAGTAATCACTGTGACTCAGCCGTTGGACTCCCACTACCTTGAAGACATCTTGGATAATGCACATTGTCATCAGAAGAAAAGGCAACTGTTGCCCACAAGCAGAGTTTGAGCAAGTGCCCCCTGCACACCCAGCTCAGGGACTGGAAAAGGGCTTCACTAGAATTGTAAGAATTCCATAAAGACTGTGGAAGAGAGAGCACAGTCAACAAATCAGAAATCACAGCCAACAAATGGTAGTATGACTGCTACATCCTTTACAGGATGTGGCATGTCTTCCCCTGCAAATTGCCTACCAGCTGGCATGCTGAGTGGGTGGGGAGGGCCCGGGGAGTTAGAGTGTTAGGAACACTGTGCCAGAAGAGTTTCAAGCACTGGTGCTAAAACGATGGAGAAGACAGATACTGATTAGGAGGAATCCAGGAGGCAGTCTGGGGGGAGCAGTCATCTGATGGGCCTTGAAATCCAAGATTTCTTTTTTTTTTTTTTTTTGAAATCTAAGATTTCAGACACGATAAGAGAGTGGCCTGCAAATGGAAAGAAAACACACACACAAAAAAAGGCCTCAGGAGGAGAAATATGAGCTATGCCCCAGAACGAAGATACCCATTTTGGCCAGGGGATAGGTTAGCTGAAGCCACAGTAAAAGAAAGCCCTGGAAAGGTGAGTTGGCCACCACATGTGCCAATGTTAGCATTTTGCATGTGGCTTGTGGCCATCATAGATTTGGGAGTAAGCATATGATTGCACAGTTAATGGATGGTTAAGAGACTATGATGAATATGTCCTGACAGACTGATAGGACTTTTTGATAAATCACACATTTTACTGTCATTGATTCCATTTTTCTAGGATTGGCTTCCTCCTACCTCTCTTCCCTTCAACCATCCCCCCTTCACTGATTTAATAATACCTGTTGAGACGTTTTATTACTCCCGGTTTTGGTAAAGTTTTTAACAGTAAAGATGAAGAAGCTGAAATAAAATACATGTATACAAAACAGCCAGAACTTGACAAAGTGGCCTCTGTCTGCTGGCACAGTGGGAAGGTCGAGGTAATGCTCAATAGGCAGCAGCACAAGGGTTTCCTGAAGTCAGGCAGCCTTAGGCCACTTGACTGGTTTTCAGTTTGTATGAAAAATATGAAGAAATACTTACCAAGCACCTTACAAGTGAGGCAATGCTTTTACCGCTCGTTGAGATGCTTGGCAAACCTGCCGTGTACACAGGAGGCCTGATGGCTGAGGAGGTCAGGGAGGAGGTGGGAGGATGATGGGAAAACCTCTAGGCCCCACCTACAGGATTCTTGCCTCCTTAGTAACCTGTACATCATCCAGGCTTGTTTTTTGGCCAGCATCGGAGTTGCTCAGGTGAAAGTACATTCAGGAACATGTGGAGAAAAACTGTGGCATTTTACAATCCAGGGTAGAAAAGTGGGAGATGAAAATATTAAAAACATGCCTCTCAGACATAGGTATGTATCACATATCACATGTGGTATATTAAATGCCTTTTATCATTAAATAATAAGCCTTTGAGGCAGAAATTTTTTCCTCCACCACATAATACTTAGCTTTTTTATTATTATTTTGATATCTGATCTTATTTGTTCTTCTTAGAACAATCTCATTTTTGACAGGACTCAGACTCAGAAGCTTTCCGAGAAGACAGCCTCCGTCTCTTGGCAGTCTGTTCCTGGTGTTTTCCTTGGCCTCCTTCATTCTGTTGGCCACCAGTCTGACATATCCTGCAGCCTCTTGCTTATGTTTCTCAGTGTGCTGCTTCCAAGCAGTATGCCATCGTTTGTGCTGGACGACTGGTGGAGGAACAAGACGCTGAATCTTGAGAGCTTTGGTTCTAGGTTTCTTCCCTTCTTTGTTTAGGGGCTTTCTCACAAAGACTGGCAGACATCATCTTCCTTCAAGCGATTGTAAAGTCTGAGGTTTCTGCTAGCTCTTTTGGGGCCCCGGGCAATGAGGCACTGTAGTGTCAGTGAGTCTAGGAATATCCTTCTCCCCTTTTCTCACGATGGCCACATGGAGAATACTGAGGTTGGTCCGCAATGCAACCTGAACAGATATGGGCTTTCTCCAGTCCTCCTTGGTCGGTAGCAGGAATGCCCCTTGCTCAGCAGCAGGCGGACACGGCCATGGGTCAGGACACCTGCTTCATGGGGAAGCCTTGTTTGTCGTTGCCACCACTGATTCAGACCACATCACCCTTCCATTCTTCACCTAGTTCATCAGCAGCAACTTCTGTGGCCATTCACTTCTCAAAAAAGGTATGAAGTTTCCATTCATTGTCCACTTCGATGAGTTTCTAGCAGTCAGCAGCTGGCAAAGAGATGTTCAGCTTCATCCTGAAGCAGCCTACTGCCTCTGAGTCGCTGCAAAAAAGACCTGTAACACTTAGCTTTTAAGTGCAGCTACCATGTGTCAATCACCTTGCAGCCTTAATAAGAAAGTAATTTTGTACTTCCACGTCAGTTTTATAGAGAAACCAATTCCTCCCATGAATGTGGTTGCAGAATTCTAAACACTAGCAAACTGAATCCAGGGACATATAATAAGTGGTATATTATTTTTCACAAAATATGGTGGTGCCTATATCTTTGCAGTGCCCTCCTCTATGGGAAGATTATATATCCCTGTCTTGTTGAACTCAGGTGTGACCAGGTGGCTTGTTTTGGCCAATTGATTTGTGAGTGGAAGTGATAAGCAAGACTTCTGAGTAAAAGTTTTAAGTGCCAGCCCTTGGTTCTTCATGCCCTCTTTTCTCTCTTCCCAAAAGTCAGTAATGTTCTAGATGGTAGCTACTCTAGGGACTTGGGTTCTGGAATGAAGATGATATGTGACAGAGCTTACAGCTGACCCACAATGGGACATGTAGCATGGGTGAGAAATAAACCCTTAAAAGCCCCTAAAATTAGGGGCCATTTTTACATCAGCTTAACCTAGCCAATTCTGTAAACAGTGACTAAGACTTATTTCAGGAATGCAAGGTGGTTCAATATAAGGAAATCTATTGATAGAGCTAATCATATTAACAGAGCTAAGGAGGAAAATTATATTTATTTCATTTTTTTTTTTTTTTAAGTAGGCCTCATGCCCAGTGTGGAGCCCAACATGGGGCTTGAACTCACGATCCTGAGGGTTAAGACCTGAGCTGAGACCAAAGTTGGACACTTAACCAACTGAGCCCCATGTGATACTTTTATAGATACAGAAAGTCATTTCACAAAAACTCATTAAGTGTTCACATTAAAAACAAATGAGAATTGATAGTTCCTCTCATAAGAGGAGAGTGTGTGCACGTACATGTATTCCCAAAGCGATCATCTTACCCAACTGGAAAACTACTAGAGGTTTTTTTCCATTCAAGTCAGAAACAAGATAAGGATACACTATAGCCACTATTATTTAACATTATGCTGTATCCAATATAGTTAGGCAAAAACAAAACAAAACAAAAACAAGAGACCTAAAAATTAGGAAGAGTAAAACAGTTGCTATTTATGTAGATGGTATCATTATATATCTGCAAAACCCAAAAGAATCTGTGGAAAACTAGAGTATTTAGTAGAGGACATTAATGTTTAGAAACAATCTTGTGCCTGGGTGGCTCAGTCTGTTGGTTGAGCATCCAACTCTTGATTTCAGCTCAGGTCATGATCCCAGGATTGTAGGATTGAGCCCCGCGTCCTGAATGTGGGTGGCTCAGTCTATTGAGCATCTGACTTCGGCTCAGGTCATGATCTTGCGGTTTGTGGGTTTGAGCCCCGTGTCAGGCTCTGTGCTGACTGCTTGGAATCTGGGACCTGCTTCGGAGTCTGTGTCTCCCTCTCTCTGCCCCTATCCCACTCATGCTCTGTCTCTCAAAAATAAATAAACATTAAAAATAATTAAGATGATCTTTCTCTTTGCTCCTGTCCCCCTCTTGTGCTCTCTTAAATTAAAAAAAAAAAAGAAAAAAGATAATGGAGAGCAGACCCTATTTACAGTAGCAAACAAACAAACCCAAAATAGTAAAAACTTAGCAAGAAATCTGCAAAACTTATATGAGAAGTGCTGAAACACTACTGCAAGATAAAAAAGTAGAAATGGAGAAATGAAAGGGCATACCACATTTGTGGATAGCAAGGTTCTCCATCAGAAAGATGCCAGTTCTCCCAGAGTTAAATTTAATGTGATGCCAATAAAAATATCACTAGTGGTTTTTTATTTTTTTTTTTATTTTTATTTTTTTATTTTATTTTATTTTTTTTTTTATGAAGTTTATTGACAAATTGGTTTCCATACAACACCCAGTGCTCATCCCAAAAGGTGCCCTCCTCAATACCCATCACCCACCCGCCCCTCCCTCCCACCCCCCATCAACCCTCAGTTTGTTCTCAGTTTTTAACAGTCTCTTATGCTTTGTGAAATAAGCCATACAGAGAAAGACAGATACCATATGGTTTCACTCTTATGTGGATCCTGAGAAACTTAACAGGAACCCATGGGGGAGGGGAAGGAAAAAAAAAAAAAAAAAAAGGACGTTAGAGTGGGAGAGAGCCAAAACTAGTGGTTTTTTAAAGTTAGACAAGCTAATGAGTTATAAACCCATTTGGAAGAATAAACAAAGGTAGCCAGGAAATCCTTGCAAAGCAAGAGCAAGGAGGGAGGACTAGACGTTAAAACATATTTGTAGGGGCGCCTGGGTGGCGCAGTCGGTTGGGCGTCCGACTTCAGCCAGGTCACGATCTCGCGGTCCGTGAGTTCGAGCCCCGCGTCAGGCTCTGGGCTGATGGCTCGGAGCCTGGAGCCTGTTTCCGATTCTGTGTCTCCCTCTCTCTCTGCCCCTCCCCCGTTCATGCTCTGTCTCTCTCTGTCCCAAAAATAAATAAACGTTGAAAAAAAAAATTAAAAAAAAAAAAAACATTTGTAAATGAAATAATGAAGTACTGACACATGAAGAGATGATGCTGTGTTGCAGGATAGAGAACACGGAAGTACCTGAGTGTATACAGAAACCTGGTTATGATAAAGGCAGCATCTAAGTCAGGGGAGGGAGTGGAAGGCCTCTGAAAAATGATGTTGGAAAAAACAGCTATATGCAAAAAGATAGAATTGGATCCATTGCTCAGCATACAATTTCCAGTTAGGTCAAAGATCTAAATGTAAAAATGAAACTATCTAAATACTAGCAAAAATATTGGTAAACTCTTAGAACCTGGAAGTGGAGAAACTTTTCCAACCATGAGTCATCATCTGTAAGTGATCAGGGAGACTGATAAACTTGACTATATAAAAACAAATTTCTGCATGTCTGGAAATAACAAAAACAAAGCAAAAAGTAAATGACAAACTTGGAAATGATTTACAACGTAAATCACAAAAGTTAATATCCCTGATTTTTAAAGAGAATAAGTGGAGAAAAACAGTAACCCAGTAGAAAAGTGGCCAAAAGATATTAATGAGTTCACAGAAAAGAAATGCAAGTGAATTTTAAACATTCAGGGGGAAAAAAAAAGGCTCAACTTCATTCTTAGAAAGAATGCAAATTAAAAGAAGATACCATTTTTCTTCAAGCAAATTGGCAATAACACCTAAATTTGAGAACCTACTTTCTTGAAAGGCTGGGAGGAATCAGCCTTTCTTAAATTGCTGGTGGGCACACAGTGATACAACTCCTATAGAGTTGTATAGAGGGGAACTTGACAAGACCTAGAAAAATGTTACATGCCTTTACCCTTCGACCCACCAATCCCATGTCTGAGACTCTGCCAAAGATATGATGGCAAAAATACTAAATGCCATTTAAATAGTATTATTAATGCAATACTATTTGTAATAGCAAAAACTGGAGACAACCCAAATATAACCAAAATATCCATTAATAGAAAACTGATTAAATAAACTTTGAAACCTTTGATACTTTCACACGATTGAAGAGTGTGTGTATAATGCATATTGTATATGCATGTGTGTGTGTGTATATGTATGTATGTATAGATTAGCTCCTATTTTCAAAAAGAAACACTGGGATAATTACTACCTTAGAGAAAGCAAACAAAGGGCCAGGGGATATAGGTAGGGAACAGAGAAAGAAACTTTACTTACCTGAATGTATCTTCTTTTGTACTTTTGACTTTGAAACCATGCTGTTTTGTTTTACATAATTTAAAAATAAAATTAAATCACAATCTTTAAATGTATGTGTGTGTGTGTATATACACACACACACAATATTGAAACGAGAATCTGTAGTGAAGAAATATTTCTAGTGAGTTTAACAGTTCTGACTCAGCATCTTTGGTAGGATATATCCAAATGGCAAAAAGAAACCCCAAGAAATCTTAAATTCCATTCAGTGGGCTAGTGTGAGCATACATGAGTATACACTCATTCACTCACACACACAATCGAGACTTCCTCCTAGTGTGAGCATACATGAGCATATACTCATTCACTTACATACACAATTGAGACTTCCTCCTTTCCACAAATGTAACTTCCATCTCCAAGAGAAAGAACTTGGCTCTCATTATCCTAGGTATATTTACTAATTTGCTCAAATCTAGAATATACAGAAAGGAGTTCCAGAATTGCTAACTCTAAAAAACAAAAAAACCCTAATAACTAGAGGGTTTCACATGGTTTTTTTACACTTGTAAAGGCAAATTTTATAAAGTGAGACGCACAAATATTAAAGTGTACAATTCCATATATATTTACAAATGCTTGCACTCATGTAATCCATACTCTATGAAGATTGTGATCATTTCCATCCCCAGGGAAAATACCCTCAGGCCCCACTATAGTCGATTTCCTGCTCCTACTCTGATCCCAGAGAGAACCATGTATTGATTTTTTTCACATAAACTTTGGTGCTTGAGATTTACTTTAAAAACACTCCACACATCAATGAATCTAGCTTACAAAATTGTGATTGTTGAATGTTATTGGTTGATGAGTGTATGGGGTTTATTTTATCATTTTCTCTACTTATGAGAATTTTTGAAATTGTCAGTTTTTATGTTCAGTAGTATTTCAGTGTTTGTTCAGGGGCAGTCTCCTTTCCTAAGTATTAGTGCCACTCTGTGTTCTTTCATGAATTCTTACCATAAACCATGGGTTTTCAAAGTGAGTGATAAATTAGACAAGTATCATAACATCTCAGGCAAAACACATCCCTTCTCTCCAATATCCACCCAGCCCCTCCCTCCCCACTTTTCTCATAAAGCAAGTGATTTCATCTAAGGGAGGGAATTATGGCAGGAATTTGCTTTAACATCATGTTTATATAAAATATTTGAGACATTAGATCAGCAAGATTTACTCTTAATAGCTCAAAGAAGGAAGCTTTTAATATTAACCATTTTTTAATATCAATATATCCAAACTACTGTCATAAAGTTCTATACTTGTTTACCTAAGAATCCCTTATCAAGTTGGGTGGCAGATATCTTACATATGACAGTATTTTAGGTCCCAGTTTCAGTGGCATGATTTAAATGGGGATAAGAAAGATCTAACATAATCCAGGATACTTTAAAAAGAAAACATCTAAGAAAATTACACCACTCTTTGAAAAGGGAACTTACAGGCCACAAACATCTCAAGGGGGAAGACTGTGTTGTTTTCTGCTTCTATTAAACACATGGGATAAGCAAGACAGCCAAGTTCATACCAAAATTAAAACTGTTAAAACTCCTCTCAGTCCCCAGAAAAGGAACTTGGAAGCAAAGTATAGTGAATTTGAGTCATTTGCTGAAATTTTAATATTAAAGATGATCCTAGTTTGTGTTGGGTTTCTTTATCTAGAAACACAAAGAATTCATGGTTTGTGGAGAAAACACAGCAAAAGCTGAAAGCTTTGAGAACACATCAAGGGTTCTGTATAGGAAACATATTCCGGGCAAGTCCAGGGACCTGGCATGCAGATCCATTTGGAGAAGCCCTAGTTATCTAGGACCTCACCTAGGACTGGTGGGAAAGTCTTGTAGGATGATTGTTAGAATCTTGTGTTTTAAACCAGCAAAAAAAGCATTTTTAAAAAGTTAAATCATTTAATTTCTCTTCCATTGTATCATTTGCCACAAAAATGACCCTACCTAAACTATGTCATCTAAACTATTCCCCACATGACACTAAAATCTTAAAGGTGTTCCCTGAAAGATATTCATGAGTTCTCACTATTTTTAAGAAGCACAACAAAGGAAAATATCAGATTTGTCCATTGCTATCCAACTGGGGAAAAAAAAATAACGTTTCTATAATACATTTAATGTACTTTGTACTAATTTATATCCCAGTTTGTGGGGTCCCCATTGATTTACTTTTTATAGCCCAGGTAGCATCTTTCTTTGCCATTGTACTGATTATACCAGTAAACCATCTCTCAAATTCTCCCATTTTGCAAATGTAAATGTTGGCCACAAGAGCGTGGTGCTATCAAGATCAGCACAAATTAATCACAAGCATTATGAAATGTCTTCTTGACTGATGGTACTTTAACAGCATCACCTTTCCACAGATATCAGGAATTGTGGCTTTATAAAAAAAAGTTGCTCTTGATGAGTGCAAGAGTTAGTAGATTAGAAGACAAGACTAATTCCTAGTTCTAGTCCTGGCATTGAGAATTCAGCATCTATATTTGCCCGGGTAAAGACCACTACTGAAGATGTAGCTGAGAGAAAGAGATGATTATAGTATTCTAACGATCGTTGTAAATTTTAGCCAAAGATCTTTTTGTATGATTTTACAAATTTAGATTTTTAAAACTTTGATTTTACTTTTGTCTTAAGATATGTCATTCCAAGATATCTGTCATTCAAACTTCCCAGTAGTTTGATGATTCCCTTACTCCTATTGCTACAGCATTCTATGGTTGTAGGGTGTGGGAGCTGATTACAGAATGTGTCCTTAGTGGTGTGCCTGAAGCCAGTGGGAGTGTTATAATGGTTCATCTGTGTTAAACAATACTTAAATACTGCTTCCATTTTACAAATTAAGTCTACACAAAGCCAGTCTAGGACACTTTCAGCAAATTCATTATTCATAACAGAGTAGGAGGGACAAGATGGAGTAGATATGTTTTTCCCTGGAATTCTTCCCGCTAAATACAGCTAAAAGCCCTGGACATAGATAAAATAAACATAAGACACTTCTGAAAGATGAAGAGAAGGAGAATGCAGATTGGCAAAGTACCTCAGTAAGAACACAGTAGTGAGTTCCTTGTGTTTGTTTCTTTGTTTTGTTTACGTGTCTCAGACTGGGGTGTAAATGGAATGAGCAACCCAGAAACACCAATGAGAGCAGACAACAAAAGCCAAGAACAGCCTGCTCTCTCAAGCCAAAGGACCTGAAAGCGGCAACCTAGAAAGGCAAAGAACTTTTATACAGTAATTGTGGATTCTAGCCAAACACATGGAAAAACCTCAGTCCCACCCTGTCAGCAAAGGCCAAGTGGAGTCTAGACTTCCTCCCTTGCTTGGCTACAATGAGGTCTCCCCAACCCAGTTCCCTATTGGGGTGGTGGTAGAGAAGGCCTAAGAGAGAGCTGGGACTCTCATCCCTGCCTGATGGTATGCCACCCCCCACCCCTGCCCCGGTGGTGTCAGTGGAGGCCACCTGGAGAGCCTACACTTCTCCCCACTCCAGCAGGAATAAGCACCCAACCCCTTGGTACCACTGGAGCCCACATTCTCCAGTAGGAAGCAGTAATGACGTACCTCTATCCCTGCCTTGGTGTCAAGAGAGGCTGAGCAGTGAGCCTGAACCTTCACCTCCACCTGGCAGTAGTGGGGAGGCACTGTATGTACCCCGACTGTGCCCGCCAGTGTGGTGTCAGAGAAGAAGACCTGCTAAAACAGAAGATTTAAATACGATCCAGAGTCTCACTGTACACAAAGTCACACTTTCATACCAAGAATCAGGAAAATCTCAACCTGAAGGAGAAGACGATCAACAGATACCAAGATGGAGATTACACAGATGTTGGAATTATTGGACAAAGCTATTAAAGCAGCTATCAAAAACATTTTAGAAATCGGGGCACCTGGGTGTCTCTATCAGTTAAGGGTCCAATTTTTGATTTTGGCTCAGGTCATGATCTCTCGGTTCTGCACTGATAGCATGGAAACTGCTTGGGACTCTCTCTCTGCCCCTCCCCAACTTGTACTCTCACTCTCTCAAATAAACTTTAAAGGGTCACCTGGGCAGTTCAGTCAGTTAAGCATCTGACTTCGGCTCGGGTCATGATTTCTCAGTTCCTGAGTTCAAGCCTGTGCTGACAGCTCGGAGCCTGGAGCCTACCTTGGATTCTGTGTCTCCCTCTCTCTGCCCCCTCCCCGCTCATGTTCTGTCTCTGTATCAAAAATAAACACTAAAAAATTTTTTTTTTAAACTTAAAAAAATTTTAGAAATCTTCGTTAAGCAACTATGAACATGCTTGAAACCTGAAAAAACAAAGTCTCAGCAAAGAAATGTAAGAATCAAATGGAAATCTGAAGCTGAAATTAAATAAAAATCTCACTGGAAGGGCTGAACACCAGAGTGGAGAGGAAAAGGGAAAGAATCAGAGACTCAAAGTTAAAACAGAAATGACTCAATGTGAATGGGGATAACAGCCTGAAAGTAGTATCTATGGGTTTGTAACAAAAAGATCTAACATGTCATCAGAGTCCCAGAAAGAGAAGGTGGGGCTGCAGAAGTATTTGAGAAAAAAAAAAAAAAAAAAAAAAAAAGGCTGAAAAGTTTCCAAATTTGGCAAAAGACATAAATCTATATATTCAAGAAGCTGAGTGAACCCCAAACAGCATAAACTCTAAGAAATCTTGATAAGACAAACTTCTGAAAACTAAAGATAAAAAAGCTTGAAATCATCAAGACAGAAACAACTGCTTGCCAATAAGGGAAAGATAATTGAGATCACAGATTTTTCCTTGGAAACCACAGAGGCCAGGAAAATGCATACAATTTTTCAAGTGCTCTAAGAACTGTCAACTCTGAATATATCTGGTGAAATTAGCCTTCAGGAATTGGGGGGGGGGGGGAAGACATCCTCAGACTCTGGCAAACTAAAATTGTTGCTTGAATAGACCTATGCTGAAAGAAGAAGGACTAAAGGAAGTTTTTAAAACAGAAAAGAATGTTTTTTAAAAAAAGAGAAGTCTTGGAACATGAAGGAACAATGAAAAGAGTGAAGATATGGGTAAATGTAATAGACTCTCCTTCTCCTCTTGAGTTTTCTGAATTGATGGTAGAAACAAGATATATAACATTGTCTGATGTAAGACTTTCCTCAATCTGGGAAAATGTTGACCTCAACTGATTTTTGTGATGAAAACAGTTCTGGATCTTAATTGTGGTGGTGGTTACAGGAATCTACACCTGATAAAGTGGCACAGAACCGGACACATTGTACTACCATTGACTTCCGGGTTTTCATACTGTTTTGTAGTCACCGAAGACATACTGTACTATTTTTGCAATTCCCCGTGTCACCATCTAGGCCCCCAAACCTGGCCTTTACTGTCCAGCTGCTTATACTAACCTTTCTCTTACATTTTACTGTAAGCTCTCCTTTTCAGCTTTCCCCTTCACTCAAATGAAATCTGAGAACCACCCACCCCCCACCTCCCCAGATGCAACTGCCTGGACTCTCTGGCCTGCCCAGACCATCCCATTTGAGCTAAACCTGACTCACTCCTGCACAGATGGACCATGGAGTGACCTCTGGAATGAGTACTATTACCTTTTTACCTCATTTTAATACTAAACTCTCCGTCTAAGAAAGAAACTCAGCCTCATTTACAAAGTATACAATGTATGGGCATGCATGACCTTACGCTTGCCTCTAAATAGGATGACCAGGCTCCCCCAACTAAATATACAACCTAACCCTAAGCAAAAGGAACCCAATTCACCCTCTCTCAGGGAGTAACAGCTTTGGAAGCCATTCCCTGGGAACTCTCCTTAGTTGTTGCAAATAAAAGTTTCTTTGTGTGAAAACTCAACCTTATAGTTTCTGACTCATCAAGGAGTGAACTCATGTTGTTTTGGTTCACTCACAAATCTTTACTTCAAATAGTTTTTAAAGGGTATAGGACAAAGACACTGACTATGCTACTTTGAGAGGGGCAGGGATGAAGTGATAATCCTTCCTCCTGAATAATTTCCAGCTCTCAGAGATTAAACTGATCTCTTCCCAAATATCTTCCTTTATTTTCTGCTGGGTACATTTCTCTCACAATTTGTTAGAAGGCTGGTTATTTTAACAAGAGATAACTAGAGAGATACTACCAGTAGAAAAACCCATCACAGTTTATTGAAATTAAGATTACATTTTTTTTAAAAGCTTATTTGAGAGAGACAGAGTATGTGAGAGACAGCAGGGGAGGGGGCAGAGAGAGAAGCAGAGAAAATACCTAGCAGGCTCCTTCTGGTCAGCACAGAGCCTGACGTGGGGTTGGAACTCATGAACCATGAGATCATGACCTGAGCTGAATGAAATCAAGAGTCAAATGACCTTGAGCGAGAGGTGCTGAATCGACTGAGCCACCCAGGTCCTCTGTAACAACATTTTACATTAAGAATGTACTCTGGGTGTGGGCGCCTGGGTGACTTAGTTGGTTAAGCGCATCTTACTCAAGTGAGGCTCACTCTTGATTTCATTCAGCTCAGGTCATGATCTCATGGTTCATGAGTTCCAGACCCATGTTGTCAGGCTCTGCGCTGACCAGGAGAAGCCTATTTGGGATTCTCTCTACCCCGCTCTCTCTGCCCCCCTCTCTCTCAAAATAAATAAAGTTAAAGAAGAAAAAAGTTACTACTGATAACATATTTAGGAAAACTAGTTTAGTTTTAGTAAGTAAAACCCATATTTTATTTTTATTTAAAAAAATTTTTTTTTTCAACGTTTATTTATTTTTGGGACAGAGAGAGACAGAGCATGAACGGGGGAGGGGCAGAGAGAGAGGGAGACACAGAATCGGAAACAGGCTCCAGGCTCTGAGCCATCAGCCCAGAGCCCGACGCGGGGCTCGAACTCACGGACCGCGAGATCGTGACCTGGCTGAAGTCGGACGTTTAACCGACTGCGCCACCCAGGCACCCCAAACCCATATTTTAATAAAATGCATAAGACGGAACGCAACCAAAGTTGTAAGATTATTCTGCCACGTGAAAGAAACTGGTTTCTGAAGGACTGCATCAATATTGGCTTTAAATAGGAAATATCCCATATTTCAAATACATTTAGGTTACAACAGCCTGGGAGTTGGCAAACTTTTTCTTAAAGGGCCTGATAGTAACTATTTTAGGCCCTAAGATCTCTGTTGAAACTGCTCAACCCTACAGCTTTAGTATGAAAGCAGCCACAGCCAAACATAAATGAATGGTCAGGCTGTGTTCCAATAAAACCTCATTTAACAAACAGGCAACAAGGGCCATAGAATGCTAACCTCTGCACTAGCCTGAGCTCAGGTTACTCATTCTCCAGTTACTAAAAAAAAAATCCATACATAACCAAGTTACACACAACTAATTTTTAAAAATTGAGTTATGGGGGCGCCTGGGTGGCGCAGTCGGTTAAGCGTCCGACTTCAGCCAGGTCACGATCTCGCGGTCCGGGAGTTCGAGCCCCGCGTCGGGCTCTGGGCTGATGGCTCAGAGCCTGGAGCCTGTTTCCGATTCTGTGTCTTCCTCTCTCTCTGCCCCTCCCCCGTTCATGCTCTGTCTCTCTCTGTCCCAAAAATAAAAGTTGAAAAAAAAAAAAAAAAAAATTTAAAAAAAAAAAAAAAAAAAAAAATTGAGTTATGGACGCGAGCTAAAATGTAGCCAAAGGTAAAATGAATAAACATAGGTAAATGTAAATGAGAGAAAGGAAGGAAATGAAGCCAGAGTACAATCCATAGGTAAAAGCCCTTCCCTAGCAGTCAGGGGAGGTAGACTCATTGTTATTTAAATAAGTTCTGACATAGGTCTAAGCACAAGGAGTTAAAAATGACCACTGGAAGATAAAGTATCAAAAACACAAAAAAGGTAAAAGCAGAGTCCAAAACCATAGCATCAAGCAACAAAATATACAGAGCTAAAGGATGTGCAAGATCTCTATGTTAAAAAATACAAAACAATGCTGAGAAAAATTAAATATAGTAACTTGTTCTGAGTGTTCTGCAAGACCAGTAAACATTTCTAATAAATTTTAACTTGATAAACAAGCGATATCTTGCAATACAAGTAGCACGTGACACCAAAAGTCACATGATCACAACTGAGCCAATGGTTCTTGAAATTCTCTTGATATATAAGTGCTTTGGATTACAAGCATGTTTCCAGAATGAATAATGCTCATAAACCATGGTTTTACTGTAAACAGAAACATATACTGTGCTTATGGAGTGGAAGATTCTGTTAAACTATCAAATTGATCAACAGATTTAATCAATGTCAGTCAAAATCCTATGAGGCTTTTTTTTGGTGGTGGTGGGGGGCAGTAATTTTGGTAGAAATTGCCAAGCCAACTCTAAAATTTATTTGGAATTGCAAAGGACCTGGAATCAACAGCAGTTTTGAAAAAGAAGGAATTGGAAGTCCTATTTTGACATCAAGACAAAGTTCTGACAAAAGTATAAGCAAATAAATGGAAAGGAAGAGCGTCCAGAAGTAGATCCACAGAAATGACCTTAGATAAGCACAGTGCAACAATTCAATGGGGAAGGAAAATCTCTGACAAATGGTGCTGGAATGATTGAATATTCAAAGATACTTGACACCTACCTAAAAGCCTCTGTCCCCACACACAAGTGTAGTTCAAAGTGAATCACGGACCTAACGTAATAGCCCTAACTATTAAAGTTAAAAAAAAAAAAAAAAAAAAAAAAAAAAAAAAAAAAGAATATCTTCATGACTTTGGGGTAAGGACTTTTTTTTTTTTTTTTTTTAATTTTTTTTTTTCAACGTTTATTTATTTTTGGGACAGAGAGAGACAGAGCATGAACGGGGGAGGGGCAGAGAGAGAGGGAGACACAGAATCGGAAACAGGCTCCAGGCTCTGAGCCATCAGCCCAGAGCCTGACGCGGGGCTCGAACTCACGGACCGCGAGATCGTGACCTGGCTGAAGTCGGACGCTTAACCGACTGCGCCACCCAGGCGCCCCGGGGGTAAGGACTTCTTAGAGAGGATACAGAAAGTATTAGCCATAAAGCAAAAAGTGATAACTGGACTTCATCGAAATGAAAACCACCTTCTTCTGAAAAGGCATTGTTGAGAAAATGGATAAGCCAGAGTGAGAAAAAAATATTTAATACATAAATCTGACAAATGACTTGTATCCAGAATATATAAAGGACTATCACAACTGTTAAATTAAAAAGGAGAAAAAAGGACAAAAGAATGGTTCAATAAGCACATGAAGTAGTGTTCCTCATTAGTCACCAGAGAAATGCAAATTTAGCCAGTGGGCGATACCACTGCCCACCCACAAAGATGGCTAAAATGAAGACGATGGCCAACACTAGATCCTGGCAAGAAGGTGAAGCAGCCAGGACTCAGGTATTGCTGACAGGAATGGAAAACGGGGCAATCACCTGGGGAGGCCGTTCTTCAGCTTCTTAAAAAGTTCAGTAACTATCTATCCTATGAACTAGCATCCTATGCCTATTTAACTGGGGATAAATGACAATGTGTCCACAAAAATTCTTGGACAAGAATATAGAAAGCATCTTTATTCAGAATAACCAAAACCTGAAACAGCTGAGGGATCCATGAACAGAGGTGTGGACACATAAACTGTGGTATATTCAGAGTATGACACTGCAATAGAAAAAACAAACTACTATGGCACCTGGGTGACTCAGTCGGTTGAGTGTCTGACTCTAGATTTCAGCTCAGGTCATGATTTCGTGGTTCAGGAGTTTGAGCCCCACATTGGGCTCTGCACTGACAGCGCAGAGCCTGCTTGGGATTCTCCCTCTGCTCATCTCCTGCTCATGCTCTCCCGTTCTCAAAATAAACACACACACACACACACACACACACACACACACACACACACACACACACACACACAAAGAGGAACATACTACTGATGTAAGCCCCAACATGGAGGCATCTCAAAAACATCATGCTGAGGGAAAGCCAGACACCAAAGAGCAAAGAGCACATTCCATATGATTCAATCCATGTGAATCTGAGGATAAGTCAAACTATAACAATAGAGTAAGAGCGGGGTTATAGGGTACACATGGCAAGCCTGATGCAGTCTAGTGTAGATTTAGATCTACACATTTCCTTATTTGCAAATTATATCCCCACTTCCCACGATAAAACAATAGTTGAGAGTAGGCCCCTAAAGATTAAGAGTTTTCATCTAGTTTTTTAAATTATTCAACAACCTGAAGGTACTAGGTGGTAAATGACTTTGAATGATTTTGACTATTTTTAGTTTCATCAGTGCAATTCAAATTCCTACAAGTGTGAGCTTAAAATATATGTAAGATTAGTTTGTTAGTACCCTGAATATTGACCTTTCCCCCTATATAAAACAATCTATGTTGATGCCATGGATCGATCTTGCTTTAGGCCTCCATGAACTGAGCTGTATACAACCCCATTACGTTACTAGGACTGTTATTCACCTCTTGCCCAACATTCTCTAAGTAACCTTTATGACTTTTTCTCTAGTAAATTTTCTTCCAAACTGAGGTCAGTTGTAAAAGTTTAAGAGTTTGTGGTGTCTCTTAATTAGCATCCAACCACTGGACAGTGGCATTTTGCTCTTACTTTTCATGTGAAAACCACAAAACAACATTAAAACACAATTTCCCAATTGACTAAAACCACATATACATTTTGCATATTTCACAAACTTCTCATCAAGCTAAATTATTAGTGAATTTTATTATAATTAAAACTGGACTTATAAATTCTATGACTAAATTCAATAATACTGTTTAGTTCTTTGTAAACTTGTTAAAAGAAAAAATTACCAGTATTAGGTAAGTATAAAGCTAGTTGGTTAGTCATTAATGGAAAGATTTTTATTTGGCCCAATTTTGTGAAGACTCTTCATGCTCTATTTATATCATATAAAACAAAAAATTCAGTATACTTTTACAAGTATAAATGCTTCTAAAAAAAAGGCACTGTACAACTCTGAATTCAAGGTACAAAAGCAAGTAGGGATATCAGCACACTGCAATCAGCTAAGTGGTCAGCTAAAGGAAAACAAATACAGCAACTGTAGTAAATGTATTTATTTTGAATGTAATATAAAATGGCTTGGAAAAAGTCTAAATGTTATCCGAATGATTCTGATTTTAAAACTGGACAAATCTATCAAGTATAAAAATATGTCATTCAATAGTGGGTATTCTCACCTCCCTCCTATTTTTGTCAGAGAGATATTTACAAAAATTTGTCTCGAATTGTGTCTTATTTCTTCCAAGACTTACCTGAGGCTTAACCGAAGTTTTCACTGAAAACCCTTCCACTATGGCAGAATTTCCTCTTCCTCCTTCTAGAACTTATTTAGAAACTGTGTAAATAAAGCCAATTTAATGAGAAAATAGTGCAACCTGATGTATGGAACTGCCTCAGCAATCTCATCTGCTGGTGCCCCTGCACCTGCCCAGCAGGGCTGGGTGTGACTACAGACCACGGGGTAAATGTGTAACACTGAACTCCGCACACACCTGAAATGGGTGGTGAGGTGCTGCCACTGTCAGGATGTGACATCTGAGAACCCATGCTAGGAAGAGAGCATCATGTGACTTCCAAAGAGCAGCCTGCAAAGGGACTGGTCTGAATTGTACACAGTATAGGGCACAGTGCACAGCACAAGCCTGGTGTGTGCACAAAGTACACGCGGGAAAGACCAACTGCATTCATGAGCATCTAACACCCTGAGCCTAGCGAAAGATAAATAAGGACACTACTAAGACTTTGTGTGAAAAAGAGATTTAGTTGCTTCAAGTTACACAGTGTACACTTTTACATTTCCACTTAAAAAAATTTTTTTAGTGTTTATTTATTTTTGAGAGACATGGCACGAGTGGGGGAGGGGCAGAGAGAGAGGGAGGCACAGAATGTGAAGCAGGCTCTGAGCTGTCAGCACACAGACCGATGCGGGGCTCAAACCCACAAGCTGTGAGATCATGACCTGAGCTGAAGTCGGACGCTCAGCCGACTGAACCACCCATGCGCCCCTACATTTCCATGTTTTTAAATAAGAATTTACTATTCACTGAGGGGCCTACTTACAATTGAAGTGTTCAATCCCAATCAAATTATATTCTACTGAGTATATTTTTATAAATCTTTAGGGAACAAGGCTTCCTCCCTAATGACAAAGTATCCAATGTCAAATTTTTTATGAACAAAATAAAAGTTTATAAATATTTTGGCATTTTAGAACTTTTCCTAATACAATCTGAGGTCTAATAAACTCAACAGAAATAGAGATTCGATGGCCAAGATGAATATGCTTCCAGTCTTACCCCTCTCTGGGGTATTTTGTTAACAAAAACAATACAACAGCGTCTTTGCATTGACCAAAGCAACCATCATGTTGATCAGATCACACTGACACTTGCAAGTGACCAAAATTAGGTGATAAGCATGTGAGGTGGTGGCAGGGAACAGCCTTATGAAAGGGGTAAATATGTAAGGTGTGAGGAGGGAAACAGCCGAGAAGCCAACGCTGGTTTAATATTACAGGATTACTTAACCTACCTTGACCTTAAAACCAGAATAATGGGAGGTGAAAAATCAACACCACTCTTATTAGTGACGTTGAAGAGAAAAAAAAATGAGCAAGGGTTTTCACTGATAGGTTATAAGCATTAGGCAAAAACAAAGACAAAAGTCAAATCAAGTCGATACAAAGCAGTAATAAAATATAAAAATAAGACATTATTAAACTATCATGGATGTTATTCTAGGTCTCAAAATTTGAAAGATACCTAATTAAAATCTTACTCCTCCAAAATAATCCAAAGTGAAAAAGTATCAATTTTAGTAAAGATATCAATACATATATGCATATATAGATACATAAGAATAATGCAAATAGATTTACAAAGATGTTAATTTGGCACTTTTACTTGGATTTTTAAAGAAAGTAAATACAGATTATCTTTGCATAACAAATTTTCATTCTGGAGAAATAGGATTTAGAAATAAAAGGTTCAAACATCTCCCTTCTTAAAAATAACATTGACACAGATAACTTTACCCGTTAAAACTCCTGGTTGGCAACTTTATAAATCTGTCTTGATATATCTAAATCCACAAGTTTGACAAAGTAATTTTAGTTTTTTTTCTATCAGTGATACCTGGTTTGTCCACTTTCAGTACATGTACCATTTGGCCAGAAGTCCATAAATAATATTAATGTTTTCAATGTAGAAATCTTAAAGTTCTAAAGGGAAGTATTGCTCAGTAGATAAATTCTCCTGGAATTTCTTGTAGCAAAGGTTCCTCAAATTTAAATCGTTTGGAAATGGCCTTTTGCTCCATTTTCTCTTTTTCAGACTGTCTGCATTGTCCTAAAGTATATGAAGTAAATACAATTAACTCCTCTGTTACAACTGATTCCTCGGTTTCTGGTTTCTGAGTATCTGAATTAATTTCAGGCACAGAATCACCTTCTTGGAGTGCATTTGCTTCTTCTAATGTCCCTTTCACCTTGAAAGGAGGATCCTGAATACTGCTCTCTGTCAACCACGGATGTTTTAGACATTCTTCAGCTGTGGCTCGATGTCTATAAAAAGATACACATTTCACACTTAAGTAGTTTAAAACTTCAATTATAAACTGGAGCATAAGAGAGGTGCCTGGGTGGCTCAATTGGTACAGCATGAGACTCTTGATCTCAAGGTTGTGAGTTCAAGCCCCATATTCGGTGTAGAGATTACTTAAAATAAAATCTTAAAAAAAAGTGAATGAATAAATAAATCTATAAATCAACCAATTTAATAAATCAGAACTTAAGGTAGATTTATTGTATTATATTTTGGGAGTTATGAAGAGTTAACAAGAATCTTATTGTGATTCCTGGATAAGACTGGAAGTTTTGGTGTTTATGTGCAATGCCATTCCCACAATCATGAAAAATATTTTAAGTTAAATGTCTCTGAAAAGTCCTTTTGGAAGACCAAACACAGCAGAGGATATCTGTTATACTGAGAGGCAGCTTACATTTTCTAGAGACATTCTCATTTTTTTAAAAAATGTTTATTCATTTTTTGAGAGAGACAGAAAGAGCACTAGAAGGGGAGGGCCAGAGAGAGAGAGGGAGACACAGAATCCGAAGCAGGCTCCAGGCTCTGAGCTGTCAGCACAGAATCTGACACATGGCTCAAACCCACAAACTGTGAGATTGTGACATGATCTGAAGTCCGATGCTTAACCAACTGAGCCACCCAGGCGCTCCGAAACATTCTCAGTTTTGACACTTTTTCTTTCAATAGGTATAATAAGCTCAAGGTCTTATCTAGCTTAATGTCTACACTTTTGTGTTTCAGTTTAACCTGCTTTTGTTCAGAGCATGTCACTCAAAAATTGACAAAGATCAATATTAACTAATACTTACTCAGGTTTCTTAACTAAAAGCGTCTTAATGAAGTTAATAGCAGACTCAGACACAACATCAAATTCTTCCTCAGAATAGCTTAAGTTCATCTGAGAGATGTTTAGGAACGTTTCTTGTTTATCATCACCTAAGAAAGGCGATACTCCCGTAAGCATGACATATGTTAACACTCCAATGCTCCTAAATCAGAATGAAAATGTAAGAAAAATTAGTGACTTATTCATTTCTTGAAACTAATTTGATCAATTTTTTCATAAATAGCTCTTACCACATATCTGTTGCCATGCTGATAGGATCATAACTAAGAATTTCAGGAGCTAGTATCAGAAACAGAAGAAAACATTTAGGTGTGTGAAAAAAATTCCTAATTTGCTTTTCGAGATAAAAGTTTTTTTTTTTAAAAACCCACCAGAAATTCTAAGACACTATTCAAGATTTGGGCTAAAATAACTTAACAATATATATATTGTGTAAATTAATCTGAATTATTATAAAGTCTAACTAGATATAATTAACTTGTTTATTTTTCACACCTGCACCCTCCATTGTTGGGTCTCAATATTTTTAAAATATCTGAATGCATAAATACTGTAATAGAAACTGACAACTGACACCTTTCTCTTCCCATATCCTCTATAATCATGCATTGTATCTAACAGATTACTACTTTCAAATCTTTCTCAATGCATCTGTGACTCTCCTTCCCTACCTCCCACCCTAGTCCAGGGTACTTTCCCCTCCTGACTTCCCCATTCATTCCACATGCCTGATCTATTTTCCATGCTGTAGCTTTAAAAGGTCTACCCACTGACAAAAAGTCAGCCAACAAAGTTAAAAAAAAAAAAAAAAAAAGAGCCCTGGGCATTCTCAGATGACATGCATCACACACAAAGACAACAAAGTTGCCTCTGTGGAGTTTGTAAAAAACAAGTTTGCTTTGATAATATTTAATTAAACTGCTGTCACACATACAGCAATAGAAAGACATTCGCAAATGTTTAAAAACTTAGGAGAGGTTTATGAAAATCCTCCTTTAAAGAAAAACCTACTCATTGATACAATCCAGTCAACCAAAAGATGATTTTTTTTTCAAAAATATGCGAATAGGAAGAAAAGATACGCAATCAAGTACTGGATCCATTTAAAAACAGATCAAAGACTAAACAACTGTTGTAATTATGATTTAAAAAAAGGGGGGAATGAAGATGTTCCAATTCTAGGAAAAGACAAAACACTCAAGTCACATATTCATTACTGGTTGGGGACAACCTTCTCCCCTCGTCCCCTGAATATGAGGAATGACAGGTTGGGAGAAAATGTTAAGTAGGTTAAATTTCCTCAACTTCTACTTCTGAAACTGACTTGTGAAACAGAAGCTACAAGTATTATTTAAAAGTTTTACTTTATCAGTAAAACAATTTTTAATAGTTCAAATTTAAAAGTTTTAAAAGAAACTACTAGGAAATTTAAAATGAAATGCATAGCATCCAAATTACTGGAGGGGAAAAAGTAAAATAAGAGACCATAGAGCAAAAGATGGTGGGAAGACCATATGATTTCACTCGTTTGTGGAATTTAAGAAACAAAACAGATGAACATAGGGGAAGGGAAGGAAAAATAAAATAAGATAAAAACAGAGGGAGGCAAACCATAAAAGAGACTCTTAACTACAGAGAACAAACTGAGGGTTGCTGGATGGGAGGTGGGCAGGGAGCCGGGGGGTGGGGGATGAGCTAAAAGGCTGATAGGCATTAAGGAGGGCACTTGTGATGAGCACTGGGTGTTGTATACAAGTGATGAATCACTAAATTCTACTCCTGAAACTAAGATTATTAGTATGTTAACTAACTAGAATTTAAATAAAAACTTGAAACATTAAAAAAAAGATGGTGGGAAGAGGGGGTAGGAAATAAAAACAGCTTCCTTTTTTGTGATTATATGCTGAACACTGATATAAGAGCTTGGTATAGCAAATCCAATAAGGCAGTATTATTATGGCCCCATGTTATGGACAGAGGAATATGAGGTACAGAGATTTCAGTACTGAGGTCACATACACAGCCAGTAGATAGCATACCGTTCCCAGGCAGGTGATACTGTGTAGAAAACAAGGTGGGAGTCTTACACTCATCGCTAAAAGTCCATGAAAGAAAGAGGAGAGGCCCCCTTGTTTTTCTCTATTATATACTTTTGAATCATTTAATTGGGATTAGTTGTTTGGGACTGCATTTGTATTACTTTTATAATAAAGACACTTCTATTTTTTGGAGGGAAAAAAAGCTCTCTTGGTAGAAAATTTAGAATTTACCAAAGAACAGAAAGCATAAAACAAAACAAAACTCATTCAGGGCAATAATTACTATAAGATTCTCAGCTCACAACCCTTCATTCTAGTCTATAATGCTCTAAACTGGCCGAAATATCTGGACTACCTCTTTCCCAGATGAAGCCCTATTAAGCCACATTCTTAAACCTTACTTTGTGGTCATGACACTTGCTGAAATTTAAGTATTCTAGCCACAAAGAATACATCAACATTTTCAAGGTTGTTTTTCTGCCTGTGATATCATTTATTACCTAACTAAAGATCTGTTTCAAATTGTAGAACTTATTTTTTTATGTTTATTTTTGAGAGAGAGAGAGAGAGAGGGAGAGAGAGACAGACAGAGAGTGTAAGCAGGGCAGAGAGAGAGGGGGACAGAGAAATCTGTCAGCACAGAGCCTGATGCGGGGCTCGATCTCACAAGTTCATGACCTGAGCCAAAGACACATGCTTAACTGACTGAGCCACCCAGGCGCCTCTCAAATCGCAGGACTTATGTTAAAGCTTTGAGTTATTTTTTTGTACTATCATTGCCAAACAGCTTGGTTTTCCTCAACCCTATCGTCCTCCCAGCCTTGTGTCCTTGGAAAGAACTTTCCCCTGTAAACAAAGTCCCGCTATCCTCCGCTCCTTCAAGAATGACTTTCACTGTCTCTTCTGTGAAAGGAGGCCTAGGCCGCCCCAAACCCCGTAAAATGCAGCCTGTCTGCCCACCTGACACTTCTACTATCAGGTAAATATGCTTCCCTTCAGGCATGGGCCCTGGGTGCTTGCTGTCATCGGACACAAAAACTATCCTCCTTAACCTGCCTGCCATCACCTCTGACAACTTCCACACTCGTGTTCATGACCCATGCAGCCACCAGCATATCCATGCTTCTTGACCTACAGGTCTAAAGAGCTGCCCTTCCACAGCTACATCCAAGGCCTTAAAATTACAAAGGGCTGTTTCATCTCTGAAATTTTAAATGTTGATATTATAATCTCTGGTCACAACCTTTAGATTATTTCACTGCCTTGCTCTGAGTACAGATATCTTTTTTGTTGTTGTTGTTACTCATTCAAACCACTATTCTTTTGCATCCTATTTTTCTTCCAGTTTATCAAAAAGGTCATAGTTTATTTATTTTTGTACCAAACGTAAGAGCCACAGTTCATCACTTCAGCTGCTCTCTTACTAGTACCTTCACAGTTTAATCTCCTTTTTCTTTCTGGCAGAGGCTCTCAACCTTGTATCAATCCAACAAAATACCCTCTGTTTCACACATCTATGGAATTGAAGGGCTTGCAATTACTTTAACAATGTTTACTATGAACTTGAAATTATTTAAAGGCCCTTACTTTTTAAATATCCTCCCACTTTCAGATAATATGATATCCTACACTTTGTGAAGAAAATCCTCTTCTATTCTTTTTAGAAGTAATACTTTCAAATTCTGTTAGCCTTTCGGGAAAGGGATCATCAGTTTGGTACCTTAAAGTTTACCATTTTTACATTTAATACAAAGGAAGGAGTCTCTGATGGCAGAATTTTAACATAGCAGATGGCTGGCCCCACTATTAATCATGCCACATGTGAATTTGCTAATGAAGATGATGCCTGACCCCAAACACACAACACAACCCAGTCTTATGAATACTTACCCACATATTCAGGAGTACCCATAATTTCTCGGAGCTCTTCACTGTTCTTCATTATTCTTGAAAGACCAAAATCAACTATCTTAATGTCACCCAGTGGAGATTCACTTGTCAGCAGAATATTCTGAGGCTAAAAAACATAACATCCCACTCTCCAAATTAATGAAACCATGACTGAATAGAAAGAGCAAGTAGTGCATAAAACATACACATTTCAACTGTGAAACTGAGATTGACAAATTTAACAATAAGCAGTCATTCATTAAGCAAATATTTTTACAATGTACTTACGATGTGTAAGGCAACAGGCCTTGTACAATCTCTTTCTTTATACTGGCTCCTGCTCAGACCATAAATGTGCATCTACCCCTATTTTAAAAACAAGACCAAGCTACTCATAAAGGAATCCCCTATGACTCTGCATTTCTTTCTAGCCAACATACTTATTGCTATTCCCTCACTTCTCAATGCAGTTGATTCTGGGTTTTGCCCCCTCTCCTATATCTGTCCTAAGATCATAAAATCTTTAATAATCAAAGACCCACCAAATCAATGGATGTCTTTTAGGCACCATTTTATACACACTGATTGCTATATAATGTACTACTGGCAACCATCCTTATATGCCCTCTTGGACATTTTCCTCCTCAATAGATCCCTCACTGTTTTCTTAGGATTTTTTTCCCTTCTTTCCTTTTAAATATTAATGTTGCCCCAGATCTCTTGCCTACTGGCCCTCTATCTTTCAGCAATCTCATCTACTATCAAGGCTTCAGCTACCACTTACCTGCTGATGACCTCTATCTACCTTCTACCCTAAGCCCCTGGCCGACTCATAGGTCCAATTAAAATCGATCTTGTCATTTGGCTGAAATGGGCCACACCTTCAGCTCCCACTACTGAGCAAAGGCCATCAGTTCAGTAAACACCTCAAGAACAGGTTCTTCCTTCAAACCCCACTAAATCCATGCCTCCCCTTCTGTACTCCCAGGCTCAATGCCCAGCTCAGCAACTAGGGAATCATCCTACAGTACTTCATCTCCTTCATTTTCAACCATGTCTCACCCTTAGTGAAGTCACTGGCATGCCAATGCTATTTCTTAAATTGCAAAAAACCCACTGCTTAAAGTTTGGGCTTTCATTATTTCTTACCTGGACTACTACCCTCCTGCCTCTAACTGCCCCCACCTTCAATCCATCCTTCACTGTACAACGATCTCACCATAATGTAAGTCTGATCATGATACCGATGCTAGTCCTCACCAATGGACACACTCTCAAATGGGATGTATTTGACCATGGGTGAGAGAGAACTACCCAAGGCCACAAAATCAATAAGGTTCATATTCCTGGAGTCATTTTTTTTTTTAACCCAAATGAAAATAACCTAAGATACTTTTACATAAAAAGTCAAACAGATATATTATGGACTAGAATATAAAATTCATTAGAATTTTTGAAATGGCACTTGAAAGAAAAGTTTGTGTTGCTTCAGAAAGTCTACACTTACTGTCTTCTGCCATTAAGAAAATTTCCAAAGATAAACTGAGAAGCACCAGTACTAATAAAGTATAAATACCTCACTGTAGCACCCCAAGTGTTTTATAACCCAGCTTCTGCTTCCTCTCTAAGATTAACCTCCTGCCACTATTCTGTAGGCAATCTGTGTTCCAAATCCAACCCTAAACAAGATGTGCACTCCCACATCTTATGCTTTTGCATTATGTATTGCCTTTTCTCAGGAAGCTCTCTCCTGGACAAATTTAGTTTCGTCATTCACTCCATGCATGGTGGCTTTCAACAAAGCACTGATTCCTCAATAAAGCCTTTTCTGATGCCCCCTCTGGTCTTCCAGGGAGGGTTTGATGCCTGACCCCTCTCTATTCCACAACATCTTATACATAGCAAACTTATCCCACTATTTAGCTAATTGTATTTTTCTGTCTTCTCCACCACACTGTGGTTCTCCAGAGTTTTACAATGAATGTTAACATTTCCTTTCCTTCCATGCATATTCAACCACTCCACTGGGCTTCTGTGTCCTCATTCCTCTACCGCAGGTCACTAAAATCCAGCGACATATTTCCATGCTTTCTGGACTACCACCTTAGCAATGCTTGGCATTGCCGCCACTCCTTCCTTGTTTACAAACTCTTTTTCTCTTGGCTTCCAGAACAAACACTACCCTGGTCTTCCTCCTAATACTCTGGCTGCTGTGTGTGTCTCCTCATCTTCCTTTAACTGGCCCATTAAATGGTGGGTTTCTCACAGCCTGATCTTGAGGCTTTTTGCTCTTTTCACTCCACACTCTCACTTCACACAAGGTATCTGTACCCAAGGCTTAATTATCACCTATACATTAGGAGTCACAGAATTTATCTCTGGCTCAGACTCTTCAACCAACTGCTTACCTAATCTCTCTCCTTTGATGTCTCAAGGCTATCTCGAATTCAACATGCCCAAACCAGACTCCTATTTTCCCTCCCAAATCAGATTTCCTGTATGTCAATGGTCATTACACCCCAGGGAATGCCATCCTCACCCAGCAGGGCAGAAGAAAGCACTAAGAATCACCTTGGTCATTCCTCTCTCCCCACTTTCTCCTCATTTAACTAACATGTCACCATATCCTACTGATTTTAAATCATAAATGTAAGCACTTCTAAACTTTACTTATTTCTCTCCAACTAGAAAACAATTATTCAAGCTACCATCAGTTTTTGCTTAATTGCAACAGACCCTAAATGGTTTGCTAGGATCTATTTTGCCCATACTTAGCCAGAAGGAGGTTTTGCACTATATAAATCTGATCGGTCACCCCCCTGCCTAAACCCTTCAGTAGCTTCCCATTACTCTTAACTTCCAAACGTATTTGGAAGCTGCTAATTCGAGCTCCTGCCTAGCTCTCCAGCCTCATTATAAACTTGCTGCCCTTGGCCCAGGGACAGTGAGTCTCAATGGACACTGTTCAGTCTCTCCTACTTGCCATGCTCTCTCTCACAAAAGTATCTTTGTATACTTTTTCCTCATTCTTCTTTTCCTGGTGTCAACTTGCTGGGAAGACCCAGGAGGGCAGTGAAGCAGATTCTAACAATGTTCAACAGTGAAGAGCTGCAATATGAAAAAAGAAGTTGAAGTGTAGACAGTCCCTTTTTAAAGGGGTTCAATGTTGACCCAACCATCCATTCTGCCCTTATCAGAAAATACTTGTAGATTATTCAAAGTCTGGATTCAGAAACAGAGGATGGGGAGAATCTAAAGATCCATGAGCCACCGTACTGGTCACTGTGATAGCACCAGGATCCATGCCAGCACATGGGAGGCACACGTTATTTGCTGTTTGAAAGAAAGGAAAAAACATAACTAACTATAAAAAACAATTTGAAGGGTGTCTATTTTGTGTCAGGAGTGGAGGCACTGTAAATATGAGTGATAACAAGTCCCTACTGACAGAGAGATCACCATCAGAAGAGAAAACAGAAGCACCTATATCAGGCTTGACTAACTCTGCTGTGCATTTTAAGTGCTGTCATAGACAAAGTGCTCAGGTATAACAAATAAATAAGAGGGAATAATTCAGCCTTGGAGAATTACACAGGAAGTAAGTGAGCAGACCCTGAAGGATAAAAAGGATTTTGACATTTATTAAAAAAAAAAAAATTATGGACTGCATATTGGAAAAATAACAGAAAATAAGACGTGAGTTCCCTGTTCTTTTGGAACCTTACATTCTAATGGGGACAAACAAATATGAATAAATAATAATACCTCAGGTAGTTTTAAGCACCAAGGAGAACTCAGAGTAGGGTAATGGATGACAGTGCCTGTTGTGTGTGTTTGTGTGCATATGCATGTTATATTCAGAATAGTTGGGGAAGGTTTCTCTAAGACAGTATTTGAGGAGAAAGCAATGCTAAGAAGGAACGTCATGGCAGAATACTTTGGGGGGTGGGGTAGGCAGGGAGCATTCCAGGGAGAGGAAAGACCCCACCCAAGGCAAGGACAAGCTACTAGTGGAGGGACTGCACACTGGAGAACAGCACAAAGGTGAAAGGGACAAAAGTGGTGGCAGGCACAAAGAGGGTGGACGGACAAGAATCAGGGCTTTCTGAGCCATTCTGGAAGAACTGGAAGAAGTCAGACCACAGGGGAGGGCAAGAGGACATTCCAGGAAATGAAAACGTCACATGCCAAAGAATACATACAGGTGAGCCAATATATAGTATGACACATGCAAAGTATCATCAAATACAAGAATGTCTCTGAAGAATGTGCCTTTATCCTATTTTTAAAGTCTTGAAAGGGAGAGCGTGAGGGATATGATGAAGCATAGAATGAAAAAACACAGAAGAAACTTTACACATTACAGTGGCAAAATCCACAGCCATTGTGACTGTTGCTGTGTAGGAGCAGGAACAATAAGGTGCTTATGTCATTCACTGACTAATATAGTCAGGTCAGCAAGAGAGGACAACTGGTTCAATTTTGATTCTCAGACCCAGAATCTGAGGTGCCCGCAGAACCACCCAGAACAGTTGGAAATTCAGTCTGGAGAGAATAAAAGGCTGAGGATACTGCTATGGAAAGCAAGGGCACAGAGGCAAGACTAAAACCATGGAAGTAAACAAGAGGAAGAGAATATGGCAGAAGAGAAGTGGCCAAGATGAGTTTTGGCTGATAACCACATCTAACGAGAGACAACAAGAGTGATGAAGGCACTCAGAAATAGCACTCTGAGAGGGAGGCAAAGAACACAGGCATCGTGTTGTAGTAAGAAAGGAAGGAGAGGATCATCAAATGGGATGAGGGGAAGAATGAGGACTAAGAAAAAGCTACTGAATATAGCAAATAACCAAAGTCTGAAAGACTTCTGAGAAAGTAATTTTTAGTAAAACCATGGGAGAAAAAGCTAGATTGTAACAGGTTGAAAAGTAAGTTGAAAGACTAAGCGATCTTTACGTTACAGGCCATTCTGGCTTAATTATCTGTGGATACTCTCTAAACTGGTGCTGTCCTATGAAAGGTACTGCAAGTCACAGAATGTAATTTAACACTGTCTAGTAGCCATATTATAAAAAGTAAAATGAAACAGATGAAATTATTTTTTAATTCAATATGTCTAAGATATCCCTTCAACATGTAATATATAAATTATTGAGATATTTTGCTTTTTCTTTTCCATACTAAGTCCTTGAAATCTGGCGTAGAGTTCACACTTTGAATACATCACAGTTCTCAAGTACTCAACAACCGCAAATGGTTAGTGGTACTGGACTGAACACTGCAGCTATAAACGTTGTTAATAAAAAAGGATCTAAGTGATATCCCAGTAAATGTTTAGGAATTCTTAACATCTCTTGCATAATGTCCATATTACCACTATGCAATCACAGACTGTACTTCATTTTGAAAACATATGAAGTTTTGAAAACTTCATTCACAAAAACAGACTTCTCAACAGTGAAAATAACCATACCATGGCTCAGTGTAATCTGTGATTTTATATAAAAACCTGTTTTTTAAAACCATAGAAAGTTTTGGCTACAGTAAAAACCTAAAACTGAACAAAAAGACAAAACCAAATTGCTGTCACTATAGAAGCTTGGGCTGCAGAGGCATGCTAAATTGTTATAAATACCCAAACCAGGTAAAGCACCCCTGCCTTGCCATACACACACAAAAGGAGTAAAAATGCTCAGCTGATCAGTGTTAGAATCAATCTCTCTTTTCAATGATAAAATAACGAGAGGTTTTAGTAATATATATAAACAAACTTCATTATAAAGTGACATTCTCCTTGTTAATTAGCTTCTAGCAATTTCTTCAAGGAAAAAACCTAGGATTATGAGTCCCAAGACTTCTCAAGGTAATTTTAGTTTTATTTTATTAATGAAATACTATAGAAAAATAAAATGTCATTATTCAGGCAAATTAGATGAGCGAAGTTTGGTTCTGTTATATATATTCATCACTGAACGTGTTTTGCCCTTCCCAGTACATAAAAAATGCCAAAAGAAATATTGCCAAGTGGAAATCTTCACCATATCTTAAGGTCCATTTTATGATTAATAAAACATGCACATTCTGTGAAATGTTCTTAAATATCATTTATTCACTTAAAACAGCTTATGTTTTGTTTATACTTTACATTACTTGGGAAATGCTTTCTTTAGTAAAACCCACACTAGTTGGGTGTGGTGGTAATGTAGTAAATTCTCAACTAGTGTGATCAAATTATTAAAACGTTACTGTATTTGAAATCTAGGCCCAGTCACATGCATCTATCACCTACCAATGTGAGAGAACTTAAACAGTTGACAGAGATGTTGCTAGGAAAAAATACATCTCATAAAATCAGAACTCTTTCATGGAATTTCAGTTAATGTTTATTATGTAGTTTCTATCAACTGTGCCTTGGTTTGAACACAGGTACATTTTAAAAACAGATCTTACTCCTCTAAATAAAACAAGTACAATTACAGGACTATAATCTGTCAGTCTTTGATGGCAAAATATACCCACTTCCAGTAAGTGAAATATATGGGCTGAAAACAAAGAGAAGTGCATTAGCATTACAGCTTAGGCCTCCTTTCTAGGGAATCCAATTCATGATAAAGAAGTTGTGGTTCACAATATTTAATTCTATTTAAGATGCATGAATCCCAGGTGGTAAGAAAGAAAATGACATGGTCAATTGAGAGGCAATGAAAGTGGGGGAAAAAAAGGAAACACACAAACTGTCCTCAAATAGACAAAGGCAGTAGGGAGGTCTTTGTAAAATCTTATTTCTCTGTTTCATGGGGGAATCCTTTCATTTATCTTGGTATCTTTATCTTTGTACATAACCCATTTAACATTTACTGAACAACCACTTCTGGGTAAGATCATTGTAAAGTTGAGGCTAACTTGCTTATTAATTAGCCTTAAGGTGCCATGGATACAATTTTAAGGAACATTTTTATCAGGCAATGAGAATTCAAGTTAATTGGCTTTTTATTTATTAAAACCCAGGTCATAGTACAGAAATAGGTTAATAATACTGTCTAAATCAGTCTGGGGGGCTGTTTAGAAATGTTCAAGTAAATGTTACGGTTTCAAACTGTCAATGATCAACTTAAATCTCAGAAGGGAAAGCTCTGGCTTCTAGTTCCTGGTCTGCTCCTGAGCTTCTCATCATATACATCTACCAGGGTGGACAAGCTAACAACTGAACACCTACCAACAGAAGACCATCCAAACACAAGGAGCACTGGGTTTTAAGACTGGATTTCTTTGTGTTCTTTTTGGTCAAGACCTTCCTCTGACTGAAGTAAAAGCAGGCCACTATGCCAATGACTAATTCACCAACTGAGATTATTTTGAGGCTTTTAGGTTTGTCCTGACTTTGGTAGAGTTGTTGTTTCTCAGATTTGTCAGTCCCGCCATGATTTACATGAAATGAATGGGCTTTCCCCTAATCATAATCTAGTGTCTTTTCTATTTTTGTCGTCCTAGAAACACTCCAAAATCTGCATCTGCTACCCCTCAAAGCATTTGCCATATTCAATTTAAGATATTTGGCTGAGAGTCTTCAGTGAATCAGTCTTTTGGCAAACTGCCCATTTGGAGTCTGATCTGAAGCCAAGTAGCAGATTTCCCATTGTGTCAATTATCTCTTTTATAGGAGCAACTATAATAGTTATTCTAACTTCTAACTACTACTTGTCTCTGTGACAAGAATTTCCCATTTTAACCATAATGGAGAACAAATAGTCTACTAACTCAAAGTTACCCTATACATGGGGATTACCAAGTTTCACAGATTTAAAACTATTTTTTTCTCTAATTCACAGAATTAAACCTTTAGAAAACATATTTAGCTTTGTAGCTTTCAAGCTCTTATAGAAACTCAGAGTCAACATTACAAGCATAAATTGTCATTGGGCGGACAGCTGTTAAACGGTGTAGGACAGTAGACCCTCTGTCCAGATTCACAGAAGTCACAGAAAGTCAACTGCAGATGACCTTTTGGTAGAAATCATTCCTATCTGCACTCCTGCCACACCAACCCCACCTCCAACCTTCCCCCTCCAGCAGTTCACTTAGAGACAAATTCTGACTGCACATGTGAAGACTGTGAGGGCAGAAGAAAGGCTGAGGACCTATCGGGCCACCCTGTCTTCTTTCTAGTTCCTCTGGGCCTAGGCAACATGAAGAGTCCAGCTTCCAACATCAAAGGCCCATCATCAAAGCCTCTATTAAATCCAGAAAGAATTCTACACTAAGTGTACTGGGGAGAAAGGAATATGATTTATACTGAGTGTATTGGGGAGAAAGGGATATAATTTCCAGTTAAACCTGGTATTCAAGAACTTAATTTTCACCCTTGGCTGCTTTCAAGTAACATCAAAGATCCATGACACATAGTGTTGGCAACCTGACTTGCTACTTAATTAGTTCCTAAATAATAGTCATAGGTTGAGCTGTCATAAATCGAAAGCATATTTCCTATAAATGCAATGTTATTTAAATTGGGGTTCATTCCTAGAAGTCCTTTTTACTTCACAAAATTAGCAAAACATCATAAAAAATAAAAGTGTGTGAAACCAAATATGGAAATAAGCATAGCACAAACTTTACTTTTGGGAATTCTTCTGCATGGCTGAGACTAACTGAGGCTTCTTATAGTCTGAGTCCACTGAAGTCTGGACTGCAGCGACCATCTCTTTCTCTGTGTTCCTGAGGGAAGCACAGTTGGGTATTTCTTATAGCAAGGATCTTTGAATTTCTAACCATATGACAGGCTAAAGTAAAAAAAACAAAGCCCCAGTTCCCTCACTCTTGCTATGAGGGTTGTACCTAGATCATCTCTAAGGCCACTTCAGCTTTAATACCTTGGGACTACATGTGGGTACACACATGTCCACACTTACCTTCAAAAAATGACACTATAACTACCATAGTCTACAGTGTTATAATCATGCGTTTTAGCTACCGTACTAAAAAATTAATTATCTTTTAGAAAAATATGTTTACAGAATGAATTTAAATTGGCATTTTTCAGAAAAAAACAAAGTTTCCGAACTGTTTTCTTTCCCCTATATTTTTCGGTAGGACTACTATTTGAGGGAATATCTATTACCCTTCCCCCTTATTTCAAATGGAATTTTATCAAGTTTACTTTAGAAGTCAACCTCCAGAGTACACATTGTTCACTCTTCCTTGAGAGTGTTCCTTCATGCAGTAAAGATTAGACACAGTTATTTATACAGTATTCTATCTATCAGGTGTCACGGTGTGCCCTACAGCAGGAGTTCTCAAAATGGTGCCTGGACCCACAGTATCAGCATCACACACCCCTTCCCTGAATCAGAAACTCTGGAATTGGGGCCTAGCAATTTGCTTTAATAAGCCTTTTCTGGTGATCCTGATCTCTGTCAAAGTTGGAGAAGTGCTGCCGTAAGTGTCTACTTTCTGCTACCGGGCAAACTACAGCAGAGGTCAAGATAGATTGGGAGAGGATGAGGAGTGAAATGAGGCAGAAGTCCAAGATAGGAAAGCCTTTCTTGGGTCCAGGGGTTCAGCCTCCTCAGGTGATGTTCCTTCCTAACCTGAACTCCTCTGGCTAATAAGGAACTGGAGCCACTGGTGTAGTCCTTGAGGAAAGTTTCATTTCCCCATAGCTACACCTGGACTTCATGTGGTAGCAACCATCAGCAGGGATCTTAGACTTTTCTACCCCAGATGCCTGAAGGACTATGCTAAGGATACTTGTAGTGGACATTCACTGTCTGTCTCCTGATCGCCCACCTACTCTCTATTCTTTCTGAAACAGAACTGGTCTGAGAATCCATCCTTTCCCCACTCTCAGTCCAAAAAAAACTTGGGATGGGAGGGGGAATTTAACCCTCCCAGGTTGGAGCAAAGGACACTGGTAATGCTGGCCTGGCCAGTCAAAACACAGCACCCCCAACGTCCCCCTGACACACTTACTAGTTCCAGACTGATCTAAGTCAGTTTGATGAGAGTGAATCTCAGAACTTCTGAAAGAGCTAATAAATAGAACCTGGCTCCTTCCTGCTGAATCTCTGGACAACTGTAAGGCTAAAATGGCAGCATCTAACTTACTACCATCTTACTGCCATTTTGAGAAGGTAGAGCTGGAGACCGAAGAAAAACCAACTATATACTTGCAATATTTGAATTAACGAATAGTGGCATTCCTTAAGTTGGAATTGTCCCTGGAATTTTTAGCTAATAAAATTTCCTTTTTTGCTTCCCTTACTTTCAGCTGGCATTCTGATCACTTGAAAGCATCATAACTGCCCTTTGTGTATTCTTTCCTCCCTCTTCCCCTTCCTTCTTTGATAATTTTAAACTAGAAATCTACCCACCTCCGAGGCCCCTGGGTGGCTCAGTCAGTTGAGCGTCTGACTTCGGCTGGGGTCATGATCTCATGTCTCTCATGAGCCCCATATTGGGCTCTGTGCTGACAGGGTGGAGGCTGGAGCCTGCTTCCGATTCTGTGTCTCCCTCTCTCTCTGCTCCTCCCCTGCTCACACTCTATCTCTCTCAAAAATAAACATTAAAAAAAAAAAAAAAAAGAAATCTACCCACCTCTAATTTCTTTAGTTCTCTATTTTATTTACTGCAGCCTAATTTTCTACAACATGGTTTTTCAGATATCCCTGCTAAAAAGTCATCTACCACTTCATGATATTTGAAACCCCTGGAATCTGGCCTTTCCTCAATTGTCAGCATCTCCTATTTCATCTCTCAATTCCAGTGACACTATTCCATTTATGTTTGCCCAACAAGTACTCTTAACTCTTGTGAATTAATTTTATCCTCTATTTTCTACATTTTCCTATATTTTCTCTATCTAAATCCTATTTTTTTTTTTTTAAAGGTCTAGCTCAAACTCTGTCTCTTACCAGGAAGAGTTCACCTACCCCACCAATATCCTCTAAGCTCCGTTTCTTGAGCAAAGTATTATTATTTATCTTTCTATGTACACAGATGTGCATTACCTCCTTAATATAACTAATTGGTTAGAGGATAAGAACAGACACAACCTTTGTATCCTTATTACCTAATAAAATACACAACCTTGATAAATGTTTTAATAAATCACTGTTAAAAATATTTTACATCTGTAGTGTCATTCTCTAGCAATCTCAAAATTGTAAAGTAATCTAGATCTTACCTTCAGATCAAGATGTACTACATTATGAGCATGTAAAAAGCGAACACCTTCTAATATTTGCCTCATGAGTCTTTGAACATCTTTTTCTTTAAAGGCGTCTTCTCTGTCTGCAACACACTGGTCAAAGATTTCACCCCCAGCAGCACTAGAGAAGGGTAGAAGCATACTTTAATTATAAAGGAAAAGGACTCATTAAAAATATTTAGCCTTTTTGTTCTTAATATTTTACATATTAAGTGTCTTTAGTTAGGTACAGTATAATTTGTGTGTCCCTATATCCATTTTTCTTGTCTTTTTAAAATAAAAATGTGAAGCCTCAAATATGAGTTCAGATTAAGAACTTCAAAAATTAAACTTTAATGGGAAAATGTATTAACACACTCTCAAGTGAAAATTTTTTGAGAATTTTTGGTTGGAAAACACATAGAAATATTATTTTTAGAAAAAATACAAACGATGAAAATAAAGCAAATGCTCTTCAATGAATTAAAGACCTCTTCCCCAATCCTACAGCCACATCTAGAGATAAACACTATTCTCCCTTTGGTGTACTATATCCTTCCAGAGTTTCTAAAAATATATACTTATTAAATGCATACAAAAATATTAGTTGCCTGGATTTTTACAAAAAACAAATGGTAATATAGGACACATTCTCCTGATACTGTTCCACAACCCTTACTTTTAAACATGTCTTAAGAATCTTTCCATGATGGTTTTATATTTATTTTGTAATTTTGAACTCTTACATCCCTGTGAATAGATAAACCATACTTGATGTAACCATCCCCTTTGAAGGTCATTTACTTTCTTCCTAATGATTCACAACTATAAACAATGCTGTGATGAGAAGGCACATTACAATTTCTCATATGTTTACTCATGTGTGAGGAGCTCTCAAGGGTAGACATCTAGAAAGAAACAGCTGGACTGAAGGGAATGTGCATTTAAAATTTTAATAGGAAGAGCCTATCCTCTCCAAAAGAGCAGTACTGATTTAAATTTTCTTTCAACCTCTGGCCAAAGCATCTCAGTTTTTCTCTAACTAATATTGCCAATAAGGTGTGGGGGGGGGGGAATCAACATTAAAAAATGTTCATTTCCCTTCAGCAAAAAGTCCATACTTAAACATTCATTCATACCATAAATAACAGCTCATGTCATATCACAAAATTTCTCTTATGTGTTAAAAAAAAAAAAAAAAAGGCAAGATTGCTTTCATAAAGTTGCTATAGAATTGACGTGGAATACCTAACTGCAAACAGCCATGCTGCTGTCAGACAAGAGCTACTTACTGAATTCCTTTTCAGGAGATAATTTAGTTATTTCCTTTCCTGTTAAAGCAACCTATTTCCAAATTCTGCCCATATAAGGAGACACAATTTGTCACCAAAATTAGATAAGAACATATTTAAGTTTAGCTGAGCAGCTGCAGGTGACGAAAGTGAAAGAATAATTCATTGGCTGATAAGGTTTTCATTTTGCCTAAACCTACACAACTGAATTTTTATTACATTTTGATTATAGCATGAAAAAAACCATATGTGAAAGCATCAAAACCGTTTTTGTTATTTAAGTGTAAAATGGCCATCGTGCATCTGGGCACAGTTAAAGTAATATACAAGTCAGAAGAAAGGAAATGGTGAACATTCACAACACAATTACAGAGTAATAATGGCAGCCTAGGAGTACCATATACTGTTAATATGGATTTGATGATCTAAAGTAAAAGTCAGTATGAACTGTGTCAACTTAGTCTAAGCAGCACGATGCACCATGATATAACATATAGCCCACGTAGCCCTCTGCATACACACACCACAATTTGCCTGTTACACTCAGAACTGTCCGTGTTCCTCAACTAAAACAAAGAACTGTATTTTTGGTTGAAAAAGTTTTCCAATCACAATTTATTGTCCTCTGGAGTCTTTCCGCTCATTACTAGCATCCACAATAAAATTCACTATAGGTCAATTTACAGAAGTACAATGATTTCTTTACCTAAAATTTAAGAGCAATTTATTGTTAGTTCTTTTCACTATAAAGTTTACCCATTCTTGCCTTAACATAATTTAAGTACTTTACATAAGCACAAGATACGAAGCACAAAACTACCATTTTCTGAAAATTTTCAAGGATGTATTTCAAATGCAGACTATTAACGAAGCTGTAAAAGCTAGCCTTCAGTGACCAGCAAGACTTGCATATACCCTCTGATACAATCACCCTATTTTATACCTGCTTAAATGTAAGCTTGGCCCATTAACTCATTGTCATATTTACTAGTGGATCTAAACAAAATTATACTAAAGAACAATTTGTGACATTAAAAGCATTTGTTAGGCATGGTTACAGGAAATGTAAGAATATTATCAACTACTTCACAGGAAGTATCTTCCTTTACATAAAGCCAGAGAAACACTACATTTTGTTGTGCCTATCTTTTAACTACAGCAAGATTTTCATGTATATTATGGTATATTTACTTTAGTAGTGCTTGTTTTCCACTACTTTAAAACTATTCAGAAACTCAGCAATTAACTTTATTATGAATTACACACAATTTTTTACCAAAAAAAAATTTTATGAAAACATTAATTCAAAAACTTTTTACAAAAAATTTTACAAAAACCTATTTTTATAAAACATATTAAGAACTTTTAATTTCAACTTTCTAGTGGCCCTTAGAAAGTTAGGGGATAAGTATCTTTTTGATCAACATTATGCAGAGCCATATACCTGATATTTGCAGGCTAAGAGTCACTGCGTTTTCTTGGTTGCCTGCACCTTGTCTAGATTTTAGCTCCCAACCTCGAACATCAAACACTCCTATTTCTATAGAAACTAGCATTTCCATTTCCATCCTGCTTAAAGGGTTGGTTTAGATCTTTATTCCTTCACTCTTAAAAATGAACAAATACCAATCAAACATGTTAGGTCTTGTGCAATGTGCTATGGACAGAAAGATAAATTAATTGTAAGTATGGCTTATGACTTCATGTACCAGTAGGAGAGAGAGAAAATGAAACACATTTTAAATAATATATACGCATAAATATATATGGGTGTGAAATTATATATAAAGTGATGTAATAATTTAGCAACTGAGCAATTAATTGGAAAGGAGAAAAAAAAAATCTTAGAAAAATGACATTTATTCTGAGCCCTGTAGAATGAATAGGAATCCACCAGATGAAATGGTAAGAGCACATCCCCAGCATAGTGAACACAAATAAAAGGGCATGGCGGTATCAAAAACACAGGATACAGACTCACTAAAGGTTAAGTAAGCTGTTACTTCCCCTTTCAGCCAAATGGTATGGAACTTACCCTCTAGCCATGAACAACTAGAAAATGAGCAAAGTATATAAGCCAACTGTTTTCAGACAGAACATAGGCAGTTAGGACCATGATCCCTGAAAAGAGGGACACAAACAAGATGGGCTCTACTGTTTCTGTCTTCCTACTTGGAAGTAATTTATGGACTGTGGTATAAGGTGAAGGAGAAACCCAAGCAGAATATGGCGGCCTTGCTAAACTGAGGAAACAGACTAGGAGTTTGACAAACTTGGATTTCATAGGGACAGTACCAGAGAGGAGTGAGCTACACAGAGAAAGATTGATCCAAGTAGTTCAAAATAAATCACAAGCAGGATAAACACAAGGCAAATCAAGGCACATTATGCACAAATTACTGAAAGAAAAAAATATTTAAAAAGACACTTATAAGGGAACTAAAAATCAAAACAGACTTCTTGTCATAAACAATGCAAGGCAAATGACAATGCAATGCTATCTTTAAGTGCAGACAAAAGAAAGTGTGTCTAAAATGCAGGATGAGGTTGGAAAAAGACTAGCAGGAGATGAGGCAGAATAGAAGTCAGACAGGAAAGCATGAGATGAGGTCAGAGCAATCTGAAACATCCTAGGTAAGGCAATAAAAGTGCGAGTATATAAAGCTAAATGTCTCCTCCAAAAGCACTCCCCACTCTCCCAAGCAGAGGAAAGCAGGACAACACATGGCTAAAAGCTTTGGAGTCACACACTTCCAGACTAAATCCCAGCTCTATTTGCAGTGTGACCTTAGGTTTGATTACTTCTCTGAATGTTTTTCTCATATAAAATCCTGTTCTAAAATTTATAAGTAAACAAATTCAGTAAAGTTGCAGGATACAAAATCAATATATCAAACTTATTGTGCTTCTGTACACTAAAAATGAATCTTCAAAAAGAGAAATTAAGAAAACAATCCCATTTTCTATGACGTCAGAAAGGATACTCAGGAATAAATTTAAGCAAGAAAGTGAAAGATCTATACAATGAAAACCGTAAGACACTGATGAAAGAAATCAAAGAAGATACAAGTAAATGGAAAGATATACCATGCTCATGGGTTGGAAGAATTAATACAGTTGAAATGTCTATACTATCCAAAGTGATCTACAGATTCAACACAATTCCTACCAAAATTCCAATGGCATTTTTCAGAGACACAGACAAAACAATCCGAAAATTTTCACAGAGCCACAAAAGACTCTGAAACGCCAAAGCAATCTTGAGAAACAAGTCTGGATTTGAGAATATTTTCCGATTTCAAAATATATTACAAAGTACTACTCAACAAAAAAAGGAATGAAATCTTGCTACCTGTAATAATACAGATAGATATTATGCTAAGTGAAATAAATCAGAAGGAAGAAGACAAATACTATAAAATTTCACTCATATATGGAATCTAAAAAAACAAATGAACAAACAAAACAAGAAACAAAATTCATAGGTATAGAGAACAGACTGGTGGTAATCAAAGGGGAAGAAGGGAGAGAGGTGGGCAAATGGGCAAAGGGGGTCAGTTAGAAGGTGATGGATGGTACCTAGACTTTTAGTGGTGATCACTTTGTAGTGCATACAGATATCAAATTACGTTGCATACCCAAAACATGTTTTATACCAATTATATACCATTTGTAAAAAATTTCTTGTGGAAAAAAATGTGCGTGGGTGTATGTATGTATCAAAGCTATAGTAATGAAAAGAGTATGGTATTGGCATAAAAACAGATCTATCAGTGGAACAGAATAGAAAGTCCAGAAATAAAACTATGCATATATGGTCAATTAATTTACTAAAAAGGAGCCAAGAATGTACAATGGGGAAAGGAGAGTTTCTTCCATAAATGGTTTTTAAAAAACTGGGTAGCTACATGCAAAAGACTGAAACTGAACACTTATCTTACATCATACACAAAAGTCAAATCAAAATGGATTAAAGACGTGAATGTAAAACCTGAACTATATAACACTCTGAGGAGAAAACAGGCAGTAAGCTCCTTGACATCAGTGTTGGCAACTTTTTTGAATTTGACAACAAAAGCAAAAATAAACAAGTGGGGGCTACATCAAATGAAAAAAACTTCAGCAGAGCAAAAGAAACCATCAACAAAACGAAAAGCAACCTACGAAATGAGAGAAAATATTTGCAAATCATATTAAATGATAATGGCTTAATATCCAAAATATATAAAGAACTCCTACAACCAATCTGACTAAAAAAGGGCTAAGAAACTAAAGAGACATTTTTCCAAAGACGACATCCAAATAGGCAACAGGTACTTGAAAAGTTGCTCAACATCATTAATCATCAGGGAATTACAAATCAAAACCACAACTGGGTACCATCTCACACCTATTAAGATATATATTTTATACACTTACGTATAAAATGGAATATTATTCACCCAAATAAATATATTGCACTTATATGTGGAATCTAAAAAAGTAAAACTCCTAGAAACAGACAGAATGGTGGTTACCAGTGGGTGGGGGGAGGTGGCAGAAAAGGAGAGCTACTGGTCAAAGGGTACAAACTTCAAGTTATAAGATGAATAAATTCTGGAAATTTAACATACAGTATAGTGGTAATAGTTAATACTATATTATATATACTTAATACTAAATTATATACCTGAAAGTTCCTAAGGAAATAAATCTTAAATGTTCTTACCATACGTACACACAAAGGTAATTAAGTGACTTGATGCAGGTGTTAGCTAATGCTATGGTGGTAATCCTTACCCAATACATAAGTGTATCAAATCAACATACCCTACACCTCAAACTTACAAAATGTTTTATGTCAACTATACTTCAATAAAGCTGGAAAACAATTTTAAAATAAAATAATGTATATAAAGCATGTAAATAATTTACATAAAGTTGGCTGACTTAGCTTAGTGCCTGGCACATGGTAAATTCTTAACACATTATGACTGTTACAATTTGTGTTCCCACAGCAACTAGCATTTCAAGTAAAACACCAACACTGCTGCAATCATTTATATTTCTTTCACTAAACCTGTAGCACCTGGAGGGAAAGGGCTATGCTGTTTTCACTTTTATACCACTTTTCACTTTTATACCTATTAGCACTAGTGCATATGGCAGGTATTTAAGTGTATGTGAAATGCATTACTGAAATAGTGATCATAAACCTGCCTGTTTCTGTAACAACAATCTATTGATGTTTGCCATGAATTTTGATACCTCAGTATCTAAAAGTATATTTCTAAGACTTTCCCTTCAAACAAAAAGTAGAACACAAACATTTTCAGCCAAATCATACTCATTTGTGGTTATAAAAACATGATCATTGAAGCAATAGAAGCCACCAAAGGTTTCTAAGCAAGGGAATAATATCACCACATCTATGTCTTAACTATCTAGCAGCAGTCTGAGGAACATCCTAGAACTGAAGCCAGGGTGATCAGCAAAGATCTCTCTCCTGTGAGAGTCCACAGGAGAGACAATGAGAACCCAATACAGAAGAGAAATAGCAAGTACCAAGAAAAGGGGACCAGTAGGGGAAAGGCTTAAGTGTAAGACTTGGTGATTTATTATACATGAACTTTTAAAGGAGATAAACAAAACAAGGACAGATTCAAAGTTTCTAGCCTGAGCTATGAAATAAATGGGGCTATTATTGGAAATGGGGAACAAAAGAAAAACAGGCATTATCAGGGTAATGCAGGAGTGCACACATATCGATCCTGAATTGGTAATGATGTGTGGTTGGATGCAGAGATATGCAGCAGGGAGGTGGAACTTCAGAAGGTCCAAGGTTGTAGACAAAGATTTGGAAATAACTGCATGTAAAGAATAGCTGAAGCCACAAACATAGACTGTTACCATTCCGAGTAAGTGTACAGAATGAAGGTATGACAAGAACAACACTAATGAACTCGGGGGAGCACTTGTATTCATACAGAAGAAGGGTAAAAGGCTGAGAGAGAGGTTTTTTGTTTTTTGTTTTTAAAGAGGACCATGAAAACCAAAAACATCATTTCAAGAAAGTATAATAAAATATTTACAGAGAGTAGAATGAACACTAAAATGAGGAGACTGATTTTGGCAAACAGGGTTTGGGAAGAGCAGGTGCAGCAGATGAGGAGTAATGGGAGAACTGGCACATGGCAGATTCATGGGTCAATGAAGAACAAAACAGACCAGAAGGTGAGGAAAGCTATAAATTCAGACTGCTCCTTTAAGGACTATAGATAGCAGTAAAGGAAAGAGCAAGCCAGGACCATGGTTTAAAGACAGTCAGAGATGAGGAAAAGGAATCTGAGGATAGGAGAGACAGAAACACTGGAAGATGAGGGAAAAGAACCACCTTGGGAGAGGTGTTCTTTCAAGAGCACCTTGAAAGGCTGCGAGAGGTCAGTGAACTGATTAAAAAACAAAACAATGGCGCTAGAAAAGGAAGGAAGAGAATTAAAGAGCACAAGTAAAGGTTTAAGCCTTGGAGTTAAGTAGTGAAAACTTCTTTGAACAGAAGGGAAGGACTGAGAGGAGTAAAAGCAGAGGGACACTGAGGGAGTGTGTGCCATCCTTTATTTTCTCCATGAGGGGAGAAAGGACTAGGTATCTAATAGAAGATGGGAAGGAAGTGATGTAGCAAGAGTATTAAAGATTCTGATTAGCTCCTTTTGGGGCCGGGGGGGTACATTAATAGAAGGGGATGAGAGATTAGGTAAAAAATCACCCAATGACAGCGAGAGCCCAACTGAGGACTCTCACACTTGTAAGGAGCAGGTCACAGACTATACAAAATCCTCCCCAGAGTGTGCAGGACACAGCACGGGCCAGGGTAAACGGGCAAAACAAGTTGCAGAGGAAGATGAAAAGGAAGAAGGAAATAATGGAAGGTGCTGATGAGAGATTAGCTAAAATAACTACTGAAGAAGAGAAGGGAATCACAGGAAAGAAAAAAGTCAGGAGGTGGCTGAAAGACTGGAAGACCTAAGAAGAGTTCAGGGTTGAAGGCTGAAGAGCAGGTTTGGTGGGAACAGGAGAGGAACAAGATCTGGTCAGAGAATAGTATTTTGCAAAGTCTCCTCTAGATCAAGTTCCAATTCTGCCTTGATCCTCTCCAAAACAAACTGGAAACCAAAAACCTAGGTAGGCAGGGGATTTATGTATGAGATTCCTATACCAACATTTTTTAAAAATCATAAAACAGCTCTATTCAGATATAATTCACATATATTACATTTGTTAACCATCCACCAATTTAAATATTTTTACTATTGTAATTAAAAATACCTTGGATGAAACACTTTTGTGCTTCTCACTGTTCACATTTAATAATTTTTTTGGAAGGGATTCATATAAGTGAAATTACTGAATTAAAATATATGAACATAATGTTCTTGAAGTACATCATCAAGAGGAAGACACTATTTTAGCCACCAAGAATTTGCTTCCTACAAACTTTTAAAGTTTTTAAAAATAATACTACACATTAACTTTTTAAATTTTTAACAATATTTAAAAAAAATCTATGTCAATACATTTATATCTACCTTATCTTTTTAAATCACTGCACAGTAATTCATTTTGTAATATTATCACTTATTTAACCAACTCCCTCCTATGTTAATAATTAGATTATTTTTTGTTACATTTAAAAAAAAAACTTCACTGAACATTTTCTAATATATCTTTGCACAACTGGCCTATTTTCTTGTGAAAAAATATTTAAGTGAAATTGCTGGATGAAATAGTGTTGCTGTTGTTTTTTTTTTTTTAAAGCTTTTGATATAGAACTCTAGCCTGTCCCCCAGATAAGTTGTACCATTAAGACAGACTACCACCTGTAGTATAAATCAGATGGTTCAACCCATGAATATCACCTTTTCTTTATCATCTTTGCCACTCTTATAAGGGGAAATTGAAAACTTATTTTTAAATTTACATTATAAAAATTATAAGAATCAATACTTTCATGTACATATAGACCATTTATATATGTATGTCTATGTGGAATTCTCTTCATATCTTTTAAAAAGAAAAGCAGGCTCAAAATGGTGTCACTTATACCAAGTCACCAAACTGGGGCTTAATATCTAACCCAAGTACGTTTCAACCTCCCCCCAAGAAATGTAAGTCTTAATCGGTCAGTCAGAAAATTTCTGATCAGCATCAATAGGAGTCTCACATGAGGCCTATCCATCCCCCAAAAGAAAATGAGGTAATCCACCTAATGAGACCCTCTGCTCTTTCCATAAGGGAAGGTGATGGATCTTGCTTGAAATAACCCTTTCTTTTCTTTTGCTAATAACTTCTTGCTACACCCTCCTTCCTAGAAAACCTATCCATTTTGTACAATGCCTTGGAGCTGCCCTCCACTTGCTAGAATCATTTAATAACATTGATTAGATCTTCAATTTTATCTGGTTGAAAAAAATTTTTAACATATCCTTTGTCCATTGTTTTTAAACTGGGAGGTTCATGTTTTTGTGTAATTTGTAAGATCTAGTTACACACAATAAAGAAATTTTAAGCATTTGGGTGAACAGGTATGAGAAGTACTTTCCTTGAGCTTGTCTTTTCCTTTGTGTTTCTTGATGTAGTAAGGATTTTAATGTATTCAAATCTATCAATCATTTCCTTTGGTAGGAGAAGTAGAGAGGAAAACAGGATTTCTTAGGAAGAAAAAACTGTTCATTTTCCAAAGCTGTTTCCTATACTGTCCCTCCTTACTCAAATGAAAACATGGTATGAATCAAAAAAATTGTTTCTGAAAGATTAACTCAGATTATATGAACATATAAAGGACTGTAGAATGTCTTTTAATATTACCTTGGTATCACTTACTTTCTCAAGAATGCCTCTAAGAATATAAGAGAATTTTACCCTACTATCAGGAGAATTTCATTAAAGAATGAAAATGAAAAATCTAATCTACATGCATTCTTGTTAATTTGAAAAATATCAAATTAATATGAGAAATACATGACAAAGTTCTGGAAATTCTTCAGATTTCCAGAGCCAGGCCCCAACACGTATCACAGATGACTAGCTTCCTATAAAGGAAGTATGAACTATCAAATAAACTCCATTTAAGGAAAATAATACTTACTATTCCAGAACTAAAATCATTTCTGATGGAGTTTCATAGACTTCATGTAAATTAATGACCCAAGGATTATCCTGTGCTAGTTCAAGAACAGCAATCTCATGAATTATTTCCATTCGACAATCTTGGCCTTTTCTTCTTTTTCTCATGAACTTTGCTGCAAATTCTTTTCCAGAATCTTTCTTTATACATTTCCTCACCACTGCAAATTTCCCCCTAGAATTAAACAAAAACATTCACTGTTAAACTTGACAACTTTCTAGAAATGGTAATAATTTTTTTTTTTTTAAATTTTTTTTTTTCAACGTTTATTTATTTTTGGGACAGAGAGAGACAGAGCATGAACGGGGGAGGGGCAGAGAGAGAGGGAGACACAGAACCAGAAACAGGCTCCAGGCTCTGAGCCATCAGCCCAGAGCCCGACGCGGGGCTCGAACTCCCGGACCGCGAGATCGTGACCTGGCTGAAGTCGGACGCTTAACCGACTGCGCCACCCAGGCGCCCCAATTTTAATAAAACTTCCAAATACTCATCAGTGGATATTCAAATTTAGATTATATTCAAACACAAAAGCAGCACTATCATTTAGGAATTTAATAGGATACATCTATCTATAATAAAATGTAACTGCAAATCTGCAAAATTCCTTCTAAACAGAGGATAACCAAATATTAAACTCAATATTTTTGTAGCTATACATAATTTAATTTGTTACGCATTTATACATAAGAATGATTTAAATCTTTTAAAAAGCCACTTGACTTGTTAGAAACTAGTTATCAGAACTCCTAAAAGAATTGAATTGACTCTAATACTATAACCTTCCAAAATTAAAAAAGTTAGGGATCTCATTTATATATTTCAACTACAGCATAGCTGGAAATGTCTTGTTTTCCTATGAAGACAGATACGACACACATTATTTTGATACCTTACACTATCATTTGTTATTAAACTAATACAGCAAGTCACAGGGGAGTCGAACTAAGCAAACTAAGGGTATGAGCTCTGAAGTCAGATGTGAGCTTGAATCCCACAAATAGTTCTACAGCTCACGGGACATATAACCTTGGGCAATTTATTTAACCTTTTTAAATCTCATTTTCCTAATCTGTTAAGAGACACACTGGAATCCAGTTCCTAGGGTTGCTGTGAGAATTCAAATACAAACACAAATCAATTGCTTAGCATGGGACTTGCCACATGGTAAGTGCTAAATAAAATATTATTAAACAAATCATTGATTTGTGATAGTCATCACCCATAAATACCCAATCTTTATACTGGAAGGCAACTTAGAAATCACACAGTTGTTTATTTTTTAACCTATTGCCAGATGCCAATGCCTTCTTTCAAACTGTGAAGCAGTCTCTTCCACTCCTGGGTACATTTTTTGAAAATTAATTAATTTTGAGAAACGAGAGAGCGCGCGCGCATGAGTGGGGGAGGGGCAGAGAGAGAGAATCCCAAGCAGGCTCCGCACTGTCAGGGCACAGCCTGACGTGTGGCTTGAATCCAAGAACTGCGAGATCATGACCTGAGCTGAAATCAAGAGTCTGTCGCCCAACTGACTGAGCCACCCAGGAACCTCATTAATAAGTTTTCATGACAGGCCTAAAGTGAAGGGTTGTTAAGTCCGGGTCTTTTGCTGAACAGTATAGAAAGACGTTTCTTTCCTGAATTTCAAAGACCAGTTTGTCAGGTATTGATTGCAGCTAACGTGATCTGTTAACTGCCACTCCCTTTTCCAACTTTCAATCATTCTTTAACCCCATAAAGGTTTTTTAGACTTTCTCACTATCACGCCTCATCAGAACTGCTGATAAAATAAAATGTGCCAACCAAATTTGAAGCAACCTACTTCAAGTACAACTGAATCAAAGGGTTGCATGATTATTATTTTGTTAATCCAATATTGCTTTAAAAAAAACTTGACAGGTTTTTCATAGTTCATATTGGGCAGGTAAATAAACCACCTACATCTTTTTCCTTTTGAAAATTTTCAAGCTGGTGTACTCATACTTTATTTAAAGGCAAGGTTTTCATTTGTTCTGTTAAATTCTAATTTCTAGGTTCAGCCCCAGCATTTGACACTACTGATGTAATTTTGAGTACTAATTCTTCCTAGCTAGTATTAACCAGAAACATGTTTTTCATGCCCTCTGTATTTTTGCAACCACCACAAATAAAAATGTTAAATGATACATCCTTAGGCATAGACCTCTCTAGCGGTCCAAATAAGTAACAATCTACCTAGCACCCTTGTTCAGATCAAAGTTCTTTTTGTTCACAAAAATGTGAAAGATTTCTACAGATGCTTGGAGGGATTAAATCATAAACATATTCATCACAGACTAATGCCTCCTTTTATTTTACCCTACAAAATCATTAAACATTTCCATCAAATTTTAAGTGTTTATTTTGAGAGAGTGTGCACTTGAGTGCAGGCGCGGGGGAGGGGCAGAAAGAGAGGGAGAGAGCCCAAGCCCAATCAGTGCTGTCAGGGCAGAGCCCAACCTGAGGCTCCCATCTCATCATGAGATCATGACCTGAGCTGAAATCAAAAGTTGGACACTTAACCGACTGAGCCACCTGAGCACCCCTCCACCAGATTTTAAAAGGTTCCTAATGACCTTTGGGTTCTTTTGAGAAAAAAAATCATTAATTACATGACTTCTTTTAATAGCTGTGAGAAGTTTTAAAAGAAGAGAAAAAAGAAAGGTTCATTTGTAGAAAACTGACCAACATATATAACTGATAGCAAGCATATGCCTGGTATGTCAGAAATAACTCGGTTGAACTTGCCTTCAAAATATTCCCACATCAAACATACCAATGTTTACTGTTACACACTTAAAATTCCAGGCAATACAGTACTCTGCAGTTAAGTAAAACACTACTTAATATCTGGCCAGAATGTGTATTTTTTTAATGTATATTTTTGAGAGAGAGAGAGAGAGAGAGAGCGCGCGCGCGAGCACGCGCTTACAAGCATGGGGGAGGGGCAGAGAGTGACAGAGACACAGAATCTGAAGCAGGCTCCAGGCTGTCCGCACAGAGACAGACGCGGGGCTTGAACCCAGGAACCATAAGATGATGACCTGAGCCATAGTTGGACCCTTAACCGACTGAGCCACTAGGAGCCCTGAGAATATGTATTTTTGAATAGATAGGGAGACTAATGACCCAACAGAGAAAAGGATCCACACACATCACTAAACTGCAAACTCTGGAAGCCCTTCTTACAGAAGAGCTGTTGCTAAATTCAGGGACCAGAGGCAAATACAGGGAAGAAACCCAGATGTATTTGACATCTGGGGCCATGCAACTGTTTCTTAGGGTCACCAGCACAGGTCCCAGAGCTCTCTTCCTACACCAGTGACTACTCTTGACATCATCTTTGTTTCTGTGGAAGCAATCCTCACAGTTTTAGTTTTATTCTTCCCACTGTGTCATGCACTATATTGGGAGTCAGCAAACTTCTATTAAGGGCCAGACAGAAAATTTTCTTTTGCTGGTTTATGTTGCCACTGTTCAAGTCTGCTATTATAAAATGAAAGCAGACATAGACAAAAGGTAAATTAATGGGTGGATCTGGGTTTAAAAAACAAAAAACAAAAAACTTTAGGGATACTGAAATGTGAATTTCACATAATTTCCATGTCATGAAATATCACTCTTCTGATTTTGAACCATTTAAAAAATGTAAAAATCATTCTATACAGCTTGTGAGCCTCACAAAAATAGGTGGCCAGCAGTAGTTTGCCAATCCCTGCATTATTCCACACTGAAGAAACTTGTCCATCATTCTGATACGGAAACTGAGAGTAAGACAGCAGATCATGAAAGTTTTGATGAAACTTGTCTTGCCTTCATTTCCAAATGACTGGTGCAATGAGTAGGGAACTCTTAAAACTACTCAAGGAGGAGTCCAAAGGAGATCAAGACATTTCTGGAACTATTCTTTGTGTAGAGCAACACAGTACACAGGAATGTGAGATTCAGCATTCAAGGTGAGGAGTCCTAGTGAACACATTAAGAATTACATTATCACAGCACACCCCACAAGGATTCTAATATGTATGTTTTACCACAGCTTCAAGGTAAAAATTGTGATTGTACCTAATCCTTTAATTTTAGGTTACTGAGACAAAGGCATAAAAATAAATGTTTCTCTGACACTAAGAGCCAGTTATATACAGACTTGAGGTAGATGAGATTCAAAGGACATAAGATGTTTGTTGCTCATCTACTTTATCTATTTAGCCAAAATTCTTCCTGGACTACATAGTTTTTACAACTTCCTGAGCTCTTCATCTACTTCACAAACATCTATGGTTCACTATTACACACTGAGAACCCAGGTTTTCATTAAACAGTTTTGGGGGGAATATAAAAAAATTAATATATTTCAGAATTACTTAATGATAATATATTGCAGAGCGGTGGTAAAGGAAAGATACATCAACAATTATTACAAGAGAAAGTGACATCTGAGTTAGACACCAGTCTAAGCTTCCTAAGAACAAGGATTAGGTTTTAGTTAACTTTGCATTGCCAGTGCCTAAGTGGTAAAGCTTAGGAAGGCATGGTGAGCATCTTTAAGTATGTATGACATGCTAAGGAGTTTGAGCTTTCTCATGGTAAAAATGAGTACATTAGAATTTTTAAAATAATTGTTTTTAAAAGATAATTCCGATAGGGCTGTGAAGAGTGTATTGCAAAATGTTAACAAGAAATCAGGGAAACCAATAAAATAATTCAAGGCAGTGGGACTCAACTAAAACAGCAGCAGTAGAGGCTAGGAAAAGACAATGCATTTAAAAGAAGGTCAAGGCTCATTAGCACCCCTGGAATTGCAGGCAGAGATGAGGGGAAAAGAGAAAAGTAGAAGCAGAGGACAACCTGTAGATTTTTACCTGAATACTGGATAAATGTGGTACCATCAACTGAGACTGATTATAAGAATGGTATGGATAAGGGGATAATGTATTAGGTTTTGGATGGGAGAAGTTTTATTTACTGGATGGATTCCAAATATAAGTTCCAGTGCTGTCTTATAGACAAAGGTGAACAAATAATAGAATACATAAGGTTTAGTCAAAGATCAAAAACTGGAGATGCTAATTCAAGTGGTATATAGAGGAAGCAAAATAAAAGTGATCTCTGAGGTTCTGGGTTTGGTTCTAGATTACAATAAAGTGCTTTGTTTATATCTGTATTATATTATTTAAGTTGGTCTGACATAGTACAACTTGTTCACTACGCCTGTCTCCCTAGCTAAACTGAGTTCCCTAGCGAGACCTCCCTTATCATTCATCTTTGTATCACCATAGTGCCCTGCACATGGCAGGTACTCAAACAGGATATCAGCATGCTGAATATATACAACTGTTCTTGTTAGTTTATTAAATAAAAGTTCTAAGGCAACTTAATCTCATAAAGTTTAATATCTTAACCACATTAGACTACTTGCTATGCCCTCTTTTATTGACTTTTTCTGCCACTGTGCTTATTTATTTTATTGCCAAAGGCGAGAGGAATATCTTTCATAACTACTACTGAAATTCCATCCATTCTTTAAGGCTCAGCTCAAATGTTATTTTCCCCATAGTATTTTCCCATGTGGCATGTCACCTTGCTGATAAAGGGAGTAGTGATTGATTTGTTACATTTGAGAATAATTTCCAGAGCCTAGTAAAGTGCCTTATGTGCTTAACATATAACATTTACTTAATAGCACTGGAGTAATACCTTAAATGTAAAGAAGTTCCATTCAAGAAAGACCTAGAATATATTCCACCTGTCTTCTTTACCTCGGAAAGGAAAACAACAAAACCCAAAATATCTGTTGACTCTACGTATAAAAATTCATTGAGTCCATCAGACCAGATATCACCATGAGTAACAAGAACTGGCAGGGCTTTGAAAGTCAGACTTTTAAATTCTGGCTAATAAATGTGGATGTAATCTGAGGCAATTTACTCAACATTTCTGAGCCTTAATTTAACCTCATCTGTAAAATGAGGTTGATGACACTTACTTTGCAAGACAGTAAAGACTAAACAAAATTACATCTCTATAGTGTGCAGCATTCAGAACATGATCAGTAATCAGTAGCTACTTTTATTGTTTGGGGCACTAAACTCAGTTCTACGATAATGATAGTAATTTGTAAAAAAGAATCCTAGAACAGAGGAGTTTTGAAGGTGGTCTAATTTGAACTCTCTACTTGATGCAAAAGTTCCCTCAATAAATCTAGTTCCTTCTTTACCTGAATAGGTGAATCAATGACAATACCTACTTAGCTTTCTAACACACTTGGCTCAATAATCCGACTGTATAAAATTTTGTTACTTATGGCTTTGTAAAAAGGCTGAAATTCATTAAATCTTTAAGTTTATGCATTTTAAATTACGATTTTAACTTCATAAGCCCGAACTTTTTAAAATTAAGATAGGTGACTTAATGAAATATTTCTGCCTTAGAACACAAGCCATACTTCCTAAGTAATTCCCGTTGCTGAACCACATACATAGCCAATTTTTTAAATCCATCCAAAAATATCAGATTACACACAACTATTGGTAAATATTCTTCAAACTAATACCTAGTAGCCAGGAAATCTTAAATAAGAATATCCATCCTAAAACAAGGCAATTTCTACATGGATATTATTTAGTAAGGGTTTTAATTTCTAAAGAAATTATGACTTACAATTTATGACACATGCTTAAGTAGCTGTAACATACAAAAACCTGAAGCCATTACCTACAGCCATGAATCCAGGTAAAGAACACACAGTTCTTGAAATACACCTGCCCCTGCATCTGCTTCAGCTTGAACATTCTCTTATTCTCTGATGAAAATCCTTCCTTGTTCTTGTTACTCTCAACTGCTTTGAAGAGAAAGCTACAACATCCCTACCCACCATAAGGCCCAAATGAAGAGGGAACTATAAATGAGGAGGGTGGTCTAATTTGAACAAACACAGGGTTTGTCCCAGCGTGGAACTCATAAAAACTCTGGGAAATTGCTTTAGCTACAAGATAGACCTCAGATTATTCTCTGAGAAACATCCATGACTTCTATAATGGCAGGGATTTCAGAGTCCCAGCTAAGTGATCTATCATAAGAATCAATTTCTGCCTTGGTTTTCTCATAGAAAATGGGATTTACCAAACATGCATGTGATGCGAATTAAATAAGATAATGCATGTGAAAGCACTTGTGTAACTGTACATTTATGTAGTACTCATTCAGCAGAGAATTCATCTCTTTTGTCCCAAAGGGAAATTCAACTGTCAGTATATAATATAAAGAAAAAATATATTCTTTTGGCTTTAAAAATCCTTTTTTAAAGATAAAATTTATGAATACATCAAAAAATGTTAAAGTTGAGGATTAGATAATGAGATCACATGCAAAGCAAATCAGTCAATGTGAAATTACTATAATTTTAAATTTCTAGAAACCTCTTTTTGTTTCTGTACTCTCAAACTCAAGGAAAATCAACATTATGAAAATATTCTCAGAACCGAAGGTCACGTCTCCCACATCTATAATCATTAATGTGGTTTACACTGGCACATATCCTGCCTCAAGGAAAGGCAACAAGCTTTATGAATAACAAGTCAAGCTTTTAGCAACAAAAGAAAATTTTACATCATATATTTACCCACATTTAGGTTGCTATGGACTCTGTTGGAGACATGAAAGAATGTGACATTTCATAAAATAATCAACATCACATCCTGTCAATGGATGGATATAGAACGAATATTGGCCATTTCAAAAATCCTCTTCAACCATTTCACTGAAAGCTTTAATTTTCTGTAAGATAATGGTAACTCCTGAAAGAACTCAATTTCTTTGTTTGAACAGCTGGCTCTTCACTCTTCAACATTTTTGACTAAATAAAAGACCACAGAATATAATGTCCTAGGAAAAACCTTAAGATCTATTCTTCATTAAAATGTAACACAGGTAACTTTGTAAGGTTCTATATCAGAAGGAGAGGAGTTATATCAGAAATGCAACCACAGTTTATAGTTGGAAAAAGAGACAACTTCATTACTACTGAAAGGTTTATGAATTAACACTCAATTATGTCAGAACCATAATATACAGGCAGAATTTGTAAACTTGGATCAAAGATTGTTTATGACACAAAACGGAACTCTTGCTTCCTGAGAGTTCCAAACAGTTCCTCTACCTTTTGCAATGAGATTTCATCACTTTTGCCATAGAGAGAAGCACGAAGTTGTGCAGGTTTTCTTGTTTTGGCTTTCTGGTTACATTAAAAATAATGTACATTTACTGTTACACAATGAGTTATATTTATTGAGTCCTCCTCCTAAGGCAGGCACAGACTTAGTGCTATAAACACGTGTTCTATTTAATTCTCCCCACAACTCTAAGTCAATAAATGGTTAGGTAACTCATTCAAGTGTACATAACTGGTAAGTAAAAAGCTAAGATTCAACCACAGACCATCAGACTCCAAAGTCCATGTTCTTCACCACTGCATTAAACTTCCCTGTGATCAAAAAAACAAAAACAAAAAACAAAAAAGGAGGAGGAGGAGGAACCTAAAAGAAACAAATAATTTTGTTTTGCAATTTTAGATTTTTTTTTATATCAAGTATCTAACTGCATTGTTCTGCTGCTTCAGGAATTATTACTTGCGTAAAGAAATTTACATAAGCAAATATGTATAGAAGATAAACACCTATAGGCAAGTGAATTGCATAATGCAGATAAAAACAAGAGTTGAAAGGAACATTCCTAGAGGAATCAGTAGCAACACCTGGTAGGGCACAAATCAATTTTTTCAGATTAAATCATTCATTTTAAACTCTACAAGACAGTGCTTGCCACCTGAAGATCTTTCAGTTTTGTAATACCAGTTTTCCTTTTGTGGAATGAAGCCAGACAAGCAAATAATAATGGAAAGTCTTAGTTTTCTTTCTTCAAGAGATCAGGGCTACTTCAGAATGTCCGGAATTCTCATGAATTAGAATACCTAGCTGAGTACGTCCCTAGGTCTTCCCTGTCATATTTAAAGTGTGCACAGATCCAGTTCATCAGTGCCTGCCACAGTGAAGCATTACCTCTTGTTCTGACGGATGTTTTTCCTTTTGTTAACATTTGGAATAAGTATGACATTTTAAAATGGTAGGATCCCCTCCAAAAACAAACAAACAAAAAACCCAAAAACAAAACCCAACCAACCAAACAACAAAAAAGCTACTTCTTCTTTTTAATGTTTATTTATTTATTTTGAGAGACACAGACAGAGCATGAACAGGGAAGGAGCAGAGAGAGACACACAATCCGAAACAGGCTCCAGGCTCCGAGCTGTCAGCACAGAGCCCGACGCGGGGCTTGAACTCAAAAACCGTTGAGATCATGACCTGAGCCAACGCCGGACGCTCAACCGACTGAGCCACACAGGCGCCCCACAAAAAAGCTACTTCTAAACGCTACCTTAACATTTGTAAGGTAGCACATTTTCGATACTGTTTGTAACCAATGTTACAAGACTCTCCTTTTCCAAGACTCCAGAGGAAGGCTGTCACAATTGTCAGGCCCTTTCCCCATCGCAACATGGTGTTATTTTGCAACAACAACCACCATTTCTTGAAGGCTATGTGCCAGGACCTGCAGCACGTGCTTTACAGGCATCTGCACAACACCCCCCACGAGACAGGTACCGTCATTATAGGATTTTATGGGTCAAAAACAGGAGGCTGGGGAATCTAAGTCACCCACTCAAAGGCACACATGACAAGCAGGCCGGGACTTAAGCTCAGGTTGGACTCCAAAGCCGATGCTCTCGACAACTTCTCCAAAGTGTTCGAAAGCAAAAAGGAAGTCAGTCCTCAGGCCCCTATCACTGGATCATCCCTCTTCAGCACACAAAAACTGAAGTATCCAAACAGGCTTCGCCGTTTACAATTTGAAAAGACCGAATCAAGAGCGGCGTGGGGAGGAGAAGGCTGGAGCCAGCTGCCAGCAGAGTAGAAAGAGCGAGGCAAGGACAGGCGCCCGTGAACTTAACAGCCACAAGGACCTGAATATTCTAGAAGTAAAACAGCACAAAGCCAAGGCACCGAAACTGAAGTCCGCCGAAGGCTGAGAGGTTCACACAGCACTGACTCAGAGGAAGCTGTCACGTCTGGAGCGATCCGTTCTTACAGCCACACGAGGAGACGGAGAACACGCACGAGTCGGAGGGCAAAGCCAAAGCCGCCTGCACAGCTCCGGGTCTGCTTGAGCCTCGCTGGCTCCGGGAAAAGGCGGCGGCGCAGCTCACACGCTCCCCCCCCCCCCCCCCGCGCTCCGCCGCCGCGAAAACACCTCAGATGCCCAGAGGGCCGGGAGCGGAGGCAGGGGGGGCCGTCTCGGCGGCCCGCCGTTGGAGACTTTCTCACACCCGCTACCAAGTGAAAGCCGCACGGTCGCGGGAGCGCCGCGCCGGCGTCGGGAACCAGCGGAGGGCTGGCTGGTGCCACTCGACCGCCCCGATATCGCCGCCCGCACCCAAGTTTGTGCCATGTCACAGAGCACGCTATCGGCCCCGGCGCCGCCAAGCCACCGCGCCCGCCGGCCTCGGCACTTATCGGCCCGCCCGGCCCCCGCCCTCCTCACCTGCCCAGCTCTCGGCCCGGACTGAGGCTGTAGCCGTCCTGGAAGGGCTCGGTGCGCACGGCGGTGCGGATCTCCGTCAGCAGCCCGCGGGCCTGGGGTGGGGGCGGCGGCCGGCGCGGCGCGGCCAGACTCCGGCCCACCCCTGAGGCGGCTGCCGAGGGGGAGCCGCGGCTGCCCGGCTTCTCCAAGGGGATCATGGTGCGCAGGCACGCTTCCTTTCCGGCCGCCCCGCTCGCTCTCAGGTGCCGGGCGGGTAACGGTCCCACCTGCAGCTCCCACGCGCCGGCCCGAAAGACCTCCCGGAACCCGCTCTTCTCCTCTGCGCGCTTAAACTACTGCCGGCAGACTCCCGGTGCCCCGCCCCATGCCCCGCCCCGCCCGACTCCCGGGTGCCCCGCCCCATGTCCCGCCCCGCCCCCTGGCCCTACCGCTCCTCGTCCCCTCTTGGAGCTCGCCTGCCTTCTAGAGCGCCGGATACCTCACGCGCGCCCTCTGCAGCCGAGAAGGAGAAGGTGCAGCCTGGGGGCCGCCCTGGCCTCGGGGAGAAGAGAAACAGCACCACCCTTCTGTCCTGGCGGGGGAGTTGGGGGGGTGGGTACCCACTGCCTCAGCCAGTTAACACACCTGTTGAGAACCCGAGTGTTCCAAAACTCGATCCCTCCTCAGTGAAAGGCATATGAGTTGCCAGCTGGAGCTTTACTTTGGGCGGGTGAGGAATGGTGATGAGACTCTGATCTCAGCTGCTGTACAGCACGTGGGAGTTGGCCAGGGCACCTGGTTCCTTCATACCATTAGGAGGAAATCTGGAAGCAGGAGTTGGGATAAATATTATTAAGCCCTCACACTAGCCCTGTGCAACAGACACTGAAACTGTCTGTAGTCTACTCGGTTTTTAACATGGTGTTCTCATCTGGTCTTTTAAAAAAATGTTAGGTCGGGTTTTTTTAAAAATGTTTATTTTTGAGAGAGAGAGACAAAGTGTGAGCAGGGGAGGGGCAGAGAAAAGAGGGAGACACAGAATCTGAAGCAGGCTGCAGGCTCTGAGCTGTCAGTACAGAGCCCTACCTAGGGCTGGAACTCCGGAACCGTGAGATCATGACCTGAGCCTAAGTGAGATGTTTAACCCACTGAGCCACCCAGGTGCCCCTAAAAGGAATGCCTTAATAAGGTGTATCTCTCAAAAACGTACAGAAGCATTGTTATTGAAGTCAGGGGCGTAACAATGATACTTGCCACTCCTATTCACTCCTAGTCACTCCTACTCATCGTTGCAGTAGAGAAGGGAAGCAGTGCCATAAGACTAAAATGGTGTTAATATTAGAAGAGTTAAAAAGGTCAAGAAGGAAAAGACAAAGTCATTAAATATAGACAATTCAATTACACTTCTAAAATATCCAAAAGAATTGACTGAAAAATATTAAAATTAAAAAAATTAAAGAAGGGTGATTACATATAATAAAATAAAAATAAATCAACAGCTCTTTTACCTCAAAACAATATGAGGCATGCAGGATAGTGAGGATACTATCCCATTTGCAATAGAATAAAAAAAAAGCGTGCAGAAACAACCCTAATAAAAATGCACAAAGCTTACATTTTATTTTATAATTATATAGAATATAATTATTCTAGAAGACATAAAAAAAGACAAATAGAGATACATAATCTGTTCTTAAAGAGATTGGATCCTGTAATTTTTTTGTAAATCAATCAATACATTTAACAAAGTTTAATAACCCAACAAGATTTCTTTTGGAACTTGCTAAGGCTATCCAAAAGTTATTATAAAGAATGTTCAAATAAGAATAGCAAGGAAATTTTTAGAAAAGAAAGTTTGTAAGAAGAGAATTATCCTAACAGATACTAAAATGTAGTATAAGACAGCTCAACATAATAGAGCACAGTATGCAGTTTTGAGATACTTTTTTTTTTTAATTTTTAACGTTTATTTATTATTGAGAGACTGAGAGACTCAAGGCATGAGCAAGGGAGGGGTGGGGGGAGGGGTGGAGAGAGGGAGGGAGATACAGAATCTGAAGCAGGCTCCAGGCTCTGAGCTGTCAGCACAGAGCCCGACATGGGGCTTGAACCCATGAACTGTGAGATCATGACCTGAGCTGAAGTTGGTTGCCCAACCAACTGAACCACCCAGGCACCTCAGAGATGGAGACTTAACAGAAAACAAATGACGGTTACCAGAGGGGAGAAGGGTAGGGGGATGGGTGAAATAGGTGATAGGGATTAAGGAGGGCATTTGTGATGAGCACCAGGTGATGTATGGAAATGTTGACTCATATTGTAAACCTGAAACTAATATCATACTGTATGTTAACTAACTGGAATTTAAATAAAAACTTAAAAAAAAAGAAACTTAAATAGGCCCCAAATATTCTAGATTATTAAATGTAATAAAACAAGAGTATAAAGTCTAGAAAGAGTATGTAACAATTAGCTGATTTCTAAAGGAGAAATAATTTATAAACAGTAAAGTAGTGGGGACAAAACTCACAGGAAAACATTTGGCTACCAAAAACTTAAAAATTCTTGCATATCAAAAAATGTTATATACAAAATTAAAGGCAGACCAACTATAGAAACATTTGTATCAAACATTATAGAGAAAAATCATAGTAAATTTATAAAGAACATATAAATCACTAAGAGGTATGCTAAAACTATATTAGAAGGAGGTCCAAAAAAAGACATTAAAATTTTTTTTTTAAATGTTTGTTTATTTTTGAGAAAGAGAGAGAGAGACAGAGACAAAGCATGAGTGGGAGAAGGGCAGAAAGAGAGGGAGACAGAATCTGAAGCAGGATCCAGGCTCTGAGCTGTCAGCACGGAGCCAAATGTGGGGCTCAAACTCACAACCCGTGATATCATGACCTGAACTGAAGTCAGACACTGACCGAATGAGCCACCCAGGCATCCATTAAAAAAAAAAAAAAAAAAAAAGAAGATATTTTAAAAGGACAGATATAATAAATCCACATCAATGGTCAAATTTACCAGGAATCAAAGAAATATAAATTAGCCAGAGGTTCCACTTTTGCCAGTAAAATTAGCAAAGATTTTTAGTGCTATTCAACTCCCGTCATCAGTGGTAATGGAGAAAAAGACCAGAAGGATAAAAACACAGCTGCTTTTTATTTCCTTGTTTGATTCTATGTGTATTTTACCACACGTTTCCAACAACTCTGATTATTACTTTCTATAGGGCACCTTACCTGATTCTATCAGACTGAGATAGAATGTGGCCTGTCTGCTTTTATATCATCATGAGTTTATCTTTATCAAACTGCATTATAAATGAATAATTTTCTCTCTTCCTAGTTAGATAGGATGGAGACCATTTATTTCTGTACCCTCAGTGTATAACTGACACTCCATAAGTATCAATAAATAAATGTGGCTGAACTGAATACAAAACACTCAGTTATCTTTCAATAAGGGAAAAATTAAATGAATTATGATGTATTTAACGGATAGGCTATTAGGCAACATTGTTCAAAGGGTTAATAATACTGAACTATACTTGCTTTGCAATTATAGCCATAAAAATGGTTCAATATTATTTCTATTATATTTTAAAAGTGCACTGAAGAGAGAAGACACAGAATTATCATTCTGTGATTGTCTTTGAGTGAAGTGACTATTGTTGAGTAATTTTCGTTTGTTTTGTACTTCCTAAATGTCTTTCAACTATTATGTTACTTTTGTTATTGAACTAAATGTAAAGCTTTGTTTTTAAAATAAATATTGCATAGTGCAGCCATCCAGGCACAGACAATGGTTATTTTAAACACCACTCACCTCTACTCAGGTGCTCCCTATCTCTCCATTTATTGATGGGGGCTTAAGTCACAGCCTCTTTCTCCCTGTTCAATTCAAATGGAAGCTTGCCATATGTCCAAACCTCTGCCATTTTTTAAATATCAGAGCACTGTTCTAGGAAATGATGTGCAAGTTACAGATCTAAGCTCCTTGAGGATAAGTATGCCTGTGAGACCGGCAGTTCAACTGAAAAACATAATTTCCTTTGATATCTGCTGTCAAAGAAAAAAGATTGATTTGTACTTCTCATTTTGGTGCCAAAATTAGCATTTAGGTCAAATGTAAGACTGGGCTCTAATCTGTCAGTGACTATTTCTCAGAATTCTGTTTAGAAAGGAGTAGCTCATGATGGCCATCTCTTTTTTCATTTTCTTTGCCATTTAGCATTTCTAAGCCAAGATGACATTTGAGAGAATGACAATTGTTCTATCAGAGTTATATATGATAAATCCTGTGAGGAGATTTGTTGTGAAACTAAAGAAAAATTCACAAATATTGAGGATTCAGGCTTGATAGCACAGGAATGTGAGAGAACATAAATGAAGCCGCTATACCATGTAATACAATAGCTGTTTGATGAATGTTGTGGAATCCAGTGAAATGATCAGCTAATACTCTTTGATATGTTGATAAATGTGCAACTCAACTCCTAGATTACAACTTTCTATATAACTTTGAAGTGTTTATTGGCTAAGAAAATTAAATATCTTTTTTTAATGTTTTTTAAAATTTTATTTTTAAGAGACAGAGAGAGGGAGAGAGAGAGCCAGAGAGAGAGAGAGAGAGAGAGAAAGAGAGAGAGAGAGAGAGAGAGAGAGTATGGGTGGGGGAAGGGCAGAGGGAGAGGGAGACACTGAATCAGAAGCAGGCTCCAGGCTCCGAGCTGTCAGCACAGAGCCCAATGGGGGGCTGGAACCCATGAACCATGAGATCATGACCTGAGCCGAAGTCGGCGCTCAACTGACTGAGCCACCCAGGTGCCCCAGAAAATTAAATATCTTAATTCATGTAGAAGAGATAATGAAAAGTATAAGAAATATTTTTATAAGTTGAATGAAATTCTTGCAGTTCAGTGTTTTACAATGCAAATATGAAAATGAGAGCATGTCAGCTTATGAGAGAAAATGTGGATCCACTTCAGAATGGTTGAGAACATAATATAACTGGTATTTTATTGGCTATAATGTTTGGAGTTTGGGGGTTATTATTACATAAAATACATAACAGATTTATGTAAATCTTTGAGCAAGAGGCAGAGGGCATCATCAAGACCGCCTAAACAGCGGCAGCTTAGGTGCCTAGAATCCCTCTCCTAAATCCTATTTAAATACTCATGGAGAGATGGACGTTGAAAAGGGCACTTGTTGGGATGAGCACTGGGTGTTGTATGGAAATCAATTTGACAATAAATTATATTAAATAAATAAATATTCATGAAGAGGATGAGGAAGAAATACCCTCATGAATTCTGAAAAATAAAAGAGAAATAAAATCAACCATAAAAATGACTCTACAAGAGAGACAAATCAAGAAACAGACTCTTATCTATAGAGAACAAATTGATGGTTACCAGAGGCGAGAGGGGCAGGGGTTGGGTTAAACAGATGATGAAGATTAAGGAGTGCATGTGTCGTGAGGAGTACTGGGTGTGGTATGGAAGTGTTGAATCACTATACTGTATTCCTGAAACTAATGTAACACTGTATGTTAATTACCTGGAATTAAAATAAACACTTAAAAAAAAATACCCCCCCCCATGACTTAGTTTCTACTATTTACAGTTCGATATCTGAAGGCACAACATTAAGAAAGAAGATTAGTACATTTACTTACAAAATCCTTTCTGATGATATCTCCCAGGAAATGAAAGGAGAGTAAAGGTCAGCCTTCTTATGTTCTATGAAGACTGCAGACACAGACGTAATTGTTTTGTACTGGACTTTACTGACCTGATGCAGGAATGTTTAGGAATGTTTTAATTCCTAAATTCTGTCTCCTATGCAAGATAAGGTGGTTGAGGGGCACCTGGGTGACTCAGTCAGCTAAGGGTCCGACTTTGGCTCAGGTCATGATCTCGCAGTTCGTGAGTTTGAGCCCCATGTTGGGCTCTGTGCTGACCGCTCAGAGCCTGGAGCCTGCTTCAGATTCTGCGTCTCCCTCTCTCTCTGCCCCTTCCCCACACATGCTGTCTTTTTCTCTCAACAATAAATAAACATTAAAAGAATTTTTAAAAAGATAAGACTATTCAGAAATGAAATTTATTAAATCCCTTGACTAAATGTATTCTAGGCACTGTTTTTTTAAGACTTTGCTTCAGGTACTTTCTTGAGGCCTCAAAATAACAGCATCTTGGTCTGTAGATTAAACATAATCTCAATAAAAATCCCACTGGATTATTTTGTAGATATTGATTCTAAAATTCATATGGAGAGGGAAAAGACCTGGAATATCCAACACAATGTTGAAGGGAAAGAACAAAGCCAGAGGACTGACATAACCCAAATTCAAGACTTATCACAAAGCTACAGTAATCAAGACAATTGGTATTGATGACATCAGTGAGATGGTAGAATTACAGGTTCCCAAATCACATCTCCCACAGAAGCAAATATTTGATAGCTACCCACAGACAAAAGTGACTGTAAGAATTTTGGGATCTGGGGAGGAGGTTGTAACACTTCAGTGGAACCCAAGACTGAGGACAGCCACTTTGAGAAAGCGGGCTCATGCACCATTGGCAGGCCTGTTGACTATCATCTCAGCTGTGGAACAGAAGCAGCCCTGTCCTGGGTGGCTCAGTTCGTGAGCATCTGACTCTTGACTTGGGCTCAGGTCATGATCTCATGGTTCAGGAGACTGAGTCCCTCATCAAGCTCGGCACTGACAGTGCAGAACCTGCTTGGGATTCTCTCTCTTTCTGCCCCTGCCCTGCTTTCTCTCACTCTCTCAGTCAAAATAAATAAATGAACTAAGAAGAAGAAGAAGAAGAAGAAGAAGAAGAAGAAGAAGCCACCTTGTCCCTCTGTGGACTTGGCTCAGTCTCTGCTTGTTCTTGGTTCTGCTACCAGCCCCTCCTGCCAGGGGGTGCAGGAGCCATGCCTGTCCATGCCCCTAGAAATAGGGCATGTTGACCTCAGACCCAACTACAGTCCCTGAAGTAGTCATGTGACCCAACTCTAGCTCCACTCCAGAGGATCTTGAGGCAGTTATACCTGCCCAGGAACCTGCTCAGGGACCCAGCAGTAGACAAGCCCTTGGGCATCTCTGCTAAACAGGTCCACCAGCTTCAGATCCGTCTGTGCTCCTTGAAGCAGTCCTATGACCTTACTCCAGACCTGCTCTGTTGCAGTCCAGAGACAGTCCTGCATATGCAGGGACCAGCCTAGGAATCCAAAATGAGAATGCTTTAGGGACCTGGGAGAAGTTACACTCGTTTCGTGCTCCTGGTAACATTCCTGCCAACCACAGACCTGACCGTGGACCCACACCTTTTGTAATTGTCCCACAATGCTTTCATAGTCTGCTCTACTGGTTTTTTTTCCCAGTCTTTGTTTTCTTTGCTTTTCAGTCTTGAGGTTACAACTGAGATATCCTCAATTCTAGAGGTTATTTCCCCATCTGTGTCCAGTCTACTAATAAGCCCATAAAAGGCATTCTTCAGCTCTGTTGCACTGTGTTTGATTCTTTTTGGCTAGCATTCCTTTTTGGCTCTGCCTTAGTATTTCCATCTCTCTGCTTACATTTCCCATCTGTTTTTGCATGTTGTCTATCCGTTAGACCCGTAGCATATTGGTCGTGGTTGCTTCCCAGTCTAGTAATTCCAGCATCCCTGGCATTTCTGGTTCTGATGTTTGCTTGCTCTTTCCCTTCAAAATGTGTCTTCCATTTTGGTCTTTTGATAGGCATGATTTTTCTTGATAGTCAAACATGAGGTACTGCATTAAAGAAATTGCTGTACATAGGCCTTTAGTAATGTGGTGGTGTGATGTTGGGGAGGGAAGTGTTCTATAATCCATGATTAGGGCTCAGTCTTTCAGTGAGCCTGTGCCTCTGGACTGTGAGTTTCACAAATGTTTCTAAGTCAGTTTGCTTCTCTTTCTTTAGCTGGGAGAGTATGGAGTTGGGTATTTTCTCTTCTCCCAAGTGGAATTCCAGACTGGCCTGGAGTCTGTGGTATTTCCTTTCCCTGAAGTCAATTACACTCTAATAACACCCCAGCAGGTTAAGATCTGATTAACTAGTTTCCTATGAGGACAGGCCTTGACAAGAACAAAGTGCTCTAGGGACACCTGGGTGGCTCAGTTAAGTGTACAACTCTTGATCTTGGCTCAGGTCGATGAGCTCATGATTTGTGAGATTGAGCCCTGCATCAAGCTCTGCACTGACAGTGTGGAGCCTGCTTGGGATTCTCTCCTTCTCTCTCACATGTGTGTGTATGTGTGTGTGTGTGTGTGTGTGTGTCTGCGCGCGTGCATGCTCACGCATGCACACGTTCTTGCTCTCTCTCTCTCAAAATAAATAAACTAAAAACAAACAAACAAACCAAAGCACGCAAAGTGCTCTTGGATGTTTCAGAATGGTTCCATTTGCCCTCTCCCCGCCAGAAGCTTGATGAGATTATTCTCTGATATCTACTGTGGGGACCTGTTAAATATCTGAAAGTAGCTCTCATAATATTGTGGAGGCTTCCCTGTGACTGGAGTTTTTGACTCTCAGATTTGTCCACATTGAACTTCCAGCAATTTGTCAATTACAGTTCAGGGTTTCCTACTTTGGCAAAGGTTCCTGCAGCAATTTCTGCTCAAGAATCTTTGCTTAGCTTTCTCTGTGTCTCTCCCTCTGTTATGGATCCAGGGAGAGTTGATTTTTGAGTCTGTTCAGGTTTTTATGTGTTGCTAGGACAGAGTGGCAGTTTATAAGCACCTTACATGCAGAACTGGAAACTGGAAGCCTCATTAGTTTTTGATACTCTGTAGAAAATTAATTCATTAATTTATTTAAGAAATATCCAGTGGGGGCGCCTGGGTGGCTCAGTCGGTTGAGCGTCCGACTTCAGCTCAAGTCAGGATCTCACGGACCGTGAGTTCGAGCCCCGCATCGGGCTCTGGGCTGATGGCTCAGAGCCTGGAGCCTGTTTCTGATTCTGTGTCTCCCTCTCTCTCTGCCCCTCCCCCGTTCATGCTCTGTCTCTCTCTGTCTCAAAAATAAATAAACGTTAAAAAACAAAAAAACAAAAAAACAAAAAACAAAAAACAACAACAAAAAAAAGAAATATCCAGTGAATATTTACTCATCCAGGAACTGCTCTTGGTACTGTAAGGGTAAAGCAAAAAAATATCCCTGCTTTCCTGGAGTTTACATTATTATGGAGGTGATACAATAAAAAAAACCTGATATACAGGTGACCCTTGAACGACATGGGTTTGAACTGTGTGGGTCCACTTATATGCGACTTTTTTTCAATAAATGCAGTATGGTGCTATACTTGTATTTTATGATTTTCTGAAAAACATTTTCTTTTCTCTAGATTGCTTTATTGTAAGAGTACACATAACATACAAAATATGTGTCAATAGACTGTTTATATAATTGGTAAGGCTTTTGGTTTATAGTAGGCTATTAGTAGTTAAGTTTTGGGGGGTCAAAAGTTGGATTTTCTTTTTTTTTTTTTTTTTTTATTTTTTATTTTTTTTTTCAACGTTTATTTATTTATTTTTGGGACAGAGAGAGACAGAGCATGAACGGGGGAGGGGCAGAGAGAGAGGGAGACACAGAATCAGAAACAGGCTCCAGGCTCTGAGCCATCAGCCCAGAGCCCGACGCGGGGCTCGAACTCCCGGACCGCGAGATCGTGACCTGGCTGAAGTCGGACGCTTAACCGACTGCGCCACCCAGGCGCCCCCAAAAGTTGGATTTTCAACTGCGTGGGGAGTCAGCATCTTAAGCTCAGTGTGGTTCAAGGGTCAACTGTATAACACAGTGTCAGGTACAAATAAGTAAGCAGGAATAGGGAAAAATATGAAGCAAGAATAGGACATAGGGAGGGACTGGAGGCAGTACTTCAGATACACTGGCCAGGAAACATCTCTGTGAGAAGGTGACAAATAGGCAGAGACCTAAATAAAGACAGGAAAAGAATCTTGCAGACATGCAGAAAAGCATCTCAGGCAGAGCAAATCATGACTGCAAATGCTTTCAGGTGAAAAACGTATTTGGGGGGTGTGGCTAGGAGAGTGAGGTAAGAGATAAGAGAGGTAGCAGCAGATCGTGTAGGGATTTATAAACTGATGGAAAATCATTGGAGGGCTTAAAGTGAAGAATGACATGATTTAACACATGTTTTATAATGATTATTTGGCTACGGTGTGGAGGATAGGCTGTAGCATTGTGAACTGGATGTGGGAAGGCTGGCTAGGAGGCTATGACAATCATACAGATGAGAAATTACTATGGCTCAGACCAGGGATGTGGCAGTGGGATTGATGAAAAGCAGTGGAATTCTGTCAAGCTAGGCTCAACAGGAATTGTTGGTGGATTCAATGAAGGGTTTCTCCGAGTTTCTCTGCAGTTTCTCTGAGTCTTGAGTCAGGAATATGTGCAGCTCCATGATGAAAAGAACCATCACTTTTGGCAGGTCACCAACCTGAAGAGGCTTCTAGTTTGTTCTCATGGGTTTCAGTTTATCTTAGTTCTTTGTTCTAGTTCACCCCTGCTTTATGTCTGACTTTTCTTCCTGATTCAGGCCAACCAGCAGCTGCAAAGCTTCCACAGATTTATTCACCAGCTCCCACAACTATGTAAGGTCTATTTTTATAATAAATTCCTTATTCTGAATCATTCGGAGTAACTATACTTTCCTGATCAAAACCCTGACTAATCAAATATGATATGTTTATTAGCCCACTGAATAGAGATGTTCATTGACCAGTTGAACGTGTAAGTGTAAGAGATGTTTTAGCTGTTTCCACGAGTTAGGGATGCTTCATGCTTTGTTACTATCCTGTGGTAAACATTTTTTTTTTTTAAGTTTGGTTTTAATTATGTTGTATTGTGGTCAGAGAATGTGGGGCTACTTTTTTTTTTAATATTTCTTGTGCTTGGGAAGAATGCATATTCTCCGTTTGTTGATCTTATGGGTATTTACACAATAAGTGAACATAGATATCCATAGAACCCTTAATAACTCTTAATAAGCAAGATAATACAATTTTAGGTGAATATTGATGGGGACTAAGAAGGTCATTACATATTTGCAAAATAAACAAGACATAACAATCATTAACTTATATACATGTAATACATAGTCTCAAAATATATGAAGCTTAGTGAACTACAAATTCAAGGAATTTTGATTTATAAATTACACAAATTAAACAAATTAATAACAAAAATTAACAAATCAAGTCATATTTATGTATATGTGTGTTGCTATGCCAATGAAGCAAATTGTATTTCCTGTAACAAAATGAAATTTAAATAACATTTATTAAGCTACACATCTACTTTTTGAAAGTTGAAGGTCAGCACTCTAAGGGTAGAAGTTCAGCATTTGTATGTTCTTACCTCAACCTGATAGTTGAATTTATAAAATAAAAACCAACTGAGGAATATTTGTTTTTACCATGCAATTCTGATAAAATTACATTTTATAAACACATCCATATGAAAAATACAGATTCACTTATTTTAGAAGCTACATCTTCCAAGTGTTGTGAGCTGTTATATACATTTTCATACAAGTTAAATACTTAAAGAATTCAAGTGGCTTGTTCCAGACCAAAAAAAGAAAAAAGAAAAAAAAATAAAAAGGAAAGAAGCACACTGTTGTCCTTGTCAAGCCTGCCTTTCTAGGTTTATAATCTTCTGTTTCTGATTTATGTATTTTATTACTTCCTTGTCCATTTGAACATTTCAAAGTACTTATTTTATGCCTCTTTTAGATTGCAATGTATTTCAAATTCCTCCTGTTCCTTCTATCTGTGGATTCTCTTTCTGGGCAGTGGAGTTCCTAGAAAATATTATTTTCTAATATTTTTGTTGATGAGCTCATATAAAAATGTCAATTGTCTTCTCTCTTCAGTATCATTATTAATTTAAATTAAATAGTGGCTACCGTGCCTAGTGTGGATGCATTTATAACATTAAACTCAACTTCCAGTGCTTGGTTTCAAAAGTTACCCCAGAGAGGAAAAGATGCCTCCTGGTCTTTGAATCCATTATCTACTTCCACAAAAATGATGTGTAACAATCACAAAATACCACTGACATACAACCATAAACTTTCATTTCATGTTTCTGGGGTCAGCTGCAGTTTGGCTTAGGTGGCTTTCATAATCTTGGCTGCATTTACTCAAATACCTGGGGGTCAACTGGCTGTTGATTGATTTAGCCTGGTCTCAGCAGCGTTCCCCATGTGTTTATCCTCTTCTTATACCACACATGTACTCCCCATGACAGTAGAGCATCAGGAGAGAGGTCAAGCTCAATTGTGCAAGTAATTTACATGCCTCTGTACTTGACTCCCAGTAGGAGGTGACTGCACAGTTACAGGTAAAGGGTATGGTTATAGAGAGGGATGAAGAATTGAGGCCATTTTATGCAATCTATCACAATCTTAGAAAAGAGACATTCTCTATTGTCATTTATTTTTTCCTGCTAAAATAATAAGCTTAAAAGAAGAGTAGCTCTTTTTATAAGGGACAAATATAAAAGTCTGGATGTGATAAAAGTCATGATCCAATTTTTATTACATTTAAAAAAGTCATAAGGATTACGTAATTATAGAGGAAAAAGAAAACTATGTGACGTACTTTTTGGAATAAAATGGAAAGAAATACAAATTCTTGGGCACACATAAGATGATTAATCTCAACAAGTTTTGACACTAACTCACTCAGAGGTTCCAGACATTAAAATAAATCTCTTTGTAGCTGTAATCCCCCAGCTGTTTAAGATACAAAGGTGCTTAGGCTGATTCAGTCACTTCTAATCCTTTCTCTGTTTACTATTTCATTCCTGTCTGCCTTTCCTCTCGGTGGAGCCAATGGCTCCTGTTTTCTTTTCCCCATAGCATTTTGCTCATTTATTATTATTTTTTTAATGACATCATATCTTACTCGGGAGTTGGGGTAGGGTTGGGTGCGAGGGACTATTCATATCAAAAACAAGGGCCAAATCTCACATGAAGCAGAAGAATGCACTGCATATTGCTAGACCAGAACTCACTGAGGGCAAAGACTGCTATTTCCCCCATACCTAGCACAGGGCACAGCATGTAATAAGTATTCAAGGAAGGTAGTGTGGGGTGGTGCTTGAGTGTTTGGGCTCTGGAGCCTGGCTTTCTCGTTCAATCTTGCCTATACCATTTATTTTGGACAAATGAATTAACTTCTCTATGTTTCAGGGTTTTTTTTCAGCTTAAGGTAGGGTTGTAAGTTATTTCATAGGGTGATACATGAAAAGCACAAATTAGGTTTTTCTTAAGTAGTGAAAAAATTTATTGTGATCACAGTCATCTTCATTAATCCAGTGATTAAACTGACACCACAATATTAATTATTGATTTACTATATTAAACTATTTTAAAAAGCAGTAAACTTATAGGCAATGTTTTTTATTCCTTCTGTGATTAGTATTAGAGCAATTAGAGAGCCTAGTGAATAGTGTTGTTGTAAGTATGTTAGCTTTTATTATTATTACAATTACTGTTGGGGCTGATGACAGCTATTAATGTGGCAGGAAAAAGGATAGTATGGACTGGATTGTGTCCCCCATAGAAAATATGAGCACCTCAGAATGTGACCTTATTTGAAATTAGGGTCTTTACAGAGGTAATCAGGTTAAAATGAGGTCATAGGACAGGCCCTAATCCAATATGACTGCTGTCCTTATAAAAAGAAGAGATTTGGATACACACACAGCGAATGTCACATGAAGATGAAGGCTGAGGTCTCCAAGCCAAGGAAGGACAAATATTGCCAGCAAATTCCTGGAAGCTAGGAGAGAGGGATGAAACATATTTTCTCAGAGGGAATCAATCCCACCATCACCTTGATCTTGGACTTCTACCCTTGTTTAAGCTACCCAGTTTGTGGTCCTTTGTTGTAGCCACCCCAGCAAACTCATTCAGAGGGGCTATAGCTATAGGCAGCCTGCATCCTTCTCTGGTGAGTACACATTGATTCCTGGCATTCCTTATGGTATGCCAGATAGATTTCAGCTTCCATCTCTCCCACCTTCCTGGCAAATTTATTTTTCTTTCTTTTTTTCTTTCTTTTCTTTTCTTTTCTTTTCTTTTCTTTTCTTTTCTTTTCTTTTCTTTTCTCTTGAGAGAGGGAGCACCAGTGGGGAAGAGGGGCAGAGAGAGAGAGAGAGAGAGAGAGAATCTTAAGCAGACTCCACACCAAGACTGACAAGGGGCTCGATCCCACGACCCTGGGATCATGATCTGAGCTGAATTCGAGTCGGCGCTCAACCGACTAAGCCACCAAGGTGCCCCCTTTCTGGTCAATTTCTTAATGGTTCTGCCAGGTCTAGGAGCTCAGGACCCCAAAGGATATTTTGAGGGCATACCTTTAACCCTCAACATAATGCTTCTGGCCTTGAGCAAATCATCTCTCCTGGTCTCAGGTTCTTTATCTCCAAGATGAAACTCTTCAGGCAAAAGTGTCTAAGTGTCTCTCTCCAGCTAAAAATGTGAGGATTCCTGCAGCAGTGATAAAGGTTAGCCTGACCTTCCATAACTCTCTTCGTTTATTCTGTTAGAGAACCAGCCTCTATAAACATACTTAAACTTCATCTGGAATATAAACTATATGTGTTTTTTTTGTTTTTGTTTTTTGTTTTTTTTTTACAGCATAGCATATTGGAAAAACATGGCCACAGAAATCAGGAGATCTGAAATCTAATCTTGATCTCAGAATAATTATCAGATTAAAATATAAAATAATATCATTTACTGTCTATAAATTATGGTTTAGGGTAATTTTTTTCTTATGCCTTAAGAGAAAAATCATTTTCAGTTAGAATGAATGAAAGTAAACCCAGCATGTGCATGAAATGAAATATTGAGACTTTAGATTTTTCCCTTTCTCAGTCCTACCTGCACTCTTTTTTTTAAATTAAAAAAATATTTATTTGAGAGAGAGAGAGGGGAGGAGAAGAGACAGAGGGAGACACAGAATCTGAAGCAGGCTCCAGGCTGTGAGCACAGAGCCCAATGCAGGGCTCGAACCCACGAACCGTGAAATCATGACCTGAGCCGAAGTCGAACACTTAACTGACTGAGCCACCCAGGTGCCCCATATCTGCACTTTCTAATGTTTTTTTTTTTTTTTCCCCCTCAAAGAATAAATCAGCTTCTGACTGCTCAGTGACAGCCACATGGCTTGTGTTTTAGAAGTCGGAAAGGAAGTAATACCACTGCAATATTGGGAGTAATGATATGTGTCATTGGACACAACATTTTTGCCTGGTGCTAAACCTTTTCCTAGGGTCACACTTGGTATTAGGCTGTGTCCTGAAGTCTTTGAGAAGCATCTCAACATGTAGTAATTCAATAAGCCAGTGTATGCGTGGTTCAACATAAAGGACACTCACAAAGGAAGCCCACGTGGCTTGTGTGCAGTTCTAATAGGCTTACACAAGGAACTTGTTACAAAAGCCGTTCCTTTATTCATGGGTTTTTGAACACAGACTATGCTTTTTCGATAAATAATTTTTCCAGGGATTGTTCTTCATAGCGCTGGTAGCCTTCCATGTTGTTTTATTGCTTATATCCAATGAGAACATAGGCATAATACAAATTGTTATGCATTATCTTGGCTTTTGTTTGGAAGAAGGAACACACACAATGCCATACCAAAGTGAGTTTATTGACATTCCTTGAAGGTGGTATGATGGAAGAGAAAGCTCTGCCTGAGTATCACGTGACATTTCTCTTGCTGATGTAAGCAAAATCAGCCCAGTAATGTGGACTTCTCCTGCTATTGACTAGAACAAAGACTTTTAACAAAATTGTTATAGACATTTCCTTAGATAAATTGGAAGCTGCAGGAAGTAGGCTAATGGAACAATATTTACTCTATATACTACCTCTAGGCACCTTTTTTTTTCTACTAGAACAAAGGGACTACATGTCACTAACAGGAAAATAACACTTTCTCTTTTGGACCTCATGATGGCTAGAACATCCATCCCAGATTTTTATGATATAGTATTGCAGTAGATTTAATAATGAACACTGAAGTACATAATAATAATAATAATAATAAAGCACCACATTTGTTATGTAAAGTTCTAACTACTTTCATTTGAAAGTGTTTCATCTTGACTGGGAAATCATTTGTGGCAACTTAGAAATTTTTTGAACCCAAATTTTGGACACACAGTTTGACACATGGACTGACAATGCCATAGATGTAACATTAAAACTGTTCTGGAAAGTCTGGCTTATTGACTTGCCACACAAATATACTTACCATGAAGGGACATGTGGTCATGGATTAAAAGAGAAAAAGATTTAGAAGCCTGCCAAAGAATCCCAGATCTCTTTTTCTTAATTTTCTCATGGCCCGCAAGAAACTGTGCTACAGCGGTGATGGGAAGGAAAAGTTCTCACAACCACTGCCAACTTCTCTCTACATAGGAAGTTACAGAGAACTCCTACCCTGAAGAGGCAATTTCTAATTTTAGGAGTATCATTTTCATGTGATAGAATAAAACGTCATATCCATAAAATTATTATGACACTTCATAGCATTTTAAAAGCATTTTTCTACTTGAAAGATAAATTTTCTCTTGCTTATTGTTCTTATTTATCCTCTAGTTAAGGGTAATACACTCTTACCAAACTAACTCTAAAACGTTTTGTTTTAGGAGAATTGTGGTTTATAAGTGATTAATATAAAATGTCTCCATGGAGAAAATTCATATTTTTAGTAAAAAAAAAAAAATTAGAAGTGGTAACAAACAGATCTGCCTTGCCCATTGAGTCACATGATTGGGGGAAGTTTACACCTCCAGCTGATGGAATTAATAGCATAATTATACATGTAATGAAAAATTATACATAATTTTCATGTATTCCAGCTTCATATGTTAGGGAATAATAACTAAAGAAACATGACTTGGGACATGGGGAAATCATAGAATCATTCCATAACAACTGTCTGTTCTCCTCTTCCCTTTGTTTACGATTCTGTGCAAGACTGTCATACAATCTGGGACCCTGTCAAGCACGATTTGCTTCCTTTCAGCTGACTTTGACATCAGTATTTCTTTTTGGAATTTTATACTTTTATCAAATACTGATCTTGTAATGAATGCTTTGTGGGACACATTTAGAGCCATGGCACCAGGGCAGGAGGGAGGAGGAACAGGAAGAAGGAAAAGTTAGTTGAAAATCCATTTATGCCCGAGATATCTATCTCTATATATTTTCTAGGATACCTTGTTCCTTCTGTGTATGGGTGGAATAGACATCAAGTAATCTAATTAATATGTTAATTAGATGTTTGTGTAAATGTAAAGCTCCTCACGAGCAGGTTCCATCTTTTGAACATCTTCCTCCCTTGCCAATGCCTAACAAATAAGAGAAATACTAAAAAGAGAATGGAGTGCTTGAATTAATGACTGTTTACACATGTATAACACCAAGTTCTAAAAATGAAAGATGCTTCCTATACTAGATATGATGTTCAAAGAGTTAAAATGGTGAAATGATTTGTATTATTCTTATGCTCTGATTTTATAAATAACAGCTTCAATGGAATTCATAACTTTTCAGACACTGAAATATGTATTGAATTTTACAGATCCCTCAAATTTATATTATGTAACTTGCACATTCCATCTTACCTTGGCAAATACTCTTTTAGACAATAATAGAAGCTAAATTTCTGAATGTATTACTTCCTGATTGACAATAGATACACAGCAGCAAGGTGTGCTGGACATTATAAATAATTCCTACTAAAAGAAGTTTCATTTTGGAGGGCAGGAAATACAATGTGCTGCCTGTACACAAACCCATACAAGGAGCAGGAGGCATGGCTTCCTGTGAAACTGACTTTGTCTTAAATGTCTCACATTTATCCCTTGTTTAGTATATTGGAAACAAACGATGTGACGTTTCAACAGTGAGGCCCCTTTAGCTCTTCTTTTCCCAGTGAAGAAAAACACTTTCACTCACGACATATTTCAGACAACATGGATAACAAGTTTAGAAAAATAGAGATTCACCATTATGTTTGCACTTATTCCAAATGGAATCAAGAGGTTAGGCTGTCTTTGGAGCCTGCAACTGTTTTCTTGAAAACACTAAGTTTTCTGAGATACCTCTTTACTGAGTGCTAAAAGAAACTGGATCTCTATTCTGATAAATCAATGTGCCTCTGGGGGTGTTAGGTGTCTGCTCCAGGAGGATTGCTATGGATGAAGAAGGAGTATTATATTGCCCTTGACCCCAAACAAGCACCATCACTCTCTGCAGCTTCTTGTTTAGTGTGGTCCCCATGGGACAATCAGATGTGAAGGAATTTGAACACCATCATAAAGAAAAGAAAAAAAAGAAAAGAGCATGAAAAAAACAGTATCAAAGTTAAAACAAAGTTTGTTTGCCAAGCAATAATTACCTGGCTTTAACAAAGTCGTGAGATTATCTATACATTTTTTTCCTTTGTGAAGGAGAACTGTAGCTAGACCGAACAAAGCAAAACAGAACAAAACAGTACAGAACTCAGGTATTCAAACCAACCTAACATGGCCTTCTTCCCTCTCTCCTCTTTGCACCATCACATTCCACACAACACAATGTGGGGAGAAGCCTCGTCCTTTATGCTACATAATGAGATCTCCTTTGTGTGCACAAGTTTTCTGCTTCTTGTGTGGTAAGTACTCATGAGGGGTGCACCCCTCCTAGACTTCTCTAAACTCAGGTTGAGCCACAATCCCCACAACCATTGAGATGCACCACATTGCATCAGCAGGAGGCGTTTTTCTTGCTTTTGTTTTTTGTTGGAAAGTGTAATATTTGCACCATATGCCTAGGCTCATTCCAGCTAATGGGACTGATGCCACATATGAATCATGAGTTGAATGTATAAAAACTGCAGCTTTGTCACTGCTGTTTCTGGATGGATAGTGTGCACAGGGAAAAGTAGAGTGGGAGCAAAAGAAAATGTTGATTGACTCCTAGACCTGGAGTTGCTCGTTAGAAATTATAAAAAATGGTGGCTCTGCTCAGAAGACATGGGCATAAAAAAGCTCGGAATGCTTAATGCTCAAATTTCCCTAAAATTATATAAATGGAAGTAAACTTTTATTACCATTTGGTCAAGTGTAGCATAACTTGCATTCATATTTCATTGTTAGTAATGGAGGTATGTGGAGATACACACAGACCTTGAGACAGCTGTTGTTTAATATTGCATACAGGCTAGCAGTTCATTGAGAGTAGAGGAGATAAGCCTGAAGGTAGGATCTCAGAAGAAGGCAGTTCTTCATGCACAGCTTTTGTCAATCCTGATTTGGTTTGAAAATAAAAATCATGGAATACCAAAATCAAAGGAGAGTTGATTCAGGGAAAGGGCAAGGGGATGATCCCAGAAAGGGTGATGTGATTGCCAGGAAAATGTCAGGTGAGTTTCCATTTCCTCATTCAAGTCCAAAGGTGCTGGTTTCTTCTACTGCTGTTAGCAGCTTTTCATATAACATGGAGTATGAGGGATAAGGTGGAAGATCCAGTCGGTTGAAGCATGTGTGTGCCCTGAATGGGGAGAAAAGATTGGTGAAGGTGTTTGTTTCAAGGTACAACTGGTCTGTATGTATCTGTATGTATCTGTGATCAATCTGAAGGTATGAAGCAAAAGGGAATAAAAAATGAGCACAACCAGGTTTTGGACCACCATATAAGATTGCAACTAAAAACGATGGCCTTCTAGGCATGAATAAACTAGTTGAGGGAGTAGAATAACTAGAAACATTTACAAGCAAACCACACTCATCAATCGACAATATCAGTTTTATTCTGCAGTTGAAATATGAATTGGATGTGATCAGTGAAGGAGGCAGAAACGTCATTAATACTACAGGATCATATTCCCAAGTCTCCTTGTCTAGCTCTGATTTCTGGGCCACAGTAAACCATGTGTATTGATGTAGAGATGCCACCGGATGCAATGCTCTATCAAGTCAGGTGTGCCCTGGAGACAGTGTGACTCTTCTGTTTCAGGGGGACACAGCTAGCCTGACATCAGAGTGCGTCACTTCCAAGAACAACTGAGCTTTTGGAATAGTCTTCCCTGGTTGCCTGGAGCATCCCTGTGCCCTGAGTTCTGCCTTATTTGTCATATCCTTCATTCATCCTATGGGCCCACGCACACCAGTATCTGGTCTAGATAACGAATGGCTTTCCCTGCCTTGCACTAATGCACGGACCAGGACCAGACCCCGTATTGCCTACATAGGGCTCAGTGGTGAGCCTGAGAGGCCCAGGACAGTTTCCCCTCGTGGAACTTCAAATAACCTGACTAATTTCTTCCTGTCAGATGTGCTTTGTTTTTATGGAATTGTTGGTTGAGGCCAAGGTCTATACCAAAGTAGGGAGAAAGATGGATGGGTGCAGCTCAAGGTCAATTTAATGTCTTTTGCTTCCTAAAAGGTGTGTTGCAATGGTGTCTCGAGAAGCCAACCAGCACAGAAGAAGGGCACATGAAAATGGAACGAAATAAACTAAACTAAACTAATCTAAACTAAACTAAAATAAAATAACAATAAAAGAGAAGAAGATAAAACATCACAAAACAAACATATACACAATAAGACTAAACAAAACTCTAAGCAAAGAGACCATTCCCCTTCATTTGAATTTCACTTGGGATACTGAATTCTTCTTTTAATTACAAGATCCCTAGGGAAGTTGTGTATTGTTTATACCTTTGTTTTCAGAGTTCCTGATCAGGCTGATGCAGTGCTCAGGGTATGAGAGAGATTATTTGGGTGATGGGGAGGTGGGAAGAGGGAAGAGGGAAGAGGGAAGAGGGAAGAGGGAAGGTGGGTTCTCCTGCACGGGAAGAATAGTGGGAGGATGCTGATGTTTTTGCCTCTAAGCATCCATTCCTCCTTCTCCTGGCCATAGCTCCCTCATTGTTCTTGGAAAACTAACCCCCGAACTCCTTGTGCCCCCACAAGCTCCAAGGGTGGGCACAGGATAGGAGTGTATCTGGCCTTAGGTCTTAAGGATTTACCTGGGAAGAAGCATAAAAATAGACCAAGATTAGCAGAGTCTCAGATTATGATTGAAGATTCAAACAGGCCTCTGTTGACCTCACAAGAGAATAATTAAAATATCTTACCTAAACTCATTTGAGTAAAAGTGGAAGAGCACTCAATGTAGGATGACAATTACATCGACCCTTCTCTATGTTTAGAAAGATTAAAACAAAGACATGCTCTGGTTTCTGGCTAACCAAGTTAAGTAGGGTGGGAAAATCCCAAGTATGCTTCTGAAACTAGCTGAACTAGTTAGGAGCAAGGTATGAGCAGCCATCATTGCCTTGGTTTTCTTCCTCTGGCCATTTTAACTGGCACTCATGAGTGGAAATGTTATGTCAAAAATCCCATATTTGCAAAATAGCTGGAACCAAATGAATTGTGTAGAAGATAATTTCTGGGAATAATCTGAAAGCATTAGCAAATGGCACCTCTTCAAGACCTAGCATGGCTACCCAGTTTCTTCAAGTTGCTTTTACTGCATTTATCACCAGCTTTGGTTAATTCTCTTAAGTAGACTGTAGTTTGTAATTGAGAATGAATGAACACAATCAAATCATGGTTTGATTCAGCATTCTTCTTCTTTTTTTTTATGTTTATTTATTTTTGAGAGAGAGACAGAGAGAGAGACAGAGCACGAGCAGGGGAGAGGCAGAGAGAAAGGGTGAGACAGAATCTGAAGCAGGCTCCAGCCTCTGAGCCATTCAGTGCAGAGCCCAATGTGGGGCTCGAACCCACGAACCATGAGATCATGCTGTGAGGTGAAGTCAGACGCTTAACCGACTGAACCACCCAGGTGCCCTTGATTCAGTATTCTTAAATGCTTGCAGTTCTCCAGGCATGGTTCTGACAGCATAGAACACCTGCTCATTCCCTCCCTAGGCTCTGGGCCCAGTGCTCCCGTGTGCAGTAGGTGGCAGAGAAAGCACAAAACCAGGGGTTGGAAGACCTCTATTCTGATTACAGCCTAGCCACTTGCTAGCTTTATCACCTTGGGAAAGTCAGTTAATCTTTCTAAGCCTCAGTTTTCTCACTTGTAAAATGAGGGCAATAATATATGCTCTGTGTACGTCAGGGGGTTGTAGTGAGGACCAATGTTAGAATGCACATAAATGCCTTTTGTAATCTGTGAATATTTATTTATTTATTAACTTTTCCTTTCTTTTTTTTCTGGTTTTCTTTATTTTTTTTTAATTTAATTTTTTTATTTGTTTAAATTTACACCAAAATTAGTTAGCATATAGTGCAACAATGATTTCAGGAGTATATTCCTTAGTGCCCCTTACCCATTTAGCTCATCCCCCCTCCCACAATCCCTCCAGCAACCCTCAGTTTGTTCTCCATATTTATGAGTCTCTTCTGTTTTGTCCCCCTCCCTGTTTTTATATTTTTGTTTCCCTTCCCTTATGTCCATCTGTTTTGTCTCTTAAAGTCCTCATATGAGTGAAGTCCTATGATTTTTGTCTTTCTCTGACTGACTGATCTCACTTAGCATAATACCCTCCAGTTCCATCCACATAGTTGCAAATGGCAAGATTTCATTCTTTTTGATTACCGAGTAATATTCCATTGTATATATATAACACATCTTCTTTATCCATTCATCCATCCATCGATGGACATTTGGGCTCTTTCCATACTTTGGCTATTGTTGATAGTGCTGCTATAAACATGGGGGTGCATGTGTCCCTTCAAAACAGCACACCTGTATCCCTTGGATAAATGCCTAGTAGTGTAATTGCTGGGTCGTAGGGTAGTTCTATTTTTAGTTTTTTGAGGAACCTCCCTACTGTTTTCCAGAGTGGCTGCACCAGCTTGCATTCCCATGTGAATCATCATCTAAACATAAGATTCTCTTAATAATGCAACCACAACTGCAGTTATAATTTCCGGAACTGTGTCACACCTGTGGGTACTCAAAAGCCTCTTTCATATAAACCACTGGTAAATGAATCACCCACCCTGATCTCCCATTTGTGCAATGGATATTTTGGAACTCCACATGAATCTTTTCAATCATGCCAGGTCAATTTTCACTCTGTTGTTGTTAATCTAGGGTTCCAGCATTTTGAGATAATTCAGGATTTAGATTGTGCCAATCACTGTATTATTTGCCCTGATACTTTCTAACATCTACAGTGTCTCCTTGATTTTTTCCAAGTTGTTGATTAAAATGGTAACCAATGATAGCATGCTTCTCCCCAGAAGAGACCACTTTAAGTCTGGCCAAAAGCAAACAACACTACTAAAAGCAAACAAAGCAGCTCTCTGCTGCTGGTTGTTCAGCTAGTTGTGAGGCCAATTTTAGAAGTCCTGTCTCCCCTTCATGTCACTTTCTTCCACTGTCCAACCATAGCCTCCCTGTACATATGGTTCTTACTCTCAGGGGTGCCTGAGTGGTTCAGTCAGTTGAGTGTCCAACTTTGGCTCAAGTCACGATCTCATGATTTATGAGTTCAGGTCCTGCATCAGGCTCGCTGCTGTCAGTCTGTCAGCCTTTCAGCGCAGAGTCAGCTTTGGATCCTCTGTCCCCCTCTCGCTATCCCTCCCCCATTTATGATCTCAAAAAGAGAGAGAGAGAGAGAGAGAGAATAACAGATGGTTCTCACTCTCAGCACTACTAAACCTATTCTTTTTCAACTTGAACCTCTTGATCCCCAAATCCAGAGGCCCATTCTCTGCCCACACCTCCTCAAGCTTTTTAAAAGCCTTTGATATCTTTTCTTCTTGAACATCTCTCTCCTCTTGCCTTCTCTATGGCTTCTCAGTGGCTGTCAGTTTCCCTTCCAAACTCCCAATGGCTCCCTCAAGCCTCCTTTGTAGACTTATAGCCTACAGAGCAGGGTTTTTCACCTTGGCACGACTGACATTTTAAACTTGATAATTCTCCATTATGAGGGGCTGTCTTGTGCATCGCAGGTGTTTAGCAGCATCCTTAGCCTCTACACTAGATGCCACTAGCCCCTCCCCAACAACCAAACATGTCTCCAGACATTGCCAAATGTCCCCTGCCGGGCAAAGTCATCTCTCCCATCCCTCTTGAGAGCCATCCCTATAGAGTAAGTCAATATCTACCTCAACCAGGCCTTCCCCTCCACCTGGGCTTGGGCTCAGTTTACATCTGCAGTGGAGCATGTTGTTAGAATTCTGTTTGCAACTTTTAGGCCAATCTGCCCATGACTCATAGTTCTGGAATCCCTGGTTCCCACTCCAAATGTAAACCCTTAAGTTCCCCTCCTCTCCTTTATTCCATCTCCATGCTGCCTTGTGATGTGTCTATTCAGACTAGCTTCCACGCTTTTCTTTCTTTGGAGCCTCTCCTCTGTTCCCTCCCCAGTCCTTGTTGTACAGTAAGGAAACTCTCCCACTCTCCCTTTCAGGACGTGGCCTACAAGTCTTAGTATCCTGTCTCAGTCCCCATGAGTAGAGATGGTGAATGGTCATCCTGCCACATTCTTTGATGTGAATGAGCACTTTGCTCACTCTCCACTACCAATTCTAGATCATTACTTTTGAGTCTTTGATAAAAAATTTCTGTTCCTTTTACTCAGCTATAACAAAGGATGAGATCTTGCCGTTTGTGACAACATGGATGGAACTTGAAGGTATCATGCTAAGTGAAACAGATCAGACAGAGAAAGAGAAATATCAAATGACTTCACTTATATGTGTAATGTTAAAAACAAAACAAAGCAAACAAACAAAAAGCAGAAACAGACTCATAAATACAGAGAACAAACTGATGGTTGCCGGGGGTGGGGTGGGGAGGGAGGTTGGGCAAAATAGGTGAAGGGGAGTGGGAGGTACAGAGTTCCAGTCACAGAATGAATAGGTCACAAGAATAAAAGGCACAACCCAGGGAACATAGTTAATGGCACTGTCATAGCATTGTATACTGACAGATGGTAGTGACACTCATGGTGAGCACAGCATAACCAACAGACTTATCCAATCACTATGTTGTACACCTGGAACTAATATAACATCTTGTAGCAACTATACTTCAATTAAAATAAATAAAAATAAAAGGGAAACAAATGTTTAAAAAATTCTATTTCTCTGAATCTTGTGCCACTTAGATTTTTTTCTATAATTACAGGTTTTATTTGGCATTTTATTTCAATCAAATAGGATAGATTAGAAGAGTTAGGGGCGCCTGGGTGGCGCAGTCGGTTGAGCGTCCGACTTCAGCCAGGTCACGATCTCGCGGTCCGTGAGTTCGAGCCCCGCGTCAGGCTCTGGGCTGATGGCTCAGAGCCTGGAGCCTGTTTCCGATTCTGTGTCTCCCTCTCTCTCTGCCCCTCCCCCATTCATGCTCTGTCTCTCTCTGTCCCAAAAATAAATAAACGTTGAAAAAAAAAAAAAAAGAAGAGTGTACTACCTGCAAGTAATAAGGGTAAAGTATTGTTTTTTTCTTAGTTTTTTAAATGTTTATTATATATTTTTAAAAGAGAGGGAGAGACACAGAATGAGCAGAGGAAGGCAGAGAGAGAGGGAGACACAGAATCTGAAGCAGGCTTCAGGCTCTGAGCTGTCAGCACAGAACCTGATGTGGGGCTTGAACTCATGAACAATGAAATCATGACCTGAGCCGTAGTCGGACGCTTGACCGACTGAGCCACTCAGGCACCCCAGGGTAAAGTGTTGTTTTGAGGAACTTGTATTTCAGACAGACAGACATGCACACACACACACACACACACACACACACAGAAGTAGATACACATGTACTGGGTTGTGACATTATGTAAAAGGTATTTCTTTCTGTGGCCTATGATTAAAAAGTTTGCAAATCAGTGCTCTAGATATACCTTCCATACCTTCTGACCTTCCAGCTATAATTACATTTATTAAAATCTCTATTACTTTGCTTAAATCCTTCCCATTCTCAACACATTCTCAACAGACTGTGTAGCTTCTGAGTCCACATGGATGACCTGTTCAATGCCCTAACATGCTAGCTCCTTGACCTCAACCTTAGTGACTGTCCCACCTGTCTTATACTGAAGTTTATCAGGCACTGTAAAATTACATCCTAGAAACCATTATTCTCAAAGTCCTCTTTCCTAACCCTCCTATAGTTTTGGGGAGGCAAGGGCTTGGATTGATGTAAAGGTTTTATTTAGCCTGGGCTATGATTCGGGTTTGGTTGCATCAGTATTTGGCATTCTCATCTGGGCAGCCAGTTGTCTGTAGAGGGGAGACCTGCAGACAAAGCAGCTCCAGACCACCTCTCCTCCCAGTGTGGGCAGTGTGCATTGAGCTCACATTCTCTGGGAAGTCCTGGGTCGTCCTGTGTCTGCTTGACTCTCCTGCCAGCCTCTGGGCCCTTCCCCGCCCCAACTCATTGCAGATGTTGCTCCCGCCCACCTCAGGGCCTCCTGCCACCTGCCATGTCACCTGGCCAGGTCTTTCCAAACTACCATTCTTAGAAGTCAGAAGTTACTTCTTTCTCTTCACACATTGGTGACACTTTTTAGGTTCTTGGATCTTCAGAAAATGCACAAGGAAGACTAGTTAGGGGTTACTATCCAGGGGGTCATTTTCACCGTCCTCCCAGGAGCATCTCAGCCTTTGCTTCTTGGGGTCTTCCTGGTCCAGGGTGAAGTCCCTGCCTCCCCAAAGAATCCTCTCTGGGGTTTGTGGAATAGCAGACTTTTTAGGGATGCCTTGGCCCCGATGTGAAGAGCCTGACGATAAGCCCAACATCCACCTCATAAGCTGTTTGTGTAGGTGAATAGAATTAATGCACAATTCAAAGCTGCTCAAAGCAAATACGTAATTAGACTCAATCTGTGATCCCCAAATGACAAAAGCAATTCCTATTTCCATTTCCTAAAGAACAAAACTGAGACTCCTCAGCAGGGGCTTCTCTCTGTGATTCACCAAACTATCTCTCTCAACCTTATCCCTTATGAGTATCACTTAGGACATTCTGTCCTCCACGCTGGCCCAGCACTCCTTCCTGAACACATGCTGGCCACCTCCCACCCCCAGGCCTTGCTCAAGCTGCCAATTCAGCCTAGAGTTCCCCTCCACCCATTCCTTGACCCTCAATGCTCACCTAAATACCAGCTTCTTTGTGGCATCTCCTCCTACCAGCTCAGCTGGGATTATTAGGTCTGTGTTCTACATCCTCATAGCACCTTGTTTTTATCTTCCCTTCTCAGTGCCCCTTGGATTCCACCTTGTGTTGTAACTTATTACTACTGGCTGCCCTCTTTCCTAGACTATAAGCTCCTCTGGGAAGGTAGGTGGTTGTATCTTAGTCCCTCCTTGGGGCGGAGGCTATCATCAAATGGTGACTCAACACATTCTCCAAAATAAGAACAGAATGTTTCCAAATAACCTTGTCTTTCAAATCTATCATTAAACTAGACAAATGGGAATCTTGCCTTTTTAGCATTATTTTCTTGCCAGATTTAATTCAGTAGGTTCAGCCATCAGCAGAACCATGCAAATGAGCACCGAGGGGCTGCTGAGCAAGTGGGTGAAGCCAGGGCTGAAAATTGTGCCAAGACTTTTGGCTGTTATTAACCAGCTGGGCATGAGCTCTGTTTCCTGGGCCTCCTGATGCTCACTGGCATCAGGTGACTTGTCTTCAGGACATTAGAAGGTGTGGGAGATCTGGATGCAAATCATAGTTCAGTAAATCCTTCCATCGGGATTTAGCAATGGTATCTGGGAAGTCATGTGGAAATAGAGCTGAATGAAATGTGAATCTCCTTTTATAATTAGAAAGTATCATAGAAGAAAGTAATATGGATCAATCTTTTCTTTTGTTGTTGAGTAGGATTTATTACTGTAGTACCTATACAGAAGCATGTCTTTAGTGCTCTTTATTTCAGGGCAGGAAAAGGCTGCCCAGAGTGGATTATGAAGGACCCAGGAAGTGTAGGGATTAAAACTCACAGTGTAGGAAATTCATCTGTTAAACTGCCGGGATCTTTAGTGTCTCCTTTTTTGCATTTATCCCACAATAATCTCCTTGACAGCTTGCTATATAGAAGTCTCTCTAGAGGCCTGAGATACATATAGTCTTGTCCTCACATTGTTGAAAACACAGTAGGATAGGGGCACCTGGGTGGCTCGGTTGGTTAAGTGTCTGATTTCAGCTCAGGTCATGATCTTGCGGTTCGTGGGTTTGAGCCCCATGCCGAGCTCTGTGCCGACAGCTTGGAGCCTGCAGCCTGCTTCCGATTCCATGTCTCTCTCTCTGTCCTCCCCCACTTGCTCTCTGTCTCTCTGTCTCTCTCTCTCTCTCTCTCAAGAATAAATAAACATTAGGAAAACATAGTAGGAAAAATGTGACACGTACATGCATAACTATCCTACAGAGTATCAGGTGACATGCTGGAGGAGTACAGATACGGCGTTGGAAGGGTTATTTTGGGCTTCCAGCCTCTCCTCCCACCCTCACCAGGTGAGACATTCTTCCTTAAATTAAACTGGGCTATGTACACATTGGAAAGCTTCCCACAACTCACACACGGACCATGACATTATTGCCCAAACACCATCAATAGTCCAAAAATAACTAAGAATACGGTCTAAATTCACATCCCAGAGACTCTTCATTGGCACCTTTCATCAGTAACTCGTAACAAACTGTAGGTGGCAGGGAATTCTATCCTAAAGGATCATCATCCAAACTTAATAACAAAGTATACTTGGTGGGTTTCCTGAAGGCTGGCAGGAGCCCGTACCTGGGGAGAGACGTAATCTTCCCCCACTTCTCTATGCAGAAACGCCGAAGCCCATTGCTTCCTCGAAGGGCTGCAAAGCCTTCGTAGGGCACGCTTGACGTTCCCGTGACGAACTGAAGTAATCTCAGTCTCTGCTCATTATTGAAGCGCTCCACGGCGGCCCAGAACCAGCGGATCACAAGATGCCCGTCATGATAACCTGAATGGGGCAGAAGGAGGAAGGGAGGATGTGCAGAGAGGAGGAGGAAGGGAGAGAGGCAAAACACGCAGCAGGTGCAATGGGGACCGACTAGCTGCTGCTGGCCTGCCGATTTCTCTGACGGCCTTCACACAAGTCTAAGACCATCTGTGTAGCTAGGTCAAATTTTATAACAAAAGCAGATTTAGAAAGTAGCCATTTTATTAAAAGATTTTATGCTCTGAGGGGTGTCCTCAGAGATGTCTGCTTTCTATGTAAACAATTGGGACCACACTAGTCACTATCCTGCCTCATATAAATGAGACAAGGAGTGGCTAGATATCCTTGGGACCCTAAGAGACAAAACCTTCTATGAACATAATATTTCACTGTATTTTCTCTGTTCTGAGGTCTTAGCTCTTGGTAACTGTATACCGTGGGACAGTCTAGGACTTAAGAAGGATGGAAGGTAAACGACAAGCGTAGAGAACAGAAGATGCTGGAATCTCCAGTGGCCATTAGTGATTAGTGCTCCTGGAACAGCTGCTCTCGGGCCATTTGGGCCCATGGAAGAGGTATTGAGCCGCTGTCACTGTACAGTTGGGAGAGCAAGCTTGGGTCACCTGATTCAGGTAAATGATTCACCACCCCTGCAAATGCAAGAGGCACTCCAAGATGGGAGAGATGTACGTCAGCCGGGGTAGAAAGAGGGAAGTGAGGTGTACGTGAGCGCAGGAAGGCTTTGTGGGAGTGGAGAACAGGACAAACGGAGAACAAGAATGAGGAAGAAATATGCAGGGAATTGCAAGCTGACTAGTGCAGAGAGGGGTCTGAGGGAAACTGGCTGAGGGCCATAGAGGGCTGTAGCAGCCAGGCAGAGACACTGGGACTCGACTCCTTGGTTTTCCCCTGCCATGCCAAGAAGTGCCCAGCGGTCCCACACAGGCTTCTCATGGCTGAGTACACTGGGGAGACGAGGGAGGCTGAGATGGCGGGCCCAGCTTTCTGTCTATGGCTCCGACTGAGGTTTCTCTGTCATATTTTACACAAAGAAATGGTTTTGAGCCTTAAAAACAAAACACTTTCAAAAGTAATACGGAGTTTGTTTTGTGGATAAGGAAATGGCTTGGTGAAAATGTCTCAAGAAGACTAGTTTGGCAGCGTGAAGGCCAATAGTTAGGAGAAGTTTAGGGTTTGGAGAGACAACAGAACCAGGTTGCGGCGAACTGAGATGGAGGGGAAGAGGATTCCAGTTCCAGCTGGAGCGGAGACGCTTCCTTGCCAGCATGTAACCTAGCTCAGGAGCTCGTGTTTGGGTGGCCATCTCGGTCATGCATCTACATGCAGTTAGGCCAGAGATTATAGTAATGGGGATCACCTGAAGGAACATTCAGGATGGAAGTCACTGGAAGGCTTGTTAGGAGAACCTACTCTGCGTTGAAGGCCAAATCGAAGTAAGGCCAAATTTTATTCACCCTTTAAGAAGTTCTGAAATATATATCATATATATAGCTATAACATGGCATATTATCTTATATTTATAACTATACATGGAATATAAATATAAAAGGAATATTATTCAACCACAAAAAGGAATGAAGCAGCGAAACACACCTTGAAGGAGAATGCCTAATGAAAGAAACCAGATCCCAAAGACCACATATTGTATGACTCTGTATGAAATATCCAGGATAGGTAAATCTACAGAGACAGAACACAGAGTGACGGCTCTCAGATAGGGGAAGCAACTGCAGAATGAGTCCGGGTTTCCTTTCGGGGTGAGGGCAATGTTTTGGAACCAGCGAGAGGTGATGGTTGCACAACATTGTGAATGTACCAAATACCACCGCACTGTTCACTTTAAAATGGTTAATGTTACGATCTGTCAATTTCACTTCAATATAACATGTTTTAAAAAGTGGTGCCCTGTGTCTGTGCTGGGCCCGGCGTCTCACCTCCCCGGTACTCTGTGTTATTCCGCCAGTCATTCAGGTCGATTTCCGCCGTGCCCGCTATCACCAGCTCCAGCTCCCTGGCGTCGAACACAGAGACAAGCCTCGAGTCTACCACCTGAAATACAGATTAGGCTTCAGGTACAACCACACTGAAAGGTTTTGTTCACTTATTATTACTTCTGTGCGTTAAGCTGGGAAACTGATCATCATTTACAACTTTTATTTTCTCTTTAAAACAATTTTTTTACCATTTATTTATTTTTGAGAGAGAGAGACAGAGAGAGAGAGAGAGTGGGGGAGGGGCAGAGAGCGAGAGGGAGACACAGAATCTGAAGCAGGCTCCAGGCTCCCAGCTGTCCGCATAGAGCTTGATGTGGGGCTTAAACCCACACACAGAGATCATGACGTGAGCCAAAGTCGGTTGCTTAACCGACTGAGCCACCCAGGCTCCCCTACAACTTTTTAAAAAATGTACTATCATGTTCAAGTTCAAAATCGTGACTTACACATTTTGACACACAACCCATTCACGAGCTGTGAACTCAAAAAAGGTCCCAGGGTTTTCACTCCCTCTGATGCTCCCTCTCAGAATGATGTTATGGGCAAACCTAACTTGACTTTCTCCAGTCACATTTAAGTTCCAAGTATCCTTGCATTTTAAAGGCAAAAATCCAAACACTGTGAAGTGACTTGATGTTAGTATTATCACTTCACTTAAAAGGTATCCTCTCTTCCACATAAAACTATGACTTGTTTCCTAGGAATGGGCATTCTATATTAAAACAACTGTATTTTCCTTCCTTTCTCCCCTCTCTTCCTTCCTCCCTCTAAAGAGGGAAGACCTCCTTTGTGAGGGCGCTAAGCTCTGACTTTATACCTTATTGCCAAATGTGTCAGACACAACTGAACACCTGAGGTCAGTCGGTGCCTCCTCTAATCAAAGTAGAGATGGACAAGCCAGTGAGCCATGTTGTTGTCCATCATGGCAGGGAAAGAAAACTTTCCAAGACTCGAGCCTTGAGAAAACATTTACAGTGTCCTGTTTCTTAATTGCAAAAGTTTAAGGATGTCGACGTTTGGAGCATAGGAAGCTGGAAGCTGTCCCTGTCCTCTTGATTTACCACCTCAGTATGGATTACATGGCACCGAGTGACACTACAACAAAAGAGAAATCTACCAAGAGTGGACAATGCCCTCGAATGCCTTCGCTTCACTTATTTTTATTTCACCGAATGAAAGGAAACACACACGCACAGCTCTTGACAGGAGATAACAAAAGTTTTCCTATCTGGCACACTGGGGCCACAACAATATCTTTGTGAGAGCATTTTTCACCTACCGTAAGAGTTTGGTTTCCCAGAGAACTCTGACACCTTCATCTACCCCAAGGGTGTCCTCTTTGCCCTCTGGTGACGGGAGCTGAGCCCTTTGCCCGCCTTGGTTCTTCTTCTCCGTTTTCCCCACAAGCCACCCTCCTCACCTCATAGAAGCCCCGCACCAGGGCCTCGGTCTGCTGCACCACACCGCGCTCCACCCGCCACTTCACCATCCTCTCGATGTACTCCTTCTTGTTCTTCTCCGTCACCTGCGTGTTGGCTCCTCCAGATTTCAACTCCCTTTCCGTTACCTTGTGGGGAAACAGAGAGACTGTGATGCTTGTCAACTCAGTGGATCGTGCAGTGAATCACATCAATTCTAGGAGGATGAACTATTTACAAAAAGTCTTCTTCAACGTGGCTTCCGCATTATTGCCTCCTTAGTTCTTGTTCCTTTCCTGGAAGCTACTAAAAAAAGCTCTGCGTGTTCTAAGATGATACTGATGCACCTTACTGCAGTTTTTGTTTTATAAAGAGGAAACATGTTTCTTTAACTCAAGAGGCATAATGGAAATAAAAGAAAAGTGCTCCTGGTTGTCCCAGGGGAACAGATGGACCAGAATGTCCTTATACCATAATCACACATTCAATTTCCCCAAATCCCAATTAGATCAAATTCTCAACCGCCACCAGCCTCCCCACCCGAAGCAGATCATTGGCAGAAAAATAGCAGATAATGAGAAGATGGTTTTTACATCCTAGTGTAATAGTGGCTGAAGAATGACAGACTGAGAAAGGAAACAGAATGACAATGCCACTTAACGTGGTGACACTTGTTTGTTAGGACAAACGAGTCACTGAGAAAAGTTACAATCTGTGTTCTTTTGAAAGGCAAGAGGGTGGGTAACATATTAGACATTTTTTTTTTATCAGAAAGCTTTGGTGTTTGGAGGGGGTCATCTTAAATTCACTTAAGGGGCTCACCTCATGTCTCAAAACTATAAGACATGTAAGGCATACCTCTACTTAGTCATTGGCTTAATAAACATAGATATGTATATTTGCACTCATTGACACAGCTACCTGAATAGTCCATAAAAGTCTGACAGTTATTTTTTTCTCCAGCACTTAGGTGATTAGTACTAATCACAAAATACTGGCCGATTATAACATCCTAGTTGCCACTAATTTTCCACACTCCTTGGAACCCCTGATTTTTAGCTGCCCAGTAAAAGACTTTATTTCCTAACCTCACTTGCAGCTGGGTGTGCCCTGTAACTAAATTCTGGCCAATACTCTGTAAGCGGGAATGTTGTATGGCACTTTCAGGAACCCCCTGAAAGGGAGGGGTTGTTGCTCCTTTGTCCTGATGCCTCAGGCAGGAACATGATGGTTCGGGAACTATTAGCATCTGGGCCATAAGTGCAGATGCCCTTGGTAGGTGTTGCAGCCTTGGGTTGCCTGCCTCTACACTTTTCTGTGAGGGAAGAATAAACTGTTAGTTTCAGCTGGGCCATTTTGGGTTTCTTCTCTGGCAGCTGACTCTAATCCTAACTAACACACCCAGGAAACGCCCATCATGTCTTTCACCTGCATCTATCTGTCTGCTCCGCAGTGTCTCATAACTTGCCAAAAGAAGGGCTGTAACTTGGTTTCCTAAAACCCAAGTCATAGTTCTTAGTGACCTCATTTGAAGAGGAACGAGACACCCCTTTACAGAGATATGAGTTACTCTAGACCTATGGCACATCGTCTTTGGGAACATCTTAAACTTTTCTGAGTTGTTCCTATGCCACATACCCGTGAAGGATGGCTCTTTGTTTTTTAGATATTATTTTTTCCTTCTAATTTTATATATTCAGTTGTTTGTGGTTTACCTCATTTTTTTAAGTAGGTAATATGCATCCATGGAATAACATTCAAGTGGCATAAAAGGCCATAAATGAAAAGCAAGCTTCTTTCTCATTTCATCTCCCAGCCATACAATCTCCCCACCTGGAGAAAAATTGCCCTTACTTCTCTTCCAGGAAGATTCTATGTATTTATCAGAGAATATGTATATATCATCTCTTTTTGCTCACAAACAGTAGCATATTATATACACTGTTCATCACCATACTTTTCACTTAAAAATGTAAGAATTGTTTTATACCAATTTAGAATTGACTTATTCTATTTTTGTTATAATACCCTATTTATTGTTTATGATTTACATGTAAGTTGATGGGCTGGGGTGTCTTGCATTTTTTAACCACACATCCCACTAGCTCACTATTCTGTTGTGTGGATGTATCATAATTTATTTAACCAATGCTCCGTTGCTGGACATTTATATTGTTTCAGATCTTTTTCAAGTATCAACAATGCTGCAGTGAAGATCTTGATACATTACTCATTTGAATTAGGTGTGAATAAATATATTAGCAGGACAAATTTCTAGACATGGGTGCTGAGTCAAGGGCAGGTGCATTTATTTTCTTATTTTTCTTAGTTTAATTATTTTAATTTTTATTTAAATTCCAGTTAGTTAGGGGCACCTGGGTGGCTCAGTTGGTTAAGCGTCCGATTTTGGCTCAGGTCATGATCTCATGGTTTGTGAGTTTGAGCCTGCATCGGGCTCTGAGCTGACAGCTGGGAGCCTGGAGCCTGCTTCGGATTCTGTGTCTCCTTCTCTCTCTGCCCCTCCCCAACTTGTGCTCTCTCTATGTCTCTCAAAAAATAAATAAATGTAAAATTTTTTTTTTAATTCCAGTTAGTTAACATACAGTGTAATATTAGTTTCAAGTGTAGAATTCAGTGATTCACCACTTACATACAACACCTGGTGGGGGTGTGGGTAGGTCCATTTAGAATGAGGGTAGCTCATAGTGAACCAAACTTCTATCTACACTCCCATACAGCGTGTCTGTTCTCTACACCATCTCCAAAACAGAATACTGTTAAACTTTCTAACTCAAGATAATCTCATAAGAGAAAATGGCATTTTACTATGCTTTAATTTACATTTTTACAACTTGTGAATGAGATCGAGTATTTCCTCATATTTCCGTTTCTGGGAACCATTTCTTTTTTGCTAATTTTCTATTGTGTCATTGGTCATTTCTTATTGATCTGTGGGATCTCTTCCAATGTTGAAAGAATAGGTTTTTGTCTGTGTAATACATTACGGCATATTCGATATTATGCCATGTTTACTTTGCTTATGTTGTATCGTGGCCACATAGAATTAAAACAATAATTTTAGTTTGCTATGTCAATCTCTGCTTTTATGACTTTGAAAGTTGGGTCATATCTACAGGAGCATTCCTTACTGGAAGATTAAAAATAAAAATCTTGGCATTTTCTTTTTTTTATTATTTAAAAAAAAAAATTTTTTTTTCAACGTTTATTTATTTTTGGGACAGAGAGAGACAGAGCATGAACGGGGGAGGGGCAGAGAGAGAGGGAGACACAGAATCGGAAACAGGCTCCAGGCTCTGAGCCATCAGCCCAGAGCCCGACGCGGGGCTCGAACTCACGGACCACGAGATTGTGACCTGGCTGAAGTCGGACACTTAACCGACTGCGCCACCCAGGCGCCCCGGCATTTTCGTCTTTTTATTTATTTATTTTTAACGGTTAGCTTTCTGATCCAGGTGGAATTAATTTTGGTGTAATGAGTTAGGTTAGGAGTGTGACTTAAAGATGAGTACCCATTTGTCTTAATAAAACTTTCTAAATGATTGAGTTTGTTTTACAAATTTACCTTCTACTACAGGACAGATATAAAGAATGAACTAAAAGAAGTCACACACAGGGAACGGTGTATTTTATACTTTCATCTAGTACAAGGTAGGACAGTCATGTGAATCATATATTCTTTTTTTTTTTAAGATTTTATTTTTTAAGTAATCTCTACACCCAAAGTGATGCTTAGATTTACAAGCCTGAGATCCAGTGTTGCATACTCCACTGACTGAGCCAACCAGGTGCCCAATGAATCATATATTCTTGAACATATTTACGTGTACCCTTTATAGTTATAAGGAGAAATAATTTTTTTCTCAAATATGGAAGAGGGTATTATTCAGAATACCTGAGTGTCCTTTACACAAAGGAAATTCAACAGAATGCTGACCTGTCCAAAATTTATGATTATGGTATGGTGCTGCAGAGGTCAGTGGGTACCTCTCACACAGATTCAGCACACTGTTCACATTCATCAAGATACTTATAGAGCCTATCAACTCAATTCTTACAACGACCCATTTCAAATTATCATGTGTCAGAGGCTTTTGAAATCTCTTGTAAGTGACTCAGGCTATGGTTAACCTGATAAAACTGTAACCCAGAAAATTCAAAGGTATATATACTGGCGGGAATAAAAATGCAAAGCTTTGGGGCGCCTGGGTGGCTCGGTCGATTAAGCATCCGACTTCGGCTCAGGTCACGATCTCACGGTCCGTGGGTTCGAGCCCCGCGTCGGGCTCTGTGCTGACAGCTCAGAGCCTGGAGCCTGTTTCAGATTCTGTGTCTCCCTCTCTCTCTGCCCCTCCCCTGTTCATGCTCTGTCTCTCTCTGTCTCAAACATAAATAAACGTTAAAATTTAAAAAAAATGCAAAGCTTTATCTTATTAATAGTATTGAGATACATGCAGTTTGGAGGAGCAAACATCTAGATGCTAGTGATAAAAAAAAGTATTTTTGTAGTTGCGCAGATAACAGAAATACCTTACAAGTGTATTTCACACTTCAAAAAATGTTTTCTGATCCATTATCACATTTGATTTTCAAAAAACTCTCTAAAGCAGATCCATGTCATAACAAGGAAAAGAAAGAAGACAAGGAAGTAGTCCTCAAAGAATTGTATTTTAAATAGATGAGATTCTTTGTTTTCTAGATTAAAAAAAAAATCCCATTACTTTACGATCCAGCAATCCCACTCATCAGTATCTATCCAAAAGAATTGAAAGCAAGAACTTGAACAGGTAAATGTATACCTATGTTCACAGCAGCATTATTTACAATGGCCAAAATGTGGAAGCAACCCAAGGGTCCATCAACAGATAAATGGGTAAATAAAATACGGTATATACATATAGCAGAATATTATCCGGCCCTAAAAAGTAAGGAAATCCTGTCACATGCTGTAATGTGGATAAACCTGGAGGACATTGTATTAAGTGAAATAAGCCAGTCACATGAAGACATATACTCTATGACTCCATTTATGTGAGGTATCTAGAGCAGCCAAATTCACGGTAAGAGAAAGTAGAATGGTGGTTTCAAGGGATTGGGGAGAAGGAAAAATGAGGAATAATTGTTTAATGGCTATAGCTTCAGTTTTGGCAAATGAACAAGTACTAGAGATTATACAGCAGTGTGAATATACTTCACAAGTTTGAACTGTAGACATAAAAATGGTTAAGGTGGTAAATTTTGTGTTATGTGAATCTTCCACAATAAAAAAACAAATGGTCTTTTCCAAGCACCATATCTCACAAACCTGTCCAAAAACTTCTTCGTTAACAGTGAAAGTGAGGTCTAGGATATCTGTGATGTTGTTGTCCTTCATCCATTGCAAACTCTGGTGAAATTCCTCATCCAGATATTCCAGATCACTTAAATCACAGGGCCTGGATGCATCCCAAGGGTGAAAGTAAACAGATTGTTAAACAAACGGCTGCCCAGACCTGGCTAAAACAATATACACTGAGTCTAACAATTTGATACTTTTGAATACATTGATGAATCTTTCCATTCATTCAATGCTTTTTTTTTTGTTTTTGCGAATGACAGTAATAAACATGGGATAGTTACTGACTCAGGAACTCTTGATGGCAACTGGATAAAAGTTTTTTTAAAACATTTAAAAACAACTAAGTTTTAGATCAATTCTACTTAGTAGTGTAATGCAAAGTTTGTAATGTTACTGTAATTATTTATATAAACTGATTCATATCCTTTATATGATGTTATAATTGTCTACTCCTATGCTTACATAAAAACTCCAAATGCCTTTTTATTGTACTAAAAGGTTTATGTGATATCTGAGCATTCAGGAAAGTGAACAAACAGGAATGGTTAGGGCAAAATAGGGACAAAGGGTCAGTGGTGCCAGGGAGGTCAGCGACTGTTGTCCCATAGGCAGGGCTGCGGACCATGGCCTGCAATACACTTACAGTCTCAGGAGTGCCTTATAGAAGGGCCTTGTGAAGAAGGCATCAAGAAGGTACTGATGGATCAAAGCCAGGCCTAGGATCCGACCACTAAACCTGAACCTGGAACACAGACAAGGCAGAGCAATTTAAGGCCAGGTAGAAATTTACACTGTTAAAAATTTCAATTTGTATTTGTGTTTGATGTATGTCTTGATAATACTCATTGTAAGTTGTTTAAGGAATTTGCCAATTAATGACACAGGGAGGTACCCATTCTCCTCCTCCTTACTCTTTACCATAAACAATGCCTATGTGCTTGGTATATGCTAAAGGAACCCTCCTTTCCCCCAGGTACCAGAATAGAGTCATTAGGCTGGAATTCTCTCCTCAGAACTGATGGTATAAGGACCCAAGAGAAGAAATGCACTGTAAAGGGGAAGTCTGGAACCTAGATAAACAGTCCACATTGAACCTGAGGAGGACCTGAACCCAAGACACAGAAAATTTTTTTGGACCGTCCATCCTTATCTGTTCAGATATTCCAGAGATACCACCTGAAGGTCAAATGTGCACCTGATACCTGCCAAGAGGTGGAGAATTTGAGTATGAGTCCCATATGGCAGTTGTGCTTACAGTCAGTGGGAAGAGTTATATTGAATCACATTGTGATAAGCAATAAGCTGAGCCGACATTGCTATTAAATACTGCCAGCCACATGCAAACAAAGAACAGGTCTCTGCTGGAAGAATTGGTCCTGTAGATCTAGCTACCTCCAGATGTAAGGGCCTTTACCGATTTAAATCCTTGTTGGGGCAAATCCTGGGATTTTTTCTAATATCCTGGAAGTTTTGCTAATAACCTGCTTGGCTGAGTGCTGAGGCTCCCTTGGTCCCATTGTGACCCTGCTCCGCAACCAGATTCTTATCTGCTTGGTCTAACACCCTGGTTTCCTCACTGTGTGGGCCTTGCCCATCTCTGGCTCCTATGTCCATATAACAGGGGTCTCCCTGGTCTCTTTCCATCTAAGTAGATTTTTCACCTAAGTGTGAACTTAATTGTGATTTTTCAGATGGTCTTAGTTGGAATTTCCAATTAACCCATCTTTACTACCTTTCATGAGGTTCTTTGCAGGCTCAGAAGATTTCCTACTCTTTACTATAAAAATTGTTTAAATTAATAGATTATTTGATCCCATAGAATAAGCATAATTATAAATAACACTTCAAATTGGCAATATTTCTGGGGCTCCTGGGTGGCTTAGTTGGTTAAGGGATGAACTTTGGCTCAGATGATGATCTCACAGCTCCTGAGTTCGAGGCCCACGTCGGGCTCTGCGCTGACAGCTCAGAGCCTGGAGCCTGCTTCTAATTCTGTGTCTCCTTCTCTATCTTTCCCCTTTCCTGCTCACACTTTGTCTCTCTTTCTCTCTCTCAAAAATAAAAACATTAAAAAAAATTTTTTTTTAAAACTCAAAAGACAAAGAAAAAAAAACAAATTGGCATATTTCAGGTGGTCAATTGTATTTGCAGGAAACAACATGGAAATATTAACATAGAAATATTATTGACTCCAAAGAGACTAGAGGCGAAGGGAAGCTCAGTGAAGGTGTTATGGGCTGCACCGTGGATGGAGAAGTTCATAGGATAATTAGACATCTTAGAGTCCTTGAGTCCTCGCGGCCAGGGTGCCCCACCAGTGCTTCATCCCTCAGTGCTCTCTCCTGCCCTGCCCAATCAGTCCCAAACATGGTTACCACAATCCTGTTTACTTCTACTCCAATATAGGCTTACCCATTCTAACTGTACTCTAAGCATTACAGCTGATAATTCTAGCATGATGGTGGGGTTGGTGACCATCCAGATGGAGATGACCAAGGCCACCCAAAGCAGAAAGACAGCAAAGATCAATACAGGTGCCTGGCTAAGTACCCTCCTCATTTGGAGGTGGCCCCAAAGGGCCTACTAAAGAAATACTGTAATCTCAGCAGGGAGTAAGTACCCACAGATATGGAATAGATAAAAATATTACACAAAAATCCAAGTTTCAACTCAATGTTGAAAAAATGGGATAGTTCAATGAATTGTGAATTTTCTAACAAAATATAAAATTATTCAAATCTATTCAAGAATAAGTAGAAAACTTAAATAGACCAATAACGACAGTGTGAACTAGAAAATTATAAGGAAAAAGGACTTCTACAAAATTGATGCTGGGAATGGATATATATATATATACCCATGTATTTAAAGACATAGTCTTTCAAACCCTCCACAGATAGAAAACTCCCTTGCTATATAAATAGTTCAGAAATCAGAAAAGTATAGAAAACTCAGTTCATCATTATGAGTTACATCACCATAAATTGAATCTGGAAAAGAGCAAAAGAAAGAAAACTAAAGACATCTCACTCATACATTAAAAAAATCATAAATAAAACACAAGAACCTACCAATCCATTCCCAGAACAATGCAAAGTGATTAAAGATATTTGATTTTAGGAAACTGAGGACAGTTTAATATTAGGTATTCTATTATTAGAATAAATTATGATGTCAAAAGACAAAAGTCATATGGCATTTTTTGTTGTTGTTAGAAGCTGAAAAGTTAGTTGTTAGTATCTGCCATCAATCTCTGAGGAAAAAAATCTTTGTAGTAACCAGGATGAGAAGAATCCTTCCCTACCATAATGAGGAACATCTATCTCAGCACACTATTTAACAGTAAAAACACAGAAGGATGCTGGTTACCACCACCCTTTACAATATGCCTGGTATGTGACCTCGTGCAAGGACTTAACTACCTGATTTCCATTTACTCTTCTGGAAAACTGCACTCTTTAAATGATATCATTGTCTTATTTTATGTGGGCTTCCAACACCAACTTGTGGTGATTAGAAATATTTCAGTTTAAGTAAACTTCAACTAGCTTAAGCCAAGGGGAAATTCTTTATAAGTCCCTAGTGGTGTCTCATAGAATCCAGGGTCAGGAATGCAGTTGGGCATCAGAAAAATGAGGGACTCAAGTGACTTCTCCCTTCTGCATCCACCTTTTCCCTTTGGCTCATCTCTGTGCACATCTGCTCCCTTCTTCTCACTTGCCATCAATGCTTCTCATGGTTTTCATCCTGGAGTTCAAGAGCAACTTGAGTCTCTTTGTCCTAGGTCCAAATTTCCAGCATGATTTCTTGCTTGTTGCAACTCAGGTTGGATGCTCACCTTGGATCAATTGTAAGTGATCAGGAAAGCAAGGTCTGGGGAGGATATCTCAGGGTTTGGTGTCTTGCTCAGCACTGTGCAGCAAAGATCACCACTGCCTACCTCTCAACAAAGGGCTGTGACCAGATGGAGTGTGGCAGATGGCATGGTTTCTAGCACAGCGGACTTGCAATGCAGACCACCAATAGACAGTTGTTTGTTGCTTTGAAAGGAGTAGACCATAAGATGGAATTTCTAAAGACCAAATTATACTGGTTTCACAGTATAGGCTGATGCAGGCCACTAGTAAGCTCTAGATATTTTTTTGTAGCTGTGCAAGCAATCTATGATAATGTGGTTTGGCTTTGCATAAACACAGACAAGATGGCTCATAGCCAGACCAAAATACATATAGTAAGATATATTCCAGAGTGATGGACTGTGATCTAGAATGAGTTTGTGTAAAGCACAATACAACTGTACAATTCAAACCCAATACAATAGCTTAAAAAGCATAGATTGGAATGGAAAGCCGCCTTTACCAGTTGATGAATTGCCATGGTGCTTAATTTCATTTATGAGAAAACATCTTCTAGTGATCCTGCACTTCCTTTATTTACCTCATTTAGCTTGAACAATTACTTGTTGGGAGAGTGATTGTATGTGTTGTTACAAATGTGTAGGAATTATGAAATGGAAAGAAATTATGTCTCTTTACTTCTGTATTAATAATTGAAGAAATTATGCACATAATTTATTTTATTTTTTTATTTTAAAGTGCTCTTTTTTTTAATGCTTATTTATTTATTAAGAGAAAAAGAGAGACAGAAAGTGAGTCAGGGAGAGGAAGAGGGAGGGAGTCACAGAATCTGAGGCAGGCCCCAGGCTCTAAGCTGTCAGCATAGAGCTTGAACTCATGAGCTGTGAGATCATGACCTGAGCTGAAGTCCGATGCTTAACTGACTGAGCCACCCAGGTGCCCCTACTGTGCACATAATTTAGGAAAAAAAAAAAAAAAGTTTGTTTTGATCTAAGTTACTTGGCACAAATGGGTTTTTTTAAAATGTTTATTTATTTTTGAGAGAAAGAGAGTACGAGTGGGGCAGGGGTAGAGAAAGAGGGAGACAGAATCCGAAGCAGGCTCCAGGCTCTGTGTTGTCATCACAGAGCCCAATGCAGGGCTTGAACTCACGGATCCTGAGACCATGCCCTGAGCTGAAGTCGAATGCTTAACTGACTGAGCCACCCAGGCACCCTGGCACAAATAGTTTTAAGGACAGATAAAAGTAAGTCACTACAGGGGGCACCTAGATGTCTCAGGCAGTTAAGCATCTGACTTCAGCTTAGGTCATGATCTTGCGGTTTGTGGGTTTGAGCCTCGCGCTGGGCTCTGTGATGACAGCGCAGAGGCCTGGAGCCTGCTTCCGATTGTGTGTTTCCCTCTCTCTCTGCCCCTCCTCCTCTCATGCTCTGTCCCTCTCAAAAATAAACATTAAAAACAAACAAAAAAAAGTAAATTGCTACAGAAGTACGAGATTATTCCTTCCCTGCCTGTGAATATGCATGGGTCACTTTAATATCCAGGCCCCAAGCCCCAGTTGCAGAGCCCCCATGAGTGAACTTGCAGGGCCTCCGTCCTTCCTTCCTCCTCAGGGACCCCATAAGGAGTCTCATCGGATACTGCAGACCAGCCTAGCTCTCGGGGTGTGGCCCTGTTCCTCCTTCTTTGCTGCGCCGCCATTCTTAAAACCATACTGATCTCAGCAAATCCCAGAGATAGTTAATGTGCTGCATGTTCTGGTGCCACTGCCATCGACCCCCAGGCTGCTGCCCAAGATCTACGCTTCGAAGAGGCTTGTGCTCATTTTTATTTTGCTGGTAGGGAAACAGCTCCTCGGTATTGGCCTGCTCTGGTAGAGGGACTTCACAGCGCAGTTTCTGGGGACCTGAGAGTTTCCTGGGACTCTTTTTGAAGTGCATTCATTGTCCTTGAATTCCTAGGCTGGCAAAGCCATGGTGGGCCTAGGGAGCAGCTACCACCCCTCATTCACATCTCCAGCTCAGGCTTGCTGGCCACTCAGGCTTGCTGTGCCATTTTTCTGCTTCTCTTGAGCTGTGTAATTTCTGAGGACCCCAGATTCCTTGCTCACACTTGCTTTTTGTTGGCTTCCCTTTGCAAGCATATCAGACATGCCCACATGTGTTCAATTCCACTGAGGGACACCATTCAACTTCTCTTCACAGGAGGGGCCTCGGACCCCAGGTGAATCAGCGGGTGCAAGTGAAGACAGCATGGAGATATCTGAGGACACGAGGAGACAAAGCATCTCCCTCAACTGCATGTACCAGGCATGTCTAAATCCACACACCAGCTATACCATGGCAGGTCCCACAGGGGCCCTTCCCCTTGTACCAGATGGTGGGTCTCAACCTTTCCTCCATTCCAGCCACTTGAAGGATACAGCACTCTGATGGGTCAGGAGTGGGGCCTCCTTGCATCAGTAATCCTCAAGTTGTGGGAAGACAGAGTTTCCCTCTAGCTCCACCTTGCATGTAATATGAAAACTCCCCAGGATATTCAGATATGCCAGCGCCTTAAGATCTATTCCTGACTTTTTAAAAACACAGAAGCCATTTTTCCTATTTCTTTACTGATCAGAGATGAATACACAGAAACCCATTTGGACCCAAGACACCACAAACATATGATCAATGTAGCAAAATACCAAGAACTCTATATTTAATAGAAAAAAAAATCACTTCTATTGAGAGCCAATCAACAACAGGTTTCACTGGTAAGAAGGAATGGTCTGTTTTCCTTCAGGGGAAGAATATGCACAGCTTATAAGGAGACTTATTGACATAACCCCACCAACTTTGTGATTTGTAGAAATAGCACTTGGACCCTACTTCTTTCCCATGCATTGATTTTCCATGCATTGCAAGTTTCTGTTATTGGTGTCATCGACACTTACCCTCCTGCCAAATCAAATCAAACCAAACCAAACAGAATTGGGCATTTTTTAGTGTAAAGAAAAATATGAACAACATAGAAAATACCAAATAAAAGTACATCAACTCCATTGCATGGGGGGACATCTTTCACCCTGATGGGTCTTTCCCCTGCATATCCCTGGATGAGCACAGACACACTTGTGTGTGTTTATGGGGTTGCCTTGACACTCCTGCTCCTCTCCAGCTTCCTCTTTTCACACCACAGGACAGCTCAGAGGCCCTCACATATCTGCAAATATAGATTTTCATCATGAGATTTAAGTAAACTGGCAAAGTATTACATTTCATAAATGTTCTTCACTTGGTTTGGCCCCTCCTGCTCTGATGGAGACATAAGTATTTCTCATCTTTATCCATCTGCTCACAGGTATTGGGGGAGGCAGCATGCAGCCAGTTAACTCTGGGACCATCAGAGGACTTTTGAGATGGGCAGATGTCAGTCTTCAAATAGCCTCCTCAATACCTCACTAGATGTCTGGAGGATGAACGGAGTTGCCTCTGTTCTCATAAAGACATGGAGGGAGATTATGGCAGGAGATCTAAAAGGAACCAATGTTACTGGCACGGATTTATTTCAGTTCCATCTGCATTTTGTACATTTTAGTGAGTTCAAAAGGTAATGGAGTTTCACACTTTCTAGCACATCTTCCCACGTGGCTTAAAGGCCCAACAAAGACTTGACTCCCCTTGAATGTATTATTGTTTGTTGACTCATTACTCTTTGGGCTGTTTGCTAATAATTCAAAACAGGCAATTTGGTGGGAGAGAAGAAACTGTCAGTTCTGGTGTCAGGCTGCCTCAGTTTAACTCTTCTGACCTGTGTGACTTTGGACAAGCTGCTGAGCATCCATGAGCCTCAGTTTACTCATCTGCAAAATGGGGGTCATGATGGTACCGCTTGTACAGAGCAACTGCTAAAACACTAAAAGACTCTGTCCAAGGACTAGTGGAGGTCAGTCTACCTGGGTATTTAATACATATGATCTGTAGATCCCTTATACCAGGCTCAGAACCCCAGGGCTGTACACCCATGCTGGATTGAAGGATGAGAATTGGACTAAGCCAGTGGACTAGTCTGCTGTTTGCTGCTGCTGCAGAACCGCAAGCTTTTGCTCTGTTTACACATAGCATTCAGGCGTCACAGTGCATGATTTGTTGAAATGAATTAAAAATTATCATCTGATTTTATCCCAGCGGAGCACAACTAAACAAGCCTACTGAAAATTTCTGAAACATCATAGATCACTTGATGCCTGTTGATTAGGTTAATTGCTCACATTCCCAGTATTGATAGCAGGTCTCTAGTCAAGAAGAAAGCAAGAAAGACTGAACTGCAGAGGAGACTAGGTGACTGAGGCAACGTATTGAAAGACGTGGTGAATGTTTTACACCAAGAAGCCGACATAGCAGGTTTCTTCCTCCTCTCCCCTCTCCCTCTTCAATCTCTCCAATGGAACTTTGCGTGAGAGCATGTTTTAGCAGGAAGGTATTATGTAATGATTTCACAGTGTATTTTTCAACTGATTCTTTAAACGAAAACAGTTTGTGCAATGGCAAAAAATTTAGTCAGGAAGTTTAGGAGAGGAATTTCTTGTTCACAGGCTGAATTTAGGGTAGTGAAAGCAGACGGTTTGCCAAAGGAAGAAAATAAAAGACCAAATGACACCTTGGAAGGACAATTTGGAAAGTGAAACGAAACACTCTTAAAAGGCTTCTAATTAATCCCTTTATATAAAAGTGATATAAAAATGGAATAAAACCCTCAGTGCACTATCCAGGCAATATGCTAAGTCTAAAAGATTCTGTAGTATGTATCTGGCATTAAACTTGCCCCCCTAATAATTGTCTCAAGGTGTCGTTGGGTTTGGTGATCTTCTCATTTTCTTCTTGACTTATAAGTAAGCCTTCAGTCTCCCTCTGTGTGACTCTGGTTTCTCTGGTTTCTGGATATTTTGATGCGACACTACTCAGCATCACAGAGGCCCCTTGCATCAGCTTCAGCCTTGAAAGACCCACAGGTGACCCCATCTCCTGGCCTTCCTGCCTAGAAAGGTAATCAGATTATTGAGTAATCAGTATATTGAGAACAGTAAAGAGGCTGGACACTTGGTTATAACATGCTTGGCTCTCGCTGCCTTTGGTGAGGGGATAGCAACTGGAGTAGATGTGGGAACATCTGGCAGGAAACAGAGATTTGCCCCAAATCCAGTACAGTTTTCAGACTTTGGAGGCCTCTTCCAAATGCCACAGCATCTCCTGGAGCAAAAACACCTGTCAGAAGCAACAATGTACTGGCAAATCCGAGGGGCTCAAAATCATTTTGTTGAATCAATGAATGAGGCCATAGGGCTGCTAAAACTACACCCATGCCAGAATGCTCCCAGAACACCATAACAATGGCCTCCTTCCCAAGCTGTGACTCTGTGACTGCACCCACCTGTGCCCTGCCTAACACTTGCAGACTTGACAGCAGGTGGTTTGTATCAGCTGAATTCTAGAAGGCTCTCTCTACAGAAACCATGTTTTCCATTCCTGCTACTTTCTTGACTGTCTTAGGTCACTGGTAATTGACCAGACTTGTGGGGTTAAGGTCTTTTAAGAGGTCTCAAAAGAATAGAACTGGTTCCTCAACTGCAGCACTATTGACTATTGCTGTCCAATGCACTCTAAGATGTCTGACACTACCTGTGGCCTCTACCCACTAGATGCCAGTACTTGTTGTGATAACCCAAATTGTTCCCAGACATTGCTCAATGTCCCTTGGTGGAGGTGGCGGCAAAGCCATCCTCTCAGGGGAAGAATATCCAACTAGGTGATCAGAGTCTCCTTTCTAACTGACACATAGGCACCACTTGCCTCTCCTGGACCTTCTGAGGCAACGAGGTTCGCCAATATTAAGGCTTTATGCTCTACTCTGCAATACCTGGGCAGTTGTTCAGTACTCCTAGAATCTCTAAGTATACCTTCCTACTCCACCAGATGTTATTTTAGACTCCCACCAGGAACTTGGCCTCTAGGTTTCTCTTGGGGAACCGATGGGAGGCAAGAATGATTCTTTCCAAGAGCACCAGACTGTGTCATTCTTTCTGAGCAGATGACACCTGATCTGAATTAAGCCTCCAAGAGAATGAGCATTATAAGCTCGGGGAACAGCAATGTCCAAGGGGGACACATACAGTTTGTATGAATAACAGAGAAGAGCCTAGTGTGACTGGACCGCAGAGAGACAAAGGGGGAATGGTAGAACATGAGTTTGGAGAGATACCCAGGGGGCAGTCCATGATAAGGACTTAGGATTTTATCCAAAGTGTGACAGGAATCCACTGGAGATTTCATGTAGGGTCTATGAATGAACTGATTGATATGCTGAAATGATCACTCTGGATGCTGTGTGGAGAGAGGTGAGTCTGGCAAGAGTGTAAGCAGAGAGAACAGTTTAGAGGTTCCTGCAGTAATCCAGATGGGTGATGATGGTAGCTTACACTAGGTTGTGATAGTGGAGGCGATGAAGTCAGATTCAGGATGTATTTTCACGATAGAGCCAAGAGGATTTGTTGATGGACTGGATGGGAGATGTGAGAAAAAAAGAGGCACCAAAGACATTCCATGATCTTGGACCAGAGTGATTGTGCAGACTGTGGTGCCATTTATCAAGATGGAAAACACCAGAAGAGAAAGTTGCAGGAGAAACTTGAGAGTTCTCTTTCAGACATATTAGGTTTGTCACGCCCATTAAATATCTGGGTAGAGCTGTTGAGTAGGCAGCTGTACCAATGAGTCAGTACTTCTGGGAACAGGGCCTGGCTGCAGATATTAATGTAAGGGTCGGCAGGATGTAGATTGCAGTTGTAGTTATGTAGCTGGATAGGATATCCCCAAAGAAGTGTATGCAGATAGAGAGGTGGGCCAAGGGCTGAGCATTCATGGATCTGAAAGATGAAGAGGCACAATAAAATATATTGAGAAGAAATGGCAATGAGGTTGGAGAGGAACCAAGAGAACATGTTTTGGGACGGAGACAGAGACCAACTGTGTCAAGTGCCTCTGAGATCAGGTCACAGGAAGTCTGAGAACTGCCCAGTGGATTTGGCAACCTTGATGAGAGCTGTTTCCGCAGGGGTAAAGGGGAGGAAAGGCTAGCTAGAGAGAATGAGAGAAGAGGAAGTGGACAAAGTAAGCACAGATACTCTATATGAATGTGTCCCTAAAGAGGAGCAGTAAATCAGAATGGTAGGTGGAAAAGGGTGTGACACCAAAGAAGGCTTGGGTTTATTTTTCACATGAGAGAAATTATGGTGTGTTCATGAATTTCCAATTTCAACAAATTTACTGAGTGCCTTCTATGTATGAAGTGTGTAGAAAGATGACAAAGGTAAATGTTCATTCTGAAGAGTTTACAGGACAGTAGGAGGAGAGACATAACAATGCAGCATTTCATTGCCACATGAGATGTGCTGTAGAAAAGTACACAGGGTGTGTGAAAACACAGAGGAAGGACACTTGCTGATTTGGGAGGGATTAAATCTAGGCAGGGTTCCTGGAGGAAGTGATGACTGAGGTAAGCTTGGAAGAATGAGTAGAAATTAGATCACTTTAAGGCAGGGAAGGGGTTTCCAAGAAAATAAAATCACGTGAGGAAAGAGGCAGGAAATAGAATGGAATGTGTTTAGAAACGCATGCAATTCATGATGACTAGAGCACAAAGAGTGAGGAGGGGCAAGATTAGGCTGAAGAAAGAGGAAGTAGGAGGTCCTGCAAGGTCTTATTTTCCACGCCAATAAACTCAGCCTTTAAATCATAGAGAATGGGGACCCACTGAAGGGTTCAAGCAAGGGAGTGATATATTTGGTTTGTGATTTAAGAAATCAGTCTGCAGTCAAATGGAGGGTAGACTTGAGTAGGGCAGATAGGAGGGTGTATTAAGTATGTTCAGGTCATTGTGAGAAAAATTTTGGAGGTAAAAATGTCAGGACCTGGAGCTTTATGTGAGTAGAAGAAGGGAAGGATGGTAGGAGGTGGTTCATGGGAGAGATTAGATGCTAACTTGGAGGAGGATCAAGATAAAGATGTCTAGTATGTATGTGGATAAAAGAGTCTGCAGCTCAACAGAGAGGTCAGGCTACAAATAGCTTTAGAATTCATATTGTAACATAGAGAGAACTTTATAAAACTATAAACTTTGATTCTATTGTTATATTTTTATAGAATTATATCTATCTTCCCATCTATCCAACCGCCTATAAAATATCATGGAAGGACTTGAGACAAAATATTAATAGTACCTACATCTGTGTGGAGATATTTCCTTATGTGAATTAAATTTCTTACAATGAATGCACAATACTGATATTATAAAATTATATATGTTTATTTATGTAAAAAATATGTAAGTTAAAGTTTCCATTAAGGGAAGGACTGATAATCGTTCACTGGGTTTATTGATTAGGTGCTCATAGAGAGGGCAGTTTTGGTGATGAAACTGATCTGATACTGATCTGATACTGACATCAGATTCAGTAGGAGATTGAATGAGGGAAAGGAGTCATAACCAGGGGGAGAAGGTAAACTATAAAGATGGATGAGAAAGAGAAAATTGCTGGAGCAAGGGTATGGAGGAGATGGGAGCAGATGGATCCAGAGCCTAAGTGGAAGGGTCTGTCCTGAACAGGAGGAGGGCAATGCTGAGACGGTGTCAGCACTGGGAATTTGTAGCTGGGGTGGGAACTTGAGGTGGTCACCTCAGTGTTTCTACCTTAGTAGGATCTGAAGTCATCTCCCCAAAGTGAAAAAGTCTGGTTGGTAGGGGCTTTCAGGCCAGTGGAATGCAAGACTCATCAGTCCAAGGACTGGTGAACTTTGCTGTACAACCTGCTGCGGTCAAAGAGTGTGATTTAGGACTGTACCATTTCTCAGGATTATTTCATTTTCTTTGGTTCTAGAGGTACAGGAGACAGCTCTGGCACTGAATGTGGGAGAGTGTGTTTTGACATTGAACCAAGGTGGCGTTTTGCCCATCAGATGGAGTGTAAGCATGGAGGCCTGGGGTGAAGGGAGCCATGCCAGATGGGAAGGAGATGGCGAGTCTGAGGCGCAAATGAACTTGGTGAGCAGCTGTGGTAGGGGGAGGAGGTGGGAACACTGGCTTTAGAATGATTGATGGTGGGATTTCAGAGTTTTCAATTTCAAATATGGCACAGTTCTGGGTGATAATGAGTCTGGGAGAGCCATTATGGGAGCAGGTGGATGAAGTGCAATGTAGGTCAAGGCCTCTGGGGTTAGGGAAGTTAGGTCTATTCTCTACACCCACCTTTATTTACATAATGTTTCAAGGAATGTGTAAAGAATCCCCTCCTTCATATTGCCAAAGTTGTTTAAATATTGCATATGCGAGGCATTTTTATTTGGTTTTCATAGCGCCATGTGTAAGGAAACAGTGTTGCTGAGAAACCTTGAAATTTTCCTTATCTGCCATGAAAGAGACTCTGCCAACACAAGATAATGACAGGATATTATCTTCTGATTGCTAATTAGCAACTAAAATGAATGTCTAGCCCTGATGCCTGCCAAGTGCCCGCTATTAATATCAGCCTTGCAGGGGGCAAACGAGTAAGAACAAGGCTGCTTGTTCCTCAACATGGCGGCCAAATGAACGACTTCTTTTTAGAGAAATCTCTTCTAGAAGTATATAATGCAAATTATCTGTGTCTGTAGTGGGTTGAATGTTGCCCCCCAAAAATATACATCCACTTCCTAAACCTTGGAATCTGGGAATGTGAACTTATTTGGAAAAAGGGTCTTTGCAGATATGATTAAGGATCTCAAGATGAGATCACTTGGATTATTTACATGGGCCCTAAATTCACTGACAAATGTCCTTACTAGAGACAGAAGACAAGACATAGAAACAGGGGAAAGGCCACAAAAAGACAGAAACAGAGACTGGAGTGACAGCCACAAGCCAAAAAGTGTTTAGAGCCACCAGAAGCTGAATGAGGTAAGAAAGGATTCTCCTCTAGAGACTTCAGAGGGAGCATGTCTTTACCAACACTTTGATTTTGGGATTCTGGCCTCCGGACTAAGAATGTCCAGTCTGTGGTAATTTGGTATGGCAACCCTAGGAGAGTAATATTGAGCACAAATATAGAATCCAAAAATCCTCTTCTTCAGGTTTCTGGAATGCATATTGTATATTCTCAATAAGCATATTGTTATGTAGTTTGTAAGTTGATCCACTAGAGTCATAATAATTTAATTTTATGAAAGAACAAAATTTATCTAATTTTGAATGAGACATGGAGTCTAGTTCCATGCCCAGAATTATGCAGAAAAGTTGGCCGAAAAGGGCTGCTTGCCTGGATCACTAAAATACTCTCAAATCTGCTATATTCTCATCTAACTGAGTAACTTAGGAAAGTTAAGTTTCAAAAATCTTAATTATCTGAGCTACACAGAGCAGAGAATATAGGAATAGCAATGTCGCTGTGCTCTAAGCAGAATCCACAATGCCTAACGGACCCTTTAAACATTACGTCCCTCTCTTGCCTATGACTCATTGAGGAATGCACAATATTTCACTAAAACTCAGGTTAAAAAATAATCAATTTGATATTGCTTAAACAACTATTAGGCCTGCTTGCCTTCTTTCCGAAAAATCATAATGAGGTACCTACCATTTTTGGGCACTGGCTGGTTGTTGGCCTACTTGAATGAACACAACAGAAAAGGCTCCCAAGTTCCCATGGAGCATACTATCTAGTGACTTAGGGTTCAGGAAATTATTAGAATTACTGAAAGCCTCAACTACAGTGACATTCTTTAATTTTCATGTGACTGGCAAAATAACAGTGGCTCTGACAACACTGAGTTCTACACATGTACCGATGTAACCAGGAAAGCAGGGTGACTTGAAGCTACTTAAGTAATTGGTTCTGAATTAACTGTATTGATAGAGGGAGAGTATGGGAAACATAAACCAAACAAAATAATAAACAAATATGATATTGAGGCTTGCAACTATGTTTTATTTGGCTTCAGTGTTTTGAAGATTTATCTGGTAACTGTACTTTTCTTTAGATGATAGAATTAGTTGATATTCTTTGAGATTATAATATAAAGACAAAGTCCCTAGGAACCTGGACAGTAGGGAAAGCCAATTTTGGGGTCTACATTTGTTACTCATCATCTGAAAACTGGAAGCCCTTCTTGCCCTTTTTGCCCTTAAAGATCCCAAAGTCCCAAGGCATCTGCCCAGCCTATGCCTGGGGGGTCTGTCTCCTGGATCATATTAGATACTTCCTTAGAAACCAATGATCTCCCTCCTCAGATCACTTGGATCCCTTGATCCTGTTCTCAACTTGATTAAGGTTAAACATCTTCCCTGGCTCACCTCTGCAAATGCCGTTCTCAACACTTTTTCTCAAACAGCTTTACTATTTTCAATTTAGGAAACCCATTCTAGGTGGTTCACATTGATCCCAACCCTCTGTTCACTCCAGTTTCTGTTGCTGCCAAACTCCACCCTTCCCCCTGCCATGAATATACATCTCATCTCACGAGATTGAGGCTAAACAGAAAACAAACCTCTATATTTTCACATAACTTATGTCTCTTTCAGTTTCTTTCAATAGACAAGGTGCTATTGACTCTCTTAATTCCATTCAGTATTTAAATAAATCAGAAAATGAACAAATTTCATGGAAAGTGTATCTTTCAGTGACTTAAACAATAGCTCCAGCTTTGTTAATTTTTATACTTAGAAAGAGTCAAGCCTATGGATTCTCAGCCATGATGTTGGCCACATATTCTAATTTATCCTTGGGCTTGACATTGTTACTAGAATGCGCTCCTTTTTCTTTGTGCTCAAAGCAAATATTTAAGGTGGGCAGCATCAATTCTCATTTATTTAATCAAGCCATAATAAATATATTCATAAAAAAGAGTTTGAGTCATATAATCAAAGCATAATTTTTAATCCCCATTTTATATATATGATGCAGTCAGGTAATGTAAATAGTCTGGTCAAATTAATTAACTCTGATTCTTTCAGAAGCATTCCTCAGTTTAAATCCCAATACACCAGGGAAATCAAGAGGACAGTAAATGGCATCTCTCCTTCCTGTGCAGCAAGGAGTTTCTTCCACCCTTCCACCAATGATTGATCATACAAAATCTGCTATAACTTCTTTTCCAATACTGTAAGCACATAGGAGAGCTGGAGCAAAATAACAGCCTGAAAACCCAGATCTTCTCTACAGTGGGAACTTTTTTTTTTTTTTCTTTTAAATCCTTTCAATTTTAAGTCTACAATGGGCATGTCACAACTTTTGCACTCCTCTCTTCCCTTCTACAAATAAGGGATAATAATGTTAACATTTGCTTACCTACCACACGGGAGAATTAAAAACAAGAGTAATTTAATGTTAATAGGTTCTTTGAAGATGAAAAGGCCTTTGTAATTGCTAAGATATATTCTACTTTATAAACCTATCTCAAAGATACTCCTCTTTCCTTATGCTCATAACAATTATTAATTAAACATAATTATCCTTTCTCAACCTCATTATTTAAGTGCATACAATATTTGTGATGTTCCCACACAGTGTACATTTCTATGCTTTACCAAATATCATTGCCTTCGTTTTTGGATTTTTATGTTTTCTAACTTCTCACACTTTGGTAAATTGAGTGAAAATCTGTTGTTTCTGCCTGTGGTGATTTCATTACTCTGTGTGAAAACTGCATGAACTTCTAGCTTTCTTCTTCCCATGTCTCTGAGGGCTCATGAAGCTGCCAGCATCTACGGCAGTGTTTCTTCAAGTGTGGCGACCCTTCTGTTGGCATCAGACTCCCTGGGGTGCTTGTTAAAATATGGGTGCCCAGGGGCGCCTGGGTGGCGCAGTCGGTTAAGCGTCCGACTTCAACCAGGTCACGATCTCGCGGTCCGTGAGTTCGAGCCCCGCGTCAGGCTCTGGGCTGATGGCTCGGAGCCTGGAGCCTGTTTCCGATTCTGTGTCTCCCTCTCTCTCTGCCCCTCCCCCGTTCATGCTCCGTCTCTCTCTGTCCCAAAAATAAATAAACGTTGAAAAAAAAATTAAAAAAAAAAATATGGGTGCCTGGAGATGAGACTCTGTGGATGGGTTCTGGAAATCTGCATTTAAAACAAGTTCTGCAGTTGCCAACTAAAGAGAACCATGGGCTTCATATCCCTCGTCCTTTTATTTATTTATTTTTAAATGGGAAAAAAAAGGTCTGAAAGTAAGAAGTGAAGTTTTGCCTTAGTTATCAGCCATTGTGCTTTCAGCACAGACATCAGAGAAGGGATGGGGTATAAAGCCCTGTCTCTTCTCAAAGCAGAGGGTACAAAGTGACCTGCTTGGCCTCCCCTCAGCCCACTTACCTGCAGCCACACACATCTGTCTGTGCCACCGCCACCCCGATAAATAGGAAGGTTCTTCTTTTTGCCAAAGCTAATCCCCTTTACACATTACCAACCTCACGTGTGCATCTGCAGCCTACACTAGTCAGTTCTTTCCCTCTGTCCAGGAAGTGGGAGCTGTCCCAGGTTCAAAGATTCTCTCTTCACTAGTGTGACAGTGTCTTTCCTCCTGTCCCTTCAGGGCTCTTGTCCCATCAATTTTCTGCTCTCTCTTAGAAGTCAAGTCTTTGCCTCTTTTCTTACATCATCTCCTTACATGCTTCTAGCTGCTGCACACAGCTAGGTTCCCAGAAAGAGCCACTTTTCAGGGCCATTGATTGGTAAAATAATTTTTTTAATAGAAGTATAATTAATATACACTATCCTACTAGCTTCAGGGGTACATCATTACTAATTTATACATTACAAGATGCTCACCACGGAAGTCTAGTTATCATCTGTCCACCATACCAAGTTATGACAATGTTACTGATTCTATTCTCTATGCTGGACATTACGTCCCCATAACTTACAGAAGCAGAACTCCCTTCGGAAAGTGAACACACCTTGCAAACATCAGGGGCAAATGCAACAACAATAACATCCCTGCTATGGAGCTGTTCTGGAACAAGTGTTAGGAAAGTGAGGTTTTGATTCTTTGCAGCTCCTAGTCCTCCCAGAGGGGTGACATTTCCTTGTTCCTTGTTCCGTGCCACGCCCACCATTGTTTCATTCCCTGTTTGGTGCACATTCCTGCTCGCTGAGTTCAGCATTTGGCCCCAAGCTAGTCTCCCGTTTCCATAGCTTATAGTGGGCTGCACTTGGCCCTGGCATCTCCACCGGTGGTTTTGTCTGTAATTGCTCCCTCCTGGTCTAGAGGAAGACTGAGGCATGGTATTGGGCCCTCCTGTGCAGCTGTAGGCCTGCTAGAAGGGACAGGGTAGCCCGTGGTGTAGATGACAGCACTCAGCCTAAGAGAACCGGCTGCCTGCAGCCCTCCCAAGGGACTCCACTGGTATTCTGATCCCTGAGAGGCATGTCCTCTAATCTTTGCCCCTGGGTCCATGTGGCAATGGTTGTGGAAGCAAATGATTACAGTAGGTGGGAGGCTCCCTTCTGGATGGATGAGAAGGAAGCAGAGCATGGAGTTAGGGGCCTGACTGCACCGAGGTTCTTGCCTGGTCCCCACTCAGAGGCTGAGTCATGCTGCTCAGGTAGCCAGAGATGTCTAATAGGTGACTTGTTCCAATGTTGACTGTGTTTTTATGACACTAAAATAGGCCTGCAGAAATATTCTTTATCCTGCAAAAATGTTGCTGCCCTGGTTCAGCCACAAGACACTTAATCTCTTCCGAACCCCTTTCCATACGGGAACATTAAAACAGTGGTTCTCAATCGGGAGACATCTGCCTCCCAGGAGACATTTGGTGATGTCTGGAGACATTTCTGGTTGTCACAACTGGGGGTGGTGATGAGGTGCAACTGTACCTAGTGAGCAGAGGCAAGGGACACTGTTAAACATTCTCCAGCACATGGGACAGTCCCTACAATAAAGAATTATCTGGCCCAAATGTCAATAGTGCCGAGGCTGAGAAATTGCGGATCGGATCGAAGGAAGCACTCTAGCTCTCTCTAGCACCTTCTCATGTCCCTGTAAAATGTGAAGGAAAGAAAAATAGCATCTACATTTAAATGCATATGGGGTGCCTATTACTTGCTCAGTACTTTTACAACCACCATGCAGAATAGGCACTGTTATCTCAAGGACGCTGAGATTCAGACAGAGTAAGACACCTGACCAGGCTCACACAGCAATGAAGAGCTGGAGTAGGAATTTATACCCGTGTTTGCCTGGCTCTGATGTCATCACCCTTGCTGAGTGACACCCTGCCTTAGGAACTGGAGAGCTGCCTCCATGCCAGAAACCATGCTGGGTGCAAAGGGTAAACAAAGACAATGGGGGTGGGGGAGGGGGGGTTGCCTGATCCAGTTTCAGAACTATCACAGATCTTTACAATGCAAGGAGCCAGGGAGAGATGGAAAGAGAAATGCAGGCAGGAGGCACCCAGAGCAGTGTTTTTCAAACTCTTTTGAACAGACGCATAGAGATAGGGAAGGAGAAGGATTGGAGTGTGCAGGTAAGCAGCCACCCAGCTCCTGGAGGTGACAGGCTCTGCTTTCATTGTTCTGGATACTGGGATTGAACACGAATTCCATTGGCAAGCAAAGTTTCAGCTAAAAGTATTTGAACGCCTTTGTTTCTAAAAGAACTCAAGAGAAGATGAAGTTGTTTTTCAGAAGAAAGTTCAGGAGAGCAATAAGGAAGGAACCACAAAATATTTTACATGGGCTTTAAGGGCCAGTGAAACATGGACCCCTGTGACTGAAAGAAGAGGGACAGAGGAACATTAGGGAGTGGAAGGGAGTGGAGTGCAGCCCCCGGGAGATGAAGGGGGAGGACAAAGTAGGAGCTGGCCAGGGGAGTCTGATGGTGTCTTAAGGCCAGAGGTCTCAGAACTCGGGCTGTCCTCAGGATCTGAGGAAGCCATACTTCATTCTGTAGACAGTGGGAATTAGTGAAGATTTTTGTGCCGAGTGACAGGGGGAGGGGTGGCAGAATGAGGTGGAGAAAGGAGGAGACCAGGCTGGGAGAGGCAAGGTAGCACATGTACACATGGCACTTACAACATGCCCCAGGAGGCTCCCTGTGGGGCCGTCCCTGTGCCCAGCACCAAGTGCCCAGGAATGGGAGTGCACAGAGGAATTCATGCCTGAGATGTGCTTCCCTCCAATAATCAGCTAAGCCCTTTGTAGCAAATGGCATTTTAGCTATTAGGAATTTACTTTTTAAAAATTACACACATGTAATTTTTAGATAAATTTTTATTGTTGTTGGTTTTATGTTCTCCTGACTTGATTGGCTCCTCTCTCCTCACCTCATCTCCTGTGACTCATGTTGACTAAGACGTATCCTCCCGCATTTTTCATATAAATCCCATAATCACATACTAATTTATTTATATTTATATATCTGTGTTTATACACACATAGGTTTTGCATCAATGTTTCCCAATTTTGGATCATATTGTTCATACTCTTTCTTCTCTCTACATATCTTGAAGAAATCCCCCTTCATCATCTGGCAAGGTTCTATGTCAGTGCTTTGCTGCCTCATGTCACTGTACAATGTGGATCTGCTGGAATGAAGTTAACCAGTCCCTGAGGATGAACATTTAGGTTGCTTCTACATCCGTGTCTTTGCAGAGGATGCTGAAATAAACACCCTTGTTGGTTTCATTAGGCAGCACAGGACAGCTGTTAAAAGTCTACATTCTAGAGCTGGACTAAGTTTGATTTCTGGCTCTGACACTTACTAGCTGTGTTACCTTGGGAAAGTATTAAACCTGAGTATCAGTTCCCTCATTTGTAAAATAGAAGATCATAATAAGATGTGTAACTCATGTAGAGCCTTTAAAAGATACCTGGTCCATAATAAGCACTTAATAAGTATTAGCTATTATAATTACTTTTTAAAGTTTAGTTATTTATTTTGAGAGAGAGAGTGAGCAGGGGAGGGGCAGAGAGAGAAGGGGAGAAAGGATCCCAAGCAGCTCACAGAGCAGAGCCTGATGCAGGACTTAAACTCAGAGTTGGATGCTTAATCGACTGAGCCATTCAGGTGCCCCAATATTAGCTATTATTATAGGAGTCCTCATAGTAGTGATTTTGTTTCTGTGAGATAGATTCATGGGCCAAAGGGGTATATTGGGTTTTACATTTTTAGTATATATCATTCGTTGCATTTTTAAAAATGCTGTAATAATTCATGTTCCTACTGGTAATACATGAGAGTATCCTTTTACCCATATCCCTTTCCAAAAGCGATAATATAACTTCTTAATTTTTGCCAATTTGATAGTTATGAAGTGATAAATCTTTATTACTTTATTTTGCATTCCCATGGCCATAAAATTAACAGTGAAATTGAAGTTCTTTGGCTTTTGATTATTTGGAATTTTCTCTTCTCTGAACAGCTTTTTCATGGTCTCCTTTGATTTTTGTAGAATTGTCTTCCCTCTTCCTTTCAAGTTGTAAGATCTCTTTGAAATCCATACTATGAATTTTCAATCTCAAAATCAAAGCTTGCCTTTTGACTTTATTTATGGTATTTCTGTCATCAAAAGTATTTTAATTTTAAATATTCAAATATATCTTTTCTATTATAGATTCTAGGGTTTCAATAATGATTTTAAAAGTTTCTACCACTCAAGGTTTCTGAGTTTCTTTTATGTTTTTAATATTTATGTTCTAGAATATCTAGAGGTTTGAATTACTGAGGTTTGAAGAAATTTTGTTACATTTTTTTTACATATGCTTTCAAATTAGAAATTGAACCTATTTTTGTTGTTGCACAGCTAATTGTATTGGCATCACTAACTAATGAATCCATTCTTTTCCAGCTGAATTGAAGTACATATATTAAATCCTCAGGTCTATTTTGGATAATGCAAGTGTTCAAAGTGAGCATTCTTTCTAATGGTTTTGAAACTTTTCCAGAAATTTCTCACAAGTTCTGAAGAAAGCTGGGTTAAGAGATGAACAAAATGGACACAGTCACAACTGGTCATGCACATCTGAATGGTGACTTCTATCTAAACTGATTTATGCCCCACAGCTACTCTAGGGCATTGTTGGGAGGGCTACACAGATTCAGTCACAGATGAGAGCCGTGAAGCTCTTGGTCTAGGAAAGATCCTAGGGACTGCTGTTGGATGACTTGGGGCAAGGGAGTTCATCTGATCCTTGACTCAAATGAAAACTACACACTGAACTCTTCTGTAAGGAGGGGCCATGGGAGGTTGAAGGGCCAGGAGACATCCAATGGGATCTTGTGACATTGTGGTTTCTAACTACTAATTCAAGACTCTGCACATGTAGCAAGGGATATTTAAACTGTGTTATCCAGGACTTCTTAAGTTCCATAAAACTCTACAATTATACTTAATACCCACTTGGCCAACCTCTAAACATGTTCAAAGTAGCCTCCCTCCTCCCTCCAACCTCCCCTTGCTAAAGACCTGAAAGCAGAAGATTTTTACCACCCAAGTAGTGTCTGCTTGGAAAGGGAGAGAGGTCAGGGTAGAGTCAAAGGCTTTAGGAGATTTTCGCTTGAGAGGTCCTAGAATTTCTGGTTGTGACACTGATAATGTTAGATCTGTCACCATTACTGACATGAAATGACCACATGGACTCTAGTTGTTGCACGAAAACTGATTAAGCAGTGTCAAATTTGAAAACTGGCTTCTGAAAATTCTTCTTGTGCTGACGATTATGTAAAGAGTGACTCATACCACAGTAACTGCTTAAGTGATGCATGATAATACTTAAAACAGAGTGTGTCTGACACTCCAGCATGTGGCCTCAAAATAGAGAAGGTGTTCACCTATTTCAATTGTTTAGACATCAATGCATCTTAGATTTGCTCTGGGAAAAGTGGCATTTAGAATCATCAAGACAGAAAAAGAATTTCTAGTGGTAATTTCAGAGAGGACAACTGGTAGAATCTTTAATGACATTCAAAAATAAGCACTTGTTCTGAATCCCAAGTATTCTGAATTAAAAATTAAAATGAGATTGAAATTCTTATAGCAAAGGATTTTTAACTGAGGGTTACTCCATCCATCCATCCATCCATCCTTCTTGCCTCCCTTCCATCCTTCTTTCTTTGCTTCCTTCCACACATATTTATTGAGTGCCAAATTGTGATTAGGAAAACAGACCCTGGTCTTACAGGGCTTACATTCTAGGGGGAGAGGCAAACAATAATGAATTATAAGTATATAAGTTAAATATATAAATATGCTTTATTTCATATAGCAATAAATTCTGTCACTATAAAAAGCTGTTAAGTTGGAGAATTATAAATGGATGGGATATTTTAAATTGAGTGATCAGGCCCTTAGAGATGTTTAAGCTGAATGTGAATCGTTACTATTCAAGCATAATAATCTGAAAATATATGCATTTTCACCATTCATACTTTATAGTAGATACAAAAATAAGATTGGAGTTTTGCAAATTTATAGTTTTGTTGCTTCCATTCAAAAATATATGAGAATTTCTTACTTGATATTTTCTTATACATCGTATTTGGCAAGTGGGAAATTTCATATACTTAAACCCCCATCATCTATAATCCGACATCACGTGTTGCTCATTTGTTCATTATCCTTCTGAAATAACTTTCCATTACCACTGTTTCTGCCCTAGTTTATTTTCTTTTGAAAGAACTATTTCAACAGCCTCTTAAATGACACCCCATCACCCACTCCAATTCAACTACTTATAACCAGAGCTGACTTTCTAAAATACAGATCTGATCAAGACATTCCTCTAAAAATATTACATTGTCATCTTCATGATAAAATCTGAACTCCCTGGAATCCCATCAGAAGCCCTTTCCTACCGGACATGAGGATGCCTTTATATCCTCCTTATGTCTCATTTTGCATCCACACCAAACTGACGTGTTTGTTCACCCCTCCACCCCACTGTGAATGTTGGGACCTCTATCTGGAAGTCCCTTATTCCCACTCATTCTTAAAGCTCCTTATACCTAATACTAATTACCATACAATGTGATATGTGCATAATAAGGTATATATGGCAATTATCACTTTGTATTGTAATTTGCCTTATTAAATATCTGCCTTTGCCTTAGTATGATGTTTAGAGCCTGATGCTGGAGCCAGGTTGCCTGGGTTCCAATCCCAACTTAGTTGATGACTATCTCTGTGACTTTGGTTATGTCTGTACCTTATTTTCTTCATCTGTAAAATCAGGATACTCAGTATCTGGGTTATAGTATTGTTATACAAAAATGTCTAGAACATTGCCTGGCATGGTTAGTAAGCTTTCAATGGATGCTTTATTATTTAGTTTTATATTAATTTCTGTATCTCCAGGGACATAAAATCAGCATACAATAGAGATTAAAAGAATAAAAAGATCAGCATATGAACACCTCACTACTATGCAAATGGACTAATCATGATCAAAGAAGTAAGATATGGAATTTGTAGTATTAGTTTGAGATTTTTGTAGTCAAAGACACATACGGTAGATATACAGTTTAGCAAATGGTAATAACTCTAGTGGATGGATTGAAAGTCCTGAATTGTAGAAGCTCTTCTGGTTATTTTTAATCCCTGCCTTACACCTTCATGGGTTTCCCACCATTCCTTGCCTTGCATGGTGACCTTGGGACAGGCTGCTATGGGCTACAAAATCTGGAGATCTCTTGCCTTCTGGTTTATGGTTGGTTTGGCTGATGGGACTGGAAGATGGAAGAAAGTGTCAGGATACTCTTTCCCAGCCAGTCTCTGCCTGACTCATGTCTTTTGTGACCACAAGTCCCATGAGAGGACCAACGGGGCTTTAACTCCAACTGCTCTCTCTTGCTTGTCATGAGTGTTATCACTGCTGATTGACAGGATCCTTATCACCTTGGAAAGTCAGTGGTACAGATAAATAAAGAAACAGCAATTACAAGACATCCTTTCAGGGCTATGACAAAAACTTGGATTTTTTTTTTTCAGTTTACTAATGTGTATATATAGATTCCTCACTGTATTTATTCATATTGGGATCTCTCGACACTTGACTAGAAACAAAGGGAAGCAAGTGGAATCCATATACCCCTCTGTATACGCTTTGAATTTCCCTGGCTGTTTTCCAGTGTATGTGAAGCCCACAATTAGCAAGCAGGAGCCAGAGAATTTCAAGTGGCTGCAGTCCGGTGGGAGCTTGCAGGGAAGGCCCCTCTGCCCATCTCTTTGGGTAGTGCCTGGCCTGCAAGTGACTGATGGAGAGGCCCTGAGCAGTGTGAGAAGAGATGGAGGCTTTCTGTCAGTAACAGGTAGAGTTTGGGCACCGAGCAGAGTGCAAAGCTCCCAGGGGACATGTGCATTTACTGCTGACATTGTAAGAGCTTTAAAGCCATAGATGATTTGGGGCGCCTGGGTGGCGCAGTCGGTTAAGCGTCCGACTTCAGCCAGGTCACGATCTCGCGGTCCGTGAGTTCGAGCCCCGGGTCGGGCTCTGGGCTGATGGCTCAGAGCCTGGAGCCTGTTTCCGATTCTGTGTCTCCCTCTCTCTCTGCCCCTCGCCCGTTCATGCTCTGTCTCTCTCTGTCCCAAAAATAAATAAACGTTGAAAAAAAAAATAAAGCCATAGATGATTTAAAAAAAAGTGTGACTTTTGAGCAATTAATTGCACATGGAAGGTATGAGCCCTCTATATTAATGGCCCTGGTACAAGGAAGGTGTGGCTTGTGGAACAATACTCATTTATGAAGCCAATCTTCAAAGACATGTTATTTCAAACACCTCAAAGTAGCAGGTGTGTGCTAAAATAAAATAAGATGGATCTGTCTCTGCTCCAATGGAGTTTACTTTCTAGGGGGGAATCACATAAAACAGAGTATGAGACACAGAAGAAGGCCAGAGAAAGATAAAGACTAGAATAACAAAAGAGCAAAAAGTGACCAGTGCAAGGATGCCTCCTCCAGCCACACCTGAGCAACATTTCAAGCCTGGGTGATGTTTGAATCCTGCAAAGCTGACTAATTTTCTCACTTTTCATTTCTGGTGTATATAGTGAAAAGGAGGGCTGGGGGTGGGAGTCACTCCTCCTCCACGGCAGACCCCTGCACAGGCCTGTTCTGCATCAGGAACAATTTCCAGCTTTACAAAGTCAAGGCTGTGACCGTGATGGGTCTCCTAATCTTTATGATCTGTTTTCTTAGGTGTGATGTATTGGTCACATCAAGAATCATCTTTCTAAAAACTGGGCATGTGGGTGGTGGGATAAAATGTCCTGGGGACTAAGGAAGGAAGGAGAGCCTTGCACCTAGGTCTAAGATCAGCCACAGCTCTCCCCAAGGTCACCTGCTTGGGCCATCAGATTTGAGAACTCAGGATTCAGGTTTCCTCAGTGTTGTCAACCTCCTGGCTGCAAGGGTGACAGTGACAAAGCCTCGGGCGGGGGCCTCAGCACCCACTCACTGCCCACACATTGTGCAAGACATCAAGGTGTGAGCCCTCCTTGGCGCCCCTCAGTATAAGGCCTGCCAAAGAGCTAACCTAGCACTTGAGGGTGCTCAGTTTTCTTTGTAAAACCATTTGCTACAAGACAAAAGGATGGCTGGTAGGAAAATACCCCGAAGGGATAGCTGCAGCATCACCGTTTGGCTGAGATGCCCACAACCCAGCAAGGCTTCCCTCCCAAAGCGAAAGCAAGCTGTGCCCCAGTGCCTCAGGTTTGCTCAGCCACGGCCATGACCGCCCAAAGGAAACCTGTTCCCTGCTCCCAGGACCCCCAAGGTGAGGATGAGAGAAGAGTTTGACTCCACGTGAATTTTACCATACGATCTGGCGCCCGTGCTGGTTCTGCATCCCTTGTCTCCACCAGCCCAGGGCTAGAGGGACTGGAGGTTCAGAGCTTCAGCCTCACCTCAGAGGAGAGGTCCCTGCTCACTTTATAACAATTTGCTGTGCAACGTGCAGCACCACAGGGAACTCATCTGAATGAGCTCTGTATAGACTGCTAGCTGCTCAGAAAGCTACCTGCAATTTTGTTCCAAGCTAAACAGTAAATATCCTCAAGGAGACTGGGAACGTCCTCAGGTGGAAGTCCTCACATCCCTTCCTTTGGAGAGATAAGGTTAGCTAGCACCTCCAGGGCAGGCATTTTCGGGCCTTTGACCTTTCTGAAGGAGCCATCCAGAGAACTCTGTTACTGCCTGCAATATCCCCGAATAGCCAGTTTCCTTCCTCACTGCAGTGAAGTAACTCACACATGGATAGAGCATTTTTAGCGCCTCTGTGCCAGAGATGAGCAGAGGGCAACCAGCCAGATTGACAGCAGGGGCCAGGCAGTTGGCCAGCCACCTTCTCCAGTGGCAGGTGACTGAGGCCACCCTCATGTAGCACATGAGCAGGTCACAAGTCCAGCAAGTCTTCTGTGCTTCTCATTAGACCTCCATCTGTAGCCTCACTCCCTGTTTGCACGAAAACATGCTCAACTGCAAGGTTTTCTTCAAAATGTTGAGTCCCCATAATGCCACCATAGAGCTGACCCCGTGACCCTGTGCTACCATCCAAATGCGGCTCTCTTGGTCGTCTCAACACTCTTACTTCCTTGATGACCTCAGTTCTGTTCACTGAATCATATTTTCTGGAGCCCTGGAGCCCTGGAGCCCCCCTTCTATTGCCTGCACACCCCCTCTGCTTCCACCCCTCCAGCCCTCCTCTCCCTGCCCCACCAGGTCTCCCCTGAGCACCTCCTGTTCCACCAGGCTGCTCCTTCTGTTGTCACTCTCATCCTAGGCACGCAGCTCTCTGCCCACTCCTTCTTAGCTTTTTCAGGGACCCGCGACTCTGCCCACACCTGGCACATCCATGTTGTCCACTTCACCGCGGTCCTCTGCTCTGCTGGCCCTCCACCCAAGCTCTGCGGGCTCTCACCGCCTCTCACAGCTAAGTCACTCGGCTGTCTTCCAAACCTCAATTTCTAGCCCAGATGCTCTCCTGCCAACCAGAGCTCTAGTTCCAGTTACATAATACATCAATCTGTCTTTATAACAGAAACTGCAAACTACCTGTAAAAGAGTGAATTCCTCATCTTTCCTCTAAATATTGTTTACTTCACATAACTCCTGTTACAGCTAGCAGTATCAGCCCACCCAACCGGGAACTCCAGACACATGCTATACTTCTCTCTCTCTCACCTCTACATTCTGTCCGTGAACAAACTAGCTCCATCTCTTCTCCCTCCAGGATGTCCCTGAAGTCAGTCCCTTCCTTTTTCAGATGCTGCCTCTGCCTGAGTTTGAACCTCTATTTCTCCCCTTGACTCATCAACAGCTTTATAGCTAGCCTTGCGCTTTCCAGCCTTACCTCCTCAAATGTGTCTCCATGCTATAGCAAGATTTGTTTTTCAAAACCACAAATCCAGTGACAGCATTCTCCATACAGGGTCATCTGCCTCTCCCTTCCGTCCCCAGCTTCACCTCCCACCACAACCCCGAGGTCATTCTCTGCTCTGATCTGTCTTCACTGCTTGTTGAAGGCTCCGTTCCCTTTCATGCTTTTCAATTCTTACTTCCCATTTTGGTTTCTGCGAAGGTCTTCTCTCCCTTTCTCTGCTGAGTCTCCTGTTCAACTGTTCCTTAAGACTTGGTGCAATTAATCATCCCCTTTTTTAATAAGATATACTGGGTTCACTCCCCACTTCCCACCCCCTACCTTGGGTGGAGTGAGACATTTCTTCCTGTGATTTAGCACAGTTCTCGGGCTTATATATGCACCCCAGACTTAACACACACAAATGCACATGCACGTTAAGTAGGTATAACCTGGCATTTAGGACACTGTAGCGTAGCTGTTGGTCTACTCCTGTGCTTCTCCCACTCCCACTCCACAATTTCACCTTTATATCATCCTGACACATAGTACATACTTGGTTTATAATTGCTAAATTCATGAAGCATCCCCACAATACCTTAGCATAGTCATATGTGGTATCATATTTGATGAAAATATTTATTGATTGCTCACTCTCATTCATGACTTCTAAGGCACCATCTTAAATTTCATGCTCACGGTATAATCTGTGTATGTAGGTACTCTTGTGCCACGGGCACTACAGCACTCTCTACTGTTGGAATGAACCCTGCCTGATATGACCTAAGTCAGAGCTGGCATTCAATTGTCAGGGTCATAAGTCCCCTTAAGGGCCACTTGCCTGCTCCACCGGCCCTGTCTCTGTGTTTCTGCCTCACAGACTTCAACATCCACTCATTGATAAATTACAGGAAAAGGAGCAACAAAGGGCAACCTTTGGTTCTTCCCTTATGTCAAACACTTGATGTAGACACAATGCTGCCTCAGCTCAAGAACTTCAGAGCTCAGAGTTTTTGGAGAGAGAGGACGTGTGCAATAGCTGGAAGCTTCAGCAGAGGTGGGTTATTTGGATGTTGTAAACCAAAATGCGGGGATCAGGGCTCTGAGCCCAGGAGGCCACATATCACCCCAGGAGTTCCCTTTGCCAGTAGCTGCTGCAACACATGATAAACAAGCAATGCCAGATAAGAACCCACATCTGCAGTTTCCAGGACTCATTTCCCTCTTAACAGCAGGAGCACCTGCAGTGAGAGTGGGGGTAATTTTCAATCCAGGTGTGGTGGTGCCATAGCAGGAAAAAGCTTGCAACCTAGATGTCCTATGTGGCTTTTTGGAGACTTCTAATACCCATATCTGAGGTATCTCACCCACAGAATTGCATTGTGTTGACTGATGCTTATCTTCTTACACATCTAAGTGGTAATATGCCTCAATAAAAGAGAACAAAAGAGAGATTGGATTTTCAAGTCAGGAGGATGCTCAGAGAGCACCTGGCCCAACAGCCTTATTTCCCAGTAAGATGCAGAAGCTGATGTCCACAGTGCTAAAACCTCTGGTCCAAAGTAAAAAGAATTCAAACCCACAAACACCTCTAAGAAGCCTCCACCGAGGACTAATGATTTTAGTAGAGTTTTCAATATTTAGTAAAAATTTCAACATTCAACTGTGTCTACTTACCTTAGGGTTTCCTCAGAAGGCAATTACTGGATTTTACATCCATTTGCAATTGATAGTAAATTTGCAGTGTCTTTAGTAATTTATTTCATGTTCTGGGTGAAAATTAACAGTCTTCCTTCTAGGGCTTTGCTGTTCACTCTCATCACCCCTCATAAGATCTGGCCCTCTGCTCTAAACAAGAAATAGTGCTGCTCAAGAAATACAATCCTACTGACTCCTGACCAGGAAAGACCAGAACTTACAAGCACAGAAAGTCAGCCTTCCAGATCTTACCATTCAAGATGGTTTTCCACAAATGCCGACATGGGGCTGATCTGCACCGTGTAGGTATCATTTGCAGAGTACTCAAAGAGTCCGTAGTAAGGGTTGAAGAGCTCCTGAGACAAAAGGAAGAAGAACTCTCGCGAAGGACCACTGTAGTCCAGACTGCAAAGGAAGCAGAGGCCCGGGAAGTTCGTTACATGCGGGAGGTGGGGGCCTGTTTCTATCCAGGTTCTAGTGTGTTCTTTCAGACTCAGTGCAGGGAAAGCAGAGAGCAGCCTCTGTTCTTTACAGTGGATCCCTGTGGAAGCATAACTTGCTGTAGAAAGTGAGGATGCAGTAATTGGTAGGGATGTTGCTTACTAGATGTCCATGAATAAACCCTTAGGGCAGTATTTCTTAACCTTTTTTTCAATCATATAACACCTATTGTATACACCACACAGCTGGTCCATTAAAAAGAAGGACTTTGTTGTGAGAGGCATAAAAGAATTTCCCGTGATAGTGCATGTGTATGAACTGAAAGAACTTCCCAGTTTGTTTTGATATACCCTCCTAGGTAGGCTGATCCTCCACTGTTGAGATGGTTTTCTATGAAATCACTGAAATGCTATGAAAAAGTTGGTATGTAGTGGTGTATGAGTGTTCTAGGAGGAGGAGCTCTGTGATCAGATATTCAGAAGTGTATGCCACCTGAAAAAGTGAAGATCCAACAGCTTAAGTCTGTATTTTTGGCTCATGCACAGTATAAGGGTATAACCTCAGACTCTAGCACATGTCAATAATCTTAGGCTTTTGAAGAACATGAAATCTAAAGCTTGGCAATACCTGGAGAGAGAAAGACCTCCTGGAAGGACATGATCAGAATCACCTTGGGGCAAAGCTAAGAGCCATCCTGCTCTTTCCTGAGCAAAATAACCAAGATATGGTGGCTCTGGCCTGCCCACATTGAGTGAGGTGTCTGCATAAAACTGCTGGTGCCTCACCCCTCCTCTCCAACAAAGGTAACGTAGAGTTTGTTTCGCTGAAGCTCCTTCCGGGAATAGGCCATCACCTGATTGAAGGTTCCTTCTAACAAGTGGTCCCGACGAATGATGAGCCTGGGAAGAAGAAGCCATGTGGGCGGTGAGTGGTGGCTCCAAGCTCTGATGTTGGAGGGTGTTCTAGGTGAGCTGTGGGTGCCCTGCCTCTCCAACAAGGTGCAGATTCCATCAGTTCAACAATGGACTTATTTTAATGCTCTTTGCAAAACATTGGGAGCACAAGGACAACATGTACACTTTTATAATTGGATGTATTCCATCATACTGGACTACTTTTAGGATTCTTTTTGATGAATTCCAAAAAGAATCTCTTAAGTTGGATACCTCAGTTTAGACTCATATTTTAAAGATAAAAATAATAAACCTAGAGGGGAAAAATACAACTATTCACTTAGACTGCAATTACAAAGCTATAGAATCCATGGATTTGATCAATGAGTTAAATTTGTCCCCAAAATAAGTAAAAGGAAATACACATTATTTTATTCAGTTCAAGATTCTTTGTTTTCTGAAAAGGTTTATCATTAATTTTATATATATGTCTTTGCCCGAAATCTGATTTTTCTCTCCCTCCTTCTCTTCTCTTTCCTTTCTTTCTACTTCTCTTCCAATTTAACTTCCTTTCTTCTTTCTTCCCAACTTTTTTTCTTTCCTCCTTTACATGAACATAAATATTACCACACCACGGAATCCAATCTCCAAAAAGAATCACAAAGGTTATGGGGGAGAAAAGGATAGAAAAATCTAGCTTCTGAATTCAGGAATAAGCACGGGAGCACTCACTTAATTTTCCCTGGACCCTGACCAAATCCTTTGGCTTCCAGTTTTCGGTAGAAATTGCGGAGCTTGGCCTCGAAGTCTCTCCGGTAGGGTGAAGGGGCTCTTGCACTGGCTCTCTGTAAACCTGCAGAGAGAAGCACATGGTCTGAAGGCCATCACTGATACGTGAAGCAATGTTAGAAGAAGGGCCAACCAGAGGCACATTCCTATGTCTTCATATTTTTCTTCTCAAAGAAGTTTCCCTTGATTTCCATTACTCTTTCAGTTACTTTTATAATAAATGGAAAAAATATTAAAGAGATAAAGGAATTCTGATGACAATAAACATTTAAGTCTTGCACTCCATTTCAAGTTGTATTTCTCTTAAAAATACCTTGATTAGCATATCTATTGGCTTAATTGTACTTAAATAATCTAAAACAACATAAATCAAACTAGTCTCAATTTTTCTTGTAAGTTTCTATACTATAAGAAGTGACTGTAACTATGATGAGGCAAGTCAGACTGTAATACATTTGTATGTCATACTTCTCTAACTATATTGATCCTAAATTAAACATAGGTGTCCAGTAGGGCCCAGAGCATTTAGGAATTTGAATTAGATTACCTTGCATCATAGAAGAAACATTTATAATAATAATAATAATAATAACAACAGCAACAACAATAAGTCATTCACTCTATATAGAAGAGAGTTTTTATATCATTCAGGATCTTTGTAAATGTTTTATTATCTTTATACACTTTTTAATGAAAATAAGGAGTGGAAAAAATAGCATTCTTTTCCAAGTTTTACAGATGGATAGAAATACAGCTTGCCCCTTCAATAACAAATAAATAGTTATATTTAATAGTTATTACTTATAAACAGGTATTATTTATTAGTTATATTGTTAATATAATATTAATAGTCATATAATTGTATATTATTACATATAATCATATATTATATATAATAATATATAATTACAATGTATGTTATAATTATATAGAATTATATAATTAATAGTTATATTATTAACAACTATTTATTAGTTATTGAAGCCCCTTTAATTACTACTTATTATATTCCAGGTATTGAATTTATATTCTAAAGAAGACTGATACCAACAAACTCACAGGAATGAGAATATAATTACAAGTTGAGATGACTGCTGCTCATGAAGGAATGGAACTCAGTTCTTTGAGATCATGTTCTTTGAGAACTTGCCCTCTGGACAAGTTCAGGAAGGCTTTCCTAAGAAATAGCTGAAGAACAAGTAAGCATGAATTAGACTAAACTAGTTAGGAAAGGCCTCTATTGAACTGAGACAAGAGATGAGCTGGGAAAGGAGCAATCTAGGTAGAGGATCAGCATGTGCAAAGGTACTGCAGCAGAATGGAAAGTGGTGCTCCAGTTTATCTGGACCATAGGGTATAAGGACCAGAGTGATGCAACACAAGCGTTGAGAGGTGGGCAGGAGATGACCAAACAGGATAAAGTCTACTTTGTTAAACAGTTTTGTTTAATGCTAAGCACAATAGGCAGCCATTGCATGAGGGCTGACATGATGAGACTAGAGTTATGAAAGCATCAGTCTTTCTGAAGTAGAGGCAAAAATAAATGAGAGGGATAAGGTGGATTTAGAGAGCTTAAATTGGACTAGGGTGGTGTCAGTGGAGGTGAGAAGTAGACAGACTGGAGGTGTGTTTAGGAGGCAATGAACTGGACATAGGTAGTGAGGGAGAGGTGGGCTTCAGATTTTGTAATTGAAGGGACTGCAGTGACAGTCATTGAGAGGGGAACAATGGAAGAAGAACAGATCTGTAGGGGAGATAATGAGCTTGGCCTTTGATGGCATTATCTTTGAATGGATGATTGGAAAGAGATATAGGTTGAGAGAGAAGAGAAGAAACCTGGGACTGAGTCTTGAGCATGGTAGGAAGTGAAGGATGAGTTTGAAAAGGTGGCCAAAGTAGTAGATGAAATGCATACAGTAGTGTCACAGAAACTAACTGAAGAGGTGACTTAGGAGGGAGAGCAGTCAATAATGTCAAATGTGGCTTAGTGTTAAATGTGAGAATTACCCAGTGAACTGTGTGCCCAGATGTCATGGTGACCTTAGTGAAGACACCTTCTCTAATGCACAGGTGTGGAGCAGAAGGAGAGGCAGGCTTTGTAAGCTTGCAGGATTGGTAGCAGGCATTTGAGAAAATGTTTATCTAATGGCTTCAATTTTCTCAGTGAAGGGAGAAGGGACATATTTGCTAGGAGAGACACAGAGGGTTGGAGGTTTGAGGGGAGCATAAACACTTGAGATTGCAGTGGAGAAGTTTACAAAGGAAATGTGGCAGAGTTTTCTTTTGGGTATTCAAGGTCCATGTGAAGTGAGAGATGACTAACTTATAATTTATAATCTGCCCTGTCAGGTGAATTTGATCAAGAACGCCTGAGCACAGATGTAGAAGATGCAGATAGTACACTTGTCTAGGGGCACAGTTCTGCAAAAAAAAAAAAAAAAAAAAGGGGACCATGGAATTTATATCACTGGCAGAGATGTTACTGAAATAATGAACCATGGAATCTATGCCAGATAAGGGAAGGACAGAAGGGAGGGGAGAGGTGTGCATGAACTAGAGGTCCTGATGAAGGCAAAGGACAGTAACGGGGAGAGCAGTTGAATAAGTGTGTTGGACGGGAACAGGATGCTTGAGTCAGTGATTTTAGAGATGACAACAAGGGTGGGAAGGTGACTGTGGGAACAAGCGGTTGTGGTGGGGAAGGGGAAGGTCATTCCAGACCAGAGTTCCAGAAACCAGAAGGCCAGGGAAATGAATGGGTATCCTTGTGGATGTTGAAGTCATTCAGGATGATGGAAGGACTCAGTGAAGGAGAGGGAGACTATGAGACAGGTACCATAGTCTTTGGGAATAAGAAAAAGGCTGGTAGATGACAGCAACTGGGGGTGGGGGGAGAGACACCTGAATGGTACAAGCAGGGAAACATGAAGGGCACCAGCCCCACCTTTGGGCTCCCCAGCAACTGAAGTGTGAGGGAACCAACAGCCATCACTTGAAAAGATGTATCCTCAGTGAAATGCCAGGTTTCAGGCTACAGGTAGAACTAGAATACAAGTCTGTAGGTGCAAGTATCATTTTCTGTCCAGTAGATTACAGTATATTTTATAATATGATTTTTATGCTTCTGGTATTACCACTGCCCATGATGTATTTTTCTAATCATTTATGCTTTACAAATTACTTTGGCATAAATATCTATGATTTGCTATCTCCGTAGCACCCAGATAAATTTCATGAAAGTCTAGAAAAATGAGAATTACAAAATTTAACATCAAAATTTTTGGATTGCGTAATCTAGAACCTCATGATCAGAGCTAGGATAATAAAGAATTAAAATGAATTGAATGATTGTTTGGATTCATGGTATTAGTAACGCCTCATTAGGAAGCTTGATTCCTTTTATAAAAGTCATACAAGTAATTCTCATTTAGCAATTAACTCTTTATTCTCTATTATTTTTCTATTTGTAATATGATATCTCCCCCATGCAATGATGTTAAAAGCATACTGTAGTGTCAAATGTTTCAACCAAAGTGCAGATACTTTATCAGGCTGGAACAATCTCTATAAGAAAATGGCAGATCATCATGCAGATGATGGTCCCCGCAAACGGAAGGCTCTGCTTCCCAAAAGTAAGTCATCCTGTGTGCATGGGAACATTTGACTGTCCTGACGCTGGCTCTGGAAAAGCTCTTTGTCCTCCTTTTCCCAGGCCATGGCATCTCAATTATGTTGTATGTCAGAGGCAGCACACATTGGGCATTTCCTCAGCAATGTCATTGGTGCACTGGTTTGGAGGAATTGACAAGGAGACACTGACTTAGAAACAGATTTTAGCAATTAATAAACTCTAAGAGACATTTCTGAGTGACATGAGTTGGAAGAGGCAAACTAAAAGATATTCTAGTTTTAGAAACCTATGGCAGTACTGAGTGATGCTGAGTGAGACATCCCTTCTGAGGGACTGAGCACACTGCTAAATTCTGTATTTCTTGTGAGTTTCTCCACTGGTTTCAAAAGCCAAGCTCAGATTCTGACTCTAGAAGTTGTGAGATAGGAATCTACTAGTTTTTTTTTCTTTTCTTTCTTTTTTTTTTTTTTTTGAGAGAGAGAGAGAGACAGAGAAAGAGAAGGAGAGAGAATGTGCATGCGTAGGTGCAGGTTAGAAGGAGAAGGACAGAGAGAATCTCAAGCAGGCTCCAGGCCCAGTGAGGAGCTCGATGTGGGGCTTGATCTTATGACCATGAGGTCATGACCTGAGCCCAAATCAAGAGTTAGATGCATAACCAACCTTGCCACCCAGGTGCCCCCCTTACTAGGTTTTTGAAACTAAATCCCTTTACATTTATCTATATATCTATATCCCTTTACTTTTAAAGTTATGAAAAGAAATTTGGGTTTATCCTCAAGACTTAGAACAAGGTGGTATTGCAATCAAACAAGTGAGGAAAAGCTTTCCAGTGTCTGGACCCCATTTGGGAGTATGAATTTGACTTACACTAATTATCTGGATGAACCCAGGAACAAAAGCTTCTTTATTTTCACCAAACAGTTCAGTATACATTTCCTCATTCGGAACAGAAATTACCTATAACGAATTTCTGTGATATGAGTAAATTAATCCTAGTACATAAAGAAAACTGTAGGGGAACAATTTCACATGTAAGAAAACTCTTTGACAGACAGCTTCGTGGGTACATAACGGTGGTCCCTAGTAACCATATCACCTAGTAATTCCTTTACACGTTAACACAAAGTTACTAAAATTGGTATCTAATAACATTCAGACTCATAAGGCAGAATGTTTCAGAAAGGGCTCTTCCCTTCTAAGTACTTGCAGAGTACCTTTGGAATATAATAGTAATTTAGAACAGGGGTCAGCAGACTTTTTCTGTGAAGGGCCAGATAGTAAATATTTTCATGGCCATCTGGTCTCATTGCTACCACTCAGCTCTGCTGTTGTAGTATGAAAGTTGTTATAGAAAATACATAAATAAATAGGTGTGGCTGGGGTCCAATTAAATTCTATTTATAGACACTGAAATTTGAATTTCATATAATTTTCACATGTCATGAAATACTGTTTTTGTAAAAACATTTTCAAATTATTTAAAAATGTAGAATGCATTGTAGCTTGGGGGCATTACAAAAACAGCCAGCAATTTGTCAACACCCAATGTGACAGTGTGCTTTCAATCAGAAAATTGAAAGGGAGGAAGGGAAAGAGGATGTATATACAATCACCTTTTTTCCTCTTCATCTGGAAACACAGATGTCTCTACAGGATACAGAATGCCAAATATTCAAGTTACCTGGGGAGTTCTGAGGTGAGGAACAGGGTGAACAGCGGGGAGAGAAGCTGTACCCGGGATGAAAGGCAGTCTGCAGTGGGACGTAGGACATAATCTCTTCTTCAAAGAGACTGCACAGTGAGAAAAGAAGAAGGAGAAAGAGAAGGAAATGGTAAAGGAGAAGGAGGAGAAGCAGGAAGAGCAGGGGGGAAGAAGAAGAAGAAGAAGAAGAAGAAGAAGAAGAAGAAGAAGAAGAAGGAGGGGGAGGAGGAGAGGAGGGGGAGGAGGGGGAGGAGGAGGGGGGAGGAGGAAGAGGGGGAGGAGGAGGAAGGAGAAGGGGAGGAGGAGGAAGGAGAAGGGGAGGAGGAGGAAGGAGGAGGGGGGAGGAGAAGGGCGAGGAGGAGGAGGGGGAAGAGGAAGGAAGGGAAAAAGGGGAGGAGGGGGAGGAAGAAGGAAGGGGAGGAACGGGTGAAGAAAAGAGGAAAAGAAGAGGGAGAGGAGGAGAGGGAGGAGGAAGGGGGAAGAAACAAAGGGGGGAAGAAGAAGAAGAGGGAGAAAGGGGAGGGAGAAGAAGAGGGGGAGAAGAGGAAGAAAAAGAAAGAAAGAAAAGAAAGGAAGGAAAAAAGTTAGTTTTCTGTCCATGAGTGTTCATGAATTGGGGTGATAGTGGTTACAGTTCTCACAAGGCAACAAAAGCACTTAGGTTCACTTAGATAGGCAAAAGCCAGTATGCAAATTCTCAGAGTTATTTTATACTCTAATTAATACTACAAAAATAAATTCTCCATCAAGTACTGTACACAGTTCTTGATACCCCAGTTGTAAATGTAAAGAAAGCAATGGACAGCAGGTATAAGGGTGGGGCCCTACTTTAGTTGCAGTCACTAGAATCCTCTAGAACAAATGTTGAATGTTTCAGTCATAGCTGTAGTGGAGAACTACCCAGAGCAGCTTTTCCAGAAGGGTTTCAGGCTTAGCCCCTTACCTCAGCAAAATGACTAGATCTGCATCACAGGACAACTTTTCAAGCCCATGATTACCCTCAGTCCGAATGTAATGGATTTTCTCCCTAGAACAATGTGGGAAAGAAAATAAGAATTACACACCAATACATAAGCTAAGGAATAAATCCCTTTCTGATTCATTTTGTCTGACAATATGGCTGAATAGCAATTTTCTAATGTCCAGTGAGTTTTGTGGCATTTTAAGTTTCTATTGCAGGTTCCCATGATGCTCTACTAGGGACCACCCTTCCTCAGACTCACACAGGGATGGAAGCTGAGGAACACAACAAGGGTAGGACCTCAGATAGCAATGACAGTCAGGAGTGAAGATGGATAAAGAGAGCTGCTGGAGGACTGTCATGGGCTCATGGTGTCTCGGGAGCCATGGGGGGGAAGAACAAGAGGAAATCTCTTGAGAAACCTTATGCCTGCTGGAAAATGTATAATGCCACACTGAGCAAGGGCGGGTCTGGTGTTCAGAATACCAGAGTCTCCTAGGTCAGTCTGAGCACAGGCATCAATTTCTCTGTTTAATTACAATTTGCATTCTCTCTTTCATGACCTCCAACTATAACCTGGCAAATTATTCCGAGTCTATGGGTAAATAACATTTATTTTGATCAAATGAACTTTGTACTTTGCTTCTCTGACATTCAAATACTCAAATATTACAGGGGTGCCTGGGTGGCTCAGTCAGTTAAGTGTTAGACTCTTGATTTCAGCTCAGGTCATGATCTCACAGTTCGTGAGTTTGAGCCCTGCATCAGGCTCTGTGCTGATAGCATGGAACCTGTTTGGGATTCTCTCCCCCCACACCCGCTCTGCCCCTCCCCCCCCATAAACATTTAAAAAAACAAAAACAAATGTTCAAATATTACAAATGCCACAACCAATTGGTTTTTAATGGTTTGAAAAAAAAATAGAGCAGATGTTTCCGCACATCATTTTGCAGGGAGGATGTGGAAACCTAGCCAAGAGTGCAAACACCATGCCTCCTCCACCACCTGTTTCTTCCTCCAGGTCCCTATGTTCTTGATTCCATGTTCCTGAGCTTTGGCCTCTAAATCCTCATACCACCTCTTGTTTGGAAGACTTTTGTGGTTAATTGACTTCAGCCCCACAGGCCTCTTGTTTGGAAGACTTTTGTGGTTAATTGACTTCAGCCCCACAAAGGACTATTCAATTCATATGTCCTCCCAATGACAATGTCCCTAGGGCAGATTATCCTGTTGCCCTAGGTACCCATATGTGGGTAAGCCCCTGGTCTCCTTGCTTGGAGGAAAAATGGAGAGAAAATTCTAGTGATTGCCCTTTGTTCCCAGGGTCCCTGAGGAAACGAAATCCAAAGGGGGTCAACTCTACTAGGGCAGCAAAGTAGTTTTATTATCTCACCACCCACATGGAGCATATCCATGTATCAGCCAAACACAGTTTTCTGAGACTTTCAGTGGCTCTCCACAGGACATTGCATCCTCTGTCACATATATGAAAATTTCATGCAGACCCAGTCGTCTGGGGGGCCTCCAAATGCCTCTGGAACTCAACTCCAGTTCCATTAGAACTGGGAAAGATCTCTGAAGGCAAGAAGGCCATCTGCTCCTTCAACATATATCCCTTACTCACCAGGAAAACTCCAGCGCAAAAGTCTCCTCAGGGCTCAGTTCAGTAGAGCCACCTGCCTTCCTGAAATCTTGACATCTCCCTTTGTGGCTTCACAGACCTCAAAGCTTAATATCCAAATGAAATCCTTGACATTCTTCTATCATTATCACTGAATTCTGATCTTGTCTTTTGTGGCCTTTAAACACATGCTATAGCTATATATTTGACTTAAGGAAAACAAAAAGTCAAATTTGTCTATCGTCTGCCTTCTTCAATAGGTTGCAAATACCATGCGAAGTAGGGCCAATGTCTGTTTTGCTATGCTACTGCATACACAAATCCAGCACAATCCTGATTCAGAATACTGGCACAATAAAAGCACTAGTTGAAAGAGGAATGAATGAATGAGGACTGCTACCATGTCCCTTAATGTGAACAGATGTCATTAACCTCTGGGTTTTCTGGCTCCATCTTGCCTCTCCACATGTGGCTTCCTTATGATTCACTGTTGTCTGCTGAACACAGTTTTCTGATAACTCACTCTCTACCCTTTAACTCAGCAACTGACTTTATGGACCCAAGACAGTGGATCGATGGCTCCCTGAGATGAGCAATGGCTTAACAGGGTCACAGTCTCCACTTGGGGACAACAGAGGAAGCAGGAGGTTCTTCCTTTGGTCAGTGTCATAGGAAAAGGAGGTTTTCTTTTCAACTTCTGGACCTGTAAAATGGAGCTGATGCACCCTCACAGCACATCGAGGGGCAGGCACAAGCCCAGTCATGGTAACTAGTGCCTGGCTTCCTGCTTCCTGTAAGCCTGATTCCCTGAGGAGCAATTTCTTGTTCTTGTTCTCCCTTTTTAAATCCATGGCCTCTTAGTCGTTGTGGGCCTTCTGTTTTTGATGAGACATTTGGGTTCTCATCTTGGGTCTACAGGTCCTTAAAAGAATCCATATCTTAAAGAAGTTATTAGTTTCTGTACAAAATAACTGCCAAGATTTTTTCAATTCCAATATCTCCTAATTCCAAGTTCCGCCATATCTGGAAAATCATAATTATACAATTCTGCACTGCAACAAAGCCTTTAAAAAGTCTTTTTAAAAGTCTTTAAAAAAAAGTCTTAAAAAAAGCCTTTAAAAAATATCACTATTTCATGTGATACTATGCAAAAGTACAGAAAATAGCTTCCCTTCCCTTGAAAACAGTTTACTCTTTTACACAGGGGATTACACTTTTCACTTTTAAAATAACTTAAATGGGACTCTAGTGCCTTTGGTGAGATCAAATTCCTCCAAAAAATAAGCTGTGAAACTCATTACTTAGTGGTAGAGTCAGAAACATAAAAAATGTTCAAGAGCAGCAAGCTCTCAGAAATTTTTCAGGTAGTACAACTCCTCTGAAAATCCCTTGAAATTCCCTTAAATTATGATGTACTGTGAGTCAGAGAATAGCCCACAAATAAATGACACGTAATGAAATGGGTAGAGCTGAACATAAGTGGAAACGACAATCACTTGTGCGAAAGTTCATCTGTTCATGCTAAAGATCTTTCATTCACTCTAAATGTAATTAGTCCTTCTTCTCTTCAAAGAGGACTAGGTTCTGAAGGGGAGAGTGACACAAAGGCAAAGAATAGAAGGTCCTGCTCTAAGGAACCTATGTATTGTAGGGAGACATCAGTATGGACAACTATAAGAGATAATGGAAAAATATCCTAGAGGTACAAAAAGGAATGCCGTTAAAGCAAGGTAAAAGAAATACTAAAGTTTGCCTGGGTCAGTGAGTCTTTGCATTTGGTTTGAGCCTTTAAAATGAGTTAAGAGGTCCTTAAGAGAAAAGCCACTCCCCAGAGGGCAGAGGTAGGAGATGACACAGACTGTTTGGTGGAGATAGAAGACTCTAGAAGGAAAAAACTAGTGTGGGATGGCGAGTTAGGTTAGGGCCAGACTTTGGAGACCATGGAAACTGTGTTTGAAATCCTGACTTTATTTCACGCACAATGGGAAGGTGTTGTTGTTGTTGTTTTTTTTTTTTTTTTTGAAGGGAAGTAGTAGTATAATTTAATCTTTGCCAAAATAAGGTAATTCTGGTTATAACAGGGTGAGAGAGATACGCGGTATCTTCTAGGACATTCCTGCAAAATCCAGGAGAGAAATGCTGAGCCCCCAAACACAGGCCATGACAGGGAAGAATTAAAAAAAAAAAAGCTGGAAGAGAGAAAGTGAGGAGGCAGATGTTTGGGTGTGGAGACAGAGAAAGAGGGAGGAGTTGAGACAAGGCAGTGGGGAGGACGTGGTTGTAATTCACACAGAGTAAAACACAAGGGAAAGAGGTGTCAGTGAGGGTGTGTGTGGAGGGGGAAGGACAGTGAATGATCCACTCTGGCATGATTAATAGGAATTTGAATAGCAAAGAGACTATTTTCAGGTGTTGGTGATTCACTGAGGAAGTCAAGGCAGAGTATTACAGTTGTCAACTAGATTCAAAAGACCACCAAATGGGAGGTAAGGAATCAGAGGCATTCAGTGACTGCATTCCCACCCACCTTGCCTGATCCTTTATACACATACCCATAAAAGCATCTCCCCAGTGCCCACACAGTGACCTGTTTCCAAGGAGATTAAGGGCAGATTTGGGCTGAATAACATGTCTCCATCAATGGTTCCTAAGAGCTGGAGCAAGAATTCGAACTCCAAGGGGACACACTTAACCATCATGCATTGCCAGCTTCCAAAATGCTGTGTAGTCAACTGAAGCAGAGTGATACTGAGATATCTTGGAGAGAAAGTGGGATTTAAGTTCGGAGGATATTTTCCCTTTTTATCACTTTTGGTGGCTATCCTTTCTAAATGCAGTGACTCAGTTTCAGAGACACTCATGCAACAATGACATTAATGGACAGTAAGATTTAACTAGTTAGAACATATATTTTTGATACTTTTTGTTTGTTGGTTGGTTTATTTTCTAATGTGTTCATCTAGTTTTTGGTTTACCATTAAACAATGATATTTTAAAAATAAAAACATTTAAAATGGATTAAAGACCTAAATGTGAGATCTGAAACCATAAAATTCCTAAAAGAGAATACAGGTAGTAATTGCTTTGACATCAGTCATAGAAAGATCTTTCTAGATATGTCCCCTTTGGCAAGGGAAACAAAAGCAAAAATAAACTATTGGGACTGCCACAAAATAAAAAGCCTTTGAACAGTGAAGGAAACCATCAACAAAACAAAAGACAACCTAGTGAATGGGAGAAGATATCTGCAAATGATACATCCAATAAAGTGTTAATATCAAAATATATAAAGAATTTGCACAACTCAACACCAAAAATCCCCCCAAAAATTCAGTTAAAAATGGTCAGGGGACATGAATAGATTTTTTTCCAAAGAAGACATACAGATGGCCCATAGACACATGAAAAGATGCTCAACATCACTCATCATTAGAGAAATGCAAATTACACCACAGTAAGATATTGCCTCACACCTGTAAGAATGACTAAAATAAAAAACACACACACAGAAAATAAAATAAAATAAAAAACACATTGTGGAACTTCAGAGAACATTAGAATTCCTGGATCCTTCAGTTGGAGTATTCAAGACATAATTAAATGCATGAACAAAATGCATCATAAGCTTTTATGCTCTCTCCACAGATATGTTGTCCCACCTGGACGACTAGTTGGAGCTACAGGGTGAGGGACAAGCCCTTACCTGAGTGTGTGGTTTCTCGCCAGGCTTGGCTGACGCTCTTGCAGCATTTCAAAAATGTTTGGCTGGCGGAGAAATGCCACAATCTTGTCATTATATGCTGAAACAGACAAAAGTGCAAGTTGTGGTTGAGTTTTCAGCCCAGAGATGATTTCTCTAATGGTTGGAAAATAGCTACTTGATACCAGGATTAATGCAAGAGTTCGAAGGGCAGGTAGCACACTCATCAGAAAAATGTAAGCTCTTGAGGGCTCTTTGTCTGTGACATAATAACATTGTCATTTCTAAAAGATCAAACCAAAGTGAACTAGATCTAAGTTAATTATCCTTAATATTCTAAGACCTTAACGGGGTGTTAACTCACCCCTGTGTGAATAGGTGAAGGAGAATAAAATCATTCTTCCACCAGCTATTTTACTCTCTTCCTTCTGACTTCTCTTGGTCATTTTGTCATAGTTATTATGGCCAAAGATTCTTTGTAACTTCAAAGAAATCCATTTCTGAACACTTGACACTTACAACCTGTGGCCATGGTTGATTTCCCAGTAGTCATAATGGAAATACCCAAATCCATTTGGGCTTTCTTACCTCATTTCCCTTGATACAAGTGGCACGTGTTTTAGAAGGAGGTGGCTGAGGTTAGGAATGAAGACTACACTTACTTGTCCCCATACACACATGGGAAAAGAGGTCTAAATTACAAACTGCATCTAATAGCAATAAGATCCATCACCTCATTTAAACTATGCTCTCCTGTACTCAGCTAACAAATCACTGAAAGGAATAAAGAAGGGGCTGAGAGTCTGGAAAAGAACTGAGACAGGGAAAAGGGAAGAACAAATCAAGGAGGGGAGGGAAAGGGAAAAAGGGCAAAGGAGGGATGGAAGCAAAGGGTAGGGGGTAGATTTTATCATAGGAAAGGAAAAAGAAAATACAGAATCCTGAATATTAAAGGACTTGTGATAAGAAAAACAAGGCTAAGGACTGGGTATCCAGGATCCCAAAAGAATGATACATACCTAGTGGCAATGACTCATGTTGATGTTGGCTTCGAATAGCAGCTACCAGGCTGTGTCCTGGCCTGGCCAGTAAAGAGGCTCCTCTGTTTCGAGAGACTTCTGAAGCCTAATTTCAAAATAAAATTGTTAGCATTGGAAATATTATCAAATTCAGATGGTCTTTTGATACTAATTTTCCAATATGAGGGGGAAAAGACCCAGATATCACTTAAGTTAAAAAGCAATGAAGTTACAATCTTCAAAATGAATTGAAATAAGCAAGTTAAAAAAAAGATTAGGTAGGATGGTTGATGTGCTATGTTAGGGTTTTTAAGAAAGTGATTGTGCATGGGGCACCTGGGTGGCTCAGTCGGTTAAGCATCTGACTTCAGCTCAGGTCATGATCTCGCGCTCCGTGAGTTCGAGCCCCGCGTCGGGCTCTGTGCTGACAGCTCAGACCCTGGAGCCTGTTTCAGATTCTGTGTCTCCCTCTGTCTCTAACCCTCCCCCCGTTCATGCTCTGTCTCTCTCTGTCTCAAAAATAAGTAAATGTTAAAAAAAAATTAAAAAAAAGAAAGTGATTGTGCCAAATGTCCTAAATGTTAACTAGATTAACATACTGACTAAAGAACATTTCTCTTCATAAATATGTTCAAGAGACATAAATAAATTCTACATGAATACTATCAATAAAGATGGGTTTATGACCTTAATTTGTGAGAGTTGGTACTGAACTTCAGAACTGAATGTGGAATGGACTTGCTCTTTCCAACAGCACGTGTCACCCTCAGATGGCCGTTCTTTGCTAATTGCCTATTGTTCCATTCACTGTGCTGGCTACTCTTCCTTAACATAGTATCTTTTTATTTTCTCAAAATTCTGGAAGATAAGCATTATTAACCACATATTACAAGCAGAAAATCTGAGGATTGGATAAAATTAAGTTTTTACAAAATTTTCAACTGTAAGAGGCAGAACCAGGATTTGCTTGATTGCAAAGCATTTGTTGACTTCTCTCATGCTGCTAGCCTGCATCCAGTACCTTGGTTTTGGATGGGCATTTTGACAAAACGTCATGGAATACAGAACTTGCACAGCTTAAAACTGATATTTGTGATGATTGATTTAGCTCAATTTTAAATTTCAGAAATCCCCTAAGTCCTAGAGCATGGCGATGAACTTTCTACTGTGATTCCATGTACATTCTGTTTCTTAAAGGACTCTTGAAGGGTAAGCTATTTAAACAGAGGCTGTATAGATCTTCCACAAATATATGGGTTTGCTGTAGAGTATGACTCATTCTATGATATTTGGTAAAGTATGCCAAAATAGGCTTTAAAAACATTTAAGAATTACATTGAAGATTACTTTGTAACATACTTATAAAAAGCTCAAACATCCAGAAAAAAAGGGAGAGAAAATTCTCCCTCTGAGACCAGTATACAATTCATTCCCACAGAATTCAGGAGAGGTACTGAGATCCTATGCTACAAAGTCCAGAAAGGTCAAGTCAATCTCAAAGGGGTCATTTAAGACGAGACCATGTGTCCTAGTGCAGATGACAAACAGGACGGATTACTTAGGGCTTACTAATTAAAGACATAGTAATTGCAGGTTTTCCTTCGGGTCCTACTTCCATACTTCACACAGACAGGATGAACATCCTTCCTTTGCAGAGATGTGCTATCAGTTCACTGTCTGTACATGGCGGTCTTTGAACTGCTCTTCTGGAAGTAGCAGAGATGCAAATCCATCCCTTTTCTCTCCTGGTTCTTCTCCTTGCTCACTGCTTACTTGAGGGACAAGGAAATGGATTCTGTGCCATTGTGGTGGACTTCTCACTTCGGTGTCATTAGCCCTCAGCTACTGTAGCCAGCCACCAAGATTTAGAAGTAGGTACTTCGACAACAGCACTTTCCAGTCCCAATTAAATGGTTACAAAGCAAAGTGGTAAAAGAAAGGTTTGCTCGCTCTTCAAATACGCAACACCGAGTCTCTACGTTTCTTCCACCATGAATTAATAAATATGTAAAGCCTTTCTGGCACTGAAATGTTAGGTTTCTTTTCCTTAGAGGGAATTATGTCAGTCTGCTTTATTGTGTGTTTGAAATATTTTCGATGCTGTAAAGACAGGAATCTCAAAGACCACTCAGCAGAAGATTATCTAAATGATGCATTACAGAGAGAAACTGAGGAAGTGGATCTGATAGCAGACTTCAGGAAGGCATGACTGTAATACAGAACTCAGGTGATGTCTGCTGTCACACCCTGGGCTAAAGTGTGTCATTGTTGGTGGGTTGCCCTGAAATAAATGGGGCTTTGAAACAAGAAGAAACTCACTTCTCTTCCTAGCTGCCAGAGGGAATTCATGTGTTACAGATATGCTTTAGGGAAAAATGGTGCCTTCTCCTGAGGTTACCTGTTCACCGGCAAAACCAAGCCAGACTGCAAAACTTCACAAGTCAGATGAAGGCCAGCCACCCCAAAGGTAGATGACTGACTGATGAATATGCTTCAGGCCAATGACGAATGAGATGGAGAAAACAACCCAGGGGGAAGGTGCCGCTTGTGGGGTACCTGAACCATAGAAACAACCGCCAAGGGCAAAGGAGGTGATTGCAAAGTAGTACTGGAAGGTCTACAGATGAGCTGGAGGATGGGAAGGTTAAACAGAAACAGGCTTCTCCAACAAGGAGCCAGGAATTTATAGGGATAAGGACAGTTCCAGACAGGGCTAGAGAGAATTCTGAGATTGGGCGAGAGTTTAGTATGTGCTAGGATCCTTGTAGCCCTAAAGTAATACGAAATGGTCCATCCTGAGGAATATTAGGCATCGACTGAGTAACTGATTTGGATCTCACTGCAAACATGATGCTAACATTTGCTTTCCTAACTGCTGAAAATGACTAGAAGTTTGAATTTTCCATTTAAAACCAAAATTATACGACTCACTGAATTCCCTGGCATTTGACACCTTCTGTGTTCCTGAATTTCTCAGGGATGTATGTGAGAGACAGACAAAGAAGGGACTCCCCCAGTGGCCTGCCTCTCCCCAGACATGCTATGACTACTTTATGACTGGCTAAAACCCGGTTTCCAGTAGGGACTACTTTTAAGATTTCTTTTCCTTTTGATGTTGAAATAGCTTTAATCATAATTGCAAATGTGAAAACTTCAAACATTTAGCTCTCCAGAAAAAAAAGTAGATATGCTCAGAAAATAGTTTACAGTGACTGGTAAACAAATTTCTCTTCTGTGTTGCAATTTAGAAATGTAAACTGGTGTTTTATTTTTTTAAAGATGTGATTGAAAATTGCAGGTTTTAGACTGAATTTGGGTTAATAATCAGTGAATGCTCTCTTTGAAAACACTGAAGATCTGATGATGAAAAAAATAGTGAGTTCAGAGGAAAGGCCCAAGTGATGAATTTTAATTCATCTCTAGAATCCTTTTGTGTTCTAAAAACAGATCATTAACAAAGTTTTCAGAATTAGCTTAAGGAAACAAAAGAGAGAGAGATCTTGAGCTATTCAACATATTTATAAAAGCGAAAAGTGGGCGATAAATAACGTACAAAGAAAGGTTTGATTTAAATTGTGGTAGACCTATATGAATAAATATAGAAGAATTTTAATTGCATGGGGACAGTCTATAAGGTACTGTATTAGTAAAATAGGATGCAGAACCATAGACAACATGATTCAATTTTTTATTTCCATGGTTACCAGAAAGTGTCTCCAGATCGGGAATTATACTCACCTTTTAACTTCTTTCCCAGCTGTGTCTGTGTTTTCTACACTCATTGCTTACTGTTGATAATTCAAAAGTTTATTTTCATAGGTGCCTGAATTTTATAAACTTCCAACCAAACTGTAATCAAATATTGGTTGCATGGAATCAAGAGAAATATCCCCAAAATTTAGAAGCAGTGCAGAAGTTACCTCCCCACACTTCCCTGTGTCATCCGAGGCAGTGAAATAACTTTTGTCATCAAAAAATCTCACTGCAAAGAACGACCAAGAATGACTTCTGCTTTTAAAGTGAAAAGTCAGTTTCTCTTCCCTGCCAGATTCTTATCCTTTCATGAGGCAACGCACCCATGTGTGTACCCTCCCAGAACTTTTCTATGACTAACGATTTTCTAAACTGGTAAAAGAAATAAAACATAGGTGCTCTGTTATCCTTCCTTATTAATGTTAATTTATATTGCTAATTGCAGTATAAATAAGACAAATGTGACCTCCAGTGACTTCCTTACTGATAGAGAGATGGAAACCAATATTTATAGCCCTATATGCTCTTTCCATTTGTCTGTGTCCATTTCCCTTGGGACATTATGGGAAGATACAGACTTGTTTTGTTAGTACTTTTTTTTTGTATATTGCAGACAGACGTGACCCTGTACTAAAATGCAGGCTAAAGTGTCAAATAATGATCTTTTTATGCATAAAGTATTATACTCCTGATAATGGCTTTCAGCAAACTTCCTGAAAAATGTTCGCTTGAAGTAAAGGCTAATCCAAAAGACACTTAACAGTGTCTCTTTTAATAACCTATCTTAGGGGTTTTGAGAAAAATTTTTATCAGTTAGGATCCTGAATATAGAAACTGATTTCAATTCTATCCTTAAATTCAATTGATAAAAATATCAACTGCTGAGCAACACTCGAGAGAATGGCCCATGAAGGTGAACAGAAAATAACTGATTCCTAAGGTTGTAGTATAAGAAACATCTATAGCAAATCCCCCATTGCCCCTGTTATGTGACAGAGAAAAACCATGGATTATAAAAACAATTCATTGATTATTCGTGAGTCTAATTATTCCATATTTATGTCTGCTTAACTGTCCTTTCAAATTGGATATCCTGCTGTTTTCATACTCATTATCAACTTATCTAACAGCAAATCTACCATTGTCCCCAACTGGCTTTCCTGTTCATCTTACCAATGTGTTGATAATGTGAGTCAAGCCCCACGGACTCTGAGAGTCACAGAGCTAGCTGGCCATCCAATTCCCTTGTCTCCACTTGCAGATGAGGAAACTGAGGCCCCAGAAAGGAAAGGAAGGAGCAATGATACACAGTTCTTCTGTGGAGAAGCCAGAGCTGAGACTCTGTCTGCTAACTGAAGTCCCAGGTACCCCTTCCTTTGCACCTCTTGACCACCTGGGGCTTCTTCCCACACGGTGTCCATTGTCTTCTGTCTCGCTGCTTCCAAGGCCTCCCCACCTTATACCTGGTCTGTGGCAGATGCCCCTGACGGGTCTTTCTCTTACAGATCACTCTTTGCCACAATCCTTCCTCCTCTTGGCCATCATTATCTCCTTTCTAAAATACTAGTATACACTGGACTGGGACTTAGGAGATCTGAGTTGTGGTCTTGAACTCCTTGTGTCACCTGAGTTTTTGGTATTTAAGTTTACCTGACTTTAAAATACAATTCCTAACTAAAGTGGCATTGCCACATGGGAATATTTAGAAATGCTTAGGGGTATTTTGTTTTGTTTTTTGTTTTGGTTGTCATAGTGACTGGTGAGGTGAGGGCACTCCTGACATTTAATGGATGTGACCAGGAAGAAAAGGTCCAGCAATGACATAAGACAATTCTACACTTCACAAAATTGTCCTCAAAATGCCAATAACTTTCTCTTCTTGAGGGACAATGGGTGACTTGATCTCTAAAGGCCATTTTTATACAAAAACCATCATATTATTCCTCTCAATTTCATTCAGTGGGCTTTTAAGAAAGTGCCAACCATGTGGCATTCAAAACTTAACAAAAACCAAGACAAAAACCGAGTGGAAATGGTATTCTGGTCATACCAAACTATTTGTTGTCTCTCTACTGACACTTCTCAATCCTATCGCTGCATCTCTGCTTATGCTGTGTGTCTGGGGGATTGCCATTCCTCTTCCTTTGTTCCTTGCTAGATTCTACCAATTTTCTAGGATTGGGTCAAGTACCTTATTTTATTTTATGTAAAAAAATTTTTTTTAATGTTTATTTATTTTTGAGACAGAGACAGAGCATGAATGGGGGAAGGGTCAGAGAGAGAGGGAGACACAGAATCAGAAACAGGCTCCAGGCTCTGAGCTGTCAGCACAGAGTCCGAACTCACAGACTTCGAGATCATGACCTGAGCTGAAGTCAGACGCTTAACTGACTGAGCCACCCAGGTGCCCCAAGTACCTTATTTTAAAGATGCCTTTCCTTGGCCTCTTTTGAACTCCTATTGCATTTGTCCTAACATCTCTCTTGGCACTCAATCATATTCTAACTGTTCTTGTTACTTAACTCTGTGTTTTTTTGGCCTGGCTTCAAACATAGAATATAAAATTCTCCTAGGGAGGGATCATATCTCATACTTCCTTGCATTCCACAGTGCTCAGAGCAGGCCATGAACTTAATCAATGTTTGTTGAGCAAAATCACATCACAGCAAACACAATTAACCTTTCTCACTACCCCCTCCCTCTGTTTTTATATCAAGATCCTCCTATCTTCTCATTCCCAGGCTGCGGGCTCTCTCAGCAGGAGGAATCAGATATTTGTTTTCATAGAGGCTGGGTCTTTGTTTTCCCTGGTATGCTGCTTCTAGATCAGATAGTCTCTGCCTCCCAGCTTTTTCTCTCTGTTGCTTTTCTTGGTTTCTCCCTGTGTCAGTGCAAAGCTACCAGCAGAGAGTGGATGCACAGGGGGACGGGAGGGGTTTGAAAACCTGATGAATTGAATCAGTTGGCGAGTGGATGAATTAGGAAGAATACAGATTGCTGGTACACATTGATACCCTTTCATTGTTACGTGTTACAGTCTTTCTGGACTGATGCAGGTGGTACTTTGTCATTAATGTTGATATTCAACGTAACTGGGCTTGGGCTATTCAATTGTATTAAATGAATGTTTTAGAACTGGTAATGCAAGTGGTACTCGTGATCTTAATCTCGTTTCAACAGAAATGTTTTAGTACTTGTATTTTCAAGTTAATTTCTTAGAAATGTGAGAGATCTATATCTTTAGGGTGTTCATCTTACATTTGAGTAATCTACATTTTTGTTTTATTGACATTGAATCTGTAGTACTCAGATTCTTTTATCAAATGTAATTACTCTATATTAACACTGAAACTGCCTTAATAAAATTAACGAATTTTAAATACAGCATATTTCAAAATTTTAAATAAATTTAAATTTTAAATAAGTTTTAAATAAACAGCATATTTCAAATTGATGCAGAGTTTTGAATCTATCCACTATTATCTCATAAATGTTGTACTTTCTAAAGTATTGTAAAAATGCCACCAGAGAAGGATACAATGCATGTTGAGCTGGGAAGTCAGGGCACTGTTTTCCATAATCTGTGAATGTGCCTGCTGCTGAGTGTGTGCTACCTGAACATCCTGACACCCACATAACCCTTGGGGATGCATAATATGCCTTCTCTGCATAGTCACATACACATTTTACATATATGCAGAAAGGAAGAATTAACATGTTTTCAGCAGTTTCCTAAAACAATACCTAAGATGAGCCATGAAAGAAAAATTCATTTTATCACACTGGCCTTAAATCGTGAATGCCCTTGGTTGGAAACAGTTATGCCTGTCAGAGCATTCAGATGATTTCCTTAAAATGTAGTAAAGTGGTGCCGATACACCAGCAACAGGCCCTTCCCCTGAGACTTATGTTTGCTATCTGGAGTCTGCCAGGTAGATTGTTATTTTACCCATTTCTCCTGAGATGTTCACTCTAGTTCTCCCAGGAATAACTCTTGGGGGACAGGGTGGGAGAGGGGGATACACACACACACACACACACACACACACACACAAACACATATATATTGTATATACAATACATATATATATATATATATATATATATATATACACTTTTTTTTCCTGCACTATTTATTCATTTTTTACTTCATTGTAATCCAACTCTACAAGCTGTTTTATGAGAAGTGGTTCTTAGCACCCACATCTCCTGAGATCCTGGTGATTTTTATGAAAACATGGTACCGATACTTGGGAAATGTCAGTCAGGACAGAAGAAGGGATTTGCTCGTAATATTGCCAGGAACTGACTAGAAGTAGAAAAGAGCTATGTTTTGAGTTTTGGCTTGAGAAAGGAGGCCAGGAAAGGGTATGGAATACAGAGATAGCAATTCAGGAAGGCAAAGAACATCATGTTTTAAGATGATGTTTTTCATCTTTTCAGCTTTTCATGATTCAATGGAAGGTGACCACAGGCAGGTAGGAGAGAGCACAGGGTAGGATGGGAACAGAGTACTCATGTGCCTTGTTGATTTCCCCCAATCTTTAGTTCACATATATAGTATTGATGTCTTCTCCAGGATCTATGAAAAGCCAGAAGTTTAATGTCGGTCACACACTGTATGATCTTTTAAGAATTCACATGTGACTGGAAGGCCTGAGGAAGCACAGCTCCAACCATAATGTAGGGATCTCCTGACCCTGCATTTTCAATTTCCTTTAAGCTAGACAGATTTTTTGTAGTGACAACTGTTAGGACAAAAGGGAAGGCAGAAGGAAGGCGATCTGAAGATGGGTCTAGGGAGTTCAGTGGGTGTCCCTGACTTATCATTCTTCTACAGAGCAGTGTGGATATGGCAGAGGCCCTTGAGGAACAGGCAATCCTAGATCCCAACCATTAAAACAGTGCTGGCCCCACTAAAGGAGGGGCCTAAGGAACTGTGAAGGTGGCAGGGGGCCTGGGGGTGTTACCTCTCCAGCGCTGTAACTCCGGAGCCTCTGGAGGTGCTGTCGATGTGTCAGGTGATTGGGAAGACGACCGTTCTGAAGAGGGATTCGGGGGTCAATGAAAGTGGTGGCTCGACTATTGTGGTCCACGAAAAAAGACTGCAGACAGACCAATAAAAAAGAACACTGCGTGAGAATGAGCCAAAATGAAGTCAGTAATGTAAGGGAACGCGACGGGGCTCAGTCTTCATGTTTATTTCTGTCCCTCCTTTTTATCTGCTCAAAACTAGACTGAGCACTGGGGCACTGTGCATCTGTTTGCTCAGTAGTTGAATGAAACAATACCAGTCATTGATAAACACTTTACAGTACACAGTTACAGAGTCATGATCACAGCATTTTATTCACGATGGAAAAGAAGAGAAATGGAGACTTTGAGACAGTAAAATAACTAGTAATTAATAATTTGTGAAGCATTCTATTTATTTTTTAAATAAATGCTTTTTTTGGTTAAAGAATTAGCAGTCTCCCTGAGAAGAAACTTTAAAAGGATAAAAAAGTAAGGAGAAAGCCAAAATCATCCCAAATGTCACAATCTAAGGGTAATCACCAAAATATTTTGATAATTTTTTTTCTATTTTTTCTTTTCTTATGCAAATATACAATTATTTACATCTTTTCCCCACATTGGTACTTATAATTTTGTTGGAAGAATTTTTCACCTATTATTTTTTGAGCATTTCCCTAAGTTATTAGACATTCTTTTAACACAGAATTTTAGTAAGCATATGGTATTCAGATGGATGCATAATAATTTCAGCACCTTCTGTCATTGGACATTTTACTTTTTTACTGCTTTAAAATAATGCTTCAGTAAACACTCTTGTTCATAAATCTTTGCAGTATGTCTGATTACATGTTCCAATATATGACAAAAGTTATTCTTTAAATCTAAAATTACTTCTCATAAAAGAGAAAATTAATACTTTCTTTATAATGTCATGAAAACATATTTACATCCCTAATTTACTAAAACTATGTTTTATTTTTAAAATATAAATGTGTACTTAATTTTTATCATGTACTTGTATAGCATTTCTTAAAATAATCAACTAAAATTTCTCCTATAAACTATTGGTTAATGTATTAGAGATAATAGATTTACTAGTAGTAAATGAGCCTCACATCTTTGGGAGAAAACCTACTTAATTGTGGTGGGTCACTCTTTCAATATACTATCTAATTCAACTTTACTTCTATTTATTTTTATTTTATTTTATTTTACTTTTTTTTAATGTTTTATTTTATTTTTGAGAGAGACAGAGACAGAGCACGAGTAGGGGAGAGGCAGAGAGAGAGGGAGACACAGAATCTGAAGCAGACTCCAGGCTCTGAGCTTGTCTGCACAGAGCCTGACACAGGGCTCAAACTCACGAACCATGAGATCATGACCTGAGCTGAAGTCGGATGCTCAACCAACTAAGCCACCCAGGCACCCCTCAATTTTATTTTTTAATATGAACTTTCTGGAACTCAGGTGAGTTTTGCCTATAGTTTTGTTTTGTTTTTTTTTAAATCAGATTTCCCTACTTCTACTAGTATTCGTGTGTGTGTGTGTGTGTGTGTGTGTGTGTGTGTGTATTTAGTTTTACACAGTTTTATCACCTGTGTAAGTTCACGTATCCACCACCACAGTTATTGAATGGTTCTCTCCAATGAGGATCCCTCATGTTGCCCCTCTGTCACACCCATCTCACTCCCTTATTCCTCCACCCCTCAATTCCCAGCCAATCACTGATCTGTTCTCCATTTCTGTAATTTTGTCACATCCAGAATATTCTATAAATGAAATCACACACTATGTAACCTTTTGGGATTTTTTTATCCCCCCCCCCCACAGCACAATTCCCTTGAGCTTCATCCAAGTTGTTGTACCAATAGTTTGTTCTTTACCGCTGAGTAAAATTCTACAGTGCAAATTTACTGAAATTTGTGCCAATGATTTTTGCTTTTTGTCTGGTTTCATTAGCAAAGATATGACTGCTCCAAAAAATGAACTATGCTGTTTCTATTTCTATTTTTCCCTTCACTCTGGAATAGATCATAAAGAAACGTGGCACTGGGCAAGTAATTCATTGTTGCATTTTCCAATTTATTCCATAAGTCCACTTGATTTCTTATATTTCTTGAGTCAATTTTTAAATCACATATATTTATTTTTAAATTATCCATTTCTTCTAGATTTTCTTTTAAAAAAAATTCTTTTAACATTTATTCATTTTTGAGAGACAGAGCACCATCAGGGGAGGGGCAGAGAAAGAATGAGACACAGGATCCGAAGCAGGCTCCAGGCTCTGAGCTGTCAGCACAGAGCCTGACACAGGGCTCAAACTCATGAATTGTGAGATCATGACCTCAGGTGAAGTCAGACACTTAACCGACTGAGCCACCCAGGCACGTCATCTTCTAGATTTTCTAACTTTGATTTCAAACATTTATATAAGTAGGTATGCACTTTCTCTTTAAAATTTCCCTGCATCTCTTATAACTCATTCCTTGTTTTTATTTATTATTTTCCTTAGATTGATTTACTTCTCTTCTAAACAACTCTTACCTTTATTTCTTATACTGTTTTCCAGTTCATGAACTTCTGGGTTTTTATTGTCAAATAAATTTTGGAAATAAATTTTTGCTTCAATTACTGTTGCTTTTTAACCTTCTCTAAATTATTAATTTGAAAGCTTGTATTTTAAAATTTTTCTTGTTTGATAATAAAAACCAATGTGCAAATTCTTTGAGCACAGTCTTTCTATATCATGTTTTATTAAGTACTGGTGATATGCATTTTCAATAATTTCTCAATGGTTTATAAGTCTTGATTTTATTAAAACCCAATAGTCATGAAGAATACTGTTTTGAATCTCCAAGTGGCAAATAGTTGGTTTTTGATGATTGTGTTTAAAGTTATTGTTTATTTTTGTTGCTGTTTCAAGTTTTTATTTAAATTCCAGGTAGTTAATATACCGTGTAATATTGGTTTCAGATGTAGGATTTAGTGATTCAACACTCACATATTACACCCAGTGCTCATCCTAACAAGTACCCTCCTTAATCCCCATCAACCATCTAGCCCATCCCCCACCCACATCCTTCTATCAACCCTCAGTTTGTTCTCTACATTTAAGAGTCTGTACTATGGTTTGCCTCTCTCTCTGCCCCCACCCCCCACCATGTTCATCTGTTTCATTTCTTAAATTCCACCTACCAGTGAAACCCTATGGTATTTGTCTTCTTCTGACTGACTTTAAATTTGTTGTTTAAAATTTAGCTCTATTACTTACAGCCATGGAATGCAACATGAGTCTTTTATGCTTTTTTGTTTTCTTTGTGTTACAAAATATTATCCCCTAAAAAAATGTTCCATAGGATCTTGTAAAGAAGTTGTAAACTATTTATTCCTTATTAAAAAGATTGTGGTAAAATGTCCAAAACACAAATTTTGCCCTTTTAATAATTTTTAAGTGTACAATTTAGTGGCATTAAGTACATTCTGAGTGTCGTGCAACGATCACCACTATTCATCTCCTGAACTTTTTCTTCTTCCAAGACTGAAACTCTGTACTCATTAAACACTAACCCCTCATTGCCTCCCTCCCCCAGCCCCTGAGAACTTCTATTCTAGTTTCTGTCTCTATGAATTTGACTACTTTTAGATACTTCATGTGAAATATAATACTTGTCCTTTTGTTTCTGACTTGCTTCACTTAGCATGTTTTCAAGGTCCATCCATGTTGGCGACATGTGTCAGAATTTCATTCCTTTTTAAGGATGCATAATCTTCCACTGTTTGCACATAGCACATTTTGTTTATCCATTCATGTAATCTCTATTTTTTCCACCTTTATTGAGGTACAATTGACAAATAAAATTGTATGTAATTAAGCTCTATGCTAGCTCTATTTTTAACAAAAGTATATGTGTTCCATTAATACAAAATTATTCAAATCCTGACTTATTTCGTCTGTTTGTCAAACTGATGGATATAAAACACATTTTCCTGTTGTGTATTTATTTCATTTCCTTTTGTATTTCTCTTCTAGTTTTCTTCGTATGGTAGGATGTTATTTCACTCATAAGATACATGATTATTGTAACTTTATTTTAGTTGTGCCATTGATTAATATAAAACCTTACTTTGACTCCATTTAATGGTTCTGGATTTGAACTTTCCTTTGTATGATATTAATATACCGCCACTGATTTTCCTGTTAATGTTTTCCAATTCTATTAATATTTATTCTTCTATTTTTTAAACTCTCTGAATCATTTCTTGGGTATGTCTTTTAATAAGCTGGATCTGTTACTAAATCTGAAAGTGTTTTCCTTTTGGTATGCAGGTTTATCCTATTTCCATCTACCACTATGACTATTATGCTTGGCTGTGCTTATGTTATTTTATTTTTATTATTTCTGATTTCTTTGCTTCCTGGTGGATTTTTTGGTGTTTTACTATGTAAATTGTATTTTGTTTGATTTTATTTTTGTAGGAATTTGAAACAGCAATCTTGTTTTCAATGTTACAAATAGTTGCCTTTTAAGTTGATCAAATAACTATATTTAGCCCTTGTTTTTCAAATTATCCAATTTGACTTCTCTTACACTCAACTGGGGACTTAGCACAACCTTCCTTGCCTCGTTCTCTGGTCCCCTTTCTACTTCCTTGTCAATTTTATTCCAGGATAGAGATATGATTCAGATTGTCTTTATACATTTATTCCATTTTCCTTATACATATTTTCCCATATTTTATTGAGTTTTTTTCAAAACATTTTAAAATCAATTATTTGTATTAATATTCCTGTATTTGATTGATAAATATTCACCACCATAGTCCATTTATACTATGTTTTCCCCATTATTGATTTCTTGTTCTGCTTCATTAGTGAGCCATCTGGAAAATGGCTTTTGGTGTTTACTTCGGACAGGGAAAAGAGGATGTGAGCTCTGAAATTTTTCTAGTGTCTTCACACTTGAATGACACCATTTCTGGATATGGAATGGTGGGGCTATAATATTTTCTCACCAATAACTTGTACTCTTTGCCCTGTGGATTTCTATAGTTGAGTTGTATAAATGGAAAATTTTAAGCTTGTCTTATTTTTATCCTTTTTTAGGTGACTTTCATATTATCATGGCTATACATTGGTAAGATTTTTTTAAATCTCCATCTACACATTCCAGAATATGTGTAGATATAGAATTTATTTTAATTGATTTTACTATAATTCAGTGAGCCCAATTAATCTGCCTACTTGAACAATTTATTTTACAACAGAGTTTTATTTTCAATATTTAATTAATAATTTAATTTAATTAATATTTATATTTAGTATTTAATTTTTCCCGTTGTACCTATTATTCTGGTTTCTTCTTTAGAAACATCTATAGATCATTCATCAAACAGAGATGTTTATTGACTGCCAATTATATGCTGGGAATATTCTAGGTCCTTGAGGTTTCATCAATGAGCAAACAAAGATGCCTTTTCTCAAAGAGCTTAGAATTCTGCCAGGAGAAACAGAGAAAACAGTAAATCTAACAAATACATAAATTATATGGTGGAACACATGGGTTAGAGATCTTGGGATGCTTTTTGTATTAAATTAGGTGGTTAGGGTAGGCCTTGCTGAAAAGGTGAGATTTGTTCTTTTTGGTTTTTACTTTTTTTTTTTTTAACCTTATCCCTCTTTGTTTGCAATCTGGTTCCCTCCCTCACTTTGAGGCTAGTTTCCATGTCCTATATCAGTGATTTGATTTTACACAGCATCAGTTCTGCTGTTTTATCCCTATGCTATTACACTTTGCTTTTCCTTGCAATCTTAAAACGTTTATTTTGTCTGCTTTTTCCTTTTTAATGTTTATTTATTTATGTTGAGAGAGAGAGAGAGGAGTGAGCAGAAGAGGTGCAGAGAGAGGGAGGGAGACAGAGAATTCCAAGCAGGCTCCAAGCTGTCAGTGTGGAGCCTGATGCAGGGCTCGAACCTATGGACTGTGAGATCATGGCCTGAGCTGAAACCAAGAGTCAGATGCTCAACCAACTGAGTCACCCAGGCGCCCCTTTTCCTTCCTTCCTTCCTTCCTTCCTTCCTTCCTTCCTTCCTTCCTTCCTTCCTTTCTTTTCTTTCTTTCTTTTTTAAATTGTAGTAAGAACATGTAACATAAGACTTACTCTCTTAACAAAATTTTAATTGTACAGTATTAAGTGCACAGGATGGAACAGTACTGTTAACACAATGTTGTGCAGCAGGTCTCTAGGTCTCTAGAACTTACTTATCTTGAATAATTGGTAAACTGCACCTATTGAACCTGAACTCCCATTTTCTCCTGCACCAGTTGCTGGCAACCACCATTGGGCTCTGTTACCCTAAGGCTATTTCAGATACTTCATATAAGGGGAATTGTGCAGCATTTGTCCCTCTGTGACTGGCTCATTTCACTGAGCATAATGTCTTCTAGGTCCAACCACCTTGTAGCATGTGTCAGAATTTCCTTCATTATTAAGGTTGAATAATATTCCACTATATGTATATACCATATATTTTTTTTATAAGTTTCTGAATTCCAGTTGATTTAGTGTAATATTAATTTCAGGTGTACAATATAGTGATTCAACATTTTCCTATATTGCCCAGTGCTCATCACAAGTGCACTCAATAATCCTCATCACCTGTTTAACCCAAGTCCCCCACCCACTTCCCTTCCACTAATTATCAGTTTGTTCTTTATAGTTAAGAGTCTATTTCTTGGTTTGCCTCTCTCTTTTTTCCATTTGCTCCTTTGTTTTGTTTCTTAAATTCCACATATGAGTGAAATCATATGGTATTTGTCTTTCTCTGACTGACTTATTTCACTTAGCATAATATTCTCTAGCTCCATCCATGTCGTTGCAAATGGCAAGATTTCATTCTTTTTTATAGCCGGGTAATATTTTATTGTATATACACACCATATCTTCTTTATCCATTCATCAGTCTATGGACATTTGGGCTCTTTCCATAATCTGATGATTATAGATCATGCTGCTATAAACATTGGGGTGCGTGTATCCCTTTGAATTAGTATTACTTTGGGTTTAAATACCTAGTAGTGCAATTGCTGGATTGTAGGGTAGTTCTATTTTTAACTCTCTGAAGAATCTCCATACTGTTTTTCCAGAGTGTTTGCACCAGTATGCATTTCCACCAAGAGGAAATGCATTTCCAGTGCAAGAGGGTACCCCTTCATCCACATCCTTGCCAACACCTGTTCAACACTTAGGTCTTAATAAAAGATGTTACCTGAAAGATGCATTATGTACTGTGTAGTTTCACTGAATTAAAAGCAGCTCTATTCCCATATGCTTCTACACATAAGTTTACAAACACATCTCTTTTTTTTAAAGTTTTTATTTTAATCCACTTAGTTAACATTCAGTGTAATATTAGTTTCAGGTATACAATATAGTGATTCAACGCTTTCTTACATCATCTGGTGCTCATCACAACAAATGCACTCCTTAATTCCCATCACCTATTTCACCCATCCCCCCCACCTCCCTTCTTATATACCACATTTTCTTTACCCATTCATCTGTCAATGGACATTTAGTTTGTTTCTGTATTTTTGCTATTGTGAATGACGCTTCAAGGAACAGGAGAGTTCAGATAGCTCTTTGAGACTTTGATTTCAATTCTTTTGGATATATACTCAGAAGTGGGATTGCCAGATCCCACGGTAGTTCTTTTTTCTTATATCTGCTTCCTCTCAGCTTTTTTTTTCTGTTTGTGGCTGCTGCTTCTCACCCAATAGAAGTCAAGTTCTCCTAAACATTTTGTGGATGATAATCAGATACCTTTGAAATGTTTCTGTTTTCTGAAGAATATTATACTATGAGATATATTTTTTCTCAGAGAAAGATTCTGTTTCCTTCATGTCGTAGTTTAGTCTTCATAGGCTCCTTTTAACTTTGCTGTTGTGTGTCCATTCCTTTGTAGAGGTTGCCTCTGCCTCATCCGGGCCCCAGATAGGGCCCGCAAACCTGCCCTCAAACCTGCAGCCCCACCCCGTCTCTGGTGGATGAGCCCCCTCATCAGCTCAGGCCTAGACCCACTTGAAGCCCACACACAATCTCTACCGAAGTTGGTAGGAGGCTGTGTCCTTCCCAAGACAAGAGATGAGTCAGATGCCATTTGGCCCTTTATTCCAGTCCTCTTGAAGTGGTGCAACTCTCAGAGGTCTGTCCCTGTCACCCTTTGTGGGGATGATCAAAGACACCAAACAGCTAGTCCTGGTCCTTCTATTCCTACTACGGTATACACTAAAAACGAAGGCTGTCGTCTCTGCATGTGTTAATAAAGCAAGAAGCAGATGGGATGAGAAGGTGATGTGGCATTCTGGAACCTGCTCTGGCCATCTATGAAGATGGCTTTTGCATAGAGACCTATCACCACACCATTTCTCGGTGAGCGGGTTTCCTAAATCCCAGGCTCCTTTGCAGCACATTCTTTCCAAGTCAGAGGGCTGAGCCTGTAGGATATAGTCCAAAAATGTTTTTCTCAACCTATTCCCATCATTGATGGGCTTTAGCAATGAGGTATTCTCGCATTCTTCCCAGTTGCCAGTCTTGATGTTGGATTTTTGTGTGTGGATATTTCCCACAGCATCAAGAGGAAGAACAGCAGATATTACTAATCTGCTGTATTATCATAGATTCCCACATCCACTTATTTGCTCTTTACATCTGGCTATAAAATCATGAAGGCAGGCATTATTACTGCTACTTTATGATAACGTGGGGCTCAGCTATAAAGGGACTTGACCCCAGTCAACGTGTTTAGAATGGGATGGGGCAGCCTTTTACACATCCCCCTGCTCCTATTTTCCCCTTTATCCTCCATTGCTGCTCTTTACTCTGTGGGTTGTGATGACACATTTCTTTAAAAAAAATTTTTTTTAAAGTTTATTTATTGTTGAGAGAGAGAGAGACCGAGAGAGGGAGAGAGTGGGGGAGGGAGAGCAGAGAGAGAGCAGAGAGAGGGAGACACAGAATCTGAAGCAGGCTCCAGGCTCTGAGGGGTCAGCACAGAGCCCGACGCGGGGCTCGAACTCACGGACCGCGAGATCATGACCTAAGCTGAAGTTGGACACTTAACCGACTGAGCCACCCAGGCTCCCCAAACCCTTTCATTTTAGATGCAGACTTTTTCTTTCTTTTTTGTATATGATACCATCTCACTAAACAAAATCAGGGGGGAAATGTTTTTCCAGAAATATGCACTTCAAGATGACTAAAATTCTTGGTGCATGTCTCAGCTGCTGTGCTTCTTTGCTACTGTGATGACCAGGAGGCCGCGTGGACCACGGAGGACCAGGACTGATGGCACTGGGAGGGGGGTTTCCCTGGCATCCCACTGGGCCTCCTGCTGTTCGAACCCTAGTGTGAGAGCTGCAGTCATGGCCTCATGGTGATCTGAGTCTAAGCAAGGTGTTTGCATGAGCATGTGCTATTTGCATAATACACCATAGTGACCCCTTCTGTTCATTGATTCATAGTGGTGTACTCTTCGCAGCTTGGTTAACCAATAAATGTATCCGGGGCCACCACAGACCACTGAGATGAGGCATATGCGCACCCCAGCTCTGATGAGATGCTCCTTTACTTTCTGTTCTGGCTCAGGCTTTATTTCCCACCCTAACACACATTTCCAAGTCCTCCCAGCATAAACCACTGTCATTCTCCAAGTGGAAGACACATATGGTAAAAGAGGAGGTCCTGAGGAGCAGATTCTGGCTATGGTGGCCTTTCTACTACACAAAGCCACCCCTGCCCCCTATCCCAACTGTCTCCCAACTCATCCAACCACACAGGAGCCGATCAGACAGTCTTATGGAACCAACACACTTGCATTGGTGGAAATCCTTTCTCCACACACTCCAGAGAGCCAGATTCTGAGACATGCTAAGGGGTTTGTGGGGAGGAATTTGTGGATCCCAGGGGACAACGATGCCCTATCAACCTACTTTGGGGAACTGCGGCTTTGCACATTGACCGTCGCAGAGCATAGGAACTGTGTAATGTAGTTTCCCACTGAGACATGTCTTCTGACAAAATTTCTGATTCCTTTGACCCCAAAAAAGGGAGGGATTCTCCCTTCCACAGATCATAAAGGAATACACAGAGACTATTCTTTAATAAACAGTTAAGCCTGTCCTATGAATACCTTGATGTCACTGATAGTGATTAAGAAAAAAACATGTTTGTTTTAGCAAACTCAACTATGCTTCCAAAACATCACTGGGAAAGATCAATTTGGTTAAGGTCACACGAAGGCACAATGCAAGCCAATAACATCACATGGGCCTAATACACCCTACCTGTTTGCCAGGCTGTTTTAATGAGAACTGAAGGCTTATTAGGAAAATCACGACAAGTAATGTAATAATGTCACTCCCATTTAACTAATAATTTCATTCCCTGAGAGTTAGCTGTCTAAGGAGGCATAATAACAGAAAGGTCATTGAACAGACTCTGGTTTCAGGTTCCAAACCTAAATTTAAAATCATGGAAACAATAGTTCTCAACTGGGCATGATGATTATACCCTCCAGGGGACATATAGCAATATTCCAAGTTGGTGGGGATGCTACTGGCATCACTGGGCAGAGGCCAGGGATGCCGCTAAACTTCCTATACAGGATGGAAACCCTGCTGTGAATAGTTACCTCTCTCTTCTTCCTGGTAGCTGATGGCACATCTCTGAGACACAGACTTTCCTGTCCTCACAATTTCCCTCCTCACTTTCTCATGGGTTTTCTCTTTCACATAAAGAGCCTGTTTAATCACAGGCACACTCACCTTTCCCTGCTGGTCCGTTTTGATCTCCCAGCCCCGGGGCAATTCCAGCCGCGTGTCTGCAAACATGTTGATGAAATTCACCAAGTCACGGTTGTGCTGGTAGCGTTCGAAATTGCGAGCGTCCCGCCGGACTTTCAGAATCATGTGCTTTAAGCAGGTGCTACTGGTGAAGACTCGGTAGGCACCCTGAGAGGGGGTCAGGGACGATTTGGGTGGGGTGTGGGAGGGGGTGGGTAAGAAAAACACAGACCAAGTACACTTTGAGTGCCACGCAGTGTAACCCGATAGCTAACACAGTGATTTATTGTGAGCCTTGAGGGGGAAACCTCAGAGGTGGAGATCTTGCCCCCAAATTAAATGTGCACCGTAAACACACATGGGCCTGTTGGCAATCTCTACCCAAAGCTCCTCTGCAACCTTGGACACTGTCGACCTCCGGGTGCATCTCAAAAGCTCCCCTGCCCCTTGTCCCTCCTCTGTCAGTCAGCACTGGACTGGGCTCTCTTGAGTCTCCCTCCACCACTGGGACCATTGCTCCTCTTTCCACCCTTCCTTCCTAGTCTGCACAGGCCTGCCCTCCCTCCTCTTATAGGACTGTAACAAGGAGCATTAACTTAAGGTCCCTGGGGATTTAAGGCTGGACCTTTGTGTGTGGACGAGTTGGAGATGAGAAGACAGGAAGAAAGTTTCAGGAGTTTGCAATTGTGCCAAATTGTGGGAAATAAGCTTAGGAATTCCCTGACCCTGCATTGATGGGTTAACAAGGCATAAAGAATTACAAAGCCATAGGATGCTCACACCCAAGTTTGGGTAAACAAGATTAGGTAAATAGGTACAGAGAGGGGCCGGGCAAAGGCCCCAGTATAGAGAGGGTGGGGCAAAGGCCCCAATACAAAGGTATATGAGGTAAATAAGATTAGGTATTGAGGGTGGTTACACCCCCCAATTTAGTACTATGGCAGAAAGCTGCTTTCACAGGAAGGAAGGACCAGATTAGGTAAACAGGTAAATAGGGCTATAGACCTCTGCTGGATGAAGTTGCTCAAAGCAGAGCTAATTAGCAAAATAAAGGTACCTTGTTGACCCTGAGGTAGCATGCTGTAGCTTTCTTATCCCCTAGGGAGCTAAAATAAACAGACACGGCACCTCATGTCTTCCGTTAACAACCATCTGCCCAGCACCAGGATTTTGTTTTATATTGACCCAAACCTCTAACACTGAATATCTTCAAAGCCCCCTTTCCCTCACACTCATGAGTTAATGTTCACAGATTTACTGTCTTTTAGTGCACGTCCATGACCATGTTTGTAAGACTTCTGATCCTAATAAAAACAGAGCAAGGACCCTTAATCAGGGCTCTTGTCTCCTCCTGGACATTAGCCATCTCTCGCATTTTAATCCTGTATCCTGTTTCCTTGATGGACAAGAAAGAACTTTAGGACCAGAGTCTACAACACCAAATGGTGCACAGGGCTGGTGTGCATGTGGTGAAAGCAAACAATGCTTGCTGGCCCAGTGCTCCAGGGCATCAATATCCAGCATCTGTGTCCCCCTTCGTGACTCATCCCTGTACTAGTGGGCAGATGCTCTGGGTCTAACAATGGATGTCCCAGTAGCTTCTCAAATATAACCTGCTAAAAACTGGTCTCCTCCCCAGCCATAGCCTCTGTCACCTAATCAAACAATTGCACCTGCTAATGGAGACACCCCCTAACTCAGGTGCCCAAAGTGGAAAGGACTCAGACTTTCTCCAGTCCTCACTCCCACCACTCCTCCATCACAATTGTCCCCCTTTCCATTCTCCTGGCCCGTTTCTTAGGGCGGGCCTCCATCATCTCTCACTTATGAGCCTGGATCAGCCTCTAGCCTCACAGCTTCTTCATCTTTCCTGCACTTCTGCTCGAGAAGATGTTGAATCAAACGTTGGACCATGTGACACAAATGCCTAAGACTGCTGTTGGTTCCTTCCCAAGTAGAGCCAGGCTCCTTTTCACGATTTACCCTGCATTTTGCTACTCATTCTCCAGCCCCTCTTCCCAGCTTTGTGGGTCACCACATCCCACCCTCACAGACCCAACCCCCGGCTGGGTTGGGTCACAGCTGTGTCCTCTCTCCCTCTCTCTGGAGCTTCTCCCCACCAACTTTCAACCTTTATGACTCAATTCAGCAGTTGCCTCATCAGGGATGGCTCCCCTGTGTTATATCTCCTGTGTTCTCAGAGCATTTCATTCCTCCCTGAGGTCAGGCCCTGTCCTGACTCATCACGCTGGTCTTTGTACATGTCTGTTGCTGCAGAAACTGGGCAGCTTGTACCATTCAGGTGTCACACTGTCTCTGTAATGCCAGCACCTAGGTCTGTGTCTGTCCACAGAAAATGTTTGTCAAATGAAAGGATTAATGAATATAGTGATAGCATGTCATTGCTTTCCTGAAAATACAAAAAAAAAAAAGAAAAAAGAAAAACTATATGTAAAACTCACATCAAATATAACTTAAGCATGATACTTAAACAACTAGTTTTATTAAAAGGAAAACTAGATATTTATCTAGGAGAAATCTATTTCAAAATTTCTTTAATGAAAGTGATTTTATAATATAATCCAGGCTGAAGGGAATCTGTCAACTTCAGAATCTTGTTCCTTTAAAATTTTAACAGTAAGAGAAACATGCATTTACTTCTGAACCACTTTCACTGACATTAATACATTTGAGCCTAACAAAATTGAAGAAGCAACAGCATGGCCAATCCAGCTTTTCTCCTTTTTGGGAGACTCACAGAGAATAAAAACAGTGGGCTGAGGTGTTTTTGTTTGTTTGTTTGTTTGTTTGTTTTTTCAATCTTGTCAGGGTTAAAATGCTACCCTCTTTAATCTATCAAACAACTCTGCAAAAGAGTGTTTTGGGTTTGATGGGAGCCAGGTGGGCTCTTTCTGCGTTCTGGAGCACTTACATAATTGGCGTGTAGTACAGTGAAAAACTCGGGATTGGTAATGAACTTCACTGCTGGGGACTGCAGCAACAAGGTGATTTTTTGTGAGTTCACTGGAGAAAGTGACCCTTCTCTCCTCAGATCTGAAAAAAAAGTGAAGCAAAGCAAAGGATGCATCAGAAAAGGCATTTCAAAGACAGTGCTTCTCTCTACAACAGCAGCACACAAGCCTTCACCCAGACAGCTGGAACAGACTGTTGTTCTGAATGGTGATCTGATCAGGTGTCACAGTGATAGGAGCAGGTGTCGTATCACTTTGTGTGTGCCAGTTAAGAGTCATTGCTTCCTAAGAGACCTTCTGCATAACTTCAGTTAGGCTCAGGTCCTTGAACATCTTGTCCCTTTTATTACCATGACTTTGCTTCTTATTCTCTTTATGAGTTGCTAACCATAGCTTGGCTGTTTGCAGGAAGGAGCACAATTCTTGCCCTCCCTGCATCCACACCCACCTGTACAAGACTGCAGCTTCTCCCCTTGGGGAACTGGGCTAGCCTTGTGCCTCTCCCCTTGGTGAATTGAGCCAACCTTGTACCTTGCATTAAGAAACAGGATTTGGCAGAAGTTCTGAGCCAGGGTTTCAAGAAGTCTGTGTGTCCCCACTCTCTCTGAGAACCCTGCACCTCTGTGAGGACAAGCTTGACCTAGCCTGGTGCAAGATGAGACACTACGGGGAATAGGGACAAGCCGGCCCAACTGAGGTCCTCTCAGGCCGGCCAGCCAGTGGCTGGTTTGATAGCTGACCCAGGATGCATGTGTGAGCCCTGCGGAGCTCAGCACCAATGGCTCACCTGTGGGAAAGATGCAGGACTGGGAGTTTAAGGTACTACGCTTTGGGATAGTTTGTTACACAGCAAATGCCAAGGGATCTAATACCAAACTCAGAAAGAAATTTTCTGTTTATTGTTTTCCTAATGTTTTTCATTACTCAACCACTTTACCACATCTCTCCCAGAGGTCGAAGAAATTAATAACAGAAAAACCTAAGCCAGTAAGTTTAGCTACCATATCTGGTAAAATGAATAGAATGGATGCAGTTACAATTGTTGGTGGGACTGTGTGCACACATGAAAATGTCCACTAATCTGCATCACTGTAGGCAGCTGCGAGCTGGCAGAACGGGAGGCACATTCCTGCTTGCTCACTGCTTCTAGTGTGCTGTCATTTAACCCAATTTAAGAGAGAGGGGATTATTAGGATGTCACGGTGATAAGCTTACGTCATCACAGGTATAAAAAGCTGAAGGCAGTCTTCTATGCCTTTCGAATATTCTTGTCTGAGCTCCACTCAGGCAGATTCAGAGACATGAAAAGCAGACCCCTGGCAGATGCCTCGCCTACAGTATTAGGTAAACAGACTCCGGGGTGGAGTGCGTCAGGTAAACTCTCCGGAAAACCTCTTTACTCCAGGTTGCTCCCTCAGGGGGAATTGTATTTTATTCTAAATGCAAACAAATAATTATTCCCAGTGTTGTCATGCGGCTTCTTTGAAGTAGACTGTGAAATTTCATTGCATGTTTTATCTATAAGTGGAAAATCCTTAGGACACCGACAGATAAATTTACTTAACAAGAAATGATTAGGCCACTGAACAAACTGCCTTGATGCACAAGTATGAGTTCTCTTACTGTGAATTCACTTCTCCTTGATGTTCCTGGTAGGAAACTCCTGTCTGTTTCTCCCTGCTGGCACCAAGCCTCTTTCCCCTCCACCCCGACCTCCCCTATTCTATTCCCAAGGCCCACTGCGAGGCACCATCCCACAAGGCAGGGCAGGGGCTCACACTCTCTGTCACACTGCCGCTGAATGCCATCCCAGGAGTCTCAGTCCCCCTCCTCCCATACCTAAGCTTGATTGAGAAGAGTCAGCCTCTGAGTCGCTCCCACCGCCTCCACTGCCTCCTGTTGGGACCTGCTCACAACTTTGGCCTCCAGAATCTTCTTCTGGTCTCTCTGTTGCAATGGTTCGCTGAATATTTTGATACCTTTGCATCAGAAAATGGAAAGACAGGAATTAACTTTTGCTTATTGGCTTATTGGGGGCTGATGTTCTGAATCAGATAACTGGAGAAATCTGTGAAGAATTGTCTTAGATGTCAGGAAAGAAATGCTTAAAATTCCCATAAGATACCAAAACAATTAACAAGACAACTATCTCTGGATGGCCACACTTCTTTTTGTTTTGTAAACTGTGATGAGTTTCAAGTATAGTGACATTTTACACATCGACACAAATAATAACTAGTCACAAAAAAAGCCTCTGCCCTGAATTAAACAAAACCAGGCTAAGTCCAAAATAATGGTACGGGAAGTAATTTAAATGTTATGACTAAGATATCACATTACCTTTATGTTATTGTGACAAGTCTACAAGCCAGAATAACAGTCCTGCTCACTTACTTTTCTCCGACAGGTAACTGATACCACGGGCAGGGATTGTGGAAATATTAAATGTTAGACACATGCTGGCTGACAAATGAATGTTTTCTGCTGATTTGAAGGCTCATTTTATTTTTCTTCCCCAGTTGGGGATTCAGTCAGTTGGCAGTTGGCCAGGTACTTACTAAATATTTACTAACTCTTCCAATATGCCCAGGCTGTACCCTGGACTTTTAGATCAAAGTCAGGATGAGAATAGGATTATCACCCTCTGAACATACACAGTCAAGACAGGACAAGGAGGGGGACAGAATATAAGCCATGACTCTAGCAACGTGAATTAACTGTCCTGATGTGTAAGACATAGATGTGGAAACACCTAGCTGCATGTATATATATACGTGTGTGTGTGTGTATGTATATATATATATGTGTATGTGTATATATAAAATATATATGTGTGTGTATATATATGTATATATACACACACATATATATGTGTGTGTATATATATATGTGTGTGTGTGTATATATGTATATATATGTGTGTGTGTGTGTGTATATATGTATATACACACACACACATATATATACACACACACACGTGTGTGTGTATATATAAAATATATATGTGTGTGTATATATATGTATATTTATATATACACACATGTATATACACATGTGTATATGTATATGTATATGTATATATGTATATGTATACACATATGTATATGTATATGTATATGTATATATGTATACACACATGTATATACACATGTGTATATGTATATGTATATGTATATGTATATGTATATGTATATATGTATATGTATACACATATGTATATGTATATGTATATGTATATATGTATACACACATGTATATACACATGTGTATATGTATATGTATATGTATATATACACACATATGTATATATACACAAATATACATGTATACACACATGTATATTTATATATATGTATATTTATATATACACACACACACGCATATATATTTTAATGTTTATATATTTATTTTGAGAGAGAGAGAAAGAGAAAATCCCAAGCAGGCTTTGGGCTGACAGTGCAGACCCTGATGCAGGACTCGATCCCACAAAGTGGGACATCATGACCTAAGCCAAATCAAGAGTTGGACACTTAACTGACAAAGCTACCCAGGCACCCCACCCAAGCTGTATATATTTTGAAGTCAGTGTGAACCTTTTGGGAAGCTTGTAGGGAAAGAACATGGACTACCATGCACAGAAGGGTTCACCTGGGGGGCTCTGAGATGTGTAGGGGTGGCATCAGGGTGTGTGGTTCCCGGGTGGTACTAAGGCATCGGGGGGGGGGGGTGGGGAGTGCTGACAGGATGCCCTGGCCACAGTTTGAATGTGATTCTCTAGGCACAGAGTTGCCAACTTGACCTGTGTCTGAATCACCTGCAGCTTTGTTAAAGCACAGATTGCTGGCCCCCCCTCCCAGAATTTCTCGGATCCAGAAGGTCTGGGGAGGGAGGAGGCAAGAGTTTGCATTTCTAACTCATGCCCAGGTGATGCTGATGCTATTGGTCCAGGGACCAACTTTGAGAACCACTGATGTAGGGGCTGGCTAGCTGCTGAAAAAGAGAGAGAGGCTGAGCTATGCACTGAGGATGATGACGCCATCTGGGTGGGGAATCCATTGGAGGAGGAGAGTGTGAATTAGGGAAAGCAGCTGGGAACCAGCCACAGCAGCAGTCTAGGCTGGAGGTGCTAAAGGCTTGGACCCGGGCAAGGATGGTGGGTCATGGTGGCTCTGCAGGCATGCTGCTGGGGGGGGGGCACCCACACACTGCAGGGATACTAAGATCTCCTACCTCTGCCCCCAAAATCCTCAGAGAAATTTCCTAAACCTCCCTGCCCCTGATAGCCTGCTCTGTGTAATTCACACTGTATTTTGTAGGCAGATGTCCAGCTGTGTTGTTCCCCTGCTCTCCTTCCTCCATGCCGGGTAGCCCCCTTTTCCTCCCCATATAACCTCTATTTTGCCTAATGTCTCAGCCTGCTGAGGCACATGACCAGGGTTCAGCTTCCCTTTTCCTCAAGGCACAGCAGGAATGGGAGAAAAAGCAAAATTCAAGAGAAATTTAGCCATAGAATTTGTGTGATTTTCCAAGTAGACTCAACAGGACTTGGGGTCTGCCTGGATGTGGAGGTTGAAGACAGAGGACACAGTTGTGAAGGCAGGTGAAGGAGTCAACACTTAAGAGGAGGACAGGCAGGTGGGGAGGGAAAATTTGGTGTGGATTTGGATATTTGACTTGGAGGTCATTAAGATCATACAAGTGACAACAGCCAAGGGAACGTTGGTTGCTATATGAGTCTTGTGCCCAGGAAAGAGATATGAGGGTAGAGGAAGAGGCATGAAGAGGAGGAGAGCGAGAATCTGGGGAGCAGTGAATAACCAGGTCTCCAAATACAGTCTAACATGGGGCGAGGGGGATGTACCATTATAGACAAGGTCTGTTGTGACAGGGCTTCTGAAGACCAGTGACCTCTTTCCCTGACCTTAAAAAAGAATTTTTTTCTCAAGTGTGGTCTCTAGACCGAACACTTGGGAGAGAATCAGCTGAGTAACTGTTATAATCGCAGATATTGAAATAAAATTGAAATCTGCATTTCTAAGAAGTTCTTCGGGTAGCATTACCTACATCTACATTTAAGAATCACTGGTTGTTTCTTTACATTGTATTTTATCTAGAGAGGCTCAGCCACTCACTCCTGACACCTGTCAGAAGACACCTTCGCCTGTAGCAGTTACTGTGAGGCATTCCTGAGAAGGCCTCTAATAAGAAAACATGGAGGGGGCAGGAATGAGCAAAGAATTATACAGAGAAATACCCATGTTTATTTACCCCCTTGTGGGGAAGGTCAGGAAGGATGGCTGTCTGAGGTGTTCTCTTTGTTGGAACTCAGGGAGTGCCCCATGGTGGGAGTAAGTGTGCAACTTTGACCAGGGGAGGAATGGGGCCCGCCAAAGATCAAGGGAGCTGCTGTCGGGAGGATCCCCTAAATGACTCATGGCAGGTTGCATTTTCCAAAAATGGTTCAATAATATTTTTAGTCCCACATGCTCTTCTAGAACCTTCTAGACTCATCTCTTAAGAGGTAGAATCAATGTCCCCTCCCTTTGAGTCTGGGAAGATCGTGTGGCAACCTTGACTAACTGACAATAATGTAAGTGACAGTTTGTAATGGAATGCTGTAGCCATGCTGTGAGGAAACCCAGGCTACACGGAAGTCCACATGTAGGTATTCTGGCTGACAGTCACAGCTGAGGTCCCAGCCAACAGCCAGCATTAACCTCCAGATATATGGGTCACCAGCCCCAGCCCACTCTTACTGCAACCATAAGATACCCCGAGAGAAAATGGCTTCACTGAACCCAGTCAACCATGAGAACAATGACAAGTAACAATGATGATAATAATAATGATGGTAGCAATAAATTATCATTGTTTTACACCACCAGGTTTGGGTGGTTTGTTACTCGGCAGTAGATACTCAGAACAGAGCTTAGACAAACAAAGTTGTAGCCTCACATTTCCTTCCCAAAGAGCAGTGACCACAGAAGAGAATTTTAATGAATAAATATGATCTCATTTGATGATGAAGATGTCAGTAATTTCGCAACCTGCTGTGTCCTCAGTTGGACCTTGGTTGTCTTGTGCCTTACTGCCTCAAATTTCAGGTACCACCCTGATCTTTGCTGAAGTATAGGGGAAGTTTTGGGGAAGAAGGTCACTCAGCAGTTTGTGGAGGGATCACTCAGCAAGGGCAGGATGGCAGCCTTAGAGGCTTGCTCTGCTTTAAAGATGAGAGAGGGAGTCAGAAAGCAGGTTCTCTTACATTTCATCAAGAACCATCCTTCAGTGTCATCACTGACTTTTTTTTTTTCAGCAAAAGGCCAAATTTTATATAAAGAGTTTATGGAAATTGGTAAGAAAGACAACGGGAATATCTAATTTATAAATGAACAGCCCTCCCCTCACAGGCACACACAAAACCAAACAAGGAAAAAACCTTCCAAAACCAAGCCAAAGCAAACAAAACCCAAACGAAGCCCAAGAACATACAACTCTCAAGGGAGGAGCTACACTTGGTAAAAGAAAAGCTTAAGGAAACAAAAGTTGACCCTCTCTGTAAGAAGTGAAACTAAAGAAGAACCAAAGTACCAGGAGCACCTCTTAGGTCAACAAAAACATACCAACAGACAAGACGAAGTAAAGCTATTGTTGCTGGCATACTGAAACCGCAGAAACACTTTAAAAAACATTTAGGCATTGATATCAAATACCAAAACCACAGTGATCCCCCTTGGCCTGCTCTTTTGGGACTATAACCCCCAGGAAACATTCTACATAAGACAATACTAATATTTAACAGGACCTTTAGCCTCATCCAAAATAGTGATAAAAAGCAGCAAGGAAAACATCCAATAAAATGGCAAATTAACTAAAGTACATCCATTCATTGGAATACTACACAACCATCTAAATGATACTCTTAAGGCTATGTAGCAATAGGAAAATGCTTATAGTGTGGCAAGTGAAATGTGAATATAAAACTAACTATATTTTATCATCACAACTATGCAAGTCCTGCGCATGTACATGGATATTAAAGAGAGGTAAGATTTTTTTCAAAGGTCAACCTTGGGGTGGAAGAGTTACGTATACAGCATTTTTTTTTTCCTATTTAAAAATTCCATTTCTCAAAAATAGAAAAACTTCATCCAAATAACTAAAAAACCAACCTTAAGTATATTATTTAAAATGTGAATATATACTTCTATCTTCTGTTTGCTCAATAAATATCTGTGAAGGTAAATTTAATTATTTCAGGATATTCTGAAAGTGTAAGAATTAACTAAAGAAACTGTCTTACACTGAGTCCTGTTAAACTCTGGCACCATCCCAGGCACTGGCAGGGATACAGAGAAGAATAAGATGGAAGGTAAGGACTGTGCTCGAGGCAGGCACGATCAGTCATAGGGTTGTAGTAGAGGTGACCACGGGCTCTGTTTGGAGGGTTCTGGGAAGATTTCCAGGACCACACGATGTTCTCATTGAGCCTTTGCAGAATGGAGACGGATACCAGGTGGAAGGCAGGCAGTGAGGGATGTCTGTGCAGTAGGAGCATGTGGCAAAGCTATAAAGGCTGGGAAGGGTGTGCTAAGTTTGGGGAATGGCCAAGTTTGAGTGTGGTCACCATAGGCTGCTTTGTGCACTCTGCATTTCTCAGTGTGTGCCTCCTTGCACGAACACACCTGACTTTCACAATCATGCTGTCAGGAGTCCAGGGAAACTCCTTTGATGGGGTCCAGGGCAGGCCACCTTAAAGTATGCCATTTTGGCATATTGATTATTTTGAATTAAAGTTACTTAAAAACCAGCCAGTGCAGAAGGACACTCTGACCCTCCTCTGTTCTCCTGAAAGCAGGAAATGAATTCGCCTTGTGAAGGGCACCCTTCCTGTACCCGGAGGCTGGAAGTCATCCCTATCACCAGGGATAGGGAATCAGGGTGGGGAAGACTGTGTAAACAAACCTTGTTACTCTTCACTAATTTATTACCCCAAGCCGAAACTTTTGTCTTGTCAATTCTTCACCCCCTGCCCCACCCCAAATGTTTCTTTCTCTAAAAGATATAAAAGCTGTCTGCTTTGGTCACTTCTTTGAGTCTCATATTTCTAGGAGCTCCCATCCATAAGAAATTAAGTTTGCTTTTCTCGTGTTAATCTTACGTCAAGAACCTAGAAGTTTCCTTCCTTAGGAAGTTTTCCTCCCCTACATCTTCTTGCAACACTGACAATATTTCCGTTTTGCTGTGAGACAGTGATGGTTGTAAACTCCTCCCGATAACCAACTGCAGGTTATCAAAAACTGACCCCCGTGACTGATCACATCCGTGATGGGGAAAAGACTGGCAGTATACTTTCTGTGGCTGCTGTTATCATGCCAAATCACTAAAAAAACGTACAGGCTTGAAAGTGATAGCTTAAGATAAGTGCTGAAGAGCCTGAATACTTATCTCAAGGTCATCTGACCTTTCCTTCCCTAAGTAGGCTTTTTCACAAGAAATAAGTACTTTCTCAAATCTTTAAATTCCTTTTCTTTTTATCTGTCCAGATGGATGCAGCAAAACACAACTTCCTATTCCGCAAAGTCTGGCTGCCTCTCCCAGAGTGTTGGGCTCCATGGAGGGCACAGGAATTTACACATTAAAGCCTTCAGAACTTCTCTAGAGGCCTGATTCAGGATGGACTTGGACTAATTTTTATATTATACAACAAGAACATGATGAACTTTCATGGATTTTTATGTCAGAGGTCAAGGTGCTTACTTTGCTTTGATTTATTATTTTCTTCTAGTGCTCAAACTGCACCTCTCATAGATATAGCCTGGTGATGCTCTCCCAATTTCAGCCTCTCTGTTCTGGCAAGACAGACCTAGAGACTATTTCTGCCTATGGAATTTCAACCCGGGCTCTACGTAAAATGAGCTTGCTGTGTCCTCTACATTTTTATTTACAGGAGTTTGGTTGCAATCATCATGAAAGGACTCTCCCATGGAGTTTTGGTGCATTCATATCTAGTAAAACTGGGTTATCACAAGTTCCTCTTGTAATGTGTTTTCTTTCTGTGGGAATGACTGTAGAGAAATACACTGCCAATGAAAATCCTTCCTGATTCTCATTTTGACTTTATTTTTTTTAAATTTTTTTTTCAACGTTTATTTATTTTTGGGACAGAGAGAGACAGAGCATGAACGGGGGAGGGGCAGAGAGAGAGGGAGACACAGAATCAGAAACAGGCTCCAGGCTCCGAGCCATCAGCCCAGAGCCTGACGCGGGGCTCGAACTCACGGACCGCGAGATCGTGACCTGGCTGAAGTCGGACGCTTAACCGACTGCGCCACCCAGGCGCCCCATCTCATTTTGACTTTAAATGCTCGGCTACTGATGGAGAAAAAGTGGAAAGTGAATGTCTTCCCAATGCTCAAGCAATTAAAGAATCCTGATGATTTTTACCAAATCATGCAGCTCTGTGTACAACAGTAACTAGAAGTTCAAATTTTTTGTCTCTGTGTATTTTTTCATAGGACTAAATTGTCCACTTTATTTTTCTGGCTGATACAGTTAATTTCCAAAGGAAATCTGCTATCAAGAGATGTGTCCCTCAAGCCCATGGGGTTCCTTATTCTTTATAATTCCTCCCAACCATTCCTTTATTTCGTACTAATGAGATGGCATGTAGAGACAGGTGAAGTCTGCATTCCTGGCTACTAAAAGTATCCCAAAGCTGCAGTCTTGGCCTGAAGCAAGAGGTCATACGATGCTCATGCTAGCTTACAGCATGAGAGAAATGTTATGTTGGGTCTCATTTACAGGTTAAAAACAAAATGGCATCTTTACAAGTTAAGTAAGGGTCTAGCTTTTAGACAAAACAATTCTCAAAAACTGTTTTTAAAGATTTCTTTTTCTAAGATGAAAGCGTTTTAGGAATTACTATTTCTGAGTATATAGCAATTAGGAGACCAGGGCAAACATGAATACAGTGATTTATAACAGGGTTTTTTTTTTTTTTTTTTTTTTTTTTTGTCTCCAGGCAGCTTTTAATATTCTATGGAACCATCCTTGGCATGTTTTCAGCTGTTTGAGTTCTGGACCCTTTTGAGAGTCTCATATGGACCAGTCGGACAGAAAAACGTGCATCCATATATAATTTTGCATACAATTTCTGGAGGGTTCATGGAATAGGGGCACTCTCAGAAAATACTGGGCAGGGGGCGGGCGTTCTGGGGGCTGTTGGTTTAAGAACACCTCGTTTCAAGCAAGTGCCATCAAGAAGTTCAGAGGATTGTCTATGCTTAAATGACATTCAGACTTTAGCTTGGCTCCTGCCACCAAATTCTGAGTCTAGCTTCCCAAGTACCTACTGTAAATGGTTTTCTTAAGATACATAATTACTTCCCAGTCTCCTCATACAATCTGAGCAGAAAAGTGTAAGAGGGGGCTTCTCTGGCTGCCACTCTCCTTTCCCAGTGCTTCACAGGGGCTCACTGCATGCTGATCACCAACCGCCTGTTGAGTTGCTCCATCTGCTGGATGGACCCCGATCTCCGCATCCCGTCGGGGGTGGCTGCTGCTGTCGGCCGCTGCCAGGTGGTCGTGCGGTTCACGTGGTCCACATAAAAGACCCGCCCGTGGCTGTCAATGCGAGCTTCCCAGTCTAGTGTGTAATAAAAAGGCAAAAATAAAAATCAAGGACAAACTATTGATTCATGTGAAACAGATACCACTTCCGGGTCTTCTGTGGGTAGAACTCCCTATTGGTTACTGGCTGAAGGCCAGACACTGCTCACAGCACCTGCCCTGACTTCTGAGGTACTGGTACTGAATTGGCATTCCAAAAGAGAGCCTACTGGACTCAGCCTCTCTGCTGGGCCATTTTAAACAGTAACTGTTTCCTCAAATATGACCTGTGTTAAAAAGTCTAACATTTTCTAAAGAGAAAGGCTGATATTTACTTTATTTCTTCCTTTAACAATTTCCATCATGTCAATCTTGTTGGCTACTCAACTTACAGCTGGAAGACTGGAAGCATCCTGCACTGAGAGTGCACAGTCTGATGCTGGAGAATCCTTTTTTTGCTAAATCTGAGGGACAGCAACTAGTGGGTGAGGGAATGATGGCCCTCATGTTCAAACCACCTTTAACTACAGTTCTAAGATACTGTACCTGAAACTTCAGAGGACCTCTATTCAATACTTAGCAACCTTGATTGATTGCCATTCCTCTTGAGAGGAAGAATGGACGGATTTGATCCCTTCAAACCATCCTTTTGACAAGTTGTAGGTTCACAGTGTATATTCAACCCACCTGTGGCTGCCAAATATCTCTTGACAAAACAAAACAAAACAAAACCAATAACGACTATTAACACACATCAAGCGCTTAAATACCTCTTTGTTGATAAATAACCATGGCAAACAGCAGAGGGAGCCCAACACTAAGATAAATTCCTTTACTTCTCAGATTTCAAAACCAACAGACTAAAAGGTAGAAGCGTGGATGATACACTACATAATACATATGGGGGTGTGTGTGGGTGGGTGGAAAAGTCCTCGAAACTGGGAGAGCTGGAAATAATACATACATATCTGAGCTTCACACACAAGAGCAATGTCTGCTGTACAGCAATGGGCAAAGCTTTTGGAGTCCACATGTGAAAACGTGCTGGAAATAACAGCTTCATGATAAAGTTATGCTGAAAAATGCATTGGATTAAAGAAGAAAAAGCAAAAATGGCTGCAAATGGAGGGAAACTATTCAGCTTTTTGAGTGAAAAAAGCAATAGCTTTTGGGAGTAGGTCAGATATTAACAATTCTATTGAAAAATGATTATTCAGGTAATGACATAGCAACTCTCAATTTTCTTAAGGAAAAAAATCAATGTATTTGGTTTAATTTTGGTATTACATGTGCATGGTACATCTGTTTGTGAATATTGTGGCTTATGTCTGACATTTACCTGAGGAATTGTCAAATAATGCCCAATGAAAACCAAAATACCAGAAAACACCAAATTTACCTTATCTAAGACAAACTGAAGGAAAATGCAGTCAGATTGTATAACTATATTCTAGGAGGTGTTGATTGAAATTGCTTACTATATAATCCAGCTCAACTGTTAGTTGTAAATGTTAATTAGCTCACTGATGAAATTGTGCATGTGTGTAACTACTAGGTAATGTTGGAATTTCAGTGATTCCCAAATTAGTAGCAATTGGACATTTTTTTTCTTGAATTCAACATGACTGTCTTCCAACAAAGAATGAACATTAATCTTTGAAGAGTATTGTGGTCTCTAGTTCAATTAAACACACTCCTCCCAACACTCTCTAGGAGTGATACCATGCCAGGTCCCCTGGACACACTGCTGAGAAACTAATGCCTCCGCCCTCCAGGTTCCTATAGTAAAGGAAGGATTCCTTCAAAGACATGGCTCAAGTCTCAGAAATTTGCTAGGGAAAACATTAGAGAATAGTGCAGTGGTAATAACAATTTCACTGTACAAGTTTCCATATTTCCAAATCTCTCATGGAAAAGGATGGCAAGCCAGGTGGACAGGCCATCCTGTCAATATATTAAACAACAAATAGTGCTAATTGTAAATGCATAGTGCTAAGTTCTTACAAATATTCAGAAAGCAATAGCGAAGTGCACTTATAGATTATAAGTGTATTTTCTGGATTGCTCTGTAAAGAATTTACTTTCACATATTGTGTAAAGAAAGACAGAATTTCAGGCCTCAGCATGTCCTGATGGATTTAGGACTGTGTTGTGTAAATAGATTTCTGCCAGTGATTACCTTAATGATGGTGGGGCAAGTTAGGGTCATTCATTTGTGACTGAAAGACCTATAAGATACAGAAGTATATCTTTTCCAAGAAGTCTAGGAACAATGTAGAGCCTAATAATGTATCATTTTTAGTTATTATACTAACAAAAGACTGTGAAACTGTTCCTCCCCCCCTTTTTTTTCTTTTTACTTTAACAAATGCAATACCATGTTTGTAGTCTAGACCTTTCCCTTGAACTTCAGCCACATATCCAATTGCCTTCTTGACATCACTATCTGGATAACATCTCCAGTATAACTTGATCAAAACCACACTTCAGATCGTTCCCACCCAAACATGCTCTATCATCAGCCTTCCCTTCCCATGTCAGTTGAGGGCAACTCCATCCTTCTAGGTTAAAATTTTTGAGGTCATTCTTGATTCCTATCTTTGTCTCACACATCACATCACATCTGTCAACAAATCTACCTACAAAACATATGTCTAGAACTTGACCAGTCCTCACCATCTCCACTGCTCCCACCTGGGCCTAAGCCACCACTGCCTCTCACCTGGGCCACAGTGATAACCTTATGTTGGGTCTCATGCGTCTGTCCTTCCTCTTCCAAATTTAACGCCAACAGAGCAACCATAGAAACCTAAGTCAGAGAATGTCATTCCTTTTCTCTACATCTACAATGTTCCCCTTTTATTCAGAGTAAAAGCCGAAGCTTTTAAGTGATCTACAAGGCCCTCTGTGATCCGGTCCCTGATATCTCCCTGACCTTAACAGCCACTGCTTTCTTCCTTCCTAAATCCATTCCAGACACACTGTCTCCATGCTGTTCCTCAAACCTACCAGGAAGGCAGTTCTCTTTTCTCAGAAAGCTCTTCCTCCCCAAGGATAACCCTCTTACCTCCTCTAAGGCTAGCTTCAAATGTTGCCTCTCAATGAAGCCTACCTGACCACCCTATTTAAAATGGCAAACCAGCCACCACCATATACTCCAAATTCCCCTTAGCATGCTCTGCTCATGCTCTGCCATAGCACTTATTACCATCTAACATGTTATACTATTGCCTCATTCACTCTTCTTATTATTCATAGGTCTCTGTCAGGCTAGACTATCAGCTCCATGAGGGCAGGGATCTTTGGTCTGTTTTGTTTGTCTAAGATAGTACTTCACACAGAGTGAGCATTTAATGAATATTTGTTGAATGAATATCAGTAATGAAGTCATCCATGTACTATATGAGATTACCTAGAAAATTCTGTTGTAAGGCTTCACTATCAGCTTCTGTAATATTTTTCAGGGTTGCATGAACAGAGAATTGAAATCTATGAACTTGTTTTCATTATTGAAAGCAGCTTGTATAAAGCAATTATTTGAAATATACTTACATTCAATTATTTACAAGGTTTGTGTACATAACTAGTTATTACTCTTGCATGGATTGGAAGTCAATTCATGCATACATGCATTGATAGGTTATTTATTGTGGGGAAAGTGTTCCTTCACTGGAGAGAACATGTTATAGATATTTTTACATAAGTGCTAAGTAGAAAGTATAGACACTGAAATTTTACTAGTCTTTTGTGGACTATCCATAAATCAATGTATAAATAAAGAAATCAGTTATCAAAAGTTAAAGAACATAATGTTTGCCTTGACCCCCCCCAAAACAAATACAGTGTTCTTTTAAATGTTTACATATTCAAGGTATTTATTGCTTTGTCAGTGATAAATTACAACTGAATAGGACAAGAATGGTGCAAATGCAAAATATATCACGTTATCAAGAATCGATGCATCAGGGAATAGGCATTTTTTCTTAGTTTTGCAGTTTTGCAGTTACCAGAAAATGATGTGGAATACCATCCCTAAAGATAATACGCATTTTTTTTTTTCTGGAAACCCCTAAGAACTACAGAAGAAATTTGAGACTGTCTCCTATTGATGGAAGTTAATAGTAAGGAAAATGCTTTCCTTCTGCCGGGTGGAATGTTTTATTATGTGGAGGTGCCTGTGGCATAATAGGTCCAATGGAGAACAACAGAATTATTCTATTTTGACCTGTGAACTTTTAAATATGAAATAGTAGAATTTAGGACTTAAAGGTCAGGTACAGTTTGCAAGGACTAGTCAAGTCTTGTAAAGAAATACTCTCTGTTTCAGAAGGTGAGGGGGCACTGAAAATACTGGGTTCTCTTCAAGACCACATACTGAAATCATTAGTCAAAAATGCCCCATTTTTTATAGTAGTAGGTGCCATATTGATTTTTGATCACAGTGTGAAGTATGGAGTTGGGGAAGAGTTTGGATGTGTACATACAAGTTCATACTGACCTGTTTAGACTTGATAGGAAGAATTAAGACATAGATTTTAAAAACTAAAGCTTACTTGGTGGAAGAGGCTCATCGATTGTTGGGTAGTGATGATGTTCAGGCCTCAAGGAAGGAAGCTGGCTTACTGGCTGGGAATTATGGAGTATAGGACATTCACCTACGGACAAGATAGTCAAGACATTCAGATTCACTCATTGCTGCAGCAACGCCATCAAAAACGCATGACCGTAAAACAAACTAGTACAAGAAAAAAATCCCAGGATGGGCAATCTGTTTTTTATGTCAGTTTGCTACATTTACAGTCATTCATGAGAGAGGGAGTAGAGGGCACTTTTTTGTTTCAAACCCCAAAGAAAATAAACACTTCATGACTATGATCTGTACCACACAGACCAATATGTGGGGATCAGGGTCTGATTCTATAACCACCTGACTTTTCTTTGATGGGGAGGTGGCATCAGACAGGGACACAAAAGAAAATGAGCAGAGCCTGACTCTAGCCCAGCTAAAGAAACAGGCCTGTCTGAGGGAAGCGTGGCATTTCTAAGGTCTCATAAAACTCGGTGAGCCAGTGTAAAACCATAGGTCCTTATCTGGATCGGTTTCATCACAGGGCTGCTAAGATGCTGTTTTTCAGGTTTTGTTTTTGGAATGAGATTCTTAGATGGTGCCTTTCCAAGATGGGGCTGAGAAACTGGTGGGCCAAGAAGGCATATTCCTGTAGTATGGGAGCGTAGGGGCTGGGGTGGGGAGTCAAGCAGGTATGGAATCTTGTGATTGTTCCAGATTATCTTGAGGAAAAACCAGACAAGTCAGGGTGCTCTGGAAAGAGAAAAGGACAAGAGACGAAGGAAGTAGATAAGAGGCAGGAAGACTGAGACAGGAAAACTTGAAACACAGCAGTGGGATAGAAGGAAGAAAGACGGACATGGAGAGATTTTAGAAGTAGACATATCCACAGAATGCATGCCTCGATTATTATAGACATAGCTGATATTATTGTCATTCACACTTGTAATAGACTGAACAATGTCCTAAAACGATGTTCCTATCTCATGACGTCCTCAGGTCCTGGTAATACTGCATAAGAGTGGCTATGTGGAAGGCAGGCCAAATCACCAGCTGTTTGGGGCATATTATCAGAGGCAATTGCTCTCGACCTTTGGAGAGCTAGAAGGGCCACGAGACAGCCCCCATTCAGACTGGTATCCCTCCAGCTCACACGCTCATGGCTCTCTCAAAATAGCCCCTATTAGCCAGAGGACAAAGGTCAGGCCTTCTTCTTCCTCTGCCCTCCATGGCTGATGGAAATATCACGTGTTCCATTATCCCTTGAGTCAAAAAGGGTAGAAACTGAAAACCGGTGGTTAAGATCTTTATGGGATCTCACATTTCAAAAACTTCCTAGAATGTCCATACATGGAAAGGACGGTAATTTCTTCTCATTCTGGATCCATAAAACTGATGAAATTAATTAGGAAGGAAGTTAGGCAGGTTGAATTTAGCAGTTTGATTCCTAGAGCTAACTGTAAAGCAAAAACAGAGATGTATTCAGGAACAACGGATCCTTTTAAATGTTAAGTATATAGCATGGTTTCTTGTGCAAACTTTGGTATGTGACTCAAATCCTGGGGTGGAGTCTCAGTGCACAGCTCCTATGAACTGACTCCTGCTTCAGACAGGGGTTCTGTTTTTAGTGGATCTCACACTCATGTTTGTCGCTGTAGGTGTTTCGTGTCAGAAACTAAAAAGCAATGGCACAGTTGTTATGTCACCAGCTGCTGCATTTTCAATTTGGTTTCTTAAAAAGAACAACAAACTTACCTCTTGTAATTAATTCAACCAATCAGGTTAATTACTCCTCCAAGCTAGTGGAAACATAATATTGCCGCTCGCTGGGGTTAATGGAGCTGACCCCGCCTGCTCGTGAAACCCAAGCAAATGCAATGATGTGACGGGCGCAGCTCAGCCTACTGAATGGATGGAGCGCACGAAAGAAGCAAGCGATTCTGTCCTGCAGAGGCCACGGCTCCACACACTCACCCTTGCCTCAAACACAAAGCAAGTGTTCAGAGCTGCTAAAATCCCTGAGAAGGAAACATACTCCACTTAAAAAGTTAGCCTCACTGCTTATCTGCTTGGAAGAACCCTCACTCAACGAGAGTCAAGCGCTTCATATGTATTATCTCATTTAATCCTTCCCACAACCTTTTGAAATAGATTCTACCTCTGCACCCATTTCAGACAAGGGCATAGAGCACTCAGGTAACTCGGCTTGGGTATCACAGCCAGAAAGTGGCAGGGCTGAATTAAACCCAGGAGGCCTGACTCCAGGGCCCGATCTCAAATCACAACTTTATATTGCTCTTTTCATTCAATCTGCGGACAGCTTTTTAAAAAAGTATTTTATGTTGAGGTTAAAAAGGAGATTTTCACGGAGGGGGGAAAAAAAGCAAAAAATAGATACAGAACACATCTTCCCAAAATTGCTGCAGATGCAGTTTTGTGGGCATGGGTATGGTAAGTCTACCTTTGCTAAGTTAACTGAAAGAATTTGCAATCTTAGAAGTCACAGTAAGGGGGCACCAGTGATTCTTGTGGAAGAAGATTCTTGTGCAAATATCGGGTGGGTTGTGGTGAAGCCCTGCTTTCTCAGAGCATGTGCCAGTGAGGGACAGAGCCACATCACTGACACAGGTAGCTCAGGGGCTCACTGCTGACAGGGGAGAAGATAGATGGGCTGTGAAGAAGTCACGCACCAACATATGCCCAGCCTTCGTGAGATTGACAGTCTCAGGAATCTTCGGATTGCCCCTTGCAACCACCTGAGTGAAGCCTGTAGGTGCTTCTTAACCTCTTCTGAGTTTATAGTCTGCAGAATTCAGGAATTCAGAAATGTCTTTAGAAAACTTCCCTGCAAAGACTTCCACTAGGTCTCTGAAATGCTTTCCTGTCCTTTCTGTTAAAGAGGAGTTTTCCCCCATTGGGCTGTTAGTCCCTCAAAGGCATGGGCAGCGTTTTGTTTTGTTTTGTTTTTGTTTTCATAATGCCTTTATATATGAAGGCAATTGTTTACTGAGCCAATTTTCAACTAATCATATGTGGGTTGTCTCCCAACGCAGCAGTCAAAATATGTACCATAGGCTGCAGCAGGTTGACAAACTACGAATCTGGCCTTGTTTTTATATGGCTCTGAGCTAGGTAAAACTGTTAAAAAAAAAAAAAAAAGAGTAGCCTTTGGTGAGAAGAGTTGCTTAATTTTATCTCTTGATCTACAAAGCCTGAAATATTTATTGTCTGGCCCTTTATAAAAAAAGTTTGCCGACCTCTGGACTAAAATATCCCTGCCAGCTCCTAGTTGCCCCCTTTATGTGTGTATCCCCAAATCTCCTTATACTATACTTATTTTTAATTGTTAATAATTACTGAGCACCTTTCACACGTTCTGACACTGATCCATCTCCCTGTGCTCAGCACATAGCATCTGGCCCAGAACAAAGGGACTCAAAACATCCACATTAAAGAAAGGAATTGTCTGTCCCGTTTTCAATTGTGCCTTTTCCTATTCTATGCCACTATGGTTTCCTCTCTGTGTTTCTCTTTCTTTTCCAGTCTCCTCGCACTTCTCCTTAGCCCATGTACCACTTTCTGAAATGTAGAATTGGGCATTGCTAAATACTCAGGATGAATTTTTGTGCTCACTTTGGTTCCTATAAAAATTTATAGGTGTCAGGAATTTGTGTAGGTGCTAAGAATGAAACATAAAGAAAATACAGTTCTGGCCCTTGATGAGCTTACAATCTAGAGACAATACCACCACCTTTGGAAGCTAATATAAGCAGAACAGAAAAATAGCAGAATCTATATTTTTTGCTCTTAAAACAATTGAATTATTTCATATTATTTTGTGCCCTTTGAATTATTTCCCCCATGTCACTGTCATTTGACAGGAAAATGGTTCCCAATTCTGGATAAAGAAATGTGAGTTAATTTTACATACGATTCCACAGGCATGACTAAAAAGAAACATCTTGAGTTAAAATACTGAATACATTTTAAACCTGAAGGTGGCAGCTTTTAGGTTAGAATCCCACTTGAAACAAAGCAATTTATGAATTCCTGTTATTTTTCCTTCCATTAGCCAAAATAGCCAAAACAAAACAAAACTAACAAAAAACAACAAAAAACAAAACCGTAATTAATTACGATAGCTTTGTAATGTAGTTTGAAATCAGAGAACATGATGCCTCCAGCTTTGTTCTTCTTTCTCAAGATTGCTTTGGCTATTTGGGGTCTTTCATGGTTCCATATAAATTATAGGGTTGTTTGTTCTATTTTCGTGAAAAATGCCATCAGAATTTTTATAGGGATTGCATGGAATCTTGCAATCTTGCAATAATACTGCTTTGGGTAGCATGGACATTTTAACAATATCGATTCATCCAATCCATCAGTATGGAATACCTTTCCATTTATTTGTGTCTTCAATTTCTTTCATTACTGTCTTGTAGTTTTTCAAGAGAACAGGGAACAGATTGATGGTTGCCGGGGGGAGTGGGGGTGAGAGAAATGGGTGAACTGTTTTTGTTTTTGGATTGAATAATAGTAAAAAAACAAAACAAAAACAAAACAAAAAAACAAAACCAACAATAACGAGAACTGAGCAGACAGAAATAATGACAAATATATGTAAGCTATACATATCCATATGTACACAGGCTAAGTTAAATTCTAAAGCAGAGGTAAAATCAATGTTCTTTCAATTTATATTAACATTTATTGCTAATCTTCAGTATGTTTTGGGAAGTGAGCAGGTATTTATACATTATCCACTGAATGTTGATGAATATTTTCTGCTTATATCATGAGATACTCCTGTTGGTGCTCTGGTCACTGTCAAAACTAGAAAGGTAACATGTACACTAACCAGTTCTAACGATTAGTTAAAACAGAGATGCACACATACAAGTGCACACTCACATGAGTGTGCTAGTTGTGATTCTTGGTGTCTACCTGAGAGGTGGTGGATGTCTGCTCTTCACAGTCACGAATACTTACATACACATATACGCATGCACACATACATGTACAGGACAGGCGTACATTGCCCCAGCAACCCCACTGGAGACTGATCCTCTCACTTGTTTTTAAACCATGTTGGTGACACCTGTGTCCCCCTGCTGGTCCTATTCTCACTCTGATCAGGTTTGAGGTCTAACCTTCTCTCCGATTGCTTGGCCCTGCCACGGGGGATTCCAGACCTTCCACGGTTCTTGCCACGCTGGCGGCGGGGGCGGCCAGCTCGTCGTGCCACGGCCCGGCGCCATTTGCCGACTCCGGGTCCAGCTCCGGGCTCTGTACCGAGTCGGGCACAGATTCGAACGCACTGTTCTCCTCCTCCTCATCGTCTTGCGACGAGAAGACGGTGCTCTCAGAGATCTTGGCGCTGTCCACGGAGGAGAAGCGGGTGTGGCTGGCGAACCTACTGCCGTTGTAACAGGAGGGGCTATAGCAGGAGGCGCTGTAGCAGGAGCTGCTGTAGCAGGACGTGCTGTAGCACGAGGAGCTGTAGCAGGAGGGGCTGCAGCAGGACGTGTCACAGCCCTCGCAGCTGTGGTCCCCGCCCTGCCGGGGACTCGAGTCGCTCTCACTCCCTGTGCTGGGGAGCGTGTCGCCGTCCGGGCCCAGGCCGTTGGTCAGGCCGGAGTGGCCGGGGGTCGCCGTGCCTGGAGTTGCCCCCTCGAGTTCCTCCCCATCCTCTTCGAGGGGAGGCGGCGCGGCAGCTAGCGTGTCCACCTCGCTGAGCCCGTCCTTCTCCGAGGCGTCCTGGAGGGTGGCCTCCTCCTCGGCGCCGTCGTCGCTCGCGGCGCCGCCGCCCTGGGCGGAGGGCATGCTGTGCAGCAGGGTGTGGATGCGGATGTAGTGTGTCCGCGGGGTCTCGGGGTCTCCGCAGGCGGACGCGATCACCGTCTCCAGCTCGGACACCGGCAAGGAGCACGGCCTACTTTTCCTCTTCACCGAGGCCCGCAGCTGCAGCCTGTCCTCCCCCTGCCCCAGGGCGGACACGTCGCCCTCCTCCTCCTCCGCCTGCTCCTTCTCCTCCTCTCCCCCCGCCCGGCTCTCTGTGGCCTCTTCCTCTGCCTCGGGCTCCCCGGTGCCGCCCGGGCCTTCGCTGTCCTCCAGCAGCCCCGGTGGGGGCACCTCCCCACCCAGCTCCAGCCGCTCCGCCAGTTCTTCCGCACTCAGGGCGGGCTCGGCGTCCTCACGCCCCGGGCCCAGAAGCTCCCCAGCCCCGTCAGGTCCCACAGAGCCCGCGCCGTCGTCTCCTGCCTCGTTGGTACCTGCCGCTTCCTCAACCGGCTCGGCCAGCTCCAGGCTCCCGTTCCCGGCAGCGTCCCCGGCGCTGCCCTGGCTCGGCGGCTCGGGCTTGGAGCCCCTGGGGAGCTCCGGTGCCTCGCCGGGAGGCTCCCCGCGGCTGCTGGCCAACAGGCTGTTCATGGGGCTGTCCTGAATGTCCGCGGACTCAGGCTCGGCGCTGAGGGACATCTCCTCATCATCTGCGGGCGAGAAGAAAATGTCATTTCTTCCAGAAGAGCGCATTGTGGGTTTAGTGTATTAGTGTACTCTGCCGGCCATGTAAGCCATCCTAAGGGATTTCTGCGTGAGGATATTGGATGTAGGGTGGATGAAGGTTTCTCATAGGCCAAAGCTCTGCTAAAAAAATCTGTAAGGACTTCTTCTGTTAATGACAATTTGCTGTCATGATATATTTCAGAATTCTGTTTCCAGGGAATTCATAGTTTTGGTTAAAATATCCAAAGCCTAGAACTACCCAGTTCCCGGCACATAGCGGGTGCTCAACAATGTTGGCTTGGCGGAAGACTGCGGTGAAGCCGTGGGGGGTTAGAGGGTCTTGCGCATGGCAGTAAGGTTAATACTTGCTCAGAGTGTTTCCTCTGGCTGGGTCCACCAGGTGGCAGAATGGGAAAGCTGGGTTTTTAGTAACTACAGAGAAGAAAATGGCTAGTTGATGGGAGCAACCACAGTCCTTCGGTAGCTCAGACCCGGAGGCCTCCAATATTTGCAGGTTATTGCAATGGAAAATAAACAAGTCTCCACATCAAGCAACCGTTTAAGGAGCAGCAATCACTGTTTAGTTCTCCTTCCTCCCAGGTGCTTTATCTATTGGATCCCCAGCCCAGTGTGAACTTCCCATCTCAAAAGCACTAGTGCAATTGACTCATTCAAGAGGAATGATCTCTCTTGGTGAGCCATAGGCCCTCTTTTTTGCTACAGTGAGGGAAGAGTCAATTTTATTCTCAGGATGAAGAAAAGGCTGAGTGAAAGGACCAAACAGTCAGCATGTTTTCTTCCAATCTGCATTATATATTGGGCATAGACAAGTACAACAGGACTTTAATGAGCGGGCAGTGATAAACTCCAGACCCTGAGTTTTCAAAGCCTCATTAGCTTTAACAGCAACTCGTAAATGTGGCCCAGAAGGACTGGCTAATTCTCAGCATGATCTACACTTAGTATGGGAGTTCAGGAGAAGAGCTAAAGTGGAATTAGGAGGCATCTCATCATTCTTATTTGGAAATGTGTTTTGGCTTGAAAAACTGGACACTGGATGATTCTGAAATTTTCTGTCCAACTTATGTTTTTCATTGTGATAAATCCATTGGATAATAATAGCTTTTCAATAATATGACATGTATCACATTCATTCATTTTCTCATCCATTCATTCATTCATGTATGTAATGATTAAGTATCTATTGAGCACCTCCTATGTGGGTGCTGGAAGTAAAATGATAAATCAGACATGGCTCCATACCCACGTTGGCCTCATTGTCAATTCCCACTCCACTGTCTAACCCTCTACCTTTGGGTCACCAGAATGAAGAGGAGCCTCTCAATCAAGGGGACAGCAATCTGGTTTCCAGAACAGATCACTGGCTTCTGGGCCTCAAATGGAGAAGAGAGAGAACCACAAAACCTAGGACATGTCTGGAGAGAACCACGGTTATTGTATTTTAGAGAAAGGAACACACTGACCCTCTGCTAGGACAAGACATGAATTCATGCCAAAAATACCTGGGTGGATGGAAGAAGTGATCTCAAATCGGAATTGCAGCTGTCCACTCACATGATCTGTTGGAAGCCTGCGGCCAAGTGTATAGCTGACCACCCTATCCCTAGAAGGAAATAAGCACCATTACAGATCTGGTCAATACCTCTCCTTAAAGATTCTACAGCATGGTTTCTATGCCAGTGGGTGAAGTAGGCAAGCCCAGGGAGGCCCTGCTAATAGGAGGTGATGATCCACTCAGGTACATAGGAAATGGTCTTAAGGTAAAGATGGGAAATTACATCTGCTCAACAACAATGTAAAACTTCAAGGAAGTCCCTCTCGGATATTGTAAAGCAGAAGTCAGCAAACTACAGCCCAGGGGCCAAATTTGGCCCACCATCTATTTTTATAAAGCCATGAGTTTTTTCATTTTAAAATGGTTGGGAAAAAAAGCAAAAGAAGAATAATATTTTGTGACACATGAAAATTGTATGAAATTCCAATTTCAGTTCCCCAAATAAAAGCTTTATTGGAATGCAGCTATGCTTATTAGTTTACTTATCATCTGGGGCTGCTTTCATGCTACAATGGCAGAGTTGAGTAATCAGAGACTATATGGTCTACAAAACCTAAAATATTTACTACCTGGCCCTTAACAGAAAGTTACCTGCCAACCTGTGTTCTAAGCCAAAAGAAGCCCCCCAAAAGACAACAATAACAACAAAAAAGATGGGCATCTTTGCCTGCTTTTTCTGTGCAGGCTGATATTTCCCAAATACGCCCTTAATAATGGACATCGCCAGCAACAGATACATATCTTGTGGTACATATATGTAATGTCTAACAAAATATGTCATCATGGTTACTGGAGTAACCTCCTCCATGTGAGGAGCTGTGGAGTGCTTCAGGAGGTGGCCTGCTGCAGGATGGACCGAAGCAAGACTTGTAGGCTGGTGTCCAACTACACCAACATCACGGCCCCATATATAGACCTTGAAACTCCACCCTGGTCTGTTTATAGGACTTCAGGGCAAGCAGAGAGCCATTGAAGGGCTGGGGTGTTACAGGCAAAGGAATTGAGGGAGCCTTCTGAGTTGCCTTTATTTTAAAAATCATGTAATATTCTATTTAAAAAAAATGAACAGTTTAGAGCAGTTTAGTCTCTATGTACCAGGGACTGCTTTGCATTCTTTATGTACATTTGTTTGCTTGTTTAATCCTGTGAGGATTTCCATAAATGGAAAGTGCAAACCCTGTGTTTGACACATGGTTGTAGCTCCATAAATGTCTCTACCTTTGGCTTGAGAGTTAATGGCATGTCTATATGCATACAGCTGTACACGTGGTTCTAATTAAGTGTCTCCATGATAATCATTAGTGATTCCAAAGTCCTGAAAATCCAAAAAGCTTTAATTGAAGACACTTGGAAATTCTGTAAATTCTCCTCATTCCTTTGATATCCTTCTAAGGATTACATTGTATAGCATAGCATACATTTATGGCCAGAGAGCCATACCCAGTGTTTTCAAATAGAGTAGCTGTTAACTAAGGAAACACATATTATATATAAATATTTTACCTGGTAAGAGTTCACTTTAGTGAGAATCATGAGTGGAGATGAATGTAAAAGATACAGAAACATTCTCATATACAACTGAATTCTGCGAGTAACATAATTGCAGTTGCCCATGACAATTCGTGCTTTTAAAATTTCATACATACTATCCAGCATTTTCTAAGTCTCTCTACTCTAGTAACCTAGCATTTGATCTTGTAATACAAACATCTCAAATGATTAAATCCCACAAGCAGAAATAATATTCTTCATGGTAAAACAAATTTTTAATTTCTACCTGTCTAGAAAAATGCCTCATTAAGGACTTATTGTCTTAGGATTTTCTGCTCTCTTGTGTAAGTAACCAGTGGTACAGAAAAGGGGAAAGGTAAGGGTTTAATTGAATGTTGTGGCTCAAGCAACAGAATTAATGGGAGAAGCCAGAGATTCAATACCACCATGAGGCTATATTATTGCAGCTTGCAGGCCTCCCTTCGTCTGCTCACTGAAGCCTTAGTGATAGTGAGGTCTCAGTCACAGGTTTACCCTATGGCGTGTCTCTCCAGGAGTCTTTGAACGGGCATCGACAGCTTTCCCAAGAAGCGCTTGATGATGGGGCGGCTCTTAGCAAACTTGTCTTTCACCTCAATTTCCAGTACATCAGTGGGCAAGGACACAAAGCTGAATTGCTGCAATGAAATTATATGTCACATCAATTAACTGAGAGGTGCAAGGGCTGGCCAATTCCCAGCCCATCTGCCTTGGATGAAGTCATTATAAAACATCCCAGTGGCAATATATATATCAAGGTCTTAGAAATGCTGTGAGCCCTATTTATTCAGTAAATGAATAACAGTAATATTGAGGTACTTCAACGCTTAAAAATAAGGCTATTCTCTGAGATTCAAATAATAAAAACAACTCACCTTAAGGAGAAAGAGTCCACTTAAGGCTCACTATACTAAAGGTATTAACATATTTAAAGAAAGAACAAGCACAAACTCACCTATTATTAAGGAAATGCACTTTAAACCGTAACACAATACCCTTTTTTAATGATTATAATGGCAGAGATTTAAAATATTTGATAGTACCTTGCATTCTTGAGAGTGGAAAGAGAACTCTCACACTGTATTGATGTACAATCCCATTCAATTGATTCAACCTTTGGGACGGGAATCGACAATATTTATCCACGTTTAAGCTGCAAATTCCCTGAAACTCAGAATTCTAATTCTGGAATTTTCCCTCTGAATTAATTTGCACAAGTGTGCAAATTATACATTTTATAAGGATGTTCACTGGAGCATTAATAGTAGCAAAAGACTGGAAAGGCCAAAAATGTCTATCAACAGGAAACCAGTTAAATTAAGGATACTAAATCTTTGAAATTGATAACTCTGCTCTCATTCAAAAGAAACATGTAAATATGCACCAACATGAATAGATAATTGAAAAACAAAGTAAAAAAGCAAGATGATAAGAATATGAAGAGTGGGATTTCATTTGTACTTGGAACTGCAAAGAAAATGCCTGGATGGGTTTACTCCAAACTCAACCCAAGGAGGTAGGCTAGTAGGGAGGACAGAAAGCAGACCTTTTTCATTTGATTCTAAATTGTTCATTTTTAAAGTAGCATACCTTATGACTTTTAAAATAAAGGCAACAACAATTAAAGAAGATTGTGACTATCAGGAGTTGGCATGGCCAGTAATGAGAGTATAGAAAAGGAATAAACAACCTAACCTTACACCTAAAGGAGCCAGAAAAAGAACAAACAAAACCCAAACCCAGCAGAAGGAAGGAAACAATAAAGACTAGAGCAGAAAGAAATGATATAGATACTAAAAAAACCCCAATAGAACAGACCAATGAAACCAGGAGTTGTTTTTTTTGGAAAAAAACCCAATAAAATTGATAAACCTCTAGCTAAACTCATGAGAGAAAGAGAAAGAGAGAGAGAGACAGAGACAGAGAGATAGAGAGAGACAGAGAGAACTCAAATAAACAAAATCACAAATGAGAGAGGAGAAATAACACCTAACATCATATAAACAATTATAAGAGAATATTATGAAAAGTTTATGCCAACAAATTGGACAACCTAGAAGAAATGGATAAATTCCTAGAAACATATAACCTACCAAAACTGGAGCAGGAAGAAACAGAAAATTTAAACAGACCAATTCAAGGAAATTGAATCACTAATCAAAAACTCCCGACAAAGAAAAGTCCAGGACCAGATGGCTTCATAAGGGAATTCTATCAAACATTTAAAGAAGAGTTGATATCAATTATTCTCAAACTATTCTAAAAAATAGAAGAGGAAGGAAAACTTCCAAATTTATTCTATGAGGTCAGCATTACCCTAATACCAAAACCAGATAAAGATACAACAAATAAACAGAAGTACAGGCCAATATTCCTGATGAACATAGAGCAAAAATCCTCAAGAATATACTAGCAAGCTGAATTCCACAATACATTAAAAAAATCATTCAGGACAATCAAGTGGGATTTATTCATGGGATGCAAAGGTGGTTTAATATTCACAAAGCAATCAGCATGATACTTCACATCAATAAGAGAAAGGATAAAAAACCATATGATCATTTCAATAGATGCAGAAAAAACATTTGACAAAGTACATCCATTCATGATACAAGCCCTCAACAGAGTAGGGTTACAGGGAACATACCTCAACGTAATAAAGGCTTTATATGAAAACCCACAGTGAACATCATACTCAGTGGAGAACAACTGACAGCTTTCCCCTTAAGGTCAGGATCAAGACAAGGATGTCTACTCTTACCACCATTATTTAACATAGTACTGTCAGTTCTAGCCACAGCAATCACACAACAAAAAGAAATAAAAGGCATCCATGTTGGTAAGGAAGAGGTAAAATTTTCACTATCTCCAGATGACATGGCATTCTATATAGAAAAACTGAAAGATTCCATCAAAACACTGCTAGAACTGATAAATGAATTCAGTAAAGTCACAGGATACAAAATCAATGTACATAAATCTGTTACATTTCTATACACTAATAATGAAGCAGTAGAAAGAGAAGTTAAGAAAACAATCCCATTTACAATTATAACAAAAATAATAAAATACCTAGGAAAAGACTTAGCCAAAGAGGTGAAAGTCTAAAAACTGTAAAACACTGATGAAAGAAATTGAAGAAGGCACAAAGAAATGGAAAGACATTCCATGCTCATGGGTTAGAAGAGCAAATATTTTTAAATGTCTCTATTACCCAAAGCAAGCTACAGAGTTAATGCGATGCCTATCAAAATACTAGCATTTTTCACAGAACTGGAACAAACAATCCGAAAATTTGTATTGAATCACAAAAGACCTTGAATAGTGAAAGCAATCTTAGGAAAGCAAAACTGGAGAAAAACTACCTCCAGACTTCATGTCATACTACAAAGCTTTAATCAAAACAACATGGTACTGGCACAAAAATAGACATATAGATCAATGGAGCAGAATAGAAAACCCAGAAATAAACCCACAATTATATGGTCAATTAATCTTGACAAAGGAGGAAAGAATATGCAATGGGAAAAAGATAGTCTCTTCAACAAATGATATTGTGAAAACTGGACAGAAACATGCAAAAGAATCAAACTGGACCATTTTCTTACACCATACACAAAAATAAATTCACAAATGGATAAAAGACCTAAATGTGAGAACTAAAACCACAAAAATCCTAGAATAGAGCATAGGCAGTAATTTCTCTGACATCAGGTATAGCAAAATTTTTCTAAATATATCTCCTGAGGCAAGGGAAATAAAAGCAAAAATAAACTATTGAGACTACATCAAAATAAAAAGCTGCTGTACAGTAAAGGAAATAGTCAATAAAACTAAAAGGAAGCCTATGGAATGGAAGAAGATATTTGCCAATGACACATCCGATAAAGGGTTAGTATCCAAAATATATAAAGAACTTTTAAAATTCAACACCCCAAAAACAAATTATCCAGTTTAAAAATGGGCAGAAAATATGAGCAGGCATTTCTCCAAAGAAGACATCCAGACACATGAAAAGATGCTCAACACTACTCATCATCAGGGAAATGCAAATCAAAACTTAATGAGATATCACCTCACACCTATCAGAATTTCTAAAATTAACAACACAAGAAACAACAAATGTTGATGAGGATTTGGAGAAAAAGGAACCCTTGTATACTACTGGTGGGAATGTAAACTGGTGAAGCCACTGTAGAAAACAGCATGGATGTTCCTCAAAAAATTAAAAATAGAACTTCCCTACAATCCAGTAATGGCACTACCGTATATTTACCCAAAAAATTAAAAAAAAACTAATTCAAAAGGATATATGACCCCTATGTTTATTGCTTCATCATTTACAATAGCCAAATTATGGAAGCAGTCCATGTGTCCATTGCTAGATGAATGGATAAAGAAGATGGGGCGCATATATATATATATATATATATATATACATTTACAACAATGTGGATGGAGCTAGAGAAAGTAATGTTACATGAAGTAAGTCCTAGAAAGACAAATACCATGTGATTTCACTCATATGTGGCATTTAAGAAACAAAACAAATGAGCAAAGGGGAAAAAAGAGAGAGAAAGAGAGACAAACCATGAAACAGACTCTGCACTGTAGAGAACAAACTGATGGTTACCAGAAGGGAGGTGGGTGGGGGGATGGGTGAAATAGGTGATGGAGATAAGGAGTGCACTTGTCCTGATGAGTACAGGGTAATCTATGGAATTGTTGAATCACTATCTTGTACACTGGAAACTAATATAATACGGTATATTAATCACACTGGAATTAAAATAAAACTTGATAAGTAAAAACATAAAAATAAAAATAAAGTGTAGGAAAGGAGAGGGAGGTACATGTTGGCATTGCCCAGCTCAGACTATCTGGGGAAGAGAGTGTTAATGATACTGAACATCACAGTACTCTTAAGCAAGGGCTGTGTAACAGCTGAAATATATAATTATTTCTTTTTATTGTGATTCATTTCTAATAGGAATCTTTTAACTTTAGTTGATTTCTAATTACAGAGATTAAATATGTTAAGCGTGCTAATGTTAAAATCTCCTTTGTACGGTGATGATGGGTTACGGTGTGCTGCATTAACAACCAAATTCCGAGTTTCAGTGACTTTTGATGGTAAAGTTTTGTTCCTAGCTCACTCTGCCACTGAGGGCTGGCAGAGGCCTCTGCTCATTAGTTATTCAAGAAGCCAGGGTGATGGAGCAGACATCCCCTCAAAAGTTGCCAGCCACAGTGGAGAAAAGAGAACTCTGGCGTGTCTTCCTCCAGCAAATAAGCATTCTCTTGCAAACCCCACTCCTCATCAGGACTAGACTCATGTCTCAGCAGGAGACAATCCTATAGTGTGTCTGGAGGTGGAGAATTATTTGGCAAACAGCACTAATGACTTCCATACCTCCATGCTGTGCTTCTAATTTCCATTATACATTAGTTTAGTTCACTTCTATACAATTCCTAAGAACCAATCATTCCTGATACTAACAGAACAGAATTTATGGACAGGCTAAGCTTGAGGATCAATCTAGGAATAGGCACTCCTTTAAAAAGGCCTATCTAAGCAAGAATCCAGCCCCTCTAACTGTCTCAGGTCCTCAAAACTTCTGTATCTTTGATCCAGTAACTCCATTCTAAAGTGTACGGTAATAAATATCCTTACCTAAATGCTCAACAATAGGTTAGGTACATTGTAATAAATGCATATGATAGAATAGTTTATACTTTTCTAAAGTACAGTAATTTATAATATTATAACATGTTAAATGAAAGATAGAAAATGCTTGTTTTACAATTCTAAGTGATAAGAGCAGGAAACATTTAATTCATGATCACAAGAATATGAATTATATGAATAAAAAAACTGGAAAGAATTACAATCAATCAATTTTAATAGCAATTGTCTTACCAAGAAGGATTGTTTCCCCCTCTTTATTTTCCACATCTTGTATAATGAGCATGTGTTATTTTCATGATGGAAAATGTAATCACCTTTATTAAAATGAGTATTTCTGATTATAGCAGCCTGCACAGGACACTGAAGTCAGCTTAGCAAAACTCACTCTGAAATTTGGGGGCAATGACTGTGTTCTCTCCTCCCTCCATAGGGACTTCCTTCTCAGCCTCTCCATATATCCATCCCTCCACCCAGGCATCAAGCTCTCCCCACTAGGCCTTTACTTCTATGCCATGGTTATTGGAGTCCATGTAAACCCCCAGCTATGTGAGGTTCTTTTAAGAACCAGTGAGCAGGGGTGCCTGGGTGCCTCAGTTGGTTAAGTATCCAACTCTTGGTTTCGGCTCAGTTCATGACCTCATGGTTCATGAGTTTGAGCCCCACGTTGGGTTCTGCACTGACAGTGTGGATGGGCTGTTTAGCCTGGCTGCTTCTTCTGACCTGGCCTTTATGCGAAGACCCTGAAGAACCTTTGGAGTGAGATGGACTTGGCTTATATTTCTAGCTCTGCACATCTAGCTTCTTGAGTCTCATTCATAACCTCTCTGAAGCTCAGCGTCTTCAATTGTAGAATGAATGGGAAAAAAAGACCCACACCATGTTAGAATAAACTGTATTCTTTTTTTTAATGTTTAGTTTTGAGAGAGAGAGCGAGCGTGAGTAGGGGAGGGACAGAGAAAGAGGGATACAAAGGATCTGAAGCAGGGTCTGCGCTGACAGCAGAGAGCTCGATGTGAGGCTCGAACTCACAAGCCATGAGATCATGACCTGAGCCAAAGTCAGATGCCTAACCAACTGAGCCACCCAGGCACCCCAAACTGTCTTCTTTCCTTCCATTTCTGCTCTATCCAGATTCCACCTGCCACATCCACTACAGATTCTACTTATGATGGAGTTACATCCCAATAAACCCATTGTAAGTTAAAGATATCATAAGTCGAAAATACATTCAGTATATCTAGCCTACTGAACATCAGTAGCTTAGCCTAGCCTGCCTTACACACGTTCAAAACACTTACCTCAGCCTACAGTTGGGCAAAATCATCTAACACAAACCTTTTTTATAATGAAATGTTGAATGCCTCATATAATATTGGATGCTGTACTGAAAGTGAAAACAGAATGGTTGTACAGTATTCTGGTTGTTGACCCTCACGATCGTGTGGCTGACTGGGAGCATCACTAGATAAGGCAAGCATCACAAGAGAGTATCACACATGTATTGCTAGCCCAAGAAGAGATCAAAATAAAAAATTTGTAGTATGGTCTCTACTGAATGGATATCACTTTTCACACCATCATGAAGTCAAAAAATTAAGTCCAGCCATCCTAAGTCAGGAACTATCTGTGCTACTTCCTTCTCTTTTTGACTTTCTAATTATTGTACTTTTTTCAAATTAACTACCTCATTTCAGCTGTTGCTTAACAACCACTAATTCTACAGCTGTTTGTAGTAATCTATATGGCCTGGTTCACATGCCTACAGTACAGACAAAAGCTACAATTTTCCTATAACTAATGTCCCCTCTGTCATTCTATTCAGAGAAATGGCATGGTTCTGGGACAAAAGAGAAATCTATGAAATGTATCTGCAAAAGATCTTTGGAAAAGATGCACTATTGATCCAAGCCCTGTTTGGGGAATTTTATCTTTTTTTTTTTTTTTTAATCCCAGTTCACCTGTGAAAGATAACCAATGTGGCAAATGAAGGAGCCAATCCTGAACATTCTTAGGGTATAAATTCTGGCCACTTCATCTTTTCGTTCATGAGCGTCTAAGAACAACTGTAACAGTGTTGGGGAATGTGATCAAAAAGACCACAAATGACCTGTGAGCTGGACCCAGATGTTCAGAGGCTCCTCACCCCCACCCTGTCCTTGAAATGTGGGTTCGGCTTGTCTTTCTCACTCCCAGAGCCTGCTCCAAGGACATAGGCTTGAGATGGTGATGTGATGTTGAAAATATCTTCCTGGCATATGTGACTGAACCCAGTTAAAACCTCTTTATGAGCTTTTAAGATTTGGAGGGTGGCGTGGGGATCTACTTGTCTTGCTGCTGCCCAAAGCACGCCTCATATGTAAGTTCCCTTTGCTATTTTTAAAACTGCCAACTACTAACCTGGCCTGACAAGCCTCTTTCCTCCTCTCTCTCTGCCCTCTGCCTATGGGGGCCAGTTTCAGATTATACCTGGGAAGCTTCCTAGAGAGTTGTGAGCACATGCATGGACCAACCAATACATAAACGGCTCCTTATGCCTGCATAAACATGAGACTATCCTAAACAAAGGTGTCTCCAGGGTCAGATAGTAAAGTTCCATAGGTTACCTTTCCATTAGAGCAGCGGATTCTCTTTCTTGGCTGTACTTTAGGCACCAAGGGTCAGATCTCTTACACTTGGTCAACAAGGGCAGAAATAAAGCTGTCCAAGGCCCAATGCCTGGGCATGAGCTGGAGTGATACATGCAGTATTCCTAGAGCATCAAGTTTCCTTTTGGTTAAAAGGAAACTTCACATAAAAGTAAACTTTCAAACAAAAAGTTTACTTTTTGCTTGAGCACAGGTTGTTGGGACTCTTATTTCTGTTTTGAGCCATTGGTACTCAACCCTGGTTCTCCTCAGCATAATCAGGGGAGCTTTCACAAAAATACCCATGACTGGATCCCATTCGTGACTAATTAAATTAGATTCCCTTGGGAATGGAGCTGGGTCCTGGTAGTGTTTCTAGCTTCCCAGGTTATTTTGCTGTGCACCCAGGGTGAAGAGCCATAGTTCTCTCAATAATGATCCATTTTAACTTCCAATAATCTCATTGTTGGGAACTTCTCCTTCGATCTAATCTAGATCTTTTTCTGTGACTTAAATATTTAGCCCAATGATTTATAACCTATTCTTCAATCCCCAGTTTAATATATATATATATTTTTTGTCTTGGCATTCTTAACAATAGCAGTGGATGGTAGTGCGTCTCTACTCAGTAGATGTCAGTAATACTTCCCAAGTTGTGACAACAAAAATGTGTCCAGAAATTGCCCAACGTCCCCTGAGGGACAAAATCACCATTGTTGAGAACCACTGATGTAGCCCATATTCAGTTTTCCAGAGATGTTAAGACTGGTGTTGCAATATGTGAGGGAATTTATTTATTTTGGTTGCACCGTTACTCAATAGGCCATTTATAGAAATAACATTATTTATTATGTTCCATCTTGCTTCATAAAAAAAGAGGCAATTTTTTTTTATAAAAAGAACCTCCATGAATTGAACTTATTGAAAAAAAAGAGTAGCTAACTAAAGGGAATATTTAGTTGGCAATTATATAAACTGGCAGCAGTTCCATAATGGGCAATTGAGGCAGAAGTTAAATGTCGCTAATAAAGGAACCAATGACTCAGAAGAAGGGGAACATTATACACTCACAAACACTTGTTGAGCACTGGCTCTGAGCTGGGTACTGGTGGCACAGCCACTACCCTTAAGTGTTTGGGGCCATAGATCTTTTACCTTAACAGTCACAGTATTTATGCTGTAAGTAGACAACCGTAAGACAGGAAGTACTTTTAGTGAAGGTCTGCAAAGGCTCATCCAGATGGAGGAATACAGAGAGGATCCATAATGGTGGGGAGGAGCCTGATAGACAGGTAGAGATGACTTCTCAGAGGATGCGATGTCTTAACTGAGACTTAACAGATAAGCAGACAGACAACTGCCAGTTGAAGAAGATGTGGGAAGAACATTCCAGGGAGAGAGAGTGCCATGGGCAAGGGATTGAAATTCACAGAATTCACAGGTCCCTCTGGGGACTGAGGGTGGTTCACTGCATCTAGGCCCTAGGGGGGATCTTGTTGTAAGGTAAAACTGGATAGAGAAGTAGGATCCAAATCATGAACAGCTTCCTGTCTAGAGCTGGGATTTATCCCAAAGGCATCAGGGAGCAACTGAAGGATCTGAATCATGCAAATGAGACACACTGAGGTCTGCATTTGAGAAATGAGGTAGGGCTGAGGAGGTGGCCTATACATAGGTCAGACCTGTAGGCGGGCAGATCAGGTGAGACAAGTAAGATATGGGGAGGAAGCCTGGCAGGGAAGGAGGAGAGGGTGGCCAGTGAGAGCTGTGGCATGTAAGAGAGAAAGAAGCCACAAATTCCTAAGATTGGATTCCCAAGATTGAGGACATGTGGGAGGGCTAATAGCTAGGAATGAAGAAAGGGGATGAGTGACTGAATGTCCCAAAGTAATCAGGGAACAGAATGATGGAAATAGAGGGTTGCATATGCAAGGACAGTTGACTGTAAGAGCTTGTGACATTTTAACAAGATCTAGGGTATAAGCATCGGAGTTGATGGTTGCTGATGAATGGAAGTGAAGGTCAAAAAGACCAAGGAGATTGAGGAAAATAGTATCTCTAATAGGTCATTCATGGACCATGATCAACCATACTAATAGCAGGTCTTGGGTAGAAAGGGAAGATAGTACCACAGGTAGAAATGTCTCTATTGGCCATGGCTGAGTAAGTAATGGGACTTATTATTGCCTCAATGTAGCTAAGATGATACAGATACCAATGTGAGGGTGGAACTATAATAAAAAATGAGTAAACAGTTGTGGGAAATTTAAGAGATATGTTCAACATGATCTGGAAAGTATTTTCACTTGGATGCTTAGGGAGGGGTATGAGAAAAGATGACCCCAGTCTGAGACAGCAGAAGTATAGTGACTCATTCATAAACTTATGCAAGTCAGGAAAGGTTGAGAACTGAAAATTAGTAGGGATGGTTAATTCAGGTGATGTTGCTTTTGAAGAGGTAGGAAGATATTCAGGAGTAAGGCAGGAAAACCAACTAGAAGCCAAGATTATATAACTGGTGATGTGGGAGTAAGAGTGGTCCTAACTGTTAAGTGAAATAGGTCAGTTACAAGGGCACCCAGTTTTGCTTCTCCTCTATTGCAGTGGGGCATAAAGGGGAAATAAGACACCAGTTCTGTTCACAAGAGGCTGCCTGGTACCATCCAGCCAACACCATTGTTCATTGCTAATGAAAGTTAAATGGACTAGGCCTGCTGCTTCCCGTGCAAAAGTTCTCCAAGGAGAAGGAAAGCAGGAAAGAAGTAAATGGAGCATGCAAACTGGGCAGCTACTCTTCCTTGGAGCCTTGCATAGTACATGGCTTTCAATCCAGGTGGCACTGTTCATTGAGTTTAAAAATGGCTTTCAAAAACAAGGCTGCCTAAAGTCAAGGATAGAAAAACAAATTCATTAGTAGAGCAATAATTGAATCAAGAGAAACTTTTTTTTTCTCTCATTAGCAACCACACTGTTTTATACTAAAAAGTGGTGCCCTTGGAGTCTGGGTGTAGGAGAAGACCTGCCCCTCTAAGCGATGTGTGGCTTGACTCTGTGCTAGGAAGGGAGTGCCAGAGACAATCCTGCTGGGACATGAGCCTTGTAATTGCAGGGAATCTAGCTGTTTTGAATAATAAGGGCTGCTCTTACAAATTTGTGATACACAGGAAGTTTCTATTTCTTATAAGAGCAAATGAACCGGATCTTGGCAGGGCTTCAACCATCTCTATATGAGGCTCTAAGAATCTTAAGTTTCATAATAGAATATTATTAATTTTATTTGCAGGCACTGCTATGGCAAAGTTAGGCCAAGATTTACTCATGGTTTGGTCGGTGGGAAGCAAGATCTGTGTGTGTGTGCATGTAAATATGTAATGTGTATATGATTATATATTACACATAAAATATATCAATGCAAAAGTGCATATTATACATACATGCAATCTATCTTCAACCATATCTATATCCAGGTCCTTGTCCACATCTACAACTACATCTCTATTCTTTGGCTTCTGAAGACGATTCCTTAAAAACACCTATTAAGAAGGAATGGGATTAAATTACTAGATTGGGAACAAAGACCAAAGTTTGCCACGTGGTCATAAGCAACTTAACTAACTTTTCTGTCTCTACTTTATGGTAACTCTGACAGTTTTACCATCTGCACATGTTTTGTTGGTAAATTGCCATCATCACTGATGTAATTCCTCAACTGTGGGTCTTGGGCCAACCTGAATGTTCTCTCACCTGCAGGAGCCCATCCAGTCAGTCAGAGTCTAAACTCTCAGTTTACTAACTCTCCATTATCTCCTCTTCACTTTGGCTGCCCTCACCATTCCTAACTGATCTCCCTGTCTTCATTATGGTTGCCAGTAAACCTATGTCTCTGAAACACAGATCTGATCATTTAATTCTTCTGGTAATAACTTCATTTTTCTTCTCATTTTCAGGATGAAATCTAAATGTCCTAATGACATGTCCAGCTCCTGCCAACCTTTCCAGGTCCATTTAACATACTCGTTCCCTGAAGACCTTATTTTCTTTCACATATTTTCAGACTTACTATTTGCCTGGGAGGTGTTCTTTCCCAGCTTCCTGGCCATGCTACTTCTATGTATCCTTTAAAATCCCATTCACATAAAATTTATTCTGTGAAGCCTTTTCTGACTTTGGGAACCATCAAAAGAGGCAGATACTCTTCTGCTTCAATATCTTCTCTATAGTTTATTTATATTCTTGTGGTTAATAAGGATACACATGTAGTATCTGCTTTTAGTAAACCTCTTTGTGCACAGAAGCCACACATTACCTTTGTATTGAGCACATCAATAAATGAGGTAATGAATGACTTCTGAGGTAATTCCACTCCATATGAGACACCAATGCTGCAAAAGTGAAATACAATCCAAGCTTGTGGGTGAGCCAAAATATTCTATGAACACTAGACTGAAACATCAGTGTCCAAGCCATACTAGTTATTGTTCTGGCAGAAAATCTAAGGATTATATTACAGTGAACTATTACATGAACTATTATATATATATATATACATATATATACACATATATACATATATATACATATACATATACACATATGTATATATGAAGAAATATATATATATATACACATATATATGTAGTTAATCAAATATAAGGATTATGCTATATATATATATATATATATATATATATATACATATATATATATAGTTAATCAAATATAAGGATTATGCTATAGTGGACTTTGCCGAAATAAAAGGAAAGTGAAATTCTATTTGAGTGTGTGATATGGATACCCACAGGCTGTCAATGAAGAATTAATAAATATGGTAGGGAGAATTCTGAGATGAACCCTCAAGATTCTCCCTCCCCACCCATCCCATATAATCCCCTCCACAGAGTAGGTGGAGCTTGTTAACATCATAGATGCCACATCCACAATTAGGTTAATTAATTAATTAATTTGAATTAATACAAAAGAAGATAATCTTGGTGGGCCTGACATAATCAGGTGAGCCCTTTAAAAAAGACTGGGCATTTTTTGAAGTCAGAGAGATGGAAAGCATGAGAGGGATTTGATGCAAGGGAGAGTCTTCCTTACTGGTTTTGACGATGGACAGAGCCACATGGCAAGGACCAGAGAACGGCCCCTAGTAGCTGAGAGTGGTCTCCAACCAACAACCTGCATGGTCTTGAAGATAATCTTTTCTCTAAACAAGGTTAGATGAAGACACAGGTCAGCTAACACCTTGATTTAAGTCTCTTGGACCCCTGAGCAGAGAACCTGTTAGGTGGGCCCAGATTTCTGACTTACAGGACTATGAGATACTAAATAACTGTGGTTTTATGTTGCTAAATTTGTGGTAATTCGTTACACAATAATAGAAACCTAACACTATAATCTAAAATAGGGTAAGTAACAGCAGGATGAGGAGACTTTCTGAATATGTATGTGGAGTTATTTTTTGATATTTAGTATTTAAATCTGTGTACTGTAGTATCTCCTGAACTGGTTTCCACATGATGATGAGACTTCCCCCCAAAAAAAGAAAAGAGAGAGAGAGCTCTGATGAGAAGCACTGGGCTAAACAGGGGAAACCGTTCTTTACTGGCTGGAACACAAAGGCTTTAATTATACAAATGTGCATCATAAGTCTGCAAGATAGAATGCAGTGCTTCCATATTTGACTGTGGCACCTTCCTGGGCATGTGCATGCACGTGTGTATATGTGTGTGTTGTTCTGTGTAGACTGTTATTAGGTAAATCATAGTTTGGGAAATTGGTGTTTTTGTGTCCAATTATAGTTCAAAGTGCTGAGGGAAAAGTAATTGTCAACTTAGAGTTTTATACCTACTAAACTCTCATTCAAGAGTGAAGAAAAATAAAAACATTTTCAAATAATAAAGACTTAGAGAGTTTACCATCTACAAATTTTCAGGGCCTTTTTTCAGACTTATAATTTATAAATTGCAAATCAAGGCATCAGATTAATAAAAAGAGATATGCTAGAGATATAAAAATCATACATATATATACACTAACATAGCCTCCACATTTGTGTATATTTTGTATATATTTTTATGAACAACTTTATAAGAATAAACAGAAAACAAATATATAACAGGTACTTTCTAGAAAAATTGTAAAGTAAATTCAAGAGGAAATGGGAAACCTGAATAAATTACAACATTAAAAAATTGTCACCAGGTCATTTTATAAGTAAATTTTACCAAAACTCCTTGGAATAGATAATCTCTATCTTATATAAACTATTCAAATTAAAAATAAAAAAAAGAGACAGCTACCCAAATGGTCTGCTGAGGATCATCTTTGATACAAACTGCACAATGATTCAAGAAAAGAAAATTAAGGACATTTATTAACATAGATAGTTGCAAAAATCCTAAATAAAATTGGCTGCAAATCAAAAGCAGTATTTATATGACAAATACCAAAGTATGGCTTCCAGGCTGAACACTACCTGTGTGACCCTTCCTCTGAGGTCAGAAGCCATTTTCTCCTTGGTCATTACTAATGTTCTTCTAGAGGGTGCACAAGGCTTTGAACATTTACATTATGTGCTAACTTTATCTTTGTAGTAAAATATTTTTCTGATTTCATTTTTCTCGCTTATATTAAATATATTTTATCATGCTGTATGGTATGCATTTTGTGGGTGTCCAGGAATAAGAAGAGAATTGAATGTTTAAAATGGTATGTTATAGGGCACCTGGGTGGCTCAGTTGGCTAAATATCCCACTCACGGTCATTAGATCAAGCCCTGCATGGGGCTCTCAGCTGACAGTGCTGAGCCTGCTTGGGATTCTCTCTCTCCCTCTTTCTCTATGCCCTTCCCTCACTCATGCACACAGGTACACACACTCTCTCTTTCTAAGTAAATAAATAAACAAAAGATATAAAATGGTATATTTAAAGGTGAATATTTGAAAGGGTTTATATGCTGTGTGGCCTCAGATTTGGTATTTGTATGCTCAGAGGAAAAGTCAGGTCACTGAGGGATCCATGTCTAAAGAGCTGGTCCAACATCTAGGGCCAGACTCCCTTCTCTTCCCTGTACCATCAGGTGGATTTACCATCTGCTCTTTAATGTTATGTGTGGGCTGCATAATATTCCCTTTCAATTGCTCTGTTAATCACTGGAATTGTGCTGTATTACTTCTGTCTGTATGTCTTTCTTACAAATGCACTAAGTTACACCCAAATCCACTAATGCCTCCCTTAAATGTAATGTTTTCTTAGACAAAGATGGATATAGTTAGTGACCTAAATGTTTACCGGAAGATTTTTCCAGATACATATATTGTCTTTAAAACAAACAAAACCCCAAAAATGTGAGATTAGCTAATTAATCATGCTGGTACCATAATAATAATTTCATAATACATGAAATCAATAGCCTAACACAGTAATTCAGTTGTAACAAAATTGCAAATTAAAGTCATTGATAATATGACAAGAACTCTATTGATTTTCCCTGGTATTTTTAACATTAAAAATACCGTTGTCTATATTTGCTTTTGTTCATATATCTTTATTTTTTCTAGGTAAATTACCCAAAGCACTGAAAAAGCTGAGAAAGCTAAACAGATTAAAGCCTGACATGAGTTGGGATTTATCCCTGGGGCACAGCCATTACTTCCTGCAAGACAAGAACGAAGGAGGCAAAGATGGGGATCTGCTGTAGGCCTCCCAAAAGGACAGGATCACTGTCAGAGATGGGCCTTGCTGAAACAGCATTTCTATTAAATGAGTAAGGAAAGCAAACCACAGGATTTGGCAATTTCTATGAGTTAGTTCCCATTGGCTTTGTTTTTTTCATTCTTTCAAATAAATGTGATCAGCTTGTATGGGTGTGCTAAGCACAACTGCATACCGCCTCTGAAATTCCCCAGGGCATCTCCCACCTGCCTGCTCCATCATCCCCGACCCTTGTCTTCCTTGGTTTCTAGATCCTCCCCTTTGGCTCATCTGTACTTGATTTCTTTACCTCTCAAGCCTTTATGCTTAGAAATCCACCTAGATCGGGTACCTATGACTCTAGCCTCACTTTTGATTTTTGGTATCAGCCCTAGAGGATGTCATTAGCTTAACAAATTTTGATCAGTGAAAGAGGCACCACCCCATCCCATCTTTGATTTGTAGTGTTTGCAAGTTTTCTTGGTATAAATACTCCCACAGCAGACTTCACTAAATAGGCTGGGGAGAGATGTGCGTAGTGGACGCTGTGAGCCCACAAAAGTCAACTCCAGCACACTCTGACCCCATGGATGGATGTGCTGAGCCAGCCCTCACTCAGCTCGCTCTATTCATGAGACATTAGGAGGCATTGGGTTTTATTGCACTCTCAAAACCTCCACTTCTTATTTCCTCAGAGGCTGTAAAATGATGCTAACAGACAAGTATAAGGAGCACTTCAGCCAGTTGATAATCCAACCGTGTGCCTCCTGCAAAGGAAACAATCAACAAAACTAAAAGGCAACCAACGGAATGGGGAAAGATATTTGCAAATGACATATCGGACAAAGGGCTAGTATCCAAAATCTATAAAGAACTCACCAAACTCCACACCCAAAAAACAAATAATCCAGTGAAGAAATGGGCAGAAGACATGAATAGACACTTCTCTAAAGAAGACATCCAGATGGCCAACAGGCACATGAAAAGATGCTCAACGTCACTCCTCATCAGGGAAATACAAATCAAAACCACACTCATATACCACCTCACGCCAGTCAGAGTGGCTAAAATGAACAAATCAGGAGACTATAGATGGTGGCGAGGATGTGGGGAAATGGGAACCCTCTTGCACTGTTGGTGGGAATGCAAATTGGTGCAGCCACTCTGGAAAACAGTGTGGAGGTTCCTCAAAAAATTAAAAATAGATCTACCCTATGACCCAGCAATAGCACTGCTAGGAATTTACCCAAGGGATACAGGAGTGCTGGTGCGTAGGGGCCCTTGTACCCCAATGTTTATAGCAGCACTTTCAACAATGCCAAATTATGGAAAGAGCCTAGGTGTCCATCAACTGATGAATGGATAAAGAAGTTGTGGTTTATATATACAATGGAATACTACATGGCAATGAGAAAGAATGAAATATGGCCTTTTGTAGCAACGTGGATGGAACTGGAGAGTGTTATGCTAAGTGAAATAAGTCATACAGAGAAAGACAGATACCATATGCTTTCACTCTTATGTGGATCCTGAGAAACTTAACAGAAGACCATGGGGGAGGGGAAGGGGGAAAAAGAGAGGGAGGGAGGCAAACCATAAGAGACTCTTAAAAACTGAGAATAAACTGAGGGTTGATGGGGGGTGGGAGGGAGGGGAAAGTGGGAAAAAGCTTGGGATGAGCCCTGGGTGTTGTATGGAAACCAATTTGACAATAAATTTCATATTAAAAAAAAAATGTGCCTCTGAGTTCAGTGGATGAGCCTCAGGCGTCACCTGGGAACCAGAGGCAGTATTATGGAGTCGAACCTCTTGTGTTTTTACATGGGTGTTCATTCATGAGTTCCTTTCAGATGATTTTAAATCCCTGGTTTAACGAACTAAAATAACCGATTTGGTGCTTAGATGATCATTGTATCAGAGAACTTCAAAAAGTCTTTCTCAAAAACTACTGCCCTGGGACAGGGCTGTTGGGTTAGGGCTTCTCACTCACCACCAGAGTCCGCTTTGCATTTTGAAGAATGCTTTTCTTTCATAAATGTGATTTTTGTGTTTATGAAACTGTTCACTTAGTCCAGGTCAAAAGTACAATTTAATTTCTGAGTAAATTATCTCTCAATTTCTAATCCATCAGGACTGAGGTTAACAATCTATTTGAAACCAATCAGAGTTTGGTTAAAACCTGCTAGGGCTGGCTGATTACAGTAATCATTTAGCAATTGTCCTTACTTTCTAGAGATCATGAGCCTTGGCCAGGCTCCTTTATTTATCTCTGGAGGATGAGGCTTGTAGCCTAACCTGATCCCCTTGCTCTGCTTGGTCAGTCAGGTTTTGGCCATTTCCCTGCTAATTACTAGCAGGGAGTTGAGTAAACATTCTTACCTCCTTGAGATGTTGTTGGAGTGATTAAGTGTGGTAACAACCTATTCCTACTTGGTATCTAGAAGAGTACTCTAAGTGGTCAATCCACACCTGACTCTTGTGAGTTCATGCCCACATCTGACACTTCCAGTTGTCAGGGCAGTGGTTTGTGGCTTAACCGTAAGATAATGTTTTGGTTATTGGTAACTACCATAGACTCATAGCCAGCCTTACAAGTAGGAGCTTCCCTGAGCTACCTGCACTGCTTGAAGTCCCTCTCGCATGCCAGAGCCCTGTTTTAAGTGCATAATAGCTGAGGATATTGAAGGGACCCAGTAGACAAAAGTGAGGCATAATGGCTAATTATGGCTACACCTACACTTCTCTATATTCACTGCCACCATTCTGGTCCAAGCTTCATCATCTCCCACCTAGCTTCTGCAACTGCTTGTTAACTGATGTCCTTTCTCCCCCTCCTCCCTCTCACACCACCCCAGCATCGGCAGAATGTGAGAATCTTATTTGTTCCATACCTCGCCAGCAATAGTTATTGTTGATCTCCTTCATTTTAGCCATTCTGGTGGGTGTGCAGTGGTATCACACTGTACTTTTAATTTTCAGTCCTGGATGACTAATGAAGCTGAGAACCTTTTTATGTGTATATTGGCATTTGGACAATCTCCTTTGTGAGGCGCCTGTTCAAGTCTTTGGTTCATTTTTCTGTTAGTATGTGTCCTTTTCTTCTTGATTCATAGGGGTACTGTGTGTATTCTAGATACTAGTTCTTTGCTCTCTAGGTAGGCTTGCTCTTAATGTAGAGTTTTGATGAACAGACACTCATAATTTCAATGTCATCCAATTAACCAAGCTTTTGCTTTATGGTTAATGTTTTCCATGTTCTATTTAAGACCTTTTTTTTGGCTCCCACAAGGTCATGAAAGAATTCTTGTATGTAGAAGCTTAAAGTTAAACTTTCGTATCTAGATTTATAATCTATTGGGAATTGATTTTTATACATGCTATGAGACTGCATTAAAGATTCATTTTTAAAAAAATTTTTAATGTTTATTTATTTTTGAGAGAGAGAGAGAGACAGAGCATGAGCAGGGGAGGGGCAGAGAGAGAGGGAGACACAGAATCTGAAGCAGGCTCCAGGCTCTGAGCTATCAGCACAGAGCCGAACGTGGGGCTTGAACTCACAAACTGTGAGATCATGACATGAGCCGAAGTCGGATGCCTAACTGACTGAGCCACCCAGGCACCCCAAGATTCATTTGTTTTTTATATGGATAGCACATTAACCCAGCACCAAATTTTGGATAGGCTCTTCTTCCCTTACTATATTGCAATATATCACCATTGTCATGAAACAATGTGTATGTATCTAATTTGTTATTCTAATCTATTTACTTAAATATAATAGTTATTTGTCTATGCCAATGCATACTATCTTAATTCCTATAGCTTTATATTTACCATGGCATCTGGAAGCATAAGTCCTTCTGCTTTTCTTCTTCAAGATGTTCTTGCCTATTTTTGACCTTTTGCATTTCTACATAGATTTAGAATTAACTTGTCAAGTAACATTAGAAATACCTCTTAGGATTTGATTGGGATTTGCTGAATCCACAAATCAATTTGAGAGTGAATTGATACCTTAACAATATTGAATTTTCTAAGTCTTAAACATATAACATCTTTCTTTATTTAAGCTGTTTTTAATTTCTCTTAGAAATGTTGCATACTCATATAGAGGTCTTTTTGTTCGATTTATTCCTAGGTACTTTATGTTTTGTGGTACTATTGTAAATGGCATCTTTTTAAAACTTTTATTTTCTATTTGCACATAGAAATACAATTCATGTTTATATATTAACCTTTTATTATTTAGTGACCTGGTTAAATTCTAATGGTTTATTAATTATTTTACACTATTTACTTAAACAATGTTATTTGAGAATAAGTACAGTCTTCCTTTCCAATCGTGATATATTTTCTTTATTTTTGCTGTATTCCATTGGATGGATCTTTTTAAAAAAATTTTTTTTTTTCAACGTTTATTTATTTTTGGGACAGAGAGAGACAGAGCATGAACGGGGGAGGGGCAGAGAGAGAGGGAGACACAGAATCGGAAGCAGGCTCCAGGCTCTGAGCCATCAGCCCAGAGCCCGACGCGGGGCTCGAACTCACGGACCGCGAGATCGTGACCTGGCTGAAGTCGGACGCTTAACCGACTGTGCCACCCAGGCGCCCCTCCATTGGATGGATCTTTAATAAAATATTAAATGAAGTGGCTAAAGCATGTTATCTTGTTGTTATCTTGTTCTCAATTTCAAGTAAAAGTATTTTAATATGATGTTTAAAAGTATTTCAATATGATGTAGATTTTATCATTATTATTCTTAATATTTTAAATCCTCTATCAGATTGAAGAGGTTCTCTTCTATTCTCAGTTTTCTGAAAGTTGTTAAAAATCAAGAATGAATATTAAATTTTGTCAACTACATTTTCTGGGTCTACTGAGATAAACATGATTTTTTTCCTTCATGTTGTCAATATGGTAGCTTATATTGATTTATTTTTTTTTTTTAATTTTTTTTTTTTCTTTTTCAACGTTTATTTATTTTTGGGACAGAGAGAGACAGAGCATGAACGGGGGAGGGGCAGAGAGAGAGGGAGACACAGAATCGGAAACAGGCTCCAGGCTCTGAGCCATCAGCCCAGAGCCCGATGCGGGGCTCGAACTCACAGACCGCGAGATCGTGACCTGGCTGAAGTCGGACGCTTAACCGACTGCGCCACCCAGGCGCCCCTATATTGATTTATTTTTTAAGTTTAATAAGTTTTAACAGCACCTTAAAAAGAATAGCACAGAAGAAAGCCAGCCATTGTTGCTTGTTTAAAAAAATCCAAATTCTGGCAATGTCCAGAAAAGTGTAAAAGGATTGTTTATACTTATGATACCGTTGAATTGTGAAAACTTGTTCGGTGAAATAAGGGACTGGGGGTCTTTGACCTGAATGCAGCTACAGTTATTCCAACAGAAGTTCACAGCAGCTAAAATTTCAATAAAAACCCTAACATATTTTTGGCTGGTAGAACCAGGCAGAGGAGCCTGGTGTAACCAGCATCAACAAAGAGTGAAAGAAGAATGCCAGAAAGAAGAGAGGCAAAGAAGGAAAGCACCCACATTCTGTTTGTAAACTCAGCCCTAGTTTCTGGCTGATCACAGAATCATATATGCACAGGGGAAATGAAATCAGCTTGCAGTTAGGGCTTAAAGAACTGAACTGAGATCTGAGCTGTTTCTCACCACACACAAAGCAGTGTAAGCCTAAACCAAGCTAACTGCCTGTTATGGCAAAAACAACAAAATAACAAATAACAAAAAATGACCCATATGTTAGAATTATCAGAAAGGGACTTTAAAGAATCTATTGCAAGTATACTCAGTGAGGTAAAGGAAAATATACTTGTCATGATTAAATAGATTAAAACCATCATCAGCAAAGTACAAATAACATAAACAAAACCAAATTGCAATTTTAGAATAAGAAAATCTAATACATGAAAAAATTCATTGAATGGAGATAATAATAGAATGGAGGTGATAGAGAAGGGTCAGTGAGATTGAGGACAGATCAATAGAAATGATCCAATTACAGGAAGAAAGAGAACTGCCTTACAGTTGTACCTGTAGGACCTGTAGGACAATATCTAAAGGTCTAACATATAGTATGTGGAGTCCAAGAAAAAAAGGAAAGTGAGCATTCAACATAAAAATATTTGAAGAAATGATGGCCAAACTTCACCAATTTGGTGAAAACATAAGTTCAGTGAACCAATAGGATAAATTATAAGAAAACTGTTATGGGTTGACTTGTGTTGTCCCTCCAAAATATGCTGAAGCCCTAAACATGTAAATGTAATCATATTTAGAAATAGTCTTTGTGATGTAATCAAGTTAAGATGAGGTGATTAAAGTGGGCCCTAATCCAATGTGACTGGTATATTTATGTATAAGGTGTATTACTGGTGTAATATGGACAGAGACATATGGTTAGAATGCCATGTAAAGAAGCAGGCAGAGATTGGAGTGACACATCTACAAGCCAAGAAGTGCCCAAGACTGCCAGCATCACCAGAAGCTAGGGCAGAGGCATGGGATTCGCTCTTAGGGCAATCGGAAGGAACCAACCCTGCCTACTCCTTGATTATGGACTTCTTGTCTCCAGAACTATGAAACAATACATTTCTGTATATGGCAGAACAATGTATATGGTAGCCTTAGGAAACTAATGCAAAAAAAAAACTATACCTAGAAATTTCATAATCAAACTTGAAAATCAAAGATAAAGAGACAAACTTGAACCAACAAAGAAAAACGACACCTTCCATACAGGGGAGCAATGATTTAAATTATTGCAGATTTCTTACTAGAGACTACAGAGACCATAACACAGTGGGGCCATAATACAGTGGGACAACATTTTTAAAGTTTTGGGGGGTGGAAATACCAGTCACCCAGAACTTCATATTGAATGAAAATATCTTCCAAGATGAAATTAGAACGTTCAGATAAACCAAAAATAAGGAGAATTAGTTGTCACTCTACAAGAAATGCCACAGGAAGAGCTCCACACCGAAGGGAAATGATACCTGAAGGAAACCTGGATCTTCAGAAATGAATGGAAAATATTAGAAACAGGAAATAACTGGGGGAAGCATGAGGGACTATACTTTTTCTTAACTTATTTAAAATATATATGTCTGTTTAAAGAAAAAAATTATAAATAGTCATGTGGGGTTTATAACATATTGTAAAATGCACTACATACGGCAAATACAATGTAAAGGATCACAGGCACAGGTAAATGAAGGTAAATATTGTTGAAATGTTACCACACATTTGTGAAGTGGTATAAATTAAGTCAATGTAGATAATGAAAATATAGTAAGGTCTTTGTAGTCCCTAAAGCAACTACAAAAAAAGTAATGTAAAAACGTGTAGCTAAAAATCCAATAGATGAATTAAAATGGAATTTTAAAAAGTACTCAAATAATCCAAAAGGAAAGAAAAGAAGAAAAAACTGAAAAAATTATGGACAGACAGAAAACAAATGAAAAAATAACAGACCTAAATACAACCATATGAATAATTACATTAAATGGCAATGAACTAAATACTCTTATTTAAAGGCAGAGATTATCATAATAGGTGAAAAGCAAGACCCAAGTATATACTGTCTACAGAATATGCACCTTTAATGTAAGATCACAGATACTTGAAAGTAAATAGATGAAAATAGATACACCATTCAAATATCAAATATAAGAAAGCTGGAGTTGCTACATTAATGTGAGATAAATTAGCCTTCAAGGCAAAGGGTGTTACCAAAGATAAGATATTTCAAAGAGAGATATTTCACAATGTTAAAAGGGCCAATTCATCAGGAAAACATTAGAATGCATGTACCTAACAAAAGAGACTTACAATACAGGAAGCAAAAATTGACAGAACTGGAGAAATAGATAATTCCCTGATCATAGCAGGAGATTTAAGCATCTTTTTCTCAGAAATTGATAAAAAGCTAGACAAAAAGAACAGTACCTGGAATTTGATTTTTACAGACCACTACATAAAATAATAGAATACACATTCTTTCCAAGTGCACGTAATAAATCCACCAAAATATACCATATGCTGGACTGTAAGACAAAGCTCAATGTATTTAAGTAGTTTGAGATCATATCAGGTCTATTTTCTGATCACAATAAAATTGAAATAGAAATTAGTAGCAAGAGGCTATTTAGGAAAAACCTAAAATTTGGACTACAAACAATCCAGTTCAAAATCATCCATGGGTCAAAGAAGGAATATTAGAAAATGTGTTGAACTGAATGATGATGAAAATAAAAAAAAAATGTCAAATTCATGGAATGCAGCTAAACCACTGTTTAGAAGAAAATTACTAGCTTTTAGATGATCATATTAGAGAAGAAAAATAAGTGTAAAATCAAAACCTAAAATGTCACCATAAGAGGCTAGAAACAGAAGAGCAAAATAAGCCTAAAGTAAGTAGAAAGAAAGCAATAAAGGCAAAAAATAAAATTAAGAGTAAAAATAGAAAGAATTAGGAAACAAAGAAATATAGAGAAAATTATCAATGTCAAGTGCTGGTTATTTTGAAATAAATCAACAAATTAACCAATCAACCCATAGCTAAATTGGCTAACAAAAATGGGGTGCCTGGGTGGTTCAGCTGGTTAAGCGTCCAACTCTTGATTTCAGCTCAGGTCATGATCTCACAGTTGTGAGATCAAGCCCCACGTTGGGCTCCATGATGACAGTGTGGAGCCTGCTTCAGATTCATTCTCTCTCTCTCTCTCTCTCTCTCTGCCCCTCACCTGCTTGTGCTCTCTCTCTCTCAAAATAAATAAACATTTTAAAAAATGAGAAAGAAATTATCCCTAATGAGTTTATAAACATTAAAGGATAATAAAACACTATTTTGAACAACCCTATGAAAAGTAACATGAAGAAATGACAATAATCCTTGAGAGACACAAATTACTGGAGCTTACTCATGAAGAATTAGTTAACTTGAATAACCCTATTTCTACTTTTAAAAAGTGAGTTCATATTTTAAACTTTCTCACATATTTTAAAACTACAGTCTAAAATGTCTTCACTCATATATTCTAACAAACATTTAAGGAAGAAATAATAATTATACACAAACCCTTCTTGAATATATAAAATAAGGAAAACTTCAAAAACTCATTTCATAAGACCAGCATTACAATCATACCAGGCTAATAAAAGAAAACTGCAGATAAATATTCTTCATGAATGTACAGGCAAAAATTCTTAATAAAATTAGTAAAAGGAATCCAACATAAAATATAAATACATAAAAATAATGATACAGTTTACCAAGTAGAATTCATCTTAGGAATGCATGGTTGATCTAACATCAGAAAATCAATCATGGTAATTTACCATATTAATTAAGTAAAAAATTATATAATAATTTCAACAGGTGTAGAAAAGTGTTTAATAAGATTCAATATCATCTATGATTAAAAAAAAGAATTCTCAGCAAACTAGAGATAGAAGGAAACATTCCTAAGCTGATGAAAAGCATCTGTAAAAAAAAATCCAGTATTGTTACACTTTGTAGTGAGATATTGAATGCTTTCCCCCTAATATCAGTAAAAAAGCAAAGATGACTTCTGTCACCCCTTCAACATTGTACTCAGGGCCCTAGACATTGTAATAAGGCAAATACCAAAAATAAACAAACAAACAAACAAACAAACAAGAGACACAAGTTTTGAAAGAATTGAGTAAAATTACTTTTATTTGCTGTAGCATGATTGTTTACCTAAATATCCTCACACAAAATAACTACTGAATAAGAGAAATTAGCATGAATGCAGGATTCAAGGCTAATATAGAAAATTTTATATATTAGCAGCAATAATTAGAAATGAAATGAGAAAAAGATTCCACTTACAATAGACCAAAAAATAAAAAGTATGCAAAACCTGTATGCTGAAAACTACATAACACTAAAGACCTAAATAAATGGAGAGATATATCATTTCATAGAATGGAATCATTAATACAATTCAACAAATTTCCAAACAAAATTCCAGAATATTTTTTTGCAGATTCAAAGGGCTTTCTAAAATTTAGAAGAAAATCAAAAGACATCATGGTTGCTTCCAAGTATTGGTAATTATGTGTAAAGGTGCTATTAACATTCTTGTGCAGGTTTTGGTGTGAACATGTTTTTAAATCCTTTGGATACATACTGAGGACTTTGACTGCTAGATCATATTGTGAGAGTACATTTAGTTTTTAAGAAACTGCCAAACTCTCTTCCAAAGTGAATGTACCGTTTTGCAAGCGCACCCGCAATGTATGAGAATTACTGTTGATCTACATCCTCTCCATCTTTGGTGTTGTCAGTACTCTGGATTTAAGCCATCCTAACAGGTGTGCTGTGGTATCTCACTGTATTTTAATTTACATTTTCCTGATGACATAAGACGTGGAGCATCTTTTCATATGTTTATTTTCCATCAGTATATCTTCTTTGGTGAGGTGCCTGTCAAGGCCTTTGGCCCATTTTTAAATTGAGTATTTGTTTTCATTTTGTTGAGCTTTAAGAGTTCTTTGTATATTCTGGATAACAGTCATTTATCAGATATGTATTTTTCAAATATTTTCTCCCAGTCTGTGGCTTACCTTCTAATTCTCTTGATATAATCTTTCACAGAGAAGTTTTAATTTTAATGAAGTCCAGCTTGTCAGTTATTTCATTCACAGATCATGTTTCTGATCTTATGTCTAAAAAGGTACCACCAAATCCAAGGCCATTTAGGTTTTCTTCTATGTTAATTTCTAGAGGTTTTATAATTTTGGATGTTATATTTAGGTCTATGATCCTTTTTGAATTAATCTTTGTGAAGGGTATAAGGTCTGTCTCTAGATTCTTTTATTTGCATGTGGATTTCCAGTTGTTCCAGCACCATTTGTTGAAAAGACTGTTTTTCCTCCATTGTATTGTTTTTATTACTTTGTCAAAGATCACCAAAGATCAGTTGACTATGTGGGGGTCTAATTTTGGGCTCTCTACTCTGTTCCATTGGTCTAGGTTTTTTGTTTTGTTTTGTTGTTGTTGTTTATTTGCTTGTTTGTTTTTTTGCGAATACCACATTTTCTTGATACTGCAGCTCTGAAGTTGGGTAGCATTGGTCTTCCAATTTTGTTCTTCTCCTTCATGTGTTAGATATTCTGGGTCTTTTGCCTCTCCATGCAAGCTTTAGATCAGTTTGACAATATACATAAAATAACTTGCTGGGGTTTTAAGATTGTGCTGAATTTATAAGTGATGTTAGAAAGAACTAGTGTCCTGACAATAGTATCTTTCTATTCCTGAAGATGCATTCAATATAGTTTGTGGTTATTCTTTTATAGATCTTGTATATATTTTATTAGATATATAGCTAAATGTTTCATTGGATGGTGATATAAATGCATTATGCTTTTAATTTCAAATTCCATTTGTTTATTGTTGTATATACCATTGTACAGCAATGGGCGTTTTGTATATTAACCTTGTATCCTGAAATTTTGCTGCAATCAAATTGTTTGCTTTAAATTAATGCAGTTTTTCCCCTTGTTGTATGTAATAAATTGTATTTATGTATGTAAGTTATCCCTTAAAGATGATGACAAAAATAATCATGTAAAGAGTGTTTTCCATTTCATTGAAATTTTCAAATTTATTAGTGTAAGTATTTTCATAATACTCATCTTTTTAATATATGTATAATCACTACATTATAATTTTTGTTAATTTTCTCTATTACATTTAGTTGTTTTCTAATTCAGTGATTTCTGCATTTATCCTCTTCATTGGACTGGTACAGTAGCTTGATCACATGAAAACTCGGTTCACTGGGATCAGCTTGTCTTCTTTTCTTTTTTTCATTAAAAAATTCTTTTAATGTTTATTTATTTTTGGGGGGGAGGGGCAGAGAGAGGGAGACATAGAATCCAAAGCAGGTTCCAGGCTCTGAGCTGTCAGCACAGAACCCCATGTGGGGCTTGAATTCACCAACTGCGAGATCATGACCTGAGCCAAAGTCAGATGCTCAACCGATTGAGCCACGCAGGCACCCCATTCTTTTTTTTTTAATGTTTATTTATTGACAGAAAGAGAGAGAGAGAGACAGAGCACGAGTGGGGGAGGGCAGAGAGAGAGAGACACACACAGAATCCGAAGAAGGCTCCAGGAACCTCGAACTCAGGAACCATGAGATCATGACCTGAGCCAAAGTTGGATGCTTATTTGACTGAGCCACCCAGGGGTCCCAAAGCTTGTCTTCTTTTCTAATTTATCTGCATTCCACAAACTTAGATATGTCATATATTCATTATTATTCAGTTCAAAGTATTTTCTTTTATTGTGATCTCTTCTTTGACCCATATAATTTTTTTTAAATGTTTATTTATTTTTGAGAGTGAGAGACAGAGAGAGACAGAGCGTGAGCAGGGGAGGAGCAGAGAGAGAGGGAGACAAGGAATCTGCAGCAGGCTCCATCCAGGCTCTGAGCTGTCAGTACAGAGCCTGCTGCGGGGCTTGAACTCAGGAACTGTGAGATCATGACCTGAGCCCAAGTCAGGCATTCAACCAGCTGAGCCATTCAGGCATCCCTTGACCCATGTATTTTTAAGGAGTTTTTTGCTTAATTTTCAAGATGAATGGGCATTTTCTACTTATATATTTTTTAAATTTATGTTGAGCTTCTTAAGTTTAAAAATATAAAATAGTGTTTAAAATCTACCTCTAATAACTCCAAAAATAGTCACCCATGGTCCGTCTGTCTTGTTACTGAGGTGAGATACTATTTTAACTAATCAGAGACTGACTGAGCTGTTTGAGCTGTCTTGAAGTTTTCTACCACTGGTTTGTCCTGATCCTTCACTGCAGCCAGCCAGGGGTCCAACCGAGAATCTAGGGTTTTGCTGGGACATCTACCCTTGGAGGATCCAGAACTTCAAGTTTTGGCTCTTCAGCAGTCAAATTATACAAAACTCCTCTTTGCTCTTCAGCAGCTTTTGGCCTACTTTCTTAGCCCTCTTATAAAAGCAGGTGCAGAAAGTTGGCTCACTTGAAATTCCTTTCTCTCAAGATTCGTGACCACATGAGGTCTGTTGTCCTGACCATTCTCTCACGTTATCACAAATGTTTAAAAAAAAATTTTATCTGGCTTTTCTAGGTGTTTTGTGTTAGCGTGCCACATGCTGCTCCATGACAGCCAGATCAACTGCTTCCATTCTTGCCTCTTTTTAATGCATTCAACACAGAGCACAGGAATGTTTGTATAAATTTCAATCAGAACATGATGCTTCCCTACTTCAATGGCTTCTTACCACATTTAGCATAAAATCTTCCCACGATTTACAAGAAGCTGGACCTTGACTCTCTCCCTGACCTCATCTTATACTCCACCCCCATCCTTCACATATGGCTATTCTCCGGCCACAATGACCTTCTTGCTGTTGTTTAAGCATGGCAAGTTTGGTACACCCAGACCCTTCATACTAACTACTTCTTCTATCTGCAGCATACATCTAACCAGGTCTTTGTGTATCTGTCTTCTCAGTTCATGTGACAGTAATTCAGAAAGTCCTTCCTGGGCTGTGGCCACCTAAGTTAGCTCTTCTCCATTATGTACATCATATGACGATGTAATATTTCTTTTGTGTTGCTTATTTTCCATTGCAATTGTCTTGTTATTTATTTATTTATTTATTTATTTATTTATTTATTTTCTTACATTAGAATATAAGCTCTGGGAGGCAAAGCCTTGTCTTCTAATCTTGTGACCATACTGGATCAGGCTGATAGTGTACATGTATGGGATTAATCCACCCAGCTTTGAGGGCTGAGACAGAGGGAATGGAGTGGAGGCTCACAAACACCAACGCCCCAGGCTTGATTTTAATATTTGCTCAATCCACTGGATATTTCTGAGAATCTGCTTTTAGGAGTTTCTTGTTTGATTTAGAGGTATAGTGCCACATAGGCACTCTGAATAAATAACCCAAGACTCTTCAGTTGCTGCCGTTTTCTATTTAACTTCTCTGTGTAGCTATAATCTAAGTGCTCATTATATCCATTCAGGAAAGTAAACAGACCTGAAAATCAAGGAGAGTGTTCCCTGGGTAAAAATAGTTTCTAATTACAGTAATAATAATAAAAAAAAGAGATAAATCAATCAACGTGGTAGTCTCTTTTAAAATTTTTCTCAGTTGATATTACATTTAATATGTATTTCTCTCCATTTTCCCTCCTTATTTTAAAATTCAGATAGTAACTATAATTTTTCTAAGATTTAGCAAGTTTTAATCAGCAAAAACATGTTTCAAGTTTGAACTTGCATAAATTAAAAAAAATCACATAAGACTTTAATGCAGCATTAATCACAGAAATAAATTTAGCATTTGAACTACACATTAAAGGATATTCTTGCTTTTAAGTGCAGGCAACTTCAATTATTTCTCATGAACATCTTTTGTATATTAGTCAGTACATAGGAAATAAGACAGTTTGGTTCTCACTTACCTGCTGGCAGAGAGATTTAAAGACGTGCATGAATTCTGTAGGAGCAGTGAATCTTCATTTCATTCACCAAGGTACAATGTGAGACCCAGAAGCCAACATTAGCTTTTGTTTTTAAGAAATAAGAGAGCCATGCTGGATGTGTGCAACTGGAGTAAGCCCAGCCCAATCACCATCACTTACCTGTGTGTACCATGAGCTCCAACCACATGGCATTTCTAAACAGTTCCCTAAGAGTTTGTGAGATGCCTTGGTGCTTTTGCACATGCTGTTCCTTCTACCTGGATGACCCCCATCTCACTCCCCAAAAATGTCTCCTCACCCATCAAGACCTCAGTCCACAGTTCACCATGTGGGAAGTCTTCCCTCAGTATGCTGCAGCATTCTGTCCACACCTTGATTAGAACATATATTTCATTGTATTGTCTCCTTCCACCAGCCTGAGAGGTCTTACCTATCAATTATTCTCTGTCCTTCCAGGGGCTTCTATTTATACTACAGTGTATATACTTAGTAACATTTCTTAAATGAATAATCAGTCATAAGAATTTCAGCTGGATTTCCCCATTAAAAGAGTTTTCATCAATCCTTCAGACTTATCCTCCAGAAGTTCACGATTAGCTGGCAAGACCAAATAAAGCTCTTTGATAACTGTTTTTGGCCTTATCACCCAATGCTATAGATTTAAACTTTAGTTTTCCTCTGAAGGGGAGGGATTATACTGATCACTTTGAGTACCTGATATAAGCTATGGATACTTTCTCCAGAATTTATTCACACCCATCTGAACACAAAACTGATCAGTATCAGGCTCTTAGGCAGATGACCTGCTTCAAATTCTCGTTCTGCCATTTACCAGCTCTGAGACCTTGGGAAAATTACTTAACTTTGCCATGCTTTGTTTCCCCTTCTTTAAATGGGGATAAAAATAGTATATATCTCATAGAGTTGTTGTAAGGATTGAGTTAATTATATAAAATGTTTACACTTGCAATAGTAAGCCCTAGATAAGTCTTATATAACCTATTGCTAGTAGGTTCCAGGAACTGGAGGTGCTAAGAAAAATTGGGTGTGATTCCTTCCCTTGAGGAACTCAAACTCTCACAGGGAAGACAGAAGTGCAAATAAAAGGCAGTATGGTAGAGGTCTGGACAAAGGGGCAGAGAGAAAGGAGCTCTTTCCTCCTGAGGCCTGGAGTGGGTGGGGTCAAGGAGTAGCCCACACAGGAGGTGATATTTTAGTTGAGCCTTGATGGATGAACAGGCATTGCTAGTTGGGTTAGTTGGGAATGCACACTCTAGGCAGATAAGCAAAGACATCTATGCAGCCATGTGAAAGCATGAGAGGCAGTAGGGTACTGTAGCTCTCAAGAGTGGCCTTCACATAATGTCTGAGGAGCAAGGTACTGAGGAATAGAGCTGAAGTACACTGCACACACTACAAATTGTTTTATTCAACACCCATGTCCAACCGCCTTCTCCCCTGCCCTCCCTATCTATAGAGTCGGGGAATCAGAGCACTAAGTTTTCCCAAACAGAGGTCCTGTGACAGGTAATAGGGCTTTTTCTGGGAAGTGCTTCCCTTAAAGAATAAAGATGCAAAGTCTTAAAAGGAGAAGACTCTTTGCATTTTGGCTTTCTTTCTGCCTGGTACTTGAGTTTGAGGCTTTAAGACAGGAGGATGAAAGCCATCTGCTAACAGTGCAGTGAGAAGACCCAGATCCGAGTCCTTGGTGGCTCTATCAGTAGCTGCACTGCCAGGACCACCTCTGTCTGGACTTCTTGTTTGTGAGAAATATCAGAGCTGGCCCCAGTTCCTCTAGCTTAGAGCCAAATGCATCCATACCTGACACAAGTGGCAAGTGATGCTGGTTCACCAAAGTCCTGGAATACTTTGCATAGGAGGTATGCAAAGTACCTCCATCAGGGCACTGGTTTCTCCATCAGGGCACTGGGCACTATAGTATACTTTAGGGGTTGAAAGTACAGATTTGCATCTTTTGCACTACTGATGGGAATGAAACTGGTGCAGCCACTCTGGAAAACAGTATGTAGGTTCGTCAAAAAATTAAAACTAGAACTACCCTACAACCCAGCAATTGCACTACTAGGTATTTATCCAAGGGATACAGATAGGCTGTTTTGAAGGGACACATACACCCCAATATTTACAACAGTGCTATTGACAATAGCCAAAGTATGGAAAGAGCCTGAATGTCCATTGACGGATGAATGGATAAAGAAGATACATATATACCCACAATGGAGTATTACTCGGCAATCAAAAAAGATGAAATCTTGTCATTTGCACCTATGTGGATGGAACTAGAGGGTATTATGCTAAGCGAAATTAGTCAGTCAGAGAAAGACAAATATTATATGACTTCACTCATGTAAGGAATTTAAGATACAAAACTGATGAACATAAGGGAAGGCAAGCAAAAATTATATAAAAACAGGGAGGGGGACAAAACATAAGAGACTCTTAAATATTGGGAACAAACGGGAGGTTGCTGGAGGGGTTGTGGGGAGGGGGATGGGCTAAATGGGTAAGGGGCATTAAGGAAGACACTTGCTGGGATGAGCACTGGGTGTTATACATAGAGGATGAATCACTGGAATCTACTCCTGAAATTATTGTTGCACTATGCTAACTAACTTGGATGTAAATTGAAAGATAAATAAATAATAAATAAATAAAATTACAAAAAAAAGAAAGTACAGATTTGCAGTCAAGTTAGTTACTTGATGTTTAACTTGAGAAATCAGTTATCCTCAATCTGAGCCTCATCAGGGAAACACGTGGCAAAACCTATTTTAGAACACCAACTTTAACCACAGCACGTTGGATAGAATGCAGGAGGTCAAGAGCAGAGGACGAGCAAGAGTTTGCCAGGATCCTTCCAGAGAGAAGTAAATCTTAACTAAAGACTCAGAAATAATTGCAGAACTTAAAGCAGATTCTAGTTGACATTTTAAAACAAAAAAAAACATTCTGATGGTGCTGGATTTTTGAAATGTTCTTTGAGACTTATAATACCTTTATGACTAAATGTTTTAGAACAAGTTGCTCTGAAGTCCTTCAGAAGAGAGAAGGCTTCTTCTTCTTCTTCTTTTTTTTTTTTCATGTACTATAAATTCCTGTGGCATCTTGTATTATCCCCAGGAATGCAATGAAGAGACCAGAAATAATTGGCAAGAATAGCCTGGACTAAAGGAACAAATAATTTAAGATTCATTATTCCATGCTACTGGTACTCTCAGTGCTTTAGAATCTGTTGATAACCAAAGTCATAGAAGATTAAACATAATTCCATTTCCTTTATGTTGCTCTAACTTCAAAGCTGTAACATTGCTCTTCTGTAAGGCCTGGGTCAGGGTTAATTAAACCTAGGAAGTAGGTGGTATAATTTAAGAGACAATGAAAAAGCTTTGCCCCAAAACATCTAATTACACTTTCTTGCTCAAGAATGTTTGAAAGGTCTACATCATAGATGATATACTCAGAAGAATAAAGGAAGGAGCCCTGTCTAAAGCAAGTGGCTTGGGTAGGAGTCGCATATTTCCTTCAGTAACAGACGGATGAAGGTACCTGAGGCTCAGAATGAGGATGACGGATTTCTTAAATCTACACAACTAGCAAGTGGCCACACTGGGATTTGAACAAAGGTTTGTGTGGCTGCAAAGCTGTGCTTTTAACCCCTACATTATACTGTAGCCTTTCCCATGACCTAAGCCTCTTTGCTCCCCAAGCTACACAGTTAGCAGGTCATACCCTCAAGCTAAAGCATGTGAGCTAGGCTGCCAATGGGTTGTGACAACTTTCTGCTAGTTCTCTAGGAGAAGACTGAGCCACTGTGAAGCCCAGCCTGACACACATGTGGCTTTGCTCAGGAGCCTCCTCACTCCTGGCTAGCAGAGGACCCATTTGAGAGTGGAGACAGGCCTTCATGAGACAAAACAAACTGTCAATACTCCTTTAAATTGCCTAGCAGGAAGATGGGATGCACAATTAGGTTTCATGTCTATTTAGATCAAACAATATGTAATTCCCAAGGATATTTTGGGGCTTATCTATTTACCTGTCCCAGGAACCTGGCAATTTTAGAATCTCTGGAACTGGTCTAGAGGGACTCATTTAAAATTTGGCACTCTTGCCTAAGGACCACACATGTAGGAGGGGTGTGAGAATGCTCAAATCAAAATTCTTCTCTTCCTTCTCCCACACAGAGGCAGAGAGAGGCTGTCTTGCTTTCAGATGCAGGTCCTGAATCAGAAGAAGGAGCTATAACAGGGCTACTGAGTGTAGGAGCAACAAACAGTTTCCTGGTACTGCCTTGAGGGGCTCTGTCAAGATCCCTGAGTTATAACCCACAGAAAACACAGCCTCCTTCCAAGACTGGAGAGCCACAAACAGAGCAGTTTAGGGCTCTAAGAAAGGAGGGCATAGCATGTAGGCTGCTTTATGGTCAGTTGGTCACTGAAGTTTCTTCTCAGGGCCACAGCACTCACCTCGGCCTGCCAGATGGGGTTCACCGTGTTGCCTATGATCTTGGATCTCCTCTCCTGTCCATGGTGTGGGAGGGCAGGGAAGATGCTGTGCTTTCCAGGCTGAATGGAAATCTTCAGGTAAGGGTCTGGGTTGAAAAACATCCCTTTCTTCAGCCCCATGGCCTGGAAATCTATAAAACAAGGAATATTTTAAGTTAAATGTGTTTTGGTGAGGTTAAAGAGCATATCAGGGCTTACACAAGGAGTAAAGCCCAACCAAAACATGGAAAAATCTTCTCAGTCTTCAGTCTAGTTTTCACCTCATTATGAATATGTACTGGTATGTCTACAGAACCCATTATATGGAACACTTACTGGCATGTATAAAACCATTCCTTAAAATAAATCAATTCAACTGGCATTGTGGTCATGATGTGTTTCAAGAGAGGACCATTGGCTTTTACTGGACTGGACTACTGGCATTCCTCAGGCAAGCTGGGGTGAGGGTCTGAAATCACCTCAGGAAACTTGGGTTGTACACTGAGGGAGGAAATCCAACTTTGAAAATTCTATGGGTCCAGGTGAAAATTCCTCTGCAAAGTGGAGGTGGAAGAAAACCAAGGGCTATAGTCTCACAATGAATATAATTGTTCTATCAGCCCTTGTCTGTATGGTAGAACCAAAATGGAAACCAATTAACAGAGAATTTCTCTCCTTCCCCAGGCCCATGCTGCCCATCCTGCATGGCATCCCTCTTGGGCTTCAGGATTTCACTGAGCTCTGGTTAGTGAATTTCCTACAGGTTTTGTACAAATAATTGTTATTTCTCAAGCATTTCAACAGGAAGGTAAGAACGGAAAATCAGGAGTTGTTGGTTTTCTGCCCTAGTAATTCAAAAGTATTGAGTTTCTTCTTCCTTTTTCTTTTAACTTAGAGAGACATATGCTAATGTTGTCAACATTTTGATTTTTTTTTTAATGAAAGACTTTATTTTGAGGGGGGAGTTATAGGTTCACAGCAAAATTAAGCAGAAGAACAGATATTTTTCCATATACCCCTTGCCTTACACATGCAGAGCCTCCCCATTATCAACATCTTCTAGCAGAGGGGTACATTTGTTATAGCTGATGAACCTACACTGGCACATCATTATCACCCAAGGTTCATAGTTCACATCAGCATTCACTTTTGGTGGTGTACATTCTATGGGTTTTGACAAATGTATCCATTATTAGAACATCATACAGAATATTTCCACTGTCCTAAAAATCCTCTGTGCTCCATCTCCTCCATCCTCTCCCAGACCTTGGAAACCACTGATCTCCTTACTGACTTCACAGTTTTGACCTTTCCATAATATAGTATGTAGCCCTTTCAGATTGGCTTTTTTTAACTTAGTAATATGCATTTAAGATTCCTCCATGTCTTAGTCTGGTTTGACAGCTCATTTCCTTTTAGCAATGAACACCAATCCATTATCTGCCTGTACTACAGTTTATTTATCCTTTCTCCTACTGAAGGACATCTTGGTTGCTTCTAAGTTTTGGCAATTATGAATAATGCTGCTTTAAGCATCTGTGTACAAGCTTTGTACAGATTTAAGTTTTTAATTCGTTTCGGTAAATACCAAGGGGTGCAATCACTGAATCCTATGGTAAGAGTGTGTTTAGCTTTGTAACAGATCACCACACTGCTTTTCAAAGTGGCTGTACCCTTTTGCATTCCCACCAGTAACCAACGAGAGTTCTTATTGTTCTACATCCTTGTCAGCATTTGATGTGGTCAGTGTTCTGGATTTGGGCCATTCTAATAGGTGTGTAGTGGCGTCTTGTTTTCATTTGCATTTCATTTGCATTTCATTTGCATTTCCCTGATGATATATGATATATGATGTGAAGCATCTTTTCATATGATTATTTGTCATTTGTATATCTTTTTTGGTGAGGTGTCTGCTAAGATATTTGGCCCATTCTTTTTAATTGTTTTTTTTGTTTGTTTCCATACTGAATTTTAAGAGTTCTTTTTATATTTACAATAGTGTTCCTTTAACAGATGGGTGTTTTGCAAATAATTTTTCTCAGTGTAGTGTAATTTTTCTCACTCTCTTGACGTTGTCTTTTTACAGTACAAAAATTTTTAATTCTAATAAGATCCATCGTTTATCAGTCATTTCTTTCATGCACCACATCTTTGATATTGTATCTAAAAAGCCATTGCCATACCCAGAGTCATCTAGGTTTTCTCCTGTTACCTTCTAGGAGTTTTATGGCTCTGCATTTTACACATAGGTCTGATCCATTTTGAGTGATTCTTTAAAATTGAGATATAATTGACATATTATATTTAGTTTCAGGTATACAACATAATGATTCATGTACTTGTATTATATTTGGATATAATGCAAAATGATTACCAAATAAGTCTAGTTAATAGTCATCACCACACATTGTTATAACTTCTGATGAAAACTTTTAAGATCTACTCTCTTAGCAATTTTCAAATATACAATACAGTATTATTAACTATAATCACCATGCTGTACATTACATCCACTTTACTTATTTGTTTTACATTGGAAGTTTGAATCTTTTGACCACCTTCACCCATTTTTCCCACCTCCCACCTCTGGCAATCCCCAATCTGTTCTATCTATGAGCGTGGTTTTGTTTTGTTTTGTTTGTTTTGTTTTGTTTTTCAGATTCCACATATAAGTGAGATCATATGGTATTTGTCTTTGTCTGTCTTCTTTCACTTAGCATAGTACTCTTTAGCTCCATCCATATTGTCACAAATAGCAAAATTGCATTCTTTTTTTATGGCTGAGTATCACTCATGAGGGTGCATGTATTTTTTTGAGCTCATGTTTTCATTTTCTTTGGATAAATACCCAGAAGTGGAATTCCTAAATCTTATGATAGTTCTACTTTTAATTTTTTGAGGAAACTCCATAGTGTTTTCCATAATAGCTGTACTGTTTACATCTCCTCCAATAGTGCATGAGGGTTTTCCTTTTTCTATATCCTCACTAACACTTGTTTCCTCTTGCATTTTTGATACTAGCCATTCTAACAGGTGTGAAGTGATATCTCACTGTGGTTTTGATATTTTGCATTTCACGAATGATGAATGATGTTGAACATCTTTTTATGTACTTGTTGGCCATCTGTATGTCTTCTTTGGTGAAATGTCTATTCAGATCTTCTGCACATTCTTTAGTCAGATTGTTTTTTTTGATAAATTGCATGAGTTCTTTATATATTTTGGACATTAGCCCCTTTTCAGAGATACAATTTGCAATTATTCTCTCTCACTTCTTTCAATTTTGTTGACATTTTTCTTTGCCACGCAGAAGCTTTCTAGTTTTATGTAGTCCCATTTGTTTATTTTTGCTTTTGTTGCCTTTGCTTTTGGTGTTAAATCCAAAAAATATCATCACCAAGACTGATGTCAAGGACCTTACTGCCTATATTTTCTTCCAGGAATGTTATGATTTCAGGTCTTTTGTTCAAGTCTTTAATGCATTTTGAGTTATTTTTGTGGATGGTGTAAGATAGTGGCCTAGTTTCATTCTTTTGCATGTGGCTGTCCAGTTTTCTCAGCACCATTTATTGAATAGATTGTCCTTTTCCCCATTCTTGGTTCCTTTGCTGTAAATTAATTGACCATAATATGTGTGTTTCTTTCTGGGCTCTCTATTCTGTTTCTTTGATCTGTGTGTCTTGTTTTTATATAAATACCATACTGTTTGGATTGCTATAGTTTTGTAATATAGTTTGAAACCAGGAATCATGATTTCTCCAACTTTGTTCTTTCTTAAGATTGCCTTGGTTATTTGGGTCTTTTGTGGTCCCATACAAATTTTAGAATTCTTTATTCTATTTCTGTGAAAAATGCCATTGGAATATTGATAGAGGTTGCATCAAATGTGTAGATTGCTTTCGATAGTATGGGAATTTTAACTACATTATTCTTCTCATCCATGAGCATGGGCTATCTTCCCATTTATTTGTGTCTTCTTCCATTTCTTTCATCAATGTTTTCTTGTTTTCAGTGTACAGGTCTTTTACCTCTTTAGTTACATTTATTCCTAAGTATTTTGGTCTTTTTTTGATGCAATTGTAAATAGGATTTTTTACTTAATTTCTCTTTGTGACAGTTCATTATTAGTATTAAAACATAGCAGATTCTTGTATTTTGATTTTGTATCCTGCAACTTTACTGAATTTATTAGTTTTAACAGTTTTTTAGTGGGTTGAGTCAATTTTTGTGAAGAGTTAAGTTCTGAATATAGATTTTTTTTTTTCCGCATGTGGATGCCCAGTAGTTTTAGCATCATTTGTTGAAAAGACTGTCTTTGCTCCAATGTATTGCTATTGCTCCTTTGTCAATGTTCAGTTGACCAAATTTATGTGCATCTATTTCTGAGTATTCTATTCTGTTCCATTGATTTATTGTTTTGTTGTTGTTGTTGTTGTTGTTTCACCAATACCATGCTATCTTGGTTACCATAGCTGTGGTGAGTCTTAAAGTTGAATAAGTCAGTTCTCCAACTTTGATCTGCTCCTTCATATTGTGTTGGCTATTCTGGGTCTTTTGCCTCTCTCTATTAGTTTGAGAGTCATTTTATCAATATCCACAAAATGATTTGCTCAGGTTTTAATTGGGATTGCATTGATTCTATAGAAAAACTGAAACTCTGACAACACTGAGTTTTTTAATCTATCAACATGGAGTATCTTCCACTCAGTTAGTTCTTTTTAAATTTCATTCATCAAAGTTTTTGTAGTTTTCCTTACATAGACCTTGTACATATTTTCTTAGGTTTATACCTAAATATTTCATTGGGGGAGGTGCAAATATAAAAAGGTATTGTGTATTTAATTTTAAATTCCACTTGTTATTGCTGGTATGTAGGAAAGCAATTGACTTGCATCCCGCAACCTTGCTATAATTGTTTATCAATGAATCTTTAGAAATGCATTTTCTTTACTGGGGTTCACATAGACATAAAAATGGCAGTTGACTGTCTATCTCCCAGGAACACTCATCATTTTTGTGGTCTTAGATCTCCGACATTCATGGTCTGTAACACTTGTTGGTTTGACAACAAGCTAAGGCAGTACTTTCCAAACTGTGTTCAGTAGAGTCCTAGAGCTTCATGCCATTGTGTCTCCTCAAAGCTCAGTTAGGGTGGAATTCAGTGTGTAGGGCTCTGAGATTCGTATATCATTTTAGGCAGGGTAACTCAGTTTTTCTTTATACTTTTAATTTTGAAATTATTCTAGATTTACAGAAGAATTGCAGAGGTAGTACAAAGATTTCCCACATACCTTTTACCCAGTTTGTCCCATTGTTAGCATATTATAGAACTATGGGTACCTTGTGAGCACTGAAAAATTAGATTACTCAAAAAAAACCACTATTAGCTAAATTACATACTTTATTTGGATTTCACTGACTTTTCCACAAATGTACTTGCTTGAGCAGTTTGGCTTTTATCGGTTTTATCAATTGAGCTTCATGTGAGATTTTATTTAGACAAAGGGTCTGCTGGCTGCTTCTTTCCCCAGGCTTTCCCCTACCTCCACTTTATAAACTTTCAATTAATGCTATTGATGATGGAGGCAAAGTGGAATTGTGGCTTCTCTTCTCATCATCACAAAGTGCTTAGCATCTATTACTTATTGACTCCTCCAATATCCTCATGTGGTCAAGGAAAATGGAGCAGACATTTAAAATTTTTCTTTTACAGATGGAAAAACTGAGGCACATAGAGGTGAAGTAACTTGTAGGTAAGAGTCAAATTGAAGTAGGTGTGCTGACTGCTGGTTGACCTTCTTATTTTCTCCACAAGGCTTTCAGGTGAGCAAAACATACCTGAGAGAGAAAAGCTGATCAGCCTCCGACTTCCTTGCCCTTGGACGGTCTCATCAGAGCCAATGCTTTTAAAAATCTGTAAGAAGGAAAATGGGAGACAAGCAAAACAAGCATTGAAACAGCTACTCACATTGTAATACAAACACATTTAATCACAGTTATTTCTCCAGCTACAGTCTACAAAGACAGCAGCGTTGTGATTTTATTAGGCTACTATTGATTAAAAAAAGCTTCTCACAATCTAATGTCTTTCCCAGTAATAGAGGATCTGCTAGTGGGGATGAGGGGTATTTTTCAGGGTAATGGAAATCAACAAACACAATTACTGTAATATTAGAGGCTCTTTGTAACTATTTATGTAAACAACATCTTTTCACATTCAAATTTGCAAAATGTATTTATTAAAGCCAACCCTAAGGCAATAGAATGATAGGTCAATAGATGTTTACTGTTGTAATTACAATGTTTCCATTTAGCAAAGTATAGTGTTAAACTGCCGTACCTTCATTTCTTCTGATCTGTATTATTATCTAGGGATTTCCAGGAAATTCTGTTTATTAGGGAGGAGCCTGAGCATAGCATTAAGAAACTACTCTGAGATCTCTCCTCTTTAATTGCTACCCTGGGAAATTTCAGAACATAATTGTTAAATGGCTTATCTGTAGTCTAGTAGGTATTTGCAAACCAGGTTGTTAAAATGTTTTCTATCCCATCCTTGCTCAATATATATCTGCTAACATATTAATCAGAACAGCTAGAGTCCTTGCTTCCATTTTCTCCTAGGAAAGTTTTACTCAGAAATAATTCTGAATATTTATTCAAAGGCAGAGTTACTGCTGAAGACACTGCACTTGCAGGAAATAATTTTTAAAATCTGAGTATCAAGCAAATCCATAGAGTATCCACTTTTTAGAAGATAATCTACCAAAGAAGGAAAAAATGGAAAACTCGATGACCTCTAGCTCAAAGTCTCTTTGTTGTAGGTCGTGTGGGCTATTCTCTCACTCTTTCTACTGCCTCTCAGTATCCTTGATGCTGTAAGAGTGTGATTGGATGTTACCATCAGCTTGCCTTTATGAAACTTGAGCATAATGATTGGGCATCTCAAAGCTGGGCTCACAGCTTTGGCCCAGGAGAGTACAAAGGGATTATTAGAATTCCTCCCCACTTTGAAGCTGCTGCCCCTGGTGTGCCTATGTGCTTGGCTACAGCTTGTGTACAAATCTCCTCAGTATGCTTGCTTTTAGACCCAAGTGCAAGGTGCCTCTCAGGGATGCTGGGCTGTTCAGCAGAGAGAACCAATGTGAGTGGCAGATGGAATGGATCTTGGCATGAAGTGAGATAAGAGACAGGTCTGTGTCTCTAAGAGTCTCATTTGATAGTAGAGAATCAGAGGAAGGCACAGCTGGGATTCATGCATTGGGAATGTGAGTGGTCCCAAGGAATGATCTCCCTTCAATTTGGAGACACTTATCCTTCCTACTCTGGGTTTGTTCTTCACTTTGCATGGTTAACACAGAGTAATCGAAGCCAAAAAAACAGCTCAGAACCTGCATCCTCAGGCTGGACCACACTCCTAACTGTCAAAGTGGCCAATATATATATAGAAATAAATCAAAATTCCTTAATGTTGTAAAGTTTTCTTCTTTGTCAAACCTATGCCCAGATGAAGGCCACAGCAGCTCTCGGCCGGCTGGCCACAACCCTTAAGTTGCTGTACCTGCCTAAGTAGGACAATGACAATCAACCTCTTAATTCTAGTTTAAAAATGTCAACATCTGGGGCTCCTGGGTGGCTCAGTTAAGCGTCCGACTTCAGCTCAGGTCACGATCTCACAGTTCTTGAGTTTCAGCCCCACGTTGGTCTCTGTGCTGACAGCTCAGAGCCTGGAGCCTGCTTCAGATTCTGTGTCTCTCTGCCCCTTCCCCACTCACACTCTGTCTCTCTGTCTCTTGAAAATAAATAAACATTAAATTAAAAAAAAAAAATGAAGATGTCAACATCTAGCTTGTCTCCTCAGACTATAAGTTCCTTGAAGACACAACAAAAACTCCTTTCGATATAGCCTTGTAGAATTAAGTCTAAAGCGTGTGCATTCCCATTTTAAAAAGTGTAGGGTAAAACTACACATTTCATAGGAGGCTAACACGAACTTAAACATGCACTATGATAGCAAAAGATAGTGTATTTTTTCCTTCCTGTTTAAAGCATACACATTTTGGTTCTTCATATTTAAATATTCCCCTGCTGGCTATTCAGGATATTTACAAGCAAGTTCTTCATCTTTATGGCATCAAAAATCAAGTCTGAGACAAAAAAAAAATGTCCATTTTTCAGAAGCTACTAAGCTCAAAGGGGAGACACACATTTAAAACTCCACAGAAGTCTACTTAACTCGTGGCCTTTTGCTAACATCATTTACAGTCATCGCCAGATTGATGACATGAACGCGGAGACAACAGTAGCCATGATAAACATTTTCCAGGAAGTAAAAATGTTTGCCTGTCTCAGGAAGGTTCTACATCCTGACTTCTTGCTCCAGATGAGTTCCGGGGGCATGTCTGAGGTTAACAAATCTGTTGCCCTTACAGACTACCATTTATTGACTATGAAAGAGGTGTGATGACGCGGCCAAATCGCTCACTCTGGAACAACCTGGGGTGACAGAGGCGCATGAAGGAATTGCTCATCTTCTCAGATCTGCACGTTCCACGAGTCCCCTTTGCTCTTCCTCGCTGCTAGTCTAGCCACTGGGTGCTGGGTCCTGACGCCCCCTCTCAGATGCAGCCCTGGCAGCTTCACTGTTTTGCACACAAACGTTTCCACGGCAAAGCCTCTCTGGCAGGTGGTTTCGCAGATTCAAAGCCACATCTGCTGGTGGTGTGCAGGAGACCCCGTAGGTACTGAGAAGGCCCTCGGAGTTGAATTAAGGGCTCTAGGGTTAATTCTGATGTATCTCTCCTACTCCCATTCTCGGTTTTCTCTTCATGTCTGATGTTTGAAAGGCTCTAAGTATGAATCCACACCACTGTTGCACACTCCCAAAATGCAGTTCGCCAAAAAATGGAGTGAAGATCAGGCCTTTTTACCCTGGCAAGGGAACTTCTGCCTCCGCAGTACAAAGCCGTGTAGCTCCCACGACTTGCTGCCCTCCGCCTTAACTCTACACGTTCTTCAAATTCCATCTTTTCCTTTCCTGGTACCACCACACGAAGATGAGACTGTTTGCTGGAAACATACCTGTGTCTCACACACACGATCATGTAAGCATGCCGACCTATATCCTCCGCTTTCCAGTCTCCGAGGCCAGGGAGGCTTCTCAGGTGCGTGCTCATTCCCAGAGGTAGGCAGGTGTGCCCAGGGGGCAAGAGTGCCTGTCTTGGAGCATCCACTGTACTCAAAGATTGGGGTAAAAACTAATTTAGAAACTAACATGAAGAGATTTAAGGTCGAATGCAAAACATGCGTGCATTTTGGACGTAACACAGGAGTTTTCAAAGAACTTCCTCGCAGGTGAAAGGCGACTCCGAGTTGCTCCTCTGAATGTCCCAGACCTGGCTTTTCTTCCTCAGGTAAGAGTTGGAAAAACTCCACGTAGCATCCCTGGCATTTCCAACAGGGGTGTGGCCACATCGTGCTCAATTCTGATGCATTAACTCCATTTATATGCCCACAATTATTCTTAAATAATTGTAGAATGACTCTGCCCCCTAAAAATGCTGATAAGGTTTGTGTTTAGTTACAGAATAATTAAGTCTACAATGATGCCAGAAATCGAAATCCATGCCTTCATTCGACCTTTATTCATTCACCTGACCCAGATAACTCTGATTTTCCTATGAATGAAAAATGCAGGGCTCCATGACTGATAATGTGAATCTAAAAATCAGGTGCCAACTAACAGTGCATTACAAATAATAGAATATCCAAGCCATGGCATATCAGCAGCCAAGATACAGGTCACAGCTTCCATTTTAGATCAGAGATCAGTGGTTCCCGTACACTTCAATATCTTTTGCCTCCAAGATAAAGTCTAGTGAATAATCTGATATGCCTCCAAGCCACCTTAAAAAAACCCCACAAATATCAAACAAATCCAGGTCTCAAATTCCATTTCTACCTCCAAATCTCTGAAATGTTCAAACGCGCAAACAGAAAACAGCGAACACACACACTACAAATGTGTATAGAGCACTTTTGGGTACATTTGCCTCACTGAATCCTCATAATATGACTATTGGGTAGTTAGGCAACTCATTCCAAGTTCTCCAGCACCAAGGCCTATACACCTCAAGGGCAAAGTCATCTTTAGGGGCATTAAAAGAATAAAACATAAAACTAACAGTCAACCGCATCCCAGGCAATTTCCCCATCTCAGGGACACATGCAATGGAAGACTCACAAGGCCCATCAAAGGGACAAGAGACGAGTAACAGGGATGGGACCGGATTATGTGCCAAGTACAGAGCCAGTTCTTTTAGACACACTCTTAACAGTTTGCGAATTAAGCATCATTCACTCCCCACCAGTTCACAAATGTGAAAGTTGAGCTAAGACCAATTTGTTGACTTCCCCAAATTCACCTGGGATGAATCCAACTCTGGTCCCTCCAACTTAAATAGAATGAATGACAGAACCTGACATAGAGTCTGTCCACCCGTGAGGTTGTTTCTTCAGACCCAGCCTGGCTGCTCAGCTGTCGTGTGCTCATGTTCTATTCATATTTTGGTCCTATTCTGCCTGTTCCTCTCTGCTTTCTGATGCTGCTGTCACCAAGTCAACTTCCAGAGCCCTCAGTGCTTCTACTCTTCCCTTGAAGGCAAGACGCAAACTTCCCAATTGCAGGGCTCTTCCGCTAATCGCTGTGGGCAAAAGAGAGGCGCTGGAAAAATGAAGAATTCCTCCTACTTTCCATTGTGTGAATTGGGCAAAACATGTTAGTTACGTAGGGATGCTCTGACTGCTTTAGGCAACACGGGATTGCAGATATTAGCACCAGGGGCAAATCTGTGTGGGGCAAGGGGCTGCTGTGTGTGAGAGGCTAAGCATTTGGTTCACTAAGAAGAAAGTGAGGAGACTGTAAGAAGCACTGTTTCATTGAGAATGTTAGCTGGAAGTAATCAAATCCTGGATGTTCCCTGATGATTTTTAGTTTTTCTAACTATTCTTTTTAACATAGTTTCTTGTGTAGTGCAGACTGCTCTGAAAGTAAGCTTATGACGAACTACCAAATTCTAAGGAATAGCTGAACCATTCTGTTTGCCCTAGGTCTGACGTCCTCTGACTTCAGCACGCATCAAAATCTCCTGCAGGGCTTGATAAACTAGAGATTTCCAGGCTCCATCCCAGAAGGTCTGATTTTGTAGGTTTGGGAAGGGCCCGAGAGTCTGCATTTCTACCAAGTTTCGTCAGATGAGGGAGATGCTGCCGGCCAGCAAGACAATGCTTGGAGAAGCATCGGTCTCAAGTGTCTACTTCTTTCAAATGGTAATAGAAAGATGTGTTAGTTTTGTAACTCTTATCTCAAACTGTCTTGATCCTAGTTCAAGCACCAGAAGCAGGTTCTGTGATGCCTTGGCCCACGGAGGCCCCATGCCCAGTGCTCAAGCCTGTACCCATTGGGGACAAACAATTCAATTCTCTGCAGATCTCACTTCCTTGTCTGGATGACTGTCACCTAGCCAGCTGCTCCCTTAGTCTGTGAAGGATCATCCTTCACTCTGCTCTTTGAGCTGATCATTGTTGCCTCGTTGAAACCTACAAAAGGCAGCCTTTTGCACTCACTGGGCACAAATGAGGCTGCAGGCTGTACGCCCCAATGACAGGTTTTCTTTGGCCCATGCAACAAGTGAATTTTTAAAAAATTAGTTTCCAACGTATTTTTCAAAATCAAGCAATTTGTTTAAGTTGTGGGTTTTAGAGTCTTTTGGAATGTCCAACTGAACATTCCAAGCAACTGAAGCTGGGCACCTTCCCAGGCCTCCTCTCTGGAGCCACTTTCATCAATCCTAAGATGCCCATTGGTTTCCAGGGGCCCCTGGGTGGTTCAGTTGGTTAAGCATCTGACTTTGCCTCAGGTCATGATCTCGTGGTTTGTGGTTTGAGTCCCACATCAGGCTCTCTGCTACCAGCACAGAGCCCACTTCAGATCCTCTATCCCCCCCTCTCTCTGCCCCTCCTCCATGTGCACATATGGGCACTCACTCTCCCTATCTCAAAAATAAATAAACATTAAAAAAAAAAGATGCCCATTGCTTTCCATGTTAATGCTGTGAAATCAGGGTGTGGCTAATCATCAATGTGCCTTATAATTGTAACGGGAAAGCTTTTTCCAGAATGGTGGTATGAAAATCAATGATGGATCCACAGCATTGTAGATTCTATGAATGTGATACCAGCTTGGCTCCTTGGAAGCTTTTGAATCCTTCCTCTGGTGTGTACGTACGTATGTACATGTGTATGTATGTATGTATGTATGTATGCATGCACATTTGCACGTACGTGTATATATGTGTGTACATATGTATGTATGTGTGTGTGCATACATATGTATGCATCCTCTACTTTTTCTGTTTCATTTAAAATAATTTATGAGGTGAAATTCACATAACATAAAATTGACCATTTTAAATGGAACAATTCAGTGGCATTTAGCACATTCACAATGTTGTGCGACCACCCCTTCTATCTAGTTCCTAAACATTTTAACGACTTAAAGTAAAACCTTATACCCTATGCCCAGTAAGCGGTTTCTTCCCATTCACCTCTCCTCCCCAGCCCCAGAAAGCCTCCAATTTGCTTTCTGTCTCTTTGGATTTATGTATTTTACATATTTCATATAAGTGGAATCATACAATCTATGGCCTTTGGCGACTGAATTCTTTCACTTAGTAATGTTTTTGAGGTTTGCATGTATCAGCGTTCTCCAGAAAAGCAGAACTAATAGGGTGTGTGTATGCACATATGTGATAAGGAATTGGTTCACACACTTATGGAGGCTTGCAAGTCCTAACATCTGCAGTCAGCAAGTTGGAGACTCAGGAGAGTTGAGGGTGTAAGTTGGAGCCTGAAAGACAGCAGTCTTAAGACCCAAGGACAGTTAATATTCCAGTCTGAGTCTACAGGCCAGGAAAAACTCATGTCCCAGCTAGAAGGCAGTCAGGCGGGAGGAACCCCCTTTTATTCAACAGACGGCTAGGATTATTGCCCCATTCAGATCTTCAGTTCATAGGATGAGGCCCACCAACATCAGGGAGGCCAATCTGCTTTACTCAGCCTATTAATATAAATGTTAAGCTCATCTAACAGTACCTTCACTGAAAAACCCAGAATATCATTTGACCAAATATCAGTGTACCCTGTGTCCCTGTCAAGGGTTCCCCCATGAGGTAGCATGTTAATCCTCTTTATATCTAATAATCCATTGTATATATACACCACAGTATGTTCTTTTTGCTGTTGAAATCCTGTCAAGTTATTTTTTTTCTCCAGTTTTGGGATATAATTGACATACAACATTGTACAACGTGTTGATTTGATACATTTATATACTGCAAAATTATTATCGTCATAGTGTTAGGTAACACCTCCACCATGTCATATAACTACCATTTCATTTTTGTGGTGAGAACATATACAGTCTACCAACGTTCAAGTTCATAATACAGAATTATTAACTATAATCACCATGCTATACATTAGATCCCCAGAACTTACTCATCTTATAATTAAAAGTTTGTGCCCTTTGAGCAAAATCTCCCCATCATCCCCCACCTCCCACCCATGGGAACCACTACTCTACTACTCTCTGTTTCTTTGAATTCTGCTCTTTTAGATTCCACATATAAGTGACACCATATAGTGTCTGTCTTTCTCTGACTTATCTCACTTAGCACAATGCTGTCAAGGTCCTTCCATGTAGTTGCAAATAGCAGGATTTCCTTCTTTCTCACAGCTTAATAATATCCAATAGTGTGTGTGTGTGTGTGTGTGTGTGTGTGTGTATCTATGTCACATTTGCTTTATCTATTCATGCACTGATGGACAACTTAGGTTGTTTCCATAGCTTGACTACTGTGAATAATGCTGCAATGAACATGGCAGTGCAGATATCTCTTCAAGATCCTGCTTTCAAATTTTTGGATATATACTAGAAGTAAATATATAATATACATATAATATATAAAACATGTTTATAATATTTATGTTATACATACACTATACATATATACACACACACACACACACACACATATATATATATATATATATATATATATATATATATATACATATATATATATACACCATAAGTGGATTATATGGAAATTCTACTTTTAAGTTTTTGAGGAACCTACATACTGTTTTCCATAGTGTCTGCATCAATTTATATTCCCACCAACAGTGCACAAGGGTTCCTGTTTCTACACATCCTCACCAGCATTTATCTTTTCTCTTTTTGGTGATGGCCATTTTTTAGTCTTTTCTCTTTTTGGTGATGGCCATTTTAATCGGTGTGAGATAATAGTTCATTGTGGTTTTGATTTGCATTTACCTAATGATTGGTGATGTCAAGCACCTTTTCATGTCCTTATTTGCTATTTGCCTGTCTTTGGAAAATGTTTATTCAAGTCCTCTGCCCATTTTTAAATTGGATTGTTTGCATTTGGGCTATTGAGTTCCATTATTTCTTTATATATTTTAGATACTGATACCTTATCAGGTGTATGATTTTCAAACACTTTCCCCCACTCTGTAGGTTGCCTTTTCATCTTGTTGATTGTTTGTATTGCTGGGCACAAAAGTTTTCTAGTTTGATGTAGTCCCACTTATTTTACTTGGTTGCTTGTGGTTTTTGTGCCACATCCAACATATCAATGCCAAGACCAATGTCAAGGAGATTTTTCTCTGTTTTCTTTGAGGAGTTGTATTGTTTTAGATCTTTCACTTAAGTCTTTAATCCATTTGAGTTGATTTATGTGGCTATCCAGTTTTCCCAATACCATTTATTGAAAACACTATCCTTTCCACATTAAGTATTCTTGACTTCCTTGTCAAATATCAGTTGACTGTATATACAAGGATTTATATCTGGGCTCGTGTTTCTTTTCATTTGGTCTATGTTTCTAAAGGTATGCCTGTAGCATACTGCTTTGATTACTATAACTTTGTAATATAGTTTAAAATCAGGGAGTGTGATATCTCTAGCTTTGTTTTTTCTCAGTATTTCTTTGATTATATAGGTTCTTTTGTGGCTCCATACAACTGTTAGGATTGTTTTTTTTCTATTTCTGTGTAAAGTGCCATTGAAATTTTGATAAAGATTCCACTGAATGTGTAGATTGCTTTGGGTAGCATGGATATTTAACAGTGTTAATTCTTCTCCTCGATAAATATGGAATATCTATTTTTGTGTGTGTCTTCTTTAATTCCCTTCATCAACATTTAGTATTTTTCGGTGTACAGATCTTTCACTTCCTTGGTTAAATGTATTTCTAAGTATTTCATTGTTTTTAATGCTATTGTAAGTGGGATTTTTTTCTTTATTTCTTTGATATTTTCTGCTAGTATACAGAAGCAACTGTATGTTGATTTCGTATCCTGCAACTTACTGAATTCATTGATTAGTTCGTTGGAACTAAGAAACTGTTAAGTTTTTTGGTGTGGTCTTCAGGATTTTTATATATAAGATTATATCATTGCAAACAAGGGCAATTTTACTTCTTTTCCAATTAAGATGGATTTATTTCTTTTTCTTGCCTGTTTCTGGCTAGGACTTCTAATACTATGCTGAATAGGAGAGGTCAGAATGGGAACCCTTGTCTTGTTCTTGGTATTAGAGGAAAAGCTTTCAACTTTTCACTGTTGAGTATAATGGTAGCTCTGGGTTTGTTATACGTAGCCTTTATTGTATGGAGGTACATACCTTCTATACTCAACTTGTGTTTTTTTTTTTATCATGAAAGGATGTTGTATTTTGTCAAACGCTTTTTCTACATCTATTGACATGATATGACTTTTATCTTTCATTCTATTAATGTTTAGTTTACTTACTGATTGATTTGCATATGTTGAACCATTCTTGCATCCCAAGGATAAATCCCACTTAATCATATTGTATGATCTTTTTATTACACTGTTAAATTCTGTTTGCTAATATTTTGTTGAGAATTTTTGCATCTATATTCATCAAGGATATTTGTCTGTAGTTTTCTTTCTTATAGTGTCCTTATCTGGTTTTGGTATCAGGGTAATACTGGTCTTTTAAAATGAGTTTGGGGTGTTCTTTACTCTTCATTTTTTTTTAAGTTTGAAAAGCACTGGTGTTAAATGTTTGATTGGAAAAACCAACGAAACCATGTAGTCCTGAGCTTTTTTGGAGAAAGTTTTTGATCTTGTTATTGATCTGTTTATATTTATACTTCTTCATGATTCAGTTTTGGTAGGTTGTATGTTTTCAGGAATTTATCCATTTCTTCTAGGTTATCAAATTTGTTGGGGTATAAATATTCACAGTAATCACTATTATCCTTTGCATTTTTGTGGTATCAGAAGGTCTCCTCTTTCATTTTTGATTTATTTCAATCTTCTTTCTTTTTTTTTCCTTAGTCTAAGTAAAGTTCTTTCCATTTTTATCTTTTAAAAAATAGTTCTTAGTTTTTTTAGTCTTTTCTATTATTTCTCTGGTCTTTATTTCATTTATTTCGGCTTGGATTTTTGTTATTTTTTTCTTTCTGCTAACTTTAGGCTTAGTTCTTTTTTTCTAGTTCCTTTACAGTATAAATTTAGGTTGTTTATTTGAGATCTTTCTTTTTTCTTAAAAAAATTTTTTTTGAGAGCGAGAGCGAGCAAGTGGGAGAGCAGTAGAGGCAGAGAGGGAAAGAGAGAGAATCTTAAGCAGGCTCCACCCTCAGTGAGGAGTCCAGTGTGAGGTTTGAACTCACTCCATGAGATCATGACCTGAGCCAAAATCAAACAGTCAGACACTTAACCAACTGAGCCACCCAAGCACCCCTTTATTTTTTCTTAATGTAGGCATTTGTCACTATAAAATTCCCTCTTAAAGCTGCTTTTGCAGCATCCTGTAGGTTTTGGTATGTTGTATTTCCATTTCATGTGTCTCAAAGTATTTTTTAATTTCCTTTTTATTTCTTCTCTGGCCCATTGATTGTTCAGGAATGTGCCATTTAATATATAAATATATAGTTGCTTATATGCTCTTGATAAATGGTCCCCTTTGTAATTATATAATGACCTTTTGGCATACACAGTGATGAAGGTCAGCCATGGGGGTTCGAGAATGGCATCTTGTACTTGTACAGCTGCAGAGGCCTAGGCTGGCTGCTGGTGTGGTTCTCAGGCTCTGGTGGGAGGGGGCAGAAAGGGAGCTAGGAGGGACTCTGGTAGTTTGTATATGCAAACACAAATACCTGGGGGCAAAAGCTGGTAGAATCAGGAGGGGTTCTGCCACACCTGAGCTAGTCATTAGTTCCCTCCACAGTGGTGAAAGCTGCTGGGTGTGTCTATAGAGCATTTCACTGCGAACCACAATTGCTCCTGCTGCATGGCTGTTATTGGTAGACACTACTTTTCTTTCTGGTTCCTAGCTATCTCTATACAGCTCAGTTTTGCTGGTCTGGGTGCAGTGAAATCCAAGTGGGGCCTTCGTGTGGTGCCCTAAAAGACTGGGGTCACTTGGGCGTTCCATCTTGGTGCTGAGCAGTGCCAGCCTGGGGAATGGGATGATGCAACCAAAACGAAGCTCTCTTCCCTCATTTCTGGAGTAATTATTAGGATTTTTGTTCACTGTGTTGCTGAAGTTTCTTAAGTGGAAACTTAAGGAACAACTTTCCCAGAACTGTTTCTTCTCATGGATAGCTAATTGTTGATCTTCGTGGGGGCACAGAAGCAGGGGTCTCCTATACCCCCACCTTGATGACATCACAACCACAGTTTGTTTCTTGCTCTGGTATTTATCCAAAAATTTCTGGAAGTTGTGATAGGTAGGTGTATTACTGGGTGTTGACAGCTCAAGCCAGAGTCTGCACACCCCTTTCTCTGCCAGCTCCTCCTCACCATGTGGCCCAGGGCAAGGCAATCAATTCCTCCAACTCTCAGTTTCCCTTTCTATCAAATGGAGGTCAGAATAGAACCTATCTCTCTGAGTTCTGAGAACTGAATGAGGTGGTGCATACAAAGCATTTAGCACAAAGATTGGTACACAGTAAGTGCCCTCAGTTAGGCCAATGTTGTTATACTGTTACTTGTTTTCGAGCCTCTGACCTTTTACTGTTAAGAATTATGTTAGCAGAGTATCTAATATTTGATTCTTTACAATGAGAAACGTGAAGCATAAAAAGATCAATTGAGGGACCTGTTTGGCTGATTGTGAAAAAGAGACATGACCAAAAAGTATTCTGGAAGCTGCCTCCACGGCTTTGTATGTCTGGGTCATTTTTCTGCTCAGCCAGACTCTCTTATAAATTCACGCCCCAGGACAACAAATGCATTGTCTGCTATGCCATGTTCATCTGGATTAATTTAATATACTTGGAATCTTGTCTATATTTTTCTATCCTCAGTCTTCCAACAAATCCATGTCAAGCTGCTATTTTAATCATGTTGTAAATAACACCTGGCCTTTATGAAATAGAAGATAGAAGCAATTGTGCAGTAAGCATATGTTAGCTTCTACACCCTTCAGTTGGCCCAGAAAGACGATGAGCACATCTCCCTCATCTTGGAGCTGATCTGAGGCACCAGGGGCCTGGATGAAGGGTCACAGGTTGAGATTAGGGGTCACAGAGTAACATCAGGCAGGAGTTATGGGTGGGCAGAACTTCTGGAAGAGTTCCATCAGAAGACAGGGGAAACATGTAGGGAGTTTTCAGCATCTCCCTGATGACTTTGGGATAAAGCTGGACTTAGGGCAAGTACTTGGCAGCTCATGGGGAAGGAACGGTGTTTGATCCAGGGCAGCACTGCTTTTTCAGGGTCCATGTGCATCCCTGGGGGTGAACGTCTACATAACGTGGGTAGTTGGGAATTCTGGGCTGTCTTGGCTCCTCTCTTTCCTCCATCTTCAACCGTCAAATACTGGGAGGTCTTTTAAGCCGTGTGCCAGGCAGAATTCTAAGAGGAGTCCCAAGGTTTCCTAGCCATGGCATACCAGTGCTGCATAATCCCAGGGACTGTGAGCTAGTCCCATGATTAGGTTATGTCATATGTTATAGTTGACTTTGAGAGGGGGAGATTATATGGTAAGTCTAATCTAACCACACAAGCCCTTTAAATTTGGGTCTAGAGGACAGAGAGAGAGAGAGAGAGAGAGAGAGAGTCAGAGATTCAGAGTGAGAAGGATTCAATGCACTATTGCTACCTTCAAGAGCCATGAAGGAAATGGGAACTATAACCACAAGGAACTGAATTCTCCCCACAAGACTGAGCTTGAAGCAGACTTTCCCCTAGAACTCCCAGATGAGAACTCAACCCGGCTGACACCTTGATTTCAGGATCAGAGCAGAAAATGCAGCCATCATGTGCTGGACTTCTGACTTATAGAACTGGGAGCTAATGTGTGCTTTTTTAAGCTGCTAGCTTTGTAGTAATTTGTTAAACAATAGGAGACTACTACAGCTTTCTTCACTCTATTTCCTTTAGGAGCCAGAGCTCATTTTCAACACATTTTTTTGCCTTGTGAGAAATTTCTGCCGTATCCTAGAACCAACAGATGTACTTCTCCTGAGCAACTGTGGCCAGTTTTCATCCCCTGGTAAACCATGAACTGTATAACTGGACTTGTTCCTCTGTTAGCAAGGACCACTTGAGCACATAGACTTCAGCCCCCACCACAGCCCCTGTAAAATGTGTGCCCACCATTGTTAGGAGCACCTGAACTGGGAGCCCCACTCTTCATTGGCTAAAAGTACATGCTCATGTATTCTGTAAATAGCCCGAAATCTCTGGAGCAAGGCAGGGCTTGTGCGTCCACACACACACACACACACACACTTCTCCCTGTGATTCCAGACTCTTAAGACACTTTGTAGGGACACAAAAATTGAAAACTGGATCCATTGCTTTAAATTTAGAACACCTGGGGGCCCCTGGGTGGCTCAGTCAGTTAAGCTCTGACTCTTGATTTCAGCTCAGGTCAGGATCTCACAGTTTGGGAGATGAAGCCCTGTGACAGTGCTGAGCTTGCTTGGGATTTTTTTCCCTCCTTCTCTCTCTTCCCCTCCCAACTCATGCTCTGTCTCTCTCAAAACAAACAAACAAACAAACAGAAAAACACCTGGAAAGGTGTTTGGAGGGTAAAGAAAAATATATTAACTATATTATTTGGAAATACAGTGAAACCTTAGGTTGCGAGTAATGGTCTGTGAGTGTTCCACAAGACAAGCAAACATTTCTACTAAATTTTAACTTGATAAGTGAGCGATGTCTTGCAAAACGGGTAGTATGTGATTCTGAATGTCACATGATCACAACTGAGCCAATGGCTCTTCTCTCTCTCTCTCTCTCTCTGCAGGATTGCGGGTGATTGTCAATGCAATGTCACACTTCCACAAAATCCCCAAAATGAGGCAAAAGCAAGTGTCATTTGGATAGGTTCCTTGTTAAAGTTGCATGAAAAGAAAAAGATTCCATTGAGCCAACAGATAGCAGTGATTCCATTAGTGATAGTGAAAGTCATTCTACATGATAACCCTCCTCTCTCTTGTGTCCCTTACAGCAGCCATGAAGGTTTTCAAAGGTAAGTGCAGGTTAATTTGTATATTTTTATTTATATTCTGTATTTTCTTTATTATTTTGTATTATATTACAGTATTAAAATAATTTTTATATAAATATTTTTGGGTTGTGGAATGAATCATCTGAGTTTCCATCATTTCTTATGGGGAAATTTGCTTTGATATACAAGTGCTTTGGATTACAAGTCTGTTTCCAGAATGAATTATGCTTGCACACCAAGGTTTTACTCTATAACTAACCTCCTATCTAAAAATGAATGTATTCTGTTTTCCAACTTTGTGAAAATATGTGTGTGTATAAAGCATCATATACCATATAGAATAATTTGTTGTATACTATAAACTTGTATAGGTATGTACATTCTTGAATGATAACCTCCCCTTAAGTAGCAATGCTTTCATGACCCTGTGTTCCTCCCATATCTGCCACCATTTTGTGTGTTCTACACACCGATAGATCATAATTTTACTAAAGTCAAGCCATGCCAGAGTACGCTCTGAAAGCCAGGGGCAGAAGTCAGGGGAAGGTGCCATAAGAGTGTATAAGGGGGAGAATGGAAGTTGGAGAGGTGGGGCCAGGGGGCTAGTCAGAATCTCATCCTGACAGACTATGAAATTCCTCAAATCCGCTGTCCTTCCAGACCTGGGTTTTTCCTGGTGGCCTGCCCTCAGTCATCTCTCCTGCCACCTTGGAGTGCCACGGGGGGCTTGTCATCTTCCGTTATGGAACTAATCTTTGATAGACAGGCAACCGATTGCTTCAATACTCCGCAATTGGAGGTATGGCCTAGGTTTGCTCTGGAGGCTGGACACTCCTGAACTGGGTATCTCTGGATGAGGTGGAATGAGCCAGAAGAGGAAGGGGAGGAAGGAGGCAGCAGACAGAATTGCAGCAGCAAAGGCAGGGCCATGCAAACCAGCCTGGTGTTCTGGGAGCCACAAGCACTGCCACATCTCTGGGCTAGAATGATTAGCGGCCCTGAGGCTCTGCAGGGGTCAGGAAATGGAGGCCAGTGTTGCCATGTTTGGAACATTTAAATTTATTTATGTTTTATTTTTTTATTTCTTTTTTATTGTGGTATATGTTTAGGCACTTGACCTTTACCTATAGGCAAGGGAGAGCCACTGAATGTTTGGTTTTATTTTTTGGCAAATAAGTTGGTATTTAAATGATCAAATTTGCCTTAAAAAGGAAGATATACTTATTGCAGAAAGTTGGTGTCACTCTGGATGAGGATGCCATACTTAGATTGTGTCCTGAAGGCTCGCTTGGCCATAGCTTAGAGGGTGTAGTGCAAGAGATTTCCAGACCTGAGGAAGTGGACCCTCGGGTTGGCGGGGGGAGGGCAGGCATCTGTCCTGAAAGCTCCTCAGGTGAGTCCAGGCTACACTGCAGGCTGAGAACCATGAAAACAGAAGGCACAAGACCAAGGCACTTGCAAGGGCCCAGGTGAAGCATAACAAGGAGGGTCCTGACAACATGGACAGAGAACAGAGAGAAGGAGGCCTCGCTCCATTAGGTGGTTAATAAGGGCAGTCCGGGAACCTCTGTCTTTGTATTTTCTTTGAATTTAGAATCTCGTTCTGACAGACTATGAAATTCCTTGAATCCCTGGGTTTTGTCCTCTGCCACCAGGCCCTGCAGCTAAGGGGATAAAAGCACCAAGAGTTAGGTCTGTGTCTCTAAACCGATGAGGATGGAGGGAAAACAGCTTTAGTTCTGTTTCTTAAGAACAGCTATTAAATTAATTTACTGAAAACCTTTGGGTAAATTAAATTGTGGGGGAGTATATCAGCTGCTGTTTGTTGTGGGTCAGAGGTCCGCTGAGTGAAACAAAAGGACTACATTCTGCACAGAGCTCTTTGCCGCCACCCACTTCCTCTGACTGAATGGTCCAGCCATGTGAGGGATCACCCAGGGAGGGATGTGCATGGTTCTTCCAGTCCAGCGCTGGGTGACATCACGGCAATATCTCCACCTCACTAAATGAAACGTGTTCCTGAAAAGATGCCTATAAAATTATTTTGCTTCCACACAAACCATTGTCCCCTCACTTGCTTTAAAATTTCTAGGATGTGTTCCCATGTAAAAAATATATTTATGTGCAGGCAAAAATGTGTGTCTGTCTCTCTCTAGTGCAGTGTCTTTTGTCCCATGAAGTGCCAGAAGGGTACTCATTTTGCAAGAGAAACTAGGAAGAGCTCTCCTAAGTCCTAGGGTGGGCTTGCTGTTGGCCCCCAGGCACTCTGCCACCTCAGGGCCCTTGAGCAGCAGCTGCCTTCCCTCCAGATGCATCTGGTTGGTTGGGGGGGGGGGGGACAGGGCTCGTGCTGCCTACAGTTTGCTGGATCATGAGATGAGTGGTACTTTTCCTTCTTTCACATATGGCAGGAGAGTTCTTGCTCTTTCATTAAGTATCGCTCAACATCCAAGAACCTCACACCTACCTCACACCTCTGCATTTCTAGGGGTTTTGTGGAAAGCCATGGCCCTCCTTCTAATTGCCTAAACTGTGATTTTCTGAATAACAAGACTCACTTGTGCACTAGAAGTTATCCATATACTTCTGATCTAGTTCTTTCTTACAAATATTTGTTAAAATCAGGGGTGCCTGGGTGGCTCAGTTGGTTAAGCGTTCAACTTCGGCTCAGGTCGTGATCTTATACTTCGTGGGTTTGAGGCCCGCATTGGGCTCTGTGCTGACAGCTTGGAGCCTGGAGCCTGCTTTGGATTCTGTGTCTCCCTCTCTATTCCTCTACCATACTTACTCTCTCTCTCTCTCTCTCTCTCTCCCAAAAATAAATAAATACTTGTTAAAACAAACAAATACTTGTTAAAATCAAACCCATACATTTGGCCATCATTTTGAATTATTCCCATCCATCCACTCACCCATCCATCCATCCATCCATCCATTTTACAGGTACTATTCTTGGGCTAGTGAATTCCTTTAAGGAAAACATCTTAAATGAAGGAATTAAACCCTATCTTATAGATACTAACTCATTATTTTTGGTGCTTTCAATCTTTCTTTTTAAAATTTTTTTAGTGTTTATTTATTTTTGAGAGAGAGAGAGACAGAGCACGAGCAGGGGACGGGCAGAGGGAGAAGCAGACACAGAATCTGAAGCAGGCTCCAGACTCCCAGCTGTCAGCACAGAGCCCAATGTGGGGCTCGAACCCACAAACTGTGACATCATGACCTGAGCTGAAGTCGGACGCTTAACTGACTGAGTCACCCAGGCACCCGCAACACTTTCAAACTTTCTGTATACTATCCAAACATGCATTTAGCTACCCTGTATTCTACGGACACTAAAGTCTATGTATTTTGCAACCAGAGAGCTGGAGCAGTCCCACAGAGAACCAGTTACAGGATTGGCTCATGCTCCTCATAATATGAATTAATTCTCACTGTATCCACACTACATGACAGGCACTGAGGACAGACAAGCTTGCTGTATTCAAGGGTCAGAAAGACAACCAGTGAGGCTAGAATCATGGAAAAAGAGGAGGCAGCAGGAAGCTGACCATCTGGGACTGAGGGCTATGGAAAGAATGTTGTTTGGAAAAAAGTCAGTTTTGAGCAGAAATATCATGTGATGGCTTGGGAAAGGTCCAGTAAAGGAGATAATTGATGCAGGAGACAGTTACCAATTTCATGATCAGGGTTTCTTAGAAGGCAAGATGGAATAGGATGTCACAGTGGTGACAGGAAGGAGGCATTGCCCACATGCAGGCAAGCTAGTAGACCCGGTGGTGGGAGCACAGGTTGGCTGTGTTGTGATTGCCTCCATTTTCTCAGTGAGAAAGGCAGGTCATCAACTGACAGTGGAGGGGTTGCTGAGGTTTGAGGAAAAAGAAGAAAATGTGAAACAGCCTTCTCTAAATGTGGTAAAGGTGGAGTACTTCTGGGGAATGCTATAGGGACCCTGAGATCTGTGGTCATAAGACTAATGGAAGACTCTTCTGCTGCTTAGAAGCAAGTAAAGAGCAGAAGGAATTGCGTTTAATCAGGGCTAGATTTTTCCAGGTGACAATGACACAAGGATAACAGGAGCAAGTGATAGATTAGAGTGAGGTATGGCAGAATCTTAGCCAGGGAGGAAGGTGAACACATGGGTGCAATCATATTGTTAAGGCAGGGCAGGGAAGCGGGCTGCAAAGTGCAGGGAGGATGACCCAAGAGTCGTGTACCCAAAACTGAATCTGGAAGTGATGCTGTCACTGGAGGTGTGAAGATGTGGATTAGAACTTTGGGCGTCCCTGCTGGAATAGATTGGCATTAGGAACTGAGAAGCCAGAGTGTGGGACAGAGCGTCTCTTTTAGATGACATGGAAGCCATCGTATCATCAAGAATCACAACAGAATCGTCTTTCAGCCCCATATTATAGTACAGTTCTAGGTGATAAGAACAGTGGTCATTGACTTTTGTCCATGCTGATACATGGGCTTAGACTTGTAGGGGACCAAACCCTTAACCCATAATGCCTGCTTCTGGACCCTAACTCTACATGAATAACCCTGATAGCCAGGAATATAAACCCATCCCAGTTTTTTGACATCCTTGTATATTATTTGGGGAAATATAGGGCAAGGGGATATTTTCTTTAATATTTGGCAACAAATGAGTAAAGCATCATTTAAAATTTTAATTTGCATAATCCAAGTAAGAAGAAAAATTATGACAAAATGGTATTATCCATTTCTTTATTCCATTTCTCCCCACCCCTTAAATTATTTTTAAAAAGATTTTAAGAGTGGGAACTAAGTGTATGAAGGAGTAAGGCAAAAAATCCCCACACAACTGTTGGGGTTGGGTATTCTCAGCTTCAAATGGATACAGCTAGTCAGTAGGTCAGAGAGCAAGGGTTTGAATCTGGTTCTGTTTGCCTTCAGTGTGCTTTTAACTTCCTACTTATATTAGCCTAACAAGGTGTGTCCCTGTGCATGTGCACACACACACACACACACACACACACACACAAGCAATAATTAGCCCCCACGCCCTACACCTGAAATGTACATTGTCCATATTTTCTTCTCAGTTCAAAGTGCTTCATCATGCACATCTGGAACATTGGAGAGAACAATGCAGAATCTTCAAAGGCAGGTTATTTGGGAGCACTCCCCCCGTAAATCACATGATTGTTTCAGGTTATAAGTAGCTCTTTGAAAAGTTAGATTCCCAGGGCGCCTGGGTGGCTCAGTCGGTTAAGCCTCCGACTTCAGCTCAGATCACGATCTCGCGGTCCGTGAGTTCGAGCCCCGACGGGGCTCTGGGCTGATGGCTCAGAGCCTGGAGCCTGCTTCTGATTCTGTGTCTCCCTCTCTCTCTGCCCCTCCCCCGTTCATGCTCTCTCTCTGTCTCAAAAATAAATAAACTTAAAAAAAAAAGCCCATATGACTTTGGGCAAATCATTTGAAAAGTTAGATTCCCCTGCTCTTGAATAAATATTCTGAAATAAATCTCCTGACAAGTCCCCTCTCTTCTCACCTGATAGTTCCTGTGCACATAGGAGAGCAAAATTACCTCATATGAGCTCCTTAAGTCCTTAAGAAAAGGCAAACTAAAGAGACTTAGTAAACTAAACAGACTTAGACATTGCTAGAGTCTAGAAAGAAAAATAACAGTAATTTCAAATAGATTAAAAAAAAAAAGCAACCTTAGGTTAATGCTGGCAATTTTAAGCAAGCAAGATTTTTTTTTCATCTGAAAGTGTGACACACACATATTATATACTTAGCCAATAAAATTAAATAGGCTCCAGTAAAACTCAAGGAATTCTTCAAAGCAACCTGTTAATGACTATATAGAAATGCATCTATTTGGGTGTATAAATAAACATTTATACCCACATACCAAAGCATTAAGTTTTGGTGCTAAGTTTCTACTGACCTCTTCTGAAATGCCGGCAAAGTAGACATTTTTCATAAAAGATGGTTATAGTTAAGCATACGGGAGGAGAAATTATCCACAGCCCTGGGAGCAATATAAGAAAATCCAGAGGATCGGGCTTCCACTTTAGATCCTAGGGCTACCTGATAATTATGACTTTTCTTTGGTGGGGACACAGATAAGGGCATTTACACCCTGGTAACATGCCTGGGGACTTCATTAATTTTAGGGCTTCTGCCATCTTTGTCAAAAGTAACCCAGGAAAACTCCAAAAGGGAAAAGAAATTATCTCTGTGCATTAAAATGGAAGGATCTGATCCTGACTTTTTGAAACTCTAATGAAACTGCACCTGGGAAGATGTCTGATCTAAAAGTGCTGGTCCTGGCTTCCAGGTCAGATGTTAGCACCTTAAATCCAGGACCCTGCAGGTGGTCGGAGGAGGTGGGACTTAACTATACACCACAACCCGAGATTAATTATTGTGAGGGGACAGGGTAAACAGCAAACTCTTGAATAGGTGCATTTTGAGAGCTTGGCTCCTTGGTCAGTCTGGTGTATTTTGAAGCAAAGAAATGAGAGATGGGTATCAAATCACTTGCTAATCAACCTTCACTTTCCTCATAGACCAAGGATGGCAAAAATGTTGATGGCAGTTTGCTGTATATCACAACCATGAACTTTTAATTAAGCTTGAAAATGTGGTCGGCAGAAGGGAAGTGTGGCCCTCCTGGGGGTGGGGACCAGGCCGGCTGGTAATGGCTATCTCTCTGCACCTCCCATGGGTGGCCAGTTAATTTTCTGCTTGAGGTCAGTAGGAACTGAGCCCACCCTTCCAAGTCCCAGGTGTATCTCTGTCAAACCAGAATGCCTTATACCCTACATTCATTCAGTCTGTGTATAGCTCAGATTTAATTTACTTAATAGGCTCTGTGAGATCTTTGGGAAGTAAGAATCTACGTTTTCTCAAGACTTTTTCCTTGAAGTCAAGTTTTTCCAGAGCGTGACCATTGGGTTGAACACTGGAACTGAACGTTGTAAATCTGGAATCAAGATCTTTATATTCGAAATTTTTTATCCTTCAATGAAGTGTTAATAAAAAGAGTTTTTATAGATAGCTCATTTGGGTTTTAAAAACTGGAAAGTTTTCAGCTAGATTTTTGCCAATCTGATGACCCTTTATTGGACACTTACTGTGCAAAAGACGCAGTGCCAGATGGCCATGAGAGTCCACATAACCCAGATGCTGGCTGGGACCCCCTCACTGGGAGACTTGTTAAATTTTCTCCAAACGCTGGCTCCAGAGCTGAGAGAATCAAAAGCCTTTTATTTCTATGAGTTCCTCAGTCTCTTAAGTGGTACGATTACAGGTGATACTTTTCTCTTTATATATATTTCCAAAGAGCATACACTATTTATACTCTTTTAAAGTGTTAAAAAGGATGATACCCTATATACTTATTTTGGTTGAATTTTGATTGTAAAAACCTTTACTGTGTCAAGGCTAAGCACTGCAATGCATGAGTATATTTTTGGTTTGTTGGACTGTGGAGAGATGATCAAGCTCACATAAATAAGAAAAGAAAAATTCATATATAATTGTATATATGCATATATCTGTATACCTCTATTTATATCTATATCTACAGCTACAACTATATGTACATCTACATCTGTATCTATAGTTATAGGACCAGGGAGACAAGACTGACCAGGGAGACAAGGTCAACCTTCTTCTCCAGTGTTGTATCATTAAAGAGTCCCAGAAAATTAGAATCAAATCCTTACGTTTTAATATATATAGATTAAATATACACATTAAGTATATAAGAATATATTAAATATATAATTATATACTTATGTGATAATACGTATTTACATAAATATATAATATATATTATTTATAATAATGGTTAATAGCAAGCTAGCTCTAGGAGCACAGAGACTTGACCAGACGGCTAGGGTAGATTTCATCAAGTCATCTGAAGAAGACAGTAGGCCTCTGTTATGAACTGACTTATGTTCCCCCAAATTCACATGGTGAAGCCCTAACTCCCCATGTAACTAACATATTTGAATATAGAGCCTTTATTAAAGAAGTTTTAAGGTTAAATGAGGTCTTTAGGGCGGGGCCCTAATCCAATCAGACTGGCGTGTCTATAAGAAGTGGGAGAGCCACCAGAGATGCATGTGCGCAGAGAAAAGGCCAGGTAAGGCCACCGTGAGGAGAAGGCCATCTGCAAGCCAAAGAGAAAGCCCTCAGGAGAAACCAGATTTGCCAAAACCTTGCTCTAGGATTTCTAACCTTCAGCACTGTGAGAAAGTTAATGTCTGTTGCTTAAGCCATGCTATCTGTGGAATTTTGTGATCCTGCCCACTAATACAGTCACCATGTTAGTCCTCATGGCTGCTCAAGAGCCCTTTATAAACTAGTCATGAACTTGGGGCGCCTGGGTGGCACAGTCGGTTGAGCATCCGACTTCAGCCAGGTCACAATCTCGCGGTCCGTGAGTTCGAGCCCCGCGTCGGGCTCTGGGCTGATGGCTCAGAGCCTGGAGCCTGTTTCCGATTCTGTGTCTCCCTTTCTCTCTGCCCCTCCCCCGTTCATGCTCTGTCTCTCTCTGTCCCAAAAATAAATAAAAACGTTGAAAAAAAATACATTAAACTAGTCATGAACTAGAAGTGAAGCTCATGAACACATAAAGGTATATTTCAATGCATTCAAAATAATAATTTACATTTCCAACATGAATAGATCAGACCTATGTGTACAATCTACTCCTGTGGACACCTGCCCCTGTGAGGTTAGTGGTGGGTAAAAGCCCCATCAAAGTCCCTCTGCGCCTCAACAAGTATGACACTGACTTTTTGTTTTATTTTATTTTTTCATATTTTTTATTTTTATTTTTTTTCAATATATGAAATTTATTGTCAAATTGGTTTCCATACAACACCCAGTGCTCATCCCAAAAGGTGCCCTCCTCAATACCCATCACCCACCCTCCCCTCCCTCCCACCCCCCATCAGCCTTCAGTTTGTTCTCAGTTTTTAAGAGTCTCTTATGCTTTGGCTCTCTCCCACTCTAACCTCCTTTTTTTTTTTTTTCCTTCCCCTCCCCCATGGGTTTCTGTTAAGTTTCTCAGGATCCACATAAGAGTGAAAACATATTGGTGCAGCCACTCTGGAAAACAGTGTGGAGGTTCCTCAAAAAATTAAAAATAGACCTACCCTATGACCCAGCAGTAGCACTGCTAGGAATTTACCCAAGGGATACAGGAGTACTGATGCATAGGGGCACTTGTACCCCAATGTTTATAGCAGCACTCTCAACAATAGCCAAATTATGGAAAGAGCCTAAATGTCCATCAACTGATGAATGGATAAAGAAATTGAGGTTTATATACACAATGGAGTACTACGTGGCAATGCGAAAGAATGAAATATGGCCTTTTGTAGCAACGTGGATGGAACTGGAGAGTGTTATGCTAAGTGAAATAAGCCATACAGAGAAAGACAGATACCATATGACTTTTTGGTTTAAACAAGTATTCTTTACCATGGTTAGTCTTGTTACTGAGTTGTGTTTTTCTTTGTAGAGTTTTTCAGGGTGGCTTTTTGATTAAGGTTAAAGTATTTTTTATTTAACCCATTCATGCAATAAGTCATACAATGTATATTTGAATAATAAAACAATAATGTACCCTCACAATTATTTTCCCTATCTCTTTATAGCTAACTAGTTTCCTTATTCATTTCCATGCACAATTTCCTCAAACCTGGGATTGTATCTCTGATGTGTGGGCAATTTCTGTCTTCTTATAGTCTTGAGGATATCTGTCTTTCCTTGTCCTCACGCACCTTTGACAGTTGAACAGTAGAAAATAAAATGTTTCCTTTAATCATTTAAATAATCATTAGTGCTTGACAGGGAACACTCAAAAGTTTCTTGGCTATTGTTTTTTTCCCAAGGATCCTGAAAGTTTCTCCTGATTGTTTATAGGATTCATCAGTTTGAAAATTCTTCTGGATGTAGTTACAGAGGCTTGCTGTGTGTTGGGTTATCAGTTTTCTTCTTATTTATGTGCTTACTAAATTTTCTTCCATGAACATACATATGTATTTTAGTATATAAATTCCAGATCTCTGATGTATGACTGGACTTTCAATGTTAAGTCTAAAGTGTATTTTTTTAAGATCAGAAAATGTTTTTATCTTTTATTTCATTGGTAATTTTTTTTTTGGAATATCCTATTGTTGTTAGATTTGATCTCTAGATCTTTTTTATTGTCTATTTTCATCTCTTATTTCCACTGGGTTTCAGGTGAATTTTCTTAGTTTGTTTTCTAACTCAGTGAGTGCCTTTTGGGTAGCCTCTATGTCAGGCATCTGAACCAGCCTTTCAAAGGTGCCCCCATTATCTCCTAGCTGTCCTTTTCATCATTCTCTTACCAAGTTTCAAAGATACAATGTTATTGTGGATCACATTGAGAACATAAGTGAAATTTTCTAAAATTTTATTCTGTTGATTACATTGAATTTACTTCAGAAGGAGCCAAACACTGTGAGTTTCCTGTGAGTTCTCACTTGAACTGCAGAAAACTTTTTTAAACCAGTGGTTTATTTTTTATTTTTTTATTTTTCATAACATTTATTCAGTTTTGAGAGACAGAGACAGAGCATGAGCAGGGGAGGGGCAGAGAGAGATGGAGACACAGAATCTGAAGCAGGATCCAGGCTCTGAGCTGTCAGCACAGAGCTCGACACAAGGCTCAAACCAACGAACCATGAGATCATGACCTGAGCTGAAGCTGGACGCTTAACCGACTGAGCCACCCAAACATCCCTGAACTACAGAAAACTTTTTTTTTTTTAATTTTTTTTTTCAACGTTTATTTATTTTTGGGACAGAGAGAGACAGAGCATGAACGGGGGAGGGGCAGAGAGAGAGGGAGACACAGAATCGGAAACAGGCTCCAGGCTCTGAGCCATCAGCCCAGAGCCCGACGCGGGGCTCGAACTCACGGACCGCGAGATCGTGACCTGGCTGAAGTCGGACGCTTAACCGACTGCGCCACCCAGGCGCCCCCAGAAAACTTTTTAAAGATAGTGAGTTACATCCTTCAGTGCAAGAAATCCTACAACTTAATTTTCCTGCCCCAAATACCAATATTGATTCCCTCTAAAAATATCTATGCCAAATAGCCCAAGTGTCCATCAATGGATGATGAAGGGATAAACAAAATGTGGTATATAACTACAATGGAATATTGCTCAGCCTAAAAAGGGAGGAAATTCTGATACATGCTACAAAATGGACATTGAAGACATTATACTAAGTGAAATAAGCCATTCATAAATGGACAAGTACTGAATGATTCCACCTATATTAGATACCTCAATTCATAAAGTCAATTCATAAAGACAATAAGTCAGTGGTGGTTGCCAGGGACTGGGCTAGGGAGGAGGAAAGGGGAGTTGTTATTTAATGGAGACAGAGTTTCAGTTTGGGATGATGTTAAAGTTCTGGCGATGGATGGTGGTGATGGATGCACAATAATGTGAATGTAATTAATGATACTGAATTACATGCTTAAAAGTGGTTAAATGTATGCTTAAAATGGTTAAAGTGGTAAATTTTATATTACATATATTTTAGCACAATAAAAACTTTTCTAAATTTAAATGAAGTACACCAGCTGTTCTCTGTGAAATGGGATATTTTACACAAATTTGTACTTTTACATATAGGCAAATTAAAATTAACATGCTTCAAGGGGGAAATGACACCAAACTGCATCAGCAGCATGCACATCACTTACTGTGGGCAGGGGGGCAGGTGGTGACCATGGAGTCCCCAGTGCTGCAACCTGCTTTGCCTCTAGCTTTTCCCCCTTCAAGCCTGGGACATCCAGTGACACCGTCATCACCAGAAATTTCTTTTTATATCTGGCCTGAGCACTTTCTTCACCTATGGTTTTAATAATTGATCACGCTTTTTAATATTGACAAGTTTTTTTTGCCTTTTTTCTGTTTATCTATCATTCCTGTAGGAATGGAGGTGGGGGAGTAGGGCAAAGTAAAGTGGGCAGTGGACATCTGCTTCCAGCTGTGGAAAAGGCGGACTTGGCAGGTGGTTTTAGTGCTCTTATGTTAACATCTGCTGGGAGATATTCCTTCCCTTCACATCATGGATTAAATTGTGACACTACAAATGTTTCAGTATCCAGATTTAGCCAGCCTAGTCCTGGAAAGAAAATGGGAAGGGAGGAAAGGGAACATTTTTTTTCTTTGATGCAATTGGCCTTTTTGTTAAAAAAAAATATTGATTTTAAAATGGCAAAACAACTATGATGAAAACACAAAATTTCACAATCTCCCTATTTTGATGACTCCTGCTGCTTTTTAAAAAAGTAATCTATTGTTAGGGAATATAAACAGGAAAAAAGGGAAGGAATCCATTGTTGGAAAATATAAACAGGTAAAATCCTCAAAGGTCACCACTGTTATTCATTTCTTATTATCTTTTCCTGAAAATAATTTTGTATTTATCTTTTTAACTATTAATAAAAAATTACACAAATAGGGTAATATTAAAAACACTGTTCTATGCCTTGGTTTTTCACTTAATAAAACTTTCCCCATAATCACAATCAGATCCTCCCAATCTTTTCCCCTTGGGATGTATCATCCTGTCTCCCAACTATGGACTCTTGGTTTTTCCTATTGTTGCTTTTCCTTCAATGCAGCAATGAATGTTATTGTATGTGTATCTCAAAGGTATTTTGCAACATGTCTAATGAGGAAAATGGACGGAGTAGTGTACACATGCTTTTTCCATACCCTCATCATTTCTGAGTACCATTAACCTTTTTAATTTTTGCTTTCTTATTAGAACATCTCTTTTTTTAATTGACGTTTTTTTAAGAGCAGTTTTAGGTCCATAGAAAACCTGAGAAGGAAGTACAGTGTGCCCCTACTCACATGCATCCTCCCCCATTACCAACATCTTCCAACTTTGTTACAATGTATGAACCTACACGCTTAAGTCATTATTACCCAAAGTCCCTGGTTTACATTGGGGCTCCTCTTGGTGGTGTATATTTTATGGTTTTGAACAAATGTATAATAACATGTATGTACCCACCATTATAATATTGTATAGATTACTTTCATTGCCCTTAAAATCCTCTGTGTCCCTTCTGTTCATCCCTCCTTCCCCACCAGCCTTGGCAACCATTCATCTTTTTACTGTCTCTATGTTTTTGTCTTTTCCAGAATACTGTATATTTGGAGTCATACAGTATTTGACATTTACAGATTGGCTTTTTTCACTTAGTAATATGTATTTAAGATTCCTCCATGTTTTTCCATAGCATGATAACTCATAATAATATTCTATAGTCTGGATGTACCATAGTTTATTTATCCACCCACCTAATGAAAGACAACATGGTTGCTTCCAAGTTTTGGCAATTATGAATAAATATACAATAAACATCTGTGTGTAGGTTTTTGTATGGACTTAAGTTTTCAACTTTTTGGGTAAACACTAGGAGGGTGATCACTGGATCATATGGTAAGAGTATATTTGGTTTTGTAAGAGACTACCAAACTGTCTTCCAAACTTCCAGTTGGCCCTCCCACCAGCAATGAATGAGAATTTTTATTACTCTACATCCTTGTCGGCATTCTGTGTTGTCAGGATCTAGATTTTAGCCATTCTGATAGGTGTGCAGTGGTATCTCCTTGGTTTAATTTGCATTTCCCTGTGGACATATGATGTGGAGCATTTTTTCATGTGTATATTTGCCATCTGTATATCTTCTTTGGTCAGATGTCTATTCAGATCTTTAGCCCATTTTTAAATTGGGTTGTTCATTTTCTTATTGCTGATTTTAAGAGTTATTAGAATATTTTGGATAACAGTTCTTTATCAGATATATCTTTTCCAAATATTTTCTCCCAGTGTGGCTGTTTTTACATTCTTTTGATGGAGCATCTTTTCATGTGTTTATTGGCAATGATACTTTTTCCTCCTAAAAACTGACTTCAGGTTCTTTGCTTGCTTCTAAAATGGTTTGATTTCATTGTATTTTCTCTAACAATATAAATATATAATTAACAATATAAATGTAAATAAACAATATAAGTTTTATGTAAATTAAGGAAGTTGGCTTTTTGCCTGATTTTTTTCATCAGTTTCCTTTCTTCTTTTTATTTTCTACTTTTTACTTGTTAGAGTTTTTCTCCATTCAAATTTTTAAAATTGTATCTAATGAAATTTATTGGTACTTTCCCTTTATGGCTTTGGGTTTTGTGTTCTGATTAGAAAGAACTATTCCTCTCCAGGATTTTAAATTGTTTATCCATGCTTTCTTACCAGAAGTTTTATGTTTTTTTTAATATTGAAAACTTCTATCCATTTTTACATAAGGAATTAGGAATAATAAGAGGGATTAGTGTATATATATATTTTTCAATCGTTTGCTTTGTTGCCATAATACTGTATATGGTAAAATCTCTCTTTTGCACACTGATTTTATTTTATTTTTGTTTAAATTTTATTTAGTTAACATACAGTGCAATATTGGTTTCAGGAGTAGAATTCAGTGATTCATCACTTATATACAATACCCAGTGCTCATCACAACAAGTGCCCTCCTTAATACCCATCACCCATCTGGCCCACCCCCCACCCACTTCCCTCCATCAACCCTCAGTTTGCTTTCTATCTTTAAATGTCTCCTTAAGTGTCTCTTAAAATGTCTTTAACACTGATTTTAAATACTATCTTAACTGTTAAAGTTGCCAATAACCTGGGGCCTATTTCCTTACTCTCTTCTTTTCCATTGTTCTACTAGTCTCTTTCTTCATCAACTATTTTAATTATTATAGCTTCATTGCACATTTCAATTCCTGGCAAGCTAATCTTTCCTCATTACTTTCATTTTCTAAAACCATTATAACTTTTCTCACATACTGGTTCTGACAAGACCAGGGTTATTCTGCTGTCAAAAGCATCCTATTTATATTTTAATTGAAGTTGTTTTGAATTTATAGATTAATTTACAGATTAATTTACAGTTGATCTTGGCATATATTCAAATCTTCTACATCTTTCGATAGTTGTAAATTTTTCATTAAATTGGTCCTGCGCAATTTTTCTACCCTTATTGAGTATAATAGACAAATAACATTGTGTGAGTTCAACTTTTTTAGATTCCACATATGAGGTCATACAGTATTTGTCTTTCTCTATCTGACTAATTTTACTAGCATGATGCCTTCAAGGTCCATCTATGCTGTCACAAATGGCAGGATTTCCTTTTTTCTCATGGCTGAATAAGACCCGTGTGTGTGTGTGTGTGTGTGTGTGTGTGTGTGTGTGTCTGTACCACATTGTCTTCATCCATTCATCCATTGACAGACACTTAGGTTGCTTCCATATCTTGGCTATTGTGAATAATGATGCAATGAACATGTGAGTGCAGACATCACTTTGAGATCATGGTCCTGCACATTTCTTATTAAGATATTTTATTTTTCTTGGTTAATCTAAAAATGAAACATTTTTGCCATTATGTTTTCTAATTGGGTGTTTTTTTTTGCTTATAGTAGAGTTATCAATGCTTACATATTAGAAATAATTTATTGTTTCTAAGAGTTTCAATCAATTAGTTTGGGTCATATAATAAGGTTATTTATAAGTGGTGATAATTTCATTTCTCTTCCCAATATTGAATCTTCATTTCTTACCCATGTTTACTGGGGAACTACTAGAAATGGTTTCACTAAAATTGGGAACAAGACAAAGAGATAGTTAGTAATATCACTAGTAATACCACTAATACTTAGCATTGTTATGAAAGTAGAAGCCAGTGGGATTACTAATAGAAAGAATTGTCAGATAGATGTTGTTTTTTGGATCTATGGAGAGGATGATATGGTTGTCTATTAATATAGTTTATTGTAATAACTTCCTGAATATTGAGGCAACCTTACAACCTGGGTGTAATGTTCTATTGTCTTGTACTTTTGAAATCTATTTGCCAATATTTAACTTTAGGTTTTTATATTTACATTCACCAACAAGATTGACCTATCATTTTCTATTTTAGTGCTAACTTTGGCTGTTCTAGTTCCAATGATATCTATGGTGGATAAAGAAAATAATTTAGAAGATTTTTCTTTCTTTTTACTCTAGAATGTTTAAATTGTACCAGATTTATTTATGCCTCCGTCATTTGAAAGACTTCACCTATGAATTCATCCATTTTGCTTGTTTTGGAAAGAACAATACTTTTTAATTTGTTGACTCTGTGCCAAGCTCCTGGCCTCTAATCCTTGGGAAGTCAGCATTTGTATCCTGTTGCAAAATAAGAATAAAAAGCCTTCTGATTAAGAAGGCTTCGTTTAATTTTCATGTCCTCCTGTATCAGGCTCACTGGATATATTCATGTCTAGAGTCATCTCTTTTCTAGGTCTGGGTCTCTTATCTAGATACTTACTATCTGGTTCCTTTCATTAAGAACACTCCTTGCTTTTATGTAGGGTTGCCATAGACTATGGTGTTTACTCCAATAAAGGCAAAAGTAGACTTTTAATAGCACAAAGCCTGACAAATTAGGTCTGTATATCAGCAAAGAATGATATTGGTGTTTTCTCCACCAGTGACACATAAGCTTTCTGGGACCATGAACCCTGTTCAGAATCTGAACAGGATCCACTCCCTGTTCAGAATCTGCCTTGGATCCACTCCCTAGGACATGCATGAACACATTCATATAACATCAGGGCTTCACAGATATCCCGATCCCAGTGTAAGTACATGGCTCTTACAAACATAGAGAGGATCTCCACTTTGCACTAATGATATGTGTCTAGGTATTTTAAAATGTGGTTTCTATGGAAAATGAAAATTGAAGAGATGATTTGGAATTAACTATTGGTAATCACAGAATATTATTTGGCATTTTGCTTTCTACATCCCAGGAAAGAAGGATGAAAACGGACCCTATGCAAATGTAGCTGAAACAAAGTTGGTAGAGGAACATTATCAGGAAACACCACCTCCAGACTCAAGACCCCAAAGTTCCACTTTACAATAAGCTCTGAGCCTTTCCCCCTGAAACAGAACAAATTTCTTAATATTGGGCCAAAATGGAATCTAAACTTTCAGGGTGCCTTTTAATTTTTTTAATGTTTATTTATTTTTGAGAGAGAGAGAGACAGTGTGTGAGCAGGGAGGGAGCAGAATAAGAGGGAGACACAGAATCTGAAGCAGGTTTCAGGCTCTGAGCTGTCAGCACAGAGCCTGATGTGGGGCTCGAACCCACAAACTGTGAGATCATGACCTGAGGCAAAGTCAGATGCTCAACTGACTGAGCCACCCAGGTGCTCCCAGGGTGCCTTTTACAGAGGTACAAAGGTGGGCAGGGTGTAGGCAAATTCTCTGAAAGAAGATGCTTCATGTGGCTGTGACCTCTCTTCCTGATATTTCTCTTCTAAAAGAAGGAGTCCATCTAATGTGTTACCCAAAACACAAATGTCTAAATGTTCTGCTGCGTTTGGTGCTTGGGTGGCTCAGTCGGTTAAGCATATGACTTCAGCTCAAGTCATCTCACAGTTCATGAGTTCGAGCCCCATGTCGGGCTCTGCTCTGACAGCTCAGAGCCTGGATCCTGCTTCAGATTCTGTGTCTTCCTCTCTCTCTCCCCTTCCCTTGCTCATGCTCTGACTCTCTCTCTCTCTCAAAAATAAACATTAAAAAAATTTTTATAAAAGAAAAAATAGAAAACAAACGATATGTTATGCCAATATCTAACCATCAAATGGGCTCAGTGAGTCAAAAGTTTAAAAAACATCTGACCATCAACTTCTCCCTATTCCCCTGAGAAACTCCTTTCCCAGTGCACCCTAGACTTTGTGGAATAGAGATAGACTTTAAAGTTAAAACAGTCAGGAAATCCTGTAAAATACCCCCTTATAAAATCATTCTATAGCTCACTAGTAAATGTCTGGGTAACACTGATCCTTTGCATTTGAATAAATCATGTGTGTGGTTTTAGCTGGAGCCCTCAAGTTTACATTTATTCTCTTTTATCAGTAGCATTGAATTTATAGACTATACAAATCAAAATGTTTTCTTAAGCTGTCTCCTAAACAAAGGCTAACAGGCATATATATGAAAGAAAGAAATGAAAAATTAGAATACTGTAAGTCTAATTACTTCAGGCTTCTTGCCCTTCTAGCATAACTGAGATTCTTTCATTTAGAAACTGATTTTCAGACTATTAGGAACTAAGTCTTGGAATTGCATTTCATCATAGGATTATTGATGAAGTTCTCTTTTAGTGCCTGGTTGGATAGCTACTGGTGAAATGCTACAAAAATAAATTATGGATGTGTTAGTGAGAAAACAAACAAAACAATTAATTTTCAAAGGATCCTATGGCTATTATTAAAATACAAGTCATAAAATAAACATCATGTCATCTTCTCAAAATGCCATGGGGCCAGGTTTCCAGAACCAGAACTGGAAAAGAGGGCAGATTTAAGAATATGATCGCAGGGCACAAGTCTAGTGAGATCATAAAAGGCTCAATTCTGACTAAATCCTCAGAAGGCCCTGTTTCTTTCCATCCTAAGATTTGCTCAAGGCTGCCTGTGCCTGGGCACTGTGAGATCCTCTGCCCAGTCTCTCCCAGATCCAATGCCAAGACCTCTCCAGTAGAGCAGTGCCGTCCATCCCAGTTAACAAGGGAGGATAAACTATGTGCTCCTCCATTAATTTTTTTGGTACTTTAAAATTTTTTTTTTCAACGTTTATTTATTTTTGGGACAGAGAGAGACAGAGCATGAATTGGGGAGGGGCAGAGAGAGAGGGAGACACAGAATCGGAAACAGGCTCCAGGCTCTGAGCCATCAGCCCAGAGCCCGACGCGGGGCTCGAACTCACGGACCGCGAGATCGTGACCTGGCTGAAGTCGGACGCTCAACCGACTGCGCCACCCAGGCGCCCCATGGTACTTTAAAGGTGAAGCTGAGACTCCAAGTGGACACACAGGATGAAGGGGGCCCTTTGGTAAGCTGGGAGACCTTCACCCTGAACTGGTGATACATTGCAATTGATGCTTATCACAATGATTTCAATCAGCACCTAGGCTTGCCACTTAATCTCTGCCACACATAAACCACAAGATCATTTACTATAAGACCAACATGCCTTCCAGATTATCAGTTTATGTCTAACAGTTCTTGACAGTTGGTCTCACCAGTCAGTTGCCTATGAGTTAATTTTGCAACTATTTGGCCAGGAGGTTTGGTAACTTGAAAGGAATTGTTCTATAGTTATTTTTAATGATTTAAAATATTTTTCTGAAAAATCTGCTTTTAAAATTCCCAAGACAAATATTACTAGAACCAAGTTTAATGACTTAGGCTTTGGGTGCTTTTGACCTGTTTGTTCATTGCAGAAGACCCAGACTGTCTATGAAGGAAAATCTCAACCTGATCTTATTTTTAGAGTACTAACTTACCCTACATTCCCAGGGAAATGGCCTACTGAGTTGATTTTTTTTTTCAAATAGGAGAATGTGAACTCTTTAGGAATCTGACAAAGCAAATAAATCTGTGAACATGAACTTAAGGAAATACATTTCAATGTTGTGGCAGAGAACTTTGCTTTGGACTTTCTGCTGTTCAATTGTTATCAAAATCTTGGTTGCAGAGACACTGGATCAAAGTGATAGAATAAGGGGAGGAGCAAGATGGCGGAATAGCATGGAAGTTTTTTTGCATCTTGTGTCCATGAAATACAGCCAGACCAACACTAAACCATCCTGCACACCTAGAAAACTTATCTGAGGATTAATACAACAATCTGAACAACCTGAACCATAGAACTCAGCAGGTACGTGGTGCAGAGAAGTGAAGTGGGGGAGAGAGAAGCCGTGGAGGGCAGGGAGCAGTTTTTGTTTGCAGAGAGAGGACAGAGATGGGGGGAGAGTGTGGGAAAAGCACCCCCCACCAAAGCAGCTGGAAAGAAAGTGGAAAAATGGAAACAGCCACAGAGACTGAACGAGGAAGAGAGAAAGGAGAAAGGAGAAGGCTTAAATTCTATTAAGACCCTGAAAACAAGGGGAGCACAGAGTCTTAAACTCTGTAGCTCAGTATCTGGTGGTGCTCTGGTGGGAAGGGTGAATCCCCTGGAGCAGAGTGGGGTCCAGGTGGTCCACAGGCCACACAAGGAGAAGCAGTTCCACTGCTGGAAGGACATTTGGTAGAAGCTGTGTGGCCACCCAGTCCCAGCAGACTCCAAAGAACAACTACATTTGCTGGTGTTGGAACAAGGTTGTTAAGGGTGAAGTCTGGTGCCAGATGTGTGTTGTGATTTTCCATTTCCTGAAATGCTGCTGCTATACGATTGCGTGAACATTTTCTGGGGTGAGCTGGCACCCAGCCACAGTCTCTGGGCATTGGTGGCAGCACAGTCCTGCAAACATTCCTGGGTGCAGCTGGCACCTGGCCATTGTTTGGTGAGACCATCCCCCAGAGGATCTGAGTGGGTCAAAGCTATAGTCCCTCAGAAGTGAGGGGTTGGGAAATACAGCCACATCTGAGATAAAACTCAGGAGGGAGGTGCCACCTGGCAACCTGACAGCTTGGTCACAGACAGTGTAAAAGTGGGGAGTGGATGGAAGCCAGAGACAAAGAACAGGTGCAGGATTGCTGGTTGGGGAGAGCACAGAGTTCTGATACTAGAGACTGGGTAGCTGGGTGATGCCGTTTTCACCCCTCCTACACATGTGCATATACAACAGTCCACCCCAGTAAGCTAAACAACACCATCTAGTGGAGAATGGAGCCATTACACTAAGCCCCGCCCAACTGTGCCAATCTTGCTCTTCAGGAACACCAAAAATCTCTCGGCCTGCTTAGTTTATGGACTATAAAGTGCTTCATAGTTTGACTTCTAGGGAAAAATGATGTAAATCCAATCGTATTTCAGTCTGTTCATTGATCCATCTATTCAATTTTCTTTTTTTCTTTTTATTTCTTTTCTTTTTCTTGAATACAGAAAGAGAAAAATTTATTTGTATTTTCAATTTTTATTAACAATATTTTTCTTTATTTTTTGTACTATATTTTTTACTTTTTTGTAGATTTTTCAAAGTCTATTTTGTTTCCATCATTTCATTTTATTCTATTTCACTGTATTCATTTTCTGAAATTTTCAAGTGTTTTCCTTTTTTAAAGTTTTTTCTTGTTTTTCTTTTTTTTCCTCCCCCTCCCCTTTTTTCTCTAATCTATCAAGCTCCTTTCAATAACCAGACCAAAACACACCTAGGATCTAGCATCATTTATTTGATTTTTTTTGTATGTGTTGTTTTTAATTTTTTAATTTTAATTTTTTTTACCTTATTAATTCCTTTTCTTCCTTCAAACTGATGAAATGAAGGAATTCACCCCAAAAGAAAGAGCAGGAAGAAATGACAGTCAGGGACTTAATCAACACAGATACAAGCAAGATGTCTGAACCAGAATTTAGAATCACGATAATAAGAGAACTAGCTGGGGTTGAAAATAGATTAGAATCCCTTTCTGTGGGGATAAAGAAGTAAAAACTACTCAGGATGAAATAAAAAATGTTATAATAGCTGCAATCTCGAATGGATGCCACAGTGGCAAGGATGGATGAGGCAGAGCAGTGAGTCAGTGATACAGAAGACAAACTTATGGAGAATAATGAAGCAGAAAAAAAAGGGAGACTAAGGCAAAACAGCACAATTTAAGAATTAGAGAAATCAGTGACTCATTAAAAAGGAACAACATCAGAATCATAGGGTCCCAGAAGATGAAAAAAGAGAAAAAGGGGTAGAAGTGTTATGTGAGCAAATCATAGTGAAAAACTTTCCTAACCTGGGGAAAGACACAGACATAAAAATCCAGGAAGCACAGAGGACTCCAATAAGATTCAACAAAAATGGACAATCAACAAGGCATATCATAGTCAAATCCACAAAATACTCATGCAAGGAAAGAATCATGAAAGCAGCAAGGGGGGAAAAAAGTCCTTAATCTACAAGGGAAGACAGATCAGGTTTGCAGCAGACCTATCCACAGAAACTTGACAGGCCAGAAAGGAGTGGCAGGATATGTTCAATGTGCTGAATCAGAAAAATATGCAGCCAAGAATTCTTCATCCAGCAAAGCTCTCATTCAAAATAGAAGGAGAGATCAAAAGTTTCCCAGACAAATAAAATTAAAGGAGTTCGTGACCACTAAACCAGCCCTTCAGGAAATTTTAAGGGGGACTCTCTGAGGGGAGAACGGATGAAAAAGAAGAAGAAGAAGAAGAAGAAGAAGAAGAAGAAGAAGAAGACCAAAAGCAACAAAGACTAGAAAGACCAGAGAACACCACCAGAAACTCCAACGCTACAAGAAACATAATGGCAATAAACTCATATCTTTCAGTATTCACTCTAAACATCAATGGACTAAATGCTCCAATCAAAAGACATAGGGTAACAGAATGGATAAGAAAGTAAGATCCATCTATATGTTCTTTATGAGAGACCCACTTTAGACCTAAAGACACCTTCAGATTGAAAGTAAAGGGATGGAACCATCTATCATGCTAATGGTCAACAAAAGAAAGCTGGAGTAGCCATACTTATATCAGACTATCTAGACTTTAAAGTAAAGACTGTAGCAAGAGATGAAGGAGGGCATTATACCATAATTAAGGGGTCTATCCACCAAGAAGACCTAACAATTGTAAACATTTATGCTCTGAATGTGGCACACCCTAATGTATAAATCAATTAATCACAAACATAAAGAAACTCACTGATAATAATACCATACTAGTAGAGGACTTCCACACCCCACTTACAGCAATGGACAGATCATCTAAACAGAAAATCAACAAGGAAACAATGGCTTTGAATGACACACTGGACCCTGGACCAGATGGACTTAACAGATATATTCAGAACATTTCATCCTAAAGCAGCAGAATATATGTTATTATCCAGTCCACATGGAATGTTGTCCAGAATAGGTCACATACTGGGACACAAATCAGCCTTCAACAAGCACAGAAAGATCGAGATCATACCGTGCATATTTTCAGATCACAAAACTATAAAACTTGAAATCAACCACAAGAAAAAATGTGGAAAGAAAATAAATACTTGGAGACTAAAGATCATCCTACTAAAGAATGAATGGGCTGTTATTCAACATACTATTGGAAGTCTTAGCCTCTGCAATCAGACAACACAAAGAAATAAGAAGCATCCAAATCGGCCAAGAGGAGGTCAAACTTTCACTCTTTGCAGATGACATGATACTCTATATGGAAAACCCAAAAGACTCCACCAAAAAACTGCTAGAATTGATTCATGAATTCAGCAAAGTTGCAGGACATAAAACCAATGCACAGAAATCGGTTGCATTCCTATACACCAACAATAAAGTGACAGAAAGAGAAATCAAGGAATCGATCCCATTTACAGTTGCACAAAAAACCATAAAATACCTAGGAATAAATCTAACCAAAGAGGTGAAAAATCTATACACTGAAAACTATAGAAAGCTTATGAAAGAAATTGAAGAAGACACAAAAAAATGGAAAAAGATTCCATGCTCCTGGATAGGAAGAACAAATATTGTTAAAATGTCGGTACTACCCATAGCAATGCACATATTCAATGCAACCTCTATCAAAATAACACCAGCATTCTTCACAGAGCTAGAAAAAACAATCCTAAAATTTGTATGGAACCAGAAAAGACCTTGAATAGCCAAAGCAATCTTGAAAAAGAAAACCAAAGCAGGAGGCATCACAATCCCGGACTTCAAGCTGTATTACAAAGCTGTAATCATCAAGACAGTATGGTACTGGCACAAGAATAGACACTCAGATCAATTGAACAGAAGAGAGAAATGGACCCACAAACGTATGGCCAACTAATCATTGATAAAGCAGGAAAGAATATCCAATGGAAGAAAGAGTCTCTTCAGCAAGTAGTTCTGGGAAACCTCTACAGCGACACGGAAAAAATGAACCTGGGCCACTTTCTTACACCATACACAAAAATAAACTCAAAATGGATGAAAGACCTAAACATAAGACAGGAAGCCATCAAAATCCTTGAGGAGAAAGCAGGCAAAAACCTCTTTGACCTTGGCCGCAGCAACTTCTTAACATGTCTCCAGAAGCAAGGGAAACCAAAGCAAAAATGAACTATTGGGACATCATCAAAATAAAAAGCTTCTGCACAGTGAAGGAAACAATCAGCAAAACTAAAAGACAACCAACGGAATGGGAGAAGATATTTGCAAACGACATATCAGATAAAGGGTTAGTATCCAAAATCTATAAAGAATTTATTAAACTCAACACCCAAAAAACAAATAATCCAGTGAAGAAATGGGCAAAAGACATGAATAGACACTTCTCCAAAGAAGACATACAGATGGCCAACCAACACATGAAAAAATGCTCAACTTCACTCATCATCAGGGAAATACAAATCAAAACCATCATGAGATACCACCTCACACCTGTCACAATGGCTAACATTAACAACTCAGGCGACAACAGATGTTGGTGAGGATGCAAGAAAGAGGATCTCTTTTGCACTGCTGTTGGGAATGCAAACTGGTGCAGTCACTCAGGAAAACAGTATGGAGGTGCCTCAAAAAATTAAAAATAGAACTACTCTATGGCCCAGAAATTTCACTACTAGGTATTTATCCAAGGGATACAGGTATGCTGTTTTGAAGGGGCACATGCACCCCAATGTTTACAGAAGCACTATCAACAATAGCCAAAGTATGGAAAGAGCCCAAAGGTCCATCGATTGATGAGTGGATAAAGAAGATGTGGTATATATGCACAATGGAGTATTACTCAGCAATGTAAAAGGATGAAATCTTGCCATTTGTAACTATGTGGATGGAACTAGAGGGTATTATGCTAAGTGAAATTGGTCAGTCAGAGAAATACAAATATATGACTTCACTCATAGGAGGACTTTAAGATACTAAAGAGATGAACATAAGGGAAGGGAAGCAAAAATAATATAAAAACAGGGAAGGGGAAAAAACATAAAAGACTCTTAAATATGGAGAGTTACTGGAGGGGTTGTGAGAGGGGGAATGGACTAAATGGGTTAAGGGGCATTAAGGAATCTACTTCTGAAATCATTGTTGCACTATATGCTAACTAACTGGGATATAAATTTAAAAAATAAATTAAATAAAAATTTTAAAAACACTGATAGAAGAAGGAGCAGAAATGGATATATTCACTTCCAATCTCTCATTGAAAACACTAATAGGTAGCTAGACAATAGCAATGCGAATTAAGGATATGAACAATCCAGAATAACAAAATTCTGATGGAATTTCCACAAATTAAAATTTTGATTAAGACCGAGTAAGAAATACATTCTTGGTCGGGGTGCCTGGGTGGCTCGGTTGGTTGAGTGTCCAACTCTTGATTTAGGCTCAGGTCATGAACTCACAGTCCTGGGATTGAACCCCATGTCAGGCTCTGTGCTAACAGTGCAGAGCCTGCTTGGGATTCTCTCCCTCCCTCTCTCTGCCCCTCTCCTGCCCGCACATGCTCTCTTTCTAAATAAATGAATAAACATTTAAAAAATACATTCTTGGTCTAAATGTAAACCTGGGAACCATCTACAGCAGGCCCCAGTTAAGGGGGCATAACGTCCTCTGCCTGCCCCTCATTCTGGTGGCCCTTCCCCAACTCCCTGTACCCTGCCTCCTGATCCTGCCACAGTTATTCTTCCAACAGCTACTTATTTTCTGCATCCAGAGGCTACAATCCCTAGGCCTCCACACTGCTGGGTGCAAGGGAACACAAACACTCTTCAGGGAAAGTCCTGGAAAGTAGGCATGGCAAGCAGTGTGCTCAGGACTCTGAACATACATCGAGAAGAGCTACAAGCTGCATCAGAATCTCACTCCCATAGAGAACCCAGCAGGTGGAGGGAGAGCTCTCTCCCCTCCAGCAGTCCCCCTTAGAGGATGCCCACTTGTTCCACAAAGAGGGAAAGGCAGATTGAAAAGCTACTGTGGAGGCACAGACCTGAAGGGAAAAGCTGCAAAACTCCCAGTGTGCTGAGCTAAGGACAATTTATCTTCCCTGTCTTTTGGCAGTTTGTAGGTATGGAGAGATTTATGTCCTTCGATGTATAAAGAGGGAGAGAAAAAAAAATATCATGAGGCTTATAAAAGAGACTGTAATGCACAAGGGAAAAGTAGCAAAAGTGCTGAGAGAAAGAGCTTATTGTGAGCACAATTTTTTACAGAAAATAGAATAAAACAGAAAACATATGCGAGGTGCTCCCAATGACATACAAACAGTATGAGAAACAAAGTGCAGGGTGCTGTATGGTGAAAATTAAGTAAGGTGTATGTTCTTCAGACCTAACACACAGTAGGTCTTGTTCCCTGCTAGGCCTGAGGCACCTCATACCCCCACATGCCTCTGCACATGCCGTTCCTTCTGCCAGTGCCTTACTCCCTCCCAGGCCTGGCAAATCCCATTCATGCTGCCCGCATGCCACTTCCTCTGGAAGCTCTCCCAGCTGCTGCAGGCATCTTCTCACTGCCTTCTCTATACACCAGCCTAGTGGGTTTTTATACATCAGCACCAGGCATTTCAAACAGTATTTATAAATCATCATGGAATAGCCATGAGTTCTCGATGTCAGGACTTATATTTCATTATTTCTATACCCCTTCACTCATCATAGTTTCTGATAAACAGTTAGGACTAATACATAAATAAGAGCCTTGGAAAGATAAAGACAGGTGACAACCTCTTTTCATAACTGGGACCTTGGGGCACCTCGGTGGCTCAGTTGGTTAAGCATCCGACTCTTGGTTTTGGCTCAGGTCATGATCTCACAGTTCGTGAGTTCGAGCCCCACATGGGGCTCTGTGCTGACAGTGTGGAGCCTGCTTGGGATTCTTTCTTCCTCTCTCCCTGCCCCTCCCCTGTTCTCTCTCTCTCTCTCTCTCAAATAAATAAATAAACTTTAAAAAACATAACTGGGACTTCAACAATTTTCAGTGAGACAAAGACAAAGGATAAGGGGGAATGAGGAAATGAGAAAAAGAATGAAAACATATTGAGAATCTTCTGTGCTCAAAACATCAAAGCACTGATTATATACTAGATGGGCATTTGACATCTTTCCTCCTTTACAAAAAACTTTACTTTCAGCATACTGTTTTGTCACCAACTAACTCAGTGACCCTTGGGGCATGACACAACGGCCATTGACAGCCAACTTTTCATAAGAGATTAGTGCAGCACCAGAGATCTCACTTAAAAATGGATACTCAAAGTTCATCGGCAAAATGATTTTGGAAAACTTGAATAGCGTTTCCCCTTAGTAACAGTGTGCACAAGGCCTTAGACCAGACTGTAAATACTTATTTAATCCAGAAGGCTGCTAGATTGTATGAGTAACTAAACCGAGATTCATTCCAACTCGATCATCAGATAGCCAAAGGGTCATATACCCAAAATGGCACTTCCCACCTGTCTCACAGATGTGCTGTGAATCACCTAAAATAAGGCAAGTGAAACTCCTCTAAAGAGTGCACTGTGCTGTAAGAGCCATGAGGTTAACTATTATAAAACCCATCTGCATGTTAAAATACTGTCTGCAGGAAGATGCATGCTCCCAACGCAAAGGACGTCCAGCACAGCAGCGGGAGGACTTCTCTCTGTCCTTGGCATCACTTGGCCTTATGATCGGGCGCTCACATGTGTGGGGATTAAGAAGAGAAACGAAAGTTGTCTGTGGAATATATATAAAAGCGGCAACTCAAGTGTCTACTGATTTATGTGAGAAAATCATTATGGAGATGGCCATCAGGACGACAGCAACGTGTCCAAGTATTCCAAGGTGTCTGATATTTAAGTACAGGCAATGGTAGCACAGGTTAAATAACAAAGATGAGGTCAGGGCTGACTCAGAATCAATGCAATCTCCTGAACTTTTCTGTCAAATAGCAGGTTGAAGCAGCTCACGTGATGTTTCCTCTTCTCAGACATCATCCTTGTTTCTTGTCGGCAGCCCCTGGAAAGACTTGTTTGTTGATGGTTTATCCCATTTTGTAAAACTTGTCTACTGTGCAATCCAGGCAGTATTCCAGGTAGTTGGCACCTTGTTTTCTTTTAGGCTTATACTGCACATCTCTGTGATGATGTGATTGCAGTTTGCATTGGTCTGAGAAACAGATTACAGCTGGAGTCTCCAGTAGGCTGAGTTCAGAGAAGCCAAATGCTCCAGAGAGCCTTCTCCAAAAAGGGCTTACCTAAAGATTAAAGGGCTGGCCAAGCTCACTCACAGTAGTACTCCGAGCAGAGGCAGATTAGGAGCTCTTCTCCCATTCCAGCCTTGAGCCAAAAAGGCTTGTCCATCACTGGGCACAGTCCATCCTGGCTGAGAAATCAGTGTATCCGGAAAGAAGCTGCCTAATTGCATGACATGCTGTGCTGTGGCAAAAGGCAGCCAAGCCTGCATCTGAAAGGTTTTTCCCGAGTCAGCAGACTCCACTTCCAGCCTCTTTTTTCTTCTCGGTCTGCTGTGTGTTCTGTGCCTCCCTGCTTTGCCCATCTCGCCTCTGGGTCAGTGCAGCCCCAGCTCTAGGTTCACTGCCTCGATGTAGCTGACTCTACTGCCTTGACAACTGGAGGCCTGTGTCAGGGCCTCTTTCGCTTCCCCAGGCACCTTCTTTTGAGGATTTCCCACACACAATGGGCCCAGAGAGGAGGGTGTGGCACCTGGGGATACTTTCCCAAATTGCCATACTTACCTTCCTGTTCTACCCAGTAATATGGCAATATCATCCTCCAATCTGCCTGGTTAGTGTAGGGGAAGATGGTACAATGGGTCAGAGGTGCGGATGGTCCCTCCCCTTCTACCGTCCCTCTTGCTGTGTATCCCCTGACAAGGAGTCCTGGGACCCCCCTCCCTGGCCAGTGTCCAGCTCTGCACCACCTCCCTGAACAGAGGCACACTCGACTCACTCATCTTCTGCACACTGAAGAACTGACTTGTGAAACAGTGAAATGTTGTCCTTTGGAGGCAAAGTTCTTTCTGGGTAATTCATATTTCATTTCAAGTTTTCTCGGTCTCTCTTTTTTCACATAGAAGAAACAAACTTTTTTTTTACTTATACCACCCCAACAAAGTCCTTACTGGTTTTTGGTTAGCCTCCTCCACTGAGTAATCTTTAATTCATGTGAAAAGGAAAGGGAATGCCACTTGTAAGTAGATGTATTGAGAACCAAGGAAAGAAGCACCACAGAGATACAAACTAGACTGTAATTTAGGAGAAAATGGCAGCTATTCTCAGAATACTCAGAAAAACCAGAGAGTAAGAAACAAAAGATTTGACCTAAGTCCCTGGTCTGCAACTAGCTAACTGTGTGAGCTTAGGTACATTGCTTGGGCACTTCAGGCACTTTCCTCGTTCATATAAAGGGAAAAAGGACCAGAGATTCCAGTCTTTTCGAGGCTTACCATTTTCTCGTTCTATGCTCAAAATCAATCTGAGATTATAAATGTTATTCCAGAAATTTATTTATAGGCCTAAGAAGAAATCGAGACATATGAAAATATAAATCCTTAAACGCAAGGAATTAAAAACAATGTATTCCCAAGAAACACTTGTTTCTCACAGACATTATGCATGAGTCTACTAGAAATATCTATCTAAGCTTAACATTCCTCAAACAAAAAGTGGTGTGATTTTAATAAGTTTACCTTTGGATAATTTCTATCGAACTACCTATCATAATCTATCACTATAATTACACACACACACACACACTCACACACACACACACACACACACACGAGTGAAATGGGAGTGAAAAAGCACCAGGGTTAGCTCTGACAAAGAGGAAGAGATGGGACTTACAGGAGCTGCAGAGTTTTTGACCGTGACACTGGGGGTGGTGGCTCGCAGGGCTCCACTCACGCCATGGTAGTATTTGAAGCAGATCTTAGTTTCGGCTGAAAGACAAAAATCAAATGGTACTGAGAAGCCAGGTATAACCCAGGAAGAGATAACCATCTCCAGAGGAACACCCCTGGACACTGCCACTGAACTCCTCCCATGAGCCAGGCAGGCCACACTTGATGACACTTGTTCAACCCATGGACAGGTCTGATGTCTTTCTAAAAATGTATCAGCAAAAATTACTCTTTGTAAGTGAAATTCAATATTCAGCTTCTCAGCATCCATCCTATCTGATTATGGATGATTGGTTTTGTTTTATTTCATTTTAGGTAGGTTTCACACCCATTGCAGAGTCCAATACAGGGTATGAACTCACAATCTTGAGATCAAGACCTGAGCTGAGATCAAGAGTCCGACGCTTAATGGACTGAGCCACTCAGGTACTACAGAAGTTATTAGTTTTAAACTCAATGAAGAAAAGTATAAAATTTCTTCTCTGAGTGTTTTTATGCAAATTGAGGGTATAAATTTTAATAGTATATGTAATGTCATAAAATCATAATGCAATAAAACTGCATTTTTAAAAATTAACATTAAACAAACAGGTTTAATGATCAAACCTTTGTTGATAACATTCTTTGTTTTATAGAATCATTGAATCGATTTGTAATTTGTAAGTATTCCTGTAATTTTGGAAATTTGGGCTTTTCCCTAAAAATGAACGACTTTTTGAAAATTATGTTGAAGTTCAATTTTGCTCCCTAGGATAAGGGAGCAAAACCTGCTGGTTACCTACCCAAACACCCATTCTCCCTTTCCTCCTGAATGACAGAATTTCAATTTTATTTTAGATAGTAATGTCCAGCTGAAGTATCATGTTTTGGAGCCTCCCTTGCACATAACATTTATGTTGTTTTCCATTGTTATTTTGGGGTTTCTGTTATCTGTAAACCTAACTAGATAGATAGATAGATAGATAGATAGATAGAAAGGCTTCTTGACATAGAAGATGAATACTACCATACTCTTCCTTAGAAGATGTGAATTTTTTTTAGAGAGAGAGAGAACAAGTGTGCACACAAGTGGGGGAGGGGCAGAGAAAAAGAGAATCTCCACACTGAGCATGGAGCCCAGGGCTCGATCTCATGAACCATGAGATCATGACCTGAGCCTAAGTTAAGAGTTGGAAGCCCAACTGAGCCACACAGGTGCCCAAGAAGATGTAAATATTTTAAGGATTCTCCCTTCTTGTGGCCCAACTGCTTTCCAAAAAGCACTTTACACTTCCACCAGAAAATGTAGCTCTGACTATTTCATGGGAACCTTGTCAATATTGAGCATTATCAATTAAATATGAGTTTAAGACAGTGTCCATTTTTACTTCATGTATTTGATTAGTAGTGAGATTAAACATTTTTCACCAAATAAAAAAAAGTTTTTTAATGTTTATTTTTTGAGATAGAGAGAGAGACAGAGACAGAGTGTGAGCAAAGAGGGGCAGAGGGAGAGGAAGACATAAAATCTGAAGCAGGCTCCAGGTTCTGAGCTGTCAGCACAGAGCCCAACGCGGGGCTCAAACTCATGGACAGCGAGATCACGACCTGGGCCAAAGTCAGATACTTAACCGACTGAGCCACCCGGGTGCCCCTCATCAAATTTTGATTAGCCAACGTATTGACTCTTTTTTTATTCATTGAACTGTAGTTGCTAAGACCTCCCGTTGCCTGGATAAAACCTGGGTGCTCACCTTTTAGTGGATATGTCCATACTTTAGGTATGTCAATACTTTCCATTTCCCTCCTGAGTCATTCTTTCCCTGCAGTCATGTTGCATTATTGTTAATTGCCTTTTAAGCTCTTGGTGGACAATCTTATAACCTAGTTCCATATTCTCCAAGGCACCTCACAGTTGTCCCCACATTGTTAGATATACTCACCCAGATCTACTATTGCTTCAGCCTGACAGGCAGGTTAGGGATCATGGAGGAACACTGAATAAAGCAGTGAGCCTATATAGCAACACAACCCCACTGGGCCAGTGCAGTTCAGAATGTGAGGTACTTGGGGCGCCTGGGTGGCGCAGTCGGTTAAGCGTCCGACTTCAGCCAGGTCACGATCTCGCGGTCCGTGAGTTCGAGCCCCGCGTCAGGCTCTGGGCTGATGGCTCAGAGCCTGGAGCCTGTTTCCGATTCTGTGTCTCCCTCTCTCTCTGCCCCTCCCCTGTTCATGCTCTGTCTCTCTCTGTCCCAAAAATAAATAAACGTTGAAAAAAAAGAAAAAAAAAAAAAAAAAAGAATGTGAGGTACTCTGCTTGTAGGTGCCAGTGAGATCAGCATGGAGGGGTGACTGGCCTCACCTCAAGCACAGTTGGGCGCAATGAAATTTTAGATAACAGGCATTCAGAAAAGGCACCACTAGCTTTCCTTTTCAAACAAAATTAGCCCAATGCCCTTAAGTAAAAAAGATCGGTAAAATTATGTACAATCTTGTATTGAATCCTATTGCTAGGTGAACAGACTAGTGCATATTTTGTGTCAAGAATTCAGGGAAAATTTCAAAGCATGTTAATCTTCTTAAACTGCTGGCAAAGGCTTTTTTTTTTGTTTTCCAAACAACTTGTTTTAAAGCAAGTGTTTTGTCTGTTCCAGTATTTAGCAACTTGATTAATAATGAATCTTCCTTTTATTTAACCTAACTAAATATATCCTATAGCTTAAAATGATTTTCTACTCAAAGTTGAAAGAAATTGAATTATGTAAAATTTCTTCTTCTTTAGGTATGTAGTGTGAAGAGAAGTCACTCACAAATGTTAAAACACACACAATAATATATAAATGATGTGTTGTATGGATTTTTAAAAGGTTCATTTGTTTATTTTTAAGAGACAGAGAAAGTATGAGTGGGGGAGGGGCAGAGAGAGATAGAGAGAGAATCCCAAGCAGCCTCTGCACTGTCAGTTCAGAGTCTGAAGCAGGGCTCGATTTCATTAATCATGAGATCATGACCTGAGCCGTAATCAAGAGTCAAACATTTAACTGACTGAGCCACCAGGCACCCCTGTTGTATGGATTTTTAAAAATCACTTCATCTTACAAATTCTATGCTACATCGCTCTGATTTTGGTGACAGTTATACTAAATTGATCTGTTTGATTAACCCCACACTAAGTTTTTCCAGGAGAAGGAGACTGCGTACTATTTATCTTTATATCTACAGTGCAATATAATGTAGGGATCCTCCAAAAAGACCTGTTGAAAAATGACTAATGAGCTGTTAGTTTCATTTAATTGACTCTACTGCCTTATTATTAACACAGGATCAGGTATAGTGTCCTGATGGGTCCTAATTCTTCATATAGAACACAAATTTTCCATGGCCTGATATCACATGACTTTTAAAATAGACTCAAATATAGACTAAGAAATGGGCACATTTTTAACTTTTATTGCTCTTTTTTGAGAAAAGTATCAAGGTTCAAAGGCCAAGTAATATGAAAGAGCTGTTGGTTATTATGTCAGATACTTCATCTAAGGAAGCCAACAGTGGCTCCATCTTTCTCTACTCTTTTTAGATAAAATAATAATCATTCAAAAATCTCAAAGTTTTAACACCAGAAATCCCTGCTATAATAGTTGTATTGCTTATTTGTAGTAATTATGTGTGTAGTAACAGAACTTTAAGAAGGCAATCTAAAGAAAAAGAAGGAATGTGGGATCAAATAGATAGAAGTCCAATTCTTGACTTACCTGTCATTAATAGAGAGAGTTACATAGACTCTCCAAGCCTTAATCTTTATGTAGAATAGTGATGTCATTGCCAACGTTGCATATGTTGTTTCACATATGGTTGTTGTACAGAGAAAATGGAATAATGTGTGAGGCCTACTATACATGAGGTGGTCAGCACATATAAGTTACTCTTCTCAAATGTGCCAGCCAGATCAGCATTTATGATCCACAGAACTATCTTGTATAGTTGTTCAGATATATCCTACAATAGGGTGTCCAACTATGGGTTAAGTAGGGGGTCAAAATCCAACCCAGGCTCCACTCAGTGTTCTTGCCATTCCAGAAGATGAAGTTTACATCCTAAACTCTCGTAGGCCCATGGTGGCCCTGAAGTAAGTCTCCCTATTTTGGTTGCTTTTGCCTGGCACATGATTTGTTTTCCAATGTGGGCAGGGGTACCAGCTCTTTCACAAAGTGGAGTAAAACTGATGTTTCTGCCTGTATAAATACGTATGTTTGCAAATGTAATTTTTATTTTGGGGGAATGTATCCAGAAAGTACAGGTTATTTTACTTCAGTCATAGTATCACTTAAGCAAACAAGAAAATTGTTGGCTTTTTCCGCCTCCACTCTTGAGGGATTGGCAAGGCTTCTGTAGTATCTGAGACATCAGTATGCCATGATGGTAGTAGACCTGGCAGGAGTATAATATTCAGTTAAGTTTAAAAGTTATGATAGAGAACTACTCAAAGAGCTTGGGAAGATGGTGGAGCAGGACCCTGAACTCTCTCCATCCAACGTTTACAACTAGATATAATCCACATACAAGTAAATAACTAGAGAGTGACCCAAAGGCTGGCACAACAAACTCCACAACTAAATATAGAGAAGAAGCTGCATTTGAAAGGTTAGGAAGATCAGGAAGGTGAAGGGAAGCCGCCCACAGGAGGGAGGGAGCTGCACACTTAGAGAGGGCAGAGACATGGATTCTTGCACCAGGGAGCTCACTGGGGAAGACTAATCCCCATAACATTTGGCTTGGAAAACCAGAGGGGCTGAATTCCATGGCTTTGTATAATCAGTGGGACTTGGAACCTGGACTGTTAAAAGTCAGCTGACTCAGCACTGGGCAAGCCAGGAGGGTGAGTGACAGCTGGGTTGCTGCCCTTAAAGAGACAACAGCCTGCACACAGAGGGGCAACATAAAAATGGCAGTTTATGCAGCACCAGAGGCAAATGGGAGACAGCCCTGTTCATACTGATTTTGGAGTATGTTGGGTGATTTTTTTGAAAATGAAGAAGTTGGCAGGTGTCATTTTCCTCCCCTGCCCCCCAGCATAAACACAAGGCCATCTGTGGGGGTAAGGAGTGGTGCTGTACTTGCTATGTAACCTGGTAGCAGTGCACCACACCCAAGAGTTCTCCTGAGGACTCGCTCACTCAAAGCTTGCTAGCTTTGGCCCCGGGAACAGGGCAAATTTTGTTAAAGCCAGGTATATGACCTGTCCAGTCGCTGGGTGCACAGCTGCTTCTGTCCACCTCATCCAGCCACCCCAAAGTGCCTAGCCATGCCCAGCCATTGCCATGTGCCCTGTCCAGCCTCACAACCCAAGCCAACCCAGGGGATTTGGCATAAGGCCAGCAGCCCAGTGCAAATTTTGCTGACACTGCCACCTTGCTCCCAAGTTTCCAGATAGGCATGCCCACTCAGAGCTGGCTTACCTGGGTGTCACTAACAGGAAAGAGAACAAGCACAGACCACAACAGGCAAAGTCAGTGCGGACAACTGCACTGAAAGGAAAGGTGACTCAGACACAACAGCAGGGCATAAGCAACACGCATAGGATACTTTCCCGAAGTGCCAAGTTTGGGTGCAGAGGGGACACTGAACTGCAGGCACTCCAGGATCTCCTCTTCATAAAGTAACTACTTTCAAGAGCAGAAGACAGATGAATTTCCTAACACACAGAAACAGACACAGAGAGGCAGACAAAAATGAAGAGACAGACAAATTTATCCAAAATGAAAGAACAGGACGTTGGCCAGAGATCTAAGCAAAAAAGATAAGTAACATGCCTGATAGAGAATTTAAAGTAATAGTAATAAGGATACTCACTGGATTTGAGAAAAGAGTGGAAGACATGAGTGAGATACTTAACACAGAGATAAGGAATAACAAAGCAGAGACACAGGGCTCAATAAACAAAATGAGAAACACACTTGATGTAATGAACAGCAGGCTAGAAGAAGCAGAAGAATGTATTATAACCTAGAAGACAGAGTAATGAAAAGTAATCAACATGAGCAAAAGAGAAAAAAAAGAATTATGCAAAATAATAGACTTAGGGCATTCAGTGATTTCATCAAACATAATAACATTCATATTATAGGTGTTCCAGAAGAAGAAGAGAGAGAAAAGGGAGAAGTACATTTTTTTTGAAGAAATAATAGTTGAAAACTTCTCTAATTTGGGGAAGGAAACAGATATCCAGATCTAAAAGGCACAGAGAGGGGAACCTGAGTGGCTCAGTTGGTTAAAAGCCTGACTCTTGATTTCAGCTCAGGTCAGGATCTCACAGTCATGAGATCAAGCCCCAGTTTGGGCTCCATGCTGAGCACATGCCTGCTTGGGATCCTCTCTCTCCTTCTCTCTCTGCTCCTCCCCCATGCAGTCTCTCTGTCTCTCTCTAAATAAATAAATAAATAAATAAACAAACAAATAAATATTTAAAAAGGGCACAGAGAACCCCCACCAAAGTCCACAAAAGCAGATCTACACCAAGACATATTGTAATTAAACTGGCAAAATATAGTGATGAAGAAAAAAATTTTAAAGCAGCAAAACAAAAGAACACAGTAACATACAAGAGAAACCCCATAAAGCTAGTGTGGGATTTTTCAGCATAAACTTTCCAACCTAGAAGGGAGTGGCATGATATATTCAAAGTGCCGAATGGGAAAAATATGTAGCCAAAAATACTCTACACAGCAAGGCTACCATCAAGAATAGGAGAGACAAAGAGCTTCCCAAACACAAACTAAAGGTGTTTATGACCACTAAACCAGCCCTGCAAGAAATATTAAAAGGGACTCTTTGAGTGGAGAGGAAAGACCAAAAGTGAAAGTATAAAGGTAGGTAACAAAAAAGCAGTAAAAAATGAGTTTTTCTGTAAAAAGTAGGTCAAGGAAGTCACAAGATCAAATGATGCAAAAAAATGGCAAGATATAACTAAAACATGGAGAGAGTAACGAATGGGTTCAAACTCAAGCAACCATCAATTTAATATAGACTGCTATATGCAGAATATGTTATGTATAAACCTAATGGGAACCACAAAGTAAAAACCACTAACGAATATACAAAGAATAAGGAGAAAGAAATCAAAATATATCACTAAAGAAAATCGGCAAACCATGAAAGGCAAGGAAGGATCAGAGAAAATCTTCAGAAACAACCACAAAACAAATAATATAATGAAAATATGTACGTATCTATTAACAATTATGCTGAAATTAAATATCCTAAATGCTCCAATCAAAAGACACAGGGTGACAGAATGGATAAAAAAAACAAGGCCTATCTATATGCTGCCTTACAAGATACTCATTTTAGACCTAAAGACAACTTCATATTGATAGTGAGAGAATGGAGAAGCATCTTTCTTGTGAATGGATGTCAAAAGAAAGCTGAAGTAGTAATACTTATATCAGCCAAAATTGACTTTAAAACAAATACTGTAATAAGAGACACATAAGGACATGATATAATGATAAATGGAATAATCCAAAAACAATATATAACAATTGCAAATATTTATACACCCAACATAGAAGCAGCCAAATACATAAAACAGTTAATAACAAACACACAGCTATTGATAATAATACAATAATAATAGGGGACTTTAATACCCCACTTACATCAATGGACAGATCATCTAAATAGAAAATGAACAAGGAAATAATGGCTTTGAATGACACACTGGAACAGATGGATTTAACAGACATATTCAGAACATTCTATCCTAAAACATTCTTTTCAAGTACACATGGGACATCATCCAGAATGGATCACATATTAACCTACAAAGCCAGCCTCAACAAATTCAAGAAGATCTAAGTAAAAGCATGCATCTCTTCTGACCACAATGCTATGAAACTAGAAGTCAATCACAAGAAAAATATCTGGAAATACCACAAATACATGGATGATAAACAACATGCTACTAAACAATGACTGGGTCAACCAGGAAATCAAAGAAGACATAAAAATCCATGGAAAGAAATGAAAATGAAAACACACTGAGCCAAAACCTTTGGGATGCAGCAAAAGTGGTTCTAAGAGGGAAGTTTATAGCAATACAGGTCTGCCTCAAGAAGCAGGAAATATTTCTTATTTTTTTTTTTAATTTTTTTTTTCAACGTTTATTTATTTTTGGGACAGAGAGAGACAGAGCATGAACGGGGGAGGGGCAGAGAGAGAGGGAGGCACAGAATCGGAAACAGGCTCCAGGCTCTGAGCCATCCCAGAGCCCGACGCGGGGCTCGAACTCCCGGACCGCGAGATCGTGACCTGGCTGAAGTCGGACGCTTAACCGACTGCGCCACCCAGGCGCCCCAAGAAGCAGGAAATATTTCAAATAAACAACCTAATCTTACATATATAGGAGCTAGGAAAAGAAAAACAAAATAAAACCTTAAACCACCAGAAGGAAATAAATAATAAAAATTAGAGCAGAAAGAAATGATGCAGAAACTAAAAAACAATCAAACAGATTAATGAAACTAGGAGCTGATTCTTTGGGAAATAAAATAAAATAAAATTACACCTCTAGCCAGATTTAAATCAAGAAAAAAGAGAAAGAACTCAAATAAATAAAATAACAAATGAGACAGGAGAAATAACAACCAATACCACAGAAATACAAACAATTATAAGACAATATTATGAAAAACTATATGCTAACAAATTGGACAACTTGAAAGAAATTGATGAATTCCTAGAACCACATAACCTACCAAAAATGAAAAGGAAGAAATAAAAAATTATAACAGAGTGATAAGCAGCAATGAAATTGAATCAGTAATCAAAAACCTCCCAACAAACAAAAGTCCAGGACCAGATGGCTTCAGAGGGAATTATATCAAACATTTAGAGAGTTAATACCTTTTCTTCTCAAACTCCCAAAAAACATAAATGGATGGAAACTTCCAAATTCATTCTATGAGGCCAGCATTACCCTGATGCCAAAACCAAATAAAGACTAACTGAAAAAGAGAACTACAGACCAATATTCCTGGTGAACATGGATGCAGCAATCCTAAACAAAATACTAGCAAACCCAATCCAATAATACATCTAAAAAAATAAGTCACCATAATCAAGTGGCATTTATTCATGGGTTGCAAGGATAGTTCAATATTCACAAATCAATCAACATAATACATCAGATCAGTAAGAGATAGTATAAGAACTATATGTACATTTCAATAAATTCAGAAAAAACATTTGACAAAGAATAACATCCATTTATGATAAAATCCTTCAACAAAGTAGGTTTAGAAGGAACATACCTCAGGGCACCTGGGTGGCTCAGTCAGTTGAGCCTCTGACTTCAACTCAGGTCATGGTCTCAAGGTTTGTGAGTTCAAGCTCCATATAGGGCTCGCTGCTGTCAGCACAGAGTATGCATCATATCCTGTCCCCCACTATTTGCTCCTCTCCCGCTAATGCTTCCTCTCTTTCAAAAATAAATTTAAAAAAACATTAAAAAAAGAAGGAACATACCTCAACATAATAAAGCCATATATTAAAAGCCCACAGCTAACATCATCCTTAATGGGGAAAACTTAGAACTTTTCCAGTAAGTTCAGGATCAAGACAAAGATGTCCACTCTCACTTTTATTCAAAATAGTACTGGCAGTCCCAGCCACAGCAATCAGACAACAAAAAGAAATCAAAGGCATCCAAATCAGTAAGAATAAGTAAAACTTTCACTATTTGCAGATGACATGATGCTCTGTATAGAAAACTTGAAATACTCCACCAAAACACTGCTAGAACTGAGAAACAAATTCAGTAAAGTTGCAGGATATATAATCAACATACAGGAATCTGTTGCATTTCTATACACCAATAATGAAGCAACCAAAAGAGAAATTAAGAAAACAACCCTATTTACAATTGCCCTAAAATAATAAAATACCTACAAATAAACCTAACCAAAGAGGTAAACAATCTGTACTCTGAAAACACTGATAAAAGAAACTGAAGACAACACAGAGAAATAGAAAGACATTCCATGCTCATGGACTGGAAGAACAAATATTGTTAAAATGTCTATACTACCCAAAGCACAATCTACACATTTAATGTAATCCTTATCAAAATACTACCAGCATTTTTCACAGAGCTAGTACAAGCAATCCTAAAATTTATGTGGAGCTACAAAAGACCCCAAATAGCCAGAGAAATCTTGAAAAAGAAAGGCAAAACTGGAGGCATCATAATTCCAGACTTCAAGTCAGATTAAAAACTATAGTAATCAAACCAGTATGGTACTGGTGCAAAAACAGACACATAGATCAGTGGGAGAGAATAGGACACCCAGAAGTAAACCCACAACTTAATCTTTGACAAAGCCAGAGAGAATAGTCAATGCGAAAAAGATAGTCTCTCTAACAAATAGCGTTGGGAAAACTGGACAGCAACATGCAAAAGAATGAAACTGGACCACTTTCTTACACCAAACACAAAAATAAATTCAAAATGGACTGAAGACCTAAATTTGAGGCCTGAAACAAACAAACAAATAAAGCCTAGAAGAGAACACAGACAGTAATTTCTCTGACACTGGGCATAGCAACTTTTTTTCTAGATATGTCTCCTGAGGCAAGAGAAATAAAGGCAAAAGTAAACTATTGGGACTACATCAAAATAAAGAGCTTCTGCACAGCAAAGGAAACAATCAACAAAACTAATAGGCAATGCACAGAATGGGAAAATATATTTGCAAATGACATACCCAATAAAAGGTTAGTCTCCAAAATATATGAACTTGTATAAACTTGTACAAGTCAACACCAAGGAACAAATAATCCAACTAAAAAATGGACAGAAAACATGAACAGACATTTCTCCAAAGACATACAGATGGTCAACAGACACTTGAAAAGATGTTCATCATCACTTACCATCAGGGAAATGCAAATCAAAACTACAATGAGATATCATCTCACACCAGTCAGAATGGCTAAAATCAACAATACAAGAAGCATTAGGTGTTGGCGAGGATGTGGAGAAAAAGGAACCCTTGTGCACTGTTGGTGGGGATGCAAATAGGTAAAGCCATTGTAGAAAACAGTAAGGAGGTTCCTTAAAAAGTAAAAAATTGTGGGGCACCTGGTGGCTCAGTTGGTTAAGCAACCAACTTTGGCTCAGGTCATTATCTCACAGTTCTTGGGTTCAAGCCCTGTGTCAGGCTCTGTGCTGACAGCTCAGAGCCTGGAGCCTGCTTCAGATTCTGTATCTCCCTCTCTCTCTGCCCCTCCCCCACTTGTGCTCTGTCTCCCTCTCTCTCAAAAATAAACATTAAAAGTTTTTTTAAAAAGCGAAAAATAGAACTACCCTTTCGTCCAGCAATTTTACTCATGGGTATTTACCCGAAGAATACAAAAACATTAATCCAAAGAAATAAATGCACTCCTATGTTATAACAGTATTATTTATAATAGCCAAATTATGGAAGAAGTTCAAGTGTCCATCAACTAATGAATGGATAAAGAAGATGTGGTGTATCTCTATCTCTATCTACCTATCTATCTATAAGTCAGTCAGAGAAAGACAAATACCATATGATTCTACTCAAATATGGAATTTAAGAAATAAAACAAATAAGCAAAAGGAAATATGAGAGGGAGACAAATTAAAAAATGGATTTTTAATTATAGAGAATAAACTGTTACCAAAGGGGAGGTGGGTGGATGGGGATTAAGGAATACACTTATCTGCTGATCACCGGCTGATGTATGGAATTGTTGAACTGCTATGCTGTACGCCTGAATGCATATTAACTATGTGGGATTAAAATAAAAACTTAAAGAAATGTGAAACTGCCGTATAATTCTACTGGTTATTTATCCAAAAGAACTGAAATCAGGCTCTTGAAGAGATGTCAGCACTTCTGTGTTCACTGCAGCACTATTCACAATAGCCAGGATGTGGAAAGCACCTAAAGGTGTATCAATCAATGAATGGATAAAGAAAACATGGTAAACATAGTATATACAACAACAGAATAGTATTCAGTCTTCAAAAAGAAGGAAATCTGCAATATGCAACAACATGGATGAAACCTGAGGACACTATGCTAAGTGAAATAAGCCAGTCACAGGACAAATACCGTGTGATTCCACTTATATGTGGTATCTAAAATAGTCAAATCATGGAAGAAAAGAGCAGAATTGTGGTTTCCAGGGGAAGGGACAGAAAGGGAAATAGGGAGTTGTTAATCAATGGGTGTAACGTTTCAGTTACACAAGGTAAGTTCTACAGATTTGTTGTATGAAATTATTCCTACAGTTATAAATAACTGTATCGTACACTTAGGGGTTTGTTAAGAGGGTACATCTCATGTTAAATGCGCTTACTACAACTGAATAAAAATACAAGTAAAAAAAAGCAAAAATAAAAAAACATAAAAGTTATGACAAGTTGACCTTAACAGTTAATTAGCACTGAAAACATTAGAGGCCATTCATACTATTTTCTAATTTGATCTTCATAAAATCCTTATGAAGTATAGGTGATTATTATTAATCTTTTTTTAAAGTGCTTAGCACAGGGGCACCTGTGTGGCTCAGTCAGTTAAGTGTCTGACTTCGGCTCAGGTCTTGATCTCATGTTTTGTGAGTTTGAGCCTTGCGTCAGGCTCTGGTGCTGACAGCTCAGATCAGAGCCTGGAGTCTGCTTCAGATTCTGTCTCCCTCTCTCTCTGCTCCTCCCCTACTTGTACTCTATCTCGCTCAAAAATGAACAGACATTAAAAAAAAATTAAAAGAAAAAAATAAAGTGCTTACCACAATGCTTAGCATATAATAAGACCTCAACAAATGTCATCTATCATTCCTTTTTTACATCTAAAAACAAAGAGGCCAAAATGTGAGGCCACTTATACAAGTTCACAGATGTAGCTCACAGCAGCTAGGATTTAATTAACATTGACTTTCCATCTGGTGATTGTCTTTTAAAATTTTTAGAAAGTCAAGATTATTGACTAGCTAGCAATAGCAAACTTCCACTTCCAGTAATGACGTACTGGGTAAATTCAGAAAACATCTAGAAAAGCTGGAAAAATATGAAAATAAATCTGCCTAAAGTAGGGCTGCCAGATAAAATAAAGGATACCCAGTTAAATTTGAGTTTCAACAAAACAGGGAATACGTTTTTAGTATAAGTCTGTTCCAATTATTACATAGAACAGACTTGTACTAAAAAAGATATTCATTGTTAATCTCTCAAATTTAGTTCAAGAGTCTTGGAAGTTTTCCCCCCTATAATTGGAAATCCTAGCCTGAAGGCATCAGAGATCCAGTGAGACAATGGGAATATGAAGACAAGATCCATAAAAAGAAAACTCAGAGATAAACCTAGTATTTGGGGTTGCTGTTTCTTTAGTTGGGCTGGGGATAGCTGTGTTCATTCTGATAAATGCAGCTGAGAGGCTAGAAAAGTGAAAAGAACTTCTTTCAGACTTTCAAGGCTAAGGGGATCAAACTTAAGAGTTCAGGGCTTGCCAAAGATGAAGACTCTGGTAATCCTTCACGATTCAAATCAGCACACTGAATAGCAGAACAGATATGCTGTTGACTATACACTTGCCCTTACCTTTCAAATCATTTCAAGCCTTGAAATTCAACTGAGTGTATTCTGGATTGCTAGATATCATCCAGAAGGAAATGTAACTCCTCTCTGGAGGGAAACAACATCATTCTAAGCCTCAAATTATTTCTACAAGTTTTCATTTACAATGGCCAGTCCTCAATCAAAATTGCCCAGGCACTTGCAGATACAATGCAATGTACAAAATACCGAAAGAACAAGTAGGCATTATAAGCTGACTCATTTGACTTCTAGATATTGGAGTTATCAGACACAAGCTTTAACTGAACTTATACTGAAAACATTCAAGGAAATAAAAGACAGGATTGAAAATATCAGCAAAGAATAAAGTCTATAAAAATGAACCAAACAGAAATTCTGGATCTGAAAAACTACACTTTTGAAATAGTGTACTCATTAGATGGGTTTAAAACAGATTAAACAAAATACAGGAGAATATTTAGGGAACTGGAATATAGGTCAGGAAAAAGTTCAGAATGAAGCATGCAGAGAAAAAAGGTATAAAATATAAAAGAGAAGTAAGAAACATATGTGATACTAGGGGGTGGTCTAAAATATGTATAAATTAGAATCCAAAAGTAAAGGAGAGAGACAGTGGTGCTAAAGCCAAAAATTCTTCAAAACTTAAAAATTCATCAAAAAGTTCCAAAAGTTATAAAAAAACATCAAGCTACAGGGTCAAGAAAAACCCCTATGAATCCAAAAAGAACAGAGAACACAGACATCATTGTAGAACTTTGAAAAAGACAAGAAAAATCACATCATCAACCAGTGAGGGAAGGAGCTGGATTATCTTCATAGGAGCAATAATTTGACAGATAGCTAGTCAACATCAACAGAAACTATAGAAGACAAAGGAATGACAGCTTCAATGTGCTAAAAAAAGAAAACCAAAACACCTTGTTACATAGAATTCTTCAACCCAGAAAAAATAAGAAGTCTTATTCTATAAGAATAAGGTGATCATTCCTATTGCTGTCTGAACATTGCACAGGCTGCCAACACTATGAATTTTGAACTTCATGGCAAGTTTTTAGCTATCCATATGTTACAATGCATGCAATGCAGAAATGCCCAAATCTTATGAATCAAAGTGTGATCAGAATTGATGACTTAGACATTTGGATCAGCACAAATGCCTTCCTTTGTGAACCACTTATTTGTGCAGAAAGAGCCAAATTATCTATGCAATAACATTCTGTGGCAAGAACAGTGAGCTGAAATCTACTAATATTCCATTAGTAGATTTATAGCTTAAATCTACTAATATTGCATTAGTAGATTTATAAATCTACTAATATTCCAGTGAGCTTAAATCTACTAAAATAGATGTGAGCCAAGGTAAACCATAACCTCAACATCTAGGTAAAGCACTTTTAATTCAAGAAGTTATAATCACAGTGAGAGAGTCAGTCCTGACAGTTATTTAGAAAGGGTAATAGAGAGTACAATATCTTCACATGCTCAAAAAGATCTAGAAGCAATGGAGAGGATGTGGAGAAAAAGTAATCCTCATGTACTGTTGGTGGGAATGCAAACTGGTTCAGCCACTGTGGCAAACAGTATGGAGGTGCTTCAAAAAATTAAAAATAGAATGACCATATGATTTGATAGTTCTACTACTGGGTATTTACCCAAAGAAATGAAAACACTAATTTGAAAAGATATATGCACCCTTATGTTTGTTGCAGCATTATTTACAATAGCAAATATATGGAAGGAACCCAAGTGTCCATCAATAGATGAATGGATAAAGAAGATGTGGTATACATACACAATGGAATATTACTTAGCCATAAAAAATGAAATATTGCCATCTGCAACAACATGGATGGATGTAAAGGTTATAATGCTAAGTGAAATAAATCAGAGAAAGGCAAATACCATATGATTTCACTCATATGTGGAATGTAAGAAACAACCAAATAAAAAAAAGACAGACAAAAACACAGAATCTCTTAAATATAGACAACAAACTGGTCATTGCCAGAGAGGAGGTGGGTGAAGTGAAATGCATGAAGGGGATTAAGAGTACACTTATCTTGATGAACACTGAGAAAAGTATAGAATTGTTGAATTGCTATATTGTACACCTGAAACTAATATAACACTGTATATTAATTATACTTGAATTAAAAAAAAGAGGCAATGGATTTCAAATTAAAATTTGAATCTGAAGAACATTTAGCTTCAGTAAGAGGAAATACCAAGAGCAGTATTTACAAAAATAATCAACACTAATGATATAAACCTTCTTAGGTCCTTCCAGTATATCCTATATAGCAATATGTTTATTTGTATGCTTTTTCATTTTAAAATTAATAGAGCTTAAGAAATGAGTAGCTTAGAGAACAGCTGTGATTTTTGACCAAAACAAAAGGAAGGGTTTTCCAGTAAAAGGGAATAAATGGGATTAGTGTTCATTGAAAAAGCCTCTAACATTGAAGATTCCATGACATATGTAAAGAGTTAACACTGGAAAAGTAATTTTATTTTAAAGCTGATATTGTTTGTTGGATATCTTGAAGGTAGAGTTTTAAAGCTTTTCATGCATCAGGCTCTTGTTTTGGACTTACACCAGATTGAAGGAGTCACCTTTTATATACACTTGTCCTGTAACATTTCATTTTAGCAGCGTGCATTCAAGAACTCATTCAAAAAAGAAAATTACGTAAGTGTAAACATAAGAGGTTGTACCAAAAAAAACCCAACTTTGTTCTATTATAAATATTTCTGAGAAATATGGTGTTTTAACTTGGCTCAAATGATATTTTTTGTAGTAAAATTCTCATTAAAGTAATATATGACTCTAATAGAAAAAAATCTTATTGTATTACCGGATATCATATTGATTTGTCAAAACGTTGTCATTTGGTAAAGATATTATCTCAATTAATATCTTCCAGAGGTGGTTTAGAATGCTATATTATGGACTAATTATATTAGCTTTGTAATTTGAAAATAATTGAAAAAAATACAGTCATAAATTTTGAATAAACAGAGGAGATGTTCACATCCTTTAGAGTTTCAGATTTGCCTAACTTGTAAAAATTGCTATGTGCTAAGGTCATGTTTCTCTAGTAGCTAAATTATGATGAAAAATAGTTAACTGCAATCTCTTTCTGAAGTAATTTTAATAATGGATATATCTTTTTTTACATAAAGAACTGAACATTATTTAACTAATTTCCTATTTAGAATAGCAGCATAAATCTTATGTTAATGCTTTCAAATATGGTACTGCAGCAAAAGTGAGAGATTGATCAAAATGAACCATTACGTAAAATAATGTTACAAGTTCAATTTATGGGCAATATTTATTTCAGGTGCCGGAGGGCCAATTCTAAACCCAAAAACAATCCCATAAATGTATTTTGTTCCTGCTTCAGTGCTGGTTATTAGGCAAGTGTTTCTGGTCTCTAGGATCAGTACATGTGGGGTATTTGCTAAAAGGAAATTAGACTTCCTCTTCCTGCTTGAATAATTGTAGCAGATTAAGGCTTCTACTGCTAACTTGGCAAACTGATTTTGAAACGAAATGTTTAAGGCACTGCATAACAATGGAAACAACAACTACAAATTCTGGACAGGAGAGCTAGTCAGGTGAATTGATAACCTACAGCTTCTACCCTTGGTGGCAGAAAACCAGCAGAGCTGCTGTTGGCCATGTGGGCCCAAAGGGGCAGGACTGAAGACCTCAAGACCCAGCTGGTTTCCCCTCAGACCTTTGCCAAATCCTATGCTTTTAGGGCAAAAGTCTAAAAATCCAATCATGAAAACATCTGAAAAGTAGAGCCCTCTCTTGGTACTGAGGACACCTGGCAGGGACAGGGTCAGGGAAGGGTCCCTGATGAAAACTCTTGGTTCTTTGTGAAAGCCTTGCAGAGGGGTCCCTAGGACCAGGGTGAGCTAGAGGGAGACTGAGGCTTTACCATGACTCTACTGCACTTCATTCTGCTCATCCTTTAATTGGACCACCACCCATCAGCATCTGCACTGCCTCGTTGAGAAAAGGGCAAACCTTCTGCAGGGGAAGATGCTACTGCCAAAGTTCCTACATTTCACACGCAACTTATGATGATGGATAGAAAGCTGTCAAGGATGGTAAGAGACAGAAGCAACTGACCAAAAGCAAGAAGGAAAATGGAAAGAGGATCCTGATATTGAAGTCATTAAGCAAAGACTTTAAAGAAACCATGACTTATATTTGCTGAAAACAGATAAAGTGCAACCTTTGTCAGAAAATTAGAACCAATAGAAATGAATCAAATAGTGACTTTATTATTGAAAAATAGAAACCCTGCAATTAAGAATTCAATGTATTGGCTTAGTAGCATAGCAAATACAGCAGGAAAAGGGTCAGTACAATGCATTCATAGAATACATCTAGAGTGAAGGAAGAGAAAAAAGAATGATAAATACAGAGGAGAGAATAAGGGACATATGGGACAATGGAATAGCTGGGTTCCAGAGAATGGGGAAGAGGCTTTTAAGGAGATGATAATAGTTTGCCATCCAGCCTCAGGATCAAAATGAGAATCACTCATAAGAACATCATAGTTCAACTGCTAAAAATGAAAGAAAAAGGGGAAAGTCTTAAAAGCATCAGAAGGAAAGAAAACCCCATGTTATTTTCAAAGGAATGACAGAGACTAACAGATGACTTTTTGGAAGACAGAGAAATGACATTCTTACGTGCTACAGAAAATAACAGCTAACTTAGAATTTCATACAACTATGAAATTATTCTTCAAAAGTCAAAGTCAAATAGTGATGTTTTCAGACAAGCAAAAACTGAGGGATTTATCACCAGTAGGCCTGCACTAAAAGAAGTACACAAAAGAGGCTCTTTCCTTTTATTGTTTTTTTTTTTTTTTTTTTTGCGGGGGGAGAGAGTGTGCAAGTGAGTAAGGGGCAGAGAGAAAGAATCTTATGAGGGGCAGAGAAAGAGGGAGAGAAAGAGAAAGAGAGAGAGAGAGAGAGAGAGAGAGAGAGAGAGAGAGAGAGAGGAGCAGGGCTCACCTGAAGCAGGGCTCGAGCTCACCCAAAGCCAGGCACGAGCTCATGAACCATGAGATCATGACTTTCGCCAAAGTCAGATGCTTAACGACTGAGCTATCCAGGCAACAGCTCTTTCCTTTTAGAAGGAAAATGATCCCAGACAGAAACACAGATGTGTGGGGCTCAAGCTAAGACAGTGGAGCAGTAGGACCCTAGGCTGGTCTAGTCCCTCTGACACAGCTGGATAACTATCAAATCAACCTGAAGATTAACAGAACAAACTCCACAACCAGAGGGAGTGAAGAGCCAACATGGAGGAAGGTAGGAGGTGTGGGACTGAGTCACAGTTTGGGACTGAAACAGACAGTGGCTGCCACAGAGGAGGGAGAGCCATGGTTGAGGAGAAAGGCGAGAGAGAGTGGGGTACAGAGGGGAACACACAGGAGAATATTTCCCCAAAGCCATTGTCTGGGAAAGTGAGAGGGGCTGATTTTTGTGAGTTCTAGTAATCAGTGGGGCTTGAAGACTGGAGTTTTAAAGATCTGGCTTGGCTGGGAGAGCCCTGAGGGTGCTGCCCCTCTCCTACAGAGAAGGCAGGCAAGCAATCTGGGGGCATATGGGGCATGGCATGGAAACAGCAATCTGAGGAGCATCTGGGACACAGTGGAGAGATTGTTCACTCTTCTTGGAGCATATGCCTGAGAGGTAGTATTTATGGAGGCACCTCTCAGGGACAAAGGAGATGGTTGTCACCATTTCCTCCCCCTACCCCTCAGCATAGGTGCAGAGCCACCTGAGGAGGGCAGCTTGGCCCTGACACTGGCTGCCTAGCCTGCTTGCTCGAAGTCCTACGCCCCGGTGCTCTGGTGCGACTACCATTCTCAGTCAAACCTCCCTCAGTCCCAGTGCAGCTAGAGGCTCCTCCAGAAGACAAGCACAGGTCCCTGCCCACACTACATTCCTGAAGCCTTGAGTTTTAAGTTGGCAGGCTTGGCTGGGATAGTGCCCTCTGGCTGCCCAGAGGGCACTGCACTGCTCCTAGAGAAAAGGCAGGTAAAGAACTTGGGGGCAGTGTGGAAACAATGAAATGAAAAATGCCTGGGACACACAAGGGGAGATTATTCACTCTTCTTGAAGTGCTTCCCTGAGATGCCACATGCATTGAGACTCGTCTTCAAGGACTAAAGAACTGACTGGCACCATTTCTATCCCCCATTCCTCAGCATAAACACCGAGCCACCCATGGGAGGAAGCACAGCCTCTAAACTGACTGCTTCACTGGCTTCCACTAAGTCCTACACCTCTGTGCTCTGGCAAGATTGCCCTTCTCCTGTAAGTGTACCTCAGTCCCAGCATGGTGGGTCCCTTCCCCTGAAGGCCAGCAGAAACTCCTGCCCACACCATGTCTCCTGACCAGACAGTTCTGTAGGGTCTCAGTTCCAGTAGAGGTGATGACAGGTCTCATTTCATAAGCAGACCAAGCACACCTAGTTAAAACTTGTCACATCCTGGCCAAGGACAAAACACTGCCTACTGCAAGCAAAGAGAGCCTCTGCAGATGACCAGTCTGAAGGATAGAGCAGCCAAAATACAACAGCAGAGAGCACACAGCACATACCAGAGACATGGAATGGAATGGAATATTGCTCAGCCATAAAAAAGAATGAAATATTTCTATTTGCCAGGATGTGGATGGAGCTAGAGAATATTATGCTAAGTGAAATAAGTTGGTTAGAGAAAGACAAATACCATATAATTTCACTCATGTGGAATTTAAGAAATAAAACAAATGATCATAGGAGACTAAAAGAGGAAAACCAAGAAACAGACTCTTAACTATAGAGAAAAACTGATGGTTACCAGAGGGTAAGTGGTGGGGCAGGGCGGGGGGACAGATTAAATAGGTGAAGGGGATTAAGGAGGGCACTTGTGAACAATGGCTATCGTGTGGATGTGTTGAATCACTGAATTGTATACCTGAATCTAATGTTACACTGTATGTTAACTAACTAGAATTTAAATAAAAACTAAAAAAAAAAAAAAGCAAGCAAGATAAAAAACACATACACCCGTCAATGTATAGGAAGGAGGGAAGAGAAACAGAATGGGCTAAAATGTGAGTAAAGCTCTGCTTCTTGATTTGGGTGCTATGTACATGGATGTGTTCACTTTCTGAAAATTCATAAGCTCTTCATTTAAATTTGTGCATTTTTCTATGTGTGTGTTATGCTTCACTTAGAATTTTACCAAAACAAAGCAAAACAAAACTGCTTAGTGGAAAATTTACAGCCTTAAGCGCATACATCTAGAAGAATAGCTAAAAACCAATGAGCTAAGCAGCCATCTCAAGAAATTAGAAGAACAACAACAAATTAAACCCAACGAAAGTAGATGGAAGGAGATCATAAAAATTACAAATAAGAGCAGAAACGAATTAAGCAGAAAACATACACAGAAGATCAAGAAAACCAAAAGCTGGCCCTTTGTAAAGATTAATAAAATTAAAAAATCCCTGGTGAGAGAAAGATAGTTAGAAAAATAGAGAATCTGAAAATGAAAAAGCAACACTTAGCTGCTGACCTTCTTCGTGTTATCTCTCCTGGGTGGAGTTGGATGAGCTGTCTCTAAGCCTCCCAGGGGGCATTCAAGTTGGAAGCAGGGATCCCAACAGATCCTCAGAGGCCAAGTGTACATGATTGGCCATGACACCACAGATTCCAGTACCTTCTGTGCCACATGTTTTTATCCCTAAATCTGGATTACTGGGGTAGGTCTCTGCATGTTAGTCCAAGTAGTGGGAAGGCTCTTGACTGGTCAGATGCTGGAGAACTGAGTTCCCTAGGATTGAGGTAGGACACGTCAATCAGAAGGACTGACAGACTGAAAGTTCCAGAAAGTAGAAAGTACAGCTCCTGGCATAAAGGGAAAGGGTCAGATGGAGACCCTTCCCTATATTCTATGCTGATTAAAAATGTCTTAAGCCAGGTCTTGACCTGCTGGAGTGTGTTCTAGAGGTCTTTCAGGGCAGCATGTACTTTTCTCAGGTATTAACCAACTTTTTCCAGATTGGTGGTGCCACGAAGTACAAGGATATATTAGGAAGAGGTTTAAATGTGTGAAGGGCAGTGTTGAGAGTGTGTGGGTGCAGGAGGGAAGCAATCTCAGCCTGACATTTAAAATAAACTGCTCTGGTCAGTAAGAGAATTTTGAATATTGACTTATGAAACTGGATCAAGGTAAGAACCACGAACAAGTGTCAGGGGCCTATTTCAGAAGACCTGAGTGACAAATAGCTTTTATGACATTGGAGTGTGAGTAATCCACTACCACAGTAAAGCAGGTCAGAGCTTCATACCTATGGCTATTCAGGAGGTTAGGAGGGTAGCCTAATCCTTTAGGCTAACAGGGTATATCTTTGACCATGCACAGATCTTAGGGATGGTAGTATGAGGCAGTGTAATTTCTGATACATGGTCACCAGACATTCCTGTGGCTATATTTAACAGGACTGATGCATTACCAGCTCCAGAGACACAGCTCACGGAAACCTACCAAAATGGCTCTCTTGGAATCATATAACACAGACAATCACGTTTTAATCTTGTGAATAGGCTGCACGACAAGGTAGACTCCTCAGAGGTGGGCTTCTCTGGTAAGAAGTACAGGAATCCACCCTAGTAGAAAATGTTGCTCTGTCCCTAGTAGAAAATGTTTCCCCTCAGGGTGCCTCTCTTCTCCCTTTACCCAATTTCCCCTTGGGTTCTAGGAGACATTAAGCTTTCTCACAATTTGATGCTCAGTCAGGACTAACGTGGTCGGCTGCAGATGGGACCACAGTTTTCCGTGGGGAGACTTTTGTAGGCCAGGAATACTCAGACCTGCAGTTCCGGCCCAGGAAAGCCCACCCACCAGTCTGGCTCCCTGGCACACAGGACGTGGTAGCTCAAAGCACATATAGACATGCCAGGCCATCTGGCATGCTGCATATTGAATTTGCTGCTTTTCCCAGGTGCAGTTGATTCTGAAACCTAGGATACAGCAAATGAATGCTGGGTCCCTTTTAGGGACCTCTGACATAAAAAAAAAAAAAAGCAGCCTTACAGCAAGCAAATTCCTGAGAAAGGAACAATGCACTCCACTGGTGTAGGATTTCATGAAAGAAAAATATATTTTCAGCTTTGGAATTTACTGGAATTGTTGCCACATGAGGAAAAACTCATTTCTGAGTTGGAAGCTTTTATCTTCACTATACAGCTGAGTTGGGGAGGCCATCCAGGAAGAAAGTCTACAGACACTGTGTGGTATGATGGTGCAGGTTAGAGTCACAGCCATTAGAGAAAAAAAGTGATGAATGAGGCACACATGCCATCCCATAAAACACAGAAATATTAACCTGGCTAATAGCACAAGCCTTTACTGGGATGGCAGAGCCTTGCGTTCCACCAGACCGGCATGTTCAAGGCACTTGGCTGAACTGGAAATTTCAGCATCTTTTTCAGGGTAGGCTCAGAGATGAGTCTATACCAGATGACCAAGAACTGTCCTAGAGGAAAGTGTGTGGAGGTGGGAGGGGTGACAGAAGATTCTCGAACACACCAAGGTCAGACTCTTGCTTGTGTCAGAGGTGGTCAAACAAGAGGGGCATGCGTCTTACAAACAGTCCTAATTGGACATAAACATCCCAATAACTATCCCGTCACTTCTACACTTTCTCCAGGTGGCGGGAAACACAGGCTTTATGAAATTCTTACTATCTTGCATCTGGTTTAGCTTCTTGCCCGCTGCCAGCTTGGAACTGCCTATAAGCTTCGCATCATTCTCTTGCGTCTCATACAAAGAGTTTTAGGACACTCTGATCCTTTAGTTGAGTTCCGGATTCTCTGGCTCCTTTCCAGCCTTGGTGGGATGGGGACAGAAGCAGCCTCACGCGTAAAGGACCTTCTTCCTGCTCCTCTTCACTCGGTCACCGACAGAGGGCGCTGCAGGGGCTGAGCGCAGGGACCCCAAGGGCCCCCTGGGCTGAGCCAGTGATGGAGACAACTGGGGACCCTCATGAGACCCCAGGAGCCGAATCCTCTATCAGAGTCCATCTCTTGTAAAAATTTGCTTTGTGCAGTTGCTTATGAGGTCACTTAGTTTGTGTCAAGTATCCAGAGCTTCCATTTAACTGGTTGTGATGTTTTAATGTTCATTTTTTGTATTGAGTTTGCCCAAAATGTATTTTATTCAATTTGAGAACTACCTGTGATTAGGCTAGTAGTACAAAGGGTGCAGTCTCGTGATAAATTATTTTGACTATTGTTTATTTTCCATGTTCCATTACCCTTTTTGCCTTTTTGCCCTTCTATTACTGTTTTTTTTTTTTACGTAATCTACTCTTCCCCTTCGAAAAAATACTTTGTATTATTTATATTGTTATTATTTCATCTATTCCTTTGTTAAAGGGTCAGCTGGGCCTTAAAGGTTTAGTGTTCACTAGAAACTCATGTCCTCTGTTATGGAAAACCCACACTGTAAAATAAGCCTCTTTTATTCTAGGGTAACTATTAATGGAGAGAGAGAGAGAGAGAGAGGTTTTAAATATAAGGAATAGAAGTCTCATGAAAGGCTTTGAATATATAGGTTCAAATTTCTAGATTTTGTACAAAAATAGCAGTGTTTCATAGATGCCATCCTCTAGTAGACAGTGTGATATTTATAACTGTATTTTCTCCAAGATATGAGAGGCATAATGACACAGATCATCTCTTAGAAGATGAGTTCTCTGGTTTGGATTTTAAGGATTTTTTAGGAGAGATTGGAGCTCATTCTGGTGAAGTTGAAAGAAACACAATTAGCTCCTTCCTCCTTTCTGCTTTTTGTCTGCCATCTTCTCTCAGGTAACAGCCAGCAGTAGCAACGTGGGTCTGAATGTGGCCCAGTACCTGCAAACTCTGGTTTTGCTTGGAAAGAGGGAAACAAGGCTGAATTAGCAGCTGCCACAATGGACAAGGTGTTTGCATTTTCTAGACTTTGTGGGTGTTGGTGGGTTTTGCAGTATTCTTGGGTACCATATCAACTCTGGAATTTTGGGAAGGTGGGATGCATGAGATACTGAGGTCTGGATTAATGAGAAATTGTGAGGAGTTAGTGCTATTTATATAGTATATGAACTCTGAACTCTTTTTTGGCTGTACAAAGCCCATGCGGACAACATCGCTGGCATCATTCGAAAATGGCCTTGGAGTTGACTTGGAAGAGACCTGTCTTGGCTGATGACAGCAACTTCTGGGGGTGACCTCTGAACTGGCCCCGGGTAGGTGCAAGGGAGCAGTGACAAGTGTCTAGGGAGGCACACATGGTGTTCAGACAGGCTTCCCTTACTTCTGTGGGTCTCTGTCCTCACCGAGAACACTACCTACAATTGCGCCTGACCATAGACTCAGCTGAAAGTCTCAATGGGTCAAAAGGAAGCAGTGTAAGTTGGGGATGAGGTGGAAAAGGGAAAATTCTCCCTTCCTATTGCTTGTCTAGCATCAGCTTCTAACTAATCAAAGGAGGAACTGCTAATCACTAAACTGGTTGGTCAGATTCCCAGTGTGGACTGAGCCCTGTTTATTGGAGAGCAGAATAACTCTTCTTTAAAAGGTGGGGGGCACCTGGGTGGCTCAGTTGGTTAAGCCTCTGGCTCTTGATTTTGGCTTAGGTTATGATTTTACAGTTCATGGGATTGAGTCTGGCTCTGTGCTGACAGTGTGGAGCCCGCTTGAGATTCTCTCTCTTCCTCTCTCTCTCTCTCTCTCTGCCCCTCCCCCACTCTCACCCTCTCCCTTTCTCTCTCTCTCAAAATAAATATTTTTTTTTTAATTTTTTTTCAACGTTTATTTATTTTTGGGACAGAGAGACAGAGCATGAACGGGGGAGGGGCAGAGAGAGAGGGAGACACAGAATCGGAAACAGGCTCCAGGCTCTGAGCCATCAGTCCAGAGCCTGACGCGGGGCTCGAACTCGCGGACCGCGAGATCGTGACCTGGCTGAAGTCGGACGCTTAACCGACTGCGCCACCCAGGTGCCCCTCAAAATAAATATTTTTAAAAATTTTTTTAAATTAAAAAATGAAAGGCTGTACCTCTCTGCCCCCTCCTTATTCCAAGAAGTTGGACATATCTGTACGCTGTATTCCGTTTTTGTGGTGCCCACTTGCCATATGTGTCTGACCAGGGACCACTTGGTTCCCTCCCTCACCCATATTTCCCTGTTTCTTCCTCTAGATGGCTCAGAGGCCACTTGTGGGAAAGATAAAACATAACAGTTGTTGTCCTTGAGCATGAGTCTCTTGCTTTCTCCACAGGAGTTCTGAGCACTAGCTTAAGTAATTCATTAATTAATTGAATAAATATTTATTAGGCCTCTCTTAGGGAGATGCTACTAGCGATAAAAAAAATCTCTAAAAATATTATCTCGTGTTGAACTTATGGGTGATTTTTACTTTGATCTTTTCTTCAAATTTTCTGTAGGGAATCAGTAAACTTTAAAAAATGCATATCCAAATGAGATTCATACACACATAACAACTATATTGAAATGGAGAAGATTCTGGGTTTATGTGTGGGGAAGTAACTGACATCTTGGATAGCATCTGTCTTCTAATTTGAACTTTCTCTGTAGCTTTTTATGGTGGAGCTTACTGAACCCCTCACTCAGAATCATATGGATGGGAGGAAGGCCATATGTTAATCACTTCTACTTTCCTTCCTCTGGTCAAGGACTTACTATCCCAGTGACATCTGGGTCCCCATTTTGATGCCCAAATAATCCCCTGCCAGTCACTCTGGGAGGTAAGCCCCCAGCACTGACTCCAACTTCAAAGTTCCATCCAGTGTATTGCCTGGATATGATACCTGGATGTAATATCCCACCCCCCATGGGACCAGAACCCTGCACTGAATCTCTATCCTCCTGGTGGTGGCCCTTCTGGCCTACTTTGATCTTATCAGGACATCACGGGAGTGAAAAGAGCAGGCTCCAAGGTCACACTGCCAAGGTCTGACGGGTCCCACCCTGTGAATAGTGGAGCAGCTGCATTTTTCCTGCACCTCAGATTCCTTATCAACAAAAAAGGGAAAGTATTATCTGCCACCTAGGGTTCTCATGAAGGTTAAATGGGACAATGCGTGTTAGGGTGCTCAGCATGTGCTTGGCACATCAGGAGAGCTCAGAGATCTTCAGTTCTGCTATTACTATTATTACTCCTCTATTCAGGACATCAGTCTTTCCCCAAATGGCAGTTCAGGGATCAGATCTTATGAGCCAGGCTCAGGTCCCCAGGGACAAGCACAGGCCACCGTCCGTGGGATGGCTGCAGCCGCCTTCATTCCCATCTGCTATATCTGTCTAATTGGACATCACGGTAATCAGCTGGGCATGCCCTTCAGACACGGCCTCACCCACCTGGCTGCAAGTCCAGACACAGCGTCCTAGTTAGGTCAGGTTCCCTTGTCTGCCCTACATATTCTCCTGCCAAACGCGGTGTCTCTCTGCTTTGTCCCACACCGGCCTTTAGGAGAAAGCTATCATGCCCCATCTCATGGACATTAAAATGGGCAGAATACTTCCTCCTTCTCTTGTTAAAGCACTGTCCAGAGGCAGGGGTATGGAGAATCTCAGCAGCCCTGCTTGTTTCTAGCTCCCTGTGTCTATGGCATGGAGAGAAAGAGACTCATTTTGTGTACAGAGTGGCTTTGAGAGGGACCGAGAGAGTCTTTTTTGTAGAGTGGTAATTTTACTCCACCACACCTATACAGGTGAAAATCACTCCTGAGTCTTTCCAGTTTCTTCTTATTTCCCTTCTTGGTAGGAAAGGGGTGCTATAAGGTGGTCAGCACACACGTCTTGACCCCAAGTCCTGTCCCTATCCTGCCCCACCACACTTCCAGTCTCCTGGTCCCTAGCAGGTCAAGGACTTCCAGGAAAGGCTGGATCTCTGCATCCAGTGCCTTCTGACTGCTTATGGGCCCCGGTCCATCGAACATCCAACATCCCCTACCTCTTCCCTGGGGCTGATGAGCACAAGCAGGTGAGGCTGGTTCATACCCCAGCTGTACCACACACACTACCATGTCTGTTTTCTCCTCAGAAACAATGGTGCTGGCACCCTCCTCATGGTGCTGTCATCAGCATAACAGGGTGTAAAAAAGTGGACACGAGTGGGTACTAAATCAATGAGAGCTCTTATATTATGGCTCCTTCCCTTCATTCTGTACACATGTTCAAGCCCATCTCAGTCCTATTCCCCATGCTGCCACCTCAGAGTCTCTCACAGCCTCTTTGCTGGAGGAGCGCCAGGACACTTCGCTCTCCTCTGTCAGTGCAGATGTACCAGAGGGCCACCATCATTCCAGTGTGCCCAGGATGGACAGGTTTCCTGGGACTGGAAACTTTCAAAGCCAAAACCAGGATCGCTCTGAGCAAGGCAGGATGAACTGTTCACCCTACTCTTTCTCATCAGCTTGTTGAATTTTCTTTTTACGATAACCACCACGGCCCCCATATGGCAACTGTGCATAGATGCATTCCAGACCGTGTCTCCCGTGACCTCTCCGTTGGCACTCACCAGGTTGTGTTGACGATGCCTCTCTGATAGGTTCTCCTCCCTGACTCCCATGGCCCCACTCTTTCCATTTCTCTGGTGCTACGGCAACTCTTGCTACATAACGAAGGAATCAAAAACTTAACAACTTAAAACACTACTACATTGTGATCTCTCATGGTTCTGTGAGGTGACTGGGTCCAGCTGGACAGCTCTCCCTTGGGGGTCTCACATGCTGTTGCCATGTATAACAGCCGGGCTGCACCCCACCGTCCCTTGGGTGGGGACAGCTGGAGCAGCTGAGCTGGTGAACCATCTCTCTATGCAACCTTTCACGTGGCCACCGGGGCTTCTTACAGCACCGCTGTCTCAGGGTTCTAAGAGTGAGTATTCTAAAGGGTAGGAAGTGGAAGCTACCAGTCTCTTAAAGCCTGGGCCTGGAAGTTGGCACAGCATCACTTCAGCACGGAAACTCTCATGGGAGAGGAGACATGGACCCTCCTCTCAAGAGGACTGTCAAGGAATCTGTGGCCACACTTAATCCTCCACACTTGATGATCTCTCTTCCTCCCCCTCCTCCTCTTCCTCTCCTCCTTCTGTCAGGAATCTGTCTTAACTCTCACCTATCCCCGCCTGCCCACTCCCCATGCCTTCATGCCTTTGTAGGTGCTGTCCCTTTCCTGAAATGACCTCTCTACACTTGACCCCCAACACAGCCCTTCCCACTGGCCCAGTCTGCCTATGAGCTCCTCTTATGTATGGGGATGATTAACTCTGTGGCCCACAGCTGGGTTGGGTGCTCCTCCATCTTCACTGACATGGGACACTATAAGAGGTATGTGCTAGTCTCCCGTACTAGAATGCAAGAGCTTTGGCAGGGACCAAGCCTTTACCTCTAGATCGGAGGTCCTGAAGACTAGTACAGTCCAACAGGCCTCCAGCACTATAGGGTTAAGAGAGGCAGGTGAATCTGTATGTTCTTTTGCTGACATGGTGACTCATCCAGAAAGGTCTCAGTCTGTGATAATAGGGCCTGACCATTTATTTGTGTTGATGAAGAGCTTTCATGTCATTGGGAGAATCTGACACATATCCAACTAGAAGTCAGCACTATCTGTATTGCTGCAAATCTGAATTGACTGTTTGGTTATATCTTTCTGTTTTCTGTAATAATGCTGAGTCACTCTTTGTATGGTCTGTTATTTAATCTGATAGACTGACACTTCTGTGGACTGAAGATCAATTTTGCTCCCCCTGATGTAATGGAATGTTCGACATGGTAAGAAGTGATTGCACCCAACACTTTGGCTTCTCACATTGGGTAGACTGGGGGCAAGCCGGCTGTGTGTGTCTCCTTACTTGTATGTCCTGTTTTCCCACCTGGACCCCTGCCCTTCCACTGCCACAGTCCTATCGTTTTATTGGCCCTGTTCAGCCAGAACCACTGCACACTTAGATTGGCTTGGCAGCCAAATGGTATTATTATGTGAATATCTCCAACCATTTCACTCTGGTCTATTGAAGAGTGAGTGATTGTGTCTTTGGTGACGTGGATTCCTTTCTCCACCACTCCCAGAGATTTATCTCCAGAACGATTACTTTTAGGCTTCTAAAGCAAAATGTGAAGGAAAAAAGGAAGGGAAGAAGAGCACCCTGAGTGTGAGCTACAACCAGGAGTAGGTTTATGGAGAAGTTTAGGTGGAAGGAATACCAGGGGAATTGTGTGGTGAAAGAGAAAAATGAATTTTAGGAGTATTGCTGTGAACTATCCATTTTTTTCCTCAATCTTGAAGAAATATAAGTAAGAACATAAGCAGTATGTTGTAGAGTACAATGCTGACCATGATTTCCCTTTGGGACAGTATTAAACTGGATGAACAATGGAGATAGTCATGGTGTCCCAGGAATTATGGAATAAAAATAAGATGACATAATAATATTGATGCCCACTATCTTGCAAATATTTCTATGGAGCCATTCTTGTTCCTCACAGAAAACCTGTGAAGCAGCATGAGTACCGGGCTTATGTTTAGTCTCCCCAAGTAGACTTGAGACTTCCTGAGGGCTTGGAGTCCATGGCTCAAATGTTTACTGTAGTACAGATGGAGACACCTCCTTGGAAATCACAAAACAGTGATTGAAAATGGCAGCCTGCAGTGCAGTTCTCAGCCATACTGGTTCCAACAGCAGAGCAGTGCTGGTGAAAATATGCTCAGGTTCAAATAAAAGGCTGTAACAATGTGTCACCTGAACCAACTTGATTGTCCACCTGATGAGACCCCTGTGTCTAATCATGGATCTGGGTGGCCTCCCTGCTCCAGGAGGACTGGCCCTTGCTCTTGCTGCATTGCCGGAGAGGAGAAAGCATGTGCCAGAAATGCTAATGAGGGGAAGCCAGCTGGTTCTCCTGGAGCCCTGCTTTTCCTCCAGTGCCTTCGGTCTTCAACTCTAGCTGCAAAGCATTTCTCACAGAAAACTCTCCGAATAAAGCCATTCAGTTCACACAGTTGTCACCATGACACGCCCTTGTCCATTCCCTGAGGAGAAATGCCAAGTGCAATGTGCACTGCTGATCTGACTCCCTTTCCGAGTGGCACCGCAATCCTCCCTAACTCAAAGCCTTCTTCTTACACAGCGGATCTGGTTACACCAGACACACCTGGCCTTCACTGGATGAATCATCCATCCTTATGGGGCTGCACTGGGGGCAGTACACATTAACTTCATTGTACAGATGAAGAGACAGAGCGGGCCACACCAGGGTTGATGTTGAGCCCACCTGTCTCTCACTGGGAAGCCCCTTGCCCAAGTGTGGACTGAGAGGCAAATGCTGACCCCTCCCACCTGTGTAAATTTCACCTCACCAGGCTCAATGGGTGTCATTAAAAACTAGGTGCTTAGATTTGGTGTTAAGTATAATCAGGGGCCACTGTGTGCTTTTTAACTTTGGGAGGCTGGATGGAAAAGGATCTTGGGAATGTGCTAATGTTTGACGGACATTCTGACAAACGCAGGATGATAGAATCAAAGCGGGCAGTAGCAGGGAGTGATTCTGGAAACGAGGACACAGTGGGGAAGGATCCAATGTGGGAGCAGGGCAGGACCAGTGACCTGAGCAGGGGCAGGAAACCAAGGCAAGGCAGAGCAGTTAGAGGACTGTGGATTTCTGGTTGGCATCCAGACAGCTGTGAGAAGGCAGAGCTCCTGACCGTGATAATAGGACACAACACAAAAGTGGGTGGAGAAAGGAGATCCCTTCGGGAGAAACTCTTTTTGGCTGTAATCAGTGGTGGCAGCAGGCACATTTTTCTTCCTGCTACCGATGAGGAGCAACAATGAACAGGGAGCTACATGGAACAGATTTGGGCCAAGGATCAACACAAAGATGCCTTCCCTGTAGAATCATCACCCTTGTCATTGCTCCTGGGCAACATAAGCCCCCATTTTGAAGGTGTTCTGATAGGAGCACACGATCAGCAAGGACTGTGGTGACTCCTGAGGATTAAGCCTAGCCTGCTCTAAGCCTCACTGCACATATTAAAAAATAGTAATGGAGTTACTATAATGATACGGCATTTTAAGATTTGATCAGGATGAGTAAAGCTGAAACTTCACTAGTTCTTTCTTTTGTCAGTGTTAAAATTTGCATCTTTTTGCAGTTCTCATATTACAGCAATTATTAGTATAGTCAAACAGCCAGGGGCCCACTAGGGAAAAGTTATGCCAGAGAAAAGGAAACAATTCAGGTTTTATTTCTTTTGTGTTTTATCATGCATGTAATTCCTTAAAGAGTGCAGAAAATAATCTGTTTTGAATGTTCCTAATTTGGAAGTACGTTCAAAATCCGATTTAGCCAGACCTTAAAAAAAATTGTATAAATCAACAGCAATTACCTAATTCTAAATTGAATCATAACCCTGAAGAAATGTACTGTTAGAACATTATAGACTCCAAGTAATCAGTGATGTATCTCTACTCTTATAAAAGGAAATAATAAAAGGAAAAAATAAAGACAAAAACGGAAAATAAAAATAAAATAACAACCCCATTTATTTTATTACTTTAATTTAACCCTCAGATAGAAAGAATGACCTCCTGTTGTATTTCAATATTTAAAATCTGGCCTATATGCAAAGTTTGTAAAATAATTTTTAATTTTAAGAAGGTATAATTTACCAATTAGATTAATGTGTTTATTACTATTTAGAGACTTCAAGAGTCTTATTTCCATTAACGTCAAAAACTTCTGTAAACTTCTGGTTAATGGACTGTGTTCTGCATTTTTATTATAGCAAGAGGACCTTTGATGCTTTGCTGCATTATTGAAAGGTAGTGATAGTAGAACATTTTGTACATCCAATCTCTTCCTGTTTGTTAATTTGGCACTTTTTCAATCATACATTTTTGAAAATATAAGTGATTTCACATTAAAATATAAATTCATACAGGATATTTATAGTTTTAATGCATTCAGACTCCTAAAGCTATAGTCCATCACAGCATTTTAATTTATTTGATTTATATGTGTGCCCTGAGCTAATATTCTAATCATTTTTAAACTCAATTAATCTTTTTCTGGATACATTTTTAGTTTTTGACAAATTATATTACATTTGTACAAAATCTTACATTCTTTATATTGAGCACTGTTTTGATGTATTTGCAAAATGTAAATATCCGCCTTCTCAATTTCATCCATTTGTCTAAAACACTGAGATATTGCTAGTCCAACAGGGATACTGCAGAGTGAAATTGTCTCAGGTTTGCACCAGAACACTTATAAAATTCCATTTTTCTAAAGTATTCGATTTTTAGTTATTTTGAATATGACGTGGCAAGCCATTTGTTTACTATAGAACATTGCTACTTAACCAAGTTTGAATACACTTGCACTCAGTTATGGCAATATTTTTTATAATTTACAGAACTGCTTTCATATTATAATATCTTCTAGTGGTATTTACAGTGTTTCTTCATGAAGACAATTATATGATATGGCTTGTTATTTGAGATGAATATACACAAAATATTCTATATGTCACAGAAATCTTGGAACTCTTGAAAAGAACTTCTTTGTAAAGAATGGCACTATTGCTAGATGACTTTATACACAGACTCATCTTTTTTACGTTAGCTCATAAGATTTCACATTATCCTTAGTACTTATTTCCTTGACTCTAAAAAGACAAAAACTTGGAAGCTGTGCTCATTCCTGCACCATTTTGAGCTGAGACTATATTTTGACCCTAAATGGTGTCGATTTCCCAATTAGTTGGAACTCCAAAGAAGGAAACAGGTGCGTAGTAAAGAAGTCCTTTCCTACCAAACTTCCAATGTAGATCAGATCAGGGCATATAGTCAGCTATTGTGTTTAATATTCATTGCTAATGCAAGTTTTTACCTTTTTTGTTCTTTCTGGCATTTGGGAAGTCATATTAAGTACTACTAGCTGGAACCTGTCTTTGTCCCCAAATCAAGCCCACCTATGTCCTTTATGATAAATGATGCTATTTTCGGGATGGGGAAGATACTGGCATGACTTGGGCAAAGGGGGCATGCTGGGGAGGGTGGAGAAGTAGGGTTGAGGGATGAGGGTGGGTTTTGTTGGGGCTTGGCAACAAGGCAGAGAGGTTTCAGCTGATGTAGTCAGAAAGCAGAACCATGAGGCTTTTGAGCAGATGGTACCAGAGTTGAATATAAAGGCATTTTGTCTGGTAGCAGAATCAGAATGGATTAGGAGGAGAAAAGCTAGAGACAGGGAGATAAATACTAAGGAAAAGGGAATCTCTTGGTGGGAACTTCATTATGACTAAACCAAAGTCAAGGGCCCAACCACATCTCATAAAATCATGTCCCCTCTACATCTGATAGTATCAATCTCCTATCTACATATGTTTGCCAATAAAAAAGGGGGGCATTTGTGTCATTTCTAGGAGCAGAGATACCAAAAGCTTCTAAAGGGAAGATACCAGGCCTTTCATCTTCAAATCTCTGGTTTTTGGAATATAGTAGGTCTTATAAAATGCTTACTAAGTGAACAAATGGAAATGAGAGTAAATAAAAATGGGAGCAAAACATGCTAGAGCCTATAGTTTTTCCTGAACAAGTCAAATGATAATAGACTTTAGTTTCCTGGCCATGTATCCTTTCCTCTGAGAACTGGACAGTTGGAACAAGGGACTATTCCATCATTACCTTTCAAAAGTGACATACTGACTGAATCCCTGCTATGGACCAGAAGATGCAGGAGGGATTTGTACATTTAGCACTCTCCCATACCCAAGTGGGAAGGGAAGAACTTGCAGATAAGGGTATTCTGTGCATTCCTTCAGTTGGTAAACATGAGGCCCACATAGATATTTCCTTGTGCAATGGGAAATGCACCAGTATGGGGATTTTTGAAAAGAATCCTTCCTTAACTACAAAAATGACTTATTTTCAAAGATAGCATAAAATTTTAGGAAATATCTCAGTAAAATACATGATGACAAGTTTATACACCCAGAGATATCAGGAATCAAAGAAACAGGTCAGTAGTAGTAACGTATCACCTCCATCCTGGGGAATTATGGCCAGAGCCGAAAATCAGGGTGAAGTGTGGAATATCCCCAATATTCTGGGGTCATGATCAGGGAGTCTTGAAGAACTGGCTCAAGCAAAGCCAACACTGCACTACAGGATACAGAAGGGGCAACTATCACAAATTTGGAGAGCACGTGGAGGAGCACGGAGTGAAAAAGATCTGAGCCAAAAGGTTCTGAATCCAGAGGCCTATGAATGACCATGAACCAAACATCTCTTTGAAACAAAAGGAATGGCCGTCTGGGCTGGTTTGTATGGCTGTTGCCCAAATGCTCTAGATCTCACCTTTCATTATTTTTAAGCATTTCATTAAACATATGCCTCTCTTACACAGCACATTTCTCAGGGAAGCAATGCAATAGAACGAAGGACTTGAAACAGTTGAACCCCATCGCGAGCAACAGGAATGGGAAAAGTACTCACGTTCCACAAAGTAAGAGCTGGCATCGATCTTCCAGATGATCTGGCCCCGATGAGAACCATTGACTCCACGGTTCTTATAGTCCAAAAAGTTTTCTGACAAGACCTCATCTATACTCCCATGAAAGAAAGAAAGCAGAGTAGAAAAATGTATCAGCTAACAGTATATTTAGGGAAAAGAAAGAAAGAAAAAGAGCAAAGGATATTAATGCTATCTCTAACTCAACAGACGAAAAAGCACATGGAATCCAAATCAGCGAGCTAGAAGTATCCTCAGGTACCCTCTCGACCAACTCTTTGTAATACAGAGCCAATCCCCGCTCTGCAATACTCCTGCGATCATCTAGCTGGTTTGCAAACAATTCCACAAACAGAAAATAATTGCTTCTATGGCAGGCCATTTCACTTTTGAATAGTCTTTACGTGTGTGAAATCTGAGTGCAAAAATCTTCCTCTTAAAGCTTTCAGGAATTGGTCTCGCTTTGGGTTTGTGAATGAGGCATAAAAAAAACATTCAATCACACTTTCTGTTTGGGGCCCAGCTCTCATAGACCCCACTTTATAGCATCTCTTCTCCAGCCCGGATACCTGTCATCATCTAATACCTGGGACTCATCCATGAATCTATCCATCCATCCTTCATGCACTCATGCATTCATTTGTTCATTCAACAGATACTTATCGAGACTGAACCGTCTGTCATGCTGGGAAAAATGCAAGAGCCATGGTGTTGGGCAAACCCAATATGGTCCTTTATGAGCTAAAGCTTTAAAACAATTGAAGATGCAGACTTTATTTTTTTTAATTTTTTTTTTTTTTTTTTTTTTTTTTTTAGAACACAATGAATCGCTTTTATTTCGGTATGCATCCACATCTCAGCATTTAGTGGTCCTGAACAGAAAAGTGGAAAAACGCAGCAATTTGCCAGGAAGTCAAGCCCGCCAATTTCGGGGATCTGCTGTGCACACCGAGTTCTTTTTCAATCCCTGCTGAGGACCGTGAGAAACAGCAGCACCAAAACCAAAGTATGCACCGAATTCAAGGTTCTTTTTGTTCCAGTTGCCACATTCCAAACTAGACCCAAACGGATTGCAAGATGACCACATGAGAACCCTGTGTAAAACTTCTTCAATTTTTAAAAGCAAAAGCAATTACAGGAAAAGAAAATTCATTCAGAGGGATCGTGTGTGCTTACAAGTAAGTGTCTTCTGTGGCCTTTCTCCAAGTTTAACCACCAAGAACTTTGAGAGCTGGCAGGTGTGAGTACCCCTGGTGACTGTTCTTTTCACTTTATCAAAACCTGAGCTAAAAAAACCGCATCAGCTGACGATGACAGCAGAGGGTGGCAGGGCTGAGGACCCAATATTCATTCCCAGGCTGGTGGAGAGTGAGTAAATGTGGTTCCAAAACTAAACGAGGGAAGTCAGAGACTCTTTCCAACCTTACCTGATGGCTTCTGGCCAAAGCAAGGAAGTATTGTGGAAAGTGTTGGGTGGTGATGGTACAAAAAGGGAGTTGAGGAGGAGGAAGGAAAAAGCAGCACCCCTCGATTAAGGTGGGGGAGAAGATATGGGGAGAGCCCTGAATTCCTCACCAAAGGCCAATTTCAGAGGGGAGCAGAGGGGGTTACAATCTATGCTTCGGCCAAGGGTGGTGGTGGAAAGTGAAGAAGGGACAATGGCTTGGGGGGGGTGTGTGGTGGTGGGGGGCATCATTTAAGACTTAAAAAAAGCAGGGGTGCAGCTGGAGCACCCCCACGCACCCAGCAGTAGTCCCACAGGCTGTGACCTGAAACCTTCACACCTACTCTAGCAAGCCACCCCAAGCTGGAGGGCTGTTGCAGGGAGGGAGGGAGGGAGGGACGCAGGCAGGGAGGCAGGGGGAGGAGAAGGGGAGAAGGCAGAGACCCCAGGCCATGTAATCAGCAGCAAGGTGATTGTGTGATGTGTCTTTTCACAGTTGAGTTAGATGTGCCCCACCAGTTATGATGGGAACCAATTTAAATATACTTTCTTGATCCCAGAAGTTCAACTATGTGGACAGTGGTTACACTTGACAGGATGATTTGTTATAGCACAACTTATATATTTTAAATGAACAAAAAAATTAGTATCGTTTACAGTATCTTAAGATAAATTGCCTTTGAATGGGAGCTTCCTTTCCAGTACTTTGAGGTCTACAAGACGTATCTAGAAAATTTACTACTGTGGAAAATGAAGACTGCTTAAATCGAATGGGAGGGGGGTAGGGGAGGGCCTGTGGTTTTTCTTTTTGATTAATTGCTGTAACACTGTCCTTCGGGCGGCTGAGGGAGTTTCATGTTTTCTTTAGACATCATTAGGCGCCGGAGCTCTTGCAGGACGACTTTGATGCTATATGAATTCTGCCATTTTGCTAGCACTGATATGGCTCTTGGGTCCACCACTCCATTAGAACTATTAACTCCATTCATATTAATTTTTGTTACAAATCTTACAAAGGGGGGTGCTTCTGGGTATTTAGGTCCACATTCTATTTTAAGGCTGTATATTCGGTTTTCATAAATTGTTCTTGGAGGCCCAATTATCATCCCTGTCCATCTTGTAAGTGTCATGTCTTCGTCATCTTCTAGACCCCAGCTAACTGTGCCATCTCCTACTCCTTTCTGGCCTTCTTCCAGTTCTTCCAACAGTCGAAAATTGCGAGGAACTTTTACTCCCGAGCCCGTGGTGGCTGCCATCTTGCGTCGCTGTCGCTCCTTTTTTAATTTTTTTAACATTTATTTATTTTTGAGACAGAGAGAGACAGAGCATGAACGGGGGAGGGTCAGAGAGAGAGGGAGACACAGAATCTGAAACAGGCTCCAGGCTCTGAGCAGTCAGCACAGATCCCGACGTGGGGCTCGAACTCATGGACCTCGAGATCATGACCTGAGCTGAAGTCGGACGCTTAACTGACTGAGCCACCCAGGCACCCCGAGGATGCAGACTTAAAACACTAAGTGAAGAAATAAAGGTATTATTACAATTTGTGATAGGGGATGGGAAGGAAAAGAACAGGGTGCTCTAACAGGGAGTTTGAAGGAGGGAGGCCACCTGGAGTTCAGGGAAGCACTGAGGGATAAGAAGCCACAAGGGTGGAGATGGAGGGTGGGTGTGGAGGGGGCAGAGAGAGGCCTCGATATGGTGTCTAGGACCTAAGATGATGGAGAGCCTCCTGCATGGAGGCACTAAGAGGAGCTTATGGGGGACTGTGTACTTTTCCTTTCCTGCTCTTTCTCTGCTCATTACATTGCAGTTGCCAATATCCTCCTTAAAGTTGGTGTCCAGACAGGAACAGCGTTCCTGGAGAGGACTGATCTGTGAAGGAGAAGCTGACTGCCCCCTCTCTGGTTCCGGACCTCATGTTTTCAGTGGAGGCTAAGACAGGGATATGAATTTTACTTTGGTTATCTATGGGGCCCTGGCAGAAAGTAAACACTTGAGCTAGATGGGTCTGTGGCTTTGAGAATCCAGATCCACTGCAGTGACAAGACAAATAAACAGAACTCAGGGGTTCCTGAGAGCAGGCTCCAAGTTCCAGCTCTGCCAAGAGGAGCAAGGTCATGGTTGTCCTTTTTGCAACTAAGATTGTATCTGCCTAGACTGGGAAAACAGGCAAGAAGGAGGTGAAAGGAAGGCAGGATTTGTAGCAAAGGACTCAGTTATCAAGGCTCTTTGTGCCATATACCAATAGCATCGAGTCTACATCTTCAGGTCCTCCCCTGCAAAATGGGGGTGGGGTACTAATCACTGGGACCTCCTAGTGGAGGAGTAAATGAGACAACTGGTCAATGTGCTTGTGCCCTCCTATGTTGACTGCACATTTTTGGCTATCTCGTCTTTGGTAAAGATAATTGGGCACAGCAACACTATCTCTGCTTCATTAATGGCAGGCACTGTATCCCCTGGAAAATCACTTGGTTGCAAAATTTGCCAGTCTTAATATTCACAGTGTGTGCTCACAGCCCTGGTTGGGTTACTAAGATGATTGCATAATATGTCTTTTACCGTAATTGCCTCATTTCTGCCAAAAAGGCATAATATTTTCCTAGCTCCCTGGGTTTTCAGTGTAGAGATTTGCCTCATTATAGCAATTCTCTAAGGAGAGGTATTTACTTGAATCTTCCACTCTGATCACCAGAATATTCATTTTAACAGTTATGATCAGGTATCCCTGTAAATAATATCTAGAAGGGATGCTCATTCATGCATTAGGTAAATGTGCAGTAAATATCTCCTCCACTCTGGGCATTGTGCTAAACCCTGCGGACACACTGGTGAACAAGATATGGTCTATGTTCTCGGGAAGTTTCTAATAGATTTGGGGACTTATTCAAGAAAACAGGCAATTTCATTAGACTATAGTAAGTTTAAGAATAGGTTAACTATTAAGGAACCACAGCAGCACAAGGAGAACCTCAAGGAGAAAAGGATGGGATGAGTAGGTGGGAAGAATCTGCAAAGACTAATGAGGATAGCAAAATAACACACATTTTAAAGAAAACAAGATACATTTCACTGTACACATTTAAACATGACACCTTTTGGGGCGCCTGGGTGGCTCAGTCGGTTGGGCGTCCGACTTCGGCTCAGGTCATGATCTCGCAGTCCGTGAGTTCGAGCCCCGCATCAGGCTCTGTGCTGACAGCTCAGAGCCTGGAGCCTGTTTCAGATTCTGTGTCTCCCTCTCTCTCTGACCCTCCCCCGTTCATGCTCTCTCTCTGTCTCAAAAATAAATAAACGTAAAAAAAAAATTAAACATGACACCTTTTAAAAGACTGTCAATTGGTCCTGATAAATAGTCCATTCTCTTACATTTATAATACTTCATAACACATAGCACATAAGAAAAAAGAATAGTCGATATTCCTGCCTGAACCATCTGTGCTGAGAGGTCAACTCCTTCCCCAAAGGCATTCATTGCCAATTGTTGGAAAAGTTATTGGTCTTTGCTTGGGAATTCAAGTGTATTGTGGGGGTCAGATGCAGAGAAACAGAATCACTCCAGATATTTTATGCAGAAGGGGATTCAATGCAGAGGATTGGGTTCCTAGAGAAATGGACTCCAGGCTGGGTCTCTGGGAACAGCCCCAGAATAACTGGTTCTCCAAGGCCCTGCTTCCACCTCACTCAGAGTGGCCTCATGGGAACTGCTCAGCTCAAGAACCTCATAGAGCAGCGGTGGCCAGTGGGCAGGAGAGCAAGAGGCTGCTTCCCAGGCCACAGCGATTGCCTCTCCACCCACAGAGAGCAACCAGCCTGTAGCAAGATGGGTACCTGCCACCACCACATCACCCAGGAAGTGAGTGAGTGGATAGCAAGGCACTGTGGTGGATGGCTGAACTTTCCAAAGCCATGACTGAGGCAGCCACAGGCTAACCAGTAGGAGGAGGAACCCCACAGTTTGCTGCCTCCTTCCCTGTCTTGCACAGGTGCGCCTAATGAAGGGACCAGTGTGCATCTGGGACATGGTTGCACAGGAATCTGAGATATACAAATTTTAGGGACAGGATTCTGCACTAGAGGAAAGCACTGGAGAAAAGAAGAGGCCTGGAATGGATGGTGGGGGCCCAGCCATGCTCTCTGCCACCCTGAGGATTGATAGGCCCTGGGCCGTCTGTCCCAAGGTTCTTTTTTTCCATATTTTTTTGTCATGGTGGAAGTCATTTTGTGGGAGCAATGTTTGTGTGATTACAGGGATATTGACAACCCCTTGAAGCAGGAACATTAGGCTACCTTATCACCTATGTGAGCCTAGGTAGCTTATTTAATCCCTCTGTGTCTTTGCTTCCTCACTACAGTGCGGGGATAATATCAATACCAGCTTCAAAAGTCTGTTGTGAGGACTGAATGAGTGAATACAGGTACTGGTCAGAGAACATTATTAGACATCACTAGTAAGCAGATTATTTTATATTATTTTAACATGAATGTGAGATGAAGAGGTGAAAAATACTTGAATAGATACATTCTCATTGACTTAGCATTCTAATGACTAGAGGTATTAGTTGTATCCTCCAACTTATGTATCCTAACTCAATTATACAAGACTGTTCCCTTAGTGTGAGTAAGCCATGGGCATTGCTGACTCTCTAACCCTAAATATAGAACTCATAAATAATTAGGTTTTATTTGTCAAAGTCAAGTAGGCATTTTCAAATGAATAATGGCAGAACTATTTTCTGGAAATGCCGATTTCTAATAAACATGCTTCTATGTACTTATTTTGGACCAGGTGATGACCTTCTTCCCACTTACTGAACTTTAAAATCTCTTTCCATGTTCCTATTGGTTTGGTAAGAAGCTTTTGTCTATAATGCACAGTTACAACGATTGAGTACCCATCTAAGGGTGAAGGCTAGGCTGAACGAAGCCTGGGAATTAAGGTAATTTGCTATCACACATCCAGAGAATAGAGCTCCCTGACAAGGTAGATCAAGACATGAAGTATTGATCAACGGGCAGTAAATGTGCAGTGTCTCATCAATTCTGCTCAATGATCCTGAGAAGAAAGTTATGTTTTCCCCTCTGTTTTGGAGATAAGAAACCTAGAGCTCGGATGACAGTACCCGGCTGGGGCCATACATCTGGCCAGTGGCAGGGTAGAATTCTAAACGAGGTCAAGCTGTCACTGAATCCACATGATCTTTCCCCATTCTGTGTCACCAGAGAGAGAATCCTTCGTTACTCCATATCGAGCTCATGGCCACTCATAAAGGAGGGCAACCAAATTGGATTTCTGATAATAACGGTAATGCTACTGTCACTGTCCCATCACTGTGTTCCTGGCTAAGGACAGCACTGGTGTTGGTGAGAGGGTCACACATGCCTGTCCACATGCAGGTGTCTCACTCTCTATGGCAGAAGAAAAGTCGTGTATTCCTGGAGCTCTAGAGGCCAGAGCTAAAAGCATCACAAACCTGGCCTCACGTGGACAGGTGGTCCACTGGCGTGGAATGATACCATACCAGGTTCCACCGAGATGTTCCTATGGGCAGCATGGGGTCTGCCGCCAGGCGAGGGCAGCTGTGTGGCCTTGGGAGCCACTGCATTGGCATTTCTTCAGTGGTGAAATGACAGATTAAATGAAATCATCACCTCTAAATCTTTAGGCCTAGAATGGTGATTCGATCTTTGGCAAGACACTGCAAATCTGACAGACACGTTACTAAGGACCTACAAATTATGAACTCTTAAGGCACACAGATAATTTTGGATTTGGAAATTATTTCTGAAATGCTATGTTGCCGAAAGTGTTGGCGTTCTGCATTAAATAACTTCACAGTTATATATGTGCAGCTACTATGAGAAGAGCAAACTGTCAAGTTAAGATCCTAAGATGACGAGCTGTGTTTACTTTTGTCTCCGTCAGAATGTCATGTTAACACCAGATCTTATTCATTCCTAGAGTTTTACGACATTCGATGCAGCTGACTGCCCCTTCCTTCCTCCGCCACCTTCTCTTGACTTCTGTGACGTGGTCTAAGTCTCCATCCCTCCTCCACCTCCTTTGTGAGCACCTCTCCTGTCCGTCCCTCTGACAGAGGTGTTCCAGTCCTCTTTTCTACACAATCCACAATGACTTAATTGACTCTTGGGGTGCCAGTTACCCCAAACCTCCACCCACAGCCTGGATCTAGGGCTGAGCTCCAGATCTGCCCATTCCTTCACCTTGGATGAATGTCTTTGGATTTCTCACCTTCCCCACAAAACACTCTCCTCCTCCAATGGTTCCCTGAATGAATGAATGAATGACAACAGGACTCACCACTGCAGGAAGGTACAGCTTCAAAGAGCTGGTTCAAAACTAGATCTGGGGCCAAAACCCTAATTGCCTACGGTGCTAAACAAGTAACATTTCACAATGAAAGTAGGGATGGGTGGGAGGGAGACTGTGGCAAAACTAAAGGGTGCAGACCAGGCTAAATGAGGCAGTTAATGCTTAACTTTAGCAAACTAAAGCCAAGTAGAATTACAGGCTCAGTCTGCCAAATTGAGGGCTTTTGTGAAAGAAGCTAGAAATTTGGATTTCAATGTGAAATCTCTACATTTTTCAATGTTGATAACTTATCAAATTTAAAACAATGTGGACTAAAAATATGCTTGGTGGGCTGTTATTTTGCAAGCTCTGTGTTAGATTAATGGTATCCAAACAATTTTACGCAAGAACTATTTTTTCAGCAAATTCAATTTTACCTAAGTCCAACTTAGCTAGTAACCATTACTTGTGTACAAATTTAAAAAACTATGTTTCTCCGTCTTTACGATAATGCATATATTGTAAATACATCAGCCAAGCTGATTGCAAAGCCGTTAAGAGATCTAAAAATATTTCCCTCACAGCTAGTTAGATAAGATCCCCTTTAGTTTATCAGAAAAACAGTCCAGGTTGCAAAATACTTAGAACAATCCACTGGTTTCTGTGATATTCCATGTTAAATCAGCATTGTGTGTCAGAATGTGTAAATTGCTCCTTGCACAGACTGATGGCAGAAGGCCTGGTCTCCCTTGAACTTGGTGCCTGACTTGAGCGACTCCCCTTCCCCACCCAGCAACCACACCTCTGCTTGCCAGTTAACCAGTATAAATGCATCAATTTCTAACACATTCAATTCTATCATGTAAAATAGATCAAATACATTTTTTCATGGGATTTCAAATTTGTGAGATCTGTTTCTGCAGCACACAGACTTGTGTGGCCATTTTCCTCTCAACCATCACTCTGTTCCCAGCCTGCGGTCTGCTTGCTGTCACTGTCCACTGAAGCCCGTTACATCTTTTGAATACAAAGCAGTAAGAATGGTCAAAGAACAGGTGAAAAGAGGCACATGATTACGTTGGAAACAAAGTAGACCCCCCTCCGTAGAGATGTGTGTCCTTTGCTTGTGTATATGGTGTTGCTTTGGTGTTATAAACATACAGACTTGAAAACAGGCTTTTGATATTAACTTATTCATAATTACAAGAGCGTCTATACTTGCAAATGGTAATAACATTTGTGTTCAACCATAGCTGGCCCTTCTAACTCATGGTTTTCTTCCACTGAATAGAGATGGTAAGAGAAGCCTTAGTGAATGGGTCTCCAGTATGTTAGAATTTGCTGTACAGGGGTGCCTGGGTTGGGTTAAGAGTCGGTTAGGAGTCCGGCTCTTGACTTCGGCTCAGGTCATGATCTCACAGTTGGTGAGTTCAAGCCCCACATCAGGCTCTGCACTGACAGGGAGGAGCCTGATTGGGATTCTCTATCTCTCCTTCTCTCTCTGCCCCTCCCTCACTTGTGTGCTCTGTTTTTCTCTCTCTCAAAATAAATAAATAAACTTAAAAAAAAAAGAATTTGGTGTATAACACATTTGGTTGTAAATTGTGCACTTATATTAAAGTATGGAGTCTGTTGAAATATTAAAGCATACCTAAAAGTGCATTGTGAATGCTACGCTCGTTGACCACCCGACCCACATGGCCGAGACCATTCTGTCTGCAGCACTCTGTCAGCGAGTCTGGCTAAGCGCTGTCCTACTCACCAATGAGATACATGCCGATCCAGTCTCCAGCATCCACTTCCTCCTTGATGTCCCAGTGGATCACCAGGTCCTGAGAGTGTCCTATGGAGTAGTAGGAGCTGCTGACCATAAGTGTGGAGCGGCTGTCTGAGGTGACCAGGTCGGTGTCGCTGGTGGAGCGGGGTATGGTGACGGTGCCGTGGGGGCCGGTCCTGATGGCCATGCTGTGGAACTGGCCAGGGTTGTAGCTGTGACGGAGTGGCTCCTTGCACCGGCGGCGATTCTGGGAGTTTCTAGATGGGGATGCCATGGCGGCCAGGCCTAAAAACCTGTTCTGGTACAGATTCTGTGGGGGCAAACAGACAATGAGCAGGGGTGGAAGATGCCAGCTCCACAATCACTGTCTTCCCAGGGAAAGAAGTATATGCTGGGAGAGATAGGCTGTGAGAGAGCTGCTCTCCAAGGGAGATCTGAAATACGACACAAAGCATCTTCCTCAGGGTTCACACAGGGATGGCAAGAACAAAAATGCAAGCTCCCCGAGGGGCCATGCTTTTCCATGCTCTGCTGGGGTCTGTCTCTCCCTGCTTCTTCTAGCCCACAGGGATTAGGAGGACCAAATGGCCCCGGCGGTGTGACTGCCCCCAGAGTGCCGTCCTTTGAGAAATCCAGCATCAATTCAATTGGATCCAATTTTATCCTTCTTTAGGATTGATTATGGTTATTATCACTGAACATTTTAGTGATCCCTGCAGGCTTCGACACCCTATACACAACCCAGAATTAGAGGCGGTCCCTGCTGGGTGAGGTCATCAGTCTTGCATTACAACTATCCTACAGAATGTTGCGGTCATCTGAGATTTCTATTAAGGACCTCTGATACCTTAGTAATCTTCAAACACCATAATTTCCAACAAAATCCAATCTCAGAGAACCATGTCTCCCTTGGAGCCAATGTTATTGTAGAAACCATTGTATCTGATGAGAAAAAAATGCATTTTTTTTTTTTTTTATCATTTGCAACATTGAGCATTCCATGTGAGCTGAGCCGATACTCAGCAATAGCTGGGTTGTTTGTAGCTTTTAAAACATGGGGAAAAAACATCGTTTCAAACTTGCATAAGGGATTCTTTTTTGAAACAAGCAAGTGTTCTGACTCCATCAAAGTATATTAAAACTGGGATTTAAACGTACATTTTTGGGGTTCCTGGCTATAAAAGTACATGCTATTCTACAACTAATAACACTTTTGTTTTCAAGAGAAGATTAAGGCTTAAAAATGTGTTGAGTCATGCAGTTTAGATCCCAGGGGCAGTTACTCATTACACACATCAATCAAATGCAAGTTCCTGACTTTTTGTTTACACATCATGAGGACCAGGCCTCAGCGACAGTCTACTCTTTGGATTACATAAGTCTATTTAGCAGCAATTTAGGCCTGCACTTTTTCCATCTTCCAAGAACAGGGCACTTGTAAAAAGTCCATTAACCTGATGAAGCACAGTGTTGGCATTTTGTGTCTCGGTCCTTAATGGCCATGTGGCATGCCTATTCATTCATTATTTGAGTCTCTTGTTAGGCATTCTTCTGGCCCCACTGGCAGTAACCATGGAATTTACCATAGGCAGAAAAGCCAGACTTCAGAAAGCATCTCATCACACTATTGGTACCATGTGGTCATTTTTTTTTTTTAATGCTTGTCATTACGACAGTATGAACATGGACAGACCACAGTGTCACCTGGAAACCAGTCTTCCTGTCAGGAAGACTGGCAAAGCCCAGGAAGCATGAGCTATCTGTGCACTTCCCAGGTGCCCTGGCTTTTCTGGGCAGTTCAGAGACCTCGGTTACCTAACCATCCTCCAGGGGCTTTGTCCAGAGACCTTTGTAAATCTCCAACAAAGAAAGGCTGCTGCTAGAGCATAAGATTTCTGCAGTTTATATAGACTTTATGTGGACTGATAACATCTTAAAGTATTATTATGGAGATTAAAAACAACTAGGAATTAAATACTCAAGAATATAATTGCAAGTTAAACCAAAGTTGGTGCAGCACCTACCAAGTTCCAACCTGTGTATCCCGAGACGATTTACTTAATTAATCCTTCTGGTCCTCAGTAACCATTTGTAAATGGGCTGTTGTCAGAACTTAATGAGATAGTGCAAATCAAGCCCTTAGCATAGTGAGTACTCAACAAATGAAAATCTACTACTAAAATACTACTGATATTGCTTTACTAAAAAAGCCTCACTGAAACACAGGTCTTGGGCAGTTGGCCAGGCTCATTCACTGGCCAAGGGTCCCCTCACACCATCCCCAGAGCCCTCATACTTAAATCCTCCTGCAACAAACCCACAAATCGTTTCTAGTCATGGCCCTGCAGGTTTAATCACAAAACTGAAATTCCAAACATTAAACAGTCTAGTGTATTTGTAAAGGTATCATACCAATTTTTTGGAGGGGAGCATCCCTTTATCTGAAAAGTTTGTGTTTGAAAAAGGGTATTTATGCATTAATGTTGAGGCAGAGGGATTTTTATTGACATAGTACCAGTCACGGCCTCAAAAGAGATTATAGAGAGCTTTTCTTTTGTTGAAGACACTTGTGCTGTGGTATTTTTATCAGAATTCCCTGGAAACCAGGCAACTCTCCTGAAACTGTCAAGTTACACCAGTGATCCCTGTCCACGTGGTGGGAACTAAGGCATAGAAGGAAACATTAGTCAAGGAAGACATTTGTCAGTAATTTACTTGATTGGAATAATGGCATTTGCCTGGAATAAGAAGGGTGCCCTCAGAGCTGTTCCTTGAAGGCTGCACTCTCCCACCCCTGTCTTTGCCCACATTCTCTCCGTTTGTACTTGCAGCAGAAATGGTATTCCTGCTTCAAGATTACGCTCCAGCACCAACTCTGCTATAACCTCTCCTTCCAGCCTTTTCCCATTCCTGAAAACATGGGCCTCTGCTCCCTGATCCCACAGGAATCCCCTTCCCCTGCAGAGATCCTTACTGTATTATTGCTAGTTGACCTGTTCATGTGCATCCCTATGCTGTGAAGACTTGAAGCCAGTGTTCCCTGCTCTTTATATCCCCTGGAACTGGCATGATTCCTGGTGCACACACACACACACACACACACACGCAGAACTTCAAAACTTTAATTAATATGATGGATTTTCTTCAATCATGTCATTTCTTTTTGCAGAAAGTGTTTAAGTTTGCCATTAAAAATAGATAAAATACAGAAAGACATGACAAGTTAGTAGATAGTGCAGAGAGAGAAGAAAATAGAGACAAAAAGTTATGTACAAAGGCTAACATAAAACTAAATGCCATCATGTCCCTAAACAGGTGTTATCGTTAAAGACTCACGACAGCTGCCTCTTGAACGCAGCAGGTGGATAGCTGATTCCCAACGTGCGATTCCTTTGTGGCTATGTTTTCCCGGGCATTCACAAGTGCTCCTAGCTCACACTATAGACTCATCCGGGTGGAAGAAATAATTTAATCATTCTCCCTTCACATCTGAACCGTGGGAGATAGAGGTGGATCTGTCCTGTTTTTAAATGGCCGTGGATAAAAGACCACTCTCTTCCCAGACAGTGATTCCACTGTTTTACCATCTCTCAATTCTTCCTAATTGCTAAGGCAAATCTCATGGGACACAGACCTGACTTCTCCTCCCTCCCTGCAAAGAGGAGTGGCTTTCCCATTCTCTGTATGAGGAGGATTTTAACAGTATCACTAAATTGCTTCCAGTTTTTTCTCCATCCCACTAAGTAATTCAAGTGTCTTTTATTTTCTCTTGACTGGGTGAAGAGTAACAGACACTGATAAGAAACCAAGAGAATATTAGTCACAGTTTCAGCAACACTGTAATTTTCCAATTATTGGTTGTAATCAAGGCTCTCTGGTTGTGGGCTATGTTAAGCATAGATTTTAACTGACCCTGGAAAAAGTGAATCCAATGTGTGAGCCGCTGAGAACAATCTATCACATTGTGACCTACTTCATAGGGAGTAAGCTTGCATTTGCTGGCTGTTTTCCTATGTGCAGCAAGGATCCAACAATGATATTTTGTTTACTTGTTTTGCTTTCCAACTTAAATAACTCAAAATTGTTAAAATGTTTTTAATTAAGTGATATATTCTTGGACTTTTAAAAAATCTTGGGCCGGCCTTGCATGTTTAATGTTTTAAGTTATTCTTATGCACTATAGTAGATTAGCAAAAACAAAACCTTCTGTAAGGAGATGGAATCTTAAAGGAAAAAATTGTCACTTCTAGGGAAGGGACATGTTATCATAGATTTTTTTTTTCAGAACACAGGGAGACAAAAGATTCTGCTTTGTCAATTTCTAACTGACAAAGTCATTAATAGCTTTTCTGTTTTGGAATATATAAAGCCGTGAGTGAGTACCATCTCAGAAATGAAAAGAAAGTGGACAAAAGCCATATCTACAATAGAGAAAATGATTCTTAAAAATTGCCTCTACACTAAGAAATCAAAAACAGTGAGTGGAAAACACAGGCCCTGAAGGAAACCTCATTAAAGTATATGAGACGAGGTTATAGAAACTGGCATTATTTAGCTGGAAGAAGGACCATAACAGTTTTTTGAGTTCAGGAACAGATTTTATTTTGAGCAAGTACATGCCTGAAGCTTTTTTATCCTACTCTCAGCTCTGGTTTTGCCATCAGGGGGTAATGGAACTTAAAAAAAATTTACATGTAACTTGTCTCTTTCTACAATGGATTTGAGAAAATTTGCAACAAAAGAAACGTACAGGGAAATAGAGGAATAGAGACCTGACAGAAATTGCAAAGTAGCAATACGGAAAAGGGTAATAATTATGAGCATTTACTCTATGCTGGGAGCGTGGTGCATTATCACATTAGAAACCTCCTGAGTATCACCCCTTCCTTGTCGGTGAAAACTCAGCTCAGAAAGGTGGTTAATAAACATTCCCAAGGTCCTCTTACAGTAGGAAATGGGGATGTGAGCCTGCTCTGTGTGACTGAAGTGGGCGCTTTTATCAATCTTGAACACTCTCTCCAAATTATAACCTGGGCAGATATAGTTGCAGAAACTGATTCAAATATTCCTCTGATCTTCTTGACAACCAAGAAGACATAAAGAAAGCATAGTTCTCATGATCAGAATATTAGAATTTTTGCTCCCTCCAGGTTCTTAATAAAATGCTTCACTTTAGACTTTACATGGGGAATACCACAGGATGTGGTGAACATTATCTTTTAAAAAACTGTAAAATCACAAACAGTGGCAGATTCTCATACAAGTTTTTGACGAAAGTCAAGGTTATAATAGAAAAGGTCTATTTGGGGCTGTGTTTCGCTGTGTTTCCTTCTGACCACATGCAAAAGCCCCTTGGGCTTATTCCACCCTTTATGCTCCAAACCTCCTGCTCTCAGTTCAGTTCCTATTCCCAATCCCACATCTCTCTGTCCGGCCTTGATGCAGATAAACCAGAGCCTGAATGACCTGTTCTATCTGCAACGGTCTTACTTATTTCTTATCAGTTCCCTTCTATTAATAAGCAAGTGCCAAAAGAACATGGGCCTTGCCCAGCTCTTCTGGATCTGCATTTCCAGCTAAAGTGGTGCCTGGTGAGAAGGTAGTGAGTGCTCAGTAGATGTTCTGTCGGATGAATGAATGAGTGAGTGGATGGTTCGGGATGGGGCGTATCTGCCTCTGTGTTGCAGAGCCATGACATGATGCTTTGCTGTTTGAGTTCAGGAACCCTTCTCAGTGCCTATTTTGCCTAAAGCACAAGGCTTGTTGTCCAGAATCCCCATGACAGGCTCCTGAATGACACTGGTAAGAAGGGAGAGGTGGGGATGAGGTCCCAACCCTGGGTCCCCTTCCGCATCTCACATCCTGAGATCCAAGTCTAGCCTGTACATTCGCATGTTTGCTCACGGGACAGAGGTGGCTGATCTGACAGATCATCAAATGGCCAAGCACTTCCGAGGAGGAAAGTAGGAGGTAGCTGCAATATTACCATCTCTATCCAACTCTTTAGCTCCTGACACCTGTCCCTGAGACTGTGCCTCAAAACTGTGTTTTAAGCCTCGAAGCCATGTGTTGAAAAAGCTGTGTTTTGTGGTGGCCATTGTGCAGAGGAATATCACAGAATTACATAAAATAAATTGTGTGGGCTCCTTTTCTTTGAAGAAGAAATAGAATCCCACACATTGCCGGCTGGAAGGGAACATTAGGCGGAAGAAATTTTAATAAGCAAATCAAACTAAGTCAAGGAATATCCACATAGGAAGTCATGATTTAACAGACAAGGGACTTGTTAAAATGACAGTCAAATGAATTATTTTAGGAACACAAAAAGCCTTACCCCTAACGGAAAAAAAAAATCCAACAATAGGTTTAAGAGAGTTGAACAGCCCCCACCCGCACTTCTCTCTGGGGCCCCCAGTGATGGTGGCAGAGGGACGTCTTTGTTTCTTGTTGCTCTAATGCCATTCTTGCAGCTTGTATGTAAGAGAGGTGAGCAGGAGGCCCGGCCGTGCTTCGAGGATATGTACCTGTCACCATTTCAGTCAAATCTGGAATTCTTGGTGCAACTCTGGGCCACTTGGGAGATTTATGCTTGAAGGTGTTCAAGAACAAAGCTGCCAAAGTCTGGGCAGGGGTAGGGGGACAGGGTAAGGAGAGAGAGGAAGGTAGGAGGCAAGGGGGGCTGTCCCATGTTATTTAAGGGAAGCATCTCCTTCTGATCTACTTGAAAAGAGACATCGCCGAAAGTGGTCTTCCTCTGTGTGTGTGTATGTGTGTGTGTCTTTGTGAGAGAGAAAGATTGGCAGACAGATGGACAGACTGACAAGAGACAGAGAATGAATAGAAATGCACAGATGCCTTTCCCTTTTCGATCTCAGACATGTCCTTGTCTTCCTCAGGAGAGTCTCATCTTGATGCAAGTTGGAAAGGTCCCTTCTTTCGGTGTTGACATATGCCAAAGCAAAGAATATGCTCTCGTTTCCCAGAACCACAGTGTCACTCCCAGCAGGTCATGGCGCCCAAGCCCCAGGGACCCCGCTGACAACTTGGGAGCCCCCTGGTGGGAGTGCAAGGGAGCAACGAGGCTGTGGAACTGGGCAGCCGTAAACCACACCCCCGACCACCACAACTCCACTCCTGGAGCCACACAGGGCTGCTGTGCCAAGCAAGGTAACTGTGTCTCTTCCACACCCAGGGCACCGCCACCTGCCTAACAAACCTGACCCATAAAACCAAGTCACAGAGACCCCCAGAGTGAGTGGTGGGATCGTGTCCAGTCCCTCCTGCTGCTCTAGAAGGGCAGTGGCCTGCCTTGGGCACAGCACGTGAGCAGGGGAGCTACGCCTGGAACCCAGGCTCCATGGCTAGGACCCCACTGCCTTACTCAGGAGGGAGCATCAAGCTTGCAAAGAATGTAAGCCATGGTGTGTTTTGCTCCTCTGTTCACAATCCTGTTCAGATTTGCTGACTAATGGTCAGTGTGGTCAGGCAATGAATATAGTTCTAAAAAGGACATTTCTGCAGGATTGCAAATGAGGTGCTAAGTTTGCATTCATATTGAAGTTAATCCTCAAACACCTTATTATTTGTTGCGGAGGCTCAGGGCACCATAGAGATGCTCTCTTAAGTTGTGGCACCCCCTGGGAGGCTAGGTCCAGCAGAGTTGGTCAGATTTTTAAGTAAAAAATTGTCTTTTGCTTTCTTCCTTCCTTTAGCCCATTCAACGAGCAGATGTTTATTGAATCATTAGTGTGTACAAAACATTGCACCAAGTATTGAGTATGCACAGAGGGATGGATTAAACAGTGCTCCTACCCTCAAAGAGTTTTGCACAGGAGGCGAGCATTTAAGCAGTCAACTCTGACACAACAACAAGGACCACAACAGGAGAGGTAGGCAAGGTCCTTGTGGGAGGGAGAGAGATGCTGGAAATAACCTTCCAGATGGGAGAACAGAGCCGCTGTGTTTGGAAGGAGAAGTGGGAAGGTCACCAACTGGACCTGGGCAGAGGGAAATCCAATCCAAGCAGAAGGAGCTCTGTATATAAAGACTGGGTGTTGTATGGAAACCAATTTGACAATAAATTATATTTTTTTAAAAAGGCAGAGCTTGACAAGCATGGCATACCAGTGGATTGAGGGGAAGCCAGGGGGTGAGAGGGGAGAGGGTCCCACAACACACCAAGACATAGGACCTCCTCCCTTGGAGGAGGGGCCACAGGAGATTTTTTATCTGGGGAAGGATACAGTCTGTTCACCTTAGAAACATCAGCCTGCATCAGTGAGAGGAGAGCTAGGGGCAAGGAGCCTGCTATGTCTGGGGAAGCCCATACTACATCAATCCTGAAAGCCAAGTCCACCTGTAGGGAGCACTTTCATCAGATGATTAAGTTAAACCCACAGTGCCATCTGCAACCGAGGCTCTAAGTCTCATGGAAGGATGAGAGGTAAAGGAACAAGGTTCTTGAGGGGGTCCTTGAGGGGGTCCTTGAGGGGGTCCTTCAGGGGAGTGTGTAAATGAAGGAGGCACAGTCATGGAGACCATGGACATCACCGTGTGTGGCCTGTTTCCACTGGGATCTCGTGGCCCTTGCATTCACTCTGGAGTCTGGCAGTGTCAGTGCATCTAAGGCAAGTGGTACTTGTGCCTAATTTTATTGTCGGGGACACTGCATCACTTAATAACATGTGCCCTGGGACACTTTGCTCCTCAGAACTAATCAGGAGAAATAAATGTCAGGATTTTCGCACCCTTCATTTTCACAGCTTTGCCAACATTTACGTCAATACAAACTGAATTGGATTGGTTTTCTGGAACGTACTGTATTTGAAATCTTATTTTGCCATAGAATACAGTACAAAGGCTATTCTGTACCATTATAGTGCAAAGTAACATCACCAATGGTATATTATGGCTAACTAATATGTAATTTGAACACATATGGGCACATACAGTGTGGCTTGTACCACACTGGAGATGAGGCATATGTTATGAGCTGGATACTATCTAGTGGTGAGAAGATACATAAATTAATCATTTTAATATAGGGTGACAAAGAAACAAGTTTAGAGGGATTTGCAGGATAGGAAGGTAATTACTCATTTTGTTAGGGAAGGAAATAAGACTTGGATAGAAATGTTTTAGGCAGAAAGAACATATGGAAAGGCGTGAAGAGAGTTACAAAGACTGCCCACGTGTGTCCAGGGACTGAAAGACCAGTGTGTCTGAAGCAGAGGGTATGCAGAGCAGGAGCAGGGAAGGGGCGGGGGGTGTGAGGGTGGAGCAGAATCAAGACCAATTTTAAGGCCAAGAAAGCCCAGGTAAGGAGAGAGGCTCTTTGGGGGACACTGAGCCCTTTTGAAGACAGGAAGGAGTAGTGGGGGACTCCCCTACATTGCGCTTTCATGAGTACTGTGATTCTGAACACTGTCCTTTGGGCAGAAGGAACACGGCAGACAGTTTCTGCCAAGGTCCTAGAGGAACTACCGGCCAGGTATATAGACATGCACAGCTCTCCCCTCAGGAGGATAGGTGGTCATCAACATGGCTTTTTTAGATCACCCATCAGGACGGAGGAAGGCACCACCCTGGACTGCAGCTCTAACAGAAGTGCCAATCCTTGGGAACATGACCCAGGATGGCCCACGATCAGTATACAGTGGTGCTGAACCAGCCACAGGAGCATTTCCTTTTGCTATCAAAGTGCCCCAGATGAACACATCCATAGTTGGTATTAATTCAGCATTCATACGTGAGACCATTTTTTTGGAAGACAACTTAGAGCAGTAATAAAGAGGCAAACACAGATCGCATCTGGCAACATAAATGCATCTGGTTTCTCCCTTCTGTGTCATACTTATGCCTCTCCCTTAACTTGAGAAGTGGCACGGCCAGTTCACATCCCAGATAGGGTCCTGGGTGAGACATTCCTTCCCAAGTCCCTCTCCTCCCCTCATTGTGCCCACTCCTGATATTTCCAGTCCAGGCTATTCAAATCCAATGCTAGCTGTCACTCATTCTCTTAGCCACACCAGGTTGTACCAGTTCAGCACCCAGGCTATAATACAAGAGCTGGTAGAGATGGTTTAAATCAAGAGATATCCTTTGGAAGAAGAAGGAAATAATTAAGAACTGATGCTATTAAAAAGGATGAGGCCTATCTTCAGTGACTTAGTTTATTGTTTTAAGTTTATTTATTTATTTATTTTGAGAGAGACAGAGACAGTGCATGTGGGGGATGAGCAGAGAATGACAAAGAGAGAGAATCCCAAGCAGGCTCCATGCTGCCAGCACAGAGCCCGATGCGGGGCTTGAACCCATGAAGCTGTGAGATCATGACCTGAGCCGAAACCAAGAGTCAGACGCCTAACTGACTGAACCACCTGGGAGCCCCTTCAGTGATTTAAGATAATATGATTGGGAAAGTTGGAACGATAGGGAGAAAAATCAACCCACCAGCATCTCCATCAAGATTTGAACATCTATAGGAGAGTTAATACAAGAGCAGAGACAAAGCGTTGCGTTCTAAGTGAACCGCAACTAAATGGACAAGTGTCTAGATCTGCGAAAGTCCCTTGAAAGTTCCCACAGCATCAGGATATCCCATGGTCAAAACAGCAAATCAAGTGACCTAGATAAGTACCATATTACTTTATTACCGGTTATTTATGGAAATGTCAAAAGGAAGGAAGAATTCTATTTTGAAAACAAAAAATAGGATTCGTTATTCAGCTCTGATGGCACTGGGGGAGGCATCACTAAGATTACGGCCAGAGTGGATTGGGAGCTGGCATTCAGGCTGTGGTTATCCAGATAACTGGGTTCCCTACTTGACTTCTCATGTGTGTCTTGCTTAGTTCTAAAAGAATATTAAGAGAAAAGAAACACTTAGCCATCCCTTTTTCAAACATGACACACTGCTGAAATTCTTGAATATCTTTCACAGAGAATCCCTTCCGACATTTGTCATACAAATCCACCCTTTTTTGATTTTTCAGAACTAAGGAGAAGGGATAATCAACTGAGGCTGCTAGGAACCTTGGAATCATGGACAAAAGCTATAGTCTGCTGGGGATTTTAGACAGTATTTTCAGTTTTCCAGACTAAAGGAATAGAATGGTTTTCTCCTAGTCCGTCTCTTGTTTGGATGCCTGGGACCATCACCTGAGTTTGTCTGTGATACACAAAAGATGCAGCTGACACAGTGCTTCTCCCAACAATTCCCAGCCACAGGGAATCTTTGCTCAATAGTATGGTATAGGTTTACATTAAATTCAGTGAGAAGACCATTTAATTTGATTCTCTGTGGCAATCACCAGAAGGCGAACTAGATGATTATCGTCTGGCTAAGACATTTTCCACTCTTAAGCTGATGCCTAGAAGTCGTGAGTCTCAATGATACGGTAATATATTCAAGAGCACTTGCTGCCATTTCAATTAGTTAAAAGATAAGCCGCCTACCCAGATAAATAGAACACAGGAGTCTCAATGATCTGGATATTTTAGAAAAAAATCTTTTTTTTTTTCATCTGAGGCTTGAATTAATTATTCAGATAACATCTCTAATTTTCCCTTCTACCTCGTAGGTGGGAAACATCAGAGATTAAAGTCTTGTATCCTTCCAGGGAGTGACAGCTGTAGGAGAAGCCACGGGATGTAGGAGCAGCAGACACAGCCCTCCTTCATAGGGAGGCAGCAACAGAGACAGTGTCATCACAACGAGATGCCTGGGTTGCCATTCAAACTGCTCGTTAGGCTTTTTCACAAAACCCCCAGAGACAGCAGTATTAAAAGGGAAATGAGAAAATGAAGTAATCTGGGTTTCTGAAAGGCTGTTCAAGATGAAACATTAGTTCCCATGAAGTAAGAGTCATAGGTACCTGCTAATGAGTCTTAAGTGCATGCATTTCCAATACATTAGCTTTGTTCTTTGCAGAGGACAGGTCTTATCGCCTCTGTAACATGCGCTCCATGTCAAAACCTCAACTAAGACCCACAGTCAGAGGCCAGCATTTTACTCTGGCTTTATTAACATTACTTGAAGGTGGCTAGAGCCACATTTCAGGATGGCTTTAAGCTGCTAAAGGCGGGTTTCCCAGCCAATCTTCATGTATTTATTCATTCGGTCAACAAATGCATGTGTCAAACACTGGAAAATGAACACGAGTAGAAACTATGGCATCTGCCCTGGAAAACCAGAACACACCTGAGTGAAAAATCAGTGAACCCAAGGTCCTCTGTGGAGTCATACTCTACTGACAAGGTGAGAGTTACCAGAAGAAACAAATGCAGGGCGAGAGTGGGGTGGATGTTCCTGAAGGGAGAATGGTGCAAGCCAATCAGAATGTAAAGGAACCAGGAAATATTTGAAGCCCTACCTAATTTAAGTTGGCAAATATCTTCTTCCATTCAGTAGGTGCCTTTTCATTTTGTTGATGGTTTCCTTTGTGTGCAGAGACTTTGTAGTTTGATGCAGCCCAATTTGTTTACTTTTGCTTTGGTTTCCCATGCCGTTGGAGTCAGATCCCACCCACCCACCCACCCCCCGCCAAAAAATTGCTGTGAAAAATGTCATATATATCCAGTAAGGAATGAATATCCAAAATATATGAAGAGTTCATGTAGGTGAACAACAAAACCCCAAAAAACCTGATTTAAAAATGGGCAGAGGACCTGAACAGACATTCCTCCAAAGAAGACATACAGATGGGCAAGAGGCATATGAAAGATGGTCAGCATCATTAATTGTCAGGAAATATGAATTAAAAACCACAACGAGATATCGCCTCACACCTCTTAGACGGTTATTATAAAAAAGACAGAAATAACAAGTGTTGGAGAGGATGTGAGAAAGGGAACCCTCATACACTGTTTGTGGTAATGTAATCTGTGAATCCACTGTGGAAAACAGAATGGAAATTTCTCCAAAAATTAAAATATAACTGGGGCTCCTGGGTGGCTCAGTTGGTTAAGCGTCCAACTCTTGATTTCAGCTCAGGTCATGATGTCACGGTTCATGAGTTTGAGCCTGGCATCCATCGGTCTCTGTGCTGATAGCATGGAGCCTGCTTGGGATTCTTTCTCTCCCTCTCCCTCTGCCCCTCCCCTGCTTTCTCTCTGTCTCTGTCTTTCTCTCTCTCTTTCTTTGTCTTTCTCTCTATCTCAAAATAAATAAATTAAAAAAATTAAAATATAACTACCCTATGATCCAGTTAATCCACTTCTGGGTATTTATCCAAAGAATATGAAAACACTAATTTGAAAAGATACATGCACCCCTGTATTCAGTACAGCTTTATTTACAACAGCCAAAATATGAAAATAATCACTATTTGAAGATGACATGATAGAAGACCACAGCCTATGTTTTCTTCTGGGAATTTTATGGCTTTAGGTCTTAAATTCCAGTCTTTAATCCAGGTTGAATTATTTTGTATATGGTATAAGACAGTGGTCTAGTTTCATTCTTTTGCATGTGGCTCTCAAGTTTCCCCAGCATAATTTAAAAAAAAAATCTTTTTTAATGTTTATTTATTTTTGAGACAGAGACAAAGCATGAACGGGGGAGGGTCAGAGAGAGGGAGACACAGAATCTGAAACAGGCTCCAGGCTCTGAGCTGTCAGCACAGATCCTGACGCGGGGCTTGAACTCACGGACCGCCAGATCATGACCTGAGCCGAAGTCGGCCGCTTAACCGACTGAGCCACCCAGGCGCCCCCCACCCCAGCATAATTTATTGAAGAGACTTTCCTTTCCTTATTCTATATTCTTGGCTTCTTTGTAGTAAATTAAGTGACCATATATGTGTAATGGGTTTATTATCTGCTCCATTGATCTATGTGTTTCTATGCCAACACCATACTGTTTTGATTACTATAGCTTTATACTATAGTTTGAAATCAGAGAGTGTAATGCCTCCAGCTCTGTTCTTCTTTCTCAAGGTTACTTGCTTTGCCTTTTTGAGGGGGTCTTATACAAGACACCCTTATACAAGAGGGTGATTCCATACAAATTTTAGAATTATTTATTCTAGTTCAATGAAAAATGTCATTGGGGTTTTGATAGGGATTGCTTTGAATCCACAAGCACAGAATATCTTTTTATTTATTTGTATCTTCTTCAATTACTTTCATCAGTGTCTCACAGTTTTTAGCATACAGATCTCTCACCTCCTTGGTTAAATTTACTCCTGAGGAATTTTATTCTTTTGATGCAATTGTATATGGTATTGTTTTATTAATTTTTCTTTTTTATAGTTCATTATTAGTGGGTAGAAATTCAACAAATTTCTGTATATTGATCTTGTGTCCTGTAACTTTACTGAATTTATATATTAGTTCTAACAGCTTTTTCGTGGAGTCTTCAAGGGTTTTCTATATATAATATATCTGTAGGTTGCTTTGGGTAGTATGGACATTTTAATGATCTTTGAATTCATTCATTGATCTTTTCTTTTGTGCTTTTAGTTTCTATTTCTTTATTTTTACTCTGACCCTTATTTCCTTTTTCTACTTACTTGGGATTCATTCTTTTTCCTGACTCCTTTAAGTATAGATTGTTTATTTGAGACTTTTCTTGTTTTTTTAGGCAGGCCTGTATAGCTGCAAACTTCCCCCTTAAAACTGCTTTTGCAGCATCCCACAGAGTTTGGACTGTTGTACGTCCATTTGCATTTGTCTCCAGGTATTTTTATTTCTCCTTTGATTTCTTCATTGATCCATTGGTTGTTCAGTAGCATATTGTTAAATATTAACATATCTGTGATCTTTCCAGTTTCTTCCTATAATTGATTTCTAGTTTCTTACCATTGCGATTGAAAAAGATGCTTGATATGATTTCAGTCTTGTTGAATGTATTGAAACTTGTTTTGTGCCCAAACATGTGATCCATCCTGGAGAATGTTCCATGTGGACTTGGGTGTCTCCCTGCCCATGTTCCCTGTGGGCACCTCTATAGCCTCTTGTGTGACAAACGTGATGCCTGACCCACAAGCTGAGGTTCCAAGACAAGAAACTAGGGTTTTTTTACATGAAGACTGGGGATGCGTTTCTGCTGTTAGTACAGTGTCTTGGGGGTGGTAGCCTGATGAGGACTGTCTCTCTGGCTGTTTCAGACCCATGAGGCCCAGAAGCACAGCGCCCCCCCCACAGCCCCCCGCCACCAGAGGCTGGTGCTCAAGGAGTGTTCCCTGTGTGGGCTGTGCATGCCCACCAGCTGTGGTAGGGCTGGCCACAGCTGCAGTACACAGGAGCAGGGCACTCCTATCAGAGTTAGCAGGCTAAAAGTGGGGTGCCAAAATGTTGCCTACTGGCAACAGCACCAACAAAGCAAAAGGAGAATGCAAAAATGGAGCCCACCATTCTATCCAGAAAGAGCTTCTAACAGGTTCTTGGCCCTCTGGCAGATTCTTTAAGTTTAACAAATGAGAGAGACTACTTCACATATGGTCTAGGCACTTTTCAAATTGTTGAGAATGAATCTGTGCATGAGCCTCCGCAGAGCAGATTCTCCATTCCCTACAGCCCTGTGGTTCTCCTGGAATTAAGCCTCATTGGTTTTCAAGGACAAATGCTTTGGGATGTTTGATGTGTGGCAGAGAACTCTTGTGCCTCAGAAACAAGCTCCATACTATGAGATCCTGCATGACTGGGGGGGGGGCATGCCTGGGATGGGGTTTCTGTGAGACCATGTCTTTGCCTCTCCTACCTATCTTGATGTGGCCCTTCTATCCTTGTGGAGGTGCTATTCGGCTAGCCTTCAGGTCCTTAACTGTTCTATGTGTAACTGTAGCTTTGCTGTGTTCATAGGAAGAGATGAGTTCAGATCCTTCTATGCTGCCATCTTAAACCCCACAGGTTGAGCATTTAAAGGTTGCTGGAGTGCTCAACGTCTCAAGAAGACATTGAATGTTTGGATAAGTTGGTCACAGAATGGGTTCGGATTGATACTAGCTCCCCCACTAAGCTCAAGAAAATTTCCATGCAACAAGGTACACTGTAAAACACTGCACAACACAGTGACACATCCTTTTTAGGTGACAGATTGGCTTTGAGAAACCCAAAGCCTTGGCCGATGGGATCCTTAAATCTTGAAGAGCCAGGCATGCCACCTTCTGGCACACCTACTTATTTTATGTCTAAAATCTATGGCCTTAGAAACTATAAATATCTATAAAAATGGCAAAATCTTCCTAAAAACAATCCAGAATTTGGAACTTTCCAATTAGATAAGATCATGTAAGAAGTGCACTTAAACATAAGAATTCTAAAATTAAAAAAACAGAATGGAATACTTATTTTAATTGGCATGCACCAGATCCAAAAGGTTTCACAATTCCAAAATAGGTGCATTGAAATATTTTTCATAAAAGGCTAATGAAAAATTGAAGAAACAAGAGGTACCTAAAACAAAGGAATATAAGACTTATGTAATTCCTACTGCTCTCCTCCATCTTTCTTCATTTAAGTACTCGTTCTAGTTATCTTTTGTCTGAACTGTCTTTATACAACTGTTAACAAAAGTCCTCCAAGTTAATGGCCTTACAGACATCCCCATATCTACCTTCAAAGGCTTCCCAGAGTTAAGGAGACTCTGAGAGATTTTCTGGTCAACTTCTATGTTATCATCTTAAATGGCCAAAGGACAACTAAAACTAAAAATAATGAAAACACTTGCCGAATTCTGGGAAATATCAGAGCTTCAGATGGGAGCCTGGAAAAATTGGCAAAAGCTGGGTAAAGGTGAGAATGCTTATAGGGTAAGCCTTTATGAACATCTGTCTATAATCCCCAGTCTTTACAGGAAAATAAAATTTCACAATGTCCGTTCCTTTCCAAACCCACACCCATTGGTTATTGGTCTTTTTTGCCAGAGATAGTTACTGCCTTCTAGCTTGTCTAAGGGCGTGGCTTGGTTTCTCACTGCCTGGGACATGCAGACTGTCACTTCTTTCTTCTGGCTGTGACTCTGGATCTTGGGACAGTAATAACTCTTGTACCTTCTTTGAGGTCACCTGTCGAGTCCAAGGAGCTACTCAAAATTGCCAAAAATGTATGCTGTTTGTCCCAGACAAAATTACAAAGTGGCTCCATGATTATAAATTGGCCAAACCACAAAGCCTAAAAGAAAATTTTTTTATTTTCAGCCTTCTCCCCTAGGCTTAAATAAAATTTTCTTGGGCTGAGGGGCGTGTGTGTGGGGGATTTTCTAAAGCCTTTATAGAAAGATGGATATATGGATCAACCTACGGTGTCATTTAAGTTGCAATCCAATTCTTTGAGAAATTGTGAGCAACTGTTCTTACCTTACAAATCTTTGCAAAACTAGAAATGTAACTCTAAGGGCAGTTCAAAGATCACCCAATCCTTTTAACCATTCCCCAAGCCTCCCTTATTTATATTAAAAGGCTTGTAACTTGCCTTCTTTCCCTGTGCCTTTGAGACATAAACGTTAAAGTACACATTTCAGAGAGGTAACCCTTATCAGAAGAAGAACCAAAGTAGGGAAAGGTCACTTAAAACTTAGCTTTAGACATCTGAGCAGGAAGCCTTCACTTATTCCATCTACCAGAAAAACAACTTAGATCCTATTTCTTTTGATTCTATTTTTCAATCCTGCTTATTTTCATAAAAAGGAAGCTATAAAGTTTCTGTTTACATATTTCTGTTTGTTACATGTGTCTACATATATGTGCTCTAGATGTGTGGCATTTTCTTAAAAAAATTTTTTTTTAACATTTATTTATTTTTTAGAGAGAAAGACAGAGTACGAGCGGGAGAGGGGCAGAGAGAGAGGGAGACACAGAATCTGAAGCAGGCTCCAGGCTCTGAGCTGTCAGCACAGAGCCCAACGCAGGGCTTGAACCCATGAAGCACAGGATCATCACCTGGACCTAAGTCGGATGTTTAACTGACTGAGCCACCCAGGCGTCCCATAGATGTGTGGTATTTTCTACCTTCGGATGACATTGCTAAAATTAACTTGTAAAAGAACTTTATTTATTTATTTGACTTAAATAAGCCCTTATGTGAATTAATTATTCATAAAAAATCTCAAAAATATAATAGAAACTAACCCAACTACTTTTCAGGTTCATGTGACCTGGGATAATCTTTGCAAATAAAAGGTAGTTTAGGTTTGGTTTAATTAAAATAGGCATGTCTTCAGAGTTGCCAGCATTAAATATAATGCAGACATACAACTTCTCTTTTACCTGACTTTATTAGTCAAATAAGATAACATGAACTTGTTATCTTATAAAACTTGTCAGCAAGAAAAATAAATAGCTTGGGATGATGGCTGACTTTGATGTCTCATGAAGTTTTTGTGAGTAATCTAGACATAATTATTAAGAATAAGAAAATTAAATGGGTGTAAATAGAATGAAAAGGTTTTAGGTGATCTTTTTTATTTACTTATTTTTAATTTCAGAGAGAGAGAGAGTATGTGAGATGGAAGTGGGGCAGAGGGAGAGAGAGAGAATCCCAAGCAGGCTCCACGCTCAGTGCAGAACTTGATGTGGGTCTTGATCCCATGACCCTGGAATCATGACATGAACTGAAATCAAGAGTCAGACATTCAACCAACTAAGCTGCCCAGTTGCTCCCAAACTTTTTAAATAGTTCCCCCCAAATCTTTTTGGTAACCTGCAATCTTAAAGTTTTGGGGAGTTAAATGATGAATAGTCATTAAATATTAAACATAAAAAATTAAATACCTAGGTCATTTCTAAATAAGATAAAATACTAAAACATTAGTTACTAAAGATAGGTTTCCTTTTACAGAGGAACTAAAGATATTTGGGTTATTAATCAGTGTGTTTTGTGCCATGCAAAAAAAGAATTTACTATGAGAAAACATGTTTCTAGAAATTATAAAAAGTATTTTTAAATTTGCCAAACCACAAAATGCTAATATAAAAGACAAGTCATAGTTGTTTACTTCTTCATTTTCACTAAAAATTAAGGTTTTTAAGAATTTTAAAGTTCTTACATAATTAAAGCTGTTAGAAATTTAAACTACCAGGGAAACATCTGTGAATGCAAGTCAAGTAGGATGTGTGTTTCCAGGAAAAGAAGGTGTGAGGAATGGAAATGTATCTTTGTGGAGGGAAATGAAAGTAATTTCATCCTAAAGAGAAGCTAATTATTTCAAAATGGGAAAGAAGAAAAACATAGGACAAAATCTTAATGTAAGATAGAACGTTGTGAAAGGCTTATGGAAAGGTATTTTATAAAAGAATTTTAATGTGTGATCAAGCTAGGATTAGAATGAACTTAATTAAGTTAAATGAATCTTGATACCCAAAATAAACTGGTACAAAATTAAATTTGATTTTCTTTCTCTTAAAAGGACACCATTTTCTTGGACAAAGTTTTCTTGATTTGTTCTTAGGAAACTGTAAAAAGTTTTTCTTGACCTTTTAAGTAATCTGCCTAGAAATATATTTTATGTCTTGTCAAAATATTTTCCTGAGTTCCTGTGTATTTATCAGTTCTTTCATTACTTAAAAAAGTGAGTCTATTTAAAAACCTAAGTTTCGTTTGTTTTGTTGTTTTTCACAATTTGCCAAGCCACAGAACTATTCAACTTTCTGTATTTGCCTGTGAAATCTTCATTTGTCACTATAAGTAAATAGATAAGTACTGTTTTACAATGGCCTATAATCCTATTTTCCAAATGTTTTAAAACCTTTTGATAATTTTTTTAAAGTTTATTTATTTATTTTTGAGAGAGAGAGAGAGAGAGAGAGAGAGAGAACACTCCTGCAAGCAGGGGAGGGGCAGAGAGAGAGAGAATCCCAAGCAGGCTCCACACTCAGCATGCAGCCCAATGCGGGAGCTCAGTCCCACGATTGTGAGATCATGACCTGAGCTGAAATCAAGAGTAGGACACTTAACCGACAGAGCCATCCAGGCACCCCAAACCTTTTGAAATTTTTGACAAACTTTCCCCAAATCAAATTCTAAATAAAGTGTTTTTGAAATCAAACTAAGTTTAGGAATTTTTTTTAGAGGATCCCTGGAACATGTACAAGATTTATTCTCTCTCCTTATAAAATAAGAGATAAACTAATGAGGCATATTTGATATGTTTTTTAAAATTTTATTTTAGAGAAAGGGCATGTGCAAATGGGGGAGGGAAAGAGGGAGAAGGGGAGAGGGGGAAAAGAGAGAGAGAGAGAGAGAAAGAGAGAGAGAGAATCTCAAGCAGGCTCCATGCTCAGCACAGAGCCAGAAATGGGGCTCAATCCCAAGACCCTGGGATCATGACCTGAGCTGAAATCAAGAGTCGAATGCTCAACTGGCTGAGCCACCCAGGCTCCCCAGGCATATTTGATATGTTAAGTTACATGGGAAACACTGTCAAATAAGAAATAATACTAGGCCTTCTTTATGCTGTGTTTGTATATGTTATTAGTTTCCTAGAAATTGTATGAAATCTCTAAAATCTGTTAGGTCCTGGCATAATATTATCAGTGATGACTCTAGTTATTTTCTCAAAATGTTTATGTTACAAAAATAACCAAATTTCTTTGTCAATTTCATTTAATGAACTCTCATCAGATCTCTAGCAACAGACATCTTTTTTTGTTTTTGTCATTTACAGACAGTTACTGTTTTACTCTGATGATTTGCTGAAGTGTTCCTGCAAAAGTACTTCATCTTAAGGAGATTCAAAGAAAGAATTATGGTAAGTACAGCTTTCTGATCATAAAAAGCCTGTAAGATCATAAAGCTGAACTGGGTAAGAATTTCTAGAGCTAATGGAAAAACTGGATTCAAGAAAAATAAGACTTAATTACATGGGACTGAACGAACTGAGGAGGATGATTATAATTTTTATGACTTTTTGTTTGAAACAGTGCTGGTCCTTTAATGTTTTGTTTTTCCAGATCTAAAGAAATCTTTTGTCTTAAGCTATCTATGGCTTACAACAATTTGGTAAAGCATACCCTTGTAAACAAAGATGAAACATTTACTTCTTCTCCCTACCAGATCCATCCAAAATTTGGAAACTCTTGAGTATTCTCTTCATGGTAAAATAGTTATTATATGAGTTCAATAAGAATCTGTTCTCCTTGGATGAGCACTGGGTGTTGTATAGCCAATTTGACAATAAATTATATTAATTAAAAAAAAAAAAGAATCTGTTCTCCTTGTAACAGGACACAATTGGAAACACTGGTTATATTATCAGGCTTTGACCAGAATGTCATATTTTATATAGCTATGCATGGACTCAGATTTGACCAGATAGTTTTAAGGAACTCAAGTTGGCTTTATGGAGCCAATGAAGCCCCTTGGAAAAAATGGCCTGGTACCTTGCTTACAAGGTTCCAACAAAGCTATCCTAAAAAGAGTTTATATGGTCAAACACTATTCTTGCTGCACTTATGTAAATGACCAGTTCAAGTCTAAAGTAAGCAAATTAGTTTTACTGTGATTATCCTTGGAAAAAATGGGGATAATTGTAGAGAAAAAAAAAAACGTACACTTGTCTATACTAGATTGTGATCCTGTTCATTTTATTTGAAATTTTGTTATATACCTATAAACTGGACTGGATCCTGAATCCTTCTAGTTTCCTGAAGTATCTGATAACAACTTACTAAACTAATGTTCTCACTTTTCTCCAATCCTTCTGATTTGGAATCACTAAAACCAAAGACTGCCCTTGAATCTCCTTGGCAGGAGATACCAGATCCTCTTTACTCCCCAGATGGTAGCCAAACTTCAGGGACCTGAAACTTAGATACACATCTCACAGCTGAAGAAGGCTCCACCTGACACCTGGTCCTATAAAAACACTAGAAACCTCCAAACCAAACCAACGAGGATGAGAAGAAGCTGACATCTTGGTAGACCACTTACACACAAGAAGCCAGATCAAGACTTCATACTTTAACTGAACACTAAACTTCTTTTCTCCTCTTTCTTTCCCTCACTCTGGCATTGGCCTGAAAAGATAATGCCCCCATTTGTTTCTCTCAGGACATTGCTAAGGAATGGGGGCATAACTTTGCCTTTCAGACTACTGGCTTTATCATCAAAAACTCCCATCTGTCCATTAATAGTGTCACCTTAGTGGGAGTGATTTGTGCCCTGACAGGAATTAATTTTAGCTGCGGTGGTCATCATGCTCCTTGAGCCTATGAAGGCCTAGATGGCTGGACATAACCAGGCAATGTCTTTCAGATTATCTAACTTTCCACAAAAAAACTTTACACACACACACACACACACACAGACACCTCATTTGTTGACTTTCCTGGATTTACACCATCAAGTTAGAAAGGAACTACCAGGAGGCCTTTGTGACTCAGAATCAAGATTCACTTCCCTTGGCAGGGCCACACTTTCTGGTTAGGAGTGAATGTAAATGAGAATATGGTCAGAAACCTCTCCTTAAAGATATTGCAGAATCCATAGCTAAAACAGTAGCTGCCCACAAAGAGTCTTAGACTCTCTGGCCAAAGTCGTTCTTGGTAATAGGATAACCCTTGATTATCCTTTATCTGAGCAGAGAGGTATCCATGGATTACTTCACCTGGATTAATACTTCTGAGGAAGCTGAAGCTCAGTTATGTAAGGTCACTGAGCAAGCTACTTGGCTTTAGAAGGTGACTCCTTCAGCAGACTCTTTCTTTGACTTCTTTGATTTTGATTGTTTGGGTCTTGGGGACGATGACTCCAAAGTGCACTCCAGATATTGGGAATTATCCTGTTTATAGTAGTCATAATGATCTCCCTGGTGCATTATAGACTCTCAAAAGCTTTTAAATGCTTTTTTCAGCTGCTAACCACCAAGAATATGATCTCCCTAGGACTGGAATGTCAGAAAAGGAGCAAAGAAAATGGCTGACTTAAAATTGTGAACCTGAATTCATGGCCTGTGACTATCACAGAGATTAGGTAAAGGACGTCATGACCTGTGACCCCACACAATGAATTGACAAAAGCTGCAAGGACTACAGAGTCCTTGGATGATGCTGATGCCTTACATTTTAATCACATTTTTCATTCAAGCTGAATCTGATCAAAAAGAGAGAACTGCTAAAAAGGAGACAGCATACCCAAAATGGAGTCACTCGCCTGTGCCAAATCCCATGCCGGCAAACCCAGGCTTAATGCCAAATCTAATTGCAGTTTCAACCCCTCCAGGACTGTAATTTTTAAGGAGATAGCATGGAATTACCTGGTCAGCACTAGTGAGTTCATCCACCCAACAGACCCCTTCCATTCCCCTTAGGAAGGCGATCTTGCTGAAACAATGCATTCTTTGGTAATAATTTCCCTTTTCTGCCTTTCAAAACCTCTCCTTTTCTACAGTTTGGTGGAGCTCTTTTCTGTTGCTAGATGGGATGCTACACAATTCATGAATCACTGAATAAAACCAATTTGATCTTCAAGTTTACTCAGCTGAATTTTTATTAACACCAGCCAAGACCAGAGATACCAAGGCAGCCAAGTGCCTCCTGAAGGTTCAAACGTCTTGAGAGGTGCCAAGGAGAACCTTGGAATGGTTACTGAATGGATTCACCAGGCTCAGTGCACCTTTGCCCTCACTTTTCAATCTAGAATGGTGCAAAGGGACCATAAGGTGAACCAAGATAAGCGAAATGGCATGGGTGCGTTTCCTCTGGACCTGAGAGACCCAGCGGAGGACGAGCAGGGACAGTGTCACACCCTGGCCCTTCTTTCAGCTTCATCATCCCATGGGGGGCCATGGCTGTGCTGCTGACCTCAGAGCCAAACATTCAGGTGTGTGCCTTGACCATGGGCCTCACTCTCACTACAGTCTTTCCTGGGCAGGAAGAAAACTCGAGCCACATCATGTAAATTCCCAGGACCTAAGGAAGTCCCGGGTTGGGATTTTGGTGTATAAAAATAATACTTGCTAAAAACTGGAAAATTACCAAAAAAAAATTTTTTTTAAATATTTATCATGCCCCCACAACCATACTACTCAGAGGCTCCCCAAATGGTCATTTACAATATTTTCTTCCTTTTTGCTTTGCTCATTTTGTCAGGTAGTTGAGACTACACATTTTTGTATCCAGTTTTTATGCATAACTATCAGAGTGTAAGAATTTCTCCATGTCACTAAAAATATGCTACAAAAGTCATTTCAATAACCATAATTAGCACATGGATATTTATAGTAATTATCACACTAATTTTATTTTTGGAAATTTAGATGGCTTGAATTTTTCTCCATTGTAAGTAATGCTAATTGAGCTGGCATGACCACGGACTAGTGAAAATGTCCAAGTCAAAAACGGCATTTTGAGATTTTAAAAACAATAATCTATAATTTGAGATGTTAAAAATAATTTAAAACCATATGCTTTTGTCACCGATGCCATTAAAATTTAAAAACAATTTAGTGGATCTGTGTTTGTCTGGTAGGAATGGGCTTACAACCACTTGTCTCTCTCTAACCAAAGTGTCCTGGGAGCTACCACTTGGAGCTACAACGGATAATCGGGGATAAACAAAGGTCAATTTGAAAGTCTTTAGATGGGCTGGAAAATACTCATGCAAGATAGAGGTCCTCTTCTTTCATGGCCACCTGCCCCCCTTGCCTCTTGCCCTCTCCTCGTCCTCTGGCTTTCCTCTCATTCTGTAGAAAACCTCCCTCCAAGAGTGTGCTGATCCAGGTCCCCTGCCCAGAATGGTTCTCAGTCCTCAATCTTGCTGGCAGCTCAAGGATGGCCGAACAAGAGAACAGGTGTCCCAGTAACACACAGGCGAGGGATGGGGGCAAAAGCCCTTGAAGTCAGACTGACTGGCCTTAAATATATTTCTAACTGTTGCATGATCCTGACCTCCCCAAGCTTCAGTTGATTCAATAAAATAAGACCTGACCTCCTCAGGAAATGGTTGCTACAGCCAGAGTGGCGACAGGGATGAGGACTGAGGAGCTAGGTATTAGCGAGCTGAGTAACACACCTTTGCTGCTTCAGTGGGACTGGAAGGAGCTAGCTTCACCACGACAGTGGCAGCCAATCCCTCTGGGGCTTCTCTGAATCAAGTTACTTCTCTCTGCCAAGAGATGCTTTCTCAGAAATGCCCTTCCTGGGGTGCTTGGGTGGCTCAGTCAGTTAAGTGTCCGACCTGGGCTCAGATCATGATCCCATGGTTTGTGAGTTTGAGCCCCACTTCAGGCTCTCTGCTGTCAGCACAATGCCTACTTTGGATCATCTGTTCCCCCCACACACCTCAAAAATAAATAAACATTTGGGGTGCCGGGGTGGCTCAGTCGGTTAAGCATCTGACTTCGGCTCAGGTCACGATCTCACGGTCTGTGAGTTCGAGCCTCGCGTCGGGCTCCGTGCTGACATCTCAGAGCCTGGAGCCTGTTTCAGATTCTGTGTCTCCCTCTTTCTCTCCTCCCCCACTCATGCTCTGTCTCTCTCTTCTCAAAAATAAATAAACATTAAAAAAATCACCCTTTCTCCCACTACCTGCCCCAGGCCCCAGAAAGGCTGGTTGTAGGACTGTCGCCATTGTCTTGAAGATTTCCCCTGTTGTGGTCACCTGCGTGGCCACACGTGTTGCTCTTGAGAAAAGGTGATGCCATGTTAAAGGTACCAGAGTGTCTGAGGTCACGGGGGATGCAGCAAGGTCTCTGCCAGGCAGCACTTGGAGGTTGCCACTTGATTGAGTCTAAGAGTTTTCCCCTAAGGGAAAGGTTTAAAGGTTATGTGATACACTAAAATTAAGTTGTTTCTAATTTAAAAACACAAAATCCCACCTCTACTCCAGAGGACTCTCTTGAGATCTGGACAGCGCCCTAGAGCATGCGATACTGAAGACTGGAGACAGGGCCTTGGGAAAGTGCTGGTGAAAGCAATGGAGCATTATCTGACACAAACACCTAGGTTTTGCCTTGAACTATCAGAAAACCTGAGCTCAATACAGAGCACCCACAACCCCCAGGAAACACTGCCTCACACACATGATAAAGTCAGAGGAGTCCAGGGTGGTGTGACAAGTACTGGATGGAGAAGAAGGTCATCCACGAGCGACCTGCCCAGCTCTGCCAGCCCTTCCTCACCTCACAATATGCCACTTGCTGCTGGTGGTACCTGGCCACCCTGTGACTAGTCCATCATGGGGAAGTAGGGCGACACAGCAGGAAATTCAATTTGCTTCTATTCTGCTGTGACCTGTGACCAGGGTTATTGGCTCTGGACATTACAACATTCTTGCCTACTTCCCTTATACCACCTGTGGGCCAGGTCAATCCCGCACACACCTGGTCCATTGACAGTGCTTGAATAACTGTCTCCAGATCCTCATTCTCCTCTACTCTAACCCATGACCTCCTAAACCCTTGAGTTGTCATTCTGGCAAGTGAGAAGACCAGGGAGGTCTCAGAAAGGGGCTAGAACCCACCCTCCAAAGGGGTTTAGTGCTGAATGGCATCAGCAGGCACTAAAAGACTGTACTCCATTCCTTCGTTGAACAAAGATTGTTGAGTGCCTGTTACCAACCAGGTGCTGTTGTGGGCAGTGAGATAAACCAGAGAATTAAAGAGGCAAAAGGCCCCGCCCACGTGAAGCTTGCATTCGATTGTGCAAGGACATGAACCTAATTGGAATGGGAGGGTAAGGTGGGAGCGGCAGGCTGGGATCAGGTTTGGGGAGTTTTGAGTGTTAGGAATTGTCTTTGAGATTCATTGCCCCCGATGGGGAAGAACATGCCATTCATTGCAAGTTCTTCAGGAAGGATGGAGAGTAACAGGATGAAAATGAACTGTTGGAAAAGCAAGACAGACAGAAGACAATGAGGGAATGATAACAACGAGATTTTGCACAGCATTTTCCAGTTTCCAAGAAATTTCCTCAATTGTCATGTCACACAATCGTCCCAGTGGCAGTGGCCCAGGAAGACAGATTACAGTCCATTCGGGGGGGGGGGGGGTCCTGCCTGGGGTCCCAGCAAGCCATAAAGTGGGGCTTCAAACCTCTGGCTTGTGACTCCTGGTCTTCTAGCTTATATTTCTTTTCCTCGCAATAATTTTATTTACTCCAAATACAATGCACATTTTCTCTTTAAAAAAAAACCTCTCAATTTAAAAATCTGGAAAGCTTTATCACAACATTCCCACAAAAATGTCAGGAGGGAGGAATACTATCAGAATTACCTGGGGATTTTTTCCAAATACATATGGGCATCCTGTTCCTCCCTCCCTCCTCTGCTCCCAAATTCTGACAGTGTCATTGCGGTGCATCTGATTTGCAAGAGCTCCTTGACTCTGCTATTTATCAGCGTTCACTGCAGCAAGTCCTGCCAAACCCCTCCCCCAGCTGAGTCCTGAGGCAGCTCAGTCCTGGTGGTTTCAGCTGTGTGTTCAATCGTGCAAGCCCAGGAGAGAGTGGAGATGTTACTATAATACTATCAATGAGAAAAGGAGTGGAGAACATGTCCCTATTTGTAACATGTAGAGAATCATATGATTACTGCTGGTGGGTTTTCCCCCCAACTAGCTACATCTATTTTGGATAGGATATCTACTAGGAGCCTCAAGCACAACATGTCCAAAAAAACCAAGTTCTTGGTCAACCTAGCCCCAAATCTGCCTTTCCCCATCTCAGTAGATAGTAACTCCACTCCTTCCCCTGCTCAGGCTGAACATTTGGAGACATTCTTGACTCTCCCTCTCACACCTCTGATCCAATTCGGCGCATCTACTCATCCCCAACCATCGCACACCAAGTAGCATCTTTTCCCTGTGGCTAATAGTTTTCCCCTTTCCCTTGTGCTGTCTTCCTGCCCCCCCCCCCAATGTTTATTTATTTTTGAGAGAGAGAGAGAGAGAGAGAGCGCGCGCGCGCGCGCGCGCGCGCGCGCGCATGAGTGGGGGAGGGGCAGAGAGAGAGGGAGACACAATCTGAAGCAGGTTCCAGGATCTGAGCTGTCAGCACAGAGGCCGACTCGAGAGCCACAAGATCATGACCTGGGCAGAAGTCAGACACTTAAACAACTGAGCCACCCGGGCACCCCTCCCTTGTGCTGTCTTGATAGCACTTAACGTGGACAAACAAATATAGATCCATTTGTTTGTATGTCTATCTTCTTCCAGTACAAGGGCATGTTTCATGAGTGCCACAACTGTTTGCTCACTGCTGTGTCCTCCTGGTGTCTACAGCAAACCCCTTGATTACTTTGGAAGGGTGAATAAACGAATGTTACTGCTGTCATTGTATGTGAATCACTTGCAAATCTATTGACTTTCCCGTTAATTAGTATGAAGAAGTTAAAGGACCACCCCAGGAAGTTCAGGGTGCTTCAGTAACTCAGGGCAAGCATTTCTGTAGCCTCATGGAGCTTCCTGAATTCTGTGACCTTCAAACTGTAAGTAGCCTGGGGCTATGACTTTCCAGCAGTTAAAGGTTTGATTCTGGGTGGCCATTAGGTTGGTGGTAGTTCAGACTTCTGTTGGACACAAAACCATTTTAAAAGTGGCAAACAGAAACTCTGCATTTGCCAATAGGAGTAGAAAAGAAAAAAATAACAGCTACCGTTTTTGAGAGGGAAAAATTTACCAGCACTGGCTGAATATTATTTTAAATATTTTCTAAAAAGAAACTGACATTATATTCATTCTTATAAGGAATCAACTGAGCAGAGATCAACTGCACCATCAGGAGAACAGAAGTGAGAGCAGGAAACGCCGCAGCTATGAAGGCTTGAGGACCAGCTGAGCCACAAACTAAAGGAAGGGCATCATGGGGCTCCTTGCTGCTTTAGTAGAGGCTGGTCTTGCTGGCATGATTACTGGGCTTGATGATTTGTGGTTGGCTTAGTCCCAGGTGTTGGGTCTCTGTAGCCTGCTGCTATGTCTCTTCTTCACTGAAAGCTACTTTAAAAAAAAATATTTATTTTTGAGAGAGGAAGAGATAGAGTGGGGGAGAGGCAGAGAGAGAGAGGGACAGAGGATCTGAAGCGGGCTCTGTGCTGACAGCAAAGATCTTGATGAGGGGCTCAAACCCACGAACAGTGAGATCATGACCTAAGCTGAAGTCAAATGCTTAGCCAATTGGGCCACTCAGGCGCCCCTCACTGAAAGCTCCTTTGGACTGTTTTGATTTCTCATTTCATCTCTGTTCAATTCATTTCTCTGTCTGCCCTCCTTGAGCTCCCACCCTCCAGGCTCTTGAGCTCCTCCTTTGCAACCAGGGCAGGGACACACTTGCTGTCAGCCTGTCCTTTCCCTCTTGGACACAGCTTCAAAGTCTCTTGTGATCTCTCTTTATGGTGTCCCATTTATAGGCAAGGTGTAAGTATAGACTTACACACCATACACCAAGAGACCTCTGACCGGTTCTCGCCATTAGACCACTGGCCTCTGCCCAACTTGGATTCCTGGTGCTTTCACTATGATTTATTCTTCCATGTCTAGGCATTTTCCTGGGATCAGAGATTAAAGCTTGCTATTTGTTATTTGCTTTTTTTTTTTCAGACTGGTCTGGGTCCTTTGTTTTTTATGACTCCGAGCAAGTTCATTCCTGACTGTACTCCTCGTAAATAGTTGGAATCCAAGTGGCATATGCTTCATGAAATTCAGAGAGCCTCACTGACCTTTGCAGAGCTGTATTTTGATTTTCTAGCCCACTAGTTGTCAATAGTGCTTGGACTAGCCCAAGCAGCTTTAACAAATACATGTAAATACCTAGACCCCAGCCCCAGGGATTCTGACTTAATTGGCTCCTGGTCATGCCTGGGTACACAAAGCTCCCCAGGTGAGAGCCTGATTCCATTTGTTTCAACATCTAATCCTGGGAGGCTCTGACAACAGACCCCCTCCTGGTCCTTTGTTTTAAGCTGCTTTTTAGAGTGAGGGCTCCAAGACTCACACTATGTTAAATAATCTCCCAGCAATTCCCGGTTATTGGTAAAATCTTCCCTTTTAAAAAGCCAGGCAACTTATTTTGTAACCAAAAGTTATATATACTAAGTTCATACAACTAAGTTTAATAAATTCGAATAAAAATTTAAGTCTTAAAGCAAGTAAAAAATCCATATAGAAAGCTCACATATGTGAATAAAACACAAAGGGAATAAAATCAGACCCCTTTGAGGTTTTGAATTATAAATCCTGCCCCTGTTCTGGCTCAATGCCTCTGGCTTGATCTGTTAAACTTTGGCAAGTCTCCTACCCTCTTGTTCCTTAATGTCCTCATTTGTAACAGCAAAATGTAAATACTATGAGTTCACAGGTAGGAAGAACGTGGACTAAGTGCTTGTGAATGTATCTCATAAAGTTAGTATTTCATTTTTTAAATTTTTTTTAACTTTATTTATTTTGAGAGAGAGACAGCATCATTTGGGTAGGGGCAGAGAGAGGGAGAGAGAGAGAGGAGAGAGAGAATCACAATCAGATTCCCATGCACTGTCAGCAAAGAGCCCAATGCGGGGCTTGAACCCACAAACCGTGAGATCATGACCTGAGCCGAAACCAAGAGTTGGAAGCTTGAGCCACCCAGGTGCCCCGAAAGTTATTATTTTATTAAGAATAGAATGAAAATTATTTTAGATTCTGGGAAAGACAAGCCTCGCGTTTCTTACAGTAAAATGGCCTGTGACTAATAAAGCCCACAGACACAAAAGAGAAGGGTCCCAGTCCTGGGACTCCACTTGCTTTAAAGTCACATATCTCAAACACTGTGAGCCTTTACCGCTGGAGACCCCTTATGACCATCACCCAGGCCCTGGAGACATGCTCCCCTCTCTACTCAGGTCCTTGACTCAAAGGGCAGCCTTGTATCTGAGCACCAGGAAGGGGCATGGCTGTTCCACTGCTGACCTGAGGCAGCTCGTGATTTGAGTAGTTTTTGAGCAGGTAAGTGCCCAAAGGAGATGAAAGACGATTTAATGAACTTTCAATGGTTTCTCTCAGAAAGGCTGAATGAAGTAGACTGTTGCATAACAAAGTATCCTTTTCCAGCAGGTCAAGCTCTTGCTTCTCTTCCCATTCCGATTCTGGGTTCTACAGGTGCTCACAACCTAGTAGGATGGAAGCTGAGGGACACTGGCAATATTGTACAATACAATTACCCTTAAATTAGTATAGCTGTAGCTCTCAATCTGTGATTCTGAACGTTTGGTTTCAAGATCACTTTACACTCTTAAACATTGAGAATCCCAAAGAACTTTCATTTATGTGGGTTTTATCTATCAATTTTCATCACATTCACAATTAAAGCTGAAAAATTTATATTATGTCCTATATCATTTAAAAGCAACAGGAATAGGGGCGCCTGGGTGGCTCAGTTACTTGAGTGTCTGACTTTGGCTCAGGGCATGATCTCCTGGTTCCTGAGTTTGAGTCTCTTGTCAGGCTCTGCTGACAGCACGGGGCCTCCTTGGGATTCTCTGCCCCGCTCTCTCTCTGCCCCACCCCCGCTCATGCTCTCTCTCAAAAAATAAATAAACATTAGAAAAAATAAAAACAACAAGAATAAACTCATAGAATATTAACATGGGTAACATATTTTATGCAAAATAACTATGTTTTTCAAAACAAAAAAAGAGAACTGTAGCATTGTTTTACATTTCGCAAGTAAAGGTCTGGTAGAAAAGAAGACAGCTGCATTCTCATGCCTGCTCCTGACTTTAGTCTGTTGATCATCATGGAGCTTCTGAAAAACTCCAGTGCACCACATGAGAGAATCAGGTGAAAAAGGCAAATAAAGTCTTAATATTACTATACAGTTGGTAATGACCTTACAGATCTTCTGCTTGTCTAGGCAAAAGCACAATGCAGGCAAACAGAAAAAAGGGAATTGCTGATGATTCAAGGAACCGCATGAAGACTGCATGAACACAGTGCACACAGTGAACTTGGAGACACACGAGTCTGCACATAGTGAACAAGGAAAAGAGAGGCACGGGACAGAGGTGGCAGGGACAGGTGACACAGAACCATGGGAAGACCTGCATTTTGTTCTCAATACAGTGGGAAAGGCTTTGAGGTCATCAGACATGATCCAATGGAAGTTCAGGGGTTCCGGTTATGAACAAATCACATTTTGTTTAAAATGCTTCTTCTTTTCACTTAATTGAAACTGGGAGATACCCCTCCCACACACAAAAGTACTCATAAAAATGTTCATTCTAGAACTTTTCTCCTTGTCTATTAAGTAGTAACTAGGAAAAAAAAATGAAAGAAAGAAAAAGACACCACTGCAAAAGCCCAAGGCTGTCCCTGCGTCTGCTGCTTGTTCAAAATCAGTTCAGGAAAATGCAAATGTAACTCAGTTCAGGATCACAGAGTCCCCTCAGCTGGAAAGAAAGGGCCCTTACTTGTAATTCAAATTGATGCCCCTCTCCTTGAACCCACCTAAATGTTGCATCTAAGATAAATGAGGAGAAAATGTAACCTGGATTAGCTCAAAGGAATACAAACATGCATCCACATCTGTGTGTCCTCGTTCTTAATCACTGAAAATCTTTGGATATATTCATACATGCAACTGATTGTGTTCCTGCCTCTGTGCTAGGCACTCTCGATTGAGCAGCAAATATTAGACAAAAATCTCTGCCATCAGGAAGCTTAAATTCTGATGAAGGAAAAAGGCCATAAACAAGTCAACTGAACCAACTATAGACTATATTAGGAAGGGATAAGGGCCATTGAGAAAAATGAGGCAGGAAAGTGAGTTCCAGTGTGAGGCGGTTGCAATTTTAATAGGATGGTGAAGGAGGCTGGTGTCTGAGGAGGAGAGGAGGCAGGCTGTCTGGACATCAGGGAGCAGAGGGGAGACCGGGCATGAAATACCCAAGTTGGGGTGCTGGGAGTGCCAGAGGTACAGCAAGGAGGCCCATATGGTTGGGCCAGAGTAGGCAGGAGAGGAAAGTGGGAACCAGTTCACATGGAGCCTCAGAGGCTGCTGAACCAGTCTCTGGAGCCATCCATTGGAAGCTCAAACAGAGAAGTGGGATATTCCAGATTGGGTATGAAAAGGGACCTGCTGGCAGGAGCGTCACCATATGTACCGAGTGTGGAAACAGGAAGAGCTGTTAGGAAGCTGCTGCTGTGATCAGGGAAGACATGCCGATCCCCCAACCAGGGTGGTAAGTGTGGACGTGCTGAGAAACCATCTATTTTTGAGGATGGAGGTTTGGATGCGGGGTACAGAGAAAGGATGAGTCAGGGATGACTCTGCAGTTTTGGCCTAAGAAACCGGAAAGATGGCATTGTCATCAAGTGGGGAGACTGAATGGAGGAAGCTGGTGAACAGACAAGGACGTCAGTCGGAGAGTTTAAATGTGAGGTGTTTACTGGGTATCCAACTGCAGCTCTCAAACAGGAACTGAACGTGCAAGCATACGGTTCAGGGGAAAGGTCCAAATGGACATATAAACGTGGGAGTCACTGGCTTATGGACGTTTTGTAAAGTCATGGCAGTGGATGAGACCACCAAGGGAAAGGAGAGGGCCAGGTTCTGAGCTCTGGGGCAGCCCACAGTTTACAGTTTGGGGGAGTCAGGGAAAGAGCCCAAGAAGCAGTCAGTCAATTAGGGAAGAAAACCAGGAAAGGATGATTTCCTGGAAGTGGAGAAAGCAGTGTTTCATGGAAGCCGCTGTCCACTGTTTCAGGTGCTGAGAGGTGAGGACTGAAAATTGACCTGTGGATTTTCCAAAGTGGAGGCCAGTGGTGAGTGTAACAAGAGCTGGAGTTAGTGAAGCTTGATTACAGGATGGAAGGAAAGGAATGGGAGGCAGTCCAGATACCTTTGAAGTCCTGCCTGACAGCAGGGTGGGAGGAGGCAGGAGATGAGAAGGTGAGGGAGATGTTGCTGGTGCACACTTAGGGAATGATCTAGCAGAGACTGGGAGTGTGGGGGTGCTGAACTGTTGTCCTCCTACGAGACAGAGGGCAGGCGCTAGTGCACAAGTGGGTTTAGAGAGGAGGTAGGCAGTTCACCTATCCTGAAAGGCAGGAAGGTTTCTCTGGCCATTTCTGACCCTTGCAATAGTCTCAGCAAAATGTGAAGCAGGGATATCCCTCATCTGAATGAGATAATGAGAAGGACATGATGAAGATCTGTTCATCACCACTTTTTAATTAATAAATGAATTCATTTGTCTTTCAGAAATATAAAACCTTGTCTTATATGGAGAAAGAAGAGCAGGACTAGAAGGAGGAAGAGAAAAAAGCCCTGAGCATCCCAAGGACCCAAGAGAAACCCCAAATGAAGCTTCCAGCCAACATGGAGAGTATCCAACTGATATTTTCTGAGAGACAAATGTACGTGGAATAAGAGGTATTTGCATTTCTGCTGAATGTACTTTCTATCCCTCAGGCAAAGGAGGGCTACAGTGCATTCCTTGTGATTCAGGTGGCTGACTTCAAGGTAGAAAAACAAAATAGAAAAAAAGAAAAGTTAGACCATGCGTCATAAAGGGAAGCACTCCTCAGGAGACAGCAAAGTAGAACTAATTTTGCACATACTATAAAACATTAATCATTTTCGGTTTGTGGTCTATTTTCAAATATGTATTCTATGATAGTGGACAGGCATATTCCGAGAAGAACTACTGCCATGTTTCCAGAAGACTACATTTGACCTAATCTAGCTGCTCAAAAATAAATAGTACCATCTAAGAAATGCAACACTTACTTTTCATTGGGATTAAAAAAAATTTATAATGACATAAAGATGATGGAATTCTCCTGAACGAAGGAAGAGACAGGGCTACTCATCACAACTCTTAAAAATATAATAATGATGTGAATTTCTGCCTACATTTTATTTTGAATAGTATCTGATAACACAAAAGTTTTTAAAAAGATTTAATTCAACATCTAGTTAAATTCTAAAACCCACTGTGTAAGACCTTTGTGTGTGTGTGTGTGTGTGTGTGTGTGTGTGTGTGCGTGTGCGTGTGTGTGTGTTTAAATTAATGACAAACTGGGGGAAGCATCACTGGAGGTCTCTGGTCATTGCTGGGACAGAAGGGGAATTCTCAGAGGAGCCACATATACTGGGAGTTTATGAGTCTTGACGTGGAAATCAATGTTGCTGGCCTTTAGATAACTCTAAAGAACAGGCCAGGCTGTAAGTCAGTCTGTTAGATTGATCCAAAACAAACTGTCCGTTGCATGGTTTTTATGTAATGTGATTTCCCACAGTTTCTGGTATCCTTTACACAGACAGCAAAATAAATAAAAGGGTCACTTCTTGCCACAGGGCCTCCATCAACTGGAACCAGACTGGCCTTTTGACAAGAGGCCTTCTGCACAATCAATTCTTGAAATCTTATGACTCTCCCCCTCCCTCTGTCTCCTTCCAGCACCAGTATTGAATGTCATTTCCTATAATAGATCTCAATTTATGAAACAATTCCAACAACAAAATCTAGTAAGGAAATTCAATTATAGCTGACACCATAAAATACCATAAATCACTGGAGGAAATGGCCCCATGGATCAATTAGCAGTATATTGGCAAAAACTCGTTAAAGCATTTGATTGAATAAACCTAAAGCCACCTATCCAGTTTTCACATTGTTCTTTTGAATGGTGATTAGATTTGTTGCAGGTGTGTGTGTGTGTGTGTGTGTGTGTGTGTGTGAGAGAGAGAGAGAGAGAGAGAGAGAGAGAGAGAGAGAGTAAGCAGTGGAGGGGAACTACGTGGATAAATTAATGATCAAGCTACAAAGCAGTTCCATAATTTGGAGAGAGGCTTCCTGCATCTACATTACTTCCTCCTCTTGCCTTTGCAGAACTAATATATTCCATTTCTTTCTATGTCACAGTTTTTATGATAAAAACAATGCCACCTAATTATAAATAGCTTATAAAATAAACAAAAACATACAGAGAACAACTAAAACCACCTCAAGCCCCATCACCTCAAGATATTCAGTGCTGATCTATCAGGGATTTCCTTCCCAACTATTTTCAATGCATGCATATGCATTTTCCAGCCAAAAAATATTGTGCTCTATACATTGTACTTATATAACATTATGCCATGGGCAATTCTTATTAAGTATTCTTAGGAGATTTGTTTTATAAAGGTTACACACTATTCCATATTATGGTGTTGCTTTAGGTATCTTAAGTAATCCTTTTTAGAATTCTGTAATATATTTCTAATTTTTCATTATTGTAAATGCACGCTTCAAATAAACTATTTTTTTAATTTTTTTTAATCTTTATTTATTTTTGAGAGAGAGACAGACAGACAGACAGAGCGTGAGCAGGGGAGGAACAGAGAGAGAAGGAGACACAGAATCCAAAGCAGACTCCAGACTCCGGGCTGTCGGCACAGAGCCCGACGCGGGGCTCGAACCCACGAACTGCGAGATCATGACCTCAGCCGAAGTTGGACGCTTAATCGACTGAGCCACCCAGGCACCCCAAAATAAATTATTTATAGCTTATTCTTTGTACCAATATCTCAGTATTTTGTTAAGTTATTCTCTGAGGACCCTGATAACTCATAGTACTGATGCATGCAAACTGCTAGCCAAAACCTATGACTCACATCAACTCATTTACACTTGCTTCTGCATATTTTGAGTGCCTGTCCCAGCACACATCAATGAGTAGTGTCATTTTAAAAAGTTTTAGTTTGATAGGCAAAACGACAGAGTGTTTTTTATTATTTTTTGTTTTGTGTTTCAGGACAGCTAAATATATTCTCAGTGGTTCAATAAATTTTTACATGTGTGACTCACATCTATCACAGTGTCTGGTACACCATAGGTGGTCAATAAATATATACTAAATGGGGGTGCCTGGGTGGCTCAGTAAGTTAAGCATCTGATTCTTGGTTTCAGCTCAGGTCATGATCTCACGGTTTCAAGTTCGAGCACCTTGTCAGGTTCTGTGCTGGCAGTATGGAGCCTGCTTGGGATTCTCTCTCTCTCTCCCTCTCTCTCTGCCTCTCCCCCCACTCATGCTGCCTCTTTCTCTCTCAAAATAAACAAACTTAAAAAAATGAAGAATTCGATATGTATATATATATATATATATGGAATGAAGAATCAATGGAGAGACAACTCGTGTCTTTTCTGTTTTGTCATAGGATATTACTGCTTTACTTATCATAAAAAGATATTTTACTACTTCTCTTATATATTTAGAATATTCACACTTTTCCATAAACATGACAAAATTTGCTGATATTTACTTGTCTTTAATTTTGTTTGTGGGTTTTTTTAATTTACAGAGAATCTAGCATTTTATATTGGCAAATATCTGGATTTCTTTTCCATTGTTACAATTCTGTTAACTTATACTTAAGAGATGTCTCTCTCTCCAACTGAACATAATAGTTATCCATATTTTCTTTTGACCTTTGATGATTTCACATTGTATATTTAATACGAATGTATTAGGGACAATTGTGTGGCTAATGGGGGAAATAAATGTTAGGGTTTTTTTTCTAAGTAGTTAATTAATTGTATCAAACATTTACTGTGTAATATATTTTTTACTTAAAGAGTTTTTTATTCCATCACTATTACTTACAAAATTTATATTAGGGTCAATTTCTGGCATATTTATATAGTTCCACTGATCTTCCTTTATATTACTGTACTAATACTGTACTCAAATTACATTATAATATATTAATGTTAAACTGAACATCCACACTTCTTTCCCTAAAGTTTCTTGGTTATGTCATTCTATTTATTCATTGACATAATTTCTGGAATTGTTTAATGAAATATATATATATATATATATATATATATATATATATATATATATGGCATACAGGAAATTAGATTTACATAAATCTCTCTCCTTGGATTTTAGATTTACATCCAGCCTATATATCAATTTGTGAAGCATGAAGTTATATAAAGTTCAGTGTTTCCATCCCAACCACTTGATGTATCTCTCAATAATATTCAAATCTTTTATGTCCCTTTGTGAAATTTTATATTCTTCTTCAAAAAGTTTCTGTAGACTTCTTTTTGCAGCTAGCTTTAGATACTTTATAACTGGATTTTCTTTCCCTCATATTTTCTAACTGTATATCACTGGTTGAGATGAAATCTATTGACATGTATTTATTTTGTTTCCTGGCACATTATTTAACTCTTTTTAATTCTAATAATATTTCAGTATTTTTTTAGTTTGACAATTGGACATCTCTAAATGTTATACTAATTTATTTTCTTTTTACTTGTTTTCTAATATTTTATTGGGAGCCCCATAGATGGCTTCCAATGATCCTCACCTCCTGGTATTCACACCATTACAAAGTGCCCTTCCTCACTGGGTCAGAGCTGGCCTGAGTGACCAATACAATATGGCAGAGTGACAGATTGTGCTATTTCTCAGGCTAAGTCATAAAGGCATTGTAGCTTCTACCTTGGTCTCTTAGCTCACCTGTTCTGTAGGAAGGCAGCTGCCATGCTGTGCCAACGGGCACACAGTATGTTTACTGTGTTTCTCAACCTTGCTTTATATTTTGAGCTGGACAGTTCTTTATTATGGGGCTGCCTCGTGCACTGCAGGGCTCTTGGTTTCTACAAGTCAGATGCCACAAGCAGCCACTCAACTGTGAAAACCAGAACATGCCTCCAGACATTGCCAATTGTCCCCTTAGGGCACGGCCCCTCTCCCCCAGTGAGAACCACTGCTTTATTTTCCTGGCTTCATTAGACCAGTTGTGTGTTATCAGACACTTCAGACTTGTGGCAGCAGTTACAGGTGCTCTAGAAACGCCTCAGTGTTCTATGTGCTGGTTTTTCCTTGGACCTGGTCTATCCAAAGATGGGTGAACTAGCCCTTTCTGTTCATTTACTTTCTTTAACTCTCCAAATACCCTCTCCAGTTCCTTCACTCCTATACTGAAATTGCCTTCCCAACCCAAATCCGTTCCAAGTTTTCATTTCATGAAACTGTAGAATAAAGTTTGTTACTGTGTCAGAGAAGTGCCAAGGGAGAGTAGTAGATGGCTGCAGGCCTGAAGTTTCATAAAAAGCCTCCTGGAAGAAATGGCATCACACGAAGACCTGAATGAGCTCATCAGTGAAGTGTGCGTGATTGTAGGCAATGCAAACTGTTATAGCCTCAAAGAGGAGAAGATGTGAGGTTCTGTGGTTCTGTGGCCAGTGCAACTAAAATGTAGAAGGTTCCTGGCATGTTTGTTACAAGAGGGGCAGGAACAGGAATGGTAGGAAGACTGAAGAAGTAAGTAGAAGTCCCACAGAGGAGCATGGTAGATGGATTCAAGAGATATTTAAGAGGGAGACTGTCAAAATTTCATTAAAGGCAGTATTTCCGTGGTGAGGGAAAGGATGGCACTCAGAGTTCTAGTGTGAGCAAATGGGTAGATAGTGGGGTCATTTACTTAAAAAAAAAGAACTCAAAGGAAGCAGTTTTCCAGGGGAAGATGACAAATTTCACGTTTGAAGCTCCTGGGATATCAAGTGGACAGGCCTAGTGAACAGTTAGATACATGGCTCTGGCTCTTTGTCCCCCACTGGAGAAACATTTGGGATTCATCATCATCATGTACTAGGGTTTCTCAGCCTCAGCACTATCGATATTTGGAGCCAGGTAGTTGTTTGTTGTGGGGGGCGCCCTGTGCACCGCAGGATGTTGTTTAGCAGCATCCCTGACCTCTACCCACTAGATGCCAGCAGCATCTCCAGAGTTGTAACAAACAAATGTGTCTCCAGACATTACACACATCTTCTGGGGGACAAAATCACTCCCTGTTGAGAACCAGTAGGTCAAAAGTTTGATAGCTAATAAAGCAGCAGACCTTTGATTCAAATTCTGATGCTCTGGTTCTGAACTACATCTCTCAACTACTGAGCCCATGAGCAAGAGCCACCTCATTGTGCACTGTTCTAGCACACAGTGGGTCTCCTAGTATTTATCTCAAACAAGTAACTAATTCTGTAGTTACTTGTATATATCAGTCTTCCCTACTAGAAAGGAAGCTCCTTGAGAGCAGAGATGCTGTATTTGGCAGGCTTAGCAGAATGGCTTGCACATTCGAGAGACTCAGTAAATACTTTTTAAATAAAGAAATGAAATCTAGATTGGTAATTTTGATTGCTAATGATCTAAAGGGACGTTAGCACCTCTATTTATGAAAGATGTCAGTCTCTAGTTTTCTTACTTTGTGATGTACTTGTAGGTTTGGACACTGGTTATGAGAGCCTCATAAAATAAAGGGACAAGTGTTTTATCTTCTCTGATTATTGTTACTGCTGATAATTACTACTCATGTCTTACAGTTATCATGGGAATTATGTATTTCTTGAAAATTTATAAACATCCGTTTCTAAAAGGGTGTGGTTCTGGAAACTTTAATAGGTAATTCCCTGGCAAGTTTTATAATTTCTTTCATGGCTTTGGTATTTTGAAATTTTCTACTTTGTAAGTATGGTAATTTTCCTTTTCTAAAAAAATCAGTCCAAGACTTTAAAATATAGTATTATAAGTTTAAACATAAAAATTTATGTTAATATATCTCTTTGAACTTTCTGTAATTTTAGATACCTTTTCTTTTTTAATTTTTTAATGTTTATTCATTTTTGAGAGAGAAAGAGAGACAGAGCTCAAGTGGGGAGGGGTAGAGAGAGGGAGACACAGAAGTCAATTGGCAGGCTCTAGGCTCTGAGGTGTCAGCACAGAGACTGACACAGGGCTCCAACCCACCAACTGTGAGATCATGACCTGAGCCAAAGTCAAATGCTTGACTGAGCCACCCAGGCACCCCTAGATGCCTTTTATGATTCTAATCAAGGATATTTGTTTTCTTTTAATTAGATCTGCTACAATGTTGCCCTTCCCCAACTAAATGCTTTTAGATTTTTTGATCAATGCCACTTTTTTCCTGTGTTTTATTTTTAGTATGTCAATTTCTTCTTATATTTTAATTAATTTTTCTTTCTAAATTTAGGTTTGTTTGGCTGGGGGTTCTCTAATTTCTTCATCTGAATGCTTAGTTTTCTTTTCTCTGATTTTAAGTAATAAAACATAATTGTGAATTTTTCCCTATAAATAACTTCAGCAATATTTGATGAGTTTCAATGTATAATAATTACATTGACATTATTTCCTAAATAGTGAAAATTATAGCTTCCATTTCTTCTTTGGACAGCAGTTATTTTTCAATTTTAAATAGTTAGAATTTTTAAAAACCTTATTGTCTAATTGTATTGTGTGTGGAATTGTAATTGTAATCATTATGGTTTCATTGATTTTCTCAATTTATTATCTGTTTTAAATTTCATTGATTTCTGCCCTAAGTCCTATTATTTATTTTCTTCTGCTTACTATGGCTTTGATTTACTATTCTTTTTCTAGTTTCATGAGATGGGAACTTAGATTATTGATTTCTTCTTTCTTAATAGATCCATTCAATGCTAAGAATTTCCTTCTAAGCACTGCTTTTGTTTCTTTTCACAAATTTTGATAAGTTGGTTTTCAATTTCTTTTTTTTAATTATTTTAATATTTATTTTATTTTTGAGACAGAGACAGAATGTGAGTGGGGACGGGGCAGAGAGAGAGGGAGACATAGAATCTGAAGCCGGCTCCAGGCTCTGAGCTGTCAGCACAGAGCCCAACACAGGGCTCAAACTCACAAAGGGTGAGATCATGACCTGAGCTGAAGTGGGACACCCAACGGACTGAGCCACCCAGGCGCCCCAGTTGGTTTTCTATTTCAATTAGTTAAAAATATTTTAAAATATTTTAAAGAAGTGCTTCTTTAATCTCCATACATTTGGGGATTTTAAGGTTATCTTTCTGTTACTGATTTCTAGCTTAATTCTATTGTGGTCTGATAGCAGATACAGTATTACTTCTATTATTTCATAGCTTTTAAAGTGTGTTTCATGTGCCAGAATGTGGTCTATCTTGGTGAATGTTCTATGTTAAGAAGCATGTGTATTCTGCTGTTGTTGGATGAAATTGTCCAATAGAGATCAATTGTATCTGGCTGATCAAGGGTGCATTGAGCTCAACTCTGTCCTTACTGATTTTCTGCCTATGGGACCTGTCCATTTCTGATAAGGGTTGTTGAAATATCCAACTATAAGAATGGACTCATTTATTTCTCTATGCAGTTCTATCAGTTTTTGTCTCATGTAGTTTAACAGTGTTTTTTAGGTGCATACACATTAAGGACTGTCATGTCTTCTTGGAGAACTGACTCCTTTATCATTATGTAAGGTCCTTCTTTATCCCTGATAACTTTCTTTGCTTTGAAGTCTACTATCTGAAATTAATACAGCTACTGCTGCTTTCTTCTGATTAGCATTAGTATGGCATATTTTTCTCCATCCATTTACTTTCACATCTTTACACTGTTTCTTGTACACAATATAGAGTTGGGTCCAGTCTTTTTGATCCACTCCGACAATGTCTGATATTTAATTGGTACATTTAGACCATTGGTCTTCAAAATGATCACTAATATATTTGGATTAATATTTCACATTTTGTTACTATTTCCTATTCACTGCCTTTGTTCTATGTTCTTATTTCTGCCTTCCACTCTTTTTCTGTCTCGGTGGTATTAATCAGAAATTTTATGTGATTCCATTTTTTCTTCTTAGCTTATTTTCTTGGCTGTCCAAGTGTTTCTAATATAAATTTACAGCGAATCTACGTCCACTCTCAAATAACACCCTACCACTTCATGGATAGTGTGAGTACTTTATAATAACAAAAAAATCCTAATTCCTTCCTTCTCTCCCTTGTATCATTACTGTCAACCACCTCTCTCATAAAAGCATGCATAAGTATGTACATAAGGTATGCATATAAGCATACAGAATCAAATACACTGTTGCTATTATTTCTTTGAACAAACTACTTCCTGCATTTTACCCTCACTTATTCCTTCTTGAGTGCTCTTCCTTTCTTTATGTAGATCTGAGTCTCCGACCTATATTATTTTCCTTGTCTCTAAAGACTTCTTTTAACATGTCTTTCAAGACACATCCACTGGCAACAAATCCCCTCAATTTTTGTTTGCCTGGAAAAGTTTTTATTTCTCCTTCATTTTTGAAAACTTTTGAATGTGAAAGGTACAGAACTCTAGGTTGGTGTTTTTTTTCTCTAAATACTAAATATTTCATTCCACTCTCTTCTTGCTTGCACGGTTTCCAAGGAAAAGTTAGATGTAATTCTCTCCTTTGTTCCTCTATAGGTAAGGTTATTTTACACTGGTTTCTTTCAGAGTTATCTTCGATTTTTCCATAGTTTGCATCTGATAGGCCTAGGTGTAGCTTTTTGGTATTTATTCTGCTTGGTGTTCTCTGAGCTTCCTGGAACTGTGATTTTAGTGTCTGACATTAATTTGGGGGCAATCCTCAGCCATTGTTTCAAATATTTATTTTGCTCTTTTCTTTCTTTCTTCTCCTGGAATTCCCATTCCATGTATGTCACACATTTTGTAGTTGTCCCACAGTCCTTGGTTGTTCTGTTGTTTTTTTCAGTCTTTGTTCTCTTTGCTTTTCAATCTTTTAAGGCTTCCACGGACATATCCCCAAGCTCAGAGGCTCTTTCCTTGGCAGCAACCTGTCTTCTAATAAGTTCATCTCAAAGGCATTTTTCATTTCTGTTACAGCAATTTTGATCTCGGGCATTTAAGTGTCTTCTTAGGATTTAATCTCTCTGCTTATTTTGCCTATCTGTTCTTGCATACGGTGTCCTTTATTAACTAGAGTCCTTAGCATATACATAACAAATGTTTTAAATTCCCAGTCTGATAATTCTAACATCCTTGCCATGTCAAGTTCTGATGCTTGCACTCTCTCCTCAAATCGTGTTTTCGGGGGGCACCTGGGTGGCTCAGTTGGTTAAGTGACCGACTCTTGGTTTCAGCTCAGGTCATGATCTCACAGTTTGTGAGTTCGAGCCCCATGTCGGGCTCTGTGCTGACAGTGCAGAGTCTGCTTGGGATCCTCTCTCTCCCTCTCTCTCTCTCTCTCTCTCTGCTTCTCCTCCATGCCCCCTCTCTCTCTCAAAAATAAATAAGCTTAAAACAATTGTGTTATTTGCCTTTTAGTACGCCTTGTAATTTTTTTTTTCCTGATAGCCTGATATGATGCACAAGATAAAAGGAACTGCGGTAAATGAGCTTCTAATAATGTGGTGGTGAGATGTGGGGGGAAGAGAACATTCTATAGTCCAATGATTAGATCTATGTTTTAAGTGAGAGTGTGAAGTTTGAAGGGGTTCAAGACACTTGGCATGTGAGTTATTTTAAGATGAAGTCACTTGAGACCCCATGCCTACTGCTAGGAAATTACCAACCCTACTAATATCAGCCTCCTTACCCAGATTCCTGCTCAAAGGCTTAAATGTGCAACTCTCAGAATATATCCAAGGAATCATGAATTAGTAGATGATGTTAAAAAAAATGCTATATAAATGCTGCATGCCTGAATCTCCCTCTCATCTCTTAAACTCTCTTAAGAGGTCCTGCAGCAAAGAAATCAGATTACGTTTGTTTATGCCAGTGCTGCTCAAGCTTACTTGATCACAGAAGCCTTTTATGGACAATTACTAATAGCTCATCTTGGAATATCACACATATACGGTACTTATGTAAACACCTGTTTGTGTCTTGTTCATTTGGATGGCCCCACAGCCCTTAGTACGGTAATCAACTAACGTTCACAGAATGAATAAATGATGGAGAGAATGAGCAAATACCTAGTGGTAATCACTGTAACACAAATTGTTAATTCTGGGACAGGAAGAGAGTAGACATTTTTCCTTTCTGTTTCATGATTTCTGTATCAATTATACTAAAATGTTTAGATCTCAGGTTGAAATTGAGCCTTAGAGAGCACAAATAGAATCAAACAAATGATTTGCAATACCTTATCCATATACATTTCTTTCCCTGTGGGGCAGGAGGAAGAGGGAAGCCACATTCAGAGAAAGGAGATAGGAGAATGCTCTCTTCTAGGAAATATCACTTTTAGTGCAGTAGCTTTTACTTAACCAATCACTCCCTTGGTACACATTAGGCTAATGCGTTACTTATTAATTATTCCAGAATTTCACTGTGGTATTAGTAATTAGGAGAAATTACTTCGGTGCTCATCTTTTACTCTACTATATTCTTACTTGGCTTGAACTGTAATTCTTCCTTTTTATAGGGCTCAGTAGAGCTTTTCTGCTATGCACGGCTCTGTGACCAACATACTAACTCTTCAAATTTATTAGTTTGGGTAGTATGATAAAGCAAATAGCCAGTCATTATTCTCTTCCTTGAAGACTCTCAAAATATTTATGAGAACCTCCTACAGATCCAAAGTGTGAAATAACTTGAAAAGCAATTGCCTAGATATATAGGAGATGGTTTGCAAGGTAATGAGCAGTAGACTTTAAATGTTACATAGATGGTTCTAGAAAGAACAACTAGGAACTATTAACTTGCTTTATTTTTTTTTTGTATCTCTCCATATTAAATAATGAGGTCAGATTTTCTTGGAAGCAGACGACATCAATTTTAATAATAAGAAAATCTTTCTGTCTTACCTAATTAACTACAATCCACATGTCAGTTCCCTAGTAAGTGCCCCCTGCATCAAGTACGCTTCCTAAACCCCAGTCTAAGTAGAGTATCCCCTTTATGTGTACTCACAGAGCTATGTTCTATCCCTTCTGAACACCCATATAAGCTATAAGCTACGGTTTGAGTGACTTTTCTCTTTCACTAGACTGTAAACCTGGAAAATCACTGTGGGCTTTGTTCACCATTTTATCCCCTGCATGTAGCACAACATGTGGCTCAGAATAACTACTCCACAGATATTTATGAATGAATCTATAGTATGAATGAATCTATAGTATAGTATAGAATGAATCTATGTAGTATCTGAAATAGCACTTGACTCCTCAGTTGTTTTCACTGCAAACCCTTTGGCTTGAAAGTAGGATTCCTGACGAGGAATCAGCATAAATGAGTTAGCACCTTGGATCACATTGGGCACACCTATTGAGCCTCCAGATGCCTTAATTCTTAAATAATATGGAGTTGGGGGTTATAGTGTTAAATCTATCATATTGATTAACCAAGACACTGTGCTCCCCTTCTTGACTTTTAACTATACTTTTCATACATGAATCCTAAATAAATGGAGAACAGATTACTGGACTGAGAGTATGGAGACACCACTGGGCAGCACAGTGAGCAACGGTAAAGTGACCTGAAAGAAAGTAATTAAAAACCCCTGTTTCTAGTGACACCACTAGGGTCTTGGGGGTATAAGGCCAACAGTTACAGTTGGTCCTGTGGTTTTCAGGAGAGTAGAGAGTAGAGAGTGGCCATTTCTCTGGGAGGTTGGCTCCATGCTGGTGGAAAAGAGAGGAGGGATGATAATTCAACAGAGGTGGAGCTGAGGGTGGCCTGGCTCCTCACACACTTTCATATATCATGTTCTGGGAGCTGAAGGGCTGAACCCTCTGCCAGGGCAAAACAGTGCTAGACGAGGCAAGAAGGTTTTTGCTGTGGTTCCCATGAGTGTGGTGTCGGTAGGTTGTGTATCGACTAAACGTTTGATAGATGTGATTTCTACTACGTCCTGTGAAACTCCTTGACACAGCTTTCCAGTACGAGCGCTTGTCAGATAATTCCAAGAGGTTGGGAAAGTAGAAAGGTAGAAAAGTGCCACCTGGCAATATCTCCTAAAACTAATTATGTTAGGGAATTCATGAAAAACTGCAGATACAAGTGCTAGAATATAGGGTTAGTGGACCGTATCATATTTGCTGCTAACAATTACCTGAATTATGTTATTTCTTCACTTAAGTGGGCCTTTGTTATTTTTGCCCTCACTGGTCATTGATTCTCCACTGGGGGAAAAAAAAAGGTTCCTCTGTATTTGGCCTCCTCAGATTTGAAAAGACCTAAATATAAGACTAAGTTAGAGCTTGACCCAGGAAACAAAGCTATTTCCCAAACAGTTGTTAATCTAACAATTGGGGAAGATTCACCGGCAGTCAACCGAGAAGATTTGCCAGGAAAACTCCCTTTAAAATGAGCTTTTGATAGAAAAACAGCAGTCCAAAGACTTGAGCCCCACTCTGGTTGTGCAGTGGGCAGAGTTCAGCAAGCTCCTTGCTTCTCTAAGTCCTTATCAAGTGAGGTTAAGATCATGTGAGAGTTCTGGGCATGCCTGCAGATCACAGGGAATGTCAAGGGTGATGATGTCCGGTATGGCACCTGGAGAAGCCGAAGGTACAAAACAAACATAATACACGCTATTATTCTCTATGCTGTGTGTACTTTTCACCCCCATGACTTACATATTTTATAACTGGAAGTCTTAATATTATAGGTTAGCTATACTTCAATTAAAAATAAATTTTAAAAAAAGCAAATAAAAACCCCAGCATTATTAAAAGGGAGGACTTGAGTCCGATGCAGATCTACCAGCAGCCATTATAAAATAATCATATTTATTCTGACAAGTTATGTTAATAAGCCTCCACAAAGACAGACCCATATGTAAAGTAATGCTTATATTTTAGAAAAAGGAACGAAGATTTGTGCAAGTCCAGAGGGTGCGTAAATGGAACAGTCATTGTCGTCATCGTCACTGCCGGCACCACCACCATCTTCCTTATCATGGTCATCACCATCACCATCATCATCATCTGTGTCAGGCATGTGACGTGACCTTTCCCTCTGTGCTACCATTAAATTCTCTCAAAACCCCACCTTATTTCCTCATTTGAAGATGCCAGTGGTTCCCAAACTCAGCTGTGCTTCAAAGTGACCCAAAGGTTTTTTAAAAATCCTGATGCTTGGGTCTCAGCAGAAAGCCACTGAACCAGTGTCTCTACTGACGGATCCCAGGCAGCTAAAAATTTATTTCCAAATCCCACTGAGCAGGTGGGCTTGCAGATGACTGGGCTCAGTAACTTCCCCAAGGTCACACAGCTGGGAGCGAAGCAAGACCCTAACCTACATTGGCCACTGGACTCCCATGTCAGCTCTTAACCACTTCTCTGTCTCGCCTGACAGGTAATAATATTGTTTAATTTAACAACTTTTTTTTAGTGGCTTTAATTGGTTTTTGCACATTCTATATCCAGTGTTAAACGACACTGCAAGATTAGTTTTTCCCTAATGACCATTTAGATATTTATGATGAATTACTTAGTTCCCAAGGACATTTTATACTGTGGCCAATGCTTAAAGGTCCACACAAATTTGCCGGGAATCTTATTAAAATGCAGGTACTGATTTAGCATTTCCTGAATGGGCCTGACAGTCTGCATTTCCAAGCTCCCAGCTGATGCCAAAGCTACTGGTTCCTGGGTAGAGGCAACCTAGGGTGGCTACGGAGAGATCTACTCTCAGCAGAATGAGCACAGGCCTGTGAGTGAGGATCAGACTGCCCCTCGCCGACAGGGATACTGACTGGGGCAAAATGTTGTAGCGGACACTCAGACATGTGCTTCTGACAGAAGGAAAGACACGTGCAACAGGGGCAAGGCATCACCCACAAAGAATCTATTATATCATTATGGAGTAAGGAAAGATTATTTAAGTGAAAATGACACTTATATACTGATTATGGGGGTTGCAAACATATGGTTATGAGAGTTACGTACACTTGCAAACATCCTGTATAAGTCAAATGAGTGAATTCTAGGTCAACCCTGGTTGATCGGTTAAGAGAAGGAGGAGGACACTCCTGAACGCTGACATTCTTGGGAGCGAGCCAAGGATCCCAGGGCACGTGCCCCTTGAGCACCACTTCGAACTCAGGGGACGCGGCCTCTTGCAATTCTTGTGGTCACACTCTTACCAGGTAATGAATGGCATCAGTCTCTGAAAAACCGCATCAAACTGAGAGAAACGGTAACTGGAACAAAATAACATGCTTTGGCTAATTGCATTTTGGGGGGGAAAGAAAGTCTGGGAAGGATCTGGGAGGCTGAACTGATAAAGGACAAAGGATGAAATAACTGGAGAGTGGGCAGGAGTGTAACGAACCCATCACTCCAAATCGTCTTAGTTATTTAGACCTGCAACTGTCACCAATGAAGTAAGTGTCGACTGCACTGAGTCCCCTGCTCTGCTGACCTATGTGAGACAAGGAAGGAGGAGAAAGCTCCATGGTGTCCGCCCAGGGAGGAATGGAATCAAATTTGGCATCAAAATGGGCTGAAGCCAGAGCTGCCTTCAGAGGCCAGCAGGAGGTGAGCTAAGTGGGAGCAGTGACAGTCAGAAGGTCATAGGCCCCCGACCTAACAGGGGCCCCCTCCCTCAGCTCCTGAAAATTGCCGCCAAGCAGAATGTGGGTCATGTAATGTAAGAACTTTTGATTTTTTTCTTCAAAAGAGGCTCAGATTCTGAATTTTTATACAGAACTGGTTTTTTTTTTATATTGTCATCTACAAAATCAAACTCTGTCCCAAAATAAAAACCACAACAACGACAAAAACACTGGTGGCCAAATAAAATAATCTTGTCAGGGAGTATAGAGGTGACGACCTCTGGGTTATGTTTTTATGCAAGTTCAGGGTCAGCATGGGCTTCTGGAGATTGTACCCAAAGGTGGGGTGCAATGGCCAAGCAGACAAACACAGGGTGTCCCTGGGGCCTCTCTTCTCCACCTACCCTTACCCTGCTCTCTCTTTCCTCTTAGAACTTCCCAGTTCCTGACATCATGCTGTATACTTACTTTAATTTCTGGTGCCTCCCCTCCCCCAACTAGAATGGAATCTTCATGAGGGCAGGGGCCTGTTTGTTCGCCGCTGTGTCTCCCACACGACAGGGTCTAGTACATAGCGTGGTCAGACCCTGCCCAATAAATACTTGCCAAGTGAATTATGAATGACTGTCGATGTCTCCATCTGCAGCATCCAAATCAGATGAGCCTGTCCCATAGGACCTTTATTCTGGGGTCTGACATCTAATTCCTAGCAGTTCATGACACCAGAGTGACACGGATAATCTATATCCAAAACTTCTACAGGGAATAAAATACTCTAAAACCCTACTTCTACTTTGTAACAAAACAAAACAAAACAAAACCCAAAACAAAACAAAACAAAACAAAACAAAAAAAACCCTGCAAGAGACAAAGAAAAAAAATACATATCCACTCAGGGTATATACTTAGCTGTGATCATGAAAACACTGACTTACTGTTTGAAATCGTGTAAAACAAGGACCTTCGTTAAGAAAGCACAGCTAAGCAAACAAACCCAGAACCCACATCTGCTGACACACAGCACGGTACCCAGACAGCAGCAGGACACCAGCGATGCAGTGTTCTCGAAGAATTCCTTCTACACAATGCAAACGAGCAGAAGGGGATAGAAATCGGTACCAAGGGACTTCCTGTTCTTGCCGAAAAAGAAAATTCGGGTTCTAAATCCGGCACTACCGAGCAAGGGGGGCGTCTCATTTGTGGCTGCATATAAAGCTGGCACTCCCTTGCCTGAACTAAGGCACTTACTCCGTGCTACTTCAAACCAGCAAAGCTCAAAACAATTAGCTACTCGCACACGTTTTTGGCCAGCTGCTGTCTGAGGAAAACGGCCCTGCAACGTGCATGCCCTAGTTTAAACCAGTCTTTTGAGTTGCACACAAAAGCATCCTTCCCCTACCTGTCTCCCTCTCTCAAGTTGAGTCCACAAAGAGACTAGAAATACACTTCCCTTTACGTGAGAGAAAAACATGTTTAAAGGACAGTCCAGACCTTTTATAAAAGCACTTACTTTGAAAGAACAGCACAGATTATGTATTCAAAACAAGACACCTTCTTAAGAGCAGACCGAGAGGTTGTCCAGTGCCACAGCCTTGCTCTGTGCTGGCAGCTCTGCTCCTGCTGGGCATGGTTCACAGAGAGAGTTGAGCCTGTGGGGCCTGGTCTGCCGGGGCTGCTGCGTCAGGATGACGCCTGGAACAATTATTGGGACAGGCTCTGGGCAAGTCAGCAGGACAGTTTTATTTCTGTGCTGAGATTGCTGCTTCCTCACGGGAAAATATTGGTGGCAGAGCTCCCCCCAGGTATCAGGCAGAGTCGATGCTCCCCAGATGATCCGAGTTCTGAGGGAGGCGAGGAGGGGGGTGCCCGTCACCTGTTGGGGGGCAGAGGGCAAGCGGCCCCTATAGGAGGCCTCGTTCGTCACATCAGGCCCCTTCCAGATTCACCCAAGGATATTGGTCTCCTTGACGTAGTGCCTTGACTCGGCCAAGGGCATGACTCAGCTCACCCACTAGCAGTGCTAGACTACACAGTTGCTCTCTCATCATCCAGTAGAGCTGAATTCAAGGCAGTGACCGGAGAAGGGCTAGGGGGAGAGCCTGGTGGTCCCCAACTCAGTGAATCTAGAGGTTGTGGCTTCACGTGCCAGGAGATTTAGAGCTTATATCTTCAGTAGTTATTGCAATACAGTGGTTAGGACTTCGGAACCTGAAATCTATGAGGGATGGAGGAGGTAGAGGAGGAAGGGGCGGAGGAGGAGGGAGAGGGGGAGGAGGGGCAGGAGGGGTGCAGTGGACCTTTCAACTGAGTTCCCAAATCGATAAATGTAGAGAATTAATGATTCACTATTGCTGATTTTCTACTGGTGTCAAGATAACAAATTGCGGGGTGGAATTAAAGGCCTCCAATGACTTTTCATTTATGCCTGAGTGGCACTATAACTGAAAAGCAAGACTGAGAAACAGTGGGTATTTTAGTAAGCCAGCTGTGGGCTTCAGAAGCTCAAGGATCCATACCTCCGTCTACTAATACATACATTCTAGATACAGAGCTTACCTCCAGCATGTAATGGGGTGGAGATAAGGTGTAGGAAACTTTGGGATCATTTTTCACTTGGAAGACTTATGTGAAAACACTCAAGTTATGAAGATATATGATTTCTTTTATCATACACAGTTTGGGGTCAAGGAGAATGAACAGACAAAGAATATTCTGTATCTGGAGGAGTGTGTAGTCATGGGCAGACGTGAAGCTGGTGGAGCAGGGTCTGACCCCAGGGCTTCCTTAAGCTCTGCCTCTCTGGACAATTTGGGATAGCAGCACACAGCCTCTCTGGGCTTCACTTCCTACATGAGAAGTTTTTAAGATCCCTCAAGTCTTAATGCCCTACTCTTCCTAGTCCTGCCTTCTAGCACATACCCTGACACAGAGAGAAATCTAACGAGGCAAGTCTGTCTCCCTATTTCTTCCATTCCCCTCTCTCCCTCCAGGAAGGTGGCGAATTCCAGCAAAGAACCACATCTTCGTTCTGCCTCCCTATTCTAGCTGCTTCTGACCAAACTCTGAAAAGCCCAGAAGCACTGATTTTTCTAAAGTCTCCCGAGAGTGGGGCAAACAATAGAGATAAGGACTCATTGCTTATAGCAGACAACTCCTTCAGGTCCAGGTCTGCTTATGAGGTGTGGTCATGATCTTCTCAGGGTGCCCTGAGCTTGGTGGGGGTCCAAAGGCCTGGCTGTTCCCCATTCAACACAGGTGTTTCTGCAGACAGATTTGCTCCTGGGGGTCCCACTGGGTGGAAGACGGTCAGGCTGCAACTCCCAGCCCAATTCTACTTCCTCCTTTTTTCTTTCACAGGTGTTATTTCTCGCTCGCACAACCAGTATCTATGTTCTAGGGGACCCAACAGACACAGAGGTGCTAGTCATTGCAATGTGTAAGTCCTAAAGTCTATTTGTTTGCTTTTCCAAAAAGGACCTTTTACAGGCTTCAGGAAGCTTATCTTCAAGCAACAAGATCCTCTTTGTGCCCTAAAGATCTGCAGTGTAAATTTCTGTTCCACTCTCATTCACAGACACAGAGAGGCTGAGATCCCATCAATTTTCGCCAGCCGTTCTCAAACAGGGGTGCATATAAGAATCGCCCCCAGAAACTTTTTTCAAAATGCAGATGGCCAAGCTGCACACGGAAAGCTACAATTGGTGATGAGACAGACCCCTAGTTGGAACCACTAGTCTTAGTGTGAAATTCTGCCTCATCTGGGCTTCTTTGAGAGATGAACATTCATCCTGCTGAGGATCATTCCAGAAGCTGAAAAGTATATCTGCACTAAATGGTCAGTTGAGTGATCCCTTATTCATCTCCAGATATTTTTATAAATCCAGCTAGTAATGCAGACTTATTTTGGATCATGTTGAATGAATCTTGGAAAATATTATAGAAAGGCATAGGGCACCTTGGGATCACTTTCAGTTTTGAAGATCTAAACAAAAACCACAAAAGTAATGGGGCTGTAACATTTCCTTTATCATGCACTGTGGGGCAAGGAGTTTTGCACTGATTTTCCACAGAAACTGGAAATAAGGTTGCTGTGTTTGGTCCCTTTAGGTTTCTAGTGTCATTGCTGTATAGGAGGCTGTGGTTATGCTTACATTTCACAAACTAAGTCCTCTGGGACCACCAGTCCTGATCTCTGTCTTCTCCCTCCTGTTACTCAGGGAGAGCTCACTCACATAAATAATGAGGGAGAATATTTGGCCACCGTATTTCCCGGATCACTGAATACAATCCCCTGAGATTGTTTGCATGCACACTTAGCTTCGTAGTTACATTCAAGGCAGACCGTATATATCTGAAGAGGCACATAAGCTGAGATTTTCTGGGACGGGAAAGCCCTAATTTTCCAATGATCCCCCTCCTGAAAAGAGGGAAGTGAGAACATTCTCCTAGAATGTAAAATGCATCCAAAACGTATTTTTTTACGACTTCCTCCTGTATCTTTATAGCCAAAGAGACAATTCAGAAGTCCCAGGGGAATGTAAACAGACAAGAGCACTGTGCATTGGGGAAAGCATTCTCTTAGCAAAAGTCAAGCCTTCCCCACGTGGGGAAAACTAGGGGATGGGTGGCTCAGTGAACTCAGAGAAATAAAGCAGCTGCTCGACAGCACAACAAACTCGGAGACAAAACAGGAAAAAAGTTTAACATTTAAAATTTGAAATTGCTGCCCTGTCACTGTCCCTGTACATTTGGCAGCACGTGATTAAGTAGTGATTAATGCTTCTTGAACACAACACTGAAAACGCTCATTCTCTAAGTGTGCGGCCTTAAACTTGCTAATTAAGATCGCTCCCTGTGAGCGAGTTGGAAACAGTGCCCCGTGGTGGGAGAGAGGACCTCAGTCTGAAGATTTCTTGCCTCCTGTGAGCTGAAAAATGCCAAGATGTGCACTGAACATCTAAGAGCTTTGGTCCCCTTACTGCAGGGCCATTTCAGGGATTAGCTGAATATGCACGTGGCTATGTTTAGCACATCTGCAAAGCACCATGCAGATGTGGGCTTTTAATTATTTTTTAAACAAAAGCCTCCTTTAAGGGTTGCCACAGTAGGGCCTGTGGATGGAGATTCCAGCTCACACAGGCACGGACCTGCTCCTCACTTACCCACCCAGAGACTCAGCAGTGACAGAGCCCTCTATACCCAGTTCCCTAGAACATAAGACGGGAACAATGGTCATACCTACCTCTTCAGATTGTGGCAGGTAGAGAGGATTCATGCAGAAAAGCATCTAACACATATCATGACACAGAGTGTCTGGGTAATATAAGCTGAGATTATTGTAAACCAAGACTGTCACTGAAAGTTATAAGGCTGTGAGATATGGGAAGGAGGGGACTTGGCACAAAGTCTGCGGGGATCTGGGGAAAGCCCTTCCCAGGAGAGCCCTCCCCCCCAGCTACAAGAGCCCCCCTGCAATGAACTGGCAAACTCCTGGTGGCTGGCTTGACCGAGGCAGCAGGAGAGATTGCTGCTCTGGTCTCCAGGTGAATTTCCATGCATTCACATCAACTATAAGGCAATTCCCCACAGCCCAGCAGAGTGCTCCACTATAATTTGGGGAGGACCATCACAGAGTGCTCGTTTCCAGGTACAAATTCACTTGCGACAACTGTACGTTCACATCACACAAGGGAAACTTGACATGCAAAGAACATCATCTCAGAATGGAGCACAGTCAAAAAGGGGTAGATGCAGGTGGCAGTGGAGGGACGGGTGATGGATCTCAAATGTCCGAGCTGCGCTGGCGGGAGTTCCCGGGCCGGGCGACCACCGTGGCCTGTGGGCTGAGGCACATTCCATTATGAGTGGCGTGGGTTTATAATGGAATGACATGGATGGGTTCTTATAATCAGAAAAACACACTGACCTTCACACTACAGAGGTGCAGCAGCATAATGACCCACCACGTGCACGCGCATCAATTCCTGGGGAAAAGTCCAACGAGGTTAACTCAGCGTGTATCCCGAGCAAACAAAATCAGCGACATTACCCAAAAGAAGAATGCCGTGCCCCCACCCCCACCGAGGTACCTGGCTCAGGCAACCAACATGTAAAAGGAAAACTTACACGAGGATCACAATCATTTTCATAAAATTGACAAAAGGTAGCAAACAACATTCTTTTATGTCATGAGTCATTTGATTTAGATTTTAAAACTTAATGCTAAGGAGTGAGAATCACAGGACTAGAAAGAAATCTTTTTGTCCCTTTCAGAAAGCAAGGATTTGGTATGGGGCTTGCGGGGAGGGGGAGATCTGTTTCCCCAGCCCTCTGAGAAAACTACCTAAAGACGTCCTCAGACATACTCCACTTGTAAGACTCCCTCAACCACAAAGGAACCTGGTCTATAGTTAAGCTGCTGGAAATATCACTGACTCATCTCAGCGCAGTTACTCAGATGTGAAAGATTCAAGAGGAAGCAATGTCCCTTACATGCCCAGTAGAGTATTGCCCCAGATAGCCATCACTGGTCACAACGTCTGCACTTGAGTACAGAGAAACCATGTCAAAAATTAGGAGTTGAGGGGCGCCTGGGTGGCGCAGTCGGTTGGGCGTCCGACTTCAGCCAGGTCACGATCTCGCGGTCCGTGAGTTCGAGCCCCGCGTCGGGCTCTGGGCTGATGGCTCAGAGCCTGGAGCCTGTTTCCGATTCTGTGTCTCCCTCTCTCTCTGACCCTCCCCCGTTCATGCTCTGTCTCTCTCTGTCCCAAAAATAAATAAACGTTGAAAAAAAAAATTAAAAAAAAAAAAAAAAAAAAAATTAGGAGTTGAATGGAGACATGCCAGGCATAGGAAAATTGCTGACGGTATTCCACCAGGGTCCTATCAATCCCAGTGTCACTGTGGCTCATGGGTCTTTATTCTGATTAAGTTAACGTTGCTATGAAAGTAACTGATATGGTCTTATACTCCAGAAAAAAGTGGTATATGATATCAGCTTTCCAAAAACCCCAGTGAAACCTAAAGCTTTGCTGACAAATGGGTTTGGGTAAGAAACAAGTCGCAAGCTTGCATTCTGCATGTGTAGGTTATATTCTCAGCCCTGGTGTGAGCAGATTTGCATAGGGGAGAGTCAGAGAATTTAAGGTACACGTACTCATGTACTCAGATCCTGCTGTGTGCCCCCCCACTACCACATGCCGGGCACTGCATGCCTTCTCAATGGTGAGGAAACAGCGTGGCGTTCACCCCTTTCCCTATGTCTGCTCTTCAGGCTTCCCCAGCCCTGCTCCATTTACAGGTTCTTCCTCACTCACCCTTTTCCATGTTGGAGGTCCTCAGACCCTCCCACATTCACACTAGGGGCCCATATTCCCTTCCATGGCCTCAATTACTCTCTTAACATTGACAATTCCCAAATTTCCCTGACAGCTCAAAGCTCTTGTCTGAGCTCCAAACCAACATCCACTGGGGCTTCTCACAGCCCCCAGACACAGTGCAAAAGGAACTCAGGATCTTTATCCTTAAACCTGATGCTCCCCACCAAAGCCCATACTCAGTAACAATTCCTTCTCCACTGGGTCTCCCTGCCAGTAACTCTTTTTTTTCCCTGTCAATAACTTTTGCTACTACGTTTTAACCATTCTAAGAATCCATTTCTACTCCTTCGTCATGGCCCAAGCCTCTCCCCTCCCCAATCTAAGTCTCCCCACCCTGCCCATGCCCCATATACATTCTGTACAACAGGTAGAATTCTTATAAAAGGACATCAGATTGTGGCTTTAATGGCCTCACACTTTCTTTAGGCTAAAGTTTGAGACAAGAGGAGACATTTCATACAAGCATGGAAAATGGATCTGGCCCTTCCTCCTCCCTGGCCCTACTGTCTGTCTCTCTCCACCCCATGCATGACATCCCAGTCACTTGGGGAGTTTTGCTCGGAGGTACTCCTCTTTTTCTGGGAGATGTCAGTATGCTGTTCCCTCTGTCTGAAACATGCTTCCCTCAGTACTCCTTCTCCACAACCTTTCGTCCTCGCTCCTCTGGGCTCCCCACCCAGAACAAATGTCCCTAGAACAATACCTGGTACTTACATTAGTGTCTTTGAAAATAATTCTAAAGAACTATTTGTGTATTTTGTTTAAAGTCAACCCGAAGTTCTGTGGGGGCCGGGCTACCGTCCTCAGTGCTGAGCACAGACCTGGAACACAGGCTTGCTCACCACGTGCAGTGAGAATAGGACAGATGAAAGAACTGCTGAACGATGGGGGACTGACATCTGTGTCCTTGAGGAATTCACAGTCTAGACTTTAGAAGACAGAAAAGAAGCCTCTTGATGCACCTGTCCTTAACCAAATGTTGATCTAATTAATCAAACATACACATGCACATTTGAAGAGTAAGCAGAACAGAAAAAAAAAAAAAAAAGACCATTCAAATTACACGTTACCAATTTAGCACTTAACCTGGGGGAAGACTGGTTATTTTACTTTATAGTTTCCTGTAAATTGTTTTTTTACAGTTTACTAATAGTTTAGCAGCAAAACTTGACACTGGCAAAGAAGAATAGCAGAATGAAGATTTTATAAGTAAAGTGAACGGGGATTAAAAAGGATCCAGCTCTAGATCCCCAAATCTCATGGCACCCCACCAGCCAGGACCTCCTGGATGGAACCTCCTCCATCAGGAACAAGCTAGAACCCAAGCAGGTTAAGGAATGAAATGGGGACCAAGTGACCGTCTACATGAACGCAACCAGGAAAGTGCTCTACTCTTTGCCTTTGGCCCATCCAGGCTTTACGGATCTGTCCACGCTCTTCAAAGATTTCAAGTGGAGGAAAAGACAATTGGCAGTATTAAGGATCAACAAAGTTGTACCTTGTAAGTAACCTGAGATTAGATAATTCTTCCTTCAAATGCATGAGCATTTATATGAGGTTATATCCACTTCTCCCACTGCACTCCAGGGGCTAGGAACTTTAGGGACACTCTTGGAGTCCACCTTACAGGGCAACAGGAAAATCAAAGGGGAAGGACACCTTTGAAGACCACTGCAGCAGGGCCTGAGTCAGAAGCCCTAACAGCAGACAAGCACAGCCCTTGACAAGAACGCTCCTTCACGGTCCCTGATTCAGCCCTCTGAGGACCCAACATCCATGCAAGCGCCCTGGAAACTAACCCTCTGTCAGCCCCATCGTGGGGGTCAAGGCTGAAAGGCAGAACACTCTGCCACTGCTTCCAGGTCACGTGGGTGGAAGCTACCATTATTAAAAATCAAATAAACCATATAAGATGTTAATCCAGGGCCAGTATCGATCCTGCCCCTACCCAAATGAGTCAAGGTTGAAAACTAATAACAGAAAGCATTCCACAGTGATTTATAATGTGCTACAAATTTTTTTTTGTTGTTTTGCTTTTCCCCTGTTCCTTTCCATCTGCATCTAGGAAGTAAAGGGTTTTGAGGAAGAGATCAATATCATTATGGGTGAAATGGATAAAAGGGAAAATCCTTTTTTTTTTTTTTGTAATTATAGAAACAATGTACATTTGGTATTTAAATTCCCAAACCATACAGACAGTACAATAAAAAGTCGCTCATAAACCTACCCCTGAAGAAAGCTAGAGATTCTGGTTGGGAGTGGGTTTCTTCTTTCTAAGAAGTGGGTTGAAGGAAGCCTGGCCAAGGGGCCACCTTCACGGTGGCCGGGTCCCAGCAGGTCCCACTGGCCTGGGGGTGGGGATCCTGGAAAAGAAGCCCAGAGTTGCTGGCCTTCCGAGGAGGCCTGTGATATTTAAAAAGACTTTACACTCCCTTTAAGTGGATGTATCTGATATCCTCAGAAAGCTGGTCAACCAGCATAATCACTCCCCATAAAAGACTGCAATCATGTCTATCAATTATTTTAGGTTGTCCTCAGAATGGATGATTGACAATTAGGATCGACTGAATTCCAACAGGAGATGCCAAGCTGCACGTGGGCAGTTCCAAATACAACACGACAGACCCGCCTGCGAGGACAAATTAAGCTCAACTGTACGTGTTTTGAATGAGATTTTTTAAAGCTTATTTCTTCTTGGATATCAGAATATTACATTCGCTGATTTAATAAGATGATTCTGGTTGAGAGCTCCCAGGAACATGCTGTGTCACCAGATCTTCCCTCGTGTTGTGTCCCAAAGGCAAGGTGTCCTCTGCTAACAGTCAGCGTTGACAGTGCATTGACACAAATGAATCTGGTCCTGTTACCAATTTTGTGACCATGAGGCTGGTGGGTGTCAGCACTACTGGGGGGCTAACCAGTCTGGCTTCATCCTGAGCTCCTTTCTTTCAGCCCCTTGTCTTGATTCCATTTGCATCTTCAGGACATATAAGATTTACTATCACATGACCTTAAAGGAACTACTCTCCTTGAATTTGTCTTCCTGAGAGGAGGTGTCTTCATGAGCCACTACCGAAATCATCACTTCCTGTCATTAATGACTTATAATGCCTTCCAGATTCTCAGGCCCCACCACTCATATAGATCATCTCTCTTAAATTTAAAAAAAAAAAAAAAGGCTTTGACAAACTGGCGAGGCTTTTCTCAAAGAACACGGACTTGGTGGCAGAACCTGTGAGCCATTCATTTTTTATACTCACTTCATCAGCATATTTTTAATTTCATTTGTGCATATATTTTTCCAGGTCTCTAGCATAACCGTGACCAAATTTCTATCAATAGTGATGCACATATTGAAGAGGGCATCTCTTGAGATGAGCACTGGGTGTTGTATGGAAACCAATTTGACAATAAATTTCATATATTAAAAAAAGAAAAACAGTGATACACAGAGGGAAAATAAAGATGTCTTGACTCCCAAGTTCACCAAACTTCCCCAGTGACTATTTCTTCCCAACCTAATGGACTCATGCTGGTTCTAAGAAAGGCTGACCCCAGAGACGGCCAGTTTGTCCTCACAGGGACAGTTCCAACTCCATGAGCAGACAACATAAATATGTGAATGCAGCCTCCTCCATCCAGCACCTTCTTCCTCAGACCCCAACTCTGAGCAGCAGAGAGGAAATGCCAGGAGGAGGCGTGCAGCTGAGTCTGGTGGCCAAGGTGGTGAGGGCAGGGTGGAGGCAGCCCCCAGCAGCCCTCGCGCCAAGGTCAGTGTTCATGGCCCTGAGCTGGGTCCCCGCCTTACCACTTCCATCCTTCCCAGGGCTGAGATTTACTGCTGTTCAGCCCACGGCTGTTTGCTTTTCCTCAACCTTCATGTTCCAGCCGCAGGACATCTGTGACGGGGAAATTCTCATAACAGAGCTCCATACTTGACTAACTCCACAACAAAGCTGTCTTCTAAGAATAATAGCTGATCCCAGGATGTTTTCATTAAAAACAGATTTCAGTGACAGACTATCAAAACATTTTCTTTGTACAATAAGCAATATGATGGGGGCAGAATTATGCAAAACATATGGGCTTAACACTGCCCTCGGCAGCTAGGAGCTCATTTCCCCTGTTTTCAATAGCTTATTTGACTCACCCATCACGGGTATGTGCAGACTTTGTCCTGCACGGTGCTTTTTCATGCTCCAAGTGGCAGAAGAAAAAGGCTGGTGAACTGCATTTCTGCCTCTGTTTCCAAAATCTGTCACCGGTGGTCTTAGAGGGGTGGGGCTTGCTTGTATCCTTAGAGAGTCAGAGTTGTTCATTTATTAACCATTCACCACTTGCCTGGCATCATTTTGGCATTGGAAAAATGCCGTCGTGAAAGCTAATATCTAGTATTTCTATGGCTTCCAATGTGCCAGGCCCTGTTCTATAGAACTCCCTAACCCTCGCAGCCGCCCCAGAGGCAGTTGCTATGACTGTCTGCATGTTATAGGTGAGGAAACAGAAGCATGGAGAGGTTATATAACTTGCCAAGTGTCACACAAAGAATAAAGAGCAGGGCCAGGACTCAGACCCAGGCATCGGGGCTCTGGAGCGCATACATACCTGGTCCCTGCCCTAAAGGAACCAACACACGGACCCATCACCTGAATATGCAAGATGTCTTGGGTCACTGAATTTAAGAGTGGAGGGGGGTCCGAGCAGTCCTTGCTCAGTGTTGAAAAGTTATTTTTGTCGGTAATACCTTTATGACACTAATGGGGATATACCTCCTGGAACCCTGTTCTCCTCAGTTAAACACTTTGTTTTCCTGTTCTTTTTTATTTTTTAGTCTAGTTTCCACTTCATAGCCTAATTCTTCTGAAACTTATCTTTGTGTACGGTTTATAACAGTTGCCATCTCCTTCATTTTCGGTTTTGACCCTTACAAATAGTTTTCCAAGGCTATGTGTTAAGAAATCGTTTAATATATTAGAAATCACTAAACTTTTTAATAAACTCATATGTATTGCAAGAGTCTCAATCTCTTTGATTGTCCTTTCTGTTCCTATACTGACACATTAAGTTTTCAGGTTTGTGTGTATGTGTGTGTGTACATGCACCCAGAGTCAAACATATACACTTATTTACTATATATGTATGACAATTTATCATATTGGATAGCACAAGTACCCCCTTTGTTAATTTTTGAAATATATTCTTCTTAAAAATCTCCTAACAATGCTTGCATTTTTATTTGTCTAGAATCTGGAGAACCAGGGTTGCTGTGGACCCAAGCTAGGCATGGAGAAATGCCATAAAAGCCCTATGTTTATCACAAGGCACTGACAAGGCAGGAACCAGGGGAATGCTTGCAATACCCACACAGAGGATTCCCACCGAAGATTCAATGGAACTCAATCCTTACACTCAACTGGCCACATTCTAGAACATGAAAATCCCCTGGATCTTGTCAGTGGAATTAAGTTAGACTAACAGATGAATATGATAAGGACTTGTACGTTAATTTATTCCAACCCAGAGCATGATCTGTTTCTCCACTTATTAAATTCCTATTTTGATTTTTTAAAAATTAACATTCATAGCTTTCTTCACGTAGGTCCCACAAAGTCCTTGCTATTTGCAGTTCAGGTTTTCTTTGTTAAGATTGCAAGATGGTTTCTAAAATTATCATGGGTTTGGGCCAATGGATGCCTTTCCAATTCTGCATGTTTTATGATTATGGCACTCTATTCCCTTCCTTTTCCTTCAGATTCTTGTTATCAGCCTAGTCTTCATGCTCACGTTTTATCATGTTTTATTACATGTGGGGCCAAATATCAACATGTTTGCTGATCTGGGGTTCATCACCAGCCAGGAGGGCAGACTCCTACCTACATTCCCCAGTACAAAGGGCCAACATTTCCTTCCCTCCAGCCACTCTTGAGGCAGAGGCAGGTGGTTCTCTGTAGGGTTCCCCCAGGGAGTGAGCTCTACCTTCCTACAGTGTCCCAGAGGGAGAGCTCTGGAACCCCTTGGGCAAGGCTCTGCCTGGTTCCAGGTGAGGGCTCTCCCTTACCCAGGTCTTCTCCCTGCAGGTGTGCTGGGGCTGGGCTTGCATGTACCACGGTGGTCAAGGCTTGAGTCAGGACCATGGCTCTAGCAGGGATTGATCTGATTTGCTGATCAATCTTGAGCCAACAAGATTAGGTGGACCAACAGGACCTTGCCTTGGGTCTGCTGCCTAAACCTGGATAGTCACAAAGTGACCTAACATTTGTTTTCATCTCTTGTGCATCCATTTCTCTCTAGGGCCTCATGTGGAGGAGTCTTTTCATTCAGTCATATATCCAACAAGTGTTCATTGAGGGCTAACCACACACCAGGCACTGGAGATGAGGAGGCATTGTTAGTTACCATCACAGACTACGAGCCTGGCTGTGCAGCTTATGTTTGAGAGGAGAGAGCAACAAAAAAGCCCCCTGGAAATAAATAAGTAAAATACACATGTTAGAGGGTAGGAAATTTTAAGGCAAAATAATAAATGAGAAATGAAATGTTAAGATGTAGATAGGAGGTGGCATTTTAGATTGGATTTCTCAAAGGAAAGAAGATTTGGAGTAAAGAACAGAAGGAAGAAAAGAAAGTGTCCAAGGAAATGTCTAGGGAAAGATGGTTCTGGTCAGAGAGAACAAGTGCAAAGGTCCTGAGGTGGAAAGTGCCTTTTTTTCGTTCTTTGTTTCCTTGTTTTGAGAAACAGCAAAGAGGCCAGTGTGGCCAGAGCTAAGAAACCAGAGGGGAGAATGGTAGGAAATGAAGTTGAAGATGTAGCATGGGGCTGGGTGGTGCTAGGTTTCCTTGTTCAGTGGGAGTGCTCTGGTCTCCACACTAAGCGGGGTGGGGAATCACTGGAGAGCTCCGAGCAGGGAAGTGACGCGACCTGGCTGGCAATGAGCAGAGTGTCTCTAGCCGCCGGTTTAAGACCACACTGAAGGAGAGGCAAGGGAGGAGGTTGGGACAGCTTGCAAGAATCCAGCACAGACACAAAGGTGGCATGAGCAGTGGGAGGGTGAGAATTCGGTCAGAATTCTGGAGAGCGGAGCATTGTCATGGGCAAGGCTGTATTACATTTCATTTGTAATGCCTCTAGCTAAGCTTCTGTTCATCGAGCAGCCATTTCATCACATGCAGCTCTTGCAGACTGAAGGGGATGCTTGCCGCGGCTTACCTGCTCATCTACCTGCAATGAAACTTCCTGCTGGAGAGTATGAAGCAGCTTCTCTTTCCCTTGCCAGACACCGTAACCTGTTTTCATGTCTCTCTGCAAATCTTTTGTTTATCATAGTCATCAGAGCTCCTGTTGTGCCCATTGTATCTCTAAGTCCACTTCCAGCTCCACTGCATTTTGGGGAGGGGAGGACCCCAAATGAAAACAGGAAGAGAGGAGCAAATGGAGGCCAGGATGTGGGTTGGGGCTGGCCCAGAGCTACAGAGGGCAGGTGGAATGTGCAGGCTGGCAGAGGTCTAGCCCTGGTCTTCCGGGCCCCAGTCACACCCTGTGTCCTAGAAATCAGTCCCGGAGACAGATATATCGATCACTATTTCTAGGCTCCAGAGCACTATCATTTGGTATCATTTCGGAAACTTTTCACAAAATTATGTTCATAGAAGTTGTACTTGGGGGAGGGAGATGCATCCAGTGACCTCCATTACTACCAGTCAGTCAGTTTGGTAACTGAATATCACCGCCATCTCCTTCAGTGCACTGGCTAACATTTTAAGACTCTACAGACACACAGAAGAGTTTCTCAGACATTGAAAAACAAGCAATGGCAGCTTTTCTTTGAACATATGATCCATAAAGATATTGAATCCATAGGCATATGCTGACCCTGATATATGTGACTGTGTGTCACTTATCTTTTCCACAACAGCATCTCAAAAGCCGTGGGGACTAAATGTAAGCAAATTGTGTCACTTGATGCTAAGATGTTGAGGGCTCATGAGGCAAGAAAAATTATAATATCCAAGTTGCAGTTTCTTCAGTAACTTTACTTTCTCCACATTGATGGTGTGTATAAACATGAACAGTTTCCAGATGTAATATCTAACCCAATAATGTCCACCATCTGGGATAGGAAGACAAGTGTTAGATTTTCACTCTGGTCTCAGAATTTCAGCCAGAGAATATTCACCTACCGAGAACTGTGAACCAGAGGGGTTCTCATCTCCACCTCTGAAAATGTGGGTCTACTAAAACTTAACAACAAAACTCAGACCATTAAAAAGCACGAGTGTTGGGGAAAATACTCTATGAATATTATCATGTTTCTGGTCGTTAGGGGTTTCTGAGCAAAGAGCACTGATACCTGGGTTTGAGGGTGATTCATGGCCACCCTAAAGGTAGAGACCTCTGGAAAGATGTAATCCCACCTCCTCTGGAAGCATCTGTTTACATGCAGGTGTGTAAGCCCAGAGTCTTTTGGTTCCCCTCCTCGGAAAGGATTTCATTATATTCCAGAACAAAGGTCTTTCTTCCTTTCTGCAGAGAGGAAGGCAGCCAAATATTCCAGTAGCACCTATATAAGCTCTGGGATTCATAACTTCAGGGATCTCTCCTGTGGCACAAACCTCTGCCTGCACGGGGGACATCTGGCTCCTATCACGTCATCCCATGGGGATGGTAAGATCGCCAAGAAATCAGTCTGTCACTGATCCTAAGACCTCATGTTTTCTGTCAGAATAAATGAATACAAGTAGATGTTTAATTTAACAATGGAAGGAGAGTTGGCTGTGACAGTAACACCACTTGCTATTACACAGTGCATTATGATGCCCCTCAATCATTCCATTCTCCTCTGTGGGGGGATCAAACATCTCTGTCTGCCATGAGACTTGCTCATGCTGCCTGTAGGAAGACCATATACATCCACCTCATACGCTGCGGATGTGGCCATGGAATATGTAAAATGCTCTGGCCAATTACACGTGATGTTCACTGCCGAGCAAGAAGTTTTACGAGGTGTCATGGGTTTACACCAACCCCCTTGCTCCTGTTCTCTCCCCAACAACAGCACGTGCCAGTTCTAGACTAGGCCTCCAGCCTATGCCTCAGAAACCCAACCCACAAACTGAAGGACAGCAGCAGCTGACCCACAGGCTCCATGTGACATGAGGGAGAAATAAACATTTGTAGCAGAAGGATGTTAATTTCACAGCCTACCTGGGAAAAGCACATTGTGTGGATATTTGTTTCACAACATAACCAGCAAAAGCAGACTAACACAGCCTCACACCAGTCTCCATTTCTACCCCCTTCTTGAACTGGACCCCACTGCTCAATGGAAGGGGGCACATCCAGATTCTTCTGCGCCAACCAGCACTTGGCATTCCCCTAAACTGACCTTCTCTGAAAGAAAGGTTTCCAGTTTCATGAGTCAGGGAGAGGTTTCAGCACCAACATAAACTCGTGAGGTGGCAAGGATCGAAGACACATCTTCCTTCTCTCCTGTGTCCCATTCAAACCATCCCATTCCACCAAATCCTCTACTTTCTGTTTCGGGTACTTGCTGGTTTCACTGCACTTTCAAGCTCTTTACAATGACTTTCCCCTAGTAACTGTCAACTCTCAGGTCAAATTCTCCCGGTAGTTATCATGTCAGGACTCATATTGTATCCTCCCCTCCTCAATATTTCCCACAAAGAAAATAATCTTTGCTAACAAGGGAGAATTTTGGATTCCACTCTGTGGCGGCAGTGCTGTTTTGCTGATAAAGGCTCATAGTTAAATTCTTGTCTTTACTACTTTTTTTCCTCAAAGCATAAAAAAAAAAACAAAACAGGGAAATAAGTCTCTTGCACCATCCAAAGGCTACATTTCCTACTTGAATCTGCTGTCTTGACTCTTTTTCAATCTCCCAGCTGGCAAACACAAAGTCCCCTTTAGGGCACTAACACAACTACAAAATTGGAGTTTAACAGACTTAAACGGGGTCCTCCTGGAGGCATTTACACTTTAGAGTAAGAGCAGTCTGAGATCATAGCAGCTGGGATGGGGAGGCAGGAGGAGGGAGAAGACCTGCCAGGAGAGGTTAGTGTCTTGTCTCTTTTCACTGTCTACCATGGCCGGGAGGGGCTGCTGACGACCCACAACCAGGGAATGTTAGAGATTGCTCATTCTACACCAAAGAGCTTTAAGGACCTCAAATTTAGAGACTTAATGAAATAGGTCACTGCTTCGTCTTTCCTATCCAGAATCTCATCGTTTAAGGAATAATAGGGCAGAACTTCAACGTGATTTTAACGGCAGCACACTGAGCAAATGGGGCAACATGTGTTGGTACAAATCAATTTGGCAAATCCACATCATGTGTAAGGACCACAGGGATGCTTTTAGGGTTGTAAATAGCCAGAAAGAAAGAGTGGTGTTGAAAGGATTGTGATGGGAGAGACAGATGGTTCCCAGATGTGGAACAGGCAGAAGGGCAGAGGGAGGCAGAGAAGCCAGAGTTTAAGTCTGATTCTGCCACTTTCCGGCTCTGGGATCTTGAGCAAGTTACTCAATCTCTCAAAATGTCGGAGTTCCCGCTTGTACATGAGGATTATGATTGCATCTACTCCATAGTGCTGTTAATAGATTTAGGGAGGAAAATATACGGAAAGTACCAGACCCATGGCACCTACAGGACCAAGAGAGACAGAGAGCTCAGTATCAAGAAAGGAGGGTGAAGTTCAGGACATGAGCGGCCTTCTCACTCCAGCCAGGGCCCTAAAGAAGTACTAATGCTCAGCTGAGCCTGCGAGCACCTGGCCACTTTCTCCTTTATTGTTTTTCTTTCTTTTCTTTTTTTTTTCCATGTTGGCATACTTCCAGACTTGAAGTTGCAAGAATATTACAATGAATTCCCTAATATATTTCAGACAGATTCTCCAAATGCTAATAATGTTAATATTTCTCTCTCCCTCTGCCGGTGTGTGTGTGTGTGTGTGTGTGTGTACATACATACACATTCATGCATATATACATATATAATCTATATAATTATGCATATTGATATGTGTGCATGTCTAATTTTTTTCTGAACCATTAAAAAGTCATCTGTAGACTCTTTACTCCTAAATAGTTTGGTGTGTCTTTCCTAAAAACAAGAAATTATTTTATAACTTATTATTTTATAACTATGGTATAATTATAAAAGTTAGGAAATTAACATTGAATCTACAGAACTTATTCAGATTTCACCAATGTTTTCAATAATATCATTTATGGCAAAGGAAAATCCAAGATCCCAGATCACGGATCTTTCTGCATATTTCATGATACTGATAGTCTTCTAGGGTAAAGACCAGTGATTTTGTAGAATGTCCCTCACCTTAAGTTTGCCTGATGTTTCCTTGTGATCAGTTTCAGGCTCTGTTTTTTGGGCCAGAACACCAAAGAAGTGGTGCTGAATTCTCCATCCACCATATTCAGTGATAGTGGGCTATCACTACCCCATTTCTGATGTTAGCTTTAATTACTTAGATAAGGTGATATCTGCCAGGCTTCTACACTGTAAATCTATTTTATCCTTTGTAATTAATAGCTATTTTGTGGAGAGATATTTGGAGATTATGTAAATACACTATTACTTCTTAAACTTTCACCCACTTCTTCTAGCATCCATTAATTATTTTTGCCTGAATCAGTTATTATCTTGATGGTCCTTGCCCATTTCTTACAGAGGTTTTAATTCTGTCTTTTGAGGAATACTTTCCATGGCAATGAATTTTATAATGAGACTCACCAATGCTGCTATACTGTAAAGCATCTTTCCAAAACATGAGTTCCTGCCTGATGTCAGCTCATTGCAAAGACTTTAATTTAGGAAAGGTGGCCATGACCAACACTAGGAAAACATTTTATTTGCCAGAAAGTCTTCTAGACTTCAATTATAATAGACATTTCACATTTGGTTTCCACATAGCACCTTCTTTCCTTCCTTCCTTCCTTCCTTCCTTCCTTCCTTCCTTCCTTCCTTCTTTCCTTTAATTATGAAAGAAACTCATAAGAAAGTGTGTAAAATGTGAAACTGTGGAAAATGTGAAAGCAATCAAAAGCATAAAACAGAAAAAGCGACACCCATAAGCCAGAATCTAACACTATAAACCAATTTGCTATGTTCTTTGCCATCATCTCTTTCCTATTACTTTATCTTAAGACACACTGGAAAAATGTCTATTCATACCTTCTGCCCATTTCTTCAAAGGGGCACTGCACACCAATGTTTACAGCAGCAGTATCAAGAATAGCCAAATTATGGAAAGAACCCAGATGTCCATCAACTGAAGAACAGATAAAGAAGATGCAGTATATATATACAATGGAATACAACTCGGCAATGAAAAAGAATGAAATCTTGCCATTTGCAACAATGTGGATGGAACTAGAGGGTATCATGTTAAGCGAAATAAGTCAGTCAGAGAAAGACAAATATCATATGATTTCACTCACATGTGGAATTTGAGAAACGCAACAGATGAACCAGATGAACAAAGGGGAAGGAAAGGAAAAATAAGATAAAAACAGAGAGGAAGGCACATCAAAAGAGACTTTTAAATACAGAGAACAAACTGAGGGTTCCTGGAAGGGAGGGGAGTGGGGGGGATGGGTTAAGTGAAAGATGGGCATTAAGGAGGGCACTTTTTGGGATGTGCCCTGGGTATCATACGTAAGAGATCAATCAGTGGGTTCTACTCCTGAAGCCAAGACTACACTGCATGTTAACTAACTTGAATTTAAATGGAAAAAAAAGACACACTGAATATATAATTTTGCATTCCAATTTTTCAATAAAATGTAAACATTTCCAATGTCAAAAATTTTTTTCGTAAATAAATCTTAATGGATGCTCTTTAGAAATATGCTATAATGGAGTTCATTTTGCTCTATTTTGAACATTCAGGCGGTTTATGTTTCCACTATTCAATAATGAAAGGACTAATATCCTTGCATACACGCAAGGTATTTTCTGCATTTTTTTAAATTTCTTTCGGAAATATAGGGCCTGCCTGAATGAGTGCGGCCTAGTTGCAGGCTATGAATACATATTGTCAAGGAGCCTTCCACAAAACACCTTACACCCATTTATATACCAATTAGCAATCCACGTGAGTCTTGTCCTCCCCACAAACTCAACAACACTGATTATTCTCATGATTCTAGCTCTTGACTGTACATCCTCCACCTCCTCTTAGCCACTCCTACTGCCCTTTTGTTAACTGTCTGATCTTGCTCTTTGAGTGCTTATCTACTGAAGCTTAGTGTTATTTTTTACTGAAGTACATGAGTTCTACGCACCCTAAAGTATTAAGCTTTCATCCAATATGCTTGTTGCAAATATTTTTCCAATGTATTATTTGCCTTTTAATTTTGTGTATTTGGATATGAATGGAAGATCTCCAATTTGGGGCAGTTAAGCTTTCTCTGTGGAGTCCTCACGAGTTCTTTTAGGAAGCTCTCCTGTCCCTCTCTCTTGCACCCACTAGCTGCCGTGGCGCAGTTGGAAACCTTGCCTCTCAAATCCATTTGCAGTTTATTTGGGAACATGTGAATTACATCCCTCTTTCTTACTGGTATCCGCTGCCTCTGATCATGTTAGAATTCATCCTTGTTATGCAGTTCCATAAACCTATTGTTGTTTTCAGAGTCAAGACCACGTTTTATTCATTACTATAGTTTTGAATATGGTAATGTTGACCTTATTTCATCCTTTCTCTTTTGCCCTCTTTAGATGTATCTCTTGTGGCCTCTTCATCCTTTCAGAATACTTTAGAATAATTTTACTAAATTAAATTAATAAAAATTTGCAATTAAATAGGAAAATTGAGTATATTTTCATCATAACACTGTACTCTGTATATGAATTACCATGAAACATATCCTCAATTTTGCAATATTCAGTTTTCTCCTGAAAGAACATGCAATGTCTATAGATTAATTTAAATCTTTTGTGTTTCTTTTTTTTTAAGTTTTTCTTTTTAAAAAAAATTTTTTTTTTTCAACGTTTATTTATTTTTGGGACAGAGAGAGACAGAGCATGAACGGGGGAGGGGCAGAGAGAGAGGGAGACACAGAATCGGAAACAGGCTCCAGGCTCCGAGCCATCAGCCCAGAGCCTGACGCGGGGCTCGAACTCACGGACCGCGAGATCGTGACCTGGCTGAAGTCGGACGCTCAACCGACTGCGCCACCCAGGCGCCCCTTTTAAGTTTTTCTTAATGTTTATTTATTTTTGAGAGAGATAGAGAGAGACTGAGTGCAAGCGAGGGAGGGGCAGAGAGAGAGGGAGACACAGAATCCAAAGCAGGCTCCAGGCTCCGAGCTGTCAGCACAGAGTCCAATGCGGGGCTTGAACCCACAAACTGTGAGATCATGACCTGAGCCAAAGCCGGACACTCAACCGACTGAGCCACCCAGGCGCCCCAAAATCTTTTATGTTTCTCAGTAAAGTTTTGTACGTTTATTTATATACTTCTTGCACTTAATGATTACATATGGATATTTCTTGTTTTCATTACCACTGTGAATCGGATGTTTTTTAAATGACTTTTAAATTTCACATTCTGTAATTGTTAATTTTGTAAACTGCCTTAATTATTCAACTAACTAGCTATTTCTCTTCCATTTTACAAGTATACAAACATTGTGTAATATTTGTCCAAAAATAATTATCATTTTTTTCCCAACTTTACAATGGCCATCCACATTGCTTTTTTTCTATATCTTGTTGCATTAGCCTGAACGCCAAGATCAATGTTAAAAAATCACTAAGAGGGGCGCCTGGGTGGTGCAGTCGGTTGGGCGTCCGCCTTCGGCTCAGGTCACGATCTTGCGGTCCATGAGTTCGAGCCCCGCGTCGGGCTCTGGGCTGATGGCTCAGAGCCTGGAGCCTGCTTCTGATTCTGTGTCTCCCTCTCTCTCTGCCCCTCCCTCGTTCATGCTCTGTCTCTCTCTGTCTCAAAAATAAATAAACGTTAAAAAAAATTTTTTTAATAAAAAAAATCACTAAGAATGGCAGTAAATTTTATATTTTTTTTCTGACAGTGACAGAAATATATTAAAATAAAGCAGGACATTGGCCATTAGTTTGAAACAGACATTAATTCCCATCTTATATTATCTAAATGAATACATGCTTTAATAAGGCCTTTTACTGTGAATAATGGCAATCATGGTCATCGAACATAAAATAGAATGAGGTGTTTTCATGACACTGTGGCCTGAAAATGTAACTCAGATTTCTGACTGCTGGAAATGGGCCCAGTCCTGTGCTCTGGAACCCATGGCTTGTCACGGGTGGCTCCTGCCAACGGCTGGGTGTGTCAGGAAAGCTAGTGTGGGCCCATTCCCTGGAGACGAAAGGCTCTCCTGAAAGGCCACATTGAGAATCACACTGAGGATCCACTCGATCTTCTTCTTCCCTCTCCCCTGACCACGGTCAGCCCCGATCTGCTGGGTCTCCCAGCCCTTCAGGCTCCCTCCCCACATCCCCTTCCAAGGGATTCTCTTAATCAGTCGCCTGTGTGGCTAATCCCATCTTGTACCTGCTGCTCAGAGGACCAGAAGTAACACAGATATGAATAGTTTTGGTCCGTGAATAGAAAATTCAGGCTGCTTTACTGTCCTTTCACACCTGCCAATTGAGTGATAATGTTATTTCAAAATCTATTACCTCAGTAAGATAAAAACATAAAGCATGTGGTCAGTGAATTTAGAGCGACAAGCTTGGAGGGCACTTCAACTTCTCAAAGCCCCTTTTCTCTGCACATTTTCACTTGGCCTTGACCATCACACCATCAGCATCAGGGCAGGTGGTCCTATCCTCACTTTTCCACGAACACCAACCAACAGAAGTCTCAGAAAGTTTAAATGACCCAAAGGCTACAGAATTAAGGACAGAACCAGGGCCAGAGCTGACATCTTTTCAGTGTTTATTCAAAACTCTTTCCATTTTAACCCCATGTTCCCTAAATTCACACAAAACCTATTATGATTATGTTTACAAAAGAAAATATGGTGTTTAGTGGCATTTTGACTTTTCAGGTAGGTATCTAAAAATAATCTAACAATGCAAATCAAAGATCGCTTCAACTAGTAATCAGGTATCCTATGCATATTCTATATTATAGAAATCTCACAGAAAATGTTCTTTTTTCTATTATCACTTATGGTTTTTAACTAACCTTCTCTAGTGGCATGAATGATTTCACATTAGTTTATCAAAAACCTCCTTACATTCTAGAAGTTGCAATGTTATGTTTGGGATATTTATGTGCTTAGAAGGTAGCTCCAGACTTCTGATTTATTCATTTTATAGTATTTCATTGCCATATATTCCAAAACTTACTTATCTACACTCCTATAAATGAGCATCTGGATTTTTTCCATTTTTTTTGTTTGCCATATAAGCATGTTACTTTCTTTTTAAAAAAAATTGTTAATGTTTTATTTATTTTTGAGAGAGAGAGAGAGCATACAAGCAGGGGAGGAGCAGAGACAGAGGGAGACACAAAATCCAAAGCAGGCTCCAGCCTCTGAGCTGTCAGTATGGAGCCTGACATGTGGCTCAAACCCATGGACCGTGAGATCATGACCCAAGCGGGAGTCGGACATCTAACCGACTGAGCGATCCAGGAGCCCCAGCATGTTACTTTCTTAATGACAAGCGGTGACACACATTTATGAGAGGTTCTTGAGAGTGTGCACGGGCATGGCTTTGCTAGAACAGTAAGACAGCTCATCCTTCACTTTGCCAGAGGGGCCACAGTGCTTGCCAAAGGGGCAGAACCCATTCCTTCTCCCATATCAGAGAGGTTGCCATGTTTCTACATTCTTGCCAATACTTGATATTATCAGCTTCCTTTGTGCTTAATCTGATGGGCGTATATCACTATGGGTTTAATTTGTATTTCTTTTATCACTGGTGCTTAAGCCTTTATTCCACAGTCAGGGTTTTATTAGAACCAGGCCAGTCACCCTTTCATATTTCTGTAGGTTGCTTGCCCCTCCTCACTCCATGGCCAGGCCCTAGCCCAACCTCCATTGTCAAACCACTGGCCTTCACTCTCCTTCATCCTTTGCTGAACTTTCTACTACAGATATTTACCTGCCATCAATTTAATCTGTGTATTTCTTTGCCTACAGGATCAAATCCAAACTTGCCAGTCCGGCAAACTCACCCTCCACAGGCTGGGCTCATTCCTCCTCTTTCCAGGATTATCCCAGCCGCTCCCGCCCACAGACCACACTGATCCTGCTGTTCAGTGATTCTAGAAACACTTCTTACCCATGTCCCTTTTCACATGGTTCAGTCTCTGCCTGAGATGCTTCCCTTTTCTTTCCCTGGGGACTCCCACTCTGCACAACATTCGATGCCACATCTCCTACCTCAGCCAGATTGTTGCTGCCCCTCTGAGCTCCCAGGACATTTGTTTTTCAGCCATAAGCATGTGAATCACATTACACTGTGCTTGTTCACACATCGGACCTTTTGAGCTTAGAAATCCACAGATAATGTCTTAGTGATTCATGCTGCTGGCAGGGGGCTGATAAGCACTGGATGACAAGCACATGATGTTTTACTTTAAATGGGGTTCAGTCTTCTTTGGAAGAGCAAATATATCCATTCATTCATGGCATGTGCCTTTTCTAAGCAAGAGTTCACAACAGTGAGCAAAACAGTTGAAATGCCTTTTTCTACCATCTTGGAGCTTACCTGTAGACTGAGAAGACAGATGAAGAACAAAACTGAGTAAGTTATATAGTGCGGTAGAAGTGACATGAGCTTTGGGGAGGACAGGGTTCAGACATGGGATGGGCACTGGGAGGCGGGAGGCTGTGAAGGGCTGAATCCTAGAAGGGGCAACAGGAGAAGATGGATGTGAAGGTGGGGAGGGAAGGAGATATGTGGGTATTTGGGGGAAGAACTTACCAGGCAGGAGAATGGAAAAAGTCAAAGCCCTAAGGAAGGGACATTCTCGGCACCCTGGAGGAAAGCTGGAGCAGAGACTGGGAAGGGAGGTGGAGATAAGGACGGGGAGGGAAGTGGGAAGGCCACCTACGTAGCACCTCCTAAGTCCTAGTAAGGACTCCAATTTTGCTCCTAAGAGATAGGAAGCCTGTGAACAGATTTGAGCAGATGTTTTAACGGGCTCTCCCAGGGTGTGAAGGTGACCAAGAGAAAAAGCAGGGAGACAAATAAGGAGTCTTTGAAATAATTCCAGTAAGAATTGTTAGTGGTTTGCACTAGAATAGTGGCAAGAAGTTGTTTGGATTGTAGACATCCATCAAAGATAGAAGCAAAAGATCTGCTGCCAGATTGGCCATGGAATGTGAGCAAAAGAGAAGGAGGATGCCATTGTTTGACCTGAGTCACCCAGAAGAATAGACTTACCATGTACTGAGATAGGGAAGGGAGTGGAGCAGGTTCTGGGAAGAAAAACCCGAGTTCAGTTTTGGACATTTTAGGTTTAAAAATGTTTATGAGGGGTGCCTGAGTGGCTCAGTCAGTTAAGTGTCCGACTTCAGCTCAGGTCATGTTCTCACAGTTTGTGAGTTCGAGCCCTGCATCAGGCTCTGTGCTGACAGCTCAGAGCCTAGACGTTGCTTTGGATTCTGTGTCTCCCTCTCTCTCTGCCCCTCCTCCGCTTGGGCTCTGTCTCTCTCTCAAAAATAAATAAACATTAAAAAAAAATTTAGGGGCGCCTAGGTGGCTCAGTCGGTTAGGCGTCCGACTTCGGCTCAGGTCATGATATCACGGTTTGTGACTTCAAGCCCCACGTCGGGATCTGTGGTGACAGCTCAGAGCCTGGAGACTGCTTCAGATTCTGTGTCTCCCTCTCTCTCTGCCCCTCCCCTGCTCATGCTCTGTCTCTTTCTCTCTCTCTCTTTCTCTCAAAATAAATAAACATTAAAATTTTTTTTTAAATAAAAAAATTCTTATAAAAAATATAATAATAATGCTTATGAGACATCCAGGTGAAGAAACAAATACAAGTCTGGCATTCAGAGAAGAAATGTGGGGTGGAAATACAAATTCACAAGTCATCAGTACATAGGTTAAACTGAAAGTCTTCAGAATGGATGGAACCTCTAGGACAGTGAGCACAGAGAAAACATGAAGCCAAAGGCCTGAGCCCCAGGATGCAGGAAAAGGAAGAAGAACCTACAAAGGCAACAGATGAGTCAAGATGGCCGTGAAGGTCATTGTGTGGCCAAGGGAAGCTAAAAGGAAGGTCATAAACCTCACACATGTCAGGTTTCCAGATTAATTTCGTAAACTGAAGCATCTGTGCAAGCTGCCCCCTACTGAACTTGGCTCTTTATAGAAGAAAAACAATTTCTCCACACTAATTCAGTGGTGGCATCAGAAAAAAAATATTATTAAAAGACCTGACCTTGCAAGTTTCTTATGAGATTCCTCAAAGTACTTCAACCATACTCTTCAAAGTGCACATTTTGAAAACAGCTGATCCTAGATTAAACATGGCTTAAGTGCAATCACCTCTAACACAAAGTATCTTCCAGACATGAATGTTCTATAATTTGTAAGACGTGCAAGATAGAGAGATGAAGCCAGATTTTATTGGAAGGAAAGGTGACTCAGTTCATTACTGTAGCATCTGATTTTTAGAATAAAAACCCAGGTTGTCCAGATACATGCAAAAGAAAGAACCTGGACCACTTTCTTACAGTATACACAAAAACAAACTCAAAATAGATTAAAGACATAAATGTGAGACCAAAACCATAAAAATCCTAGATGAGAGCACAGGCGGTAATGTCTCTGACATCCATTGTAGGACCATTTTTCTAGATATGTCTCCCGAGGCAAGGGAAACAAAAGCAAAAATAAACTACTGGGACTTCATTAAAAGAAAAAGCTTCTGCACAGCAAAGGAAACAATCAACAAAACTAAAAGGCAGCCTAGGGAATGGGAGAAGATGTTTGTAAATGGCATATCTGATAAAGAGTTAATATCAAAAATATATAAAGAACTTATACAACTCAACACCAAAAACCAAATAATCCAATTAAGAATGGCAGAAGACATCAACAGACATTTCTTCAAAGAAGACATCCAGGGGCGCCTGGGTGGTGCAGTCGGTTAAGCGTCCGACTTCAGCTAGGTCACGATCTCGCGGTCCGTGAGTTCGAGCCCCGCGTTGGGCTCTGGGCTGATGGCTCAGAGCCTGGAGCCTGTTTCCGATTCTGTGTCTCCCTCTCTCTCTGCCCCTCCCCCGTTCATGCTCTGTCTCTCTCTGTCCCAAAAATAAATAAACATTGAAAGAAGACATCCAGCTAGCCAACAGATACGTAAAAAGGTGCTCAATGTCACTCATCCTCAGGAAAATACAAATGAAAAACCACAATGAGATATCACCTCACACCTGTCAGAATTGCTAAAACCAAGAATATAAGAAACAACAAGTATTGGGGAGGATGTGGAAAAAAAAGAACACTTGTGCACTGTTGGTGGGAATGCCAACGGGTGCAGCCACTGTGGAAAACAGTATATAGGTTCCTCAAAAAAATTAAAAATAGAGCTACCATATGATATGGTGATTCCAGTACTATTTACCCCCCAAATACAAAAATACTAGTTTGAAAAGATATATGCACCCTGGTGTTTATTGCAGCATTGTTTACAATATCCAAATTATACAAGCAACCCAAGTATCCATCAATAGGTGAATGGAAAAGGAGGAAGTGGTATATATATACAATAGAATATTACTCAGCCACAAAAAAAGAATGAAATCTCACCATTTGCAAAATATGTATAGACCTAGACAGTATAATGCTAAATGAAATAAGTCAAATCAGAGAAAGACAAATACATTATGATTTTACTCATACATGGGATTTAAGAAACAAAACAAATGAGCAGAGGAAAAGCGAGACAAAGGAAAAAACAGACTCTTAAAAATAGAGGACAAACTGGTGGTTGCCAGAGGGGAGGTGGGTGGAGGGATGGGTGAAACAGGTAAAGGGGATTAAGAGTTCGCTTATGGTGATGAGCTCTGAGTAATGTACAGAATTGTTGAATCACTGTATTGTACACTGAAACTAATATAATACTGTATGTTAATTTTACTGGAGGTAAAATAAAATTTAAAAATTAAAGAGAAAAAAAAGCCAGGTTGTCCAAAGTGACCAAAGCTGCTTCCTCCGGAGTTACAGTGAGCTCCCCTGTGATTTTCCTTGGGAGTTTTAAAAAATACCAAAGCCTGTTTCCACCCACAGAAAGTCTGACCTAATTGTCTGGGATTTTAATTGCCACTAGGCTTAAGAAACACAGTCCAGAGTGGGCTTCTTAAACCTAAATGCGTATGAATTTCTCACAGACACTGTCAAAATGCACATTCTGATTCAGCAGGTATGGATGGGGACCTGAGACTCAGCATCATTATTAATTTCCCAAAGGAAGATGTGATCTCGTCCAAGGACCACACTTCGAGGAGCAAGAATCTACACTTCATAATCATCTTTACAAAACTCAACTAGTATTCCTATCTATGATATAAAATGTAGTCAACTCAACTATTAAAAGCTAGTTCTCCAGAAATTTCATTTAGGAAATATTAACTGGGCAGTACAATGCATGAGGTTTGGCATTAGAGGCTTCAAGAGATACAGAGGGTAAGAGGGAAAAAGAAGTCAGGGTTCTGACCAGCAAAAGGAAGGTCAAATAGGCTTTAAGTCTTTTCTCAAATTGACTGATAGATATGTCATCCTTAGCCTAAAGAGATCAAAATGTAAAATAATCCTGGAAAATCAATGGCAGAAACCACAGAATCTCCCCAAAACTCTAATGTGATACTAGGTCCCATTACATTTGTCTAGTACACATGAAATGGGACCCCTGGCAACTGTCTATCTAAACTCCCTTAGCCTTAAAGTTCAGGTAATTAATAACTCACCACGCTATTTGATAAGGGACCTGCCAAACCCTGTTCAAAGTGCTTCCAGGCCTTAGAAGAAAGATTCATTAAAGACTCTTGAGCAAGCCTAGAGTGTCTTGCATAGGTGGGCACCAAGCTGCACCTGCATGGTCCTCTCGAGTAGGAGGATCTGACCATGAATGTGCAAGTCTCAGGGCTTCCTTCTGTGACACCAGCCACACCTGATTATACACAGTGAAGCCTGTGAATTTCTGGCCCAGCTCTGCCCACTTTTAGAGCCAAGATACATCTTATCTTCTTGTTTGGAAAAAACAACATGAGCGTTACAGGAGTCGAGAGCCGGGCTCTCAAGGTGACCCTGTGCCACTGCATGAGAAATTAGAACCGGGACCTGACACCCCTCCTGTTCTCTTATATCATATTGCTGCTCAGGAACAAAATTCAACCTGTGATCTAAATATACTTGAAGTTGAATGGCCCAGCGTTGTGATATTGATTTTTTAAGTTAAAAATACAAGATGAACTATCAGTTTTCACCTGCAAAATTCTGTTCCTAATGCTTCAAAATCCTTTTGGACACAGACTGTGGGGCCATTTATACAGGTCTCCTCCAAGGGGAATGTAAAACACCTCCTAATACCTCGGTGATCCTCTGCCCTTCTCCCTCCTCTGCACCACACGAGCCTCACTGCCTGTCCTTCTGCCTCAGAATTTCCTCTTCTGGGAAATTCTTTCCTCTCCAGCCCCACAAGGAGCAGGTGCTGGTAGCCAGGTTTGCCCTAGATGACATCACTCCTGGGCCAAAGCTGACTGCCAGAGATGGATATGGCACCAAGTGGAGCCAATTAATTGGCTGGTCAGTGACCAAAAAGAGTTCTTTTCCTGATGGTTCTAAGATACATGAGTGGTGGGTGTTAGTTCTGTGAGGTCATCCAACCCCCAGGCCATGTAAGGACATGGACAGGCAAAGGAATACAGTCCAAAAAGAGAAGTAGAGAGAAACCTGAGCCCCTTGTGAATTTGCAATTGCCTCTGTCTGTTGTATGATTTCACAACACTGCTCCTCTACAACTCCCCCTTTTTTGAATCAGCTCAGGTTGGTTTCCTTTCCTTGCAAGCAATGATTCTGGAGGGAATAAGACACACCTTCCTCTCTAGGACAGAACGATTCATCCACAAAGGGAAAGAAGTTGCAATAGACCTCATTAATTTAATATAGACATTCAACTATAATCCAACACCGACCCTATTTAACAGAATTCATGCATTTTAAGTAGGAAGACACATGTTTCTTATTTCTTATCTGCATTCCCAGGGAGAGACTTCATTTAGCTGGAGCCAAGAATACACTTTACATATCTGAGACTCAATTATAATTTATAGCACTGGGTTCAGGATCAGAATTCAAGCCGAAATTGTCTGAGAAGGAAAATACGAAGAGAAGATAAAAATAAGTGAATCTCTACATTTTTCTAGTATAACGTAACTGGTAATAAGCTGCTGTCATTAAAACGTGTGCATCCTCTAAGGGTGGGACACAAATGGGAAAGAGTAATCAGAGAAAGAGCTGTTAAAATAGTGCCACAAAGGACTCTAATTCCACTTATGACCAGATCCTGAGCAACATTCCCTTGAAGGCTAGTCCAAGGATGCTTTAAGATTGCACAGCTTTTGTGACTCCAAAAAGGCGAACAGGATATGTGCTAGGAGGCTATTGCCTCTGGATGGACACAAGCATTGAAGAGCAGTACCAGGCAACATCTTCAGCTTCCCGTGGCCTGGGAGAAATAGAAGAAGCCAACAGTCTGATAACTAAGCCGGATGGACTGCCTACTGCTTCGGCTGAGACCTTTAAGGTTTTAAAAACTTGCTTCATGTCAGCAGACTCAAATTTCCTTTCATAAAACCCATACCCATATGACTTCTAAGTCCACCTGCTCTGTGCCTCAGAGGGCTTGAGTTTATTCCCATAAAACACTGGGCAAATATTTCTCCTTTGTGGGGGTCAGGCATTATGAAGAATTATAGCTGTTTCTTTTATTATTATTTTTTAATTGTTTTCAATGTTTTATTTATTTTTGAGACAGAGAGAGACAGAGCGTGAGGAGGGGAGGGGCAGAGAGAGAGTGAGACACAGAATCGGAAGCAGGCTCCAGGCTCTGAGCTGTCAGCACAGATCCCGACGTGGGGCTCAAACCCACAAACCGCGAGATCATGACCTGAGCCGAAGTCGGACGCTTAACCGACTGAGCCACCCAGGCACCCCATCTTTCTTTTTTTTAAGACATAGAGAGAGTTTGTGAGTGTGTGTGTGTGTGTGTGGGGGAGAGAGAGAGAGAGAGAGAGAGAGAGAGAGAGACACTTCTAACCAGGCTCCACGCCCAGTGCAGAGCCTGACGTGGGGTTCTGTCCCATGACCATGAGATCATGGCATGAGCTGAAATCAAGAGTTGGATGCTTAACTGACTGAGCCACTTAGATGTCCCAGAACTAGAGTAGTTTCTGTCTCCTCCCTTTTCTGCCTGGATCTCTACACACTGTCCTTACATGTCCTCTGGCACAGCCATGGCCAGAACAAAACTATTGAAGAAAGCCTTCAAGATTCTGACCATCAAAGAATAGATTTTGTTTTCTAATATTCACAAGCCATTTACAGAAACTAGTTATACACGGCCTCAGAGAAAAACTAGACAAATTACAAAGATATGGAAAGGATATGGATGACATTTTCTGACCATGAAACAAGGAGGAGATACTAATAATGCACATTTGAAGTTTTAAAACACCTTAACTAATTTAAAACTAAGAACCAAAACAGCTTTTTGGTGAAAAGGCATTTTAAATTGCAATTACAGACTTTAGAAATTAATGATGATGATGAGAAGGGGACAAAAGGAACACAGGTGGAACTATATGCAAAAGGAGAATCTGTGGCATGAAATAAGACTTCTGCCCTGCCAGCACTCACTGGGTCAGCCATCTAAAGGTTAAAACATACAAACCCTTCTGTATGGGATGACAAATAGTGCCACTCCAAACCTCTCTCCTAGGAACACCAACTCTCCTGATTGCGATGGGTCAGACATTATACAGGACCAGTAATGAACTAATATGTGGTTAAAACATTTTTGCTATGAAATCAGACAACAGGTAAATAAAGGAAATGAGAATTAAATCCTTACACTTTTCAAAATGAGAAAGAAAATAAAAGCAGGTTAGCCCAAGAAGAGGATGTAAAGTGTGACACCATATACCTAAAATGTGGGAAGAAGAGGAGTAAAAAATGGGTTCAAACTTAAGTGACCTCAACTTAATAAAGACTGCTAAATACATAACATGTTATATACAAACCAAATGGTAACCACAAAGCAAAAACCAGTAATAGATATGCAAAGAATAAAGAGAAAGCAATCCAAATATGTCACTAAAGAAAGCCAAGAAACTATGAAAGAGAGCAAGAGAAGAAAGGATCAGAGAAAATCTACAAAAACAAACAAAAAACAAGTAATAAAATGGCAATAAATACATATCTATCAATAATTACTTTGAATGTAAATGGACTAAACACTCTGATCAAATATTTCGGTTAATGGAATGGATTTAAAAAACAAGACCCATATATATGCTGCCTACAAGAGAGTCATTTCAGACCTAAAGAAACCTGCAGATTGAAAGTGATGGGATGGAGAAATATTTTAATTTTTTTAAAATTTATTTATTTTTGAAAGAGTGCAAGTAGGAGAGGAGTAGGGAGAGGGAGACAGGGAATCCAAAGTGGTCTCTGGGCTGATAGCAGCAAGCCCAATGTGGGGCTTGAACTCACAAACCATGAGATCATGACCTGAGCCAAAATTGGATGCTCAACCAACTGAGCGCCCCAGGATGGAGAAACATTTATAATGGAAATAGTGTGGGAAGAAAACTGGATATCAGTATTCATATCAGACAAAATATACCTCCAAACAAAGACTATAACAAATGACAAAGAAAGACACTATATAATCATAAAGGGAACAATCCAACAGAAGATATAAGAATTGTAAATATTTATGCATCCAACCAACATGGGAGCACCCAAATACTTAAAACAATTAATAACAAGCATAAAGGAAATAATCACTAGTAATACAATTATAGTGGGGGACTTTCACACCTCACTTGTATCAGTGGACAGATCATCCAAATAGAAAATCAAAGCGAAACAGTGGCTTTGAATAACACAATGGACTAGTTGGATTTAACAGATATATTCAGAATATTCTATACTAAAACAGCAGAATACACATTCTTCTCAAGTTCACATGGAACATTTTCCAGAATAGATCACATATTAACACACAAAACAAAATTCAACAAATTCAAAAAGGCTGAAGTCATTCTATGTATGTTTTCTGACTAAAATGCTATAAAACTAGAAATCAGCCTTAAGGAAACATCTAGAAAGAGCATATATACAGAGAGAGGTTAAATAACCTGCTACTAAATAATGAATAGGTCAACCACAAAATCAAAGATAAAATAAAAAAATACATGGAGACAAATGAAAATGAAAACACAGTGATCCAAAATCTTAGGGATTCAGTAAGAGTGGTTCTAATAGGGTTCAAGAAGCAAGAAAAACCTCAAACAACCTCACCTTACACATAAAGGAGCTAGGAAAAGAAAGACAAACAAAACTTAAAATCAGTAGAAGGAAGGAAATAATAAAGATTAGAGCAGAAATAAACAAATTAGAACCTAAAAAAATAAAAACCAATAGAATGGATCAATGGCACCAGAAACTGGCTTTATGGACAAGATCAACAAAATTGATAAACCTTTAGACAGACTCATTGAACACAAAAAGAGAGAGAGGACTCAAACAAACAAAATCAGAAATGAAAGAGGAGAAATAACAATAGGCACCACAGAAATACAAAGGATTATGAGAGAATATTATGAAAAAGTATATGCCAACAAACTGGACAAAATAGAATAAATGGATAAATTTCTAGAAACAGATAACCTTCCAAAACTGAATTAGGAAGAAATAGAAAATTTGAAGAGACCAATTACCAGTAATGAAATTGAATCAGTTAAGAAAAAAAAAAGATCTCCCAACAAACAAAAGTCCAAGACCAAATGGCTTCACAGGCAAATTCTATCAAACATTTAAAGAAGAGTTAATATCAATTCTTCTCAAAGTCCTCCAAAACACAGAAGAGGAAAGACAACTTCCAAATTTTTTCTATGAAGTTTACATTACTCTGATGCCCAAACCAGACAAAGACACCACAAAACAAGAGAATTACAAAAGTTGAACATAGATGCAAAAATCCTCAACAAAATATTAGCAAACTGAACCCAAGGATACATTAAAAAAATCATTCACCATGCTCAAGAGGAATTTATGCCTGGGTTGCAAAGTGGTTTGATATTCTCAAATCAATCAAAATCAACAAGAGAAAGGATAAAAACCAAAGGATCATTTCAATAGATGCAGAAAAAGCATTTGACAAATTACAACATCCATTCATGATGAAAACCTTCAACAAAGTAAGTTTAGAGGGAACATAACTCAACATAATAGAGACCAAATATAAAAAACCCACAGCTAACATCATACTCAATGGTGAAAACCCGAAAGCTTTCCCCCAAGATCAGCAACAAGACAAGAATGTCCACTCTCACCACTTTTATTCAACATAGTACTGGAAGTCTTAGCCACAGCAATCAGGCAATAAAAAGGAATACAAGTCATCCAAATTGGTAAGAAAGAAGTAAAAGTTTCACTATTTGCAGATGACATGATACTCTATAAAGAAAACCTGAAAGATTCCATCAAAAAACTATTAGAACTGATAAATGAATTCAGTAAAGCCACAAGATACAAAGTCAATGTACAGAAGAAACCCCTTGCATTTCTATTCATTAATAATGAATCAATAGAAGCAATAATTAAGAAAACAATCTCATTTGCAATTGTACCAAAAATAATAAAATACCTAGGAATAAATTTAACCAATGAGGTGAAAGACCTATATTCTGAAAACTATAAAACACTGATAAAGAAACAGAAGATGACACAAATAAATGGAAAGATAATTCATGCTCATGGACTGAAGAACAAATTCTGTTAAAATGTCTCTACTACCCAAAGCAATCTACACATTTAATACAATCCTTATCAAAATACCACCAGTGTTTTTCACATTGCTAGAACAATCCTAAAATTTGTGTGGAACTGCAAGACTCAATGGCCAAAGCAACTTTGAAGAAAAAGAACAAAGCTGGAAGTATCACAATTCCAGATTTCAAGTTATACTACAAAGCTGTAGTAATCAAAACAGTATGACACTGGCACAAAAATAGACACATAGATCAATGAAACAGAAGAGAAAATCCAGAAATAAACCCATAATTATATAGTCAATTAATCTTCAATAAAAGAGGTGAGAATATGCAATGGGAAAAAGGCAGTCTCTTCAACAAATGGTGCTGGGAAAATTGGCCATCTACATGCAAAAGAATGAAACTGGACCACTTTCTTATACCATACACAAAAATGAACTCAAAATGGACTTGAGACTTGAAACCATAAAAATCCTAGAAGAGAACACAGATGAATTTCTTTTAAGATATGTCTCCTGAGGCAAAGGAAACAAAAACAAAAACAAAAACAACTATTGGGACTTAAAAGAAAAAGCTTCTGCACAGCAAAGGAAACTATCAACAAAACTAAATGGCAACCTAGGGAATGCAAGAAGATATTCAATGGCATATCTGATAAAGGATTAATACCCAAAATATATAAAGAATAAAATCTTGCCATTGGCAATGACATGGATGGAGCTAGAGTGTATTATGCTAAGTGAAATAAGCCAGTCAGAGAAAGACAAACACCATATGATTTCACTCATATGTAAAATTTAAGAAATAAAACAAAGGAAAAAAGAAGAGAGAGAATGAGACAAACCAAGAAAGAGACTCTTAACTACAGAGTGTTCTCTGATGGTTACCAGATGGGAGGTAGTTGGGGGGATGAGTGAAATAGGTGATAGGGATTAAAGAGTCCACTTATCATGATGAGTACTGAGTAATGTACAGAATTGTTGAATCACTACATTATACACCTGAACTTAATATAATACTATATGTTAACAGTTGAATTAAATAAAAAACTTAATTTTTAAAAATAAACAAAAATTTAAAAATTAAAAGTATGAATCCCTTACCAGAAAATTATTTCACAAATTCAATGAAGTGATCATTATTATACAATTTCCATATTTCAGAATGTACAGGACAGTTTCCTAATTTATTTAACAAAGCCACACCTATGCCATGCACCTTCCCCTCAAAAATTACAACCTACCCATTCTTAAGGTAAATGATGCAAAAATTCTAAATCAAGATATAGAAAATGAATTCAGTAATATGTTTAAAGAAAATTAATACATGAATAGTTGGGAATTTGCCACTTTTCCCGCAGTGTTGTGCTCGTAAACTGGCTTTCTAGGGCTGGCAGAGTGCATTTGCTAATCTCCGTGGTAGAAATTCCCCCACCCTGGTCAATTGCAAGTTATCACTGGTTTAACACCAGGCTCCCAAAATTCCTGAAATTGTAGCCATCATTTCTTGCAAGCCTATGCCTGAGTGGGCAGACTCCAGTACCCCACTGCAATTCTGCTCAGCAATCACACTTCTGGGAAGGTATGCTATAGATACACCTTGAGAATATGAAAATATCAATGCACAAGAATATCCACTTCAGCCTCACTGTAATTACAAAATACTACCTCAGTGACCAAGCATAGGATACTGATTGAATACATTTTGCTTCCACCATACCTACACACCCACAGTTCCCCTAAATGGGTCCTCCACAACGGGCCCCATCTTCTGCTTAGCTTGGCTCCTGTGCACCTTTTCTAGTCCTCGTGACTCCGGGAAGTTTTCACTGACCTTCGTGAGAGATGTGCCATATACTTACTATACGTATTACATTCATGGAACCGTGTGATAATTGTTTTATTTCTATGTGAGCTCTCTTACGGTTCTTTTGTTCTCTTCACACATTTCTGTTACCATAACCAGGAAACATGTATTTTGAAAAACTATTTGATTGCATGAACATTTTAAAATTGAAGTAGAAAATTTTTCCATCAACAATTTCAATCACGGCGAAGGAGGTGATTTCTTCAATTCTTGTATATGTGTTGACATTGTAAAATTAAATGGTTGCATGCGTCTTTTAAATGTATCCAACAGACTCTAACGTACTCATTTGATGGCCACAACATACAGAAATCTTATCCCTTTTGTTATTGCATGCATGTTGCCATTGCAATTCCCTGACATAATTTAATCCTAATGCTATGTATTTATGATGTAAATTCTTTTGTTAGTTATGCCTTTCTGTGACTCTATCTATATCTATATCTATATCATCTATATATCTATCTATCATCTAAATATAGAGACTAAAGTGTAATTTAAAAAACTTCAGTGATCCCAGGCTGTAAGTGTTAAACAATTTCTTTTATTAACTTCAATTATTATTGTTGTTAAAATTATTATCAGTAGTGTACAACTGATCTAAATAAAAATAAATGTATTACAAATTTGGTTTTAAGAATTACTAACATAAAAATGATAAAAAATGCACCTATCAATAATATGAATAAAGGCTGTTTCTCCTCAAGTAGCTTATCTAGCCATGATTAATATGACATTGCTAGAATGATTCAGGCTTCTAAGTTAATGAAACTATTAATCCTACTATTATCATTATAGAATTAAGCAGTAACATATCTTGGTAACATAAATAAGTAGATGTGACTGGAAAAGCTTTTATTATAGTAATACAATACAAGTCTTTGAACTATATCCAAGTTTTATAACCCAAATCTTATAGTTATTCATCGTTGAAATTATTTTTAATGCTCATAAGCCAACAACTCAATTAGATCCTGCTTCAGTTTAGTAAAAGTAAAGAACTAGAAAACATCTCACTTGAAAAAGTTTACTTGTCATTAGAGTCATTCACTTTCTGGGAAGCATACAAAAAAGTTTATCAGATGATTGATACTCCTGTTTCACTTGGACGTATATTCATCAATCCATGAAAAGTTAGGAAAGTTCCTTATTAATTTCATTACACTTTTATGAATCCAACATTTTTAACAAAACAATTTTACATTAAATATATTTTTGGCATAATTCTGAGCTATAGATTTAATTATTTGATGTATGTCAATATTTACCATAGAACATAAATGGTAAAGCCATCTTCTTTGTCAAACCAATAAGTCAAAACAGACGTTTTTGTCAGAAAAACTCTGATTTTATTTTTAAATTCAAATCAGTGTGTTAATGCATATTTTAAAATATTATAAATTGACTAGATATAAAGTAAAAGATGCAATTTATAAGCTAGATCACTAAAAATATTCCAGTAAGATTAAAATTATATGATCTAATATATTTATCCTTTTTAAAGTAAGTTGTATAAACAAGATAATAAATCCTTCTCATTATTTAATTCGTTCTAGTGCAATGTAATTTGCAGCTAAAATTATCAGTTATTTGAGAAGAGTGGAGCCTGGCAACACCCTTGGCATTCCTTCTGTAATTGTTTGTATATGACTCAGTTTTGAAGGAAAATAAAGTGAGTCTCATGTATAAAAATCTGAAATAACTCCAATAATTTTGTTAGATATAATCATGAGAATTTTTATATCTATTTTAAAAAGAGAAAAGAATATTTTCCTAATCAGTCTAGTAGCTAGCATATAATTACAATTTTATTTTGTGTTACAGTAGAAGGAAGGAAATCTTAAACATTTTAAACATGATAATGATTGTAAGACAGAGTTTGTGATATGATTTGAGAAACTAGGTTTTGACTATCTGAATTAAGTAACATACTGCTAACCTGAGGGAAGTCGGTAAGACTTCTATTTGTGCATTTTATTTAATAGCATAGAAAATGTTGGCAGTGCCGGGAAACATCCTCACTGCATCTGCAGGAATCAGTGACTGGCTGGAGGATGGGCACTGAGGGTGGGTATAAAGAGCTGCACATATTTAAAGATGGTGTCCTGTTTTGGGGCGCCTGGGTGGCTCAGTTGGTTAAGTGGCCAGCTCTTGATTTCAGCTCAGGTCATGATCTCACGGTTCATGAGACTCCCTCCCCATTTGGTATTCTTGCTCTCCCTCTCTCTTTGGCCCTCCCCCACTCATGTGCTCTGTTTCTCTATCTTTCCAAATAAAAAAAATAAACTTAAAAACATATATGTGACCTGTTTTCAGTATTTATTATTTCATACAGAAGCTCTCCTTGCTTTGCTGTCCAGCACATGTCCCTTAAGAACTTTTTTCACAGTAGGCAGAGAATAAAGAGGTGAAGTCATTGAAATGAAGCCTGTCATTTCTCCACATACCATCCATCAGCTACCACAAATACATGGGGCCAACCTCTCCCTTTCAACACCACACTTCATTCTTAACAGAACTATAGAAGACAGGAACATAAGAAGCTCCAAATGTTATGATGTCTTGATTTATTATTTACAAAAAGGTTTTCTCTTTGTTTGATGCCCTTGAAGTTTTGCCTGTGAGTAATCCACCAGGGTAAGATCTGAGGTAGGTGAGGGGAATGCCTTCCTTTTGTAAAAAGTTATTGTGAGCACAGGCTCATCCAAGCAGATTAATTTTAGAGAAGAATAGGTAGAAGTTGATGGTTTGAGAACAGAATTCCGTTGCCTTCTTTTGCCCCTGGGAATCATGTCTCCCAGTTTGAGGACCACTGCCCCATGAAACTATGAGTTCCCTGAGGACAGAGGCAATTTACCTGTCTCTGCATCTCTATTCCTTCCCATGGTGCCTGGCACATAGTATCACAAATAAATACTTGCTGAATGAATTAGTTCATTCATTTACAGAAAAGTGCCATTTCAGAAGGACTTAAAAGTGAGAACTGCCTGAATAAATCCAGAGCAAGCTGTACTTATGTAAAATTGTAAATGTTCGATTTTTCATCCTGATTTTTAGCCTATCTGCTTCTCTTTCTCTCTCTCTCTCTCTCACACACACACACACACACACACACCTACTTAACCCTTCTTGGGTCCTCTGTCAGCCTCCTCCAAGCATGCACAAATTCTGTCTTCTAGATGGCTCTGAATCCCTCTCTACAATTTTCTATCAAAGCCATCCCAGGGCCTCAACCTTTGAAAGTTTCCTTATATTCATTCTGCTATGAACTGAATGTTTGTATCTCCCCCAAATTCCTATGTTGAAGCCCTAACCTCTAGTATGATGGTATTTGAAGGTGCGGCCTTTGGGAGGTGACCGGATTTAGAAGGAGTCATGAGGATGGACGAGGAGGTTAGCATCTCTACAAGAAGAGGAAGAAATCAGAGCCCCTGCACTCTCTCCATGTGAGGATACAGCAGGAAGGGGGCGTGTGTGAACCAGGAAGAGGGCTCTCACCAGCCAGCACCTTGATCTTGGACTTTCCTGCCTCTAGAACTGTGATAAATAAATATCTGCTGTTTCAGTCACTCAGGCTAAGGCACTTTGTTAGAGCAGCTGCCTAGAATACACCCTTACAATGTATCTGTTCAAGGACCCATCCCCCCAAGTTATTTTTGGGCAGTGACAACAGACCCATCAACTTGTAAGCAATTCCTCCAGTAAAAGACTCACTGACCACCAAGGTGCCCCAGTCCAGGCAGGCTGACAGGCTGCAGGGGTCCTCGGGTTGAGGAAGGCCCCACATCAGACCCCACAGGTAGCTGCCTCCAGCCAGGCCAGGAACTACCAGTCCCATAAAGTCAAAAATCAAGGACAGTGATTTCAAATCTCTCTCAACTCTGCCAACCTTTTGGAGAAGAATCCGAAGGTAGGGCTGTGAGCTGTGGCATTGTCCCTTCAATGAAAGTTTTCCCTTTGACATAATCTAGTGCATACCTAAGGTGGAGACATTGTGGGGCTGTGTATGTCAGGTCACCTCACAGGGGAAGGCTGTTCTGGTCCCTCCATAACTTTGTTCTGTTAGTTACCTTCTGCTGTCTTGGCTCCTTCCCATCAGCCCTCAGGTAGGCTCACTCCTCTCCCTCGTGCGTCTCACTCAAATAACCTATTTATCTATCTTCTCCCCTTCTCAGCAGCCTTTTGGGAGGACAGTCATGGTCCTGGTTTCCCTTCTCCATGTCTCCCTCAAGTCTTAACCCAGTTGTATCCTGGCTACAATCTCACCCTCCAATTGAAACTTCTCTCAGAGAGAAAAAAACGGGGTGGGGGGCTCCTTCTTGCAGATTCTAATCTGTAGAGACAGGAGATGGGGGAAGAAGTTTCCTTGCAAATACTGCAGGGCTTTATAGAGGAGGCAGCAGCCCTAAGAAAGAAAAAAAATCACCAGTCTGAAAGAGATAGGGAACTGAATCCAGAATGAACTGCTCAGAAAGCAGAGCAATGCTTCTTGTGTCTAGAGAATGTCATAGGCCCCCAGTCACTGACTGAGGACACCTGCCTGTGAGGGGTCACCTGCTTCTGGGCCGACAGGTGTGACAGGGAAGCATGGATCTTCCACAGGTGTGCCAGCGCCATCTTGAAACCATTCATCACCATAGCATCATTATTAAGGGGTCTCAGCAGCTTTGATGTCAATGCTATGCTGGTTTCATGAAACACCTCAGGGTCTCATACAATAGGGCAAGCTCAGCTGACATGAAAAGGCTCCCATCTCCTACTCCTAATGCTGACCTACCTGCTTCAAATACATAAAAGCACTAAATAAGAAATACTATTCTGTGTATATATCCAAGTTCAAGATCAAAAGAGGTGCCAGGAATGAAGAGATAACTAGAAGCTGGAGGAACTTGGCTAAAGCTGAAGCCCAAGCCAGGCCACAGGTATTTCAGAACTGGACACAGGCCTTAAATTCCGGGAGCATGGCTTTCAATGAATGGAGACCCCAAGTTTCCTGCTGGAAGCCAGGAGATTTGGGGGGCTGTCTTGTCACTTAGTGGAGAAGGCACAAACACTGCCCAGTGGAGAAGGCACAAACACTGCCCACCGGCCCAGGGACACGGGGACTTCAAAGAGGCCAAGAGTGATAGGAATTATCGGAGAACATCATACCCCAGACCTAACCTACCAAGAGAAATGGAGTCAAAATTCACATACATGGACAGCAAAAAACACATGACATCCCTAGCCAAAAACTGCCACAGAAGATTGCCCTGAATGCATGAATTGCATGAAGCCCAGAGAGGTAAATGTGAACTGTCCTAATGGGAGGCAGCCATGGTCCAGGCCCACAGGACTCTGTGAGAGGAAACCACCATAAGACACAGTCGGCAGGTAAGAAATGGGAAACTTTGAACCCTGAGTACCAAAAATAATAAAACAATCTAAGAGAACGTTTAAATTAAGACTGTCACTTTAAATTGTTCAAAGAGATCAAGGAAGAAATATGAATCATAAGACAGGGACCTATGGGACAAAGAACAAATTGATGCAAAGACATTCTACTTATGAAATATCAAGCCACTAAAATAGTGAAATCCACAGACTGGCTGATGAACAGACCTCAGAGAATTAGTCTGTTGGAAGAAAGATATTAGAAAATCATCTAGAGTGCACCACAAGAGAGGAAAGATATGGAAAACACAAGACTTTAAGTAACATGGAGGGAGAATGAAAATGTCCACTATATACAAACAGGTATGTTTTTCAGGAAACACAGAACAGAGAAAATGGGGAAGAACTGATAGTGGAAACGTTTCCGATGTGAAGAATGACACAACCCATAGACCAAGGCCACATAGCAGGTGTCAAAGAGAATAAATTAAGCAGACCTGCACAGATACAGCAGAGTGAATCTGCAGAACATAAAAATACTTTACAAAAATTGCCAAAAGGAAAGGAAAGGTTATCTAAAAAGTAATGGCAATTAGACAAAAGCATATTTCCCCAAAGCAACAAAGGACTCCAGAAGACAATGTAATGATACATTCAAAGTGCCAAGGGAAAATAGAACCGCTAGGCTAGAATTATATACTTAGCAAGTCTGTAATTCACGAGTAAGGGTTAGCTTTCAAATATAACAAAGACTGAGACATTTCCTCACTCTACATAACTTAAACATTATTTCAGCACACAGTATATTGAATCTAGAAGTAAGCTGGATTTAAGATGCCATATGAAGCAAAGAAACAGGCAAACATTTTGGTTCATCTAAACATGAATTGACTATAAAAATAATGATAAATGAAGAGACTTGGAAGTTCACAAAAAGAAGAAAATAAAAGCAGTGCCAAGTATGGGAGACAGACAAGGAAAGCTGGATGTTTTAAAGCCTTTGTGTTGTTAAGGATAACGCAGAGATTAATGAGCTCTGGTGTTTGTAAAGTTAACTATGCCTCTTAGAAACATAAAGTTAACACTAAAAGAATTCAAATAGAATACATTGCTTTGTGAAGGTGGGAGGAAAGCTGTAAAGAATACATAATTGATCCAATAGAAAGCAGAAGAGAGGGAAAGCAAAATAACAAAAAAAGCATGGTAGGTCTTTTTAGCCAAACCACCCTTTGTACTGCATTTTGCTCTCTTCTGCCCATCTACCCTTGTTTTATGGAAGTGTCTCCTGGAAGGCCCCTGGTCTCTGCTGCAGACTGGCTGATGTGTCTTGGTGTCTGCTCCCAGAGCTCCCTTACTTTCCCACCAGAACCCTGCAACTGCTTCCTTAAAAGTGCTTCTGGCAATTATCTACATGTATCAATCCATACGTTTCCCATGTTCCTGATTTTGCTGTCCTCACTGCAAAGAGGAAATAGTGACTGGAAAGAGCCACAGTCTTAGGCGTCAGACGGTGTCTGCTTATAGAGATTTTAGACTCCAAAGAGAACAGCAGTGGGGGCAGAGAGTGTTGTGGATGGAGAAGGGAAGTAAAGACTTTCTCTCTGGAAGACCAAGGGACAGGGTAGAAGGCAAGTTGTACTCAGCACTTGGATGCACTCAGCACTGTAGACCAGTCAGTCCGGCGGTCCAACCCTCTCAAATGACAATGAGGGACTCAGACATCTTGGGTAGGGATAGGACAGGAGGGACCTTCCCCGCTGACCAAGATGGAACTAAAGGGAACCATCTGGAAATTCTTCTACCAGCTGAAGCCACTGTGGTCACAGGACTGCCGCACCTGGCCATGCAAGCTATATGCCACACAGCTCAGACGTAGGTAGTCATTCACATAGCCTATGAAGTAAATGGCACTTCTAGAGTTGCACAGTGTACAAATTGCACACATTTACTGGCAGTAACATAATAAGTCTCATGTTAATTGGCTGGGTCCTGGCAAAGATGGTCTCCCTGACACAACTTTAGTCAGGCTTCTGAGCCCACTTCTCAACTAGGTTTCAACCTTTGCTTTTAAGAAGTACAACATTAAGGATAAGAGCCATATGATCATTTCAGTAGATGAAGAAAAAGCATTTGACAAAGTACAACATCCATTCACGATACAAACCTGCAACAAAGTGAATTTAGAGGGAATATACCTCAACATAATAAAGGCCATATATGAAAAATCCACAGCTAGCCTCATCCTTAATAGGGAAAACTGACAGCTTTTCCACTACAGTCACAAACAAGATAGGGATGTCCACTCTTACCACTTTTACTTGACATAGCACTGGAAGTCTTAGGCACAGAAATCAGGCAACAAAAAGAAATAAATCAGCAATGAAGAAGTCAAGCTTTCACTCTTTGCAGATGACACAATACTCTATATACTCTCTATATAACACCTGACAGACTCCACCAAAAATCTGCTAGAACTGATTAACAAATTCAGTAAAGTCACAGGATATAAAATCAATCTACAGAAATCTGTTGCATTCCTATATACCAATAATGAAGCAGCAGGAAGAGAAATTAAGAAAACTCTCTCATTTATAATTGCACCCAAATAAGATACCTAGGAATAAACCCAACCAAAGAGGTTAAAGACCTGTACTCTGCAAACTATAAAACACTGATGAACACAAATAAATGAAAACACATACCACACTCATAGATAGGAAGAACATATTTTGTCAAAACATCTATACTACCCAAAGCAATCCACACATTTGACCCAATCCCTAGCAAAATGCCACCATCAGACCTACATTCTTAAAATTTGCCTGGAACCACAAAAGACCCCAAATAGCCAAAGCAACTCTGAGAAAGAAAAGCAAAGCCGGAGACATCACAATTCCAAACTTTAATTTGTATGACAAAGCTGTAGTGATCAAAACAGTATGGCACTGGCACAAACATAGACACAGAGATCATTGGAACAGAATAGAAAACCCAGAAATGAACCCACAGCTATATGATCAAATAATCTTTGACAAAGCAGGAAACAATACCCAATGGGAAAAAGACAGTCTCTTCAGCAAGTGGTGCTGGGAAAACTGGACAGCCACATGTAGAAGAATGAATATGGACCACTTCCTGACACCATACACAAAAATAAATGCAAAATGGATGAAAGACCTAAATGTGACACAGGAAACCATAAAAATCCTGGAGGAGAACACAGGCAATAACCTCTTTAACACTGGCCATAGCAATGTTTTTCTAGAAAGGTCCCCTAAGGCAAGGGAAATAAAAGCAAAAAATAAAACTATTGGGACCACATCAAAATAAAAAACTTCTGCACAATAAAAGAAACAATCACAAAACTAAAAGGCAATGTATGTAATCAGAGAAGATTTTGCAAATGACTTATCTGATAAAGGGTTAGTATCCAAAATGTATAAAGAACTTATATAATTCAACACCCAAAAAATGAATAATCCATTTAGAAAATGGGGAGAAAATATGAATAGATGTTTATCCAAAAAAGATATACAGATAATTAACAGACATGTAAAAAGATGCTCAACATCATTCATCATCAGGGAAAAACAAATCGAAACTATAATAAGATATTGCCTCCCACCTGTGAGAATAGCTAAAATCAACAACACAAAAAAGAACAGGTGTTGGGAAAGGTTTGGAGAAAAGGGAACCCTCCTGCACCATTGGTGGGAATGCAAACTGTTGAAGCCACTCTGGAAAACAGTATTAAGATTCCTCAAAAAGTGAAAAATAGAACTACCCTGCAATCCAGCAATTGAACTACTAGGTATTTACCTAAAGAATACTAAAATCCTAATTCAAAGGGATACATAAACCCAATGTTTATAGCAGCATTATCTGCAATAGTCCAATCATGGCAACAGCCCAGATGTCCATCAGCTGGACCATATACAGAAGATACATTTCACTTGGCAAATACTCTCTAGCTCCATCCGTGCTATTGCAAATGGCAAGATTTCATTCTTTTTTATGGCTCAATAATATTCCATTGTGTGTGTGCACACATGCGAAAATAATGTGAATAATGTGAAATAAGCCAGTCAGAGAAAGACAAGTACCATATGATTTTACTCATATGTGGAATTCAAACAACAAAACAAATGAGCAAAGGGAAAAAAGAGTGAGAGGCAAACCAAGAAACAGACTCTTAACTACAGAGAACAAACTGATGGTTACCAGAGGGGAAGTGGGTGGGGGTGAAATAGGTGATGGGGCTTATGGGGTGCACTTGTGCCATGAGCACCAGGCACTGTATGGAAATGTTGACTCGTTATATTGTACACCTGAAACTAATACTAGACTGTATGTCAACGAACTGAAATTTAAGTAAAAACTAAAAAATAAATAAGTAATTAAGAAGTACAACTTTCAGCATAGTTGTGTCCACACCTCCCACTAGCAGACTTAAACAAACACTAGCATAGTTTCTATAAGCTCAAGGCCTGTGTTCCTCAGAAGACTCCAGGACCTTTAAAATGCCCACCCAAGAAAAGTCAATACTGCCCAAAAAGTTTATTGTTTGTTCCAGCCGAAACCTGACTGTAGGCGACCCCCATCTCCTTTTCTGAGAGCATGTACTTTAGAAAGCTTGCTATTATAAATCCTTTCCCTGCTGCTTTGAGATATAAATCCTCTACCAGCTGTAATTGTCTCCTCAAGGACCAGGAAGCTGGCTCCTTGAAATGCAGGCATCCAGGAAGGCAGACTTCCTGTCTCCCAGTTCCTATGGAGGGTAAGACCCTAACGTGGATGGGGCACCTGACTCCAATCTGCAAGACCACCTCCAGTCCTAAAGAAAACGAGAAGTTTGTGTCTCCCCTAGATAAGCACCAGTTACCAATTGAAAAACAAAATGGCCTAATCACATAGATGCACCCCCTCAACATCCTTTTGTAGCTTTTCTTTGGCACATGCAGAGTTTAAAAGGCCTTTTATTTTGGCAGAGTTGAGCTCAGGTTACACTGAGGTCTAGACTGCAGCAGTACTGAACCAAAAGAATATGTCCAACTGCATTTAACTAATGTCCAGCTTTGTTTTTCTTGGACAGTCCCAGCAGGGCCATAAATCCCAGGAGGGCAGGCCCGTGCTTTGCAAAATTGGCCACCAGCAGGGTAAAGGTGCTCAATAAATATTTGCATAATAAATAAATGAGTATTAAGAGAGTCCACTCAATTTGGACTCTGATCGTGACTCGCTTACAAAATACAATTAAATACAGTCTGGCACAAACTAACCCACAAAGAAAATGACTTAGGTTTTGATGTGGGAAACAATGTCAGAAAGAAAAATGTAGAAAAAATCAAATTTCCTTATAACCTGCAGCCCATTGACAAATACTTGAGGCAGGCAGAGTACAACATTCTTCCAGGAACTCCCAACAGTCTTACTGTTAATACTTTGCTAGAGGGAAAAACAACCTTAGCTTGACAATAGCTAGGCCTGCAGGATCCTGGGAGTCTTCATTAGCATATGAAAGTCCTTTTGGAAACTTCCCCTCGTCCTTACCTCCCCCAAATCCCAAGTATATAACCAGTCACTCCTCACAACCCCAGTGCAGCTCTTTCTGCCCAAGGGTCCTGTCCCAAGCTTTAATAAAACCACCTTTTTGCACCGATGATGTCTGAAGAATTCTTTCCCAGCTGTCAGCTCTAAACCCCAACATTTTCCACATCAGGTTCTTGAATGCATCTACGCAAATGAAGAAATGGAGTGATCTCACTGCCTTAGATTACCTTTGTTTCTTCAGTAGAGTGTACATGAATCACACAGAGTGGTCTTCAGAGATCTCCTCATGGTAAGAATGAATTCACATAATGATAGGGCAGCACAATTAGCTGCTTTGACATCTACCGTTGAAGAAAGCGAAAATATTTCTTTATGGTAGTGGAGGGGTAGGTAAAGTCAGAATCTGCCAAGAATTGCAGGAATTACTCACACCCTGAGCTAAGTAGCCACAATAAGCATTCTTGTAAAACAAAATTTAATTTGTTATTAATTACAACTTCCAAGTACTTCCTTTGGGAAAGACAAAGAGAGATCATTTATAATTCAGTTGGTGCTTTTTTTCAGCAATGAACACCTAAACACAATGAATAAAAGATATTACTATGTGATAGCCAGACTTGTCTGCTATTAGATAGATGTAACTTGAGAAAGTGGAGGTACACTTGCAAAAGGATGTTAACATTAAAATACACCAACCCTTGGGGCACCTGGGTGACTCAGTCGGTTAAAGCAGCTGACTCCTGATTTTGGTTCAAGTCGTGATCTCAGGGTTCAGGAGTTTGAGTCCCTGCATCAGGCTCCAAGCTTACCCTGCAGAGCCTGCTTGGGATTCTCTCCCTCCCCCGCCACCACTTGTGATCACTCTCTCTTTCTCTCTCTCTCCCTCTCAAAATAAACAAATAAGATTTACACAAAAATACTCCAATCCTTGTGAGATTGCAGAGGAATGGGTTGTGTGTCCCGTAACTGATGACCATGTACAGCTACTCATTTGGAAAGTAATGTGACTTTATTTTTGCCACAAAAATGTTCTTATCCTTTGGTAATCTCACTCCTGGGGATTTATCATTAAGAAATAGCCCAGAAGAAGGAAAAGAAATCATTTATGAGATAGTCACTGCAATGTTATTTGCAGGATCACACAAAAAAGAAACCAGGAGGGGATTGCCTCAATAAATCATGGAACATCAACTTACTGAAGCATTTTACAGCTATCAGAACAATTACGATGAAGACAAGGTGGCAAAATAAAAATATCTGAAATAAAATAAGTAAAAAAAGCAGAGAACAAAGTTTAACTATCTTATGATTATAATCTTACAATAATTATGAATGCATATGGACCTGGAAAGGAATACAGAAAAGGTGGAAAAGGAAAATACTCTTCCTTATATTCTATAATTACTGTCATTACTGCTATGGTGTTTTTAGCGTGCACAAAACCCCAAAACACATATGCAGCTTTTTAAAACTGTGAGAGCGATCTGTAGGGTACAGATCTTGACCAAAACACATGAGAAATCTTCCACGTCAGTGTGCCTAGTACAGGCTTGAGAGCCAGAACCGAATGTTCGGATTCTTGCTTGGCCACCAACTAGCTGAGTATCCTTGCAAATTACTTAACCTCCATGTGCCTTGATGTCCTCATCCCTAGAGTGGGAATCTTAACAGAGCCTACGCGTACTTCTCAGACTTTACCGTGAAGACTAAGTAAATGCTTAAAACTATCTGGAGCACAAGGAACAGTTCCATGTTGGCTTGGTGTTACTTTTTTTATTCTCAAAAACCCTCTTTACAAAGAAGGTCCTCATAACAAGTTTCTCTGAGTTTTCACAGAGCTGCTATCCACAGGCATGGGTTATAGTGCTTCACGTTACCACACTCTCTTAAATATGTTCAGACATTCAGCAAATATGTTTTCTCCTTTGTTTAATGTTTAGTTATTTTTGAGAGAGAGAGAGAGAGGGAGACAGAGAGAGAAAGCACAAGTGGGGGAGGGGCAGAGAAAGAGGGAGACAGAGGCTCTGAAGCGGGCTCTGTGCTGACCGCACAGACCCTGATGCAGGGCTCAAACTCATGAACCAGAAGGTCATGACTTGAGCTGAAGTCGGACGCTTACCAACTGAGCCAACCAGGTGCCCCCTCGGGTGCTTTCTTTTTGATTTACATTCTAACATTAATGACTTCCTCGTGCATGCAGTCTTTTCACTTAGTAGCAAGAATATAACAGATATGTCTCTCCACGTGAGACCTTCCTCTACAGGTAAGTCATCACAAATTCCCCAAGATTCTCCAGCATCAGATCCACAAGAATTGCTGGATTTCTTTGGCAATTTTGTGCAAGAAAAAGACTTGGCCAATGTGTGAAGAAAATGGTAACTTGAACCAGTTTAGGTCAAAAATAATCCACCATGGGAAGTATAAAGATGAATTCATGCTGGCTCTTACTGTTTTTCTCATATAATTATCCTAATAACTTATAGAAAGGCCCCATCACATGACTTCAGCTTTCCAGCAGAGCTTTGCCCTGGACATTCACCAAACCCCATCTCCTCACATCTCACCTTGGAGATTTGTGGACGTCCATGGCTCACCTATCACCTTTACGACAAAGACTCGGAAACCTGCCTTTTTAGCTTCTAAAACCCTCTACACTGGAGCCTCGTGACTGGGACAGTCTCTTCCATCTGGATTGTCCTTAATTAACCAAGCTATTGCTCTGCCCAGCATGCAGGAGGACCCGGCAGGCCAGTCACGGGGGACTTTGATGAAAAGGATCATAAGGGCCGGTGTGTGAGGGATTTGAGCCCAGCCCACAGTAAGGCTGTCACTTCATGTCCATGGTCCCTGAACCGGGTGTGCACACAACTCACCTTCCACAACTCACTTCTGCCACGTTCTGAAATACAGGCGTACTTCTCCCCACCATGAATCCTACCCTGACTCCCCATGTTGAAACCTCTTGGAACTCCACAAAGGGTTGATGTAAACATCTCCTTCCTGAAGCTTCCTTCAATCAAGGTGCTTTGGTTAAGGTTTCCTGTCTTCCCAGTTTTACAGCTACTTTTGCTAAGGGTAAAGCATGGAAACACAGAATTGGAAATGAGCATTTTTGGCCCACGTTGCTATGTTCATTAACCAGACATACTATCAAACGGGGACACAAAAGTGTCTCCTCTATTTCCCAGCTCATAGCAAACAATGCATGGCTCCTGATGGAACCTCCCACAAAAGCAAAGCAAAGGGTCTGGTACAAAATATTGGTGGCAAAAGAGCCCTAATTTATCAGCCAAGACATGTGTGGGAGAGCCCCCTGGCTTCTCTATGTAATTATCTCCGAAGGAGAATTCAGAAGTGAGCCGGCTGTCTCAGAAACATGTATTAACACACACTGTTGGAATCTAAAAAACAGGAAGGTAAGATTTTTCTTGCAAAAAGCAAATCTGATTTGGCTAATTGATTTGCCAAAGAGAGCCGGCTTTGCAAATTTGGTTAGAAGTGATCATTTTACCAATTAAATGACATACATGAGATAAAAAACTCAAGTGTTTGCCAAAAACACTTAAAAATATATAAAATGTAAAAAGATTGCATCTCGTTGGCTAAAGTGGACTAAGTTAACAATACTTCAATCTCACCTTTGCTAACCATACGGACCAACTTTCAGAAGATGCTTCTAAGTTTAAGAGTAACAGGTATAATTAACAGTCATTTAAGAGAGCCTTCCCGGTTTTCAATACTCCCAGAAATACACCGAAAGAGAATCTAATCAAATTGTCAGGGGACATAAACTTAAAAATAATTGTGATTTGGGGCACAGGCTCTAGAAAGAGTATAAAAAATTGAGTGACTCCTTCTCAGTGTCATTCACAGATTATTACTGTTACCAAAACCGAACAGAATTAAAGCTAACAATTGTCCTCACCACTTTCAACTGTGAAATTTCTTATTTCAATGCACAGAATTGATGCTGACAACTGTCTTATTCTGGCAGCAAATAACATTCATCTATGGGTACATGAACATGTGAAAAGTAAATGCCCCTTTCTACTCAGGAAAAGACAGATTTCTAATAAAATTGTATATTTTTCCTGATAAAGATTTATAGCATATTTAGGTTGTGAACTATTGTGCACTAACCATAAATATAACAATACACCAATTCAGATATTTTTCACATACAGAAAAACTTCATGTTCGCAAGAAATTTAAAAAATGTAATTCCTACTTTCATGCGTATTTTGCTGCAGCAAAATATAACACAGCGATCAATAATACTGCTTGCATAAAAATATATTTGTATTAGGATGAAATTCAATGGGGTCAGTGAAACAGAGGAATTCCAGAGGAAAATGAGAAATGCTAATATTCCATTTAGGTTAAAGGAAAGCTTTACCTGGACTTTGTAAATTGATGATGTTTTCAAAATACTATAGTATTTAGATTCCATTGAGTATATGTATTTACATTTTTTTTAATATTTATTCATTTTTTTGAGACAGAGACAGAGAGACAGAGCTCAGGTGGGAGCAGGGCTGAGGGAGAGAGAGACACGCAGAATCCGAAGCAGGCTCCAGGCTCTGGGCTGTCAGCACAGAGCCTGACGAGGGCCTGAACCCACAGAAGGTGAGATCATGACCTGAGCCGAAGTCAGACACTTAACTGACTGAGCCACCCAGGCACCCTGAGTATATGTATTTTAAAGCAAAATATTATTGGGGTGCCTGGGTGGCTCAGTCGGTTGAGCATCCGACTTCGGCTCAGGTCATTATCTCACGGTTCGTGGGTTCAGGCCCCACGTCATGCTCTGTGCTGACGGTTCAGAGCCTGGAGCCTGCTTCGGATTCTGTGTCTCCCTCTCTCTCTGCCTGTCTCCTGCTCAGTCTCTGTCTCTGTCTCTCTCTCAAAAATAAATTTAAAAAATTAATTAAAAAATAAAGTAAAAAAAAATTATTGTAAAATGTCACTATTTAAATAAATAAGTTATATATTTCCCCACTGTTTAGACTTATTGAGAAACTTTTTTGAACGTTAACTTGAAAAGTGCAAAAGAGTACACAGTTTAAAAAATTCTCTCTGGTTCGATCCCAGGTTTTTGGCACCACAGACACGCACACGCATGTAAAACAGGGGCTCCTGGCTGCCTCAGTCAGTAGAGTGTGCAACTCTTCATCTTGGGATTGTGAGTTTGAGCCTCACATCAGGTGTAGAGATTACTTAAAAATAAAAAAAAAAAAAATAAAAAAGGAAATATTAATCGATCAATCAAAAAATTCTCTCTGCGAAGCCTCCTATAAAGGAGCATGAAGACCACTACGGTAGAAAAGATCTAGAGAAAGAGCTACACGATGTGGCCTGAAGAAACTCGTGAACTGAAAAGAGAGGTGAAGACAGGTAGGCGAACTTCAATCACAACAGAACATTCTTAGTGTTAGAAGGGCTGGCTGAGTGAAAGATAGTTTAGCTTCTCTGGGGAGGAGAGTAAAGACAGGGAGTATGAAATGAGGTTCTAGAGAATTCTGCGTGTTGACGCAGAATGTTTCGACTCTGCTACGTAGACATTATGAAGCCATTCTAGACTTTGGACGCGCGAAGGAAAATCGTTTACATCACTCGACAGGCACAAGGAGTGAAGCGGGCAGTTTGTCTTTAGAGAGATAATATCCAGTTTGATCCTCACAGCAAGAATGCTGGAAAGGTGTAGTTCCCATTGTAGCAATTCTCTCAGGGAGAATAAAATGAAAGGCCCAAAGCCATCCTGGCAGGAGTGTGTGTGTGTGTGTGTGTGTGTGTGTGTGTGTTGAGGGTCAGGACTGCTCAGGGGCAGAACCATGAGACATGTGGGGTTTCTCGAGGCAGTGACAAGGAAATGGGAGTGAAAGGAGTCAGGGAGGTCTCCACTGCCTGCTCTTACAAGATCCCCACATTTATTTTAATTGCCCTGCTGTCACCATCTTAAAATTCTAAATAGTTTTTTCCATAAGGTGCCCCAAATTTGCATGTTTCACGGGGTCCCACAAATTATGTAGACAGTCCTGTTAGGGGCTGCCCTGGGTGAATGGTCCTCACCTTCTCCCTGCCTGCCTCACCCATCCTGACCCACCACCTCCTGTGGTCACCAAGTCCTGTTGCTTATCTTCGATCATGTGTCACACCTGGTTTCCTTTACTCGGAAGCGCCTTATATAGGCTTAGGAGCTCAGAGAAAGGGAGAAAATGCTCAGGGCTGGGGGACCTGGAAAAAACTGTAGAGAAGACACAGGCACACCTGCAGGGGGCCAATCACCCAGTAGACACTGTGGCTTTGGAGGGTATTACTACTCCCCACAGATGGCAGGAAAGAGCTCCGAGCAAACAGTGCCTTTCTCTAATTTGCCTGAAGTCATTATATAGAAAAGCTTTGCTCCCTCTCTCACTTAGCGAGTGCCCTCACGGATACTCCAAATAGAAATAAGAGACTCTTAAATATGGAGAACAAACAGAGGGTTATGGGAGGGGTTGTGGGAGGGGGGATGGGCTAAATGGGTAGGGGGCATTAGGGGAATCTACTCCTGAAATCATTGTTGCACTATATGCTAACTAATTTGGATGCAAATTAAAAAAATAAAATTAAAAAAGAAAAAAAAGAAAGAATTCTCTTTTCTTTTTTCCTTAAATTTGCTTGGATGTACACAGAACAGTAAATATTTTTCTAAGAACTATACTTCTGATTATATCACTGTATAAAAAGGTACACTGGGACCAGGGTTAGGTGCTTTTTGTGTTCCAAATGATACACATTTTTTTCTTTAAGGGTTTATTGGATGATATGAATGGGTTCAAGATCTATGAACCTGTCCTCTACTAGCTCACTGGTATCCTACAAGGAGCAGGTGCTTTTATGAAACGAACGTGAAAGCATCAGACACAGAAATGCACACAGACACAGAAATGCACACATACATGAACATGCACATGCACTCACATGTACCGGGGACCAATGAACAACACAAGTTTGAACTCCATGGGTCCATTTACACGCAGATTTTTTTTTCAATAAATACAGTGCAGTACAGCTGATGTATTTTCTCTTCCTTGTGATTTTCTTAATAACATTTTCTTCTCTGTAGCTTACTTTATTTAGGAATACATATATAGTACATATAACATACAAAATATGTGTTAATTGGCTGGTATGTCATGGGGAAGGCTTGGTAGTGAACAGCAGGCTCTTAGTAGTTTTGGGGGAGTCAAAAGTTATAAGTGGATTTTCAACTTGTGTAGGGGGCCGGTGCCCCTAACCTATAAGTTGTTCAAGGGTCAACTGTATATACTTTTTTGGGGGGGGGAAGCCTGCTTAAGTGGAGGGGAAAAAGTAGAATTCTTTTAAATGTCGTCCAGCCCATCTCTGGCTCAGTGTGGTTCTGACCTGTGAGCATGCAGCCATGTCGCTGAGGGTTTTAAATCACTGGGAAAGGAGATTTCATGAACATCAGTTATCCTCTGAGGGCCAAAGCTAAATAGCCAGGATGCATGGCAAGCCTCTACCCTGGACGGCATAAATGCTGAATTAGGTCGTCACTGACAATTGTCATCAAAGTATGGTTTACTCCATGCAAAGTGAAAAAACTGAATGTGAAAAATCCTCTCGCAGCCCTATATATTTAATAAAACAATTGCCTCTGAAACAGTAAGACACATTTGGGTTAAGATAAAAATCAGGTGAAGAGAGGCCCTGTCTACCTTTTGAATTAAGATGCCGATAAAATACCAGACTGTTTTAAATGCCAAAAAACTGAAGTCCCATAGAATGTCAAAATTAAGAAACAAGCAAAAAGGAAGATCTCCTACTACTAGTACTGGGGAGGAACAAGAGTCACCTGTGTGTGTCACCAGGAGGCAATTACTTGGGTCTGTAAACTTCAACAACCCTACTGGAATATAATTTTTCAACATCTATCTCAAGAGAAAAACATTTAGGTCTTTTCAACCAGTTATCCCCAAATCATCTTTACAAACAGTAATATGAAAGAGAGAAAAATAATATATAATATGTAAATATTATATTTCTCATACAAAATATAATAATATTATGAAAGAGAGAGAACACCTTATGCACAAATCCATTCATGCAGTGTTATGTACATTGTGGACAATCTGAATCAGCCAATATGTCCAAAAAGGACATGGTTTGTTAAATTGCAAACTCTAAAAAAGATATATTTGCACCACTAAATGGCTACAAGAACTGATAGTAAGCTAGGAAGTGGCATATGTTATAAAATCTAGGGAAAAGATCAAGATATAGAAATGCATGTACAATCTTAACAGGTGAGGAAAGACGTCTACTAAAATAAGATTATAAAAATAAAGTACACCAAAATGTTGATATTGTCACAAGTTGTTGGCATCAAAGATGCTTTTTTCTTCTTTATACTTTTCTGTGTTTTCCGACTTCCTAAAATGAGCATGTACAACTAACAATTACAATAATTAAAGAATTTCCTTAAAAAGAATCATCAGAGGGGCGCCTGGGTGGCGCAGTCGGTTGAGCGTCCGACTTCAGCCAGGTCACGATCTCACGGTCCGTGAGTTCGAGCCCCGCGTCAGGCTCTGGGCTGATGGCTGAGAGCCTGGAGCCTGTTTCCGATTCTGTGTCTCCCTCTCTCTCTGCCCTTCCCCCGTTCATGCTCTGTCTCTCTCTGTCCCAAAAATAATAAATAAAACGTTGAAAAAAAAAATGTTAAAAAGAATCATCAGGGATGTACCATTTGCTGAAGCCATAGCAATTACTGGCTAAGTATCAAAAAATGTCTTCTCACAGTGTTTTTCTCTCAGTCCCCCTATTCTGTTGCATGACGTGAATTTGCTGTATCATTTGACATTACTCAGGTTTGCTCAAGAAGACAAGAAAAACAAATAAAATGGAATAAATTCATAAGCAATGTAAAGCATAGACAGTGAGTTAGCAAGCGGCTTGTGAGCCGCAGGAGGAACTCAGTATGTGTTAAGTACAAACAATGATTCAACAAATGGCTTGGGAGGCATGGGCAGAATTATAGTGTGTGCTAAATGCCGACAGGAAGTTAAAAACCTATGATGCTACAAAAGATAAAAAGCAGAATATATAATGGCAGAAATGTAAATGTTACTTAAAACTAGGAAAGGATGGACAGACCAAGTCATGAACTGACAGCTGGGTGACCCCTCACATCAACCACCCATTAGTGACACATCTTGCGTCCCCATTCTGACTCCATTGGTGCTTTGCCCAAAAAGTGCAATTAGAAACCATAGCTGTTTAGCAGCTAACTGGCAAGCTACAGCTACTGGTTAAACATGTTTCTCAGGGAGAGTGAGAGTGTGTCAATGGCCCCAGGCACCTACAGCCTGTGGGTCCCCTTGCTCAAATGCAGCTCTGGATGTCACTGGGGGAGGCTGCTGCAATGGGTAGGACGCATCAACTTTACTAGCCCAAATTCAGACTAGCCCTACCTGCTGATATCTTAGCCTGATTTATATTAATCTACCCCACTGGTTTTTCCTTATTTGTATTTTAAATTGATTTAACAAACTGTGGGATTCAAGCATCTTAATTTGGTCCAGAGCCTTCCTATTTTGGGATTTCTGGAATACCTTGCCTGGTATGTTCTTGACTGAAGTCCTTCCCTACACAATAGTGTAAGGGACGTGCTTTCCTTTACTCCAGTCTCAAGAATAATGCTTCAGACAGACTCCGGTTTGGGATTTAATAGGAACTCATACAATGAACCTATTAGCAGCCAGAAACCAAGATTAGACCTAGGTCAGTAATGATCCTTTACAAACGTAGTGGAATTGAACAAGGTAGGAGTTTGGAATATGGAGGGTAGAGCATGGTGGGAGGAGGATGTGCCTCCAGGTGGGTTTATTTGTAAACCACAAGACTGCCCCACTTGGGGTGGCTGGCAGAGGGGCCATCTCTCGATTTACCCAACGGCAGCAAGCTCTGTGGTCCTTGGGCAGAGTCTAGAAGATGAGGACTGGAATTATTCTTTGTTGCAAATACATCACTAATCAACTGAATACGTTATGAAAATCATTCTTGGTCCAAGTTTCCCCATACCAAAGTATTCCACTGTCACTATTCTTTGAAAATCCCTCAAGCTTATCAGGATTTAGCAGTACAATGAAAAAATTCATTCTCCCTCCCCTTGCCTACTGTGACTATAAAATACATTTCCTCAGCCATGACCACAGGTGTGTGAAGGCGATGTCAGAGCAAAGAGCATTTATGTTGCTTTGAATCCACTCAGCACATCTTCCTCTCTGCCCAGATTAACTCTAAAGTGTCGAATATCTTACCGCAGCTAATAATCTTCCCCATATTAGAAAACAAAACATACAAAAAGCTCCAAGGTTCAAGAGATTTTGCAGGTCTGCTTTCCTATTCTGTGTAAAAGGCACCCCTAGAGTTGAGCAGCGAGGTAGCCCTGACTGAGAACTTGTGAGATGAATCTGCCTAAAGCCTGCTTAATTGCTGAAAGAGTCTTGGTAACTTCCACTGGCAATCACACATCCCATGTAACTCAGTAGAAGCTCTAGAAGCTCTTCTCTAGTATGACTGGACTGCCAATGTGAATAGGGTTTTGAGTAAACAATTACTTAAAAACAATAAATGAGCACCTGACAATTTGACTTCTAGCCCCAAACATCTACGTTTCACAATAGGGTCAAGGTCTTTCCTTTGAGTATGTTTCTCTTAAAGTGGAAATCACATGCCCTCAACCACACAGCCAGCTCTCTAATGCAACCACCGTGCACTCCGGGAAAAGCGTCTGCAAAGTGGAGACTTCAGAGGACCAGATATGGTCAAAACAACCTAAAGGGGACGTCCTTCTGGACATTACTGATGTCCCAGAAAGCATCTGTAACTATCTCATATTTTGCTATTACCAGTGTGAACTGTCGACGGGCAGTATCACCCTCACCTGGGAGCTAGTATAATCAGAATCAGAATCTGCCTCAAGCCATCTCTGAGTGGTTCTTATGCACATTAAAATTTGAGTGGCACTGATCTAGCCTACACTTATTTCAGCAGCAACTATTTATTTATCTGTTCGTTTATTTATTCATTTTGAGGCGGGGGAGGGGCAGAGAGAGAGAGAGAAAATCCCAAGCAGGCTCTGAACCATCAGCACAGAGCCCGATGCAAGGCTTGAACTCATGAAATCATGACCTGAGTCAGACGCTTAACTGACAGAGCCACCCAGGTGCCCTTTCGGTAGCAAAGAAGATCTTCTCTTTCTTTCTGTCCTCGTATTTTATAATATTATATCCGATTTAACTGAGTTATGCAACTAAGAAGGTAAGCATAGCTAGTATAAACAAGTATGGGAGAAGCACACCTGACTCTCGAAGCATTCAACGCCACAGTGAGAATGGAAGAGAGCGAGTGTGATTAGTGACATGCTCGCCACATCATTGGCATCATTCGGGATGTGCAAAAGAGGAAAGACAGCGTCTATTAACCCAGTGAGTAGTTTATGTGTAGCTGTTTGAAGGCACCAGGACGGCCACAATAATTAATATTCACTGATGGATTTTGGTGAATGGTTTTTAACCGTAATGACAACACCATGGGAAGGCATTTGAGGTAAGTGCGTGTACTTGCCAAATGTCTCCAGTTCTCCCGTTTCCTGCAGGATTGCCCTTTCTGGAGCACTGTGGCCTGGAGGCAGGCGGCCCATCCAGTTAGTGAGTTGTGAGCCAGAGCAACACATCATTCCAGCCAGAGCATCTCATTTTTAGTGGGAGGCCCTCCAGAGCCCACTCTTTTCCTTTGGCCCAAAGAGCAGAAACATCAAAAAGACTCAGCCAGAGAGGAAGCAGTGCTGACATTTAAAGCCCCTGAGATTCTGAGGTTTACTACAGCAGAACATGGTCCCTCCTGACTGAGACAGTACTCTTAAACTGAGTGTGTCGTCGTTAATTGTTGGCTTGGCTACTCTGATGGTTAATGGCATGCGTCAACTTAGCTGGGCTAAGGGGTCACTGGGAAAGCACTATTTTGGGGTGTGTCTGTGAAGACATTTCTGAATCTGTGGACTGAGTAAAGACATCTGTCCTCACCAGTGTGGGAGGCCATTAGCCCATCTGTTGGGCACCTGAATAGAACAAAAAAATGGGGGAAGGGTGAATTCTTGCCCTCTCTTGTGAGCTGGGACTTCCATCTTCTCCTGCCCTCAGACATCAGAGCTCCTGGTTCCCAGACCCTCAAAGTAGATGATACCACTGGCTTTCCTAGGTCTCCAGCTTGCTGATGGTAGATGTGGAACTTCTCAGCCTCCGTAACTGTGTGGACCAATTCCTACAATAAATCTCCTCTTGTATATCTATATGTATCCAATTGGTTCCATTCCTCTGGAGAACCCTGACTGACACAGCTACATTACAGAATTTAGATTACAAAAGGTGTGACTGAAACAGGAAGATGAATAATACCACTTCGATGATTCCAATGAGGTTCTCCAAAAGGAGACTCTCTTTGGCCTACAAACTTTTTAATCTGTAGGTTTCCACAATTAAATAAGAGGAAAGTTTGGGTGGGCTGGGAGAACCTCTGTTTAAGGAAATACTAAGTTTATTAAGGAGATGCAGCTGTGGGGAAAAATATCTTTCCATTTCTACTGTTTATTGTGGTGGACTATGCTCTCCACGCTTACTGCTGGTGATTACGAAAACAGCGTTAAAGTAAAACAAAATAGAATGCAGATAATAAATCTATGTTAAACAAATGTGAAAATTTAAAAAGTGCACAAAACAAAAGAGACTAAGAAGTTAAAGGTAGGAAGAACTCAATAAAAAGAATAAAAGGAATGATCAATATATAATGTAAAATAAAATTTAAGAAATTAAATGTTACGTTTTGGGAATTAAACATAACACACGTCAATACACAGGCAGAGTGCTTGAGTTAATCTGTAACCCAAGGGTAGTTGATTAATACCCGACGCTCCCTGACCCAAAGTCCCGCTCCCTCCCTAACATTGGATGAGCTGTAATGAAGCATCCTTAGCCCAGAGCGTGACTGTCCTTCAAAAATCCCAATCTAAATCTGCCTCTGAGAGATCACTAATTGGTCTATGGGATTTGGAGATTAACTTTTCATTGACCAGAAATATTATTCAGGTAACTCAAACCTGGTATGAACAGGGTTGGAGAATCCAAGGAGCCAGGGAAACAAACCTCTTTGCACAGAACTCCTCTCAGTCCTGTGCCCACAGGACATTCTCTCACCTGAACCCACTACAGGTTTAGCGGCATCAGAATGTTTGTTGTGTTGGCACCAGAATTGGTCTTCCTGGCAAGATGTGGGGCAGAACGCTGGAAAGGTTGCAGGTAGAGGCTTCCCTGGGTTTACAGACGGGACACGCAGCTCTTTCGTGCCTATGCCTGCTTGCTAATATGATTGCACACGTGGCCAAACAGTTTGAGACTTGTTTCTGCAGTAACATACCACTGGAGAGTGTGGCTGTGGAGATATGTAGCTCCCATTTACCTTTAAATGTCAGAGGTTGCCAAAAATTATTGAAAGGCCTCACAGTTATCAAAAAAATCTGTGTAATCAAATTGGGTCAGTCTGCAACAACTAAAATGTAAAATGTAGAAAGTTCCAAGTCAAGAAGATAGACGAGGAGAGATAAGCAAGGAGAGTACAACGAGCTAGGAATAAATCCAATTATTGAAAGATCATTATAGTTGAAATAAAAAATCACGTGATAATACAAATGAAAACCCAAAGCTCAATCACATAAAATCGAAAGTTTCAAACAATATAAATTAAGAATATTAACGATAAAAGTCACAAAGCAAGGGGCACCTGCGTGGTTCAGTGGGTTGAGCATCTGACTCTTGATTTTGGCTCAGTTCATGATCCCAGGGTCCTGGGATTGAACCCCAAGTAGGACTCCATGCTGAGTGTGGAACCTGCTTGGGATTCTCTTCTCCCTCCTTCTACCCCTCTCCCTCATTTGCAATCTCTCTTTCTAAAATAAAAAAAAAAAAATTGTTACGTAACAAGATTTTAGAATGAATAAAAGGTAATGGTATCTATGAAAACAAAACATAGATAATGTAAGGAACTATTAAAAAGTAAGATAAAAATCCTAAAATTTGAAAACATAAATTAGAATGAACTAAAGTTATATAAAACTATGGTATGTAGTGGTTCAAAATATGCCCACACATTCTTTGACACCACCTTCAAAAGGTGGAGTTTAATTTCCCTCTCCTTGAGTGAGCTGAACATAGAGACTCACTTCTGATGCGCAGACTAAAGCTGAAGTGATGGCATGTGGTTTCTGAGATGAGATCAGAAAAGCCTCCGTGGTCTCCTGCGTGCTCCATCTTGGATCTCTGGCTCTGGCAGAGACATTGTGAGGACATTCCAGTGGCCCCATGGAGAGGTCCGCGTAGCAAGGGGAATAGCCATGTGCTGAGTCATCTTAGAGGCAGGTCGTCCAGTACCAGTCAGGCCTTCGGTTACTGTAAACTTGGCTGACATGCCAACTGCAGCCTGGTGAGAGACTGAGCCAGAACCTCCCATCGAAGCCACCCCCAGACACTGGACTCTCAGAAACTGTGTGAAAAAATAAGTATGTGTTCTTTTAAGCTACTAAGTTTTAGATCATTTGTAAAGCGGAAATAGATCATGAACACAAATTGCTAGAACTATTTTTAAAATAAGCAAATGTATTAGAAAGGAGTCAAGTAAGGTATGTTCTAATGGAACCCTCTCTTTGCAGATAGAGGGGATCTCAAAGCATAAAAGTCCCAGAGAAACTCTCTCAGGACCACATCACTCTTGATCTTTGAACAGGTAAACCCCAGCAAGGATCCCTTATCTAGGACCTACCAAATGGAGTAGGCCCATCCTCTCTTGCAAAGAGAATCTTAAATCCACCACCTAACTCACATCCATTCTGGCATGCTGGGGCCAGCTTGTACTGGCTTGTGAGAGAACACTGCTATACTTTCAGTGATTGATTAAATCAGTTACATTAAAGAAAAAGGCAATAAACACTGATAGCTCATCACATCCTAATTATTTTACTACATTATACTCTTCTCTGTGCTTTTGAGGTAACTGATGTGTACTGAATCTATATGATGGAAATACTGCACTGAACATCTCTTCCCAACTGCTCGTTCAGTGGGAAATCACACTGGTAGCTGGAGACCAGCTGTGGTGGGAGTAATTATACCCTGGGAATTAATAGAAATCTGGCCTGGATTTACTGTTTTTTTTAATTGTCTGTTCTTTAGGAAGTGATAGGCAAAATGTTAATAATGCAGTCATTCTGCAATAGGCTGTCATTTCTGTACCTGTTGCATTTGGAACAAGCACAAAGCTTTGAGGAAACATTCTTCCAGGGTTCAGAACACTTCGCCCAATTCAACATGGAAGAATGAGTGGAGTTCTAACACATGCCTTCATGGGTTCACTTTTATCTTACCAGTTAAGGTAAATGAAAATACCAAACAATATGCAATTTGAATTGCACTCTGTCCACTGCAACCACAGGTTGCAAAACACAAAAATTTGGCAGAAATTAACATCGACATTCTATGAAAAAAATCTATCAACTTTATGGAATTTATAACAAAAAAGATGTATATGTGATTTGTAAACTGTGCGCTACCTATCCTCTATATCAGCAAAATTTTTAATAAACATGTAAGTGTGTATATATACTTCATTTTCTTAAAAGAGCCAGTTTTTAAACATCGCCACTAACTCATTCTGATTATGACAGATGAACACCATTGTGTATGGCAGGGACTGTGCTGAGGGGCAGGGATGCTCGAGATACCTTTCTTGAGGGCAAAAGCAGGGGCAGTCAGAACAAGGAAGGAGAATCAGGTAACTATTTCCCAGCCTGATGGCACCTACCAGATCTATAGGATGGAGGGGCAGGTGGCAGGAGCTGCAAGAGTTTTCACAGTGGAAAGGTTTTGGTTCATGTTACTGTGCCCTCATTTGTAATAGAAGCCATGAGGGCAAATCCAAATGACACGTGAGCACCTGCACACAAAGACCTTATCTTACACTTTTTGCTCCCACAATCCAGCACCTACCCTTTCAGGGCACTGAGCCTAGTAGATAGTTGATAAATATTTGGTAGATACCTGCATGAAAATAGAGAGGAAGCGAGAGCTGCTCTCACTTTATACTTGTATACAATTGGCAAGGGTTTCTTTCAAAGCTTATTTGAGAGAGAGAGAGAGAGAGAGAGAGCGCACATGCGAGTTGGGGAGGGGCAGAGAGAGAGGAAAAGAGAGAATCCCAAGCAGGCTCTCTGCCCTCAGTGTAGAGCCCAACACGGGGCTCGATTTCACCACCTGTGAGATCCTGACCTGAGTCGAAATCGAGAGGCGGATGTTTAACTGACTGAGCCGCCCAGATGCCGCAATTGGCAAAGGGTTCATGGTGCTCTGCGGGGATGCCTGGGGAGGTTCCCTGGGAAGTTACAGCCAACGTTGCATTTAAATCACTGAAAATACACTCCACGCATACAAGCCTCGATTTAGGTACTCAAAGTTGTTGGGTTCTTTGGAGCCTCTAACCATGGGACAGCGTGAGGACTAGAGGACATTGTCCCTGGAGCCACGGTGCAGTGACAGTAAAGCCCCGTCTCTTCCCTGAGCAAACACTCATTATCAGCAGCCTCAAACACAGACACGCACCCTGTGCTAAAAGTCCTCAACATTTTTCTGATTATTTTACCTTCTGCAGACAAAGGCAAAGGTGCCTACATAGCCTTCCTGGACAAACTGTACCCTAACTCATTTCGCCAATGAAAAATTACTTCTAAAATCCCTTGAGCTAACTAGTGAAACTTTTAGGACTAATTTGAATGTTGACAAATAAAGCTCAACCTTGCTCTGTTGTGGGGGGACAGCAATCTCTTGGTTATGTTCTAGTGACACAGCCCCTGATGTATGGGCTCCTGAGAAAGAACATTTGGTTATCTAACTTTCCCTGGGCATAAGGCATAGTCTACACTCTATTATCTCATACGGACAATACACAATACTAAATAGATTAAAAACACATTTCTTTGTAGTCATTTGTCCTTAAAACTGCAAGTGTAATCTTTGCATTTGGATACATTTGATCTCTGGCTTAAAAAAAAAAAAAATGGCATACATAAAACTTCCCCTGCTGGACGTCATTTTAATGGGTTACCATAATTACGTTAAGGGGTCCAGGTGTCAATAAAATATAAAGACTGTTCAGTCTTAATACCATGCTGAGGCTCTTGAGTACGAGGAACTTCTACTGAAGTGCAGTACAAATCAGGCCAAGGTTGGCATTAATATCGCACCCAGGATTCTCAGACTCGGTAGTAAGACCATATGTTACAATCACCTTTGGTCTCAGTGCAGTAGATTTCAGCTTCCCCTTTTGATGTTGCACAAATAACACAGCTTGATTCAAACTGGAGCCCTTGGGTAGAGCCGTCAGCTGCTCTCTCCAGCAGCCTAGGATGGCTGTTTTCCACTTATTATTTCCTGTGGAAAGCGAGATTCTCTTTGGAGTGTCAACAACTTTGATGATTTCTCACTGCAGAAGGAACAGGGATGAATTATTCTGGAGAAAATGCTTTCTTTTTTCTTGCTGGTATTCGTGAAGGGCCTGGCACTTCCAAGAGAGTGGCTGATATTCTCCAAGGCTTTGTCGTCTAGACAGCATTATGCTCAGGGTTTTATTAATTCAAATTAAATATTCTTTAAATGTTATAATCTCACGGAAGTATTATCCTCCATTAGGAAAACATTTTCAGGAAGAGTTCTGAAAATACTATTTTTTAATTGAGGCTGCCATGTCGCCAAGCCCTCCCTAATTTAAAGAATGGACAATGAAAGGACCTTTGTAAGACTTAAAAGAGTGGGCCAGGGTAGGGCAGGGACAATCAGCACAGCATAGCCTTTCAAGGCATGAGCTCCATCTGGTTTTACATCCTCTAACTGTGGGACTTTGAGCATATTTTCTTCACCTCGTTAAGCCTCTAGTTGTCACCTTTAGATTGGGGGTGTTGGAGAACCAAGTCAAAGCCATTGCGAAGGTTTGATCAGGGACAGAGCTTCACACAGTGACTAGTGCATAATAAACATCAAATAGGGATGCCTGGGTGGTTCAGTCGGTTAGGCGTCTGTCTCTTGATTTCAGCTCAAGTCGTGATCTCTCCTGATTCGTGAGCTTGAGCCTCGTGTTGGGCTCTGTGCTGGCAGTGCAGAGCCTGCTTGGGATTCTCTCCATCACCCTCTCTCTCTGCCCCTCCCTTGCTCTTGCTCTCTCTCTCTAAAATAAACTTGCAGTTGAGCACCTTTTAAGTGCAAAAAGCACCTTTTTGTCTGGGTCCATGGGGATAATGAGACAGGAATCCTGCCCACAGGGAGCAGGGCAGGTAAGACTTTTTGTGTACCTAAAAGTCACACAAAGCAGGGAGGGGTAAATGGCTGAGAAAGATAAAAATAAAATGTTACCTGTACTCAGAGGAGACACAGAGGGCCTCTTGCAGGGGAAGTGTTGGGAGACCCAAGGAAACTTCTGGGAGATGATAGGTTTGGGACTCGGAGGGAACGGGGGAAGGCAGAGGGACAGAAGGGACAGGGCCAGTATTCAAGCTCTTCTTGTGTGCCAGACACACGGCTGAGCTCCCCAACTTTTGCTGAGGGAGGTACAATTATTCTTATGTGATTATGGATGAAATTGAGACTCAAGGTGATTAAGCCAATTGTCTAGAGTCACACAGCTGACAAGTGGCAGTGCCAGGGCGGGAGTGCAGGTGTGTCTTACCCTGCAGCCTTTTCAAACCACACGACACGAAGGATGGGAAGGTGAGTGGCTCAGTTTGGCTGGGGTGAGGACGACAGGAAGGAACATAATGAAAACCGGGGTAGGGACCGACCTGGCCCAGAATGCTACAAAGCCATTAAGCAGTGGGGGGCAGGTGACATTTTGGACTGAGAGGTAATATGATCAGAACTGAGTATTGGAAGAATAATTGTTGAGGTCCTCGTCACTGATGGTCTAGCGAGGGGAGCGCCAGGGCTGGGTTCTGGCAAGTTCTCCTGGCCATCAAGCCTCTCTCGGTGCCATTTCCTGCAGAAGCTGAGCCACTCAATCCCAAACTGTAAGACAGCAGGATTAATTCCTTGAGGGCCCACGGATTCTATTTTCTAGAGTAGTAGTTCCAAATATTTTGACTGTCAGGGGAAAATGTTCATATGCGAACCACAAAAATATTTGGATACAATTTCAGGAAATTTCAAACCCTGAAGCTATAGAGAAGTGGTTCCCAAACTTTAGTACAAAGCGCAGCCAGAGAGCTCGACAATGATGCAGATTCCCAAACCCTAGTTCCTACGAGAGTAATCTAAGAGATCTACAGATGAGGCCCAGGAGCCTGCCTGTTAACAGACATTGTCAGGGGATCCTAATACAGTTGGCCTGTAGACGAATTCCAGAAACTCTGACCTAGGGGTCCCCAGGCCTCAGGGGCAGAACCCCTATTCTAGAGCATCACAGATACACACTGAAAAACGGACCCCAAATACAAAATTAGGACCGCTTCCTAGCCCCTCACTACAGTTCCATTGTACAGGTTTGGTTGTGGCCTCTCTCTCTTTCTCTGTCTCTTCTTTTTGGAAAAAAAAAAAAGGCATAGGAAAGGAGACATTGGGGGCCTCTTTTCCAGTCCCCCCACAAAGCACTCTGCACGCAGTAATGGACTCCGGAATTGAACCAGGGGCACAGAAGGCCCACTATCATTTGTCAATAATTGCCCACATTTGCCGCTCTTTACCTGCAAATACCAACTCCATCAGGTAATCCATTTTCCTCCACAAGGAGTGCTTGCAAAATAGGTAAATATTATGCTAAGAAAATGCCATGTGGCTCCCTGAGAAGAATTATCTAAAAGGTTACTCAAATGTGAGCAGGCCATTAGCCACTATGAACATTAAGAAGAAATGTGGTTTGGTGGGCAAGGAAAAAAAAAAAAAACTTGAGACATAATTATCTATTGAAAAGGTAGCAAAACCAAGAGACTGCTGAAATAAAGTATGCCTGTGAGAAGGAAAAAGTGACTAAAATATTAAAAACATTCACCCATGAAAGGTCTGCATTTATCAAAGTGAGCAGTCTACTGAAAGGAAGTGAGTAAAATGCCAGCCCAGCGCCCTGATGACTTCTTTGTTACATAAAAAGCTGCATACTCTTCCAAAAATACTTCCTCTTACATGCACAGAGCAGATCTAGCAAATATTAGTGGATTTACTCTGCCTACCTTCAAATCAGCTGCATTTTGGCAGTGACTCGTGCTTGTAAAGAGCCTTTCATCTGAGGATTCACAGCCCACAAGGTGAAGTGAACTCCTAACTACCCACTTGAATAAGAAACAACCAGCATTGACAGAGTCCTACGTTGCTGAAACTCCGTCTTCAACATTGGAAGACATTTTTACTTTGAAAATAATGTTAATGTTCACAATGAAATTCTTTCAACCTTCCTGTATGTTTGACAACGTTCATAACAAATGCTGGGGAAAATAATAGCAAGAAATCAGGAAGACCAGCCGGGGGGTGGGGACATAGGCACCTGCACCTTCAGCTGTCCTAATTCTTCTTTTTAAAGTTTATTTATTTATTTTTCACAGAGAGAGAGAAAGAGAGAGAATGAGCAGGGGAGGGGAAGAGAGGGAGAGGGAAACAGAGCAGATGTGGGGCTTGAACTCATGAACTGTGAGATCATGACCTGAGCCAAAGCTGGACACTTAACTGGCTGAGCCACCCAGGCACGCCCAGGTGTTCTAATTCGTTACAGTTGTGAAAAGGCTTCATTAATATGCCCCATCACTTACATATGCATAGAACACTTATTTCTTTTTATCAAATATTAAATTTTAATTAAATCAAAATGAGACATGAAATTAAGTGTATTCCATTTGAGTTGCTTTGGGGTAAGAGCAAATGTCAACTATTTTTCCGTCGTTTGCTTCCTATCCACAGACAGCACAGAAGAGACATTTTGATAGTGTTCCTCACATCAGTGAGTTGGTTGAAATAAAAACTTTGGGCATCCTGCAGTAAAGAAACAAAACCTTCTGGAAGTGTTTCTGTTCCTAGAAGCTGACAAAAGAGACGGTGACTTGAGGGGTGTGAAGTAGTGAGTGGGGGGTTCCTCTGAGCTCATGCCAGCGCCCGAGCACAAGGTCCTAGGCTGGGATGGAGAGTAGCTTCCTGGTCCAGGCTGACACTGGGAAAAGACCCAAGAAGCAGAGAAGAAACCGGGGTCATCTCTGAATCACGATTTGGAGCAAGGACTAGGGCAGATACTAAAGCTAAGGAAGAAAGGACACTTGGGGGTTGGCTGGGGGAGGGCACTACTCAGAGGCCACCTACCCATGTCCCAGGAAACCCAGATTGGTAAGGTGCCAGCTTCCTCGTAAGGGATTTCCACGGATCCTCCAGTGGCAAGAATGATGGCTCAGACCCTGGGGCTTTGCCAGGCACTGTGGTACAAACCCCTTCCCTATGCAGTAGGATATTCATGCCATCTTCCAGCTTTGCCTGAGATTCCACTTATCAAGATTCACTGAAGATAACAGGCACCCAGGTAGTCGTGGGTACACTGGGAGACATCCATACTCTGGGTGACTATTTAATCAGATAGTTTTTCCCAACACATAGTTAGGAGTGGACATCCCCTGGAGGACAGCATACGGTCACTGGGTGCCAAGGGAGAAACAACCCATTTGGACCCTGTGCATTTGATCATCCCCAAGTAGACCAATCCTTCCTTTCCAGAAACCAGACAGCAAAATCTTTCGGCCCTGCTCAACGTGCTAAGTGGCCCTTTAATTTTCCTCTGGCTCTTTCATCTTTCCTTCATGCAGGGTAGGAGGAGAGTGGATTTATGTAATGCCAGAACCTAACCACCCTCTGGGAATGAGAAGACTGTTGTCTTCTTGAGTCCCCAGATTTACTGCTTTCTTCCAGGGGTGCCTCCACTCTTCGCCTCACTTGCCACAGACCTGAGAACTGTTCCCAAGTGGCCCAGGTATGACTGGAACATTCTCATGGTGGTCATTTACATCTGAAAGCTGAGGTTTGCTGTCTTTGTTCATCCCCCCCCCCCCAAGGCAACCCTAGTTTCAGATTACATTTTACACAAAATCAAAATGTACAGAGAATCAGAGCAGCTCTGGGTGTAAGGGATGGGAGGTCTGAGCTCTCCTCGGAACCTGAGACTTTTGTGCACACAGTGTGAATAAAAACCACTGCCTCGCAGGGAATGAGGGTTAGGAACCATAAGCAGTGGGCACTTAAAGGCACAGTGAGGGATGGACAAGGGCAAACGAAACAACCAGGGGGAGGGGGAGGGGGTCTAGCAGTTTGCATCCTTCCAGCTGCTCATCCATTCCTCCCTGGGATAAGAAGCATCCCTTTCACTGTGCACATGCCTTTCTAGAGAGCCTCTGCATGCTGTGTCCAAGGATTGCTTACAATGGGACTGAGAAAATAAGAGTATTTCCCAACACCTTGTATTCCTTTGAGCCTCTGATAATGAGGGCAGACTTCTAATTGTCACATCGGTTCCCTGTAGGGATCTGTGCCAATTAAGAGGATTCTGAGTTCTGGGGGAAGGAATGGGGGGTTGGGGAGAGACTCATGCCTCTTTTGATTGCTTATTTTCCTCCAACCTAAAGCATGCTATAAAGGTGATTTTGAACATTAAGTAACACATTACATTCAAGTGCGTAGAATAATAGTTTAATTAGTGCATAAGTATAGTTTGACCTGTCCGTTTGAGTGCATACAATCCTATTTTAATTAATACACAAGTAAAATTTGACCCTGTCTATAAGTGTGCATATATGTGTTTGATGTCAAACAGGCATATATGAAAGAATTATTATGAAAAAAACAACCTAGCAGTCTCTAAAGCCCAATGGTGAAAATACTGAGTTGTATATTTTTTTGTTTTTTACTTAATAATAAATAAAAGTAACTCTCAGTGACTGTGAAAGTCTTGTATCTGCTTAAATATTCAGCTCATCGGAACTTAAAACTCACAGCACACAAGTAACATTAAACTAATCTTAAAAGCTGTCCGATAAAATACCAAAAAAGCATTTTGCTTTTGTTATTTCCAAGTGCCATCTTACCAAAAAGATTTCCTGCAATGCAGCTGACAAAGGGAAAAGGGATAAGAATGCCCAACACTTTGAGGGAGAGTCTACATGAAACACTTGCCAGTCTGACAGTTTATCATTCACAGGCAATTCCTCAAATTTCAGGATTGTAGATTTTTCTAGGTACGAGCTAGAACTCCCAGGAGGGGAAAAAGGATTTTCCTTCCATTGCTTCTCATACATCTTCTCACATCATTGAATGGCATTTTACGGTACTGTCTTTTCCCACTAGATTGTCCACACGGAGCTCCTGTCCGTGGGGACTGGACGGCACACAGTGGGTTTGCTGAAACCATGATGCCTACAAAGCAAATACTCACTCAAATTTTGACCAAGACCTAAGGAAATACCAGACGTAGACACTGGGAGATGCAACTTGAAAATGAGATTTTGTAAAACAACACACCAGAATGTAAACACGTGTATGTGTTTAACTGGTGACTCTGAATAGCTCAACACCTCAGGGAGTTACATTTCCCATCCTTCAGAATGGTTTTGGAACTCCTTGACTATAAAGTTGTAATCTTCGTTCCATATAAGGAAGTCAGATACTCTCTTATTTTGTAAATTTACGCACTTATCTTGTTTTTATTTTAGACTTAAAATTTGAGGGGGCACCTGCATGGCTCAGTCGGTGGTGCAGCATCTGACTCTAGGTATTGGCTCAGGTCACGATCTCACGGTTTTGTGAGATCGAGCTCCACAATGGGCTCCATGATGACAGTGGAGAACCTGCTTGGGATTCTCCCCCTCTCTCTGCCCCTCCCCCACTTGCGCTGTCTCTGTCTCTCAAAATAAATAAGCTTTAAAAAAAATTGAGGAACAGGAAGATGGCGGCGTAGGAGGACGCTGGGCTCACCGCGCGTCCTGCTGATCACTTAGATTCCACCTACACCTGCCTAAATAACCCAGAAAACCGCCAGAGGATTAGCAGAACAGAGTTACCGGACCCAAGTGCAGACGAGAGGCCCACGGAAGAGGGTAGGAAGGGCGGCGAGGCGGTGCGCGCTCCACGGACTGGCGGGAGGGAGCCGGGGCGGAGGGGCGGCTCGCCAGCCAAGCAGAGCCCCCGAGTCTGGCTTGCAAAAGCGGAGGGGCCTGACGGACTGTGTTCCGACAGCAAGCGGGACTTAGCGTCTGGGAGGTCATAAGTTAACAGCTCTGCTCGGAAAGCGGGAAGGCTGGAGGACAAAGGGAGGGTGAGCTGCGGAGCCCCCGGACGACAGAGCTCAGTTTGGCGGGGAACAAAGGCGCTCGCCAGCGCCATCTCCCCCGCCCATCCCCCAGCCAAAATCCCAAAGGGAACCGGTTCCTGCCAGGGAACTTGCTCGCTCCACGCGAACACCCAACTCTGTGCTTCTGCGGAGCCAAACCTCCGGCAGCGATCTGACTCCCTCCGGCTGCCACAGGGCCCCTCCTGAAGTGGATCACCTAAGGAGAAGCGAGCTAAGCCTGCCCCCCCCTGCCGCCGTGCACCTTGCCTTCCCACCCCAGCTAATACGCCAGATCCCCAGCATCACAAGCCTGGCAGTGTGCAAGTAGCCCAGACGGGCCACGCCACCCCACAGTGAATCCCGCCCCTAGGAGAGGGGAAGAGAAGGCACACACCAGTCTGACTGTGGCCCCAGCGGTGGGCTGGGGGCAGACATCAGGTCGGACTGCGGCCCCGCCCACCAACTCCAGTTATACACCACAGCACAGGGGAAGTGCCCTGCAGGCCCTCACCACACCAGGGACTATCCAAAATGACCAAGCGGAAGAATTCCCCTCAGAAGAATCTCCAGGAAATAACAACAGCTAATGAGCTGATCAAAAAGGATTTAAATAATATAACAGAAAGTGAATTTAGAATAATAGTCATAAAATTAATCGCTGGGCTGGAAAACAGCATACAGGACAGCAGAGAATCTCTTGCTACAGACATCAGGGGACTAAGGAACAGTCACGAGGAGCTGAAAAACGCTTTAAAGGAAATGGAAAACAAAATGCAAACCACCACGGCTCGGATGGAAGAGGCAGAGGAGAGAATAGGTGAACTAGAAGATAAAGTTATGGAAAAAGAGGAAGCTGAGAAAAAGAGAGATAAAAAAATCCAGGAGTATGAGGGGAAAATTAGAGAACTAAGTGATACACTAAAAAGAAATAATATACGCATAATTGGTATCCCAGAGGAGGAAGAGAGAGGGAAAGGTGCTGAAGGGGTACTTGAAGAAATAATAGCTGAGAACTTCCCAGATCTGGGGAAGGAAAAAGGCATTGAAATCCAAGAGGCACAGAGAACTCCCTTCAGACGTAACTTGAATCGATCTTCTGCACGACATATCATAGTGAAACTGGCAAAATACAAGGATAAAGAGAAAATTCTGAAAGCAGCAAGGGGTAAACGTGCCCTCACATATAAAGGGAGACCTATAAGACTCGTGACTGATCTCTCTTTTGAAACTTGGCAGGCCAGAAAGAATTGGCACGAGATTTTCAGGGTGCTAGACAGCAAAAATATGCAGCCAAGAATCCTTTATCCAGCAAGTCTGTCATTTAGAATAGAAGGAGAGATAAAGGTCTTCCCAAACAAACAAAAACTGAAGGAATTTGTCACCACTAAACCAGCCCTACAAGAGATCCTAAGGGGGACCCTGTGAGACCAAGTACCAGAGACATCACTACAAGCATAAAACATACAGACATCACAATGACTCTAAACCCGTATCTTTCTATAATAACACTGAATGTAAATGGATTAAATGCGCCAACCAAAAGACATAGGGTATCAGAATGGATAAAAAAACAAGACCCATCTATTTGCTGTCTACAAGAGACTCATTTTAGACCTGAGGACACCTTTAGATTCAGAGTGAGGGGATGGAGAACTATTTATCATGCTACTGGAAGCCAGAAGAAAGCTGGAGTAGCCATACTTATATCAGACAAACTAGACTTTAAATTAAAGGCTGTAACAAGAGATGAAGAAGGACATTATATAATAGTTACAGGGTCTATCCATCAGGAAGAGCTAACAATTATAAATGTCTATGCGCCGAATACCGGAGCCCCCAAATATATAAAACAATTACTCATAAACAGAAGCAACCTTATTGATAAGAATGTGGTAATTGCTGGGGACTTTAACACCCCACTTACAGAAATGGATAGATCATCTAGACACACGGTCAATAAAGAAACAAGGGCCCTGAATGAGACACTGGATCAGATGGACTTGACAGATATATTTAGAACTCTGCATCCCAAAGCAACAGAATATACTTTCTTCTCGAGTGCACATGGAACATTCTCCAAGATAGATCATATACTGGGTCACAAAACAGCCCTTCATAAGTTTACAAGAATTGAAATTATACCACGCATACTTTCAGACCACAATGCTATGAAGCTTGAAATCAACCACAGGAAAAAGTCTGGAAAACCTCCAAAAGCATGGAGGTTAAAGAACACCCTACTAACGAATGAGTGGGTCAACCAGGCAATTAGAGAAGAAATCAAAAAATATATGGAAACAAACGAAAATGAAAATACAACAATCCAAACGCTTTGGGACGCAGCGAAGGCAGTCCTGAGAGGAAAATACATTGCAATCCAGGCCTATCTCAAGAAACAAGAAAAATCCCAAATACAAAATCTAACAGCACACCTAAAGGAAATAGAAGCAGAACAGCAAAGGCAGCCTAAACCCAGCAGAAGAAGAGAAATAATAAAGATCAGAGCAGAAATAAACAATATAGAATCTAAAAAAACTGTAGAGCAGATCAACGAAACCAAGAGTTGGTTTTTTGAAAAAATAAACAAAATTGACAAACCTCTAGCCAGGCTTCTCAAAAAGAAAAGGGAGATGACCCAAATAGATAAAATCATGAATGAAAATGGAATTATTACAACCAATCCCTCAGAGATACAAGCAATTATCAGGGAATACTATGAAAAATTATATGCCAACAAACTGGACAACCTGGAAGAAATGGACAAATTCCTGAACACCCACACTCTTCCAAAACTCAATCAGGAGGAAATAGAAAGCTTGAACAGACCCATAACCAGCGAAGAAATTGAATCGGTTATCAAAAATCTCCCAACAAATAAGAGTCCAGGACCAGATGGCTTCCCAGGGGAGTTCTACCAGACGTTTAAAGCAGAGATAATACCTATCCTTCTCAAGCTATTCCAAGAAATAGAAAGGGAAGGAAAACTTCCAGACTCATTCTATGAAGCCAGTATTACTTTGATTCCTAAACCAGACAGAGACCCAGTAAAAAAAGAGAACTACAGGCCAATATCCCTGATGAATATGGATGCCAAAATTCTCAATAAGATACTAGCAAATCGAATTCAACAGCATATAAAAAGAATTATTCACCATGACCAAGTGGGATTCATTCCTGGGATGCAGGGCTGGTTCAACATTCGCAAATCAATCAACGTGATACATCACATTAACAAAAAAAAAGAGAAGAACCATATGATCCTGTCAATCGATGCAGAAAAGGCCTTTGACAAAATCCAGCACCCTTTCTTAATAAAAACCCTTGAGAAAGTCGGGATAGAAGGAACATACTTAAAGATCATAAAAGCCATTTATGAAAAGCCCACAGCTAACATCATCCTCAACGGGGAAAAACTGAGAGCTTTTTCCCTGAGATCAGGAACATGACAGGGATGCCCACTCTCACCGTTGTTGTTTAACATAGTGCTGGAAGTTCTAGCATCAGCAATCAGACAACAAAAGGAAATCAAAGGCATCAAAATTGGCAAAGATGAAGTCAAGCTTTCGCTTTTTGCAGATGACATGATATTATACATGGAAAATCCGATAGACTCCACCAAAAGTCTGCTAGAACTGATACATGAATTCAGCAAAGTTGCAGGATACAAAATCAATGTACAGAAATCAGTTGCATTCTTATACACTAACAATGAAGCAACAGAAAGACAAATAAAGAAACTGATCCCATTCACAATTGCACCAAGAAGCATAAAATACCTAGGAATAAATCTAACCAAAGATGTAAAGGATCTGTATGCTGAAAACTATAGAAAGCTTATGAAGGTAATTGAAGAAGATTTAAAGAAATGGAAAGACATTCCCTGCTCATGGATTGGAAAAATAAATATTGTCAAAATGTCAATACTACCCAAAGCTATCTACACATTCAATGCAATCCCAATCAAAATTGCACCAGCATTCTTCTCGAAACTAGAACAAGCAATCCTAAAATTCATATGGAACCACAAAAGGCCCCGAATAGCCAAAGGAATTTTGAAGAAGAAGACCAAAGCAGGAGGCATCACAATCCCAGACTTCAGCCTCTACTACAAAGCTGTCATCATCAAGACAGCATGGTATTGGCACAAAAACAGACACACAGACCAATGGAATAGAATAGAAACCCCAGAACTAGACCCACAAACATATGGCCAACTCATCTTTGACAAAGCAGGAAAGAACATCCAATGGAAAAAAGACAGCCTCTTTAACAAATGGTGCTGGGAGAACTGGACAGCAACATGCAGAAGGTTGAAACTAGACCACTTTCTCACACCATTTACAAAAATAAACTCAAAATGGATAAAGGACCTAAATGTGAGACAGGAAACCATCAGAACCTTAGAGGAGAAAGCAGGAAAAGACCTCTCTGACCTCAGCCGTAGCAATCTCTTACTCGACACATCCCCAAAGGCAAGGGAATTAAAAGCAAAAGTGAATTACTGGGACCTTATGAAGATAAAAAGCTTCTGCACAGCAAAGGAAACAACCAACAAAACTAAAAGGCAACCAACGGAATGGGAAAAGATATTTGCAAATGACATATCGGACAAAGGTCTAGTATCTAAAATCTATAAAGAGCTCACCAAACTCCACACCCGAAAAACAAATAACCCAGTGAAGAAATGGGCAGAAAACATGAATAGACACTTCTCTAAAGAAGACATCCAGATGGCCAACAGGCACATGAAAAGATGTTCAGCGTCGCTCCTTATCAGGGAAATACAAATCAAAACCACACTCAGGTATCACCTCACGCCAGTCAGAGTGGCCAAAATGAACAAATCAGGAGACTATAGATGCTGGAGAGGATGTGGAGAAACGGGAACCCTCTTGCACTGTTGGTGGGAATGCAAATTGGTGCAGCCGCTCTGGAAAGCAGTGTGGAGGTTCCTCAGAAAATTAAAAATAGACCTACCCTATGACCCAGCAATAGCACTGCTAGGAATCTACCCAAGGGATACAGGAGTACTGATGCATAGGGGCACTTGTACCCCAATGTTCATAGCAGCACTCTCAACAATAGCCAAAGTATGGAAAGAGCCTAAATGTCCATCAACTGATGAATGGATAAAGAAATTGTGGTTTATATACACAATGGAATACTACGTGGCAATGAGAAAAAATGAAATATGGCCTTTTGTAGCAACGTGGATGGAACTGGAGAGTGTGATCCTAAGTGAAATAAGCCATACAGAGAAAGACAGATACCATATGGTTTCACTCTTATGTGGATCCTGAGAAACTTAACAGGAACCCATGGGGGAGGGGAAGGAAAAAAAAAAAAAAGAGAGGTTAGAGTGGGAGAGAGCCAAAGCATAAGAGACTGTTAAAAACTGAGAACAAACTGAGGGTTGATGGGGGGTGGGAGGGAGGGGCGGGTGGGTGATGGGTATTGAGGAGGGCACCTTTTGGGATGAGCACTGGGTGTTGTATGGAAACCAATTTGTCAATAAACTTCATATAAAAAAAAAAATTGAGGAACAGAAGAATGCAATAGAAAACACAAGGGCTCTCCATGCTAGCACTTCCCCACCTTGCCTGCCAGTGTGCTCCCAGCAACCTTTTATAAGTAGGTGAGAGTGCACACCGTGCCATGCTGGTGTCACTTTCTCTGAGTTAGAGGACACTGGTTCCGTTAATGTCCCCTAGATGCCTAAACTTTCAAGGGCATATTCCTCTTCATTGTGTGCAAAAGGACAATTGCACTGCATACGTGTCACCCAGGCCCCACTTCCAGCTGAACCCACTGTCTGGTTTCCTTGGTCTATCCACACTGTCACCAGTCAGCTGGGCCACTTTCTTGCTCAGGGCTGCTGGCACCTACTTAACAGATTCCTCCTCACCCTGCTCTTGCTCCCCAAAATAGCCTCCAGGCCCGGGTGATCTGTGACCTAAGAGCTCTTCTTCTCTGGACAAACAGTGCTCACTCCCTAACACAGCTGACAGGGCCCTTAAAATACAGACTCTGCTCTCACTCAGACTTGGTTTCCAGCGCTCTGATCTCTGCATGCATGTGCTCCCCATGAGGGTCCTTTTGTCATCTCCTGGTGACCGATTCCTGCTTTTGGTTTAGGCTAGTTTGTGTGGGTTTCTGTTACACCCAAGAGCCAAGAGCTGTAGTGCATCTATGACTGGAAACCAAGTGCATCCACTGGAATCATCTTCTGTCCAAAAACTCTTGATAATGTTCAATGGACAAAATAACCACTTTCTTTCCATCATCTCATGGCTCTGAGCTACCCTGCAGGCTCAAAATCCACTGAGCCGTGCCAGGCAAAGAGTTGCCCCTACCTGGGCATGGGAAATATATTTAAGATACAAAGATAAGAAAAAGCAATAAAATACAATGTTGTCAAGGAATATGCAACAGTGGTGTAGGGGATAGCAAAGTACTACCATGCAATAATTAAGTCCCTATTTTTTTTTCTTCTATAAGTGGAATTGGGCTGAGTTGGGAAGCCTAAGTTCTTTTTCTGGGCTTTGCCTAGACCAGTGGTTCGTCCCAACTCAGAGGGTGGGCAGAGGACAGCAGTGCTGCTGAATATCCCCCATGGCACAGGATGGCCTCTAACAACACAGAAATGTTGTCAACCCAGCCAGCAAATAATGGTGCTTTTCTTGAAAAGCTCTAGACTCTAGACTCTATTTTCCCTCTTAACTGGTATTTCCTTTACTTCCAGATTCTGTATCACTAATCATTAAAATATGGTGGAAAGATAGCCGAATTAGTAATGCACATCGTGAGTCTTTCTCACTGCTGTGAAAGCAACAATGAGTAACACACGTCATGACTCCTTGTAATTACCCAATAATGTAAGATGAGGGGGAGGCAATGATTTCTTTCTTTATTAATTTTAAATATGCAAGCAATGCATGAACACATTCTCCTGCTAAACAATATAAACATCACAGATAAAAGTCACGTTTCCCTAGCAACTACTTCCCCCTTTGCCCTCAGAAGTTGACACTGCCGTTTATTCTCAGTGTGGTTTGTACCTTTCGATGAACAAAGACCCCTTTCCTGCTCCCCTTAAACTGTTTATTTCACCAATCCTTCCGGAGTAAAATAACATCCATTGTTGCTTAACTTGCACATTGCTAATTACAGGTGAAACTGAGCATCTTTTCATACGTTCATTGACAATTTCTAGTTCCCCTGAGAACTGCCAGTTCATTTCCTTCTTCGTTTGTGTCAGTGTAGGAATGTGTCCCTTATCCCCATTGATTAGTACCCTAAATGCTTTGACAAGTATATGCTTGTGTTACAAGTGGATTCTCCCAGTCCCACGTCTTCACTTGTATTTACTTTTGTTAACCTTCTTTGCGACGGAAGCTTTCCATATATTGATGCGTCAAATTTGTCAAGTGTTTCCCTTACAGGTATTGCTTTCATTGTTTTGTTTAAAGTCTTCCCAGCTCAGTGATTTCCAAACTCCGAATTCCAATTCATTCTTTCTGAACAGAGGCTGCCGCCATTCAAATAGCTCCTGCAAGGCAGGACGCCCAGGATGCAGGACCTAAAAACCCAGCCACCCTTCAGACATCTGCACCCGGAGTCCTGAACTTATCAAGTCCCAAATCAAATCATTAACGTCCCTCCCGCCACAAGCTGCTCCCCTGTGACCACTGCAGGAGTCATTCCTGCCTCCCTCCTTCCCCGACTCCTCCATCTGCAACCAGGTTCTTTTGATCCTAGCTTCTAGTGATCTCCACTTCTCGCCCCTCTACCCCAGGGCTGTCACCCCACTTCCCACGGCCCACACTCTCCTCACAGATTCACAGCTGCTCTCAAATAGCCTCCTGCCTCCAGGCTAATCCCCCCTAACGCATCCCCCACCATGCTGCCAGACAGCTGTCCCCAAAACTTGGGTTTGGTTCTTCAATTCTTCAACTCTCTAAAATCTTTCAGATGTTTCCTCTGAAAAAAGGTCAAACTCCACAGCACAACAGAAAAGGTTCTGATGGCTTTGCCACTGCCTACCCACCCAAGTTTATTTCTTTCCCCATCTCCAGCCATTCTGAGCCACATGTGGAGCTCTTGTCTCTGCCTGGAACCTTCCCCTGGCTACCCCTACCCATCCCCTCAGGTGTGGCTCAGGCCTCAGTCCCAGAAAGCTACCCTGGTCAGAACCTACCCTCCACTCCCCTCCCAATCTGAGCTAAGTGCTCCTCTTAGACTCATCCCAAGGTCCTCATGCTCACCTTGATCTTGGCACACAACAAACTGTTCCATAATTGTATGTTTCTTTGTATCTCATCCAGGATGGACATATAATTGTGGCTTGAATTAATAATATCCCTTTGTTCAATGAACACACAGGAATATGATCTTTGTGCAATGCAAGGTACAAGACACTGGGGGCACCACACAAAAGTTGAAACAGGTCCAGATCCTGCCCTCAAGACTTGCACACAAATCTATACAAAAAGAAACTAGTTAGGGGTGCCTGGGTGGCTCAGTCAGTTCAGCATTTGACTCTTGATTTTGGCTCAGGTCATTATCTCACAGTTCATGAGTTCGAGCCCTGTGTCAGGCTCTGCGCTGGCAGTGCAGAGGCTGCTTGGGATTCTCTCTCTCTCTCTGTCCCTCCTTCATCACTCTCTCTCTCTCTCTCTGAAAGTAAATAAATAAACTTTAAAAAGAAAATAAACTAGTTATAAATTGACAAAGCCCAAAAGAGAAATAGATCTCACGTGGTATGGGAGTTCAAAGAAGGAGAAATAACTAACTACTGATGGGGATGCAGTGGGGGCATGTGATGTCTGAGTGTTCAGGAGTGCTGGCTTTGGAGTGTGCTTGTGTGGTTCAAGTCCTAGCTCCTCCATTTCTCTACTAGCATATCACTTGGCCTCTCCAAGACTCCATTGTTTCGTCTCTACGGTGGGGTGAGGGGTGATCAGGATAGTACCTGTTTCTGAAGACTAAGAATTAAATGAGATAATACTGGTAACACTCTTAGCACAGTGCTAGACGTAAAGTAAGGCGGAAAAAAAATGTGATCAGCCATTGTTACAGGAGGAAGAGTGGCATACGAGCTAGGACCTAAATGATAGAAAACACCTAGATGGGCAGCATGCAAATTTTGTGAAGATTCATTTTTTTTTTCATTCCATAACCCCTCAAACTTCTTTTTACCATTTCCTCCCTCATTTTCCCTAAACACACATTTCCTAGAAACTGTCTCCCACCCCATCCTACCCATGTACTCATTCTGTCTCCTCGTAGGTGTCTCATTATAACACCTTCCCAGGTCCTTCCAGAATCTGATTATCTGGACCTCTCCCAACTTCTCCCCACCTGTAGTTGGTTGATAGCATGCCCCCAAAATTCATTCCACCTGGAACCTCAGAATGTGAGCTTATTTGGAAGTAGGGTCTTTGTAGATGATATAACTAAGGATCTCAAGATGCAATCAACCTGGATTTAGGGTGGGTTCTAAATCCAATGACTAGTGTCCTTATAAAAAGAGGAGAAGCCACAGACACAGGAAGAGGGCCATGTGAAGAGAGAGGCAGGGATTGGAGAGATGCTACCACAAACCAAGGAAAGCCCAGAACCACCAGGAACTGGAAGACAAGGACAGATTGTCTCCAGGGCCTTTGGGGTAGCATGTCCCTACCTTCACATCGACATGAGATTTCCATCCTCAGAACTAGGAGATAATCAGTGCCTGTTGTTTTAAGCCACCAAATTTGTGGTAATTTGATACAGCAGCTCTAGGAAACTAATCCACCATCCCATCAAAGTGCAATCACGCAGGATCTTTCCGAAACTTCCCACTCTGACCATGCCTCTTACCCGTCTAGCATTCTTCAGTGGCTGGCATAACCCCTGGGAGGAAGTGCAACCACGCAGGCATGGCACACAGGCTCCTTCCTATTGGGCCACCTCTGAGCCCTGCAGCTGCCTTCTGTCATCTCACGTGGCCAGACACATGCAGGCCACATAGAGTGTGCCTGTGCCACCATTCCTGACACCACTGCCCAGCCTGGCATCTGGTACCTCCTACTTTTCTCTAGGATTAAGAATTCAAATTGACCTCTCTGCTCAGTGACCAGAATGCTTGCAGAATGGTTGGCATTCACCTTAATTCCTCATTACTCTTGAATGAAAAAGATTCCTACCATACTTTCAAGTAACTAATCTATTTTTTTAAGTTTATTTATTTATTTTGAGAGAGAGAAAGACAAAGAGAGCAGGGGAATGGCAGAGAGAGAAGAAAGTGAGAGAGAAACCCCAAGGAGGCACCGCACTGACACAGTGGAGCCCAACGTGGGGCTCATTCTCACCGCAAGACCACGAACCATGAGGTCGTGACCTAAGCTAAAACCAAGAGTTGGACATTCATCCTACTGAGCCACCCAGCCACCCCATCGAGTAACTAATCTTCTATAATAATCTACAAAGAGTGATATGAAATGCAATATATGATCATACAGCACAGTATGAATTAAACAATTATTAGTATCTTTGTGCATAAGGAGGCCTTTATTTATTTATTATTTTTTTTTAACGTTTATTTTTGAGACAGGGAGAGACAGAGCATGAATGGGGGAGGGTCAGAGAGAAGGAGACACAGAATCTGAAACAGGTTCCAGGCTCTGAGCTGTCATCACAGAGCCTGACGCGAGGCTCGAACTCACGGACTGCGAGACCAAGACCTGAGCTGAAGTCGGATGCTTAACCGACTGAGCCACCCAGTGGTTGGGAGGCTTTTAAATGTGACTAACCACTATCCTTTCTAAAAGTATCAGCAATGGTTAAAGATTTGGCTCAGGGGTCAGCTTTTCCAGGGAGCCTTCCTTCACCCATCTCTGCCTCGCAGTTTGATTGGGTGTTTCATCTAGAAATACATACCATTATATCCTGGCAGCTTCTGACCTAACATTTACCATATTAAAGACTTCTGACTCCTTATCAGTCTCCTTCACCAGACTGTAAGGGTTTTGACCATGTCCTATTCATCTTTATGACCCAGTGACTGTAACTGTGCTTGAACCATATGGGTGCTCATAAACACTGGTTGAATAACTGCATGGATAAATGAATGAATGAATGGATGGATGGATGAACAAGGAGTTGGAAGAAGGTCTCCTTTTGGGACCCAGAATCTCAACACACACCAATGGCTTATAGCATGGTTTCTTACCTCTGGCATGAATGATTGACGGGCATAGCCTCTAACTTTATTTGTCTGACTATAAAGCTCATGGCATGTTTTCATAACTGCTGGCATGATTGATTGAAAGGAAAACCACTGCCAAAGAAGTTAAATGATTACATGGAGTCCACAATGCCTGTCTATGTATAAAAGAGCCCCAAAGAAATGTAAAAAGCTCTTGGATAGCCATGGCCTTTTCAAATGCACAAAGAGCCAAAACAAAAACACACTAATGTGCTCAAAGTAATCTAAATTTCACAGAATAAACATCTTACACCTTTATGAATAATCTACTGAGTTGTTATTAATAACTTGTGATGACTGGAAGAAGCTGGATGTCAGAAGATACTGTATTCATTCACACACACATACACACACACACATATGTCTGCAAAACCCCAGTTTCCTTGACATTATTTTCTAATTTCCTAACCTTATGATATATGTACTCGGACATAATTCACACACGATACACTAAAATTAGGAATTTCATGTAAGTGGTTACCAGTGTACTTTAGAAATCTCCAGCTATGGACACACAAGTCTTCAAAAACATAGGAAAGAAAAGAACACACACACACACATATACACAATAAACACAAACAGTTTCGCAATGCACTATAGTCACACTTGAAATACATGCCAGTAAAACATTAAAATCTTTCGTTTTCATTATTTATTATTGACGGACTGAGAAGCCCCTGACATTAAAACAAAACTTACAGGTAGACGAAGTTAAGGCATTTCTCAAAAAGTAGAAAGGTACTGAAGCGGGGGGCAGTTTAAAATAAAAGCAGATATATTCCCAGACTCAGAGGGGAACAGACCTATTCTTCCTTCTGCCCTCACCCAGGACTCCTCACTCCTAAGGCACACCCTGATAAAAGAGCTCTCGTAATGACCTGCGCTCGGCACGACAGTATTCTAAATAAGCACTGGGTAAGTGCTGCTCCACACTGGGCATCTCTTCAATTCTGTAAAGAAAAGTCTGTGCCCACCTCCCCTTCGCACTGCACTTGGTCAGTCCTGGAGACCTGAGCTAGACCAAGGTTGTGACCATGGTGCCTAGGGGAGTGGGGGAGACCAGGAGGTCCACAACCCCCTCCGCCCAATTCCTACACACAGAATTGCACCTCCAGCTCAGAAATACACATCTTTGTTTTGTTATTTATGCACCTTTTCTTAGCTGGCTTAATTCTTTTCCTTAAGTAGTTGAGGCATAAATAAACAAAAAATAACTAATAAATAATGAATGGCAATGGAGCAGCCTTTCTCCCCGTGCTTTCCCGCTGCTTCTGTGTCTCCTACCCACACAGAACAAGATGCCAGCTCCCTCGGACTGATCCTCATTCCCCAGCCTGATCTGCAGCCTTTCTTTCAGGAAGGGAAAGAAAACCAGGAGCAGGTGGGAGTCCAGGAGTCGTGGGGGACCCACGAACGTTCCTGAATGACTGGCCTGTGTGTGGCCTGGGCTTAAATGGAAGGTCTGGAGCTCAGTCATGGTGGGTTAGGAATACGGACAGAATCAGAGCCTGTGTCCATCCCCACTCTTCCCAGCACTTCCTCCAGACAGAACAAGGGGGGGTGGCTGGCATACAGACAGCACTCCTTCAGTGGGCCCAAGGATGGGTGTGTGTGTGTGTGTGTGTGTGTGTGCATGCGCATGTGTGTGTGGTGTGCAGGCACGCCCGTGAGCAAACTGGTCAACCATAACCATGTTCTCCTTTCCATATATGATTTATGATCCTCCCCCAAATCAAATGGGATGGAGTTTGCACTCTTTTCTCTAGTAGTTTGGCAGTGGAGGGAAATTGTTCTGGGAACTGGACTGGTTATTTTTACTGGCAGCCCTTGGCACAGGGCACTCAAGACCTTTGAGTCTTTCTCTAACTCATGTGGTGTGTGCCACTGTGTTCCTTGTCACCTCCCCTGCCCTTGCTGGACAGGTCACAGGGGACAACACTGGGTTGCTTCTGTTCACGAACTTAACAGCCATGGTTACCAACACAGGTCTTGGTGTCTAACTCACACAGGTAAGTGACTCTTCCGTTTGCTGCTCATGTGACCTTGGGAAAGTTCTCTGACTTCTCTAACACTCCTTTGCTTCATCTATAAAACAACGATTGCCTCCTCACAGACTTGTCGAGAAAATTGGCCAAGCTGATGCTTAGTTAGAACAGTGCCTGGCATATAACAAGTGCTCCCTAAATTGTAGCTGCCATTACGGTTATATTATTATCCTAGTGAGAGGGGATCTTTGTGTAAAGAGGCCACTAACATGGTCTATGGTGGTGGACCTGGGATCTCCACATGAGATCTTACTCAGTTGCCTTTTCTCTTTATGAGATCTCCTGGTTTACTGCCTGTAGTGGCATGAATGGTGCCCCCTGCCCCCAAACAAAGAGATGTCCACATCCTAATCCACTGGCACTGTAAATGTGACTTTATTTGGAAAAGGGGTGAACATGTAATTAAGCCAAAGATCTTGAGATGAGAGGATCATCCTGAACTACCCAAGCAGGCCCTAAATCCAGTGAGAAATGTCCTTATAAGAGACACACAGAGGAAAGACACAGAGACAAGAGGAGGGGGCATGGGACCACAGAGACACAGATCGGATCCACGCAGCCATCAGCCAACAAATGCCTGGAGCCACCAGAAGTGACAAGAGGCAAAGAACCCATTCTCCCAGAGCCCCTGGCAGGAGCACAGCCCTGCCACATCTTGATTTCAGACTTCTGGTCTCCAGAATAACTTTCTGTCATTTGAAGCCACCAAGTTCGTGTTCATTTGCTACAGCAGCCCTGAGAAACGAATACACTGATAAATACGTTTTGAAAATTATCTTGCATTTAATTTTTAGCTCCTTTTTGAATTTTAATTTGTTTTGTAAAGCAAAATGAAACAAAGAGTAGCAAAGAGTGACTCGATAGACAGGTCAACGTACTAGTCTATAAATCTTGATGTTTGCTGAAATGGGTATCCAATTGTTTATGGTGTTAACAACACGAAATCATTTTTTCTCTCTCCATCATTTATGAAAAAAGAGATATCACAGAGCAAGTGACAGATGTTTCCATCACATTTGCATATTCAATAAAGACAAATGGGCTGCCAAAGGAGCAGGAGGATGAAAAGCACCAGAATTTCCCAAGGAATTAACGGGAGATGATCGGAGCTGCAGTCATCATTTAGAGGACGCAAATGCACACAAGTAATGTGACAAATAAACCTCGCAGAGAAATGAATAAAGGGAATTAGGGCAAGGAAAAAGTGAAAGAGAAAACTTAAAACATAAGCTTAATTAGCCAAGAATGATAGAATCACTCAATCTTAGTGACACAGGGTCATCCAGTTCACCCTCCAAGATAATGAAATCAGTAATCACCTCCACAATACCCACTGACAGTTGTCAGTCAGACTCTGCTTGAATACTTCCAGGAACGGGCAGTTCACTACCTCATGAGCCTGTGTTACTTAAAAGGTTTTTTTGAAATATCATTCTTAGCCAGAGCAAGATAAAGTGTGTCTGTGTCATGTGTCTGCTTGTGTCAGCTCTTATTAAAAAACTTGACCCAATTCTTGCATTCATTCATTTGACAGAGAGTCACCAGGTCTGTGCTATGAGTCAAGCCCAGTAATAGACAAGGACCTAGAAACTCAGGAGCTGGTCTGAGCTCAGGGCCAGGCCAGTCACACCATCACACAGGGGGAGGAGGACAGTGAGCAGGCAGGTTCGCTGCAGTGTTGCTCACACGGTTACTATGGGATATCTGAGGAGGGGGTTACATGGAGAGCTTTCTAGAAGAGATGACCCATTAGTTGAGTTCTGAAAGCTGATTAAGTTTCAGCCTGATGAAGAGAGACAGAGAGAGAGAGAGAGAGTGTGTGTGTGTGTGTGTGTGTGTTTGTAGAGGATGCAGGGCAACTCCATGGCAAAAGGAATCCAGACTTTCATTCACTTAGACAAATAATTTTGAGCCCATTTAATAGGTGCCAGGGACTGTTTTAGATGATGAGGATGCACAGAGAAGGAAAGAAAGAAAATACCCAAGCCTTGCATTCTGGTGCAGGACACAAACAATAAATTAAATCGTTGACATGGCCAATAAACAAAATAAAGAAGAAAATATGTGGTATGTCACGTGACGACAAGTGCAATGGAATAAAACGTTGTAAAGCAGGAAAGGGGGACAGGGAGTGTCTGGGGCAGATGGGCTGGTTTTAAACAGGGCGTGCCCAGCTGAGCACAGTGAACCAGGAAGAAGCCCAAGGAAAGGCAAGTGCTACCTGCTGTCTTCTCCATGCCCCCATCTTGACCCTCAACACATCTGACGGTGCCTGGCCCACCTTCTCTCCACCAGCTCCTCATTCTCAGGTCAAGTCCAAAACCTTAGGGATATGGATCCCATTAAACAGAATAAAGAGAAAATAATTATATCAATAGCATTGAATAAAAAGTAATCTCAAAATATAGTACCATAAAAACATGCAAAAGGGAGCTCTTTCAGAAAAGTGACACTAAATCAAATTATTCTCTCACTCATCATTCCCAATCAGAACCCACAGCTGCCCTGGACCAGGCAAGAGAGACCCCTGTGGGAGGCCATGAGCTGTCAAGGTCCTGCGACCCTTCAGCCCTGCCCCCTTACCAGCCCCGGGGAAACACACACTCAGAGCCCACATCCTCAAGAAACCTGGCGATTTAGAAGGAGAAATAAGCCATGACACGAAGGAGAGATAAGCTATAAAAAATTAAATAAGGTAAATAAATTGAATAAGGTAAACAAAACAAATGAAATCAACACAGAAAGTGAAAGAATGGGGGCCCAGAACAGTTGAAATTTTTGAATGAACAGGAAATTCATGAAATTCATGAAAAAAAAGGTTATGAAATATTTTTAAAGGTCCCTGGGGTAAATTTTGACACATTTTTATTGGCCTTTCTGAGAGAACCAGACAAAATATCATTTTATTTGAGAGTAGTAAGCCATTATAATTGCTAAAGAAATTTGGGGGGAATAAAAGAAAGTCAAGGAGATGCATTAAAAGCATTTCAAATGTTCAGTAATTAACAGTGTTGTCCTTGGACAGGTGTTGACAGACCAGTGGAACAAAAAGAAGTTCTAAAAACAAACCCCAATACACTTAAAACTTTGCAATTGATGGAAATGCTGTTTCAGAATAACAGGGAATGGACGAATCACTCAAGAGTGGTTCTAGGAGATTATGGAGGAAAACTATACCTCTGTCTTATCAAAACAAAGTCTAAACACTGAAACACGAAAGGAAATCCATTAAAGTATTAGTAGAAAACACTGGTAGAGAGTTTCCTCCTGTTGGGGGTAAAGGTGGCTTTTGTTTTTCTAGCCATAAGGGCTAAAGCCTGACACTAGAAAGTGAGGGGCTGAGAATTCTAACTACAGACAGAACAAAATATTTTTTGTCTAAAAAATAATCATAAAATCCAAAGACAAACAACAAACTGGGGGAAATATTGAAAACGTGCAAAAGGCAAAGGTTGGTATTATTTACAAATAAAAAGTATCTCAAATTATAAAACAAACAACAAATATAGGCATAGGCCATGGGCAAAGATCACGAAGACACTACCCCAAAACTCAGAAAGTGCAGACCCACAAAAGCATATGAAAAGCTGCTTCATTTCAGTAGTTATCAAAATAACTTGAAGAAAAACAAGAGTTCCATTTTCTCATTTGTCAATTGGCAAAGATTTTAATAAATGATAACTGCTGCACTATATTTGCAAGATAGCACAGAAATGCTGGTTTTCATATACGTTGGAATTTACAAATTTATAAAGACTTTCTAGTGGGCCATCTGGCAATACAGATCAAAAACCTTAAAAATTTGCATATACATGTACCCAAGTTCTACTTGTAGGAAATTTTTTGAATGAAACTAACAAATCCGTGTGTAAAGATTTAGCTATAAGGATATAAAGGTCAGAGTTACTTGTACAAAGGAGAGATGGTTGACTAAATAAATGGTCAGACTCACACAACAGAGTGAAAGTTTAATACAATGATTCTCAAAGTGTGGTCCCTAGACCAGCAGCTCTAATATTGTCTGGGAACTTGTTAAGAATTCAGACCCTCTCGCCTTTCCCAGACCTACTGAGTCACTATTTAATGCACTTTTAATGCATCCTATGAATGTTTGATTTATTGTACTTATAGACTGAATGGTACTTTTTGTGCACCTGACTCTCTCATTTGAATGGAAACTTCTCCGAAGTAAAGATACATATTTTATCAGTAGTAGTTTCCACAATGCCTAGAAAAATGCCCAGCTTTGCGAATGGGTATGTATCCATCAGGACAGGCTAAATTACACTGTGGTAGCAAATAACCACCTTTATCTCATTGGCTCAATCCAACAAAAGTTCCTTTTCTGAGTCACACCATGTGCCAAATCTTGGTCAGGGAGAGAGGTCTGTTTATCAGGAACAGACACTGATGGCAGCTTCAGCTTAACACATGCTGCCCAGATCACCTCTGTCTGGAAAGACAGTGTGCTAAATAGCCTCATAAATCTCAACCTAGAGGTAACATGTATCACTTCCATTCATATTCCACTGGCCACTCTAAGGCACATGACCACGCCTAACTTCAACGTGCACTTCAAAGTGCAATCCTACCACACATGAAGATGAGGAAGCCAAAAATACTGGATGACAGTCTTAGGGGCTGCTATCAAAGGTTTAAAGAAAGAAACACAAAGTTATTAGTACTCATTAATATATTTACTCGCTAGTGATGGTTTCCTATGTCCGTTTCTCTCTTTCGATAATAATCAAAAGACACACAGAAGCAGGTGGCTTTATATATCTCCTTGACATTACAGGTGTGTTACTGCTGAAATATCTATTACTTTTATCCATTATGTGTGGCAATTTGAATATGAATAAATTCATATTTATTATACATTTTATTCATCGGTTTTTCATAGCTACAAAGATAAAAGCAATAACCATTGATTAACAATGGCCAATAAGCAAGGTGAGAGAAGACAGAATGGTTTGAAGATACCCCATAAATAATTCACTTAATTCAGTGAACATCTATTGAGGGCTGCTCTGGGAGCATGAGGATGGCTAAGACCTAGATTCTGGCCTCAGCCCAAACACAAGCACACCAGCATGCTAGAGTGCTACAATGAATAATTTATTCTTTCGATGGTAGTTTTTCATGTATTACACTTTTGTTATCATGTGTTTCTTTTATAATTTTGTTAAAAGATAATTTTAAAAAATTAGCTATCCTTTTCATCAGAGTTCAGAATTGGTGTAATTTACATTCTCTAATTGCATGTTCTTAGATACTTAACTGCAGCTGCTAATTTTCTTCCTGTCTAGCTGTCATAGGATTCATTCTCGATTTACTGTTTAAAACACTTAAACAAGAAAGGGACAAGTGAAATGTAATTCCTTGCCAGTTCAAGTGGCTTCATCCATGAATCAAAGACACCAGGCCTATGTCTTTCCTGTTCATTCATAAATTCACTAACCATTACACCTGTGAGATTGTGCTGGGCACATGAGATGGGCAGGGCCCATGTGAGCACAGCAGGCCGGTGACAGCAAGGGTTCCCACCAAATCCATTCCATAAAATAGGTGTCTTTGTATCCCATGATAAATGCTGCCAGCTTTATTATCTTGCAGATATTATAATTATAGTAGAGAAAGACCATAACAATAATTTAGTACTTGATAAATATAGGAATACATATGCAGTTAAGTCTATCAAATAGCATGTTTAAATTGATCTTCACATGTTTACTATACAAAGTATTTAAAAACATATACTTATAAGTCTTTTGCCAAAGTAAAATACAATTTCCATGAACACTGCATAGTAATATTTTTAAATGTTTATTTATTTATTTATTTAGAGAGAGAGAGAGAGAGGAGGAAGACAGAGAGAGGGAGAGAGAGAATCCCAAGCAAGCTCCGTGTTGTCAGCACAGAGCCCAACACAGGGCTCGAACTCACAAACTGTGAGATCATGACCTGAGCTGGAACCAAGAGTTGGGCGCGCTTTACCCATTGAGCCACCCAGGTGCTCCCTGCATAGAAATTTTTAAGAAGTTCAAATTTATTATCATACAGATTTCCTTTGCTCTGTTCACTAATTTCACTCAACACTCCTCTATGTATGCCCTTCTTGAAAATTTCTTTGACACGCTCTAAACCATTTTTGTCTCCAAGGCCTCCTTTGTTCTTCCCGTTTCCAGTTGCCATGGATCCTAACCCTCTTGGTGTGGTCTCTGTTTATTGTTCATTTAAAACAATTTTACCTCTTGAGGGCATCTGAAAGAGTTGTTAAATTTGATAGCAGTATATAGCGTCTCCATAGAGACATTTACACTCATAGGCAGTTTCATAATTTCTAGGGACTTTCCTATATATGATCTCATTTACTAGAACAAAGCACGGGCTTGTGATTTTGAAGGTTATGCTACAAGTTAACCAGTCTCCCACAGGCTGCTCTTCAGAGGTGCATGGATTTACTGCATGGTTTGAAAGCCAACTGCAGACTCACCAAATACTGCAAGGCACAGCCTGAGGGTGCAGTCCGTACCCTTTGCAGGTCATGCAAAATACAAGCTGGAGGCTGAGGAACATCCAGGTGGATTCAACACTGTTAACAATGTCCTAGTCCTGAGGTTACATATCTTCTTTGTATGTATCACATGTTATATAATTTTTAAAAGAAAACAAAAAGAGAACGCCGGAACATTTACAAAGAGAATTACTCTTGTTTCACTACGTCAGAAACATTACTCTGCTCAAGTGCATCTAGAACCTACCGAAAACAGAGCTATAATGGCTGAGACCCCCCCACAGGACTCTGGTCTGGCCTTTGATTGAGCCCCAAGTAAGAAACACCAGAGCATGGCTTAGACACTCCTGCTTCCTGCATTCAAACACACAGAGTTCTTAAAATTTCCTCATTGGTGGCAAACCCAAGAATTGATTTAAAAAGTACTATTAGAATTGAGATGGAATTAAGGAACATATCAGCATTAAAGGCTATTTCTCCAGAGAGAAATTGCGTTTCTAACAACTATCAAAAGACAACTGAAATATTGAAAGTAAACAGCTCTTTTATCTTAACAGCAAGAAAAAAAATACACAGGCATGCACCCGGAAGTATCCTATATTCGTGAAATGGTAAATGAGGACCATCATCTTTTATCTCAGTTCTGTGTGCTTTACACAGACTCTTTCTACTTCCACTGCAGCTCCACCGGGTGGTCGTTAACGTCCCATCTGGGCCTGAGGAAAAGGAGGTCAGGACAATGGACTAAGCCATCAGATGCCACTCAGCTCTTAGGAGAGCCAGGTCAGAAACCTTTGTTTTTCTTCAAAGTCTTTCCACTCCCCACAGTCCTTGGGTCAGCTCCTCGATCCAGGCAGGAAAAAAAACTGAGATGTTGTAGAAGACATTTGAACTGAATGCCGAGTCATCTATGTTCCCAGATGGGAAAACTCAATATTAAAAAGAACTTTTTTTTGTCTAAAAGTAATGCACAGATTTAATGCAACTTCAGCCAAAATCCAAATGGGATTTTCTTTTTGACAGAAGAGCCTTTTTGTGGCGATGCTACCCCAAAGTTCCTGGGTAGGCACAGACAGGGAACGAATGCATGTGCTTACCTCTGCTCCCTTCTTTCAAGCTAATGAGATAGCAAAAAACTTGAGAAGCAATAAAGTTACAAGAACCAAAAAATACAGGAGATAATGACAATGAATGAGAGATAACCCACCCACCTGTTTTTGAACCATAGGTGGAAAAGGGAAATGTGATTAGCAAAAAAGAAAGCAGATACCAAAGAACTAGCCCAAAGAAAAAGCAATCAGCAGAAACAAGCCAATTCATACTGCAGAATCCCAGAAAGTTCCAGAACTGGGGGGGGGGGGGGGGGAAGGGGTTGGGAGGTAGAAATAGGAGAAAATAGGGAAAGTTGGCTTGTACATCTTCTTCCCCCATCCCACAGAAATACATAAAAAGTTTATCCCCAGAGGGAATTTTTTAAAAGAAGCTCCAGATTACAAGGCACCAAGCACAGAAGAGGGGAGAGGAGCATCACTGAACTGCGCCATGTTGACCCCCACCTGATCCAGCTCCCAGCACTCTGGCAGTCAAGCTCAAACCCAGAGGCAGGAGTCTAGTCTTCTTTTCTGGGAGAAAATGACCAGCTCAAGGGAAAACACTGCTAGATAATGAGGACTGGAGGGCTCTTCCGATGAAGTAAGGTACAGCAACTGATAGACTAAATCTCATTCTTAAATATGACCAGACAGCCAAGGATGACCATATTTTGAAGAAAAGCTTCTAGTAGGAAATATAGAGATTAAAACCAACAGACACATTAAAAGGATTTGGAAGAAAAAGACATCAAGGAGCAGGAAAAAAAAACAACAGTAAGGGGAAAAAAGGAATGTTATATGAGAGAGTTCATCCACAAAACAAGAACAGGAGTCTATAAAAAAAGATCAATAAAGAGTAGTATAAAGCTCTCAAAATTAAAAGTAAAATATAATTTTTTGAAACCAGTTGGAACTTTACTTCCATATTATTACAATACTGTTCATTTATGTCTCTTAGGATTTTTTTTATCAGAGTTACATTAAAATTCTTCCAAATACATGTTTTAAAACATACTCTGGTTTATCTATGAGATTAGCAGTTTCAGTGCTTCATACTGTTTCCTATCTGCACTGACTTCCCTTTTGTTGGTTCTGCATTTTGATGGATTTTAATGAATAGTGAACATTTTTCCAGAAATAATGCATTGGTAGACTATTTACACAGTACTGCCAGGTCACAAAGTATATTTTGTTGTGTGGCTCTACGAATACAAATTTGTTTACATAAAATACTCTAGCCTCACAATTCTGGTGAATCTTGTTCCTTTGTCAACCCATTAGTGAAGCAAATGAGCTACTTGGTAACACTATTGGTCTCTTCCATCTTTTTTCTTTTTTTTAATTTAAATGTTTATGGATTTTTCTCTTTATCCATGAAATTAAAACATATTGTTAGGATATGTATATGTGTGTGTCTTTTTCAATATCCTATATAGGCTCGGGGGGCACTTTTACACTGGAAACCACAACTCTTTCTTTAGCGCAGGTAAATTTTCTTCTATATGTCTTAACTTTTAAAAATTTCTTTTAGGGGCACCTGGGTGGCTCAGTCGGTTGAGCGTCCGACTTCAGCTCAGGTCATGATCTCACGGTCCGTGAGTTCGAGCCCCGCGTCGGGCTCTGTGCTGACAGCTCAGAGCCTGGAGCCTGTTTCAGATTCTGTGTCTCCCTCTCTCTGGCCCTCCCCCATTCATGCTCTGTCTCTCTCTGTCTCAAAAATAAATAAACGTTAAAAAAAATTAAAAAAAAATTTCTTTTAGCAATTGTGGTTTATATACACAATGGAATATTACTTGGCAATGACAAAGAATGAAATCTGGCCTTTTGTAGCAACGTGGATGGAACTGGAGAGTGCTATGCTAATGAAATAAGTCATACAGAGAAAGACAGATACCATATGTTTTCACTCCTATATGGATCCTGAGAAACTTAACAGAAGACCATGGGGGAGGGGCAGGAAAAAAACAGAAGAGGTTAGAGAGGGAGGGAGCCAAACCATAAGAGACTCTTAAAAACTGAGAATAAACTGAGGGTTGATGGGGGGTGGGAGGGTGGTTGATGGGCATTGAGCAGGGCGCCTGTTGGAATGAGCACTGGGTGTTGTATGGAAACCAGGTGGACAATAAATTTCACATTAAAAACATTTCTTCTCTTCTATATATCTTCAAATGTTGTTACTTCTCCACCTGCTCCAAGTTAGAGTGTGTGAGGGGAATACATGTATGTTAGATACTGTAAACCTATCCTTAGTCACTTATTTTTTGTAATGCCTATTTATTTACATCTTCACTCTGTTCTGTGAAAATTCCTCAAATTAGATTCTAAATCCGCAACTCAATTCCTAGCAGTGTTTAATTGGGATTTGTTGCCAGTATTGGTGGGACTCTGTCAGCAAGCAAATTTTCAATTTCCTTTTTCAAAGCAGCCTACTTTTTTGGCACAATATCCTCCTTAACTGTACTTCAGATAGCTAATTGGAGTGTATTTAAATGCCTCTTCTATTCTGTAAAAATTCATTCTATTTTATGTGTTTTCCTTGAACATGCCACATCTTCCCCCCACTCAATTTGACCTGCTGCTTCTCTTTCAAGTATCTTCAGCCAAGATTCTTCATTTTTTGCCCATATTTACCAAATGAAAGTATAAATCAATTGCTTTTACAAGAACAGGTTTTACTAAGCACTTTCTGTGTGCTAGGCAGAGTGCTAAATAATATAAATGTTATGTCATGCAAACTCCGAAATAATTCTATGAGATAAATGTTATTACCCTGCGTGTTGCTTGGAGGTGAAAGGACACAGGTAGACTTGCTGAGTTATAAGTTCTGTTCTGTCCAAATTACTGAAGTCTTTTGGCCTCTCAACTCTGCTTGGTCCTCCAGCCTCTGCTTGGGACCATGGAGACATTTGTGCAGTCAGAGCTATGGGTGCCTGGAGGAAGTCCGGGACGAGCACCCGAAGTGATTTTCCTTTCTCTTTTCTGTATTTGTTGTGTGAGCACAGTCAGAGGGGACCTCCTTCCTTCTGCCCAGGTGGAAGCCAGCTGTGGCCCAGGCCCACTGCACCTAGTGAGCAGGCCACCATGTGGAGCCTGGGGGCAAGGCCGCAGCTGCCCTTGGTGGGTATGCAGGGTCAGACGTCTAAGTCCTTCATCACCTACCCCACCCCTCCCAACCTCAGTGACTCAGGGCCGGGATTTTGAGGGGTCTGCGAGGACACCCTTTTCTCTGGACACCCTGCTTTGCCTATACTGGGTTGAGGATCACAAATCACTGGTTGATTTCTTGGTCATTCTGATCTCTTTAAAATGTTGCTTAAGTGATGGTACCCTTCCATGTTAAAAAATCTGAAATCAATTGCTAATATTATTAAGCAGTGTTATGGAGAGTGTTAACTAAAAGCTTAGGTGCCAGAGTCACATAATCTTGGTTCAAATCCTTGCTTTATAAATTACTGTGAACTTGAGCAAGCTATTTTACTTCTCTAAATATTTGCTTTTCTGTAAATTAGCAGTAATAACAGGCTATTGGACAGAATAAAGCATTTAGCACAGTCTTAGTTTGCAGTAAACACACTAAATATTATCATTATTTTTTATTCTAAAACCTCTATAGTCAGCAATGCTGCTAGGATATCTAAGACCACCATAGTAATTTAGAATTGTTTGAGTTCTAGCTTTGGGGGAAGAAAAAGAGGTACAAATAATAGAAAATTAAGTGAAAAACCATCATTATTGACAAGTGATATGACATATAAAGTCTAAATAACGCTATTATGTAAGTGCTTTTGCAGGTAAAAATGGCTTAAAAATATGAAGAATATACCTAGAGATGTGTCTACTTTTTAAATTTATTCATTTTTAAATAGTGTAGACTTACCAAAAAGTTGCAAAAATAAACGACTTCCAATTTACCTTCCACCAAGCATCCCCTAATGTTAACACCTTACATCACCGTGATGCATTTGTCAAAACTAAGTATTTGGGTAATGCAATAAACTAGAGATTCCATTTACACATTTTACTGTCCTTTTTCTGTTCCAAGATCCAGTCTCAGATCCCCCAGTCATGTCTCCTTTGGTGTCCTCCATTTGTGACAATTCCTCAGTCTTTCTTAGTCTTTCATGATCATGACACTTTTAAAAGAGTTCTGGTCTGCTATCTTGTAGACTATCCCTCAGTGTGGGATCATCTAATATTTTCTCATTAGGTTGAAGTTCCGTGTTTTACATAAGTGTACTGGAAGTGATGTGTCCCTCTTAGTGCATCCTATATGGAAGTGCATATCAATATACGTCATTATTGGTGATACCAATTGTGATCCCTTGGTGAAGGTGGGGTCTGCTGTAAACGTATTATTTTCCTTCTGTAATCAATAAATACTTGATATTATGCAAGTATCATGTTTGTTCTCAAACTTTTACATTCTAAATTTAGCATCCATCCAGATCTTACCTGAAACAATTACCATGGGGGGGGGGGCGGTGTTCTATTGGTGATTTTCCATTTCCTTAATTTTTTTCTATATTTACCAACTGGAATTCTTGTCTAAGGAAGAGCTGTCCCTACATGTTTAAGACCCATTGAATCTCAGAGCTGGAGACTTCAGGCTCTTCCAAGGCCTCATACGCCAGCAGCACTGGCATCACCTGAGAGCTTGTTAGAAATGCAGAACCTGAGGCCCCACCCAGGACCTGTTGGATCAAATCTGTATTCTAACAAGATTCTGGAGTGATTCGTGTGCTTCAAAGCTCATTTTAGCTCCATGTTTATTAACGAGTTTAACAACTGAAGCCACACTTGGAGTGAGCAGCAGAGCCAGTCAACAATCTGTCTCCTGACTCCCAATTCATGCTCCTCTTCTTACTTGGTTAATCCATTCCCAAAAGAAACCCAAGGCACACAGGCTGCAAGTCAGAGCTGAATTTAATTTAAATATTTAGCACTATTTATATAAAATATATATAAATTCATTCTTTTTTTTTAATTCAAGTATAATTAACATACAGTGTTATATTAGCTTCAAGTGTACAATACAGTGATCAAATGCTTCTATACATTACTCAGTGCTCATCACAGTAAGTTTACTCTTAGTCCCCTTGACCTGTTTCACCCAGGCCCCCCACCCACCTCCCCTCTGGCAACCACCGGTTTGCTCTCTGTAGTTAAGAGTCTGTTTTCTGTCTCTTTTTTTCTTTGTTCATTTGTTTTGTTTCTTAAATTCCACATATCAGTGAAATCACATGGATTTGTCTTTCTCTGACTGACTTATTTCACTTAGCCTTATACTCTCTAGGTCCATCCGTGTTGTCCTGAATGGCAAGATTTCATTCTTTTTTATGATTGGGCAATCCTTCATTATATGTATATGTGTATATATATATATATATATATATATATATGTGTATATATATATATATATAAATGAGATAATATACATACTATATATAATTATTTATATATCATATATAATATCTATAATATCTATAACTATGTATATATTATATATACATATATATTATTTACATTACATAAACATTTACATATATAAATATATATAAACATTTTTTTATATATGTAAATATTTATATATATATAATATGTATATAGTTTTCCACAGTGGTTGCACTATTTGTATTTCCACCAACAATGTGCAATTATTCCTTTTTCTCCACATCTTCACCAACACTTGTTATTTCTTGTGTTTTTTATTTTTGCCATTTTGACAGGTGTTATCAAATAATATCTCATTGTAGTTTTAATTTGACTTTCTCTGATGATGAGTGAGATCAAGCATCCTTTTATGTGTGTTGGCCATTTATACATCTGCTTTGGAAAAATGTCTATTCAGATCCTTTGCCCATTTGTACTTGGATTATTTGTTTATATTATTTTCTTGTTAACCTCTCTGAACTTTAGTTTCTACATGCAAATGAAGGAAATATTAACAAACTTTAAGGATAACACTGAAGACAAGAGATAGCATGTGAAAAGCCACTGGTGGAGTGATGGACACAGAGATGTGCAGGTGCATGCGTGCCCAGCTGTGGGGAGTGCGCACACCTCCAGCTACACCTTCAGGGTCAGCCTCAGTAGTAGACAGCTGCCTCACCCAAGGTCATGCCCTTCAGAAGGTGACTCATATCTAAAGACAAGGATACAGAGGCCCAGACATTTTGGCCCCACAGAAGACAACCCTGTGACCATTGAAATGTGATCATTTTCAGTGCCAGAGGCACTCCCTATTAAACATCCCAAACACCCAACTCCATATCACAGTCCATTTTCAGGAGAACCAGAAACTGCCACATGATAAAAAGACGGTCTGAAGAATTGGGAACAGGTGTTATGAGTATGATAATATGATTGCTAAGCTTGTGGGGAAACACCTTTGCATATTGTCCATATCACTCAACACGACTTGATCCTGCTTGCATGAAGAACCCATGTTGCACCCCACACAGTGTTAGTTACAAAGACAGAGACTCCAGCAAAACAATGTTTTCTGTCAAGACTGAAAACTAAATGAGATTGTGCAATTAACCAAAATACGGTTTTGTCAAGAGTACTGTGGCCAGTGGGCGGTGCCTTCCCAGCCCAAATTCTCCTCATATTCACCTCCTGATAGAGCTCCATCAAGGGCCACCACTGGGGAACCCTGGGCCAACAGAGGGAGGGTCACAACTGGTTTTCTAACAAAACAGAACAGAACAAAACAACCTAATTTTACACTAAAAAAACTCATTGTTTCCTGAACAACTCTTTGCTTACCCTTGTCAAAAAAGTCCACAGACAGATGTCAGCAAGTTTAGGACACCCAAGTTGTGAAGAATGTGGACCTGAGTTTTGTAGTTCTGCTTTTTAAAAATGCTTCTATAAAGTTTCTCTGCACCTCTATTTCAGCTGTTCTGCAATAACAAAGGAAAAACTACATTGGGCTTCTATTGTAAAGGAATGTACCCTGAAAGTAAAATGAAATCATGTTTCTTCAAGCAAAGGGCAAAATGCACTCTATATCGCTATCTCTACAGGCAGAAACAGTGTAAAACTCAACTATTTACTCTGATGAAAGATCTCTTAGCCTGAAGTGTTATTCACACACACACGCACACACACACACACACACACACACACACACCACATTCTTGCACGATTAAGTCCCTATTGCCATTAGAAAAACCAGAATAGGCACATGAAAATGCTTGCCTGGGCACTACCTATTATTCTTTAGCTCTGGCTTTGAAAGGTTGGTAAAGATTTCCTTGGAAGATAGACAACTTTAATGGTCTTTCACAGAAAATTTTAAAAGTACAAAATGTCCATTACCCACTGCTGGCCAGAGGCAAGTTCCTCAAGGGATACGCAATTGTACTAGCACATAAAGCAGCCTTAAAATAGTCTTTAGAAGCAATAGGGCCCCCCGAGGTGCCAAATAACCCAATTTTTATGTTCCCATTTATGATCTCTATGCTCTCCTCATGTTCTTTGTCTTCGTTTCCCATGTCTACATTTTCTGAGGTATGTACTATATTATACTGGGCAGTGGAAGCGGTGGGAAGCTCTGCCTGTGTGTGGACATGGGGCTTGACCAACCCCTGTGAATGATGGCTGCTGATACACCCCGTTTGTCTTGCTTGTCTATAGCAGAGTGGGAGTATCCAAAGAAGTCTGGTCCATTACACGTCCTCCATGTCTCTGCTTCAGAAGCTCCTCTCTTTAAAAACATGACAACCCCATGGACTAAATCTTGCTCTAGCGCCCTCAGGTGAATACCCTCACAGTTGCCAGCGCAATTGCAGTGATGCTTGGGCAACTTATAAAGGCTCTAGACTCTCTCTATTGGATCCTTATATAAATGCTCCACACCTCATTGTTTTCACCCATTAAGGTTTATTCAGTATTTATTATTAATTTAAAATTTTATACACTGTCGTATAGACAAAAATATTTTCATGACATGAGTACACATAGTCCAGTGATTCTCAACCAAGGAGCGATTTTGCTTTCCAGGGGACATATGGAAATGTCTGGACAGATTTTTGTTTGTTACAACTGGGGGTAGTTGAGGCTGCTCCCAGTGGCAGAGGCCAGGGATGCTGGTAAGCATCCTACAAAGCATAGTGCAGATCCCCACAAGGAAGGATTTTGTGGCCCAGAATGTCAATAGTGTAGAGGTAGAGAAACCCTAAATTCAATACCGTAGAAAACTGAATGGAAAAGGAAGTAAGGACAAAGCAAAAATTGGAAGCAGGAAGGTAGGATTCAGTCAAAGGCAAATATTTTGTTATAAACGAACCACAGATAATCTGCTCTGAGCTCCCTATCACCCAAACCAAAGAGGGAAAAATACCATATGGTAGAGGAAACAGTGCCCAAGAGATAAAAACTAACCACAACCACCCTGGGGAAGTTTCTTCTGGCCAAAAATCTGATAAGAATTCTTCCTAAGGCTAGCACGAAGGAGACACAGGGTGATGGAGAGGACCACATCTTCCATCATAAAGGCCCCAAATGCTATATCCAAGCGTGGTTTCAGGGAAACTAGCTCTCATAGCAGCCCACAGTGCAAGGATGTGACAGAAACCAACAGAAGAACAAATCTACAAAGGACCAAAACTGGTAAAGCCAGTCCACTTCTGCTCTGTTTTGCCCTGGTGGTACCATGTAGAAAACAGAGTATTGGTCAGACCATAGATCTTTCAGAAAATATATCATGTACTCTGTTTCTCACAACCACACCCCAGTGACACTTGGGCAACAGGGGGTTTGAAGATATCTCCTGCGGCACTGAGTTAGAACAGATGGATTTTCAACAAGGGGAGTCTGCCGAGGTACACTGAAAGAGTGCTCCGTGGCCACAGCCAGAAGCTAGACTTCCCAAGCAACAAGACATGTATCCATTGCAAGTAGGAACTGTTCATTCAGATATAAGAAAAAAGGAGCGCAAAACAACTCTGATTTTACCAGTGACATATCGCTCAACTGTATTAAGGGGGCAACAGACACTAGACTGAGTTTGCACAGCTTAATCCATAATCCAGTCAAGATTCAAAGGCCAAGGAAAAATTACTTAAAAAGTGTAAAATAAATCCTATTGAGAGAACTAGCAATGTATTTGAAAAAACGTAAAATATCGACTTGATACCATGTAACAAATGTATAGCTTATCTACTCAAAGATTCAAATGTTAAAAATATAGCCAAGAAACAATTAAAAAGACATATGTTATTTGGCCTGAATTTATATCATCCATTCATCTATTCTTAGAAAGGAGAAGGCATTTTAAGGCTACCCTTCTTGCAAAGCAAGAAAATAGTGAATAAAATATTGATAATTTTATTAAACCAAGTTTAATGTCATGGGTTTTTGCACATCAGAAATGCCATTAAAACCTTGGACCCAGATTTCAGTGTCTAATTCCACTCTCCCATAAAGAAACCAGAGCTACTTGGAGAAATGGCTGATGCTAGCACTGAAACAGGAAATATATAAGATGGGCCTGCGTGTCTTTGGTGGTACCAGGAACTAAGGAAGTGCTCAAGCGAAACCAAACCCAAAAAACCCACATGATGATGGCGTATGTAAAAAGAACACAGAAGTCAACTGAAAAAGCTCCCAATGCCCAAAGCAGGAACAATTTGAGCAACAAAATAAATAATGTATCATCGGATTATAGCTTGAAGCATAAAATAAATACTCATGAGTCTGTACCGACATAAATAAATGATTGAATGAACAAATAAGTGGAGGAGAAGAGACAAATCTCCCGTGGAGAATAATTCCAAATAATTTCTGTAGGTACTCTGCCCTCAAGGAGGTGGGGCACAGCTCTCACTCCCAGAGTATGAGCAGCACATTGTGAATTCCTGTGTGGAAAGGAGAAAGGAAGAGGACTTCACAGTGGAGAAACCTGACACACACCTCATCCAGGTGATCAAGGTCAGCATCAACAGTGACAAGTCACACTGACATGTGCCCTTGATACTATGTGAAAATGGCACTCTGCCTCTGTGGTCTTCCTCCTCAAAACATACAACCTCACACCAACTGTGAGAAGAAATCCCAGTAGAGGGACATGCCACAAATACCTGACCAGCACTCCTGAAAACTGTCAATGTCATCAACAACAAGGAAAGTCTGAGAAATTGTCACAGCCAGGAGGAGCCATGATGACTAAATGTAATTTGCTATTCTGGATGGAATCCTGGAACAGAAGAGAGATGTTAGGTAAAAATTAAGGATATCCGAAAGTCTGGCTTTCAAGTTAATAATATACAAATACTGGCTTATTAATTGTAACAAACATACCATATTAATATTAGATATTAATAGTAGGGAAAACTGGGTGTGAGGTATAACGAAATTCTCTGTAATAAATACCTTTGCAATTTTTCTGTTAACCTGAAACTGCTGTAAAATTAAGTCTATCTTTAAAATACCACGGTCCTTCAAAAAGTTAAACACAGAATTACCAAAGAACCCAGCAATTCCACTCCCAGATTTATACCCAAAAGAAGTGAGAAGAAAACAAATATGTGTGCATAGCAGTATTATTCACAACCGCCAAAAGGTGGTAGAAACAGCACAAATGTCCACCAGCTGATGAATGGCTGAGCAAATTTGAACATATACATACAGTGGAGCATTATTCAGCCATAAAGAGAAATGAAGTACTGACATGTGCCACAACGTGGATGCACCTCAAAAACATTATGCTAAGTGAAAGAAGCCAGACTCAAAAGGTCACATTTTTCAAAAAATGTGCACAGGGGCGCCTGGGTGGCTCAGTTGGTTGAGCATCTGACTTCAGCTCAGGTCATGATCTCACGGTCCATGAGTTTGAGCCCCGCATCAGGCTCTGTGCTGATGGCTCAGAGCCTGGAACCTGCTTCGGATTCTGTGTCTCCCTCTCTCTCTGCCCCTCCCCCATTCATACTCTGCCTCTGTCTCAAAAATAAAATAAAACATTAAAAAAATGTTAAACAGATGTGTACAGATTTATTTAAAAGGAAGGTTATCTTTTGAATAAACCAGTGAAAATTGGCAAGAACCTAAATGCCCAGCAACAGGACCTGAGTTAAACTGGTTATATCTATATCTAAGGACCAAAAAAACAGTGTCAGAATAATCTTTCATTATTTGAAGATATTATCACAATAAATAATGGGCAAAAATGACTTGCAAAAGGTTAAAATGTGTATGTGTTATGCATGTACATTCATATGGTGATAGAAGAAACACTTAGATTTTCTATAATGATTATGGATCTCCATATACAGAGAGAAATATTATTTAAAAATAACAAAAGTTTAAACATTATTATATTATCCTGATAGATTTTTTTCACTTAGTGATGAAAAATGTACCTAAGGTCTTCCTGCTTCTACAACTGAGCTCTGGTCAGGGAGCTGGCTTGAAAATAAGAGCTAAAGGGAGAACCATTTGGGGATCACAGTTAGCAAACCAAGGGGTTGATGAATGAAAGAGTAGGGGACTTCATCTTAAATATTAGGATGGGGCACTTGTGTGGCTTAGTCGGTTAAGAGTCTGACTCTTGGTTTTGGCTCAGGCCATGATCTCATGGTTCATGAGTTCAAACCCCCCTTCAGACTCTGTGATGACAGTGAGGAGCCTGCTTGGGATTCTCTCTCTACCTCTCTCTCTCTCTGTCCCTCCTCTGCTCACTCTCTCTGTCTCTCAAAATAAATAAATAAACTTAAAAACAATTTTTTAAAAAATAGGATAGGCCTCACTGTGGGTATGTGGCCGTGCCTGCTGAGTTGATGAGGAGAAATGAACCAACCCTCAGAGTCCCACTTCTATGGGTAGAAGGTCCTCACATGCCCCTATCTACTTTCTAGATTAATCTAGCGAAGTAAAGCAAAGTTACTAATGCCCAATCAGAAAGAAGTGTGAGGCCTACAATATTTAAATAAACGACTTGTCTTTCAAATAGAAAGCTGATAAAACTTCTTAAATTCAAAAGCATCTTCCTCGAGTCATAAAGGGACAAGAGATAAAAAGTTAAATTGTCAACGAGTCTGGGCTGGACCCAGGAGAGCCACTGCTATTAGGCAAACACCACATCTCCCAAACTTGTGTATGCTTTGTGTTTTATTTTTGTGAGTGATAGGGTGTTCTTATTTTTTTTTTGCTTTTTTTTTTTAATTTTTATTTATTTTGAGAGAGAGAAAGAGCACATGAGTGGGGGAGGTACAGAGAAAGAGGGAGAGAGAGAGAATCTCAACAGGTTCCATGCTGTCAGTACACAGCCTGACATGGGGCTTGATCTCATGAACTGTGAGATCATGACCTGAGCCAATATCAAGAGTCAGACACTTAACTGACTGGGCCACCCAGGCGCCCCAGGGATAGGGTGTTTTTAGAAAGATTTAAATTTGCTACAAAACAGTGGTCCCCTTTTCAAATTCTGACTCACATGCCCTGTCACCAACCTGGTCAATGTTTTGGGGTATGTGGGTTGGGAAGTGAGGATATGTGTGTGGTAAGCTCATTAATAGTTATTTTCAAACTGGGAACCAGAAGACAAACCTCCAGGTGGAGCGGATACATCTTAATTTATTAAGATTTATCTCTTATTAGGTGAAATCCCCGACTAAGCTTCAGAGCTCCTCAGAGAGCAGCAGGTCTCTGAATCACCCGCTTTCTCTCCTACCCCGTGTTACGAGCAGCTTTGGGACACCCATGTATAGGTTAAGAGGAGGACAGGATGACCACTTGTTAGTAACAGTGGAAGATTACTAACACTTATTAAGGGCACTATGGGCCAGTCACAATGTTAGTCATATTACATGTATGTCCTCATTTACACCAGGAACACCCCTAGAAAATGAGTACACAGTCATTCCAATTTCACAGATGAAGAAACCAAACTTTTAAACTTGCCCAAGACCCACAGCTAAAAATGTGTGCAGAGCCCCTGCTCTTGACCTCCACATCAGTCCACCCCACTAGATGCTCCATTCCCCTGTCATGAGGTCACCCCTGAACACCTTGAGCCAAGTCTGTGGAAACCAGGGCGGGGCGAGGCAGCTGCTGAGGGCTGGAAGGCCCAAAATCACCAAAGAGGGGACAGATAAAAGGGGTAGTGATGTCTCCGGCGCTAACGCAGCATCCTCGCCCACATGAGGGAAAGGCAGCTGCAGCAGCCGGGGGGCCGTTCAAGGGGAGCAGCCAGCCCACTCCTCACAAGGCCATTGCCAGCAGTAAGGAGAGGGTCCCCAGTGAGTACAAAAGACACCCTGTGCACTCCCGCTCCTGCTTAACGTCCCAGTGCTGCAGGCAATGGAGCTGCTGAGGGCAGGGTGGCTGTGGACAGAGAGGTGTGCCAGGCTGCCAGCTCCATGAAGGCCAGAACCCTGGGTCAGCAGAAATGGCAGCCGATCCTAGCAAAGTTTTCTCACTTTTCCTCCCTGTAATCAGCGTTGGGAACAGGTGGAGGGCTTGGAGAATCCACACGAGGTGGTATCTCGGTGTTTGCAGACAGTCTGTCTGTCTCAGAGCCTCCCTCCCGATACAGTGCCTCTCATCTCCATCCCATCAGAAGGCCCCTCCTCAGGGTAGCAGACCAGGCCAATATACCAGAGAGCTTTCTAGGAGTACCAAAGTCAATGTTGGAGACAACACTGGGATAGGGCAGAGGGTTCGGGTCCACATCAGGGTGGGGTTGATGGTTTACAAGAAGGAAAGACCAAGGCCCAGGGAAGCAACGAAAATGAATTATAGCCCCACCTCTGGATGCACACTGTGGAGGCATCGTCCCACAGACCATTCAGTTGCCTCCATACCCAAGAAGGCAGATTGGGTCCAGGCAGGCAGTGGCGCAGGGCAGACCAGAGCTTGGCTAAGCACTACATCACAACGTGAAATCCAGGCTCAACCTGGAGATTTGTGCCATTGATCTAAGCATGAGGGATGGGGTCCTTTTGGGAATGACGAGTAAGGGTTTTGAGCAAGTCTTCTATAGTCCTGGGAGGGGAGGGAAGGGGCACTCCAAGTGCCAGTCCTTCATGCACAGAAGCCAAATCTCTCCCTTACCCAGGGCACGCATGGCCATCTTGCCAGGAGTGTGCCCAGGCTGAGGAATCATAAGGAAGAAAGTACACATTTAAGTGGATGGATAGAATAAATGGTGGCGAGCTAGGTAAAATAGGAGCCATTAATTTCATAAGACTCCTCCAATCCTTTTTTAAATTGGAGGTGATAACAGAGACAACTCATTCTGTTCCAGATGTGACTATGAGGTAGATCCTGGAGCAGCCTGCCCCACACTACAGTCAACCACAGGACTCTGGTCAAGTCTTTTCTTTCTCTCTCTCTTAAAGTATGTACGTTTATTGAACAGTCGCAGCATCTCAGCCAACGCCCAGGGAGACCGAAAGTCTTCATACATTAGAATTTTGGTGGCAAAAAAGGGGGTCATGATGACTGACTATTCAAAATTGAACAAAATAGTCCATTTTGGAAAAGAGACAGTCTCTTCAACAAACAGTGTTGGGAAAACCAGACAGCAACATGCAAAAGAATAAAACTGGATCACTTTCTCCCACCATACGCAAAAATAAGTTCAAAATGGATCAAAGACCTAAATGTGAGACAAGAAACCATTAAAATCCTAGAGGAGAACACAGACAGTAACCTCTTTAACACTGGCATACCAACTTCTTTCTAGATATGTCTCCTGAGGCAAGGGGAAACAAAAGCAGGAATAAACTATTGGGACTTCAGCAAAATAAAAAGCTTCTGCAGAGCAAAAGAAACAATCAACAAAACCAAAAGGCAGCCTATGGAATGGGTGAAGATATTTGCAAATGACATATCTGATAAAGGATTATTTTCCAAAATATATAAAAAACTTATAAAACTCAACACCCCCCAAAAAATAACAATCCAATTAAAAAATGGGCAGAGGACGTGAACATTTTTCCCAAGAAGACATACAGATGGCCAACAGACACATGAAAATATGCTCAACGTCACTGCTCATCAAGGAAATACAAGTCAAAACTGTTATGAGATATCACCTCATACCTGTCAGAATGGCTCAAATCAACAACGCAAGAAACAACAGGTATTGGCAAGAATGTGGAGAAAGGGAAACCCTCTTGCACTGTTGGTGGGCATGGAAACTGGTGCAGCCGCTCTGGATAACAGTATGGAGATTCCTTAAAAAGTTAAAACTAGAACTACCCTATAATCCAGCAATTGGACTACTAGATATTTGCCCAAAAAATACAAAAATACTGACTCGAAGAGATACACGAACCCTGATGTTTACAGCAGCACTACCAACAATAGCCAAATTACAGAAACAGCCAAATGTCCATCAACTAATGAATGGATAAAGAAGATGTGGTATAGGGGCGCCTGGGTGGCGCAGTCGGTTAAGCGTCCGACTTCAGCCAAGTCACGATCTTGCGGTCCGTGAGTTCGAGCCCCGCGTCAGGCTCTGGGCTGATGGCTCAGAGCCTGGAGCCTGTTTCCGATTCTGTGTCTCCCTCTCTCTCTGCCCCTCCCCCGTTCATGCTCTGTCTCTCTCTGTCCCAAAAATAAATAAAAAACGTTGAAAAAAAATAAAAAAAAAAGATGTGGTATATATACAATGGAACATTACTCAATTGTAAAAAAAAGAATTAAATCTTGCCATTTGCAATGACATGGATGGAGCCAGAGAGTGAATATAATGCAAGTCAGTTAGAGAAAGACAAATACCATGCGATTGCACCCTTAGGTGGAATTTAAGAAACAAATGACCATGGGGGAAAAAAAGAGAGGAGCAAACCAAGAAACAGATTCTTAACTATAGAGAACAAACTGATGGTGACCAGAGGGAGGTGGTGGGGGGATGGGTTAAATAGGGGATGAAGATTAAGGAGTGCACTTGTGATGAGCACCGGGTGATGTATGGAAATGTTGAATCACTGTATTATACACCTGACACTAATGTAACACTGTATATTAATGAACTGGAATTTAAATAAAAACTATTTATTTTTTTAAATGCTTATCTATTTTTGAGAGAGACAGCATGAGCGGGGCAGGTGCAGAGAGAGTGGAACAAGGGATATGAAGCAGGCTCTGCACTGACAGCAGAAACCCCGATGTGGAGCTCAAGTTCACGAACCTCGAGATCAGGACCTGAGTTGAAGTTGGATGCTCAACTGACTGAGCTACCCAGGTGTTCCTAAATAAAAGCCTTTAAAAAAAAAGATATTAGCTGAAGAACACATAACAAAAATTTTTTTTTAATAATTACATATTCAGTTGAGAAAAGAAAGAAACTAACAAGTATTCAGGCAGAAGGTGAAAAAAATGGACTACATAAATTACATAAAAGCAATGCTTTAATGAGCAGACTGGGCAAGGTCTGGGCCATTCTCCTTAGGGAGATGTGGGGAGGTGTTTGGAAGGCAAGGAGTTTCCTGGAACAATGCATCTCATATTTGGAACGACTTGAGAAAAAAAGCATACAATCAAAACACTCGGTCACATTGCACAACTTTGGGGAACAGAAATTCCAACTGACCCCTACCACCTTCCGCATTCCAGTTTTTAAATCCTGGGTCAAGGTACAAAAAATGAATAAATGCATCCATGCCAACATCGTCTCATCTTCTGTGCAAGTGTCGTCTCGTCAAGAAAGGAGGTAATGCGCCATCTGCCTGGAAGCATTTGAGGGGGACGATGGACAGGCTGGACTCGTGGTTCTCCCACTCACTGACCACATCTGCTGGAAGGTGGGCAGTGAGGCCAGGAAGGAACCACCGATCTACGCATATGTCTGCACTCAGAAGCACGATGATCTGGCCTTTCACGCTGGGGGTCAGTGGGGAGATCCCTTTCCATCCTATTGGCAAAGTCTGGGTACGGGTGGTCGCACCAGACAGACTGCATTGGTATACATGTCACGTGTTGTGGACGGTCAATGTCATACCCACAGTGGAACTGCAGGTAGTTTCATGAATGCTTTAGGATCCCATGCCCAGGAAGAACCCAGGGCGGTGGAACCACTTGCTGCCAGTGCTAAGGACTTAACCTTCCGAGGCTCACAGCTCTTCTCCAGGGAGGAGCTGGAGGCTGCTGGCCATCTCCTGCTCCAAAGTCTGGGGCAAAACTGCAGGGCTTTTCCTTGAGGCCTCGCACAATTTCCTGCCTGGCCTGGTGGTGAAGCTCCGTGAGGATCTCCTAAGGCAATCTGTCAAGTCCCAGCCAGCCAGGCCCAGACACACAATGACATTCACGGGTAGATGGGCGCAGTGTGAGTGAGCTCGTTGCTTGAGTCCCTCGCACAGCTGTGGTATGGCCAAAAGTGTGAAGGGCAGCATGGCTGGCTAGGGTGCTAGGTGTCTTGAATATGATCTGGGTCATCTTCTCCTGACCTTAGGGTTTCAGGGGCTTCTCATGCAGCTTTCTATAGAATGTGGCACCAGATGTCCGTCATCCCAGCTGATGACAGTGCCATGTTCGGTGGGGTACTTCAGGCCAGTGCCCTCTTATGATGGGTCCCCTGATCCACCTACAAGTCCTCCTGGCCAGGAGCACCATCATGCTAGGGGACCCCCCACAGTGGGAGGGAAAACAGCCCCACAGCCAGGATCCTCCATGACAGACAGGGCTGGGGCCCAGACAAGTCAGGACCCCTCATTTCTGAGCATGAGGAACATGAAGCTAAGTGGATGCTGAAATTTGGTCCTAAAAGAACCAATATTTGAGCGTGGCAGATCATCCAAAAACTGTGCTGTCAAATTCCATGTATAAAACAAAACAGTAGAAGACATAGCTGGTGGGCAGAGAAGCCAGGCCGGGGGTTGGCGGGGGGATGTAGGAGGTGCGGAGCTAGCGTGGTTGGTGTCACTCCCGAGCTGAGAATATGAGGGCACACTGGCTCTGTTTGTGAACAGGAGCAAAGCAGGTTGGTCTCCTCAAAATAACAGCAAATCATCCTGGCACAAGGAGGAGCTAACTTCCTCCAGGCTCCTCTCTGGTGCCGCCTTTCCCTGTAGTAGATTCTGCGCGTGAATCCGTTTCTAAGAAGTTTCTATTTGGGAGAGAAAACTGCACTCCCGGAGGAACTCTGTAGTGTGTATAAGAATCACCCAGGAACTTGTTTTAAAATGCTGATTTTAGGCAACATCCTCAGCAGGGGACAGATTCCAGGGCTCCTCCCAGGAGCTCAGAATCTGCCTTTTTAAATTAGTGTCCCTTAAGTATTTCTGATATGGGAAATCCAGGCCACATGGTAAGGAACAAAAGCAGGCATCCCACTCCTCAATCAGACAGACCCCAATACTAGTCAATCCTAGTGTTCAGATTCTCAGAGAATTTTCTCCATCATAGAATATGTGCAACACAGGGTGACAGGTAAATACAGACAGACCAATAGACCCCAGTCCACACATATTGTGAGCATTTTCTCAGGAGGAATAAAACACTGCAGTCAATTGCATCCAAAAGGCCAGAGGCTAAATTAGGACCAGAGGCAAAAATCCTGTGGTATCATTTAGAGTCTGGCAATGGCCCCTCTGGGGCTGACATAATTCAGGTGGTGAGTTCTCCCTACCGTTACAGAAGATTTTTATTTCCTCAGTTCCTTACAAACTGTGGAAATCAGTTTTCTAAAATCTAAATTTCTCACATACGTGTGATATTAAAACCCAAGAGAAATGTCTACGCTCTCGGCTACATTCCAAGAAAGGCACACTCCAAGGAAACCACTGGCCCCAAAGGCACAGCGGATTGCCTCATGTCGCTCAGTTTGATGGATCAGGGGGCCAAAGTTCCTTGCCTTTGGACAATTCCTGGACAGGCAACTTCTGATGGATTCCAGAACCAGGTGGGCGGGGCTCCCTAGTGAGTGGAATCGAGAGTTTCCTCAGGACTCCACTCAGTGGATTCAGGCAAAGAGCAGCTCAGCCTGGGGGTGCAAGGAATGGAGGTGGAAAATGTCACCATCCAGTGCTGGCAGACAGCCATGTCACCAGCCAGCTTTTTCCTTACCTAAGAAAACAAGGGCAAGACAGACTGCTCTACGTCGTGCTCTCCTGATCTGTGGGAGAAAACCGAACAACATATATTGAATCGCCATTATAATCGTCTAAGACTAGACTGATCATCACATCCTTTGGAAACGACCTTCCCAAAAAATAACAAAAAAAGATAAGCTAAGGGTGATGAAAGCCGGAAGTGACAGACTGGAGAGTTCTTGGCGTGGATGAGGGCTGCAAGGGAACAGCAGCATTACCCCAGCACTTAGACCTGCTCACAGTGAACGGAAGACTGACCTCTGCTCAGGAGGAATTCATGAGTAGAGCACAGTAGGATTTTTCTGGAGAACTGACGTGAAAACACACAGGAGCTTTCAGAGGGGCAGCAGTCGCTTGATGTGAAAGAAAAAGCCCTTGTAACCTGTGCTCTCCTCATTGGTCCTATGACCCTCTTAATTTCAGCTCTGCCTCATCCTTCTCCATGTAGCTAGATAAAGAGACGCCATAATAAAAATGACAACATTTGAGAGACATTGAAAGAAACTAATGAAGAGAAATATAGATTAAATAAAATTTAAAAAATGAATTTCAAAATCCTAAATGTCAAAGATTAGAGACGAATAGAAAGAAAAAAAAATAAAGAAAATCATCGAAGATATCAAGTAAGTATAAATTTAACAACAAAGAGAGATAAAACCACTTAAAATGCACTAATATCAACATAGCTGTGAGGAACTTTCATTCGACACTTGTCATCTAGGCACTGGGCTAAGGACTTTAGGCGCATTTTGTCATTCAGCATTTATTAAATTTTTTTTAACGTTTGTTTATTTTTGAGACAGAGAGAGACAGAGCATGAACGGGGGAGGGTCAGAGAAAGAGGGAGACACAGAATCCGAAACAGGCTCCAGGCTCTGAGCGGTCAGCCCAGAGCCCGATGCGGGGCTCGAACTCACGGACCATGAGGTCATGACCTGAGCTGAAGTCGAATGCTTAACTGACTGAGCCACCCAGGCGCCCCTGTCATTCAGCATTAAGAGGAACTCATCACTAACTCCATTTTATAGATCAGAAAACTGAGGCATATCCAGGAGTCAAACAGCTTGCCTAAAGATACTCAGGAGAGGAGCTGGTGGAAAGAGCAGGCAAAATCCCATGCTCTGACCCCAAGGTTGCCCCCTGCAGCAGGGCACTGTACTTCTCTTTCCAAAGATGAAACTGATAGCATCCAGGGCAGGCCATCCCAGAATATGCCACTTTTGATTAATTGATTGATTATTCTGAATTAACATTACTTGAGAAAGAGCTGATATGAGAAGGATGCTGACCCTTCTGTCCCCCTAACAGCAGAAAATACACTTTCTCATGGGAAGGGTAGCCTCCCTGTACCAGGAGGTGGAGAGGCGCCAGAGATAGGGAATTCAGGGACAAGATGGTTGTGTAAACAAACTTGGCTTACTTTGTTCACTAATTAGTACCGGAGCCTAAGTTTCTTTGTCTGGACAGTTCTTCAGAAATGTATTGTTTTTATGTTTATAGGTATAAAAGCTGCCTGCTTGGTTCACTTCTTGGGGTCTCATATTCTTCTGGGGCCCTCATACGTACATAATTAAATTTGTTTTTCTCCTGTTAATCTGTCCTTGGTTAATTTAATTATTAGATTAGTTAAGAGAACCACAAGGGGTAGGAGAAAATTTTCCCCTCACCAACAAAATCCTCAAAATCAATAATGAGATAAAGCAATTAAGATAAAATTCAACTGAAGTTGAATTAAGAAAATAAAAGACTAGAGGCGCCTGGGTGGCTCAGTCAGCTGAGCGTCCGACTTCAGCCCAGGTCATGATCTTGAGGTCTGTGGGTTCGAGCGCCGTGTCAAACTCTGCGCTGACAGCTCAGGGCCTGGAGCCTGCTTCCAATTCTGTGTCTCCCTCTCTCTCTGCCCCTCCCCCACTCATGCTCTGTCTCTCTCTCTCTCTCTCTGTCAAATATAAATAAACATTAAAAAAATAATAATAAAAAAGAAAAGACTAGAAAGCTGAGAAGAATAAGAGAAAGGGTGTTAAACTTCTAAATCAAGGGGCGCCTGGGTGGCTCAGTTGGTTAAGCGGCCAACTTCGGCTCAGGTCATGATCTTGCGGTCCGTGAGTTCGAGCCCCGCGTCGGGCTCTGTGCTGACAGCTCAGAGCCTGGAGCCTGTTTCAGATTCTGTGTCTCCCTCTCTCTGACCCTCCCCCGTTCATGCTTTGTCTCTCTCTGTCTCAAAAATAAAATAAATAAATAAATAAATAAATAAATAAATAAATAAATAAAACGTTAAACTTCTAAATCAAGGAAAATTTTAAAAAATCAAAAGCAGGAAAATTACAAAAAAAGGAAGTTATTTCAATAAGATAGACAAGGAAGCAAAAAGAGAACAAATTAAAATGGCATAAGTGAGGTGAAAAATACCATGTTAAAGCAAAGCTGAAATGCCAAGTGTTACAAAAGAGAAAATGTGACAGTAATAAAATAGGAAAACAGGAGTCTGTAGGAAACAGACTCCCACAGCATGGTCTCCCCACGGCACCAAGACCAGCTCTGGCATCTTGGTCACACATCACGCTATAGAAGGGGCCTTCTGAGCACTTTTAAGCCAAACTGGTGGCAAAACTCTAGCAAAGCTCCAATTTTACCTCGATTACAGGGTTTACGACAGCCGAGGCTGTTTGACATGGTGTGTCCCATAAAAGACGATTTCTAAAGTATGTTCTAAAAAAAAAAAAAAGAGCCTCATGGCAGATACTTCTGGAATGCCGCTGGAGTGCCCTCTGGGGTGGTGTCACCGGACCCCTTCCAGAGGCACAGTTCACATCAGAGCTGCTCGGTGCCGAGTCCAACAACCTGTCCTGCTACAGCTTTGTGCTGCACACCAGTGTACCAAAAACCCTGAGAAGTCCTGCAACAAAGAAATCTGTTTCTCTTTGTTGAAGCCACCTCATCTGACCTTGAAAATCCCAAACTTTTTTCCATGGATCAGTTCTATTTTCATCCTAGAAGCAGTTTTATGGAAAGCACTCCAGAATATGTGGTCCTAACAAAGGGTCACTTGGTCTAAAAGGGAGGGCAGTCTTTACTAATGTATAGACCATACCAATTTAAAAACAGATGCCATAGACATAGATTAGGAAAATGAAGCTTCCATGGGGGTGATAAATAGATCACGCAGACAAGTACATATGCAGACAGAAAAGTCAGGCCTTTTGTAACAGCAATTCAGGAACCAGAAATGTGGGCAATAGGACATGATAAATGAACATCACCAAAAAGACCCTAAACTCCTGCCTCCCGGAAGAAAAACCACCCGGTGCTTCATGATTAATTTACTGGCAGTGCTAGAGCAATCTGTGCTTTAGGAACCAAAAAGAAAAAACAAAAACTCATGTTTTCGATAAAGAGACATTCAACCCTCAGCAGAGATTAAGCCACTGACTACCTGTGCCAAGACAGTATACAGCACAAAATGAGAATTTCACCAAGCATTCCAATAGTGCCCATACAATGGGTCATGCCCACCTGAGCAGCACAATATCAACCTACAGAGAAGGACGGCATGTTCTTGCATTACCTCTCAAAGTCGGGTGGTTTTTATCCTGACTTTTAGAGGCAGGAAAAAAGACTGTCTATTTATTGCCCATTCTTTTTGCTCATTCATTTGTGCAATGAGACACTTAGATGAGAGTGATGTAAAAGGAGCAACACACAAATCTGGTGAAATTATTTCCAAATGTACATAAACCCTACTTAATTTATAATGGTCACAATCATTTTTTAAAACGCATTGGTTACAGAACAATCTGATCACTGGATTTGAGCTGGTCTTTGGGAAGGGGTAGAATCCAATCTGGTGGTAAAGAATGGAGAAAATATTCCAGGAGGGGGGCAGGGGGGAACCAAACATCATAAATAAGATTTAAGAGCTGAGGATGAGCACTGAACGGGTGTGTGAGATCTGCTAATGAGTATCCGTCCTCGACAGCAGTGGGAATCACTACAGGCAGATGAACGTGGAATCCAGCTGGGGGGGGGGGGGGGGCTCTGAACCTGATACCACAGATCAAAGGAAGGACACAGCAGTTCCCAGGCAAAGTAGTAGAGCATGACTGAGGTTCTGTCTAAAGAAGATGAACCCGGAATTGATGTGCTTGGGGCGAGCACGGGGAGAAGAGACAGGATAAAGGAGGTGAGCGGGAATGCTCCTTTGCTGATTCAGATATGAAGTGATGAAATCCTGCACAAGAGTGGCAACAATGAGAATGGACCAGATGCAGGTGGAATTCTGAACAACCTCAAAGGTATCTAGAAGGCAATGCTTCTTGTGTCTGGCTGCTTACCTCCTATATGTTAACTTGGACATGGGTCTAACTACGTAACTACAAGTTTTAAGGGCCAGGAGAATTACAATGTCATTGCCAGGAGAAGTTATAAATTTGGCCTTATACATATCAAACTTGAAGTAATAAAAGGATGCCTCAGATGAAATGCCTTTAAATCTCAGCAGGGTCAGACTCAGGTCTGGAAAATCTGGGCTTGATTTGGCCACCACTAAAACAAGTGTGAGTGGGCTTCCACGGTAATGCTCCGGAAAGCACGGTGCTGGAAATTGATCATGTGGCCGATCAGTATTTCCAGCTCTCTGGAAGAAATCCCTCTCAGCTGCAATGTGGATGGGCTGGATTGCAAAACTGTGGTCTGTTCAGAGGGTGACTCTGAAGAAAACAGGAGGCATGGCAAACCATCCTATTTCAGAAGTGAAGCAGGAGCCACACGCCCCCAGAAAACGTGTCTGGCTCCTCCAGCACTGTGGAGAACCTGCTTCCTCAGGTGATCTGTCTGCACGGAGATGGGAGCACCTCCCTCTATTTCAGCCCCGCTGAGGAAGGGGCACCACGCAGGGGTGTCATCTGCCCTAGGATTGGAATCAGCCTCCCTTGGGAATGGAGAGGAAGAGTCCTACAAGTTCGCCCTTTTTATTGTGATCTAGGAACCAATTTCCATTCAGTGATCACACAGCCACACACACTAACCTTGGAAGCTAGATAAACCCCAGTAGATAAATGCCAAGGAGGCACTAAAACCTGGCTGGAGCCAGGTAGGTACTTTACCTTGCCTCTGGGTAATATTGGCACTCCTCTGATTCGGGCAGGACACACACAGAACCCAGGAGAACAGACAGGACCATGTGCCCCTGGAAAACATCAGCCCAGATGGTTTTACTGTCCAAAGGTGAATAAACCGAAAAGATAACTGATAACAGGCAGACAACAGGGAATTCAGAGAAAAGTATACTTTGAGAGGAGGTACAGCAAATAGGAGAAAAGCCTACACTGAATCTATTTTGCATTCTGAATACATGTAGCAAGTGTGCAAAAGGCCTTGTGGATGCACATGGGAGGTGAGGTGAAAGAGAACTTAAGAAAAAATTTCAAGAGAAACTTATATTCAGAGATCAAAAGAGAAACGATGAAATGTAAATTAAAATTAAAAAAAAAGATATAGCTCAAATTGGGGATTAAATCAAGAAAAATTAAAAAGCGGTAAGAGAAATAAAGTCTGCTTTGGAGTGGAAATTCAAATTAGAGATGTAGAAAAGAAATAAAAAGTTCTTTAAGAATACAAAAATAGGGGGGGGCAAAGGAGTGTGTGAGAAGATGATAGTTGTAGACAGTTTACCTTTAGGAAAGAGGTATTTGTTTATCAGAGAGGGATTTTGTTCAAAGATACCGATCAAAACAAAACAAGTCATTCATGGTGGCTTAGCCAAGAGACAAGTTTGCTTTTTCTCCTGTGAGAAGAAGTCCAAAGATGACATTTCTGGCAGCTACACTGCCAGGGTCCCGGACTTTATTTTAGGCCTTCTTCCACAAGCTTTAGTGTGTGGCTTTTTTCCCCAGCTCACAGGATGGCTGCTGGCACTCCAGCCACCAGGAGCACATTCCAGATTAACATGGAAGAGTGAGGGCAAATGCAGCATGCCAGATGGGTGAGCCCCCCTCCTTAAAGAGCTTCCACAGAAGTCCCACCCAGTGACTTACATGTACATCTCACTGGACTCAAGTATGTCATTGTTATGTCCAGAATTCGTGATCCCCAAAGACCACCAGGGAGCCGAGTCCCATGCAAAAGCAAAGAGCCTTTATTCGAGCTAGCTGGAGCTCAATCCCCTACCTGCACCGATGCAGCCATGAGATGCCGGGGAGAGAGAGCAAGTTTCAAAAGCACAAAGGTTTTATAGGGGTCTAGGGGCAGTTGGTGAGGTAATGGCTGTGGCCTCAGCTGATTGGCTGGGGAAGGGTCGTGGCCTCTGCCGATTGGCTGGGGAAGGGTCGGAGTCCTGTTACGCAGGTCACCAGGTGTGTTTTGATCGGGAAGTTTGAAAGGGTGAGCTGGAGGTTACTCAAGGGGAGGAGGGGTGGGTCTGTGATTTTCCCAGAAAGGGGGCATGTCGGGGACATAGTCACTCAAGGTGGAGGACACAGAACAAGATGGAGTCGGCGGGCGTAGGTCTGCTCTTTCAGTCATATGACTACCTCTATCTGCAAGGAAGACTGGGAAATAAAGCTTTTAAACTGGGATCATCCTAAAATTAAGTCAGAGTTTATGAGTAAGTAAAAAGGAAAGAGGAGATACTGGTAGATAAATAGACTATAAAAAATTCCTGAGATAAATAGAACAACAAAGGAAAGAACCAATATACACAAATCTAACAGGTCATGATTTTCCTGCAAATGAAAAGTTTGTCATGTTTCTAGTAAAGTCCAATAAAAACAACCACAGCAACAAAACCCTATATACCTAGATATCTTGATAAGATGTTCTAATTCAATTATTTTAAATCCTGAAAGTATCCAAGAGAGGGAAAAAAACCCCACAAATTATCTACAAAGAATTTAAATTTAGGCTCTCCTCAGACTTCTCCATGATTCCCAAAGACAGGGGATCATAAAATAGTATGTCAAGAGTCTTGGGGAAAAAGATACTTCACAAAGGTGATAATCACAGTCAAAACACTGTTTATTTATAAAAGTAAGAGGAAAAAAATCCCCCATATGGTGAAAGAATCAAAAAATACTCCATAAAAACGTAATGCAACATAGATTTTTCACCCAAATCTATGAATGAGAAACTCATTACATTCATGTTTAATAATAAAATTAGTCTTATAATTTAAGAATGGGAAACCTGTGCTATACCTGATTTGGGTAAATTTAAACCTATTAGAGAAGTCTAGGAGCCAACTGCATTTTCCAAAGATGGACACAGCAGCACCTTCTACCCTACATGTGACAAAGTATGGCTCGGTGTTGAGAAAACCCTTAGGCCAAATCTGGGCTCAGCAGGAAAACGATGAACTGCGTAGAATTACTAGCATGACAAGATGGAAATAAATAGATTCGTTTTTTATCCAAGACAGCATAAAGAGAAAAAAAGAAGAGACTCACAGAAGAAGGCATTATTAAAAACAGACACATAGGTAACAGCATTAGATAGAAGAAAGTAATAAATAAAATAAATAAATACCAGCACTAGTTCTTGGGTTCAAGAAGTAAAATAAAATAAACAAATTTCTAACCAATTTTACTTTTAAAAGAAAGGGAAGAAGGAGGAGACAGGAAAAGAGGGAATTGAGGGAGGGACAATATAAAATTAAAAAAAAAAAGGTAAGACCACATAGTAGGAGGCAATTTAAAATTTACAAAAAAAATATAGTCAGCAATTTGAATTTAGGCAAATAGATAACTTTCTAGGAAAATAATTTATTTGTCTCAAATGGAAATAGCAATTCTATATAGACCAATAACCATGAGATTAATGAGTTAATTCATCATATTGCCTGAGAAAGGCATAAAGCCCAAGGAGATTTTACAAGTAAACCTGTCTGAATTCCAGGGAATAATAATCCTAACAGCATATTCATTTTGGGAGGACTAAAACAACAGTTTCCCAATTTATTTTTTACAAATTTTAAATATATAGCAAAATAAAAATGTAGACTAATTTAATTTCTTCATTTATACATAGAGATATAAGTACATTTATATGTAGTTTATAATTAATTTTGAAGATATTATACATATATATAACTAAGCAATATATATGTATACATAATTTATATATATGTATACATATATATATAAGCATATTGAATCAACACAGAATTAAAAAAATAATAAGCAATGTTCAGGTTGGGTGAATTTGAAGACAATACAAATAGCTCAATATTAGAAAATATAGTAATGGGATTGATCATTTCATTAGGTCAAAGGAGAAAATGCACTATAAATTCCCCCCAAATTCTATGTTTACAACATGACTAAAACACTTGATAACCTAGGAATAGAGTAACTCTAACTTATTTTTTTTAACTGAAATAAACAGCTATACCATTTAATAGCAAAAAATTAAATCCATTTTAATTAAGGGCAAGAAGAAGATAAGAAGACCTCTTGTTACCACTTTTAATACAGCTCTGGTTTCAGCCAATGTTATAAACACCTCCCACTCCAATGAAAGAGAAAAAACCGAAGGAAGGAGGGAGGAAGAGATGAAAGGAGGGAGAAGGAGGAGGGAGAAGAGAGGAAAGAAGCATAGAAAATTAAAAAGAAATATAAGCCTTCAATTTCTGGTGTTAGAAATAGCATAAAAGGCTCCCACTGGCCAAAATTGGGTTAATTTGAGCATCAAAAAAAAAAATAATAATAATGACTGTAATTGACTGTATCACACTGAGTAAATAAAAATTTATGAGAACATAGTGATTCCTTTCTTCCCAAAAGAAGAAGAGAACAGAAAAAAGGGAAAGCTCTTTTTCACAGAAGAATGACAACTAATAAATGTGGAAAGAATTATACCATGGAAACGTCACTAATTTGGATGGATCCAGGGAAAGATCCACTGGATGATAAAACAATTAAGTGCAAGGTTATTGGGGGGATAGGAATCTGTCTCTATAACTAATTGTGAAGACAAATTGTACGTTTTGATGGAGACACCTAAAGATCACCACCTTAACCAATAGATCATCGTAAATAAAATTAAAAGTCACATTATAACCACATCAAATATGATGGAGTTGATATCTATAATATGTAATGACTTCATACAAATTGGAAACAGAAATACCAAGACCTTTCCTAGGAAGAGGGTGTTGGCAAAACATAGGTACGAAGAATTTGCAGAAACAGAGCTTCACTGTCTCTTTGTCACTTCAAGGGCAAGTGGGAGAAACAACACTGGATGGGACTGCCTCTAGATAAATCATATCAGAACCCTAGCAACAGATGCTTCACTATAGAGGAGCATTTTTCCCACCTGGTGCCCCCAGGGACCCAGGCCCCCAGATCACCTTTCCATTTGCCTGCCATTCTTAGCCTGCAACTTCCCATCCCTGGTCACAAGACAGCTGGAAGAAGTGGAAAGGCACAGGGGCAAAGATTTGTGATGAGAGCTGACCCTGTCCTATTTTAATCCAGAAAACATCTTTCCCAGAAGTTGCTCTCCCGGGGGTCATAAGCCATAACTACCTGCAAAGAATCAGCCTCCAGTATCCCTCCTCCCTTGATTAAAGAGTAAAAACAGAATGCTAAATCATGGGCATCCAGGTGGCTCAGTAGTTGAGCATCTGACTCTTGGTTTCAGCTCAGGTCATGATCTCCCGGTTTGTGAGTTCAAGCCCACATCTGGCTCTGTGCTGATGATGCAGAGCCTGCTTGGGATTCTCTCTCTCCCTCTCTCTGCCCCTCCCATGCTCACTCTCTTTCTCTCAAAATAAATAAACTTAAAAAACAAAAAACAAAAAACCCAGAATGGCTAAATCATAGCAGTCGGTACTGGGCACCCTCACAGAGTGTTTGTGGATGGTATATGTTGTTACAACTTTGCCCAAAGCAACTCTGACCCATTTGAGGAAGCCGCAATGTGCCTCTAGGATTTATCTCTTCTGCTTTGGGGAATCATTTCTAAGGAAATAATAAGAAACACAGTCAATGATTTGTATACTTGATATTCATCAAAGTAGTGTTTCTAAGACACAGTGTCCCTCACAAAACAAACAAAAAAGGTCAGTTTAACTTCAGTGCCCAGTAATAGGTGAATGGCTGAAAATGCAGGACGGGGTGTCAGATAGGCTAACTGTGTGAGTTGATCAAGTCACAGAAACACTTTACATCTCAGTGTTCCCATCTGTAAAATGGAGTTAGTAATATTTCCTACGTAAGCTTAGAAGGATTAATAAAATTTTATATGTAAAACATACAGCTAAGTGTCACAATAAAATCAATACATAATAGATACATGCCTAATACATATGCATGGAAAGTTGTATAGACTATTATATAGCCAATTAAAATAACACATGCAAATATCAAAAATTATATGACAAGAGAATGTATCTGATACATTGTTAAATGTATTTATGGTGTGATTTCAGTATCATGCATATGCCTAGAGGAAATGCATTAAGATGCCAATGTTCTGGGTGCTGGATGGCTCAGTCAGTTAAGTGCCTGACTCTTGACTTTGGCTCAGGTCATAATCTCACAGTTTGTGAGTTCAAGCCCCGGTTCAGGCTCTGTGCCAACACTTCAGAGCCTGGAGCCTGCTTGGGATTCTCTGTCTCCCTCTCTCGCTGTCCCTCCCCTGCTTTCTCTCTTTCTCTCTCAAAAATAAATAAATAAACATTTAAAAAGGTGCCAATGTTCTTCCACCTAATCATTGAATCACAGGTGGTTGTTACTTTATACATGTTTTCCTTTTCAAGAGTCAGTAAACTTTTTCTTAAAGGGCCAGTTAGTAAATATTTTAGGTTTGCCTCTCTGCCTTAACTACTCTGCTCTGCCATTACAGCTTGAAAGAACCACAGATCAAAATGCAAATTATGGGTGTGACCATGTTCCAGTAAAACTGCAAAAACAGGAGGCAAGCCAGCCCTAGTTTGCAGACCATTGTATAGTGATATATACATGTCTTATTAAAAAAAGAAACAGTGAGGGGCGCCTGGGTGGCGCAGTCGGTTAAGCGTCCGACTTCAGCCAGGTCACAATCTCGCGGTCCGTGAGTTCGAGCCCCGCGTCGGGCTCTGGGCTGATGGCTCAGAGCCTGGAGCCTGTTTCCGATTCTGTGTCTCCCTCTCTCTCTGCCCCTCGCCTGTTCATGCTCTCTCTCTGTCCCAAAAATAAAAATAAAAAAGAAATTAAAAAAAAAAAAAAAAGAAACAGTGAGAGCAAACTATACCACTGACCCCTGACACGGCTTGGAAGTGTGTGGGTCCACTTGTAAGCCAATTTTTCTCAATAAATATAGAACGGTACCGTAAATGTATTTTCTCTTATGATTTGCTTAATAACATTTTTTCTCCAGCTTACTTTATTGTAAGAATGCAGTATATAATACATGTAACTTACAAAATATGTGTTAATTGACTGTTTATGTTATCATTATGGGTAAGGAGTAGTTAAGTTTCTGAGGACTCTAAAGTTACACTTAGATTTTCAACTACATGGAGGGCCCCCCACGCCCATGTGGCTCAAGGGTCAACCGTAGATGGATTCCCCCTGAAGGCTTTGGGCCATCCTCCCATGGCACACCGAAGCAGGAGGAGGCGCGCAGGATTACTGCAAAGCCAGATTACACGGCAGCCTTAGAGCTTATCACGGAGGTGCCAGGACCCCAGGCCTCTAGCCAGCATCCCAACAAAGGGCCCAGTGAACCCTGCTCAGTGGGACCCTGGCACACTAATGCCTCGCTGCTCCCAAGTAATTCCGAGTAGCAGAAAATGCTTATTATCATTGAATCCAAATCCTCTGCCCACTGGTTTTCATTCTGGACTCGGAGCAAGTCCCTCTGCCACATTTCAGATTTTAGTAATTTGAAGCAGTGTTTATGGTCCTTTGTTTCCATCCTAGAAATCCTCAAAGGACAGTTTTTCTAGAGCACAAGTTGCAACTTGGAGGCTTATAGTTATGGCTGGTCTGGCCCACTAAGTGTTGCCATATCATTAAATAAAATAAGTAAAAAACAAAAAAAAAATCTTAAAAAAGTATAACTCTCTTCAATACCCAGCCTTTAGGTTTTCTGGGAGAAATCAGAACTAGCAACTCATTCCCACATGTCAGCAATTGGCTTGAAACTAAGTAGCCACCAGCAGGAGCCCGTGGTTCACAGTCCCCTGCCTGCAACTGCCCACCACCCCTCCCACCCCCAAATCCATATGTGCCTAGACCCCAAGGATATCCAAGTTTCCAGCCCAGCCCCAAAATGAGCTAGCAAGTGGTGCCACAGAGCATCAAGCCAGGAGCCCAGAGACAGCTTCCCATTCTAGGTTCCACAAATGCGGGGTCCATGACCCTGGGAGATGGCTGTTTCCTTGTGCAGAACACGAGAGGGTTAAGTGGGACACGGCTTAGGTGCCTTCCCCAGCCAGCATTCTATGAATCTATAAATGGCTTAGCTAATTTCCAAATCTCACTGAGCTCATTGCCTGAAAAATACCGGAAGTCATGAGTTCCACCTGCTAATGGCACTTCGGAAAAAATAGATTTGAAAAATAAAATATCTGGATCCCTCAAAAGCCATTTGCAAATTCATACCAAGATGTGCTAAATGTAAAAACAAAGCCATTCACTCTATGTTGCCTCTAAAATGAAATTTCAAAGGCAAGAGCTCTTACAATTAAGACAAAATTCCTACCACAAAGTTTAATGTTTTTATAAAAACACTGAATCAATTACATTTTTCAACCGAGACAAATGAATACTTGAGAAAGGGTGGGGTCAGGACCCCAGCATGACCTTTTCTTCTCTTAAAGTGTGACACTTCTGACACCTAATTCCTACCCCACCCCTTTACTCCCACATGTCTACAGACACAGCTTGGGTTTAGACTGGTTTTCTTTCTCTTGCAATAATCCCTCAACTTTCTCTACATAGCTGAAATGGTTTGTTCAATACTTTCTTCAAGAAACTAAAAAAATCCTAGGTTTGCATGATAAACGCCATTTAAGCGAGAGCAGGACGCAGGCCTCTGAAGAGGAGAATCTGGCTTTCTGTCCTCTTGCCTCCCTTCGCCACCCATGACTCACCCCATCGTCAGGGCTATGGCATCATTATTCCACAGCATAAAGCAAGCAAGCAGCCCCTGAGGGGGAGCGACCAGTGCAGTCTCCATCTGAGGACTTGTCCCCTTGCTAACAATGTGCATCAAACCAGACCATTCACTTCACCTGGTCCTGGGAGCCTATGGGTCCTGAGCAGGTAGCCAGAATGTCCCTTCACACTGCTGTTCACTGAAGTCTATCTAAAACACTTAGATAAAAAAGTGCTTCCTCCTCCAGAAGATTCTCTGGATCACTGGGGAAAACAACATTTGTGGCCAAGTTTCAAGTCATGAGGACACATGATCCTACAGCACTGTGGGCTCTCAAGTAACAGACCCAGGGCCTTGGCCCTAAGGTGCCTAAGATCAATGACAGGAGCATTCAATTTGGTAAAATTAAGTTTAGCTAAAGAATAGCACAATGAGGGTCGTCGCCCAGGTGGCTCAGTCGGTTAAGTGTCCAACTTCGGCTCAGGTTGTGATCTCACAGTTCGTGGGTTCGAGCCCCGTGTGGGGCTCTGTGCTGACAACTTGGAGCCTGGAGCCTACTTCTGATTCTTTGTCTCTCTCTCTCTGCCCCTCCCCTGCTTGTGTTTTCTCTCTCTCTCTCTCTCTCCAAAAAATAAATAAACATTAAAAGAAAAGAAAAAAAAAAGAGTAGCGCAATGATTTCTAAATCCCTGACAAGGGCGATGTTCTGTTTAATGACAAAACTGTGTAAATTCTCAGAAGCAAGGTCACAAATTTGAGGACCTCAACTCTAAGCTCTGTGAAGACAAGGACTGGGGCTGCGTGTCCATTCACCAGGGTAACCTAGCCCCCAGCTCAGTGTCTAGTACATGACAGATGCTCCATTAATAGTGTGAAAACAAAACAATCACTCTTGGGGCACCTGGCTCGCTTGGTAAGTGGAACCTGCAACTCCTGATCTCAAGGTTGTGAGTTCGAGCCCCACGTTGGGTGTAGAGATTACTTAAAAACAAAAAGTCATTTTAAAAAATATCATAAAGGACACAACTTTTTCAATTTGCTTTCTCAAACTAAATGTTTCTCCACTGCAGGGATTTTATTCTGCTGTATCTTTTGTACATTTTCACCTTCAAGTAGATTTTAACTAGATGTTAAAATCCCACGCACAAACATAAGTACTTGTCATATAACAGAAGTTCAAGAAATTTCTTCTAGGTGAATGAAACAATTGAAAATTACTTTGAAAATAGTAAGAGTTTTAAAAAAATTATATCATGTACTTTTATATTTTATATGTATTTCTATATTATCAGTACACAGATATGTGTGTATACATATACACAATGCATTTCTATTTTGGTTTGTGATCCAGTAGTCCCTTGGTCAAATTTCTTATGAGAAGCAAGATGCCTCTTCATTATACATATAGTGATACTTTTCCTCTCTCCTAGGAAAAAGATGAAAATAACAATTAGTGACTTTCAACTATTTTCCCAAGGATGTCACACCAGGATCTGAATGTAAGTTTCCAAGACAGATACGTTTTACTTGCTTGCAACGAAATGATGGAGAACGCTCACAAAGTTCTTCTGGGAGATATTTTCATCAAAAATTGTGCTAGCTTGCTATTCAAATTTGTCATGAAGATAGAGAGCAGCATTGCCAATAAAATTCCCTGGTGAAATTAAACTAGATGACTTCATTGTGAATTGTTTATGCCATCAGAGAGATTCTAAGAAACACCGACCACCTCATCGCTTCAAGCAGACACCAGGTTTAAGCAAAATTCCTGAGGGTGGCCCACCGGAGCCAAGGGGCTAGATCTTCTCGGCATTTCCAAAAATGAATGGACCAGGCAAACAGCAAGGGAACATATAAATGTTGTTTCCTATTGACTAGTCTCTGAGTCCTTTGAAATGCTGCAATTTTTTTCTCTGTTGCTTCTTTCAGAAGATCTAAGAAGTCAGGCTTCTTCTGAAGAAAGAAGTTGCCCAGATATTGGTAAGAAAGTAACACTGTGACCATCCCTCTGGAAAGTTATCGGGCATTCTTCTGTTCAAGACCTGGCTGGGACAGCAGGGAGAAGACAGGTTCCGTGTCTTACTGCGTGATCTTGGGAAAGCTTCTCCAGTCCTCGGGCTTGCTCATTTATATACAGTGATATTAAAAATTTAAGATATGGTCCAGCTATGAACCGCATTCAATCTTTAAATAGTGAGTTCTGTTCCTGAGCACTACTCTAAGCACTTAGGAGAATCAACAAACAAAGCAGGATAGAAATTCCTGTCTTTGTGGAGTTCACCTCTTCCAACTTCCTACTTACTGTTATGATACGCATTTTGTGGATGCATACATTGTGCATAACGTCATTTTAGAAGCAATAAAATACAGACCTTCTCAACTCAGATTGTTCCTTGGGGCACTCACTCATTTAACATTCAGAGACGTACCTGCAGTGGCAGATACCAGGACAAGTGTATTCAGGATACGAAGATAAATGTGACACAGTCCTTAACCTTGGGGAGCTCATCATTTAGTAGGGAGGCTGAAAGGCAGGAGAGCTAATAGCGGGCATTCAGGGATACCTATCACAGGGGAACTCGGTGCAGGGAAAATCCTATCAATGGAGAAACTCAGTGGCAGCTTTGGCTAAGATGTGAGAGTTAAGCTAGATGTTAAAAACGGGTAAATTTATAGAGGGGTAGGGAATCTAAGGGTAGAAAACGGCATACAGAAGAATGTACATAATTATAGGAAAACACAGAGCATGCTTGGAGACATGGAAAGAAGGTCTGTCTGGCATCAGCAGAGATCCATGGGGCATACTGGGACATGACTGGTCACAGCCCACAGACCCACAAGGCCAGTCTGGGGAGTAGGCTCTTTATTGTGTACATTTTTGTGGCTCCCAACAGTTTTGAACATAGGAATGACGTGCTCACAATCAAGATGACAAAACCAGTGTGGCCCAGAGGAGGCAGAGACCAGAGGGCAGAGAGTTTTCTCAAGTCCTGGCAACAACAAAGTAATGATTCAATTCAACAATAATTGAGTGACCAACTACTACTTGCTGGGCGTTGAGGAGAAAGCAAAGACAAGCTCAAGCTTTAACTGTCAGAGGAATCCAGCCAGGATAAATAACACAGAGATTCACTACCAACAAAATGCCCAGACAGTAATGAGGACCCCTGACCCCCACCTTGTGGTGTGGGGGGAATCATTTATGGCAAAGAAAAAGAGTATTCTTGGAGGATCCAGAGACTGGAAAATACCATCCAAACTCTAAACCATCAGATTCGGAAAAATTTGTATCCCGTAAAGAGTGTGGCTACTATGTTCCAGGAACCAGGCAAATAAACAGGCCCCTGCTCTGGTGAGTTTAGAAGTTAGAATGGGAGACACACAATAGACACATGAGCAAGAAAATACATCATAAATCATGTGGGGCTAAGTGATGTGAAGAAAAAGAAAGCAGATAGCTGGAAGAGAAGGCAGTATAAATGGGTGGTCAAGGCAAGACTTTCTGAAGAAGGTCATTAACCTTGTTAAGGGGCACGCTTGCAGGTACCTGGGAGACAAGCCCTCCTCACCCCACACACTGCCCCCTTCCAGGTGAAGGGAGCAGCATGTGGGATGAGAGCGTGCCTGGCATGGTCAAGAAAGAACAGGAAATTTGGGGGCATTGACCTGGAAAGGCAGGAGCAGGAGGCCCAGCTATGCAGAATCTTGAAGGCCACATAAGAAGTTTGGATTTCGTTCTGAGAGGGATGGAACCATCGGAAAATGGTAGGCAAAGAAATAACAGAGATTTGTGACTGTTCTGCGTTATGTTCATGCTGCATGCCAACACCAAAAATAAGGCCTGGCACATAGCAGACATTTAGTCAATATTTGGTGAACGAATGAATGATCATTTGGGCTGCCGTACAAAGAACAGATTGCAGATGGGCAAGGAACACAGAAGACTGGTTGGGTGTCAGTGTTGAAGTTGAGACATCATGGTGGCTGAAATAAGGGTGGTCCTGGTGGCCAGAGGGGCCGAGAAGAAGGGAGAGCCGTTTGCTAAAAGCTAGACGAGGTGAGGGAGGGAAGCCAGGGGATCGAAGGCATTCAGCCTGAGCAACAGGAAGAACAGAGGTGTCCCTTACACAGGTGGAGAACTCCAAAGGTGAAGCAGCTCTGAGCAGTGAAAGTTGGGGGTTGTGAATTGCACAAATTTCAGACTGCGTGGCATTCAGGGAGATGTTGGTGATGGCATTCTAGGAATGAGTCAGGCAGGACAGCTGAGATAAACTTGGGCTCATCATACGGGTAAGAAGAGATGTCAGAGCCATACCCTGGTGGATTCCATCATGTGGAGGTCAGTAGTGATAAAATGTCAGGGGCCACCAAGAAAGCCTAACACAGGGACACAGTAAGAAACTGGGAGAACCTGGTGTCCTGGAAGACAGAGGGAGTGGACCCAAGTGTGCGATCAGCAGCACCCAGATGGAGAGCTGACCTTGTACTGGATGAGCAGAGACCATCGGTGACCATCAGGGGGACAGAGGAAGGGCGGGATGGGGACTGGAGCTTGGCGGGGGCCTCTGAAAGGCAGAAGAAGAAATGAGGCAGGAGCACACAGGGCACTCCCTTCAAATGAACGGACAGCGTTCTGGTCTCCGGCTGCACCGCCGGCCAGCACTTGTTTTATTTTCTTCACAATTTACAGATATGTTAAACATCTTGTTAGTCTCAATCAAACATTACACGATAAAATATGTTTCTACGGGCTTAGACGGGGAGAGCAGAGAAAGGCAGCATAGACAACTTTTTCCAGGCGTGTTCTGACAGAGGGACCAGAACACTGATTCAACTGTGAGGGCGTGTGGATTCCAGGGAGGGGTCTGTAAATGTCACATATCACAGCACATTTGTGTGCTGTCTCCTTCTCCTCAGCCCCTTTACCCGCAGGTCTAATGCCTCACCAGGGACAGAGGTGACACTCAAAACTACTTTTTTTCTCAACTTCAAAAAGCTCATTTCCACAAAAATAGCTTGTGCTCAAAATAGAGGAGAAATTTTTTTTTTAATTTAGCTGTCCTAAGTTTTGATGGTAGAAGGAATTAAGAATAACAATAAAAAAAAGAGAAGCCTTTTTAAGGGTAAAAATCTATGGATCATGTCCTGTGGTTTTACAGCTGGTCAGTGTGTTCCAGGAAGGAGGGTGGTGGATGGCCGCCGTGGTCCGTCAGTTCCTGCACCAACAGCGAGCAAGCAAGGTCTCCTGCGCTCGACCCTTGTCTCCCCTTCGCCAAAACCTCTCAAGTGCAAGACTGAGATTTCTGCTAAACCCCGAAAGCAAACGCAGGGAACAGGTGTGCAAGTTAAATGGGTGTCAATTTAAGGACAAAGGGATTGAATTACAATCCCCGGCCATGGATGTGAATTTCGGTCTTCTTTTTTTCCCTTCCACACACATGATATTTCCCTGACATCTGTGCAATGCAAATAGATCTAGAAAGTGTGAAAGGGAAAATCTGCTCCACTAAATATATATAAGGGACCCCGAGTGAAGTCTCCATGATGGCATTCGTCATTATGGGCACAGATGGCATCCTTTTCCAGCACTCTCTCCTCCCCCCCATCCCAATACCAGCTTAAGTCCCATCCATTGAATGCTCCCAAAAATACTTCAATGCAATAGATGCTGGATAACACCAGAAGAGCCTGTCTGTACCCTATATCCTTATTTTCAGTCTTCTGTGTACCTCACTCTTTGGGCCAATAAATCAGGAAAAGCGTGGGTTCTCAACAAATAATGTGCACATCACTTATGGCTATGGGAATCCAGAGGTTTTCCTCTAGTGACCTGGGAGCTCAGTGGTCTTTGTGGTATCTTGCCAACAGCAGTGACATTATTGACATCCTGCACTGACTACTTCTCATTTTCCGTACCATGCCCATGTCACGGAACATGACAACCACTTCCCAAAAGATACTCACACATCCAAACATTATGGCATGGGATATATAAATCGCCTATATACTGCTTTGCTGCCTCAAGTGTTTAAGGAGGCTTGAAGACAAATGCCCAGTGGTCAGAAAGTCCGTGTTCACGTCTACTACGATCAAAATCATCAGACAAAACCTCATTGTATCTGGAGAAGCAACGTTTATGAAGAAAGTAGAAAATGTTCAGATAAGCAGAAGGTTATGAAGCTCTGACTCCTGCATCTAGCGGGGCAGGTAGGGGTGGGTGGGCAGTGTTACCAGCACTGTATGTTTCATGGAGGCAACCAAGGGCCAGCCGAGCTTCAAGAAGGGGCAAAAACAAGAAACAGTAAGTAAATAAATACATAAGAGCAAAATGAGGGACCAGAAGGAAATGGAAAGGAACATTGTTAGGTGAATCCCAGGGAACACTTTTGACCTCAAGAGCTACTCAGCTGTGAAACACACTCAGTGGTGAGAACAGAAATATTTTACTGTAGGTCCCGGAACCTTGACTATCAAACCCTAAACTTAAGAATCTTTTATATAAGAGTTGGGGATTGTTTGCTTTTTCACCACTGCCCTCCTCACTGGGAACAGAAATGCTACAAATCTTTTCCTTTAATAGAGTAAATCTAATTTAGCAATTAAGAAAGATTTACTATAGATATTTACAGACAATATTGTTAACAGAGGGTCCAAAATGATTCTTAGGTAACCCAGAGACTAACACACATCGCCTTAAGTATTTCTAGTGTATACATATCACAAAGTTAAATTTATAAATAAATGTCAATATTAATGTAATTGTAATAATTAATACTAAACTTTTTCTCCCTCTAATTCACTCAGTTGAATAAACCCACAAAAACAACCCTAGAATCATGGCATTAGACATGACCTTTGGGATTACCTGATTCAACTTCCTACTTTTATTTATTTTTTAAAGTTTATTTATTTTGAGAGAGAGAGCGCGTGTGCACACACACACACACACACACACACACACACACGTGTGAGGGAGGGGCAGAGAGAGAGAGGGAGAAAAAATCCCAAGCAGGCTCATTGATGGTGTGGAGCCTGATGCAGGGCTTGAACTCATGAACCATGATCATAACCTGAGCCCAAACCAAGAGTCTGATGCTTACCAACTGAAACAACCAGGCATCCCTCAACTCCCTACTTTTAAAGAAAAGAAAACTAAACCTCAGAGAGGAAAAGTGACTTGGAAAAAAAAGCCATGTGGAACATTTCACACAGTTGTCTCTAGAAGTCCATGCATGTCAAACATGCCCCGGGCTGCATTATAGTAGGACACATGGGTTTGAACTTTCTGGTTTCCTAATGGTAACCTGTCCTGTTTTTCAGGACGTGATGGGATGGAAGCAAGGGTCTGTCTGTGAGTTACACCTGTTAGCACAGAAATCTGACTATTAGGAGACTCCGTCAGGGTGGGCTGACCCAGCAATGATGGTTGTGTCTGGTCTAACTACTGGGTCATCTCAGAGGCACAGCTCACAGTGGTTAAATGTGATTTGGACAAACAATGGGCAGTCCGGGGCATTGCCTAGAAAAGTCCATCATCCGAGCAAGCTGTGGGTAGTGGAACCAGCCCTGGAGAGGAGGTGGCAAAGAGGGGCTCACCCTCACTAATTGCAGGTTGGAGGCCAGAGTGCTGGGGCTGAATAAGTTCCCTTCTAGGGCCACAGCAAGACAGAACCAAGAAGCTCTCAGATCGATTTTGTCAAAGGACAACCCCGGTCTTTCAAGTAAGAAAGAAGCCAAGCATGCAGCATGCCAATCTGCAGTCTACCTGGTTTCTCACTGAGAGTGGGGCGAACCCCTCCCTGGGGCAGCATGGGGGAAGGCCTGGATTTGAGTCCTGGCTCACCTGTTCACTCAGATGCTTACATAACCCCTCTGATCTGCCCATCTGACTCACAAAGGGAAGAATTCCCACCTACCTCCTGCCTAAACGAGTAGAGGGCATTTTTTTTTTTAACCTAAAATGCACTTAATCAACATTCCTGAGAATATGACTCCTGTCCCGGGCAAAGTGCGATGTGCCAGAGAGAGATGAATTTAACAATGTCCTTGACCTCAAGATGCTCGTAAGCATGTTTAAGACAAGGGGGCTATGGCCCTTTCACACCTCATGTAACAGCAATATGGTAAGTGCTGTCTTAGCAGTATGAACAAGAAGGCTATGGAAACAAGAGAGGGGGTGGTGATTCATTGTGCCTACCACGTAGCCTTATTTCTGGATGTTATTTTAATTGTAACTTTAAAACAAATCGGCATACTACTGTGGAAAATTGAGTAGATAAGCATAAATCAATGACCAAATACCTCAACCATCCCCAAACTGTAAAAATTACCACAAGACATAAAAATGCTTTGGTTGCCTGTTTAGAGTAATTGTCGCCTCACTCATTTTTATAACAAGCATCCATGCTAGCAAGTTTTATCAAATCCCATCAGGGAAAGTAAGTCTGATGCTGTTGCCAATTGCCGTGTAGGATGAAACAGCTACTGGGAGTCTTCCGTTAAAAACAACAACGAAAGCAACATTGTTAATAAGCTACATTGTCCATTACCGACCAAAGGTGGAGCTGCAATAAATAATCCACAAATAAGGAGAAAATCCACTATCCAATATTCTTCTCAGTACCCCAGCCTCTACCTAATCTTTTGCTCTAGTGGCAAAAAATAAAAATAAAAAAATAAATGACCTGTTTGAGTCGTTGCCTAATTTCATTTAAGAAGAAAATGCAGATACTGGGGCTAAAACAAATTGTGATATGTAAAAATAAACCATAAATTCTATAACCTGTCCCTGGTCTGTTTGCAAAATTTGGGCTATAATTATTGGCCTTAAGAAACTGGGTAACTTTTCTTATTCCTTTACCATTATCACACAAGGCTGGGGCTGGAGGGAAGGAACTACAGAAATCAGCCAGTTCAACTTCCTCACTTTACCCATAAGGAGGGGAGATGGCAGAGGCTTGCCTCCCATGATCACCTCTGGCCTTCTAGTATTTCCTGTACTGATAACCATATCTGATGCAAGCATCACGAAAAGTAAAGCTTCAGGCGATCTTTTAAAACATCCGTCTTTAAAAGCCAGAAGTGTAATCGGAATCAAATGATGCTACGTCCACAGACCACAGCAGCTGCAGTCTGTCCTGATGCACTGATAGGCTGTTCCAGCTCAGACTGTGGTCTCCCTACCAAGTCAATAATGTCACAATCCAAACAAACTTAGGCAAATTGCCTTCGTGAAATAACTACCCGAGACAAAAAGAGAACTGTCATTCCACAAAGCTGCTAAAATGCACTGGACTGGGATTCCAGAATTAGTCACACTCTGGTTTATTAAATGAAACACTCTCGAGTCCAGTCTGCCTGTAGGTCTAGGAACTAAAACAGTGCGACGTTTTTCCGATGCCACATTCCAGAGGAGGCAGCAAACAGAGGGAAGGGTCAACAGGGAATTCTGCCACACTCTCTCGCTCTCCCAAGCAGGCACACACATTCATACCAGGATAACCATGTGGACTCTAATCCCTTCTTAGTGGAAAACACACATTTTCAAAATGAATCCCCGATCTAGAACGAATTACCGTAATAGCCACAGCCGGAGCGAGTCCGCTGATGAGAAACGCAGATCTGGCCACCTGCTTTGAGACGCCTTGGACCACGACACTGCCTGGGTCTTTAAAGTCTGGCCTTTTCAGGTAGGGCATCTGCCCTCCTAAATCGCGTTTAAATCCCAGGAAAAGAGAGACGATGCCTCCCTTAGTCTTTGAACTACGCTGCTCCTCCTGTATCCATTTCTGCTGAACACAGCCTTGTTAGCTTTGCAAAGAGAAAAAAATAAAAACAAGGGGAGAATTGCACCACTGCAGATCCCAAGAGAAGCAAGCACAAAACTATCGCAACGTCAAGTAATATCTTCGGCAACTAGGAAAATCCCCACATGCTATCTGGTGTCAGCTCAATGCAGACTGGGGCGCGCTGTGCCCGGAACCACAGGAAGCCGGGCATCTCTGCAGCCTGTGTCCCTGCCAGCTCCCCCCACGCGCTCAAATTGGGCAGGGAAGTTATGGTCTCTGTGTGCAAGACAGAGAGACAGACCACGCACCCACACTCCGCAAATCCGCCAAGTGGCCGGGACGTCAAAACGGCAGAGCAATCACAAGGCGCTGGAGGAGCGGGGGCTGGAGGGGCCACATTGTTTGCGCCCCCGGATTTTGCTGCATTGTCATGGTCCGGGAATGTAGGGGTAGAAGGAAGCGCACCTCCAGCCAAAAATGGACCGGACGCGTTTTTCCCAGCGGCTTCCTCCCTGCCTGTGTGCAGGTCGCAATACGGTAGGCGACGAGACGGGCTGCTCCCGCTAAAACTGAGCGGTGCAGCCGGTCGGGGACCGGGAGGCATTGGAGGAGCACCCACAGCGCGCATCCTCCCAGCCTGCCACCACCCAGGGGAGCACGGCCCCGACCTGCCACGCGCCCCCTTAGCGACCACTGGCGAGGTCATGCGGGGCTGGGGGCTCGCTCGGCTAACCACGGAATTGCATGGGACACAATTGTCTACAAGGGAGTCCAGGGCAAAGCCCCAGATCAGAGCTGTGGTTCACAAGGGGTGGGTGTGGGCTGGGAAGGGGGATTACGTAGGTCTCTCCGCCCCCTCCCCTGACACCTCCTCGCCACTGGGAGGGCGCCGGGGGGCGGGGGAGGCGCCACGAACCCGCCTGGGGGCTTCTTTGTTTCTCTCCGTGCCCCGCAGAACGGCCCGGTGTGCCCGCGGTACCCGAGTCGGGGTCGCCACCCGGGATGCCTGCCCCGCCCGGGCGGCGGCGCGCCCCAGGCTGACAATTGAACCTCGCGGGAGAAGCGAGAGGGTGGGGAGGAGGGTGGATCCCGGGCCCTAGGGAGGGAGGGCGCTGCCGGGGCCTCGGGAGCGGCGGGGAAGCCGCCCAGAGAAGGGCGGGGGTAGGGGCGGCAGGCAGAGTCCCCGCACGGCGCTCGCTTACCTTGGCAGCCCCGGCCTGGGCACAGATCGGGCTCCCGTCAGCGCGCAGGTTAGAGCCGGGGGGCGCACGTGCCCTGCATGGCGCGCCGGGGACCTGCCGGGGGACCTGGGTGCCCACCCGTTCTCGCCGCGCTCCGGGGGCTCCGGGCGAGCGGCGGCCACCGCCAGGGCCACGGCGAGGGGCGCGCGCGGCTCGGTGAGTGTGTGCGCGACGATTGGGCCGGCTCGGTCAGAGACGCACGGTATTCCGGCTCCAACAACGGCGCCTGATGCGCGGTAACGCAGCACACTTCATCGCTTTATCCTCCCGCCCGCATCCCCTCCCTCCCTGCCTGCTCCTCTGTGGGTACCAGACTTCCCGAACCAACCACAGGCCGGGCTTGCTCTCATTAGCGCTGCCCCGCCCTGCAGCCTCCGCGCACCCCCCGCCCCCGCCCCCGCCGTAAATATATATTGATTCTTGTTACCGCCGGCCCCGTCCTTCCCACACCCAGCACGGGTACTGGGCAGATCCAGCACCAGCCCCGGCCCATTGGCCCTTTTGTGTCGGTGCAAACAGTGTGTTCAGGGAGGATCTGGTACCCCAGCAGGTACCCTATGACAGGTGTTCTTGGCCTCCGCCTTACACACTTTCCCCACCTGCCCTATACACAGATACAAACGCTCACACATGTCTGGGCACCGTCCTGTGTCTGCACCGCAAACAAACAAAACAAACATTGTAATTACAAACGCAGAGGGTGAAAATACTCCCCCCCACCCACCCCGGAAAATCTATTGTTGGGCAAGACTAGCTTTCAAACCGGGTTTTTATATTAAACTGCACGCAGTGTCAGGATGCTAGAACTGGAAGGAAGCAAAGAATAAATCCCTCCTCGTAACAGCCAACGGAGAGGCACAGAGAACTGAAATGTTGGTTACTGTTGGCTGCTGGCTACTCCGTGTATGTATATCTATGTGCGTTGGTTGATATTTGGCCTAATGTATTCATAGAAGATGCAGTGGTTTTGAGCACATCATCTCCATAGTCTGGGATTCCATGAACTAATGGTATTCTTCACAATGCTTATTTATCTATCCCCATTTTCCAGCCCAGCATCCCCTCCATGAGACATTTCACACACTCGGAGAAATCTTCTTTCCCATACCACAAACCCAGTCCTCCTCTAGAATAAACAAAGGGCTGCCTCTGACTCCAGAACTCTTCATTGAAGCCAGTGTCCCCCCTCTCTAAACCAAATCTTCTCCTTCCCCAAACACTCTGCGATGGGGTGCTTCTCCATGGCTCTCCTTTCACTGACCCACCTCTTGATTCTCTCTCACAACCAGAACTTGGGAGATGTGAAGGCGGTTTCACCGGCTGTACTCTTTTCCCCAAGGAGGCACCCATCATCAGGCCTTCCCTAGCATCCCACTGGGGGTGAGGTGCCCAGGACTCCTCTTTTCCTGACAGACACCTTCCCATTGCTTGACACTGTCAGATGCCCCAGTCAGATGAGCTCAAATCTATCACTTTTCAAATCTCAGCTGAGGGTCCAAGCAGGAAGCTGGCCACACATTTTTCCAGACTGTACGCTGGTCATTATCACCTTGTATGTGAAGAAGGCCCCCCAAGAATAGACTAGAGCAGGTTGCAGCAGTAAACAGCAAAACATCAACCAATTGTGTGAAGTTTCCGACCAAAGACTTGAACGAAAACAAAAACTCTGCCAAAACCCGGCATCCACAGTTTCTAAATTAGCACAGTATCCCCAAACCACAAGAAAGAAAATTCTTTACCTCAGTTAACTGCCAACATATACACCTCCTTGTTTTCAGGGATACAGCATCAACCTGGCTCAGAGATACTTCTCTGTATTCTTTCTGTCATGGAGATAACTTGACGAGTCAACACCTTTCATAAAGGCCATTGAAGCAACAATCCTGACGTGTGCTTTATTTTCCTCTGCAGAGTTTCCTTTTTTATATGGAAGACAGAAGATAAGAAAGCAGAAATATACAACCTTTCACATTTTAATATGTTAGTAGATAAAGAAACTCTTTATAAAGCTGCTTCTCTGTGCTGGGGGCAATGGCAACATACATAGTAACCCACACTTATTGTCCTCTGTATTCCCCACAATCACATTGTCTTGTTTATTCCTCACAGTCCCCACTGCAGCCTGGATAGCATCATCCTCTTTTACAGAGGAGAAAACCAAGGCTCCCTGGGTTGTACAATTGCCTTAAGGTCCCACTCATGGCCAGTAGAAGACTTCAAGTCTAGAATTAACTGACTTTGGCATATTTGGTGGAACCAAACCTTAAAGCGAGGCATATTTGGTAGAGAAATAAAAAGACGTCACAAATTTTAAAGCCACCCGCTTGTGAATCATATTTACAAAGCTTGTAATATACTCCAAACAGTGTTATAAGTACCATAAAATCAAGTCACAGTCCCAAATGCCCCTGACGATACTAATCTTACATAACGGCGTAAGATGATGAAGGCATTTTGAGAAGCCCATTCAAACACTGGGTGTTATCATGATAGTCATGTTACCTAGTGTTTCCACCTTTTATAACTCAGGGAGGGACCAGCATGCATGCTCATCCAGGCCATATGCAGACAAAGATGAGCAAATGGCATCCTTTGTAAGTGGCCTCTAAAATACTGAGAAAGCTAGTGACTTGAACCAAAGAAGCAATCACCTTTGGGAGCACACTTCATCGTAATGTCCAAAGTGAATGTCTTATAGAGAAGTATCAAGCAGCTGGACCCACGTTTATGGTGTCATGTCTGACATAGTCTGTCTCCATAGGACCAATCGTAGCCAGTGATACAGAATTATCATTTGAGAACACCTGAGGCTAAGGATAGTAATTCAGAGGCCAGGGTGTCCAACTTTGGTCAGCTGAACAAGTTACCTAGAAAACGAGGCCTTCCGCTGATGAAGGAAATAGGATTTTAGCTTGCAAATGACTAGAGAATGGCTGTGACTGTCTTGGTAGCTAAGAAAACCCAAGGGGGGGGGGGTTGGGATCAAGGGTGGTTCAAACAGAGACCGAGGTTCATACCTAGGAGTTATATGAATTTATCTACTCATTCAACAATGTTTTTTTAATGTGCTAATTTCTGTAGCTATAACCTTGAAGAAGACAGAGTCTGTCTTCATGGACATCAGAGTTAAGAATTCTAAAACCTCTGATTAAACAAATTAGCACTCTATATTTGATAGATGGAGTGATGGGTAAAATGGAAGGCCCATCATTACATATTACAAGGGTCACTGATTCACACCCAGGTGTGAGGAGTGAGGGTGGGGTCAGAGGACAGACTTCTTGGAATTAACAGTATCTGAGTCCTAAAGGATCAGTAGGATTTGGCAGGTGAAGGGAGTGAAGAAAGAGGATGCTAGAATATGTGGCAAGGTCAGAAGACAGGCAGAGAGGTGTATAGTATGTTCAAGAAAACTTCAGTCTGATTGAAATGCAGACAAATGCATAGGTATGTAGCAGTGTCTTATTGTGGTTTTAGTTTTCATTTTCCTATTGGTGAGTGAGGGTGAGCCTCTTCTCATGTGCTTATTTTCCATTTTTAGTGAAGAATCTGTTCAAAACTTTTACCCATTTTTAAATGGGTTGCTTCCTCTCCTGTCAAGTTTCAGAGTTCTTTCTGTATTCTGGATACAAGTTCTGTGTTAGAAATGTGATTTGTGGGGCACCTGGGTGGCTCAGCCGGTTAAGCATCTGACTCTTGATTTTGACTCAGATCGTGATCCCAGGGTCGTGATTCCAGGATTGTGGGATTGAGCCCCAAGTCTGGCTACATGCTGAGCATGCAGCCTACTTAACATCCTTGTCCCTCCCTCTGTCCCTCCCCCACTCTCTCCTTCTCTCTCTCTCTCTAAAATAAAAAATAAAAATAAAAACACAAACTTAAGGGATGCCTGGGTGGCTCGGTTGGTTAAGCGTCCGACTTCAGCTCAGTTCATGATTTCTCGCTTTGTCGGTTTGAGCCCTACCTAGGGCTCTGTGCTGATGGCTCAGAGCCTGGAGTCTGCTTTGGATTCTGTATCTCCCTCTCTCTTTGTCCCTACCCTGCTCACACTGTCTCCCTCTGTCTCTCAAAAATAAATAAATGTTAAAAAAATTTTAAAAAAAGAAACGTGATTTCCAAATATTTCCTCCAAGTCTGTGGCTTATCTTTGCAATGTCTTAGTAGCGTCTTTCACAGAGCACAGTTTCTAAGATTGATGGAGTTCAACTTACCAGCTTTCTTCTATAAATCTTGTATTTAGTACCATATCTAAGAAAGAACTTTTTGACTAACCTAAGGTTACAAAGAGGTTGGCTGATTTTTTTTTTAACAACTTTTACACTTTTACATCTTACACTTAGGCCTTTGGGCTACTTGGAATGATTATTTTTTTAGATGTGAGGTATAAGGTGTGGGGTTTATTTGTCTGTTTTTGCGAATGGATGTCAAATTATTCCAGCACTATATGTTGAGAAGACTATCTTTTCTTGATTGAATACCTTTGCAGCTTTTCAGAAATAAATGTTTGCCTGGGTCTCTTTCTGGATTCTCTGTTCTGTACTACTGATCTGTTTGTCAATTTGCCAATGTTACACTATCTTAATTACATAGGATCATCCTAAGTCCTGAAATCAGGTAGAGTCCTCCAAATTTGTTCTTCTTTTCCAAAATTGTTTTGACTATTCTCACTTATTTGCTTTTACATATAAATTTTAGAATCAGTTTATCAATACCTACAAGAAATTCCTGCTAGCATTTTGATTTCAATTATGTTAAATTTATATATCAACATCAGAAGAACTGACATTTTGTTTCTTTTTTTTTTGTAATTTAAAGATATTTTTCCCTTTTTATTTATATTCAAGTTAGTTAACATACCGTGTAGTCTTAGCTTCACAGAACCCAGTGATTCATCACTTACATATGACACCCAGGGCTCATCCCAAAAAGTGCCCTGCTCAATGACCATCACCCATTTATCCAAAGGATATAAAAATGCTGATTTGAAGGGGCACACGCACCCCAATGTTCATAGCAGCGCTATCAACAATTGTCAAATTATGGAAAAAGCCTAAATGTCCATCGAGCGATGAATGGATAAAGAAGATGTGGTTTATATATACAATGGAATACCACTCAGTGATGAAAAATAATGAAATCTTGCCATTTGCAACAATGTGGATGGACCTAGAGCATATTACACTAAGCAAAACAAGTCAGTCAGTGAAAGACTTATCATATGATTTCACTCATATGTGGAAACTGAGAAACTCAACAGATGAACATAGGGGAAGGGAAGGAAAAACAAGGTAAAAACAGAGAGGGAGGCAAACCAGAAGAGACTCCTAAATATACAGAACAAACTGAGGGTTGCTGGAGGGGGGAGGGTGGAGGGATAGGCTAAACAGAAGAACTGACATTTTAACAATCTTCTAATTTCTTTCAGTGTTCCAATCTATACATTTAGTGTATCTTTGTATTTATTTAGGTTTTCTTTATGTCATCAGTATTTGGCGATTTTAGCATACAGACCATACACATGTTTTGTTAGATACATACCTAAGAATTATATTTTTTAGTCCTACTGTAAAAGGTATTAATTTTAATTTTGAATTTCACTTTGTATTAAAATGTACCTGGGATTTAGTTTTAATCAGTTATGGACTTGCAGGCACAGAAATTATTGTCAAGAAGCAGGAAGTTTACAGATTTCTAGAAACAGGAAGCAGGACATGCCATGCAGGGCCACCTGGGGAAGTACCTGGTCTGTCAGGAGGCAGAAAGAGCAAGGGGAGACCATGGCCCAGAGCCTTTATTTTGTTCTCTGTAGGAAGGAATCAGGGGAGCAGGTTAGGCAAGTTCGAACAAATTTAGGATTGAAGAGTTTGAATAATTTTAGTAGGCTCTGGGCTAGACAGGTGGTCTCAAGTTGTTCTCTACTTGGCCCGGGGGTGACGCAGGGCAGGGGAAATATTGTTTTGGTGTGTGAGAGTTAGATAAAGGAGATGGTTGGGAGTATGGACTCAGAATTAGTTGGTTTGTATGTGAAAGGTGTATTCACAGGAAAGTTGTTCACTCCCCAGGTAGCACGGCCCCTATAATGTCAAAACATTGTAAAATACAGAAAATTTCAAAACATGATTAATGGATAGTGGGTCATCACTAGAATATAGAAAAAAAATGAAGGATTATTTTTGTACATTTATCTTTTATCCTATGATCTTGCTAAACTCACTTATTAATTCTAGGAGCTTTTGTGTAAATCACTTGGAATTTTCAATGTAGACAATTAGGTTGTCTGTGAATAGAGAGAATTTTATTTCTTCTTTTTCTGTCTGTGTGCTTTTTTGGTATTATCTTTTCTATCTTTTGGTATTATCTTTTTTGGCTATCTTTTCTAATTCTTGCATATATTTTAATATTATTAAAGCAATAATTTATTATTTGTTGAGCTTCAGTGTAAAGATGAATAATACTTGGAGAGCATATAAACTTGTGGTCAAGTAAAATATATAAATACAATATGATGTAAGTGCTAGGACAGAGATGTGCTATCAGTGTGATGGGACTGAGCATGCTAATTACGGCTGGGAAGCTAGGGAAAGCCTTCACAAACAGGGCTTTAAAGGAAGAATAGGAGTTTGCTGAATGGCCAAAAGGGGAGATACATACTAAGAAGAAAGAAGAGTGCACATGGAGGTGCAGAAAGGCCGAGGGGATAGAATGTATTTGGAAATGGTGAAGAGTTCAATTTAAGTGGAGCAAAAAGAGAGCTGATCAAGGATAACAGGATAGAAAGGTTTGAGATAGACTGTAATGAAACTGAATATGCCCAGCTCTAGATTTTAAACTTAATTCTGTAAGTAATGGAGAACGATAATGCTTTTTAAAGCCAGGAAGTAAAACAAGATTTGTCATTTAAATGTATAGTAAAGTAAAATTTACAGTGCACTTTTAAGTTTGTAATAATTTTAGATTATTAAGATGTGTTGATAACAGAATTATCAGGACAGGATGGCAGCGGGCTAATCTGCTTGCACCCAGCTTTCCGTCAAAATACATATTAAAGAAAAGTGGCAGACCATTATGAACTATGAATGTTTATCAATTTATCATACTCCAGAAGGATTTTTCACTAATCAAACTATGGCTTAGGCATTGAAACACAGCCAGACTGGGGCACCTGGGTGGCTCAGTCAGTTGAGCGTCCAACTTTGGCTCAGGTCATGATGTCACAGCGTATGAGTTGGAGCTCCGTGTTGGGCTCTGTGCTGTCAGCTCAGAGCCTGGAGCCTGCTTCCGATTCTGTGTCTCCCTCTCTCTCTGCCCCTAACCCACTCGCATTCTGTCTCTGTCTCTCTCAAAAATAAATAAACATTAAAAAAATTTTAAAAATTAAAAAAAAAAAAGAAACACAGCCAGACAGAAAAAACAAAAATATAGAAACAAATATTGCTGTATTCCCCTTTCTTGGAAACACAAAGCCTTCATCTAATGAGAGAAGTAGAGAGTAGTGGTGATGAATATAGACTCAAATCAATGACTGGATTTGAAAACATGGTTCTACCATTTACTTGCTTCATGTTGTTAAAAATTTTACTAAATTCAGTTTTCTTATATATGAAATTGACTTAATATTACTTACCTTAAAAGTGTTGAGGTTGAAGTGGGATAACAAATGTGAAGTTCATAGCATTGAGCATGGTGGCATTCAATATTCCTTACCTTGTTCCATCAGTAATGTTTTTTACATAAATCCATTTGGGGATTCCAACATGCTGCAATGCATATGACTGAGTTTTAAAGTGTCTGGACAGGGGCATCTGGGTGGCTCAATTGGTTAAGCGTCCGACTCTTGGTTTTGGTTCAGGTTATGATCTCATGGTTTGTGATCAAGCCCTGCATCAGGCTCCATGCTGTCAATGAGGAGCCTGCTTGGGATCCTCTCTCTCCCCTCTCTCTGCCCCTCCCCACTCATGCTGTCTCTGTCTCTCTCAAAATAAATACATAAACTAAAAGAAAATAAAGCATCTGGACAAAAATTAGACATTTAAAATATGTAAAAAGGTTTTTCATAAAGATTTTTAAAAACCAACTTATACAAAAGAAAGTGGGACAAAGTACACTCAAAAATGTTAATGGATGATTTAAAATTAATAATGAAAGCATTAAAAACTTTTAAACAGCCCTGTGAATCAAATAAGTGCAAATTAAATTGAGAAACCGTTTGCACTCATTAAGTTGCCCCCCCAAAAATACACATTTAAAAAGTTACTTGTCAGGGTGCAGTGAGCTTCTGCTAGTGAGAAAGCAAATTATTCTAATACTTCTAAAGTGCAATCCATCACTTGTTTATGAATCTTTAAATAGCTGATGTGCTTAAATGTAGCTGCATCAGTTAGTTTATGCTGCGTAACAAACCATCCCAAAATTTAGTTTGTTAAAACAACAACCATGTATTATTTCTCATGAGTCTGTAGATTGGCTATAAATTGCTGATCTGTGTCCAACTAAGCTGATCTCAGCTGGGCTCATCCATGTGGACAGTTGGCAGGTTTCCTGGGAGCTGGCTGATCTAGGACAACCTCATCCAGGACAGCTTGGCTCTCTTCCATGTGATCACTCATCCTTCAGCAAACAGTCCAAGCTTTGTTCTCATGGCAGCAGCTTGGGTGAGAGAGAGACAGAGAGAGAGAGAGAGAGAGAGAGAGAGAGAGCAGAAGCATACAAGGCCTCCAAGGTCTAGGCTCAGAATTGATGCACCGTCATTTCCACCAAATTCCATTGGGCATAGCCTGTAGTGAGGCCAGCCTAGATTCAAGAGATGGGGAAGTATACTCCAGCTCTGGATGGGAGGAACTGTGAGTTCACAATGTAAAGGTCATGAATACAGAATAGAGAATTGGGGCCCAAAAGTGGCAGTAGTATGAGAAACAAAAGAGACAATATCATATTGGCCAGAACCTGAGCAGGAATCTAACAATTGCATCCTTGATATGAAGGCCTGAGAAGTACATTCCTAGACTATGTATCACGTGCTTTATTCTGTGGGATCCAGATCATTGACACCCAATGACACCAGACAAGGTGGGTTACAATGCAGAGAAATTTGAAGTACATATGATTAGAATAATATGATGTAAAAGTTCAATTAACTGGCATATTATCAAAAGTTTTGAAAATCAGGGGTGCCTGTGTGGCTCAGTTGGTTAAGCATCTGACTCTTGATTTCAGCTCAGGTCATGATTTCATGGCCTGTGAGTTTGAGCCCCTCATGGAACCCTGTGCTTGGGATTCTCTCTCCTTCTCTCTCTCTGCCCCTCCCCTGCTTGCACTCTCTCTCTCAAAATAAATAAATAAAATTTTTTTTTAAGTTTTAAAAATCAAATAGAAGTGTTTTATTTAATCAGCCATGAAACTTTATGAAAACGGATTATATACAAGGCTACAAAGTAAACCTCCAGAACGTCTAAAGTGAAACCTTTTATACCCCATGTATTATGATAGATTAGTATTTTAAAACATCATTGCATTCCCTCACATTTTCCTCTTAGGATAAATATTCCCCGTTTTTTTTTTTTCTTCCTAGATCTTAACTGCAAAATCTCAGATTTTGCTGGTATACATTAGTCAGGTCTTATAATTCTTTCACTGTAAAACCTATTTCCTCCTCCTGGAAGACAGACAGTAATCACTAGGACCGGACTCTAGTTTATCAGGATGGAAATAATGACAGGAGATGAAGGAAAAGCATCATCATGTAAGGTTTCTGCCTCAGGTAAACCTCAGCAAGGACTAGAACAAAGGAAGCTTTCTCTCCTCTATCCAGAGAGAGAGAGAGAGAGAGAGAGAGAGAGAAAGCTGCAGGCCTGAGATATTCCAGGAAGTCAACCAAATGTCCCAGCCCCAGGGCTCAGGGTCTCATTATCAGAGACCTCACTTTGACAAAGGTGACCCATCAAGGATGTGCCTTCAGTCTCCCTTGCAGCAATCTCTTATAATAGGATCCACGGCCTGATTTTCAGCAGTGTCTTCCCTATAGCTGAAAGACCTAAGGGTTTCCCCAAACCCTGTCACGGAGACCTCTGACTGTCTGGTGGATAGTTTGTTAAAGGATTCTAATGCAATCAAGGCAACCCAGCCTGGATGTCATCCCTATGCACCTAGAAAAATAGTTAAAATTTGTTTTGCTTTGTTTCAAATACCATGCATCTAAAAAGGCATCCTTTTTCACTGACCAGATTTTCACCCAAACGTCCAGTGCTTTTGTTTGTAGATTCTTTTTTTTTTTATTTTTTTAATGTTTTATTTAATTTTGAGACAGAGAGAGACAGAGCATGAGCAGGAGAGGGGCAGAGAGAGAGCAAGACACAGAATCCGAAGCAGGCTCCAGGCTCTGAGCAGTCTGCACAGAGCCTGACGCAGGGCTCGAGCTCACAAACTGCGAGATCATGACCTGAGCGGAAGTTGGATGCTTAACCGACTGAGCCACCCAGGCGCCCCAACCAAACGTCCAGTGCTTTTGTAACCCAGATATCAGCTGGGACCTCCCTACCTTGGAGTTCTTGATACCCTTCATAATTAGCTCAGACTCGAATCCCACACCCTGAGAAAGCTCAAGCCTACTAAGATCTTCAAATTCCCGGTCTGCTCATCATCTCACAGCCACCTCTGCCCATGGACAACGTCTTCAGTGTTTGTTTGCCATGTGCTGTGTTGACATAGATGTGATGCTTTTCTTCAGATACCCCCCTCAGAAAGGTGGGGGGAGAGAAAAGGAAAAAAAAAAAACTACTCACAAAAATATTTCTGGATGTTTGGAGGTAGGTTGTGGGGAAGGGAGGTGGCATTGCAAACATTTCCTGACTCTGCATTTAACAATGTTGCTCAAATTTTTTTTGTCACCCTGCCACCCCATCTCATCGACTGTCCTCTTTCCTCCATTGCTCACTTCCCTCCACTCAGATTGCCTTGGAAACTAAAAGGCACTTTGTCCTCACTGTTATGAAGAGCTGAAGTTCAGCTGTCCCTTAATTCTTACTCCCAAACTTTCCCACATAAACCCTCAGTCCAGCAGGAAAGGGCTGCTGTTCCATGGAAGTCATCTTTGTTTTATCAGCTGTACAGATTATAAATAGTAACGTTTGCTTTTCTCTCACACTTTTCTGATCCTGTGACTCATTATTATCCCCAAGAAGTCTCAAAACATGTAGCCCCTAAACACATTTCTTTCTCAAGGAAACCCTTACACAAAAAAAGCAAGACTATCCTTCTGAAGTCAAGGTTTCCTTATTGCAAGGGAAAGACTTCTATTCCTGTTCTGCCTCATTACCTCATGGAGCTCTGAAGTCCAATTCCTTCTTTTCCTAATCATTTCCAGCAAGAGGGGCTCATGTGTATTTATTTAGCTATGTTTTTCAGCCTCTTTGTCTCAATTTCTCTCATTTAAAAGTGGAAATAATAATAATGTCTTCTTTATAAGTTTATTACAAGATATACGTAGAATGGTGTCTACCTAGCACAAAAAGGGTTCGATGTACATTATTCACTTTTATTTTAATTATGATTATCATATCTGGACCCAAGAGTCTTTTCATTGCCAGTAGAAAGTAAAGTGGCCTAATGTTTCTGAATGTCAACTAGGCGTAAGATAGGGCTTATTTTGAAAATGGCAACACAGAATTAAAATAGCACTTTCTACAAAGTACCCTCTCTCAGTCCCTTTTTTTTTTCTAATATCAGACTCTATCCCATACTTAATTTAATACCTCTCCAACTAGAGAGTAAAAAATAGACTGAGTGCCATGTTTTACACACACACACACACACACACACACACACACACACACACATATACATACATGATGTAGGAAAAGAGAGGGCTATACAGGGTCAAGGAGATTTCGGGAGAAGATGCATGTGACATCCTTTCTGGCCATGCCTCAACACCAGCCAGATTTCAGGGCTTCCTCTTGGATAGAGCCCATCAGAGACAATCTTGTTTCTATGCATGCTGAAGAACATTTTCTCTCTTAGGGAATGTTGGGAGAATACTGTCAAAGTCCTGGCAGAGCCTTATTGGGCACCGTGCTCCTTTTTTTTTTCTTTGGCCCCTGGAAATGACTTCCATTCAACATTTGGCTTAATCAAATGGATAAGATAAGCAATGTATCTAAATAGCACTCTTATAATTAGAAATATGAGGGGCACCTGGGTGGCTCAGTCGGTTAGGCGTCCGACTTCGGCTCAAGTCATGATCTTGCGGTCTGTGGGTTCAGGCCCCATGGCGGGCTCTGTGCTGACAGCTCAGAGCCTGGAGCCTGCTTTGGATTCCATGTCTCCTTCTCTCTCTGCCCCTTCCCTGCTTGTGCTCTGTCTCTTTTTCTCTATCAAAAATAGATAAATGTAAAAAATAAATAAATAATAAAAAAAAGAAATATGAATGCAATTTTGGAATTTATGCCTTTTTCCCCCCCCAAAAGTATGATTTTCTAAAATCTGGCGAAAAAACAGATTATGTTCTTAACATCTCTTGAAAAAAAATCTCAAAAAGCCTTCTTATTCCCTCCAATATCATCCTGCAATCTGAAGTTTAAAGTTGAGAATAAATTTAAAATATAAGTGGTAAGAAAAACGAGGCAAATTTTTTGTCACCTATATGATGAAGAAATCCATAATATTTAAATTTTTTTTAATGTTTATTTATTTCTGAGACAGAGAGAGACAGAGCATGAGTGGGGGAGGGGCAGAGAGAGAGGGGGACACAGAATCCGAAGCAGGCTTCAGGCTCTGAGCTGTCAGCACAGAGCCCGACGCGGGGCTTGAACCCACAGACCACGAGATCATGACCTGAGCCGAAGCCAGACGCTCAACCGACTGAGCCACCCAGGCGCCCCAGAAATCCATAGTATTTAAAGAACAATTACAAGTTAATGAGAAAAAGGAACAATCTGTTAAGAAAAAAAGAAGGATCTAGTTAAGAAAAGCAAGTCACCACAAAACACAAAATAATGTGTCACCTTACTAGCAATCTAAGGTGAACATATTTACGAACAGTAATTATGGGTCATTTTTGCCTAAGAAATGTGCCAATACTGGGGCGGCTGGATGGCTCAGTCGGTTCAGCTTCCAACTCTTGGTGTTGGCTCAGGTCATAATCTCAGGTTTCTTGAGATCAAACTCCACATCTGGCTATGTGCTGACAGCACAGAGCCTGCTTGGGGTTCTCTGTCTCTCTGTCTCTCTGTCTCTCTCTTTCTCTCTCTCCCTCTCTGCTTCCCTCACCCACTCGGTTGCATGGCACACACTCTCTCTAAATAAAAAAACATTAAAAAAACAGATATGCACCAATACTAATACTAAAATAAAAAGAAAAATACCTGATTTGGGTGATGGTGACGATGATAAACTGTCATTCTTTTGTTGAATAGAATAGGAGGATGAGTTGGTTCAAAGATTATAGTTTGAAGGTAATTGGCAATACTTTTAACACCTTGTTCTTTGACCCCCAAATTGCCATTACAGAAATTTATCCTAGAAATGTATCTACGATATATTTAAATACTTATCTCTGGAGATGCTTAATGGAGTATTTTTTGTAATTAAAAAAAATTATAAACAACTGAAAAATCCAATATAGTGTATTTGTTGTAGTATGATGTATTCTTAGAATGGATTACTATGAGGAAGTTGAAAATGCTAATGTAGGAAGACTAGGTATGATATGGAAAAATATTTATGGCATTTTAGGGGAAGATGAGAGTGAGAAAACTACCTCCTTAGTTATGCTTTCTTCTTAACAGATTCAAACCTTCATCACTCCTCAAGTTCTTTATCTAACACATTGAGTTCTCAACTCTTACTTTGAAGGAAAAAAAAAATCTGCCAGATTCAACCTCTCTAAACTTCTGTCATGACACCTACAAGTTTCCTGACTTAACCCAGGGCCACTTCATTCTCTCTTGTGACGATGACAGAGGCATTCCCTTTTCTAGCCTTCAGCTCATTCTGCCACCTGGGCTTTGGGGAGCTATCTGCCCCTCTCTAATATATGAGGGGCAGGGCAAACTTTAAATGCTGGCCTGCATACCTGGGTCTAAACATTTTAAAGTTATAAATCAAACCAGTTCTTACATCAAATATGTTTCATCATCCTAATGAACAAATATGCCTCCTAATGACCTGGAAACCAGGCTGGAATCCAAATTTACCAAATAATTTCTTCACTTTCACCGAGATTATTACATAAAATTTTCTTTCTTGTTAATTTGGTCATTTATATTGTAAATCACTATAATGGTTTTGATGGTTTTAATCTTATATCAACTTTACTTTCCGAGAATCCCACATGTTAGTGAGGTATTTTCTTTTCCCTATATACTAAGATTTTTTTTAATCAGGTTACAGTGACAAAGTTTCTCTGGCTTTATAATATAAACTATCCAGTGATCTCTTTATACTAGTCCCTTTTTATAATTTTAATGTTTGCAAGACCCATAATGATGTCCCTTTTTTCATTCCTGATATGAATGAATAACATTGGTTCCTTAGTTCTTGATCAGCTTCCCAGGAGTTTAATTTTAGTAGTATTTACCAAGACTCAACTGTTGGAATTACTGACCTCCCCATTTTATTATTACTGTTAATGTTATTATGTCCTCAGTTTTTACATTTAGCTATATTTTCATTAGCTATATTAGATCATTTTTTTCTGCCTTTTGGTTTCATTGGATGCTCTTTTACTAATTTATTTAGATGAATACTTAGATCATTGTTTTTCAGTCTTTTTTCTAATATGTGCATTTAAGGCTATAAATTTTGTATAAGTATAGCTTTAGCAGCATTTAACAAACATTAAAATTTGATATATTCGTCTAGAAGTAGAAACCATTTTTGTACTACTTTTTAATTGCTACATTCTTTTTTTTTCAATATATAAAATTTATTGTCAAATTGGTTTCCATACAACACTCAGTGCTCATCCCAAAAGGTGCCCTCCTCAATACCCATGACCCACCCTCTCCACCCTCCCACCCCGCATCAACCCTCAGTTTGTTCTCAGTTTTTAAGAGTCCCTTATGCTTTGGCTCTCTCCCACTCTAAACTCTTTTTTTTTTTCCTTCCCCTCCCCCATGGGTTTCTGTTAAGTTTCTCAGGATCCACATAAGAGTGAAAACATATGGTATCTGTCTTTCTCTGTATGGCTTATTTCACTTAGCATCACACTCTCCAGTTCCATCCACGTTGCTACAAAGGGCCATATTTCATTCTTTCTCACTGCCACGTAGTACTCCATTGTGTATATAAACCACAATTTCTTTATCCATTCATCAGTTGATGGACATTCAGGCTCTTTCCATAATTTGGCTATTGTTGAGAGTGCTGCTATAAACATTGGGGTACAAGTGCCCCTATGCATCAGCACTCCTGCATCCCTTGGGTAAATTCCCAGCAGTGCTACTGCTGGGTCATAGGGTAGGTCTATTTTTAATTTTTTGAGGAACCTCCACACTGTTTTCCAGAGTGGCTGCAGCAGTTTGCATTCCCACCAACAGTGCAAGAGGGTTCCCATTTCTCCACATCCTCTCCAGCATCTATAGTCTCCTGATTTGTTCATTTTGGCCACTCTGACTGGCATGAGGTGATATCTGAGTGTGGTTTTGATTTGTATTTCCCTGATGAGGAGCGATGTTGAGCATCTTTTCATGTGCCTGTTGGCCATCCGGATGTCTTCTTTAGAGAAGTGTCTATTCATGTTTTCTGCCCATTTCTTCAATGGATTATTTGTTTTTCTGGTGTGGAGTTTGGTGAGCTCTTTATAGATTTTGGATACTAGCCCTTTGTCCGATATGTCACTTGCAAATATCTTTTCCCATTCCGTTGGTTGCCTTTTAGTTTTGTTGGTTGTTTCCTTTGCTGTGCAGAAGATTTTATCTTCATGAGGTCCCAGTAGTTCATTTTTGCTTTTAATTCCCTTGCCTTTGGGGATGTGTCAAGTAAGAAATTGCTACGACTGAGGTCAGAGAGGTCTTTTCCTGCTTTCTCCTCTAGGGTTTTGATGGTTTCCTGTCTCACATTCAGGTCCTTTATCCATTTTGAGTTTATTTTTGTGAATGGTGTGAGAAAGTGGTCTAGTTTCAACCTTCTGCATGTTGCTGTCCAGTTCTCCCAGCACCATTTGTTAAAGAGACTGTCTTTTTTCCATTGGATGTTCTTTCCTGCTTTGTCAAAGATGAGTTGGCCATACGTTTGTGGGTCTAGTTCTGGGGTTTCTATTCTATTCCATTGGTCTATGTGTCTGTTTTTGTGTCAATACCATGCTGTCTTGATGATGACAGCTTTGTAGTAGAGGCTAAAGTCTGGGATTGTGATGCCTCCTGCTTTGGTCTTCTTCTTCAAAATTACTTTGGCTATTTGGGGCCTTTTGTGGTTCCATATGAATTTTAGGATCGCTTGTTCTAGCTTCAAGAAGAATGCTGGTGCAATTTTGATTGGGATTGCATTGAATGTGTAGATAGCTTTGGGTAGTATTGACATTTTGACAATATTTATTCTTCCAATCCATGAGCACGGAATGTTTTTCCATTTCTTTATATCTTCTTCAATTTCCTTCATAAGCTTTCTATAGTTTTCAGCATACAGATCTTTTACATCTTTGGTTAGATTTATCCCTAGGTATTTTATGCTTCTTGGTGCAATTGTGAATGGGATCAGTTTCTTTATTTGTCTTTCTGTTCCTTCATTATTAGTGTATAAGACTGCAATTGGTTTCTGTACATTGATTTTTGTATCCTGCAACTTTGCTGAATTCATGTATCAGTTCTAGCAGACTTTTGGTGGAGTCTATCGGATTTTCCATGTATAATATGTCATCTGCAAAAAGTGAAAGCTTAACTTCATCTTTGTCAATTTTGATGACTTTGATTTGCTTTTGTTGTCTGATTGCTGATGCTAGGACTTCCAACACTATGTTAAGCAGCAGTGGTGAGAGTGGACATCCCTGTCGTGTTCCTGATCTCAGGGAAAAAACTCTCAGTTTTTCCCCATTGAGGATGATGTTAGCTGTGGGCTTTTCATAAATGGTTTTTTTTTGATGTTTAAGTATGTTCCTTCTATCCCAACTTTCTCAAGGGTTTTTATTAAGAAAGTTTGCTGAATTTTGTCAAATGCCTTTTCTGCATCGATTGACAGGATCATATGGTTCTTATCTTTTCTTTTATTAATGTGATATATCACGTTGATTGATTTGCGAATGTTGAACCAGCCCTGCATCCCAGGAATGAATCCCACTTGATCATGGTGAATAATTCTTTTTATATGCTGTTGAATTCGATTTACTAGTATCTTATTGAGAATTTTTGCATCCATATTCATCAGGGATATTGGCCTGTAGTTCTCTTTTTTTACTGGGTCTCTGTCTGGTTTAGGAATCAAAGTAATACTGGCTTCATAGAATGAGTCTGGAAGTTTTCCTTCCCTTTCTATTTTTGGAATAGCTTGAGAAGGATAGGTATTATCTCTGCTTTAAACGTCTGGTAGAACTCCCCTGGGAAACCATCTGGTCCTGGACTCTTATTTGTTGGGAGATTTTTGATAACTGATTCAATTTCTTCGCTGGTTATGGGTCTGTTCAAGCTTTCTATTTCCTCCTGATTGAGTTTTGGAAGCGTGTGGGTGTTTAGGAATTTGTCCATTTCTTCCAGGTTGTCCAGTTTGTTGGCATATAATTTTTCATAGTATTCCCTGATAATTGCTTGTATCTCTGAGGGATTGGTTGTAATAATTCCATTTTCATTCATGATTTTATCTATTTGGGTCATCTCCCTTTTCTTTTTGAGAAGCCTGGCTAGAGGTTTATCAATTTTGTTTATGTTTTCCAAAAACCAACTCTTGGTTTCATGGATCTGCTCTACAGTTTTTTTAGATTCTATATTGTTTACTTCTGCTCTGATCTTTATTATTTCTCCTCTTCTGCTGGGTTTCAGGTGTCTTTGCTGTTCTGCTTCTATTTCCTTTAGGTGTGCTGTTAGATTTTGTATTTGGGATTTTTCTTGTTTCTTGAGATAGGCCTGGATTGCAATGTATTTTCCTCTCAGGACAGCCTTTGCTGCATCCCAAAGCGTTTGGATTGTTGTATTTTCATTTTCATTTGTTTCCATATATTTCTTAATTTCTTCTCTAATTGCCTGTGTGACCCATTCATTCTTTAGTAGGGTGTTCTTTAACCTCCATGCTTTTGAAGGTTTTCCAGACTTTTTCCTGTGGTTGATTTCAAGTTTCATAGCATTGTCGTCTGAAAGTGTGCATGGTATGATCTCAGTTCTTTTATACTTATGAAGGGCTGTTTTGTGACCCAGTATGTGATCTATCTTGGAGAATGCTCCATGTGCACTCGAGAAGAAAGTATATTCTGTTGCTTTGGGATGCAGAGTTCCAAATATATCTGTCAAGTCCATCTGATCCAGTGTATCATTCAGGGCCCTTGTTTCTTTAATGATCCTGTGTCTAGATGATCTATCCATTTTTGTCAGTGGAGTATGAAAGCCCCTGCAATGACCACATTCTTATCAATGAGGTTGCTTATGTTTGTGATTGTTTTATATATTTGGGGACTTCCATATTCGGTGCATAGACATTTATAATTGTTAGCACTTCCTGATGGGTATTCCCTGTAATTATTATATAATGCCCTTCTTCATCTCTTGTTACAGCCTTTAATTTAAAGTCTAGTTTGTCTGATATAAGTATGACTACTCCAGCTTTCTTTTGACTTCCAGTAGCATGATAGATAGTTCTCCATCCCCTCACGTTCAATCTGAAGGTGTCCTCAGGTCTAAAATGAGTCTCTTGTAGACAGCAAATGATGGGTCTTGTTTTTTTATCCATTCTGATACTCTATATCTTTTGGTTGGCACATTTAGTCCATTTACGTTCAGTGTTATTATAGAAAGATATGGGTTTAGAGTCATTGTGATGTCCTTAGGTTTCATGCTTGTAGCAAAGTCTCTAGTACTTTGTCTCACAGGATCCCCCTTAAGATCTCTTGTAGGGCTAGTTTAGTGGTGACGAATTCCTTCAGTTTTTGTTTGTTTGGGAAGACCTTTATCTCTCCTTCTATTCTAAATGACAGACTTGCTGGATAAAGGATTCTTGGCTGCATATTTTTCCTGTTCATCACATTGAAGATTGCCTGCCATTCCTTTCTGACCTGCCAAGTTTCAGTAGAGAGATCAGTCACGAATCTTATAGGTCTCCCTTTATATGTTAGAGCATGTTTATCTCTAGCTGCTTTCACAATTTTCTCTTTATCCTTGTATTTTGCCAGTTTCACTATGATATGTCCTGCAGAAGATCGATTCAAGTTACGTCTGAAGGGAGTTCTCTGTGCCTCTTGGATTTCAATGGCTTTTTCCTTCCCCAGATCCGGGAAGTTCTCAGCTATTATTTCTTCAAGTACACCTTCAGCACCTTTCCCTCTCTCTTCCTCCTCTGGGATACCAATTATGCGTAGATTATTTCTCTTTAGTGCATTACTTAGTTCTCTAATTTTCCCCTCATACTCCTGGATTTTTTTATCTCTCTTTTTCTCAGCTTCCTCTTTTTCCATAATTTTATCTTCTAGTTCACCTATTCTCTCCTCTGCCTTTTCAAACCCAGCTGTGGTCATCTCCATTTTATTCTGCAGTTTATTTATAGCACCTTTTAGCTCCTCCTGACTGTTCCTTAGTCCCTTGATCTCTGTAGCAAGAGATTCTCTGCTGTTCTTTATACTGTTTTCAAGCCCAGCGATTAATTTTATGACTATTATTCTAAATTCACTTTCTGTTATATTGTTTAAATCCTTTTTGATCAGTTCATTAGCTGTTATTTCCTGGAGATTCTTTTGAGGGGAATTCTTCCGTTTTGTCATTTTGAATTTTTTTTATTTTTTTTTAATGTTTTTATTTATTTTTGCGACAGAGAGAGACAGAGCATGAGCAGGGGAGGGGCAGAGAGAGAGGGAGACACAGAATCGGAAGCAGGCTCCAGGCTCTGAGCTGTCAGCACAGAGCCCGATGTGGGGCTCGAACCCACAGACTGTGAGATCATGACCTGAGCCGAAGTCGGACACTTAACCGACTGAGCCACCCAGGCGCCCCTCGTTTCGTCATTTTGGATAGTCCCTGGAGTGGTGCAGGACTGCGGGGCACTTCCCCTGTGCTGTCTTGAATAACTTGCGTTGGTGGGCGGGGCCGCAGTCAGACCTGATGTCTGCCCCCAGCCCACCGCTGGGACCACAGTCAGACTGGTGTGTGCCTTCTCTTCCCCTCTCCTAGGGGCAGGATTCACTGTGGGGTGGTGTGGCCCTTCTGGGCTACTTGCACACTGCCAGGCTTGTGGTGCTGGGGATCTGGTGTATTAGCTGGGGTGGATCGGCAAGGTGCACAGGGGCAGGAGGGGCAGGCTCAGCTCTCTTTTTCTTCAGAGATCCGCTTCAGGAGGGGCCCTGGGGCACCGGGAGGGAGTCAGACCCGCTGGAGGGATGAATCCACAGAAGCACAGCGTTGGGTGTTTGTGCGGTGCAAGCAAGTTCCCTGGCAGGAACCAGTTCCCTTTGGGATTTCGGCTGTGGGATGGGCGAGGGAGATGGCGCTGGCGAGCGCCTTTGTTCCCCGCCAAGCTGCGCTCTGTCGTCCAGGGCTCAACAACTCTCCCTCCCGTTGTCCTCCAGCCCTCCCGTTCTCAGAGCAGAGCTGTTAGCTTATAACCTTCCAGATGTCAAGTCCCGCTTGCTGTCGGAACACACTCCCTCCGGCCTGTCTGCTCTCGCAAGCCAGACTCGGTGGCTCCGCCCCAACTCCCTCCCGCCAGTCCGTGTAGCGCGTACCGCCTCGCCGCCCTTCCTACCCTCTTCCGTGGGCCTCTCGTCTGCGCTTGGCTCCGGAGACTCCGTTCTGCTAGTCTTCTGGCGGTTTTCTGGGTTATTTAGGCAGGTGTAGGTGGAATCTGAGTGATCAGCAGGCCGTGGTGAGTCCAGCATCCTCCTACGCCGCCATCTTCCAACTATCCCAATTGCTACATTCTTATACACACTTGACTCTGTTTCTAGACTTCTTTTTCTATTCTACTATTTGTCTGTTTATTCCTCCAACAATCCCACCTTGCTTTACTTTTCCTCATTTTATAAGATGATTTGATAGCTCACAGAGTGAGGCCCTTTTCAATGTAGTGATTATGGACAATTCTCTTGTCTCTTCTTATAAATTCATTCACAGGTATAAACTTTAAAATAATTTTGTCAGACTCTCTAAAAAATATCATTAGACTTATGTTCTGAGGAGAATTGAAAATATACATTAGTTTAGGAAGAAGTGACATGTTTATAATATTAACTTTTTACATCCAGGAACAGGATATATCTGTACATTTATTCAATGAATTTCTTTTATTTATTTGTCTTTAAAGTATAATTGACATATAATATTATACTAGTTTCATGTATACACCATAGTGATTTGACAATTATCTACATTACAAAATACACCACAGTAAGTGTAGTTACTTTCTGTCACCATACAAATTTATTGCAATATTATTGACTATATTCCTTATGTTATATTTTTCATCCATGTGACTATTTTAAAACTGGAGATTTGTACCTTCTAATCTTCTTTTCCTTTCCCACCCAAGCCCATTCCCCTCTGGAAACCACCAGTTTTCTGTCTGTATGAGTCTGTTTCTGTTTTTGTTTGTTTTCTAATTTGTTTTGTTTTTTAGATTCCACATACAAGTGAAATCATATAATATTTGTCTTTCTCTGACTTGTTTCACTTGGCACAATACTCTCTAGGTCTTTCCATGTTATCACAAATGACATAATTTCATTATTTTTATGGCTGAGTAATATTCCATTGTGTATATATACTACATCTTCTTTATCCATTCATCTGTTGATTGATATTTGGGTTGCTTCTATCTTGGCTATTATAGATATTATATATATTATATATATAATATAATAATATATATGATATATATTATATATTTTATATTATATATATTATATATATTATTATTTTATATAATACATATAATATTGCAGCTATATTATATTTGCAATAAACATAGGGGTGCATATATCTTTTCAAATTAGTGTTTTGGTTCTTTGCATAAATATTCATAAGTGTAATTACTGAGTTGGATGGTATTTCTATTTTTCATTTTTTGAAGAACCTCCATATTGTTTTCCACAGTGGCTGCACCAATTTACAACCTGACCAACAGTGTACAAGCATTCCATTTTCTCTACATCCTTGTCAACACTTGCTATTTCTTGTCTTTTTCATACTAACCATTCTGACTGGAGTGAGGTAAAGTCTTGTTGTGGTTTTATTTGTATTTCTGGGATGATTAGTGATGTTAAACACTTTTTCATGGATCTGTTGGCTATGTGTACTATGTGTATGTCTTCATTGGAAAAGTTTCTATTCATGTTCTCTGCCCATTTTTTAATTGAATTGTTTTGAATTTTTTGTGTGTGGAGTTGTATGAGTTCTTTATATGTTTTGAATTTTAGCCCCTTAACAGATATATAAATTGCAAATATCTTGTCTCATTTCTGTGGGTTGCCTTTTTGTTTGGTTGATGGTTTCCTTTGCTGTCCAAAGTTTTTAGTTTGATATAGTCCCAGTTGTTCACTTTTGCTTTTGTTTCCTGTGCCTCAGGAGACTCATCCAGAAAAAATATTGCTAAGGCTGATGTCTAAGAGTTTACCACCTATGTTTTTTTCTAGGTGTTTTATGGTTTAATATTTCACATTTAGGTCTTTAATCCATGTTGAGTTTATTTTTATCATTACATTTGTCTCCATGTATTTGATTTTTATTGACTCATTGGTTGTATAGTAGTATGCTGTTTAGCTTCCATATCTTTACGCTTTTTTTCCATTTTTTCTTGTGATTGATTTCTAGTTTCATACTACTATGGTTGGAAAAAGATGCATGATATGATTTCAATCTTCTTGAATTTACTGAGACTCGTTTTGTAACTTAATGTGATCTATCTTGGAAAATATTCCTTGTGCACTTGAAAAGAATGTGTGTTCTGATGTTTTTGGATGGAATAGTCTGTATGTATATCTATTGAGTTCATCTGGTCTAATGTGTCATTCAAAGCCACTGTTTCCTTGTTGATTGTCAGAATGATCTATCAATGTAAGCAGGGTGTTAAAGTCCTTTACTATTATTGTATTACTATCAGTTTCTCCCTTTATGTCTGGTAATATTTGCTTTATGCAAATGTTCCTATTTTGTCTGCATAGTTATTTACAGATTAATCTCTTGTTGGATTAATCTCTTTATCATTATGTAGTGTCCTTTGTCTTTTGCTACAGTCTTTGTTTTAAAGTCTGTTTTGTCTAAGTATTGTTACCCTAGTTGTTTTTTTTTTTTTTCAGTTCTATTTCCATGGAATATCTTTTTCCATCTGTTCACTTTCAGTCTATGTCTTTAGGTTTGAAGTGAGTCTCTTATAAGCAGCATATAGATGGGTCTTTTTTTTTTTTTATCCATTCAGTAATCCGATGTCTTTTAATTGAAGCATTTAGTCCATTTAAATTCAAAGTAACTATTGATAGTCATGTGGTTATTGCCATTTTGTTCATTGTTTTCTGGCTGTTTTTGTAGTTTTTTGCTGAGCCTTTCTTATTCTCCTACTTTTTTCCATTGTTATTTGATGACTCTATAGTGTTACGCTTGAATTTATCTTTTGTGTATCTATGATAGGTTTTTCATTTGTGGTTACCATGAGGTTCATATATAATATCCTATGTATATAACAGTCTATATTAAGTTGATGGTTGCTTAACTGAACACATTCTAAAAGCACTACGTTTTAACTCTCTCCATGTTTTAAGTATATGGTGTCATATTTTACATATTTTTATTTTGTGATTTCTTTGATTAAGTTTTGTAGATATAATTGATTTTACCATTTTCATCTTTTTAGACTTCATTCTAGTTTTATAAGTTATTGATCTACTGCCTTTACTGTATATTTGTTTTTACCAGTGAATTTTATTCCTTTCATAATTTTCTTACTTCTAGTTACAGCCTTTTCTTTTCCATTTAAAGAAATCTTTTTAATATTTCTTGTAAGGCCATTTTAGTGGTAATGAACTCCTTTAACTTTTGTTTGTCTGGGAAACTCTTTATCTCTTGTTCAATTCTAACCAGTTATCTTGCCAGGTAAAGTATTTTTGATTGTAGGTTTTTTTCTTTCAGCACTTGGAATAAATCATGCCTCTCTCTTCTGCTGCAAAGTTTCTGCTAAAAATCAGCTAATAGTCTTATGGGGTTTCCCTTGTATGTAACTGCTTGCTTTTCTTTTGCTGCTTTTAATATTCTGTCTTTATATTTAGTTTTTGCCATCTTAACTATTATGAGTCTTGGTGTGGACCTTTTTGAGTTCATCTTATTTGGGGCTCTATGTACTTCCTAGATCTGGGTGTCTTCTTCCTTCCCCGTGTTAGGAGGATTTTCAGCTATTATTTCTTCATATATGTTTTCTATTCCTTTCTCCCTCCCTTTTCCCTCTGGGACACATATAATGAGAATGTTATTATGCTTGATATTCTTATAGAGATACGTTAACCTATTTTTGTTTGTTCTATTTTTTTTTCTTTTTGCTGTTCAGTATGGTTGCTTTCCACTACCCTATCTTCCAAATTACTGTTCCATTTTTCTGCATCCTCTAATCTACTATTGGTTCACTCTAGTCTATTTTTCATTTCAGTTATTGTATTCTTCAGCACTGACTGGTTCTTTTTTATATGTTCTAACTCTTGAAGTTCTCCCTGAGTTCATCCACTCTTCTTTCAAAACTGGTGAATATCTTTGTGACAACTACCTTGAACTCTTTATTAGGTAGATTGCCTATCTGTGTTTCATTTAGCTCCTTTTCTGAGGTTTTGTCTTGTTCTTTTGCTTGGATCATATTTTTCTTTGTTCTCATTTTGTCTAACTCTCTGTGTTTGTTACTATGCATTAGGTAGATCAGCAATGTCTCCCAGTCTTGAAAGTAATGGCCTTACATAGAAGGTGTCCTGTGGCACCCAGTAATGAAATCACTGTGGTCACCAGAGTCATACATTTTAGAAGTGTCCCTTTTGTGGGCTGCATACAGCCCTGTTGTGGTTGGCCATGACTGCCGTGAGTGTACTAGTGTGTGGGGTCACCCCTCAGCCTAGCTGTCAGCAGTGACTGGCTGCAGCTACCGTGGGTGCACTGGTGGGCAGGGTTTGTCTCTGGCCTGACTGATTGGGAGGTCCAGCTGGTAGCCACTACAGGGTGGGGTAGTTCCAGTCTCAGCTGTGGCTACCGTATTCATCCTGGTGCAATTGCCCTGCTGCCCCAGAGGCTGGGCATGACTGCTGCCATTCCCCCACTTTTTGTTTAATAGCCATTTGAACTCAGAGTCAGTGCAGTTGACCAATCTAGGACTTGTACTCAAGCCCTGGATGCAGGATAAGCTGGGAAAACTAATTTCATCTTCTATATCACACCAACACTCACAAGGTTCAGGATTCTCTAAACATGTAAAGATGCCAGACAGCGGCCAAACATGGTCAAAAGATGGCTTTTACACTTTAATTAAGGTTAATGAATGTCTCCTTTAACCTACTAATGTGAAAAAATATATTAGAGTCCCTCATGTTGCATATATGGAACACAAATTCTACTTGGCTACATTATTCTTTAAATATAATCCTGATTTCAACTTATTCATACTTACCTATATTTATCATTGGGAATGGTCAAGAATTTTCCTTTTTGTGCTAACTCTGTCAGGGTTTTCAGAGCTATATAAATTGTGTTGGAAAGATTTCCTATCCTATCTAGGCCCTTGAGAAATTCATCTAAGAGAGGCATGATCTGTTCTTGAAGGGATTGGTCTAAATGATCAATAGAACTTCCTACTCTATTACATTTTGGGACAGTTTTTTGACAATATTCCCAAATTTTTCATGATTATTGATCTATTCAGGTTTATGTCTCTTCTGCAGTCAATGTCTTAGAAAATGTCGAGGAGTGAAGTTAGTATGTTAAAAGCTGAGAGATGCTGGCAAGAACTGGTTTGTAGTCCATGAACATGAGTGATAGAGATTGCAAATGGATTATTTTTAGAAAGTGTGTAAGAGAAACCCTTCCAGTTCAGTAAGGTAAGGTTGTCACACTGTTAAGTTACTGACCTTGTTTATATTGAGAGTGTGTCTGTCCAGAGATTGAATACTGGAGGTATTTAGTTTGAGAAGTTTAGTGGATTTCTTCTTCATTGAGTTGGTTCACTCCTGTTTGCTACAGTTTCCCAAAATTCCAGGCCTTGTCACACAGTCACATCATCTTGAGAATCCCTGAAAGCATTCAAGTCTGTTTCTTTTTAAGGCACCATTTTTAAATTATTTTATGCTTTGAAAATCATAACAAAATTATATGCATGCTATACAATAAGACAACCAGTACATTATAAATATATATAATGACAAAGCTAACCCTCTCCCTGCCATCTCACCCATCCCTGTGAGATAACCAGGATAAACAGCATGCCATATGCCAGCCCTCTATTCCCTTATTCATACAGGTACCTTTAAATGTATATGGTTTCTTTGTGTCTTTGTTTGCTTGTACTAAAATGGAATCATACTTTGCCCAGTATACAAATTGTTTTTCCTTGAAGGCTTAATTTTGGAAAATCTCAAACCCATACAAGTAGAATGATGAATTCTTATGTACCCACCATAGAGCTTCAACTCTTATCAACTCAAGGTTAATCTTGTTTCAAATTCTACCCTCACCTGTCCATATACCCCCCATATCTGAGATTATTGTTATTTTTCATATATAGTATTCTTCCCCAACATTTAACTTTTAAATCCTGACACCTATAAAAATTGTTGGAAGGCTAGTACAATGAACAATCATCTACCCATCACCTGGATTTACTACTTGTTTTTCATCATTGAGAACATTTTATGAACATCTTTATATTTAGATATAACTTTATCTTTCCCCCCCTAATTCTTTGATACAAAAACACACATATATATTACTCTATATAATTACTCATTTTTCTAGAACACTGTTGATGTGCAGAAGCAAAAGTTGGCTGAAATGCTTCAAACAAGATGGCCAAGTTCACCCAAACAGAAGGATTTAACCAAAACGGTTGCCAAATAGAAAAAAAAAAAAAAAAAAAAAAAAAAGGAAGCTCTATGCAACAACAGTGTAGGCAGGCAATTTTTCATGCTTAGCAGGGGAACTTCAAAAATTTCTTCTGCCAAAGTGCTCGCAGACTTAACTTGAGGCCCAAGCAGCCATCTATATGAAATGGCCCCACTCCTCAGGGAAAACAGGGCAGGTAGGAGCCCTGAGTCCTGGCCTTGGGCTCAGCAGACCTCTTCAATGACCAGACTGCTAGCCAAAGTCTTTTTAAATAAACCGTTGGAACAGTAAGTAATTCCAAGTCCAACTGCTTTTAGATCACTCAAATTGCTTTTTGAATTGGGCAAAGTTTACCACTAGTATTGTATTTTTGTCAATTCTTGTATTTCTAATAGTTTGCACTTTATATACCTTTTCAAAGTATTATTAGGTATATCAAAGTTCATGAAAATTATCACTGCATTTTGAATTTCAGTTTTTATAGAAGAAAAATGATCCAATTTGGTAGTAACAAATGATATATGTTTGCCTAGCCTTCTGTGCATATATCTCTCCTCTCACCTTGTAGCAGCAGGAAACAAGTCTTGTAAGACTGAGAAAATCTGGATACCAGCCTTTTCTCTCCATATATATTTTCCCATTTTGAACAACGATGAATTATACCATGAACTTAACACCACTTAGGTGGTGATTAGATCTCTTTTCCAGGTTTATATATGAAAGGGATTTTAGTATTCATAACTCAAGACTTGGTCTACATCAACTAATGTTAACATCATGATCCCAACAAATTTTTGTTTGCATTTCCCTGATATGCTGTAGCCACTGTAATAGGTTTAACGTATCGGTTTGTTTGAGATTCGTTTGCTTTAACTTCGTATTTGTTAGCTATTATTGCATCACAAATTGTCCAAAATGTAGTGGCTTAAGCAATAACTGTTTATTATTTCACAGTTTCAGTGTGTTGGGAATCTAGGAGAGGCTTGTTGAGTGGCTCTGGCTCTTGCCTGAGGTTACAGTTATGTCACCCGAGGAGACAATCAACCTGAAGTACAGATGGGGGCTGAAAGACCTGCTTTCAAGATGGTTCTCCCAATGCCTGCCGGTTGCTGACAGGAAGCCTCAGTTCTTTGCCACATGGACCGCTCGATAGTGACGTTTCAGTGTATCTCATGACATGGCAGCTTGCTTCTTTTACCACGGTGACTGATACAAAAGAGAGAGCAACAAGGAAGGCCCAACACCTTTTGAGACCTTGTTTCAGAAATTACATATCATCGTTTCTGTCCCATTCTATTCATTAGAAGTAAGTAACTAAGTTCTCGACTAAGGGGAGAGGAATTCGGTTCACCTTTGGGGAGGAATATTGAATAATTTGTGGACCTTTCATTAAGCCATGACACACTCTCATAAACAACAATACTTAGACTTTGAGGACACAACCCAAAACTCTTTACCATCCAACTGCAGAGTTTATTTATATAAATCATTGATCTCTTAGTTCTTCTACCTCTTCTTATTCAATTCCTTCTGCTTTTATGCATTCTAGCTGATTTGCTCATTTTCTTGTAGTATAGGTCTCCTAGTGAGTCCATTCAGATTTCTTATGTCGATAAAGCTCTTTATTTCACTTTGTTTTTGAAAGATATTTTTCTAGGTATAGAATTCTAGGTTAATCGGGGTTTTGTTTTTGGTTGTTTTTTTTCTGTCAGTATTTTAAGAATATTGTTCTGCCACCTTATGGTTTGTGATGTTTTTTATTGCTTCCAACAAAAAGTTTACTGTCATGCATAAATTTTTTCCTCTGTACATAGTGTATCTTTTTTCCTCTGGCTGCTTTCAAAATTTTCTCTCCATCACTGGTTTTGAGCCATTTGATTATATGATGTTCCTTGGTGATGCTTTCCTCATGTTTCTTTTGTTTGAGTCATTGAGCTTTTTGGATATGTACGTTTATAGTTTCATGAGATTTTGAAAAAATTCAGCTATTCTTTCTTCAACCATAAGTCCCAACTCCAATGTGGACTTCAGGTACATATATGTTAGACAGCTTGAAGTTCTCACACAGGTTACTGATACCTCATTCCTTTTTCTTTTTTTTTTTTTCTCATTTATTTTTCTAAATCTTCTGTAATGTCCAATTTACTGTTAATCCCACCATATATATTTTTCAACTCAGATACTGTTTTTTTTTTCACCTCTGGAAGCTTAATTTGGGTCTTTTTTATGATCTCAATGTTTCTCCTTAAATTCTCGTTCTATCTACCTACTTTAACATACGAATGTGGTTGTTCCACTTGATTGGTAAAAATACTAACCATTATTGGACCTGTGTGAGTTCCTAGAATTGTTCCTTCTAGTCCTCTTGGGAAGTTTTTCATCGGCCTCTGGTGTTTCCTCACACTCTTGTGCAGATTAGTACTTAGCAGAAGATATGAGAGGATCCCTCTGGAGAACCCCAAAGCTCTTTGTGCACCTCTCTCCTGTCTCAGAAGTTCTCTACTCTCTTGTACTTTGCTCTGTGAAGTCTAGCCTCCATGGCCTATGGAATTCTCGAGTCTATCTCCTTAACTTAGTTAGACTTCTGGGCTCTATTTGGGTTTCCTCTCCCTGCATTATAGTCTAGAAACTCTCTAGGCAATAAGCTGAGAAAATCTTTGGGCTTATCTCATTTATTTCTCTTCTCCCAGGTAATATGCGACCAGTATCTAATGTTTGGAGACCTGTGTGTGTGTGTGTGTGTGTGTGTGTGTGTGTGTGTGGTGGTGGTGGTTTTTGTTCATTTTTTGTTTTATCTGAGCTTCTACTTACTTAAGGAAGGGGAGTATAACTAATCTCCATTATTCTATTGTGTTTGACAACAGAAGACTCTCCAGAAACTGGCTTTCAAATCAGCATTCTGCATTGTATCAGTTACCCATTTTTTCACAGTAAACCTCTCAAAAACTTGTCGTTTAATATGATAACCATTTATTTCTTCACAGTTCTGTGTTGGTGACTCAAGATGCCTTCAAGCCCAAATTTTTCAGAATGGTTGAACATTGGGCTCAACTGGAAAATGCTGCTCCTTATGGTATTAGCTGTGCTAAGTCGTGCATTTGAAGTTAATTGGCAATTTGGCTGCTGGCTGGTTTAGGGAGACGTCACTCAAATGTCTGGCTGTTGGTGTAAACTCTATTCTCTTTATTTTCTATCTGTGGCTGTATGGACCATACTTTCTTCACCTTTGTCTTCCCTAGCATTTTGAAGGTAAATGTATATGCATTGATTATTGTGATAAAAATGGTCAGTATTTACCAATATCCAGTTTTACTCTCCTTCTTGGGCTCAAAGCTAACTATTTCCCAGCAACAATCCCTTCGCCACCCCACATTTGGTTGTGACCTTGTGATTGCCCAGTGGAATGTTAGCCCCAACTGGCCATGAAAAGTCCAGCAGTATCTTCCTTATATATACTATCTCCTTTCCTCTGTATGGCTGGAGTAAAGCTCTCCAAGATGGTGAAACCAATACATTAGAAGAAGCCCAAATTCTTTATAAGAGACATTCAAACAGAAAATCTGCACTGGACTTTGGATGAATGAGAAATAAACTTGTGCTGTGCTAAGCTACTGTAATTTTGCTACTGCAACTAGTTGTATACTCAAATTAATACAGTTACCAGCAAGTTTCAAAACTGTTCTTTAAGTTTCTGCAATGTCAGTGAAGAGCAAAATGGTATAGTTTTATCCATTCCACTTAAGATGAGGACACCATAGCTTTCAAGTTTTCTTCCTTCCCTTTCCATGCAATTCTGTTTATTAATTTGTTAGCATTATTTGTGGTATAATATTATTATATGATTTAATTTATTCATGATATATAATATAGATAAGATAAGATAAGATCTAGGCCTAGATTATTGCTAATACATCAACATTTTTTTTTAATTTAAATTAAAGTTACTTAACATATAGTGTAGTATTGATTTCAGGAGTAGAATTGAGAGATTCATCACATACAAAACCCAGTACTCATCCCAACAAGTGCCCTCTTTAATGCCCATCACCCATTTAGCACATCACCCCACTCACCTACCCCCCCAGCAACCCTCAGTTTGTTCTCCATATTTAAGAGTCTCGTATGGTTTGCCTCCGTCTCTGTTTTTATCTTTATTTTTCCTTCCCTTCCCCTATTTGCGTCTGTTTTGTTTCTTCAATTCAAGTTATGACTGAAATCATATGATAGTTGTCTTTCTCTGACTGATTTATTTACCTTAGCATACTACAGTCTGGTTCCATCTACCTTGTTGCAACTGGCAAGATTTCGTTCTTTTGGATCACCCAGTAATATTCCATTGTAGATATAAACCACATCTTCTTTATCCATTCATCAGTCGATGGACATTTGGGCTCTTTCCATACTTTGGCTGTTGTTGAAAATGCCGCTGTAAATGTTGGGGTGCATGTGCCATTTCTAATTGTTGTAATACAATATTTTTATACCATATGTATTCTTTTTTAAGAATGACTCCTCATCTCAGCATTCAGTTTTATGTTCAGAATGGCCACTGTTATGGAGGGTTGTGTTGCCATTTCACTTGTTTCAGTGCTGTTCCCACCAGTCTTTTGGAGCATAGTTTTCTCTTCCTGGGTTCTTAATTCTATTTCCTTTTTCCATTTGGCTACAGTACATCTGAACATAAATTTTTCAGAATCTGTGGACATTTTTTTTTCTTCTTTTGCCTATAAGATTTTTCGTGTGTGTTTGATTCACATTTTTTTGTTAGGAAGGGTCTAGATACAATTCTCTTTTTGGTGATTTTTTGCTTAGAACACTGTGAAGTTTTTAATTTGTACCTTGATGGTTTATCAGCTAAGAAAAATTTTTAAATGATATCTTTAATTTTTCCTGGTTTTATTTGTCTTTGTGTCTTCCTTAAGGGAATCTAATTCCTTGGCTGCACCTCTGTTCTCTGCATCTCATATACAGACTCCACACTTCCTTGTAACTTACGTTTTTGCCCTTTTGTCTTGCTCTCTAGGACACCTAACCAGATTTGTTCCTCATATCATTTACTCTGTGGCGACAAATTTTATTCTTCATTCCCTGCCATCATGTGTGCTTTACTTCTTCTGTTGTATTTTGAGTTTCCTTGCATGATTTTCCTACTTTGACAATTTCATTCTCCATCTTTAAAATTTTCTCAGCTTCTTCTCTCCTTATGGATTTATTTCAGAAATCATGTTTTCAATTTGATTTGAGGATACAGAAAAAAGTCCAACCAATCTAAAAGATATATGAGTAAAAGAACTTCAATTATATGTCCTTCTTTTGATACTTATCCCACTATGCCTGATTCTGCATACTTTTTTCTTAGCACACTCACCCACCCCCATGACAATTTGAACTCATTCTGGTGTAACGGGCTATTTGCAGACCTGATATTTGTTAATTTTCTTGTATGACCCTTTTCACTGCCCATAACTGTTGTTGCTAGATTTTCAAATAAAAGTAACACATGAAATATTTATATGGTCATACAGTCTATTCTTGTTATTTATGATAGTTATGTTGTATAAAGTTGCCCTGGACGTCTGAATTAGTGAATATAGAACCATTGTTCCTAGGGGAAATTTGAGGTTAAGTCCCTCAAACCTCTAGTTATAACATTTTTGTTAATTGATTAAAACATTGCCTTGTTTTATGTGTTTCTGTTTAAAGACAACTTATTTTACATACACTGTTGATTCATTAACACTGAACTTATGGCTAAATGCACCATAAGTCATGCCTAAATGAAACTTAACCATACACATGTTTTCTCCATCTGGCATATCACAGACTTCTCGTGTTTGGAACTAGACAGTACTTGGGCACTACTCTTGGGGGCCATTTTAAGCAGAGAAATCACCAAAGAGCACAAACACATGAAAAATGTGGCACTAAATCTACTAAGACATACAGAAGGTAGAGCGTCACCTTAATTCAACCTTAGCTAGAAACGCGTGTTGGACAGCCCCAAATTTTCATTGCTCTGCACATGTCCAGGAATGACTGTGGAAGTGCTTTCGGTGTTGATTTGGGGGTTACAGACAAATTACAGCAAGTTGGTGAATCCTAACATTGGAATCAGCGAATAATAAAGAACAACTGTAAATGTTAAAAGATATTTTGGTCTTTCTTTTTTCATTATCTACTATGTCAAACCTATCCAAGCCAATGAACTATCTTAATGAAGCATAGATATAATCACATAATTTCCCCTACATTTTTACCATCTGCTAATCTCTATTTCTTACAGAATGTACACAGCAAATATGTATTCAGTGCTGCCAAGCAGGATGTGACACAGTGGGATAGGACCAGATACCTGAAAGCACCCTTGGGTTATATTGATGTACGTTGATGGAACCTCACCCTACTGATGTGCAACCAGAGGCCAGATCACAGGCACCATCTATGAGGCCAACTGACATTCTCCTGAGATTGGATTAAGGTATAATTTTCCTGAGATTGGATTAAGGTATAAATTTCCCCAATCTCTCTTGCTCTTAAGCTTTATAACTATGAACAGGGTCTAATAAATTTTTTTTTTTTGTATAACACTAAAATGTCTAGCAATATTTACCAAGGTGCATTTTTTTTTTTTTTTACCGTTTATTTATTTTTGAGACAGAGAGAGACAGAGCATGAACAGGGGAGGGTCAGAGAGAGGGAGACACAGAATCCGAAACAGGCTCCAGGCTCTGAGCGGTCAGCACAGAGCCCGACACAGGGCTCGAACTCACGGACCGCGAGATCATGACCTGAGCCGAAGTCGGCTGCTTAACCGACTGAGCCACCCAGGCGCCCCCCAAGGTGCATTTTTCATTTATGGTAACTATACCCACTTGAGTGCAACCTGCAGCTATGAAACTTCTGTTATCTGCATTCTGGTTTTGTGATGGTTGTATTTTCTGAATGCATGTAGAGTTTGGGAAGCAGTACTCAGGTTGGAAGGGCTAACATTAGAAGAGCATCTCTGAGAGAGAGGGGAATGGAAGCCAGCTCCCTTTCTGGTAATACCTGGGAGCTGGAGAGGAGAGAGGTGCTCAGATTTCAGAAGGCAATGGCATGTACGACCTTGGAAAGACTAGTCATTAGACACCAGGGTGCCCAGATTTCAGAAAAATTTTTTAGTACCTCACTACTTTCAAGTCATCATGAGGCTTTGAATAGTAACTCACCTCCGGTTACTAGTGTGAATCAAAGGCCACAGGAATTATTTTAGTCAGCGTAATTCCTTTGGAACTTTTGTATAAGCCTCGACAGCCAGGGATCCAGCACCATAGTTAGATTTGATTTCGAAAATAAGAAAAAAATTTATTTCTTACATCCTTTATGGTTGTATAAAATTCATAAGACCAAACTTGCTAGATTACTTTGCCTTTTTAATTTTTAGTTTCTTTATTTGTAAAACAGGGACTGTAATGCTTATCTTGTAGGGTTGTTTTGGAGATTGGTTATTTTTGTGTGTAGGTTAGCTAATAGGTCTCAGAACATGACACTCAATCAATATTGTACAGGGTTCTCTCCTTGCAGCCTCCCTCTGAGTTCTCTGTTGTTTTAAGGTCATCCTCGCTGCCAAGCATTTATATTCTCCCTTGTTCATTTTTATAGAACTTTGCAACCATGCATTTATACAGATACATCAATATTTTGATGGGGTCATATCATCATTTCATTCACTGGTTAGTCTTGGGTCTGCGTGGGTTGGCTGCCCTGCTATTCTGCTCTTCTCAAGCATACCCCAGAATTCACTCCAGATCTGCCTGAGCAGGAACCCCCCTTTCCTTAGGTAAAATGACTCTGTCAACTTTAATTATGTCTAATTTCTTATTTAAATAGTATATAGGGGCAACTGGGTGGCTCAGTCAGCTAAGCATCTGACTTCAGCTCAGGTCATGATCTCATGGTTCATGGGTTAGAGCCCCACATCAGGCTCTGTGTTGACAATTTAGAGCCTGGAGCCTGCTTTGGATTCTGTATCTCCCTCTCTCTCTGCCCCTCCCCCACTCGTGCTCTGTCTCTTTCTATCTCTCAAAAGTTAATAAAAATTTTAAAAATTCAAAAAAATAAATAGTATATAGGTCTAGGTGTATAGTGTATTTTATCAGTTATTTTATTCATTTACATCTGAAATCTTCTTAAAAGGGCTTAAAGATCCTCAGAAATATAAATAAATAAGAAAAAATTACATTAAAAATAAGCAGGTTAAAAACTCTGGGCAAAAGGAAAAGAAAAAGAAAATTGGGATGCCAGATGGTTTTAATAATAATATTGAACATGCTTGGAAAAATGTGTTAAACATAAAAAGTACATTAATAATAATTTTAATTATATTGTTATGTTTCGTATCTGATCATGGAGCTGTTTTTTTTCCTCTGCTGCTCAAAAGATTTTTAAAAATCCTCAAAGACAATGCAGTTTATACTAACTTCACACTTAATCTGTTATATTCATTGATCCATAGAGTAATCATGACACTGAAATGAATCTTTATGCTTGTATTTATCACAGGAATTTAAAAAGAATATTAAACCAGGTTTTGACAGATCTGGGCCAACAAGTAAATCTTTATTGAAAAAAAAAGCCTACTTTAAGAAATGGGAAGCTCAAGGGAAATAGTAATTATTTCCTTAAAGCATCAATATTTACAAAAAGAGAATGTAGAAGATTATTTTCCATGATTTTAACAAAGCACATTTACTTCTCTCTAAAAAGAAGACGACTTCTCCCTATAACTCTCAAAGTGCTGAGGGCACACTGTAATGCAATTTCAAAAGGAAACCACTTCTACAGATTCTTACTCACTCTGATGTGCGTTGATAGCTTCAGAGGTAAACTTATTGACTGATTGAAACAAGAAATTAGTCTTTATGCAATGCAAATTTAAATTCATTTTCAAGTGTTTAAACAAATATCTTGAAAAGCAAGATATTTTAGAACCAAAAATTAGTAAATTATTTTTAAAGTCAGGCACCTTAAAAAAAGGTTCTCACTTGCGGACTTGCTGTTATCAATAGTTGAATTTATGTAACATTTACTTAAGCTATAAACATAATAATGAACACCTGTGAGCCTTCTGCTCAAATTATGAACAAAGACCCTGCCAATATCACTGAAGTTACCTGTGTGTTTCCATGCTCCCACCTCTTCCCTCCCTCCCCAGTGTCGCTCCTACCGTGAAATCTTGTAGTTTGCCACATACTCATGAATTTTTAAACATGATACCACTCACCTTTACCTGGGTTTGAGCCTTAAAAAATGTTATAATACTTGATATACTATACATTAATACATTGTAATTATTACTTTTAAAATATATGAATTGGATTTAATAATACATAATTATCACATTTAATGTGTAATTTGTATTATTTGTATTATTACAAGTGTAATTTATATTATTATAAGTGGAATTAATACATTTATAATCTGTAATGCAGTCTAATTGGATGTGTTTTTACTCATCACTTTAAAGTGAGTAATTATTGGGGCGCCTGGGTGGCTCAGTCGGTTAAGCGTCCGACTTCAGCTCAGGTCACGATCTCACCGTCCGTGGGTTCGAGCCCCGCATCGGGCTCTGGGCTGATGGCTCAGAGCCTGGAGCCTGCTTCGGATTCTGTGTCTCCCTCTGTCTCTGCCCCTCCCCCGTTCATGCTCTGTCTGTCTCTGTCTCAAAAATAAATAAACGTTAAAAAAAAATTTTTTTTAAAAGTGAGTAATTATTGCTAAGTTCCATCCATTTTGTTTTAGTAAACTGCAAAATATTCATTTTCACTACTGTATATTTCATGTGACTATTCCACAATAAATTTATTCATCCTCTTGTCAGTGCATACCTGGGCATTTTGAATGTTTTAAAATAACAAATAATGCTGCTATGAACAGTTCTACGAATGACTTCTAGAACACATATTTACAAGTATGTACCTGGGAATGGAATTTTTGGATTGCAGGAAACTCAAGTGCTCAACTTTTTAAAGTGATGCCAAATCCACACTCTCATCAACAGCATCCTTTGCTGCCTTCTTTCTTCTGTATCTTTTCTAATGGTTGGTGTTGTTAGAAGTCTTGAGTATTTATTCCTTTACACAATGTGTTTTTGTTTTTGGTACTTCCCTGACTAAGCATCTTTTTTATCTCTCTCTCTCGCTCTCTCTCATCTATCTATCTATCTATCTATCTATGTATATCAGCCATTTTTTTTCTATAAAATGCCTAGTTGGTGCTTTGCCCAATTCCCATTGAATTTCTGATCTCTTTGTTATTAGTTCATAAGAATTCTTTAGATTCATAGATATTAATTTTTCATTAGTAATATGTGTTGTAAATAGCTTCTCTCAGATTGTGGCTTATTTTAAATTTTTTATTATAATGTCTTTTGAAAAACAGTAAGTCTTAATTTTAAGATTATCCGTTTTTTATGTTCATGGTTTTTGGGTCAGGTTTCAGTAATACTGTTCTATCTTAAAGTAAGAAAGGTAGTGTCTAACATTTCTTCTGACTTTTTAAAAAAGGTTTTATATATATATCTTCTGTATTTGTCATTAATCCATTAAATTTTGTGTGTGGCATGAGAGAGAAATTCAATTTCACTTTTTCCATGTGGATAAGTCAATTATTTCTGCATCATTTACTGAAAAATCATACCTTCTCTCATGGACGGGCAATTCCATCTCTGTCATACATCATTTCCTTATATGCACTGGTCTAATTCTAGGCTTTTAACTTTGTTGCCTTGGTCAACATGTTTAACTGTGCATCAAAACAGTTATTTTAAAAATCACAGTACTGGGGCATCTGGGTGACTCAATCCAACTCTTGATCTTGGCTCAGGTCGTGATCCCAGAGTCGTGGGATCAAGCTCCATATCAGGGCTGCTTGGGATTCTCTCTCTCTCTCTCTCTCTGCCCTTCCCCCACTTGTGCACGCTTTCTCTCTCTCTCTCTATCTCTGTCTTAAAAAACAAAAACAAAAACAAATCACCATTCTGGAAATGTTAAAACTATGGAGACATAGTCAGGTCAGAGGTTACCAGGGCTGGGAATTGGGGAAAGGATTGATGAGAAGGGAACAGGGAACTTGGGGGAGGAGGTCATGGTGATTTTCTGTATTTTGATTGTCGTGATTATAGACAATATATATTTGTCAAAACTCAAAACTGAACAACTAAAAAGGCTAAATTTTACTGGACATGAATATTACTTCAGTAGCTAACTCAGAAAAGTTTCAAAATATCCAAAATAATATTTTTATATGTTGTTAGTTTTCTTCAAGAATAGCTTTTGCACACCAGCATTCTTCACAGAGCTAGAACAAATAATCCTAAAATTTGTATGGAACCAGAAAAGACTCCAAATAGCCAAAGAAATCTTGAAAAAGAAAACTAAAGCAGGAGGCATCACAATCCCAGACTTCAAGCTATACTACAAAGCTGTAATCATCAAGACAATATGGTACTGGCACAAGAACAGACACTCAGATCAATGGAACAGAGTAGAGAACCCAGAAGTGGACCCACAAACATATGGCCAACTAATCTCTGACAAAGCAGGAAAGAATATCCAATGGAATAAAGACAGTCTCTTCAGCAAGTGGTGCTGGGAAAACTGGACAGCGACATGCAGAAAAATGAACATGGACCACTTTCTTACACCATATACAAAAATAAACTCAAAGTGGATGAAAGACCTAAATGTGAGACAGGAAGCCATCAAAATCCTCGAGGAGAAAGCAGGCAAAAACCTCTTTGATCTTGGCCGCAACAACTTCTTACTCAACACGTCTCTGGAGGCAAGGGAAACCAAAGCAAAAATGAACTACTGGGGCCTCATCAAAATAAAAACTTCTGCATAGCAAAGGAAACAATCAGCAAAACTAAAAGGCAACTGACAGAATGGGAGAAGATATTTGCAAATGACATATCAGATAAAGGGTTAGTATCCAAAATCTATAAAGGACATCAAACTCAACACCCAGAAAAACAAAGAATCCAGTGAAGACATAGGCAAAAGACACGAATAGACACTTCTCCAAAGAAGACATCCAGATGGCCAACTGACACATGAAAAAATGCTCAACATTACTCATCATCAGGGAAATACAAATCAAAACCACAATGAGATACCACCTTACCCCTGTCAGAATGGCTAACATTAACAACTCAGGCAACAACAGATGTTGGCGAGGATGTGGAGAAAGAGGATCTCTTTTGCGCTTCGGGTGGGAATTCAAACTGGTGCAGCCTCTCTGGAAAACAGTATGGAGTTTCCTCAAAAAACTAAAAATAGAACTACCCTACTACCCTACAACCCAGCAATTGCCCTACTAGGTATTAATCCAAAGAATAAAGGTGTGCTGTTTTGAAGGGACACATGCACCCGTATGTTTATAGCAGCACTATCAACAATAGCCAAAGTATAGAAAGAGCCCAAATGTCCATCAATGGATGAATGGATAAAGAAGATGTGGTATATATATACAATGGAGTATTACTTGGCAATCAAAAAGAATGAAATCTTGCCATTTACAACTTACGTGGATGGAACTGGAGGGTATTAATGCTAAGTGAAATTAGAGAAAGACAAAAATCATATGACTTCACTCATATGAGGACTTTAGGAGACAAAACAGATGAACATAAGGGAAGGGAAGCAAAAAATATAAAAACAGGGAGGAGGACAAAAGAGAAAAGACTCATAAATATGGAGAACAAACTGAAGGTTACAGGAGGGGTTGTGGGAGGGGGGATGGGCTAAATGGGTAAGAGGCACTAAGGAATCTACTCCTGAAATCATTGTTGCACTATATGCTAACTAATTTGGATGTAAATTTAAAAAAATAAAAAATAAAATTAAAAAAAAGAATGGTTTTCCCATTCCTTAGGCTTTTGCTTTTATGATAAATTTTAGAATCCTACTTTGAAAAGTTTCACCAGAAACAAACCTGTTGGAATTTTCATTGGAATTAAATTGAGTCTATAGATAAATTTTGGGATATGATATATTACCCATGAAAACAATATTTTTCTCCATTTAGTTAAGCCTACTTTAATGCCATTTCATATTTAAATATTCTAAATATTCTAATATTCTGAATACCTGAATATAAAATATTGAGATATCTATACAAGAGTGGGCTAGATTATTAAGCCACTCTTATTCCAAGCCAATCCTTCCATACTCTGCCATATGATGCTGGGCTAGGTCTCTGCAAACTGTAGGTCTCCTTTGCCAAATGACTTCTTTTTAAATTCTGCAATAAGGGGGGGGCGCCTGGGTGGCGCAGTCGGTTAAGCGTCCGACTTCAGCCAGGTCACGATCTCAGAGCCTGAGCCTGGAGCTCAGAGCCTGGAGCCTGTTTCCGATTCTGTGTCTCCCTCTCTCTCTGCCCCTCCCCCGTTCATGTTCTGTCTCTCTCTGTCCGAAAAATAAATAAACGTTGGGAAAAAAAATTAAAAAAAAAAATAAATTCTGCAATAAGGGATATTGGAGGAAAGGCGGAAGATAAGAAGGGAAGAAGAATCTTCATCTCTGCTCTGCTGTCCTTGCCAAAATCACTCTAGCAATGGTTCTTTATCATGGCAGGTGGGTTCTGTTTCCAGCTTTCGTCTATTCTCTCACACCCTACTTAAATGTCTCCCCTTAGAGGTATAATTACCACCTGGGTAAAGGCCCTTCTTAGAGGCTTGAGCCCTATTCTGTGGGTCCTTTATTCAAAGATTTTGAGGGACTAACACCAGCCAAGCAGCTCCCCTTAATTGCTGTACAGAAATTAATCGACTTAGGTCTATTGATCTTATATGCAGAAATCTTGCTATACTTTCTTATTTCTCATAATTTGTATGTATATTCTTTAGAATTTTCTGTGTAGCAGCCATATCATATATAAATAATGACAGTGTTCTTCTTTTCTAGTTTTTATGAGCTTTCTCTTCCCCCCACCCTCACTTTGCTTGATAAGGTCTGCAGTATAATGCGGGATAAAAGCGATCATAGTAGTAGGGTTATTAGGTCTCTAGAAACCTAAATAGCAAATCATTATCATTTGCAAATCCCTGAATTTGTACATGATCAGTGATTATTTAATTCGCTGGGTTAATTACAATAAGAGTAATGGTAATAATAATATAACAAAAATATATTAAATCATTATTTTTTCACTTTTTAAAAGATGGATGTAATGAGCCTAGGTCATCTTGGATGAGTAGAAGCCTCAAATGTCCCGAATTTATCTATCTATCTATCTATCTATTGAAACTTGGGGGTTTACAAAGGATAGAAATTTTAGAGAACTCCCCAGATCTCAGATTGTTTAGCAAATTTGAGTTTCTAAAACTCTTTACTTCTACTTCTCTCATAGGTAGTATTATTTCAGACATATCAGCCAGATTTTCTCCTTGCCCTAACCACCATACTGATGTTTATTTTCAGAAGTCTTTATATCATTATAATGATAATAGCAATGGTAATAATAAATGGTTAACTCTCATATGGCACTTTCTATATTATAAGCACTTTGAATTCATTAAATCATTTAATTCTTACAAGAAACCTATAAGGTAGATATTATTATTGTTATTATTATTATTATTATTATTCCCGATTTCCAGATGAATAAATGGAGGCATAGAAAGGTAAAATAAGCTACCTAAGGGTCACCTAGTGAATAAGTAATGGATCCAGGACTTGAACCCAGACAGTCTTCATCTGGAGTTCTTGCTGTTGAAGGTGTGCTGGATTGATCGCCATCTGGTACCAGGTACCTCTGGTACTTGGTGCCCATATGTCTAAGAAGGGCCAGGAATTTCCTACAGTGATTATATGTTCATAAACTACGTACTTGCAGTCAGAAATGTCAAAAACTCTTCTTTCCAAGAGGCTGTCTTGGAAAAAGGGAAAGTGGTCGACAGTACCCTGATGCAGGTTTAACATGTCTATAAATGCCTGTCTGCAGATGACCTCAAGGTGAATGGGGGTTTCAGATGACTAATTCCATCAAAGAATGTAGGACAGAAATGAAACTCTACTTAGGGCTGACAGTTTTACAAAATCTCCCTGTAGAATAAATAGACTGAGTAGTGGTAAGAAATGCTACATGCTGAGTCCCAAGAGGAACTCATGTGTTGCTGAAATGCTGAGTACTCCAAAGGAGTCAATAATAATCTTCCAGACTTCTGTTTGCAGGGGAGCCTAACATGTGTATGCAGTCCCTTTCTTTCTCACCACAACTTATAAGATGAGCAGATTAAGTAGGAGACAAAGTCAATGACTCAATGAGGTGCTAGAAATCCACTGTTCTGGTGGGACTGGATGTTTTGGAATTCTTATGGAAAATATTTTGGGAGGGGCAGAGTGTGGAGAAGATGAAGACTGTTGGGAAAGTAGAACTATAACACCCAGCCCTTAAAGTTCTAGTCATTTAGGAATTATGGATCCATCAGTTTACAGACCTTCTTGAAAAAGAAGAGCTCTTTTCCAGTCTCACAGGTCCAATCACTTTGGAAATGGGAAGAAATAGCTGGAATAGGAAATTTGTTCTTTACAGATGCCTATGTACATGTACATACATGTAGATGCATGCACATGCTCTCTCTCTCTTTCTCTCTCTCTCTCTCTCTCTCTCACACACACACACACACACACACACACACACACACACACCTGCTTTCCTTACTATCAGCCATGGATTTCCTCCCTTCTATTAAAACCAATGTTTATAAGAACACTTTCAACTATAGCCAAATTATGGAAAGAACCTAAATGTCCAGTAACTGATGAATGGATAAAGAAGACGTGGTTTATATATATAATGGAATACTACTTGGCAATGAGAAAGAATGAAATCATGCTGTTTGTAGCAACATGGATGGAACCGGAGGGTATTATGCGAAGTGAAGTCAGTCAGTCAGAGAAGGACAGATTTCATATGTTTTCACTCATATGTGGAATTTGAGAAATTTAACAGATGACCATGGGGGAAGGGAATGGGAAAAAATAGTTTCGAGCAGGAGGGGAGGTGAACCTAAGAGATTCTTAAATACAGAGAACAAACTAAGGGTGGATGGGTGGTGAGGGAGTGGGAAAATGGGTGATGGGCATTGAAGAGAGCCCTTGTTGGGATGAGCACTGGGTGTTCTATGGAAGCCAATTTGACAATAAATTATACTCATAAAAATTGTTTAAAAATTTAAACAAAACTGTCTTGGAGTTGGGATTCTTATATAAAAATATTGTCACAAAGGGAAGATGGAAAACAGGAGCAGGTGGGGTTGCAGAAGCCACGAAAAGACAGAATTTTGTAATTTATAAGAGGGTCCAGAAGTCCAAGGTAGCCAAATTTCTGCCTAATGTGTCATGATTACAGGGTACTGGATTTGGCAGTGAGAACATGGTGACTTCTCACAGAGGCACTTGAGTGGAGTACCACAGGCAAAGCCAGATGGCCTTGGATTGGAGAGAGAAACCAATGGGTGTACTGAGTATAGGTTTCACCTTCTGCTTCACCTTGTACTCTTACGTGATAGAGATGACTTCTTTCCTTAAACCAAATGAACTCTGCTGGCTTCAAAGTTTTCTTCTGCAGCCTCCTCATCTCTCTCAGCCCTCATAGAATTGAAAAGAGTCAGGGCCTTGCCATGGATTAGGCCTTGATTTAAGAGATGTTGAGTCTGGTTTGATCATTTCTCCAGACTCCTAAACTTTCTCCATATGAGCAATAAGGCTGTTTTGCTTTCTTGTCATTCATGTGTTCACAGGAGTAGCACTTTTAATTTCCTTCCAGAACTTTTCCTCTACGCACACAACTTAAGAGGCCTAGCTTTTGGCCTGTCTCAGCTTTCGACATGCCTTCCTCACTAGGCTTAATCATTTCTAACTTTTGATTTAAAGTAAGAGATGTGCAATTCTTCCCTTCTTTTGAACATGTAGAGACCATTGTAGGGTTATCAATTGGTCTAATTGAGTATTGTTGTGTGTCTGCAAACAGGAAGGCCTGAGGACAGAGAGAGAGCTGGGGGAATGGCCAGTTGGTGCAACAGTCAGCACACACACATCTATCAATGAATTTTGCTATCTTATATGGGTGTGGTTCCTGGCAATTACAACAGATCAAATATTGCTGCTTATGAATCACCGTAATACATACATAATAATGAAAAAGTTTGAATATTGTGAGAATTGCCAAAATGTGACCCAGAGACAAGAAGTGAACAAATGTCATTGGAAACAATGGCACGAATAAGCCTTGCTCAGTGCAGGGTGGCTGCAAACCTTCAATCTGTAAAAAAAAAAAAAAAAAAAAAAAAAAAAAAAAATGTAGTGTCCGCAAAGCCCAATAAAGCAAAGTGTGATAAAATGAGGTATGCCTGGATTATGAACTATTATAGCATGGCATATAGAAAAAAATATTCCTCAGTAAAGGAATGCTTGTATCATTAGCATTTAAGGTAAGGAAATGTTTATTTTGTTCTCTTTTTCTTTCTGAAGTATTTGGAGTTAGACTTCACTTACTATCGATAGTCCAGCTTTGTCCAAATAGCAATTCAGAGGGTAGAAAAGAAAAATGGGATGAATTGCTAACTCCCTTGGCCACCTGTTCTAATTTTAAACTCTTTTTGGAAAGAGGAAGGACAGAAAGAACTGTCAAAGTAGCAGTCTTCGTAAATTGCTAGCAATGACAGTTGACAAGTGTCAGCTCACCAGAAGAGTGCCATGGTCTTCCTGTGGGTCTCCTCCTCTGCAGCCACAGCCACCAGAAGAAACATGATGTGGTTGTTTGCCCTGATTGTCTAGGTCAGCGGGATACACAGCAGACCTGCATACTCAAGCCTCACTCCATTGTTTTTAATTATAACCCTGACATTATCGCTCAAACTCTTTCCAAGTTTGGTTTCCACCCAATTCAAGATCTTTGTTGATGAATGACTTCCCTGACGAGCCAGAATCAGTAACACAGACAATAGCCAGGGAGACTTGTGGAGCCTAACTATTTGGGGTTTTTTTTTTTTTTTTTGACATTTATTTTTGAGAGACAGACAGAGTGTGAGCAGGCGAGGGGCAGAGAGAGGAAGACACAGAATCTGAAGCAGGCTCCAGGCTCTGAGCTGTCAGCACAGAGCCCAACACAGGGATCAAACCCATGAACTGTGAGATCATGACCTGAGCCGAAGTCAGATGCTTAACCGACTGAGCCACCCAGGTGCCCCTGGAGCTTAAATATTTCAAAGAACTTTCCACCATTTGTATGAATCCTGGCCACATATTTAATTGGTTATAAGTATAATTGAGGGTTTTTTTTCTTTCTGTCAACCATAGTCTTTCTATTTATCATGCAGACCAAGAAAGATACTTAATATACTCCAAGTAGGTATATCTACAGAGGACCTTCTCTCCCTCATAAAGCTTCTTACTAAATACAATTATAGCTTTTATGAGTACTTATACACTTCACTATAAATTACTAGTCTGTTTATTCAAACACAACAGCTTTCCTTTTAGAAGATGCCTCTTTGTTTTCTTATAAACTTTTCTCGTTTTTTCAGACCTAGAACTTCCACAAAATGCCTGGTTTATATATTCAGTGGGAAAGTAGCAATGTTTAACCCTTATGAAACATCTCTGTGTCAGATTTCAGTACCTGCAGTTCTGGAAGTAGCGAGCCAAGTTGATTAGGCATTGCTTGGTGTCATTCCCTAGAGACCGTGGGTTTCCTCTGTCGCAAGGCACGGCAGCCTAATTAACATGCTGAAAATACCTTCTCGACTCAAATTACACTTGAGACATTTGCAGAAGATGACTTTCAGCTGCCCACAAGAAAGCCAAAGGATCTTAGGCCTTGTTTTTAAAAATTCTTGACATGATTGCTAAGTTTCCAAAAAAGCTTTCTGTTTTATTACGTTCTTTGACACCCTCCTTTGAAGAGGTGGAAAAAAATGTGGTGTTTTTGGTTTTGGTTTTTTGGTTTTTTGTCTTCTTAGCCTCATGAAGTGTTGGGATAAAAACCTCAAGGCTCTGCATCTGAAAGAGTTAAAGCAGGCTGCATGGCAGAATATCAAATCCCACCGCTTCTCCCTGCCAAACAGGAAAAAAAAAACAAAAAAAAAACAACAACAAAAAAAAAAAACAAAAGAAACCAAAGCAATAAGAAGGAAGAGAAAAGGGGAACATTGGTGTTAGTAAATTAATCAGTTTCTGTACAATAATCCTCTTAAATCCTCCCTCAAGGTGGGGAGAGCCCTCTTATCAGGGTCTTTGGTGAAATTTATACCAAGGTCTGTCAACTCTCTCATGGTTGACAGTCCACATTTAGTCCTATTTATCTGGATTTCGGGATCATCCTATGGAAATGATCCACGAGTACAATTATAGGAGTACTTAGTAATTTTTATCCTTTTACTCATTAATATTAATTAGTGCTTGGAGGGGAAAGAGGACAAGGAACAGCTTCTCATATCCAAGCTAATTAACTTTGTCTAGCTTGTATGAAAGAGAGAAAGTACTTTATTAAAAAACGATCAGATAAGCACACAAGGGACTTTTATTTTCTGCTTAGGCTAAACTGTGATAACATTTGGCTCTTCGTGAGCATCCTAGAATTGCCAGCAAGAATAAAAGGATTGTTACTGGAAAGTAAAGGCTCCAGCATGGTTTCCAAGGCACCCACTCAGCTGGTGGTAACGTACATTTGACGGTTTTCATGCTATTTTGGAAAATGAAGGGTGGTTTCCAAGCCTCATATTTAGGACATGATAACATTAAAATGACAAGGAAAAGTAAGGTAACAGAAATACTTGTTACTTCTTTTTCAGTATTATAGATTTATATATTATCTAATCTATACTGACACAATGAGTTGAAGGTCCTTTTTAATCTAATGCCTAAAACGTATTTGGTTTCTAGTTAGGATTAGGAGCATCACACACACACACAAAATTTAATGTTTTATTTATTTTTAAGAGAGACAGACAGAGAGACATAGTACAAGTCGGGGAGGGGCAGAGAGAGAGGGAGACACAAATCTGAAGCAGGCTCCAGGCTCTGTGCCGTGAGCACAGAGCCCAACGAGGGGCTTGGACTCATGAACCGTGAGATCATGACCTGAGCCGCTTAACCGACTGAGCCACCCAGGTGCCCCAGGATTAGGAACATTTTTTAAACCAAAGATTTCAGTGGACATATTTCCTATCCTCTATGAATAAAACACTGAAAGAAATATGTAAGGTTAGTAGCATTAGAAGTTATGCATTCCACACATTTTTACTATAATATTCATTGATTACTTTGTTCTTTTGGCAAATTTGATTGAAGAAACTATGTTGAGCTCTAAAACTTTAGAAATAAAGACAAAATCTTAAAAAATTAGCTATCCTAGTTTTTCCTCGTGTTTATACTTTGTCCGAGGCCTTTGAGAAGTGGACACAGAGACAAGACTCAATGTGAGGACATTACTGGGTAATAAAATAGAAGATGGAGCTGGGAAGAGCCCAGGAAGCTATCAGACTGGACTCCGAGCCTTCCCCTGAATGAAGGGGAGAGGGAATGGAAGGCTGGGTGGGAAACATTGCACATCCCCAGGCAGCCCATAAGGAAGAGGCAGCGACTGTCAGGGGGTGGGTTCATGAAAAACAGTTCCCTGTCAGAGGAGACCCAAGTCTCCCTAAACAGGCCTGCTTTAGTATCCCTGCTGTGCTCAGTTGCTGGCTGGGAACAGTCCATAGGAAGCATCACTTTGGCTCAGTTATGGTAATGAATTTCAGAACAAGTATCTGAGCTCTTGGTCAATTATGCTTCTTGTACTTAAAGGCTGTGAGGTGTAATCTCATGGCCGAACCAGCCTCTCTTCACATCTTTATTGAAATCTCACCTATTTTAATTCATTTTCCTGACATTTTTTACCGAGAGTAAACATTGGAATCTTATTTATGCCCAAATCACAAAATTTTGATTTTTTTTTTTTTGTAGAATTAGATTTTGGAAACTTTACTGTGACATCCCTAAAATATCTAATTCTTTAGTCCCAAATCTAAACATATTTGTGGTTTATGTATTCAGCACTTGATTCCAACCTGAAGGCAATGAAATGCATTTGCAAAAAAAAAAAAAAAAAGCAAAGCTTTAAAATCTTTCATAACAAAAGAGCATGCAAAATATGGACTCTAGAGGATAGCTTCAGTGATATCCTAATGTGACTTTTATTTCTTCTGAGCTTCTTGAAATGGTATCTTTGAATTGATATCACAGTCGTTGTCATTCTATTATTGAAATCAAGGTCATTGTGAATTCAAAGCATTGTCAAGGTTCATTGATATCTTTTACTTTAGGATATATCCATTTAATTTGAGGCCATTGAGTCTTAATGACCTTTAGCAAATTTGGAACTTGATTTTTTGTTGTTGTTCTTTGCAATAGTTCTCTATTTTCAAATGACCTTACTGGGTTAAGTATTTGTTTATATTTTTAGCACTTTTGCAAAAGAAGTTTTAAAGGTTGTGTCATAGGATGGAAGGACCATGGTCTTTGAGGTAAAATAGACTGTATTTGGGTCTCACCTCTGCCACTCCTTCATTGCACAACTTTAGACAAGCTGATGAACCTTTCTGAACTGGCCTCCTTCTCTGTCACTTAGGGATCACAGCTCCCACCTTGTAGGTTGCTGTGGAAAGGAACTGAGGCAACAACACCAGCTGATGCTGAGGATCTCCACCTGCACTCTTGTGCTACCTGGCATTTTGCCTCCTCACTTAGGGTCACTGGAGATGCACAGGTCCCGTGTTTGGCCAGCCCAATTGCCCAGGTGCCAAGTACAGACCCGCAGCAGCTGGTTGCACAATGTCCGCCCTGACAACCTGTGGCCTCCCACGGTCTATGCTCCCGCAATCCCTCCTTCAGCTCACGTGTTCGAATGCTATTCTGTCCCCTCATGCCCAAGACTGTCCCATGATTGTAACAGTGAGGGAGTGTTTTCTGAAAAGGTCCAGGAGTGCAGGAAGCAACGCCCTCTAGGTCTGATTCACCTGGATCTGAACCAGTCAGTGGTCTGCAGTGGTGGAAGCTAGCAGTCAGGTGTGTGCATATGGTGACACCAATTCTTGCCTGGTTTCTCACTCATCTCCTCTAAGTGCTTCCTCTGCCACGGCTCTCATTTCCATCTTCTCTGGCTCTTTTTCTTTATTAATTTTTTCATTATAATTCCAATGTAGTTAACATACAGTGTTATATTAGTTTAGGTATACAATGTAGTGATTCAACAATTCTATACATTACTCAGCGCTCATCACGATAAGTCCACTGTGTATCCCTGTCCCCTGTTTCTCCCACCCCCACCCTTTCCCCTCTGGTAACCATCACTTTGTTCTCCGTAGTTAAGAGTCCATTTCTTCATTGTCTCTCTTCTTCTCTTTTTCCCCTTTCCTCTTTTGTTTTGTTTCTTAAGTTCCACATATGAGCGAGATTGTATGGTGTTTGTCTTTCCCGGACTGATTTCACTAGGCCTAATACTCACTAGTTCCATCCATGTCGTTGCAAATGACAAGGTTTCATTCCTTTTTATGTCTGAATATATCTCCTGCTCTTCAAATCCCGTTCACCTCATTCTCTCTGCTGCATTTGCTAATCTCCTGCTTTGCCACATACCCTCCCAGGCAGAGGGTCCTAACAATCCTAGGTACGTGCATGGTGGGCCTCCTGAATGTCCTTCACCTAGTTTCCTGCCTCTTAGTAAAAGGTGAAAAATTTATTCGATCTGAAGAGAAACCAGAGTATATAGTTTCCTGCCTCTTAGAAGCAGCCATACAATCTAGGTGGCCTAAGCTTGGAGCCTCTGCTCATCGCACATCCTGGGAGATCTTCTAACGAGCTGTTGGGTTTCTGAGAGATGGTTATGTTGAACACTCCTGACAGACACTGACAGACAGAGCTTCTGCCGAAGTTTTTTAAAAGGCTTTTTTGTGGCACATGCAGAGGGGCAGAGTATGTTTGCATTTTTGTTCATGAAGTCATAGAAGGAAATACATATTGAACAAGGAGATGCCTCCCATTATGCAGATTTCTTGATCTGTGGGGGAAGGGATCCTGTAGGGTAGGGCATTTGTTACAACGCTGGTCATTTGGTCCCCTCAGTTTCTTGTATCTAACACAACATAGTCTCTGTTGCAATGAGGAGTCTGGGGAGTTGAGAGACTCTGAAAGGGCTGGGGGATGTGGAAAATCTCCATACTCAGGATGAACCGAGCAGCCCAAGGGTTATCACTGAAGTAGGGATCCAGGGATAGACACTGTTGGATGTTGGAAGCCAGGACTAGGGTGAGATAGGTAGGCGTTCATCTTGGGTGTGAAATTTGTAAATTATATTCTAATGCACTATTGCTGAAAACTCACAATGTATGGAGAAAAATCCACCATGAACGAGATGTCAAAATGTTAAATGAAGTAACCATGCAGTGTCAGGGGCAGTGTTGTGCCCAGCCAAACTGGGGCTGGCAACAAAAGAAAAAGCCAATAATGCCAATTCTGTCTTTATTAAAATTTTTAATATTTTATTCATCATGGATTTTATTTTGGCATTCCTTTGATGTTTCAGAAGGCTGTATTAAAATATTACTTTTCTTCAACTATTGAGTCTTTTAGCACCCTTAAATTGTGAGCCCACGGCGAGTCCTCAGCCACCGCACCCTTGTTCCAACCTTGCCAACAGCCACTGGATTCGAAGAGCATTCCTTTGGCTAATCTTAATCTAATGACACCTTCCGTTTTGCTTCCTTTCATCTTCTGCCCACTCGCAGAAGGTCGTTATAGCCCAAGGGCCACAAAACTACCATATATCAGAAGCTGTATTGATAGTATTTAATATTAATCTGCATGTGATTTATTTTTGGCTTTGCAACTCAATCTTCTTCTCTACCAGAAATCCCTCAGGGGAAAATCGAACAGTACTAGAGTTAATTAGTAATGAAAAAAATACATGATTTTTAAAAATAGATTTCCAAACACTAGAAACCTTCAGGGTGTTTTGAAATAACGGCTTCATTTCTCACTCCAACACGTCTTCGAAGTGGAGTCACACTCCTCTTGTGTACGAGATGATCGCATGGTGGTGTGGCTGAGGCATATTTCAACCTTTCACCAATTGGGAGTCATGATCAGTAGGCAGTCTGCGTGTGTAAAGCTGCTTGGAGGGTGCTTGTGCTTAACACTGGGCCTGACGCTCCTATCAAAGGTAGTGTGAGATGCAGGGAAGTGCCCAGGCTTCAGGATCAAAAGACATTGATTCCTCATTTGTCACTTATTACCAGGTACACTTCAACCTCCCTAAGTCTTGATTAATTACATTCTTTCAATAGAAATCACAACAGATTCTTCCCAGGGTTGTTGGAAAGAACAAATTGAATCACAGGGGGAAAAGCTCTGAAAACTGCCAAAGGGCTCTACAAATAAAACAAGTTCTTTCCCTATGTATGTATGTATGTATTTATATAATTTATTGTCAAATTGGTTTCCATTTAACACCCAGTGCTCATCCCAACAGGTGCCCTCCTCAGTGCCCATCACCCACTTTCCCCTCTCCCCCAGCCCCCCATCAACCCTCAGTTTGTTCTCAGTATTTAAGAGTCTCTTATGATTTGTCTTCTTCCCTCTCTGTAACTTCCCCCCCTCCCCCTCCCCCCTGGTCTTCCACTTAACAAGTTCTTTCCTTGATCCTGTGTGTGTGCAACTGTGGGGCTGATGAGGCCCTACAGGGAGCTGAGGCTGACTTCTCCGTTAGAAGCCCAGAGAATATCTAGGTTGCATTTTTAGTGGTAGTATGTTATTCTAAAATACACTAACTATATAAAGAGGTGGTGAAAGGAAATCCTTAGAGGTCTTCACTGAAAAGTTCTTGCTTATAAAATGCAAAGTAATCATAAAGACTCATAGCAAGGCTTCCTGGGAAAGATAGGTGGACCTCAAACACACCTAGCTAATTGCACAATATTTTCATTGACGTAGCAGTGTGGAAATAATGAAGAAGAAATGGCAAATGCTCCATAGAGAAGGTAATTGTTTCTTTAAGGGATGAAATAGTTGCACAAATTCCTAGAACCAAAGGGCCAATGTATCTTAACTAATTGGACTAGAAATTGGTCATCTCTGCTTTAAAAGTGTCCTAGCTATTGGAAGCCGGAATAGTCCCTTAATAGATCTAACTGGAAAACCAAAGAGATAAAAGTATCTTGTAGGGTTTTCATCTGTCAGATAAACAGATGCCATTTTTGAAGAGTAATTAATTAAAAAGCCCTCAATTGAAAGAATGCCAGTTTTGTTGATTTCTCTGTCCTTGTGTGGTCAGCGACCAGGTGATGACAAAAGTCTTGTTTTTAGTTAAACTGATGACAATCGCTTGTGTCAAAAGAAAAATATTTATTGTTTACTGACTGCATCATAGGATGTGCCATGTTTGAACATGAAGTTAGAGATGGATCAGCTCCTATCTGACAAGGTTCTTGATTGGCATTAGGTTCATCTCTGGAAAACCATAACGCTCCAGAAGAACCCTCCAAGGAAAATATCACTGCTGTGAAGGAAAAAGCAGAAAAGCAGACAGGTGCTTACTTCTACTATGTACTTATCCCAGATCCCAAGAACGTAATTCCCTGAAGTGAAGGGTTTATTTGGTCTTGCATAGTGGTGTCTCCCAAACTGTTTGCCAATTGTAAACTAAAATATCTTAGTGAGTGAGCCTATTTTTAAATGTCAGTGCTTATCAGGCAGCATTTTAGAAACCCGAGTATTATGTAGAACCCATTATGGGAAAGTAACAGACACCAGCTATTGATTTAAATTATTTTTATTATACTGTTACTTAAAATACAGCAAACATTGTGACACACTGAGCAGAATCATCGTGTGCTCACACTGGGTTGCCTGGGCAATGAACAAGAAGGGACCAGGGGATTCATCTCCTCCCCCTCTGTCAGCAGCTGTCTTCCTCTGGGAGCAGGGCCTGGATTCCCCGTTGCAGACTACTCTGGAGACAGCTGGTACCCACTTCCCAGCTGGTGCTCTGAATACCCCATTGATGATGATTCGTATACCTGCCTTGTAAAGAGTAACACCCACATGGGGAAGGGTCCCTCCATTGGGACACAAGCTCCACCGTGTGTCCATCAAAGTACACTGGCTTTGGCTTTCCTCTCCCTGGGGTGATGGGAAAAGGGCAACCCTGTGCCTTCTCTTATATTAATCTGGCCTCGTCAGTTTTTTCTTTCCTCAATAAACCCTATCCCTTATCTCTTTCCTTATGGAATTTGTCCTAAATTCTAATGGATGACAGATGGAAACTGTTGGGACCTAGTTCTTATGACAAACGTGAAACTAGGTGAAAATGTCTTATGAGTTTCTACAACCAGGAAACTAAAACTTAAAACTTAAGTACAAGTATAAAAAATCATACTAACAACATTAATGTAACATACTAACGAATTGTTGTTTGGGTGAAATGAAATCATCCAAATTGAGTTTAATAAAAGAGTAGCCTTAGTTTCAGTTGGATGTTCTATTTCTGTATTTTAACTTGAAAGATACTAATTTTAGAGAAGGCCTGTCTGGATAAGTTCAATGGCTAAAGTGATTTCATAACTTCAAGGCTTTTTCAGTAAATAGGTCTCCAATTTAGCCAAAATTCTGCCAGCAAGCAATTGTTGAGTGAAGAAATGTCACATGGTAATTTGTAAAGCTGACTAGTTCACCTTAAAATAAAGTCAGCATTGTGATGGTATTGAATCTATAATAAACGGGTGCTTAATCCATTTATTTCTGGCATTGCAAAAGGAAAAAAATCTTCATTGTAATTCTAGTAGTTGCTGCTAATGAATTGTTCATTAGCACAGAGCAAGATGGGCTAGACTGTATGCCATGTACCTGCCTGGAATGAGAACCCAAGGCCAATTGCCCAGTTGGTGTGGGCTCTCTGAATTTTATGATTGCTGTACCGTGTGCTGTGTGAGAACTCACATTTTCCATCACTGTTCTCTAAAGCATGACAAAACATAAAACGTATGTGTGATTTGGCCTACGTTCTACTCATTTATTCATTCATTCACTCATTCATTCATCCATCAAAAACACTAAGCACATATCATGTGCCAGGCACTGTTCTAGGCAATTTGCACATCAGTGAACAAAATAGACAAGATCCTGGTCTGTGTGGAGCTCATCCTCTAGCAGGGGTAGACAGAAAACAAGAGATGTATTACTGAGTGAGCTTTATAGTGTGTTGGAAAATGATAAATGCACTTTAAAAAGGAGAGTAGAACAGGGCTTAGGGGAGTGCCTGGGCTAGGATGGGGCAGGTGGCAGGGGGTCAGGTGGGACTTCACTGAAAAGGTGAGAATGGAGAGAGCATTTGTGGGATGTGAGGGAGCAGCCAGAGCAGGTATCGGGGGAGAAAATCCTCCAGGTGGGAATGGCCTGGTGTGTTTAAGAAACAGCGGGAAGTCACTGTGGCTGCACATGGTGAGTTAGGGTAGGAGAGAAGGGCGGATTTGTGAGGGCAAGGCTGTGTAAACTCCAAGAGACCACGGCAGCTGCTTTGGTTTTTATTCTGCATGGAAAGGGGAGTCACTGCAGCTTGTTGAGCCGGGGCATCACATGATCTGTCTTACAGTTTAGAAGGGTCACCCAGGAAGGATGGAGGTGCTTCCAACCAAGCTGGGGAAGCTGCCGGAAGAGCAGGTGTGGGGTTGAGGAGAGATAGGAGTTCGATCCTGACCTGATTAATTTGGGGACATCTGGCAGGCATCCAAGTGGAGGAGAAGCTGGTTACAAGAGTCTGGAGTTTGGGGGAGAAGTCTGCACTGGAGATAAAAATTTAGGAGCCAGTGAATACAGAAATGGCATTAAAGCCAAGGGACTGAATGAATAAGACAGAGAGTGGATGAAGCTAAGACAGACAGTGGATGAACCTAGAGAAAAATAGGGGACCAAAGATCGCAACTGGGGGCCTTCATGTCATGGAAGACATGTTCCCTGAAATCCTACAGGAGGCCTCAGGATAGAGTCATTCAGATGGTCCACACTACACTATAGTTACAAGTTACCATTCATTACTTACATGTTATGCCAGAGAACTCACAGTCCTATGACGCATCATCTGTGGTCCTCATTTGAGGAATCCTGCCCCTCAGAACTCAATCATAAGCAAGGTATTTCTTCAAACGGATGGAATAATGTGATTCTACAATCATGCTCGTGGCTGACCTGCTCCAGACAAGTGAATTCACATTTATGCCCTTGTTCTACTTTATCAACATATCAAAAATTATACTGAAAATGTTCTATGCCATAGAAAATGTAGAAAACCTAGAAATGGGAGTTTAAAAAATAAAGAGCAGTGGGGAGTCTGGATGGGTCAATCGGTTAAGGGCCTGACTCTGGCTGAGGTAATGATCTTGTGGTTCGTGAGTTCAAGCCCCGTGTTGGTCTGTGTGCTGACAGCTCAGAGCTGGAGCCTGCTTTGGATTCTGTGTCTTCCTTGCTCTGCGCCCCTCCCCCGTTCACATTCTATCTCTCTCACTCTCAAAAATAAATACTTAAAAATTATTTATCATAATTCATTCTATCTTTAAGGTATTTTGATTTATAATAATTACTCTACTTAAAATAGAAATTTTAACTCTAGAGATTTTTTTTTAATGTTTATTTGTTTTTGAGAGAGAGAGACAGAGAGAGACAGAGTGAGAGCAGGGGAGGGGCAGAGAGAGAGGAAGACAGAATCTGAAGCAGGCTCCAGGTTCTGAGCTGTCAGCATAGAACCAGACATGGACCTCGAACTCATGAACCACGAGATCATGACCTGAGCCGAAGTTGGATACCCAACCCCACTGAGCCACCCAGGCACCCTTACATTTAGAGGTTTTTAACCAGGGGAAATTAAAAATAATTTTAATTTATGGACATAGTTCTGCTTAAAAGAAATTTGATAGTGTTAAAAAATTAAATACTTTATACATAAAAATCGTATTTGGATATAAGTCTACGGGGGAATTGTGATAGAAATACGGTGGTAAGAGGAAAATGATTGATGTAAACTTTCTGACTGTGAAGGAAGAAATGTTCACGTGTTTTAAAAATGGATGATGTTGGGTATCAAATGGCGACAGTGTTTATGTTCCAATTTTCAGAATGCATTTCATATTTATCAAAGCAATGTAACCATTTTATTTTAAAATGTTAATATACAAATATATCAAAATCACATCCTTTGAAACTAAGTCGGAAAAGTTTTAGAAACTATTTAAAAAATATAAAAGGAAATACATCAGTTGTCAAACTCCATTCAGGGATCAACATAAGTTTCAAATGTCACAGTGATTTAAACAACGTCAGCGAGACCTGCATCAAGAGATCGCATCAGCGATGGAAAACTTCGTCCTCAGAAGCAGAACAAGCAATCTTGAGTCGGTTCTTTCTTTCTTTTGTAACATCCATTCCTACTGTTGCTGACCTGAAAACCTTGGTAAGAACTGATAACAAACCTTAGTCCTTGCCTGTGGGTCACACCAGGGAGTATCGACCACACTTAAGCATTAATCCCCCTCCGGATGATCTGTCCCACACATGTCTCACTGAGAGCAGAGAGCTATGCAAGTATAATGTCAAGGAGCGGTTAAAGGTCCCCTTAGCTCAGTGGCTTTGCATCGCCCCTACCCAGTGTGGCAGCTGCCCTCGTGAAGAGCAGCTGAACATGAAGGTCCTTCCATCTTGACATCTTGCCTTGGCAGTCACCCTCCCGTCTCAATTTTTACCCCTCCCACCACAAGTTGCCAAGCTTTGCTACATGTGGCTGCCCCAGCAACCAGCTCTCTTGTCTGCTCTTCTTGACTCTCCAGTTTGCAAGGAGGAAAGGGCATTGGTTTCTTTTTCCCACTGTCACTAACTCCTCCCCTCTCTTCTATCACTTATCCACGTTCTCCTCATTCCCAGTCCCCTTCCTGACCCCCTTCCTCTCTTCCAGCCGGGCCCGGACTTTTGCCATCACCAATATCTCTTGCCGAGCAGCTGTGGGCAGAGGATGGGAGAAGAGGCGCTGAGGTGTACGTAACCAGCAAACAGTGAGCTCCTGCCTCCGGGCCAGGACCCTGAACCGACCCCAGGTACAGGGTACATGACCTTTGCCTCCATCTCCTCTTCTCTCTCTGCGGACTGTGGCCTTAGGCATTTAACTCCATCAGATGGGATGAAAGAGAAAGAGGGAGGTGGGTGGCCTAGTTAAAAATTGAAAGCACAGAAAGAGAGGATGCAGTGGGGAAGAAGGCTCTAGAAGACTTCACACAAACTATTTGTTGACATGGTCCCTTGAAGAGACAGAGGGTGACTGGGCATGCGATGGGGGTTCTTCAGAAATGGCAAAGTTCCATGACAAAAGGAGGGCACCTCAGGGGGCAGACGCGGTAGGTTGAATGTTGGGAAGAGGGCCAACATTCTAGAGCACCAGTGTGCATGGAATGGGAAGTTCTCTCCTAAGAGCTTTGGGAAGCAGGCCTGGGCTGACATTGCGACCCCGGGAAGGGGCCTTGCCCTGCCACGTGAAGGGCTGTAGCAGGTGCACAGAGCAGTTGGGGATGGCTCCATCCTGTGAGAGGGGCGAGGTTTCCATGAAGGTGTGTTACTGAGCCCTTTGTCTCATTTCAAGCTTCATTTTAAGTAAGGGAGGACGTGTTTATTCAGGCAAATTCATGATGCAGGGCTCCTTGGGACCTTCCTGAAAATAAGCGGGTATCTTGGCTCTTTTCCACATGCCTCAAAAATGTTCCTCATAAGGGCACTCTCAAAAATGTTCCTCATAGGGGCACCTGGGTGGAAAGAACTCTCAAAAATGTTCCTCATAGGGGCACCTGGGTGGCTCAGTCGGTTAAGCGTCCAACTCTTGATTTTCGGCTCAGGTCATGATCTCATGGTTCATGAGTTCAGGCCCCATGTTGGGCTCTGCACTGACAGCATGGAGCCTGCTTGGGATTCTCTCTCTCTCCCTCTCTCTGCCCCTCCCCTGCTCGCACTCTGCCTCTCCTCCCTCTCTTTCTCTCTCTCCCTCTCTCTCAAAGTAAATAAACTTAAAAAGAAAAAGGGTTCCTCATATATCTGAAGGTATGTCACCATTTGGCATATTTCTCTTCTGAATTATACAGGTGTGACTATATGCATAGAGGTATTTAGAAAATAATCTTTCTCTGCTTCTTTTAAAAATATAAAGATCATGGGGCGCCTGGGTGGTGCAGTCGGTTAAGCGTCCGACTTCAGCCAGGTCACGATCTCGCGGTCTGTGAGTTCGAGCCCCGCGTCGGGCTCTGGGCTGATGGCTCGGAGCCTGGAGCCTGTTTCCGATTCTGTGTCTCCCTCTCTCTCTGCCCCTCGCCCGTTCATGCTCTGTCTCTCTCTGTCCCAAAAATAAATAAAACGTTGAAAAAAAAATTTTTTTTTTTAAATAAAAATATAAAGATCAAAGGAGAAGCCGATCGGAGAGAGCCAATACTTTGGGTGAATAAAGAATGTGTCAGAGAATCAGCCTCACCTGAGAAACCACTCACACCTTCCCAGGTCTTGCCCACTGGCACCCATGAGAGGTGCAGTCAGAATGTCCTTTCCCTCAGCTGGCATAGGTGGGACACATGTGGGCCAGTCTTCCTGAGTAGAGCTCCCAGCACATTCTTCTGAAGAAACATCCTTCTTCCAATTTCACATTCATGCCCTGACAAGGTTCGGTGAACTATGGGTCAAATGAGCTTCTAGAACCCACCTGCATGTCTTTTTTTCTTAAATGAGAAAGTTCATTTGGTTTTACAACCAACTTAGAATACAACCCATTGTAACAAAAGACTTATTATTTCTTCTAATTTGTTATAATTTACAATCGGTGGAATTATTTATCAATGTTTTTCCTGTATTATTTTTACATGTCAGAAGTCTGTACCTAAAATACTTTAAGTAGTATTTATTGCGTGTGTAATTATATTGCATATGATGATTGATATTCTTTGCACATGTACTTTTCCAATTTATCGGTTGCTTTATTTGGAAAATTACAGTCTTGTCACACTAAATGTTTTTCTAAAGGTGTTGTACTAGGCCCAGCAATTCAAGGTGCGTTTCATGGAAAAAGAATAGAGAAGCAGAAGATGACATTGATTTCAGCTTTGCTTTCTAAAAGAGACCAATTACAGCACTAAAAATGCCAATTCCTAGCTATATTATACAAAATAACAGAGTTTGGACATTATAAATAACCAAAATAGTTTCTCTGTGATTACATGGAGGAGAACTTTCCTATCTTATATTTCAAGAGAGTAATTTGATATCTGGAATTTAATTCCTGCAAGTAAAACTATAAATGCACCATGTCTTTCTTTAAATTATTTCTAAACTTTTACATCAAGTAAGGAACCATAACTATGTTTTCAACAGACAGGCTCATGATTTAAATATGGCCGAAAGGATGTTTACATCAATTAATTTATATATATTTTTTCTCCTAATAAAAATAGTACATGCTCAATGTAGAAAATTAAGAAAATTCAGATAATAATTCTACATGTTACAAAGAAAAAATGCATTTTTTTCGACTAACACGAACTATTTATATAAATCACTCAGGTCACAATCTTTGAGCGCAATAGATAGAACTCAAATTCACTTTAAAAATAAAATGAGTTGGGAATTAAAAGTAGATATTCATAAATAAATCCTGAGGGAAAAAGAAAGTTAAAATCAAACTGCAGACTATTAGATAAGACATTACATTAGACAGAATAATGAGATAGGGTTAAGGTTCTTCTTAAAAGAAAATCCTTGGCTTTATTTTTTGTGCACACACAGTTACTTTACGTACAATAAAGGAGGGGGGGGAAGGGGACAATGAGAGAAGAGACACAACTATACTGTAGTAGTAGTCAGAATGCGGTGAAACCAAATTGCGGTTTTCTGATTGAGAATGTCTTCCTGGTCCGGAGGAGCAGAGTTTCTGGAGGAAAGTAGCAGATTCCCTTTTCAGTAGACACCTTTTTCTGCTGGAACACACCGACTGTGCTTCATCTTCCATTTCCAGCTGTGCAGATGTGTCTGTTTTATTCATGGGCTGCCCATCAAATCAGAATCTGCCTCACTGACAAATCCTTTGCTTCGCAACAGGCTTTCAGAGCTTTACTAAGTGATGTATGCCTCCTTTTTTTTTTTTTTTAATTTTTTTTTCAACGTTTATTTATTTTTTGGGGGGACAGAGAGAGACAGAGCATGAACGGGGGAGGGGCAGAGAGAGAGGGAGACACAGAATCGGAAACAGGCTCCAGGCTCTGAGCCATTAGCCCAGAGCCTGACGCGGGGCTCGAACTCCCGGACCGCGAGATCATGACCTGGCTGAAGTCGGACGCTTAACCGACTGCGCCACCCAGGCGCCCCCTTTTTTTTTTAAGTTTATCATTTTGAGAGAGAGCGAGCAAGAGAGATCAGGAAAGGGGCAGAGAGAGGGAAAGACGGAATCCCAAGCAGGCTCTGGGCTGCCAGGGAGGAGCTGGACGCAGGGGTCAAACTCACCAACTGTGAGACGGTGACCTGAGCTGAAATTAAGAGTGGGATGCTTAACCAACTGAGCCACCCAGGTCCCCCTAAATGGTGTATGCCTCTTAATCTTCCGTTGTACCATAGAACCATCCTACCCCACCACCTTCGTGTTAAAATGATCGCTCTTGTCAGTCTTGACCCCTTCTTTGGGCTATTTGCCAGACCTCAGTCTCCTCCACTGTCGCTTCACAAAGAGGTACCAGCTCCCCGCTGAGCAGGTGACAAGCAGCCCCAGGAGCAGCAGAAGGAGGAGGCAGACCCTATGGAGCACAAAAATTCTTGGCTTTAAATATGATTATTAAACAAGAAACAATATTTGTTTAAGGATTCAATAAAATAGCCTAGAAGACACAAATAAATAAAAGACACTGTAAAGGAAAAACAGTGTTGGGGCGCCCGGGTGGCTCAGTCAGTTAAGCATCCAACTCTGGATTTCCACTCAGGTTGCGATCTCACGTTTCATGGGATCGAAACCTGTGCCAGGCTCTGCACTGACAGCACACAGCCTGCTTGGGATTCTCTGTCTCCCTCTCTCTCCACCCCTCCCCTCCTCGCACCCTCTCTCTTTCTCTCTCAAAATAAATAAACATTTTTTTAAAAGATAAAGAAAAAATAGTGTTAAACATCAATAACTTGCTTTAAATAATGGAATTGTTTCATTTAAAAGCAGCTAATACCAGTGTTTTGCTCACTCAAATTTCTAAGAGAACTGGCTTCATGTTTTTTAGTGCTGTTTTCACTGGTCCCTTCATTATTCCTGACAATTGCACCTTTACTTGAGATTCTGCCTTTGATCTGTGAAATGGCTGTCATTGTTCAAGTGATTCTTTTCCCTTCACGCTAGTTGGTCCAGTATTAAAATTGTCACTTCTGCTTTCCATTTGTGTTCTTCGGGTGTGTCTTTGTCCATCTCTGTGAAAAATATGTTTCTCTCCAATTTGTTTTACATGTTTTTTGAAAACAACATTTAGCTAGATTTTGTTTTCCAAACCCAATGCGAAAACCCATTCTCTTCTGAAGATGGAATTCGACCCTTTGGCACTTATCTTACTTAATGCAATTGCATTTCATGCTTGACTGTTGTATTGCTTTTTTGGGTTTTATTTTATTTTATTTTTGGATGTGTTGTATTTTATCTTTCCACTGACTTGGAAAATAACACTTTCTACTCATAGTCTATTTGAGAGCATCTTTCCTTAAAAATAGGGAGCCATTTCTTGCCCTGTCCATACTATCAATAAATCCTCAATGCCTCATATAAGGAGAAGAATTAATTGAGCTTGCTTTCATTTTTTTTCTTTTTTCTCTGCCTCTCAGATTGTGTTAGAATTATCTCAGATTTTAAAACCAGGGTGTTACAATTAGGTTTATCAGTCTGGAACTTCTCTTAAACCATTTTGACATTTTAATTACACATAACCATCTAAACAGTAATTATTCACTGAGGACCTTACTTTGTTTCATTATTATCACTATTATCCACCGCATTTACCTTCTTGAGTATTTTTCATGTGACACGGGTGGTTTGCTCCCCTGAATACTCACACATCTCAGAATATGGTTATTTCCTAGTGTTGCCATGATAAATTGTCACAGTGTGGAATTCCTGGGCCACACTCTTTTCCCTAAAAACTCTATAGATCTTGTTTCGCTGTCTTAGCACAATTCCATTGCAGAGGAGATGAGCCACAGCCGGCAACCAACTAGGAGTTACTGCTTTTGTCCTTTATCTTTGAACATCTGAAGTTTTACAAGGATAAATTTAGGTGTGAGTCTTTTTGTTCTCAAGGTAAAAACCAAAATAAACCCTGATATCCCAAAAGTTTCTTCAATCTGAAGTCTCAAGGATTTCTTTTATGATTTCTTCAAAAATTTTTTTAAGTTTATTTATTTTGAGAGAGACAGAGACAGCATGAGTGGGGGAGGGGCAGAAAGAGAGAGGGGGGGAGAGAGAATCCCAAGCAGGCTCCGCGCTGCTGGCACAGAGCCCAATGCGGGGCTCAAACCCATGAAATGGTGAGATCATGACCTGAGCCAAAACCAAGAGTCAGATGTTAACCTGAGAGAGCCACCCAGGCACCCCAACTTCTATTATTTTTTTAGTTGTTTGAAGTTTTTTCTCCACTTGGTCTATTTCTTCACTGTGAATTTTCTTATTTCGTATTTCAACTCCAATATTTTCTTCACTGGTATTTCAGTTTCCATCTAAATCTCTTCTTCCGGCACATCTGGAAGGTTGCAAGGTTGGAAAGCAGGCAGGGAGAAATGCATGTGGCTTTAGCTGTTTTGCAAATTAGCATCACTCTGAGGGCAGGGGTGGCCTTGTAGCCCAGGGCTGCTGCTGGTGGTGCTCAAAAGGCTCCCAAAGAGTCTGGATTCCCAGCACCTTCACCCCTGGCACTCTTGGGTTGTTTGCGGACTCCCCAGATCCATCTTTCTGTGGCCCCTGAACCTCTGTGTCATGAATCTTCTCTTGGTAACTGAGATCAAGCTGCTGGCCTTGGCCTGCTGTACACAGAACTCTCAGTCACCATCTTGGGTGATTTCTTTTCCTTTCTTTCTTCCCCAGATATGCATTCCATGAAGAAGTATGTTCTGGATGCCTTTGCAGAGTTCTGACCTGCAATGGGGCTTTCAGAGCATCTCCTGCCTTTGCGCCCCTTCTCTGGAAATGTCTTCGGGACACACCACCCCTCCCTTTTCTTCTGGAAGTCTCTGGCCGTAACTTTTACACTTTGAAGCTTTGGTTATGGTTGTTTCCTTCCGTCTTGCCACCACATATCCCAGTGAAATATTTGCAGCTTTTTGACCAAGGATTCCTACTTCAGGTGATATGAAAAATGGCAGAGATCATGTTAGTGATCTTAGGTTTTTTTGTTTTTTTGTTTTTTGTGTTTTTATTTTACCTTTTATCCAGGAAGTCCATAAATGGTCTTTGCATATGGCCTCCAAAATGCTTGAAATAGCTTAAAGAAACATGAATGATACCGCTATTCATGGCCCGTGTTCAGAGATAATCTAAAGCAAAGAAAATAAGTTGCAGAATGGGTTTCCACTTATTTTCACTGGGACTCAGACCCTGCTTTTCCCAGATTCAGGAGTGCTTTAGTCCTGTGGCTCTGTTCTTTCTGACACCTCTGGGGTAGCATTGTGAGAAGCAAAATGTCAAAAGACAGTCACATATTTATTAATTCCTATGGAAGTGAAAGGGTTGGTGTCCAAGCCCCATCTTTCAATCTCTCCTATCCTGTTTTTTATTCTTCTTCCTCACTACTCTCTATACCTCAGTCGTCCTCTTTGAGGAAGGATTTGACACACGAGATCCCAAATTTACTTTGAGGAGTGCCTTTTTTCTTCCCATCAACTAATAGGGCTAAGGATCCTTCTACCATTTACAGATTATTTCTCTGAGACATCTTAATTGAGCCCATTCCTTCTGCTACCTGCATTTTGTCCATGGATCTCCAATGGCTCCACCATGAGAGAAGAACTCACATGGGATGGCCAACTTCTACAACAGAATCTAGAAATCTTCTCATAGCTCTTGTCCTTTCAATGGTATTACAGTGTGCAGCTGTGTCCTATCTCTTAGACATGCAAAACTGATGTCTGGTTTTCATTAACTAATTACTTGCCAGAACAGCACATGTTAGCATGCAAGACTGGCTGGACAACCACCCCGGAACATATATGTTCTTTTTTCCACTGACCTCCATTTATTTAAGAGGATGGTGACTCTGCTTTTCCTAGTCCTGAAAATGCCCTTCTGTCTTCCTCTTATTACCAGGAGCCCAGTTTAGAATAGAAACCTGAGGTCAGATAATTAAAGATTTGTAATAATGGAATGGATTTTTACCAACCTTCTATAGTCTTCAGGGACTCCCACTCTTGTGCTGATGGTCCATGATGCTGAATTGTGGATTTACAGTTCTTTAGAAGTGTTTCTAGAAAAATCCAGGTATCAACAAATGCAGCTAAATGAATCCAATGTGATGACCAACTGCCACGGAGTAAGCCTAGTTCTTTAACTCCAGAAGCTGAATCCTCTCGGGAAAATGATAGTGAAAATTTCTCTTCGCAGGAGATTTCATTTAGCTGCCTTTGTCTTATTTTCATCAGGATTTCCCAGCATCAGGCAGAGTACTTTTTCCTCTTACCATTCTCCATAGCCTAAGGTTTCTAATTAAAGCAATGGATCATTCACACTGCTCTTCAGAAAGCCTATAGAGAACAGGGTGCAGCCATTTCAAAATGGGTTTTTGTACACAGCCTTGCAATTGTACATAAATACTGCTCAATTATATTGAGACACTCGTAGACATTTATTTCTTTTCCTCTTCAAAGAAAGAGCAAACATTTAGTGAGCCATAGCATGATTTGGAAGACAAACATTTTACATAAATTGGAAAGAAATCTCTAATAACGTACACCATTTTTGTTCATCTCATTTTTCTTAATTTTCTACAATCAGCATATACTATTTCTGTTAAGAGATAAGAGATACAAAAATAAATTGGCCTAAAAATCTTTGTAGCCGTCTTTAAGCCACAAGTCTGCTGAATGAAATTAGCACTATAGCTCTTTAGTTATTGATAGAAAAGATTAGAACTGTTTCAGTGAGAGAAACAGTGCCTTATAGTTTTGAACCTTGAAACATGGAGACAACCTGGAGTGCTAAGGAAAAGGATCTGAATTCTGAGGTACCTACTACAGTGGGGAAGAATGTAAGTCTTGGAAAAAGATTCTGATTATGTAACCCAATTATTAATGCAAGACATGCTTTTAGATAAGCTTTTTTCATCAAATTCATTTTCAACGAGATAGCTGGGTTTAAAAAAACCCGACTTACTTTTTACTCTAAAAGCACTGCAAAAAGTAGCTGCATATCTATATCATTAAAAGAGTTATTTGACTTGTTACAGGTACCATTCTGGGACTTCCAGCAGGCACTATGATTCTGAGCACCCCTCAGTTGGGACACAAGGGAGGAGACACCAGTCAGGATGACAGAATGGGAGGACATCACATGCCGGGGCCACAATTGGCACGTTGTGAGTGCAGGCCAAGTCCAGGCAGCCTGCACAGACCTCTCTCATCACTAGCCATCTCTGGATGGAGATCCCGGGAAACGCTCTCACCTCTCAGGGTTCAGTTGTTCCTTCAGTAGAATGAGGAGCAGGGATACATGAATTAGGCTCTTCTGTCTTTAAGTGTGATTCTATTCTGTGGTCCTCGGGGATACTTCTAAGTGGCCAGTGTGCCACAAAGATCCAAAGCCTATTTTTCAAGGCCAGGGTCCTCCAGAGTTCTCAGACCTTGGCTGGGCCCCTTCTCACACGCAGACACACACACACGCACGCACACACACACACACACACACGCACATTGTCTTCGGCATCCCCTGCGAAGTGATCACACTCACTGGGTAGCTAAAACGCTCTGACATGACTTTAACTGGTAAGGAAGGGGTAAAGGAGAGGAACAGAGGAATGGGGGAAAGGGGTTCTGAAAGGGGACACAAAGCTGAGATGGAAGATTTGTCTTCCTCTTCACCCCTTTTCCAGCACCCCTGCAACACCACATGGTGACCAGTATACTCTCCGGGGAGCTGATATCACTGCAGAACTTGGTTGTTTCCTGATTTTACCTTGTGAGAATCAAATACATGTCATAAATACTGTCTACCGTCCTACAGTTGGCCAGATGGATACCGGGTAAAAATCTGAGGCTACAAGGATGAATCCTTAGACTTTGTCCTCGAGGTCTTAATCAGGGGCAGAAAGAGGAACACACCTGACCAACCTGAACGCAGTATTGATGGTGCCAAGGTCAAGATGGGGAAGCTCAGCAGACAGCCTGGGAGCTGAGGAATGAAGGCCAGTGGGGCTCTGCCAGGCTTACTGGACCGAGGTGAGTAGGAAGGCATGGAAACACATCTGAGTGTGGCACGTGCCGGGAAGGCAGGCTGCTGTGTGTGCCTGGTTGTAAAGCACTTGTGGGAAGGGACCAGAGAGATAAACCTGAGAAGACAGGCAGAACTCTGGAAATAAAAGGCTTTGGATGATGAGCTAAGAAGTCCGGAATTCATCCCTAGACAGCAGTGATTCTCAGCCATGTCAAATCCAGTGACCCTTTTTATAATAAATACTGTGTAATGCCTCCTATCTAGTGTATTCTGAAATGAAATTTGTATTACAATAACTTACCGAAAAGCATAATGAAAGATTACATAAAAAGGGAAAATCACTGTAATGCGCTAGCTATGACACGAAGGAGACCGTAAAAGGAAAATGCATTTTCAATATGTAAATGCCTGAACCTCACTAAAATAGCAGACATAATGCAGTGGCTGGAGGTTTGTACCTATACGTGGAATCACCAAGGACATGGTGGCTACAAATATACATGATACAGGGGCGGGTTCTAGTGACTCAAGGACTTCACTGTCATCAGTGCTGGATCTTCTGAAATGTCAAACAACCCGTGGAGGAGTGCTGAACACAAAGTCCAATAGTCTCTTGATTTCCTTAGGATTTTCAGTTCCGGCTACCAGAATACATGAAATCCATGCAAGAATATTTTGTGTGTCTTTGTAAATTGTAATTGGTCCCAAGTCCAAATACTTATAAACAGCGTTTTCAACTATAGGAATGTTTGGTGAGACATTCAAAAGTCACGCTGCAGGTGGGACTGTTACTTCTCAGAGAGAACACCTCTCCGTGTGTCTGGGGGACCTAGACATGCCTCTTTGGGGGCCGAGGTGAGTGGCTGTGAAAGTGAGCAGCTGTGAAGACTGTGGCACAACCAGGGGAGCCTCTGAGAGGCACAGGGGTGCCCTAGAGAAAGAGTGAGTTTGAAACTGCAGCCCTGTTCAGAGGAAACTAACTACAGATTATATTGGTTACATTGGCACCACCAGCCAGGTCAGAGCTCTTCTGCCCTTGCCCTCTCCTCCTCAGTCCTGCTTCAACTCTGGAAAAGCCTAGTGAGTAGGGGGAGGAATGCAGAAAAGCTGAAGTGTCAGAAAAATTCATTATCCCCTTGGGAAGAGTTAGACTGCTTAATACCACATATAAGATTAATTCCAAGAGGATAAAAAACATCTAAAAACAAAAAGTAAAACTGTAAAAGAACTAGTCGAAAATATTGTTAAATACTTTTAGAATCATGGGTTAGAGAAAGTCTTCAAAATCGAGATGTCACAAAAACGTACAGAGTTGACCACATGAAGCTTTAAAATCCCTCTGTGTTGTGAGATACCCAAACCAGAGACAAATGACAGAGTTGTAGAAACTAATTGCAAAATATATTACAAATACAAATATCCTGGGGGAAAGTGGGTGATGGGCATGGAGAAGGGCACCTGTTGGGATGAGCACTGGGTGTTGTATGGAAACCATTCTGACAATAAATTATATTTAATATTAAAAAAATATCCTGAAAATATAATGATGGTTTCTGAATAGCAAGGATAAGAAACAGAAAGCAATTCCTTAGAAAAATCTAAGAAAAGTGAATAGGCAATTCTCCAAAGGAGAAATACAGACACAAAATTTGACAGAGGTAGCACTAGAAACTAATGGAGAAGAAAAGGTCTCTTTAGTTAGTGCTGTTACGTCAATTAGTTATACACACGGAAAAAAGGAAATTCGATGGCTAACACGTATTATAAGAAAAACTAATTTCCAAGTGAATAACTCCTTATATGAAGAAAAGAAAATGTTAAAGTACTTAGAAGAAAATACGATTTAACACTTATGTTTTAATAACCTTGGGGCAGAAGGGGATTTCCTTAAAACACAAAAACTACTTGATACAAAGCCAAAATTTTACAAATGTGATTATATGCTTTTTAAATGTTTATTTTTGAGAAAGAGAGAGAGAGAGAGCAGGGGAGGGGCAGAGAGAGAGGAAAGACAGAATCCCACGCAGGCCCCTCACTGCCAGTGCAGAGCCACACATGGGGTTCAATCTCATGAACTGCAAGATCATGACCTGAGCTAAAACCCAGAGTCAGAGGCTTAACCGACTGAGCCACCCAGGCACCCCAAATATGATTATGTTTTTAAAAATTGTTTTCCTCAAAACCATCACTTTACAAAGAACTATGAAAAAGACAAGCGACAAGTTGGGCAATATGTTTGCAACATGCGTAATTGAGGCAGTGTTAGTTTACAGGATGTATAAAGTCATCTTATACAAATTAATAATCAAAAAGATACTCAACTTCTAACAACATTGACAACAAATGGGTAAAAGAAATGATCTGACAGTTTGCAAAAGTGTCCAGATGACTCACACACATCTAAAAAATTTTCAACCATGTTAGTAATCAGTAATTAAAATCATAAGGCGGTATCTTTGTACACTTTTAAGATTGGCAATATTTGAAGCGTCTGAATAGACCAGGTATTTGTGATGCGGGGAGAGTCAGAACCTTTCATGCAGTGCTGTTGAGAAAATACATCAGTAGAAAAATTGGGGGCTGAAGTTTGTCAGTGTCTATTAAAGTTGAAAAAGGCTTAACAAAGAAATATAGTCTCAAATTATGATAAGATGTTCAACTTAGCCAGTAATCAGAGAAATGCAAATAATGCCCAGTATACGTCACCAGTGCAAAATCGATAATATTCAATGTTGTCAAGGAATAAGATAGTATCTATCAACATTTAAAAACTGTGTCATTGGGGTAGCTGGGTGGCTCAGTTGGTTAAGCATCCGACTGCGGCTCAGGTCATGATCTCGCAGTTCGTGAGTTTGAGCCCCGCGTCAGTCTCTGTGCTGACAGCTCAGAGCCTGGAGCCTGCTTCGGATTCTGTGTCTCCCTCTCTCTCTGCCCATGCCCCGCTCATTCTCTGTCTCTCTTCTTCTTTCTCAAAAATAAATAAACATTAGGGTTTTTTTTAATTGTGTATCGTGAGTCCGGCAATTCTACTTAATAGATCTCCATCTGTGAGAATAAGTGTACAGAAAGCAGGGTAAAGATTTTCATTGCAGCATTGTTTCTAACCATGAAAACCTGGAAACATTATATATGTTTATCTACAGGAATGTGCTTGAATGGATTATTGTACCTCCATACTGTAGAATAATCTGTACAAGTTAAAGAAAAATGATGTAAATTTATAATGATATGAAAAAAAACCCTCCATGATTCATTAAGTATAGAAGTAAATTTCATAGCAATATAAACAAATAATCCCATGTATGTAAGGAATAAAAATTATGTACATACACTTATATACACAAACACACATAAATGTATACAAACATGTACATTGAGGAAATTGACTGAGAAATACCACAAATTAGTTAACAGGTTTCTTCTTTGTTAGAGGATAAGACTGGGACATGACCAGAAGTTTTACTTTGTGCTCTATGTTTTTTTACATGTTACATGAGAAAATGTTGATGTATTTCTTGTGCAAACATTCAACAAGGACTTAAAAATTGGCAATCATGGTTTTTATGTGGATATTGTGTATGGGTCCTCCTCTTTTCCTGACCTCTCAATGTTGGAGTGTCCCAGTGCTCACATACGCAATCTGTTCTTTCTTAGCCAACTATTATTTCCTACATATTCACAATCAATTCCATGGCTTTGTTGACAAGTCTTACCTTTAGCTCCAACCTCCAACTTGGCCCTGAATTGTTGAGTCTTACAAACAGTTGTGTACTCAGTATTGAATATCTGAAAGTATCTGTATCTTCAAAAACAAAGCTATTTATTTAACTTTTTCTCTTCAAACCTTCTCTTCCCACTGACATCCCCATTTCAAGAAATGGCACCTCTATTCATCAATTTGCTCAGGTCAAAACCTTAGGGCCACTCTTGACCTCTTTTTCTTTCAAACCTTGACTTCAACCCATCAGACAATTCAGTTGACCTTCAGAACAAACCCAAATACAGTTTCCAGGACTTTGACTCCAGCCCAAACCACATTATTTCTCACCTGGACTATCACAATAGCCTCACAAAACGGGTCTTCCTACCTCCAGTTCTGCCCCACCTGCGGTCCATCCTCCACCCAGCTGTCAAGGGATCCTTCTAAAATCCAAATGAAATCATTCTCCTCCTCAAAAGCCTTCAAATCGCTTATCAAGGTTGATGGCATCTTACAAGAAGTCACCCCTAACACCCCCTTTCAGCCTCTTCTCCCACCACTCTCCCCTTTCGTTATCCCTTGCGATTCCACTACGTTGGCAAACTAGCTGTTCTTTGTGTACAGAGGGGCCTGTGTTACAACCTCTGCTCTACTCTGCGCCTGAAGCTCTTCCCTCATATGTGTAGGCATTCTTTTCTTCCTTCATTCAAAAGTTTGCTCTAAACTCACCTCCTCAGAAATGCCTTTTCACATTACCCTAACTAAGAAATAATCTCTCATCCCTCTCAAGTCTATCTATTTTTCTTCATGGCACTTATTGTTGCTGATGATGGGTTACACATGAGGGGAGGAATTTTCTGCAGAGTTCAGTCGAATCCTTATCACTAGAACAGCATGTTGAATGAACTAGTTAGAACTCCTTGATAACAAAATGTTTTATTTGAATTAATGCCTTCTCGATTCTCCTTAGGAATAAAAATGACAGATTTTTAATAATTTCTCTTTTTGAAGTGAGCCTTTTGCTTTGATTTTTTAAATTTTCATCTTTTATTTTTATGTATTAAATTTTTAAGTTTAAAAATTGTATTTTTGTTATATATATAATGGAATATTACTCAGCAACCAAAAAGAATGAAATTTTGTCATTTGCAACAACATGGATGGAACTAGAGGGTATTATGCTAAGTGAAATAAGTCAGTCAGAGAAAGATAAATATCATATGATTTCACTGATGTGGAATTTAAGAAACAAAACAGATGAACATAAGGGAAGGTAGGAAGAATAAGATAAAGAGAGAGAGGCAATAAATACAGAGAACAAACAGGGCTGCTGGAGGGGAGGTGGGTGGGGGGATGGGCTAAATGGCTGATGGGCATGAAGGGGGGCACTTACTGGGATGAGCACTGGGTGTTAAATGTAAGTGATGAATCACTAAATTCTACTCCTGAAATCATTGTTACACTATATGTTAACTATCTTGAATTTAAACAAAACTTAAAAAAAAAAGGGTGGGCAGGAGGTAAATTTTTTTGAGAATCGGGCTTGTCTGAAAGCATCTTTGTTCTTTATTCTATCTGTTCCATGGATGTTGGCTTAACAAACTGTAGAGCTCCAAGTTGGGCATAAATGTTCCTGGAGAAATCCTGTAGGACCCTTCTTTTGTCTTCTAACTTGTAGTGTCGCTGTCGGAACAACCACAGTCATTCTGATTTTTATTCCTTTATTTATGAATTTATGACTTGTGTTCTCTCTCTCTCTTTCCCCGTTGCTGTCTCTCTCTCTGTCTCTCTCTGTTTCTCTGTATAGAATGTCCTTCTATCACTCTGTGCATCTATCTCTGTTTCTGTCTGAAGGATGTTCTCATTGTCCACAGGACTCAGAAACTTCACAGTGATGCACTGTTTGGGTCTAATTTCATCTATTTGACTTCATCTCTCATCCTCTGTCCTGGAGAAATTGTGAGTTATTTCATCGACAATTTCTTCTCCTTTTCCATTTTGTCCCTCTCCCTTTCTGCAATTCCAATTATTTAGATATTGGACACTATACACTGCCTATTTTCTCATCATTTCTTTCCATTTTTGAGTCTTTTCCCTATATTTTCTAGATATTCTCTCAACATTATTTTCTAACACTTCTTTTGTGTTTTTCATTTCTACCAGCATAATTTAATTTCTTCAATTTCCTATTTTTTTAAGATTTATTTATTTTTGAGAGAGACAGAGAGCAAGCGTGGGAGGGGCAGAGAGAGAGGGAGATGGAATCTGAAGGAGGCTCCAGGCTCTGAGCTGTCAGCACAGAGCCTGACACGGGTCTCAACCCACGAACCAAGATATCATGACCTGAGCCAAAGTCAGATGCTTAATAGACTGAGCCACCCCAGGTGCCCCCTCAATTTCCTATTTTTTAAATAGCATTTCATTCTCTCTTCATTGACTTTGTCTGTTATGCCACTGAGAATAATAACTTCTTTTTACGGTTCTTTTTCCCTGGGTAGTTTCTGTTTCTCTATCTTCTTTCATTTACATGGTCCTTCCCCTTGTACAAAAATGGCAGTTCTTGGAGGTATGCTCAAAATTAAGGGAGGGGGAAAAAGCTTCAAATGGAAGCTCTAAACCTGTGCTGACAGGGTGGTCTGTCAACTTTGGGCTTCGCTTTACGGTATTTGGGTGCTTATTGCCTGGACAACCCTGATGTCAATATTTTCAGGTCTGTTCTGAGTACAGAATGGCTTCTCCCCTGAAAAGTAAAGGTTTAGCTGTCAGCTCTCTGGAGGCTGGGAGGAGAACGTGGCTCAGGAGTCAGCCCTCTGCAGACACCCAATCATTTCACCACCCTGGTTTGGGTTAAGGTCCAAAGGCTCTCCCCAGTATTCCCAGTACAGAGTGCCTTTTACAGTTGCTAGGGTTTTCACTCCCAGTTGTCTGTTGGTTGGGGTGAGGCGAACAGGAGGGGCAGCTGCCTAGTGAATGGGGTGGGGAGCTACAGATGAATTTCCCAAGTAACCTATGCGACCCTCCTCATTTTAGCAGTCCCCTCTGTCCTGTGAGCCAGAGATTTAGTGCTGGTAGTTCTCAAGCCTTATGAGGACTCTGCACTATAAGTCAGGGCGGGCTGTCAGCAGGACCCCCGACAAAATATATGTGTATGTAGAAGAGTGCCTTTCTAGGCAAAGGCAGTTACATATATCTGGGCACCCATAGCCGCATGCCAGGGTCCATTGCTTGGCTGAGGGATGTGGCCAGGATTTCATTTACACAGCTCAGTACATTTACACAGTGAACAAGCCACACATGGTTACCCTGGTTCTCAGCTTCCTCTGTGACTCTTTTGTGCCCACCCAGTTGGTTTCCCTGCATCCATTTTCCAGAAATATGTTGCTGTTGTCTTCTCCTTGTTCCTATGGATGTATGTGTTCTTGGTAAATGTCCTTGTTAATGTGATTTTAGCAGGGCTTGGGGAAGGAATACAATTAAGAGAATATATTTAATCCATTATTTAACTAAAAACCTTTCTCCTTTTGAACTATCGCACTTTTTCAGGTCCTTATATTTCCTGTTTGTTCATTATTATGTGGGAGGCATTTGTGTTTGTTTTATACTAGAAATTCATGCAGAACCTGCCAAATAATGTCAAAAATATTTAAGGCCAAATATTTGCCAAAATGATGTCAAAAAGATAAAGGGAAGAGATAGAAGTGTATGCTTCTGGCTATTAAAATGAATGCCCTACATATTTTGGGATGAGCACTGAGTGTCATATGTAAAAGATAAATCACTGGGTTCTACTCCAGAAGCCAAGATTACACTGTATGTTAATGGACGTGAATTTAAAGTAAATAAATACATAAGTAAATAGATAAATAGATAAATAAAATGAATGCCCTTATGACCATCTTTGAAGGTGTCTATTTTGTTTAATTTTAAGCTTCATCTTGCCTTTTAATAAGAGCATCCAATACATTTATACTTCTTGGTCATAATTGTATATATAACTTCATGTTGTTTCCATGGTTTTGCTTTTCTTTTATATTTTCCTTGTCCGTAGTATTTTGTTCTCCATGTTGTTATATATTCTCTATTTTTTCTTTCTTTATATTTTACTTATAAGAATGATTTTGATGTATGCATTCATTTTAAATTCTATATTTAGTTGTCCATGTTCCACATGCAAGAGTTCTATAAACTTGCCATTTATTTATGCCACAAATTTCCTATTCTTTTTATTGGTTTCTCAATTAACTGGAATACTTTTGATAAATATTTATAGCAAGGTTACATATGAGGTTTATTTCAGAACTGTGTCATATGTGACCATTTTTCTGTTGCTATCTCTTGGTTCCTCTTCTGTGAAGGGGAAATCTGAAGCAAGCTTGATTTTCTTCTATGAATGAGTTAGGTGGAAATGTTTTCCTGTGCTGAAGTGGGATTTTTAATTTATATGTGGGGTTGTTTTTGTATGTGCATATGTGAGTATCTGAATGACTTGTTAAATTCTTTCTTTAACTTTGAAAATCAAGATTTCACTGCAATTTGTTGACATCTCTCTTAATCAATGCATGGAATGGACATACAGATGACCAATAAAACTTTAAAGGTGCTCAGTCTTGGGGTATTTGGGGGAAACCAAGTTAAAAGTATAACAAGACACTTTAGATTGCCAGCATTTTTTAAACTTTCTGATTGAAGTATGATATATTTATATATCTTAATTGTGCAGCCTGATAAATTACCACAAACTGAGACACTGAGCATAACCAGCAGCCAGATAAAGAGCAGGGCCTTGCCAGCTCCCTGGAATCCCCCCTTGAGCCCCATCCACCCTACTCCCCTCCACAAAACAACTGACTTCTAACAGCCTAGATGAATTCTGAGTTTGCAAACAATATAGTTTTGTGATATCACGCAATTGCAAAATTGGAAGGGAAGTCCTCTCCTTCAGTACTGGGAGGAATTTCTGGAGCAGTTAGATAACACTCATGTTCTTAATTTCTCAGCCTCCCTTTTCCATCATTCATTTCTGACTCTCCTTGTCCTTCTTAATACAGGTTCATTTGTGTTTCCTCTTACCTAATTATGATTCATCCAACCAACAATTGCTATTGTACTTCCTGCTAGAACAAGCTTGCTCTTAGAAACGATTGTTAATGTTGACCTAAGGTGCCTCTCATGTTCATCAATTCTGAGCTGCCTGCCAAATGTACCTGCCTCAAAATATCTTTCCCAATGTTGCCTTGTCCTTCCGGTCATCCCCAATTCCATTTATCATTTCCCTGATGAAAACTGAAATTTCTTCCAATTGCAAGTGTACTTAAAGCACTCCACCAATGAGATAAAATGGAAATGCTATCTATGAAGCATCTTCCATAGAATCTAGTGCAGAGTGTGGTCCAAAATGTTTCCTTCCTTTTCCCTTTTGTTTAAAAAGCCTCACTTGCCCTCAAAACAACTCTGAACATCATGAAAAGCCACACTGGGGCACTTGCACAGAGCATAAAGAATCCTTTTCTCTTTCAGAGAAATGTCCTTTGGTGGGCCAAAGTTTTTAAATAATATTTGTGCTTATTCTTTTGACAGTGATAAATACAATCTGTGAAGTTGCAGTTTCCTACAGATTAATTTTATTAAGCTGTTTCTAATCAGTAAAATTCTTACGGTGTTTCATTCTCAGGTAAGCAAAGTGACAGGGACAGAGAGCAAGCAACCTGAAGCCAGTAGACATGGCACACGGTGTGTGTCCCCTACAAAGGCAGGGGAACAACTCTCCAGAGTAGATGTCAGAACCACTTCCAGTGCAGGACCTGCTGGGCTCTATCAGGTATTTCAGTGTGGTGGTGTTTAGCCAAATTCTCCCCATTTCTGTATTCCTGTGATATGGCTTCCTGTAGCTTGTTGTGGCTTCATTTGTCTGGCTTACCCCAAATTACACCACAACACCCCAGAAAATATTTATTCTGATAGCGGCCTAATTTTCTTGGGGCTAGAGAAGTAGGCAAGAAGATTGAGAAATTGACACATCCCTTCAAAACTTAGCTGCTGCAAGATTTAAAGAAATAGTTGTAAATTCCATGAAATCAATATTGGTACCTTATAGATGCTAAAATGCTATCCTGTATTCAGAGAAGGCTCTTTTCTTTCTACAGTGTCAATGAACAGTCTAAACATTCATGCAGGGATATGTACATGAGGCATTTTTTATTCCCTGATTGAAATAGAATTGCACTAAACTCCTTCATCTGCTTCTTGCTCCCACATGACCAGTGGCCCAGAGCTTTTGATTTATTTAACTTGTTTATTTATTTATTACCAAAAACACAGAGAATATTCTGCAAATAAACAGCCCTTTCAGAGACTGCATCTTTAGTTGTGGTCTCATTAGTACTCCTTCCCTTGGAGACGCCCACCATCTTGGAAAGATGCAAAGCTGTTTTTGATACATTTAGTAACTGACAAACCCCTAGTCTTCGAGTTTCCCCATCATCACGAATGTTAATTGAATAACCTTTTGGCCCTTGATCTTCTGAACCTCTCAAACACTGTTTGTATAACTATGGAGACAGGAGCAGGAGTTCTATGACTAATTGGAACTTGAGGGAAATGGGGAGCTCAACTTGGAAACAACTATTCTTTTTCTAACTTCTCTTTCTTGTCCCCCAACTACAGCCATGCCCTGCAGCTCTATGCGAGGCCATCTGCTTGTTTCTCACTGTACTTGGCTCTACAAGGACCTTGTTCACTTTCTTGTTTTCTTTGGAAGACTTTCAGGACATGCCACCCCAAAATTTGCCACTTTGGTATTTTGGTTACTTTGAACTGAAGACACGTGAAAAAGAACAAATGCAGAGAGACGCTTTCTCTCTTTGAGCTCCCCTTATCTGCCTGAAGACTGGTCCTCCAAAAGGAACTCAATTGTCATAAATCCCCTTCCGGGAAGTTTCATCAACCAAGGAAGATAGACTCATCACAGGAGAGGAGACTCGAAGTCGACACCCTACCCAGACACATTCAGTCACACACTATCACATCTCCCACCTCTTCTTTTAAGGGCCCGTTCATCTCTCCTAAAAATCACTTACTGTCCAAATGGTCTACATACCCTCTCCCCTTCTCCTATTAATATGGGTATATAAACTCTCAAATCTCACTGCTTTTGGGGGGTATTCACTTTTTCCTTGCAGTGCCCTAAGCATGTAATGTTAAAAATTAATAAACTTGTATAGTTTTTCTCCTGGTAATCTGCCCATTGTCAGTTTATTTCATAGGGTCAGTGATAGAGCCAAGAAAAGTAGAGAAAGAGAGTCTTTCTTCCTCTGTACTGTGATCCTTTTATCCTGATTAGTATGCACATAGTACAAATACCCTCGTGATCTCCAGTCTTCTGTTTTTAGCTGCTTCTAGGATGTTGCCACTCACTTGATCCCAATGCATCCAGAGCTAAACTGCTTATCTCTTCCTGCCTCCTAGAATCAACTTCTCTTTCCCATTTCTAAGATTGTTCTGGTTAAATTTTCCAAAGGCTGGTGACCTTATCTGGAAACAAAAGGGGACTAAGTATTTTCTTTGGTTAGAAGATGAGATTATGTGTTTCTTGAGGGCAAGAGTTCCTTTTTATTTTATTTTTATAAAAATGTTTAAATATCTATTTTTGAGAGAGTAAGAGAAACAGAGGGTGAGTGGGAAAGGAGCAAAGAGAGAGGGAGACACCAAATCTGAATCGGGCTCTAGGCTCTGAGCTGTCAGCATAGAGCCCAATGTGGGGCTCAAACCCACGAACCACAAGATCGTGACCTGAGCCGAAGTCGGTCGCTTAACTGACTGTGCTACCCAAGCCCCCACAAGAGTTATTCTTTATGATTTTTATTTACTGTAGTGCCTGGTGAAGCATCTCAATGAATATCTATCAATTATTGACAGGTTGATTACAATACTGTGTTAAAAGGGACAAAATATTATACTTCCCAAATGTAATAATGATTAGCTAAAACGTGGTAAGAAAATGTAAATATATCAGAGCCTATCCATTTCTGCTATCAAAACAATTGGCTTATGAATGGCGAGTGGGTTCTGGCCTCCATGAATTTCAGTCCTATTTAACCAAAGGAAAGAGATGAAAGTGAATTATACTTTACTAATCTCATTCGAACTGGCCCTTTACATACAAAAATTAATAAATTAACCCCAAAGGTAAAATCCTAAAACTCTCTTCAATCATGGCATAATTATTATAGTACCTGAAGCAACAAAAGAAAACAAAAACAAAATAAAACCCAACAACCCTCATTCTAAAAATATTCAAACTTTTCTTCTAAATGTAACGATTCTATGTGCATGATTACTTTGTGCAATACACCATTACTATGACTGGGTATAGCCTAAATTCTTCAAAGGCATTTTATTCTAAGAATGACTAGGTCTTCAGAGACTCTACCCCATAGTGATGCATGAACTCTTTACCTTGATGCAAGAAAAACATCAGCAGAAGCTTACCATGAGGTTCATGAGATTAACACCTTCCCCCTTTAAGAATCACCCTCAGGTCCTAGACAATTAATCAACTACATAAGGTTGTTTTTCAGCTTTCTGAACTAACTATATTGTCACACAGGATTGGAAGATAGGCTGCAGGATTAAGGGCTTTGCTATGGGACAATGGCTTGAATACTCAGGATGACTTTGTGAGAAAGACACCACAGTTCCCTGGTGTGATATCTTTAATGGAAGTGATAAAATGTGAACTGCTTTGGAAGATGACTCCCTTTTCAAATGATGGCTGTGAACCTATTTACAGTACTCTTTATTTAGTGTCTTCCTGTTCATTGTGTTTTCTTCTTCTTACCCTGGAATTAACAATTAAGTGTGTTTTGTCGGCTATCACCTAACGTTTTTTTCCCCACTAAAACATGTTCCATCTCTGACAATAATGAAAACTCCGTGAATAAGTGTACTTTGAGAATACAGCATATTAAGGCTATTTTTTTCCCTGACAGTTCTGTGTAGATCTAGGTCATTCATTCATTTAATTAACCATTTGCTGCCACCATTATTATGATTATTATTAAATTATTATTGAGCACTCGTAGTGCAAGAAGCAATGCTTGTGTAAAGTGGGATGAAAGATAAATAAGAAAGTATACAAGAGTTTTGAGTCTAACAACAGGGTAGAACTTGTAGCCTCAATAGTCACAATCAAAGCAGAGAATTAGAAATGTCACCCACTTGACCACTCACTTTACATTGCTGGGCTTCCATACTTTATTCCCAGCATTTGACTCCATCCCTTTAGCCACCACCACTTTGCACACAAGAGAAGTTTCCCTCCCCACCAGGTACCTGAATCTAGATCTCATTTCCTGTCCAGAAGAGTGGGTGCTCAGGGTCTTTGTCTCCAAGTATGTTCTCATTTTGCTGTTTTATCCCCTTCACCCACGCGTGTATCATAGAGGTGGGTCATTTCTAAAGAAGTGCCTCTATTGCTGACTGTCCAACAGGTTGTACAAGTGGATGACTTTCTTCTCCATTTCAGCACTGAGGTGGTAATTCATTGCACTTTCTACCCAGAGTGCACCATTCCACAGCAACCACACCCCGCCCTGCTTCTTGTGGCATTCTGGATCACCACCATGACACCCTCCGACAGGCTAGCACAAAACAAACGCAAACAGGCAAAGGATTCAGGGGAGAAAATTTGGCTACCTATCAGCATCACAGCATTCAACTGTTCCCACAGCTTCCTCTAGAACCCATCCACAAAGAGGAGAAAGAATTGGGCACATGGGGGAGGAAGATGAGACTCTGGCCAGCATCATACTCAGTTCTACTGCCAGTGGTGATAGAAAAGATGTGGGCTGCAAAAACTGTTACTGAATCTTCCCACCATCTCAAAAATAACCTGAGAGGCACCAAAGCAGTCCAGTGGATAATCCCCAGCACTGAAATTTGTGAGGGGATGGGGTGGTGGTTGTATCTGCTCTACCGAGGACCTTTCTTGAGGACTTAACAAATTGTTCACTTCTTACTTTCCCCACACTACACCTTTCCCACATCTGCCAGCTTTGATTCTCCTGCTCTTAGTAGCATCAACAACTTGATTCTAAACTCTTGGTTCCTCGCTCCACATAAGACCTGGGTGCTTACAGTTTAATTGCTCTTTCTGTATCTCCTCCAGCACTAGCGTCTTTGAACTCATGCTGTCTCAAAGGAAGATTCCCAGACCTGGTTCCGGCTTTCCCAAAGGCTCTTGCCCTTTTCTCTTTAGGGTTATGATATTCAGACAAAAACCAGGAATGAGGAGCTTGCTAACTGAAAGTTTTAGAACAGAATTGTTGAGTCAAGGCAGTGCTGGAGAAGATGAACCAAGTTGTGTTAGCTTTTGCAAACCATGACAAACAACCTCAAGAAATCTGGTGGCTTACGAAAAACCCCAAAAGCATTTCTCACTTAAGTTACAAAAGGAGGGCTGTAGATCTGTTTCAGTTCTGCTGACATAGGTAAGCTCTTCTGAGACCTGCTTAGTTCTGACACCCAGAGATGGAGAAATTTCTATATGACACCTGTTATTCTCACAGCAGAGGACATGAATACAATAGAGCCTAGGCCAATCCACGTAATATAAAGCTTTCAGTCAAATAAAGCTAATGTCATGGAGATTTGCAACCCATCTGCTAAAGGATGGTGAGCCAAGTCCTGATCACGTATCTTCTTTCCCTGGTATGTGGGGCAGATCACTTAACACAGGGTAAGGATGCATAGTTGTATTTTGAAATAAAAGCAAATATTTGGAAACAATATCATAGGGAATATAGCTAAAGGGAGGGGAGAAGAAGTAAGGGTCCCAGTTACCAGAATGGGGTACAAAGCAGTTTTGTCCTCAAGAGATAGGCAATAACTCAATTACTAATTTCTATTGTGTGAGTGTGTGTGTATTTTATTACAAGCAATAGACACCTAATTCAAATTAGCTTAATTGAAAAGGAGACCTAATGGGTTTACAACTCTGGATGGAGTTAAGGGATGCCAGCTCTATGCTCACAGATAATGTCCCCAGGAATAACTTTTTCTCTGTTTTAGCCTCTTTTATACAGTTTCAAAATGGCCCCTAGAAGCCCCAGGCTTACAGTTTATCAACTTAACAACCCCCATGGAAAGAAAAATACATATTTACCAATAGCTCTAGAATAGTCTTGAGGTTGACACTCATTAGTTCATACTCCTAAAACTAGTTCATATGTTAAGAGGAATGTGATAGTTACCTAGACCTGGGTCACATGCTCACACATAGAAATGGAAGTGAAGTCAGCCACACTTGAAATACTTGAGTGAAGATTGGGGAGGAGTTCTCCAAGGAAATTTGAGGTGCTCTCGCCAAATGGGAATGCTGAGGGTCCCACAAAGAAACTAGGGAGAATTGTTGGTTAAGTTAAATGTATTCTTGCTAGGCAAGGGAAAACAAAGTCTCACCAACAGGGAAAGTTATGGCAGCATTTTTATAGGAGTAGGCTAAAAAGGTCAAGTGAAACTCTGGTGATGTTGGGCAGGATTTTGGAAATGAGGAATGAGTAGGGCAGGTGGACAACACTATCAATAGGTTGGAAGCCATTAAGTGAGGATTTTCCAGTAAATTGTTTAATGTAATATTTCAGTCCTCCTCTGAGACTGGTTTTTCCAGCACAGTTATAAGCACTAGCTTGGCTCTTGACTGACTGCAGGCTGCATTCTTGGTAAATATCCATTTCATAGTGAGGGGATAGATGCCTGGCTGGTAAAAAGAGCAGATGTCCACAAGATGGGTCATAGTGCGAGCCTGAGGACAGCCATTGGGCTGACTTGATGTGGAGTCACTTGAATGACTAATCCAAGGCCTCATATATCCCTCTTGCTTGAGTGCAGGGTTAGATCAAGGGTTAGGTGACCATCAAGAATTTCGAGCTGTGGTTATTGGCCTTCCAATATTGGTTGACAGGCAGTAATGGAGCACGAGTGACATTTCTTAGCCTTGCCTCATTGGTCACTAGAATATCCTCACTTTTAACTTCTCTTTTCATTCCTAAAAGCTGTAGGCAGCATTGCATTTCAGGGGGACCAGGAAGAAGGTTTAGGATACTGGAAAACAAGACAGAGAGTGGACAGTGGTGGACAGGAAAGGAAAAAGGATGTGTTGTCAAGGAGAAAGTCAAAGTTTTCTTTTTAAAATGACTGGGGGTCACTATATGAAGAAAGCTGAAGAGTCAACCCATTTAAATGAAATACCACATCCCCCTTTCCACCAAAAAGCACCAAATAATTTCTTCCTCTCTCACTCACACGAAAGACTCTTTTTCCCTAAGGAGACCCAGAAATGGGTTTTAAAGAACTTGAAAAGTGCTCATTAATTCCTATGAGTTCAGCAAAATTCCCAATTTCAATGTTCAGTGTTTTATCCCCTAATAATTTTTGTCTAATAAAAAAAATCATTTTTCTTTCTTCTCTGACTGCCAGAGAATCTTGACAAAGGGTGCTAAAGAAATAGGACTCAGGCCACCCCTGTGAGGTAGAAAGGACTTTGACAGTCACCATGTTGTGTGAAGAGTCTCTCAAAGGTACCCTTCTCTGCTTGTGCAGGGTTTGGGGCCTTGGTTCCAAATCCCTTTGCTTCCTAAATTGTTCCTTTCCTCCCCATGCTTTTCAAAAACAATGAACACAATCAATTTAAGGGGTTAATGGCAGAACTAGAGACTCTTTTCTCCATTTTTCCAATGTCTCTCCGAGAAAGGGCCCTCATGTAGGGCAATCAACATGCCTTGATTTCTGACAGTAATCAATTGGTGAGTTATGCCAGAAAGGCCAATCCAGAATTAAAAGCATTCTTCTAAAGAAAGGTGAAGTTTTAAAAGGTGTTTTCCTGGTGTTTAATGATAGTGTTATATATATATATATATGAGTAAATTAGGTTCAAATTGTAAAACTCATATATATGTATATTACTATGTATACTATATTCCTTTATACTGTGTGTGTGTGTGTGTGTGTGTGTGTATTGCTTTACAGTTCTCACCTTTGAATATAGGACCCATTGTAATGGTCTTGTCCTTACTTTGCTGAGCTCAGGACAATAGATTCAGCCAACAACCTGTGTTTATTGTATTCTGCTAATGTGCACATAGCTTGGAATCGGTTCACTTTCTAATAATGAGAATTTTAATTCCTCCCCCATGCACTGTGCACAGCATATCCTGCATGGAGAGACAGAGAGGGGCCGCTGTTTCTTTCCCCATGCACAACTGACCAAAGAAATCATACCCGCATCCACTGTGGTCATCAATAATACTCGCTCTTCTTGAAAGATAAAAAGTGAATAGGCGTCTATTGAAAGAATTAACAATATGTTAATTTTCAGAAAAAAATAGAAATGTAGATGTTGAAAAGCAACACACATATTTGGTTTGGAATATCATTAGGATGGGCCTTTTGTCTTGTGCCCTTTCAACAGATATCTATTGTACAACCAATCTTTTAATTGTGCACATGTCTTTTCTGTCATTTTGAGGACACATTAGAACTCCCATTGCCTAGCCTCTGCTAGCCAAGGTAAATATGAAAGGATAAGAGAAAATCAATGAAAATACTAGACTTACCATGTACTAGATATATTTTATATACTATTAGTACTTCATAATAAGTTCACTGTAAATGTCAGAAACTACTTTGATTAGCTATGGGTAGTATTAAGGAAGGTTTTCAAGAATGGATTATAAAATGTTGAAGCTGATCAAATGTCTGTGACCCCACAGGGAGCCATGCTGCTTCTCTCTTCCCCTTTTAGATAGAGAAGGAAGAATACCTGAAAGTAAGTGATTGTGTAAGAGTCACAAGAAAGCATGACCCATTGCTATCAGCCAAACATTCCTTGCCTTAACCTAAGCCTCAATAGCAGAGAAGCCAACCACCACCCGAATGACATTGTCAGAACGTGGGCAAGAGATTTTTTTCTGTGAGCCTGGGTTTCCTCCTCTGTCGAATGAGAAAATTCTCCCAGTTGATCTCTAAAGCCCCTTCTAGTTCTAAAATTTGATTATTCTTTTTATCTAGACTTGCCCTCTCAAATAGCTCATGGGATTATTATTTTTTAACACCCCATGAGAAATGAAAGACAATTATTGTTAACCCTCCTTTAGATGATTAAAGAAAGAAGGAGGAATTAATTTTGTACTTTACACACAATAACATAACATTAATCAAATAACCAGAAATAGAATACAAATCCACAGATGACTTGACTTCAAGTCAGTTTAGCATCCAGCTTTAGTAGAGTGCGTGCTATAAAGAGGGAGAATAGACTTTGGAGTCAGGAAAACAAGAATCTGAATCCTAGTTCCATCTCCACATGACCCCAACTTACTTTCCTCCTTGTGGAGGAAGGAGAACACCCTGCACAGCTCAGAGTGGTTGCAAGACTGAAATGATTAGTCACACTGTGTGACTAGTGTGATGTTTGGTGTATTGTAGTCCTCAATAACTCTTTGTTTCTCTCATAACCATCGTCTATTCTTTCCTTTTATCTCCATTTCATTAGTCTTTCTAGGGGTCTAATCAATAAGGCCTTTGAACCACAGTTCTGTTGTAATAACCCTTGCCCATAATTATATTTTCATTATGTGCCTGACACTATGCTAAATCTTTACCGGCATTCCCGTACTTAATATTTACAAAACTCCGTTAGATAGACACTATTCTTATGGCCCACATTTTCTAAATAAGGAGCCTCTGTGTTTAGATATGTATAATTCTCTAAGATCACATAACTAGTGGGCTCTAGGATTTGAACAAAGCTAAGTATTAAAATCCATGCAATAAGCCACCACTCTATAATTTATTCTTTCCTATTATGAGAAGCATAGAGTAAGAGGCCATCATTACTTTTCCTAGTGTAAAAAAAAATCAAATTAATATTCAATCAACTGAATTGCCAACTTTGGTTTTATAACCTAAAACCAAGAAAGTAGAGGGGCACCTTGGTGGCCCTGTTGGTTAAGCATCTGACTTGGGCTTAGGTCATGATTTCATGGTTCTTGAATTTGAGCCCCACATTGGGCTCTCTGCTGACAGACAGCACAGATCCTCTGTCCCCCTTACTCTCTGCCCATCCCTACTCACATTCTCTCTCTCTCTCTCTCTTTCTCTCTCTCTCTCATTCTGAAAAATAAATAAACATTAAAAAAAACAACAAGAGGGGCACCTGGGTGGCTCAGTCAGTTAAGTGTCTGACTCGGTTTTGGCTCAGGTCATGATCTCATGGTTTGTGAGATTGAGCCCCATGTCAGGCTCTATACTGACAGCACAGAGCCTGCTTGTGATTCTCTCCCCCTCTCTCTCCCCTTTTCACTGTCTCTCTCTCTCTCAAAATAAACCTTAAAAAACCCCAGGAAGGTAGAGTTTAGACAATGGGTATTCATGGATAACAGATATTGACATAATCTTCTGGTTCTTGACTTTTAGGTAATATTTCCAGGGCTGCTGTCACTGGCAGAGTACAGGGTTAATTGTTGCTTTTTGGCCTCCTGGAATCACATTGACTAGAAGAAATATACATCAGAGAGGGAGAAAGATTGCAATTATACCAGATATACACTCTTTGAAAATTGGATGCATATTGGGGTGCCTGGGTAGCTCAGTTGGTTAAATGTCTGATTCCATTTTGGCTCAGGTCCTGATCTCAATGATCATGAGATCGAGCCCTTCATCAGGCTCCATGCTGCATGTGATGTGGAGCCTGCTTGGAATTCTCTTTGTCCTTCTGCCTCTATCTCTCCCTGTCCCCTCAAAAAAAAAAAAAAAAAACCACACACACACAACAAGAAAAAAAGAAAATTGGATGCATATTGGGTTTACTAAACAGATACATACTTTCCAATATTGCTATTATGTTGAGTACTAAATTCTTACAGGCAACAATGAAGATGTACAATACATGTAATCTGAAAGATTTTTTGAAGATGTGCATTATTACTTGAAGACTTTAGAGTAGGTTTAAACCTTTTGATGTTGTCGAAGACTGCTCTGCATTAAATTCATGAATCTATTTAATTAGATGCAAACTTTAATTAGAGGAGGTGTTTCATAAGAGCAAGTATGTCATGGTATACCACGGTGGCATATGCTTCAGCATGAGACTGATCTGTGTTCCAAACATAGCTTTACTCCCTACTAATTGAGTGACCATGAAATCCCATATATAAAATTGGTATAATTAACCTCTGTGTTGTTGAGAGAACTAAATGAGTTTCAGGTTAAACATAAGGGCTTGAACACATTACTCTCTCCTTGACCCAATCAAAATGAAAGCAATAGAGCAAAATGCATATACACCCTTAAAGGAAAATAGAATAGGAAAGAAAAGGGTAGCAGATGAAGGAAAGTTTTTGGAAAATGAAAAGTGGAAGAAAAACTGACAACTTCCTTAACACAGAAAGTTAAATCCATGTGTTTAAAGCAGGGATGACCAACAAGAAGCAAGCAGACTGTGTTGCAGAATTCCAGAAACTGGAGGCATCGTGGAGAATGGATGAAACATGGGAGGATTTAGGAAAAAACTTTGTAAGAAATACCTAGATCCATATATCTGCTCCTATCCTGACATAGCCAGGTGACTACCCCTCTCCTACTCAAGCATGAGAAAGGTAAGTGTGAGGGGCAGACTGAAGCAGGAAGATTAAGTGAAAGTCTACTTACTGAATGGTGACACTAGTATAACTGATATGAAGACAGTTAAATTTCATTAATGGAAAGTATGAAAAATTAGAGAGACAATTACATGAGCAGAGGACAATATAGCATGAGCCCAGATGGAAACAAAAGCTTCTTAGGACTCCTAAGTGTTCTATTAAAAAGGTCACCTGCAGCTGCCGTTATCATTTGCCATGCATGAGGTGAGGATTCCACAAACTAAGGGTGACACCATTTGTCTTCTCCGGTTCCACTAGAGTGTTCTGCAAATGGCTTATAAGTCCACACAATCATCAGGTAAAAGTCAAAACTGCAAAGCAACCTCAATGTATTCTTAAATTTTGCCAGAAACTTTGATATGCTGAAGGTCAGTTATCCAGCCATAACGCACGTCAGAATCCAAGATTCTTTATGAAGCCACCTTCCATAAAGCTGCAAGTTTCCTTCTGGAGTATTCTACGTAGAAGCTCTCAGAGGACAAGATTTGAGTACATTAAAAGATTGCAATAAATTTTCATGTCTTTCATTTGTAAACAGTAATGTCCAGGAGAACTAGTCTATAAGAAAATGATGTTAATTAAAAATAGGGACAAAAACCAAACAAACAAAAAAGAAAGAATGACAACACAAAGAGCATGAGAAAATTACATACCTGTGTGTGTGAATGTACATATGTATGTGTGCAAATATGTGTGTGTGTTCTATACAGAGATTTAATAAAATATTATGAAACACTAGTAAGGTGCTATATAAAAAAGGAAAAATTAGAGATAATTCAGACAAATTCTTATACTAAATTATATAATTATAAAATTATAAAATCCACTTGACTGAACCAAGGAGGTGAAAAAGTTATACACTGAAAACTACAAAATGTTGTTGAAAGAAATTAAAGAAATAAATAAATGGAAAGGCATCCCATGTTCATGGATTGGAAAACGTAATGTTACTAAAATGTCAATACTATCCAAAACAATCTATAGATTCAAAGCAATCTCTATCAAACTTCCAATGATTTTTTTTTCAAAAATAGGAAAATCCATCCCAAATTTATATGAAATCTCAAGGGACACTAAATAGCAAAAACAATCGTGAAAATGAAGAATAAATTAAAAGATTCACACTTCCTGATTTCAAAGTGTACTAGAAAGCTTCAGTAATCAAAACAGTGTGGTGCTGGCATAAAGACCAATGGAATAATAGAGACCCCCAAAATAAATCCTCATATATATGGTTTTCTACAAGAGTGCCAAGACCATTCAATGGGAAAAAGCCATCTTTTCACCAAGTAGCATTGGGAAAATTTGATATCTAGATGCATGAGATTGAAGTTGGACCTTTACATTATACCATATACAGACTGTAGATCTTTGATCTACAATAAAAGCTATAATTATAAAACTCTTGGAAGAACACATAGGGAGAAGCCTTCATAACATTAAATTTGGCAATGATTTTTGGATATGACACTAAAAGCCCAGGCAACAAAAGTAAAAATGGAAAAATTGGACTTGATCAAAATTAAAACTTTTTATGCATCAAAGGACACTATCAACAGAGTAAAAGGCAGCTTACAGAAGGAACATAAATATTTACAAGTCACATACATAATAAAGAATTAATATCCAAAATATATAAAGAAGTCCTAAAACTCAAAAACCAAGAAACTAACAATCCAGTTCAAAAAAGGACAAAAGAGTTGAATAGACATTTATCCAGAGAAGACGTACAAATGGCCAATAAGCATAGGAAAAGATACTCAATACCACTAATCATTAGAGCAATGCAAATGAAAACCACAATTAGTTGTAAACCTCATGCTTACTAGGATGGCTATTATTGGGAGGATGTGGAGAAATTGGAATTCTTATGCAATGCTGGTGAGAACGTAAAATGGTGCAGCAGCTGTGGAACACAATATGGGGCTCCTTAAAAAACTAACATAAAACTACTATATGATCCAGTGATTCCACTTCTGGGTATACACTCCAAAGAAATAAAAGCAGGATGTCAAAGAGGTATTTACACACTCATGTTCACAGCAGCATTATTCATAATAGCCAAAAGGTAGAAGCCACCTAAATATCCATTGATGGATGAATAGATAAACAAAATATGATATATACATACAATGGTAAATTATTCAGCTTTAAAAAGGAATGAAATTCTTATACATGCTACAACATGGAATAACCTTGAAGATGTTATGCTAAGTGAAATAAGTTAGACAGAAAAGGACAAATATTGTGTGATTCCACTTATGTGAAATATCAAGAATAGTTAAATTCATAGAGACAGAAAGTGGAATGGTGATTACCAGAGGGTGGAGTGGGAGGAGGGAATAGAAACTTATTGTTTAGTGGTTACAGAGTTCCAGTTTGGGGTGATGAAAAAGCTCTGGAAATGAAATGATGATTGCATAACACTATGAATGCTCTCAATGTCACTAAACTGTACACTTAAAAGTGGTTAAAAAAGGGGCACCTGAGTGGCTCAGTTGGTTGAGCGTCTGACTCTTGACTTTGGTTCAGGTCACAATCCCAGTGTTGTGGGATTGAACCCACATCGGGCTCTGTGTGGAGCCTGCTTAACATTCTCTCTCTCTCTTGCTCTGCCCCTCTCCCCAGCTTGTGCACACACTCTCTAAAAATTAAAAAATTAAAAATAAAATTGAAAAAAAGTGGTTTAAATCTGCTGGAAGTTATCAGAAGACTGACCAGAAGGTGAAGATTACTTGGTTACGTCTGAGAGAAAGCAACCAAAGCCAAAACCAAAACAAACAAAAAACTGAAACCAAAAAACCAGATGACAATCCTATCACTTTGGACATCTTTCTGCCCGGGAACAATTGCCAATCCAGAAGAGGTAGCTGAGAATCTGATCAGCATTTCTCACAGCCCTGTGGAATTTAAGAGAAGAAAATAAGAGTTCAACACCATTAAAAATGAGGCCTCTGGTAAGCTCAATGTAGTCTAGGTTTGGGTCCTAAAGGATTGTATCTTAAGAGTAAGGGAAAATTGGAAGTAAACTAGTGTTCATTCAAATTGAATTCTAACTTCAAATCATGTGAGTGGCCCAGGAGATGTCAAACTTTGAAAATGTAATAACATGAGCCTGTATTTCTAGGACCCCATAACAATGTAGCAAGAGCAAATGAAAATAATGTTCTGAGGAAAATGACATGACTCTATGCATCAAATTATTTCTACAAACTTCAAATACAATTCTTGGAATCCTCCCACCCCAGAAAAAGAAAGATATAAATCAAAGTCAGTCATGTCTAGTCAGTCATGTCTCCTACATGAAGGAGAACCAGCAGAAACAACACAGTTTCTACAGAGCTAGAGACATTGGAATTATTAGACAGATTTTAAAATACCTCTTCTTAATATGATCAAGGGGCTAAAACACAAGATGAATATTTTTGCATAAAACTAGAAAAAAATACATGTTAAAAATAACAAAATATGGGGCACCTGGCCGGCTCAGCTGGTAGAGCATCCAATTCTTGGTCTCAGGGTCAAGAGTCTGAGCCTACATTGGGTGCAGAGATTATTTCAAAAACAAAATAAAACAAAAAAAATAACAAAATATAATTATAGAAGTTAAAAATATAATTACTAAAATTAAAAACTCAGTGTTAAGGTTTACAGAAGATTAGGAAAATTTGATGAGAAAATTAATGAAATGGATAAAATACTAGAAGAAAAATATCCAGAAGACAGGATAAAATAAAAGGATGAAAAACACAGAAGAGAGGGTAATAAACATAGGTGATACGGTTTAAGTCCTAATGGCTTTGAACTTTACAGAACTAATGAAAAGTATAGATTCACAGAGTCAAGAATTCCAAAGAAAACCCAAGCCAGAAAATAAAAATAAATTGACACCTAAAAATATCCAAGTAAAATGAGAGTAAGAGGACTGTGGACGAAAAAGAAGGCAAAAAAAAAAAAAAAATCACAAAAGCAGTCACAGATTACTTTCAAAAGAGTAATGAAGCTTAAAGTTAATGGGATACTATCTTCAATATTCTGAATCCTACTTTGCAACAAAAATGTCCTTCAAGAATGAAAGTGAATTAAATATATTTTCAGACAAATGAAAGCTGAGGTAGTTCAACAGATCCGACCCACATGGAAAACGTAAGGATATTCTCCAGACAGAAGAAAACTTATCCTAAATAGAAAGTTTGAGATGCAGGAGGAATGAAAATGATAAATATAGATATTAATCACAATAAATATTGATTGTCTATTATTTTTTTTTTGAATTTTTGAGACAGAATGAGTGGGAAAGGGAAAGAGAGACAGAAAGCTAGAGAATCCAAAGCAAGTTCTGCACTGTCAGCACAGAGCCTGATGTGGGGCTCAAACTCACGAGCCCTTAGATCATGACTTGAAACAAAATCAAGAGTGGGACACTTAACCAACGGAGCCACCCAAGCGCCCCTTGACTATTATTATTTTCATAAGATTTAAAATTGTAGGAAGGGTTAAGATTGCATGACCTAAGGAGAATAAACTGAATTAAAGGGTTCTAATATCCCTGCATTGCCCCGAAAGAAGGTGAAAGGATAAAGTAATGTTCAACTCTGATGAGTCAGGATGCATGCTCTCATCTCAGGAACAATTGGTGGAAGAATCATAGCATGCATATATTCCAAGATGCCAATAAATGAAATCATTTATTTTTAATCCAAAAAAAGTTGAGAAGAGAGAGTATAAAATAAGTAAGAAAAACAAATTATATACTAAGGTTATAGATTATATTCAGTAGAAAAGAATGAGAACTCAAAAGACAAAGCTTATGAGACTGATAGAAAACCTTTATGCAATTTAGGGGAGATACATCTAAAACACAGATACAGAGAGGGGTTCCTGGGTGGCTCAGTTGGTTAAGTGTCCAACTTTGGCTCAGGTCATGATCTCGTGGTTTGTGGGTTTGAGCCCCGTGGCGGGCTCTGTGCTGACAGCTTGGAGCCTGGAGCCTGCTTCAGATTCTGTGTCTCCCTCTCTCTCTGCCCTTTCCCCACTGATGCTGTCTCTCTCTCTCTCTCTGTCAAAAATAAATAAACATAAAAAAAAATTTACAAAAAAGGCACAAAGAGATTAGAAATGCATGAATAGAAAAATATTTCATAGAAACAAAATAAAGTTGAAATGGCAATATTAATATTGAAGTAGAGTTTAAGGCAAAAAAATTACTAGATAGGAGGAGAGGTACCTCAAAATGATAAAATATTTGATTCACCTGGAACATTCTAACTATGAATGTATCTAAAAGCAAGTTTTATAATATATACAAGAAAAAGTAGGAGAAATACAAGGATACGTAGACAATTAGCAGTAAATGATAAAACAAATAGGCAAAATATCAGTAATGATTTGGATTTAAATAGATATGAAGGACATACATAGCTGCATTCAACAACCACAGAATGAGCATTATTTTCTCTTTCTTTTGGTATTTATATTTAATTTATTTTTTTAATTTACATCCAAGTTAGTTAGTATATAGTGCAACAATGATTTCAGGAGTAGATTCTTTAACGTCCCTTACCCATTTAGCCCATCCCCCCTCCCACAACCTCTCCAGTAACCCTCTGTTTCTTTTCCCTATTTAAGAGTCTCTTACGTTTTGTCCCCCTCCCTGTTTTTATATTCTTTTTGTTTCCCTTCCCTTATGTTCATCTGTTTTGTATCTTAAAGCCCTCATATGAGTGAAGTCATATGGTATTTGTCTTTCTCTGACTGACTAATTTCACTTAGCATTAATACCCTCCAGTTCCATCCACGTAGTTGCAAATGGCAAGATTTCATTCTTTTGATTGCCGAGTAATACTCCCTTGTATATACATATATACCACATCTTCTTTATCCATTCATCCATCGATGGACATTTGGGCTCTTTGTATACTTTGGCTATTGTTGATAGTGCTGCTATAAACATTGGGGTGCACGTGCCCCTTCAAAACAGCACACCTTTATCCCTTGGATAAATAACTAGTAGTGCAATCGCTGGGTCGTAGGGTAGTTCTATTTCTAATTTTTTGAGACACCTCCATAATGTTTTCCAGAGTGGCTGTACCAGTTTGAATTCCCACCAGCAGCTCGAAAGAGATCCTTTTTCTCACATCCTCACCAACATCTATTGTTGCCTGAGTTGTTAATGTTAGCCATTCTGACAGAGGTGAGGTGGTATCTCATTGTGGTTTTGATTTGTATTTCCCTGATGATGAGTGATGTTGAGCATTTTTTCACGTGTCGGTTGGCCATCTGGATGTCTTCTTTGGAGAAGTGTCTATTCATGTCTTTTGCCCATTTCTTCACTGGATTATTTATTTTTTGAGTGTTGAGTTTGGTAAGTTCTTAATAGATTTTGGATACTAACCCTTTATCTGATATGTCATTTGCAAATATCTTCTCCCATTCCGTTAGTTGCCTTTTAGTTTTGCTGATTGTTTCCTTCGCTGTGCGGAAGTTTTTATTTTGATGAGGTCCCAATAGTTCATTTTTGCTTTGGTTTCCCTTGCCTCCAGAGATGTGTTGAGTAAGAAGTGAAGTTGCTGCGGCCGAGGTCAAAGAGGTTTTCGCCTGTTTTCTCCTCGAGGATTTTGATGGCTTCCTGTCTCACATTTAGGTCTTTCATCCATTTTATTTTTTGTGTATGGTGTAAGAAAGTGGTCCATGTTCATTTTTCTGCATGTCGCTGTCCAGTTTTCCCAGCACCCCTTGCTGAAGAGACTGTCTTTATTCCATTGGATATTCTTTCCTGCTTTGTCAAAGATTAGTTGGCCATATGTTTGTGGGTCCATTTCTGGGTTCTGTATTCTGTTCCATTGATCTGACTGTTTTTGTGCCAGAATGAGCATTATTTTCAAAGGCAAATGGACCACTTACAAATATTGACCATACATTGAGTCATAAAGCAAGTCCCTACAAATTACAAATGATGAAAAGCATACACTATCTTCTCTGATCACAAGGCAATTAGGGTGAAATAAATTTTAAAACAACTTAGCAAAACATTATATGTTTAGAAAATAAGAAAACAAAAATAATATAAAGGTAAAAAATAAATGTAGCAGAGGTGCCTGGATGGCTCAGTTGGTTAAGCCTCAGACTTCAGCTCAGATCATGATGTCATGGTCAGTGAGTTCAAGGCCTATGTCAGGCTCTGTGCTGACAGGTTGGAGCCTGGAGCCTGTTTCAGATTCTGTGTCTCCCCTCTCTCTCTGCCTCTCTCCCGCTCACACTTTGTCTCTCTCTCTCAAAAATAAATAAACATTAAAAAAATTTTTTAATGCAGCAGTAAATAAAAATTAAATTGAAATCGAAGAGAAAAGAGTAATGAAAATCAGAAAATCTTTCATGCTAGGGGCACCTGGGTGGCTCAGGCAGCTAAGCATGTGACTTTGACTCTGGTCATCATCTCCAGGTTCATGAGTTCCAGCCCCACATCGGTTTCTGTGCTGACAGCTCAGAGCCTGGAGCCTACTTTGGATTCTGTGTCTCCTTCTTTCTCTGCACCTCCCCCACTTACGCTCTATCTCTGTCTCTCTCTCTCTAAAATAAATAAACGTTTTCAAAAAATTAAAACAAAAATCTTTCTAATTAAATGTCAATATTTCATATCAAAACTTGTGGGAAAATTTTTTCTGTACATGAACTCATCTACCTTGCTACCATCTCATGAACTAGGTGTTATTATTATCCCTGTTTTTACAGATGAGGCAGTGGAGGGCTCTGGGGAAATCACACAGCTAGTAAAGGGCAGTGTCAGGCTAGTGCCCTGGGCCTTCTGACTGTGGCTTTCCCGTCCTGAGCCCTAAGACACAACCTCAATTCGCAAATATACCAGTCACCTAGTTTCCAGGAGAACTCAGACAAGGAGCCCAGACTTTCTCAGCAATTATCAAGAGCTTTGATGTATTTTTAGCGAAATAAATTAATTGTCAAAAATCTCAACAGGCTTTTTTTTTTTTTTGTAGAGATTAACAAGATGATTCTAAAATGATTATGGAAATGCAAAGGGCCTAGAATATCCAAAGCCATCTTGAAAAAGAAAGCAAGTGGAGGATTTACACTATCATGAATGACTAAAGTTAGTCATCAATGCACTATGAATTTGGCACAGCTTAGATTAAAAGTCAGGACCAAAGCCAAGAAATAACTTGTACTAACAGGTTGTGTATTTTCCGTATTTTCCAAAAGTTCCCATTAAAGATGTTTTTCTCTTGGGGCGTCTGGGTGGCTCAGTCTGTAGAGCATCCGATTTCAGCTCAGGTCATGATCTGTGGTTCATGAGCTGGAGCCCCATATCGGGCTCACTGCTGTTAGCCTGTCAGTGCAGAGACCGCTTGGGATCCTCTGTCCCCCTCTCTTTCTCTGCCCCTACCCCGCTTACGTGCCCACTCGCTCTCTTTCTCAAAAAATAAATAAAACATGAAAGGAAGAAAGAAGAAAGAAAGAAAGAAAGGGAAAGAAAGAAAGAAGAAAGAAAGAAGGAAAGAAAGAAAGAAAGAAAAGAGAGAAAGAAGGAGTTTTTCTCTCTCCCGGGCATGCTCGTCACCGGGACTTTCACGCTGCTAATTCAGGTACACTGGTGGAAGAGAAGGTAGACCCAAGACGTTCCAGAACCAGGAGCACAGCCCGCAAGGAGGCAGCATCCACAGCAGCCACTGGGGAGCTTTTGCGGCAGCCGGAAGGGGTGGTTTTCCAAACAGCCGGGAGATCGCCCACAATTCAATGTGGGGTGACAGTGAGAAAGTGGGGGCTTCAGCAAAAGCGTTTGCATTGTTCAAGTGATGTTTCACAAAATTAATGACTTTGGTCTTTTATTAATTTCACGAGCAGATATTGAAGAGTCATCGTGGCGAGATGCAAGCAAACTGTGTTAGTAGAGGAGAACAAATATAAAATAAAACGAGGATAGGAAATGAACTTCTCTTCGTAGAATCCGCCGTTCCCGGCAGGCCGGCTCCCACTCTTTTCCAGAAATCTGGGTCTAAAATAAGTATGTCCTTTGGGTAACTTATGCTGAGAATCAAAGGGAAATATTTTAGAGCCTCAGAACTCCAGACTAGATGTTTCTCAAATCGTTCCCCGTGGTACAAATAAATTCAACAGAAGTAAAGGCAGTCCTTGTTCCTGAGCAATTACTTTCGTCTTTCATCCTTTTTTGCCTTCAAGGTTGAAGTCCCCCGGGAAACGTTCCCCGCCCACCCCGCAGGCAATGGCGCCTGGGGCTCTCTGGCTCCCCCACTACATTCCTGGTTAAGTTCACGACTCAGCTGTACTATCGTCCTCAGGACTGGAAAAGAAAACCCTGGGAGACAAAGACATTTACTACCCTGAGAAGTGATCTGCTCTTTCTTCAGTTGCCTAGGGGTAAACAAGGCGGGGATGGTGGCTGAACCCTTAGCACAGAGCAGGGATACTCCCTCCTTTTTTTTTTAAGTTTCTTTTCTAGAAAAATTTTCCAGTAAGTCACAGAGTAGTAGAATGTTCAGGGGCTTGATTAGATAAAATAGAAAAAAAGACATTCCAAATCACTAATATGAAACTAACAATAATATTTAAAATGGAGGAAATATAAAACAGAACAGAAGGAAAATGGCTTGGGATCCAGTTGTAACATCTATATTGCCAAACCTACAGAATAGGGAAAATCTAAATATCAAACTAAACAGTACTGTGTTTATTAATTTAAAGATATAAGGAGGTTAAAGATAAATAAGGAAGTTTGCTAAGAGAATATATCCCACTTTACAGGTGAATTTTAATTTGGACATAAAAATTAATAGCTGTATATGCAGAAGTCACTGATCCAAACCATTCTTAATATTTCCTTGTTCTAGAATGTCACCCTGTAACTCTCCTTTTGAGAGAAAGAGAACAAATTTTTCTTCTGGAAATAGCCAGTGTGTTTTATGTATATATAAACATCTCAGTTGAATAACTGAGCTGCATTCTGGGCTTACTGAGTAAGAATTTCAAAGATGGAGTAAAAGCATCCTTACATTCTTTTTATTCCAGAGGTGATGTACAGGCTGCTTCTGGCAGCATTATTCCAGGCTTGGCTGAGACTAGCTTAATGACTGTATGTGATGTTCAAACTCCAAAAATCTGTTTGTTTGTTTTTTTGTTTCTGTTTTGTTTTTTTTAGTCAATATTCTCCGCCCCCCCCCCATTCTAAATTATAAAAGGAATCACATTTTCTCTCTCAAACTTCATCTGGATGCTTCTCAAAAGCCAAAGAACCCAGAAGCACAAGAGGAATCTGAGCTCAAGAAGGTTCACTGAATAGGTTTTGTAAGCCTAGCAAATGTCAAAGTAAATTCAGAGTAAGATTTCGGGGGTAGAATACAAATACTTCCTGTCATGCTAAAGCACTGCAAGTACATTTCCACCCAGATCATTATAAATTCAGGTTGCATCTTTTGGCAATTATTTTAAAAATGGGAAGAAAGAAAGAAAGAAGGAAGGAAGAAAGGGAGGAAGACAAGGGAAGCTCTTCAAATATCTGGACTCAGCCTGCTGAACAGTAGAAGGTTGAACGTTGGAGGAAAGCGCACTGAGGCTGGAAACCTATTACTAATTCAGGAGCAAATGCATTAGGAGGGCTTCTGAGCAGCAGCCCGTCAGATACTATTAAAGAGCTGCACGTTGAGACAGCCTCTTCATAATTCATGGGGCAATCTCACTTTCTTTGTGGGGAGAAGGTTTTCCTATCAGTAGAAATTTGTCCTTGTGAGTGAATTGTTAGGAATACCAACTATGTGCTTCACTATTAAATTCTATAGCTACACTTAGATAATCGTGAATGTGTGTGTAGTTGATCAAAATCGATTTCAGCATCTTTTACAGTGTTGTTTTTCAATAGTTCCAGTCTTGTTAAATGCGGGTGGATGCAAAGTAAAGTTTATAAGGAATTTCTTCTTTGATGTTCAAAATAGCTCTAAGGCCAAAAAAAGAAAGAAAAAAGAAATCATTCAAGTATCAATGCTCCAGCCATCCCTCCTCCTAAAATACTTCTGGCTTTGATGCAAGTAAAGTAATATTTATTTATTTATTTTTATTTATTATATATATATATTTTAATTTTTATTTTACATTTTATTTTTGATATACAGAGAGAGAGAGAGAGAGAGAGAGACAGAGCACAAGTGGGGTAGGAGCAGAGAGAGAGACACAGAATCTGAAGCAGGCTCCAGGCTCTGGGCTGTCGGCACAGAGCCTGACGCGGGGCTTGAACTCACAAAGCGTGAGATCATGACCTGAGCCGAAGTCAGACACTTAACCAACTGAGCCACCCAGGCGCCCCATATTTATTTTTTATTCAGTGTTTAATGTTCTTGACTTGTAATAAAGAAAAATGTCCAGCTAACACTACAGATGAAAACAAGTAGCTTCACTTACAATCAGTTCTTATGTATTTAAAGATGTTATAAAGGAAAGGGAGTTGGAGTTTAGATTACAAGTTCTTGTCCATATGAAATTGGGATTTCTTATTCATAAATGTATCTTAATGACTCCATTAAAAAAACTTCTGATCTACTACCAAGAGTTACTGTATTTTAAATGTGTATTTGTTGGAATTCATCCCAGTGCTTGCAGTATTTGAGTACATACTCTCATAAAACATTAGTCCAGTTCACAACTATATAGGACAAAAAAAGTAAAAATTTTAAATGGAAAACAATGGAAAGTATACTTAATGCCTGAGATTAGAAAAACCCTAAATATTAGATCTTGTACCAATTATGACATGGATTCCTTTTCTCGATGTAGGAATAATCCTAGGAAACCAAAAGGAACTTTGAAAAGAGGATACTTATGGAGGGGTGCCTGAGTGGCTCAGTTGGTTGAGCATCTAACTTTGGCTCAGGTCATGATCTCATGGTACCTGAGTTCAAGCCCTGCATTGGGCTCTGTCCTGACAGCTCGGAGCCTGGAGCCTGCTTTGGACTCTGTGTTTCCCTCTCTTTCTGCCTCTCTCCTTCTCTCTCTCTCAAAAATAAATAAACATTTAAAAATTGTTTGTAAATAAGATACTTAGGGAAAAATTTCTGTTTGGAAATATTTCACTGAAGCATTCCCAAACACCCTTGCTTTTTTTCCCCCCTAAGAGCACATATTTTGGAATTCTGCTTTTGAAACAGACATGAAAATCACTGAATGTAACCGACAGCAACTGGAAAGTTGAGGGTTCTCTAAGATTTACCTTTACCCTGGAAATTTCAGGCAACGCCTTCTCCCTGGGGGGGAAGGGGAGGTCTATGTGGTGTGACCTAACATAGCAATAGATCGATGGATTTACAGTAGAGAGGATCTCCCAAGTGCACTAAAACAATCAGCACCTCCCTTTCTACCAAAAATGGTAAAGAAGTCAAGATTCAGTGTGATGCAAGAGGGTAGACATCAACATCCAGGAAGAAACAGTGGTTTTCGTAAGTGATCTCCAATGGTAACATGGAGTTTGGTGTGCCAAACAAATTCAGGAGGGTGACTGATCTGACCAAGGGGCCATGGTAGTAGATTAGACCTTAGGTGGGGATGGTTTGGTGAGAGGACCTGAGACTCAAGACTTAGATTTAGTATATATTCAGTTTGAGTTCCAGAGGCCGGCTTCTCCATGGCTTTTAATTCGACATACTTTTGATTCTCAGTAGAGAGATTTATTTACAAAGTTGAGTTGTTTTCTTGATATTCAGTAGGGAGAATCCATAAGGGGTTATGTTAATCACCAAATTCAGCGTCTGACTTAGGCTCAGGTTACAATCTCACGGTTCGTGGGTTCAAGCCCCGCGATGGGCTCTATGCTGACAGTTCAGAGCCTGGAGCCTGCTTCAGGTTCTGTGTCTCCCTCTGTCTCCTCCCCTCCCCCACTTTTCACTCTGTCTCTTTCAAAAACAAATAAACATTAAAAACGTTTTTTAATTTAATTTAATTTTTTTTAATTTTTTTTTTTTTAACGTTTATTTTTGAGACAGAGAGAGATCGAGCATGAACGGGGGAGGGACGGAGAGACAGGGAGACACAGAATCGGAAGCAGGCTCCAGGCTCCGAGCCATCAGCCCGGAGCCCGACGCGGGGCTGGAACTCACCGACCGCGAGATCTTGACTTGGCTGAAGTCGGACGCTTAACCCACTGAGCCACCCAGGCACCCCTTAAACGTTTTTTAATTTTAAAAAAGCACGCAACCAACATTTCGCACATACCCTCAATGCATGTGGGTAATGCATGCAACAGTAAATAATTTCACACTGTTCAGCCAGAGGTTTTTTTCCCCCGTCTATTCATGACCACATCCAGGGATAAGCAGCAATTTCTTACCATTTCTTGGTCTTCCTCACAGGTTTTGAGAATAGAATTAAGTTTTTAACTTGAAACAGTTGGAAGGTGGCTGACTTGATACAGTTTTGCACGTTTGAGTTGTAATATTGGTTCCTCCAAAAGGCATTTTCTGTATCTGATTGAAGATTAGCTCATGCCTCAGCTAACATTACCAGATTCTAATAGAATGCCTTTTCAATCCAAAGCACTCAAAGGACCATGATGACTTCAAATCACATAAGTCTTAGTTATGGAAATGAAGCTCATTCAAGTCTCTACTACGGTGTTTACACTCTAAGCCTCCCTCTCATTTGACCACAGCAGCGTTTACAAAGGCAAATTCATGATCTGGGAAAGCGACCCTGTCTTTTGCTCTGTCGTACTTGGTATTTCTACTTGTTTCTCTCTAACCACTGGGAGAGATGACCCTGCAGCGAGTATGGTAGCAGGGCCAAGTGCCCAGAGGGAGGTGGGGCCTCTCGGACTAGGGGACTGGAAGAAGGAAACTGCCACCTCAGAGAAAGGGAGAAATCAGGAATGGAGCAGTGGCCCGTAAAGGAAATTTGAGGATCGAATGCTTGGAAAAGCAAAGGTGGAGTGGGATCAAGGATGAAAGCTGAAGTCGAGTTTGGGAGGCAAAAGGACATGAATGGGAGGTTAGGCAGAGGGGCCCTGAGCTATGCTCTGGAATATTACATTCTGGAAGGCCCCTTTGATTCCTCCAGCTATTGCCTCCTCCTTTAAATCTCCCTATTAGTGACTTTTTCTGGCACAACTAGTAATGTGCTTTATAATCTATTGGGGGATTTGCCAAATCCTTAAGGTCTTTCCTCTGTATCTAAGTAAAGGTAACAAGGAGATAGGAAAACTGGCATTTACTGAGCACCTGCTATACGTGTGAACCAACTTAAGCATATTTATATATTATTTAATTGTGCACATTTGACAGATGAGGAAACTGAGGCTCAAGATTGCTGAACTAACAAGCAAGGGAAGGAGGCAGGACCTAATCTTCCACCTCAGCCCCCATAGTTTGCCTCCCACAGCACCATCAGCCGGCTGCCTGGGAACGAGGGAGTGAGGGAGTGAGTCCCGATTGCAGATCTTCCCTGTCTTTGCTCTATAACCAGGAGGAAGCCCCGGGGCCTCGGCCACCTCCTGACTTCTCCCAAGTGGATATTCCAGCTTGTGCTTTATTCAGCCTTGGTTCCTTCCTTTGCCTGTTCTCAGGGTTTGGATCATTTTACTTGCTCTTTTGTAGGACTGTTAGCCAGGGAAGCTGAGGCAGGACCAAGGAGAACCCTGGTGTGGATTTCACTCTTCGTTGGGAGCTCTGGAGAAATGTTGCAGACAGAAATGATTTGCTTATGTTAGTTTTATGGGAGTAACTTCTGACTTCAGAGAAGCTTAAAATCCCCTATTTTGAAGGAACCTAAGGAATCACCCGTTTTTGCCTCCCATTTCTCATTACAGATGCAAGGGACTTAGGAGACACATGTTGAGGATCACTGGGGTTGGGGGCCTGTTGTTATATATTGTAGAGAATGTCCTGTGATTGTTTGTTTTTTAAAACATCTGTATCTTTTTAATAAAGGAAGGGAAAAGTCTGAGTATCTAGAGTGCCTTTCCTTTGGGCCGTAGAAGCTTGGGAGGTAGATATTTAGCAAGAAATCTCCTAAACTGGAGACTAATTCCCTCCAACTTTGGTTAAATTTCTGACCTCTCCATCCAAACCTCCAAAATGCACCGTCCTTAGGAACATCCATTCCTCCCTCTAAGACCTGGGGGTGAGCTCCTCATGGTTGTGGTCTGAGCGCAAAGGGCTATGCGCAAGATTTCCAGCATCACATAGAACACTTCTGAACTTCTTATTCTAAAAGATAACTTTCTTTCTGTGGTCTCTTCTCTGCTTCCGTTGTTATTATTTGACTGCAGGCTCTGTCTCCCTTGTAACCCTCTCAGACAAGTGTAAACCACTCTGTCATCTTTGAATGCCAGGAAACAAAATGAAAAGTAATGAGATGTCTCTGGCAGAGAGGTTTGTGTTGATGCATTCTTTCATTTACGCATTTTTTTTATTTTGCATTATTGTGCATTTTATTATCTTGACTTAAAACCGTAGGTCACAATTAGGAGGTAAAACATAAAGGCATAGATTTAAATGATACCAACCATACCCTCTTCATTTCATTCTTTTCTCTGGCCAAAACTGAAATCCCTTTGATTTCATTTCCTCATTCCCTATAATGGTGGATCGATCTGCCAGTGTAGACAATGTGTCATTGGCTCTCTTGTTTTCAGTTAATATTACACTTTTATGCATTAACTCCAACCCACCAGCTATACGTTTGTGTCATTACACGCCTCGCTTACACACATTCAATTAGATGTACAATGTGCATCCCATAGTTTATTGAGTTGATTATGATAAGAATTGTGATAAATGGCATTTAGTAGCTTTAATTTATCATCCAGAAATTTTCATTTTCCAACATCACTCAGGGAATTAAGAGTAGCTGCTAAGCTGACCCAGTGTGAGTCTTCCTTCTCTTGCATCACTGCACATTCATTACGGTTCACGGTACAGAACGATGACATTCATTCATTCAAACAAGTTTCGCTGAGTACCTGGTGGGTGCCAGATACCAGCGGAGGCACGGGGGAGACCGGGGAGATAACAGGCAAAACCCTCGTTCTCGGTGGCTAGCAAGCAAGGAGTAGAGAGGACGACAGACCAATAAATAGTCTGTCATATATCCAGGGACAAAGGGTTCATGAGGCCGGGGAAAGGAACTGAGGTCACAGTAGGCAGGGACAGCGTCTCTAAGAAGGTGACTTGGAGGAGAGACCTGAATGAAGCGGAGCTAGCTAAGCAGCTACTGGGCAGCCTTCCAAACATGAGCAGCAGCAAATGTCCAGGACCCCAGGATGGAGTGCGGGTGGCATGTGTGAGGGACAGAAAGGACACGGAATCTGGAGTGCAAGGAGGAATGGGGAAAGTGACTGAGAATAGGTAGCTGATGGACAGATTCATGTAAGGCCTTGTGGGCCTAAAAAGCAGCTTAAATCTCATTCTGATAAAGTTGGGATGCCATTGGAGGGTTTTGAGTAGGGGGACATAAACTGACCTTTGTTTTAAAAGAGTCACTCCAGGGGCCCCTGGGTGGCTCAGTCGGTTAAGTGTCCCACTTTCGTCAGCTCATGATCTCATGGTTCGTGGGTTTGAGTCCCACGCCGGGCTGTGTGCTGACAGCATGGAACCTGCTTAGGATTCTCTCTCTCTGTCTCTGCCCCTCCCCACTCATGATCTCTCTCTCTCTCTCTCTCAAAATAAATAAATAAACATTTAAAAAGAGTCTCTCCAGCTGTGATGAGGAGAATGGACTACAGGGGTAAGAGTAGAAGCCAGGAAACCAGGAAGGAGTCACACAATAACCTCACAAAAGGTAATGGGGAGCTGGACCAGGACGGGGTAGGGGAGGGAAGGTAGGTTCCCGCTGTGCTCTGAAGGTGAAGCCAACAGGCTTTGCTGAAAGATTAAGAGACAGGAGAACTCCAAGGACTGGGGGTGCATAGCTACTAGAATAAAGATGGTGTTTACTGAAAGAGAGAAACCTGAAGGAAGAGAAACCCAGAGAAGGAAGAAACTGAGGGTTCTCCTTTGGACATATTAACTTAGAGGAGGTTGTTGGATGTGTGGGTAGAGATCAAATTCAGAGGTGAGGTTAGGTGGAAATGTGAGCCAAGCCTCCTTTGACATCTATAGATCTTGTTAACCTTAAGTTTGAGTCTGTTTATGTCTGAAGTTTTGTCTCTCTTTATTTCCCTTCTCTTATTCCCAGATTCTTCTCTGCCCCCCTCCCCCCACTCAGGAATACACCTTCTGAACTCTCCTGCCCCAAACCCACAAACCAGGTATTCTCAGAGCACTGTGCAGGAACTAGAAAAATCCTTTGGAAAAAAAGGAAATTCCTCCTCTTTAAAGTGTGTTTTGATTATTCCTTCATATGCAGCGTGACTGAAAGCCTTTACATTTTAAGCAATGTGAGAGAATTTTTTAAAATTTTTTTAACGTTTATTTATTCTTGAGACAGAGAGAGAGAGAGCATAAACAGGGGAGGGTCAGAGAAAGAGGGAGACACAGAATCTGAAACAGGCTCCAGGCTCTGAGCTGTCAGCACAGAGCCCGATGTGGGGCTCGAACCCACAGACCGTGAGATCATGACCTGAGCCAAAGTTGGACGCTTAACCAACTGAGCCACCCAGGTGCCCCAAGAGAATTTTTTTTTTAATGTTTATTTTTGAGAATGAGAGAGAGACAGAGTGAAAGCAGGGGAGGGGCAGAGAGAGAGAGAGAGAGAGAGAGAGAGAGAGAATACAAGAGAGAATACAAGCAGGCTCCAGGCTCTGAGCTGTCAGCACAAAGCCCGACCCAGGGCTCGAACTCACAGACCATGAGATCATGACCTGAGACGAAGTTAGTCGCTTAACCGACTGAGCCACCCAGGCACCTCGTGAGAGATTCTTATTGAGAAAAATAAATGCCTATAGAACAAAGGCTGAACTTGCCAGGCTGGCATTTAAGTTTCTGAGTAATCTGACTCCATCCCACCTCTTCAAGGCTCCATATGTTTAACTTCGGAGGGCAAATGTACAAATCCAAAAGTTGGTCTCATTTTCGCCCCATGAGAGGAGGCCATTACTCCAGGCACCCAGGGAGGGCAGGGAGTGGCAACATCGAAGGAAGAGACGTATGGACAGAAGCTCAGTCCTAGTCTTAGGGAAAGACTTGGAGAACACAGATAACCTGGTTCCTGGAGAGGGGATCTCTGGTGCAGGGCAGAGCAATTTCACCACAGCCCAGGACCCAGCTTCCATGCTCTTTGGTGAACCTGTGGTATCTTGTACCTGAGGAAAGGGGTGACTTAAATTGCAGAAGTATTTGTATTGCTTGAAATGGGGCTCCCTACTTCACAACAATCACTGATTAATACCCTGTCATTCTTCTTAGAGATTATTAGTCTCGCTTGCTACATAAAGCTGTGGTTGAGTGTTGTCTCTGGAGTCTGTGTACCTGAACTTGGAACCCACTCATACTAGGTCTGTGACATGGAAGAAATTATTTAGGGTTTTTGTAGCTCAGTGTCTATGTCTGTAGAACTTACTTCAGGAGGTTGTGGTGAAGATTAAATGACTTCGGATGAACAATGTGCTTACGACAATGCTGAGCATGGAGTAAACGCTTGGAAGCAAGAGCCATTGTTCTCATCAGTCCACCAACACCGAGGACATCAGAGCAGAACATCTGCTTGTCTTTGGGGAAAGGCGGAAATGCAGCCTAAGGAACTGGGAGACTGCAGGGGAAACCCTGAGTTAGAAGTGGACTCAGTCATGTGGTGTTCTGGGAGGTTCTGCCAGTGAAATGCCACCTCTCCATGCCCCTCTCCTCTCAGACCCTATCGTAAACCACGCTCTTCTTTATGCCCCCCTGAAAAATACTTCTTCATTGGCATGTTAGTTATCAAATTACTCATTATACCAACTACTCCAAAACTTGGTGGCATAAAAACAATATGCATTTAACATCTCATAGGGTCCTGAATCTGGGAACACTTAAGTGGGAGGTTCTGGCTCAGGGACTCTCCTGGGGGTGTAGTCAAGATGATGACCAGACGGGGTGCCTGGGTGGCTCAGTTGGTTAAGTGTCTGACTTTGGCCCAGGTCATAATCTCATAGTTCGTGAGTTCGAGCCCCTCGTCGGGGTCTGTGCTGACAGTTCAGAGCCTGGAGACTGCTTTGGATTCTGTGCCTCCCTCTCTCTTTGACCCTTCCCTGCTCACACTTTGTCTCTCCCTCTCTCAATAATAATAATTAAAAAAAAAAAAACACATTAAAAAAAAAAAAGATGGTGACCAGTCATCTGAAGGGTTGGCTAGGGGACTCACCTCCAAAATGGCTCTCTCATGTAGCTGTTGGCGAGAGGCCTCAGCTCTTCACCCACACAGACTTCTCCATAGGGCTGCCTAATGTGGTAGCTGGCTTCCCCCAGAGTGGGTGATTCTGGAAGCAAGGATGAAGCCATCATATCTTTTATGATTAGTTTCAGAAGTCATTTGCTGTCACATCCCATTTGTTAGATGTAAATCCCTAAGTCCCATTCATAAGCAAGGAGAAAGTGAACTCCACCTTTTTGAGGAGGAGACTGACAAAGAATTGTAGACATTGCAAAATGACTACAATTGGTAACCAAGACTCAGAGCCAGTAAGTTGTAATATTGAGGACAGTACAAACTCTGCCTTCATCATCTTTAAAAAAAAAAAAATTATTTATTTATTTTTGAGAGAGAGAGAGAGAGAGAGAGAGAGCGAGCGAGCAGGGGAGGGGCAGAGAGAGAGGGAGACACAGAATCCAAAGCAAAGCAGGCTCCAGGTTCTGAGCTGTCAGCACAGAGGCCCATACGGCTAGAATTCACAAACTGCAAGAACATGACCTGAGTCGAAGTTGAACCCTTGACCAACTGAGCCACCCGAGTGCCCTTGTCTTTATTATCTTTAAAACTCATTGGTTTATGGAACCTTGGACTATCTATGGGGATAGGCACTAAAAACTCTGAGAACCCCAAAACAGTGTTTTGTGGTTGGCCCAACTCAGGCCCTGTTAAGAACCCTGAGCACATATGAGTTCCTTAAAGCATACGTGACCGCAGGAACTGTTGGGGATGGTAAAGAGGCAGCAGGGTCCCTGTGAGTCCCTGATCATCTGATGACTGTTGCTCAGTCAGCAATATGGTTAAGCCCACCTTTTGTAACTCTTAACATTAAAAAGTTATTTTCTTTTCAGCCATGAGACTAAACTCTGTCAAGGTAAGTTTTGGCATGAGTGGAGAGTGGCCCTCGGGGTTTTTAATTCTTTTCTTTTGATCTCAAAAGCATGAGATGGTAAGTTATAAGAAAATGATAGAACACACCTATCACAGAAACCTCCACAGAAGTTGCAGAAAGATCTTTACTAACATAAAAAGATGTTTATGTTGTAACATTAGAAGTGAAACAAGCTAGTTATAAAACAATATATAAGCCAGATCCCTTGTTAATTTAAAAATTTCCTATGGATTTATATCTGTCTATAGATCTATATCAACAGATTTACATTTAGAAGCATATATACCAAAATATCAACACTGGATAACAATGGTTATTTCTTTTTAAAAAGAAATATATATATATATATATATATATATTTTAATTAATTTATTTAAATTCCAGTTAGTTAACATACACTGTAGTATTGATTTCAGGAGTATAAACCAGTGGTTAACTTACATATAACACCTAGAGCTCATCCCAACAGGTGCTCTCCTTAATGCCCATCACCCATTTAGCCCTTCCCCCCACACACCTCCCCTCTGGCAATCCTCAGTTTGTTATGGTTTGTCTCCCTCTCTGTTTTTAATCTTATTTTTCCTTTCCTTCCTCTATATTCATCTGTTTTGTTTCTTAAATTCCACATATGAGTGAAATCATATGATGCCTTTATGCTAAGCGAAATAAATCAGAGAAAAACAAACAATGGTTATTTCTGCTTGATAGGATTAGAGGGACTTATGCTTTTTTCCTAATTTCTCAGTGATGAATACATATTGTTCATTTTAAATAGTTGATTTTCAAGGAAGAAGGTCTGGGGATAGCAGATGTAATATACACTGGAAAATATGGTTACTTAAGTCATTGTGTTAGTGTCGAGTGACAAAACCAAAACATTTCGTAATGAGTTTGATATTCTTTATTCAAGGGAAGACAGTCCATGGATTGGGGTAATACAGTGCCTCACAAGCAGTGGAACACTCCCCCCAGGGTATTTAGGGGACAGTGAGTTTTACACAGTTAGAAGAGGTAATGTGGAAATAGTTGGCCAGGAGGTCTTATTTCCTAGGGTAGAGTAAGCTAGCTAAGGGGTAAGTTGGAGACTTGTGACTGGTATGGGTTAGATTTCCTTGACAATGAGGCATTTCCCGTAAGTATGGCTGATTTCGGTTCAGATTTGTAACTTGGGCCAGCCAACTGGGATGGCTTCTATTTTGTGGGTACTGATCTACAAATTAACTTTATCATTAGAAACTTTAAAATCATTTAAGACTGGGGGTGCCTGGGTGGCTCAGTCGGTTAAGTGTCCGACTTCAGCTCAGGTCATGATCTCGAGGTCTGTGAGTTGGAGCCCCGAGTCGGGCTCTGTGCTGACCGCTCAGAGCCTGGAGCCTGTTTCAGATTCTGTGTCTCCCTCTCTCTCTGACCCTCCCCCATTCATGTTCTGTCTCTCTCTGTCTCAAAAATAAATAAACGTTAAAAAAAATTTTTAAAAATAAAAAATAAATCATTTAAGACTGGATTCAAAACCTTGTTTGGATCCTGATGTGAGCTGAAAAACCAGTGTGATATTGCAATTTATAACAACAATTATGTATGTGGTTTTCCTCTCTATTTCTGGCACAAAGCTCCTAAAACCATTGGAATTTCCTAAGTGATGAGAGCAACACAGATGTCTTTTGTTATGTTAATTAGGCAGCTTTTGGGAAGCCCCTATAAAACCCAAGGATGGGGATGGTTGCCAGGCAAGCCAACCATGTGATTAGAGGATTGGAACTTCCAGTCCCAACTCTTATCTCTGGGGAGGGAAAAGGGGCTGCAGATTAAATTCGATAACGGACGGCCAATGATTTATTCAATTGTGTCTATGTTATGAGACCACCATAAAAACCCAAAAGGACAAGATTCAGAGAGCTTCCAGGTTGGTGAACACCTAGAAATTTGGGGAGACTGAAGTACTCAGAGAGGGCATGGAAGCTTTTGTGACTTGCTTTACGCATCTCTTCCATAGGGCTGTTCCTGAGTTGTATAAACCAATAATCTAGTGAGTAAACTGGTTTTCTGGGTTCTGTGAGCTGCTCTAGCAAATGAATTGAGGGGAGTCATTGCAACCTGAGATCTAAAGCCAGTTGGTTAGAAGCAGAGGTAAAAACCTGGACCTAAAATTGATATCTAAAGTGGAGGACAGTCTTGTAGGATTGAGCCTTTAGTCATGGAATCTGACCCTATCTCTGGGTAGATGGTGTCAGAATTGAGCTAAACTGAAAGACACTCAGCTGCTGTTCCAGAACTGCTTGGTAGTGTTGATGAGGGAGTTTGGGGCAAGCTGAGGGCAAAATACAGGCTGGCACACTTCTCTGCCCCACAGGTAGAATATGTATGATATTCCTCAGACAATCCTGGCTACCCAAGAACAAAGGAAAGGCATTTAAGTGTTTGCCATGGTAATGTGGGAAACTAAGGCAAATGAAAAATTAAATTCCCTTACTGCCTACAGCCCATTGACAAGTCCTTGAGACTGGCAGAGTGACCTCCCTCTAACGAGTTCAGCTACCTCAAAGATGACACTTTTCTGGGGGCAAAAGATAACCTTAGCTTAACATTATCCCAATCTGGTGGATCCTGAAGTCAACTTCCTTTATCTCAACTGCCCCAAGATATGTGTTGGCAATCATACTCCAAGCTTATAGACCCTGATATACATCTAAAAGATCTCATGATTGAGGTTTTATTAAATGGTAATAAATGGTGTTTCCCTAGCAACAGCTAGCCTCTCACAGTCCTGAAAATCTTGCTTCCAAAATTTCTTAGAGACTTACTCTATCCCTGACCCCCTCCCAACCCGAGGGTACATAATGAGTTACCTGTCATGACCATAGTGCAGCTCTTCCTGCCCATAGGTCCTGTCCCCATGCTTTAATAAAAATCATCTTTTTGCACCAAAGATGACTTCAAGAGTTCTTTCTTGGCCATCAGCTCTGGACCCCATGAACCCCCTGTTACCCCAAAACTTCGTTTCCCACACTTCATCACTGTGGGAAACCCCCCATCAGAATTGGTGTCAGGGGCACCTAGATGGCTCAGTTAGTGGAGCATCTGACTCTTGATTTTGGCTCAGGTCATGATCCCAGGGTCATGGGATGGAGCCCCAAGTCAGGCTCTGTGCTGAACATGGGGCCTGCTTAAGATTATCTCTCTCTCCTTCTGCTGCCCCTCCCCCCACTCACACACACACACACACACACACACACACACACTCTCTCTCTCTCTCTGTCTCTCTCTCTCTGTCTCTCCCTCTCCCTCTCTAAAATAAAAATTAAAAAAAAAATAATTGGTGACATAATTGTTAAATAGTAAAAAGACATTTTTGCAATCTGGGAAATTTGATCATGGACTGGATACTAGATTGGGTTTGGCAAACTATGGCCTGATCCTTGTTTTTATAAATAAACTTTAGTAGAACACAGCCACATTCCTTCATTTATGTATCATTTAAGGCTGCTTTCTTCCCATAATAGCAGACGTTGAATAATTACAATAAAGGCTATAGAGCTCACAAAGTCTGACCCTTTACAGAAAATAATTTGCTCATCCATTAATGCTATTTGAAAAACATCCATAATGTTTGGAGATGCAAACCAAATAATACCTACATCCTTTACTATGCATGTCCACTATTTGCCTTAAAATACTTCAGCAAAGGAGGGGAAAAAAAGCAAAATAGGTTACATGAAACACATCTTAGTGACTACTGAAGCTAAGTGAAGGCTATATGGGGAATAATTGTATTATTCTCTCTACATTTGTTTGAATTTCTTTTGTACAAAGGATACATAACTGTGTTTAATTTGAATCATTAACATGTGTGCTAGATTGTTTGCCAAAATGGCTGCCATGACTCTCTCCCTTGTCCCTCAACTGGGAGATACATATAAACAAGTGCAGTACATCCATACAATGTCATAGTATTCAGCAACGGAAAGGAAGAACTACTGATACACTCAACAACATTGATGAATCTTCACTGTATATTGTCTAGATTCAAAAGACTACATATTGCATTCCATTTATATGGCATTCTGGAAAAAGCAAACTAGAGGGATAGAGAAGCGATCAGTGGCCATCAGGGGTTAAGGGGTGAGGGAGGGGTTGACTGCAAAGGGGACATTTTGAGGGTTTATGGAGACTTTGTAGTATCCTTACCACAGTGTGGCATGAGTTTACACCTAGTCTCAGGTGATTCTAGTTATTGTCAGTCCATCACCAGTGATCTGTTCAGTTCCACATTAGAATTGTTCAGTTCCAGTTTCTAAGAGGCTGACACCGTAACCCTTACTCCCTAATGTGATGCTGCCTGGAGAAGTTTCTTTTCCAGCTCTTTACTATATTCCTGTCTCATAAGACGGTCCATACAAGACTTTCTTCTGATAGATCCCTCTCATTGGAATGCTTATTTCCCTTTGCATTTGCCCAAAAACTTGTCCCAGAAATAGAGAACTTTGTACGCAGAACTTTAGGTTGTCACTCAGGTGTCTCCAGACCAGCTCCTGAAGGATTTGGGTCTAGTTCTTAAGGAAAAGGTGATTGAAATACGCTGAACAAGTCAAGTGATACTTGAGATGCCATATTATTCTTTCCCCTGACCTAGGTAGGGTACTATCTCAACACAGTGCAACCAAGGGGAAACTTATCCACATTCCTACACCAGATGATTACTCAGAACTGCATAATGCTTGAGATCTTAAATTCCAGAAAACTATTCTCATTCTTGTTACCATCTGCTCTCCCTATTCATTGAGAACATCATTACTTACCTCTTTCTAGGCCATTTGACATCTAGTAGCCTTGTTCTTCTGCTGCAACTATCCCAATGTGGCAAACCCAGGACCAAACCATCCCTGGTCTATGTTCCTGTGTGTCTTTGCTCAGAACACCTGAGAGCGATTTCACCATCATGCCAAAACAAAAGCATGGCCTCCATGAAAGATCAAGTGGTTCTTCAGTGCCATTTGGAAATCTTTTTATGTGCCATATTTTCTGCCTGGCACATTTTAAATGCCCATATCGTAGTTGGAAAACTAAGAAAAAAAATTGCACCCTCCTTTTCCTGGCCTTCTTTACAACTAAACCACAGACCTATCACGTAGGTGCCCCGGTCAAGCTCATCCATCTGAGACCTTATTTTGGAAGTCAGCAATGTAAAGAAACAGGCTCTTGTGAGGCAACAATTCGACTGGTGAGAGGAGCAGTAAAAGCATCCAGATGTTGAAGTTGGCACTGGTTACAAGATTGAGGGGACAGACATCCCTTCCACTGTGGGCCAGGGTAGACATACCAGGGGAATGAGAAAACATTTCCCATACTGCAATGCAGTAAGTCCCTTGATGGCCCATAGTTTACTTTACAACCTCCATTCTTACGTACTTGGCTTATAGTAGGTGCTTAATACATGTTTAGAATTGATGACTAGCCCAAGGTCACTCAATAGGTCAAGGATCCAGATGTGTCAAATTCATTCTTTCAACTCTAAAGCCACTACTCTTTCCCAGGCATAACTGGCAGAGCTGTTTTCTGTATCTGACTCCACCATTAGGCCTGGAATAAATAACGATGGTTGCTTACAACGAAGTCCTCCCATTCCTGGCTTTTCTTCTTCTGGCTCAGCAGCGGAGATGGTAGGACATTTGCAGAGGGCATAACGCATTTGATATTTGCTGAAGGGGATGATTCACTGTGCCTTCTAAAAGCAATAGCTAAACTTGGGTCCTGTGAGATGCAACCTTGAGGAAAGTGTGAACAGCACTGTGGGAAGCTTGACTGGTGAGAAATGACCAGGGGCTTGGAGGCCTTCCCAATGCCAGAGAAGGTGGCAGGGGACACATTCAGGGCTCAAGGAAAACAGCTGTCTTCTATCTCTAAATGAGATAACCATGACAGCTTGAAATGCATGCAACTAACTCTTCAGTCATTTCAAAAGTATTTTTACCATAGTGTTCCTCAAGACTCTCTGCATGCGTCACACTGTGAAACATGTGGTAGAGACAGTGTTGTGTTTTTGTCTTCCACAGGAGGGGCTGCTGCCCTGTCTCTGGTGACCCCTGAGAAGCTCCAGCGCTGTTGTGGGCCCTCCGCACCAACACCGATGGGCGGTGGAAAATAGCCTTTGCCGTCGCCGCAGTTGAGGGTATGGTCCCAGATATGCGCATGTGCTGTGTGGGAAAGCAGATATCAACCTCATCAACAGTTCAGGAGAGCTCACTGAGGATGGGGTGGGGCATGTGATCACCATTATGCACAATCTTGAGAAGACAGGAGGTGAAGAATGGAAAAGTATAGCTAGGTCAGGCCAACGGTCTGGACAACAAGCCCTGTGAACCTGGATTGACTGAAGATTCAGGCCCATGAGGGCTGTACCACTTCCCACGGTGTATTCCCATATTGCAGTAAGTTTCTTAATTGCCCATAATTTACCTCTACCACCTTGGACTTCGTGTCAAAGGCCAACCAGGCTGCTGTGGCTACCAAGAAGAGATAGAACTATAGGTCTTTTCTGTTAAAACATGTTTTCTACACATACAAAAGAAATTAGGTCATGTGACTTATTGCCAACGGAATGCAGATGAAAGGGATGTGACCACCTTCTCTGCCTTTGAAAACCGTTGAGATCCCCCAATGCACCCCCCACCCCCACCACATCCCCCTCACTCTGCTCTGGAGTGAAGGTTTCAGAATCTGGAGCCACACAATAGAAGAGGTCAAACTATCTGGGTTCACCACTTGGAGAGTCACCTTGGAGACAGGACTGACTAAACTCTTTGTTAGGCTGTGATGTGCATGAGATATAACCCTGCCATTGAGATATGTCAGACACATTATGGATTGTATTTGTGACTGGCGTGAATCACGGTAACACAGACCATGACCAAGATTCTCATCTACTGCTTAAAGGAACCAGTGGATAGTACCAATTAAAATAAAACTTACATTTGGGCAATTTAGTTTGGAAAATATTTATCATTTACACTGTAACCTCCTTTTTACTTTGGGAAATTTCTATCTGCCCTCTGCATGGAATTTTCCTCTGCTCATGGCCCACCTCTCGCTCACCCTCCAACTCTCACCTTATGTCCCATGCCCACAGAGAAGGTTTTTTCTGAAGCATGTTCCCCCACCATTTTCTCTCATTGCACCCATGTTGTTTTCCTTATATAGCACTAATTACTATTTCTATCAATACACGTTTCTGTGTGTGTGTGTGTGTGTGTGTGTGTGTTTATTCCCCATGAGACAGTAAAAGCTCTGTGACACTGGACCTCATCACTGCCGAGTCGTCACTCCTTATAGCATGCAGCCACATGGTGGGAGACGTTAGTTGTACAAATGAACAAATTAATGAATAGGTACATGCTTTGGTCATTGCAGAGAATGAAGATGAATACAATGAATTCATGATTAATGGTGAGGCTTAGTCAAGCATGTAGTTAAGGACAAGATAAACTGCAACGTGGTATTTTTCAAAGTAATAGAATAAGAAGCCAACCTGAAGGAGTTCCCAATGGCCAGCACTGAAACAATTTGAGCAACCAAATTAATAACACAGTATTGGATTGTAATCCAAAGTCTAAAATAAGCATCCACGAGTCTATACTAACATAAATAAATGCTTGAATAAGTAAATAATGGGAGGGAGAGACGAACCTCACATACAGAAGAATTCCATGTAGGTACTTCATGTAGGTACTTCCCGTCAAGGATCTAGCATCTAATCCCCACCACGGGGGTGTGGGTGAGCTTAGTAACGTGCTTCCAGAGGATAGAGTATGGGCAGAGGGGAGAAAGTAGCTTGACAGTGGAGGGACCTGGCAGAAATGACCTCAGCCAGGTAGGTGAGCAAGGGTAACACTATCGTGATAAATCATGTTGAAAACACACACTGTTGATGTGATGAAGGCACTTCGCCTCGGCAGCCTTCCTCCAAAGACCCACAAGCCGTCTAACCATGAGAAAAACACTAGACAAAGCCAGTCTGAAGGGCATTGTACTCCGCAAATGTCATCAGAAAGAAGGAAAGTCTGAGAAACTATCACAGCCAAGAGGAGCCTGTATTATCCAAAATTCTCCACAACGACAGAACCAAAACACTAGGGTGTAAATGTTTGCGTCCTTGCCAAATCTGTATGTTGAAATCCTAACCCTCAAAGATGATGATATTTGGATGTGGGGCCTTTGGAGGTACTTAGGTCATGAGGGTTGAGGCCGCACGAATGGGATTAGTTTTCTGAAAAAAGAGACCCTGCAAAGATCCCTTGTTCTCTTCACCATGTAAGGAGACAGATGTGAACCAGGAAGGCCCTCACCAGAGCATGACCACATGACCATGCTGATGTCTTGATCTCAGACTTCCCAGCCTCCAGCACTATAAACAATAAATTTCTGTTGTTTAGAAGACACACAGTCCAGTCTGAGGTATGAATACCAATCTGAATAGACTAAGCCTACACACCACACACACACACACACACACACTCTCATACTCACACAAATGAATTAATTATAAAGAATTGGCTCCTACAATCATGAAGGCTAGCAAGTTCAAAATCTGCACAACCAATACATGTCCCAGTTCAAGTCCAAAGGCTGCCAGACTTCTGTAGAACCAGGAAGAGCTGATGTCCCAGTTCAAAGGTTGTCAGACAGAGGAAATTCTATGTTACTTGGGGGAGAGTTACCCTTTTGGTGTGTTCAAGCCCTCAACTGATTGGACGAGGCCGACCACATTGGGAGGCCAATTTGCTTTACTCAGTCTACTGCTTTAAATGTTCTTCTTATCCAAAAGCACCCTCACAGAAACACCTAGTTGGTTTGTTCTGGGGTTTCAGCACAAAGAACAAACAGGAAAGCAAAAATAAAACCATCCAAACAAAAATACCCAGAATAATGTGTGCCCATTAAATTAACTATCACAGAACCTAGGGAAACATGATGACAAAATGTAATGTGGTCTCCTAAGTAGGATCCTGTAACTAAAAATGACATTAGGCAAAAGTAAGGAAATCTGAGTAAAGTACAGATTTTATTTAATAATAATGTATCAATATTGGTTTATTGATTGTGACAAATGGACTATACTAATGTAAATTTCTAGTAATAGAGAAAACTGCATGAAGGGTGTATGGCAACTCTGTACTAATTTTGAAATTTTCCTGGAAATCTAAAATTATTCTAAAATAAAAAAATATATTTAAAAAGACGATCTGTTGATGAGTGATGTCAATAAAGGATTCCTGGACAAGGGTGGCTTTTGAAATAGATATTTTGATTGCAGGTGGGCACACCAGAATGTGGAAGCCCTTGAATGTCAGACTGGAAAGCTTTTATGCATGAATGTCTTCATGAAGATTTAGATAAACAGATCAGAGAAAGAGTGGGGATAGGGAAACCAAAGAGATTATTGCTGGGTCCAAGGGAAGGTAAAGAGGGATCCAATATGGTGCCAACTGTGGAAACAGAAAGGAGCTAGTGGATTTGAGAGACACCCAGGAGTGAATCGATGGGATTTAGGGGCAGACTGGATATAATGAAAGATCCAAAGGCTTTTAAAGGATTTTTCAAGGATATTAGCTTCAGAGGCTTGAAGAATGTTGGTGCCAAAATGAAGGCAAGACAAGACCAAGAGCAGATTGAAGGAAGAACAAAAGTTTACATTTGCATTATCCTCAAACTATTCTGGACAGGACATCTGGAAGCACTTGGAAAATACACATGTGGTATTTGGTAGGGTGCCTCTGGTTAGAGATAGAGGTACTGGAGTCCTTGTCAGAGGTGGGAAACAGCTGGAGTCCTGGACATAGAAGACTCTGCTCAAAGGATGGGGAAGAAAGAAGGTTAAAGACACAGCACTGGAGGACACCAAGGGAGAAGGGGAAAGAATGTAGAAACCAGAGGACTTTAGGAGGTCAGAGGAGAAACAATGATGTGACTGAAGTTCAGTACAACCCACCTTCCCCCTCCTTGCAGAAACAAAGTAAAAGAAAACCAACAGCCCTGTAAAACACACTGCAATTGATCAATCTAAACCAAAAAATCAGGAAAGAAGTTAAAACCTACTGGGAAGTCTTTTACTGTTAAGTAAAAATGACCAGTGAGGTGTGGTTAACAAACTGAATGCAAGGCAAGAAAAGATTTCGGGGATGGGGCAGTTTTTGATGTAAAAAAGGGGAAATCACAACAATGATCTAGACCTGTAAGTCACAGATGAAATAAAGACTGAATCATAGAATTAAGGGTACCTTTATATTTAAAGAATAGACAAAATTTATTGTCTTATCCTAATATAGAAGTTTGTTATTTACTTGATATTCTTTTTTTTTTTTCATTTTTTTTTAACGTTTATTTATTTTTGAGACAGAGAGAGACAGAGCATGAACAGGGGAGGGGCAGAGAGAGAGGGAGACACAGAATCCAAAACAGGCTCCAGGCTCTGAGCTGTCAGCACAGAGCCCGACGCGGGGCTCGAACTCACGGACCGTGAGATCATGACCTGAGCTGAAGTCGGACGCTTAACTGACTGAGCCACCCAGGCGCCCCTTACTTAATATTCTTAAGAGAAAAATGGTATTAAACTAATGGTTTAAAGCATGATTTCTAACACCTGTACTTCAAGAGAGAAAAAATGACACATAGCCTATACCAGATAGAAAACAAATTGCACAGCAAAGAAGAAAAAGAAGGAAACAATGCTTTAATATGCTTTAGTAGGCATCAGACATTGCGGGACCTGGATCCTTCAGTCAGTTAAGTGTCTAACTTCAGCTCAGGTCATAATTTCACGGCTTGTGAGTTCAAGCCCCGTGTCAGGTTCTGTGCTGACAGCTCAGAGCCTACAGCCTGCTTTGGAGTCTGTGTCTCCCTCTCTCTCTCTCTTTAAAAAATAAATAAGCATTAAACTTTTTCTTTTAAATAGGCATCAGATGTATAGAAAACCTAATCATTTGACTAAGTGTGAGTTAATCAACACCATTAAAATGCAAAAATATCAGATGAGGCTAAAAATGCTAGTCGAAAGGAAAATGAAATATTGTAACACAGAAAAGTTAAAAAAATAAATACACTAGCAAAAATGTAAAATGTAAAATGATTTGTACACAGGGTTGTTCACCATGACGTTAATAATACCAAAGGAATACAAACACCCAATGTCTACCACTGTGATACCTGTTGGGTGATCTGTGCCACATCCGCACAGCATAGAACTGTGTGCCCTTCGGGCCTTTGATGGTATATGGAAGGTCTCTCTATCCTGCCATGGAGATGCTGCCAGGACACACGGCTGTAGTAGTCATTTAGGTGTTCTCTCTCTCCAGACAATGGCGGGAACACACTTCCATGCCCACTTGGATTTGCTTTTGCCAATTCAATGTCAGTGGAAGCATCATGCCTCACCCCTGTGTGGAGCTGTTGCCCGGAACGGTGTGACTAGCCATTCTTTCCTTTCCGCTGAGCCCACACAATGTTCCAGATGGTAGTTGCTCCTTTAGCTTGGGTCCCAAAGTCAGGATGACAGTGACACAAAATAGGGTTCCTAGCTGGAATGGCAAGGGGCATGTAACATGAGTGAGACATAGATCTTTGTTGCATAAAACCACTGAGATTTTTGTGTTAGGGTGTTGCTGCAGCTTAACACAGTATCTTGACAGATAGATCAACTTGTAAACAGAAGTAGGGTGCTATGGTTAAAAAAAAAGTGGGAGGTGATTCTGTCTTAAGGCTCAGCTGTAAAGGGTTTGGAACCTGAGTAGAAGCTGGAAGGAGGGGGATCCATGCTATGCAGTGGTAAAATGCCTGGTCACATTTGGACCAAGAAGATAATGGGTAGAGAAAGGTCTTCCAGAGGTTAAAGTCAAAGAGTCATAAAAACAATGGAGCCCCAGAACAGTCCTACTCAAGAAACAGCCCCAGGGTAGAGGTCCTCAGACAACTGCCCGGTGGTATGCCAGAGTTGCTGTAAAGATTGCTGTTCGTCCCGTTGGTCTACTTCCCAAATGGGAATGTCCACCAAGACAATCTTACTCCATCCTGTCGGGGTGTGTTGTTACTGTGTGTGGACAGATGGTCAGATGACTTGTTAAGTCTCTGGATCCAGGAAATGCATCAAATGTGAATAGATAACAACCACTTTCAAGAACTATTTAATACGTAAATATAAGCATGATATGAACCATTAAAAATGAAATATATTCCTATTCCATAACCCAGCAATTTCACTCCTATATAAAAAACATAAGAGGGCATATAATCAACAAAAGATATGTACAAAAATGTGTATAGCATCTTTATCCATGATAATCCAAAATAAAAAAACAGTCCAAATGCTCATCAATAGAATGAATAAATAAATTGTGGTATTTATACAATAGAATGGTATTTAACAATATACTACCTAACAACACACTGTTGAATGAAAGGAGCCAAACATAAAAGATTATATACTATAGGATTCTATCTATACGAAGTTCAAGAACAGACAAACTATATTGATAGAAATGAGAATAATATCTATCTCTGTGTTGGGAAAGGGGCACAAAGAAACCTTTCAGGGTTCTGGAAGTGTTCTGTTATATATCAAGAACAAAATTTCAAATAAAATAAAATATGAACACACACACTCTCTCTCTCTCTCTCTCAAAAATAAATAAACATTAAAAACAATTTTTAAAGGGGCGCCTGGGTGGCTTAGCCCATTAAGCAATTCACCTCAGTTCATGTCATGATCTCATGGTTCATGGGTTTGAGCCCCACGGTCAGGCTGTGTGCTGACAGTTCAGAGTCTGGAGCCTGCTTCAGAATCTGTGTCTCCCTCTCGCTCTGTCCCTCCCCCATTCATGCTCTGTCTCTCTCTCAAAAATAAACATTTATATGTATATATATAATATATATATCATATATATATAAAATAATATATATTATATAATATATACATGATATATATAATATACATATATATATACACATATGATATATATGATATATATATATATAGAATATATATGTGAAATATATAGATATATATGATATATATATATATATATAGAAGCCACATCTGGATCCAGTGTAGAGACACACACCTGACCCTTGGTGTAGGGCTACCACCAATCATCCCAAAGAGTCTGACTTGGAGATGAATGCCAGGAATGCGTAGCATCCTCAGGTTAGACAAGCATATTTGTATGCAGGGAAGAATTGGAACCAAGTACTTACTGCCAAGAAAAGTGGACTGTGATAGTTATTATGGCTGTTCACAGGTGTCCTGGCTTTCTCTCTTCCCCAGCATATAATAAAAGCGCACTTCTCTGAAATCAGCTATGGCCACAATTTCGACAGCCAATGAAGTGTGTGGTAGTGAGTCCTCTGAAAACCAGTGTGGGCTCTGCCACGTTCCCTTCCCTCCGCAACAGTCCAGGGAGAGCTGCTCTCTCAACTTAGGCCGGAGGGAGCCCACGGTGGCAGCAGAGCCCCAGCCCCCCGAGGGGGACACGGACTGTGAGATGCAAAGTGAACTGTGTTTCAAACCACTGAGGTGTCAGTGCTGTACCCAAACCTACACATAGACCCCAGCCTATCCTGGTAGGTAACAATTGTTAGGTACGAAAAGCAAGTGGTAGGCAAACTGCTTTTCTGTATCTTTATATGAAAGAAAGGGAAGGAATAGGAATAGATACATATATTTGCTGATATTTTCAGAAAGAAAACAGTGGAAGAATACCAATGTTTAAGAAATCACTCATAATGAAAAGGAGGAAAGAGGTAAGAAGACATGGAGAGAAGCCAGACTCCTTTGACTGTACCTTAGTATACAGTTCTCACTTTTGAATCATGTAATTATCTTCTGTATTCAAAATATAGAAGTAAATCATGAGAAGGGGCCCTTGTGGTGATGGAACTGTTCAGTATCTTGATGGTGACAAAATTATTTAGAGCTAAACATACACACACACACACACACACACACACACACACACACAAGTGCAAGGAAAACTGGCAGAAGCTGAACAAGATCCGTGGATTGGATCAATGTTGATATTCTGGCTGTGATGTTATACTATGGTTTTGCAAATGTTACTGTTGGGGGACACTGAGTAAAGTGTACGCATGATCTCTCTGTACTATTTCTTACAACTGCATGCAAATCTATGACTATTTCATTAAATATCAAAATACATCAAGAAGAATAAAAAACATTCCCTGACTATGAAATTGTATCAAATGATTCAGTTGTATCTCAAGTTAGTGATGTAATCATATAAAGAACAATATTATTTCAAATAACTTTAGAACAAATATTTTGATTGCATATTGTTAGTGAAACGTGTCATAAGGGCAAATTAAGCTATGAAGAAGTCTTTTTTTTAAGGTTTTATTTTTAAGTAATCTCTACACCCAACGTGGGGTTAAAACTCACAACCCCGATATCAAGAGTCACATGCTCTGCCAATCGAGCCAGCCAGGTGCTCCAGCTATGAAAAAATCATAACTTCATTCAGTAATGTTACTATCATTATAAAGTGGTATGGCTATAGCTAAATTGTAAGCTAAAGCAAATAAGTAACTATGTTAATACTGTTAGGAACTAAGATTCTCAGCATTCTGCAACAGAGTTGCAAGTATAAAATTAAAGAAATAAAAGTCCTGTAACACTGCATTCAAAATGAAAATAACACTATAAAGTCATTAGTATTTTCCTGTTAAAAGCAGTACATCTCTTAGTTTTTTTCCATTTAAAAATCCTGAAGGCAGTGACAAGTTGGGAGCAATGAGCACCCCAAGTAAACAGATCAGGACCTCTAAATGCCATTCACTCTGGGGATAGACTGCAGTAACATCACAGCTTCCCCCGGTATTCGCAAGCTCGAGTGTTTCCCTTTGAGTCTAGGCTTGGCCATGTGACTTGCTTTCACGGATGGGACACTGGCAAAGGTGATGCAAGCAGAGGCTGAAAAGCATGTTCTCCTTAAGATTTACTCTCTTGCTGCTCTTGAGAACTCTGTGACCACCAGCATATGAAGAAGCCCCCCACAAACTGACTGGATGAAAGAAATATGGTCTGTCTGCTCCTGGTGTCCTAGCCTAGTGCCACCAAAGGCCTACCATGGGAGCAGAACCAGCTACATAAATTTCAGGGTTAGAAAAAAGTGAAAATGAGGGGCCCTTTCTTTAAAACATATTAATTTCAAAACTGCAACAGCAGATCTCTGGGGCCAAGGATGAGGCCCTTCAGAGCATGGGGCTCTGTGTGCCTGAATAGGTCACAAACCCAGCCCTACATGTGAATAAGGCCATCCTCGATCCTCTAATTACCTGCATTGTTTACGACAGATGTATGAGAGGGCTCAGCAGAGACAACATGAGCAGTCCCACACAACCCACAGAATCATGAGCTAAAAAATTGGTTGGTTTCAGCCACTTGGTTTTGGAATGGTTAAATGCACAGCAGAAGCTACATGGCCTAAACACCAATGTCTAAAATATTACGAACTAATGTCTAAAGAACATAAAAAAAAAACCTAGAATTAATACTGAAATCTAGTTAATATTATCCAGAATGAAGCGTTTAAGGGAAGTGTATGGTATCTGCAACTTACTCTGAAATCCATTAGAAAAATAGCAAGGATTGATGGATAGATGGATACATGATAAAAAACAAGTATACTGAAATGTTAATAACCAGTTGAATCCAGTAGGTGGGTATAGATGTTCACTGTACAATTCTTCCAAACTGCCTTTATGTTTAAAAATTCTCAAAACAGGGTGCCTGAGTGGCTCGGTTGGTTAAGTGTCCGACTCTTCATTTCAGCTCGGGTCGTGATCTCCCGGTTCATGTGCTCGAGCCCCGTGTGGGGCTCTGCACTAATAGTGGGGAGCCTGCTTGGGATTGTGTCTCTCCCCCTCTGTCTGCCTCTCCCCTGCTCATGTGCACGAGCATGCACTCTCTTTCTCTCAAAATAAATAAACATTTAAAAAACAAAATCCTGAATAAGAAAGGATGCAAGAGTCAAACAATGATTGAAAAACATATTAAACATTTAAAACACTGTGTAGTTATCCTGATATTCAGGAAATTATTTAAGTCTGGTCACCATTATTGGTAACTAGGGCACCAACTCCATGTTCTAAAAAATGGCCAATAAAGGGGGGGGATTCCACATCTCCCCTGATTTTCCTGTATGACCAATGTTTATCCTCATTGATAAGGGAAAGTTTATTTACAGGATAATTCCAACTGCTAAGAATGAGTAGATCATAGTTAGAAATCCATCATTTTGCAAGTCCTAATAAAATAATTGATTCAGGCGAAGATCCACCAATAGATGAAACCCTTAGATGATAAGTTAATGGGGAACTTGACAGTGGAAAAATCAGGCTGCTGCTACCTGAACCCACTTATGGGACTTCACATCACTGAGAGCCGGTCAACCATACATCACGTGACTTCTAATGCACTATGTTAAGGACACAGAACTACCTACATATTAATTATGCCAAACACAATTGAGTCTGCATCTAATCAAGCATTAAGGCTAACTTCCTGTTCACATGGGGACAGTGGAACAGAAGGAGGGAACAGAAGGAAATGAATAACAGAAGGAAGTAAAACAAAAATTCAAAACGTGCCGGGCGCCTGGGTGGCTCAGTCGGTTAAGCCTCCAACTTTGGCTCAGGTCATGATCTCACGGTTCCTGGTTTGAGCCCTGCGTGGGGCTCTCTGCGGTCAGCTTCGGATCCTGTCTCCCTCTCTCTCTGCCCCTCCCACACACATGTGCGCACAGACCCTCTGTCTCTCTGTCTCTCTCAAAAATAAATAAACATTTTTTAAAAATTCAAAGTGTGAGGGGCGCCTGGGCGGCTCAGTCGGTAAACCATCCAACTTCGGCTGGGTCATGATCTCACCGTTCGTGGGTTCGAGCCCCGCGTGGGGCTCTGTGCTGACAGCTCAGAGCCTGGAGCCTGCTTCAGATTCTGTGTGTGTCTCTCTCTCTGCCCCTCCCCCACTCTCACTCTGTCTCTCTCTCTTCCTCAAAAATAAGTAAACATTAAAAAAAAATTTTTTTTTTAAATTTAAAATGTGAGACATTCCACAGAACAACAAACCAAAGCATGACAGAGATGGGGGTGGGGACCACACTAGATTAGCAATATGTAAGAGACTTAATGATTGAACATAGTGTGTGGGTTTATTTGCTTCCTAATTCAGACACCCCAACCATAAAATGGTATTTATAAGGAGAGAAACTTTAGTTTGGATTGGGTACCTAAGGATAACCAGGAATTGGGACAAACCTCTCACGACACTGTGAGGTGGCATGGGGCGGCTCTTCCCTGGAACCGGGGTGCACAGAGAGGGATCCTTTAAGACATCGGGTTTAAATCCCAGCCGAGCTCCAGGGAGGCACAAGAACTGGTGCAGTGGGACAAACCGCCTCGTTCGTGCCCGCGGCACTGCAAGGACGGCCTGAGCAGAGTGGTTTGGGACACTTGGTCAGGGAGGAGAGGCTGGGGTGTCACCATTTTTCTCCCCGTCGCCGACAAGGTGGGGCTTCAAGGAATGGACAGCTCTCCACTGGGGAGGCAGGACCCACCTACACCTAGCCACGCCCCTCCGTGCCTGGTAGCCGCCTATCTACTGGAGTGAGATTGCAACTGTCGAACCAGACGGCCCCTCCTCCACACCAGTGCTGCCACTGGTTCCAAGGCACTCAGTGGTTTTGCGTTTCCTTATTTAATTCTTGGACAATTCTTATTTTATATATACATATATAGATGGATACAGATATAGATATAGATATAGATATAGATATTTTTTCCCTCTTCCTTTTCTCCTTATTATTTCTTCCCTCCTATAGTCTGCTTATTGTTGATTTGTTTAAGTGGACATATTCAATCCATTCTCTTTATAACTGGTCTATAGCTCCTTCTTTATTTTCCTCTGCCTCTCTCTGTATTAAGCCATAGAGTTCCTCTGCCTAGTCAGTTTTCTTTTATTTTTCCCCCACCCTTGTCATCTCTCTTTCTGTATGAGATAAGCCCTCTTCCAGCAACAAGGTGGCCACCTCGTTGTTTTGCTGTAGTGCGTGTTTTTGTTTTTCCTGTTTTTGTTTGTTTGTTTGTTTTCTTTTCCAGGGCTACTTTGGAGAACAAATCAAAGCACGCCTGGTATAGGGTCCAAAACATCACTACGAGTAGGGAGATAAAGCAACCAGAGTCACAACAACAGACAACAAGTAACACACTCCAAAAAACACCTCCTGAAAGGCAAGGCCCTGGACAGTGTATGACCCCTCTTTAATATAGTAGTGCTCACAGGTGCAAGTCACATAGCAAACTTTTAAAACACATAAGGGACAGAAAATCAGCCAAAATGATGAAACGGAAGAATTCTCCTCAAAAGAAATTCCAGGAAGAAATGACGGCTAAATAATTGATCAAAACCGATATAAACAATATAACTGAAAAAGAATTTAGAATCATAGTCATAATATTAATTGCTGGGCTTGAAAAAAGCACAGAAGACTGCAGAGAATCTATTGCTGCAGAGATTAAGGAACTAAAAAACAGTCATGATGAATTGAAAAATGTTGTAAATGAGGTACAAAATAAACTAGAGGTGGTGACAGTGAGGTTGAAGAGGCAGAGGGAAGAATAGGTGAAATAGAAGATAAAATTATGGAAAAAGATGAAGCTGAGAAAAAGAGAGATAAAAAAACTCCGGCCCACAAGGGGAGAATTAGAGAACTAAGTGATTCAATGAAATGGAATAATATCCATATCATAGGATTTCCAGAAGAAGAGAGAGAAAAAAGGGGTGGAATATACTCGAACAAATCGTAGCTGACAACTTCCCCAATCTGGGGAAGGAAACAGACACTGAAATCCAGGAGGCACAGAGAACTCCCTCCAGACAGGACATATTACAGTGAAACTGGCAAAATACAAAGATAAAGAGAATTCTGAAAGCAGCTAGGGACAAATGGGCCTTAACCTACAAGGGGAGACACATAAGGGTAGTAGCAGACCTACATACTGGAACTTGGCAGGCCAGAAAAGAGTGGCAGGAAATTTTCAATGTGCTAAATAGGAAAAATATGCAGCCAAGAATCCTTTCTCCAACAAGCCTGCCATTCAGAATAGAAGGAGAGATAAAGGTTTTCCCCAAAAACTGAAGGAATTCATCACCACTAAAGCAGGCCTACAAGAGATCCTAAGGGGGACTCTGTGAGGGAAATGTTGCAAAGGCCACAAAGGACCAGAGACATCACTACCAGCAAGAAACCTACAGATAAGACAATGATGCTAAATCCATATCTTTCAATAACAACACTGAATGTAAATGGACTAAATGCTTCAATCAAAAGACATAGGGCATCAGAATGGATTAAAAAAAAAAAAAAAAACAAGACCCATCTATTTGCTGTCTACAAGAGACTCATTTTATTTTTAAAAATTTTTTTAATATATGAAATTTATTGTCAAATTGGTTTCCATACAACACCCAGTGCTCATCCCAACAGGTTCCCTCCTCAATACCCATCACCCACCCTCCCCTCCCTCCCACCCCCCACCAGCTCTCAGTTTGTTCTCAGTTTTTAAGAGTCTCTTATGCTTTGGCTCTCTCCCACTCTAACCTCTTTTTTTTTTTCTTCCCCTCCCCCATGGGTTCCTGTTAAGTTTCTCAGGATCCACATAAGAGTGAAAACATATGGTATCTGTCTTTCCAAGAGACCCATTTTAGACCTGAGGACACCTTCAGATTAAAAGTGAGGGGATGGACATCTATCAAGCTACTGGAAGTCAAAAGAAAGCTGGAGTAGCCATACTTATATCAGACAAACTAGATTTTAAACTAAGGCTGTAACAAGAGATGAAGGGCATTATATCATAATTATGGGGTCGGTCCTTCAAGAAGAGCTAACAATTGTTAATGTTTATGCACCAAATTTGGAAGCACCCAAATATATAAAACAATTAATAATAAACATAAGCAATCTTATTGGTAAGAATGTGGTAATTGCAGGGGACTTCAATACTCCACTTCCAACAATGGACAGATCATCCAGACAGAAAATCAATAAAGAAACAATGGCCCTGAATGATACACTGGACCTGATGGACTTGACAGAAATATTCAGAGCTTCTCATCCTAAAGCAGCAGAATACACATTCTTCTCGAGTGCACACAGAACATTCTCCAAGATAGATCACATACTGGGTCACAAAACAGCCCTCAATAAATATAAAAGAATTGAGATCATACCATGCACGTTTCAGATCACAATGTTATGAAATTTGGAAGCAACCACAGGAAAAAGTTTGGAAAACCTCTAAATGCATGGAGGTTAAAGAACATCCTGCTAAAGAATAAACGGGTCAACCACACAATTAAAGAAGAAATTTAAAAATATGTGGAAACAAATGAAAATGAAAATGCAATAGTCCAAACCCTTTGGGATGCTGCAAAGGCAGTCCTAAGAGGAAAATACATTGCAATCCAGGCCTATCTCAAGAAATAAGAAAAATCCCAAATACAAACTCTAACAGCACACCTAAAGAAACTAGAAGCAGAACAACAAAGAAACCCCAAGGGCAGTAGAAGAAGAGAAATAATAAAGATCCAAGCAGAAATAAACAATATAGAATCCAAAAAAACAGAACAGATCAATGAAACTAAGAGTTCGTTGTTTGAAAAAATTAAACAAAATGATAAACCCCTATCCAGACTTCTCAGAAAGAAAACAGAGGACCCAAATAGATAAAATCACAAATGCAAATGGATTTATCAAAACCAATCCCTCAGAAATACAAGCAATTATCAGAGAATACTATGAAAAATTATATGCCAACAAACTGGACAACCTGGAAGCAATGGACAAATTCCTAGACACCCATACGATACCAAAACTCAAATGGGAAGAAATAGAAAATTTGAACAGATCCATAAGAAGAAATTGAATCAGTTGTCAAAAATCTCCCAACAAATAAGAGTCCAGGACCAGATGGCTTCCCAGGGAAATTCTATCAGACATTTAAAGCAGAGTTAATACCTACCCTTCTCAAGCTGTTCCAAAAAATAGAAATGGAAGGAAAACTTCTGGACTCATTCTATGAAGCCAGCATTACCTTGATTCCCAAGCCAGAAAGAGACCTCATTAGAAAGAAGAATTACAGGTCAATGTCCCTGATGAACATGCATGCAAAAATTCTCCACAAGATACTAGCAAATCAAATCCTACAGCATATAAAAAGAATTATCCACAATGATCAAGTGGGATTCATTCCTGGCCTGCAGAACTGGTTCAATATTCGCAAATCAATCAATGTGATACATCACATTAATAAAAGAAAGGATAAGAACCATGTGATCCTGTCAATACATGCAGAAAAAAACATCTGACAAAATTCAGCATGCTTTTTTAATACAAACCCTCAAGAAAGTCAGGAAAGAAGGAACATATCTAAACATCATGAAAGCTATATATGAGAAGCCCACAGGTAATATCATCCTTAATGGGAAAAAATTGAGAGCTTTCCTCCTGAGATCAGGAACATGACAGGGATGTCCACTCTCACTGCTGTTGTTTAACATAGTGTTGGAAGTCCTGGCATCAGCAATCAGACAAGAAAACGAAATAAAAGTCATCAAAATTGGCAAAGAGGAAGTCAACCTTTCACTTTTCACAGATGACATGATACTCTACATGGAAAATCCAAAAGACCCCACCAAAAGTCTGCTAGAACTGATACATGAATTCAGCAAAGTCACAGGGTACAAAATCAATGTACAGAAGTTGGTTGCATTTCTATACACCAACAATGAAGCAACAGAAAAAGAAATCAAGAAATTGATCCCACTTATAATTGCACCAAGAACCATAAAACACCTAGGAATAAACTTAACAAAGATATACAAGATCTGTATGTTGAAAACTACAGAAAACTTATGAGGGAATTGAAGAAGACACAAAGAAATGGAAAAACATTCCATGCTCATGGATTGGAAGAATAAATATTGTTAAATTCAATGCAATCCCAATCAAAATTGCACCAGCATTCTTCTCAAACTTAGAACAAACAATCCTAAAATCTGTATGGAACCCCAAATAGCCAAGTGAAAAAGAAAACGAAAGCGGGAGGCATCACAATCCCAGACTTTAGCCTCTATTACAAAGCTGTAATCATCAAGACAGTATGGTACTGGCACAAAAACAGACACATAGACCAATGGAATAGAATAGAGAACCCAGAATTGGACCCACAAATGTAAGGCCAACTAATCTTTGACAAAGCAGGAGAGAGTATCCAATGGAATAAAATCAGTCTCTTTAGCAAATGGTGCTGGGAGAACTGGATAGCAACATGAAGAAGAATGAAATTAAACCACTTTCTTAGACCATACACAAAAAAACTCAAAATGGATGAAAGATCTAAATGTGAGACAGGAAACCATCAAAACCCTAGAGGAGAAAGCAGGCAACAATCTCTTTGACCTCAGATGCAGTAATTTCTGGCTCGACACATCTCCAAAGGCAAGGGAATTAAAAGCAAAAATGAACTATTGGGACCTCACCAAGATGAAAAGCTTCTGCACTACAAAGGAAACAACAAAACTAAAAGGCAACCAATGGAATGGGAAAAGATATTTGCAAATGACATATCAGATAAAGGATCAGTATCCAAAATCTATAAAGAACTTAACAAAACTCAACACCTGAAAAACAAATAATCCAGTGAAGAAATGGGCAGAAGACATGAATAGAAAGTTTTCCAAAGAAGATATCCGGATGGCCAATAGAAACATGAAAAGATGCTCAATGTCACTCATCATCAGGGAAATACAAATCAAAACCACACTGAGATACCACTTCACACTGGTCAGATTGGCTAAAATTAACAGCTCAGTAAACAACAGATGCTCCACAACAGTGGAGAAAAGGGAACCCTCTTGCACTGTTGGTGGGAATGCAAACTGGTGCAGTTGCTCTGGAAAACAGTGTGGCGGTTCCTCAAAAAATTCAAAAGAGAACAACCTTACAACCCAGCAATAGCACTACTAGGAATTTATCCAAAGGATACAGGGCACATGTACCCCAATGTTTAAGCAGCACTTTCAACAATAGCCAAATTATGGAAAGAGCCTAAATGACCATCAACTGATGAATGGATAAAGAAGATGTGGTTTATATATACAATGGAATACTACTTGGCAATGAGAAAGAATGAAATCATGCCATTTGCAGCAACGTGGATGGAAATGGAAGGTAGTATTATGCTGAGTGAAATGTCAGAGGACAGATATCACGTTTTCACTCATATGTGGATATTGAGAAACTTAACAGAAGACCATGGGGAAGGGAAGGGGGAAAAGAGTTACAAATAGAGAGGGAGCGAGGCAAACCACAAGAGACTCTTGAATACAGAGAACAATCTGAGGGTTGATGGCAGGGGGTGGGGGAGAGGGGAAAATGGATGATGGCCACTGAGGAGGGCACTTGTTGGGATGAGCACTCGGTGTTGTATGTAAGCGATGAACCATGGGAATCTATCCCAAAAGCCAAGAGAACACTTTACATACTGTATGTTAGTCAATTTGATAATAAATTATATTTTAAAAAATAAACATTAAAAAGAAAAAAAACAATTTAGAACATTAGAAAAATTTGAAAAAAAAAAAAGAATATTTTAAAAGTCAAGTATGGCTGGGATTATGGTCCAAATAGATAGTCCTAGACCCATCTCTAACATTCACTAGCTTTGTGATCTTGGTTAAATCTAGGGTTAAATTTCCTGAACTCCAAAATGAAGCCATTGGACTAAATCATTTTCTTTCAAGCTCTAACAACCTATTCTACTATAAATATCTATATACCATCTGGGAGGCTCGCCAACATTTGTTCTATAGAATTAAAAAGTACAGCTTTACGATTAGCACGTGCCAACACCAAAGATGCAATGAGGCACATGGGAGAGCCCAGGCTAGCTTCAGACACAAGCTCCCTTCCAGAAGCTCCGGGATGTGGGCAAGTTTCTGTCATGTTCACCATCTGTAAACCCCAAGGCAGTCTACCATAGTAACAAAGTCACTAGGATTTAGAATTTAGAATCAGTTTAATCTCAATTCTTAGCCTCTTTGCTGGTTTGACAATGGCAAGGCTTTGCTGTGTGCCAAAGTCTACCTCACGGTGTTGCTTAGTTTCTATTGTGAGGCTCCATTCTACCAGGTGACAGATACAACCACCAATTCAAGGTCAACAGATCCTGCTTTGCCTCACCACACATACATCTGGAGAGTCATCCTTGGTTCCTGTCTATAAGACAGGAACATTCCAGACCAGACATTCCGTGGTTCTTCACCTCTCAGTGATACTGCAAAAGGCACTGCCTGCCTAAAAACACCACACAGACACTTGTTCCCTGGAGTCTTTCTGCCTCCCCGAGGCTATACCCGCCCTCCCCCCCACCCCCCCACCCCCCCACCCCCCCCCCAAGAAAAAACAAAAACAAAAACCAAAAACTCCAGTCCTCCTTCCAGAGTTAGAATTTGACTGGGGAGTGGGTGGGGTGGGCAGGACACAGAAAACTTCCTCAGACTCCTGCCTTCTTGTTCTCTGGCCCAGGGTTTTTTCATCTGGTCCCTCGGGCAGGGAAGCTAACCTACTACATAAATGTGTGCCTTCCCCAATCATTTTCCTTAATTCTTTGCTTTTACCCCTAACGGCCAAGATTTTGAAGTCTTTTTTTTTTTTCTTTCTCTCTCTTTCTGCCTTTCCTTCCTTGAGAAAGTAAATAAGGTGTTCTAGTTCCCTGATTCAGATAAAGGCCAAAAGATACAGGAAGTATCACAGAAAAAAAACATTAAATTTTTACAGCATATATTGCTTTACAGCATATATTTAAATAGTAGTCTATATAAAACACTCAGCACTGTGCCTCATGCATTATACACACTCAGCTGTAATTATTAGTAATGGCTCTACAATATTATTTTAAAGGTTATTTATAACATGCAAAATGCCTGACATGTTCAGTAAACATCACTCACATTGAAGAAAAATGATTTTGAGCTTATTATAAAGACTAGTATTGGTTTTTGAATGAGGACATTAACTGGAAATAATAATTTTTTAAAAGCTTTGAGAATTTGTCCTTCCTGTTGCTCATTTTTACCTCCTATAAACCATATCCTGTGCTAACTCTAAGTGTACAATTCGATGTCCCTGGCCTCCATGTTCTGGAAAATAGTATCAGCAGAAATAACCATTAAGCTTCCCAAATGATACATGACTTACAACACCAGCCATTAAATCATCAATACATTGGACTGAATAGAAGTATTTGCTTTACCTAAATCTAATGGCAGGAAAATGGGAAAAGCAAAATTATAGATTGGGCTGTGGTGAGCACAGATTCAGAGACCTAGGCGTCTTAGGCATATTCCAGAAAAGTATGAAGATGAATCAGCCTTCTCAGATTTCCTCCAGCTTCTGGGACTACTTTAGTAAATACTGATGTCTGATCACTATTTATTCCATGCCTGATGGAGGTGGAAGTTTCTCTGGCTAACTAGCAGGACATAGTCTCCTCTCCACTGACAGTGGTTTGGGTCAAGGGCATCGAGGTGGCCCTTGCAATGAATGTGTGGGACCTTAATTAAGGCTGGGAAATAAGATTGGGATAAATATAGAAAAATACCATGTTGCCATGTGGAAAGACTATACCAAATCCATTAAAGTTTAGGGTTAACATCTCAAGCAAAGTCTCAATGAATACAGAACTAGACTCTGTCTGTCCTTCATCATTTCATCAAGTCTCCTCTTTTACTGGATAATTCCCATAAGCATAAACACATGTCTGAGCTGTAAGTTCATAGCACACGTTGTGTGCTACACCGGCCTCTTCCTTCCCTGTCTTCCTCCAGCTTTCCCCTCATCTCTCTACTCCCTTGCAGAGGAAGACTTTTGGAAAGAACTCTCTAGGAACACTGCTTCCCTCCTCAGTCTGTCTACTCTTCAGCCCACTTCAATCTGGCTCTGGCCGCAAACATTCAAATGATAGCAGTTTTGCCAGGTCACAAATGAGATTTGTCCTGATCGCTGGGCCCCCTTCGATCCTCACCCCAGCCGCACTTGACAGAATAGGGAACTCCCTCTTCCTGACATGCTCTCCTCTCTTGGAATCCGTGGCTGAACAACCATCCTGATTTCCTCCTCCGTTTAGGGTTCTTTCCTCTCACTCTCGAGTACTTGTTCTGGATAATCTCATTCGTCTCCATGGCTTTAAATGTATGGCTTTGGTAGAATCAGAAAAAAATGTCCCCTGCATTGCAGGACCTGACAGGCCATTTCTCTGGAGAAGAGGCAGTGCAGTTCACCTGCTGCCCTCTAGTGAGGCAGCTCGGGATGCCTGGTACGTTGTGGCACTTCCAGGGTTTGGTTTCAAGGCTGAGAACTGTCAAGCTGTTTCAGAGCTTGAGAAACAGGGTCCAGGAGACCAGATTATGCTGGTCGCCTAGCTTTCTTCCCGTCCTGGCTCCAACCTGCCTCCCTAACACTCTCTAGCCACTTACCAAACATTGAGAAGGGGGAAGGCAAAGGAGGTCAATGGGACAGGAGAGGAGCAGGGTGACACAGGGGCATGGCCATTACAGGAAGTGTTTCCAGTAAGGTAAAAAGAGCCTCTGGTGCCAGAACACGCTCTCTGTTGCCCTCTGCCGTAGACAGGAGTGAAGACAGCAGCTGGAAGAGGCACCATTCCATTAGAAAGGCACAAGTTAAAACGCTATGCACCAATATAGGCCACAGGATGACACTGCTCCTTGTGAGCTGCGCCCAAAGGCAGAGCATCTATTTTGGTGTGCGTGCCAGGAAAAGAAACACTAATCATAGATGGTAGAGTTCCTAAGCACAGTTTTAGAAATTCTGAGGGACTAATCCTGTCCCTGAAACATAACAACTGCATATGGGAGGGTGGGGGCTCGGATAGAAGAGTTCTCCAGTTAGAAGAGTGTTAAAGTGACCCATTCCCCTACCAGGAATGGCTGAAAGCCCTCTATTTTTCATATATATAAAAAGAAATCTTGAATTTGAAAGTCATGCCTGACAAATTATGAAGAATGATTCACATTTTTATTTATTTATTTTTTAAAAAAATTTTTTTTTCAACGTTTATTTATTTTTGGGACAGAGAGAGACAGAGCATGAACGGGGGAGGGGCAGAGAGAGAGGGAGACACAGAACCGGAAACAGGCTCCAGGCTCCGAGCCATCAGCCCAGAGCCTGACGCGGGGCTCGAACTCACGGACCGCGAGATCGTGACCTGGCTGAAGTCGGACGCTTAACCGACTGCGCCACCCAGGCGCCCCTGATTCACATTTTTAAAAGATTTATTACAATTTCTTTAAGTGGGGGTCATCCACAGTACACCTAAATCTCAAAACTCAGTTTATCCACAAAAGGTACGTATTTACGTAATGCAAAAGTCCTCACGTATGTATCCTCACGTTTCATCCGAGTTAACATTTTGAATAAAGGAATTTGAAGAGAGGAGAGCCATGGCTTGCCCAGTTTTGAAAGGATTCTGGCTGCTGTGTTGGGGACAGACTATAGGAGACCAAGTGGTAACAGAGATACCAGTGAGAGGGATACTTTGGTATTCTAGACAAGATGATAGAGGCTTTGATTGGGATGGCAGTTGGTGGTGAGAGGTCAGATTCTAAGTATATTTTTAAATGTAGAACCAGTGGGATTTGTGGATTTGCTCCGATTGAATATGAGAGGAAGAGACGGGTAGATGGCCAATTTAAGGATGACTGGGGTGGGTTGTGGGACTGAGCAACCAGAATGGAGTTGCCATCAGCTGGGATGAAAAAGGTCTAGGGAGTAGCCGAAAGTAGACTGGGAGAGAAGGGATTCTGAACTGGAGATAGGGAGTTGAAGACATCTAGACATTCGACTGGAGATGTCATGTAGAAGAGTGTAGAAGACTCTTGCAGTTGAGCATGGGTCTGCAGTTCAAGGGCAAGGCCCATGCCAGAAACACCACACTGGAAGGTGTCAACATGTAGTTAAGGCCATTGACTGGATGAGATCACCAAGGAGGGAGCCTTGGGCACTACAAGGTGAAAGGGCTAGGGACAAGAGGTGCAATCAGTAAGGGAGTCTGAAGGACGCTGAGGTCGGAGAGGCAGTGAGGCCAAGTGAACGCAGTGGGAGAGGAGTGAAGCCTGCTGAGAAGGTGGTCAACTAGCGGCTGCAGATGGTTGACTTCAACAATCTGAGGGATGGGCGGCACACTACACTGCGGTAGGAGGCAGGCATGAAGACTTGGACGGACTGTGAAGATGAGGGAGGGTTTAACCAGGAGCCTGGTTCTGATCAGGGTAGTGATACAATCAGACATGGGTTTTAGAAAGCATCTAGTGGCAGTGTGACATTTAGAAGCATAGACACCAGGCAGTGTGGTAGAAGGCATAGTGGGAGAGAAATGATTCTCAACTTTTGCTTACATACTTTGCATTGTTTCATTAGCCAGAATGACGTGTCACTTCTGTAATTTAAAAACTACTGAAGAAAATTAGAAATATGAGAAGACTAGAAACTAATAATTGGGAAGCACATGGTAACAACAGCTCAGGAAGGAGGACAGGGTCAGAATGAGGACACTGGCAGGGAGATGGAATGAAGTCAGACACCTGATTTTCAGAATCCACTAGGACTTGGTTAATCTGCTAGGACCAGGTTAAACACGAGTCAGGAAGGAGGAGGGGAGCGCCTCAAGCTCAGAGGGGGCATGCACCTCCGCCCCAGCCTCTCCCAACCACAACTTGAACCCTTGTGGAGTTCTTCTCCAAGAGTGCCTAGCAAAAGGTCTCAGTGTCTTGAGGGCAGGGGACAAGTAGGGAAGGAGTTCATTTCTAATGTTCAGAACAGTAACACATCAGGTACATGAATAATTTAATTCAAGCTCATGATGCCCTTTTTCTTCTAATACTAAAAACTGGAAGAATGAACTAATAAAATGTACTACAAAGATAACTTTGAGGGGGCTTCTTAAAAAAAATGGTAATCTTTTATGACACCATTTCCTAACATAAACATCTGGTTTTGACATCAAATCTGGGGATCTATTTTATAACATCCATGAATGTTTATCTATCCGTGAATAGCAAAGTGACCTGCCCACATATGCTCACCAGGTCTGTGTGTGGAGCTGCTAAATCAAGGACGGCACATTACCTAGGGGCACACTACACAACCTGTTGTCCACGGGGAGGCTGAGTAGGCGGTGGGAAGATTCAGGCATCTGGCCTCAGCTTTCATGAATCACCTATTCCACCTTAAGTTCGACACACAGCACTTCTAAAGCTTATCAACATTAAGAAATAATGATCTGCAGATGACTGCCTTCATATGATTACCCACATAATTAATTCTTCCAGAATCTTAATTTCATGCTTGGATAGAGTCAAAAGTTACTTACTGGGATTCCAATACTTTGGAAGTTTTAAGGATTTGCTTTTACTAAATTGTACCACAACGCAGTACTGGTCTATACTGTACCTCATGAAATTGGTTCATTTCCTTCTAGGAATACTAACATGGATTACTACATCACAGAATCCTCACTATGAAATCCCATGGGAGAAACAGCCCTCAGGTTTGAGTATGAAGAATGTGGTATATTTCTGGATCATGTGTCTTACCTTGTGAGGGTTTATCCTCGTAGGTTCTTTCAAGGAAAAAGTTCCTAGTTGAATTCCCTGCCTACTTCCAAAAAATATTCAGGCTACAGTGGCATGCATTTAAATGTATCTCTAGGTTTTATATTATTTTGCCTACTAATTTTCCATTTAATTGTAATTCCCTTATTTATCTGTGTGTTTTTGTGTTTTAATAAGTTTTCTCACTTTTTCTTTTTTTTGATGAGGCAGGAGACACATAAAACAGCCAACTTCAGGTTCAGGATAGACACAAGAATGGGGCACGAAGAGGGAAATTTGAAATGAATTATGTTAAAAATGCCATTGCTACAAAGAGATAAAGTGAAAAATAAAATAAAAGGACATTCTAGAAGAAAAACACAAAAGACAACATTCTTAGTACATTTTCTGCGGACTAGTGAATTTACTCACATCTGTTAAAAATCTCTTCCAGGGGCGCCTGGGTGGCTCAAGCCACAGTCTGTGAGTTTGAGCCCCGCGTCAGGCTCTGTGCTGACAGCTCAGAGCCTGGAGCTTGCTTCAGATTCTGTGTCTCCCTTTCTCTGCCCCTTGACTGCTTGTACTCTGTCTCTCTCTCTCTCAAAAATAAAATAAAAACATAAAAAATAAAAATAAAAAAAATCTCTTTCAAAACTATAAAGTACAAATCTCATGAGCTATCCAATAAATTCTGAACGTCATTTTGATTTAATGTAAAATATGAAGAGCTTTCTATCTAAATTAACATAATATACCCATATAAAGTGAGTTCCACCAAAGGAAATTCTAATTTGCTAAAACAAAACCGAACAAACCTTCTCTTACTGCCACTACCACCATTTGAAGAAACAATACCCAGAATTCAAATTAACCTATTTTCAGGTGTTACTTAACTAAAAGTATCTGTGTATTTTTGTGTAAGACAAATCACTAGAAAACAAAACCAGAACCAGAACACATACTTTTTTTTTTTTTATTTATTTTGAGAGAATGAGACTGAGCAGGGGAGGGGCCAAGAGCGAGGGAGACAATCCCAAGCAGGCCCCTTGATGTTACCACAGAGTCTGATGTGGGGCCCGCCCTCATGAACCCGAGATCATGACCTGAGCTGAAATCAAGAGTCAGACGCTTAACCGACTGAGCCACCCAGGCACCTCCAAAACATGTGATCTTTGCTAAGAATTTTACATTGTTTATTTTTCTGTACTGGAAATGTTAGGTTTACTCAAAACCTTACAGTGTAACAGAAACGCACATATTAATCCATTGTGCCTCTGCATAAACAAGCATTTTCAGAGTTTACTCCTGGTATATTCTTCAAATTAACCCACATAAAAGTAACTGCTTTGAGAGAATGTTTTAAACTATACTGGTGATTTTAAAACAAGCATAAAATCAACATGAAAACAAAGCATCTTCCTCTCTTCCAGGACAAGTGTTTTATATGAAGTTATCTTCCTCGAATACCTTTGGTCTTAATGCTGGGTGAACCAGGACGGTCGCTTCCTGTCTCGTTCAATGATTCTCTTACCCTGATCTTGTTCAGATGGTGCCTCTCCTGTGTACAGCACCACAGTCTCCACGGGAGGAGCCTTGAACGGTCCCCCTTCTTGTTTCCCTATCTGTCTTCTGATTTCTGCCGTCTCCTTGCACACCTTCTCATAGCAATAGCCACAAAGGACGTGCTTCAGTTTCAGGTGACCACATTCAGGACACACGTCAATATTGTTCTTTAAAAAATCAAACAAAAAAACAACAAAATCCTGTTTTAACAAGAAGCATAATAATGCACAGCAATCACGGACAGGAATGACGCTCACACTTGAACTTTCTTGGACTGTTCACGTTGCATAAGGTCATGCAACACGTAGTTCAACCTCACTTTAATAAGGAAACAGAGGACAAATGAATTTCAATTAATAGAAAAAGTGGGACTAGAACTCAGGTTTACCAAGTATGAACTTGGTACATTTTTCTTAACCATACAGGCATATTATGTAAATTGAACTCTATTACCCCACCTTCAAATACTAAACATCTAATAAGGAGTCCTTCAACACAATGGGGAGATCCATATGGCCAGCATCTAGATGTAGCCAAGGGATATGGAACTCATTTTTTCTTTCAATTTACTGTGGGGAAAACAAGGCGACAAACATTAAAATTGGCTTCCCCTATTTATCGGTGTACCCTAAATTCCTGTATGAAACATATGGTATAATAGTATATGTATCATATATGGTATAATAGTTGGCATATGGTATAATTTTTCTTTTTAAGAATGAAGACTGATTGTAATCCTTAACATAAAACTCTCTTGTTATGCTACAATTTGAAAGTAATTTAATGAGTTTTTATACATGTCTGCCCTACTTTCATAAGGCATTTATAACCTCTATAGAAATCCCTTCAACAATGTTGTAAAGGTAGATTTGAAATAGAAAAGAAAAATTGTAAATAGGAGCATCAAAGAAATTCCAACCACTTCATGAGATTAACATATAAACGTTTGTGAGGCAAGGACAAAAACAACTTCATTTTTTGAAAGGAGCAAAGAACCCTGCAAATGACTTGCCTTGCCAATTTCTCATTTTCCTCATGACACTGGACTGCATGTCTAACCAGAGGTACAGGAGCTATACGTGAAGTTGGTGCTCTCTTCCTGACCACGACAGCAGCAAAATGTACCGTGTGTGGCAGAAAACAATTTAGTGAGGAAAATGAATACACAGGGTGATATCCTTTTCCCTCAGAATAAAATCATGTCGCAGACTGGTATAGGCTCTCATTCTGAAAATCTTCGGTTCTCTCAACCAAATTGTATAAATTATTGTTGCTTTAATTAAGGACATACTTTTCAGCTCCAGACTTTAAGTCCAGTTCCAAATGTGACTCAGTAATGCTTTTTGGCTTCAGTTCTAAGGGTGTGGTTTAATACTGAATGTGGAAGTTTATGCAAGTCGATTCTCTGTTCTTGAGTTTCACCTGTACTGAGCTGCTGCGGAATGTTATGGAGGAGAACCACTCAAATGATGGCTGGTAAAGCCTTAAGTGAACAAATCAAAGGTAGTAAACACTCTAATTTCTGTCTACTAGATTAATGAAGAGTGTATCTATGGGGGCAGGGAGCAGGTGTGGAGACCTGGAATTGTCTGAGGACAGGAACACACCAGAAAGTTTCAAAAGAATGTGAGTTCAACAATCAGACTGCCTAGGCTCAAATCCTGGCTCTATCACTTGACAGTTTGTGACTACAGTCAAATTCTTTTTGCAGTAATGTCTTCATCCTAAAAATGAGCAAAGCTGTATTTACTTTGGAGGGCTGTTGTGAGGATTCGATGAGATAATTCACATAAAGCACTTATATCCATCGTAGGTATTTAACAGATATTAGCCATTTTTATTACCTACCTAAGGATTTTCCTTCACAGCATTTTAATGATCACAGTGAAGAAGAGAATAAATACGTAAGGGCTAGTAAAACACAGGACCCAATATATCTACTGCTTCTGACTTTAATTTTAGGTTCTGCCCTCATTAAGATGTTTACCCATATATAATTCCAAATCACCAGCTCCTAACAAAAGTCACACAGGTTCTTCACAACCCAGTCCTCTGCCCAGATTCCAAACTCTCAACTGTGGTCCTAATATTTAGGCTATAGGACAACTGACATACATACATATATAGCGAGAGGCCAGAGCAAAGTACACATAAGCTCTAAGGATGATTTACTGATAGGCCATATAAGTACCAGAAGACAAGCAGTGGTGGATATGAGAGAAAGCAAACCCACAAAAATCAGTGTATTACCTTAATTTTAATAAGCTTCTGAGGGTTTCTTCTCCTACAGCGGTTAACTTCAATGCTGCGTCTGTTTTTAGGAGCTGCCATCCAAAAAATACTATCCAAAAGGCTGGAGATCTCCTTACTTCCATTAGTATCATTTGCTGGTTCTGTAAATACTGCTGGACCTTGGACCGCTAATGCTGGTCCTATAAAAACAAAACATGGAAATGCAGAATGGATTTCTAGCTTCAAAATGACTGTTTACACGTATCGTTCTCCTTAACAACCAACAGTGATGTCAACAGCCCTATATAAAGTTTAGAATATTACATTCAATAGGCATTTAACAGAAACCTTGGCTATTAAAATACACTAAAACTTATACACAATTTTAAACAACACAAACAGAATTTTTCTTAGAGGCACCTGCTGAAATGAATCTGTGAAATTCTACCCAGACTTCTCACCTTTTGAAATACAGAACCCACGGGTTTGGTAAACATGAATAAATCACTCAAACTCCACATGTTACTTGGTAGGCAGTTCCTATTTACTTTACAAGTCAATCTAAGCTTGAGATTCCCAAAATGTACTTCACTCAGGTAACTGTCTATTGCCACCCTGCCCCCCGCCCTTTTTTTTATATTCCAATTGAGTTAGCTCCTTTGTCATATAACCTGGTAGGCCCTTTACATCACTTAGTTCTTCGTAATATTTATTATCCGTTCTCTAAAGAACTCACCACTCTATATCATATTTACTTATATGACTATCAACTATCAGGTTTTGTTTTCCTAAATGGCTGATCAAGTCAAAAAGACTCCTTTATCCTTTTCCTGCTGTTCCTCAGACCTGGAATACTTCTTTTGGTTTTAGGAGCTCTTAAAAATATACAAAGCTAACATTTAACAACCGGTATTCCTTTTCAGTATATCTATAGAAGTATTGTTACGCATAGCTCACTGGTTAACAGCTCGGCCCGTGTGACCTTGAGGCCCTCACGAGCCTACTTCTTCCGTTGAAAAGCAGTGGTACCTAAAGGGATGGTGTGGAGATTTCCTAGGAAGCACATGTAGGCTTTGGCATATCGGGGACTCTCGGTTCAGACTCCCGGGGTATTATGTTCGTAATACCTTAGAATTAAGGATAGATGTAAATGTCAAAGCAATGAAATTTTAACCTTCAAGATACTTCTAACTGAAATTAGTTCCCAGGGAACACACCGATATCAACAGTATTCAACTGCAGAGCTCAAACACCACAAAGGAGGGCAAATCGCTTCAGGGGTTGAGAGGCTGATAAGGAAACAGGATCCAGATAGTAGCGCCCCTGATCTAAGATGGGCTTCGGTTACATTCCTTGTGCGAAAAGGACACAGAACGTTTTCTGTTTTTCAGGGCGAAGGGAAGCAAAACCAGCTGTTTTTAGTTTCTAAGTAAGGAACTAACCCGGACAACGTCCCCACCGGCGGCAGCGGATCAAAGCGCGGGAGGAGGGCGAAATATGAGCAGCGTTCACCACGATGCTTGGGGTCCTCTCATCCAATCCCTCCTCCACGGCGGTATAGCTTACGTACCCCACGGGGAACTGGGAAAGCCTCGCCAGCTCTGCCAAAGTTTCCGTTGCAGTCGTTCCCAACAGTTCTGGAGGAGTCCCCGGGCTGCCGGCCACGGAGGAACCACCAGGACCAGCATGGCCAACGCCATCTTCCTCGCCTGAAGACCACTCCCACCTGGCTATTGGCTCCCGGCCCCATCTCGAGCATGCGCAGAGATGCAGAGTCTGACAAACCTGGCTACTGGAACTACAACGCCCAGCAGGTCCCTGGAACGGCTCTGACTTTCCTCCAATCAGAGAGAGAGAAAGGAAGGAGCGGGGAGGGGAAATGAAAAGAAACCGGCGCCAGTGCGCATGTGTGCGGATGTGCTTTGGCACTCCAGGCAAAGATGGCGGAGCGCGGTTACAGCTTTTCGCTGACTACATTCAGGTATGGAAGGGGCACCGAAAGCCCTCCGCGTAATCGAGGTTGCAGGAACTCCCCGGCTCCTAGTTTTTTTTCCGGCCTAGTCTCTGGCTGAATGCTTCCGGGGGGCACACTAGGAAATAGGGATGGAAACGCGAGTTTGCAAAGTCATTTGCTTGGCTCGCCCGCGGCCTGAAAACCCCGATGCCGGGAAGCCGCGGGAACGCGGTTTTGGGGATCCAGGGCGACCTTGGGGCTGAGGGAGGGTAAGGCCTTCAGTCAGGGATTTGCTTTCTCTTTGGAAACTGGAGAATAAGGCAGTTTTGGATTAGCTGTCTCCGGGTGTCCCGTTCGGAACTCGGGATTTCCTTCCTGACCCACCACGTAGGCCTGATTGGGGAGCTTCTGGAGCTTAGAATCTTGGTCAAATCTCTGAGGTCCCCTTTTCTCTTCTGAAAACCTCACCGATACAGTTTGGTCTGAGTCTTAGACTCCATTTGGTACTTAGAAACCTCTTCCCGCTTTCGGTTTCTTCCATGCCCCTGTTAGAAGTTTAAGGACTAAAAAGGAAAGCGCGAATCTCTCTGTGTCACTTAGTGTTTGTGGGCCCCAAACTACTAGACTACATTTACATTTGGCGGGGGGGGGGGGGGGGGGAGGGGGAGGGGAATGTCTACTTTGCAAAAGATTGTAGGCTTTTCTGTTTTAGAACAAAGGATTAAAATAATACGTATACTTTTCAATATTGTTCACAATGTAAGAAACCGTCAGCGCAGTGAAGGGTTTAATAAATCGACCGGGTAATGATTCAGTTTTACCATTTTCTTACGGATCGGTAATCTCCCATTTAGTTGAAATGTAGTTGTATCTGGCAACTGAAGGCAAGCAGGATCCAACTTGTTGAGTACTTTATGTGTGGGTGCAACTTAACCTACTCCATTTCTTCCTCCTATCATGTGAGATAAACGTTATCTCAACATCTTACAGATGAACCAACCACAGGTTGGTCAAACTAAGTTACTTGTCCAAGGTCTTAGATGAGTAGCTGAGGTCACATTCAAACTGGGTTCTTTCTGATGACAAAATTAATACATTTCCTATTACTGTTAGATGTCTTTTTAAAATAGTAAAATAGTAATATACTAAAAAAGTAAAGTACTTTCCAAGTGTAAACCTCACAGTTTTCAGTGATAAATGAGGGTGTTTTAACCTTTGAATGAAATGAAATTTTGTAAATCAAAGGTCTTATATACAATGATAGAGAACAATATTTGCTAAATAGTCACTGTTCATATTTGTGAACAAAGCAAACTTGGTTCTGTATCTTTAAGAGAGTGTAATCCTTTCTTTAGAATAACTGGAGCCGAAACAATCAAATATCATCAGGAGCTAAATCCTTCTGTAATAATGTCTTTAGTAAAATAAACTTTTTTTAACATAATGGTTCAACTCTGTTTTAGATTTTAAAAATGTGTTTCTCGCCTGTTGTAATTAGAATTAAACTCTTAATGATGGAAGTGATGAGGCTGTATTATAGGATGAAAAAGTGTTCATGTGAATTACATTCAGTTGAGGATATTGACAGTAAATGAGTAAACAAATTGGTGTCTACTAATACATTCTGAAAAATGTTTTACTCAGGAATTTTATTAAAAGAGCCTAAAAGAAGCAGCATAACTGTAGATTGGATAGTCAGGAAAAGCCAGTGCTTCAGGGTGATTTTTGAGACAAGAAGGTGAAAAAGAGCAAACTGAAGATTTAGGGGTAGAGAGACTTATGGACAGAGGAAAGAGGATAAATGAAAGTCCTGAAGTTGGAAAGAGCTTGAACTCTTACAGGAATTGATAATAAGGCCAGTGTGCTAGAGTATAGTGAGCAAAGAGTTAGTGTGGGTAGGGCCGATCTTGAAGAGCCTGGCAGGCCAGAAGAAGTTTGTATTTTTTTTTTTTTTAATTTTTAATGTTTATTTATTTTTGAGACAGAGAGAGACAGAGCATGAACGGGGGGAGGGTCAGAGAGAGAGGGAGACACAGAATCCGAAGCAGGCTCCAGGCTCTGAGGTGTCAGCACAGAGCCCGACGCGGGGCTCGAACTCACGGACCGTGAGATCATGACCTGAGCCGAAGTCAGACGCTCAACCGACTGAGCCACCCAGGCGCCCCAGAAGTTTGTATTTTAAGTGAACCAGGAAGTTATATTTAAGTGACAGGTGACCTGGTACAAAGGTAACTGACTGGTGGGATAAAAGTAAGGGTGGGAAAGAGGAAAACTAGTTAGAAGGCTGTATCGGTTATCCCAGGTAGAGGTGCTGGTGCTTTGGAATGGGCTAGTTGTGTGACTGAATACACAGATGGTTGATTGCTCAGTGAGCTCACAGATGGGCGAGCTTTCATACAGGAAGATGTAACAGTAGATGTTCATGCAGGTGATTGTGGGGAACAGTGAAAAGGTAAGTTTAAGTTTACCTGAGCCTTTAAAATGTTCCCAAGTGTATTTGAGCTCGATGTTGAGCAATAATTGAAAGCCAGATGGACCTAGTGGGTCATATGATTATTGAAATAGTGACTAACAACTACAGCCTAATTTTAAAAATTTAAATACCTATTAATGTTATTCCACTCAAGTTAACTGCTTTTGTCACTTAAGAGTCTTTAAACCGTCACACTTAGGCTTATCCCTTAAATAGGTCTCCTTTGTGTCTCTGTCAGCTAAATGATGCGGACTCCTGGTACTAGGTTGTACGTTAGGATACTGACCAAACAGAGCTTAGACTTTGTTGAGGAAGGCGAACATTGTATGAGTAATTTAAGCATGATGAATCTTAGCCAGAGAGGAAGTATGGGGCACCATAGGCATGAGTGTGTGGGATTCAGCCTAGTCCCTGTGGCCAGGACAGCTTCTTTAAGGACATGAATGACATTTCTACTGAAGACTGAAGGATGACCAGGAGGAACGAGTTCACCAGACAAGGGTGAAATGCATTGCAGACAGAGGGGGTTAGCTTGTCAAAGGGGTTTTTGAATTCTAAGAGTAGTCTGTGTGTCTGGAACAAAGCTGAGGCTTGGGTGACATGAGAGTATCCATAATTTTATGAAGATAAATGACCTTCTGAAACTCAAGTTTTATTTTCACTAGAAGACTAGAGACACGGACCAAGCTATGTCATTCTGGACAAACTACTTTCACTCAAAAACTTTTTAACTGTGAAATCAGGTTAGTTTACGATGATTTTAACTCAACAACTGGTTCGAAATAAAGTATGATCTTAAAAGCCAGGTTAGGGCTAGAATCTGGCTACCAAACCCATGAAATCAGGTATGTTAGGTATCGCCAGCTCACAGCTTCTAGAAATAGCTTATATAGAAGATACTTTGTCGTGGCTGGTAACTATCTAGGTCTTACATCTTAGGCCATGCCTACTTTCTAAAATGTGGAACTCCACCGATATGAAATCTATGCTGTTATTTGGTATTTAACAGACATATACATGTTCTTAATAACACTATTTGGTATTTACTTGCTGCTGATTTTGTGCCAGGAACAAAAGGCATCCCTTTATTTAATCTTCACAACAAACTTCTAAAATGGCTGTAGTACTATTATCCCCATTTTATGGATGTGAAAACAGACACAGCAGGATTAAGTAACTTGCCTGAAGTCACAAGGTTGGTGAGTGATAAAAGGCAACAGTAATAATAATGATGGTGCTTAAAGAGTCAGACAAGAAGGAGGGGGGGAAAAAGGAAAGCTAAGTGCTTTACTATGTATATGTACAAATTGCCTGGTATCCTCAATTTCTGTACAGCTTCATAATGTGAAAGCCCAGCTATTCCTTGGTATTTGGTTAATGGATTTGACTTATATATCTGCCCTCTCCTAGAGATATTCCTATTATACATATTTGAAAATATGTGAATTTAGCGAATACCTTTGTTTCTTTTTAAGCCCATCTGGTAAACTTGTCCAGATTGAATATGCTTTGGCTGCTGTAGCTGGAGGAGCCCCTTCAGTGGGAATTAAAGGTAATTAAATGTTTCATTCATTTCACATGCCTGTTAATAGTTATCCTAAAGTGCTTTTGGAATTAATTAGTGATTAATATAAATAAATAGGGCAGCATAATTTTTAATAGTTCTTTCTGTTGATTTACAGTATTTTGAAGTTTAAAGAAAAGTAATAAGCCAATGAGTACAAGAAGATGATTAATTTTTTTTTCAAAATAAATATAGCTCCTTTATCTTTTAGTTGTAATAACCCACAAGTAGTCTTTCCCATTGAGAAAAACTGAGCATTCTTTTGTTTTTCCACTGATAATAATCACTATTCTGTGGCAGTTTTTATCCTTTCTATAATTTAGAGAAATTTAATTATAAAACTTCATCTAAAGATACCCTTTTTTTAAAAAAAGCCTGTATCATTGATTTTAAATTTCAAATTACAAGAACAATAGCCAAGCAGAATTCTAAAAGGTACAGACTCTTTGGACTCTTCGGTGTTCTGGAATATTGGGTAATGCATTTACCTATAGGGATTCCTTAGCATAATAGAGATGACCAATGAGGGAAAAATGGATTTACCATTTTTAAAAAATTTTTTTTGATTATTTATTTTTGAGAGAGAGAGAGAGAGAGAGAGAAAACAAGCAGGGGAGGGGCAGAGAGAAAGGGAGACACAGAATCCAGAGCAGGCTCCAGGCTCTGAGGTGTCAGCACTGAGCCGGACAGGGGGGTCACTCCCATGAACCCTAAGATCATGACCTGAGCCGAAATCAAGAGTCAGATGTTTAACTGACTGAGCCACCCAGATGCCCTGAATTTATCATTTCTTAGGTGATTTTAATACAGAAAAAGTTTTATAAATAAGAAATAAAGGAATTTGGGTAAAATGCATCCATAAGTAGAAAACTGTTAAAGCAGAATCTTTAAGTGACTAAACATTTAGCACTTTTTTTTTTTTTTTTTAAAGCTGCAAATGGTGTGGTATTGGCAACCGAGAAGAAACAGAAATCCATTCTGTATGACGAGCGAAGTGTACACAAAGTGGAACCAATCACCAAGCATATAGGCTTGGTGTATAGTGGCATGGGCCCAGATTACAGGTACTTTGTACTGTTTGTTTTTCCTCACTGTTTTATGAGCTGCTTATACACTTTGAGGAGAAAAATCAAGGGATGTTTTTCCTTTAATCTCCCAACTCTTCATTTTTGTGCTTTGCTTAGCAACAGCAGCATCACGGGCAGCTGAATTTAGTCTGTCTGCATGGAATAGACCAAGGGTTGCTTTAAGGATAACTCAGTGCCACTGCATTGTAAAAGAGGAGATCCAGTAATTCTCTTATCTGTTTAGTGGTTTTTCCCCTCTGATTACACCCCTTTTTTTCCATCCAAGGACTGGGCTTCAGAGGATTTGCTGTTCTCTCATGTATTTTAAAAACCAAAGCAATACAAGTTATAGTAAACTATATTTAAAAAAAAAAGTTACAAGGCAGCAAAAGAAAACATTACCATCCCATTCAGAGTTATCCCCATTATATTTTTGTTCTTAGCAAAGGGACAAAATTCTCAAGGCCCCTGAAACATCAGGGTACCAGGAAGTTGAAAGAGATTGGCAACTTTGTATGTTTGCCACTTAACCAGTAAAGCAAAGGAAGTAAAGAAAGTAAAGAAAGAAAAAACAATTAACTTCATTCCTGATTTTGGGGGAACAAGACAGAGCCAGAGTTTCACTTTCATGAGTTGGAAAAAGCCACAGTTGCTGGAATGTGGTCAAGCCTCACTACAGTGGATCCCGTTGCCACTGTGTAGAAGGGATGCTGCAGTGCACTGATGGCGTAAAGTGTGAGGACAGGACAGCGGAAGACAAACTGAGTATTACACTGGGGGTGATGGTTCACATGAGTAGTTTAGGAGCAGGTAAAGGTACATCTATTTGTCTTGCTAATTTGATTATTATATAGAATATTCTTATTATTTAATACATTTGTTATTTTTTATGTTCTTTTTTTTTTTTTAAATTTTTTTTTTTCAACGTTTATTTATTTTTGGGACAGAGAGAGACAGAGCATGAACGGGGGAGGGGCAGAGAGAGAGGGAGACACAGAATCGGAAACAGGCTCCAGGCTCTGAGCCATCAACCCAGAGCCTGACGCGGGGCTCGAACTCACGGACCGCGAGATCGTGACCTGGCTGAAGTCGGACGCTTAACCGACTGCGCCACCCAGGCGCCCCTTATTTTTTATGTTCTAAGTAGTTTCTTGCTGTTCCTTAATCTCTTAAGGGTACTCTTTGAAGTGCAGAGTAGCAAAAAGATTGAAGTAGAGTGAGAAAGATATGCCCCAAATTGTGTGTGTGTGTGCGAGTGAGTGATCGTGTGGGCATTTATGTGTGTTGGCTTGACTAAGATACAAAGACAGGGTGACTGCCCTCAGGAAAGGGGGCACAATCTTGAAGAAGCCATGGAGGGAGATAAGGCTCCCATTGTGTATGCTAAATCTGTTAGTACCTAGCTGACTGCTACCCCTTGTCCCTAATTTTCTTCCTTTTGCCTTGTCCTTGTCTCGTCTCCTGTGGCTCAGCTTCTCTGTGTGGCTCTGTTTTCGTGTAAGATAACTGTAACCAGATGTAAGAGCAAGACTGGCTTTGAGCTGATCGTTACTATTCCATAGAAGCATGTAAGACTTGTGCTGTAGGTATATGCCTGTAGAAGAAGAGTCGTTAAGGAGCCGAGTGTCAAGATTTTCATGAAGTCTTATTTCTTCCTTGTTTATTAGAGTGCTTGTGCACAGAGCTCGAAAACTAGCTCAGCAGTACTATCTCGTGTACCAAGAACCCATTCCCACAGCTCAGTTGGTACAGAGAGTAGCTTCTGTGATGCAAGAATATACTCAGTCAGGGTAAGTTGATTTTATTACTTGAAATGCATCATGAATTAGAAAAAAAACATTTTAGAAGAGTAGGTGTATTTAAAAAGAGGACTTACTATTCCTGTATTTATTGAACAAGTAGAGAAAATTACTATGATGAATATTTCTGATCTTAGTTGGAGCTAGAATATTTTTTAAGGAAGAGATTGGAGTGTTTTCTTGCTGTTGATGTACTAGCAAAATGCGGCTTCTCAATAAAGCCCTTTTGCCAGTGACTGAAACACTTCCCTATGGGCAGGCAGTTATTTCTGCTTCCAAATTTATCTTTCCAACTATAAATGATTATAAGCACATAATGAAAGCAATAGCTGTTGGACACATCCATATTCATTGTAATTCTCTTGAATCTGGGTATACACGTGGATGAGATAGTATAAAAGTACTTGCTAACGTGTAAAGCTAGTGGAAAAAAACTGCATTTGTTGAAAGTTGTCCTTTGTTAAGACACAAAATGTTACTCCACACTTATTAACTCCAAAATTTGTGTCACTCCATTTACCAAAATGATTTGACTAGTGTTCCTTAGTACCATAAAGAGAATTCGTTTTTGAATTGATTTGTTCAGAAAGATACTAAATACTGTTTAAGGAACTTAAAAGTCTAATTCATTTTACCTGATGATTTGCTTTGTTAAGACTTGAAAGTGTTAATAAATTCCTACCTTAGGTTGATTTTAACACCATGAAGATGCCAAATAATTTTTGTTTCTCCTTTCTTTAGTGGTGTTCGGCCATTTGGAGTTTCTTTACTAATTTGTGGTTGGAATGAGGGGCGACCATATTTATTTCAGTCAGATCCATCTGTAAGTATTATCAGATATACTGGAGGGATTAAAGTACCCTTTGAACAGCTAATAAAAACAAAAACCATAAAAAGTTTAAAATTTAGCAGTATTTTCTTTTTTTCTTTTTCATTTGGGCTTTAGAACATATGGAGTAGTGCATTTGTACATTTAAAATGTTGGTAATTCAGTCTTCTGATTGAAGAGGGTACATTAGGTCTGCGCTCTCTGTTCTTCCTTTTCGTATTCATTAAGTTCACACAGTGGAATGATTTCTTGAAATAGTTATCAAATCTCTTTAAATCTGTGGAGTTTTATTACTTTGAGAAATATTCCGATGAAAGATTTGGGTCTAGAAGACAGTGCTGCACTCCTTGCCATCTGTTTAATCCTGGGGCCGACTTGGAGTATGACTCTAATTACACAGACATGACTCTTGAAGACAGTGTTGTGCAAAGTGGGTGAGTCCGTCTACTCTAAAGCAGGAGATCGGCATCTGAGTTAGAAGGCATTCAGAGGGGCTACTAGTGCTCTGCAACTGTGTGAGGAAGTTTCTTCCTTGTCTGAGGAAAGCCGGAAGAAAAAACAAGTATTCTGGGAGTTCTGACAGTGTCTGTTACCCCATCTCTGAGCCTCTGAAACTAAATGACATGCCCTGTTAGCTTTCTTCCCAGTGGGTAGCAGAAGCCATCATCACTGGAATCCAGGTTTCATCTTTTGCCCTTTTCTTCCCTGCTTTATTTCAAAGGCAGTTGTTTCTTTTAAAGAATGTTTGGTGTATTTCTTTCAGTATTTTTCTTAATGTGTGTGCATATGTATTTTTTTCAACAGATGAGGCCATGTTATATACAACATATTGCTGCTTTCATTAAACATTAGATTACAAAATATGAAAATTTCAAAATATTAAAAAAAATTATTTTTAAGTTTTATTTATTTATTTTTGAGAGAGACAGAGACAGTGTGAGTAAAGACAGGGAGAAAGAGAATCCCAAGCAGGCTCCGCACTGTCAGCATAGAGCCTGACACGGGGCTTGGACTCATGAAACCATGAGGTCATGATCGGAGCTGAAACTGAGAGTTGGACATTCAACTGACTGAGCCATCCAGGTGCCCCAAAACTTCAAAATATTTTTAATGAAACACTGTCTCTTTTTACTTTGTTCAGCAGTGATGATAAAGACTTGGTCACCATTTTTCTCACATATATGTGTGTGTGTGTGTGTGTGTGTGTGTGTGTGTGTGTGTGTGTGTGTATGTGTATATATATGTGTATATATACATATATATATATACACATATATATACATATATATATGATTCTAGAGTCCTTCAATCCTAATATGCTGAAATATTACTTTTGATTATTTGTTGTAAGTGAACCTGTAGCCTTTAACTGACTTTTTCACATAAATTGTAACCATAAATCACACATATGCAAAGTGTACAATTTGATGAGTTTTGATGGATGTAAATAGCTGAGAAAGCTGTCACCACGATCAAATTACTGAACTTCTCCATAATCTCCAGAGGTATCTTTGTTCCTCTTTGTTGTTTAGCTCTCTAATCTTTTTAGAAAGTAGCCTCTCTTGTGACATACTTCATTATATTCCAAATATTCTGTGAACTGTTAGAGACAAATTTATAGACCTAAAAAAGAAACGGCAGAGTGATATAACTAGATTAATGATTTAAAATGTGTTTCCCTTCTCTTCCTGATTAGGGAGCTTACTTTGCATGGAAAGCCACAGCAATGGGAAAGAACTACGTGAATGGGAAGACTTTCCTAGAGAAAAGGTAGGCTTACTGAAACTCAATTTCTTAGCAATCTCACTTTATGGTTCTCAGTGTTTTTAAACAATTAGTATCCCGAATCTAAACACATTTATTACTTTATATTCAAACACTCATTTGTTTAGCCTAGTTACAAATAAAGTAAAAACTTCTCTTCACCCTGGCTCCCTAGTCTTCAGTATATTAAGTGGTAATATTATTTATTTCTTAAGAACTTTTATTTCTGCATTCTTTGGGTTTTTTCCTAAATTTAATTGTTTTTATTTTTTACTTCATTTTTCCTCCTACAATCTCAAAGAAAAGATAGTTGGAATTGGAGTAAAAAATTGGGGTGGAAAATTTAAGTGACGTAAGTGATAACCGTTTACCTTATGACAGTTACAGAAAAAAATGGTGAAGCTGAGTTCCTGGTATTGGCAGTAGATTGTTGTATGTGCTGGATGAAAAGTGTGGTACCGTGTAAAAATCTGCTGTCACTGCTCTTATTTCCAGCTATCTTCTGAGCATTGGTCCACCGAAAAATGTCCTACACGCATTTTGAACGGCAAAAATTTATAATTAACTCTATATAACCAGCAGATGAACCTTTCAGTACATTTTTCACATAATGTTAAAAGATTATGAAAAGTTTTAGACATTGGATTAATCAGTAAACAAATAATTTTAAGATCTTTCCTAAAGCACTTTCCTTTTCCTTTTACGTATTAATAGTCTTTAAACATTTCACATGAAGTTAAAACTTACAAGAACAAACAAAAGAAATTTTAGCAAAGGTCTGATTTCTTTATTTAAAAAAATTATAATATTGCCACCACATTCTGATTATATTAAAATATTTATACTGCTGTTAGGATTACAAGCATCAATTTATTATTGGGGGACAGCTATCACAATGAGTGGACTAAAAGAATTAATCTGTAGCTTAGTATTTTTAGGAGCGTTTTAGATTTTGAGAAATTCTCGTTGTCGCTGTCATGTTTAAGTAACCATAAATAATGTAAGTTCTGCTATAAATCATTGCCTTTTCAAAAAATTCTTTAGATATAACGAAGACCTGGAACTTGAAGATGCCATTCACACAGCCATATTAACTCTAAAGGTTAGCACAATTTGTAACAATGGGATTTATAATGAGTTTATAATTAAGTGCTTGGAAAACTGACCTTTTGCCCTTCCTCTTCAATAGGAAAGCTTTGAAGGGCAGATGACAGAAGACAACATAGAGGTTGGAATCTGCAATGAAGCCGGATTCAGGAGGCTTACTCCGACTGAAGTTAAGGATTACTTGGCTGCAATAGCATAATAATGAAGTGACTGAAAAATCTGGAATTTCAAATAATCCCTCTACTTAAACATGTTTAAAGTATGTTTTGTTTTGCAGACTTTTTGCATACTTATTTCTACATGGTTTAATGGACAGATGTTTTTAAAATGACACTTATAAATCATAATAAACTGTTAAATCCAACTTCAGCTTTTTAGGAGTTAGTAAAATTTTAAAATAGTTATCTCCTGCTTTTTATCACAGTTGACTTCTGGAAACTACATTGCAGAGCAGAATGGTAACACACTCTTTAATCTTCATGCAATTTTGGTTAAGTCAAATCTTGTTAACCTCTTTACTATCAGATGTTGTCCATGTTTCAGGAAAGCAAAATGCTGATTTTGGTAAACACTGCTTTTAGAGCTGGGAGAATCTGCAGGCTTTCATGGATTCATGAGACAAGATGGGAAGCATGGGTGCTTTGTAGGCACCATTAGGTGTGGATCAGTGAAACTGTAGCACACTGAGATTGCACTGGAGCTGTGAAGAGTGCCAGGCCAAAGAGGCTCCTATAGGAGATACATGATGCAAGTGGATAAAAATGATGTACTGGTTCCTATTGGTTTCTCCATCACAAGTAGGTAAATGTATTTAAAAGGAGTCCCTTAGATTCTACTAGACTTTTTAAACTCCAGGATAAACATGAGTATGGAAATAAAATCCTAATACTTAAACATCAAAACTATGGCTTAAGGGTCTCCCTTATTCATGTTATCTCAGTGTAATCAGAACCTTGGCTTTAAATTAAGGCCCATACAAACAGGCAAATAACGCGAACTCTGTTTTCATCAGATGTGTAGACATTTGCTTAGTTTTTTTGTTTTTTAAAGCTTCTTAGGATAAGAGAAATCATTAGTTTGGCTCACAGAACAGAGATTATGAACATCATTCTTACCAACAAAGATACAGTATGTAGTTCTATGATTTAAATGTGGCTCAAAAGATCTTGATTAAGATTTAGCTGAGTGTAGGAGAAAAGAGTCTTACCTTGGACAGTTTGGTCAGGATTCCCAGTTCTGCTCCCACAATCACGACAGCACCATATCTTAGCATAGGCAGCAGCAGGATTATTATGAAAGATGGAAGATGGCAACTTGATACCCAACATCAAGATGTTGGTCTTGAAGGCCTTATCTAATCATCTGTCCTCATGTCATGGGCTCTTGATATATTGCACACTGGAAAGAGAACATAGTGGTAAAAAGGAATGGGTTTGGGGTCAGGTCTTAACTCTCATTTACAGGCTAAGGGACTGTACAGGTAATTATCTCAGAGGGTTTTCTAAGGACAGAATTTGATGATGCCAATGAAAGGCCTGGCAGGGTTGACGGTCAAGTACTCTAAGGTTTAGCTGCCTTTGATTTGCGTAAGCCCTCCCTTCTATCCAATATTCAAAAACTAGAGGAATGCCAAAATCCTACAAATCAAAGAAGGGAAACATAAGGCAGGCATATTAGGGACAAAAGGAAAATGTGTGTAAGATTCCTAATGGGGGCTAACAGAGTAAGTCCGCAGAATAAAGGGAGGAAAAACTCACCGAAGCAGATTTATGTCCATATTCTGTTCTTGCCTCTTGCCCCACTAAATGCAAAGCCTAGTTCAACTGAAGCTGCCTAGAACACTTTTACCTTTGTTCTCAGTTTATTCTTTTCATTAACCTTAAAATTAAGCCCTTCCTTTTCGTCTCAGTTCTTGGGGAACTCAGTTCTTTGGACTTATGACCCACTGCATCCCAGAATGCCCCACAACCCTTCAGTCATCTCTAGCTTGTGGAGTTGAGCCGCTTTTAATCCACTTACGTGTCAGAGTGCTCCTCATGTGCACAGCCCCCTCCATTCTCAGTTCATTTTGTATCTTCCCAGTCTTAAAAAGTTTGCCTCCACTTGTGCTGTCCTTCCTCTTTTCTAGTTCCTCACTGAAGTTGGCAGAATAATTAGTTATGAACCATGGAAATGTTTAAAATTCACATGTGGGGGCAGGAGGGAGTTGGAAAGGCGAGATAAGGATGAGGGGCAATACTGACCTTTATAGTTCTCGAGCACCGGTTCACTGGGCACTGACTGGATGATAAGGAGGATCAAAAGAGCTTTCACATGTTCAGGGACTGAAACCGCCAAGTCAGCCCTTAACCCCACCTCTGTCACGTAACTCCACGTGAGCGACAGCTTCCTAAGCATGAGCATATTTAAAAAAGTTCGATAATTCTAACACTTCATCAAAGGCTGTGCCCCTGCGTTTCATCACTTTGAACTTTTTTAGGTTTTCCAGCAGGTACTGTCCTCCATATTTCACACAGTAGGCTTATCCAGTTATCTCCAGATTCCTGAAGTTGAGCCACTATATAAACTTTATATCCTGCAAGATGGGAATTCGGAACTCTCCCTCCCTTCTCTCTGCCTCAGTTTAATTAGATCATAATATTCAGTTTAAAAGTTTCTGTTATGGCTATGGAAGTATGCTGTTACCCCGTTTCCTAAATAATCTTCCTGCAGGTAATACTGCTTCACTTCTTTGTGTTCTGTGTAGCCATCACCAACTCCCAGATTCCTGTGACAGGATCGTAAAACCTGCATACTGTTTTCCTCAGTATATCGTGTCAAGTGACCTTAACGGTTCTCTCCTCAGTCCTCCAATCCCCCACCCTGGTTCCCCAACACCTCCAGAAGTTTCTGTCTTGGAACCTTCTCTTTTTCTGCCCTAATCCAGCCAGTTGCAGGTTTGAAACTATGTTCTCTCTCCATTGGCTGGTATAACTTTTTTCTCCTTTGCAGTTCTTAGGACTTTTATCTGCAGCATTTTGAAATTTCACAATGACAGGTCTGTCTTTGGGTTTCTTAACTCAGGAGGCCTTTTCACTGTAGAAACTAAGATCTTTCAGTTTTGGTAAATTTCATAGTGTTTGAGAAACATTTTTTGCTAAAGTTTTCACCTGTCTTTATTGTGCATTCTAGTACAGTTTTACCCATTCTTCCTACTCTTTCATTGATATTTTAACATTGGCGGTACCATTTTTAATTTTGAAAAACTCATTCTTGGGGCGCCTGGGTGACTTAGTTGGTTAAGCCTCCGACTTGTGCTTAGGTCACGATCTCATGGTTTGGTTCATGAGTCCTGCACTGGGTTCTCTGTTTTCAGTGCGGAGCCCCCTTCTGATCCTCAGTCTCCCTCTCTCTGCCCTTCCCCCACTCGCGTGCATGCTCTTTCTTGAAAATAAACATTAAAAAAAAAAGAAAACTCATTCTTTGTCACCTTTCCCTTAAAAAAGTCCTCGTGTTTCATGAATGGAACACCTTTTATCTGAGGATGCTAGTTATAGAATACTTTTCAAAGCCATTTGTTCTGCTTTATGTTTACTTCAAATTTCAAACAGAAGAATGTTTGGAAGCACTGTGTTTGCGAGCCCCGCGCCTACTTACTCAGAGATCCTGCTATAGGCCATTTTCTGTGGTCTTTCATTTGCTCGGCTTCTCCAGAGAAAAATAGGGAGAGGAGCGTCTGCATCCTGCGAGGGGCAGAGGAGGGACTAATAGTATTTCACATTCCATAGGAGACTGTCACTTCATAATGTGTCTCGAATCCCTCTGACTCCCTGCCTTCGACATGGTAAACTCTAGTTTTCTACCCGGGGAAGGGTGGCTAGCTGTCCAGCTTGCACTGCACCTGAGAGAGCATTTGGCTGTTTGTTCTCACAGACTGAAGCCGTGCCCATTTTCAGTCCTGCCTCACTGCTCTCCTCCCTTCTGTCTTCCAGGCACCTGCAGTTCCAAAACCTTTTTGGGCTCTGCTCTATCAGTCACTTGCTGTAGACACTTTCTCCACTGTGCTCACTGCTCCATTTACAGAGAGGTTGCCTGGGTTAAACAACCTCTTTGTGGTGACTACCTGTAAAATATATTTACCTTTCAGTTTGCGAAGAGGATCAAATAAGTTAATATGTGAAAAGTACTTAGAGTAACACCTGCCATATAATAAGCATTGAATGGATGTTATTATTGCTCTTGGCCTTCCAAAAATGTGTTGACATATCTCATGTGCAGTCTCATTTCTTGTTCTTTTTATTTTCGTGGGTCTGTTGCTTTTTCTTTCCTAAGACTGCCATTCAAGTAAGGCTTGGGGAAGGAGCAGGCACACATGGGATTAATATTAACTTGAAGCCTATTTTAATTTTTTAAAATTAGCTTTATCAAAAGTCCTAACCTTTTGGTTGACTTTGGACACTCTTGTTAGCCTAATATAAGTTCCTCCCTCAGAAGCCATCCGATTATTTTTTCCTCTTCAGAAAGGCAGCATATCTCTGATACCACACTTTCCATGGAGAGCCCAGGATGGTGCAGTAGAAAGTGCTTTGGCTTGGAATCCGGACTCCCAGTTCCGGCACTTACCAGCTGTGACACCTTTGACAAGCTTCCTGCCTGTCTCCTCTTATATTAAAATGAGCTGAAAATCTTTCTGGAACCACCGCTGCCTGTCACTTGGTAGGGGTTTGAGCTTGACAGCAGGAGTGGGGTACTTGGGCACAACTGGGAGTTTTCTCCACCAAAATGCACGACTCCCGCCCCAGGGAAAGTCCAACCGAGCCTAAGACCTAGGGTGCGGGGTCGGCCTCCTAGACCGAGGGGCCGACGACCCACTGGGAATGATGCCCAGCCCCGCGAGCTTCGCCTCCGTTCCTTTCCTGGGCCCAAGTGGCCGCGAACCCCCGGTGCCTCCCTGCTCCGTGCGTGCGAGAAGCCGGGTGCCCTCAACAAACATGGCCGCCGCGTTAGCGTCAGCCACGCTCGGTAGATCGCGCTGCCGCCTGGGACTCGCGGGCTCGGCGTCACCCGGCGCGGGGCCACGTGACGCGAGAGGCTGCCGAGGCGGTGGCGCTCGCGCGGGCTGAGCAGCCGCGGCGGCTAGAGTGGGGTGGGGTCCGCCAGACGAGGTTTCCCGGCGGGTCCCGGCCTCGCGCACGCACGTGCCCGCTTGCTCGCGCTCCCGGTCCTGGCGCTGCCGGTGAGGAGCCGGGGAGGCAGAGGGAGGGAACGGGGCGCCCCTACCGGGACCGGGAGGGGGCTGGGCCGGCCGGCCTGGCAGGGGGAGGGGGCCGGCTCCCGGCCGCCGCGTCCTCCCCCCTGCCCCCTCCGTCCCCGCTCTGGCCTCCACGCCCGGCGCTGGTTTCGGGGGCTGTTTGAGCCCGAGTCTGCGTGGCGGGGTCATGCTGTGCGGGCGGACCCGTTAGGGTTCCAGGGCCCAATGCCCCCCCCCCCCCCCCCCCGCCCCCGGAAGGCTCCGCAGACCTTCGGGTCGTCACGGGCTGCACTCGTGGGGTCTAGTTAATCTTTGGCTTGTCCTTCCTTCCTGGTGTGAGCGGGAGCCGAGTTGGTGGGTCCCGTAGCTCTTTTAAAATATACTGTGTTGACGTCAAATGCAGGAACGGGGCAGTCTTGATTCCTCGGCGGGTGTACCGTGTGCCTGTGGCATAGCACGAGGCAGTCACGTCAAGGAGAGCGACTCACGAAGGAGGAAAAGGTTAGAAAGGCTTACAGTATGGGTTTGGACAATTTGCTATAACCGGCTAGTCATTTTTAATCTAGTCACGTTCTCTACACTTTCCCAGCCTTTTATAAAATTGCTCTCCCACCAAACAGCAAAGCTGCTGCTGAGCGAATCCCTTATGTAGTAGATTGCTGGACAACTGCCTTTATTCTGACCTGGGACGTGCCGAATACTACCTTCAAACTGAAAAAAAATAAAGGTCTAAAAAGTGTGTCGAACCCGGCAGAAGAGTTCAGAAATACAGGTATCATCCTTAGTTGTCAGAGGAGGGAGTCACTCCCAAATCAGTCATGCCCAAGTCCAGGTTCATAGACTCAGACTCCATAAGCTTTGTTGCTGGATTGAATTTAGGTAGTCCTCAGTGAAGAATTGATTGCCATAATGTTTGAGGACTATTTCAATTTGCCTTGTCTTGTTTCTTTTCATAGGAAAGGAATAATGCTGTCAGCATGTCCGCACACTCCATGCTCTGTGAACGAATCGCCATAGCCAAGGAACTGATCAAGAGAGCGGAATCACTTTCTCGATCAAGGAAAGGTGGTATAGAAGGTGGTGCAAAACTGTGCAGCAAATTGAAGGCAGAATTAAAATTCCTACAGAAAGTAGAAGCTGGGAAAGTAGCTATTAAGGAATCCCATTTACAGAGCACTAATCTAACACACCTAAGAGCCATTGTGGAATCAGCAGAAAACTTGGAAGAAGTTGTTAGTGTTCTTCATGTCTTTGGTTACACAGATACCTTGGGAGAAAAGCAGACCCTTGTGGTGGATGTAGTTGCAAACGGTGGTCATACGTGGGTGAAAGCCATTGGCCGCAAGGCTGAAGCTCTACACAACATTTGGCTGGGCAGGGGCCAGTATGGTGACAAGAGCATCATTGAGCAGGCTGAAGACTTCCTCCAGGCCAGTCACCAGCAGCCAGTGCAGTATAGCAATCCTCACATCATCTTTGCGTTTTACAACAGTGTCTCCAGCCCCATGGCGGAGAAGCTCCAAGAAATGGGCATATCCGTGCGAGGAGACATAGTAGCGGTTAACTCTCTGTTAGATCACCCTGAAGAGCTCCAACCAAGCGAGAGTGAGTCCGATGACGAAGGCCCTGAACTTTTGCAAGTGACCAGAGTAGACCGAGAAAATATACTAGCAAGTGTTGCGTTTCCAACAGAAATTAAGGTTGATGTGTGCAAAAGGGTAAATCTGGACATTACTACTTTAATCACATACGTATCTGCCCTCAGCTATGGGGGCTGCCACTTTATCTTCAAAGAAAAAGTGCTCACAGAACAAGCCGAGCAAGAGAGGAAAGAGCAGGTGTTACCACAGCTGGAGGCGTTTATGAAGGACAAAGAGTTGTTTGCTTGTGAATCTGCTGTCAAGGACTTTCAGTCTATTCTAGATACCTTAGGAGGACCTGGGGAGAGAGAGAGGGCCACTATGCTAATTAAACAAATTAATGTGGTGCCAGACCAGCCTTCTGAGCGTGCCTTGAGACTAGTGGCCAGTTCAAAAATCAATAGCCGCTCATTAACAATTTTTGGGACGGGAGACACTCTAAAAGCCATCACAATGACTGCCAATAGTGGTTTTGTCAGAGCTGCCAACAACCAGGGTGTTAAATTTAGTGTGTTTATCCACCAGCCCAGAGCGCTTACTGAGAGCAAAGAGGCCCTGGCCACCCCCTTACCAAAAGACGACACAACTGACAGCGAACACTAATGATATCCTTTAAATATTGTCATGGAAGTAAGTTACTTATACCAAAGGCTGGGTCTTCCCATCTTAAATGGGGAAGAAAAAAAGGTCTATAGTACACATAACATTTAGAACTCTTAAACCAGTAGAGTTGATTGTGTGTGTCATCTATAAAATATATAACCTCCTACAGCAGTAGCAAAAGCACAAGAGACAACCTTATTTATCAGACTGTCTACATGATAGCAGTTAAGAACAGAAATACACCTATATTAAAGCTTTTAGCTGTGTTGTGGTACTTTTGTTTGATTGAGTAGGGCAACAGCCCCCTAGTGGTCATCAGCATTTCATGGAATATGGCTACACTGCATCTTGCATTAAATATCTGGAGAAAACTCTTGAAGCTTGTTTTTCATTATGGTGATTGATCAGTTGATGTGGGTTGAGGCTGGGAAGTAATAGTTTATGATTAGTTTTAGATTGTAAAGTTATGGCCATTATCAATGAAAAGGAACTTCCTTGGTTGCTATGTGTCAGGCATACTCTGGTGGTTAAGGAGTACATTAATGTAGAGGAAAATAAAGTGAATACTGGTCATGGGAGTCCCATGAGCCTATGGATACGCCTTTGTGAAAAGAAAGGTAAGCAGCAGTCCCACTCCTGTAAAGCTGGGACATTTAAGGCAAAATCGTAATTTGAATAAATGGTAAAAGAATTAAGCATTTAAATCACATTTTACTTTAAAGTACAAATAGTTCCCATAGTGCAAGTATTTGACTTATAAATACTGCCTTTACTGTTTCTTTTGCAAGTGGCAAGTAACAACTGCATTACTTCACTCTTGTGAAATGGTGGTAGGGGAGATTCCATACTTGTTGCACGACACAATTTGTAATTAAAAATAAATTTTTATGTCCACATTGCCCTAGGTGCTTCATTTACAGCAAAGCAAAACAAAATTAGCAAAGTAGATAGGCACTGACAGCATTTAAAAAAATGGGACATTACACCTTGGAGCTTAAGTGTTGATGCAAGCTAAGCGTAGGAAATGGTATTAGAACACATTGCCACAGCCTAACCTCTTTCTGTTGCGCCAACTTTACTGTTCTGTGAGAAGGGAAACTCAACTTCTAGCCACAGTGTTTGTTGGGGGCAGGGGGGTAGAATTTGGTTATAGGATGTCCGTGAACACTGAGATGAAATGAAAAAGTAAACTCAGGGGTGTTTCTCTTGGGAGAGATTCCATTATTAACTAGGAACACATTTCCTAGGGGAAAAGGCTGGGATTGGGGTTCACATTTAGTGGGGAGAGGTGGATTTAACTTGTATTGCAACTGAAATTGTGTAGTGTTAGAAATTGGGCTTAGGCCTTTTCAAGCACTTATTAAGGTACTGAAGTGCTTGGTACTATTAAGTACCGAGCATTATTATAATAGTTTGGTCTAAAAAAAATGAATTATTGGTCTTTGCACTAAGGAATTCTTATTCTGAAATGGAGCTGAACAACTGAAGTGTGATTAACTTGAGTGTTGTCATGAGTCAGGCACAGTATGAAGGGCTGAGCTTTCAAGCAGTAGCAGGAAGAAGGTAGATTTTTATTCCTTTCTGCTATGAGTTGGCACCAAAAAACTTGAATCTTTGCCAGCCACGATGTGTACAACCACAGTACTCTTTGAAGAAATTGATTTCTGAAGTGGCCATACCTGTGCTTCTCCCATGATCATTAACCTTTTGTAGACATCCAGTTGTTAACAATTCCCAACAATCTAGTCAATAATGCAAGCACTAGATATGGACACGTGGTGGGGCACTGGATCCTAAAATATAAAGAAGTGCCTTCTCTAGAAAGACATACATGCACACTCCACCTATATATATCCTAGACCTGTTACAGCCAACCAAAGGAAAAAAAAATTAGCAAAGGTAAAAAATTAATAAAAGAATGAGAAAAGAGAATGTTGTCAAATAGCAGTTAAAAACTGTCAAGTCCAAGGAATCCTATGGTTATAAAGGAAATGAGATGTCCAAAATGTTATGAAGAGTGGATATACATAATGTAAAAACTATGGCTACGACCAAGAATTAAACGCGGTGGGGGAAAGTAAAAGCGTGTTAAGGCCTCATCTTCTTTAGAAGGGAGTCAACAGCAACTTTGTCATTTTTGCCATTGAAAAATAGAACAGTATAATTTGAGGTGTCAAACAGGAAATGTGACTGATGGTGTAAGTTAAACCAAGCTGACTCGCTTTCAAATGAGGGGTGAGGATGGAGAATAAATCTAGTCCATATAGGTAAAGACAAGCCAGGAGAACTCTCAAGGGAGCAGAAAAAACAGAAAGCATAAAATAAGACATGTAAGACCAAGAAGGATATAAAATAGCTGGGGAGAAGATAAATTAGTATAGGGAAATACACTGTATTTGTATATTGTCTGGATAAATTTGGAAATCTCAATGAAATAGAATTGAAGAAATAGAAGACCTACCTAACCAATAGCCATTGAAAAAATTACAGTTATTAAATAATGACCCAAAAAATGTCCAGGTCCAGTTAGCTTCATTAGGTAAGTTTTTGCTTACTTTTAAGTATCAAATAATGCTCTTGCTTGAACAGTAACGTGCAGCACAACACTATAAGCCACATGGAAAATATGCAACATGGTCGCTGTGGTGTTCTCTTTACTGCCCCTCTCCTGTCTGAAGAGAGCTCTGGCCTGCTCCTGCTTGAGGGCAGGGCCTCTGTGGAGGGCTGGAGCCCTTTGGCTATTTTGGAATTCATGTGACAGTAGGCTGGTCATCTCACATCATTACTGTATCAGGAATGTTTTCAAATTCATTTTATGGAATATAAGCATAATTCTGATACTGAAACCTGACATTGTATCCTGAAAAAAAAAAAAAAAAGCTACAGCTAAGTTTCAGTTTTAAGAATATATGCATAAACATCTCAGTTAAAATGGAGCCAAGGCAGAGAACACCTCACCCCGTGGGAATATTGTTTCCCAGAGGATGAAAGGCAGAGATGAGTCCCCAACCTTAGTACTGGGGGTTTGGGGATTAAGCTCCATGCTGGGGTAGAATCAGAGACCTAAAGCTCACTTGAGATGAGGTTATCCCCAAGACGCCTGTGTAAAGCCAGAACCTTTGAAAATCTGTGTCCCCATGAAAGAAGATCATGCAAACATTGCCCAGGAAGGCAGCAAGGAAATTTGACTCTAGTGGCTCTGAGCAGAAGAAAATAAGTCAGATTTGGGCTTGATTTGCCCAGCCCATGCTGTACATGGGTTTAGAGTCCAAATTCTATTAGTAGCTTCCTGAGGATGTAAAATTAGTATAAAAGTTGTCTCAGGCAAGTACTATCCCTCAGACACCTGACAGAAACGTACGTGGCATCATTCTGGGCTTGGGGACACTTCAGTTTCCCAAGTCTCACATAAGCGTCACAGAGTCCAATGGAAAAACCAAACTTGGCGTGGATGAGCTTTCAGTGTGACATCCTGAAAACATGAGGAAACCCACCATCAGTGAATCAGCAACACAAAGAGTTCCTCAGTATTGGGGTCTTTGATGTGTTCCACATGTATGTTCTGGGGACAAGAGGAATAATCCAGAATGGCAAATGGAGGCTAAAATACCATTTGCAACAAAACATTGGGTGCAGCTAAGTTGGAGGATGTGGTTTATATCTACAGAAAGAGAGCTGGGTTAGCTCAGGTAGGGTTTAGCTCAGGTAGCAGATGCTACCTACCCAGTCACAGGTTGTGCCGGCATTGTGACCGGAGAGCTTGTCCCTTGCAAAGCTGCAGAGAACACCGCATCTGTGGGAAACTTGTTTCCAAGAGGGAAAAAGAGATGAGCCAAGCATCCCATGCTGTCCTCTCAGATTTAGTGATCACATAAATGGCTCTATATTCCCACAGTGGAACAAGGCCAGGAGTGTACTGGGCGGGCAGAGAGAAACCCTCCCCCCTCCCCGCCCCGCCCTTCCACCATCATGGAAATCACAATAGGAAAAAGACATTTCTGTCTCCACCCAAATAAAAGGGATTAAGGAACATAAGTGTGCGGGCAAACAGGGCTTCTAGAAATATAAAAACTCTCACTAAAATTAATAGTTGAGAAACAAACTTTTAAAAAGATTAGACAAACCTAAAGAAAAAATTCTGAGTTGAAATATAGATCTTAATAAATTTCCCAGAATTCAACAAAAAAAGTTAAGTGTTGGAAAATGTGACCAGATGACAAAGAGGACACTTAGGAATATCCAACAAGAGTCACAGCAGATATAGGCTGGCACTCTGAGCCTGGCCCCGGTTCTCACTTCCTTTGCCTGCCAGTCCTGTAGAGGCTGCAAACCCTCATCCCCCCAGTCTTATCCATAAGTGCCCAAATTCCTTTCCAATGAGACGGAAGTGGGGTTCTGTTAGTGCTGCCTCCTCTTTGTGTCTTCCTCCTGGTTAGTGTGGGTGATGGTGAAGCTCACTTATGGGAAAATGATAGCTAAGAAGTGTAAAGGGGATGAGAAAATTGGGGAAGTCACCATTTTGTCATTCTGAATTAAATAATTTTATAAGGATGAGAGAAAGGCCAATGGAATCTTGTACACTTTGGTGCTGACCAACCTGGTGCTTCCTTCAGGATTTGTTGCCGTGTGGAAAAATAAAACCTCAATTTATTTAAGCCACCTTGGCTTTTCAGTTACATGTAGTTGAAATATTTCTAACCAGCATTAAGGTCAGGCAGGATTTCCTTTCTTTTTAATGGCTAAATAATGTTTCATTATATATCAATATATATATCAATATATATATCAGTATATATATATATATATATATATATACACATATATACGTATATATGTATATATATGTTCATTGCTCCATAGATGGACACTTAGATTGTTCCTATGTCTCGTCTCTTGTAAATAATGCTGCAGTGAACTTGGCGGTGTAGATATATTTGTGAGTTTGTTTCTTTCTGATAAATACCCAGAAGTGAAATTGCTCGATCACATGGCAGTTCTCTTTTTAATTTTTTTGAGGAACCTCCATATTATTTTCCATCATGGCTAAGCCAGTTTACATTCCTACCAACAGTACCCAAGGGTTCCCTTTTCTCCACATCCTTGCCAACACTTGTTATACTTGTCTTCTTGATGATAGCCATTGTAACAGGTGTGAGGTGATCTCATTGTAGTTTGATTTTCATTTTCCTGATGTGTACTGATGTTGAGCACTTTTTCCTGTACCTGTTGGCTATTTGTGTATCTTCTTTGGAAAAATGTCTATTCAGTTCCTCTGCTTACTTTTTAAAATATTTATTTGTTTTTGAGAAAGACAGCATGAGCAGGGAAGGGACAGAAAGAGGGCAACAGAGGATATGAAGCAGGTTCCACACTGACAGCAGTGAGCCCGGTGAGTCGCTCACAAACTGCGAGATCACGACCTGAGCAAAGTCGGATGTTTAACCAATGGAGCCACCCAGGCCCTCTTCTGTTTATTTTTAATTGGATTTATTTTTTTCTGTTGAATTGTATCAGTTCCTTATACATTTTGGATGTTAACTCCTTACTAGAGATATGATTTGCAAATATTTTCTCCCATTCTGTAGGTTACCTTTTCATTTTGTTGATGGTTTCCGTTGCTGTGTAGAGGTTTTAGTTTGATTTAGTCCCACTTGTTTAATTTTGCATTTGTCACCTTTACTTTTGGTGTCAAATCAAAAAATCATTGCCAAGACCAAGGTCAATAAGCTTATTTCCTATGTTTTCTTTTAGGAGTTTTATGGTTTCAGGTCTTATGTTCAAGTCTTTAATTAATTTTAATTTGATTTTTGTGCATGGTGTAAGGTGGGGTCTAGTTTCATTAATATTTGCATGTGACTTTCTAGTTTCCCCAGCACCATTTATTGAAGAAACTATTCTTTGCCCATACATATTCTTTTGGCAACTTTGTCCTTAATTAATTGACCATAAATGCATGGGCGTATTTCTGGACTCTCTATTCTGTTCCATTGACTTATGTGTCTGTTTTTATGCCAATACCATAGTGTTTTGGTTACTTCTAGCTTTGTAATATGGTTTGAAATCAGGACGTGTGATGGCTCCAGCTTTGTCTTCTTCTCAAGATTGCTTTGGTTCTTTGGGGTCTTTTGTGGTTCTATACAAATTTTAAGATTGCTTTGTCTACTTCTGGGAAAAATACCATTAGAATTTTGATAAGGATTGCATTGAACCTGTAGATTGGTTTGGGTGATATGGACATTTTAACAATATTAATTCTAATCCTTGAGCATGGAATATCTTTCCATTTATGTGTCTCATCTTCAATCTCTTTCATCAATGTCTTATGGTTTTCAATGTACAGATCTTTCACCTCTTTGTTTAATTTTATTACTAGGGATTTCATTCTTTTGATACAATTATAAGTGAAATTGTTTTCTTAATTTCTTTTTCTGAAGATTTGCTTTTAATGTATCAAAATACAACAGATTTCTGTGTATTGATTTTGTATTCTGCAGCTTTACTGAATATTAATTTTAGTTCTAATAGTTTTGTGTCTGTGTGTGTGTGTGGACTCTTTAGGGATTTCTATCTATAATACATCATCTGCAGATAAGTTTTTTAGAAGCTTTACTTGTTTTTTATTTATTTGAATGCCTTTTATTTCTTTTTCTTGCCTGATTGTTATGGTAAGGACTTCTAATATTACGTTGAAGAAAAGTGGCAAGAGTCAACATCCTTTCCTTGTCTGTTCCTGATCTTAGAGGAAAAGTTTGTAGCTTTAAGTAGGATGTTACTTGTGGGTTTGCCTTATATGGCCTGCATTATGGTGAGGTACATTCCCTCTAACCTCAGTTTTCTGAGAGTTTTTATCATGAATGAATGTTAAAATTTGTCAAATGCTTTTTCTGTGTCTATTGGGGTAATCATATGATTTTCATTCCTCATTTTGTTAATGTGGCATATCACACTGATTTATGGATGTTAGACTATCTTTGCATGCCTAGAATAAATCCCACTTAATTAAGGCGTATAATCCTTTTAAACTGTTGAATTTGGTTTGCTAATATTTTGTTGAATATTTTTGCACCTATGTTTATCACAGATGTTGGCTTGTAATTTTCTTTCCTTACAGTGTTTTTGTCTGGTTTTGGTATCAGGATCATGCTGACTTCATAAAATGAGTTTGGAAGTATTTCTTCCTCTTTAATTTTTGAAAGAGTATAGGGATTGGTATTAATCCTTTTTTAAATGTTTGATAAATGTCACCAATGAAACCATCTGGTCCTGGACTTTGTTGAAGGTTTTTGATTACTAACTCAATCACCTTACTATTAATTGATCTGTTCAGATTTTCTATTTCTTCATGAATCGGTCTTGGTAGGTTTTACGTTTTAGAAATTTTCCATTTTTTGTAGATTGTTCAATTTGTTGGTGTATAATTGTTATAGTAGTCTTTATGATCATATGTATTTCTGTATTATCTGTTGTAATGTCTCCTCTTTCATTTCTAATTTTATTTTGTTGAGTCCTGTCATTTTTTTCATGGCAAGTCTAACTAAAGTGTGTATATTTTATTTACCTTTTCAAAAACCCAGTTTAGTCTCATTATTCTTTTCATTTATTTTCATAATGATCTTTGTTATTTCCTTCTTTCCTAACTTTGGGCTTAGTTGGTTCTTCTTTGTCTAGTTCCTTGTGGTGTAAAGTTAGATTGTTAATTTCTGGTTTCACAATTCAAGGGTGATCTCTTCTGGTGCTGTAGATGCAGTTTCTTTAAAATTATTTTTTAAATACACTGTGCCACATATGTATGTGTGTGTATGTTTGTTCTGGGTCCCTATAATTCTTCAGTGTTAACACAGTTTAGTAGAGCTGTTATCATCAGCTTCTCCCTTCCTTCCTTTGTCATCAGATTCTCTCTCCAAGGGATTCCACAGCCTTGCTTTCTTCCAAACTCAGTGCCTGCTCCATACTGCCATGTCTAGTAAGGAGTACTTTCCAAGTCTTTTCTTTTTGATTCTGGTGTTCCTAGGCCTCAGACCCTCCTGGTCTCAGATTGACTATGGAGATAGTTCCCACTTCTAGTGCTGTCCTCTACTTTTGGAAATGGAACATTTTTGTTTTCTCTCAGGTCTATTTTCCCCAGGAATCTTCCACATCTCTGCTTTTCCATGAAGTTTCTTCCAAATCTGTTGACTTTAGGTGTGCATTTCCCCATTTATTTGTAAAGTAGGAGTTTGTTTTCTTCTCTGTATTATAGTTATGCCATAGGAGTAGATTGTGGGTGTTTTATTTGCTCTCCTTTTTGTTCCATATGGTTTAGAGGAGAGCAGTAGTGAAGATGACTGTAGATGTCTGTCATTAATTGTTTAATAGCTCCCATTGAATATATATATATCATAATTTTCATGAACTACTATACAATCTATTGATGGACTTTTAGGAATTTATAGTACTTTGCTATTATAAGCAGTTCTGAAAAAAAATCTATCCATCACTAGGGCTACCGTTGTGTAATTTGTTGTCTAAACCAAGAAACTTGAAAATACAAGAAGATGCTAAGACAACAGGGCTAGCTTCTTGAACCAGCTGTCCTGGGAAAATTGGACACTCTACCTTACACAACACATAAATTCCTAACAATAGAATTAAAATATTAAGTGTTATGTGCCTATACCAATTTATTGCCAGATTGCCCTCCAATAAATTGAACCAATTTACAGTTACAGAAATGGTTTGTGAAGGCATCTTTAACCCATATACTTAGGAATACTGAGTATCATACAAACTTTAGAAAATTTTAACAAGTATATAAAAAGATTTCATTATCTAAAAGAACATGTATTTAATTGTGAGTCAGGTTGTTGGTAGGTTTATTTGCCATTTATGTTTCCCTTGCTCTGAATCACTTTATATATATTTTTAAATTAAAAAAAAAGTTTATTTATTTTTAGAGAGAGAGTGTGAGTGGGGGAAAGGCAGAGAGAGAGGGAGACACAGAATTTGAAGCAGGCTCCAGGCTCTGAGCTGTCAGCACAGAGCCACAGAGCCAGACATAGGGCTCGAACCCACAAAGCGTGAGATCATAAGCTGAGCCGAAGTTGGTTGCTTAACAGACTGAACCACCCAGGTGCCCCTGAATTACTTTATATCTTTTGGAGCATTCCTTTATGTTTTTCTATTTCTTTACTGATTTATAGGTGCTCTTTGTATAAGAAGGAAATTATATTTTTTATGTGTTACATATTGGTAAAATCTAGTTTGTGTGTGTGTGTGTGTGTGTGTGTGTGTGTGTGTGTGACTAAGAAAATGCTGTTATGTTTATCAAACCCCATTACCCTTTTTGTCCTGAGCACACAGCTGAACCACATTTATCAGCCTCCTCTGATAAATGGGCTGACTTTTATAAGATGGGACCATGGAATATGGGTAGAAGTGAAATACACTACTTCCAGGTTTGGCTTTAATCCTTCTTGCATAATCCTTCACACTCTTTTTCTCTTTTGTGGACAGATACAAAAGAATTAGTGGAAGACTTGGAGCCTGTGGGTTGGTGGAGGTACCAAATAAAGGGAACTGGGTTAATGGTGTCTATGGTGTTAAAAAAGAAACAACAGGACCGAAAAGGAGTCACCTGTGCTAAGCCCCATGTCAGCAAACCAAGACATAACATAACTTCAGTTTCAACCTTTTCCAGGATGTACCCTTTAACCAATGAACCTGTAATTACCCATTCAGCACTAGTGAGATAATCCTCACCAAATACAGCCCTTCCATTCCCCTTAGAAGGATGACCTTGCCTAAAACAATGAATTTTTTTTTTTTGCTAATAATTTCCTTTTTCTGCCCCTTTCTGCCTTTAAACACCCTTCCCTTTGTACAGCTCAGCAAAGCTCTTTCCTATTGCTAGATGGGATGCTTGCCAATTCATGAATCCTTGAATAAAACCAATTTGATCTTTACATTTACTCGGGTGAATTTTTTTTTTTTATTTTTTAACATTGGTGAGCAAAGTCTACCTACATGAGCAGAGTCTAACACTGTCGATAATCCACTGATAAATATATGCTTTGCCTTAATTAATGGTATTTCTCTTGTCTTGGAGATGTTTTGCATTTCATACAATCAAATTATTAGTCTCTCTTTCTTCCTGGATTCTGCATCAGTCTTGAAAAGGCTTTCTGAAAGTTCTCTTGTCAGATTGCCAGTTTCCATTTCCATAAATAATATATGGCAGTGCTTAGCTCCCTATGGCCTTACCAGGATTGGACTTTTTATATTTTTTCAGTTGGTAAAAAAAAAAAAAAAAAAAAAAAAGAAAGAAAGAAAGAAAAGAAATCTCACTTATTTGGTTACTAGTGAGTCTAAGACTCTTTATATATGTTTAATGATCATTGTATTTCTGTCATAATTTGCTTGTTAGTATCTCCTCTCTCTTAACTGAGATGTTTTACTTTTCATTGATTTATAACATCTGTTTATACAAATTAAGGATTGTATCAGTTATCTATCTAATATGACAAGCTATCCCACAACTTAGTGGCTTAACATAATCACCGTTTTGTTGCACCTCATGATTTTGTCGGTTAGGAATTCAAGCAGGACTTCCTGTGTGATTCTTCTGCTCTGAGTGGCATTGCCTGGCATTGTCACTTGGTGGTACTTAACTGGAAGCTCGCATGAGCTAGAGGTTCCACAGTGGCTCTGCTCACATGGCTGTCACCTTGGCAGGGATGACTGGGAGGCTGTGCTCAGCTGGTCCCTCTCCCTCCTCATGTGGTCTCTCCAGCAGCCTCTTGCATCAGCCAACTGCTCCAGGAGCACAACCAGTAGTGCTTCCTCTGTGCAGCCAATAGAAAGATTCCAAGTGCCCAGAAGCTAGCCAGGCACAAAAGAAGGCCAGCGCCAGGGCTCGGGGCTCAGCCTTTGGAGGCGACTGTGCTGGGCTGGCACCGGTGTGAAATAAGCAGTCTTTTCTGATTCCCCAAGGGCAGGCCGCTTGTCTTTTCCTGGGAGCTGAGTATTTGCTGTAACACCAGAAGACAGGAAGGGAAAGCATGCAGTCTCTTAAGACCCAGCTGGGCCCAGAAATCAGTACAGCATCTTCCCTACTCTAATGGTTAAAGCAGGCCAGGGGCTCACTTCAGTGGGAGGGGACATAGGGCCCAGCACTTGATGGAAAGCCTATTATAGAATTTGTGACCATTTTTAATCCACCATGAGGATTCAAACCTTTCCCTGTTAAATACATTGCATATTCCTGATTTTTGTTTTAGTCTTTCAATGTTAGGTTTTTTTTTGTTGTTGTTACACAGATGTGTTGAATTTTTATGTATTAAACTATGTTGGCTTTTATTCTTCATTATGGCTTCTGGATTGTGTCAAGTTGAGAAAGGCCTTCTTCATCCAAAATTACTTTTAAAAATAAAATTCCCCTATACATCTTTCTGGTGTCTATATTTGATTTCAGTGTGCGTATGTTCACTATGTATGTAACGTACACACGAAGTCAGAACCTTTAAAATATTTTCCAAAATAAAATGAGTATCAGTCTTTTAGTTCTTTTTATTTAATTGTATTCTTGCTCCATGAACAAAATCTATTTTGGGCTTCCATATTATACTAATAAGATAACATTTTATATGTACCGCAACATAATTTTGAGGACCAGTCCAATATAAATGAGCTCTTCTCATAGATGCTTAAAGTTGATATTCTGCTAAACTGTTGAAAACTATTTAAAGAGCATTTCCACTGGGTCTGACAGAATTGTGCTTCCATTTTTTCTTCATAACTGGACTCCATGCAGCTTTTTGGGGTATTATCTTCACCCTTCATTGCAGTTTGAAAGGAATTCCTTGGATGTGATCTTTTCTCTCTTCCCAGAGTTTTGGCTGACTGTTTGGATCATCCTGACAAGAAAGCAAAACAGATAGGACTATATGAGGTTTTCCACCTTGGATGTAGGATTAGCCCAGGAGACAAACATTTTTCCCACAAAACAGTTCATTTTAAGAAAGAGTTTTTGCATCTCCAACCAGGCATATGTAAACAGAAGACTCATACAGAATGCCTACAGATCCAAACTAAAATTAATTTCAAATTGCACATTTTTGTTCTTTTCTTCTTTTGATGGACAACTGCATCTACCAGTGAACTGCAGAGTAAAAACAACACACACCCACAATGCAGACATGCACTTATGCACATGCACACGTGTATGTGTATATGATGCGGTGTTTTCTCCCTTTAAATAAAAAAGCAAAACGAAACTTTTCTACAAAACTGTCTTCAAAAACTTTCTGCAAAAGAAAATAATTGTCCATCATTAAGAATTAAGGGTGGAATTTATTTTGAGTGGTGAGTGTGTGTGTGTGTGTGTGTGTGTGTGTGTAGGGGGCAGTCAAGGTGGCCAGAGGGTTGTGGTTCCTAATCTCTAGCTCAGAAGAAAAAAGCAGAGAGCTTTTGAGGACTCTTTTCCTAGGATATTTGGCAGAGGATGAAAAAGGAATTCTTAGCCAGTTGGAGCCCCTTAGAAGTTGAAGATGGCGATAATAACTACATATTATTAACAATAACAATACAGTGATAAGAAAAATGTCATCTCAGGGCCTAATTTAGTTACTTATAAAACAGAGGGAACTACATAAATTGTCTTTAAATTCAATTCTAGCTCCATGGTTTCCAGTTTTTCTTTTATTCACCCCCCCCCAAAAGTGAGTATAGAGCTGGTTTAATGATCTTACATTAATCTCTGAGGATGAACTAGTCATCTAGGAGCCCCTCTGGTGTGAAAGACAGTTCCCAGTGTGAGGAATGCAAAGACAGATGAAGTCTCGGTTCTGGTCCTCATGGAGATTTATGTATATCCTAATAATTATAGTCTCAGGATTCACATGCAAGACACCGATTAGCCTTAGTATGTAATTTATAAATCCAGGCTAAATGAATTACTATCAGTTTGGCCATAAAGTCAGGATACTTAAGAATCAGTTTGCTATTTGAACATATTTCCCTATCTCTGGTGCAATGAAGGAGGCTGGGAATAAAAAGGACTTCGGGGATCATGTTTGCCCAGCCCATCTCTGAGGTGAAAACAGAGTTCAGGAGAAACGAAGAGAAACAGAACCAGAATTTCGGTTTGCTAATTACCAGCTCTTACCACTGGGGGGCAGCACCGCGGAATGGTCAGACCTTGGAAGTCCAGCCGACTCTGGTTTGATTCCTCAGTTCGCACTCTGCGTGGGCCTTGGGCCAAGGACTTAACCTCACCGAGCTGTGGTTTCCTTGTCTGTAGAATAAGAATAGTATTTATTTTATAGGACTGTTTTGAGGCTTTAAATGAAATAAGATACTGTATGCATAGCGTTTAAAGCAAAATCTGGCACAATGACAGGGCCTAGTAACCATCAATTGTTATTTAGTTATCATACTTCCTATACCTTTTTATATGTAATTGCTCTGAATTTGTGCTAATTACAGGTGGTTGGAACCCTACTCGGCCTGTGGAAGACCTTGTGAAACTTGACATTGGCACTCCATGACCACGCACGTCCTAGAGCAGGGTCCTAACAAGTTTTAATGAGGGCTATTTTAATTTTCTGTGATGAAGAGAATACTGGCTCGGGATACCTTTCCTGTGTGTCTTTGTGGATTTGGGGGTACAGGGGTATGGACTGCGGGGAAGGATGGGGCCTTTGTGGGCAGGTAAATTCTATGTGGAGAGAAGTTTAAATGCTGATGTCAAACTATTCAAAGACTCCAAGATACACAAAATAGATCTTTTTGCCCAGATTCAAGACTTCATTTACACGTGTGCTGCTTGCTACCTGTCCAACCACTTCTGAGTTTTACCTCTACCCACCACTCTCCAGGAGCCTTCTGGCAGGCATTGGTGGGGAAGACGCTGCAGCCCCTTCTCAGCCGTGCACACTGACGCCACCCAGAGGAAGGATGGAGAACTACGGAGGCATCAAGTTCTTAAGGTCAACTTCAGTTCTGGTTCTAGTAAACGCTCTAGGCTTTGTTTATCATTTTTCCTTCTCAACTTATAAACTGCCTTAAATCTATTTTTTAATCAAAGTGGTGGTACAAGTCATATCAGCTCCTACTAAATATTTTTGTGATTTTAATACCCGTCAATCTATTATTTAAAGACATGTATGACACAAAGAGTGAATCACACAGTGTCACCAGCAGAGCATTTTTAGATATGATGTGTGATTCTGTGTTCCGTATTTTACCATGAACATTACAAAGGGAATGAAAATATTTGTCAAATAGGCTTATTTGGGATGGAGAGAGCCGTCTCACCGTATTTATATTCTTTGTGTCATTTCCCGACTTTCTCATCAGTTCTATTTGCTCCATTATTAAATACCACCATCTGGTGAGATTCTAGCCCTCTTGGCCTTTCTTCTGTTGAAGATTCTTGTGATCTTAGTCTATAAAAGCAAAACAAATGGATAACGTGTGAGTTGGGACCAGAAAGTAAATTTAGTTCTGTCTGCTTAAAAGGGTGCTTGTGCATTCTTGGCTGTGCCCCATTCTCTTTTGATTTTGCACAATGTGTATTGAACTGAGGGGACTTACTCTTCATGCATAATTTTTAAAATGGAGAACATTGGTTCAAAAGAAAAAAAAATGTGACAGTAGGAGAAGGTTACAATCCTGAAGAAAATCCTGCTGGAAGAAAATCAAATGGGAGATGCTAATAGATCTTATTCATTTCTTTTTTTTTTTTTTTTTTATTTTTATTTTTTTTTTCAACGTTTATTTATTTTTGGGACAGAGAGAGACAGAGCATGAACGGGGGAGGGGCAGAGAGAGAGGGAGACACAGAATCGGAAACAGGCTCCAGGCTCTGAGCCATCAGCCCAGAGCCTGACGCGGGGCTCGAACTCACGGACCGCGAGATCGTGACCTGGCTGAAGTCGGACGCTTAACCGACTGCGCCACCCAGGCGCCCCTAGATCTTATTCATTTCTGAATTCCTGAACACGGAGTCAGGCTATGGCTTACTACCACAGAGGGGTTGTTTTTATTTCCACATTTATCCAGGGTGATAGGATGGGAGCCAAGCAGAGTGGTGGATTATGAAAGGTGTAGAAGTGGAGGGCTTGGCATCTGACTCTTGCTTTCAGCCCACATCATGATCTCACGGTTCACGAGATCAAGTCCCATGTGGGGTTCCAGAGCTGACAGCACGGAGCCTGCTTGGGATTCTCTCTCCACCCCCCTGCCCCGCCCCCCCAACATGCATTGTCTCTTTGTCTCAAAATAAATAAATAAACTTTAAAAGGTGTAAGAGTGAAGAGGGAAAACCCACAAAAATGGGCTAATTGAAACAAAAGCAAAATTCAAACTGGAAAGTCAACCAAGAGTCTCTGTGTAAAGTCAGGGAGCAGAGTGTCCTTACAGGCAGTGGAATCCCCAAGCAGGTCTATTGTTGGTGCCACTGGACTCTGAGCGATTGTCACCCAAGTCGGTAAGGTGGCTTGTATCTGGCTCCTAGATTGGCTTTTGACTGGTCTCCTCAGTAGACGTGGCATGTATTCTGTCTGTGGTTGCTTGTTTTCCACTGGCTCTGTAATCACAGACTTGTCATCCATTGAGCCTTGGCTAGGTGGAATCTTTATTTCTTCTGTGAGCATTGGACTTATGGTCTCAGGTGGCAAAGTTTAAGATAAATCTGAGGAATAACAACAATGACAACAACTGTAAGGACAGCTAATGAAATGTGGCTCTGTATTAGACTGTTTTCTTCACTCTGCTGAGTTTATCCTATTTTTAAATCAAGGCAATTAGATAATAGAAAGGGGACAATGACAAACTATTTTAGGAAAAATTTGCTTTCCCTTCAAAATCATGCCTGCGTCACAACGGTCCAGGTAATGTGAGCTCTCCTCCACTCTCTTTTGCAAGGATTGTTCTTGGCCTCTAACTGTTGATACAAGTGATCAGATCACTAGGTCTGGAAAGTAATGAACTTACCAAATTTGCACCTTCTAAGGCATTTTATATGTTAAATCAGGTAATGTCTTTTTTATAAAATCTTTGTATTTGAATGTCTCCAAGGAAGGGAAATAATCTTTTCTATATAAGAAATCAATAGAAATATACAACAATCAACCCAATACAGTTAATTTCTCAAATAATTTCCCTTAACATCCTTGCTTTTCCTGGTTCAAATCTATTCAGACAGTGGTTTAGGTGACTGGAGTGTTCTAAGCTTAGCCATTGATGGGACTGTTCCAATCCAGCAACATGGAGAATAAACTTTTCATTCGAGAGGGAACAAAGCTATATTATCTTATTAGTGAACTCCTAAACCAAAAAAGTATAGAACAATAAAATGTTTTTGACTTCAGGGACGCCTGGGTGGCTCAGTTGGTTAAGCATCCGACTTTGGCTCAGGTCATGATCTTGAGGTTTGTGAGTTGGAGCCCAGTGTCGGGCTGGAGCTCAGAGCCTGACAGCTCAGAGCCTGGAGCCTGCTTTGGATTCTGTGTCTCCCTCTCTGTCTGTCCCACCCCCACTCACGCTCTGTCTTTCTCTCTCAAAATAAATTAAAAAAATTTTTTTAATTAAAATTTTTTTTTCGACTACCAATTGACAAAACAAAATACAAGCCAGTAAAGAGAAATAAAGGTAATATCTACTTTGCCCCTGTTAAACCCGAAAAGTTCAAAGATGCTTCAGCATTTGTGCAAGGTTTTGAAAGTGTGAGTAGTAGAAGGAAACTGAGGCATGTTGGCAGCTAGTTGAGTCAAATTAGTCATATTTAGAGACCCTTGTTCTTTGCTATTAGTTTCTCCACCCATTTTGAAATGTTGCTGCAAACATGAATACACTTTGTAAATAAAAGTGCAGATTCCTCCAGTCCCATCACCACAGAAAAATCTGGAAGTTTCAGTGCGCTTCCATTCAGAAGGGCCCAAGCATGAGGTATGAAGGTGTAAGAGGAGAGGAGAGCAGGCATTATGGCAGTTATGGAAGAGGCCAGGAGGTGGGGCTGGCCAGACGTCAGGGCATCCTGGTGGGTCCTATTGTTGGAGGCTGGTGGAGGCTGATGAGGGAGGCTGACCTTCCGGAAAGTCGCCACCAGCTTGTTGAGGAATGGACCTGTCTTGGCATTTTGCCTCTGCATCTGGGAGCTGGGGGGCCTCTGCCTCGGGTGTAGGACCCATGATAGGTGGGACATGATTCAAATATAGCAGGACACCCAGTTTTAAACTCTGTGTTTGTTCCTGTAACTTATGGAATCACCACAACGTTGCCTTCAGCTTTTAACCTTTGGTAATGGCCACAGTACCACAGTCTGGATTTCAGCTAACATTTTGAAATGTAAAGAAAAATTACTTGCAAGTGACATGGACAGAAATAATTTCATCCCACAGGCTTCTTTCCCAAGACTTCCCTGGGGGTGGCTCCTCAGGGAGGTGTCAGTGGCAAAGAGGGACTGTCCCCTTAGGACTACCACCTGCAGACTCTCCCCCTGTTGCTTCTGCACATCTTAAACTCGAGAAAGAGGTGTCACATATGACGAGCCTGCATTGCTTATCTCAGGAAGGTGCGGTCTACATACAGGTCCAAAGGCAGATGTGGGACAGAGGTCCTCCCCAGAATGGAGAAGCATGTGTTACCCTATTACAGGTCCAGGACAGACAATCGATAAAATTATGGTCACACCAGGGACTGAGAGCAGGTTGTTGAATAGAAGCATCTGATTTTATGCGTGAGTGTTGCAGAGGAGACAGTAATTGTTATGATGCAATTTAATATTGATTGCAATAAGTAGTTATAACTAAGTCTAATTAATAATACCCCAACCATTTAAATTTACCTGAAATTCTAAGGTGCTCATGTGGCGTTTATTGCACTGTGGAGGGGGGTGAAAACAGGTTTGCAAAGCAAATTAATAATGTTTCGGAAAGGGAAGAAAACTAACAGGATGTGCTGGGCACGTTGCCAGGCACTGATCTATCTCATTTACTCCTGACAAAAGCTCTTGGAATTATTCCCCTCATCTGATTTTGACAGATGACCAAACTGACCCTCAGAGAGGCAACTCACTTGCCCAACAGTGAGTGGAGCCTGAAGCCCAGGCCTCCTAAGTACAAAGCCTGTGTCTCTAATATTTTAAGACGTAAGGGCAGCCGCGGATTTCCTGTCACCGAGAAACCACTCTAACCGTGGTCTCCACTTGATTACATGGGAGGTGCTCTTTATAATAGTTTAGAATATGATTGAGGGGCGCCTGGGTGGCTCAGCCGGTTAAGCATCTGACTTGGTCTCAGGTAATAATCTTGCGGTTGATGAATTTGAGCCCCGCGTGGGAGTCTGTGCTGACAGCTCAGAACCTGGAGCCTCCTTCAGATTCTGTGTCTCCCTCTCTCTGCCCCTCCCCTGCTCACGCTCTGTCTCTGTCTCTCAAAAAATAAATGTTAAAAAAAAATTTAAATATGGTTGAAAGAAAGCTAAGATGTCTGGCAGCCCAAAGTCAGCTAGAGGGTGAAAGCACTACATCTGTTTAAGGACTCGAACATAAAGTCATTTGTTCTGAAAATACGAGCCTCACTAAAGGGTTCACTAAAGGAAAGAAAAAATAAAATTCAAATTCAGTTTTGGGAGCAACCGAACTCAGGTGCTGGGCCCAGCCATCATTAAGGCCACCAAAGGTGGGCAAGAAGGATGGCTGCCTGAGTTACCAGGCCCAGCAGCTAATAATTAACACTGCGTTCCAATCACAATGTCTGTGACTTCCAGTCAGCCCAGGCAGTGATTAATCACCCACCTTTCCCTCCACCTTTCCTTGGTGGCGCACGTTGGGGGGGTGGGGGGACTGCCTCCAAATGCATCCCTGGGGGACTGTGTCCCTCACACAAAGGTGTGAGGGAGATAGATGAGATGGATCTTTTGAGCTCTCCCTCCATTCCCGCTGCTTCTCTATGTTGGATATTTCTTCTCAGATCTAGTTAATCATTTCTCCTGCCTCAGTACCATTCCTGAGGCCACCTGGGGCCCTTTCCAGTGCTCAGAGCATTTTCTTATCTTCAACAGGGCGGCCTTCCCAGGACCTGGGCTCCCCCTTTTGTGTACCTCGCCCCTGTGCCCTTCCTGGGTCCTTGTTGGACTTGTTGCCTCTGTCACTTGAGTGACCCAATGGCCCAGGCTCAGAGGAACACCGTGCTTTAAGAATCACAGACCAATAGGCAGAAGTCATGAGTGAGGACATTGGGGGGGTTCAGTGTTTCAACCCTGGAAGCACTTTGAATGCCTCCTTAGGACCCTTCCCATTTTACGCCCTCCCCCTCCCGCAAACTATAGAGTTTTTCACTCTCCATGCACCACCCTCATCCTCCTCTTCCACCCTTTCTCCACACCTATCCCCCATTCTTCCTCAGCCTCAGACCCCCCACCCTCTTTCTCTATGTACTTTTCCTCTTCGTGGGACCTTCCGCAGGAACTGGTCTTGTGGGGTGGACCTTCCCCTGTTAGCCGAGAGGCATCTGGTGAGAATAGGTGCAGTGCTGGATAAGCTCATGGAATGGGGACCAGAGGCTGACAAGCACAAGACTCTCTGAGGCAGGCAAGAGTTGGGCCAACCGTGAACATCCCCTCCCCCCCACCGGTTAATGGATTCATTAACAAAGGCCTCTTGAGTGAACCTTGGTCACTGCAGGGCTGGGGACCCGAGGTGTGGGGCACACGGCCTCGCCCCCTCTGTACCTACGTACAGGGCCAAGCCTTTTCTGGCATAAGTGGTTATTGGGCAGCCTTTCTCTACTAGTTTCATTTGTGTGGGCAGATCTGTGCTTTTGATCAAAATAACCTATTTCCAGTATCCATCCATAGAGCACCTAAAGTAAAGCCAACGCCAAAGTCTTTCTGTCTCCTTTTTTGTTCTGATTACAAAAGCTTAAAAATGGAAGCTTCCCAGAAATACGTAAAATAAGATCTTGAAAGGTTTTTGTCAACCATTTGGTTACACTTCCATCCAGGCACATTCATCTCATGTGCTACATTATCCTTATAAGCGAGGGGAATGCTATAGGTATCGCTTAGGAATTCACTTCCCTCCAAGCCCCCAATTAAAATGCAGTTCATTAAAATTAAAATTAAAATCTTGGGCACTAATCACATCAGTTCCAAAAACCCGTCTTCAGCTATCCCAGGGCAAAGGGCCAATTTTTGCCCCCAAAATTTTTTGTTTTGTTTCTATAGAAATGTACCTTTTCTCTTTCTAGAGCATGTTCCTGCGTTACATAAATAGACTAGTTTTTGGAGGAACTCACCCTTGTGTGATGCTAACTGAAGACGCTGTGTATCTCTTTTCTCTCTAAGATAAAGAGGCCTGAAAGAAGGATAAAATAAACGCCTTTCTAAAGAAAGGCTTTCCCTAGAGCCAGGGCAGCATATTTCTGAAACTTTTATTAGTTTTCTTTCCTTGAAATTTCAGGATGCCATTAAGGATCTAGAAACATGGTGGTCCAGCCTTAAAGTAGCAATATATTTTCCATAAAATTTACGAATATCAATCAATAGACATTAGACAGGAAGCTAAAAGCCCAGCCTCTCTGCTGTGAAACAGACAGGAAAGGAGATTCATGAGAATTCTAAACTGAGAAAAGAATCATCGTCTTATCAAAATAACTTCGGGTTTCTTTGCTGAAACTTTTGTGATCTATTCCATTCCTTGTTTCTGTCCCTTAGCCCGTGAGATTGTTACTGACTTGTTGGTTCTGTCGGAGAAAACTCCAAGGGGCCTGAAGACAGGCAATGTGAAATGGCTCACCAATTAGCCATCTGGGTTAGATAGTCAGGAAATGTGAGTGAGGGCATTTGGTTTATGAGCATTTTATTTTGCCTTCGAACATCCCCTACAAGGTCTCAGTTATTGGCGGGCGGGCAGGGGGGTTGTCTTGCTCTGTAGACATAATAGCAACCTTTTAACCTTTTGATTGGAGATGTCCCTGCTCTGACCAGCCCGGTGGCTCAGATGAAAGGTTTCGCATTTCTCTTCGGTCTACGAGAAGAGAAGAAGAAGGTCCCATCCTGCACCTGGGAAAATACACACAACCTACATCCCGGAGCGTCCTGCTAACAGCTTTCTTATCACAATATTTTAGTAAGGTGTCTGAGGAACCAGGCACAGCAGCTACAGATGTCACTTACAAGTGAACCGGAGGTTCTCACCGCAACCCACGGCCCCTCAGGCTCCCTCCTGTCTGAGTCATGGACGGGAGCTGGGCCAGACGTCTGAGCGGCCTCTTTAAGAACTTCACCAGGAAGCCTACTGGCCACTGTCTGTCCTCGTCCCACACACCGTGGCCCTGCTCTAACGTATCACTGGTCTTAATGGGGACTGCTTTGGAAAATGCTATCACCTGGTTCTTTCAACTGCCCTTTGCCTTGGGAAAGGAGACAAACCAATGTCCCTCCTAGGGCACCTTCCCTTTCCCCATTCTCTCCTTTGCATCCATGTCTCGTGTGTCACATGACACTGTTACCCTCTAAGGCTCTTCTTTTTAGGTGCTCTGAAGCATCCGCAAAGCTCCTTGACGGTACCGTCTGCCCTCCAGGACTGTGCGCTTTCCCCTAGAATTGGCTCACTTCTCAGCAAGAGGGACACAAAAGGCCAGCCACACCAGAGGTTATGGATGGTGCCCTTTGACAGGCGTGGGGCCCTCGTGGCCACGTGCTGAGGTGCTCAGTACTGTCGAACCCAGTCTCCAGGTGAGGAAGCTGAGGCTCTGGGCTGCTGAGTCACCAGCCCACAGCGACAGGGTTCTTCTCAAGCTGCCGGGGCAAAAAGACCAGTTCTCCTAATTCCTGTTCACTTCCGTTCCCGCTGTCCACAAATACAGCTTTGATGGAGACTGATATAACCAGGCAAGATGGGCACAGTTGAGAAATCTTTTTTCTTTTTCAACTTTTCACTTCCATTCTAGTTAACATATAGTGTAATAATGGTTTCAGGAGTAGAATTTAGCGATTCATCTCTTATGTGCAACACCCAGTGCTCATCCCAAGAGGTGCCCTCCTTAATGCCCATCACCCTTCTGGCCCACCCCCCCAGCCACCTCCTTCCATCCATCAACCCTCAGTTTGTTCTCTATCGTAAAGAGTCTCTTATGATTTGTTTCCCTCTCTCTCTCTCTCTCTCTCTCTTTTCTCCCTTCCCCATATGTTTATCTGTTTTGTTTCTTAAATTCCACTTTTGATTGAAATCCTATGGTATCTGTTTTTCTCTTGCTTCACTTAGCATAACACACTCCGGTTCCATCCAAATCGTTGCAAATGGAAAGGTTTCATTCCCTTTGATGGCTGAGTGATACTCCATTGTCTGTATAAACCACATCTTCTTTATCCATTCATCAGTCGATGGACATTTAAAGTGTTCTCTCCATAGTTTGGCTATTGTTGATAGTGCTGCTATAAACATTGGGGTACATATGTCCCTTTGAATCTGTATTTTTGTATCCTTTGGATAAACACTAACAGTGCAATCCCTAGGTTGTAGGGTAGTTCTATTTTTAACTTTTTAAGGAAACTCCATGCTGTTTTCCAGAGTGCACCAGTTTGTATTCCCATCAATAGTGTAAGAGGGTTCCCCTTTCTCAGCATACTCGCCAACATTCTGTTGTTTCCTGTGTTGTTAATTTTAGCCATTCTGACAGATGTGAGGTGGTATCTCATCATGGTTTTGATTTTGAGTTAAAAACACATTTATGCTTCAGAAATGATGAAAATATACATGTGTCTTTAAATCAGAAAATCCACCAAGAACGTAAGACTTCATGAAGTGAAATGATTTTCTATTACTTGAGATATATATCCAGACAAGGGTTTGTTTTTCTAAGAATTAGCTAGATTTTGTTTCTACCACAGATAATCCTGAAAAGATAATTTTTCTTTAGTCTCTTAATTATAGGTTTCTATCACTCTGACAATTTCCAAATTTCTGTCATATGTTTTCAAAAATTTTTTAAGTCTACTTATTTTGAGAGAGAAAGCGAGCACAAGTCGGGGAGGGGCAGAGAGGGAGAGAGAGAATTCTAAGCAGGCTCCATGCCATAGGCACAGAGCCCAATGCAAGGCTCAAATTCACTAACTGTGAGATCATGACTTGAGCTGAAATCAAGAGTTGGATGCTTAATTGACTGAGACACCCAGGCACCGCTACAGTCATATTTTAAAGCGTTGTAATAGGTATTCTTGTTTTTGAAAACCCAAATTTGGAAGATTGACTCAAAAGTACCCTTGTTTCACTTGTGTTAGCCAGGTTTCATAGTTAATAGGAATTAACATATTAAAATATAGAATTATGTTTATTTTTATTTTTCCAATTCTAAAAGTAGTATTTGTTAGGAGAAGAAATTTGAGAACTATAGAAAGTAGAAAGGATTTAAAAATATCCCATAATTCTAGTATCATTGTTAAAATTTTAGTAGTTTCTGCCAGTCTTTTTGTCTTTTGTCTTTTAATATTGTGTATGTATTAAAATCTATATTGTATGTAATATATTATATGTAATTTCTTATATGTAAATTTCACAGATATGAACATCACTGTGCCTATATATATATATATATATATATATATATGGTAATTTGTACATTTGTAGTAGTAACATTAATAAAAATTACCCAAATGTTATTATAAAATATATATAGTAAAGACAGTTGATTTAAAAAAAATTTTTTTTTTCAACGTTTATTTATTTTTGGGACAGAGAGAGACAGAGCATGAACGGGGGAGGGGCAGAGAGAGAGGGAGACACAGAATCGGAAACAGGCTCCAGGCTCTGAGCCATCAGCCCAGAGCCTGACGCGGGGCTCGAACTCACGGACCGCGAGATCGTGACCTGGCTGAAGTCGGACGCTTAACCGACTGCGCCACCCAGGCGCCCCAGGACAGTTGATTTTTAAAATAAGGAATAGGGTTAAAATAATGGAGCTGGTCTTCAGATGTAACTAATTACACTGACAGACTAAAATAGCTATATTTAATATATGCTGGAAGACAGTTTTACTTAGTATGAAGTATAAATATACACATCCCAGAACTTAAGGTGGAATTTAAATAGTGTCTATTTACAAAACATTGTGTTACAAAAGGTCATTTGTACATTGTGCTGGGAGGTGGGACTTGGGAGCCAGAGGATACCTTCCCTGAAGAAGGGCTGGTCCTTCCAAGTCCATGGTCTGGTTAAGGGTCGTGGGCTGGGCTGGGCGGCATCGGCAGGTGAAAGTAAGCAGCAGGCAGATGGGGAGACTAGAATGGATGTCCAGGGAGGGCTTTCTCTGTGGGCGCTTCTCTCTTCTTTTGCCTTCCTCCTCCCTTTCTCCATCTCCTCCAGGCCACTCCTGGGGGCACTGAAGTGGTGGGAGTCGGGGAAGGGAACAATGGGGGGGTTCCCTTCCCTTTCTTTCACTGTCTTCCCTCTCCTTTTTCCTTTTTTCCTACCAGGTCTGCCTTCAGAAGACTAGGAGTGCCGGGCCCCCAGACCCAGGGATGGTGGGTAAAGAAGAGTAATAAGTAGGATGAGGGTGGGCTTGGGTCTGTATAGGGTAGCAGGGTATGGCACAGGGAGGAGACTTTCTTTAGCTTCTGAGAGAGAAAGGAGTTATTTAAACAGTTGTATATCTTCAAACAGCCACTGATATGTAAGAGGATAAAGTGGTTTGTAGCAGACACTCTAAATGGATCACTTGATTCAAAATCCTGGTCACATCAGGCGGTAGCGAACATCCAGCTCTAGGTGGTGAAAAGAAAAAAGCTGAATTCTACAGAGTACAGGGCATTGAGATATTCTTTCGTTAAATTGAGGAAAAGTTAGAAAAGTTAACATACGGTGTTATATTAGTTTCAGATGTGCGATATTATGATTCAACAATTCTATACTTCGTCCTCATCATGATCGGTGTACTCTTAATCCCCTTCACCTATTTCACCCATTTCCCCCACCTACCTCCTCTCTTGTAACCGCCAGTTTGTTCTCTGTATTTAAGAATTTTTTTTGTGTGTTTGTTTCTTTTTTTTCTTTGCTCATTTGTTTTGTTTCTCAAATTCCACATATGAGTGAAATCAGACGATATTTGTGTTTTTCTGACTGACTGACGTATTTCATTTAGCATAATACCCTCTAGATCTATCCATGTTGTTACAAAAGGGATAACTCACTCTTTTTTATGACTGAGTAATATCCCATTGTGTATATATACCACATCTTCTTTATCCATTCATCTTTCAATATCCATTATTGAACGCTGGGTTGCTTTCGTATCTTGGTTATTGTAAAGAATGCTGCAATAAACATAGGGGTGCATAGATCTTTTCAAATTAGTGTTTTCATTTTCTTTGGGTAAATATCTAGTAGTGGAACTGCTGGATCGTATGGTAATTCTATTTTTAATTTTTTGAGGACCCTCCAGACTGTTTTCCATAGTGGCTGCACCATTTGCATTCCCACCAACAGTGCACAAAAGTTCCTTTTTCTCCACATCCTCATCAATACTTTTTTGTCTTTTTTATTTTAGCCATTCCAACGGGGGTAAGGTGTTAAGTTGTTGTGGTTTTGATTTGCATTTCCCTGATGATGTTGAGCATCTTTTCATGTGTCTGTTGGCCATCTGGGTGTCTTCCTTGGAGAAATATCTGTTCATGTCCTCTGCCCATTCTTTTTTTTTTACGTTTATTTATTTATTTATTTTTGAGACAGAGAGAGACAGAGCATGAATGGGGGAGGGGCAGAGAGAGAGGGAGACACAGAATCGGAAGCAGGCTCCAGGCTCGGAGCCATCGGCCCAGAGCCCGATGCGGGGCTCGAACTCACGGACCACGAGATCGTGACCTGAGCTGAAGTCGGACGCTCAACCGACTGAGCCACCCAGGCGCCCCTCCTCTGCCCATTCTAATGAGATTATTTTATTTTTTTGGTGTTGACTTGTACAAGTAAGTTCTTTATATATTTTGGATACTAACCCCATATTGATATATAATTTTCAAATATCCTTTACCATTCAGTAGGTTGCCTTTTCATTTTATTGATGATTTCCTTTGCTGTGCAGAAGCTTTTTATTCTGATGTAGTGCCAACAGTTTGTTTTTGTTCTTTCCCTTGCTTCAAGGAGACACATGTAGAAAAATGTTGCAACAGCTGATGTCAAAGAAATGTCTGCTTATGTTGTCTTCTAGGAGCTTTATGGTTTCATGTCTCACATTTAGGTATTTAATCCACTTTTGAGTTTATTTTTGTGTATGGTGTAAGAAAGTGGTTGAGTTTCATTCTTTTGCATGTAGCTGTCCAGTTTTCCCAGCATGATTTGCTGAGGAGACTGTCTTTTCCCCATTGTATATTCTTACCTCCTTTGTCATAGATTAGTTGACCATATATTGTGAGTTTATTTCTGGTCTCTCTCTGGTCTCAGTTCTGTTTTATTGATCTGTGTGCCTATTTGTGTGCCAGTACCATACTGCTCTGATTATTATATTTTTGTAGTATATGTTGAAATCAGGGATTGTGATACCTCCAGCTTTGTTCTTTTTTCTCTGGATTATTTTCTCTAGATTATATCTCTAGATATTTCTCTAGATTATTATTATTCAGGGTCTTCTGTGGTTCCATACAAATTTTACTCTTATTCTATTTCTGTGAGAAATACTGTTGGGGGGATTGAGATTTTCTTATTCAAATAGTTGAGAGCAAATTGGCATGTTCACCAATTTGGAAGAAAGTGACTCAGTCCATACATATTGACTTGGGAAAATTTAACATTGGTTCTTTTTCAATGGTTCTTAGATTTCCAACCTGCACATCATTTTCTTTTAAGAGATTCTGGTGTGTGTCACCTCCTTATTCATAGATGCTCCCTGTTGCGTTTGGCCAGGTGACATCGAGTAATTAAATGGATCCAGGTTAAGTCTCCAACACCATTCAGGGCTCAGGTTGTCAACCCTTCAGTTGTGTTACCAACCATCAGAAAAAAATTATAGTGGTATCGTTGGGGGGAAAAGTTATACAAAACATTATATTATTTCCAGATTATCTTGAGAGCGGAAGGAAGGCAGGGAACAAGTGATGATGTGGCAAAGCAGTAAAAATTACAGAGCTTTTGGGGAAGAGGTTCACTTGCAAAGTTGAATTGGGACAGACATAGAAAATGTGAAAATAATCAAAATCAGGCATAAACAGCCAATAACTCTTTATTAAGTGCCTACAATATGTTTAATACTGTTCCAAAGATATGATATAAAGTGTGAAGAAACTGTCCTAACGAAATCTTTCTAAATGATTTGGTTGGTTTCACAGTGTGAGGAAGAAAAAAGGCCTGGCATCTTTATGGAGTCTCAACCCTGAGGCAAGCAGATTTTGTTCTTGGCTGGGAACCGGGAGTGAGTAAGTGAAGTTCGGAAACAGTAAGACCTTGAGAAAACCCTGGCAACTGCATGAAGAGATGGGCTGTCCCTGATGCTAGTGGAGGAGGCAGCCTGGCCCGAGGGAGCAGTTGCCACAGCAAACCATTAAGTTTGGGTCTCAACCTCCTAAGTCTGTAAATTTAGTCTCATCCGCGTCAGGGGCCAGAGAAAGGGCAGAATTGCCAAAACAAAACTCCTGGGAAAATGATGACAGCCAGGGATGCTCATGCATGAGTCCTTCTGGAAGACTGTGACTATCGAGCAGGCCAGAATGTTCTCGTCAGCTGATCACATGGTATCAGGGAGGTGATGACACCCACATACCCAAGTTCCCCTGGAAGCAACCTGGCAGCAAAGACACGCTAGTTAAGCAGACACTTGCAACAGCTCATGCTACTCCCCAAGGGGCACAGGAGGCAATCCTGACATGGCGACTTGATTTTCTACTTTTCATCCCTTTAGTTCATACTGCCTTTCTCTATGATCCCATACCTCAAATCTTTGCAGTCAGATGTGTTTTGGATTTCGGACTATTTTGGATTTTAAGAAAAAAACATTATAACATGTATTGTGTATCCCCTAGTAGCATCTGGAACAGCACTCTGTGCAAAAACCACATTAACATTTCAGCAGTGAAATACACACACACACACACACACACACACACGCACGCACGCACACACACATGTGAATAGTCACATTAAATTAAATGGGATATGTAAAGAATACAAATCTTTTCTCCTCAAGCCAGCCCAGGTTTTGTGGCTACCTGAGATTGTTTTTATGCAGCTTTAAGGGCTTTATGGGTCTCAGAATTTCAGATAAGGGCCTGTGGACCAGAGTTACTGTTTATGTGCCTTTTGAATCCTGGACCTATTTCTTATCAATAATGAACTCATGTGGTGCAATCTGAAGCCTTGGAGCAAAGGGCCACCCTGTAGCAGTCACTCCATTTCAGTGACAGTAGATGTCATCTGTGCATCTTGAATCCCACCCACTTCCTGGCCATCGACCATGCCTGCAGAACCTCAACCCAAGTCTTTCTGGGTAGGTTAGCCAGGCAGGAACTCAGGAACCAGAAGCAGGGGGTGGAGACATAGTCTCAGAAAAGGAGACAACGGAACTAACATTAGACCCCTACCACATGCCAGAGGCTTTTCAGAGGCCGAGTCACTAAACAAGGACAGCAGTGACGCGCAGGGGTGCATCTCCACTCTCGCCAGAGAAACAGGATCAGAGAGCCTGAATGTAATTCTATCGCATAGCGGTGAGGTTCAAGCATTTTGGTGTCTAATATCCCTACCCTTGCTTCCCTCCTCCCTCTCTTCCCTTCCTTGCAAGTGCAAATACAGAGTTGTGTATTAACTATACTCCTCAATTCATTCTCATCCGTGGTCCATGTGGGACCGATTTCTTGCATCAGCTCTCAATATCTTCCATCAGCTCTCTGGATGATTCTGATGTACTAGAGAGTTTGAGAACCAAGTGTTATAGGGTGGGAAGGAGAGAAACACATTAGAATGGTACACCTTGGGTGTTTTCATGCAAATATTTGAAAATATTAATGTTGCAGCTGCTTCTTGATAACAAATATGTCCTTCCCACGTAACTACTTTGGTGCTCTTCTATGTCCTTGTACTCTGTCTCTTGTGCTCTGGCGTGGGTATGAATTTCTAGGAATATAGACAAACCTGTGCTATAAAGGTCTTGTTTTGGTTCCTACTGTTTCCACTCAGTACTCTTTCCATCAACTATCCACTCTGCTTTTTTCACCTTTAGGTTATTGCTTCTAATTGCATCTGTCATATTTATTTATCTATTCTCCTGCAATGGACCTCTAGATTGCCTCCAACTTCCCATGACTTCAGATAACTCTGGGATGAAAATCCTGGTGTGCACCAGGACCTACACATGAGAGTTTCTTGGGGTGCATCCCAGGGAGTGGGATTTCTGGGTCCCGGGGAAGGACCCTACTTAAACTCCAGACTGACTGTTCCCCTTTACGGTCCCTAGTCACACCTACCTACGTTCTCAACAATCTCATTTTCTCTTCATTGTATCCTGCCATCTTCTGGAATAATGTGGAAACCCCCTTTCTAGAATGGAGCTCAAGGCTATCTTTTGATCCCGTCAGATTAGGGTCAGGATTAGATCCTGGAGCCACCTGAGTCTGTAGGTGGGGCCTTAGCTGAAGGAGGCCATGTGCTTGAGGCAGTTTTCTCAGAGTACAGTCCAGGGATCCCTGTTTCACCTGGGGCTGTCCTAAGCTACAAAAGGAGACTCTCTGTTCACCCCTCTTCACCTTCCAAGGGATCCTGCTCTGCATCCAAACTCAGGAACCACAGGGTTAGGTCAAGTTTTGAAAGAACGTTAATGGAAATAGTTAATCTGATGGGTGGGGCATTGAGCCACTAATTTACATTCTTCGTCATCACCATCACCATCACGGCCATCACGACCATCATGACCACCTCGTCATCATCATCATCACATCATTACTATTGTCAACATCAGCACTACTAAGAACAAAAATGTTACCGACCTGTCTTTATTATGGTCCTATTTAATTCTCATGAGAAGCCTATGCCTGAGGATCACTCCCACGTTGCAGATGCAGACGCCTGACCAAGCGTATAAAAGTCTCAAACATACAACTAATACACCAGGCTCCTGGGACCCCAGAAGCTGCCTCTTATTCCCTTGGTTCTATCTTTAATGAGCTCCTTCCAAAGTGGAGGTTTATGTGCCGAAGGAGGTCTATTGGGGTGTGCCCTTGACCCCAAGCTGTGATTCATCCACTGTGGGGAGTAAAGGAGGTAAGATTGGGCAGAGGGACTACTTAAAATTTGGTATAGTCACAACTGAGGCATGGGGAGCCTTGGAGCAAGGACAGCCCTTCAGAATTGCCCTGTATGGGGCAATAAGTCCTGGCCTCTGTACGCCTCCTTGAGTCATTGGGGCCGAGTTGCCCCTCCTTAGGAGCGTCCCTCCAGACAAGGAGGCTTCCCTTGGCCCAGAGCAATTTGAAGAAGGGGTTCATGTCAAAGAAAAGTCAGAGCTGGACAGTAGTTAAAGTAGTAAAAACAGATTTTATTCAGGACTATCACAATCAGGGAAAAGAAACCTCAGTTTAGAACTGGGCTGAATTCCGAATTATTGCACAGGCAAGTGGGGATTTATGGCCAAGGAACAGGGTGGGGGTCAATGGATGAAAAATTACTAAGAGGAAACATCAGAGGTTGGAGGGGATTCTGGCTAAAGGGGCCTAGCAGGATCTTGGCTGAAGGTAGGCTGGGGTGATCCATTCCTGGGGAATGGGGGAGGGTGAGGACCTAATCAGATGTTAAGGGTGGGGGGTTCTTGCTGAAGTCCACCGACGGACCTACGAGAAAGCTCAGGAACCTAACTAAAGTTTGGTCAAGCAAAGAATCTTGGGCTCCACAGACATTAGAGAAATGTAAAGGCTTAGCTTTTGAACAGAATGATCATCTAGCCCAGTGCCCTCATTTTGCAGAAGAGGAAGTGGAGGCTGAAGGCAGCCATGAGCTCCCTGAGGCCTCATACAGAGAGGGAAGTCCCCGGTGTGTAGGGCTGTGGGAAGGGCACGCCTGGGGGGAGACAGGCCTGGCCTTGGGGTCCGCTCTGCTGTGTGTTCCTGCGGCGGGTCACGGCCCTCTCCATCACGAGCACTGAAACAGTATCCCTCTGGAGCCGCCCTGAGGATGGAGTCCAGAGCGGTTACGCCCTCTTTCCTGCTCTAATTCCCAGCGAACTGCAGAAAGTCAGTGCTATCAGAGAAAGTCAAATTTTTCACAGTGCTCACTTTTTAGGATTATCCTTTCGCCATTTGGACACATTGATAATTTGTTATAAAGTAGAACAAAATGTCTACAACCCTTTTTCCATGCCAGAATTTAGTGGCAATCACATAAAACATTTGCAAAAGCTGACACATAAGACCTTAAACACATGAAATGTCTAAACCTTTTAGGACGATTATTATTGAAATATTTTTTTATTGTTCTCCGACTAAGGAAACTTATTTCTTTGGAAAATTTGTTTTATGACTATTACATGGGAGAGCTGGATTCACATTCAAAAATGTATCAGGCCTGGGGGCATCTGGGTGGCTCAGTCGGTTGAGAGTCTGACTTTGGCTCAGGTCATGATCTCCAGGTTTGTGAGTTCAAGCCTCACATCACGCCCTCTGCTATCAGTACAGAGCCTGCTTCATGATCTCTGCCCCCTCTCTCTGCCCCTCCCCTGCTTGCGCTCTCTCAAAAACAAAATAAAATATTTAAAAAAAAAGTGTGTATCAGGCCTGGCAAAGAGTACGCTCTTAGATTTCTGGCTGTATCTGTGTGTAAGGACTGAAGGGGTCAGGAGGCTTGCGCCGCTTTTCCGTTTAAGGCATGACTTGTTTTAACCTGTACTGGCCACATGGAGGAGCTTTAGGCCTTTTCTGCACAACCCAGTCGCCCTTTGGATGTTAATGGTGAGGGCACCAGAGCCACAGCTACCTTAAGACCAAATGCATAATCCCTCTTCGACAGGACCACCAAATCTGGTCATCCGAGGTGGCCTTGTCACTAAAAATTAGTGTCAATTTAAAGTTACGTAGGAAGACAAGGAAGACATTTCAGGATTCCCTTGTGGTAATGGTTTGTGTGGAACAGTTCATCTTTGTAGTTGAAGAAAGAATTAAATTTGCAAATAAGCTCAGGTTGCATATGTTCTATTTTACAGGATCAACACATATAATTTGTCCTTAAGTTTGGAAGGGTGAAAAGATTTTGGGAGGGTCTTCCAGCTTTGAATGCTTTTTATTATTGAAAATTTCAAATTATACATATATATATATATACACACACATATATATATAATACTATGGTGAACCTGATATGTCATTTTATATATATATATATATATATATATATATATATATATAATACACAATTGTAATTATTAATGTCTGGGCAATCTTGTTTGAACTATACTCTCTTCAATGTTGTTTTGAACCAAACCCCAGACCAAATCTTCTAATTTTATCTGAATATTTCCTTATGAACCTCTAAAACAGAATAATCAGAATACTATTATCCCACCCAAATAATTAACATTAACACCTTGGGGCACCTGAGTGGCTCAGTCAGTTGAGAATCTGACTTCAGCTCAGGTCATAATCTCAGGGTTTGTGGGCTCGAGCCCCACGTCAGGCTCTATGCTGGCAGCTCAGAGCCTGGGGGCCTGCTTTGGATTCTGTGTCTCCCTCTCTCTCTGCCCATCCCTCACTCATGCTCTGTCTCCCTCTCTCAAAAATAAATAAACATTAAAGAACTTAGCATTAACACCTTAATATAACCAAATAACCAGTTCGTGTTCACAGTTTCCTGACTGTCTTATTAACTTTTTAATAGTTTGTTTTAATCACAAAGAAAATATAGTTCCTACATTGTGATATGTTGGTATTTCTCTTGTGTCTCTTATGATCTCTGTGTTCTTTTTTGCTGTTGGAAAAACTGGGTCTTTCCTTCTGGAGGATTTCCCACAGTTTTGATTATGCTAATGGCTTGTGGTGGTGCTGCATCCCCCGTAATTCCTATAAATTGGGAGTTTAGACTTGGTAAGAGGCAGATTATCCGTCGGATCACTGCCTGGATTTGTTAATACTGAGAAGCTGCGAAATAGAGAGACTGTCATTCTTTTTCTGTTTATTAGCTGGGATAAAGAGACTTTGCCCCTCATCAACCACATGGATAACTCAGGTTCAGATTATATAAAACAAGACAAGACAAATGGTTGAGGATTTCCCTTTTTTATTCACCAATATTCTCAACAATGTGTTGATTCTCCAGCGTCCACTAAAGGTGACCAACAAGGTTTTTCTTATTGCATCATTGTGAGTTCACGGATTTGAATACATTTGATGGGTTCCAACCCAATGCAGTTATTGTGTTATCTTTGCCAGGTGGGGGCTTATTCATGTTGGCTTCTGAGCCCTGTTGTGTCAATCCCAGTAGTCACCAAGAGCTTTGTTGCTGTTTGGTAAGGCAAGATGTCCAAGGTCATCTTAGACTCCTGGTCCCTTGGTGAGATGATATTTATAGACCACAAGCTGGGCGTGCCAGACATTTTATGAAGAGAAGCTGTTTTTCATTTCCTGAGAGTCATAAGGAGAGAAGGGGACCAGGCATCATCAACCCACTTGGGGATTTACTGGTAAGATCAAGTGGCAGTGTGCCATGTGGTGTCCTTCCATTTCTTTCTTTGCACAGCCAGCCAATGCCACTGAGACAGTGCAGTCAGCAAGGGACTGAGGGCTGCTGCTGCTCAGCTCTGCCCGAGACACTGGGTACACTTGTTTCCTCCTGGAATCCAAGGGAGACCAACTCAACTGCAGCTGGTAATGTGAGGGAAGGGGGAGGGGCATTGGGCTCACGAATACCCAATCCAGGTCACAGCCAGCCAGCCACTAGCTGTGTGCCATGGCCAAGTTATGTAAGCTCTCAGGGCCTCAGTCTCTTAATCTGTAAAATGGAATTAATGGCATCTGCCTAATACATTTTTTATGAGGCTTAAAATAGATGATCTTTTCGGGATGCCTGGGTGGCTCCGTCAGTTAAAGGTCTAGCTCTTGATTTCAGCTCAGGCCATACTCTCATCGTTCATGAGTTCGAGCCCCGTGTTGACCTCTGCACTGAAAGCACAGAGCCTGTTTGGAATTCTCTCTCTCTCTCTCTCTCTGCTCTTCTCCCGCTCATGCTCTGTCTCTCTCAAAATAAATAAACATTAAAAAAAGAGATGATCTTTTCTCGCTTAATGAATTTAACCTATGAAGAGCCTAGCACAAAACTGGACACACATTAATATAGGCTATTACTTCACATCCCCAAATAGTAAATTAGGAATGATTATTTTAACCCTAAATAGTAATTAAGTACCCTACTCTAAATTAAATCAAGCATAGTGTGGTTGTGAAAGCAAACAAACAATGAGGAAGAAGCCTGGAAAAGAAAGCAGGTGAGCTATTGGCTGGTCTGGTGTTAACCATTAGATTAAGGTCTAAAACATTTTCTGTCTTTAGATAAATTTGTTAAGGTAAGTACCTTCCCATTTCTCATCTTCCAAGAAAGTTGGTGGTAAACATATGTTACACCTTCAATTTATGAAGCAGGCAGGAGTCCATTTCATAAACATCGAGCTAAAAAGGCCATGACCAGAGGGAAGGACACCAGTGTCTCTAGATTCTCTGACATGGCGCCATCTTTGTTCCTGTTTGGTGATCTGGGAAGTCACCTTCTTCCACCCCTGCTTCACCTCTGCCCGTGACAGTGATTCCTTACTTTCCAAAGTCGTATTTCTTGACCCTCTTTCTCACATTTAGAAAAATTCCCCAGAAGTTGGGATAAGACCATCGCCTAAGTAAAAATATCTATGTGAAATCAAGCCTGTCACCGGCACTCTTATGCATTTAGGGTAAAAAAAAAATCACAGAAATGAATGCAGGTAGAAGTATTCTTATGTGTTGCATCATCAACATGCAGATAATATATTTTGAGGCTCACATATTATAATATATGTATAACTGCCAGAAGTCCTTCCCTCGGGGTGCCTGGGTGACTCAGTTGGTTAAGCATCTGACTTCGGCTCAGGTTATGATCTCACAGTTCGCGGGTTCGAGCCCCACACTGAGCTCTGTGCTGACAGCATGGGACTTGCTTGGGATTCTCTCTCTCTCCCTCTTTCTCTGCCCCTTCCCCAACATGTGTGCGTGCACGTCCGTGCTCTCTCTCTCTCTCTCAAAAATAAATAAATAAACTTAAAAAAAAGAAGCACTTCCATCAATGGCTGGGCCCCCACATATTGTACACACATCCTGCACACATAACTCATGTCACTGTATTCTTTGTTTAGTTGACTGAGGGCAAAGACAATTTTTTAAAAATGTTAAGTGCCTAGGGCAGTGGCTATTACACAAAAGCTCAGCGATACTTCTTTAATGGTGATCACTGAAGTCTGTTAAGATTCCTTCAAAAAAGACCTGTCATTTTATTAAAAAAATTTTTTTTAATGTTTATTTATTTTGAGAGAAAGAGAGAACACATGTGCAAATGGGAGAGGGGCAGGAAGAGAGGGAGAGAGAGAACCCAAGGGAGGCTCCGTGCTCTCATCACACAGCCCGATGCGAGGCTCAAACCCACGAACTGTGAGGTCATGACCTGAGCCAACACCAAGAGTCAGACCCTCAACTGACTGAGCCACCCAGATGCCCTGTGGACTTGTTTTCATTTTAAAGTACCATTCAAGTTGTGCAAAATTTAGAAAAATAGTGACAAGAAAAAAGACAAATGATCATCTCATCACCCATAAAACTAGTGTGAGCATTTTGCTCTCTCTCTACATGATGACATTTTAGAAAGAATAGTTTACACATTTTCTATATTGTAGTTTTCTTTTTTTTTATGTTTGTTTTTTATTTTTGAGAGAGAGAGAGAGAGAGAGAAAGAGAGCGGGCATGAGAGGGGAGGCACAGAGAGAGGGGGACATGAAGGATCTGAAGCAGACTCCGCACTGGCAGTGCAGAGCCCAAAGCGGGGTTCGAACTCACCAACCACGAGATCACGACCTTAGCCGAAGTCAAATTCTCAACCAACTGAGCCACCTAGGTGCCCCTATATTGCATTTTTCTTAACCTAACATGATGTCATAAGCATAATATATAATATATATATTATATGATATATAATTGTATTTAATTGCACAATTTTGAACATTTAGGTTGTTATTTAGATTGTTATATTCTGATATAATAAATAGAACTTTAATAACTGTTGATCCATAGAATTGTTTGATGAATTCTGAATTGTTTCTCTATTACAAAGTGAAAGATGTGGAATATGTATATTAAAGGATATGAATATTTTTATGGATTGTGACGCCTACTATTCACTTACTTCCCAAAACATTATATCCTCTTATAACCTTATCATACATATGTATGAATATACGTTTCATCACTCCTTAATGAGATGTGGGCATTTCAAAAAGATGCCTTTTGTGATAATATCACGAGAAAACTGGAATTGTGATTATTGTTGAGGGTAAGCATATTTTCATGTTTGTTACTATTTGTGTTTCTTTAGGCGATATATGGAATTATGGATCTTGACCAGATCTTAGCAGTCATCTGCTCCAGTGTTCTTTAATTTATTTTTTATAAACAGTAGTATGCATTTTTCAAATGCAAGTTTATACACTGTAATCTCTAGAACAGATACATGTGTCCGGTTGGCGTGGGAAGGAGGGTCCCTTGAGCCCAATGACTCAACTTGCCCTCACTCCATGAGACTGCTGTACAAAACCCTAGCCTTCTGTGAACTAGAGTTTGCAAACCACCCATTTGCCTCTAGTGTGGTCTTAGCCCCTTGGCAGATATCCCTGCTGAATCCCTGCAGAGGTAATTTAGCGATGTGTGGAGCTACAGACTGTGTGTGATCTGGGAGAGAGCAAAGTGCTATGCTGACGGCCAAGGACGATCCACAAAACCCCTGTGAATGTGTATGCAGGGGTGGGGAGAGTGCTGGGAATATTTCTGCTGAGAAGGTGTGACTTTCTCTAATTCTTTTACATTTCCTAACAGTATACCTAACATTGGTATCTGAGCATCTATCTCACAAGCGAAACGATAAAGGGTGTAATGACTCACATTATAAAAGGACCATAGGGTCTCTTTATGTGGCATCTTCTCCGGAGCTTATTTGTAGATCATTAAATACTTAATAGAGGGATAAAGAAATAATTGATGTGTTCTGGGCCACTGGTGTTTAAGTGGCAATCAGATATAAAAACAAAGCAGATCTGAAGTTGCACTGATTTATGTGTCTGATTTGGAAATTTTGCCTTTTACTGGCCAGAGAGCCAAAGAATGAAACCACGCAATTCGCTATCTAGGTACTTGCCAATTAAAAGTTGTCTCTCCAATCTTGTGCTGGTTTTGCCTCCGCAGGGCATCTTCAGTGTGCCCACCTGTCTCCCGGGGATCTTGTTAAAATGCATATTCTGATTCAAAGTCTCTGGAGTGGGAGTAGGGTGTCTTCACTTCTAGAAAACTCCCAGTGCTGCCATTGCTGTGGTATTGCTTTGAATAGCAAGGATCTAGGGAACCTTTCAACAAATTAGTAAGACAGTCCAAATGTCTTTCATCTCTCCTCTTTTAGAACAGATGAGGACACGGGGTGCCTGGGTGGCTCTGTCAGTTAAGTGTCCGACTTCAGCTCAGGTCATGTACTCACGGTTTGTGAGTTTGAGCCTAGCGTCAGGCTCTGTGCTAACAGCTTGGAGCCTGGAGCTTGCTTTGGATTCTGTGTCTCTGTCTCTCTCTGTCCCTCTGCTGCTTGTGCTGTCCTTCTCTCTCTCTCTCTCAAAGTAAATAAACACTAAAAAAATAATTGAAAAAAAAAGAACAGATAAGGACGATTTTTTTTCCCATACAGAGACTAGAATTCCAAAATTAGAATCACTCATTCAAATTAAACTATGCAACCAATCAATAAACTAAGTAAATACAGACATCCCAGGAAGTTTTCCTGCTCTCGTGCTCTCGGCCCAAGCCACTTCCATACTTGTTATCTCTTTACCTCGAGGTTGAATACAAGCAACTCACAGAGTTAAAGAGCCACTTAATAAGCAGATATTGAGCACATTATAGGGTTGTTGGGTTTCTCAACCTTGGCACTATTAGCATTTTGGACTGGATAAATCTTTGCTGTGGAGGGCCATCTTGTAGGATGTTGAAGAGCCTCCCTGGCCTCTACTTACCAGATGGCAGTAATATTCCGACTGTACCTCTATGTCCCCAGCAGCGTGCTGGCTCCTGACAATCAAAAATGTCTCCAAGTGGGGCGCCGGGGTGGGTCAGTCGGTTGAGCGTCTGACTTCGGCTCAGGGCATGATCTCGCGGTTCGTGAGTTCCAGCCCCGCATCAGGCTCCGTGCTCACAGCTTGGAGCCTGGAGTCTGCTTTGGATTCTGTGTCTCCCTCTCTCTCTTCTCCTCCCCTGCTTGCACTCTGTCTCTGTCTCTGTCTCTCTCAAAAATAAATAAACATTAAAAAAATGTCTCCAAGTAAGAACAACTATTCCCTGGGGGATGGGGTATCACCCCCAGTTGAGAACCACTGCTCCAGATTGTGCATGGCTTAGGAAACAAATAGAAGAAACTTTTGAGTAGAGCAAGGAAGAAGGTGGTATTTTTTGCTTGCTGATTTTCAACACCGGCAAAGTCAGGGACTGGGCACTGAGATCTAAGGGCAGTTACACTTCGAGACCTTCATGACCATGATCCAAACTTTGTACGTGTGCATCTTATTGGTGGAACCCAAATGACTTGCTGAACCCTTGTAACAAGTGTGTTTAGGTAATGTGGCGGTTTGCTTTTCCCCTCTGCAGTGAAGGAACACTTGCTAGACACATCTAGAATGGACACAGTCTACAGGTCCACCTCTCTCCTAAGCCTCAGACTTCCCAATAGGACCCAAATATGGAGAAACTGAACTTTGGCTAAGCAAAAAGCCTCATTAAAGCTTTTTATAAATAGCAGGACATTTCTCCTGAAAAACTTTAACATGATTATTTTCTTCTCTGAAAAAATCATTACAGCTTAGTAAGATTAGAATTAGTAGAGAAATACACAATGCCTCTCTCACCAAGCCCATCTTATGGCTGATACTATGGGATTACAAAATGGGTAGACTTTCCATCAATAAAATAACCTTCCTTATGAAAGATTCATGATCATTGCTAATGCTTATAGAATGCTTCCTATGTGCCAGGAGCTTTTAAGAGCTTTTTCTAGATTAACTTATTTAAACCTCACAATCCCTAAATTATAGCTTTTACAGAGGAGAAAACTGAGGCCCTGAGATCTTAACTATCTTAACCGAGGTCAACAAATTATCAAATGACAGGGTTGGAATTCCAACTCATGGAAATCTGGTTGTAAACTCTCTTTTTACTAACTAGGATTCAACTGGACAGCATCTTATTATTTAGAAAGATTACGTGGTTGTAACAGGGAGAATATGACAAAAACATAAACTTGTCAATTTCAAGGTCTTTAAATTTGTGAAAAGACAATTAAATATTTGTATGAAGGAAATGAATGGAAAACCCAGCTAAGTGATATAGCAGCATGAATAGGGGTAGCAGGTTTTCATACAGAATTCAGTTAGATGTAACTCAAACCTAAAAGACGTAGGCTCTTTGTGAGGCTAACCCATTCATCATGCTATGGAACCCCTGTTGTAATCTGTATATACAGTTGAAGGAAGACTATTGGTGTCATTAACTAGAATTTAGACAGCTTCTTTCCTGATAACTCTAGCTGTTAAGAACTGACCGTTGTGGCACCTGGGTGGTTCCGTGGGTTGAACATTGGACTCTTGATTTTGGCTCAGGTCATGATCTCACAGTTCATGACTTTGAGCGCTGCATCGGGCTCTGCGCTGACAGAGCTTGGGATTCTTTCTCTCTCCCTCTCTCTCTGTCCCTCCCCCTACTCCAAGATAAAGAAATAAATTAAAAAAAAATAAACAACAACAACAACAAAAAAAACCCTGCTAGTTATTCCCTAAATTTTAGAGAGTGATGTAATTATGTTTTAGTTGCTTAGCATATTTTAACTTCAAAAAGATTTAAATTTAAAAATATAAACAGAATCAAGACCATTGTGTTAATGTTTTTGTAATAAGGAATCTGAATATGTCTATAAGATTTGGTTTATTAGAATAGCAATCAGCTTTTGTTAACAAATTAAAAATTGTCTGAGTAATTGATTTAGGCTTATAATTTCTAGGTTGAAATTGTTCTAAGGTTGTAAATAATATTAAATCATTTAAGAAAACCTAAAGTTCTTGTTTACAAGTTTGATTTATTAAATCCATAGCCCAATATTAATATATTTAGGAAAAGGTTGTTTGTTCAATCAGACAGTTGGTTTAAAAGGGAATCACTTGTCTGAAATTTATAAATGCCATTATATGTATTTGAAGTTTAAAAATTAAGTTTGTAAATAGAACCAAACACGAACCAAAGACCTTTTAAAAGTTATTGGTAAAGGGTTGGTAAGGATATGGAGAAAAAGGAACCTTTGTGTACTGTTGGTGGGAATGCAAACTGGTGCAGCCACTGTGGAAAACAGTATGGAGGTTCCTCAGAAATTAAAAATAAAATTACCAGTATGACCCAGTAATTCCACTTATGGGTACTTACCCAAAGAAAATGAGAATATGAATTCAAAAAGACATATGTACCCCTATGTTTATTGCAGCATTATTTACAAAAGCTAAGATATAGACGAAACCCAAGTGTCCACCAATAGATGGACTGATATACAATGGAATAATACTAGGCCATAAAAATAAGGAGATCTTGCCATTTTAAAAACATGGACGGACCTAGGAGGTATAATACGAAGTGAAATAAGTCAGACTGAGAAAGAGACAAATACCATATGGTTGCACTTACATGTGGCATCTGAAAAACAAAATAAATGAACAAACAAGAAAACCAAACAGACTCTTCATCCATGGCACAAACTGGTGGTTGCCACAGGGCAAGTGGGTAGGTGGGGATGGGTGAAATAGATAAAGGGGATTAAGAGGTACAACTTCTAATAAAATAAATAAGCCACAGGGATGAAAAGTACAGCATAAGGAATATAGTCAATGATATTGTAATAACGTAACACGGCGACAGATGGTGAGGACACTTATGGTGGTGAACACTAAGTAATGTATATAAACGTTGAATCAGTTTAATTATTGTACACCTGAAACTGATATAACATTCTATGTCAATTACACATCAATAATTTAAAAGTTTTTAGACCTACATAGTGAATAAGATATATAGGTTGAACTTGACATTTTAAGGAAGAACTATATATGTTTTCAATTTGTGACTTTAACAATAACTTGAATATTGATTTTTAAACACCAAGATAAACCTCTGATTAATCCTTTCTGTTTCAGGCACTCTCCTTGAAGACATCATTCTGCCCCCCACCTCCCCATCTGCAAAGCCTCAAATACAAAGTCGTTGAAGAAACAGTGAAAAGCTTCTCGGGATAACCAACAGGGAGGCAGATGAATTTGGGGAAACACAGGATAACCTTTCGTTAAATTAGGAGTCCAAGGTTTCCGATATGAAAGAGAAAAACTGGATGGCATATTTTGATTAATAACGTATTTCAACACGTTTGCCTTTCTTATTCTGCTCCTTTCTTTCAGAAACATCTGGATGAGTTTCACCATTCAAAGATCAAAACAGTGAAGCAAGTCTTCATAGCAATTATGAAGCCGATGTATTTCACAATAGACTTTTTAGTGCTGGCTGTTAATGCTTTTTAGAATATTTCCTAATTTACTCATGCAAAGGAAGGCCTCAACTTTGAAAACTTCCGTCTTGAGGACAGGGCTAAAATCAATATATTGCTCGTGAAAAATTCAGAGTAAGATTTGATCCATTTGGCTTAGAATGACATTATGGTTTTATTATAACTAACTCCTATCTATGTATTTTACAGATTCTGTAAACTTCTAACTCCAAAACTGGCTTTTAGTAGCAAAATAAAGCAAACGTCTTTGATGAAAGAACTAAACAATATAATGAAAATGTCAATGTATGGATATTCTTCAGTTATTCAAATTAATGTAATAGAATCACATACACAAACACGTACCTCTTTCCTCACTGAAATTGTGAAAATGTATGTCTTCTGTGCATGTGCATTTTGGTTTCTTTTTTAGAATCAGGCTTGGCTCCTGGATTAGACTTCATAAGGGCGGGGCAGGGTGGTGCATCAGATGAGGTATGCTGCTTCGTGTCTCATGTCTCATCTGGGCTTCAGATCCTTCATCCTGGAAGGGAGAGGATTAAAGACGACCCTAGAAGGATATTCAGCACTCATAGGATATTTTTCTGGGGTTTAAAATCTGGTTTGCTATTCAGAAATAATTTGGTGGCAAAAGCAGTGGAAAAAATTGTAATGCTTCCATTCCTGGTCATCTGAGCCGCCCCCATTAAGGGCATCCGGATGGCACACGCTTTTTCCCAGAGCAAAGCTCTTTCACCCTGGGGAAGATGCCAAACCTTGGTTTTCTGTGTGTGAGAAGGCAAGGCTCACAGCTCCTCACAGGATTCGGTGATGGGGAACTCACACGCTGGCTGACTCACAGCATAGTGCAAGATAAGGAAGAGTCGCCACTAATCATTAATAACAGAGCATGGCGTCCGTCCTTGCTCAGCAAGACTGCAAGGTGATCCAAGGCTCTGGTTAGCCATGTCAAGACTCTCCTGTCCAGAAATCTCCCACCTGGTGTTGTCACCCCTCCCCCAACTTCTCTTTCCATTAGATGCTCAATATCTTAGGGCACATTCCTTCTCACTCCCCCTCCCTCCTCTCTTTCTCTTAAGAGAGAGTCTCGTAGTTTTAGTTTCTTACTCTAAGCCTTCGTTTTGGACTACAGCCCACAGGTCTCCTGTAACCGATTCATCCAGAGCACTTACGAAATTGAGGTTTCTCGGCCTCAGCTAAGACTTGGGCCAGGTTCTTATTTCTAACGACCTCTTGGGCTTTTTCTTTGGGTCCCGAACTTTGAGATTCCATGCTCTAGATACGAACGACGTCACTACTTAAAATATAGAAACATACTTAAGAGGGATACATGGGTTTAGGTCGAAAAAATGGAGCTTAAATTCTGCATTTCAGTCATTAGGAAGAAAGTAGGGCAGACAGTAGAGTGTTTGAGACACGTGTCCAGACTCTGGAAATTGCACCCAAGTCATTATTCACCTCTGCCACCTGACAAAACCAGCTTCACTCGACCAAGTGATTTCTGGCACCTTCCTGCCCCCACAGCTGTTTCTGAGGTTAGGGTGACCTCTTAGTAGATGAGTTACTCAGGAATGACAGTCTGTCAGAAGGCATAATTCAAAATCTTCGGGCAAGGGTGACGTATGGAGTAATTATCAAACGGATCCTAATTTTTTTGTTTATTTATTTATTTTGAGAGAGAGAGGCAAAGGCAGAGAGAGGATCCCAAGAGGGCACTGCGCTGACAGCACAGAGCTCGATGCAGGTCTCTCTCCTACGAACCTCGAGATCACGGCCTGAGCTGAGATTAGGAGTCAGACCCTTAACCGACTGAGCCACCCAGGTGCCCCACTGATCCTAATTTTTAATTCGAGTAGGCTATAACTTTAAAACTGTGGAAAATGAAAAGGCGCTTGGTTGTGCATATGTGTGTGCGTGTGTGTGCGTGTTGTATGTTTTGCCTTCTGCTGAAACAGCAGTTCAGGTGATGCAAGCCTCCTGTTCAAGCACAAAACAGATTGTTTTCCTCCAAATGCCTCGGACGTTGCTGGAGCTCTGAGCCAGAATCGCTATCCTTACCGTGGAGAGGGAGTTCATTCCAAATAAACACTGTCCGTGAGGCTGACAGATTCCTGAAATGAACTTCAGTTTGGGTTCCTATTTACTATCAATTCCTAAGAAAATGATCTGAGAGCACAGTATGCGCACAGAACCTTCAGCTGGAGTGAGCTGCAGGATGGAAGAGGTGAGTTGGAGGAGTTGAGTGTTGAATTGTGAAAATACCATATCGTGTGTTTTTATTTTTTTTTTTTACGATATTTTTGAGAAGCAGCTCAGGCTACATCAGCAGCATTTCCTTCCCTGGCCAAAGGCCATGTGTTCCCTTCTCCTTTGGCTTCTCTTCTGAACCACCACCCATATCGCTAAGCCAGCACAGACTTGCCATCCTGAAGACCGCATGCGCTTAGTCTGGGGCCTGTGGGGTGGGCTCATCGAATGCTTCCAAGGCCGAGAATAAGGCACCCTGGGCCAGCAGAGGGCGCTTTCCACCCAAATTGGAACTGCCTCTGAATTTGCGGCCTGGACTCCTAGCCTCCCTCCTTTTAAACCTTTCGAAGCAATTTTCAGACAGCTGAACTTGAAATTGCTGCCTGGCTTTGTGCATCAAATGGCATATGTAATTCCATATCGGAGGCGTCTATGTGATGCTGCTCATGAAGGCCTCGCACGCGGTCCTTTGCCACAGAGGGAGAATGCCTGTAACTCCCCAGTGTATTGACTTCAGGTTAACTGTTTGAATCTTGCCTCGCTGTCCTGCCCTGGTCAGAAAACCATGGTGTGAGATTGGACTCCTGATGAACTTTCTTGTTCTTTGTCCCTTCATTTATGAGATGAGGCTGCTACAAACACGCACTAGGATAAACAATGACCTCAGCAATATAATACAGCTCTGGGCTAGAGCCAAAGCCAGGATCAGAGACTCACAGCATCTCCAAGCTGGAAAGAGACCATGGGGAGGGGACACCTGATCCAAGCCCCCATCCGAGGGGCATAACAGCTTCCAGGATGAGAGAGTGCTGTGCCCTTGGCGGGAGCCCCAGGACTTGGAATTGCAGCCTATTGTCCAGTTTATTGAGTTTCTGCAGCCTTGGGTGTGTGGCTTAAGGAACCACAGCTTTTGACTCCAAGGGAAGGAAAAACAAGCTCTCTGGTGTGGCTGATGCATGAGTCCCAGTCCTTCCATGAAACCATACCATTCCAAGAGGCAATGGTCAGCCTTACTCTGTTTTTACTCCATCTGCAGAATTCACTTGTTTATGGGCTTATTCATTCAGCAGGCACTTTTCAAGTTCTTCCTGAGTATCAGTTTCTGTGCGACATAGGGGGGCTGTAGCCACAAGACAAGCATCGCCCTTGCACAGCTTAAAAGAACACTGGGATGATGCAGCCAGTCTGACCCTCTTCACGTTTGTCTCATGCCGTTTCCCTGGGTAGTGTCCTGAGTCGCCACACTGCATTCTGATGCCTGTGGAATTACTGCTACATTTGTTTTCAGTGGTACCATTTTGCACAACCCACCCAACCTTCCCAGCTCCGTGCCTTGCAAGCCCACGGGGAGGTTGCGTGTCCCTGCCCTTTGCGGTTGAGTGGAGCCATGTGACTGGCTCTGGCTGGTGACCTGTGAGTGTGATGTGCTTTGCTTCTAGGCCACAACATTCATTATGGGTTCCAGACCTTCCAAACGAGAGTTCTGGAGAAGGGAAGGCAGCTGCCCCTCAGCCTCGAATGGGCAGAGCCACCTGCTGACTCTCAGGGGTCATGTCTCCTGAGTGAGAAATAGATCACAGGGCTGTTTCTTACCAGGAGCTTATCCCAAATGATTATCCTTTTATGGGACATAGCAGTGTGGTTCCTTCTTTCTCTGGGTTAATTACTACGATAAATTCATTTATCTCATCATTAATTAAAAAATAGGCAGTGAGTGCCTCCTGTGTGTCAGGCACTATTCTGGGGAGGCAGCGTGAACACAGAATCAATAATTTGGCCTCTCACTGAGCAGACCTTCTGCAGAGAAGAAGAGGTATGATCATAAAAACCTCCAAATAAAAACAGAAACACAAAGGCTTTGCAGTTAATGAGACTATTCCTGGCATTTCAGCGTATTGTGCAGGAAGTGTGTGCGTGACCACACGAGAAACCCAATACTGCCACCCGAGTGGATTGTGCTCGAAGGAAACCTCACAAAAGATGAGAAGACTAGAGCGTATGACCTTGTGGGGGATGCTGGTGAATGCTTCAAGGCGGCCAGTCAGGTGAGAGAGAGGCCACAGGCACCCCAAATCAGTACCCAAATTCAAGGCAGGAAATTCTCTCCATTCTCTGGCTTCCCCCACGCCTGCTCTCACTCGGCTCTGTCTAACCCATTCTCTGGCCACAAGGGAGTTAGTGGGAAACAAAAAGGAAAGTAGTCTCCGAGGAAGTAGGGGAACCATCTGTAAAAGGTGGGGGTGTCCCTTTTTCCACTTCCTCAGGTGCAAAGGGGAGAATCAAGCTCACAGAGAATGGGAGCACTTTAGAGTCATTTTCAGGCCGAATCCCAAACAAGTGTTTTATGTGGTTTGGCAAGCCACTTCCCTTCTTGGAGCCTCAACTGTGCATTCCTCTAAAATGGGACCAGTGGCTACTTTACAGCATCGCTGGGCGGATGAGAGGCAATCTGCATGCAGAATGTCTGGCCGCACACAGTGCCAGCGCTTGGCCAACTCACTGGTAGCCATTATTTCACGGAGGTCGAATGTTCTACGGTCCCTTTTCTTACAACACTCCTGAAGAGGGGCTCCTATTGTTGTGATTCCCCGTATAAGACAGGTGCACATGGTCTACAGAATATTACCTCTTTGTTAGTAGGTCACCACGCTTATTTCTTGAGATGCCTGTTTTCCATTGACCATCAGCTTTTGTATTTCAACAAAAGAAACATCTGTAAGGATGATGTCTGATTGAACATAATTAAGACAAGCCCTTAAACACCTGGATCATGTGGGTGCTGAATACCAAGTTCTGGGTTGTACTCAGAACTCACAAATTCAGAAATGCTTCTTATGATACTTGTTAGTTGCTACCTTGGGGAGCTAAATACCCAGCACAAGTATTTAGTCCTGTCCCACCTGAGGTTGTGGGTCACGGACTCCTAAGAACTGCCATCAGACTGGAGGTTGTGAAGTTGTCACTGCTCATCTGTGCTGAGCTCTGCGGTGCCTGCGGGCTGCCCTTACTGGAGAACTCAAATTGGTTCTGAGTTTATTCTGTAGGGGAGATACCCTAGAATCCAAATCCTGAAACAAGCATCCATCTGATTAACATTTATGGTAATTGATGCAAGAAAATATCCGCCACCACTGGCCTTTTCTTTCTGGGGTGTTGGTTAAGGAATGATGGCACCTTGGGCACATTACACTGTAGAGGACGTATTTCTTTCTAGAAAACAGTTTCTTGGGGCGCCTGGGTGGCTCAGTCGGTTAAGCATCTGACTTCAGCTCAGGTCATGATCTCGCGGCCCGTGAGTTCGAGCCCCACATCAGGCTCTGTGCTGACAGCTCAGAGCCTGGAGTCTGTTTCAGATTCTGTGTCTCCCTCTCTTGCTGACCCTCCCCTGTTCATGCTGTCTCTCCCTGTCTCAAAAATAAATAAACGTTAAAAAAAAAAAAAAAAAGAAAACAGTTTCTTCTTTTCCATATGTCATGAGACCTTATGTAAGTGTCAGCTTTTGGTATTTTAGATGATGAATAATAAAAGATACTAAATCAAGTCAATACTCTGTCATCACTCTAACAGAGTGCTGGACATTTTTGCTATAATGTCCTTAACATAACTGGGTAAAAAAATAAAAAAAAAAAACCTTCCTTCTGTCCAACCACAGCCAGTTAGCTTCCTTATATAAAAATGTAGGTTCCTTTTTTTTTTTATTAGGCTACAAAATGATTTCAAGCAAATGAAAACCAAATGTATACAAAAATGGGCCATGTGTATTTGCAAACATATATCTCAGTGGTCCACTCCTTCAGACTCTGGAGCAAAGAGCAGCCAAATCCCCCTCTTTGTGCCGTTAGAAAGAATACAATTCATACCTGTTGAGAACATGTTTGTGTCATTGTATTAAGGAAATTGTATATTATAAATAGCTCCAAGCATTTTGGACAGAACCATTCCAATGTTCGGTTAAAAACTACCCAAATAACAAATATATGATCATTAAGCTCTAAATACTTACTACGGAAGAGACACTTTCCTTATAAATAGAAATTAATCTTATTTAATTGTCCTGAAATTTGAATATCTCTGATTATTTGGAGTCTGATGAGCAAGGACCTATGAATCTCTTAACCAGCAATATGAAAGACACTCAGTGCTCTAAAATTAAAATTTCCCCTTTTAAATCAATAGGAACGACTGTCATACTGCAAAGGTCTATGGGAAATACAAAATGAATGCAAGGAAAGAAATGGAGGGGAGGATGACCAAGACAGCAAGTAACCAAGGAAAAGAATTAGATCCTAGGAAGGCGCGTGCACACACACACACACACACACACACCGAAACCCACGTTCACATGAATGTAAGCACATGCACAGACACCCACCTTGTGAGGCTATAAATTCAGTGTGTGGCAAAGACTGGGCAGTTTAAAATTTTTATTTCCAAAACTGAGAACATGGTATTCAATGGCAAATATTTTGAAGAAAGTATCTTGAGTTTCCTTGCATAGTATTTCTTAAGCCCTCCCTACTGTCTTTACAAGTCTGGACTCACATAATGTCGTCGTCTTGGCAGGCTGGGCCTCTGTGGCACACTCCGTGTAATCAATAAACAAACAATTAAGTGCTCTATTACGAGGGAAGCAGGGCTGGCCATTATCCAACAGGAGCCTTCCCTGTCTTCTGTATTTATTAGACTTCACATTACCCTTGTTCACCATTAGGCTTAATAAAGGCTAAAATAGGTACCAAAGAATAGATTTGTTGAATACTTGATTCCTGCTTTTTTCACCATCAAAGCATCAGCTCTGAATAGGCGGAACTGTATCCAGCAGGAGCCAGAGCTGGAAGTAGCATCTGGTGGGAGAGTTCAAGTACACAGATGTGATCTTGGAGCAACAGAAAGCAAATGAGCTAATGTTGGACCAACCCAGATGTAGAGCCTCCAAGCCCAACCAAACGAGTGGTAAAGAGGTGGTTGTTCTGCTGAGGCAAAGTGATCCATAGGTTATTCATCTGATGGTGAATTTAATAGGGCTTACCCCACCCACACAACGCGCCATCTTGATCTTAACCTCTCCTCTTCCCTAAGATGAGGAAATTATCTCAGCACAAGTGTTGTAAAGGGTTGCACAGAGGATGACAATCTGTCATAGACTTAGAGATGTGACATCTTGCCGGGCCCCGGGGTCTGGGGACTACTCACACCACAGGCTCATCCACTCCAATGATCATAGTACAAGTCAAGGGAAGTGAGGCATTCTAAGCCCAAATTTGTTTTCCCAGTGCAGTTCACGCCTCCTTCTTGGTGTGAATATACCTGAGGAACCAACTTTGTTTTCAAGGGATTGCTTATTAAGCCTTGAATTGGAACAAATATTTTGAGGAATCTGTAGTACAGAACCTTGTGAACTCCCTGCTTCATCCTGGTACTCAGCCTCCTGGAGAACCTACCGTCAGGCCCAATAGCCTATCTCATTTGTCTTGAACTGTAGAATAATTGACCCACCCTTACGTGTCTTATCATACTGCCCATGAATAAGACCCCCAATCCTGGTTTGTTTGTTTGTTTTCCTCTCTGCATTTGCTTTTTTCAGTTCAGTTTACTTTCAGGCATGTTAGAAATCCCTCTGACTGCATGTTCTACAAGCACTGAATTCTACCTTTGAGTATGAAGTCAGAGTGGCTTCTGCTTCAGGGTGGCTCGTTCCCACTTCCAGAGCAGTATTATCCTCAGATCTGGCATCTCATCAAATGTCTGGAATTCTATTGGTCTTTGGATTTGCAGTCTGAATGAAGTGAACAAATATTTGGAGAGTAAAAAGGAGAGTTATAATGAAGAAGTCATGCTGTAACTCTATTTTGAATGTGCTGTGTTAACTTTACATTGTATGCTAAAATGTTCATTATGAACAGGGTTGTAGACTCATGAAGGAGAGATTTCTACTGGAGAAGGATGAAAATATTGAAACCTGAGGGACTTAATGGATGTGGGATTTCATTCCTACTCCTCAGGAAGAGAGGAGGGGTGGATCAGGGAGGAGGGAGAGTGTGCTTGTGAACACGCAGGGAATAAGAATCACAAGGGAATGGAGCAGAAGTCAGTAGAATGTGGGAAAAGGGAGTAAGCCAAACTTTTCCCTTTGTTTCCACTTCTGATCTGGCAAAGGATCTGATCCATGATAAAGAAGGGGCAAAGAGAAGGGTACTTCATGTTTTCCATGAACCCAGCCATTTGTTGATAAAGATGTGAGGTAACATAATGACATTCACATGCATAATAATTGTATGCTTCAAAGAAACTGTGACCTAATAATTCCAAAAATCAATTAGAGCAAGGCATAGACCGTGTTTAATAAAATATTCAGAGGAGGAGCTTATAATGAAAAGGAACTTCTTTCTTCACCACCTTTCTCCCTCCCAAGGCCTACCCTTCAGAGCAACTACTTTTGATCCATATTATTTTGAAACTGCTTCTATTTCTAAATAATATGATCTTGTACTGATAATTACACTTTTGATATGCTTATACAGATATTTCTAAATTTATAGACTTTTGACATTGCTTTCCAGTTACCTGTGGGATAGATGAACTTTTAGCCTTCTTATACCTTTTATCCCCAAATGAACTTTTGATTGTTGGTTTCTCTTTTAGTACAGGCATACCTCATTTCACTGTGCTTTGCTTTATCATTGTGCCTTATAGATACTGTATTTTTTACAAATTCAAGGTTTATGGCAACCCTACATCGAGCAAGTCTATCAGCGCCATTTTTTCCAACAGCATTTGCTCACTTTGTGTCTCTGTGCTACAGTTTGGTAATTCTTACAATATTTAAAACTTTTCATTATTATTATATTTGAATTGCTGCAACCTCATGACAAAACTTCAAAGTGGTCCTTGAGTGGGATCTACTTCTGGTGAAGATGCTGTGAAGAGAGTTAAAATGACAACAAAGGATTTAGAATATCATATAAACTTAGTTGATAAAGCAGCAGGGTTTGAGAGGATTGATTCCAATTTTGAAACAGGGCCTACTGTGAGGAAAATGCTACCAAACAGCACTGCCTGCCATAGAGAAATTGTTCATGAAAGGAAGTCAATCGAAGCAAACTTCATTCTTGTCTTATTCTAAGAAAATTTCCACAGTCACCCCAATCTTCAACAAAGACCACCCTGATCGGTCACCAGATGTCAACATCAGGCAATATCCTCCACCAGCAAAAACGATTATGATTCATAGACATTCAGATGATGGTTAACAATTTTTAGCAATAAAGTATTTTTTTAAGATTTTTAAAAAGGTTTTTTATTTATTTTAAAAGAGAGAGAGAGAGAGAGGGAGGGAGAGAACATAAGTGGGGGAGGAGGAGAGAAAGGGAGAGAGAGAATCCCAAGCAAGCTCCATGCTGTCACCACAGAGACTGATATGGGGCTCGATCTCACAAACCATGAGATCGTGACCTGTGCCGAAATCAAGAGTCAGACATTTAACTGATTGAACCACCCAGGCTCTCCAGCAATAAAGTATTCTTTAACTAACGTGTGTGCATTGTTTGTTTAGACATAATGTTGTCACACACTTAATAGACTGCAGTGTAGCATAAACGTAACTTTTATATGCACTGGGAAACCAAAAAATTTATTTGACTCACTTTATTGCGATAACTTGCTTTATTGTGGTGGGCTGGAACAGAACCATCTGAGGTATGCTTAAATACATTTTGCTTATCTTCTTTAATTAACTTTGAACTTTGAGATACTTGTAGATATTCATGTAGTTGTAAGAAATAACTCAGAGATCCACTTAACTCTTCCCCTATGGTAACGTCTTGCAAAGGTATAGTCCAATATCATAGCCAGGATACTGACATCTATACAGTCAAGAGAACAGTTCCATTATCCTCAGGAGCCCTCATGACCTTGTATAACCATACCACATCCTTCTCATCCCCTCTCCTCCATGCCTATAATTTTGTCATTTCAAGATTGTTTTATAAATGAAATTATAAGTGTTTCACCCTTTGGAATGGGCCTTTTTTTTTTTTTTCTATTGGTGTAATTCTGTGAGGACTCATTCAGGTTTTGGCATGTTTCAATAGTTTGTTCTTTTTATTTTGAATAGTATTCCAAGGTATGGGTTTCCCACACCGACTTTAGCATTCACCCACTGAAGTACCTTTGGGTAGTTTTCAGTGTTTGACCATTACGACTAATGCGTGAGCATAAATTTTCATTTCTCTGGGATAAATGCTCAAGAATGCAATTTCTGGGATGTACGGTGGTTACATGCAATTTTTTAACTGCCAAGCTCTTCCAGAGTGGCCGTACTATTTTACATTCTCCCCAGCAGTATCTGAATATTTTTTGTTTTAGCCATTTAGAAAAGTGTGTGTGACATCTCATTGTGGTTTTCATTTGTATTACTTTAATTGCTAAAGATGTAGAATATCTTTTCATGTTTTTTTTTTTTTTTTTTTTTGCAACCTGTAGATCTTTTTTGGTGAAATATCTCTTCATATCTTGTCACGAATGTTTGAATAATATGGTTTTAATTTTTATGGCTGAGTTTGAGGGTTCTTGATACATTCTTATCCATTGTCAGAAATGTTGTTGGCAAATATTTTCTCCCAATGTGTAGTTTTTCTTTTTGTCTCCAAAGGTCTTTTACAGAACAAAAGGTTTAATCTTGAAGTGCAATTCATCAGCTTTCCCTTTTATGGATCACGTTTCTGGTGTCAAGTCTATGAACTTTTCATCTAGCCTGAGATCCTGAAGATTTTCCCTTAGCTTTTTAAAAGTTTTATAGTTTCACATTTTATGCTGTGACCTGCTTTGCATTAATTTTTGTATAAGATGTGAGGTCGAGAGTTTTTTTCTTATTTGTTTGCTTCTTTTATTTTGTCTATGGTTTGTTCAATTTGCTCCAGCAACATTTATTGAAAAGACCATTTTTCCTCTACTGAATTGTTTTTGTACCTTTGTCAAAAATCGGTCTTGCATATCTGTACGGATCCTTTTCTGAGTTCTCTGCTCTGGTCCGTTGATCAATGACTATGTTCCTCTGCCAATACCAAGCAGACTTGATTATTATAGCTACATAGTGAGCCTGGAAAATGGGATAAGTGATTCTTCCCACTCTATTACAGAACAGAAAGATTACTTTTTTTGTATGTATGGTGAACATACATACAAAAATTCTCAAAATATTAGCGAACTGAATTCAACAATACATTTAAAGGTTTATTTGCCATGATCAAGTGAGATTTATCCTGGGGATGCAAGGATGGCTCTGTATCAACAAATCAAGCAATGTAATACTCCACATTAACAAATGTCCTCAAGGATTATCCATGTCGATGCATATGGCAGAATTTCTTTTCAATGTTGCATAATATTCCATTGTATGTATAAGCCACATTTTCTTTTTCCATTCATCCCATTGCAGACTAAATGCTGATGACATATCATTGTCACTAATGAATGGAAATACTATCTTTGAGAATCCCTGTAAATATATCACATAGTTCTGTATTTGTTAATGATCTACAGCACTATAACTATAAAATAAAGATAAGTCATAACATGGGTAATGGAGATAAATTGGCCAATTTGTATTTATGCTACAAATTATACTTTAATATGTATTTTTGTTGATAAATTTTAATTGATGACAATACTTCATTATTTTTCATGCACATACTACTGGATATAAAGTCATCATATTTAAAAATAAAACAAGTTACTTCGTTATTTAAAAAAATCTGACGGCTAATCCTTCCTCTAAATGCCGCCCTTGATAGACATTTAGGTGTTTCCACATCTTGGCTATTATGAATAATGTAGCACTGAACACAGGAGTGCAAATATTTTTCTGAAATCCTTATTCCAATTCTGCATAGACAGCCAGAAGTGGGATTCCTGGATCATATGGTAGTTCTGTTTTTTGTTTTTGAGAAACCTCCCTACTGTTTTCTGTTGTGCCGTGCCACCTTAAATTCTCACCCACAGAGCACAGGGGCTCTAATTTTTCCACATCCTTGTTAATATTTGTTATTTATTTACTTATTTTGATAATAACCATCCTCACAGTATGAGGTATTATTTCGTTGTGGTTTTGATTTGCATTTCCCTGATGATGAATGATATTGAGCATCTTTTCATGCATCTGTTGGCCATTTATATGTCTTCTTCGGAGAAGCCTGTCAACTTTAGGAATGGTGAGTAGGTAGTGAGAGGTAAGAGTCAGGAATTTCCTCCTACTAAGATTCCATATAATGGAAGAGAGGTAAAGGTCTGTAAGAATGAGATCCAAATAGGAAAGAAGTTGAGTGCTGGGCCATCCAACCTGACAAATCAAGTAACCACTACATGGCTTATTCTTTACTCTTATTTGATTGACTGACTTGAAAGCAGGGAATGACTTGTGGAAGGCATTGATCCATCATCTGCTGACATTCAATGTGCTGCTGAGAAGCTTGATGTTTGTTCCTTTGTGGATGAGGTTTTATTTTTTAAACTATAGGGGAGTTTATATATCTTTTTCTTTATCTTCGATGTTCTGAAATTTCATGCCATGTGTCGAGGTAAGCACCTTTATTCATTTACTGTCCTGAGCACTTGGGTCTCTCAATCTAAAGACTTTTACATCTGAGAAATTTTCTTCTCTTGTTATTTGATAGTTTCATTTCTCTCCTTTTCGTAATTCTCTCCTTCTGAAACATTTATCAGGAGGATGCTGGGCCTGCTGGATTGCTTCTCTGTGTCATTTGTTTTCTCCGCCCCCCCTTTTTTTTACTGCTTCTGTGATTATTTTTAGTGGATATACTTTATTCTGCAGCTTATCTCTTAAATTGTTTCTGCTTCATAATGTCCTGTACTTGTTTCATGGATAAATATATTCTCATTCTTTTGAGAATACTAATCAGACTAGTTTTAAATATTAGTTTAAAATATGTATCATGTTATTCCTTGGATATCTCTCTTTTTTTTGCCACTTTTCAGATCTAATGTGCAGTCATTCGAAAAGTCATTCTTTTTGTCTTTTTATCAGCTTTATTGAGATATAATTCACATATCATTTAAAGTGCACAATTAAATGGTTTAAATATATTAGCAAATGTGTGCAATCGTCACCACAGTCAATTTTAGGACATTTTCATCACCTGAAAAAAAGACTGTATATCATTTAGCTACCATGCCACTGCTTTCCATCTCCTTCAGCCCTGAGCAACCACTAATGTACTTTGTGTCTCTCTATATTTCCCTGTTCTGGACATTTCATATGGGTGGAGTCATATAAGATGCAGTCTTTGATGACTGCTTTTTTTCCACTTAGCATAATGTTTTCAAGGTTCATCCATGTTGTAGAATGTATTAATGTTTCATTTATTTTTATGGCTGAATAATGTTCCATTGTATGGATTTACCACACTTTGCTTATCCAAATATATAGTTGGTGGGCATTTGGTTTTTTTTTTTTCTAGCCCTGATTATTATGAATAATGCTGCTATGCACATTCATGTAAAGTTTTTTGGTAGGTGCATATTTTTATTTCTCTTGGGCATATACCTGGGAGTAGAATGTCTGAGTTATACTATAACTCTATGTTTAATTATTTGAGGAATTTCTAGAATGCTGTCCAAGGAGGATATACCATTTTACATTCCCATCAGCAGGGTATAAGTGTTTCAATTTCTTCATACCCTCCCTAACACTTGTTATAATCTGGTTCTTGATTCTAGTCATCCCTACTGGATGTGAAGTATCTCATTGTGGTTTTGACTTATATTTCTCTGATAACTAATAATGTAGAGCATCTTTTCATGTATCTATTGCTATTTGTACATTTTCCCTGGAGAAATGTCTATTCAGATTCTTTTTTTTTTATTGGGTTATTTGTCTTTTTATTATTGACTGTAATACTTCCTTATATATTCCATATGCAATTTCTTTATCAGATATGTGATTTGTGAATATTTTTTCCATTCTTTGCATTACCTTTTCACTTTCTTGGTGGCATCCTTTTAAGCACAAAAATTTTTGGTTTTGATGTAGTCCAAATTTTATATATATATATATATTTTTTTTTTTTTTGCTATGGTTTTGATGTCATATCTAAGAATCTTTTGTCACATCCAAGGTCATGGAGATTTACCCCTATGTTTTCTTTTAAGAGTTTTATAGTTGTGGTTCTTACATTTTGGTCTTTGATCTATTTTGAGTTAATTTTTTGTATGTGGTGTAAGGTAAGAATTGAATTTATCCTGTCCAGTTGTTTGAGCACAGTTTGTTGAAAAGACCATTATTTCCCCATTTTAGTTATTTGGCACCCTCAACTCTATTCCACTGACCTATATGTCTATCCTGGTATCAGTAGCATAGTGTTGGTAACTATTGCTTCCTAACATGTTTTGATATCAGGAAGTGTAAGTCTTCTTACTTTGTTCTTCTCTTCTCTTCTCTTCTCTTCTCTTCTCTTCTCTTCTCTTCTCTCTCTTCTCTCTTTCTTTCCTTTTATTTATTTATTTTATTTATTTTTTATTTTTATTTTTGGCTACTTTGAATCCTTTGAAATTCTACATGAATTTTGGGGGTACTTGGGTGGCTCAGTTGGTTAAGCATCCGATTCTTGGTTTTGGCTCAGGTCATGATCTTATGGTGTGTGAGTTCGAGTCCCACATTGGGTTCTGTGCTAACAGTGTGGAGCCTGTTTGACATTCTCTCTCTCCCTCTCTCTCTGCCCCTCCCCTGCTCAATTTCTCTGTCTCTCTAAAATAAATTAATAAACTAGAAATTCCATATGAAACTTAAAATCACCTTATCAGTTTCTAAGAAGACAGCTGGGATTCTGATATGGATTATGCTGAAACTGTGGGGTAGATTCTTAAAAGCTAAAATGCAGAGGTTTGAAGCTTCATCACCCACAGTGATTTTTCTGAGAAATTTCATTTTATATTTAAAAAAATTTTTCTTGTAGAAAAAACACAGACATAGAAAACTACATAAAACAAATATATATCTTAATGAGTAACAAAGCAAACACTTTTGCAACTACCATTCAGTAAAGAAGTAAAACTTTACTAATCACACGGAAGTCTCTTGATGCGTGATTGGAAATTACAACCTTCCACCCCCAGTAACTATTATCCTGACTTTACATTAGTCACTTCCTTACTTTTCCTCGTAGTTTTATCACACTCATATGCATCCCTAGAAATTACCACAGGGCCTTGCGTTAAATAAATGGATAGGTTTTTAAGTCTTTAATCTAGAAAGTCACTCTTCTATTCCTTTATTTTCCTTACAACTTACCTGTTGAACAATGAGCGTATTTGGTGCAAGTTTATTGTAGCCTAGGTTTTGCTGATTGTATTCTCTTGATGCAGGTTAAAAGATTCCTCTGTTCTCTGTATTTCTTGTAAATTGGAAGTTGGATCCAGAGGCTTGATCATATTCATGTTTTATCTCTTTGGCAACATGGTAGGTGTTGGTATGTATTTTCATCGGGAGACACAGAATATATTGTTGTCTCTCTTTTTGTGATGTTAGTATCTGTTGGTGCTCAATGCCTAACTCCATTAATTCACTGTATAGTACAAAATGATGATATTTTAATTTTATCACTACTTTTTATTATTAGGTTAGAATAGCCTTATAAAAGGTGTACTACCTCATCTACTATTTTATATTCTGATATAATTCTTAGGGAGAAAGAAGGATAAATGCAAGATTTTTCCATTTTCTCTTTTTTTTAATGTGTATTTATTTTTGAGAGAGAGAGAGAGAAAGAGAGAGGATGAGCAGGGTAGGGGCAGAGAAAGAGGGAGACCCAGAATCCAAAGCAGGCTCCAGGCTCTGAGCTGTCAGCACAGAGTCCTAAGTGGGGATTGAACTCACAAGCCATGAGATCATGACCTGAGCAGAGGTCGGACGCTTAACCAACTGAGCCACCCAGGTGCCCCCCCACTTTTATTTAACCGATTTTTAAAATATGAATTTATTCCTTATCCTCTTCTAAGGAAACCAAATAGATTGTCTTAATATTATTGTAATAATATTATGATACACTTATGGATTTAAATACATGCTGAGTTTCAATCACCTGTAATTGTCCTTTTTGAGACCATTCCATGTTTTGCTCTTCAAGCTGACTTCTAAGTATGTTCCTAGTGATCTTTAATAATTTGCTCTCTGTCTGGTGTGACAAAATGTTTCAGGGTGGTCTTGGACATTTCTTACCCTAAACATGGACTCAACCAAGAAATTTTGCTTTCTTTTAGCAGGAAATCTTATTGTAAGACAAAATGTGAATGCTATGGAAAATCATTGTTTTTTGCTTGGCCAGTGTTTTGAGGCCTGTTTGGTGGAAAGAGTTAAAAAATCTTTATCCTGTGTGTGAGTGTGTATCAAAGGTCAATTTATAATTAGTTCTACAAGGAACTCTATATATACTGTTCACCACCAATCCCTACGTCAATGTCTTTCTAGTATTTGGTTTATCTGAAACACACTCAGTAGATTTCTCAAAGGGATCTTGGGAACATTTTCCCTGAGTTCTTGCATTTTGGTAAAAGTTTGTATGCGTCCTTTAAACCTGAAAGTGAGGTCTTGGGATATAAAAACCCCTGAGTACTAATTTTTTTTTTCTTTTTGACTATTCTAAAAACATTACTCAATTTTCTTCTGTCATAAAATATTAGTTTTGAAAAATATGATAATAATTTAATTCTTCCCTTATTAGTCTTGCTTTTTGGCCTAGCTGTCCAAAGGATTTTTTATTCTTCTTTAAAGTCCAGTTATTTCGGTAGACTCTTTTGGTATCGAGCATTCTGGGTCAGTATTCTCAGTAGTCTCAGTGATTTGCTTGTTTGTAGGTAGCTTCAAATAGCTTAAGTTCAGAAGAGTTTTCTTGATTTAGATTTTTTGTCGTTTGCTCTTTCCCCTTGATTTGGTTTTCTTCTTCAGGGACTCGTATTATCTGTGTGCTGATTCTTCTGTGTCTTTCTTTAACACTTGTCACTTAAAAAATCCTTTTGTTCTCCTTTTCCTTTGATTTTTGATTTTTAATTTTTTTTCTCTTCCCTACTTTTTACTTCTCTTGAGGAATGATCTGTATGTTTGCTTGCTCTTGGTCTGCTTAGTTTAGTCTTCATTTCTGATATGATTCTTTTTCTTTTCTGAATTCTGTTTCTTAATTTTGAAGAACTTCTAATTCTGGTTGTGTTGCTTTATTTCTCATCGAGGTGCCAGGAATACAAACATGAAAAGAGATAGTCCTTGCCTTTGATAAGTCCACACTTTGACATTTGAGATAATTACAATAGATTGTAATACATGCACTACACAAGCAGAGTATACAGATAGTCCAAAAAAAGGGATGAACAATTTGAAGAAATTTAATTTTTTGAGTCCTATGTTTAAATCACCAAAGTATAGTGTTTTACACCCTGTATAACAAATTCCAGCGAGGTTAAATTATCTTTATTGTCCATCAATAATCCATCTCAGCATAAGGCCATTAGTGTATGTGTTGTTTTGCTTTAAATGGTGTTTTAAAATACAAACATAGACGTTCTAGCTGGAGGAGCAAGATTCAATAAATGCCACAGCTCATTGATACGTAACACTATTGCCATGGTGTTTTGCTCTCCAGGAAGCTGACTCTGAGATAGGGGTTAGTGTCCAGGATATTTGTTAAGTAGTGCGCTTGGCATCAATGTCTGTAAAATGTGGAGGAAAAAAGCAGGATTGGGTAGAGGTAGAAGCTGAGCTGTGATGCAGGCCTAACAACCTCATGGGGAGTTGAAATTGCCTATTCAAAGTTGTTCTAGACTGTGTCAAAATGGTCTCCTTGATACCTCTGTCTCCATCAGTCATTGGATGTTGGCTGTCCATGGAAGGGTGTGGTCACGGGTGAGACAGCTTTCCGCTGCCAAATTGTTCCTGCAGGGGCTGGGGAGTGACAGCACTCCCAGAAATCGGGCAGTAGGTCCCATCATAAAGGGGGAAATGGGAGGCACGTCTCCAGGTGCAACACACAATACCATGAAGGACTTACCAAGGAGGCATCATAATCTGACCTAGTATCTCTTACATATCTTACCCACCTCAAAAGTATAAAACAGTTGAAAATGAAAGATTATGAGTGTGCTTTTTAAAAGAAATGTTAGTATCTGTGAGTCCTCTCTCCTTTCCACTTCTTCTCAAATCCAAGATAGTGGGGCTGCAACAGGACTGGGTACAGAGAGTTCCACGTGTCCACTACAGATACATCATTGCCACTCACACCCTCATGGACAATCTATACATTGAGATATGGGCCAACAAGTCAGTTTAATGGAGGAATGAAAGCAATGGCTTCTGTGGGCAATCTGCACTCAGAGTGACTCAGTGAGGGTTTCTCAGTTGTGGGGAGCCTGTAATAGAGTCAGTATGGCTTTCTAAAGATTTTTATGAAGAACAGCTGGAGAAAAGAAGAGATCTTAGCAGAAAGAAGGTGCACGTTGGCTAAAGAAGGAGATGTAAGTGAATAACTGGGGATAATGCACCACCCACATCACAGAAATAGTTGATTAAAGATTATCACACAGAAAGGAGAGGGGTCCCCCAACCCATGCAAAGCCCCATTCAAAGGCCCTGGTTTAAGCACCTGCCAAGGACCAGACAGCAGGATAAATAGCCACTGTGCTAGTCAAGTAAAAATTTTCTGCTCCTCTCTATTCCTTCTTTCCTCTACTCCAAAGCTGGAGATGCCATCCTTGAGATTAGCAGTTAGGGAAGGAATACACAATGCTGTTTACAAAATGTACAATAGGAAAGGACGGGTGCTCCAACAGCACCAGCTTTCTTGACTTCAGGACTTCATCTGCAATTGTCCTGAGCTTGTGGAGGGAGTTAAGTTGTAATTTAACTCCAAAGTAAGATCACTTTCATTTCATGGAACTGGAAAATTTTACTTATTAAAATGAGACTTTTTAAAATTGGAAGTTACCTGAAGATTCATGGAACTTGTCCTAAATTTCATCCAAGTGAAGAACTGGACCCAGAAAAAATTTAAGGTATACTGGAAAATAATAAAATTGCCATATCTGTATATCCCATAGTATATCTGCCTAGCTAAATTTCTAGACTCTTCAGAGTTTTGCTATTACTAAGTTGTTGTTTCTAATTTATTTAAGTAAATTCAACTCAAGGGCTTTCTGAATCCTCAAAGAAAAATTATATACTACTTGTATAATTAATTAGAATAGACTTCCATATTTTTCTAAAGAAGCCAAGTTTTGCTTTTATTTCCTCATTTTCCGAATGTGCCGTAAGGCTGGATGTTAGCCCATTTTGGAAGCAGGACAACTCTAGGCCAGAAAGTTCCACAATGTCACAGAAATGAAGATGTTGGAGAAAGGCAACTGTTAGTCTGAGTGTTTAGTGAGCCTTGGGACTGGAAATGTCACTAAACATTCAGGACTGTAAGCTGTCATGGTTTTATCTTTCCTGGAAAACATTTATAACCTGGTAATATCACTAACTTAAAATCTATTTTCACTTGTTCCCATATTTTAAGGCTCAAGTTAAATTACATCTCTGCTCTGAAACCCAAACCTGTCAAGCACACCCTGATTTTTTTCTTCTATTGAATATTCCCTTGATGTGGTGGTACTTATATGGTCCTTGACACAGATGGAGTCCTACTTCAAGTTAAAATTTTAAGTTAAAATGTTATTTTTATCAAAGCATATGTGCATATAGTTTAAAGAGTCAAATAATACTGTAGTGCTAATAATAAAACAAGCATTATTTGCTCCGTCTTTCTCACCCTTCCCTACCCTCAAATCCCTCTCCCCAGAGGGAAACAATTACAATTCTTTTAAATGTTTTCTTTTGTGGTTATTTTCATATTTGAATATAACATATATAAGTTGTTATTTCTGGATTTTTTTCAATGTCAGACTATTATTTTATTTCCTACTATGGGAGATGAGGTTTAGCTTTCATACTAAACCCACACCTCACCTCTAATTTCAGACCTCCTCACATCCTACCTATAGTATGTGTATAATATTTTTTACTAAATAAATTTTCAGAATTTATTTAATAAACTATGTAAATATTGTTTGTCGCTATAGCTCTAAAGTGTTGGACAGGAAAAAAGAAATCGCTCTAACCTTTTTGGGTAGAGTAAGTTTAATGTAGGAAGAAAAATCATTGGAAATGCATGTATTGCAGAAAATCTGCTTCCAATTAGCTGCCTGAAACTCTGAAGTTGATGAGTCTTAGAGACTACTTTTCTGGAAGTTGCTGCTGCTGCTGCTAACAATCATAGATGTGTATACACCTAATAACAGAGTTCCAGAATATACGAAGCAAAAATTGACAGGGTTAATAGGAGAAGTAGACAATTCCAAAGTAATATCTGGAGATTAAAACATCCCTTTCTTGAAATTGAAAAAAACTAAGCAAGCATGCAGCAAAGAAAGAAGACCTGAACAACTATCATCTGTCTTGACTTAGTTGTAGTTTCTAGGATACTACACTAACAATGGCAGAAAACACAGATTTTTATCACTAGACTGATCAAGTAAGAAAGAGAGAAGACAGAAATTATTCATATCAGCAGTGGAAGAGGGGACATCACTACAGAACTTATAGATATTGAAAAGATAAAAAGGAAATATTAACAACTTCATGCCAGTAAATCTAACAACCTAGATGAAAAGGATACATTCTTTAAACAATGTAAATTATTATAAAATAATTAGAAATAGGAAACAGATTACCAAAATAGGAGTAGCTCTATCTATATTACAGAATATATATATTTGAATATATGTATATTCAAAACTTGAATAATCTACATCAATTAAAGAAATATAATTTATAATATAAAATTTCTCATTTGGGAAACTCCAGTCCTAGATGACTCCTATTAAATATTTAAAAAAAATAAAGCTACTCTTATAAAAGTCTTTCAGAAAATAGAGGAGGAAAATGTTCTTTTCAATTTATTTTATGAAATCAGTATTACCCTGTTACTGAAAGCAGATAAAAATGTCATAAAATAGAAAACTACAGAGCAGTATTCTTAATGAACATAGATAAAAGAATCCTTCATAAAATTAGTAAATTGAATTTAAAATAGTACTTGCAAAAAATAACACATGACCATAAGTTTCATTCCAGGAGTGCAAGGTTGCTTTAATATTTGAAAATAAATTAATACAATTCACCTTATTGACAGAAAAAAAGGAGAAGAAAACATAATCACTTCAAAAGTGAAGAAAAATATTTGACAAAATTCAACATCCATTCATGATTTAAAGAAATCTCAACAAATGATGAACAGAAGGAAAATTTCTGAAACTGATTAAGACTATCTTCAAAAAATCTACTGCAGGGGAGCCTGGGTGGCTCAGTCAGTTAAGTGTCTGACTCTGACTCAGGTCATAATCTCATGGTTCATGGGTTCCAGTCCCACATCAGGCTCTGTGCTGCCAGTTTGGAGCCTGGAGCCTGCTTCAGATTCTGTGTCTCCCTCTCTCTTTGCCCTTCCCCTGCTTGTGTTCTGTCTCTCTCTCTCAAAAATAAATAAACATTAAAAAATTTAAAAAATCAACTGGAAACATCATATGCAATGATGAAAGGTTCAGTGCTTTCTACCTTAGATCAAGCATAGGCAAGCATTTCTATTTCAATACTTCTGTGTATCACCAATTCCAATCATGTAAAATATATTCAATTCCTTGTCTTATTTAGATGGTGACTCATTTAGCTTTTCATCACTCATCAGCATGTGTTTATGGAGGACATACTCTGTGTCAGGTGCTGGGTCAGGCACAGAGGATGCAAGTTTGAATAAGACATGAGCTTGGCCTTCAAACAATCACCCACAGACCACTATGCAGTCGGATAAGACAAACGCAGAATTATATACACGTTTCCTTGGCGACACAGAGGAAGAGTGGCTAGTCTGGTGTGAGCTGAGCATGGGGTCTACGGAGGGCTTGATTTTGAACCATGTTCTAGGTGGTCTGGCATGAGGTAGACATGCCCAACACGGGGGCTGGAATGTCCCAAAGCATGGAGCTGTGCCAGAGGCCTGGTTTGCTCTGTAATAGTGATACCTAGTATGGCTGGGGTAGGAGGTGTAGGTAGAAATTGGCGTGATATGAAACCAGAGCACCAGCAAGAGGGTACTAGTTGTGAAAGATGAGATATAATTTTCAAGGTAATGAGGATTTTAAAATAGGAAAGTGACAAGGTCAGATTTGTGTTTTATTAAGACAATTAAGGGTATGGTGCTAAAGTTGGATTGCAGAGGGAGAGATACTGGAACCTTTTGCAAGAGCCTCAGGGAGATGAAGAGCGGCATATTTGGAAGAGTAGGGAAGGGGAGGTGGGATACATTCATTTAGCAGGACCTTGGGAAATATGAAATTTAGCAAGTGAGGGAGAAAAAGCATTAAAGGATGGTTCTTGGAGTTCTGACTTGGGTCACCAGATGGATAATAGATCCATTAACCAAAACTGGATATACAGGAGAACATTTGCTTTGATGAGTGACAAAGACACTGAGTTGAGTTTTGCAAATGTTGAATTTGAGATGTCTGTGGGTCACCCAGAGAGAAATGTCCAGAATACCAATAAAAATACACGCTTCTTACATAAACCCAGAATCATGAACTGGAGATTATCTATTTATGACGAAGTCATCATCATATATACAGTGCTTAAAGTTATTGGATCAGATGAATTTGCCCAGTGTGAGAATGAAGAGTGAAAAGTACAGTGCATAGAAATGGAATATTGTGAATAGTAACATGTAGAGTGGATATGGAGCTTCTTTGCACAGTTGGGCAGGTTGTGCACGGCACATTTCCAGGCACTGATCATATCAATGTCCAGGGGAAGGGCAAACTCTGGAGTTGTGTAGCGCACAGCCTATGTGGCTATCAATAGCAACTGGTCGAGGAGAAGACTGTGTAAGGCTAGGAAAGTATTAGAGATAGGAGCAGAAAGAGGAAAGAAAGTGACACAAACCATAGAAGCAGAACGTTTCTCTTGGAGTAGGCAGCAAGAAACTATGTCTGAAAGCTCTGAAGAAATCTAGTAGGTTAATCTTAAGGGTTTGCTCGATAGGAGCTCTTTGGTGACTTTCGGGGGAGAGGTTTCCATGCACTGGTGGGGACAAAAGTTCTAACTCCAAGGGTGGCTGTGTGGGTGAGGATGAGACCCTGAAGACTAGAATGCAGACCAGTCAACAGAGTTGAGTGTGAGGAAGAGAGGGGGGAGAGCCCAACATCCCGCGAGGCTTCATTCTGTCCTGGTTGTAATTCGGTGCGTACAGCAGAGAGGAGCCAGAGTGGAGGACGGGCTGGTAAGAAAGGAAGGAGGTGCTGCAAAGGGTACTTTGGCAGGAAAAGTGAGAAAGAGGGAGGAGTACTGAGGTGCAAACAAAATAATAATGGAAATGCAGCCATCCCCATCACCCCAAATAAGGTCTTTTCCCTCCAGGCCTGGGAAACTGGAGAAGGCTGGTTTATTTCAGGAGTATATGGGGAGTGTGTGTGGGAGGGGGATGGAGCCCATCGTGGTGTGGGCACAGGGGAAGGGGCAGATGACCTTACATGGCAGCTTTGTCGAACGACTGTCCCAGGAGAACACTGCCAACCACACGTGAGAGGCAGGCCTCCTATCAGCTAATGGGAGGGTCTGCAGGGCTCTCCCTGGCTCAAGAACTTGTTCTCTCCTAGCCCCACATCAACCTCCACTCACCTTGTCCCCTCCTTCCACCATGCCCTTCTTGCCTCTCTGGCTGGGGGTCCGCAGTTCGTCAAGAACTTATGACGAGCCCATCAGGTGCCAGGCGCTACTCTAGGCACTGGAGTTCTAGCCAAAATATTCCTATATTCTAGGGAGGGTTGGCTGTTGAAAACACCAATATAAACCATGGCAGATAGTGATAAGAGCTACTGACTAAGTACAATAAATGGAGGTGGGAGCGATAGAGTGATGTCGGGGTGGGGAGTGGGCTTCTCTGGTTGGTGACATTTGAACAGAGACATGGGTAGGGAGAGAGTGGGTCAGGAGGAAATGCACCCATGCAGAGGACACAGGAGGTGCAAAGGCCGTGGGGTGCACATGTGCTTGAGCTTCAGGGAACAGCGACAGCTGGGGAGCATCTGGTCACACACAGTGTGGGGGGATGGGGTGAGGAGTATGGATTTGACCCAGATGGAAGGGAAGCTATTAAATGGTGTTTCTTTAAAGGCTTTCTGTGCTGTGGGAAGAAAACACCGTCAACTGGGAACAGTGAGAACAGTTAGGAGGTGCCAATGATGGCAAGCAGAAGGTCATTATTTGTGTTAAGTCCCTTGCTCTAGACTTCCTGCTCTGGCTCAGCACTTTGTTAACGTAAGATTTTAAATTTATTTTTCCATTTTTTCCTGCCTGTGGATTGTCCTGGTCAAGAGGTCCTGAAGGTCATCTGGCAGTATCCAAAAGTGCTTCATGGGGAATATTCGAACCCAGGACTCTGCTGGAAGAAACCAGTAGGAAATGTGACACCAGGCTATAACATGGGGATTAATAAAAAATCATTAAATTACCTTCATACTGGCCCATTATATGGATGCACTATGATTTAGTCAAGCATTTTCTGTATTTTAAGGCATTTTATAGCATAGCAAGTTGATTAAATAGGTACTATTCTGGGGATGTGATCCAAGTGCATATTTATTTTTGTGTCCCAAGGTTTTCCACCATCCTATGGCAGGACCTGTGACGTCTCTGATATTTCCTAGGTGATGGAAGGTCCTCAGACTTTCTGTTTGATACTTACAATGTTCAGTCTAGTGGATATTTCAACACCCTTGCATTGGACTTAGAATTAAATCTCTTTTACCCGCTGGTAACAGGCAAGAAGGTGCAGTGTGGAAAATGAGGGTGGCATCTCCTTGCGGTGCATTTTGGACCTGGAGCCCTTCCTGGTCTCATCCAAGGGTCCCTGCTCTGCTGAGAGTCTTTCTGAGTCCACCCCTCACCATGCCCCATCTCACCTGGACTATCTTTGTTCCCTCATCCTATGACAGGTGTCCTCTTGGGAAAGATCCTATTAAAAATGACCCCAGGTCCCATTCCTTCTCAGGATGCCACGTATAATCTTTGGGCCTCAGGCGGCTCGGATGAGACATAACTCCCTGTTCAAGCCTTGGCATTGCATGCACTTAGCTCTCTTTCGTGAATACCCAGCAGGGGAAAGACTGGGCCATTCACGGACATGCTGAGTTTTACATTCCCATGAGATGTGTAGGAGAGTTACAGTTAATCTCTATACCCACCAACACTTGCTGTAGTGTCTTTTTAATTTTCACCATTCTCATGGGTGTGTAGTATCACACTGAGATTTTAATTTTCCTTTCCTTAATGACTGATGATGTGGCAATTTTTTGTTATAGTCATAGGGTGGAAGGGTAGGGATGCAGAAGTTTTGCGCATCCTGTTTAGGGTGAGGGGGCACAGAAATGCTGTTAGAACTGTAGGCTGGAAGGCTCAGGATGAGTAGGTGAGGGAGGAGCGGACCATGGGGTACGTGGTGGGAGGTGCAGACCTTCACAGTGTGTGTTAGCAGGACACCTTGCAGGGAGGACTCATGACCTGGGGAATCAGGGAGACCTCACTGGCCACCAGTGGGGACCCAGGGGACAGCACAAAGACTAGACTCCTCTCTGCCTCTGCTCTGAAGATACGTAGAAGAAGTAGAGGAGAATCCCACTGGAGAAGAATCACCCCCCATAGAGAATCCTTCCCAAACTTTGAATTGACTGAATATTCACTTGAAAGAGAGTGCTTTAATCTGATGGAATGAACACAGTGAAGGGGATGGACAAGGATATGCTGTCTGAGAGCAGAGGGGTGGGAAAGATATGACAGGATAGGGGCCATTGTTGGTGGCTGGGTACTATGTGGCCCAGGTCATGATGGATTCATGAATACGTCATCCAGTTTAAAGCCATGTCAGGGATGGGCATCACACTGCTGATCAATTCAGAGCATATTCTCAAATATCCCTAAGCTCCTTTTATAGGTCTGTAGTTAAACCCTCTTTTCCCATCTGATACTTGTGCAATTGTTTGGATTCTAAGTCAAGAGTCTTACGATTGGATTTTGTGTTTATCTTGCTGAATTTGGACTTTATTTGAAGGCTAAAGGCCTTCCATATTCTGATTTTCTCACTGATAGGGCACATTGTGGAAAAACTATGTTTGCACACGGTGTTGATGTTGACATTTGGCGTCTCTACTTATGGATGTTAGGAAAGTCGTCCAGCCTGTATTACCCTTAGTTTTCTTCTCTGCAAAATGCAACATGTGGAATGATACGATGTGAATTAAATCAGGTCCTCAATAAAGAGCGGTGGTGATCAGGAGTGTTGCAGATAATTGTTTAACAATGGGCTTTGTGAACTGTTTCTCAGCCTCTGTCATTCGCATACTCCAATCGTGGCTGATTTCAGGCTAGATGTAATGCCATGAAACAGTGAGTTGGGGATGAGATGTACACAGTCTCTTCTTGTGAACGTATGTGCACCAGCTCCAGCACACCATTGATGGTAGGTGTATTTTTATTCTCTCAACCAGAGTATTGGATGGTGTCATCTGTAAACACATAAGCATTACTTTAACATCTTTATCCAAATTAACATTTCTATCAGAACAGAAAAGAGATCTGTAACTTGCCAGGAGGACTCCTTAGGCTTATGACTAGTCCAGTTTAGCCAATTTTTGAATTATCAATTCATTTTTAATCAACATGATTATAACTTGATTCACTCAACATTTGTCCAACTTGACTATGAGGCCATCCTGCAGTTTTGTTAAATGTCTTATTGAAGTTGAGTTGCATTATTTCTACTACATTCCCTAACCTGGCAGTTCTCAGCACTGGCTGCCATTAGAATCACCTGGGAGGTTTGCCTGGTTGGCTCAGTTGGTTAGACATCTGACTTTGGCTCAGGTCATGGTCTCATGGATCATGGGTGTGAGCCCCACGTTGGGCTCTGTGCTGACAGCTCAGAGCCTAGAGTCTGCTTCAGATTCTGTGTCTCCCTCTCTTACTGCCCATGCCTCCCCCCACTCGTGCTCTCTCTCAAATATAAATAAACATTAAAAAAATGTTTAGAATCACCCGCCCAGGATTGGCTATGTAATTTGTGGGCCCCAGTGCAAAAAAAAAATGTGAAGCCTGGTTCAAAAATTAATTAAGAATTTCAAAATGGTGGCAGCAGAGCATTAAACCAAGCATGGGCTGTTCTGAGCTTGGGATCCTGTAGGACTGCACAGGTTGGATACCATAGAGCAGACCCCTCATGTGCAGGCAGTGTTGCAAACTCAGTGGTTCTTCAACTTGTTGCATGAGAATAAATTAAAGAGGTTGTTAAAGCACAGACTTTTGAGTTTCTGAATCAACAGGTCTGGGGCAGGGCCCTAAATTTTGCATTTCTAACAAGATTCCAGGTGAGGTGGCCACTGCTGCTCTAAGAGCCATTGACTAATGGGGGAAGCATCAAGTCCCTGCGTGGCCTGCACTGTCTTTATGATCTGACCTCTGCCCAACTCCAGAAGATGGAGTCTTAAACTCAAGCCATATGGAACTCCTCACCACTGCTCACAATCCTCATGCTTTCTGTATGCCTCCATGCAAGAGCTTCAGATCAGTGTCTGCAGGAAAAATTCTGATTTCCCCTTCAAGGTTCCTTTGATTCCAGTCCCTCTCCTCCTGTTCTCAAGCAGAGAGGCTCCTATGCTCTGCTGTACGTCAGCCTTCACTCTGCTGACTGGCTGCGTGTCTGCATCTTGGAGAGCAGACTCTTTCGTCTGTGTCTATTCAGGGCCTAGCGCACCGTGAACATCCAACAGTCTGTTGAGAGACTACATTCATTATTCACTCTAAATAAATACATGATTGTTCATCATGATTACTATTATCTGGATAGAACTTCAGAATGAGCGAAGGAGTTTTTCTTCCAACCCCTACAAGATGTCTTAAAAATGCATGCTGTTGGTCCCACAGAGAACCCGGGTAGAGACAGAGATAAATCATTGTGGATCAGTTCCTGCAGCTGGAAAAACAACTCAAAACAGTTCTCTACTGAATCAGCATTTTGCTTTTTTGCCTTTACTGAACAGCTCTTTAAGGGACATCCTCAACTGTAAAGCTACTACCATCATCTTTTCCGTGGAATGAAATAGACTTTTGCAAACAGCAATGGTAGCTTAAGGAAAAGGCCTATCAGTGTTGGCTGTTTTGTTTTCATTTGACTGCAGAGGATCAAATATTGATTGGGTTGGAAAATGATAATGAAAATAAGAATATCAACATATATGTAGAGTTGAAAGATTAACGGACAAATATCCAAAGTTGTTGGTCCCTTTTGGGTCCACAGAGCCCTACTTTGGAGTGTGTGTGTGGCAGAGGGAGCGGTGGTGGCAGTGTGTGTGTGTGTGTGTGTGTGTGTGTGTGTGGTGCGTGTGTGGGGTGTGGGGCTGTGTGTGTGGGGTGTGGGTTGGGGGGGGAGGAGAATACAGGTTCCTTGAGGTTTCTCCCTGGAGGGATCATGCACACCCACATAAAATCCAAATATAATAAATTTTGGAATGCAAGCACAGATTATCCATCTAACTGCAGAGGTGGAAGGCTGACTTTAGACATGGAAAATGACAGATAATTATCCAGGCTTTTGACAGCATGTCTGCTACCTAATAATTCAAACTACTGGTATGAAGAAGAAAGCCAAGAATCTTGATGAAGTTGGAAGAGAAGCCTAACAATCTGCCTCCACCTTCTGCCCTGAAGTCTATTCTTCTGTATTCAACTGCAGGAGGGGGTATGAGGTGGCCCAGCAGAGAACAGCTAAGACTCAGGGGAGCCTGGCTTTATCTTTCAGTTCATGTGCAGTCCCTTTTTCTGCAAATGGTAAGGCACCGTGTAACTCTAAAGGAAAATTGAATAATAATCCCTTACATTTGCAGAGTGCTTCTGAAGTTAAAAGAGATCTCATTTATTTTTTAGGACAATCCTGGAGGGGAGGTGGGATGGGTATCATTGTTCCTTCCTTATAGGTGAGGACCTACAGGGTTGTGCAAAATGGTCACTGGCGTAGCTGGCAATAATCCACATCTCTGGTTTCTTGTCCACATATTCCATTTTTAGATTAAAATGAAGTGCTACTTTTATATTCATGGGGTTAGATTTTTAATAAGGGGCACTTAAAACAGTGCCCGAGCAATTTTATTTGGAGTAATTTGATTAGTGTAGGTTGATTTCACAAATTCCCTTTCATCAAAAGGAATATTTAAAGAGAGAATTACATAGACAGTTGTCTCAAAACTTCACTTGATTTTGCTTTCATTTAACTCACATGTTCTTTATTGCCTTACTTGCCTACATACGAATTGCTTTAAATAAGTTTGAATGATACATGTCACTGGAATCCATCCAGGGACCATGGATGCACCGTGACATTCCTATCTCTTTAGTTACCTGGTTTAGGTCTCCAGAAAGAACTTTGATAAACAGTGTTCAAATGTATTTTCTCTAATTGTTAAAGTGCTCTCTCTCATACACACATGCATGTACACACACACACACACACACACATTCCTGAGTTATTTAAGGCATATTCAATAGGTGACTATAACACAAGTTTCATAATACAGAAAAACTTTAAAAAATATTTTTCTGGGTCCCTAGTGAACCTATCTGAAGGGTGATATATAATGAACTAAAACTCAGTGCCCTCTATTTTCTCTTACAGGAAAACTTATTTAAGAAAACAGGAGGGATTTATTATAATTACTTAAAAACTAGTTTAAGTAGGGGCGCCTGGGTGGCGCAGTCAGTTGGGCGGCTGACTTTGACTCAGGTCATGATCTCACAGCTTGTGAGTTCAAGCCCCACAATCAGGCTCTGTGCTGACAGCTCAGAGCTTGGAGCCTGCTTCAGATTCTGTGTCCCCCTCTCTCTCTGCACCTCCCCCACTCCCTCTCTCTCTCAAAAATAAATAAACATTAAAAATTTTTTTTAAATCTAGTTTAAGTAATAAAATAAAAAAATATTTCTATTTTCATCTTTTATACTAAATGTTTAAACAGTGTGAGCACTTTCTACCATATTTTTGGCTGAAATGAATATAAATAATAATTCTCAAGTGGATTTCACTTTTTTCACATTTGATGATGCTGGCATCTCTGTCTCTGGGGCAGATGGAAAGAGAAGACTTTCCTAAATTCTTCTCCACGTTGTTCCCTTCAGCCAGGTTGGAAGTAGCTTGCATGGTGTTCTCAAGCTTTGAGAAAAAGCTGAGAGACTTTTGGTAAAGCCATTAGGCTTCGCTGCTGGGGATGCAGCCGTGTCCTGGGAGTCATTTTCAGTCTCTCTGGGCCCATCACTCTTCAGAGGTAAAACCAGCCAGGAAAGGGGGCTCCCTTTTATCCCTCCTTTCCCAGGGCATGGAGGGCAGACAGCTCTCAGAAACTTCGTGTGCTCAGACAGTTCTGAGGAAATCACCCTGCCTGTGCCAGGCAGCATCAGTGATCCTAGAGTAAAACGAGGGCTTCAGGAGGGCAAAAGCTGGCAAGATCTCATACCCACAATAGGAGGTGTGGTGGCCATGGTCTGAATGTGGTTGACTCCTTCTCTCCTCCATGTTTTTGCTCATCTGTCTGAGATTCTGCTCCTCTCATCCTTCCTCTGAGAGCCAGCTTGTGAGGTTGCCTTCACAAGTCCTGAGGACTAACCATTATCTTCGCTTGTACTTCTGAGAAACGTCTTTCCCGGGGACCAAAATAGGTTATTCTAGTTGGAACCCAGGCAAAGGCCAATCTGCTGTAACCATCATTCAGTGAAACAAACCAAGGCCCTACAGGGGCACCAGCCTTTTTTTTCTTTCTTTTTTCTTTTTTTTTATGTTTATTTATTTGCGAGAGAGAGAGAGCGTGAGTCGGGGAGGGGCAGAGAGAGAGGGAGACAGAATCGGAAGCAGGCTCCAGGCTCTGAGCTGTCAGCACAGGGCACATCGAGGGGCTCGAACCCATGAACCTGGAGATCATGACCTGAGCCGAAGTCGGCCGCCCAACCTACTGAGCCACTCAGGTGCCCCGGGGCACCGACCTTTCTTAATCCCAAATTACGTTCAGAATTGTGACTCCAGTTAATCCTGTAGACCCCAAATCCTGTCAGACTTGGCCTCTGGCCCCAAGACCCACTGGCCATTTAGTTTCTCCTTATGCTCTAGAGCCCCTTTTATTTTTTATTTATTTTTTATTTTTTATTTTTTTATATTTTTATTTTTGGGACAGAGAGAGACAGAGCATGAACGGGGGAGGGGCAGAGAGAGAGGGAGACACAGAATCGGAAACAGGCTCCAGGCTCTGAGCCATCAGCCCAGAGCCTGACGCGGGGCTCGAACTCACGGACCGCGAGATCGTGACCTGGCTGAAGTCGGACGCTTAACCGACTGCGCCACCCAGGCGCCCCTCTAGAGCCCCTTTTAAACGTCACCTCTCATTCTCTCCTTCCCACCAAACTCTCCCTGCTGCCCTCAGTCCCACTTGTTCCAAAGAAACAAATTCCCTTGTCTGCTGACTCTTCCTAGAACATCAACCCTTATCCTCGTTGTAATCTTGCTCTCCCCGAGGACATTTGCAGGAGGCTCTCCTTCCCGCATCTAGTATAATAAAAGGTCAGGAGAGAAGATGTTATATATAGCTCAGCTTCTGCTCTTGTGAGTGTAATGTATCCCTGGGGGTTCCTCTTCTCTCTTGACTGATGCATTGGTCATCCACCATCCATCGCCAATCCTGCCCTCAGTCAGGGGCCTTATTCCATTGGTGCTCCTCTGGCAACTTCCCCTGTAATCCTGCTTTTCTGAAAATTTAATGAACAGGATGATCAATGGAGGGGTGCGTAAAAATGCAGGTCCCTAAAGTCTTTACTCAGAGATTCCAACTGTTTAGGTGGGAGGGCATGGCCTGAAAATCTGCATTTCACAGTTGATTCTGCTGCATGTTCCTGACAACTCTGAGACACTCTCCCTTCAGTTGATCCCTTCAATTGTTCCTGTCAGGGTGTCAGGCTTGTCCTGCTGTACTTTCACCCGTAACTGGTGTAGGCTTTTATCTATAATTTAAATCACTCTTTTCCTACCACCATTGTAATGGTTAATTTTAGGGATCAACTTGGGTAGGTCACAGTACCAGATATTTGGTCAAACACCAGTCTAGATGTTTCTGTGAAGGTATTTTTTTTTTTAGATGAGATTAACATTTAAATCAGTTGTGGACTTGGGGTGCCTGGGTAGCTCAGTCAGTTAAGCATCCAACTTCAGCTCAGGTCACGATCTTGCGGTTTGTGAGTTCGAGCCCCATGTTGGACTCTTTGTTGACTCAGAACCTGGATCCTGCTTCAGATTCTGTGTCTCCTTCTCCCTATGACCCTCCCCTGCTCACACTCTGTCTATCTCTCTCCCTCAAAAATAAATAAACATTGAAAAAAATTTAAATGAGTCATGGACTTTGAGTAAAGCAGATTACTCTCCATAACGTGGGTGGGCCTTACCTAAACAGTTGAAGGTCTTAAGAGAAAAAGACTGAAGTCCCCAAAGGAAGAGGTTATGCTGACTCCAGGTTGCCTTCAGACTCAAGGTGCAACATTAACTCTTCCCTGGGTTTATAGCCTTCTGATTTGCCCTACAAAATTTGGACACTGCATATTCACATATGCACACACTATTGTTTCTGTTTCTTTGAAGAACCCTGACTAATATAACCATATACTTCTATGTCTATTTGAATAAACACATCCTTTGGGATTCTAGGATTCTGTCTCTGAGCTGCTGAACAAAATCTCAGGGACTGAGAACACCACAACATCACATTCTTTGGTCCTGCAGGGGTCTCGGTATTTTCTAGCCATCCTTCTGTGTCTGTACATTCTGCAGTACTGACTTTCCACAACTGCTTTTTCAAACCTCACCACTGTCCTCAAAGCTCCATTCCTAGTCATCTCTGCTATAGATTTTGACTGATGACTGATCTACTTTATGGAGAAAATAGAAGTCAAGTTAGGAACTCTCTCTGTTTCTTACCCACCATAAAGTTTTTCATTGTACATCTATCATTTAGTTTGGCTTTTGTGGCCAAGGTAGGTCCAAGATGGCTGGTTTCCACTTCAGATTCCACCCTTTCACTCTTCCTCCAAGGCCTTTTCTACGCTATTAATTGCCCATGCTTCTCTACTGACACCATTTCTACTGCCCTATTTTCCTTCTGCACAGTCGGTCCACACCATCTTAAACAAATTACAAAACCTTCTCCCCTCCATCCATGTTCTTTTCTAGCTACTACCATTTCTCCTCCAGTTATCACTGCCTCATCTTTTCTACTCACAATCACATAATAGTACCTAAAATTTGACGACTACTCCCACTGTTTCACTGAAAATGCTCTTGTCAAAGTCATCTTCCAGCTGCTAAGTTCAGAGAAATATTTTCAGTCCTTATCTGGCTCAGTATCTCTGCAATATTTTGCACTGTTGGTCAATTTCTTCATGAAACTCTATCCTTCTTCTTGATTTCCCCCCAAGACAGACTGTATTGATTTTCTCCTATCTGGGTGGTCTTTCCTTTTCTCTTGAGTGTTTCCCTCCAAGACTCTCTGACAGGTAAGTTTGGGGGGAGGGAGTTGAGAATGCAGGTAATTTATTTGGGGAGTGATCCCAGCAAGTGCAAAGAAATGGGAAGAGTGAAATAGGGATGGGGCAACAAGCCAATAAAGGGTGTGTCAAAGGTCAAGTTAGTGTGGTGGGCACCTTGGGGACCCTGACGAACCCTTTGGAACACATTTCAGAAGTGACCCATTAAGGACGGGGAGCTGGATTATTTCTCCACCTGAATTCATTAAACCCTCTGTATCTGTATGATACTTGCTTTCTGAGTAGGTTCGTCTGGCACCAGAGAAAGCCTTCAGACCATAAGGCAGAGAGGAGAGAAGTTGGCAACTTACCAGGAATGTCTCCAGCATGGTTGTCAATGAACCCAGGTGTGGGCCGGGACAGGGGAAGAGGTGACATCTACAGTCACAGGATCCTTGTGAGCTATTCTCTCTTCCTTTCCTTTAAATGCCAATTTCTCAGTGTTTTGTCCTTGCTCCATTTTCCTCTCTCTTTACACGTTCTTTCCGGAATGCTTGCCTATTTTCATGTCTTCAATTACCTCTTGATTCTGAAGTATATATTTTCTACCCAGATCTGACTCCTGAGCTCTAGGTACATGTATCCAGTTGGCTGTGTTACTCTGTTCCTGTATGTCCCGTGGACATCTCAACCTACAGAAAGTTGAATCCATCGTGTCCACGGGCTGCTCCCTTTCTATCCTGAGAGTCCAAATTCACTCCTGCTCCATGATTCTCTCTTGGAGAATGGCACAATCAGGTACCCGGTTGCCACAGTGGGAAAACCCAGAGAAAAGCTATGCATGAAGCCACACTCTCCATTAGCATCATATTAATTGCTGAGTTTGCATTAAGGATGGTTTGGTTCTCTTTTGCCTGACCCTTCCTCATCTCTCCCAGACATTAGCTCAGGCTCCCATCAGTTATGCACCCTCCCAGGGGCACCTGGGTGGCTCAGTTGGTTAAGCATCCAACTCTTGATTTTGGCTCAGGTCATGATCCCAGGGTTGTGGGATAGGGTCTCATGTTGGGCTCCATGCCCTTGGAGCCTGCTTAAGATTCTCGTTCTCTCTTTCTCTGTCTCCATCTGCCCCTTTTACCCACTTGCACTCTCATGCTCTCTTTTTCTAAAATAAAATTTAAAAAAAAAGGCACCCCTCCCCAAAAGACTCCGTTATGCAGACTTACTCACTCCTTACATAAATATTAGTTATTTTCCAGCCAGGGTATAAAGCATTTAAAAATAGAGACCCCAGTATTATGTATGTTCCACCTACATAGAACATTTTACAAGTTAAAAATATCTTCAATTTCCTTTTTCTCGTCCCCTCCTCCATGCTGCCAGTGAACAGGTCCAGAGTTATTTAGCAAAGACTGCATTATTGATGTTGTGCTCAGAACCCAGATTCCATCGTCCTATTACAATCCCAGGTTATCTGGCCCCAAATATGGAAAGAGGACATTTACCAAATCCTCAAACAGTTTGAAGATTGTTTATTCCTGCCTTGATTCCAAAAAGGGTTTGAGGAGAATTAAGGAATTCTTTCTTTTGTAGAAGGACAATAAATAGCAAATATTAAAAGATAACATTTGACTGATCTCCCAAGATTAAATAAATAATATCAGCACTGCCAGCTATTGACAGAGCGTGACTCTGCCCCCACTCCATGCGTTATCAATATGTGTTTTCTATCTTAATAGCTAGCTTAACATTTATAAAATGAAATGGAAAACAGACCAAGTCCATAAATCCAGGTGAACCAAATGAATTCCTTGGAGGGAGTGCAGTCCACTTGTAAATAATTCTCATTTACATCTTGTAACTTGGAAAGGCTGAAACCCACAATCATTAAAATGACATTTCCTGTATTTTTATCATTTTAGTAGGAATGTCAGTAATCACCATATTAAAGGTCTCTGGGGAAGAAAGTAAGTAGGAGGATTGACGGATCCTAAAATATTCAGGAAGCATAAATCCAAAATGCAGTTTTATATCCTTGGATTTGCTATGGAGAATACTTTTTGGAAAACTCAAAGTTTCATGTTCACTTATTTTGAGAAACTTGACATGCCTCTCACTACATTTATAAAATTTAACTAATGTTAAAAAAAAAAAAAAACCCAAAGACATTTGTTGAGTAGGGCAGCTAATTTCCCTCTCTAAAACAAAACAAAAAATCCATTGATTGTTAAGCACAGTTTTACATTCAGTAAACAGCAAACTCTCTTAATGTTCTTATTATTAGATATTAGGCAGTCAGTAAATGTCTGTTCACTGAATAAACAGTTTTTCCACACTAAAATTTCCAAAGCACTTCCCTGATTATATTGGTCCTTGCTCAGAAATCTTATGTGGCTCCCTCTTGTTTACAGCTATACTGGCCAAAAGCCACATGTGGTTATGAGCACTTGGAATATGGCTCGTCTAAATTGAGGTGTGTTGTAAATGTAAAACACACGCTAGAATTTGAAGATTTAGTCTAAGAAAAAGAATGTAAAATAGTTTACTATACGTTATATCGTCAACTGAAATATTATATATATATATTCAATTAAATAACACGCTTTGTTTTGTGTTTTCTTTTTTACCTTTTGTTTTAAATATGCCTACTAGATAATTTAAAACTACTTTCATGGCTTGAATTTGTGGCTCACAATCTATTTCCATTTGCTGGTATAAAGATGAGATTGTTTTTTCTTTCTTTGTACTTAACTTCCAAAGCTTATTTCCTACTATGGTTTCCTTTTTGCTTTTTTTCTTGCTGTTCCCTCCTGTTAGAACGCTGTTCCTTGTAAGGAATTACCACTCTTTGGGATTTAGCTAAAATTCTCCCTTCTTTAGGAAGATTGTTTCTCCCAGCCAGAAGCACTTTTTCCCTTCTAAACTCCTAAACCTTATTATTTATAGCTTTTTTAAGGCCTTAATCAATATCTGTCTGTATTATAGGTGTTTGCTCATATGAAGTATTTCCCCACTAAGCCCTGAGCTTGATGGAAAGGGGCATTTTTAGTTCTGCTTTGAATCCCTCAGACTGGGTGAAGACATCAGTGTGTCTATCAGCCAGAAACCACACTAGTTGTTTTAACAGAAATTATTTAATACAGGGAACTGTTTAAACAGGTGTGGGAGGCTGAAGAAGTGAAAAAAGGAACACCAAGGTAATGTAGGGTTAGCAGCTGCCAGAACAGCACCCACCCTGAGGGTGCCAGGATCCCAGGGAAATGGCGCAATGGCCAGGAGCTAGGTAGGGGCTGGGAGAAGGATCTGGTGGAGATGGAACTCAGATCTCTGAGGAGGCTGTTCTCAGGCTGGTGCTTGGGTGAAGGGCCTCATGGAACTGGTGTTTCAGCCTCTAATGAGGAAATGCTGCCTGCTGGAGTTGGTGCCCCTGAGGAGGTGCGATGAGACTGGCTCTAGGAGTGTGGAAATATCTGGAGAAGGTAACTGCTACTCATTCCAACTTCTACTTCTACATGAGGAGCCATTGCAGCAGTGACACTAATAAGAATAGTGGGAAAATACAAGGGTGCAAGATTCTCTCTCTCTTCCTGCCTTCTGGCTTCCTCAAGGGCCCTGTATTGATGGGCCTTAATAGGTACCAATGGAGAATGAATAAATGTGGATTCCCTGCATCCTGGTTTTTGTCACCCTGAGTGTGGGCTGAACCTAATGACTTGCTAGAATATGGCAAAAGTTAAAAGATTTCATTTCTGTGTGACTTCCATCTCGCTGATATTCTCCGTCTATTGTCTTCTTGGTGTTTGTGTGTTGATGAAGCAAACTGCTGTTGGGAGAAATCCAGATTTTAAGTAACTGAGGATGGTTTCCAGCCAAGAGCAGGTGATGACCTAAGGTCTGTAGTTCAACAGCCTATGAAGAACAGAATCCTGTCAAATAACACCGACTGAGCTGGGAAGTGGATTCTTCCCCTGTTGAACCTTGAGATGAGACCACAGACCCTGAGCTGACACATTGTAGCTTATGAGAGACTACAAAGCAAGGGATATAGCTAAGCTATGTCTGGATTTTTGGTCCACAAAAATTGGGAGGTAATGGGTGTGTGTTGTTTAAAATGGCTAAATCTTGGAGTAATTTGTTATGTGGCAATAGCTAACTAATACATAGCTCTAAAATCACAGACCAAGATATAGGGAAGATGGATTTAAAAATAAGAAATAATAGCTTACTAATTGGCAAAACTAGTATCTAGAATGTGTATGTATATCATCTATCAAGATATCTATTTCTATCTATCAATCAATCATCCGTCTATATTTCCTATGAATTAATGAGTAGTAAGTACCAACAACTCAATAGGAAAACAGACAAAAGATTGAACAACCTCTTAACAAAACAGGAAACATATGACCAATTAGTATATGGCAAGACCCCAATATGATTAATAATCAGACAAGTGAAAATTGAAAACAAATTACCATAACCAGAAGAATGAATAAATTGTACTAATTCATATAATGGAATAATAAATGACACCAAAATGAATGCACTACAACTATCTATATAAACATACATGAATCTTAGAAATATAAGACTGAGCAAAAGAAACAAGCCACAGATAACTGCATACAGTATAATTCCTTGTACATAATATTCAAATCAGGCAAACCTAAACAAATAATGTTTAGAGATGCTTCCATATACAGTAGAAGTACTAAATACAGCAAGGAAATGATTATTGCATAAGTAATGGAGGTGAAGTAAATGTGATCTGGGAAGACCCATAGACAGCTTTTAATTTCTTTGTTTTTTAAAAATGTTTATTTATTTTTGACAGAGAGAGAGACAGAGCATGAGCAGGGGAGGGGCAGAGAGAGAGGGAGACACAGAATCCGAAGCAGGCTCCAGGCTCTGAGCTGTCAGCACAGAGCCCAACGCGGGGCTTGAACCCACAGACCGTGAGATCATGAACTGAGCTGAAGTCGGATGCTCAACCGACTGAGCCACCCAGGTGCCCCAAGAGCTTTTAATTTCTAACCTGGGTGATACAATGTGGAAATTCACATAAGTATAATTCTTTTATTTACTTTTATTACTTTTATTTTTTAAGTTTATTTATTTTGAGAAAGAGAGAGAGAGAGAGAATTCCAAGCAAGCTCCACTCTCAGTGCAGAGCTTGATGCAGGGCTCGAGCTCATGAATCACGAGATCATGACATGAGCCAAAATCAAGAGTCGGGCGCTTAACCGACTGAGCCACCCAGGTGCCCCAGTATAATTCTTTTCAATATAAGATTAATTTTATACATTTCATTTCCAAAAACTCTGAGCCTCAGCAATTCCTTTAGTATCACTTTAGTTCCCTCTTTTACTATTAAATTTGAGGAAATTAAATAAAACCTTACATACACATGAAAATACCCTGTGATCTGGCTGTCATTCCTCCATCGACCTATCCATCCATTTATCTTTGGCAAGTATCTAAAAGAATGCTCACCAACTTTTTCTGATTAGCATAAAATTATTTTAGTACAATTGAAAACATGGTATTAGTACATTGATCAAGAGTAACATTAAACATAAAGTTTATGTTTGGATATCATGATTGCAAGTTGCAGTCATAAAGTATTTTAATAGTCACAGTTGAAGGGGTTAGAAAATGTTGAGAAAATTTGAATTCACACACACTGGTAATGGAAATTATAGTACTTTTCAACCACACACTTTCAGTCTCAGGATGTTCTTTATGTGGTTAGACAGTGATAGCAGAAGTAACTTCAGTCCTTAATCTTTTGGAAAATTGGGTTTATTTACATACATGGGAGCAGGTAGGTAAATCTCCAAGTTCGGTTTTTTAAAAGACAGTTCCGAGATAACTGAAAAATGCTTTTAAAAAGTGGAATTTGAGGGGCTCCTGGGTGGCTCAGGCAGTTAATCATCCGTCTTCAGCACAGGTCATGATCTCACGGTCCCTGAGTTCCGGCCCCACATCATGCTCTCTGCTGCCAGTGCAGAGCTTGCTTCGGATCCTCTGTCCCACTCTGTCTGCCCCTCCTCCCCCACTCAAAACTAAACATTTTAAAAAGTGGAATTTGAATCAAATATTTGTGAAAGTACTTCTTTGGACGCCCAGGGTTGGCAGGGGGCACTACTTGAAGACTATTTTACTGGGCACTGTGTCAGATTTTGCTCTCTACTTTAAAAGAGTGGTTTAGCAATACTTTGGTGAAGTTTATCAACAGAGAACAGCAAATTTAGATTAAAGTAGATGCCCTGCATTTTTCTCTGGGCAATTAAATTAGTAATTAATAATTTAAACCACTCAGTGAAAAATTCAAGCTGTTAATATAGGCATGGAAAACTCCCCAAATTTTAACAGCGATGATTTTTACATGATAGCAATTCAGGTGATCTGTTGCTTTACCTTTCAAGTGTTCTACTTTGCTTGAAATGTATGTAACAAGCATCCTTAATTTTTACAGAAACAACGATGCAAAAACAAAGAAAAAAAGTGTTTTCATTCATTGCCTCAGTGAAACCTCAGGACAACCATATGAAATCAGTGCTAGATAAGCTGACTTGCCCAACGTCACACATTTAGAAACTGGCAGAATCAGAGGGCAGATCTGGGATTTCTTTGGATATCGGAACTCTCGTGCCAGCATTATATAGTTTGATGTCCTGCCCGTAGTCGTTTCTCACGAGCAGCTCAGAGCCCTTCCACGCCCCAAAGTCCTGGATATAAGGCAGGGGCTCTGTTAATGACCGCAGTGATTCTCTGTGACTGCAATCATTCGCTTTTACCTTGATGCGTGCGGCACACTCCATAAACATTTAAGGCTCTGGCCAAGCACACGTGTGCCGATTACTTCTCTGTCTGATCATTCCTTCCATTCCATCATGCGGGGACGGTGCCCTGTGAAGCCTGCGGCACAGCCCTCCCCATGAATGATGTAATGGAAGCAGGGCACACCAGCCTTCCTTCTCATTTGACTTGAATAAACTTCTCTCTCCCCTCCATCCCTTGCAGGTGTCTCAACTCTCGCAAGTGAAATCAGATTTTCCATGTTTGGACCGAATTTCTCAAGTTTCCCTACTGGCAGAAGGTAAACCTCTAATTAGTTCACGTGTGCCAGCTAATTAGGTAAGAAATTATTTTGCTGGGAATGGCACGCAAGCCTTCACTGGGGTCAATCCAACTGTATTTGAGTCAGAAACCGCCTGTTCATGTCCCTGCTCTCCTGACAAAGTGATGAGATGATAGATTTACTTTAGAAAGAAGAAACAAATGGAGAAAATGATTTGTCCTATGATTCAAAGCACCCTCAGGCAAAGCTGTGCAGAGGCCAGGCTTTTCCCAGGACACTACCGTATACACTCCATGCCCTCCCCTGCAGACTTTTCTCTTACACGGGAAGTTCTCTCTTGATTTTTTTTTTGCTCCAAAGCTTCTCTTAGAAAATGACGAATCAACTTATTGACTCCAAGGAGACAAATGACTATTTCTCACGGTGATATCTTTCCTTCATCATGGGCTAAATTTGTGAGCCAAATGGATATTTATCTAATGATGATTTCAGATTTGAATGACATTTATAAAACAAAGTTAATGTCTAGGTAACTGTCAGTTTCATGTGTTTCCTTCTTATCCATTTCTACATGAAAGACAATAAGAACATTCCACTTGCTTTCTTACACGGGATACATTTGGACAAATGTTTTTACAACAACTCTAAGTTGGCTTAACTGACCGTAGATTTGGTTAATTTTGCCTCTGTCCTTATGAAGAACGAATTCATCACATGTGCATACAGTTGTCTAAACAACCACAGACCGTTAGCTTTGGAGGTGTTCTTCATGATCATCTGGCTCTACCTCCTTATCTTAGAGAGGAAGAAACATCCCGAAAGGCAAATGTGACAGGCCCCAGAATACAGTTGGTTGGTGGTGCAACAGGGATTAGAACTCAGTTCAGCCATTGAACAGTGAAAACAAGGAGATGGACGCACCTTACAGTATAGGAAGGGAGGCTCCATGTGTGCTCAGCCTGAGCTCTTCAGTAATGAGCCAAAGGAGTGGATCCCCTTCCAGAGGGGAGCTTGATGTCTTCAATAATTCAAAAGATTATTTTGTATCCTTTGTAGAAGTCTGACCCTTATATGGAGCATCTAACACTAAAAAACGAAGTAATGCATGTATTTAAAATTTGCGGTGATGCTGGGCTCCAGCCAATGTTGAAAGAAACAGCAGTGTCATTTATTGTGTCCAAAGGGTCATGTATCAGAGACAACCACTCTGTGTGTGTGTGTGTGTGTGTGTGTGTGTGTTTCTCTAGTGCAAATAGAAGTATATCCTCAGGCACACAAAGCTGATCCTGGAACCCTACGATTTCACTATACAATGAAGATTTCCAGAAAAACAGTGACTTTCCTTCTCTGCAAAAAATATTATTCCTTCCACTGGGTTCATGTTTTGGGGGCTCCCGAAAGAACAGAGAAGGGTAAACTTCTTTCACACAGCTTTTATTTATATAGGTCTTTACTGTTTGGGAAGTATTATCACATGCTATCTTGTTTGGAGTATGAAAGAAAATCACGCACACTAAAGCTATTGAGATGAGCTCTTTATTCCAAAATGGTTGGTAGATTCGAGACATCTACGTTTTCCTAAAATCTCCTGCATGAATAAACTTGTAGCAGGCTGACAGAGTTCTGGCTCGTTTCTCTGATCTGTGGCCATTTCTTATGTTATTGAGGATAATACTCTGTGATTGGGAACTGGCTGTAAGTGGTGGTAAGTGTAAGCCTTGTTTTCCTATTACGGGAAGCCTTTTTCTGAGAGTTTCAGAACTTCTGCTACTAAAAAAAAATCTGCAACGTCTCCCACCTAAGTTATGTAAAATGCATTAATAATTTTAGGAAGGCATAAACATTTTAAAAGTTAATATTAAAATTGGAATAATAGGAGCTAGCACTGATGTGTTAGTCAATGCCCATGCAAAAGTACCCTTGAGATTTAAGCTCTTGGCAATGGAATGCAGTGAGGGTCTTTGCAATGTGAGTGACTCCCTCACATTGGAGTCAATGACACGGGTTAAGGGTGCCAGGGATCCTGGCAGTTCCTCGCACTGAGGGTGACAATTGTTATTAGCAAAAGTGATTTGCAGAAAGTTCTCTCCTTCACAGGAAGACCAGAGAACGGATGTGGGTGGGGAGTGGGTCACAAGGACTGAGTTCTGGAATTCATTCTCCTTAAAAATAGGTCAATTCTGTTTTTCCTAGGAAGTCCCCTGGGCAAAGACCCCATCTCCTGCACTCTTTCGAATATAAATTGACCCTGACAGTGAAACAACCTCCAACTTTTGCAACTCCCTTTGGGGAAGAGCTTTAAATACAAGTTCAGAAATGACCTTGGTGCTCTGGGGAGCTTGGGCTCAAGGTTGTAACCTTCCTTAGGCCCTGGGGCTTAGAAATCCAGAGGCCTAAAGACCCAAGAAAGTAGGCCCACTGGCTTGCATTTCCTTTCCTAAAAGGGTTGAAAGTAAACACTTTCCTGCATCCTGCAGAGCCTTTTCCTTCCCTGGGCCTAGTGTTTCACATACCTGATGATATCCAGACAGTGCTAACCTCTGGACTCCATGAAAAGCCTTTTAACTAATCATTCCACCCATAATAGTCAAGCTGTCCAGAAGATGCGGATTGAACTGATGTGAATAACTTTGGTTTTGGTTACTTTGAAAACTTTTTTTGTTGCTGTTCCTTTGAGGAAAATGAGCTCTTTTAAAAAGATTTTCCTTTATTGTTGAGAATTATGGGCATGGGGAAGAAAAAGAAATAATTCATACTTAACGCTGGTGAAGGAACATGCTAAGAATCTCAGAAACAAGAATGTACTGTTGGAAAATTTTACTTAATAGATGCAAATTGTCTTCTTATAACAGAAACTTGCCTCACTCCACACTTCACAGTTGTGGTTAAAAGACACACTATGTTCAAATTTGATTATTTACAGAGTCAAAGGACACATGTCAAATTCAGATTGGTCAAAGGCCCTTCTGTTTGTGTTTTTAAACCAGATCAAAGAGGTCCTTTATTTAAAACAATGACTGTAATGCTCAGCTTGCATCCAGACACCAGTGATCCAGCCTCTTGGAAAGGGAGAAAGAAATGGTCTCTAAACCCTCTGGTCTGCTTCTCAGGCTTTTTTTTTCCAGATAAAGGGAGACTCCTTAGCAAGGTTCTGACGGCCAGTGAGGTTAGGGCTATTCTCCAGGGCTGGTTCAAAGGGGGATTTGGGATGGGTGAGAGAATGTCTTCTGAGCTCTCCCCTTTTCTTTGGCTGGCCTGGGTCTATATATAGAAGAGAATCTGCATACATATAGAAGCTAAGAGAAATTGTTAGAATGCTTCTTTTTTTGAAGTTTATTTATTTTGAGAGAAAGAGAGAGAGAGAGAGAGAGAGAGAGAGCACAAGCCAGGGAAGGGCAGAGAGAGAGGGACAGAGAGAATCCCAAGCAGGCTCTTGCTGTCAGCATAGAGCCCAACGTGGGGCTCAATCTCATGAACTGTGAGATCATGACCTGAGCCAAAGCGAAAAGTTGGACACTTAACTGACTGAGCCACAGAGGTGCCCCACTAAAATGCTTATTTAAACAGCTACCTTCGCTACAATCCAATGGATTGTATTAAGACCCTTTATATACAAATCAGTTTGAAAGCCATAATCCTTGCCTTAAACGTCTTAATATCTAAATATATGATACTAGCAGAGTCTGAAACAGAGGTAAAAAAAAAGAAAATATACAGAAACCTACAAAATGAGTTTAGCAATGTGATGCTCATGGATGAATTTTAGTGAAAGTCATGGTAAAGGCCTAACTAACATATCTAACTTAGGGATTCTTGGATTTAAGGGAAGGGAGGTGTATTTACCTCTCCCACACCTTCTAGTAGAAATACTGAAAAGGATTCTGGAATTCATTCCTAGGCCCTTCAGGTACCAGGATTTATTCACTTATTCAATTTGACAATATTGATGGAACACTTGTTAGGTGCACGGCTCTGTTCTAGGTACCTGTGAACCAAACAAACTTAATTCCCTACACTCATGGAGCTTATAGTCCAGTGAATATGGTGGGCCAGATAATAAAATAAATGTGTAAGCTCTGTCATACGTTGGAAGAGGACAAACACCACGAAGAAAATAGAGTGAGAAAATGGGAATGGGGAGTGCAAGAGTGTGGGGGGCAGAATGTGCCAGGGCAGTCCTCATTGAGAGGGTGACAGTGGAACAAAGACTTGAAGGAAGTGGGGAAATTAGCCATGCAGATATCTAGGCATTTTAGGAGGAAGGAAAGGCCAGTGCAAGGGACCCAAAGAGGAAGCAAACTGAAATATTTGGGGAGCAGAGGAGGAAGAAGAGTACTAAGGTTGGAGACATAATGGGGGGGGGCCCATAAAGGGCTTTGGAGACCACAGTGAGAATGTTGACCCTGAAGAACATTTCACTCTGAGTGAAACAGGGCAAGACTGTCATGGGGCAAGAGGAAGCAACAAAACCAGTAAGGAACCTATTGTAATCATCAAGACAATCAATGACGGTGGCTGGGACCATTGTGGAAGCAGTGGAGGTGGTGATAAGCAGTTATAGTCTCAGTATTTTGAAGGTAGAGAGATTTCCTGAGCAAATGGATATGTGGTATCAGCAGGGTTAGATCTAGGATTTAAAGGGTCAGAATTTATACAATTTGAGGGCAGAGACTGGCAGATGTTTACTTATCACTCTCTTCTTCTTGAGTACACAGAAAGACTTTGTTTCCCAACCCGCCTTGCAGTTATATTGGACCATGTGACTGAGTTACGGCCAATGGGATATGAGCTGAAGTGATATGGTCATCAAGCCCTTGAGATTTAGAGATTTATTAGTTATTGCAGAATAGTATAATGTTATCCTTTCTGATATAGCCTAAATCTGAAAACATGTGAACACAATCCAATAAGGAGGAAATGTATATGCATGTTGGTATGCATAATATCTACATCTCCATAACCTGAGTTGTTCATGACCAACGTGGAGAGATATCTTTGATGCTAGCAACCCGGAGTCCTGCCAAAACTTCCCAACTGGGTCCCTGGAGAGCATGAAAAAGTAAATATTAAAGCCAAAAGAACAAAGGTATTTTATAATTATGTAAGGTTTATGTAATTAAAGTCGACCTATAATGCTCAAACTTTCGGAAGTAGAAGTTTTTCTTAGTCTGGAAATTCAAGAATGGAGGTATAGGATCAGTAATGAGAGAGAGTAGAGCATGCGGCTTGAGTGCAGGCAGGCAGGGAGAGAGGTAATAGTTAACTCTGAGCAAGCATGTCAGCCACTCCAAGAAGTGGAGGAGTCTGAATGGTTTGGGATCTTGATTCTGCCATGCTCATAGCCACCTGTGCGAGACAGTGGCCATAGGCGAGTCCTTAAGCATAAATTAAGGACCATGTCCTTAATGTCCTAAGGACCATGTCCTTAATGTAGTTACCATGTAGGTTCCATAGGACTCCACAGCTTAAATGGGCACAGGTAATTGGTTCATGGAACGATCACATGATCTAAAAGAGTTCTAGCACAGTGAGCAGGAACTTTGGAATTAGGTCACCAGCTTAATTATCTTATTAGCTTTAAGTCTTCGTTTCACTTTCTGTAAAAGGAGGTTAATACTTAGCACATTATCTGGCCCATGGTACACGATCAATAATTATAGCTATTGTTATTATCATCATCTTCTGCATCATTATTGTCATTTTGCATATGTTGACAGCTGGAAATATCTATGCGAGAGGTCTGTCCCATGGAGTGTTGATGAGGGGTTGTGATATACTAGGAAACTAGCGCAGTGGACTGATCAATAAACTCCTATGCTAATCACCCTGCAATTGATGGGAGAGCACAACTGGATATTGGGTGGACTTTGAGCTGTGAACTCTATTTCAGTCTTTATAAGGTCCAGAAGCAAGGCTGTGGTGTAGTTCCTTCAGCTCTAGCTGAGGTTTCTATCTTCCTCATTTCCGGGTATAACTCTACAGTATCTTCTCCCACCATTATTTGTTTCACTCCATGGGGATCTCTGAACTGATCTGTTCTGCCAGAGTCTTTGGCTATGAAGAATTCCTTTTACTGCTCTGGAGCTGTTTCCTCACATATAAAGTTAGAGCATTATTCCTTACCTATTCCACTGGCATTGACTGATGGGACAGGCATATCGTTAGAGAGAGACAAAACCTTGTAAACTCAGGGTGTTTCTGGGTTCGATGACACCACACTTAACACATGTATACTTTGCAATCATCGGTGATAATATAACTGAGAAGACATCTGATGAGGAGCCCAATCTATGACTAAGGCTAACTCAGCCTTTCTGTGATCCTCAAAATGGCCAGCTCTCAGAGATGATCTCTAAAGTCTTACTCCTGACTTGCAAAGAAACCTAACTTGTCTTACAGATATAACCATGTGGAGCAGGATGTCTCCTGAACATGAGATTCTTCACATGAACTCAGCAGAGAAAAGTCAAATGATTACAAGAATGGCATTGCAGTAATAGGAAAGGAAAGACACTTGGGAGGAGTTAGATTGTTTAAAACATTCGTATTTGCGCTTATGTAAGGAGAAACTGCCTTTGGGTAATATTCTCCACTCACTGCAAAGTCCCTCCTCTTGACCACAAAGAGCCATTATATTAAGGTTGCAGTAAATCATGGTTTCTGAGGAACACCAGTCTCTTTCCTCTCCTGAAGCTACCATTTGATACCTGCATGATCTAGCTTCTCTGCCCCAGATCTTTCGGACTGTGTAATATCCATGGCTCCTGGATTTGCATGATTTCTTCTCCATGCTTCTCCTTCCGGGCACCAGGGAGATCTCCAGTTCAGTAGAGCTCTGAGGGATTTCATGGTCTCTGATAAAAATCATTCAAAGGATTCCTCTATTTTGATTTCTTCTTTCTGGCTCAGAGTAGATGACTGTCTAAATTTGGAAAAGCGGGGGGTGTCTATTTTTAATAGTGATTAGAAGGAGGTAAATGCTGGATGCCCACAGTCCAGAATCAAGCCTGTTACTCCTAAGGTAAAATGAATGGAATATAATCCACATGGCTTTAAGTGGGTCAGTGGAGGCATTTAAAAAAATGATAAAATAATAGCAAATGAACTAGAAATGTTAAAATGAAAAATAATAGAATAGAGTAAAATAAGAAAGTAGTGATACACAGTAGTGATAAATATTAATGATTTCTTCTGAGATGGTCTTATGTTGGTATGTGGGGTCATCCTAGGGTGTTTAGGAAAGTTGTCCCTCAATGCTTTGACTCCCACTTACTATTTATACAGTCAATAAACTTTTACTATGTTGTCCTGTCTCCCCAGTTCTCCTGGTTTTCGGTTGATTAATTCTATTTTGTCAAAACATGTAATGCTTACATACAATTTTTCCACTCTTTTTCTCCATCTTTGTCTTGTCAGCTCTAATAAATATATTCTATTCTTTTTTAAAAAGTTTATTTATTTATTTTGGTGGGGGGTGGTAGCAAAGAGAAGAGCGAGAGAATCCCTCTCTGTCATCAAGGAGCCTGATGTGGGGCTCGAACCCACAAACCACCATGATCCGAGCAGAAGTCAAAATCGGCTGCTTAACCGGCTGAGCAACCCAGGCTCCCCAAATGTATTCTGTTCTTAGCACTAGACTTTTTGCTGGTTTCTCCAGCCATCTCTTAGTTGGAAGACACTTATGCGTTAGTAGCTTTGTTAGGAAGGGGCTATGAGCACTGTGTTCCCTGACTCGTTGTAGATGAAAACCTTTTGTCTGTACCATTGATGCTTGAAGGAAAGCTTGCATAGATAGATACAAGATCATTCCACTTAGGCTTTCTCACCTTGGGTTTCCAAATATGTTGCTGCAGCCTCGTCTTGTATACATGTGATGCCAAGAATTCTGAGACGCACTGGTTTTCTGTCTTTTGTAGATGATGTGGCCTTTTCTGCCTGAGGATTTTTTTTAAGTCATAAATATTTTATAAAAATATGTTTTATCATTGATAATTATACACATTGTAGGCATTTTCAATACATATATCCAAGTCTTTTATTTTTAGAACGCTGTTTTGGGTATGATTTTAAGTATGACCAAATGAAGTACATGTTGGATCCTTGTAATTTTCTCTAGTTTTTTTCTTTTTGTCTTTATGCAGTTTCTAAGCCATTTCTCTCTTCAGTGTCTCTGTTTCTGACTACATTTTCATCCAAATGTCTTTTTCCTTGGGAATCTTATAAATTAGCATTCATTTCTGAGATGAATTTTTTTAAAGTTTATTTTTTTATTTTCAGAGAGAGAACTCGTGTGCAGGGGAGGGGCAGAGAAAGAAGGAGAGAAGGAGAGTCCCAAGCAGTCTCCACACTGTCAATGCAGAGTCCGATGCAGGGCTCAAACTCATGAACCGTGAGGTCATGACCTGTGCTGAAATCAAGAGTTTCACATCCCTCTGTTTTTCATTTCTTCACTGAGTTTCAAATCTCTGATTTGAGATATTCCTTTATTAAACATACTATTAAAAATAGTTGGTTTTTTATTAAATGTTTTTTAATGTTTATTTTTGAGAGAGAGAAACACACACACAGCATGAGTGGGGGAGGAACAGAGAGACAGACAGACACAGCAGGCTCCAGGCTCTGACCTGTTAGCACAGAGCCCAACACGGAGCTTGAACTCACAAACCACAAACCTCATGACCTGAGCCGAAGTCAGACGCTTAACCGACTGAGTCACCCAGGCGCCGCCCAAAATAGTTGTTTAGTATTTAACTTGTGTTGGGATGTAATGTTAATTTTTTAATACTTTTCCTGGTTAGCAATTATACATGTTCGTAGTGGGCAGGGGAGAGGGAACCGGGTGGTTTACTAAGTTTCTTAGTCTAAGCCTGTTGGTACAGCAAGGTGGTAATTCTTTAATAAATGATGCCTTTTGGGGTAAGGGGGCGGGACATTTGTTGTGTGTCCATTTTTATTTTAAGTTTTCTTTTCCAGAAATTGCTCCTTCTTATCCTTCACCACCATGCACCCAAGACTACCATGACCATCCAAGTCTCCCTATCTCCCAGAATCTATGCCTTTCCAAGACCACCCTATCTGGTCATGCACTGTTGTAAGCACTCTTTTTTTCAGATTCTTGGTAACCACAACTCTGCTTTGCCACCAGTGATCCGGTCTGTTTTCACTATTTTCCATTCAGGGTGACTCTTTTTTTTTTTTTTTTTAAATTTTTTTATTTTTGAGAGACAGAGCATGAGCAGGGGAGGGGCAGAGAGAGAGGGAGACACAGAATCCGAAACAGGCTCCAGGCTCCGAGCTGTCAGCACAGAGCCCCACGCGGGGCCCAAACCCACGAACCGTGAGATCGTGACCTGAGCCAAAGTCGGACGCTCAACCGACTGAGCCACCCAGGCGCCTCCAGGGTGACTCTTTTGGGGGGTGATTACATCTATCTTCTGCCTTATTATTTTTTTTGTCTGTGTATGCACTGAATGTTTGTGTCCTCCCCAAATTTGTATGTTGAAATCCTCCAAATCCCCTCCAATGTGATGGTATTTGGAGGTGGGGCCTCTGGAAGGTGATTAGGTCCCCAGGGTGGAGCCTTCATGAATGGGATGAGTGTCCTTTTGGAGGAGACATCTGAGAGCTCCCTTGCCCCTTCCTCCGCATGAGGACACCGGCATCCTGAACCAAGGAGCAGGCGGCCATCTGCAAACCAGGAAGTGGGCCGCATCAGATGCCAAGTCTGCTGGTGCCCTGATCGTGGACTTCCCAGCCTCCAGAACTGCGGAAAATAAATTTCTGCTGCTATAACCCACCCAGTCTATGGCATTTTGTTACAACAGCCCACATGGACTCAGACACTTCGTGCCCTCCTGTCTGCAGGAGTCCTTGCCGTCAGTCCCTGCCTGCCTCTCCCTTCCAGTGTGGGCTTCAGAAGCAAGCTCATAGGGCCCGGAGGGTCTATTTCTCCATTTTCATGAAAGTAAAGTTTGTAATAGCCTTGGTCTTAGGGCATGGTGGAGAAGTGAGTATAGGTAACTTGACTGACTTGTCTCCTTTTTGAGCTTTATGATTTTGTAGTGCCATAAGAATTGGTTTTAGAGAGCCTCCATTATCCCATGGGAACTTGGCAGCCCAAGATGGCCTTGGTTCTGGAGGTCTTTATTAAAAACTGGGAAAAGGCAGGGGCGCCTGGGTGGCTCAGTCAGTTAAGCCTCTGACTTTGGCTTAGGTCATGATCTTGTGGTCCGTGGGCTCGAGCCCTGGGTCAGGATCTGTGATGACAGCTCAGAGCCTGGAACCTGCTTTGGATTCTGTGTCTCCCTCCCTCTCTGCCCCTGCCCTGCTTGCACTCTGTCTCTCTCTCAAAAATAAATAAAAGGCAGGGGCACCTGGGTGGCTCAGTCAGTTAAGCCTCTGACTTTGGCTCAAGTTATGATCTCATAGTTCATGAGTTCGAGCCCCACGTTGGGCTCAGTGCTGTCAGCGAAAGCCTGCTTTGGATCCTCTGTCTCCCTCTCTCTCTGCCCCTCCCCCGCTTGTGTGAATTTTCATATGGGTGCAAACACACCCTATCTCTCTCAAAAATAATAAACATTAAAAAAGATAAATTGGGAAAAGGCAGAGAGTAATGGATGCCTTTATTTAGCACCTACTATGTCTGTCACTTAATACCACATTGCCAAATGTCTTGAGTACAACCTGGTCCATGGTGGATGCTTATTAAATACTGACGAATTAAAGTACGACAGGTGATTTATATATATATTACATCTGATCCCATGGTGGGTACTATTCTAACCGGTAGATAGAGGAGGAAACAAGGCTAAGGAAAGGTGAATAGTTACCTCTTGGTTATACAGCTACTAAATAGCAGAGGCAGAGTCTGAGCCCAGGTCCGTCTGACCCACACTGCACATTCTTTCCTTCTTACTAGGCTGTCTTGGGAGGCCTTAGTAAAGGCATGCTGAATGAAAATTAGGAGGAGAGTCCTGGGAGTGCAGAGAAAGGAGCAGATGAAAGGAGCAAGAGTTTTCAAGAAAGCAACACAGATAAAATTAATTGGGAGGCAATTTTCCTTTTCTTCCTCTTCACAGCTTGGTTATACCAGGAAAGGGGACTCTGAAGAAAGGGTAAAGTTGCTGCCTTATATGTTGATGGGGTCCCATATAATCTCATTTAAAGTCTTTAAACTCCTAGATGGCTTCATCACATATGCCCCGAAGGCACAATCATTCTTGTGGAGACCAAATCAAAGGTAGAGCAAGAGGGAGAGGAACAAGGACTCTAGATGCAGAAAGTTATCAGAAGGCGCCTCAAACTGGAACCCAAAAGTTGTAACTGCAGTGTCTTGTCTTTGCTACATGCTTTACAGTATACAAAACACTTTCCCGTAAGTCATTGCTATCAATCCATCTCTGAAAGACGTGGGACAAATGTAAATATAGGAAGCCTATGGGGTGCCAACGTGGCTCAGTTGGTTAAGTGTCTGCCTCCTGTTTTTGGCTCAGTTCGTGATCTCACAGTTTGTGAAATTGAGGCCCGCGTGGGGCTCGAGCCTGCTTGGGATTCTCTCTCTCTGTCCATCTCTCTCTGCCCCTTCCCCACTCATGCTCTCTCTCTCAAAATAAATAAGTTAACATTAAAAAAAATATATAGGGAGACTAAAGCTTAGAGAAGTTAGGCGACTTACCTGAAGGTCACAGAGTAGAAAGTAATGATGGGGCTAGAATTTTTATATTCTGATCCTTTGAGGGCTTTTCCCGCAGATACATATTCAAATTCAGAGTGACATGAGCAATGAAAGATCTATCATCACTTTACTAACAAACTTGATTTTTCAAAAATTTGATGCTTTTATTTGACTCTCTCTTGTGGATGAACAATCTTTTCTCTTGCTTGAGAGACACTCAATCCCTCTTTGCACTTTGTAAGATTAATCAGCTCCTGAAATGAGACAAAAAGTACTTTCTACAAGAATAACAATAAATAGATTAACCTTATTTTCACTCTTGAAGCTGATGTCAATTTGATTTGATTTGTTCATTTTATTATGAACATTGTGATCTCCAGGATAATGAAGATGGCAAATCATAAAAAGTTTTCTGATTCATGGCGATCTGGGTACGAATCCAACTGTTTGCCTCCAATATAGAGATCAGCCACTTTTCTAGAGCACAAATAAGGGTCATAATAATAGCACTGAGTGGTGTATTTCTGTGACTTTTGCCTACAGCTGCTATTGTAGAACTTTCACCTGCCCTTGTAAGTCCCCACGCCTGTATTCCATATAATTTTGAGAATATCTTTGATGTACCCACAAATGCATCCGTTTAGCTGTCACATAGAAATCACCATTTTCTTTTCGCTTTTCTGAAATCTACGCTTAAGGCCTCTGAGACTTGTCAAGCAGGCAATATCTCCCAGGGGCACTAGACTTTGGGTGCTAGACAACAGTGTCACGACTCTTGGTGATACTTAATGGGTATCTGAGTTTGGGTAACTGATACTTGCTATCCAGGGCACTGATGTCTGTCTGTCCAAAGGGGTTGCCAAGAGCTCCAAAGAGTACAAGCCCATGGTGGCTGAGTCTCTTTCTCTGAACTTCGTACTACAAGATTCCAAAGCAGACTTCCTGATGCTTCCAACCTCTTCTAGACACTCAGGTGACGCAGTTCTTTCTGTTGTCACTCCTGGAGGGCCCAGAAATGAGTCCTTGGGGAGTGGGCCAGACACCTACCCATGTGGGCTTTAATCACCCCTCCTCCCCGCTGGGGAGACACTGCTCTCACCCACGCCCTCTCTTTCTCCATGGTCACTTCTCTGCCAGGAAGCTCCTCAGATCCTCGTGCGAATTTCCTCCTGGAGCCCTGCTTCCCCTGCCTGGCTCTTTATCAAAACATTTTTAAAGAGTCAAATTCACACAGATATCTTCTCCTTTGCAGTAACTTCCTATTAACCACTCTAAAACTATCAGCATTATCATTATTTATCCCCCCCCCATTAAAAAAATTAAGTTTTTTACTACCCCCGAAATTGCAGCCTAGGGAGTTCAGTGGTTAGTGTATGACTACACTCGGGGAACAAAAGGCTCCTTTCCAATTAAAGTTAATAGTGGGATAACTTCAGACACACAAAGGGAGAAAAAGGCACTTATGAGTCATGGTGAGTTCAAAAGGAAAGCGTTAAGGTGGAATCACAGAGCATCATGGGAAGGGCTATTCAAGCCACCATGTCAAAAAGGCTGATTAACAGCCGTTCCCAGTCGGCCTGATCACCAGGGAGTCTTACTGATAAAATTATTTCCCCTCCAGAGAGAATCTCCCTGAACGGAATAAATGTTTCACTTCTGAATAGGATTCATGAAAAGGCAGGGGGATGGTGGCGGCAAGAATAAAGAGCTACATTCATGGAGCGATCAGCAAAGTGTAACCTGATCTTGTTTATCACTTCTCACCCCCTCAAGGAAGTAGAAATTTATACTTTGTTTTAAGTCATTCCAGTGCCAGCATCTCAAGTGACTTTTTGCAGATACGTAGTTAGTAAGGCTAACATATAAGGGAAGGCCATTCCAGGTTATTTAAAATATTATTTCACTGTCTCACAACTTTCAAGTTACTATTTTTAATAACATGTTAATAAATCCCGTTGTGCATGAAGGTTTAAACAGCTGAATTTTTGTAGTAATTTAACAATATTTTGAAATTCTTTAAAAAAATTTTTTTTTCATTTATTTATTTTTGAGAGAGAGCACAAGTGGGGAGGGTCAGAGAGAGAAAGAGACAGAATCTGAAGTAGGCTCCAGGCTCCGAGCTGTCAGCACAGAGCTCAATGTGGGGCTCGAACTCACAGACTGTGAGATCATGACCTGAGCTGAAGTCAGACATTTAATCCACTGAGCCACCCAGGCGCCCCAACAGTATTTTGAAATTCTTACTGGGAATGTTTCTTCTTCCTTGGATCCGCTTGTTTTAATACGTGCATATTGCCTGATTTCTTTTAAACAAGGTTTCATTTTAAGTCTCTGTAAGAAACAAGCAAAGAGCACGCAGCATACATAGGAAATGAGACAAACCACCAGGAAAAACTGTACAGTGAGGAAAAAGGGCATTTGTGTGCCACATAGGAGCACTTTCTTTAAAGGGCCAATATGTCGTTCCTGAGTACTATAAATATGTCATCACTCTAGTGAAATGATAATCAAGTATTTGTGACCGCATATTTGTCACCATGGCAACAAACCATGACATCATAAGCTCAAGTGACTGACATAATTGTAGGCGGCAGCTGGACAATGAGGGAAGGCATCTCATACATATCTATTTCTGCCTGCCACAGCTGAAATAACATTTTATAAAATGAACTGCAATAAAACCATGTAGAAGAAAATATGTTGATGGTCGATGTCTGCAGGTACAGCAAAGGACCTCCTCAAATCTTTACCGAATATGGGATTCTTTTACGGTGAAGCACCATCTTACATAAGCACAGTTTTTGCCAAGGGAGTCCAATTAAAAACTTGCCAATGATCTTGTGGGACACCTACACTTGGGGCCTTCCAGAGAAAGAACTGGGAAATTTGGGCAGGAGCCGGGAAGTCAGCTGTAAGAGAAAATGGATGCTGTGGCTCTCAGCCGGCGGAGCGAGGACAGCGATGGCACAGGGGGAGGGCCAGAGTGGCCCCATCCTGCTGTGACCGGTAGGTACAGTAAGGCAGTAGAACCTGGTCTAACAGAGAGTATGTGGTAGGAGGACAGCTGAATAGAACAAGAGGGTGGGGTGGATGTGGATATAGAGCTCAGCTGGACTTCAGCAACTTTTGGTGTCCAAGAGTTCATTTTGAACACTGCTATTTGAATTTTCTAGATTGTTCTCTTCTTCCTAGTGCAAATTCTTTCTGCTTCTCCTCAAAATCTTTACCAGTTATTTCTCTGAGCTTCAGAGAGAGTGTCACCTGGGCTCAGAAATAAATGTGCTCGAAAATTCAGATTGCTTGTGGGGTTTGCTCTCTGCAAATTATCGGAGGGAAGTACTCAGACAGCAAGGTTGGCCGTGGTCAGTGGGAATATGCCCTGCCTGCTCCTGCCAGTACACCCACTCTCCATGGAAACGCAGGCTGGCCACTAGTGTTTCCCACAATGCTTAGCGGTGCTAACACTGCATGGCAGAGTGATGCAGTGGGGAGGAAGATGGCCCCACCTATGCTCAGGAACTCACAAAATCTCTCAAGAAAACTGACTGATATCCAGCTTACCAAAGTGTTCAAAATACAGTAAAACCTTGGATTATAAGTAACCTTTTCTGCAAGTGTTCCACAAGACGAGCAAACATTTCTAATACATTTTAACTTGATAAACAAGCGATGTCTTGCAATAGGAGTAGTATGTGAAGCCTAATGTCACATGATCACATCTGAGCCAATTGTTCTGGAAATTCACTTTGGTATATGAGTGCTTCGGATTACAAGCCTGTTCCTAGAATGAATTATGCTCGCAAACCAAAGTTTTACTGTAGTACAAAGTAGGGGCAGATATTATGCCAGCTCATGTTATCCTTCTCTCCTCTACCTGTGTCTCTGGCACCATACACAGACCTCTTTACATGTATTCTAGGATAAAAAAAAAAAAAACACCCATCATACACATTGACTATGTGAAGGGCCCCAGGCCAGAGGGAGAGAGGACAGTGGGGTGGGGATTGGCCTGGACCCATAAACTCAATCTCTGTTTAAGCATAGCTGTCCCCATGACGGCTTCAGCGTTTCAGGCTTCACCATCAAAGCAACTGATTCTTTCCCTAGATCCAAATCCTCATGTGAAATTTGCTATTAGATCTCTCTAATTCTATCCCCAGTCTACATCCAAAGTTACTGTTGTTCATTCCTGGAAAGCATGACATTTTCTTTCTTGGTCCTTTCTTGGCCACCTGGACTGTGAATCCACCGCTGCCCCTCACGCTACCTGCGCATATTGTGTTCAATAGCTTTCTTCTATTTGGAATGCAGAATAACCCTCTTACCTACGCCAAACCCAATGCCCTCACAGATTTCTTCATTCTCCCTCCGAGCTCCCAGCTAAGGGTTGCTCAGCTCACCTCTTCATTTTTAAAAACTGCATACCTCAACTTTCATGTGAAGAGTGTATGTTGTGCTTCTAACAAGAGACTAACGTATCCCCCCCCCCCCAGGGGGAGGCATACATTCCAGGTCCCAACCCACATTATACATTTTAAAGTCAATGTGATGGTGCCATGACTCTGACATGTAACAGTCGACCTTCTACCCTCTGTCAGGTACCTTCAAATGGGTGTTATGTTTGGCATTTTTTGCCCTATTCCCAAGTTCTTCCTCGACTAACAATTGTTTTTATTGATTTCATAGATTTGCTTAAAGTCACAGAATCTCTTGAGAATTACGAATCATCTCCTCTGAAAAATGTACATATTCTCATATTCATATTCATATTGCGTTTGGTTTTACAAACCCTTGAAGTCCTTACTTGGGCTATAGCTTAATCATCCCTGAACTGGATCCTTTTCGGGATTTGGAGTTTCAATTAGCCTTCTCTACTGCTTGCCTATAGAAATCACTGCTGACCTAAAAACAGTGGTGAGTGCTGGCATAGACCTTCCTTTCCGTTCATTAAGTAAACTAAGTACCAGGAGGCCAAATATCTGTGACAAGAAAGAAAAATGATTAAGTTGATACATTGGGTTATCTTGATTCTACTGTAGCAGTTATTAACTTATTTTGCATAACAGAGCTTGCCTTGGGTAAAGGTTTCAATGAGAATGAGTGAATAAAAATGTGGCTACATGTCCATAAGTTTACATTTCAAACACATGGCCAAAATGCAAGGTTCAAATAGCATTCTCCTATGCTGACAACTTAGCAAGGTCTTAGGCTCGGTCCAAACATCAGGGTAACTGTGAATCGTGATTTATGAATTTGCTAGCTCCGCCTCGCTGGGATACTTGGGTATCTTTTTTCATTTGGGATTGGGAGTCAACTAAGCATTCGTGTTGCAGAACCGGTGAACACGTGTATTCCATGGAGTCAAATCCTGGTAGGCGCTGACTCTCCTACTATGAACCCCACCAGGCTCGGTTTGTGAATTCTGGCCCCGGCAGTATAAAGAGTAGAATGGTGGAGGTAAAGTGCAATTGAGTATTCCTCCTTGGTGAATCATTTCTGGGAGCAAAGTCTAAAAATTGATTTAGTGTCTATATCCCAGATAACAATTCAAAATGAATCCTTTAACCCTAAGTAATGGCTTTTATCTATTAGTTTGGGGAAGATGCCTCCTCCTGTGTACATTTGAAATTTCTTTAGAAATGCATATATGATTGGAAATGCCTACAGGCTTTTCTCAGGGCCCCAGTAGATTCAGAAGTCAATGGCCCACCCATGGAAGCCATCTTCAGAGGCCTCAGTTGAGGGCTGGCTTCTAGCTTGAGACTTTGGGGTGAAAATTTCAGGAGTTTCTCACTGTTTTCCCTGCTTCCTGTGTCTGATAGGCTGGATCTCCTGGAAGTTCAGCGTGTTGAGTGGATTCTTACAACATTGTCCAACACTCATCTTACAGCTGAGAAAACAGTGGTTCAGTGGAGTGAAATGGTTTGTCTAAAATTAGTTCTGACTGATTCTTCTCACTTCTTCTCTGGCTGTGTTCATCACTCCCCCCAGCCCCCAACCAGCGCACACAAAACAGATCAAAACCTGTTTTCCTTTTAATACTTTTTTTCCTCCCCTAGTGTGAATAGAGTATTTGCAAAAAAAAAAAAAAAAGAAAAAAAAAAAAAAAGAAGTTACTCCATGTGTGCATAGCAAAGATATTCTCCGGTAATCTCAATTTATAGTTTATCTTTGACATTTTTTTTTTTGTTGTTATTTTTCTGTGTGTGCAAGTGTGAGAATAAACGGAATGGTCACTTCAAGGGGCCAAGTTAAGAATATTTCAAAAACAATCAAATAAAAAACAAAAAATCTAGTTTTTCATCCATCCACATTATTAAAAAAAATCCATATGCAGAGTCTTGTGAATAATTACATCGTGTCTTTGAGGTTAACTAAGTGTTAGATGACCAAAGTCACCAAAAAAATGCTTTCACAGGCTGCCAAAGTCAGCAGGGCACCAGCGGGCATGTGTGGCTCTCTCCTTTGGAAAATATGTTTCAGACAGTGATGAAAACGTAAACCACATAAACCATTCGGTTTCTAAGAGAACAAGTTTTGGGAAACCATGTTTTGGAATAAAGCCTCAATTTTCCATTTCACAACAAAGCTCTCCAAAAAAACGTTTTAAAATTATAAGGGATACTGAGGCTAGCATGCATAAAGAAGGCTCAAAAAAAGAAAACACAAGCCTTGTTTAATCACGAAAGACTCGATTGCCCAACCAGCAGAACTGGTGTTATAAAGTCCCTCTCTCCTGCTTCACAAAACCCCAACAGCCAGCCATAACTTTCAGTTCAGAGCTCCACGAAATTTCACTCCTAGAGATTAAACTCCAGAATTTTATTAAAAGTGAAATTCTGATGAAAGAGAAAACACTAGGCTGTCTACTAATAGTAACTGTTTTTAAGCATTGGTGTCGCTAAGCAATTAGCGTGGGAGCATGTGGACACTTACAAGAGTCAAAGGGAAAAGTTACAGAACAGAGATTTTTGGAGACATGGAAATATTGTGGCCATTTTAGGGAGTCACATAAGGATGATGAAGCCAGGACATCCCCGTCCTTACTACTGCAAGGACAAGGTGGCCAACAGGGTGGGGATTGGAACTCTCTGAGGTCCCTCTTGAGCAGCCCTGGGCAAATAACTAGCCTCTCCGAGCCTCAGTTTCCTGCTATATAAAGTGAAATTATACCTGTCTTCTACCTAAGAGCATGATTAGGACTCACAAATGTGATAACAAATGGAAGCATGATTAATCAGTTACTAAGTGCTATTCAGTCATAAGGATAAGCTTCCACATGATTTTGTTCTTTTCACTTTGTAATTAGAATTTATTTTTTTGAAAGATTAGAAAGGACAGAACAAACTGTAAATGGTTTGGACGTATTCTTCTATTGCAGCAATGAATTAAAATGCTTTTCTCTTTTGTTATATTAAATAGACATTGAATCATTAAAAATGATTGAAAAATCAATGTCTATCCAGTTTTAATATATAAAAGCAACGTAGGGGAAAATCTGAAGGTTCACCCAGAAACGTGAAAATGTGCGATATGAAAGAAGAGGTCATTACTTTAAAATTATTACAACTAAACGTCGTTACAATGCTCTGCATGTGTGTTCCCATTAACTTGATTACCATCAAATTTGAAAACAAACCACTCAGGCATACAACATATCCATTTCACAGCACTTGTGCAACCTTGGCGCACGTTTTTTCCTGTAAAGGTGAAAAATACAGAGAAAGACCTAACTCTGAATGCAGAGCACCTCCCCCGCTCATTAGAGGACACACACTCAGCCATCACTTGGACAGACTGGTAACATCCTCAAATCCTCTGGCCGATGTTCCGGTAAATAGTAGAAGTGTAATTAGCAGGGTCAAAAGGCAAATTTTGTCATGCTCCATGTCCAGACCAACACTTCTCTAGGCAGAAAACAACTAATAGAGAGGACTTTGGGGACACGTGTGTGAATGACAGAGCTAGAATCTGGTTATTTAGCATCGTGTATACCCAGAGCAAATCCAGGGGGACTGTGAACGGCAGCACCTGATTCTGTCTCACGCCCATGCTTCTCCCCCTCCTCCTGTCATATGTGTAACGAAACTGCTCTGATTTCCCAGGGGTGAATGTTTATCTTGAACCTGAGTAATTTGCAAACGGAGAGTCTGTCTGAGCATTTTCAAATTGACCTCAAGGATTCCCAGGAAATTTTGTGTTGAGTCACAAGTTTCCCTTAGGTCAAGAACTCATTCTCAAGGTCAAGAACATTTGCAGTCTGGCATACTTGATCAATTTTTCCAACTTTCCTGTGGTTGATTAAGGTCTGATTTAGTCAGTTCTTGGTTTTCCCTGGTTAGTGTCCCAAGTCAATTGCAGGCAGCATTCAGTATAATTACACCCTTCCATTAAATAATTCTTTTTTGTTTCCTGAGACTTTTTATAAGTGAGCTGTGTGTTGACATTTAAAATTTGAGTTGGGGAAGAGTGGATATTTGCAGCTGCCCCTGCTTTGGTGTGGATTTCTTTTATAAAATGTTTAAGAAAAGGCATAGCCATCACTAGGGTGCGTGTCCTGAAAACACATGGAAAACTATGTCTGAGCCAGAGGAATTTTAGGGTTTATTTGGTCCAAATTCTCAGATTGGAAATGGGACTCAGACAAGTGTTTGGCCCAAGAATTTGATGCCGTGTGGCAGATAAAGGGCAAGAACTAGATTCCCAGTTGTTGGTACTATCATTCCACTGTATTACTCCTAACAGAAGAGGGGAAGAGATTAAGAAGGATTCATCTATTGCTTCATATTGACTCTGAAATATTAAATTGTTTCTCTGTGTAGTAGCTGCTGTTGACATCTCACCCATATTTCTTAGCAATCACGGTTTGTAGGACTGCTGAGCTGTTACTTCCCCCTGGAAGCTTCTATGACTCTGGGCCTGAGGGCTTCTAGGAGATGCTCTCAAGAGTAGCCCTTAGCCAATGATGGTCTGATAAATTGTCCTTTAAAATGGGAAAATTCTGAGGGTAGTTCTAAATCATCTCCCCGATGGCTGCAGTGGGATGGAGTCCCAGTGATCTGCTCATTAACGCACACTCTGGGCTGCCTTCTCTGCTGTCTCACTTCCACACTCCCCGTGGCAGGTAGAATAATGGCCCCCAAGCATGTCTGCATCCTAATTCCTGGAACCTGTGAGTACATTACCCTACAGGGCAGAGGGGACTTTGTAGATGAGATTAAGGTTTTGGGACCTGACACAGGGAGATCATGCCAGATTATCTAGGTGGGCCCGATGTAATGGCATGAGTCTTTGAAAGTTGAGAACCTTTCCCAGCTGTGGTGAGAAAGAAAGATGAGAGGGTGTGGGGGGTCAGAGAGATGCAACACTGCTGGCTTTGAAGGTAGGGGCCACCATCTCCAAGTGGAAGAAGGGGACCAGGAGCCAAGGAACACAGGTGGTCTCTAGAAGCTGCAAAAGGCAAGGGCTGCTGACACCTCAATTTTAGCCTAGTAAGATCCGTGTCAGACTTCTGACCTACAGAACTATGAAATAATTAATTTGTGTTCTTTTAAGCCACTACATACGTGATAATTTACTAGGACAGCAATGGAAAGCTAATTCATTCCTTTACTTATTTCAGAATTAAAAAAAATGTTAATGTTTGTTTATCTTTTAATTAATTAATTAATTAATTAATTTAGAGGGAGCAAGCTGGGGAGGGGATAGAGAGATGGAGAGAGAGATCCCAAGCAGGCTCCGCACTGTCAGCGCAGAGCCTGACATGGGGCTTGAACCCATGAACCGTGAGCTCATGACCTGAGCAGAAAACAAGAGTCTGTCGCTTAGCCAACTAGGCCACCCAGACACCCATCTACTCATTCCAGAATTACCTCTGAAATAAACCCCTTGCATTTAAACCCTTGTCTCAAGGTCTGTTTCTTGGGGCAATCCACTTTACAAGGTGCTATATGAAGCCCTCTATTTCTACCTATTCTTTATATATCTTAGGTCTTCAGTCAGGAATTAGACTTTTGTGTTTCTTAATGTGCCTCTTATGATTTAGTATAATGTCTAGCAATAACCAAATGTTATATAAATATGTGTTCATTCAATTGAAGGAATAAAAACACCCATTAATGAAGTTCAGCAACTATATATGCAGTCACGTGATGGAGTAGAAGTGGATGCTTAGGGCAATTCTATCTTAAAGACCCTAGTGGTGGCAATTGCATTTCTGTTCTGCTTCATGGCAATATTCAGAGTTTCTAGTACTAAGTTATAAACTTGTAGTAGTAAGTCTAGTACTACGTACCAATCAAAGAGGCAACTTGTTCTGCATCAGACAACAAGGACTATTGAAATTAGCTTAAGCATATACCTTGTACATTATGTTTGAATTCATGACTTTGTTTGAAATAATAAGCACTCAGTAATTTTTCTTTTAGTGGAAACACCCTAGTAAACAGTCTTGATTTTATTTGAAACCACAACTCCTGCAACTTTTAGAAGTTTGCCAGGCAGATCCCAGCTGTGCTGTAGACCCTGTGTTAGGCATTACAAGTGTTCACCAATGCTTCATTCTCCTCTTCTGAGCTCATACAAGGCTGCATTTCCCAATTCCTGTGGTCGGACAGGGCTATGAGATTAGTTCCAAGTCAATGTGCCCCTCTGGGCTGAAGCACTTAATTGTCAGTATGATACCTTCTCCTCACTTTCTTTTTCAAATAATAATCAAGGAGGCTGTGTGTTGCAGATGTTGTAGCTTCCAGGATATGGAACTGCTTTCAGTCTGGACAAGGTATGGAGGATGGTTCCTCTGGAGATTGGGCTGGGTTTGCAACGGGCTTTGCACCAAGAAGAAAGAAGTTATTTGTGTGCTGAACCACTAAGATTTTGAAGTTGATCCTCAGCATAACCTAGCTTAGATAGTTAACCCCCTACTAGGGTTACAATAATTATGGGTAATGCCTCTCCAAAAGATCAGGGAAGGAAAGGTAGTCTGTGTGAATGGTGCCCCCATGCATGTGACCTTGGATGTGTATAAATTAGTAAGGATCACTCAAGTTGGATAAGTAAAATCTGGGTGAAGAAATGTATATACATTTTATGAGCTACCACATATCTCACAAGAACCAAGATGGCGTAAGCCTACCTAATGTTCACAGTATCAAAATCAGATTACTAGTGAGCCACACAGACTTTGCTAAGCTACCAACAGAATGTCACCGTCAAGAGACCAGGACCTCACAACAGTGAAACCGTTGACATAGTTCACTTTTTCACACAATGCATGTGATGCCCATGTATATAGGTAAGGAATAGTAACTCAGTGCATGTGTCAGCCTGAACGAGAACATGCAGTTAATTGGAAACTGGAGTTTTTAGATAAGTTTACCGTATCAGCTGTTCTTTTGATCAATTCTACTCAGTTTCAGGGTGACTCTCTTCTGAGTGAAACCATGATGGGTCACTCATATGGTATACTCAGCGGAAGCCAAGTCAGTCTTTGCCGAGCATTCATTTTGGGTTCCAAATTATGCGTTTGCTCTGAGAGGCCCTGAGGCAATGAACTTGCAACGCACTTAAGCACCTGGATCAGGGTTTCTCAACTTGGCACTGTTGACATTTGGGGCCAGATAATTCTTTGTTGCAGAGGAACGTCCTGTGAACTGTAGGATGTTTAGCAGCATCTCTGGTCTCTACCCACTAGATGCCAGTAGCTCCCTTAGTTGTGACAGTCAAAAAGTCTCTAGATATTGCCACATGTCTCCCAAGGAAGCAAAATCACCCCTGGTGAGAATCACAGGCTTAGGGAGATAACCCTTGGGGGTAAAGAATTACTTGATTCCAGTGCATAGTATGTCATAAACAAGATACACATTGAAATTAAATTCAAATCTGATGGGACCAATAACTGTAATGAAGTGACAGGAAAGGTAACTGGAGTGCTTCACGGAGGGGAGAGGGAAGAGCCTCTGCTCTACAGCAGAAAGTACTTCCAGGGTTTCAGTTAGTGTTTGTAAAGCTAGTATTGCTAAAATATTTTATGGCATCAACTCATGCTTCCATAAACATACACTGATGTCATTTTCATCTCTGCAGGTAAATTGGGGGTACAGTATGGTGATTCCTTGTTTCTCCTTTGGTTATGTATTTCAGTTTCCTTAATTCTCATGTTCTTCCTAGTCTTTCACTCCCTTCTTCCTCTTCTTTTCTCCTGACCCTTTGCTTTTCTCTTGTACCTCCGACTTTTTCCTCCCACTCATTAGAACATAAGGGCAATGGCAGTGGTGGCAATAGGGGATGTTTGTTGGGTATTCATCTGTCATTCACATCCTCTTCCCCATCCCTAATGGCACCCAGATTTTCCTTTGGCAGTTTAGCAGCCATAATTTTGGGTAGGATCTACTCCAGTGGTCATCTCCCTGTGTGAGCTTGGACCAGCCCTAGCCAGACTAATTTCATTGCAATAGCTCCAGTTATCAGTTCAGTGACTGGTATATAGCCCATAATAAGCCAAATAATGATCAACTTTCTCCTGGTCAAAGTGATTGGTTCAGAAGTAGGCAAATGAATGGAATAGAACCAATAAAATGAAAGTCAGAAATTTTGACTGTTGGTCAGAAGACAAGGTCTATCTTCTGGAAAATGTGGTATGAGGTGTTATAATTGCTATGGTTCTCTATGCTAACATGCAGGGACCCATGGATGGAATTCACACATGGAAGTAGGAAAGATCAGAGAGAATGAGAGAGAAATGGGGTGTTCTGCCTTCCTCCCTCTCCCTCAACTCTATTGACCAGTTGACTGAAGAAGAAAAATCACAGCCCTGGTTTATGGATGAGTCTGGACAGTATGTTGATATCAACTGGAAGAAGGATGGATGGCTACATCATATGCCAAACAGGAGTGTCTATAGACATTGGGGAAGGGAAATACTCTCAGATGGCAGAAGTCTGAACAATACATCCTGTCGTTTACTTTTTCTAGAAGATGAGATTGCCAGAGGGGATATTTATCTACACTGCTTTTGGTTGACTTGTAATCCATACTGTCTTGTCTCAAGGGTCAAGATCTTGGAGATAAAAAGAGTGAACGATGGTGAGGAGAAAGTGTTTTGAAGAGACATGTGGATGGACATGTTGGAATAGGCACAGTGCATGAGGAAATTTGTGTTCCATGTGAATGATTCAACAGAAAGCACTCGCTGCATAGGAGGCTCTCTGGAATCACATAAACAATATGCCCCAGGATTAGGATTGTCCTGTACTATTGTCACATGGCCACTCTGCAGTGGTGGTGCCCAGATAAACCTTGACTGGGAAAGCCCTTGTTATTGGCCCCTTCATAACCTCTATGTCTGCATTGTAGCTTCAAGGCTACGACAGCTCTCTCCTGACGCCAGCACTAAGAATCTTACCACTAGAGAAAACTACCATTGTTTGAGTACCTACGAGCTATTATTTACTTAATCCTCCCATCATTTCTATAAGGCAAATGTTTTTACAGTTTTTAGATAAGGAAAGCCAAAATTTGAGAGGTAGGTTACTCACAACCACAAGGCTGGTGAGCAGAAGAACCAGCACCTTAATCCAGATCTGTCTGGCTCCATGGCCTGTATCCCTTTCATGGTACCTGTGATGTCTCAGCTGCATGGGATAAGTGACTTCAGGAAAGAGTTTGGGTCCACTCAGAGGCTTCTGTACCCCCTCTGGGAGAGCCCCTTTGGAGCTGATCTGTGCTACAACTCTGAGGTGTTCATTCCAGTAAAACTGGATGGTGGGCACTTCTCTCCACTCTGCTGCTATAAGGTAGCCCAAGTCTTCATCACCTCTTGCCTCGGTTATTGTAATGCCTCCTCCCTGCCTTTATCGTTCCGCCTGTATATTTATTCTCAACGAGGCATCAGCACGATTCTGTTAAAAGTCAAAAGAGGTCACTCCTTCACTCAAAACCTTGTGGAGTAAAATTGTCATATTGTAAGAGCTACAAAACCTTGACGATCTTGCTTCATGCTTCCCTTTCCCCCTCTCTGACCTTCATTTCCCTGAGTTCACGCTGGTCCAGCCACAACAACCTACTTACTTTTCTTTCAACTCAACGTATGCCTAGAATTGTATTTTCCCAGATATCCTTTGGTTTACTCCCTCACTTCTATGTGTTCAAATATCACCCTCCAAGTGAGCTCCCTTCATTGCTCTGATGAGTGTTACGTTGCCTCTTCCCAGAAGTGTACTCCCTTTACCTCTTCTATATCTTATTTTTCCCTATAGCACTTATCACCTACCACCATATTATGTTATTCATTTACATTCTTTTGTTTGCTCACTAGTTCCCTGCACCTGCCACCGCTGAACTACAAGTTTCATGAAAGTAGGATGTTAAAAAACTAATAGAATTTATATTTTAGAGTAGATTTAGGTTTATAAAAATATTATACAGAAAATACAGAATTCCCATATTTTCCATCACCCCCTTCCTCTCTCTCTCCATCTTTCCCTCTCTACCTCCTCTCTAATCCAACTTCTGGCAACCACTGATCTTTTTACTGTCTATAATATTGCCTTTTATAGAATGTCATATTGTTGGAATCATATGATATGTAGCTTTTTTCAGATTAGCTTCTTTCACTTAGCAATATGCATTTCAGTTTTCTCTATGTCTATTCATGGCTTGTTCATTTTTTATTGCTGAATAATATTCTATTGTATGGATGTATTATGGTTTGTTGTTCATTTACTGAAGGACATTTTGGTTACTTCCAAGTCTTGGCCATTATGCATAAGGCTGTTATAACATTCATGTACAGTTTTTGTGTGGGCATATGTTTCAACTCATTTGGGTAAATACCAAGTGGGGCAATTGTTGGATCAGGTGGTAAGAATATGTTTGGTTTTATAAGAAACACAAACTGGATTCCAAAGTGGCTGTACAATTTGACATCCCTACCAGCAATGAATGGGAGTTCCTGTTGCTCTACATCCTCACCAGCGTTTGGTGTTGTCAGTGTTTTGGATTTTGTACATTGTCATACGTATGTACAAGGTATGTAGGGGTATCTTATTGTGGCTCTACTTTGCATTTCCTCAATGATATATGATGTGGAGTATCTTTTCATGTGCTTATTTGCCACCTGTATATCTTCTTTGGTGTGGTGCTTGTTCAGATACCTTGCCCATTTTTTTTAGTTGGGTTATTTGTTTCCTTGTTATTGAGTTTTAAGACTTTGTATATTTTGGATAACAGTCTTCTAACAGGTGTGTTTTTGCAAAATTTTCTGCCAATCTGTGGCTTGTTTTCTCATTCTCTGAACAATGTCTTTCACAGAGCAGGAGTTTTCAATTGTAATGAAGTCCAACCTTATTCAATTTTTTTCTTTCAGGAATTGTGCTTTTGGCATGAGAGTAGGGTGTTTCACCTGCTTTTTTCATTGCTTTATCCTTAGCTCATAAACTTTTATTGGCACATAGTAAGGACCCAATAAATATTTGTTGAATGACTGAATGCTGTCACCTTAGGGAATTATATGCTTTCTTTTTTTTCCAAGGAAAATATTCATTTACCACATTACCCTTAAGAAGCAACTCCAGCCCAAAGCCCATCTAGTCTACCAAAGGATCCATAATGTGGATGTGAACATTACCTACTGCATGATGGAATAGCAGCAGTTTAGAGTACATACTTTTTTTTTTTTTAGGATGATAAGGTTTTGGGTCTCCTTTTGTCCAAGCACCTTTGGTTAATGTGGGCTTTCACTCTCAGGTTAGAATAAAAATGAAATAGGGCTCCTGGGTGGCTCAGGCGGTTAAGCGTTTGACTTCAGCTCAGGTCATGATCTCATGGCTCGTGGGTTTGAGCCCTGCCTCAGGCTCTGTGCTGACGGCTCAGAGGCTGGAGCCTGCTTAGAATTCTGTTCTCCCTCTTCTCGCCTTCCCTACTCATGCTGTGTCTGTTTTTCTCTCTCTCTCTCAAAAAAAAAAAAATAAACACAAAATTTTTTTAATGAAATAATAAGGCCAGAATTTATGACGACACATAATATACTAAGTACATAAAAGTAAACCTGGATTTGTCTTTATGAAAGAGTAAGCTGGTCTTGATTGTGGGTCAGACTGAGGATGCTTTTGATTCCCTTAAAGAAGTATGCTTGTGAAGGTGAATTGCTGAGTGACTCAAGAGAATGTGTCCCATCAAGAATTGATCCCCCGGGGCGCCTGGGTGGCGCAGTCGGTTAAGCGTCCGACTTCAGCCAGGTCACGATCTCGCGGTCCATGAGTTCGAGCCCCGCGTCAGGCTCTGGGCTGATGGCTCGGAGCCTGGAGCCTGTTTCCGATTCTGTGTCTCCCTCTCTCTCTGCCCCTCCCCCGTTCATGCTCTGTCTCTCTCTGTCCCAAAAATAAATAAACATTGAAAAAAAAATTTAAAAAAGAATTGATCCCCCATCTACTAAAAGCAAGACAATGGCCTTTCTTTCCCCTTCCTTCCTTCCTTCCTTCCTCTTCCTTCCTTCCTCCTTTCCTTCCTTTCTTCCTTCCTTCTTTTCTTTTTTTCTTTCTTCCTCTCTCTTTTTTTCTTTCTCTCTTTCTTTACTTCCTATTTTCCTTCTTTCTCTCTCTGTCTTTCTTTATCTCTGGAGAAAAGAATTCAACAAACTTTGATTACATCATGTGGAGATAAATGGAAAAAATCAATCCATAAAAATATGTAGGTGGGTGGAAATCTATAGTACAGGTAGGAAGTGATAAGAATAAGAAAATATTCCTAAATTTGTTACTCCTGACTAAGATGTGAAGGAAGAGAAATGCAGTATCATCTTTTAGAGAGAGAGAGAGAGAGAGACAGAGAGAGAGATCGAGATTATGAGAAGAAGCCTGATGAACTTTTGTCACTGTTATCCATCAGAGGATTTTGGAAACACTGGGTGCATTGCACTGCACTGGTGCTAGAGTTTTAAATTAGGATTTTCAGGATTTTTCTCAAGGGAAGATTCCTTTGGCCTAAGTTTAAAAAAGGCTTTGGCTTTTCATCATGTCTCCATCCCATCAATGAACAGAAACATGGAGTCCTGGGACGTACTAGGATAAGACACTGAAAAGGTGATATCTTTCTATGAACAGTTTTGATTTTGTCATTGTGAAGAGACAAAGCTGAAGCTGAAAGCAGCCGAGGGCAGTCTGACCTGCACTAGCCCTCACCCTAGAATATGGCCTCCTTAGATGTTGGCTCTGGGTGCCTGCCTATGTGGGAGGTGGCTCCTGACAGGGGGGCGTCTGAGGAAGAACTGCGTTTATGGCACCTCTGGAGGTGCATGGGTTGGGGCTCCTCACGAAAGAACTTGCAGATCAGCTGCAAGCTAGGTGACACCCTCCAGCTGCCGGGACCTTTGTGACCCTCCTTTGTTTCCCAGCCAAGGTGACCTCTTCCCAGGCAGCCCCTAGACAGGTTGTGTCTCAGGATTCCCATTGGGTTGGCCATGGTGTTATCACATATGCATTGTGATCTGAAGCCCGTTTGCCTAATCCTGCTTCCTCCTCCTTCCCTGGCACTGGGGAGAGATCTGCCTGGTTGTCTGAAGTCTTGTTTCCTAGTTCCGCTCTGTTCCCCTCTGATGGTATACCAGCCTCGTTTCCAGGAGACAATTGCACTCCTGATGTCCCCGTGTCTGCTTTCCAGAGGACCTTGCTGGCCCAGGGTCTTATTCATTTCTAAACATTCTAAAAAAACAAAAAACAAACAAAAAAGACACACCTGTCCACATAAATCAAGTTTATTGTAAAAAGTAGTCTCGAAGTATATGGTATAGAGGTAGACACTGTATAGAGATATTCACATCTAACAAGCAGAGAATAAATGTTCCTCTCCAATTGTTTCCAATCTCAATTCTACTCCTCATGGGAGTGGTAGATTTGGGGTACATCTCACTCCCCACTTACCTAGGCATATACACATACTGACAATTTTGTATTACACAATTAAGTCCAGAATACAGGCATTGTTTTGCACCTGGATTATTTTTCTGTTTAGTAATATGTCTTGGGGATTTTTCCATGCCAGGACAATAAATCTGCCTCCATCTTTTGGACAGCTGCATAATATTCTATTGTGTGGACATTCATGCATGTTTCTTTTTCTTTCCATCTTTCTATTTCCTTGTTTTTCATTCTTCCTTTTATTTCTCTTTATGAAAAAAATATAGAAATTGAACATACTAACAAAAATTCAAACTATGTACAGGCCACACTTCTTTATTTTTTCTTAAGTGAGAGCAAGAACCGGGGAAGGCCAGAGGAAGAAGGAGAGAGAGAATCTCAAGCAGACCCCATGCCCAGTGCAGAGCTCGATTCGGGCTCGATCTCACCTGAGATCATGACCTGAACTGAAATCAAGAGTTGGATGTTCACCCGACTGAGCCACCCAGATCCCTCAAGAGACCACTCTTCTAACGCTTCTTGATTTTTCCTCTTTTAATGGTTTCCATGTTGGCTTTTGGTGCTATACTTCTATTTCTTTTTTTAAGTTTATATTAAAATAATAGTTATCATAACTAAAATAGGAAACAGAAATAAAGACTTATAATGAGTAACATCATTTCTGAAGGGGCCCACAGAATGGAATGAAAGCATAGACATGTGCTCAGTTCACCACCTTGAACACAAAATCTGATGATGTGGGAAGACATTGTGGTTAATACCCAATGGACAGTATCAGTTCTAACCCTGTTCTGTCACATCGTGACTGTGCAGCCTTGGACTCTTGTGACACCTCATTTTCCTTATCTCTAAAATTAGAATACAACAGTATCTTTTGTATCTATTGTAGGCTTTCCATAAATTGGAAAGAATGGCCTGTATTGTATAATATGTCAGGATTTGGGCTGCATATGTAGCACATACTGACCATATGATGACCATATTATCCTGGATCTCTTCTCAGAGATCAGTAAAAATGGCACTGGTCAGAAGTTCCCTCCCAAAGTTACATGAGGACTCAAGTAATGGAATATCAACATAAAAGTATCTAGCATATCATAGGCACTCCATAAATGTTAGTTTCTCTCTTTCAATCCTGTCAGGAATACATGATTGCCCTAGACTTGAGGATCTTACGTAGTCTTCCACAGTATCACTGAGAGTTCATAAACTTCTCAATTGCTTAAGGAATGTCTGTGGGGTCTACAGTTATTGCATGATTCTAAAAACTTCAGTCCTTTTTTTTAAGTTTATTTTTATTTACTTTGAGAGAGAGAGAGAGAGCGCGCAAGTGGGGGAGGGGCAGAGAGAGAGGGAGACTGAATCTCGAGCAGGCTCTGTGCTATTCGCACAGAGCCCGATGCAGGGCTCAAACTCATGAACGATTTAATCATGAGTTGAACTGAAATCAAGAGTTGGACACTTAACTGACTGAGCCACCCAGGCGCCCCAAAACTTTAGTCTTTGATAAAGAAGAAAAACATTTCTGATTCTTTTTTTTTAAAGTATATGAAATTTATTGTCAGATTGGTTTCCATACAACACCCAGTGCTCATCCCAACAGGTGTCCTCTTCAATAACCATCACCCACCCTCCCTTCCCTCCCACCCCCCATCAGCCCTCAGTTTGTTCTCAGTTTTTAAGAGTCTCTTAAAAACATTTCTGATTCTAACACTGAGAGAGAAATGCAGGTGGATACAAATTTTGTCTATTTCAAACTAATCTCTGATTATTCATAACATGTCAAAGCTCTGCACATTTTTATTGATTATTGGAAGGAGAAATATCATTTTATTTAATTTTCATAAACATTGTTCTACTGGTGATTAGCTCTTCCCAGTGTTAAAATAATAGTTGACTTTCTTCAAGTCATCTATATTTATTTATGATTTTGATGAATTTGAAAAAGCATTCTAAATATGAAGAAACATGGAGATTTAGTATAATGTTTGCTTATTACCAATCTTCCCCCACGTATTTATTGGGACTAATACTAAACTGAAAAAAATTTCCTATTATACTTATGCAATAAAAGATCATCTGTTGCAGTTTCTAACATTTGTGACGCAGTACAAGAAGATATTCTAAATTTCTAGTTAATGGTCCAAACTAAATAGGTCAGTTGATTCTGGGCACATTGCGCATTTTACAGAAGGATTATAACTAGAAGAAATACCAGCAGTAATATCAGAAAACATTAACAGTTTTGTGTATTTAGAAAAGTAACTACGGTGTAGGAAGAAGAGTCTTGAAGACAAAGGTGTATCTGACGTAGGTCCTATTTGAATTATTTTTCTGTCTTTCATTTCTCTAGCTGACTGAATTTGGATGAGTCTTGGCATATCAGGTATCTTATGGCTGGGTTTCCTAGAAGTCAATGCTAAGTCGAGGATACCAGTATGGCCAATTTATTGAGAACGTGCTTCCAGGGAAACTAGTAAGGTAGTGGATGTGAGGACAGGGAATAGGAGGGTGCCAAGCCAGGGTGTGCTTTTAGCCTCGTTCTTAGTGTGCTTCCACAGAGCAATTCCTTACACTGCATTCCAGAAAGAGTCCTGCCCTGAGTGTGAAGGGCGTTAGAATTTCCTCATCAGTCAGTCCCTGGATCTGTGAATGCCCAGACACTTCCAGCTACAGAGACAGCATATCTGGTGCTTTGAAGACAGTTCCCTCCAGAATGTTACAGGTGTCAGCCATGGGCATCAAAGCCCATGGCACCTAGGGGAAGGTACACAGAACTGGTACCAGGAACTAGGGAATCTGGACCAGAGACAGTGTCTACACTGAGCAAGATTCTTTATTTTTATTTTTATTTTTTTAATATGAAATGTATTGTCAAATTGGTCTCCATACAACACCCAGTGCTCCTCCCAAGAGGTGCCCTCCTCAATGCCCATCACCCACTTTCCCCTCCCTCCCACCCCCCATCAACCCTTAGTTTATTCTCAGTTTTTAAGAGTCTCTTATGGTTTGGCTCCCTCCCTCTCTAACTTTTATTTCCCTTCCCCTCCCCCATGCTCTTCTGTTAAGTTTCTCAGGATCCACATAAGAGTGAAAACATATGGTATCTGTCTTTCTCTGTAGGACTTATTTCACTTAGCCTAACACTTAAAATTCGAACTTGAATTCTAAGCCAATGTAGGCTAATCAATGGTAGTGGGGAAGAAAACTAGAGATGTTTCTGGTAATACATATATAGCAGGGAGAAAATTCTTGGAGATTTATTCAGATTCATTGTGAAAATTTTATCTCTTTACATTTATAAGTTCAGAACCCAATAGCATCTGAGAAAATGACACTTTATGAGAATTCTTTTAACAAATATAGCCTGGATTTACTTTTTCCAAAATGGTTTATCATGTAGCAACCCTGCCACTTTTGTTGATGGAGGTAGAGTCTAATTCACACTGTGGTTATTCGTGGAAAATCTAATAGGTGTCATGTGTTCTGCTGGGAACTCTAAGACACATAAGCACGGTTCCATTTCAGCATTCAGTTTGACTTCTAAAATACTCAAGTCTAGGGAAGCAAGATTCATTGTAACATGCTCTACTGTGGACAAAAAGGGAGTAGAGAGGGACTAGTAAAGAGGGGGAAAGGCCTTTCATAGGCTACTTGATGCATTCAGTGAAAACTCTGAATTATGACAACATGAGTTAAGTCTCCAATAAACACAAGTCCTATCAATCTGCTAATGTGCATCAGCCATCATCTATGCAGAACACTGCTTCTCAAACTGATGCATGGAGAGCTTGCTAAAACATCAATTTTCCAGATCTCACACCCAGGGATTTTGATTCAGGATGTCTCAGGATGGCTAAAATGAACAACTGAGGAAACAACAGGTGTTGGTGAGGATGTGGAGAAAGGGGAACATTCTTACACTGTTGGTGGGAATGCAAACTGGCGCAGCCACTCCGGAAAAGAGTATGGAGATTCCTCAAAAAATTAAAAATAGAACTACCCTACTACCCAGCAATTACACTACTAGGTATTTATCCAAAGGATACAAAAATGCTAATTTGAAGGGGCACATGCATTCCAATGTTTACTGCAGTGCTATCAGTAATAGCCATATTATGGAAAGAACACAGATGTCCATCGACTGATGAATGGATAAAGACGATGTGATATATATATGTGCAATGGAATATCACTTGGCAATCAAAAAGAATGAAATCTTGCATTTGCAACAATGTGGATGGAACTGGAGTGTATTATGCTAAGTGAAATAAGTCAGTCATTGAAAGACAAATAACGTATGATTTCACTCCTAGGGGGAATTTAAGAATCACAACAGATGAACATAGGGGAAGGGAAGAAAAAAATAAGATAAAAGTAGAGAGGGAGGCAAACCATAAGAGACTCCTGAATACAGAGAACTAACTGAGGGTTGATGGAGGGGAAGTGGGTGGGGGATGGGCTAAATGAGTGATGGGCATTAAGGAGGGCACTTTTTGGGATAAGCACTGGGTGTTATATGGAAGTGATGAATCACTGGGTTCTCTTCTTGAAACCAATACTAAACTATGTTAACTGACTTGAATTTAAATTTAAAAAATCAAATAAAAAAATAAAGAAGGGTCTGACAATTTGCATTGTTAAGAAGTTCCTGGATGTTGCAGACACTCTTGGTCCTTGGGCCATATTTAAACTATATCATTAATGTAGAAGCTTTTGCATATGTTTGCCTAGTATTGCATTTGTTTTTAATGGAAAACTACAGGGGCACCTGGGTGGCTCAGTCGGTTAAGCGTCGGACTTCAGCTAAGGTCATGATCTCCGGGTTGTGGGTTCGACCCCACGTCGGGCTCTGTGCTGACAGCTCAGAGCCTGGAGCCTGCTTCGGATTCTGTGTCTCCCTCTCTCTCTGCCCCTCTCCCACTCACGCTCTGTCTCTCTGTCTCTCTGTCTCTCTCTCTCTCTCAAAAAATAAATAAATAAACTTTAAAAAGAAAAAGAAAACTACAGCAGGCACTGGCACATCAGAGTCATTTTTCTAGAGTTACCAAATTGATAGATTAGCTTTGTTTTTCCTTCTTTACTCTGAAGTCAATATTTTGATGTGACTATTTAATAAGGCAAGAAAGTAACTTCACTGTGTCATTGCACTTGTTAGAAAGATGTCCACACATGCATATTTAATTGGGAACTAAGGGATCTTAGAAGCAAGACTTACATTGCTACTACCTTGCTGATCACTCTGGGTTAGTTAACAAAATAAAGCATGCATTTTTGTTTCTTTTCTTTCAAAAACATAGGCTTTTTTTGTCCAAGTAAAGCAGAAAATCTAGTATCTTGGTATCACTTTTAAGGTGCCATTAGATCTATCTGGAACAGTCCAAATGTATTCTCAAACAATATCATTTTGTTTGTTAAGATCTTAAGCCAAATTGTTATTTGGCTAGAGATTCTCAACCCTAGTAGGAACCTTTTTCTTAATTCCACTCCCCATTTCATTCTCATTTCTGGTCAATACTATCCCTGTAGGAGTCAAAGAACACCTAAACTCCAGGGATACAATGAGACCACTGTCACAAGAAAATAGATTTTACAGAGCAGGGATAGAAGATTGCAAATAGAAGCAAACCAGGGAAAAGACAAGATTGTGGTGCTTCCTACACTGGAAGGGGTGGGGACGCCTTGTGCTCCTGGGGTTCAGCAAAACACAGTTTAAAAACAATTCCATTGTCTTTTAAATGATATCACTTAAGTGATGACTTTGTGCCCATGGATTTTGTACATATAAGAAGAAATGCAGGGACTGGGATAGAGTGGCAATACTCAGTTGCAAAATGATTAACAAGGAAATTTAGAATATGTTTACTGCCTATTTATTTTAGGTTACAGATGACATAAAAATGAAACTAAGGGAACACTCTTATGGAAAACTTCCAGACATATGATAATAAACCTATTGACCCCCATATCCTACTTGAAAATCATGCTCTGGTGGATCTTTTGGATTATGTTCCCTCTTTGGATTGGTTCTCCATTTCCCCTCTCACGGACAGTTATAATGAGAAGGCTGGTCCTTCTCTCTTCTAAATGAGGCATATCTCCGCCTTGGCTCTTTCTTCCCCCTTGTTAGAAGGCCATTTGGGGGTGGGCTCAGAGGACATGGGAGCAGACAAGTTAGTGCAGCTCTGTTCTAGGTGTTATGGAGAAATGTTTTCCCTGAAGTTTAACTTTTCAAACCTTTTACTGATAAACCTTGAGGGCTACAATAAGACTACAAGCAAAGGGGCAATATCTGAGCAGATTGATTCAACTACTTTTATTTTCTTAACCATTTTACTGAGGTGTAATTGACATGTGAAAGGCTATACATATTTAATGTAACAACTTGATGAGTTGAGGGATAAGCATAAAAACAAAACAAAAACCATAAATCATCCACAGATATACCCATAACCTCCCAAAGTTTCCTCACACTCCCACCATTACTATTATTATTACTAATTTATTGGTATGTGTGTATTATGTGTGTGTGTGTGTGTGTGTGTGTGTGTGTGTGTTGTAAAAACATGTAACGTAAGATCTGCCCTCTTGGAAAACTGTAAGTGTACAATATAGTATTGTTGGCTATAGGCACTATAATATAGATCTTCAGAACTTACTTATGTTGCATAAAACTTTGTACTCTTTGACCATGACCTCCCCATTTTCTCCTCCCCACAGCTTCTGGTAACCATCATTCTACTCTCTGCTGCTATGAATTTCAGTATTTTAGATTTCACTCATAAGTGAGACCATACAGTAGTTGTATTTCTGTGTCTGGCTTATTTCACTTAGAATAATGCCCTCACATTCCCTCCATGTTGTAAATAGCAGAAGTTCTTTGTTTTTTTTTTTTTTTATTTTATTTTTTTTTTTAATATTTTTTTTTCAACGTTTATTTATTTTTGGGACAGAGAGAGACAGAGCATGAACGGGGGAGGGGCAGAGAGAGAGGGAGACACAGAATCGGAAACAGGCTCCAGGCTCTGAGCCATCAGCCCAGAGCCTGACGCGGGGCTCGAACTCACGGACCGCGAGATCGTGACCTGGCTGAAGTCGGACGCTTAACCGACTGCGCCACCCAGGCGCCCCAGAAGTTCTTTGTTTTTGAACGCTGAATTATATAGACACTGAGGTTATTTCCATATCCTGGGTATTATTTCCAAATACTTTAAGTTCAGGCAAAACAAGTCTTCAAATCTTACTCAGGAACCTACTTCCATCACAAAGTAGAAGAGTAGAGTGGGATTTCGGGCTAAGGATTAGTTTTATATTATAAAAAAGTGTGTCTGTGTGTGTAAGGTTAAGAGGTATGTTAGTGAGCAAAAGATACTGTTTAGACATCTAGGGTGATGGAATGAGCCAAAGGATCTTGGTGAAGCCCATGATGGCAAATAAGATACGTGGATCTATATATGAGTATAGTTTTCTGCCACAGAGGCATGGCACTACCCTGTATTGTGAGAATAGATGCTCCTATTACGGAAGCATCATGGAAGCATTTCCCATTTCTCTACTATTTAAATTCAAAACTTCTGGCATTAGCTTGGCTTGCTGGCATCAGCTAGGTTTCCAAAGTTTTCATTTTATACGAACTGAACTTTTATTCAGTATGGGTCAAGTGAGGAGTCAGTGAATGTTCTAAGACAAGGAAATTTGGTCAGGATTATACATCTAAGACAAGAGAGTCTTTGAAACCATGGGCATTGTTTCAACTTGAAACTACAATTATGAAAGTATATAATTGCAAAATCATAGCATCAGTCCCAACCTCAAAGAATATTCAATGGATGTTTGAATATTTTCTATGATGTCAACCCATATTAACAACATATCACCTAAAAACCTGGGCTCCTTGGAGATTTCCTGAGGTAATTATTACAACCGTTTTTGTTTTTTGTTTTTGTTTTTGTTTTTTTTTTTTCAAAATCTTTTTTCCTTCTTACCTGGATTATTTAGAATTGCTTTTCGGAGTAACATTCCACTCCAAAGTATTAGGTACTACTTAAAGTCTCGACTCTCATACGATGGACTCATGATGTGAATATTTTCAGTCCCATTTTCCTAATGATGATGATCCCAATGACCTTTTCTTGATGTTCAAAAGGTGACAAGGCCACTTTCTGCCTACCTTGTCATAAACTTATTTCTAGATGCAGGTCAGCATTAGGTTTACAACTTTTGTTCCTTAAGTAATTGCCATTTTCAGGAGATGGCTTTTCACTTGAGTTTTTCCAGTAAACTTTATTTTATAGTTGCTATAGTTTCTTTGGAGTTTTATTTTGTTATCTGAACTGAAACTCAGGGAAGTCTAGAGAAGACAATGAGAGTCACTAAATAAATATTAATCCCGATATAAGTAATAACCTCTATATCTTTCACAGAGGAGGGAAGCTTACCAGATTTTCTTAAGGAGTTTTGTAATGGAGGATTTGAAGCATACAAGTAATGATTATATTGTCACCAAAGTTTTTGCAAGACTAAGTACAATGTGGACATCAGGGAACATGCCTATTTTAATTCATGAACTTTACATAAGAAGTAGAATTACATACTACCTAGATCCAAATAAAGGCTGGCTTTATTTATTTTTTATTTATGTGTTTTTAAGTTGGCTTTGTGCCCAGCACAGTGCCCAACAGTGGCCTTGAACTCAACCTTGAGATCAAGACCTGAGCTGAGATCAAGAATTGGATGCTTAGCCGGCTGAGCCACCCAGGTCCCTAAAAACTGGTTTTAAATTGCACCTGTGCACAGAAGTGGCAGTTTCAACTGGTCTGCCATAAACTGTTGGGAAATGGGTCAGCGCTTTCAAAATATTTACAGATGAAAAATGCAGAATGTTACTCTCAGCTTTGCAAAAAGTTATAGATCCAGTTGGAATCTTTGTACTAAAATAGTAATTTGAGAAAAAAAAATGCCTCCTTCTTTAGCCGAGTAGGCAGTGGGAATATCACTGCCTATTCCAGAATTCTGTAATTTATTACACTTTTAGGAATCAAGTGATTTTTTTAAAATTAATGTGCTAATGCATTTATTTTCAGAGGTTGAGCAAAATTAAAATAAACCCCAAGCCCTGGTGGTCCTCAGGCTTCCCTAACTTGTCTGCTTGTGGATATTCTTTTATTTATTTATTTTTTGGGGGAGGGAGAGGGAAAGAGAGTGTGCGAGTGGGTGAGAGAGGGAGGAGTAGAGGGAGAAGGAGGGAGAATCTGCTTGAGGATGTTCTTAATGCAATCCACAGGAATGGCGTACATCCACCTTCATATCAGAAGCAGTCAAAGAACAAAACTGCTCTCTCAGGAGACGAGCTTGGATCATATTCCTTCAACCTTCTCCAAAAAAAAACGTGCCCTGAGTTCGTTCTGAGAAACAGAAAGAGAAATCAGGCACAGCCTCACACACTCCTGATTTTGGCTCTAAAATGTTGAATGAGGAGAAAGGGGCTCTGACACATTTCTCAGTCACAGGCACCGACCTGTCACACATCTGTCCAAGTCACAGTCAACCCAGGAACTTGATATCTTTGAGGCAAGAGAGAATTTTTTTTTTCAGGTAGACTTAAAGAAATGAATTAAGGCTTGTCGGTGTGATTTTAAACAGGCACCGCTCCAATTTAAACCTTCTCCCTAGAAGATAGATGGATATCCAGAATCTTAAGTTCAGGAAGGAGTATTCATTGGTTATAAGAGCTGATGAAATAGAAAAAAAAATGATAAAATATCTCTAGGGGACGTCAAGGGATAGGCTTTCTCTTTGAAACTCTCTCCCTCTGCGTGATCTGGAGGCTTACCCAAAGCTAAGGTGCCTGGTGTAGTCCCAGTCTTTTCTGTATTTCCCTCTGTCATAGCTACAGCACTTGTCCCTGGTCCAGAAAAGACCCCATCCCATTTGCTGTTGCCTGGATGTCTGTACTAATAAAAGTTGGACATTGTTTTGTGTGTTTCCCTCAGTGGGTGTGAAATGTTCTACTTCGGTGTAGGCAAAATAACAAAATCGAACCACGAAGAGGAAATGACTTTTATTAGAAATACAACGTGCCACATGCGGCCCTTCCTCTAGGTTTTACTGACTACCTGGGCTGGTCAGGCCAGACAACAGAGTCAGGAACCCAGAAGCAGGTAGGAGCCACTCAGTTGAAGGAGTGATGTATCACAGTATGTGGACGAACTGTTCAGTCTTTGACTTTATGAAAAAGAAAACATATAAATTAGTTTGATTGGAACACACTGTGGAATTAGAATTGTGGATGTTTTAATTTTTTTTAACGTTATATTTCTTTATTTTGAGAGAGAGCAAGAGAAAGCGAGTGGGGGAAGGGCAGAGAGAGAAGGAGAGAATCCCAAGCAGGCTTTTTGCTGTCAGTGCAGAGCCCAATGTGGGGCTCGATCTCACAACCCTGGGATCATGACCTGAGCCGAAATCAAGCATCAGATACTCAACCTACCGAGCTACTCAGGTGCCCTGAGTTACCTGTGTTTTATAATGAAGAGGCCCATACATATAGAAACATCAAGGATGATAAAACCAGATTCTCCCCATGAAGGAAAGTCCTGATAGAACTTAGAAGCTAGAGGAGCCTTCACTCTTCCACTTCCCATTGAAAAAATGTTGCGTGGAAAAGTCTAGCCAGAGAGGCAAAGCAGAAAAGAGAGTTCTAACAGCAGTCCATTTCTCAAAGGACAGAAGTGCACAGCTAGGCCTGTTGGAAAGTGACAATGAAACGTGAACTAAAGACAGCTCCTGGGAGATTCTTCCCATTTTAGGTCAGCTCTGAAGTCTGGAGTTGTTCTGGACAACGCATGGTCCCCGGCCGTTCCACTAAATCCAGAGACTTCTGCTGTCTCTGCAGCACCAGGCAGCACTCTCGGTGCTCGCGTAGTGATACTTCCTTGTAAACCAAAGAATCAGCCAGACGCCCGGTCACCTGAGCCCACATGCCCACAGGCCACAGGTGCCCTACTCCAAGCAGATCCTGTGCACTGAGAGCTTTCCCTGTGTGCAGCCTGGCTGAGACCTCACAGCTCTTCTCCAGCCACGTGCCTGACTTGGTCTGTTGGCACATCACTGCCCCCCGTGCCATTTTGGAGTCAGCACAAGAAAGACCAGGGGTCTTTCTCATGGCTGTTCTACGCATCATGCTTTTTTGTCAGTACATCTCTATCAAGGAGACAGTTTCATGGATTTCTCCTTCACTTGGTAAGGAACTAAGAACGGGAATATGGGCATGTGAGATAGTGATGAGGGTCTCCATGGCTTGGCATCCTTCACGGGGTAATGGGGTGTGTTTCCATGCCTGCTGTCCACTGGAGAGGGAGGCAAGGCAGGGAACTTCTCACTTGTATTCCCCACTTCGGCTGGCTCTGAGCAGTCTGATTTCTACATGCACATCCTGCAGGCTCTGTGACAGACAAGCACGTCCTTCACCTGTTCCTCACCATTTGCCGTGTGGCCATGTGGCATTTGTCAACTGTGAAGGTACAGTTTGTGCTAAGCTGCAGAAGCAGAACCTGCATCGAGGATGTGAGTGCAAGTAGTTTATTTTGGAGGTGGCCCCAGGAAAGATTGGTGCTCAATCCCACTGGGGAACTCTGAAAGCCAGTGTGGATCATGCAGTTGAGAGTTACCCCACCCAAGTGTGAGAGTTAAGGGGTTTCTACCACTCCCTCCTCTCAGTCATTGGTGGAGGGCTGCTGGCCTGGGTGACGGGTGCTTCCAGCCCACTTCCAAGATGGGCTAGGTGGGATCTGGCAGCCAGAGGATGCATGAAGGCAGCCACAGGACGCAAGAGGACAGCCACAGGCAGGTGGAGGTCGGGCTGGTGTGGGTGCATGGGAGGAGTGGAGGAGCCTCGGCAAGTCCTCTGGCTCTCCCTCCCTCCCCACCTCTACCCATCATAATCTCCAGAGAGCCCTGTTTCAATAGCTGCCAGAATTGGACTTGGTTCAGGCACACTCAGATCAGGTGGCCTGGGAAGGTTGGGCCCCGAAAACAGGGCTGCTCCTGGCCTTGCTCAGACACAAAAGCCCTGTGAGGCTTTTGCCATGTTAGCCGGTCGTGGAACCCAGGCCGACTCAGTTCAGAGATTGTTCTAATAGGCTCCACAACCAAACCCATATTCCTGACACCCCAACCTGCTTCTGCTCTTTGCTCATCACAGCTCCTGAGATTTTTGGAATTTCCTTGATATTTCTGGGAACTTCTGTGATGAGTCTCCATTAATTACTCTGGGCTTGACTGTTCATCAGCCTACATTTACTGCAAACGCGGGTCTGAGCTTTGTTCTGCAGAGTCTTGACGCGAGCAGCTTACACACATTGGTGGAGAAGTAAGGCAGGGAGATGAGTCTGTACCTGCAAGAGGGTCAGAGCGAGGTGCACCGTTTCCAGTTCCCAGCTTCCAGTGGGCTTCCTTTGGTCTTGAGCAAGGGGTTCCTTTGAAATGACTGTCACGCAAAGATGGCGCCCAAACTCCTAGCCCATGAGATCATGGCCTCCGGGCAATAAGGAAAATCGTGCCCCCCTTTATTTCAGCTTTGGAAGCCTCAAGACAAAGAATCGTCGTTGCTTTTTAATTAATCAATCAATCAGCCAAATAACAAATGTTAATTAGGCAACCACTGTTTGCCAGCCCAAAGTGGCAGATGCTGAAGGAAGCTCACAGATGTTGGAAAGGGTTCTTGCCTTTGGCAAGTTTACAGCCCAGATGAAGAGACCAAATTTATAATGCGTGACTCTAAGGTAGCATGACTTAATTTTTAGAGCAAACGTGCCAGAATTTTTACATGGCTAATTCCCCCTCATGTGTTCCTATATTAAAGTATTATTGTTTCCAATTATGTAATGGTTATTATTGTAGTTACACAGCTTTGCACTGCAACATGTTTGTGGTAACTACAGTTGGACAGCAGAACACTAGAAATGAGATGATTTTTCTCAGCCACCCTGTAACCTGAGGTTACTCTCCTTCATCACTGAACAGTGATGTAACAGTTTTATTGACTATACACAGAGCTGAAGAGGCAGTTCGAGAAAATGCTGACAAGGCTGGACCAGCAGCAGGACACGGAGGCGAATCTGTTTCACCATTACTCGATGATGTAATTGGAGCTTGCACGGAACAGGGGATTTTACTTCAAAAAGCCTTGCTTATGGTGACTCTTTCTTTACAGGGAGGAAAACTGATTTCTAGAGATACAAAGTACTGAACATTTACTGTGAGCCAAGTAATGTATATGTATTTTCACCTCACACAGTCCTATTGGGTAAGTTTTGACTTGTTCCATTTGCCAGTTGAGGAAACTGGCTCAGAGAGCTTGGATGACTTCCATGCCCTCCTGCTCCTCGAGGTCAAGGCAGGTTTGGATGCTGGTCTCTGGGACCCCATAGTTAGTATAACGTACAGCCTGGGACTGGCGAGAAGTCTCCCTCAGCAAGGGCTGCAATTAATAGAGGCCTTGTTTCTTCATTCAGGTGTAGAGGAGAGTGTTGCCAAGAGCCGGTTCAGTGTCCAGGATAACAGTGGTGGATACCTGCCAGGGGCTGAGTTGGGACCCAAGCCAGGGCGGCCACAGGTTTGCTCTCACATTTGTCCAGACGTGGAGGAGGCCGAAGTGACGTTATCTTTGAGACTAACAACCAACTCTGTGCTATCAACATCGCTTCAAACACCCAAATCTAATTCTTGGCGTGAGAGATACAGAGCAAGGGAAAGGAGGAGAAATGTCCTAATAAAAGAAAGGGCACAGTGCGAATCCCATTTCTTAGAAAGAATCTTAAGAAATTCTTTCTTTTGTCTGCATTGTCATCAACTCTCCGCCTGCTGTGCTCGCTTTCTTTCCGCTACCCCTTCCCCTCAATATGCATCGAAACTTCTTTTTCCTCTTTTGTTCAGTTTAGCAGGAAAGATCTTTGGAGACGAAGGAATGGGCGCCTTTAGCAAGCTCAGATATCAAATAATTTTTTCACCTCCCTGTAATTGAAATCACAGGATCAGGATTTGCTTCCGTCTGGCCAGCTCCTCTCTTGTTCTTTGGGATCACAGATGGAGTGGGGTGAGGGTGCTGTTGACTCCCCACGGCTTGTCATCTGACAGACGGACACCCCAGCCAGGAAGGGGTCTGACTCTTAGATGAATTCTTTTATCCTCAAAGGGGCTTCCTGCAAAGGAAACCATTAGTGTTTTGCTATTGGGTTTCTACTCCCCATGGTGTCTAAGAAACCATTCATTTAATTTTGTGACATTTTGAGTGGATTTGGAGAGCTAAGCCCATTTGAAAAGGCCTGTTCCTGTCTGGGAGGACAGAGCGAATGCAAATAGAATCCCAATGGTCAAACCACCAGCAGGCTGAGTGTGGGCCTGCCTGGCCCTGGGGACATTTCTGGTCTCCCTTTAGCCTTTGAGACACATGTCATGGGTTATGTTCCTCATAGTCGGTGATGTGGCACCCAGCTCTTCCCTTGTCATGGCTGTGAACTGACCCCAGAACATGAGAAAATTGGCCTGAAACTCGACAGCCAAGGCAGCTTAAGGAAGCTCATGCATTAAAGAGAATGGTGCTGTACGCGTGCCTTCCTCATCCTTATCTGGTGGGCAAAGGTGAGGGGGGCACCAAGGTGAAGAGCACATGACCCAGGGGATGCACACCTGGATGGGAGGGCCAGCTCTGTCATCGCTGGCTGCATCACCTGGGTAAGGTCATGGCAAAATGCTGTTAATAATTGTCAGAGTTATGGGGCCCCCCGGGTGGCTCAGTCGGTTGAGCATCTGACTGCGGCTCAGGTCATGATCTCGCGGTCTGTGAGTTCAAGCCCCTCGTCGGGCTCTGTGCTGACCGCTCAGAGCTTGGAGCCTGTTTCAGATTCCTGTGTCTCCTTCTCTCTCTGCCCCTCCCCCACTCATGCTCTGTCTCTCTCTCTCTCTCTCTCTCTCTGTCAAAAATAAATAAACATTAAAAAAATTTAAATAATTGTCGGAGTTATCAGCCTGTGGGGGTTGTTCTGAGACCAGAGATAAGATGATTTATATAAAATATTTAGCATGCTACTGGGACACAGTAAACTCACAGTGTTAGGTATCACTAATACCGTGTTCAATACTGCTTTCCCTTTTATGCTACTTATCCACGGTGATTTGCTGTATATCCCTTCTTTTACTCGACCAGCACTGTCCAATAAAATATAATGCCAGCCACATATGTAACTTTAAGTTCTTTAGTAGCCACATTAAAAAAGTTTAAAAAAAGTAAAATAAGGTAAAATTAATTGTTAATCACATATTTAAACCCCTCAAATAAAAAATGATCATTTCACCATGTGATCAGTATACAAATTTTTAATGAGATATTTTACTTTTTTTTTTTTTTTTGGTAATCCCTGGTCCTTGGAATCTTTGTGTACTTAACGCATGCAGATCATCTCAGTTCTGTTGAGCCATATTTTAAGTCCTCAGTAGTCATCCACAGCTAGTGGCTGCCCCACTGGATGGCGCTGGCCCAAGCTCTGTAATTTACAGGCATATGGGGGAAAAAATGCAAAACTTCTCAAGGCAATTCTCTGAGGATATCATTTCTTAAATTTAGGTTTTTGGTTTTTTTTTTTTAAGTCATTGTTGATAATTTGTATTTTTCTAGATATTAGTCTATTCTATTAAGATCTTTAAATTAAGTACAAACATGTTTGATATATTATTCTCTTTTGATCTAAAAGCTTCTACGCTTATGGTTATGGCCTATTTTCCATTCCTAATTTCATCAGACTCGGAGATGTTAAACCTGTTTACTTTAGCAAGGTATACAGTTACTCTTTTGGGGGCAGTCTTAATGAATTTCCATTTTAACACAGACTGGGAGGGAAGCTTCTTTGTGTTTGGAGCCAGGAGGTCATGAATGGCCCTGGTTAGAGCCGATCTGGAGGCAGAGCTGAAATAGAAGCCATATGACTGTGGGCTGAGGGGGAAAAAGGAGCCAAGAATGTAGAAAGGTGGACTCTTCTAAAAAGAGATCCAAATAAGAAATGTATGGGCAGCTGGAGCTGGAGCTGGAGGAGAGGTGGGGCTCAAGATTAAGAAATGACCGGTTAGGGGCACCTGGGTGTCTCAGTCGCCAGAGCGGCCAACTTCAGCTCAGGTCACGATCTCACAGTTTGTGAGTTTGAGCCCCACATCTGGCTCGCTGCTGTCAGTGCAGAGTCCGCTTCAGTTCCTCTGTCCCCTCCTCTCTCTGCCCCTCCCCTGTTCACCCTCTGTCTCTCAAAAATGAATTAAAATTTAAAAAAAGAGAGAGAGAGGGGCGCCTGGGTGGCGCAGTCGGTTAAGCGTCCGACTTCAGCCAGGTCACGATCTCGCGGTCCGGGAGTTCGAGCCCCGCGTCAGGCTCTGGGCTGATGGCTCGGAGCCTGGAGCCTGTTTCCGATTCTGTGTCTCCCTCTCTCTCTGCCCCTCCCCCGTTCATGCTCTGTCTCTCTCTGTCCCAAAAATAAATAAACGTTGCAAAAAAAATTAAAAAAGAGAGAGAGAGAGAGAGAGAGAGAAATAACCAGCTATTAAGAGGGTGGGCTGGCAGGCATCCTTGACTCAGACATCCAAACCGATGCTCTCAGAGAGAGAACCCCCTGCCCCTGAGCCCAAGAGCTGTACCCTGATACAAGCTCATATGGCAGCTTGTGCTTCCCTTTTCTAGCTCTTTTTTTTTTTATTTTTTTTTTAACGTTTATTTATTTTTGAGACAGAGAGAGACAGATCATGAATGGGGGAGGGTCAGAGAGAGGGAGACACAGAATCCGAAACAGGCTCCAGGCTCCGAGCTGTCAGCACAGAGCCCGACGCGGGGCTCGAACTCACAGACCGTGAGATCATGACCTGAGCCGAAGTCGGCCGCCTAACCGACTGAGCCACCCAGGCGCCCCTCTAGCTCTTTTAATATTTGTCACGATATGCCCATTTTATATTCATTATATATCATCCCTGTCATTCATTAGACCCTAAGCTCCTTGAAGGAGAGAGTCATGTCTGTCTTCTTCGCCAATAGATTTCTTGTGCCTGTTGTAGTGGGTGGTAACCCTTAGGTTCACAATAAATACTTCTTGAGTGAAAAAACACAAAACTGCATTTCAACTTTGATTCTGCATTAGAGGGGAGATAGTGATAGGGTGTGGGGAGATTGTCATCAACTCTGAAGAGGGTGAAGCTGTGAGACAGAGAATAGTTTTAACTATGTCCTTCACAAAATGGGATTAAGTGTGACCAAGAACAGACACAAAAGGATAGTTACTGAGGAGGAAGAGAAGAGACACCCTCTTTTGAAGAGGATTAAAAGGTTGTCATATGGGTTTGTAGGCGAGAAACAGAAACCTGGGGCCACCGACTCCTGATAATCCTCACTGTCTTGATGAGACAGGAGCTGACTTTCTCAGGAGTGCCTGAGGGAGATAGTGAAGGTTAGCTGCTAAAGGGGAGAGGAGAATGGAGAAGAAGTGGAAAAGGACAAGTGAAAGACCAGCAGTGGACCTGGGGATTCAATGGAAGATGGAGTGAATGGGCGAGGTTGTCTCCAGTCCATCAGCAGCCCAGGTGGTAGAGAAGGTGAGAGCATTTAGGGGACTAGCCCTGGGCTGTGGACTGGGCAGGTAAAAAAAAAAAGTACAACAAAGAGGCTGCAATTATGGGAAGTATCAAGGAACAGGAGAATGTGGGTCAGAGGGATGGAGATTGGAGTTTCATCTTTCACAAGTGGAGTTGCTCTCGGTGATGGCCAGGTCCCTGGAGTGACCAGAGAGTGGGCAGCTGAAGCCAATGGGTGTGAGGATGGAGTTTGGTATGGTTGTTATCTTGACCATTGGTACCCCTTCCCATTCCTTCAGGCCATATGTTGGAAGGAAGCGTTCAGGTTTCACGTCTAGATGACCATGGCAGTAGAGAAAGGTAGTTGACAGATGACAGAAGCAAGGAAGGGTGTAGCTGGAGGAAAGAGTCAACCTCAAAACTGGAAGCTTTATTTGAGGATGAAGAGCAAGCAGTGTGGCAAATGCAGATCCTGGCTCTTACACTAATGTCTGGAAAGTCATTAAGACTCTTCCCTCTGAATCAGTGTGGTGATCTGCTGTGTTCCTGACATCCATACTTTCTCAGACACTAGAAACCGTCCTTCCATGTTTCCCACACCTCAGTCAGTCAATCTCTCCATACTGAGATTGATTAGCCCAGAGAGTCTCTATGTTTGATTAAGGACCAGAGTTTCTCCAAGCCCAGAAAACTAAAATGTTGAATGGAAACATGGAAAAAAATAGTCAGAACTGACTCCTTGAAGTTACTGCCAACAGCCAATGTGCTAAGGACTTTGTAGTTAAAACACCCACATCATTTCTCCATCTGAGGAATGTTTGTGTAAATAAAAATCAGTTTGTTCTCACTAGTGTTCTCATCAGCTTTGGTGGGGAGGGGCGGGTCATCCTTCATCTTAGACATTTGGGATCAGAAAGTGTACCCATGCTACTTAGGAAACATTATAAGTCACCATTTGCCCTTGTCCCTCCTTTTCCCTAAGAGCATTTGTGAGCCAGATCTTGTCCTTTGCCCCACCTGTTCTCTGTCAACTTCCCATCGGTGACCCCAGACCACAAACACCGTGTGTGAGGCCTTGGCAGGTGCATGAAGGTCTGCTGTGAAATCGATGTCTGTCCTTGAATTACCTGCTCACTGTTGGGAAAGTAAGAGAACTTTGCAAGCTTAGCGAACTCTCAAACTTACCTGAGAGCGATAAAAATCTTAAGGGAAAAACTATTCGGGATGTAGGCTAACATATCTTCAGATTAATCAGATATTCACCAGAAGCCTGGACAGCCATCAGCCAGTGACTGAGAGGTAGGAAAGATCCATAGGAAATTTAGAGAGGAGTTGAGGAACTTGACAGACATAATCTGCTTTCTCTGAAGGTGCTGGTTTTAGGGATGCTGACCCATTTCTCTGGGAAATGTGTGATTCTGCTATTTAGTGAATACGAGAGAAAGGAGTGATTCATTGGAAACTGGCACGTGCTCCAGTCCTGCCCTTTCTCGGCAAGGCCCTTGGCACTCTGGCTCTTGTTTCCGCATCTGGGAAATGGAGCCGGCGGTCGAGATTAATGCTTTCCGATAGTGCTCCAGTGTGAAAACCTAGGGAGCGCCCCAGCACACCTCATGCTTCTTGTTCTTATTTCTTCGGCTTTCCGATTCTCTGATGTCATGGCCTCACCTTCGATGCCTGTCTTTGGTGACTCATTTCAATCCCTGCTTTGGTTTTTTGGGTCTCGTCTCAATACTCAGCTCTTACCTAGATTCATTCTCCCAACATAAGCCTCCCTATAAAGCCTCCAGAATGGGATCCCTCTTCATTTTCCGAAGGGAACTTAGACATCCACTGTTAGAACACCTCTGGTTTCCTCAAGGGGTACCCAGCTGAAACCTGAACGTGACATCTACCACACCCGGTCCTCACCTTATCACTAGTAAATTTCTACCTCCAGCACCATGTCAGGATACATTCCAGAGAATCTGTGGCTCTGGCTGTGTTCAAAAGGGCCTCAGTGGAGAACTCCAGGGACCAAGCACTCTGACAGCTCAGCCCTCATTGTCTGTGTTTTGACCTGGAAACATGTTTTGGGGCCTTTTCCCTCAGGACTGCCATGTACAATTGTGCACTACATGTCTCTGGGAGGTGTTTTCCATATCCACTATGATGCAAAAGTTGTCCCCTAGAGCTACATAGGGCATAGCTTGCATGGCCATATGCAGCAGATTGTTCATTGTTACCCCTGGAACAGATCCTCCTTTGAGGTTGTTGAGGAGGGAATGCACAGGTTGTTGTTGTTGTTGTTGTTTTTTATTTTTTAAAATGTTTGTTTATTTTTGAGAGACAGAGCACAAGCATGGGAATGGCAGAGAGAGAGGAAGACACAGAATCTGAAGTGGGCTCCAGGCTCTGGGCTGTCAGCACAGAGCCCACTGCAGGGCTCGAACTCACGAACCCCTAGATCATGACCGGGGCACTTAGCTGACTGAGCCATCCAGGCACGCTGAGAATGCACAGTTTTATCAGGAAGGCAGGATGTTGGATGTGTGAAGCTGGACCCCCTCAATGGCTCAGAGGCACTCCCTTAAATGGTTACAGTGTATATGGTTACATGTACCTAAAATTCAGCCAGTGTCAGGTGATGTGGGCCATGTTCTTCAGAAGGTTCAATTTTGACATTGTCAATGACCTGGCATCCCACACTGAGGAGCAGATAACAAAGGTAAGTTGAGAACCTCAAGAAACCCTCTGGACTGGGAAGCTTTCAACCCTCTGAGACTGTGTAACAGTTGATGGCAGTGATCGAGTAAGGGCAGCAAACAAATGTTTACTCACAACAGCTCCCAGCTGAGATCCATCCAGGAGCAGAGAGCTGAGTCTCCAAAACAGAAGGCTATATCCTCCTGGAGGAAAAGGCTGTATCCAAGGACTGTGGCTGGGCCTCTGTTCGTTCATGGAAGCTCTATTGGACCTATGTCAGACATGGTACCTTCTGGTTCTAATCTCCCTATCATACAAGGGTGGAGATCTTCATCTGTTTGTACACTTACCTATCCCAAGGCCTGGGACACAGTGGGTACTCAATAAATATTTCTTGAATGAATGTATCACTATTCAGTAATAGGTCAATGATGAGCCTTGGACTCTCAAAGAATTTATGCATCTATTTCTGCCCTAGGATACCATTACAATGTACTCTCTTGTACAATGTACCTCTCCCATAACAGAGACAATTTCAACCTTTCCTTGAATGTTGGTCTTGTATCTTCATCAATTTAACTTCTCTGTTCATTATAGAGATTGAGTACACAGACAGTCTAGACCCATGATCTACAACCATGACTATTACCCCACAATTTTTCTTCCTTCCTTCCTTCCTTCCTTCCTTCCTTCCTTCCTTCCTTTTGTTTTCTTTTTCCTTTATTTTTTCCTTTTTTCTTTCTCATTTCTTTTCTTTTGCATTTTTTAAAAATATTTATTTATTTATTTTGAGAGAGCAGGAGAGAGACAGAGAAAGAGGGAGAGAAAGAATCACAAGCAGGATTCACACTTGGCATGGAGCCTAATGCAGGGCTCGATTTCATGACCATGAGTCGGACACAACCAACTGAGGTTTTAGAGAACATTATCCAAAGTGGTACACTTCTGGACTCACTTGTCCACTTCCTAATACCACATGGAGTCTATCAAGAGGCCCATTAATGTATCCCCATCAGATGGGAATGCAAGCTGGTGCAGCCACTCTGGAAAACAGTAGGGAGGTTCCTCAAAAAACTAAAAATAGAACTACCCTACGACCCAGCAATTGCTCTATTAGGCATTTATCCACGGGATACAGGTGTGTTGTTTCGAAGGGACACATGCACCCCCATGTTTATAGCAACGCTATCAACAATAGCCAAAATATGGGAAGAGCCCAAATGGCCATCGATGGATGATTGGATAAAGAAGATGTGGTATATATATGTATACATATATACATATATATACATACACATACAATGGAGTATTCCTTGGCAATCAAAAAGAATGAAATCTTGCCATATGCAACTATGTGGATGGAACTGGAGGGTATTATGCTAAGTGAAATTAGTCAGAGAAAGACAAAAATCATAGGACTTCACTCATATGAGGACTTTAGGAGACAAAACAGATGAACATAAGGGAAGGGAAACAAAAATAATATAAAAACAGGGAGGGGGACAAAACAGAAGAGACTCATAAATATGGAGAACAAACTGAGGGTAAGTTACAGGAGGGGTTGTGGGACGGGGGGATGGGCTAAATGGGTAAGGGGCACTAAGGAATCTACTCCTGAAATCATTGTTTCACTATATCCAACTAATCTATCTAAAATTTTAAAAAATAAAAAATAAAATTTAAAAACAGAGAATGTTATACATCCTCATTTACCAGTATGGCTAAAATCTAAAAGAGTGACAATACCGGATGCTAGTGGGAATGTGGAGTTAACTGCAACTCCCACCCGTTACTGGTAAGAGCGAACATGGCACAATCACTTGGGAAGCTGGCAGTTTCTGTTCTAGTTAAGTACTCATTTCTCTATGATCCATAAACCCCAACCGTAGGTAATTACTTAAGAGCAATGATTGTGTATGCCCATAAAAAGATTTGTATGTGGATATTCATAGAAACTTTAATCTTAATGGCCCCAAATTGGAAAAATATCAACCGGAGAATGAATAAACAGTGTGTACATATTTATAATTAGCAATAAAAGGAACTATTGATACATGTAAAAAAAATATATATATATACATATAGCCCTGTCAGAGAAATAGCACCAGGCAAGCCCTCAGCCACTGAAGATGTAGTCCGCAAAAGTTTATTTTCTTTCTTTTTTAAAAATTTTTAAAAAATGTTTACTTATTTTTGAGAGAGACAGAGACAGAATGCTAGTGGGTTAGGGCCAGAGAGAGAGGGAGACACAGAATCCAAAGCAGGCTCCAGGCTCTGGGCTGTCAGCACAGAGCCTGATGCGGGGCTCAAACTCACGGGCCGTGAGATCATGACCTGAGCTCAACCGACTGAGCCACCCAGATGCCCCAAAGGTTTATTTTCTATACCTGTAGTATGCTGAATAACGGCCCCCAAAGATATCTAGGTCTTAATCCCTAGAACCAGTGAATGCTGACTTATATGGCAAAAAGGACTTTGTAGATGTGATTAAATTAGGCTCGAGATGGGGAGATTATCCTACACAATTTGGAAGGGCCTAGTGTAATAACAAGGTCCTCCTGAGAGAGGAGCTGGGATGCCTGGGTGGCTCAGTCGGTTAAGCGGCCAACTTCGGCTCAGGTCATGATCTCACAGTTCATGAGTTCGAGCTCCACGTCGGGCTCTGTGCTGACAGCTCAGAGCCTGGAACTTGCTTTGGGTTCTGTCTCCCTCTCTCTCTGCCCTTCCCCCCGGTTGTACTCTCTCTCTCTCTCTCTCTCAAAAATAACTAAACATTTTAAAAAATTAAAACAAAAAAAGAGAGAAGCTGTGGGAGATCTGGTTATAGAAGAAGAGAAGGCAATGTCAAGACGGAAGCAGAGGCTGGAGTGATACAGCTACAAACCAAGGAATGTTGGCAACAAACCAAAAGCTGGAAGAGGCATCAGATTCCCCGCTAGTGCCTCCAGAAGGAACCAGCTTTGCCAACACTTTGATTTTAGCCTCATAAGACTCATCTTGCACTTCTGGTCTCCAGACCTGTTAAGAGAGTAACTTTTTGTTGCTTTACACCACCAAGTTTATGGGAATTTGTTACAGTATCAGTGAGAAACTCATATAAGCTCCACACGAATATATTTGATCCTTTTTCAGATGAGGACAGGTACATCATAGCATTTCTGAGCACCGTCATTATCCAATCAGCCATCCTGTTTCCAGAGGACTGCAAATTACTCAAAAGAATGATAAAGACCCTCCGACCTCTCCGTTGGGAACATCATTCACAGTAAGGCCTGCACCAGAAGCCCATGTCTGCAACTCTGCCACTCAGGCCAATCTTTACCCAACCTCTGGCACCAGTCAGGTTTCCAACAGGCCTGCCCATTCCAGCCTTACAAGAGCGTGTGTGTCTATGGCTTGAAAATGAAGGGTTCTCTTCCCAACAAAACCCATGCTTTTAGAAGACAGCTCCCTGGCCTTCATCCGGGACTAATTATTTTCCCTTCTGGAGAGTATGTGTCTTGTGGCCCCTCCTTTCCTTCTCTGAGTGACTTTGAAGAATTTCATTGTTTACTAGGGACTTTCATGTGAAGCAAAGAGAGCAAACAAGGTAGGTTCACAAGCTTGCAACTAGAGGATGAGTAAGTTCTGGAGAGCTGATGCACAGCATAGGGATTATAGTCAACAATACTGTATTACAGTCTTCAAGTTGCTAAGAGACTAGCTCTTAAATGTTCTCACCACTTAGATGTTTTCACCACAAGAAAAGAAATGATAATTATGTGGTGTGCCAGAGGATTCAACTAATGCTATGGTGATAATCATATTACAATATATAAACGTATCAAATCAACACATTGTACATCTTAAACTTACACAATGTTATGCCATCTATGTCTCAATAAAAAATAATATTTCAGATTAATATTTATTTTATATTAATATAAAAATTGTATATTAAGGCAGAAATAAAAGGGACTTAGGATGGTTTATTTATGTCGTACTGTTTCCGTACCTTGACTGTGGGTTTCTCCAGCTTATCCAGGATGACATTTGTACTTGTTTGGTCAAATGTTTGACCAAATATATGGTCTTGTTTGGAATATATAACTTGTTTGGTCATATATTCACCATGTTTGTATTGTGGTTGGTACAGAGTTATGAAAAGGGGACATCATGCATTATTTCTAGGTCAGCAGCAAAAGAAAGAAAAAGAAAGAAAGAAAGAAAGAAAGAAAGAAAGAAAGAAAGAAAGAAAAAAGAGAAAGAAAGAGAGAGAGAGAGAGAAAGAAAGAAAGGGAAGAGAGAAAAAGATTCATAGGTTTACTTCTTTTAGTAAGCCACTAGGTAGTTTGGTGGAAAACAAGGCCTCTACTGTTGGTGGGAATGCAAATTGGTGCAGCCGCTCTGGAAAACAGTGTGGAGGTTCCTCAAAAAAATTAAAAATAGACCTACCCTATGACCCAGCAGTAGCACTGCTAGGAATTTACCCAAGGGATACAGGAGTACTGATGCAGAGGGGCACTTGTACCCCAATGTATATAGCAGCACTCTCAAATTGTGGAAATTGTGGAAAAAGCCTAAATGTCCATCAACTGATGAATGGAGAAAGAAATTGTGGTTTATATACACAATGGAGTACTACATGGCAATGAGAAAGAACGAAATATGGCCCTTTGCAGCAACGTGGATGGAACTGGAGAGTGTGATGCTAAGTGAAATAAGCCATACAGAGAAAGACAGATACCATATGGTTTCACTCTTATGTGGATCCTGAGAAACTTAACAGAAACCCATGGGGGAGGGGAAGAAAAAAAAAAGAGGTTAGAGTGGAAGAGAGCCAAAGCATAAGAGACTCTTAAAAACTGAGAACAAACTGAGGGTTGATGGGGGGTGGGAGGGAGGGGAGGGTGAGTGATGGGTATTGAGGAGGATACCTGTTGGGATGAGCACTGGGTGTTGTATGGAAACCAATTTGACAATAAATTTAAAAAAATAAAAAAACAAAAAAAGTAAATAAAAACATTAAAAAAATTTTAAAAAAGAAAATATTTTGAATGTAATGACAATGAAAATACAGCTAATCAAAAAATTGGTGATGCAGCTAATGCAATGCTTAGAGGGAATTTTATAGTTTTTAATACCTTATTAGAAGAGAAGTGTTTAGGGGCGCCTGGGTGGCGCAGTCGGTTAAGCGTCCGACTTCAGCCAGGTCACCATCTCGCGGTCCGTGAGTTCGAGCCCCGCGTCGGGCTCTGGGCTGATGGCTCAGAGCCTGGAGCCTGTTTCCGATTCTGTGTCTCCCTCTCTCTCTGCCCCTCCCCCGTTCATGCTCTGTCTCTCTCTGTCCCAAAAAATAAATAAACGTTGAAAAAAAAATAAAAAAAAAAAAGAAGAGAAGTGTTTAACTATATGCTAATTTGGATGTAAATTTTAAAAAATTAAAAAAGAAAAAAAAAGAAAACAAGGCCTCTACTTGTGGTTTAGTCTGTCAATTTTGGCAGTTTTTGTGCTCTATATGGTTCTTCATTTTCACTTAGTTGAAGTCCTGATGTATGTATCTTATCACATGTATTTTATATATATGGTATATATGTTATTGTATATGTATATAATTAAGGGAGTAGAACCTATGAATATTTAATCAGGAGAAAGAAGGTCTAAACTTCTTAGCCAGGTGCAATTGATTGAGTCCCACTCTGCATCAGGCACTGAGATGCTTTCAATATGTCACCTCATTTAATATTTTCAACAATTCGATAAAGGAGCATTATTCACTATTTTAAGATTAGGTAACCAAGTCTCAAGGATTTGAAATAATTTGTGGAAGTCTACATGACTAATGGGAGGTAAATCCAGAATTTGAATCTCGTTTGCAAAGCCACTGCTTATTCCTGGGCACTATCCACATGCATGAGGAAATACCCAGTTATCTGTCATCACCCGGGAAGGAGACTCAAATGGAGACACTACACCAGTTAGAGTGACCTTAGTCCTCTGCACCATTCTGAAATCCCTGACATGGTGCTTTTGACTTGAAACCCCTCAAGGATTCCCAGGAATATTTTGCATGGGGAGACACCATCATTGGGTTACCTACCTTAGAATGTAGGTTTGGGGTCTGAAACACTATTATTTATCCTATTATGCATCCAGAAAACATTAGGTTGGAGGATTTGGTGGTCCTGGCACAGAATGGACAACTAACACTACCTGTATATATTGATTCAGATCCCCAGAAATGGCAGCTGTAGTTGTATAATACGTGCCCTGCCATCTTGCTTCCATCCCTCACCTTGGGTGGATCATCTGTCCATGAAATAATGTCTGAGGAGGTCCACTGTGGTGGTCCAAGGGAGTGCACACTTGGCCGTACCTCTAAGTCAATGATGGTAAGAAGCTAAGAGATGGCCTGGAAGGGTCAGGGTGGAGAGAAGATTCTAACATGATTTTCGCCATATTGATACAAGATTTTTGCCATTTGATGAGCAACAGACTGCCTATCTCCAGTCTGGTCTTTTGTACCAAAGTAGCTGGGATTTGAAGAGGTCCCAACCTTCTCAAATGTCCCCAGTGAGGAGGAAAGGACCTGCTGTTTCTAACCTGGGTGTTTTAATACCAAGTAAAATGTCGAAGAGTTTCCTCAACTAGTACAACTTCCAAACAGGTATTGGTAATAGATCTTCTATATCATTCGGAAAAAAAGATCTCAAATTTATTTGGCCCCAAAAAGTTAGTTTTGTGTCATATTAGTTCTGTGAATTCTGCTGTGTAATGAAAAGAATGCTATAATCTAAATTTGTGAGGATATGGTATCTTCTGTGTTCTACTGCTTTTGGAGATTAACAGTGACATATAAATCCTACAATAAATTTATGTTTTCAGACCTGTTTCACCAAGGAATCCCACTGTGTATAATATCTATCAACATCCCTTAAAACCTGTGTTCTCCAGCGCCCTCCTTGGGAAAGGCTGGAGAATGAACAACTCACAGGATATAGCCTAGGACCAGAAGCCTAGTGGTCCCAAAGCTACCACATGCTTTTCTTGACTGGGTCTAAGACACACCAGAAAAGCGGAACTTGGCAATTGGGCAGGTGGTTGGATCCACAAACTCAACCTCCCTGCATCATTCCGCGCCCTGTCAGTGAACATCATGTGGCTGTGCTGTCCACACACATTGTATTCACCAGACGGCTGCCAAATTCGTGCCTCCCTAAGGCTTTAATGGGGGAAATGGAAGAAGTCCTTTGATTTTGGACACCTAAACTTCACCATCTATAAAATGGGACCTACACTTAGGTTTCTCAGAGGTGCAGTGGAGATGAGGTGAAAGGTTCTCTGAAATGTCCCGACTGTGGGGCATTATCTTAGCGCTGAGTACAACTCTTAGAGATAATGACTGCTATTAGTACCGCAAAGGAGGTGAAGCACATTTAATGCAAAAGAAAGTGATGCCATTTTGAAGAGGGTTCACACAACGGTGCATGTTATATGCATTTAGCTTGAAGATGGAGTGACAAGCATGAAGGAAGTAAAATAATTCTATCAGTGGGCTGAAAAGCTCCATGCCTGTGCTCATGTGTTATATGAAGATGCAAACGGTAATAAGAATTTTGTTAATGAGAAAGCAAACTGCCTCTACAATTGCAGTATTGAATATGTAGGAAAAAAACTGAATAAGTGACTTCGTTCACTTATCCCCCTCCATCCCGTCCCAAGCAAACCCTTTCATCTTTTGGGATTAGTATGCATTTAGTCCACCTTTTTATACACTTTGTACATTTATTGATTTTTAAATTTATTCTGCTGTACAGTGGGATTTTACGTTTACAGATGCACAAGATTTTCAATCTGTCAAAAATGTATTTCCAGAGTATGTTGGTTACCCACAGGAAACATAGACAAGCACTTATTTACCCATTTAACTTAATTATATCCTGCCTCATTCCCCAAAGGATTTACAGGAGTTTCTAATGAGACATATAATGAGAAATATTTACAGTAAACTTAAATTCAGGTAAAAAGAAAATAGTGTAGAAAAAATAAGGCCACACCATAAATTATGTCAATAAAATCCATTTCAATGCAATTCACTACAATTTTATTTAAAGCCTAAGGAAGATTTCATGGAATTTGACAACCTGAATCTAAAAGACATATAGAAGAGTAAAGACACATCTAAATCTAAAAGACATTAAAATGTAAAGGGAGGCAATTAGCCACAGCCAGGAGGGATGGTTTGCCCTATTGGATATTAGGTTATAGGAGTCTGGAGCTCTTTGGGCAGCAAAAATTGTGCAGGGATGGAGAAGCACACCACACAGAGTCAACTAACTGACCTGTGCATGCATGGAAACCTGGTCTGTGATAGAGCTAGCCTTACCAACCAGTGGGAAAGAAGGACTATTGTGTACATGGCGTGGGCAGAACCAGCTATCCATTTGTAAAAGATAAAATAGAACCAGACTTCTATGTCTTACAATGCCCCCAAATCAATTCCAGGTGGAACATTGACCTAAGGGTGACTGAGAAACTTGGCAAAACTTAAGAAAAAAGATAGAAGAATGCCTTTATGGTATCAGCATAGGATAGGACCCCTCAGACAAAGGCAGGAAAAAGTCAAAAGGGGAAAATGTATAAATGCAATTGCATTAAAATTACAACATTTTGGGGGCGTCTGGGTGGCTCAATCTGTTAAGCATCTGATTCTTGATGTCGGCTCATGTCATGATCTCACAATTCTTGCATGGAGCCCCCGTGCTTGGGATTCTCTCTCCCTCTCCTTGCCCCTCCCCCACTTGCTCTCTCTCTGTCTCAAAATAAATAAATAAACATTAAAAAAATTACTACATTTTGTATAAAAAGGAGAAAAGGAAGAGAGGGAGGAAAGAAGGAAGAAGGAAGGAAAAGGAGACTATAGACGAGACTCAAAATTTAAGACTTAAAACCTACCCAACACAGATTAATAACATATAATGAATCATATATATTGACTACACATGTCACATATAAGTATACTATATATAATAACATGTGTGAATATATGTAATGAATAATATGTAATTGATTAGAAAAATATACTTCAACGGAAAAATGAAATGGGGGAAGGATGAACAAGAGATTTTTGGTAGAGGAACCCAAACATCTGAAAAAATGTTCAAACTCACTAATGTGGTAATAGAAATGTGCATGAAAAGGACAGTGAGAGACTGTCATCCATACAGTTAGAAACAATGTAGGGAAACGGGAGTCGTCATAGGCTGCTGGTGGAATTCAGTGCCTTTACTACTCTGGTGATGACTGTCGAATGGGAGATGTGCTCACCCCGTGATCAGCAAGTCCATTCTTAGAAATACACTCTGCAGAAACTTTGGCACATGCACGAATGGAGGCCCATATAAACACATTGGTAAGACTTCAAAACTCATCAATGGGAATATGCATACATAAACTTCGGTATGTTTTAGTAATGGAATATACTCTATGCCAGTTAAAAGACCAAAGGAGAGCTTCCACTATCAAAGTGGATAAGTCTCATAAATGTAACGTTGAGAGAATAAAGTAAGTTTTACCAAGATGGATAAATATGGGAACATTTATCTGAAGTTCAAAAAATAACAAAATAGCACTTTGTGTATCTTATAGAAACATGGTAAGTCAATCAAAATTTGTGAGAAAAATAAGCACTAAGTTAATGATAGCGATTTCCTTTAAGGAGGGAAGAAGGCAATGTGACAAGAGGGCCTCAACTTTATCTGTAATTTTTATTTTATATAAAAAATGTCAATGGGATGCCTGGGTGGCTCAGTCGGTTGAGCATCAGACTTTGGCTCAGGTCATGATCACACAGTTCATAGCTTCAAGCCCCGCGTTGGGCTCTGTGCTGACAACTCAGAGCCTGGAGCCTGCCTCGAATTCTGGTTCTCCCTCTCTCTCTGCCCCTCCTCTGCTTGCACTCTGTCTTGCTCTCTCAAAAATAAACATAAAATTTTTTTTTAAATGTCAAAAACAATAGACAAACAATCCAACAGAATATGTGCAAAATGCACAAGCCAGGTTTTTATAAATAAGGAACGTAGATGACCAATAAACATATGAAGAAATACTCCACTTCATAGGAATTAAAATCAAGACCAGAATGAGATGCCATTTTGCACCTCTTTTATTGGGAAAAAATGAAGAAATCTGACTTACAAAGTGTTGAAGATCCAGGATCACAGCTGGTGGGAGTAGGAACCAGTCTTGGCAGTAGATAACGGTATATTACAAGAGTCCTAATACATCTTAATATATAACAGTATATCACAGTGAGTCATACAGTATGTCACCATGTATCATATAGCATATCGCAGTATATTGTGGCATATCCAGTATATCACAGCATAAAAGTGGATATTATTACAGCCTGTGTCCAAGCTACTCCACTGCTAGGAGTCTACTCAAAAGCACCAAAAGATACCTGTGAGAATGTTCCCCCCCTAGTTCTTGTAGTAACAAACAAACTGAAAACAAACCAAAATCATGCAAAATTGAGGCATGTCCTCAATATGGAACAAGTCAGCAGTGAGCCACATATAACAGAGCCACATATAACACACAGATGAATTTGGTAATGCAGTATTATTGAGTGCCTGTAACGTATCTCAGAAAACTTCATACATCATGATATTCTTTTGAAGAGGGTCAAGACGAAGCAAAAGAATATATCAATTGAAAACAATATATTGATTTGGTATTAATACATCATATATCTATTTATCTAGATATAACCATAAAACTGTATCTTAAAAAACACAAGAGAATGACAAACACCAAAATCAGGATAGTGTTTGTCTCTAAAGGGTTGGTGGGGATACCCTTTACCCAAAGGGTTGGTGGGGATACCAAATCAACAAGTGACCACATGAATAAACAAATTAATAACTAGTTGAAGGCCATAAATAACTAACTGAGGGCCACTAAAGAGCCAAGCATTATACTGTGTCAAAAACCAAAAGTTATGGTTGATCTAGTTCTGTGCAGCTGAGGCCATTAAAAATAAAGAAAAATATAATTAATAGAGACCAATGTTCTTTTGATAAAACAGACTGGTGGATATTGGAGATTCTGTTAAGTTTTCGGTATCCTTGAAAATATCCCACAGTTAAAGAAATTAAAAACATAAACATATCACACAGTTTTTGCCAATGGTCTCTTCATTTTGCTTTAATGTTTGTGGTTGAAACAAAGCCATATCCTAGACATAACCATCTCGGAATTTTGAACTTAACAAGAACAGAAGTTGAATGCTTTAATCTGATAATAAAATTAACCAGCATTAATGGTATTCATAATAATGATTTGTCTACATGGAGATTAAGTATACATAGTAACTAGATCAATTCAGCTCAGTTCACTTAATATCCATTGAGAGATCATTATGTACAAGGCACTATGTTAAGTGCTTGGGATACAGAGGTAAATGTGTCCTACAGAGACAGCTTATGCCCTCCTGGGATTTCTTGCTACATAAATTGTATCATTTAGCACAGCTCCTTGAGGTTTTCAATTTGATTCTTTGTTATTTCTTCAATATCTGTAAACAACTTACATGTCAACAGGGTTATTGGTATCATATGAAAGATGATTAGAAAACATTTCACATTTGGGGGGGCACCTGGGTGGTTCAGTAGGTTAAGTATCCAACTCTTGATTTCAGATCAGGTCATGATCTCATGGTCATGACATCGAGCCCTGTGTCAGGGTCCACGCTCAGTGTGGAACCTGCTGGGGATTCTCTCTCTCCCTTTCTCTCCCTGCCCCCCACCACTTACGTTCTCTCTCTCTCAAAATAAATAAATAAACATTAAAAATACCCAAGATTTCAAATTTTTGTCCACATACACATGCACCCACCCACATTCAATAATGTTCCTTCACATTTACTAAGATGCTAAGCACCAGGGGTTGTCCAAGTTCATAGAGTTCATTGCTTTTGTGCAAAAGACTGGAGGACTCATGTGAACACATTACACATTACTGTATTCCGTGAGTTCATCGGGTGATTCCTATGTTGAAAGCTCAGGACACCAGCCTGTGGACCTATATTTCTATTGCTTTTCTTCTAATTGTACTCAGCACAGCCAGGAGGGAGCTCTGTGTTAGTTCAGATTTGGGGGCTGCCCAGAGTAGAACTCACTCGTGCTACCTCAAGAAATGGGATTCCATTTAGAGATATAGATGACACTAAGGGAAATGGACCCTCAGGGGATGAGTAGGAGATGTATTTGAGCTAGGACGTACAGAGCAATGATCTGTATGGCCCTTGTGGCGGCCAGGTGGCTGGAGGGACCGTGGTCCCCTTCCACCTCCTTGCTTTCTGTGGTTGCTGCCACATGACATCATGAGTCAGCTCTCTCACCGCGGAGAAACTACTAGGAAAGGTTAATACTTTCTCATGGGCCAGTTGCTGACATTAAATGAGCCAATGGATACAAAATCGTTAAAATAGAGCTTGGCGTTTTGTAAACACTGTAATATTATTGTTTATTATTGTTGTTGCCATCTCGAAGTCTCAGTCAACTAACATCCTGAGTTTATCCATCACTTAAACTCATTTGGTGCCTCCACAGCTTACCTTCTCCCCAACATTTTATGTTCTGATCAAATTAAAAGTGCCCAAGAGGCCATCGAACTTTTTTTCCAGGCCCGTCACGGTTTGCCGGCTACCTTGATGATAGGCCTTTGAGACTGCCTATCCAGTTAGGATGGCCGGAGCCTCCTGGAACAGTGATGGCACCCAGCTTATGGAACCACCCAGGCTCCTTCCTTAGTACAGACTGTGGCTTTGGCAGTGCCTCAGAAGGGACCACGGCAGGTCTTGAAGAGCAGGAGCTGAAGCTGACCTGTCTCACACATGCTCATTTTCCCTTGTAATTTATCTAAAAAATCAACTCAGTGGAGTCATACTGATCCTCAAATACACAATCAGTGATACAGATTTGGAGTCGTTGTACCCATCCACCGAAGAGGCTTTATGAAAACATCCATTTTAGCTCTGGAGCCGCTGCACAGATGGAAACCATGCCTCAATCCACTTTAGAATGAATCAGTGCACAAGTAAGATCAAAATAATCTCAGGGTCACCTGGGTGGCTCAGTCGGCTGAGCATCTGACTTTGGCTCAGGTCATGATCTTGCTTCGAGCCCCGCATCGGGCTCTGTGCTGACAACTCAGAGCCTGGAGCCTGCTAAGGATTCTGTGTCTCCCTCTCTCTCTGCCCCCTCCCCCACTCATATTCTGTTTCTCTCTCTCTTTCTCTTTCTCTCTCTCAAAAATAAATAAACATTAAAAATAAAAAAAAAATAATCTTAGTAAATTTTGGACTTACCCAGACAAATTCATGACTAACGTCAACCAAAATAAATTGATCTGACACTGGTTTTTCAATATCTACATACATTGGAAATATCTGAAAGCCAATACGTATTGGAAATAAGATAGATCTTGGAATCAAAGGCCTCCAGGTTGAATCCTGACTGTCATTCAATAGGTGGGCGACTTTCTGTAAGTAGTTTAACTCCTCTGAGACGAATTCCCTTAGTTGTGGAGATTTCCGATACTATTAGCACCGCCATGTTATTGGCACATAAAGTAACACATTCAAAAAAACCCCCAAAAAACAAAAAAAACAGATCTTGCAGGTCCAATACCAGAGATAGAGTAGGTTAAAATGGATGAAAAGTAAAATTGGAAATTCTTTATTACTCATGTTATTGATTTGTTTCTGTTATTTCTCAGAATACAATATATTCCATGAGGATGAAAGAAGGTATAGGAATATAACCTAAACATATATCAACTGAACAAAATACAGCATAAGGTTTTGCTATTGCCCAGCTTAATTAATGCAGGTTCTATCTTTGCTTTTAGGAGGCAGAATGACTAACTGGCTCCTAAAAGACCTCTACGACTTTTGTTTCTTCTATCTGCAATTGCATTGATGGTAAACTGAAGCTACGTAAAACACAGGTGAGTGAAGAAATCCTGATCTGATTGAAGTGTCTTACAGATCAGAGTTTTAGTTTGCACAGGGTGTGTATATGATTTTTGCCTACTTCATGGATCCTTCAGGGGTGTTATTACTATGTGGTTTTTAACTTGTATTTTTATTTATTTATTTATTTATTTATTTATTTATTTATTTATTTAATTTTAGAGAGTGGGAGAGCGCTTGAGAAGGGGAGAGGGTCAGAGGGAGAGAGAGAGAAGAATCTTCGGCAAGGTCCACACTCAGCACGGAGCCTGATGCGGGGCTGGATCCCGTGACCCTGAGATCATGCCCTGAGCCGAAACCAAGAGTGGGAGGTTAACCGACTGAGCCAGTCAGGCACCCCTAACTTGTATTTTTAAACCGCAGTGTGGTCTGGATGCATGTGCTGTTTGGGGCAGCTAAAGACACTACCTAGCACATTTGAACTACTTTTTCAGATAGTGAGTATAGGATACATTGCGGCACCGAGGCTTTCTTCGCGGTTGACACAGATGTGGGGGGCGAGCGGGCGCAAGGGGCCGGAGTGCGCTGCCCCACCCCCGGGCCTCCCCACCTGGGCCTGGCCTTCCTGTGCTCAGCGAGGAAGAGCCCAGAGCCTGCAGCAGCCCATGAACAGGCAGCGATTTCTGTTTCCCATCAGCACAGCCTCAGAACAGCAATTATACATGAAACCTGAATCTGGAAAGCCTCGTTAATGGGAATCCAGCAACTGGCAGAGCTGTGATTTTTCACAACCTAATGTATGGGGAGGTCTCCCCTCTCTCCTGTGCCTCTGCATCCACCTCCCCTGGTCATCACCGTCTCCATCAAGTCTATGTTGAGGACCTCCATCTTCAACCTGCCCAGAAATTAGAACAGATGAGAATAGTGATTAGGAAAGTCTGTATACTGAAAATATATATGAAGAATCTATATGCACAAATTATTTAATCCCCATGGGAACCTCACAAAGAGTTACTTACTACTCAACCTATTTTACTGCTGAAAACAATATGAGGTTTGGAGATGTTAAATGATTAGTTGGCCAAGGTTGCACAGTTCGTTACTAACTTGGGAGTCAAACTCGGGCCCTCCATCTCCAGAGGTTCGTAGGTGGGAGCCCCACGGAGAGAAGAAGGAGAGGACCCATGGGTGCAGGCAATGTGTGTGTATGTTGGGAGTGAAGATGTCCTGTACCTGTAATCTGGCGCTCGCAAATCTGTTCCTTTTCCCCTCGTTCGGAGTTGGTTTATGCTCAGGGTGTCAGCAGACTGAGGTGGGCTCTTGGGGTGAATATTTTTGATTGTGTGTCTTATGGCTAGCCTTTCCAATCACACAGATAACTGTGAGGGAGGCCGACATGTCTTTTCTTATTACTGTCCTCAAAAAGTGAAAAACAAACAAAATTTTTCCTTTAGTTAAACAACCGAGAATCGACATTACTCAGTATTGCTAATTTCGGTAGACAGTCTCCAACCTGGCAACATGTTCCCGTGTAAAACTCATTTTTAGGTTGGTCGTTTAAAATTCAGACCACATTTTCAGAAACAGTGTTATAAACGGCAATCTGGTCTCCAGGCTACCTTATAAAAACCTATTTAACCCATAACATAGCTCAAATATTTTGTATTTCTAATAAAAATAGTAGAGAATAATGCTATTGCACTGCTGGCAATTAAAATAAATAATAATCGTGGGCTAATTAACTTTTACATCATTTGCATGACCTATAGCTTGAGGAAACCCAGCGTAGATGGTATAAGAGCTAAGAGATTGCTCTGGCGTCAGAATGTCTGGTTCATATATTAGCTCTATGAACTACTATCTGTGTGACCGTGGGACAAGGTATGACTCATTAAGCCTCAGTTTCCTTAACTGTAAAGCGGGGGTAAAAAGTTTGATGTGGAGATTAAATAATAAGGTGTGTAAAAGCACAAGTGTTGTGGGATTTAACACAAATTTCTTAGGGTGTCATAGCAGTAATGGTTATGATTGATACCTGCTGAGTACCAAGCCCTTCTCACTGGACAGACACCATGCCAAGGATTTTGTCTATAATTTAAAACTAATAGCTCAGAGAGGAAGTAGCTTTTATAAATATGGTGCTTGAGGCTGTCCTAGATCAAACAACTCTGACCGAAGTCACATAGAAATGTGTCAACTTGCGTGGACCACAGGGTACCCAGATTTTTGGTTAAATGTTCTGGGTGTTTCTGGATGAGATTAACATTTGAATGGTAGACTGGATAAAGCAGATCGACCTTCCCCAATGTGGATGTGCTTGAATCGAACAAAAAGGCTAAGAGAGAATTCCTTCTCTCTCACTCTCTCTCTCTCTGCCTGACTTTCTTTGAGCTGGGACATTGGTGTTCTTCTGTCTTGAGATTCAGACTCACTTACACCATTGGCTCTTTGGTTCTCAGGCCCTTGGACGCTGACTGGAATGATACCATTGGCTGTCCTGGGTTTCCATCTTCCCGACTGCGACGTATTTTCGGACTTCTCAACTTCCATGATCGTATGAGCCAATTCCTTGTAATCAGTGTGTGTGTGTGTGTGTGTGTGTGTGTGTGTGTGTGTCTCCTCTATTGGAGAATAGATATATATCCTATATCAGTTACATATATATATATATATATATATATATATTCTGTTTATTCTGTTTCTCTGGAGAACCCTGACTGATACAGTCACAAAAGTGGATGCACTAGGCCTAGAACCCAGGTCTGTAGGTTTGAAAGCTGAGACTCCTCTGAGGTCAGGCTGTGACTCCATGATTCGGACTGTGCAGTCCTTACCCTGTACAGGGCTACAATGTCCAGGGCGGGGATGGGGGCCATTGGGATTATCTGGGCCAGGAGAGGGGAGGAGAAATGGCAGGGAAGAACATTCTGAGCTAGGCAGCTGTGTGAGCCAAGGCAAAAATGGATCCCCAACTCTTATCAATTGTTGCCTAATTTAACTATGGAGTTCTGCCAAGGCTTACTTTGGAGACTCCTTTGAACTTGCTCCACAACTCTGTATTTGGGGCCCAAAGTCCCCCCAGTACGCATGCCTGGAGGCCCTCCAACCCACACCTGGTGCATAGTAGGTACATGATAAACCTCCTTAACTCTGAACACGCTCTCGTCACACTTGCATCATTTCTTCTGCCGCTTCCAAGAAGTTTAACTTCCTGGGGGTAGGTCATAAAGCCTTTGATTTCTGGAGGTTCCCTCACCAGCATCCCGCCAATGCTTCACCACCAAACTTCCAAGTGACTCCCTGTGTGAGGGAAGCAGAGGAAAGACGGAGGTTTGCTAACTGCAGATGCCAAGAGAGAGATTAAAAAATGTGCGTACTCACAACCTGAACCTGAACCAATACCTTTACACCTCTCCTGACTGGAAGGAGGCTTTGTCTTGCTTTACTAACTTGCCTAAGGCTTCTCCACTTCAGGAACTGATTTTCCACAGATGCTGTTTCATTATCTTCAATGCAAATGTCTCTAAAGCATCAGCTTGCGAACTTGGCTTTACTCTCCTTTAGAATACAGTCGACTCCTAAAACAACATGGGTCTGAACCCATGGGTCCACTTATATGCAGATTCTTTTTCAGTAAATACAAGTACTAATAAATAAGCACAGGACTGTAAATGCATTGTCTCTTAGGATTTTCTTAATATTTTCTTTTAGTGTAAGTGGATAAAGCAGTGAAATATAGAACTGCCAAGTGATTGCAAATATTAGGAAACTATGCTTGAAAGAAAGAAGAGGGTGTAAGAATACGGTAGTGTAAGAATATGGTATGCAATGCATGTAACATATAAAATATGTGTTAATTGACCATCTATGCTACTGTTTAGGCTTCCAGTCAGCAAACAGTAGGCTATTAATAGTTCAGTTTCTGGCGAGTCAAAAGTTATGCATGAATTTTCAACTGTATGGGGGTTGGTACCTCTGATTCCTGCATTGCTCAAGGGTTGGCTGTGTAATATTTATAATTTAAGCTTAACAGAAAGAACCTCATCACACTGAAACATTGGCCAAGTTAACAAAATGCAGACTAATAAATAAAATCCATCTAAAATTAAATATCTACGGATTAAAAGAAAGCCGTCCTAGGAAGTCTGGGAAACGCAAAAACATAAAAAGCAGGTAAATCTTTAGTGCTGGCAGAAAAACCGCCTCTGCCACCATTCTGGAGACCCCCCACCCCCACCCCATGGTCTTTTCACTCTGTGTTTCTGTGTGTTTGGCTGGTGTGGTTTTTCTCTTTTGCAACTTTATTACAAATTAAGTAAAAGAGATTTGGGTCCAAAGTTGAAGTGTGGGCCATTCCTTCCACTTTGCGGGAGTCCCCTTCTGGCCTTGGCCATGGCCACTGCCTTCTCCCAGTTCTGCAGGCGCTGAGGGTAACCCGTGGCACAGGAGGGACCAGCCACGCTTCCCTATCATGACCATCACTGTGCTTCCCAGTTGGGAAAACCCTGGAAAACCCGGGATGCTGACAAGACCCAGCTCAAGGTTTCTCCACTGGAATTCATTAGTTTCATGTTGTTACCCAGACTCCCTGATTAGTTGAGGTCAGTCTTGAAAAGGTGACAACATTATCTACTCGGGGCCCAGCTGCCGTGTTCTTTTTTTCCTTCCACATGCTTTTTCTCTGTACAGAACTTTTGACACTGAAGTAGATATTTTTACATGAAAATGATACACAGAATTCTGAGAGAGCCTGGAATCTCTCCCTTTATCTACTTCCATGTGGCTGTTGACAACAGAGATCTATAACTTCTGGGGTACATCCAACACATGAAAGGTTGGAACATCCATACATCACCCACTTCTTTCTTTCAAGAATAGTTGCCTAATTTTTGCAATCACTTGGCAGGTCTATATTTCACCGCTTTATCCACTTTCTCCCCATCACTGATTGCTGATATAAATGTGGGGAGCAAAGAATCATTCTTAAGACTTTTTCCTGGGCTTTAGAATTGCTACCAACTGCTTTGACACAAAAACTACAAATAAATATATGCTCCACAATGAATGGAGTAAACAGGGGACTTTTAGAACCCAATAAATTGGTGTCTAGAAATAGGTTTTCCATCTGTGTTCAGCCTCTTGGCAAAACATGTGCATTTTCACTAACCTATGTGCTAAATTACTGAGTTTTACTGCATTTTAAATTATTTCATATCCAACCCATAGTTGCAGAGATATGTGGCAATCATCCAATTTTTTTTTTTTTTTTTGGCTTAAGTTTTACTCTTCTATGGATTAGGACAGAAGCAGACTTAAAGCAGAGTTTTACTGGTCAGAATCTACATGCTGCCCAGCCCAACTGCAAATATAATACTTTAGTGTTTGGCAGTTGCCTAGTGAAATTGCCAAAAAAAATGTTTAGGACAATTCTTTACCCCCATTAATGAACGACTCCCAGGAGAAGGAAATAATGTAAAACTTAACATATGCCAACAGCTGTTGCGAATATGAATAGTCGTTCAGGCTTGATTAAAGTCATCAAATTTTGTTCCCCCATTCGACCACGCACTCAGAGTAGAGCGATGCATGAGGTGTGACTAATGGCAAAGACAGTAACTTTAAAACAAAGTAAACATCTAGACAAATGTCATCTGTCAAAGAAATTGACTTGAACTGCTGTATACACATTCCAGTGACCATACCAGTCTTTGGCTTCTCTAGAATTCCTCTTTTGAGTCAGTTGGAGCCATACAGAAAACTTATGCTTGCTGCATTATGATAATGAAGTCGACTCCCGAGGACAAAGATCTATTATCATTGATTATGTTCTCAAGACTGGATCTATTTTTGGGTTAAATAGGTCTATTAAAAACAAACTCATGTAGTCATTGACTGCTTTGATTATTGCCTGGAGATGTATGTTAACCTACACCACACAGGTCCCATGTTGAGCCCTGCAATTTGAAAATGTCTGGACATTTCTGGAGGGGCTGTAAGGAAGGTCTGCCATGGTTCCATTTACATTAAAAGAGTCACCAAGAAAATAAGACCCTTAGGAAGCCCATGTATTTAAGCCAGTCTAAGGACAAGGCATCACTGTTAAAAGGGACACTTCAAAGTCTTCTATGTTATCTGTCAGTTATATAAACTTCTGGGGAGGAGGAGGACAAGACTGAAATTACAATTAAAAGTGCTGCTTTGGGATGCCTGGGTAGCTCAGTTGGTTAAGCATCTGGCTCTTGATTTTGACTCAAGTCATGACCTCACAGTTTGTGAGTTTGATCTCTCTCTCTCTCTCTCTCTGCCCCTCCCCTGCTCTCTCTCTCTCTCTAAATAAATAAATAAACTTAAAAAAAGTGCTGCTTCGCTAAATGTTGCAAGTCTTCAACAGTAGAGTGTGGGGTAGTGACAAGTCAAGCAGGACTGTTTTCATTGTTAGTGTGGATCAGAACCATGTTTATACTGCTCAACAAGTCTAGTCCTTCAATGGTTAAAACAATTGTTCATGGAGGCTTCTTATAAATCCTTTCACAATACGTATCTGGAGAACATAAATTATCACAAGAGTTTTTATTCAACGAAAGCACCACAGTGTAGTGGCTAAGGGCACAGACTTTGAAATGAGGCTGGTGGGAGTCTGAACACCCAATCCCATTACTCACTAGATAGGTGACCTCAGGCTGGTCACTCACCTACTCAAAGACCCAGGTCTCTGGTCTATACCAGAAAGAGCGTTGGTTAAATACATGGTACATTATCTGATCACAGATTTCTAGATCACTCAACACAAGTGCTGGGAAATTAAATCTGCCTCTACTTTTCTGGTCCATGTGCCAACTATGAAAGAAAGGCTCTCACTTGGTCAGATGGCTACCTGTATAACAGCCCTTTAGTTTAAAATTGGCCAGGATTAAAAAAAAAAAAATCAACCCTTCAAAGCAGCGTCCTGTGTTTGTTTGGCTCTTTGTTTGTGACTTGTGTCCTGTGGCTCCTCTTGGGGGCAGCAGTTGTAGATCAAAGCAGTGATGGTTCTTATCAGACCCAATTTAATTTAATCCTATATTCTCTAAATCTCATCTGGAAAGGCTTACTCTTTTTCTTCTACAAACTCTATGATCGTCTTGCTCTGATTTGTTCTGGATACTGTGTGTTGACCATTCGACACTTTTAATCTCTGACTATCACAGAGCTAAACCATCACCCACACTTTGGAAATGTTCTGGACAGATCGAAAAGAGCAGAGTCAACTTGTCACCTCTCTGTCATTTCTTTCCCGGAAATCTCTTCTCTGGTCTCCTTGCCTCCAACCTTGCAGCCCTTCTAGCTAGATCAGGAATCAATTTTCCGGAGACAAAAATGAAAATTTCTCTTCTCATGCTTTTTCCTTGGAATAGTTCGGTGGTTCCCAGGTCCTTCAAGATGAAGGCTGAACATCCTTACATGGCCTACATGACTGACTCGCTGCAGCCATGTTCCTGCCTGCCTCTTGACTTGCTTACTCCAGGCTGTCGCTCCTGCATGCCCTTCATCTGGCCACACTGTCTCTTACTCTGGTGTCTATGCTCACACAGGTGCCCTGGCCCCCAGAGTACTCGCTCTTATCCTGCCACATGACTGCCCACTGCTCCTTATGCCAGAATATCCTCCCTGGCCCCATCTCTCTCCCTACAGTCATATTTGGTACCCTTCATATGTAGTCTGAAGGACTGAGGATGATAAAGCTTGTGAAAACACATGATACTTGGTAGGCTTTCAGTAAATGTTAATTCTCTTCTAGTGACCAAAAAAAAAAAAAAAAAAAAAAAAAAACAACCCAAACAAACAAACGAACAAAAACACAACTCTTAACACTACCTATTCCATTTCTGGGTTGCCTTTCAGATTCGCTCCAGAAAATTATTCCTTCTTTCTTGAACTTGGTGCTTTCCCTTCCCTTGTTGCAAACATATTGAGCATCTTGGCGGCTACATGAATTATTATCCGACTGAAATGTATTTTTTGAAACATTCTTATCAGCCCTTTATTCTGGGATAAATGTGGCCTTATCTGTCCCCTAAATAGATAGGGTTCTAAGGATCTTTCTAAAGGCCTCTTCCAGCTCTAACATTCTTTGGTTGTAAGATTTATTTTTGTAAAACTCCTTAACAGAGATGAAGCCAAATTTCTGGAACCCGATTATACAAATTTAAAGATTATCTGGGGCTTTGGTTCCTCCCCCTCCTCCCCCTCCTCCCCCTCCTCCCCCTCCTCCCCCTCCTCCCCATCGGCTGCCTGCCCTTTAGCCATTTTTACTGCTCACAAACATCTCTGGGCAGGGAGGAAGAAAGGAGAGGCCATGCTAATACAGCAGCTTTAGTAAAATGCATCACAGGAGAGGCTGAAACTGTTGGTTGGAAAAGGTTTACCAGCTTCATCATCCCTCTACCTCTTTAGACTGACCGAAGGTAGCGTAGCTGGACAATTACTCCATCTCCTCTAATTTTTAAAAAAGAACAGTGTTCGGTCCACGTAATTGCTCAGCCCCCTGTTGGGGGTCCTCTTCTGTGTGCTCAACTTCACTGCCTCCTTGACCATGATCTCTTTCCTGAACTTGTTCGGGGGTTGACTGTCCTGCTTCTCTCTCCCTGTCACACTCTAACATCCCTCTATTTTGATGAAATATGGAATGAAGGATGTGAGGACTTGAAGGCTTGGAACATTTCACTGTTTCAACCTGGCATCTTCTATTCCCCTAAGGAAACCTTCCCGAAATTGCCAGTGAATGCTATAAAGAGATCTCTTGGTTGTAATGTCTGAAACTGACCTGGGGATTTTATGTAGAACTCTGCAATGTCAGCAGCTGCTTAGCTACACATATTCCACACACAACCCCTTTTATAGCTTTGACTTAGAGCCAACTTCTGTTTCCAGCTCCAGTGCCAAGAGCCAATGGCCTGCTTAGGTTGAAGACAGCTTATTCTGCCCTAGAACTTTTTTTTTTTTTTTTCAATTCGGCTGACAGACACAGAGCCCTGGGGTCCTTAATTACCCCAGGGGATATCATGACACTGTTTGCAGAATTAAGATTGGGTCCTGGGAGTGTGCCTGAATGCTTCTGTTCTTACGACTTCGTTGCCCTGGGTCTAAAGTTTGCCACAGGTGTCTTGCACAGCTCAGGGGTCCCATAAGGCAAACCAGTGAGTCCTGTTCTGGTTTGAGTTTAACCATTACTGACTTGTTTTCTTTCTTCTTCTTATCCATGGCCAAGAACGTTTTGGCAAAGTTGTCTAGACTTGAATGGCGGTGTGTGTGGGGGGGGAGCGCGGGGGGGATGTAGGTATAATGGATGATCAAAACCTTTTCTAAACCGTTTGGCACCTTATGTCACTTCATGCTCCCAGTCTGTGAATTCTGAGAGAAGCCAGGTAGATGGCCCACTATCACAAGGATTGAGATCTGGGCACACTGTCGGAGCAATATCCTTGATTAAGGTAGCCACCCTCTTTTTGAATGGCGATAGCATGGAATATTTCTTAACTGCGTTCTACATGTGTGTATTACTTCACATGATCATTGCAATGACCCGATTCATTTTGTAATAGTCTTATCTTCATTTTACAAATGAAGGGGGAAACAGGTGGTTACATGATTTCTCTAGGGTCATAGAGCCGGTAGGAGGCACGGCTGGACGTTGCACCATAATGATCTGCTTTCAGAGCCAATATTTGTACCAGTATTTTATACCGTTGCTGCTCCTTTGATCACCTCTTCAAGTTATGATTTTTGTATTCAAGTGGGAAGCAGTGACTATACTTCAGAGAAGGCCTGGCAGGATCGAGCCGTCTTCAATTGGAGCTGTGGTGGCTGGGTGAATTTTGTCATGAACTCAGCAAACATTAGGCAATTATCTCACCAAAGCCTGGCGCTGAGCTAGATCTCATGGCCACGGTCTTATGGATGACACAGGCTCTGGGCAACTTCTTACAAATGGGTGCTCTAGAATTGATCAGGCCACATGGTAGGTCACTGTGAGGTCTTGGTCCTGAGGATCACCTGGAAACGGAAGGATGAATCGGAGTTAGTCTGCGGTAAGCCTGGAGAGAGTCTGCTGGGTGAAGAAGAGCGTGTTCAAAGCCTGGAGGCAAACTAGAGGCAGTTAGCCAAAGTTGTTAAGTGCTCTAGAAATCACACCGGGGCCAAAGCACCCAGTTGTGACTCCTAAGCTGCATGTGATGAGGGTGTGCGAGCATCCAGGCTGAGGCCCCGAGACAGATCAGCTCTGAGTCCCACCCCTGGTCAACTTCCTGCCCAGCCCACCCCTGTGGAGATACAAGGAAGTGTGGAGGCCTATTTCTGAGTTTCTGTGGCTCCAGGATCATGTGGGTGCATCAGGGACAAAGTGAGTCCAAACCACTGTGAATCAGCACAGGATCCTGAATGAAGTCAGGATGGAGTCTAACATAAACATACAACAAATCCAACCAGCTCACCGGTTAGGAAAGAAGCTCAGTCTTCCACTGGAAAGTGATCATGTGTTGTCTTTTTTTTTTTTTTCTTCTCTTTTTTCAAATATTTTTCAGACTTTGTGATTCACTAATATTTGAGCTCTCGGGAAAGAAAGTGCTATAGGAAGGGCCAGGGCTATCCACTAGGAATAAATAGGGATGATCCTGATACAGTTTACTTCTGGGGACTTGGTGATACCTGAGTCACCAGCCTCTTCCTGTTGCAATTTCCTTTTTGGAGTGACATGTCAGTGAATATCCTCGATCCTAGTAACGTGTTAAGGAAGCTCGTATTCATTGATGAAAGTTCTGTGCAGGTTTGTTCTCACTGGAGTTAAGAAGGGGGCTGGATTGGTAGAGACACTAGGGCAGCTGTCCTGTGAATCAGGAAAGGAAGGAGCATCACTTATTACAACACCCCTCTATTGGAGTGCCTACCACATCCCAGGTACATCACCGGGCACTGCAAACATACATACTTGCTCAAAGCTGTCAGTATACCATGGTTTCTTGAGGGGAAAGGCTAAGGAAAGGAGAAGAGATTTAAAAAACAAGCGTAGGGGAAGGCCGAGGACAAAACTCACCTGCTTTCCAGGTGTGTGCAACGGGCACAGGGGGGCCAAGAGCCCAGGCACTGAGGAGGAAGCGCTGACATAAGGAAGATAATAAATGTTCTGAGATTTCATCACCATCGAAGAGTTCTGACACATTACTGCGAGGGCTTAGTTCTCTCTCTGATTCATATTTCTCCTGTGCTGTGGGATCATTTGGATTTTGAGCGTGTAGAATTACTGACTGATTTCTTTCTGGTCAGATTCCTTTCAGCTACACACAGACCCTTCTTGTAATGAAAACCAGGTTTCCTGTTACAGTTAGCTTTACATTCAGGTAACATGTTGCTGTCTGGAGTGAGCAAGTGTCGATTTTGAGTCATATTTTCCACGCTGATGCTAAGCCTCTATGCTTCCTATGTCTGGTGTTGAAGGGGAGACTAGGAAATAAAAAGCTGTGGCTGGGTCAGAAAATTTACTTCCCATCCAAAGGGTTAATTGGCTCCTCCAAAAACATGGAGCTACCTACCGAGGCTGCTTCCTGAGCAAAGAGAGTGTGAAAGCCTTCTGGGTCGCCATCGATGAATGTTCTGTGAGAGGCTGGCCTCAGTTGGTAGAGAGTGGACCCATCTCTCTGTTGGCCACAGCGTTGGCGGGAAGCCTGATGAAGTCATCTGATGCCTGGTATCTCGGAGAACCTTATTTTGAGCTGCCTTCAGAGATTCACAGAAGATCTTTAGGTCCTGGATCGAAAGAGTCCAATTGGGAAGAAAAACGTTACTGGAAATTATTTTCCTCAGGGACCAAGTAGTAAGTAGGAACAAGTGTTTGGTTACAAGTCCAATAATCGGCACATGACAAAGTTTCATGTTAATGTGAAAATTATTTGTGCACACAGTTACCAGACATCTTTTGTTGTTAGTGAAAAGGGAGGGCAAAACCAGTCCTAGGTTCCCGGTTTTAGTCCCAGTTGCTGGGTGATGACACACATGCACCCTTGTGGGTACCATGGCATCTGTCTAGTTATATCCCCAGGACTGAAGGGCACATTCTTCCCTGGGCCTGGAGTTTGAGGCTTTCCTGATGTGAGCAGCTCGGGGCAGGTGAGTCGGTGCCTCTGTCACTCATGGGAAGCTTGGGAGTGAGGGTGGGGTGGGATGGGACTCCCCTTTCCACAACAAGGACCCCAGTCCCTGAAGAGACAGCCTTCTCTGCAGACATTGTGACTACAGCTAGGCAGACCACGCCCTGCATGGAGAAGTAGGCCACCCCAAGGTGACATGGAGAATGAGAATGAGGAATTGGAGGCAGTAAAATGATACAAGTTCACCCAAGCATGACTGACTCTCAGTAGAGCCAGGCTCCAGCTTGGTACAGTGCTCCGGGGTCATTCTTGGTACTGGCAGGCCCAGAGTTGAAAATGGACTTGGGAATAGTTCCATCCAGTCCCCATAAGACAGCTTTTCCTCTGGCCTCTTCTGCTTGAATGAAACTAGATGATGAAGCTTGCTTTTCTCTTATGCTTAGCTGCCAGCACAGCTTGTGGGCCTGGGAGCTCCGTTCCTAGCCCCAGCAGGCTGCCTCCAGCCCCCAGTGTTCCCCAGGGGCTGATGGGGCCAGAGTACAACAGACTGATCGATCAGAAATACTTACTAAACAGTTTGTTCTTGAAAGAAAGAAAGAAGGAAAGAAGGAAAGAAGGAAAGAAGGAAAGAAGGAAAGAAAGAAAGAAAGAAAGAAAGAAAGAAAGAAAGAAACAGGGGCGCCTGGGTGGCTCAGTCAGTTAAGCGTCTGACTTCGCCTCAGGTCATGATCTCGCAGTTTGAGAGTTCAAGCCCTGTGTCGGGATCGGTGCTGACAGCTCAGAGCCTGGAGCCTGCTTCAGATTCTGTGTCTCCCTCTCTCTCTCTGTACTTCCCCAACTCACGCTCTTTTAATAATAAATAAACATTATAAATAAATAAATAAATAGTACCACTTAAAAAAAAGAGAAACATTTTATGTGTACTTTTCAATGAATTATACACGTGTATAATAACCATCACAGTCAAGATATACAGCATTATCTCACCCAAAGAAGCTCCCTAGTGTTCCTTCCCAGTCCATCTCCCCAGTCCACCACTGATCCGCTTTCTGTCACTGTGGATGGCTTTGTCATGCCGCACGCATGGAATCACCTGCATGTACTCCTGTGTCACTTCTTCCACTCAGCATGTTTTGAGACTCATGCATGTGTGTGTGCTTTTTATTTCTTGCTGATAATTCCGCTATTGATGGTCCCAATTTCTCTGTGGATAGGCACTGGATTGCTTCCAAATTTTGGCTATTATTAATAAAGCTTCTACAAACAAAGGCATGTATAAGCCTTTGTATAGATCACTGTTTTCATTTCTCTTGGGCAAATAATTAGGTATGTGATTGTCATTTGCATGGACACTGCATGTTCAACCATCAACAACCATCAAATAGTTTTCCAATTGCTTGTGCCAATTTGCATTCTGACCAACAACATGGAAGAGTTCCAGTTGCTCCATAGCTTCCCTGACACTTGATACTGTCAGTCTTTTTTACGTGGCCATTCTACGAGGTGTGAAGTGGCATCGCACTGTGACTACTGGTGTGCTTATTAGTGATTTATCTTCTTTAGTGCAATGTCTGTTTAAATATTGTCCTTTTTTTTTATTATATTGTCATTATTATGTTGTAAGACTTTTTAATTTAATTTTTTTAATGTTTTTTTAAATTTTATTTTCAAGAGGGAGGGAGAAAGAGCACAAGCAGGGGAGGTGTAGAGAGAGAGGGAGACACAGAATCAGAAGCAGTTTCCAGGCTCTGAGCCTCCAGCACAGAGCCTGATGCGGGGCTCGAACTCACAAACCGTGAGATCATGACCTGAGCCAAAGTCAGGCATGTAACCAACTGAGCCACCTAGGCACCCCAAGAGTTTTAAAAATAATACTGTTGACTTGCTTTTTCATTTTCTCAACAGTGTTTTCAAGAAGCAGAAAATTTTAAATCTAATTTATCATTATTTAATGGTTTATGCCTTTTGTGTCCTAAAATATATTTGGACATCTCATCCTGAGATGATAGAAATTTTCTCCTATATTGTCTTCTACAACTTACATAGTTTTGGTTAGGTTTATGATCCATTTCGAGTTAAATTTTATGTATGACCCAAAGTAAAGATTGAGATTCTTTTTTTAAATAAATATATAATTGTTCCCACATTATTTGTTGAGAAACTACTATTTTTTCCAATGAATTACATGGCATGTTTGTTGAAAATTGGTCCTATGTGCGCACTCAGTCCTGGACTCTTAATTTTTTTCCCATTGACACAGAATGTCTATTTTTTCCCATAATTTTATAGAAAGTCTTAACATCAGATAGTGTAAGTCCTTCAACTTTGTTACTTCTTTTTCCAAGTTGTTTTGGTTATTCCATATCCTTTGCATGTGAATATAAATTTTCAAATTCACATGTTCATTTCTACAAATAATCTATAATTTTGATTGGAATTACCTTAGATTTATAGATCAATTTGGGCAGAATCTACATCCTAACAATATCGAATATTCCGATTCATGAACATGGTATGAGTCTCCATTACCTAGGTCTTGTTGAATTTCTCTTGGAAAAGTTTTAGAAATTTCAGTGCACTCACCTTGTACCTCTTTTGCTAAATCTGTGCCTAAATAGTTCATGCTTTTTAATGTTACTGTAAATGGTATTTTATTTCAATTTCTGCTGGTTTGTTGCTTAGTATATAGAAATAAAATTTGTTTACACTGCCCTTGTGTTTGTCACTTTACTACACTCACTAATTTATTCTAGTAGCTTTTTGGTGGATTTCTTAAGAAGGATTTTTAAAAATTTTTTAAATGTTTACTTAGTTTTTGAGAGAGAGAGAGAGACAGAGTGTGAGCAGGGGAGGGGCAGAGAGGGAGAGAGAGGGAGACACAGAATCCGAAGGAGGCTCCAGGCTCCGAGCTGTCAGCACAGAGCCTGATGTGGGGCTCTAAGTCACAAGCTGTGAGATCATGACCTAAGGCGAAGTCAGATGCTTAACTGACTGAGCCACCCAGGTGCCCCAAGAAGGATTTTTTAAAGTCATGATCATGTGTCTTTAAATACAGTAAGTATCGCTTGTCTTCTCTACTGCGGGCATCTTTTATCCCTTTTTCTTGCTGCTTTATTGCGCTAACCAGAAGCTTCAGTATGATATGGAACAGAGGTTGTGAAAGTAGACATCCTTACTTTATCCCTGATCTTAGGGGAACATCAGTCTTTTACCATTAACCACGATGTTAGCAGTAGGTCTTTGGTGGATATCCTTTATCAATTTGGGAAAACCCTTCTATTCTTACTTTACTAGAAGTTTTATCATAAATTGGTATTAAATTTGGTCAAATGCTTTTCCTACATCTATTAAGGTAACCATATCCACCTCCATGTTTAAGGCATGTTGGTGGATCCCAAATTTCCAATTATCTCTCATGATTGTTCTTCCTGTGTTTCACTTTTTAAAATAACTCTCCTTTAGCTCCTGATCTATCTCTCCTTATTCATCATGACCCACCAGACTGACTCACAGCTGAGGCCCAGCTCTAAGGAGGAGGGCAGAGGATTAAGGCAGCAAGACTGGACTACCTTCCAGGTCATTTCCACCTAATGGATCTGAGCAAGATATTAATACCTATATCTCTTCCTCCTCTGTCTACCAAATGGGAATAATATTCGCTGCACTCAAACAGATAGACTGAATGAGACAACTAGTCCTGAGAGTTACATATATGAGATGTTTGTAACACAGTGGACTCATTACTGATCTCAAAACAATTTTCTCAAGGGAAACTTAAAATGAAGAAATCAAGCAAGGAAGAGAAAAAATACAAATTCTGGGAGTATTATTTGCACTAGACCGGTTTCCATACATTGTTAACCCCAATCTTCTTTCTCCTGCCTGGCAGTCCATTCATACCTGGGTGTATATGGAAATTAACATTAGCAGGAGGAGCATTTACTATGTAGGTGGCAAAAAGGGAAAAGAAAAGTCATATTACATCCCCAAAGCAAGCAAGCAAACAAAACTCTAGTCGCTTACATGATTGCGGATGAATTTTCTATGCAGATTGCTTCAAGAGTCAAGGAAGAAAATCAGAGATACTTCACTAGGAAAGTGGATACCTGACTTACTTTTCCCGGAATCTCTGATATTGGATTTCTTCACCTGCTGCACTCCACTGACATTTTGCCAGCATATTGTAAAGTATGATAAAAATTACTGAATATGTATACATTTTGTTTGTTTTGTTTTGTCTTATTTTGGGTCAGATTACTGTTTAAGTCTAGAAGCCTACAAATATGCTAAGTACACATTGATACAATCATGAACAATTACATGGATGCCTACTGGCTTTTCTTGGGACACCTTTGTTCGTGCCAAGAGCTGTCACTGTGTGGATGTAGATGAATTATTTTCTGGGAGTAAGAAGTGAAGAAAAAAGCAAAGGACATCTCCCTCGTTGCTTTAACCTTGGGGGAACAGGATAAATCTGGTTTTGGCATCTCTCTGAGGAAAAGAATATCTTGACACGTACATAGAGCTCTTGGAGAAAACCCAGTATCCACTGGCAAGAAAGGGCGAGATTCTGAATACATCTAAATAATGGGCATAGCATTGAAATGCCTGACTATGGCAGACCGCTCACCAGGATATAAATCATGCTGCTTGCCATGTGCGACACATCAGACATGAGTGGGACTCCAGCTCATGTAATGAAATGGCTTTTTATGAAGTTTGCGCAGATAAATTAAGCAGCATTGCTAAGAATTACGTTTATAATCCAATTTCGAGAACAAAGCCGAATGGGCAGTGCTACATCTATGCCCAAACAAAGCATTTCCTTGTTGAGATGCACACGGGCAAGTCGACTGATCAAAGAATTGAGCATACCAGAACTCCATATGCTCCTCCTTAAAGTTAGGGGTGACTGGTGTGAATTCTGGCACCTACCCTAAGTCCCAAAATTTGTTCTTAATTTGCTCTTGGACTGCAAGGTACATGACCCTCTTGGGGGCAATGATTGCAAGGACTCTGCTTCCCTGGGGAGAAATTATGCCTCCAGAATCCGTTCTCATTCCCCAGGGGGGTTGTATTATGTTAAAATATTCCTAATGTTGAAGTTAAGATTCCTTTGATATCACCCCAGACATTTTTCTTCAAAAAATTTTAGGAGGAAATAAAAAATAAAATAAAATAAAGCAAAAGGTATCTTACTTTCCTCTCATGTCTTCATGTTATCTAGAGAATGGTTTTCTATGCTTGTGCCCAACTGGTCCTGGCTTGGAACCCCAGAAAAAGGGTCCCTCTCTTCCTAGGAATCTGTTATGGCCAACAGTGCTGGCATCTGTGTGATGGGAACAGGCTCGTGGAAAATCCTGCTGGTTACCTGTCCGATTGGTTCAGCTGCATTCTATCTGATCCGATATTCTTTCTTAGTAATGTTATTCAAGGGTCAAATTCCTGGTTTCCTTGGTGTAAATAAATCGACTGTGTATAACTAGTCTGCAACAGAAGGCACATCACCGTATATAGAGTGTGAGAGAGATTTCCCTTTGATGAAAAAAAAAGGTGAATGTTTATAAGAAATTCTGCAGGTCTGGATACCATTAAGTTTAAACAATTAATAAAAGTGACATTAGGACACAATAAATTCTAGATTTCAAAGAAACAATTTGACTTTATACATTGCTTCTGCCTCACTGGTGTTTGAGATGAAAGGGACGGTAATTGCAATGAAGCTGATCCGCATTAAAGAAGGCCTCATGGAGAGAAGCGGAGGGGGGTGGTGGCTTGGAATCCTGCAACTGGACAGGAGCTTGGGGATCTGAGGCAGAAGGCCACGGGACACACAGCCTCTTCCGAGCAAGACCAGGGCCTGGTGAAAATATTTCAAGTTTTGAGAAGGTAAGAGAATAAGCAAGGGGCGGATTAAATACATTTTTTGTATCTTACCTTTCCTTGTTCCAGTTCCACTATTAAAAAAACAAAAACAAAAACAAAAAACATCAAGCTCCACAAAAGAGGTTTCTATCAACTGACTCTAGAAGCCAATGGGAAAATAGTACATTATATAAATAAAGAATAAAAAAAATATGTACTCTAAGTGGTCCCAAGTTTTCTCACCACTCTGGGATTCCACAGCTTCTGAAATCTAAATAATTCTTTTTTTAATAATTCTTTCAAAATTTTATTTATTTTGAGAGAGAGAGAGAGAGAGAGAGAGAGAGTATGAGCTGGGGGAGGGGCAGAGAGAGAGGGAGAGAGAGAATCCGAAGCAGGATCCGGGCTGTCAGCACAGAGCCCGATTTGGGGATCAAACTCATAAACTGTGAGATCATGATCTGAGCTGAAATCAAGAGTCGGATGCTTAACCGACTGAGCCACCCGGGTGCCCCTGAAATCTAAAGAGTTCTAATAGCTGACATTTGGTGAGTGTTCGGTATATGCCACGTGTTGATCCTCTAGCAGTCGATCTTTACTGGGACCTTAATCTTATCTTGCACATATCGTGACCCTGTCATTTTAGGGTTTTGGGGTGCTGGCCTTTCAGTTAGCCAAGAACTCATACCACCTCCTACCCTAGGACCTTTGCCCATGCTGGATCCTTTTCCTCCCTTGTGATTAACCTCACGTATGTCTCAGATCTCAGCTCAGATGCCATGTCCTGGAGAATATCCTGCCTCCCCAAGTTAGATAAGGCCCCGTATCACAGTCTCTCTCAGCACCTATATCTCTCTGTTGTATCCTTATCATAGTTGTAATTGGGCATTTGAGGGTGACCATTTGGTTCATGTATGTCTCCGCTAGACTGGAACCACTGTGAGGGCAGGGGTCACCTCTACTTTTGTTTGTCAGAGTTTCTCTTGGCTTCTGGTCAATGCCTGGCACAGAAGAGGTACTCAGTACATATTCACTGACTGAATGCATGGATGGGTGTTGGGTAAAATCAAAAACAGACCCAGCTTGCCTTCACTAGGGACTCATGCTATCCATGGAACCAATAGTTTCCGTGGGAAGAAGCAACATGCCATATCAAACTGATTGGCTCTCGAGAGGCTACACTTTTTTTGTAGTTGTGTTTTTGGAGCTCTAGACCCAACTAATGTAAGCCTTCATTTTCCGTTGTTTTTGTTTGTTTGTTTATGAAGTGGGCTGGCTTCATGCCCAATGCAGAGCCCAATGCAAGGCTTGAACTCATGACCCTGAGATCAAAAGTAGGACACTTAACGAACTGAACCATCCCAGTGTCCCTTATTTTCCATTGTTGAAAGTGACTTTCCCGATCTTGTCAGTTAGCAGTGAGAGGTCTGGGATTGCTTAGAACCTGTGTTCCACAGGCAATGTCGTACTCAACGTTTATGGTTGTGGAAAACCCTTCACAAAATGCTTCTTATCCCAAATATTTCATAGTCCCTCTACTTCAGCAACTTGTCTTCGTCATAATTGAATGCCTCCTACACTTTCATGAAAAAAACAAAAAACAAACCCTCTTTTTCTGAAGTTCATGTTTGACCTCAGTTACTTTTTTCTCTCCTTGTTACTGCATCACTTTCCTTAAAGATGTGGGTTCTGAGCCACAGTATTCCTCTTTAACTCAATTCCTTCTATTCTCTGGGGAATTTCAAGGTCTGTGACGCGAAGTTATGCCCAGCACTGTTCTCACAGCCTCCTTCACCCACTAACAACTGAAGCCACTCCTAGAACCACTCTTGTCAAGCCAGACCCCCCTGCATTCTCTCACGTCTTCCTCTGTCTTGTATTCAGTCCTAATCAACAGCTCTTCAACCACACGTGTGCGCCACATTTCCTCTGTTTCTGGCAGTCGTCACCTGGAACCCTCTCTCAACCCTTACCTCTCTAGAAACGTTGCCCTGAAAGTCTCCAACTCTGATTCCATTCCCAAATATGCCATCTCCACTCCTGTGTCTGAGCTCAGCTGTGCAGGTCAGTACCATGGGCCATTGGTGATCTGCAATGGCAGCGGAGCCCACACTTCTGCTTGGAATGTCTTTCCTCTGTCTTTGGCAGCACCTGTGGCAGGAAGCAAGGCTTCACCATGCTCCTGCCTCCCCCTACGTAATCCTCACCAATATTCCATGAAGATGACCTAGCCTCCAATTGTACAAGGAAGTGTCAGGGAAGGAATAAGAAAGACTTCATCATACATTGTCCTTCTCCTTCAAACTTGTGGGCAAACCCATGGATCCCTCGGCCTGAGCCATCCATAGAATGAAGTGTCCTCTCTCCTGCCCCTTCCACCTCTGCTTTTATTCAAATCTCTTCCCGTTCTCCCTCCTCCTTCCTCTTAGCATATTACCGGGCTAAACTAGGACCTTGGCCTCAGTCTCTGTAGTGAACATGGCAAACTGGCATCAGTTCCCACAGGGCCTCTCACCCTGCAGGGCTCCAGTATACCCCCCAGCCTCACCTTCCATCAGCCTCCATCTTCAGTCCATGATTTCTTTATCCAGTTCTTGATGGAAGCACACAGTTACAGTCGGCCAAATTTCACTTTTGCCATTGCTCTTGTGTTGTATTCTTTCAGGACACTACTTCTAAAATCCATGCTTCAGTTTTACCTGCAGGGTCCTCAGATGTCAGGAACCTGTCGAGAGTGCAGATATCCCGGGAACCGACATTGCTAGGTATAGACCTTTGAGCTTCCCCTTCTCAAATTAACAAGAAACAGTTTTAGGTGAGACACCAGCATTTGACAAATGCTCTCTTGTCTTTGAACACTGTCCTTTCTTCTCATGCAAACTTTGAGAATATAGTCTACATACATGATGTACACATATATATCATGAATCATGGCATGAGCTCATTCAACGTGAGTGTCATGCAATATGTTTATTGGAAGGGAGGGGCTAGGGGAAGAATAAACATATGAATAAAGAAAGAAATAGACATTGAAAACTCAACAATTGGATGCAAGAACATGATATGGAGACTATCGTTTATTACTCTCATTTTTTTAAGTACATAGAAGAATCAAGAACTGAGAAATTTCAGAACATACCCATTATACCTTGCCAAAAAGGATGAGGTAAAAGAAAAGCATTCTCAATTCTATCTCCTGAAATATATATATATATATATATATATATATATATGTGTGTGTGTGTGTGTGTATATATATATATATATATATGTATAAGCTTGGCATAAGGCAAATAGTATGCTTTGCTTGAAGGAGCCTTGGAGGCAAAGCATTGTCATCCAATGAGTTGGGCATCCTGACTTATTATGGAGCCTCTAACTTCCATAGTTACTCATCATAGTTTTTCATCAGTGAAAGAGCACCGGGCTACAGTATTTCCAAGATCTCTTTAAGACTCAAATCTGGTATTACCTGAATCAGTCTTGGTGGACACAGGAGCAGAAGCTTAGAAAGTAGTTGCCTAACTTGCAATTTCAAAAGCATCTTAGATTACATATAGTAAAATTTTGATGTCTCCTCAAAGGTTGGATAAATTAAAAGGGAAAAATTGTTAGAAAAACAGTTTGTTTGAGGAGCTAATTCCCCATCAGATGTCTCATCCAAGCGTCCTGGCCTTGGGTTGGGATTATGAGCATGAGAGCGTTGGACCTCCCGTGAGAACAGACGCAGCTGTGTGGCTCTGGGATTTGACAGCCAGCACAGCCGGCTTTCCAAAGAAGTAGTCAAACCCTTCTGATTGTACCATAATATCTGCTTTTCTTTTTTGCAGCTAAAATTTCAGACTTCTCTGTTGGTCCCTAAAGAGAATATGGAAATTTGGAAAGGAGGACAAAGACACCGCAGAGTAGGCTGATCCCAGGTCTCCAGCTGGCCCTGGTGCCCAATCTCCAGACCCTCCCTCTTGGGGGAGAGATGGGCCCTGTGTGCAGCCTTTCTCATAGCTCTTCTGGTTCTTGACTTGAGGAAAGCTTGATGTGATTTTTTTAAAACAAATTCTGGGACACTGAGAAGTTTATGTTTTTGTTTTGTTTTGTTTTCTTAATCCTTGTAATATGTTTCTAGAGAACTGGTTCCCAGACATTAATGAATAATTTTTTTTCTAATTGAGGACATAGTTTACTCTGGTACAATTTTTTTAAAAATTCCTCATCTCAAAACTGTTATCTAAGATTATCATCACTCTATTTTATTTTATTATTTTTAAAATTTAATCTTAAAGGCTTTATTCAGACCTTTTCTATCTCCCCCTTGCCCACCATTATAAATCTCCATTCAAGGATTCACAGAGCACAATTTTACAATTAAGAAGCAACAGCAGTAGAAAAAAAAAAAAAGGCAGCAGCAACAACAAACTCAAATTCTCATAAATAATCATTACAACTTTTCAAATACTTTGGTTGGCACAGTGACAGTTTACCATAACCATCCAGCTGGTTTTCTGTTGAAAATATTGCTCATGAATTCCCAAGAGCTAGTTTTTGGAGTCAAATTTGGATACTAACTTTTCCATGAACCAGTTATGGGACATCAGGGAAACTACTTTTTTAATTATATTTAAACCCAACTTAGTTAACATATAGTGTAATAATGATTTAAGGAGTAGAATTTAGTGATTCATCACTTACATATAACACCCAGTATCCATCCCAACAAGTGCTCTCCTTAATACCCATCATACATTTAGCCCATCCCCCCACCCAACACTCCTTCATCAACCCTCAGTTTGTCCTCTGTATTTAAGACCTCTCTTATGGTTTGCCTACCTCTCTGTTTTTATCTTATTTTTCCTTCCCTTCCCCTTTGCTCATCTGTTGTGTTTCTTAAATTCCACATATGACCAAAATCCTATGATATTTATCTTTTTCTGACTGACTTATTTCACTTAGCATAAATGTACTCTAGTTCCATTCACATTGTTGCAAAAGGCAAGATTTCATTCTTTTGGATCTCTGAGTAATGGTCCATTGTATATATACACCACGTCTTCTTTATCCATTCATCAGTTGATGGGCATTTGGGCTGTTTCCATAATTTCGCTATTGTTGATGATGATGCTATAAACTTTGGGGTGCATGTGCCCTTTTGATTCAGCATTTTTTGTATACTTTGGATAAATACTTAGTAGTGCAATTGCTGGGTCGTAGGGCAGTTCTATTTTCAATTTTTTGAGGAACCTCAACACTGTTTTCCAAAGTGGCTGCACCAGTTTGCATTCCCACCAGTAGCACAAAAGTGTTCCACTTAACTCCGCATCCTTGCTAAAATCTGTTGCCTGAGTTGTTAATTTTCACCATTCTGACTGGTGTGAGGTGGTATCTCATTTTGGTTTTGATTTGCATTTCCCTGATGATGAGTGATGTTGAGCATCTTTTCATGTGTCTGTGAGCCATCTGGATGTCTTCTTTGGGAAAATGTCCATTCATGTCGTTTGCCCATTTCTTCACTCAATTATTTCTCTTTTGGGTGTTGAGTTTGATAAGTTCTTTATAGATAAGTTCTTTATAGTTCTTATAGACATATCTGATATGTCATTTGCAAATATCTTCTCCCATTCCATTGGTTGCTTTTAAGTTTTGCTGATTATTTCCTTCACTGTGCAGAAGCTTTTTATTTTGATGAGGTCCCGATAGTTCATTTTTGCTTTTGTTCCCCTTGCTTCTGGAGGCATGTCTACTAAGAAGTTGCTGTCGTTGAGGTCAAAGAGGTTGTTTCTTGTTTTCTCTGCTAGGATTTTGATGGTTTCCTGTCTTACTTTTAGGTCTTGCATCTATTTTGAACAGGACATTATAACACTAAAAATGTAAAATGGAGAGAGGATCTCATCTTATCCCACAGAACAATCTATACCACGGGAGGTAGAAACCTCATGCAGATGTATTTGAAAACACAATACTGCCTTTATTTTTCTCATTTTGTCTTTAACAGTTAACTCTTTGCCACACATTGACACTGGTGCATTTTAGAATTACTCTTTTAGGGGAGATGTCTAGATACAAACCAATAGTCTTTACATATACTTTTTCCATAAAGCTTTTGTAGTCATGAACTTTGCAGAAAGATGAGATCGCACCTTTCTCTTACAATATTTTTGTGTTGTTCACATTTTAAGATGGCACATGCTACATTTCACTGCATGTGTCTTTCTCTTATATATGTTGGAAGGGCAGGGTCACTTCCGGGGGCTCCTTTCTTCTGCAAAGAAGCAGGATGAGCTGGGTTTCACTGGGTGTTCTTCTTTGGTTTGTGGAAGAGAAGCCATTGTCCAACTGCACGTCCACAGACAATGGTTCCTTATCCCCAGTCATTACCCTCAATGGAAGCCAGAAAAAATTGGTCTAAATATTGTCGAGCATAGAAATGATTTTTCCCAAGTTAAGTGGATAGACTTTTTAGAACAAACATAGGAACGATAGTTTTGAAACTGAGTCCTTCTGTGTGCTGTTTCTGATTTCTAATGAGAACAGATATTTTACAGTGTTTATGTAACTTTTTAAATTTAATGATTTAAAAACTAACGTAGCGGACGGGAGTTGGGAAACAGTCTGGCTTGGCAGCATGATTGATGGTTGTTGAATCTGGGCAGGGAAAGAGACCCCGGGCCTTGGTCTGGAGGAGCAGTGAGACAAAGAAAATTAAATTGGCCTGCCCAATAAAACAAGAATTCAAAAATTTTCATGGCAGCTTAAGAGGAAGGCTGTGAGAGGGCTTATGGATAAATGGGGAGTAGGGAAGGATTGGGGCCAGCTGCACGGAAGGAGATCAGAGGCAGGGGTCAGCCAGGGAGATGCCTTCTCTGGGGGAAGTGGCCAGGGAGGTCTAGGCTGGGGGGGTGTCTCTCTCATACACACTAATAGCCAGTTTCCAGCCACCTGCTATATGACTCCGTAAGCTCTCTCCTTATTTCTGACTCCTTAGGAAACTTCATTAAAACTATCATCTTGTGTGAGAAATAGCTCAGAAAAATCATGGAAGAGTATCCATGTCTCCACATTTGGTTTGATGCAGAGTGGAGAGAGGAAGCAGATGTAAGAGATGAGAATCTAAGTGAAACAGATAATTGAACAGAAGGAAGATATTAGGGCAGGGAGTAACTAGAAGAAATGGAAAGTCCCTGGAATTCTTGAGAAATGCAGGGAGTCAGCTAAATGAGGGATGGGGAATAAACTCACTTTTATTTTGATATCAAAGGAGAGGAGGATGCTCTCACAAGATGGAAGGCTTTGGAAACACCCACACAGCTGATTCTCGGGTTGTGCCTGTAACTCATCTGATGTTTTTCACAAATGGCAGCTTCTCCTGACTTGTTGCTGACCAGTTGAGCAATGTCTTCTCTTTATGGTGTAAACAGAACTGGGAATCCTGCCCTATGACACCCAACATCCTCACGTCGTGGGAGAAAGCTCCTCGAGTTTTTCTTGGCACCCAGAACTTTTCCTTGGAAAATGGTTATAATGGTAGGACTTCTTCAAAAAATGAACTGGTTTAGTGCTGCATTATATAAAATATTTTTTTCCTCCAAAAATTATTATTATATTTTTTGTTTTTTTTTTTTTTTCAGAAAGCAACATCAAACAGAAATTTCTGAGATCAAGAACAGGAAATGAGTGATTCAGCAGGCTGGATTTCACCCAAGGAGCTGTCTCCACAGCTGTAGAGAATAGCTGAGAGAAGTTCCAGGGGACTCGCCTGGTACTGCGTGAAAGCAGTCAGGCTGAGAATCACAGAGAACTCTCTGGAGTGTGACGGAGGATAGTTGGAAAGCCCAACTTTCTGTCAGAAATATGTCAGCCTGGTGCCACTGCTCCACTGACTGTCCTTTACCTCTTTTGAACCCACATTTGGAGGTGGTCCAGGATGACTCAGGACTCGAGACAGAGGGAGCATCTTCCCAGGCAGGCACGTCCAGGTGTTTGTTCTTCTCTGCGAGACTGAACAGATGGTTTACCCCAGCAGCTGGCACTGCTGTGCTGTTCTCCACAACCGAATAGAGCGCTGGTAATCGGGCCTGGATGGTCCTTTGGGAGGGCTGGGGGAGTCCTGTTAGCACTGATTCATTTGCTTACTCTCTCTTTCTCTCTCTATCATCTTAAAGTGCGCTCAGCAAGCAGCCAACTCTGCCTCTTAGTAGCTAATGAGTCTATGTGCACAGTTCGGTCGAGTCCATGGGGAGCCATTTGGGAGGGACTTGCCCAGAGATGGAGACTTGGCACCTGCCGCGGAAAAAGGAGTCGCCCTCCAATGTGCTTATTTTGAACACACCTGATTTCAGCAGGAGAGCAATGCCCTTTTACACCCTGTAAACATTTCTGGTACTTAACCAGCCCCCAAACTTGTCCCCCACATGCTTCTCCCACCACCTCCACAGCACCCCTGTGGCCAGGCTCTCTCCCCCTGCATGACTGCATTTATGTAACACCCCGGTTGAGTTGTTCCCCCGGTCTCCAGACTTTTCACACTCCTACCCATCCCTCACACCACCCTCCGTTTCGTCTTTCTAAAACGCTATTTCCATCATGTGACTTTCCCATTCAAAAATCTCAGGTAGATCTTTAGTATCTTTATAGTATCAGATGGATTTTTTTTTCAGGATTTCACCTGTGTTAAGCTATAGTTTATGCATTTCTGAAGCTGCATACAACTTTTTCCAAAATGGGCTGGGGTCTAACCACAGGGACGTGGATTGGACTTCTGTCATCAAATACTTCTGTCAAAGGGCCCGAGCTGAGGACAAGTTTTGATAAGTACCGCCAGTTCTTACAAATGTCCATATTACATTTGGCATTACAACGGCCTTTACAAATGTCCAGGATTTATTAAGAGGTGGCCACATTGGTCTTACAAGTGCCTGTCCCAATCCCCAAATATTTATAAAAAGAGAAGACTAGAAATTTGAGGGTAGTTTAATGTAATGGGCAAATTTTAGTAGCTTCAGTATTGCACACTATTGGCTGAGTGGAAAGTTCTAGGCATTTCCCTACTCTCAGGCCAGCTGACAGAGGCTCTAGGAAAGCCATGTGTGAAAATCTGGGGTGCCTAAGGAGGGAAAGCTGGCGTCTGCCTCCTCAGTGAGATGTTTGCTGAGCTGTGGTGTCTGAAGGCCTTCCCTAGGAATGCCAGCCCTGTAGAGGGAAGTTTGATGAGAATGTTCTAGGGATAATTTTGTGTCTCTGAGAGCATGTAGTGCTGGCGAATGTGGATAGGATGCTTGAGAATCCTGAAGGCAGGAGACTGGATTGAACAGCCTGCAAATGAAGGCTGAGGAGAGAGATGAGCAGTATAACAAAGATGCTTGAATTTTTCCAGGTACCAGACCACCAACGAATATAGACTCAAGGTCTATATTTGAGACCTGGGTGGCATCTTTGGTGCCTCCATGAAGAGAACCACCTTCTTCACGCCTGGTGCAGGGTCTCACATCAGTGAGGGGTGTGCTCCTAAGGGCAGGAGCTTGGGGGTCGTCAAGAAGACAGCAGAGGAGAGCTGGAGAGCACAGCACCCACACCCGAGAGTCTGAGCAGTAGATGCAGGTCACTTGTGATACAAGAAGAAATAACGGTTCTTTCTTCAAGGAATGCATAGGAGGGAGACTCATGAAAACATATAAACAGAGTATAACATGTGCTATCATCAAGCAGACAGTTAGTGCTTACTTTCTGTGTGCCGTCCACATTAAAGCAGGTTTGGATCTGGTGACATAGGAATGTAGGGGAAGGAACACCCCGTGGGCAGGAATTCCTGGCTCCGGTGACTTGGCCACGCCTGAACTGATCATTTTCATTGATGACCTTCTCCGTCAAAAATTCCATTTCTTTGATTTTTCCTGACCCAAACTGGAACTTCTCTTTTCTTGTTTCCTCATTGACTTATTTCCATCTAAAATGCCCCACTTTCCCTCCTCTGCTTATAAAACAATACTTATCTTTGCTCAAGTTTTGCCTTCTTTCCTAACCACTGTCTCTGCCCTTACGTCTAAGACATTTTTATTTCTCCTCAGTGCTTAATCATATCCTACCTTGTCCTATGTCTTGACTGATGTTTAACCTTAAACTTGCAACACTGTGCTTTGCCTATCACTTTAAGTTCAGACACATGGTTTTCTCATTTTCCTTTTCTACCTACTGGTATGTGACTCAATCCTGGTCAATGAGGCTTGATGGGAAATGTGCTGGGAGCATCTCATAAGACATAAAAGTCCCTCTTCATCTCTCTCCAGACACTATTTTGTTTGTATGTAATGGGACACAGTATCCATGCATTAAGTGATGCATCTTTCAGGGCCCAGGCAGGAGACAGTCAGTTGACTGGGAAAGTTTAATACACAGGATTATTAATTGAACAGGGAAATAACCTACAAAGGGTGAGGAGAACTCTAAGGAATACAAGATTCACAGATATAAGAACAGCCACTACTTTGGAAACAGAGACAGAGTATTTAAGAAAGAACAAATCATGGGGTATCTGGGTGGCTCAGTCGGTTAAGTGGCCAACTCTGGATTTCGGCTTAGGTCATGATCTCAGGGTTCATGAGACCAAGCCTGGCATTAAGCTCTTGTGCTCACAACATGGAACCTTCTTTAGATCCTCTGTCTTCCTCTCTATGCCCTTTCTCAACCAGTGCCTGCACATATCTGCACACACTCTCTCAAAATTAAATGTTTATATATATATATATATGTATATATACATGTATATATGTATACATATATACATATGAAAGAAACAAATCAGAAGAGAGTCCAACGCCCCCTAGCCTGAGATTCATACCTCCCAAGAGTGTGGCTGTGGCCCCACGCCCACTGGAGAGATTACCCGAGGTGGCCCAGGGTAGGGCTGGCAAGCAGGAAACTGCCCACTGGCATGCTGGCAAAACGCTCTAGGAGAGCACCAGATTTGCAGGGGTGAACGCTTGCAAGTTGCCGAGGGGGCGGGTGAAGCTGGCCTGCAGGACTCGCTGGAAAGCTGCACCCTTGGATGTTGCTGAAACTTACCTGGAACGTGCCTGCTGGGGCCCCCAGGACATTGGGAGGCTGGCGGGGTATGGGCAGGATTCTCTGGGAGTCCAGCCCCTGGAGTGGGGTGAGGGTCCCGGGTGCCTCACGCCCCGCTAGCGACCACGTGCTGTAGGAGCCGGCGGGATGTCGCTTCCGGGAACCGAGAAAGGAAGCCCTTTCCGCCGGCCTGTCCGCAAGCACCTTCCTTGGAAACTGCTCGACTTTGTGCCTTCTGGCAAGGAAGTGTTGACGGAGCCCAGCCCCAGCATCCCGGCGCCGGGCAAAGAAGAGCGAAGTGGAAGCTGACGGGCAAGAAAACATAACTGGCACAAGTCCGCAGAGCGGACAAACGGAGAGACACCGTGCAGGGTGGCGCTGGCGGACTGCCAATCTGGGCTTCTGCCTGCTCTGCTCCCAGACTGCTTCTTAGGTGGAATCGTAAGATGTTTATTCTTTATGCCGCTTTTAGTTGGAAATTTTGTGACGCGCAGCTGGAAGTATTTTATCTGATAAAATATTTACTTGCTTTATTTTCATCAAAATATAAATATCAAAAAAAAATGCTCTACTGTCTTCCTTAATGCACATGGCAAACAAACCTAAATAGCACAGACTTTTAGTAAAGTACAACAGTCGCGTACTCAACGTATCTCTGACTCAGAATCAACCAGTCGCAACCAGTTCTCTCTTTAAAAAAAAACTTTTTTTTTCTTTTAAGTAGGCTCCACACCCAGCACGGAGCCGTTTTTCAAAAACATTTTAATTGTGGCAAATTACACTAACATAAAAGTTACCATTTTAGGGGCGCCTGGGTGGCTCAGTCCGTTAAGCCTCTGACTAGGGCTCAGGTCATGATCTCGGGGTTTGCGAGTTCCAGCCCCGCTTCTGGCTCTCTGCTGTCAGCCCAGAGCCGGCTTGGGATCCTCTCTGCCCCTCCCCTGCTTGTGCTCTCTCTCTCTCTCTTTCAGATAAACATTAAAAAAAAGTTCCCACCTCAACCATTTTCAAGTGCAAAGTTTAGAGGCATTAAGTCTTTCACACTCACCACTGTCTTGTACAACCAATTCTGTTTGATGATTTTATTTTTGGTCGCCTCCATGTATCTGAGGTATTTGCTTCACAAAATGCTGTTTTTTCCCTATCACCTGAAGACATCATCTTTCTGATTCCTCCTATAATACGTGCATTGAATCCATTTCCCCCACATCTCCTCCTTCTTCAACCCAAATAGCTATGTAACTACTTGAATGTAATTCTTTTACTCTGTGCATTGCTCTAGGAACTTAACACGTAAACGTCTACTTCTCTACTCTAAGTTATAGGTACCATCCTTCTCACTTCCTTTTTGAAAATAAAATATTGTCTCATTTTCTTGAAGTTAAAAGGCGAGTTACAAATACTACTTTCTTTGCGAAACTACCATGCAATGGCAGAGTAAATTTTTGGACCTGAATCCCCAAGTGATCCAAGGTAGTGGGCAGAAGGTCAAATTTCCATGTTTTATTTCCCAGCTTAACTTTCTAAAGTTTTCTAAATAATGTCAGTCCTTTTTAGGGGGGTCACTTTCATCAGGCAGTTGCAGGCCTTAGAGACGCCATATGTGCTGCTGCTGGAAATTGGTGGCTGGGTGTTTCTAGCATATCCAAATCATCCTCTGGGGAATTTTGGTGGCGTTTGTTCCTGCTGAAGAGCTTACTATGGAGCTCTTGTCCTAGGGCCTGAATTCTGTGTTGGGTCCCTTGGTCCCTGGATTTAATGTTCTCCCCTTTTGGGTTAAATCCTTCATTGTCCTAAAGTACATTCTTTAGTAGCTTTTTAAGAGTGCATACATTTCTGATTCCTTGCATATCTGAATTGTTTTTATTTTGCGTGTATGTTTAATGAATAGTTCGGGTCTGTTATTTTTCGCTGAATATAATTCACATAACTTAAAATCCATCCTTTTAAAGCTTACGATTCAATGGGTTTTAGTGTATTCAAAGTCATGCAATCTTCATCGCCTCATTCCAGAACATTTTCATTAGATTCCTATTTAATTTTTGTGTGTTTCCACATCTGATCTCCTACAAAAATTCTTGGAAGCAAGACTATACATCATACACCCTGTGCCAGGCAAAAGCAGTCCTCATTTAGGTACCGAGTAAGAGGAAAGGTAAATGAAAGTCTAGAGAGTTTCGTTTGCTGGTTTGATGAAGTCAGCAGCCATGTTGGAAGAGCCCATGTGGTAAGGATCTGTGTGCAGCCTTTAGGGTCTGAGGGCAGCTAATAGGAGCTGAGCATGACCTCCAACCAACAGCTAGCAAGAAGCTGAGGCCCTCGGTCTTACAACCGTAAAGAAACAAATTTTGTTTCTTTATTATAAAAAATACAAACGTGCGCATTTGCATATGTGCATATCTGCAAGATGAATGACTAAGTCATACGTTATACACATCTTCCAGGGTCTATGAGAAAATGTCAAATTGTTTTCCAAAATGGTTGCACCGATTTGCACTATTGACAACAGAGTATGAATTCACACTGGTGTACATGTTCACCAATTACAAAATGTTTTCCAATTAAAAATTTTTTTGCTAGTCTTTTGGGTGTAAAACCGTATCTCAGGATTTTATTTTGCCTTTGGCTCATTACTAATGAGGATGAGCATTGTATCATCTGTTAATTTGTTTCCGTGTTTCTTTTTCTCTGAAATCCCTCTTTATATTTTTTGCCCATTTAAAAAGTAAGTTCTTGGGACACGTAGTCGCTCTGTTGGTTGAGCATCTGACTCTTGATTTTGGCTCAGGTCACGAACTCATGATTGTGGGACAGAGCTTGGCATTGAGCGCCACGTTGAGTATGGAGTCTGCTTGAGATTGTCTCTTTCTCTCCCTCTGCCTCCCCCACGTGCACATGTGTGCACACACACGTTCTCTCTCTCTCAAATTAAAAAAAGTTATTTAAAAAAATAATAATAAAATAAAATAAAATAATTTCTTTATCTCTCAATGATTTGTATAACTTCTTTATAGATATTAGATAATAATCCTTTTTTTAGTTTTATGCATTAAAAATATTTTTGCCCAATTTTTTTGAGAGAGACAGAGAGAGGGAGAGAGAAGTGTGAATGGGGGAGGAGCAAAGAGAAAGGGAGACAGAGAATCTTAAGCACACTCCACACCCAGTGTGGACCCCCATGTGGGGCTCAATCTCATGACTGTAAGATCATGACCTGAGCCAAAATCAAGAGTTGGTGGCTCAACAGACTGAGCCACCCAGACACCTCTCTTTGCTCAATTTGTGACTCATCTTTTCATTTACTGATGATGTGTTTTCAAAAAGTTATTTACAATGTATACTTACTAGAACTTATTTTCTTTAAAAATTTTTGCTTTTTTGATTTTGCTGAGTTTTTCTTACCTAGAAGCAACCAAGATATTCATGTTCCCATCTCAAGCTATAAAGTTTTGCTTCTTAAGTCTTTAATTCATCTGGAATTAATTTTTCAGTTCAGTGTAGAGGTATAAGGATTTTGTTTTTCCTGTAAGGCTAATCCATTGTCTGAGCACTATTAATTGAATAATTCATCCTTTCTCCTTTGGTTAATCATGTGTCTTCTATATATGATATTTATTTATAATACATGAAGTCTTTTTTAGATCTTTCTATTGTCCCCTTTTCTTAGACGTTTGCTTAATAATTCTGCACACTATTTCAGGGGCTTAGTGTTTTTTTTTTAATGCTTATTTATTTTGAGAGAGACAGAGATGGCATGGGAGGGACAGAGAGACAGGGAGAAAGAATCTCAAGTAGGCTCCGAGTTGTCAGCACAGAGCCCGATGCAGGATTCGATCCCAGGATGGTGAGATCATGACTACTTCCCATGGTCATTCTGGGCTAGGGATGCTAATTGTTTTCCATCATTGTTAGCACAAGAATGCTTCACCTTACCTGGTTTCCTGCCCGTATTAGACATGATTTCACTCCTTTTCAGTCTTTCTGTTGGCAATCTGACTGATGATATAGGCTTTACTGATTTTCTGAGAAAGTATGCATGGGAAGAAAATATTTTGCACATTGAATGTCTAAAATATGTGTATCTTACCCTCACAGGAGAGTAATAGTTTGATACATAATTCTGGGTTGCAATGTTTCTTCAGAATATGAAAACCTCATTCCACTATTTTCTTGGTCCAACATTGCTTATAAGTATATTCTTTTTTTTTTAATTTTACTTTTTATTTTTTTTAATTTACATCCAAATTAGCGTATAGTGAAACAATGATTTCAGGGGTAGATTCCTTACTGCCCCTTACCCATTTAGCCCATCCCCCCCTCCCACACCCCCCCAGCAACCCTCAGTTTGTTCTCCATATTTATGAGTCTCTTCTGTTTTGTCCCCCTCCCTTTTTTTATATTCTTTTTGTTTCCCCTCCCTTATGTTCATCTGTTTTGTCTCTTAAAGTCCTCATATGGGTGAACTCATATGATTTTTGTCTTTCTCTGACTAATTTCACTTAGCAGAATACCCTCCAGTTCCGTCCACACAGTTGCAAATGGCAAGATTTCATTCTTTTTGATTGCCGAGTAATACCCCATTGTATATATATACCACATCTTCTTTATCCATTCATCCATCAATGGACATTTGGGCTCTTTCCACACTTTGGCTAGTGTTGATAGTGTTGATAGTGCACATGGGGGTGCATGTGTCCCTTCGAAACAGCACACCTGTAATCCGTGGATAAGTGCCTAGTAGTGCAATTGCTGGGTTATAGGGTAGCTCTATTTTTAGTTTTTTGAGGAATCTCCATACTGTTTTCCAGAGTGGCTGCACCAGCTTGCATTGCTACCAACAATGCAAAAGAGATCCTCTTTCTCCACATCCTCGCCAATATCTGTTGTTGCCTGAGTTGTTCACGTTAGCCATTCTGACAGGTGTCAGGTGGTATCTCATTGTGGTTTTGATTTGTATTTCCCTGATGATGAGTAATGTTGAGCATTTTTTCATGTGTCGGTTGGCCATCTGGGTATCTTCCTTGGAGAAGTGTCTATTCATGTCTTTTGCCCATTCACTCAATTATTCCTCTTTTGGGTGTTGAGTTTGATAAGTTCTTTATAGATTTTTGGATACTAACCCTTTATCTGATATGTCATTTGCAAATATCTTCTCCCATTCTGTCGATTACCTTTTAGTTTTGCTGATTGTTTCCTTCGCTGCATAGAAGTTTTTATTTTGATGAGGTCCCAGTAGTTCATTTTTGCTTTGGTTTCCCTTGCCTCCAGAGACATGTTGAGTAAAAAATTGCTGAGGCCAAGATCAAAGAGGTTTTTGCCTGCTTTCTCCTCGAGGATTTTGATGGCTTCCTGTCTTACATTTAGGTCTTTCATCCAATTTGAGTTTATTTTTGTGTATGGTATAAGAAAGTGGTCCAGGTTCATTTTTCTGCATGTCGCTGTCCAGTCTTCCCAGCACCACTTGCTGAAGAGACTGTCTTTATTCCATTGGATATTCTTTCCTGCTTTGTCAAAGATTAGTTGGCCATATGTTTGTGGGTCAATTTCTGGATTCTCTATTCAGTTCCATTGATCCGAGTGTCTGTTCTTGTGCCAGTACCGTACTGTCTTGATGATTACAAATTTGTAGTATAGCTTAAAGTCTGGGATTGTGATGCCTCCTGCTTTGGTTTTCTTCTTCAAGATCGTTTTGGCTATTCGGGGTCTTTTCTGGTTCCATACAAATTTTAGGATTATTTGTTCTAGCTCTGTGAAGAATGCCGGTGTTATTTTGATAGGGATTGCATCAAATATGTAGACTGCTTTGCGTAGTATCGACATTTTAACAATATTTGTTCTTCCTATCCAGGAACATGGAATCTTTTTCCATTTTTTTGTGTCTTCTTCGATCTCTTTCATAAGCTTTCTATAGTTTTCAGTGTATAGATTTTTCACCTCTTTGGTTCGATTTATTCCCAGGTATTTTATGGTTTTTGGTGCAACTGTAAATGGGATTGATTTCTTGATTTCTGTTTCTGTCACTTCATTGTTGGTGTATAGGAATGCAACCGATTTCTGTGCATTGATTTTATATCCTGCAACTTTGCTGAATTTATGAATCAATTCTAGCAGTTTTTGGTGGAACCTTTTGGGTTTTCCATATTGAGTATCATGTCATGTGCAAAGAGTGAAAGTTTGACCTCCTCCTGGCCGATTTGGAAGACTTTTATTTCTTTGTGTTGTCTGATTGCAGAGGCTAAGACTTCCAATACTATGTTGAATAACAATGGCGAGAGTGGACATCCCTGTCGTGTTCCTGACCTTAGGGGGAAAGCTCTCAGTTTTTCCCCAATGAGGATGATATTAGCATTGGGTCGTTCATATATGGCTTTTATGATCTCAAGGTATGCTCCTTCAATCCCTGCTTTCTTGAGGGTTTTTATCAAGAAAGGATGCTGTATTTTGTCAAATGCTTTCTCTACATCTATTGAGAGGATCATATGTTTCTTGTCCTTTGTTTTATTGACGTGATGAATCACGTTAATGGTTTTATGTATATTGAACCAACCCTGCGTCCCAGGTATAAATCCCGCTTGGTCATGGTGAATAATTTTTTTAATGTATTGTTGGATTCGGTTGGCTAATATCTTGTTGAAGATTTTGCATCCATGTTCATCAGGGAAATTGGTCTATAGTTCTCCTTGTTAGTGGGGTCTCTGCCCAGTTTTGGAATCAAGGTAATGCTGGCTTCATAGAAAGAGTTTGGAAGTTTTCCTTCCATTTCTATTTTTTGGAACAGTTTCAAGACAATAGATGTTAACTCTTCCTTAAATGTTTGGTAGAATTCCCCTGGAAAGCCATCGGGTCCTGGACTCTGGTTTTTTGGCAGATTTTTGATTACTAATTCGATTTCCTTACTGGTTATGGGTCTGTTCAAATTTTCTATTTCTTCCTGTTTCAGTTTTGGTAGTGTATATGTTTCTAGGAATTTGTCCATTTCTTCCAGATTACCCATTTTATTGGTATATTATTTCTCATAATATTCTCTTATTTTTGTTTTTATTTCTGTTGGTTGTGATCTCTCTTCTTTCATTCTTGATTTTATTTATTTGGGTCCTTTCCTTTTTCTTCTTGATCAGAATGGCTACTGGTTTATCAATTTTGTTAATTCTTTCAAAGAACCAAAGAATTGATCTGTTCTACTGTTGTTTTTTTTTTGTTTTTTGTTTTTTTTGTTTTTGGTTTCGATAGCATTAATTTCTGCTTTAATCTTTATTATTTCCTGTCTTCTGCTGGTTTTGGGTTTTATTTGCTGTTCTTTTTCTAGCTCCTTAAGGCATAAGGTTAGGTTGTGTATCTGAGATCTTTCTTCCTTCTTCAGGAAGGCCTGGATTGCTATATACTTTCCTCTTATGACCACCTTTGCTGTGTCCCAGAGGTTTGGGGTTGTGGTGCTCTCATTTTCATTGACTTCCATATACTTTTTAATTTCCTTTTTAACTGCATGGTTAGCCCATTCATTCTTTAGTAGGATGTACTTCAGTCTTCAAGTGTTTGTTACCTTTCCAAATTTTTTCTTGTGGTTGATTTTGAGTTTCATAGCGTTGTGGTCTGAAAATATGCACGGTATGGTATTTCTTTGAATATCATAGAAATATCATAGCAAAAGATCGAGAAAAAGTTCTCTGCCTTTTTATGCTTACTTAGAGTTGATTTGTGTCCCAGTATATGATCTATTCTGGAGAACGTTCCATGTACCCTGGAGAAGAATGTATATTCTGCTGCTTTAGGATGAAATGTTCTGAATATATCTGTTAAGTCCATCTGGTCCAGTGTGTCATTCAAAGCCATTGTTTCCTTGTTCATGTTTTGATTAGATGATCTGTCCATTGCTGTGAGTGGGGTGTTGAAGTCTCCTACTATTATGGTATTACTATTAATGAGTTTCTTTATGTTTGTGATTAATTGATTTATATATCTGGGTGCCTCCACATTTGGTGCATAAATGTTTACAATTGTTAGGTATTCTTGGTCTCTGGACCCCTTGATTATGATATAATGCCCTTCTGCATCTCTTGATACAGTCTTTATTGTCTGATATAAGTATGGCTGCTTCGGCTTTCTTTTGTTGACCACATAGCATGATAGATGATTCTCCATCCCCTTATTTTCAATCTGAAGGTGTCTTTAGGTCTAAAGTGGGTCTCTTGTAAACAGCATATAGATGGACCTTGTTTTCTTATCCATTCTGTCATCCTATGTCTTTTGATTGGAGCATTGAGTCCATTGACATTTAGAGTGAGTACTGAAAGGTATGAACTTATTGCCATTATGATGCTTGTAGAGTTGGAGTTTCTGGTGGTGTTCTCTGGTCCTTTCTAATCTTTTGAATTTTTGATATACATATATATATATATATATGCATATGCATATATATATATATATATGTATGTATATATATTTTTTTCATCTTTTCTCCCCTCAGAGAGTCCCCCTTAAAATTTCTTGCAGGGCTGGTTTAGTGGTCACAGACTCCTTTATTTTTGTTTGTCTGGGAAACTTTTTATCTCTCCTATTTTTAATGACAGCCTTGCTAGATAAAGAATTCTTGGCTGCATATTTTTCTGATTCAGCACACTGAATATATCCCTCACTCCTTTCTGGCCAGCCAAGTTTCTGTGGATAGGTCTACTGCAAACCTGATCTGTCTTCCCTTGTAGGTTAGGGCCTTTTTTTCCCTTGCTGCTTTCATGATTCTCTCCTTGCCTGAGTATTTTGTGAATTGGACTATGATGTGCCTTGTTGATGGTCAGTTTTTGTTGAATCTAATGGGGGGGGGGTTCTCTGTGCTTCCTGGATTTTGATGTCTGTGTCTTTCCCCAGGTTAGGAAAGTTTTCTGCTATGATTTGCTCACATAACCCTTCTACCCCTATTTCTCTCTCTTCCTCTTCTGAGACCCCTATGATTCTGATGTTTTTCCTTTTTAATGAGTGACCGATTTCTTTAATTCTTAAATCGTGCTCTTTTGCCTTAATCTCCCTCTTTTTTCCTGCTTCGCTATTCTCTCTAAGTTTGTCCTCTATATTGCTGATTCTCTGTTCTGCCTCATCCATCCTTGCCGCCGCTGCATCCATCCGTGATTGCAGCTCAGTTATAGCGTTTTTAATTTCATTCTGGCTATTTTTTACTTCTTTCATCTCTGCAGAAAGGGATTCTAATCTATTTTCGACTCCAGCAGGTATTCTTATTATCATGATTCTAAATTCTGGTTCAGACATCTTCCTTGTATCTGTATTGGTTAAATCCCTGGCTGTCATTTCTTCATGCTCTTTCTTTTGGGGTGAATTCCTTCGTTTTGTCATTTTGAAGGGAGAAAAGGAATTAATGTAGTAGAAAAATTGAAATCAAAAAAATTAAAATTAAAAAAATATTAAAATTAAAAATTAAACACACACACACACACACACACACACAAATCGAATAGATGATGCTAGATCCTAGGTGTGTTTTGTTCTGGGTGTTGAAAGTGGTTTGACATATTAGAGAAGAAAAAAAGGGGGGGAGAAAAAAAAAAGAAAATCGTTTGAGAATTTTAAAAAATGAATACACTGAATTAGACTAAAATGAGATGATGGGGTAAAATAGAATTTGAAAAAATATACATAAAAGTAAAGAATATAGTAGAAAAATTTTAAAGAAAAATATTTTTAATAAAAATTAAAAATAAATATGAATTTTTTCGTTTTCTCTATTTAAGAAAAAAGAAAAGAAATGAAAAAGAGAAAAAAGATTAAAATAAGAAAAAGAAGGAAAAAAGAAATTGTTTGAAAATTTTAAAAAGTGAATACACTGTAGTAGAGTAAAATAAAATGATGGAAGTAAAACAGAATTTGAAAAAATTTACATAAAAACAAAAAATATAGTAATGAAAATTAAATAAGAATATTTTCATAAAAATTGAAAGTAAAAATGAAGTTTTTCTCTTTCTGCACTCAAGGAAAAGAAAAGAAACAAAAACAAGAAAAAAAGAAAAATAAAGAAAAAAGGAAATTCTTTGAAAATTTGAAAAGGTGAATACACTGAAGCAGACTAAAATAATATGATGGAAGTAAAGTAGAATTTGAAAAAAAATTACACAAAAGTAAAAAATATAGTAATAAAAATTAAAGAAAGATATTTTTAATAAAAATTGAAAATAAAAATGAATTTTTTCTCTTTCTGTATTCAAGAAAAAGAAAAGAATTGTAAAAGAGAAAAAGAAAAAAGAAAAAAAAGAAAAAAAGAAAATTGAATAGATGAACCTGCTAACAGATTGAAGTAGGACTAAAATTGCTTTGTTTTCCCCTAGAAGTCAATGTAGCTCTTTATAGTCCATACATTTAGCCAGCGATGAGACTTGTGTTCTTGAAAAGCGAAGTTGGCCCAGTTGGGCGGGGTTCAGTGTAACAGCTCTGCTCTCCACTAGATGGCGCTGCTAGCCTACTGGGGTGGATTGTTGCAGAGCTTGTAGGTGCGTATGCACATGCGCAGGAGTGGTGAAAATGGCACCACCCAGCTACCCAGTCTCTTCTCCGTGATCAGCAATTGCACATCCATCCTTGTCTTTAGCTCTCGTCCACTCCCCGCTTTTTCACTCTCCATGACCAGACCCCAGGCAGTACCTCTCTCCCAAGTTTTGTCTCAGATGCAGCTGTTTTCCCCAGCCCCTTACTTCCAGCTTTGACCTGTTCCGCCCCTCTGCGGGAGGGTCTCACCAAGCAATGGCCGAATGAGCAATGGCTGAATATGGGCTGCACCAAGGAACGCCCACTGGACCTGTTGTTGCTGGTGCCCCAAGACTGTGGCCAGGTGCCAGCCTGTCCCAGAAAACGTTTGTGAGACAGCATAGCAGCAGCATTTCAGAGATTATGGAAAATCACAACATACATCTGGCACTAGGCTTCACCCTTAACGACCTTGCCCCAGCACCAGTGAATGTGGCCACCTTCCGGGGTCTGCTGGGACCAGGTAGCTTCAACAGTCTCTACCAAGTGTCCTTCCAGCAGTGGAGCCTCTTTTCCCTGTGTGGCCCGAGAACCTCCTGGACCTCACTCTGTTCCTGGGGATTTGCTCTTCCCACCAGAGCACTGCCAGGTATCGAGCTGTGGAGTTGCAGCCTTTGTGCTCCCCTTGTTTACAGTCTTAATGGAATTTAAACCCTCTCCTTTCTCCTTTCTCCCTTTTTAGTTTAGTCCCTGTGGCTGTTTCCAATTTTCCACTTTCTCTCCAGCTGCTTTTGGGGAGGGGTGCTTTTCCCATATTCTCCCCCCCTCCCCAGTCTCCATCCTCTCTCTGCCCACAAAAGCAGTTCCCTACCTTTGGCGGCTTCTCACTCCCCAAGTTCAGCTCTCCTCACCGTGTACCTGCTGAATTCTGTGGTTCAGGTTGTACAGATTGTTGTGTTAATCCTCCAGTTTTCTAGGTGTGTAGGATGGTTTAGTGTTGGTCTGGCTGTATTTCATGGACACAAGACACACAAAAATCTTCCATGCTGTTCCACCATCTTGGCTCCTCCCCCAAGAAGTATATTCTTAAGATCTCCATCCTCTATGTACAGAAATTTCAGCATGTGATACATTGCATGCCCATTTTCATCCATGTTATTGGACATTAGATGGTAACTTTAAATTGGAAAATTAGAACTTCAACTCTATAATTTTAAATTTTCTCTGTTCACTCTAGACTAACTTTCTAAGTTTTATTTTTACCTCTGCTCTGCCTGTTATTTTCATGATTTCCTTTCATTTAATTTTCTAGGAGATTTCCTCATTTGTCTTGCAACTCTTATACTTGGTCTTCATTTCTGTTATCATGATTTTAATTTCCAAGAACTCTTTCCAAATTTCTCCCTCTTCTTTTTTACGGCATCCAGTTCTTGTCTCATGGATGCAATATAGTTTCTTATCTTTCCGAGAATAGTAGGTTTTTAAAATATTCATTGTCTTGCATTGTCTGTTTTCTCCAAGTTGTTTTTATTTCTGCTTTTGGTGGACCCTACTTTTCCTGCTTGAGATTTTCCTCTGTTGTTTAGAGATCTTGGACATGACAGCTAGTTGCTAATCTTAAGAACAGAACACTATATTGTTGACTGGATGGTCTGATCACATGGCTGAAACTTGCTGACTGTGGGCTTTCCTATAACGTGAACTAGTCTTGCTATTTCCCTGGAAGTCAGTCTCTTTAGATTCTTTTGTCAGTTGAGTAAGATTCTACAAAGAATAAAGAATAACTTTTTGACTTGCTATCTTCCATATCTTACTTTTTTTTCATATTTTCCATCTCTTTATGTCTATGCTATATATCAGGTAAATTTATTCAGTTTAATCTATCAGTTTACTATCATTTCAGTTGTTAATCCATGGAGTGTTTTTTTTTCTTTCAATAAAATAATTATATCTATCTCTAAAAGGTTTAAATAAATCTGCCTGATTAATTTATTAGTTTTGTGTTCCTTACTAATGTTTTATAGTCTGTATTTGTTTTGAAATATTTCACATATCTTGACTTTATATTCTAAATTTTATAATTTTATTATTAGTGGTCTTTGAGGGCCTCTGATTTTTGTTCTTTATCTGCTTACTTTTCTTATGGGGGGCTGTTACCTCGAATGTATGGAAATATATTACTGTAAGCTCATATCTGGTTGAACATGAGCTGTGAAAACACTGATGATAATTTTCTTCAGAAAATAGGTAAGTTTATATGAACAACCTGTTAACATTTTAGTTACAGTTTTGGGGCTCGGATTTCCCTGAATGGAGGTAATGTTGCATTTGAACTCGAGATCTGCAGGTGAGCAGCTTTATGACTGTAAATTCTTAGTGAGAATCATTATTTTACCTCATTTGCAGCAGGAGGAAAAAGACATGCTTCCTGGTGGGCAAGTATGTATCAGTCAGAATAGGCTAATTAATACTGAGTAAGTAACAACTCCAACAAACAACTGCAAGTGACATATACCACACTCTCTCAGTGACTTACACTACAAAAGTTAATTTTTTGTGCAAAGTCTGACATGGGTTTAAAAAGCTCTTCAGGGGAGTTGTCTTCTGTACAGCAGCTTAGAACACATACAACTTCAATTCCGTGGTATTTCCAACTTAATGTGATGCATTAGAGTTTACCACAGCAGAGAAAGATAACTTGCGGAAGTAAGCACCAAGAGTTTCACATGAAAGTGACATATGTCACTTTCGCTCCTAGACCATCGCCCAAAGTTGTTTCCAAACACCTGTAAGAGGGCTGGGAACTCCTCCAGCAAGGGGAGGAGGGCTAGAAGCATTTGCGAGTATCAGTAATATCTGCCACACACTCTTTTATCTGGCTTTGCATTCTTTTTCATTTCTTTTGATTGTCCTAGCTTAACACTGAGGGCTGCGGTCTGATTTAGCTCCCTGACCTTGTATATGCCTATAGCTTAATCTCCTGTTTGTGGCATGCAAATGTTAATCCCCTGAATTCTATGTTCTTTGTATCAGTATTTGGCCCAGGGCAGCCTTCAGTTTTATATTCATTTATTGCGCACTCCTCTGTTTTTTGATTCACTACTTTTTTCTTTGGGGATTGGGGATTGAGAGAGAAATCTTTGGGGAATTCCCTCATATTCCTGCTAGCTCCACAATTAATTTAAAAATACGCTCATGGTTATTTATCCAGAATGCATTTGAGTCGTGTTAGGGGCACTTTTGAGAATATCTAGCCAATATTACTTCCAGAGGCAGTTCAAAAAAATTATTTCCAACTGAAAAACAACAAAAGCATGTGAAATCAGCAGCAGGCTTGTAATTTAATAAGTTAATGAAGACCCTGACATTGCTCTGTGGTTATTCATAACGTGCGGCTGGAGTAATTGGCATTCGCTTAGATTGAATTTTGAATCATGTAGCATTACGTTGTACGTTTAGTTTTAATGCAATAATTTTTTTTTTTTTATTGAGTAGAAGAATACAGTCATGCTGAAGGACTTAACAAGGAGCTGAAAGAACATGTCAGTCTACGCATGCAATCTTCAGGAAAAGGTTTTCGAGCTGCATCGTTAAAAAAAAATAGTGAAGGAATCAAATATCCACTTGTATCAAAGAAATCTGAAATCCAGGAGCCAATATTTACGTGTTCAATAAAGCCTTGATTTTGCTAGTACCGCTTCCACTGCTCAGGTGTGACAAAATAAAATGGTTTCACACAGGAACCAGATAGAGGCCTTTCTGTGGTCAGCCCCAGACTCATTGAAAGCAGACCCCATAATCTCATGCACGTATATTGACCTGATGGTGGCTGCTATTACTCCATCCTGTGGGGGTCATTGTCCCCCTCTCCCCGTCCTGCCCCAGGATGGAGAGGGCACAGTCCCAGACACTTTTTGTCCCCACCCCCAAAATGAAGTCTCCTGTGTCCTTTTTCATATAAATGGCTTTATGGAGGGGAGACAAGTGGATGTAAAGACATTCTAAAATGTTTATAATCCAACGTTCCGATTATTCTGGCCCCTGACTTCCTTTCTAAGCAGGAAGTTGGAGTCTAGAGAGTTCTGTCTGTCCATCTGTCAGAGAAGGACTTACCAATGCAGTTTGTCCTTTAGGCGTGACATAATCCTTCTCTCCATGAACTCCCCTCTTTCCTGGAAGACATGCCAAAAGTTGCTAACAAAGCTCAGGTGTTGTGGTCACATTTCTGAAGGTCAGAGAATTAAACTGAGTCATACCCATTCTACAGAAGCTCTTTCCCATAAAGTGTTTTGGGAGGTTGTTGGAAAGCTGAACGGTATAGCACTGAAAAGCTGGACAAGTTAACTCAGGCCCTGAATGGGACTTAGTAAGTGGCCACACTTCTAAGCAAAAAATAAGGGAAAAATCTGGGAAATACTGCGACATGGGGAATTGATGTTGGGAGGAGATTAGCAGTCTCTGTATCTTGAATAATTGTTTAACAAATATAAAGACACATGCTTTGCCAGTCTGAGCACCATGTTAGGCCAAAAGATTACAAAAGCGAAGAAAAGATATACATCGTCCCTGCTCATGGAGATTATACCTTCACGAGTAAGATGAGCATTAAACCACTTATTGAAGTACATGGTTGAAGAGGATAGTTTAAGTACTAGGAATAAACACCACTATCTTTTCCTGTCCTATAACTTTTTAAAGTCTTCAGATTTTCATTTATTTATTGAAATATTTTCCAATATCATTTGGGGTCTTCCTTCCCAATTGGTGTGATTGCCTTGATAGAATTCAAGGTCGTGTCTGGTGCAAGTGTGTGGGTAATCATTATGTACCAAGTATTATGCCAAACCTGCCCCATACCAGAGATGTGTGTCCCCGTGTCCCTGAGGGAAAATACGGACACAAGAAAATGACCAATAAGTGGAATAAGAACAAACTTTGTTTTTTTTTACCTGGGACTTTGGCTCCAAGCCAGAGTGTCTAACTTTACAAAGCTGGCCTGAACCACATGTTTTGTCACTGTCCCGAGCATAAAACTATGTGACTTGGGGAATATCTGGGCATTACATTCAAAACACACTGATTCAAAACCCCTTGAAACATAATGTAAGCCTTTGCAGAAGGTTCTAGAAGACATAGCAAAGGGTTGAATTACCTCAACACCTGCTGTGTCCTAAAACTCTTCTTCACCCTTCATCCCTCCATTGCTTTATAGTGGGCGAGCTGCTCTAATCTCACTTCTCTTTCCTCTCATTTTTTTTCTCCTTCCCCTCGGGACCAAGAGGCCAAACCGCAATGGCTCAAAATCCTCTCTCCTTCTCCTGCATCCCTCTCTGCCCCTCGAGATAAATTGTTTTGCCTTTCTTCATATAAATCCATTTTGCAATTTAGCACTTCTCCATCAGCGTGCCTCCTCTGATGTTGGCATTATGCCCCTAGCAGGCTTTTCCATAGTCTCTTTTCAAGGTCTGGCTTTGTCTTCCAGCTACTGGCTCTTGTGTAAGATCTAGAAGGCAAATGAGAAGGATGAGCTGCCATTCTGGAGGAGAGGTGGTAGTTGCAGGTAGTCGTATAAGCAGAGCCGAGTTCTTCACAGACCAACTTTGTCAGCTGAACTCACTGGTGGTCACTCGCCCAGTAATTGCTGAGATTTGGTGCAGCTTCTGATGCTTCAGTCCCAGCATCCCTGACCCTGACCTTTGCGCTCCCAGCCTCTCTGGTGGAAGCTTGGGTTCCCCACATGAAAGCTCTCCTTCCTTGAAATTTCTGGAGCGAGGCTGCTGTGACATCTGGTTTACCTGGGACAGTCCTGTTTACATCTGTTGTCCCCGCTAATAATTAATAATGCCTCCTTTTGCTCTCAAAGTGTTCCAGAGTGAGTAATAAATTCTACTGATTGCTTTGCTTCGCGAAGTTCTTGTTTCTCTGATGGAATCCTGCCCACTGTACCTGCCTCTTATGATTCTCTCCTGTCATTGGCCTGAGGTCCAATAAACAGGCCAGTCCAGTGGAGGGCACGTCTGTGAATGCTTCCTTTTGGTCTCTGTCACATTTCGAATGAGGTATCTCCAAGTGGAAACCTGAAGCAGCCTCTGGGTAAAGCTCACTTATGCCTCTGGTCCTGGGTCTGTCCTGGGTGCAGCAGGGACGGGCCTCTGGAGAAATGCCACTGAGCCTTTCTAACCAAGGAAGGAAGCCCACACCCATGTATGCTTGAAAACTGCTGGGTTAGTTCTACAGCTAGAAAACAAGGCTCAGTGACAAGTCTTTGACCTTTACCAAATCGGGTCATCTCTTTCCTTGGGGGGTGAAGAGGAATGAGTTAGAGGAAAGCGATGCACTTCTCTCAAGAGACAAAAGTATAGTTTCATGTTGGGGTGCCTGGGTGGCTCAGTTGATTTGATTTGAGTTGGCTCAGTTGAGCTCTTGATTGGGCTCAGGTCATAATCTCACGGTTTGTGAGTTCAAGCCCTGCGTCAGGCTCTGTGCTGACAGTGTGGAGTCTGCTTGGGATTCTCTCTCTCTGCCCCTCCCCAGCTTGTGCTCTCTCTCAAAATAAATAGATAACCCTTTTTTTTTTTTTTTAAGGCATAGGTTCGTGTTGAACTGCTTCCCTCTGTGCTCACAAGCAATGGCCTGGTGGCCATTCGACACAGTAATGTCAGTGCTAAACGGTGAGCTCTAGATGCTAAGGGCTAGGAAGCTCCTCATTTGTAAGCAATGAGGGTCAAATTAGGGGATCGCCCTCACAGCCACTCCAAATGCACGAGGGCCTCTTCAAGCTGGATTTCAGTGAGGGCAAAAAAGGGAATGGAAGACAATGAAAAATAACATCAAGGGAGACACATTGCTTCATCCTGAAGCACCAGGGCTGGCCCAAGTGGGTTGTCCATTGAGCCATCGGCTTCAGGAGTCACAGCTGATCTGAATGCTAGATGACAAGAGGAGGGTCGTGGCTCTGTAACATAGTGATGCGCTCGAGACAGACTTTCCTCTGGACCCCCAAATGCTTCATTCGCACTAGACAAGCACTTTCCCCTTCTTCTGAGCTTCTCCTCCACAGTTTCTGCTTCCAAGTCTTTAGATGTGGGAACTGAGCGACTATAAGAGTCTTAGAGGCTATGAAGCATGTCTACTGAAATAGTACTATTTCATTTCCTTAACAACAAGAGAAGAGCATTTAATAGGAAAAACAGAAATGAGAAGGAAAAAGATCATAAAAGGAAGGAAGCAGAAGGAACATTCTGGGAGATGCAGGGAAAAGAAAAAAAAGCTTCCCTCGTTTAGAACAACAGGGACCCGGCTGAGAAAAGGATTTGTCATTTACAGCAATACTGTCACCTTTTTTGCCCAGAACTCTATGTTTCTGTCATTTTGGGGAGCAGTCCTTTTGAAAGGTTCATATTTCCCCACCACAGAAGACAAATAACTTTTGTATATTGCTGTTTTTAATTCTCAGTTAATTCTGAGTCTACTCAGTTCCTGCTCGGGGGGCAGGGGGTGGGAGTGGGGGGGAAGCTAGGAAGTGATCTGATTCAGCACCGATGGTGAGTTTGGGTAATCCAGGATCTCAGTCGTGACTCCTTTTTAATTAAATGGGTACTGCACGTGAAACTGCAACCTATCCTTCAGTTTGGATAATTCTTACTATTCTCTTTCTTATTTTTTTATTCTCTGACCTTTTTTTCGTCCCTTTCTCTCTGCCTATAAATCAGATTAGCAATTGACTACCGGCTTTTCCACAGGGCTATTATTATTTCCATTGAAAATATTTATTGTGATGGTTGTACAGTTATACTAAAAATCACCAAATCATACACTTTAAATAGGTAGATTGTACAGTTTATGAGTACTGAACTATATCTCAATAAGATTGTTCTAAAAATTGGGGTGCCTGGGTGGCTCAGTCGGTTAAGTGTCTGACTCTCGATAATCAGCTCAGGTAATGATCTCATGGTTCATGAGATAGAGCCCTGAATCGGGTCTACACTGGCAGGGTGGAGCCTGCTTGGGTTTCCCTCTTTCTCCTCTCTCTCTGCCCCTCCCCTGTGTGTGCACATACTCTACATAAATAAATAAGTAAACAAACACTAAAAAAAATTTAAAAATATCCTGTGATCTCTACCACTCTGCACTAATGCCTTTCATTAAGGTCATTTATGAAAATCAATACAAGATTCACATCCAGTAGCCAAGCTATTGCATTACTGTCTTTGTTGTGTTTACTTCAGTTTTTTTGCCATCTGGCCCCACAGTTGGAAGAAAGGAGTTGCTCTATCACTTGCGGTCTTGGCCAGGGTTCGGGTGCGTGCAGAGAGGTGGTCACCCCGCTTGGGGGAAGTTCTCCATCTTCAGCGAGAAAAAAACATATGAACCCAAACTTCAGGACAGCCAACCCAGCACTTTTATAAAGGGTGATTCGCTGAAATTTCCTCTCACAGTAAAGATAGAGGCAACAGTTTCTAAGTCAGCCTTTCTGGAAAAAGTGGTAGCACACTGAGTTTTTGAAAACCGAACAAACCTCTTTTCTTTATCGACAGGTATCCACTAACTACCAAGAATCAAAACAAATTTAACTACCAGTAAATGTTTGTTAAATTAATAAATCAAAGCCACAGGGGCATCCCAGGTGGGAAAATTGTGTGCAAAGATCCAGGCAGGTGCAACTAGGCACTTTGTGATCGGTGAGTGCAGAAGCACAGCCTGGATGAACTGGAACATCCTCAGTGGGTTCTAATATGCTTACAGTGGATTGGGTAGGGAGGTTGGGTGGTGTGGGCAGGTGTCATGGGACAGGAGGCTAGAAAGGAACGTTTGGAGCAAGAGTAGGAAAAGGCTTGTATATACACTATATGTTTGGGAGATTAGTTTGGAGGTAACAAAGAACCATTGGAACTTCTGTTTTTCTTTCAAAATTTTTTATTGTGGTAAAATACACAGAAAATAAATGATTAATAAATAAATAAATGACCACTTAATTATTTTTAAGTGGTCAATGGTATTAAATGCAGTCATGTTGTTTTGAAACTCAACACCATCTACTTTTTTTAAGGGTTATTTATTTATTTTGAGAGAAAGAGAGAGAGAGAGTGTGTGATTGGGTGAGGGACACAGAGAGGGGGAAAGGGCAGAAAGAGAGGGAGGGAGAATCCCAAGCAGGCTTCATGCTGTCAGTGCAGACCCTGACGCGGGGCTCTATCCCGCAAACCATGAGATCATGACCTGAGCCAAAATCAAGAGTCAGAAGCTTAACCGATGGCACCACCCAGGCAACCCTTACCACCGTTTGTTTACGGAACTCCTTTCATCTTGTAAAACTGAACCTGCTCATCCGTTAAGCACTAACCTCCATGCGGAACCTTTCTCCAGCCCTTGGCAACCACAATTCTACTTTCTGTCTCTGTGATTTTGACTAGTCTCAGGATCTCATATAAATGAAATCATACAATATTTCTCTTTTTGTGACTAGCTTATTTCTCTTGGCATAATGTCCTCAAGATTCATGTATGTTGCAGCCAGCGTCAACTTTTCCTTGACTTTTTAAAGGCTGACTACTACCTCATGGTACATATATAGCACATTTTACTTATCCATTCATCCATTGATGGACACATGGGTGCTTTCTTGTTTCAGCTACTGTGAATAAACTGCTATGAACAGGGATGTACAAAGATGTCTTTGAGACTCTGCTTTCTTTTTTTTTTATTTTTTTCTTTAAAAAAATTTTTTTTAACGTTTATTTATTTTTGAGACAGAGACAGAGCATGAACAGGGGAGGGACAGAGAGAGAGGGAGACACAGAATCGGAAGCAGGCTCCAGGCTCTGAGCCCTCAGCCCAGAGCCCGACGTGGGGCTCGAGCTTATGGATCGCGAGATCGTGACCTGAGCTGAAGTCGGATGTTTAACCGACTGAGCCACCCAGGCACCCCTGAGACTCTGCTTTCAATATTTTTGGGTATATACACAGAAGTGAACCCGATGGATCATGTGGTCATTCTATTTTTAATGTTTTCAGGAACCACCATGCTGTTTTCTATAGCAGTCAGACCATTTGACATTCCCATCAACAGTGCACAACGTTCCAATTTCTCCGCATTCTTGTTATTGTTATTTCTGGGTTTTTTTGACAGTAGTTTTTTACTGAGGTTGTATCTCATTGCACTTTTGATTTGCATTTCCCTACTGATAATTGATGTTGAGTGTCTTTTCGTGTATTTATTGGTCACTCATTTATCTTCTTTGGAGAAATGTCTATTCAAGTTCTTTGCCCAGGTGTGCATCAGATTTTGTTGTTGTGGTGGTGAGTTTGTGTTTTTTTTTTTAATTTTTTTTAATGTTTATTTATTTTTGAGACAGAGAGAGACACAGCATGAGCAGGGAAGGGGCAGAGAGAGAGGGAGACACAGAATTTGAAGCAGGCTCCAGGCTCTGAGCTGTCAGCACAGAGCCCGACGCCGGGCTCAAACTCACGAACTGAGATCATGACCTGAGCCGAAGTCGGACGCTTAACTGACTGAGCCACCCAGGCACCCCTTGTGGTGAGTTTTAAGAGTTGTCTGTACATTCTGAATATTAGTCCCTTATAAGATGTATGATTTGCAGACATTTTCTTCCATTCTCTGAGCTATATTTTTACTCTGCTGATATTGTGTTGTGATGCAGAAATTTTTTTTATTTTTATTTTTAAATTTTCATGAAATCCAGCCTAGGCCTATGCCTTTGGTGTCATATCCAAGAAATCATTGCCACATACAATGTCATGAAGAATTTTCCTGATGCTTTCCTTAAAATTTTTTGGCTTACATTTATGTGTCTGATCTATTTTTAGTTAACTTTTGTTTCTGGTGTTAGGTAAGGGTCCAACTTCATTCTTTTGCATGTGGATATTCAGTTTTCTCAGTGCCATTTGATAAAAAGATTTTCCTTCCACCACTGAATAGTCTTGACACTCTTGTGAAAAACCATTTGGCCATACATCTGAGGGTTTACTTCTGGACTCTCTATTCTACTGTGTTGGTCTCTATATCTGTCTTTATGTTAGTACCATACTTTTTAAAAATGTTTCTATTTATTTATGTTGAGAAGGGGGAGAGGGGTTGAGAGAGATGGAGAGAGAGAACTTTAAGCAGGCTTCATGCCCAGAACAGAGCCCAATACAGGGTTCAATCGCATGAACCCTGAGATCATGACCTGAGCCAATATCAAAAGTCAGACACTCGGGGTGCCTGAGTGGCTCAGAGCCTGGTGTCTGCTTTGGACTCTGTGTCTCCCTCTTTCTCTCTGCCCTCCCCCACTCACACACTCTCTCTCTCTCTCTCTTTCAAAAAAATAAATAAACATTAAAAAAAAGAGTCAGACACTCAATAGACTGAGCTACCAAGGTACCCCAGTACCCCCCTAATATATATATATATATATATATATATATATATATATATTTCACTTCTGTAGCTTTCTGGTGAGTTTTGACAGGAAGTGTGAGTCCTCCAGTTTTGTTTCTTCTTTCTCAAAACCTTTTTGGCTACCCAGGCTCTCTTGAGATTCCATGTGAATTTTAGGTTAGGTTTTGGTATTTCTGCAAAGGTGTCAATGGGATTTTGATAGAGTTTGCATCGAATATGTAGGTTACTTTGGGAAGTATTGACATCTTAACAATACTTCCAATCTATGACTGTGAGATGTGTTTCTGTTTATTTATGCCTTTTAAGATTTCTTTTAGTAGTGTTTTGTAGTTTTCATTATACAAGTCTTTCACCGTCTTAGTTAAATTAATTAGTAATATTCTATTATTTTTGATGCAATTGCAACAGGTGATGCAAAGTGAACCATCCACTTGGTCCTGGTATATAATCCTTTTAATATGCTGCTGAAATTAGTTAGCTAGTAGATTTTTGGGGATTTCTGATCAATGTTTTTAAGGGATATTGATCTCTGGTTTTCTTTTGTTGAAGTGTCTCTCTCTGGCTCTGGTATGGGAGTAATTCTGGCCTCATAGAATGAGTTAAGAAGTGTTCCCTCCTCTCCAATTATTTTGGGACATTTTGAGAAAAATTATTATGAATTTTTTTAATATTTGATAGAATTCACCAGTGGAGCCATCAGGTCCAAGGCTTTTCTTTCTCAGGAGATTTTTGATTATTGATTCAATGTCCTTATTAGTTACAGGTCTATTCATATTTCAGATGTCCTATCTCTTGTGACTTTGTCTTATTAGATTTTGTGTTTCTAGGAATGTTTCCATTTTCATCTAAGTAATCTGTTTGCTGGGGTACAATGGTTTGTTATTCTCCCTTATAATTCTTTTTGTTTATGACAGATTAGTAGTAATGTCTCCATTTTCATTTTGGATCTTAGTTATTTGAGTCTTTTTTTTTTTTTGTCTACCTAGCTAAAGGTTTGTGAATTTTGTTTATTTTTTCAAAGCACCAACTTTTTGTTTTATTGATTTTCTGTGTTTATCTCTGCACTAATTTTTATTATTTCTTTCCTTCTAGCTCTGAGTTTAGTTTGATTTTCCTAAGTTGTAAAATTACATTTCTGAATTGAGAATTTTTTTATTTTTTAAATGTATTTATGCTAACAAATATCTCCTTCTGTATCCCATAAATTTTGGTATATTATGTTTTTGTTTTCATTTGTGTTTAATTATTTCTAATTTTCTTTGTGATTTCTCCTTTAATCAGTTGGTTAAGACCGTCTTATTTATTTTTCACCAATTTCCAATTTTCCAGTTTTACTTGTATCGTTGATTTTGAACTTCATCCTATTGTCATCAGAGAAGATACTCTGAATAATATCCATCTTTTAAAGTCTATTGAGACGTAACTTATAGCCCAACAGATTATCTATCTTGGAAACTACTGCCGAGAAATAGCTTATTGAAGACGTTTTTGGAAGCCCCATAGAATGGTCTGGTATAGTCATCATCCTCACTTGTCTCCATGACATTTGATGATGCTGACCCCCTTCTTTCTTTAGATGTTCTCCTTGCTCTTGCTGACAGCACACATTTCCTAAGGCAGCAAGGGGAAATGCCATTTTGACAAAAACTCTGCCATTAACTTTCAATGAGTGAGATGTAATATATATTCCATTAGGAACTAAATGTTCATACTATTCCCGTCCAGTTATACATATTGGTGGGGAAAAGCAGAAAGATTTCAAGGCTTTTGCCAATTCTTCCCTACTGCTAAGGAGTAATTTAGTAGACATTTTGTTTAGCAGAGTGTATTTATGAGTCTTTCAATATATAAATACAGGCCCAAAGCCAAGGACGGGGTGAGGAACGAAATCGTTCTGAAAGGAATTACATTTAGCAGGGAAGAAGGACAGAAGGGAAACTCAGGAAAGAAAGAAACACAGAGAGGCTGGCAGGAGCTTGAAGGAGACAGAGGCAAGCCAAAATAACTCAAGACCCGACACTATGTAAATAGTGGTTAGTGAGAATCCTCCTGTCGACTACTAGCTTGTCTTAGGTGCTTGTGTGGGTCTGGGGGCATGATGGGGCCAGCCATAGATCTAGTTTCTGGGAGCTACAGAAAGATCAACATACCCGTGAAGGCGTCAGATGGAAAACTTATTCAACTGGAAATCTATCAGAAACCAGTCAGACATCCTTTGCCAGACTCACATTGTCCACATCGCTTCAATCAAATCCTTTCAACACAGCAACAGCAAGAAAGAAATCTTATTCTAGAAACAACCACAAATAGCGTTACCCCAAACCTCAGCAGAAAGTTTCATCTAGACCGGCACAATGCAACGGAACTTTCTGCAATGACAGCAGTATTCTCTATCAGCATTTGGTAGCATGATGGCTTTTACCACATGTAACTATTGGTCACTTGAAATATGGCTAATGTGACTGAGAACTGAGTTTTTACTTTTTCCTAATTTTTAATTAACTTAAGTTTAAGTAACACAAATGGCTAATGGCTATGCAATCTTTTTCAGTAAAGGGCCTTGTGGTCCACACATCATCTCTGTGGCATATTCTTTGTTTTTCTGTTTGTTTTGTTTTTGCTTGTTTTGTTTTCATACCTCTTTAAAAATATAAAACACTCTCAGCTGGAAGGCTGTACAAAAACAGGCCGCAGGCCAGATTTGGTTTACGGGCCATGGTGTGCTGGCCCCTGACCTAATCTCTCAATGCTTTTGAAAATGTTTATGTTTTTAATATTACTAAGGATAATTGTTACTATCACTCCAGTTTTAGATGTGTGTGTGTGTTTTAAATGTTTATTCATTTTGAGAGAGAGAGAGAGAGCAGGGAAGGGCAGAGAAAGAGAGAGGGAGAGGAAGAATCCCAAGTAGGTTCCACACTGCCAGTGCAGAGACCCATGCAGGGCTTGAACTCATGAGATCATGACTTCAGCTGAAATCGAGAGTCAAATACTTAATGGACTCAGCCACCCAGGCGCCCTAATTTTTCTTATTGTTGTAATAAAACATTCTGCAAATCATGTTCCATGATACACCCGTTCATTTTAGGTCCTCTCCAGAAAGCAATAGCTCTGTGTTTGACTAGCTTGGGAAACACTGCATACTAAACCCCTATTTTTAAAGATTTACAATGCATATTAGAATACTAACGGCTCTGACGAGCTCATGCAAAATTTTATGCAAAAAACTGATTAGGTTTTTCTATACTTACTTCAACACGGTACATGCCGTGTGCAGTATATGTGTGTGCGTGCAATGGGAAGAGCGTGTATATTGCACACGGTGTGTAAATAGCTGCGTGGTGTGTATGTGTGTGTAGTGGGTACAGTAGGTGTGTGCAAGCAGCGGGTGTGTGTAGTGTGTGTCACCTATCCGGACTGTGCGGCATGAGTGCCCCACAGAACCCACTCTGAGAAACGCCCGCTGAACAAGCCTGATGATAAAAATCTTTCTCTCAGGGACTCGGAACAGAGGCGCAGGTAGTAATTAAGTGATATTCCGAAGGAGTGGGAGGATTTATTCCTGCTGAACTCGTTCAGAAAAGCTGTCATGAAGACTTTCGAGAAAGGCTAGTGAGGTCAGCTCACCCTGGAATGTTCACAGGTTCCAGCGACGAGCAGAAGAGATGCCCCTGGAAGGAAAGCCCCGGGGCCAGCAGAGCCGCTCTGCTCCCTGCACATGGCAGAGCCCAGAGCAGCTGCGGGAGCCAGAGGGAGGAGCTTGTGAGGGTGGCCGTGGGGGACTTGGGGAGCCCTTGCAAGACCAATTAAAAGTCACAATACTCCGGTGAGGAAAGGAGAGTTCCTGCCCCACTGTAATTGAGGAAACAGAGGGCGGCTGGCTTGAATTCAGTGGAGACCGAAGCACAGGGTTTGCAGATCACACTCAGGAAACTCTAGCTGTTTCATAAGGAGGAAATACTGCCCTGAGCCCAGGAAAATTGCACTCAATTGCCTCATTGCTCTGCTAAACTTTGGAGACGCAAGCTCACTACAGAAAGGGCACTCAGTGCAGGAGTCTTCACGGAACCCCGTTACCTTCTCTGGGGAGAATAAAATTCCTAGATCCCATTTGGATGTTGTTCGTTTTTGCTCTCCAAGATGCTCAAGATGGGGAATGCCTGGGTGTGTCTTGCGGTGGCGACAGGCGCCAGGGGAGGCGCAGGGCACCCACTGCAAAGCTGCCCCTTCCTTTCGAGTAAGTGGGGGCTGAGGCTGTGACGCCACATAGTCACCTCCTGTGAAAGCCATTTCTATGTCAGCTTCTTACCTAGGGAGACTGGTATTTGAGTTCTTTTCTGCAGGTGTTTGTAGCAACTTTAGTGGTGCAGTTACGTTACGTGGTTCCTGCTCCGACTTTTCATAACGTTTGAGGCAAATGGAAGGTGAGTGACCAATTTTCCTTTCCTGGTCCAGTGCAGATGGCGGGTAGCCAAGCTAAGTCTGTGCACGTCTCTGCTCTGCGGCTGTTCCTCCTCCTCCTGGGCTGGCCGAGCCCCAGAGCAGTCCGCTCTGTGCCTGAGGTAGCCCGGGAGCTGAGAGCCCCGGCCACACCCAGCTGGCCCATGGTTGGGTTGGATCCAGGGGTGTGGGGATACGCCGGGTGCTAGTGAGAGAGTTGGGTGTGCAATACCAGCACACGTTCCTTTCCCCACAGACAGCTGACTCACCTTTCCTGGGAGTATTCAGAAAAGTCTAATGAAGCCCGAACGCCTTCCATATATAAAGGAACACAGGTCTGGTAACGAAATTTCATGTTTCTTTCCTTGGACCTTCGTCAAAGGGCCTCATCGATGTGGCCACCTGAGCTCCCGATCCTGAAGGCCAGCGTAGAAGAGGAGGAAAGAAGCAAGATGTCAGAGCCACACTGTGTTTCATGGCTGGAAGCAGCGGTGACAAATGAGTGGTCGCCACGTGAGCCAGACAGAGGCCGTAACTGGATGCACCCAGTGCAGCCTGAATTCTGCGTTGAACAAAGAACACAGGATGGCGTGATGCTGGCCGCAGCAGAATCCCCACTTGGCCACCAAGACAATCTTCTTGCTGTTGCTGAGTTTTATGACTGTGATGTCATTGAGTGCTGCCGACAACAGAGCTGTTATATCGCAAATGAAAGGGCCTTAAAACTAACTGAGGGACCCCTTTATGCCAAGACTGGAGCTTGTCATAAAAATCATCGGTCATTGATGTCTCTGAGCTTCTGAGTTGAGCCTTGGGGGAAAAGAACTGTGAAATTTGGGTTCAATTCAGTTGTTTTGATCTAGGCTTCTTTATGAGCAGAAAGAATGCAATTGGCCATATGTGACCCTGTATTGCAAGGAAATCCAATCATTCAAACAAGATAATTTGGCCTGTTGTCCAACAATTTCTCCTTTTCTCTTCAACACCAGGGAAATGCATTGAGGCCCTGTCTGACTACATTGTACTAGAGTTTAGAAAATTGTAATAGTTGCATTGTTTCTCTCGGTATGCCCCCAAATTGCATTGCAGACTTCCTCAACCAAAATAGCTCCCTGCCCCTCATGTACTGTTGGAATGAAGGACATTTCTCAAACCACACTTCCAGGGGGGAGAGCCATCCTGCAAACCACACTTCCAGGGGGGACAGCCATCCTGTAAGCCAAGCAGTAAAAAGGGCATTAGTGTTCTGTCTCCTTTTTTTTTTTTTTTTCAACTTTTCATCTGTTCACCTGACAGATATTCACTGAGTGTCAACTATGTGTGAGGCAATTGTACGAGGTACTGGAAATATAATGGAACCCTAGAAGGAAGTGTCATTCCTGCCCTTAGGGAGTTCTGATTTGCTGGTAAGAAATATGCTTTTCTTTTGTTTCTTTATCTCCAAATTAAATCACTTCATTTCCATTGAGTGGCAGAAAATATCATCCTCAAAAATGATAATAACAGAAGCTGACCTTGAATTTCAAAAAATATTCACACAATTCTACATACTAGTTTAAATAAATACACAAACACACAAAGCAATGCTCTCTCTGTAATATATGTGGGGATGAACACCCCAGGTCACTGATAATGTTCTGTTCTGTGTGTGTGGAAGAGGAGAATGAACTCAGGAACCAGGAAGGGATACAGGAGATTTCAGTAAATGCTCAATATTTACTTATTTTTTTAGCTGGATACTGGGTACATAGGTGTTTGTAGTAAATAATGTATATACATACTATGTATAAAATGTATACACACATGTACACAATACATAGAATGAATTTGAAATACTCACCATGAAAAAGCTATGGCTGAACAGTTGTGACCCAGGAAACCGGGTATGGCACTGAGCACTGACAGGACCCGCCTGTATCTGCTCTCTATGACACCTTCACCCCCAGACACATTTCTCTGGAGCATGCCTGTCTGTTTCTTTCACATTTCAATGCTTCATGTTAGTCCCTGCTCCCTCTCTTTCCCAGGTCTACACCTATACATATGACCCTTAGTTCAAAATCCCCCCTGGCAAGAAAGAGAAACTTTAAGGGAAGCAGCAGTGCGTAAAATCGACCCATTTTCACTCACTTACCACATTTAAGGGGGTGGGAGGGGAAGGGTGATAAGGAGTCTGATGGCATCCTTAAAAAAAGTACCCAGTTCAAAGCATGTGGAATGGTGTGGAAGCTGAGATCCAGCAGAGAACTAACACTACATGAGGGCCAGAGTAGACTTTATGTAATTCTTTGGGATTTCTCAACTGGAAGATTCCCATGAAATTTTATATTGGATTACCCTGAGGGGGAAATTAAGTTGTTTTAATTACTGCTGCCTTTTGGCTTTATGAATTTTAATTAGTTTTCATATTTGTACTTTGCCCTGAGTCAGTTCCACTAAAGGCACAACTTTGAAAATAATAATGATAGTCGTATCATTTTCTCCTAGTAAATGCAGATTATATGTTCATCACAGCAGTGGAGAAATCTGATAGGGCCAGACCATGATACACAAAGTTCTGTCTGTTTTATGACTGTGTGAATTCAGAAAGTCTGAGCTATTCAAGACAAACATTGCGTTGGTCCAGACTGTGGACCTATCTTGACGTTTAGGGATTTTCCCATAGCCGTTCACTCTAGAACATCATGCATCCAAATTGGTACTTCAAAGGTTGGTCTGAAATGCCAGAGCAAGGTGTGCTAAGTAGCTGGAAACTACCAGTAGCTGGCTGGTAGGGAATGGAGGGCCCAGGAGGGGGCTCGGAAATGAAGAACAAGTAAGAAATAACAAGTAAGTTAATTTGGTTTGGAGGGCTGGGGCTCATAGTGGAGATGATACACTTGGGCAAGCCTAGGCTTTGCTTAGAAGACTTCCAGAAGCATACGTTGCCACTGACAAGCTCATGAGTTAGCCCTCCTGTGTGCATAGCCCAGACAATTTCTGTCCCTTGATGCTCAGAAAACAATATACTCCGTTTATCTATGTGAAGAGGTAGGAGCACAAGGCAACAGGGTTAACTTACAGGAAATGGGAAAGAATGTTCAAAGTCCAGACAATTCCAGAAATCTGGTCACCACAGTTATACTTCAAACAGATTAATTATCCAAATCTGAAAAAAAAATGTGGCATCAGGAGAAAATCTTTCATACTCAAGACTTGAAAAATCAGTTAAGAGGTGTTCACAAATGCCCATTACTTGATTTTGACGATGAATGTGACACACGACAGCTACCAGGGCCCCAGGCTCTGGGATGCGTCCGCAGAAAATAACGGGAACAAATGCTCAGCTACTGTGCTTGCCGGGTCCCAGCACTTCCACAGTGACTCTGGAAGCAGGCGCTGCCATTATCCCTACTTACCAGATGAGGAAGCTGAGGAAAGTAACTTCCAAGATCGCACATAAGAGTAGTAAGGAGTATAGTTGGTATTTAAACTTAGAGGCTAAGACTTAAAAGTCCATTCTTCTATGATTAGAGCTATATAATTTTTCTTATGTTAGGCTTTCCTTTTACTATTTCTCCTTTCTTCTGCTCCTCACCACTGTTTACTCTTTGTTCTATTTTTTTCTCTTCTGACTTCTTCCAGAATCTCCTCTGCTTCCTCTCCCCACCTTTGCTTCTTTTCTCTGCCTTTGTTTTCCACTTCTTGTCTTTCCTCTTTCATGCCTAGAATTTGTTTTTCCCTCGGTCTCTGTTTATGTTTCTTTCTCCTTTAATTTGCTTTGCCACTGTATATTCGTGGATATGCCCTTTGACTCTATGTCCCTAATATTCCTTTTCTGTAAAATAAGGGAAGCACGGTGCATAGTCGATAAGATTGCTTATTGGTATAACATTACACACATATATATGTATATACAGACACACACATATATATACACAAAATACTATACTATATGGATTTAGTATTCTTTGATTTAATTCAAAACGAGGTGATACACATATCTTCTACTGTTAAAAAATAATGCAACTAAGGATTACTATATGAATCTTCACAGTTATAGTACTCTCCTATTTTTTTTTCCTTTTTTCCTTTATAAGTAAAGGAAAGAGAAGAAAAGAATTCTCATCCATGAACTAGAATTGATTTGGAAATCTGAGTGTGAGTTTTATCTGACAGAAGAGGATTTCTCCTTGGGAGATGGTAATAGACTATGTACCTTTTAGAAGAGTGAAGAGCCACGGCTGCCCCAGAGGTGGGGGGGGGGGAGCATAAATGTGATTTTGTGACCAGGTAACCTCAAAACACTCCCCTAAATCTGAGGTTCTATGAACCACAAAACAACCTAATGTAGGAACATTAGCATTTAGCTAGACTTTCCCAGAAATGCTTCCCAGATAGACTGGTTCTAAATAAACCCACCTACCTAGGTCCTGAAGGACAACTGGAAAGACTGTCATCCTTATCTATTGCCTTGGATTCTAGTTCATTTCCACAAGCATTCACGAGTGCCCACTACAGGGAAGAAGTGGGTTAAGCACTGTGGCTACCCGGGAACTGAGGCCAGTTCGTTGTCACAGAAGAGCACAAAGGTCAGGGCAGAGACAGATCCCTGTGGTCCCCCCAGGAAGAGACAGTGAGGTTACATCGCCTGCTGAGCTGTCCACCCCACAATTACAGGGGCAATGAGAAGCCTGCACATTGCCAACCGCAAGAAAGTCATCACTGTGAGTCATCTGCAAATATATCCAACTTTATGTCAGCTCCTTGCTTCAGCAGGTGGATCATTTATATTTTCCCTGGAAGCCATCTCCTGGTCTAAATGTTGGGTTGACTTGTTTTTCTGTTGAGGGAAGAAGGTGGCTTTCCCAGAAGTTCCCAGAATATGCCTGGACGTTGGCAGAGGTCCAGGAACAAGGAGAAGGATAGGGAGCTTTTGAAATCCTCTCTCTTCTACTGTATGCAAACTTTCTTGACCAGCTAAATGTCTACCGTCTTCCAGACATTCCAGCCCTGAGAGAAATGGGCAACTCACAGTGGGATCACCACATGGCCATCTTTGTTGGCTTTCTGTCATGTTCATTAGTGGCAGGGCAAGTGTGAGGGATGCTCATCTTGGCTTGCCTAGTCTCTTGACTCAGGAGGTCCCCGGAGGACACAGTAGCTCCCAGATCCTCTACATAGATTGTGTTCCTAGATCCCTGCCCTATTGTCCCCAACCCTACCCTCATTAGTTCTGCTGCTGGCTGGCAGTGAAAAATCAGAACATAGCTAAGAAAGGGAGATTCACAATGCATCTGACCTTTTCTGAACATGATTAATCCTTCTCCCATCTAATGTTTAAATGGAAAACATTTCAACAGTTATTGAAAGGGAAGAGTAGAAACTATTGAATATGGCCATGTGTATCTTAGTCTTGGAAAGAAAGATTCTGATATGGCAAATCAAAAGAAATAAAGGTTAAATACGTGAATACAAAGGTGGGGAGGCTTAAAGGAAGGTGTCCTTTATGTATTTGAACACAAATGTTGCAACACTATGTCAGAATGGAATTTCTCATGTATCTATTCATTTTTCCTTAGCGTGACAGTCATATTTTTCTGGAAAGTTCTATGGAATCCAGGTGTAATGAAATAATAATATTTCAGTGGGGTTTAAAATCATAAATATAAAGGAAAACTAATTTTCTAGTTAGTGCTCACAATGATTAGATCAGCAATGATGCCACATTATTTTCACAGATGGCAAAATACATATTTGAAAGGGAAAAAGGAATGATCTTGGCAGAGCGATTACCTACCTCAGCTTAACATCTTACTCCCAGGCTTCAATTGCAATGCTTGGCGAATTCTAACATTCATGATCTGGCAACTCTTTTCACTGAGGCCAGAGGACAAAATAACTGGCTATAAATCAAGCCTCAAACAATTCTGCATGCTGGAGCTACACTAAATCAGTCTACCCACCCTGCCTTCCGGAGGGCCTTAAAATGTTTGTAAACAGCCACGTTATCTGTCCTAAACTCTTCCTCTCCAGACACAACTTCCTGAAAACCTCACGCAGCTCGGTCTATACTGGAACCTCACTTTCAGTTTGGTCTTGACATTGACGCTCTTATTAGACATCATGCAATGCAAGCTGCCAGCAAAACTCAAAATCACAAAGTCTTCAGGACCTGTGAGAGCAGCTGTGTGTGGAGGAAAGGAGCAGGAGATGGGGTAAGAGGGAAGGAACTACCCACAGAGCGGCTGCAGAAAAGATGGCAAGGCCCTTCCCTTGTGAATAGCAGATATGCTTTTTCTCTGGCCAGCGGTGGGAGGAATTACAATTCCTCGTGGCCAGTCTCTATTTATAACCAGTCTTTTCTGCCTTTTGCTTCAGTGAAAGTGGTTCCCAGGTCGTAAACCTCTGACTTGTGCCGAGTTTTCAGATAAAGGCCCACTTGCGAGCATCTGCCCAGCTCTTGGCACTGTTTTAAGGGCCGACTTTTCATCCCTGATCATTCCCTTCTCTTACCTATTTGCTTGTTTTGCTATGAGCGGTAGACACATGTGGGAAAAGGACCATCAAATACGGGTTTATCCACATTTAACTGTAAATCTCTGGTCTGCCTGTGGAGTTGGGGGACAAGCACTGACCATGTGTGCAAGATAGGCCTTTGCTCCCCAGGATCTTGCCCATGCTTCTTAACCCATACGGGGTCTGGCCATTAAATAAACACATGAAAGCCCTCCATCAATTGGGCTAAGTGTCAGCTCATAAATACCTAATTGGGCTAGACTCGTTCTGTGACTCTAGGTATAAATGCTTCTATTACTCACCAGACATGGCTGCTGCAATTTAGGAAAATGCCTCTTGTCCAGAACTTGAAAAGTCATGCCTTATATCCAAAGGTCTCTTGTGGCCAGATAAACTGGGATCTAAGTCTCAAAGCCCCTCCACTGATGCCCCCCACTGTCCAGTCAGCATCTGAATGAGTTTACTCACATGTGTCGAACCGATTGTAAAATGAAGGGTCTCAATTGTTGTTTTGTGTTATGAAAAAGGAAACCAAAAACTCCTTGTATCAGTATGCTCAGTGTGGATACAATTGAGAAGAGGAAAATGGGGAACTTTAATGTGAGCACAAGACCCTTAAAAGTTCTTCCGATATCTATGACCTTACTCAAGTATAGGTTTGTTAAGTCCCATTCTAGAACTGATTTAATCCTCCTGTTTGGATTTGGGGAAGTCACAAAAGTCAGAGGAGGTGGTTTTGAAGAACTTCTGTGGTATTATGGTTGTATAAAAGAAGACAATGGAGGATAAAGACTTTAGCAAATTTCACATATACACTACAGTATCATTAACTATAATCACCATCCTGTACATTGGATCCCCAGAATTTATTCACCTTATAACTAAAAGTTTATGCCCTTTGATGAACATCCCCATTTCTCCTACCCCCTATCCCTGGGAAATCACCATTCTATTCAGTAGTTCTGTGAGTTCAACTTTTTAGCTTCTACATATAAGTGAGATCAGACAGTGTTTGCCTTTCTGTCTTTGACTTATTTCATTTGGCATAATGTCCTCCAGGTTTACCCATCTCATCCCAATGGCAGGATTTCCTTCTCTTTATGGCTCAATAATATTCCATTGTATGTATGTACCTCATTTTCTTAATCTATTTATCTGTCAATGGGCACATAGTTTATTTCCATATCTTAGCTGTTATGAATAATGCTGCAATGAATGTAAGAGTATTTCTGAGACCCTGGTTTGTATTTCCTATGGATATATATCAAGAAGTGAGACTGTTGAATCATATGGTAGTTTTATTTTTAACTTTTTTGAGGAAATTCCATGTTACAGTTAATTTACTGTACCAATTTACATTTTTACCAACAGTGTACAAGGGGTCCCCTTTCTCTACCTCTCTGCTTACACTTGTTCTCTCTTGTCTTTTTGGTATAGTTATCTTAACAGGTGCAAGGTGATATCATAGTTTTGATTTACATTTCTCTGATGATTAGTGATGTTGAACATCTTTTCATATACCTGCTGGCCACTTGTATGTCTTCTTTGGAAAAAGATTTGTTCAGATCCTTTGCTCATTTTTTAATCCAGTTACTTATTATTTTGTTATTTACTTGTATGAGTTTCTCATATATTTTATTAACCCCTTTTCTGATACATGGTTCGCAAATATTTTCTCCTATTCCATGGGTTTCTTTCCCATTTTGCTGATTATTTCTTTTGCTGTAAAGGAGCTTCTTCCTTTGATATAGTCCCACTGGTTTATCTTTGTTTTTATTGACTGTGCTTTGGTGTCATATCCAAAAAGTCATTGCCAAGACCAATGTCCAAGATCTTTTTCCCTTTGTTTTCTTCTAGGAGTTTTACAGTTTCAGTTTTTATGTTTAAACCTTTAATCCATTTCAAGGTAATTTTTATGTGTGGTGCAAGATAAGGGTCTAATTTCATTCTTTTGCGTGTGGATATGTAGCTTACCTAACATCATTTATTGAAGAGACTATATGTCTTTGTTGTGTATTCTTGGCAGATTAGTTAACTGGATATGTGTGGATTTATGTCTGAACTCTCTATTCTGCTCCATTGGTCTGAATGTCTATATTTTTATGCTGGTGTCATACTGTTTTCATTTCTAAAGCTTTGTAATATAGTTTGAAATCAGGAAGTTTGATGCCTCTAACTTTCTTCTTCTTTCTCAGCATTGCTTTGGTGATCCAGAGTCTTTTATGGTTGCATGCAAATTTGAGCCTTGTTCTATTTTTGTGAAAAATGCCATTGACATTTTGATAAGGGTTGTATTAAATCTATAGATAGTTTTGGTTAGTATGGATGTTTTAACAATATTAATTCTTCCAACCCATGAATTTGGGATATCTTTTCATTTATTGTGCCTTGTTCTATTTATTTAATCAATGTTTATATTTAATCAGTGTTTATATGTTTATAAAACTATAAAGGTACAGACCTTTCACCTCCTTGCTTAAGTTTACTCCTAAATATTAAAAAATTTTGATGCTCTTGTATATGGGATTGTTTCTTAAGTTCTTTTTCAGATAGTTTGTTGTTAGTGTATGATATACCACTAATTTCTGTATATTAATTTTGTATGCTGAAACTTTACTGAGTTTTGTTATTAGTTCTAAGAGTTTTTATTACAACATAGTTTTAATTCTTCTTTTCTGATTTAGATGTCTTTCATTTCTTTGTCTTGTCTGATTGCTCTGGCTAGGACATCCAATATTATGTGGAAAAGAAGTTGTGAGAGTGTAAACCCTTGTTTTGTACCTGATCTTAGAGAAAAAGCTTTCAGCTTTTCACCACTGGGCAGGATGTTAGCTGTGGGCGTGTTTTATATGACCACTAATATGTGGTGGTACCTTTCCTCTATACTTAATTTGCTGAGAGTTTTTATCATGAAAGGATGTTGAATTTTGTCACTTTTTCATATGGTTATATTATATGGTTTTTATCCTTCATTTTGTTAATGTGGTGAATCACATTTATTGATTTGAATCATTCTTGCATCCCAGGCATAAATCTCAACTGATAACGGTGTATGATCCTTTTAATGCGCCGCTGGATTTGGTTTGCTAATATTTTTTGAAGAATTTTTGTATCCATGTTCATCAGGGACATTGATTATAATTTTATTTTCTTGTAGTGTTGTTATCTAGCTTTGTTATGAGGTTAATTCCTGACTGCCAAATGAGTTTGAGAATATTCTCTCCTCTTCATTTTTTTGGAAGACTCTGAGAAAAATTGACCTTAAGTCTTCTTTAAATGTTTGATAGAATTCACCTGTAAATCCATCTGATTCTGGAATTTTCTTTGTTGGGAAGCTTTTTACTATTGCTTTGATCTCCTTATTTATCATTCTGTTCAAATTTTCTTTTTTTTTTTTTTAAGTTTATGTTTTTATCTTGAGGGAGAATGAAAGAGAGAGAGTAAGCATGAGTGAGGATAGGGGTTGAGAAAGAGGGACAGAAAGAGAATCCCAAGCACGATCCTCAGTGTCAGTGTAGAGCCCAATGCAGGGCTCAAACCCATGAACCATGAGATCATGGCCTGAGCTGAAATCAAGAGTCAGACACTTAACTAATTGAGCCACCCAGGCACCCCTGTTCAGATTTTCTATTTCTTTCTGATTCATTTTTGTTAGGTTTTATGTTTTTAGGTATTTATTCATTTCTTCTAGATTATTGAGGTTTTTTTCTGGAATGTAATTATTAATAGCAGTCTCATAATCTTTTGTGTTTATGTTTCCTTTTTCATTAATGGTTTCATTTACTGGCGATCTGTCTCTTCTGTTGTTGGTTAGTTTAGCTAAATGTTTGTCAGTTTTGTTTATCTTTAAAAAAGAAACAACTCAGTTTCATTGATTTTTCTATTGTCTGTAGGTCTAGTCTTTATTTCATTTATTTCTGCTTTGATCTTTATTATTTCTCTTTTTCTGCTAACTTTAGGCTTAGTTTGATCTTTTTTATTGTCTTTTTGATGTAAAGTCATGTTGTTTATTTGAGATTTTTCCTTTTTCTTAATGTAGGCATTTATTGTTACAACCCTCCCTCTTCAAACGCTTTTGTTGCGTTCCATAAAATACGGTATATTGTATTTTCATTTTCATTTGTCTCAAGATACTTTTGGTATTTTTTGATCTTGTTAAGGAGTGAGTTGTATAATTTCCACATATTTATTAATTTTCCAATTTTACTCCTATTATTGATTCCTACTTTCATATCATTGTGCTAGGAGAAGATATTTGTATAAAGATTGATATTCCAGTCTTAAATTTGTCAGGACTTATTTTGCGGCCCAACACATGATCTATTTTGGAAAATGTTACATGTGCACTTGAGAAGAAAGTGTATTCTGCTGTTATTGGGTGATATGTTCTGTAAATGTCTGTTAGGTCCATTTGTTCTATAATGTTATTCAAATCAGCTGTTTCCATATTGATTTTTTTTGTCTGGATGATCTATCCAGTTATGAAAATGGGGTATCGAAGTCCCCTACTATTATTGTATTGCTGTCTGGGTTTCCCTTCAGTTCCATTAATATTTGCTATATATATTTAGGTGCTCCAATGTTGGGCATATATATATTTACATTTATTTTATCCTTTTGGTGAATTGATCTCTTTATCATTATAGTTAGATAGTCTCTTGTGACCAGTTTTGACTAATAGTAAGTTTTTTTCTGATATAAATATAACCATCTCTGTTCTTTTTGGATTACCATTAACATGGAGTATCTTTTTCTATCTCTTTACTTTCAGTCCTGTGTGTCCTTAAAGTTAAAATGAATTTCTCATAGGCAGCATATCTTTGCATTCTCTCTTTCTAATTTATTCAGCCACTCTGTTCTTGATTGGAGAATTTAATCTCCTTACATTTAAAGTAATTATTTCATTGATGTCAGGGCTTACAATTGCCATATTGTTAGTTATCCAGTATCAACTCTCCTGTTTAGCATTGTCCTAGAAATGTTAGAGCATTAAGGCAAAAAACAAAAAAAGAAGGAAAGAAAAGGCATACAGAAGGGAAATGAAAAAATAAATCTGTCCCTATTCACACATAGCAGATTTGCTTCATAGACAATCCCAAGGAATAGGAAAAAAAAAAACCAAAAAACCAAACCTATAATAAAAGTGAGTTTAGCAAGGTTGCAGGATATAAGCATAACACACAAAACAATGTATTGTGTTACATAGAAATATATTTCTATACATTAGCAAGGTACATACAAACCAAAAATTTTAATAAATATATGTATTTATGTAATAGGTTCAGAAATGAAAGAGATAAATTTAAGAAAACATATGTGGATTCTGTAGTCTGAAAACTATAAAACGCTAATGAAATCAAGTAAGAACAAGATAATTGGAGAGAACACATCATGTGTATGAATTGGAAGACTCAACATAGTAAAAATGTTAATCCTCCCCAAATTGATTCAATATGCCCAGTTAAAATCTCAGCAGGATTTTGTTTTGCAGATATAGACGAACTAATTCTAAAATTTATGTAAAGGCAAAGGAACTTAGAACAGCTAAAACAATTTTGAAAAAGAAGATAAGGTTAGAGAAATTATAAGATTTTAAGATTTACTGTAAAGGTACAGGAATCAAGAGAGTGTAATATTGGCAAAGAGATTGCATCAAAATGAGTCATGACAGCAGCCCTGGGGGTGGCCATTACGATGCAATAATTAATGAGCCTGTTGTTTTGCCAACGGACACCTTCCTTCTGTTTGAGGTGGTCTTCATGAGTGAACATTTTGCCATAAAAGCATTTCCTTAGGTGGCTGGTACATTCTGTCTTTCACAGGACCCAGATCTAAACTAGTTCTAGAAATTCAAAGTAAAGGAAAAAAACAAAAAACAAAGCCCAAGTGGGTCAGTTCTGGGATAACACGTTGGCTCTGAGGTCTTTAGATTCTGGAGCTGGTGAGGCGAGTATTCTAAATCTCAGCACATGGATACCTGAGCCATTGGACATATAACCTGTAGTACTCATGATTGGCTTAGGAAGTGGAGTAAGACTAAGAACTGTGCAGTGATTCTCCAATTTGAACATGCATCAGAGTCACCTAAAACACCTTGAGTTTTTGATTCAGTAGGTCTGTGTGGAGAGTAAGAATTGGCCTTTCTAACAAGTGCCCAAGTGACGCTGATGTTGCTGGTCCAGAGATCACACTTGGAGAGTCAGTGGAATAGTGCACAGTAGTGAATCCATATGTGAAAATGCACAGAATACAAAGATAAAGAAAATGAAGATAATTATCAGTAAAATGCCTATACCATTCACTTCATAGGTTTATTATAAAGCCCACAGGCATAGATAATGCATGTGCATATCTCTGTATAAATTATCAAGTGCTACACAAATATAAAATATTTTATATCACCTTCAAAATACAGTCCTTCATTGTAAAGAATGAGGTAATATTTGTCAATGTAAATGACTGGGTTTGGGAAATACCAGTTAGGCAGGGAGTAGTTGATATTTAGGATTAATAAAAGGTATATTTTGTGGTGAAATGGTTGATATACTTGATCTCTCAGTTTCTAGGCTACAGTAGCATTATGAAACTTGTGTGACTGACACTGAAAGATTCCCAGATTTACTTATTTATTTTTTAAAGTTTATTTATTTGTTTTTAGAGAGAGAGAAAAAAAACAAAGCAGGGGAGGGGCAGAGAGAGAGGGAGGCAGAGGATCAGAAGCAGGCTCTGTGCTGACAGCAGAGAGCCCGATGAAGGGCTCGAACTCACAAACCACAAGATCATGACCTGAGCTGATGTCAGACGCTTAACTGACTGAGCCACCCAGGTGCCCCAAAGATTCCCAAATTTATGATTCAATTGTTCAGTATGGACTGCATTGGGTTTTACATTCACACAGAATGGCAGTCCTGTATGGTGCATTCTTGCATTTGCTTCTATTTCACAACTGCTATTCTGAAGATGTGTCTGCTCCTGTACTCGGCTTCCTTACTCAGCATCTCTTCAAAGCTCCCACTGCTGGTTTCAGTATCTTTCAGGTAAAGGCCCAGCCAGCAGCTTTTAACGGCTGCTTTGTCAGAGGGGGACTTTGCCTGGACCTCTTACCTGTGACTACTTGGGATTCTGGATCATCTTCCCTTCCTCCCAACTCCCACACTCCCATGCCTTCTCTTAGGGCTCAAACTGCATGAGCTCACTAGAAAATGGAAACCACCCTAAGTATTTAAAACCCCGAAGATAGCTTCATGCTGTTGTTTTTGAAGCCTCTACCTACATGTGTAAGTTACTTCTCCATATTGCCTACTAGCTAGGCTCTAACCAGCTGCAATAGTTCCAGAATGGAGAAGGGTGGGATAATCACACCTGGGTTGTTGGCATCCTTTCCCTCCTTTATCTCCACCATCAAGCATATGACATCTTCAGGTGAGAACGGAGTTATTTGCTCTCTCAAATGTTTCAGGTGGCCCCATGAGCATACTTGTCCTCTGATAAGAACCATGTTGTTGCTAAGGCTTTTTCATCAGTGACATGGGCAGATTATAGATTGATTCATAAATATCCTGAAGGCAACCTTTGTTTAATTTCACATCCATTAGATTTACAGAAATGTATGTTCTTACACAAGTATCAACCTCTTGAGGCATTATTTCTCAAACACAGAAATCAAGGGGCTGGGCTAGGTGATATTAAAGAAAAATGTTCTTTGGTTCTTCAAAATTTTCCTATGAGAAAAAAAATGCATGGATTTGAGCTTTATATCACTGATTATGGATCCAATTTTAGTTTTTTTTAATGACTATTCTCTGTAGTTTATAATGGGGTATTCATAATTGTATCAGATTGAACCATATGAAATTGGCTTTTGTAGGTCAAAAATGGCTGAATATTTGCTATGGTTCAACCTAATATATCCTAGTAGAGATAATAAAAGCCACATTTTAAGTGGACTTAAATTTTGTTACTGAATACTGTAAAACCAGGTTTTATACAGGGCATGATCTGTTAGGATCTAAGTTTTTTAGCGTCTAATTTAATGTCAAAGAAATGTCTTTGTGAGAAGGAAAGTGATGTATTTCTTTTCCTTCCTTTCCATCTTTCTTCACTTCTGGGAAACCAGCTCCCAGCATCTCTAGCTTGAGCTAATGGCCTAAAAGATCTCCCAAGCCTGGGGAAGTCAGTCAATAACTGGCTTACAGGTACATGGAACTTTATATGACTTTTCTTTCGCATGAAAGTTCAACCAGTGGAAATACTCATACTTTTCTTTTTTCAGAAGTCATACCACTTTAGCATGAAAAATCAGGAACTGACCAAAAATTGTAATAGCATTAGGTTCAACTCTCTCTTTTGCTGACCGTCTGTTTCTCCCTCTCTTCATGTCTTCACCACAATGCACGTGCCCTGGTGAACTGAGGTGTGTGCATGGCACTCTCCTTAGCTCTCTTAGCTCCCTTCCCTTCTGCCAGAAGGAGTTGTTTTGAAGTTTGTTGTGATCTAAAAAAGAGGAAAGTAGGGGCCATCATATCGGGTGTGGTGATGAGTGCCTGATACAACTACCAGGGGATATAAGGTATCAAAGCCAAGTGGGACCCACGGTTTTGGACACTGGGAAGGGTACGCTGTGTTTTTCAGGGATTCCTCTTGGAGTTGTCCTTCAGCTACAGGATTTTAAGGAATGCCTTAGACTGATTTATTAGTATCTCAACTTCACTGGCATTTCAAGAGGAATGGTGTGACATCCTTGGAATATTTCAACCGGGAATCTCAACTCTTATGTTGCTCAAGTCTGTTCCAACTGTTAAAAACAAACAAACAAAAAAAAATGGAATTTTGAGTGTAATCCCCTGTTACTGGTTTCTTTTTTGTTCCTGCCACATCCTATGTACTCTAGTTTCCGAATCAGTGCTTCTTGAAAGGGTTGATTTTAAACAAGAAGTATTTCCCTAGCAACTAAAAAGAGTTAGTTACTTTGGGGAATAAAACCAGCTGAAATTATACATAGCAAAACAGGTGCCCACACGGAGCTGGGGGACTCACTCAGAAGAACGGCATGGAAAGATGGGCTATCACCTGAAACATGATGCTCAGAGCCTTGAAGCCTGAACTACTACTCTGCCTCCCTACCCGTCTGTACCCTCAGATGCCCAGGCCCAAGCCTCTTGGAGCTCTCTCCTTGGCTGATCTTCTTGGGGATGTATATTTCTTCTTACTCCACAGCCTACAGCCCTGTACTGGCTCCTCTTTCCAAATGGGAAAGAATACTAATGTGCCTCCTAGAAATGAACATTCCTGTGGATGTTTCATCTTCTAACTGCCTGTCTATTCTTTTTTTCTCTCCACTTTTGCCAGCTTGGGCTATCCCTCATCACTGGCTTATTCTAGACTCCATATCTTCTATCCTGCAAGATCCACTACAGAGAATGTTTTAATGCCCTGAGGCCCCAGCCCCAAGTCTCCACTTAAATTCTGTACATCCTGCCTTCCCTGCATGTGGAGAATGGATGGCCCAAGCCTGGGCTGGAACATAGGCCACATTTTTCCGTGTTATATCCAAAGGTCAACTGTTTCACTTGTCCATCGAGAATCTGAAGCACATGGATCTCTCTGTTTAGAGGCAATACCCATTTCAGGAACAATTCAGGAAATCGACCTCCAAGTGCTCCTGCCAAAAATATTATGGGAACTACTATTATTTAATCATCTAAGACTTACACCCTCTTATAAACATAACAAACTTACTTGTTTTTGCAGGTTCTCTACCTACCCTTTGGTAAGTTAAGCTCCCAAAAGCCAGTAGACCTGTCTAGTTCTCTCAAGAAGGCTTTCTCAGAGAAACATTGTTATATTTGCATTCAGCTGAAGAACCACTGTGAAATCAGTATTTGACGAGCATGCTTGGGAATCCTGCAAAGGTGCAGCTGAAGATAGTGCCCACTGTTCTTCCGCATCTGTTACAGAGCAAGTGTGTTGGACAACTTCCTGACACAGGCTTTTTCTGTATGAAGAGTGCTGCTGACTCTGGTTTGGCTTCTTCCCCCTGCTTGTACTCATTTATTCTTCACCTACTTCTCACCTAGTTACCCTGATGTGCTTTAAATATTATTGTAAGCCGTCTTAAATTCTTTCTGAAAAAAAGTAGGTTACTCGTGTACTCCAGACTGACTGTGGGCTGAGAACGTCAAGAGATCGAAAGGCAAGCCCCCAAATGTGAAAAAATTGCTCAGTGAGCATCAATCAGAGCTGCTGCCTCCCCAACTGCAGTACCGCCCTTGATGCTCTGAGCTTTTTGGCCTAATACGGAGCGGTGTGCCCTCTTTTGTCCACAGTTTCCACGTGGTTCCCATACTTCTCCAAATTCCTAGCTTATTCTAATTTCAGGTTAATTTCAGGCATTTTTCGAATACCTGCTCAACCTGACGTCCAAGCTTTTGTTTGTTTGAACCATCAAAAGGGAGGGGCCTTTCCTCAATGCAGTGCTTTTCAGAATTCGGTCTGTTGTATTCTTCTGTACACCTGTATCGTTATTTTGCTTAGAACCTTCCTTTTGATGCCCTCGTTTTTCCTATTTGACCTCAAATCCATGGAATTGAGTTCAGCGTATTTGGTTGCTGATAGACTGTCATCATTGCCCCATTCAAGGCTTACTTTTCCTCTTTTTGTTAGTTACTTATTTACTTTGAACAAGGTAGCACGTGTCTGTAACCCACCCCCTCGGGACAGGACACTCACCTAAATCCCAGCCATGTGGTCCCTCCTGCAAGCTCTCTCCTGCATCCTCCCACATCAAAATCATCCTGAAGCTTATGCTTATCATTCTGTTGCTTCCTTTTCTAAGTAGTCTCATTTCATCAATATGTATAACTAAAAATGTGCATTTTCACTTTTGTTGCTTTTAACCTTATGAAGAGAATCTGTCTGTATTATTTTGAGTCTTGCTTTTTTCATTCTATATCACACTTTATTTTATTTAGATCTGTCCTTGTTCTGCATGGCTGTAATTCATTCATTTTGACAATTGTGCAATATTTTCTTATTTGAAGTCACCGGTTTTTCATCTACTCTCATACCTATGTTAGATACAGTGGTGATTTCCATGCTATTGTTCAGAAGCCTCCAATGAACCTTTTTCTGCATTTGGCCTGCAATTCAAGTGCAAAAATGTATCTTGGGTAAGGACATATCAGTGGAACAGCAGCTCATGAGGGCAGGCAGACGTTCAATTGTTTTCTAAAGTGGCCATACCAACTTATTTTGCCTCCAGTCACATACAGGTATCTCATAAATCCACACCCTCCTCAATTCTTGCTATTGTTAGACATCTGGGTTTATAACAATAGGATAGGTAAAAAGTCTCACTGAAAAAAAAATTTATTTTAAAGATGAATAGTTAAACACTAGTATCACTTGTTATAAGGAGAAGAAAACCATGAAAAAAAATCACATTTTAAATTGTTGCTAGAGGGGTGCCTGGGTGGCTCATTGGTTAAGCATCTGACTTCAGCTCAGGTCATGATCTTGCGGTTCGTAAGTCTGAGCCCTACAGCAGGCTCTGTGCCGACAGCTCAGAGCCTGGAGCCTGCTTGGGATTCTGTGCCTCCCCACTCTCGCTCTCTGCCCCTCCCCCACTCGTGCTGTATTTATCTCTCAAAAATAAACAAACATCTAAAAGTTTTTAAATAAAATAAAATAGGGGCGCCTGGGTGGCGCAGTCGGTTAAGCGTCCGACTTCAGCCAGGTCACGATCTCGCGGTCCGTGAGTTTGAGCCCCGCGTCAGGCTCTGGGCTGATGGCTCAGAGCCTGGAGCCTGTTTCCGATTCTGTGTCTCCCTCTCTCTCTGCCCCTCCCCCGTTCATGCTCTGTCTCTCTCTGTCCCAAAAATAAATAAAAAGCGTTGAAAAAAATTTTTATAAATAAAATAAAATAAAATAAAATAAAATAAATAAATTATTGCTAGATACTCTCACCTACTGAATGCATTCAACCCCAGGTCACTGTTCCCTTTATTAAAAGGGAAAGCTAGCAGGTATTGGAGAATATTAGAGTTAATGACTTAGTCTGATTGAAAGACCACTGAAAAGGAAGTGACTTTCTTACTCTGTGATTGACTGGATCTAATTTTGGATACTCTTAATTCTTAAAATCACCCACACTACCACCCACTACATTTGCCCTAAATTGGTTCTCTGCAGTATTTCCTCAAATAATCTCTGTTACTTACAGCCAATTTCTAGGTGACTCTCTGAGGCTCTGATGCATATGCATCTATTTGAATAAATTCTCTATGCATTTCATATCTAGAAAGAGTGCCTTCCTTGGGTGGAACTTGGGAAGATAACAGAGTCCTTTTGTATCTTACACTGTGCTTCGATATTAAGAGGTTGGCACGGTACTGTAAGACTCCTGGCTGAAAGTTCTCATCTGTCTGAACTGGTTTTGGTCTTCCAGTCTTACATTAAATGTTTTGTGTCACATGTGTTGTAACACTGTAAGCTACCTCAAGTGTTTCGGAAGCGTGTTTTAATAAATCATGCTTTTGAAAAATGAGGTCTGGCTGACTGCAAATGACAGAAGGAATCAATGAATGGAGGCAATGATCAGTGCTAGTTCACATTGTTATTGAACTGTTAGAAGTGGTTCCCTCATGCCTTTCCTCCCAGATCACAGGCTTCTAGAAGACAGGATTTACCCTGCATTTCATGTTATATTCCTTGGCCCTTGGCAATATGTTGGATGGTAGGCACGAAGCAAACACTTGCAAGGTAATATGTGTAAGTGAGGACACCCTCCGGAGCAATGGCAGGACAGTTGGAAGTGAATGATCTCAGTAGGCTTTGCCAACTTTCGCTTGAAATCTCAAAACTGAAACTCAAGGCTTTATGTAAGTTTAAGGAGATAACTGTGTCGTCAGGGGAACCAGGGTTCTAGTTCAACTCCGCCAGTTATCAGCTGTGCAATCTTGGGTATGTTCCTTAATTTTCCTGTTTGGAGTGGTTACTCTGTAAAATGTGGCCCATGATTCCTTCCAGATTTAATTAGTTTTAATAAAGGCAAGGCATGGGCTATAGAGCAGATGCCTACATGTTGCTAATTCCCCTCCTCTAATTTCTTGAAGGTGTTGTTTCCCGTGTGGAATTAAAACTCACTTAGAGCTCCTGCTCATACATAATAATTACCATTAATTTTAGCTACAGCTAGATTATATACAATGGATTCGTGTGTTGAGTTTTCGTCACCTTGATATATGACATTAGGCAGGTATTGTCTTATGTCAGCTATCCTTAAGTGACATCTGAGCTATCTGTCATTCTCCTGAGCTCATTCTTGTAAAACAGAATGAAAGAGCCTCTCTAAAATCTTGTTGCCTTCCCCTGTGGTAGACTACTATAATATAGGTTTTCTTCATCAAACCAGTCTGATGGTTTAATGAGTGATAACTCTGCTTCAGCTCTGAACACTAAATGTTCTCTCACTTCATACACAATAATAATAATAATAAAAGATATTCAGGGTGGTACAGACACTATATGTCTCCCAAAGGATTTTATTGACCCTGAGAGCATGTGCTAGAAATGAGGGATAACAGTTGTGTTCCGGGTGGGATAGGGCCTTGCATGTATACACCAAGACACCCTGTTAGGAAGGCTGGAGAATGTTATTCACATGAGGCCAACATCAGATTCTGGGCAAATCAACGGGGGTGCTTGTAAGATATGAATCACGTCCATTATCTGGCCCACACTTAAGATTCCGAGTCTGTCAATGAAGTTGGTCAAAATTGGCAAAAATGTTCGTTCTGGTCTCCATGAACCCTGGAGAGCTATAAAATTGCTCTGAGTGGAAAATTCAACTCTAGCAGAAATTACAAGTCTGCAGCCAACACCACCAAGCAAACTGAAAACCAACCAGAATATTAAAAAAAAACAAATGACCACAAACCATACAAAACGTTCAGGTCTGTGGTATAAAGAAAAATACTCCCAGGACTCCAAAGGTCTGATTTATTAAAGACCTGAGTTCTTGCAAATGCATAAAATTGCACAATTACTCACAGAAAATCAGTCCTCAATGCATTTTGCACCAGGTAGAAGATATATGAAGAAAAACCCCATTTATATAAGGAGCCCAGGATCACTATGATTTATTAGGCAATTTCCCCACGTGCAATTCTGTGTGAGCACCAGGCCCAGCATGGAACCCTAACCAGGAGAAGAAATCAAGATGTGGCCAGAGGGCCCGGAAAATGTCTGGATTCAAGGGTATGTTTGTGTGCAACTTGGCAGTAATGAGACCAAGTAGGGAGGCTGGAAATCTTAAAGAAAGAAAAACATACCCGTTGGGCTTCAACAGCTAAAGGAGGAAGGTTTTCCCTGAGAAGAGTCATTCACTCCCAGCTCACTCTGCTCTCCTCAGGACTTCCTGTCCTGAGGAGAGCAGAGCCTTCACTCCCCTTCCAAAGGCCGAATCCACTATGGACCGGCACCCACGGTCCCCCTTCCCTGAAGGGTGCTGCTGTTGTGCTAGTCCAGAAGGCTAAATTTTGCACTGAGCTGCACAGATTTATTATGCCTTAGGGATGCAAAGGGAGGGAAGAAGATACTGGATCTTGAAGTCATGTTTGTTGCTGAGAACAAAGTGTATATTTTAGTCTAAAAATGCCGAAACCCACTCTCTGTGATCCCGGCTGCTACATCTAAAACAGATTGTTTGGGATGCTGGAAGTCTTAAGGAAAATTCATTTACACCAATGACTAGGAATAAGACTGAATCTTTTCCATGTTTCCCTGTCGTGAATTTCCCCAGGTAGTTTCGTGGAATATTGCCATGTGGCATATTTCTGTCTTCAGGCATTCACAGAATATTTAAATTACACAGCTGGAACTCAATATGAGATTATATTAAAAAGTTTAATTAGAAAATTTGTGTACATATATCAAATGATGCATATGTGGAATATATGTGTAGGTATATATGTGTGTGTAATTTTAATGTATGTACATATTTCACAGAAAGAATGCCAGGATAACTTTGGTCTGGAAAATCCATTCCCCTTTCTTTAAGAAAGCTCAAGGCAGGGTGCCTGGGTGGCTCAGTTGGTTAAGTGTCTGACTTCCACTCAGGTCATGATGGCACGGTTAGTGGGTTCCAGCCCCGCGTCGGGCTCTGTGCTGACAGCTCGGAGCCTGGATCCTGCTTCGGTTTCTGTGTCTCCGTCTCTCTCTGCCCCTCCCCGACTCATGCTCTGTCTGTCTCTCTCTCTCCCCCTCAAAAATGAATAATGGTTAACAAAGAATTAGAACAAGAAGAAAGCCCGAGGCATGGGCAATCTTCTTTCAGATAGTTTTGATGCGGTGGAATTCAGTCTAATGTGTGCACTTGACCTGCAGGAGCTGGTGGGCCTCCATGTCTGTTCCTGTACCCCCAGCACCCTCTGAATGTGGGAGCTGGAGCTGCTCTGAGAGCCACCTTCAGGGAATGAATGGTCTCATCCTCAGCCTTTACTCTGTGTTTGATTTTTTCACTTGTGGCTCCAGGTCAGTGTCCAGGCTCCTTCTGCGTCCGGGAAGCAGGGGAAAGGAAAAGAAAACTTGACTATTTCACCTGGGTCGCATCACCCGCCCTTTTCTCCAACAAAATACTTTCTTCTGCAGAGGGTTATTCCCTGATTTCTTGGGCTCTCTTTTCCTCCCAATTTGCTTACTCGGCTCCCTGACTGCATTAAAAGTGTATATTTAAGGAAAACAAACAAGCAAACAGTCAAGTCATCAAAGCATCAAGTTTCAAAGCAACCATGTGAATTCAGAGAGATTCAGGTTCTAATCCCAGTTTCACAATCTGCCAGCATTTAATTAATCTGCATCACCGTTTCCTTCTCTACGAAATGGGAATTAGTAATTAACCAATTCAAAATAGAAGCTTATAACCTAGGGCCAGATCCATGCAAAATGCTTAATAAAAGGTTAAAACCATCATCGTTAATATTAACAGATGCTTGATGATGTTAATGAATCATTAAGCAGTTCAAATTCAGGCGGATTTTTTCCCCCAAATATATGTGCTTGTGTAGATATGCCTGACGTAGCCTCAGGCATCCTGAAAAGTATATCTGGGGTGTTGACGTGGAAAATTCACTAAGTGAACCCTTCCCTGCTGAGTCAGAGTTATTAGTCCATGGTCCTTACTTAGCCCCTTGTTTATACATAAAATGCCTGCATTATTTTTTATTCCTACACTTGCTTAATGTTTCTGCAGCTCTCTCTGTGTGCCGTAACTCTATGCAGCCTGATTTTTTTTTGTCTTGCTTCGTGAACAGACCGAAGGTCATGTCATGTCTTCACACACTTGGTACAGCACGGCACTCTCTATAAATGTTGTAGATAATCCTGAATGTAGAGGGCTCATCACACGTAAAGGGCTTTTCTGTAAATTTTGTTGTTGTTGATAATGTTCACTTGCTTCTTCACATAAGCCTGTCTCCAGTTAACACTGTCTTCAGAAGCAGACCCTCAACAAACTGTGTGGTTTCAAGGGGGAAAGTGACAAAAGGGAAGTTTAAGTTAAAGATGTTATTCACATATGTTGTCCTAATTGGTGGCCGAAGAAGTAGAGGTGATAGTCTATCTCGTTAACAATACTTTCAAATAGTTCAGAGCAGCTGTCTGGTGTCAGAATGTGGTTGGAAAAGCACCCTTGGCCAGTACATTGGCCTGGCTACCAGTATACAAGAGTCACTGGTTTGAGCAGGCTCTTCTATGGAAGCCCAAGTGATGTAGGATGTTATCATGACCCTTAATGCGAAGTTTCCCAACTGATGAGCACTTACCAGCGATTACTATAAATGGACTATGTTAGGTATTGTGTTCCTCAATCTGCACTTTCAGAGCCTTCTGAGGCTCAATTGCCAAAAAGAAATTTATAAAGTTCCACAGTTAAATGTGAAAAATATATCTCAGTTTGCAAATCAAGCTCTATTTGGGCACTGTGGTTTCAAGTGTTATATATATATATATATATATATATATATATTTTTTTTTTTTTTTTTTTAAATTTTTAAAATATTTATTTATTTTTGAGAGAAAGCAGGCAAGCAGGAGAGGGGCAGAGAGCGAGGGAGACACAGAATCCAAAGCAGGCTCCAGGCTCTGAGCTGTCAGCACAGAACCCGATGCAGGGTGGAAACCCACTAACTATGAGAACATGACCTGGGCCCAAGTTGGACGCTCAACCGACTGAGCCACCCAGGTGCCCCCAAAGTGTTATATTTAAAAAAAATTTTTTTTAACGTTTATTTATTTTTGAGACAGAGAGAGACAGAGCATGAACGGGGGAGGGGCAGAGACAGAGGGAGACACAGAATCAGAAGCAGGCTCCAGGCTCTGAGCCATCAGCCCAGAGCCCCACGCGGGGTTCGAACTCACGGACCGCGAGATCGTGACCCCGGCTGAAGTCGGACGCTTAACCGACTGAGCCACCCAGGCGCCCTAAAGTGTTAAATTTTAAAGAGATAAATTGAATAATGACTAAAGTTAGTGAAGTAGCCATGGGTATTGAATGCCTTGCTTCCATGCTTTTTGAGTGAGACTTTAAAATACAGATGGCTCTTGGCGTTTGTGGGGTGGGGGGCAGAGTACTTTAAAAAATTCCCAAGGGGCACCCCCGAAATAAATTTACCTTTCATCTTGTTTTACCAATGAAACTTTCAGTGACTAAGTGGTTAATCACAGGATAGGTAGAATATTCCACTCATTTTATTTTTTCAGTAAACTAAATGATGGAAAAGAAGTATAAAGTGTAAGAATTGATGGATTTATGGTCTAACATGAGTGGAATCATGCAGAAGTTGCGTGTGTGTGTGTGTGTGTGTGTGTGTTTTCTCGTTTTGGGGCCCATCCTGATTCACTACTAATATGTTTTTAAAAATCAAGGAGGAACTTGTCCAAACCTCAGTTCATAGGAATGGAATTAATATTGCTGTAAAAACAAGAGTGGGGGGAATAAAGTCTGGAACTCTGGCTAATAGGAACCACTGAACTCAGCAGCCATGTGGACGGTGTGACTCATTCCGGGAAAGAGCTCCCCTCTGCCGCTCTCGGATGGAGACACCACCACTTCCAGCAGCCATTAGCTCAGCTCTGTAAATTAAGCCGATTAAGACCCAAAGTTGCCTTCAAAAGGTGTATGCAGTACATCGTCCATGTGCTTTGAGGACAGTGACCAGGATTGTGAGAGATGAGACGCTCTGGGGACTTGTTCTTTCTTTCCCTCGTTTTATAGCCTCTCTTGTAAAGTGAAAAAAAAAAAAATGAGTTGGAAAAATAAAGTTTTGTGGAAAAATGTCTGAGTCCTGTTCAAATGAAAAACATTACGGGGAATTATTTATTTATTTTTTTACCCCAATCGGTCTTGTTTTCAAAAAATATGACACATGCCATTTAAAAACTTCAAGATGGCAGAAGAAAAGTCATACGCTTCCAATTAAAGTAGGTTCTTTGAGCGTTCCCCAAGAGGATTTAAGTATTCCATGGGAGCCTGAGGAATAAAGGCACTTTCGTCTTTTTCAGAAGGGGTGTGCTGCATTATCTCCAAAACCCCTGCCTGTGGTCCCGTCTTGAGCAAATTTCCCAATTTGCTTAGAAGAGAAAAGGCTACTTACCACCTGGTGGAAACAAATTTCTTTTCCACATATTTTTCCAGATTATGCTCCAGCGATAAAGCCTTGCTTGCATCTCCGTGACAAAAGCCACAGTGGTTTATTTCTCAGTGACACTATGTGGCCACGGGTCTGTGGGGCCTCAGGGACCCAGTTGCTGAGCGTCATGCCAGATGGAAGGAAGGCTCTGGAAGGTCTTGCCTCAGCAATTCAGTGCTTAGCTCAGAGTAGACCCATTCGAGATATGACCAGAACTAGTCACATGACACCACCCCACCACAGGGGAGCCAGAAGCACAATCTTTGTGTTTGTCAGAAATATTGGACGGACCGCCTTAAACACAACCACACATGTCATTGCACACCAACGTTAATTATTTGGAGCTTGGCCTCCAATGGTTCCTTCCTGGCATGGAGGTGTCCATGAATTCTAAAATGACTTGCAACTCATGAATTTAAGTTGTCCTAGCTCCTCTCACCTCAGCCAATAACTGTCTAGGTAAACCATAGCGACTATTTTGACTACAGTTATCATCCAGCTAGAAGTTGAACATATAGATTTCCCATGCTTTCATAAGCCAGATACTTCACCATTTACCACCCAACTGAGAATTTAGTTGTATTCTCGTCTTCATTAATATGAGAATCTCAGAATATGAGATTCTCTCTTTTTCTATTACAACACGGCAGAGAAATCACTAATTAGAAACTGCTTCTCCTCTGGGAATCCAAAGACTATGTGACTCAGCGTTCTGATTAGGAAAACAGTGATGTTTTCAAAAATTAATTTTAATAGTTGCCATTCAAGGAATATTTCGAATATGGCTTGAGGATTTTGCAACTATTTTGGAAAGCACATCAAATATGTTAAGAGCAATTGTAAGATTATGACTAAATCTATTTTCCATCTAGCATCTAGTATGTGAAGACATGTGGCAAATGCTTTGAAATTATATTGTTTTGAATCCCTAATTAAAAGATAGTAATCATGAAAAGTTGAGAAGCTGCTATAACGAGATACTACCCTAGGAAAAATGTCCTAAAATAATAAATAAAGGAGTTAAAGAAATTCTGAGTTGAGAGATCAAATGCAGTGGTCCTGAAACTTTGCACTCCTCCAAATAAAAATTTACCCAAGACCTTTTATTTAAGTTTATTTATTTATTTTGAGAGAGAGAGACAAAATAAGAGAGAGCATGAGCAGGGGAGGGGCAGAGAGAGAGAGAGGGTGAGAGAGAATCCTAAGAAGGATTCTGTTAGCTCAGAGTCCAATGCAGGACTTGAACTCACCAAACTACAAGATTGTGACCCGAGTGGAAACCAATAGTCAGATGCACTTAACTTGAGTTACACAGGAGCCCCAGGCTTTTTTGTTTTGTTTTGTTTTGTTTTTTGAGAGAGAGAGAGAGAGAGAGCACCTGGGCACATGCTGGAGTGAGCAGAGGGAGGGGGAGAATCTTAAGCAGGCTCCCCACTCAGCACACAGCCAGGTGTGGGGCTCGATCTGGCAACCTGAGATCATAACCTGAGCTGAAATCCAAGTTGGACGCTTGACTGGCTGAGCCACCCAGGCGTCCCTAAAATTTACTTAAGACATTAAAATACCAAAAGGTAAAAGCAGGTCTGCTTTCCTGAACACAAAGCAGCTGCAGGCAGTGGGGTGGGGAATGTTGAGGCAGCACTGTGGTGGAGGGCTTTCTGCCCCGACTGTTTGGATTTTCCTTTGTTTCTCCCTACTCGGGATGGCTTTGGGGCACTTACAGAAATCTCTGGGTCTCCACGGAGCACAGGCTCAACCACCCACTTCACAGATGAGGCAACCGAGATACAGAGAGGTCAGTCATGGACCTAAGGGGCCCAGCTGGTTGACTGAAAAGCCAGGTGTCTAGAAGTAAAGATTGAGGTTTTTGAGCTTTGAAAGAATTTTTCAACACACTCCAAACCAGAAAGAAATTCGGGCAATACTTGCTAAATACACATATAACCCCTCAATCAGCATATATTTATTACATCTCTGGTTATTTACCGAGAAGGGCGATATATCCTTGGTGCCAGGGGATTAAAAAAAAGTCACATTTCTCACCCCCAAGGAACTTGTTGTCTAGTTTGGAGAAGAAAATTTTTTAAATCTATTTTTCTGAACCGAGCATCCATCTGTCTCTGCATTCCATGAGCACTTACTCAATAAATATTTAACGAACATCTTATTTATTAGACATACTCTATGTCTGTACTCCACTTTCCTCTGTTACCTCTCTTACATTTTCTCCTTCTTTTACAGCTCTTCCCTTTTCCTCTCCTGATTTCTGATTTCTTCCTCCTTTTCTCTCTCCTCATCACCACCACCATCATCTAAAATATCGCTGTAAGCAGGTGAAAGCCTGGAATTTCTTTTAGCATAGCAAATAGCCTTGCATTCCACATTGGAAGATAAAAGGATTAAAATGCAAATGAAGGGTTGAAAGCACAGGTTCTACTTGTGTGACTGGATTTCAGTTAAAGTGCAATTAATCAATCCATCATCAAGCATAAGTGACTGATAACAGAGTCTTTCCTGTTTTCATAGGTGCAGTGGGCGGGAGAGGGGGAGTAAAGACAGTAAGAGGCCTTGGGCACCTGCAGGGGTGGGGGAGAGGTAGCATCTAGAAACAAGGGGGTCTGGGACTGCCAAAGTCTTGGTAGTTTTGCCCGGGACAAATAGAAGCATTACCCTGAAGTATCTGTGGAGAGCAGCTGCGACAGCAAGGCAGCTCTACGTGATTTATGAAAGGGCTCACATGATTTATGAAGACTTAAAAAAACATCAGCACACAGCTGACTTTCTATAAAGGAGCTCCCTTCCCCGGGGATTCAAGGAGCTTGGAATTTAATGAGGGAAACGGAATCTACAATGAGAGACGATAAGGAAATGAGACTGTTTCTCACACAGACATACCAGAATTTATGTATCCTGACACTCTGGCCTTCACAGGCCTCAGCCAAAGCCCGAGATTCCTTGTTCCCCAGGACACTCGTTGGAACCCTTCCACTCTGCCCGTCACCCTGACGCTCTTTCTACTGTGATCATCCCCAAGGAGGATTCTCTCAGAACCTTAGTTGGCTGATACCTGCCCCCCCCCCCCCCGCCCCTTGCTTGGTTGTAATCCTGCCCATCCCTCACATCCTAATCTGACTGTCACATAGGATCTCTCTCACCCCCTAACTTGTATAGCACTCTGCTCGCAACCATAGCACATAGTATGTTTCACTTTGCTATTGGCCCACATATTTTTTTCAGGCAAAAAAGACAAAAGCGAAAAATTAAAAACAAAAAGAAAAACAAGAAGGTGTTAGGCCTTGGTGGGCTGTGGGTGCCTGCAGGAGGATATAAATGGATGACATAACCAAAGAATCCCCGTGTCCTAGATCGCTTCCAGAGAGAAGGGGGTTGGTTCTGTATGTTTGCCAGCGAGCATTCCCACCACCTGGCCGGTGGCCATCCAGAGTCCGGCGGAGTTGGGAGTGGTGGGGGAGGGGTGGTGTGGAGAGGCCTGGGCTCGGCCCCTTATTTTACTCCCACTTGTGTGGACACAGTGATTGGTCTAAGCGCTGGCGGGTGTCTCAAGTCCAGCCAATCAGAATACTTGCCCAAGATCTCTTCATTTAAAATATTAGATGAGGAGGGGCGCCTGGGTGGCGCAGTCGGTTAAGCGGCCGACTTCAGCCAGGTCACGATCTCGCGGTCCGTGAGTTCGAGCCCCGCGTCGGGCTCTGGGCTGATGGCTCAGAGCCTGGAGCCTGTTTCCGATTCTGTGTCTCCCTCTCTCTCTGCTCCTCCCCCGTTCATGCTCTGTCTCTCTCTGTCCCAAAAATAAATAAAAAACGTTGAAAAAAAAATTAAAAAAAAAAAATTAGATGAGGAGCATTTGGGGCTATGAGTGGGACTGCTTCCTCGCTCATGAAGAGATGGAGGGGGAGAAGCTAGTTCCAGTCCCCAAGCTTATGGTTTCTTAGGTCTTTTGTGCCTGTGTATACCCTACCTTCTTTTCTGTTAGCTCATTTAAGTCGGGTTTCTATTGCTTAAAACCAAATGCCTTTGCTAAAGTGACCTCAGTTAAAGGAAATGATCTTAAAACCCAAATGGGTAGAATAATGAAATTTTTTTAAAGAGCCAAAATATAATCACTTAGTAGGTGAAGTAATTCTAACAGAAAGTCTTGCTTTTTTTTTTTTAATTTAATGTTTATTTATTTATTTATTTTTGTTTTTGTTTTTTTTTTGTTTATTTATTTTTGAGAGAGACAGAGCATGAGCAGGGGAGGGGCAGAGAGAGAGGGAGGCCCGGAATCTGAAGCAGGCTGCAGGCTCTGAGCTGTCAGCACAGAGCCCGATGTGTGGCTTGAACTCACGAACCGAGAGATTGTGACCTGAGCTGAAGTCAGATGCTTAACCGGCTGAGCCACCCAAGTGCCCCTGGAATGTCTTGCTTTTTAAAAATAGTTTTTCTGCCCTGGCCTCAGCACATATGCCTATTGTCAGTGCTTAAAGAGGCAAAACGAGAGGAAAAAAGAGGTATAGACATTTGCAAAGACAGGTACAACATTCCAAAGGAAAAAAGGAATGGTCATGGCAGAGATGGTCAGCTATCCACCAAGGTTTATGTTCCCCTTCCATAGCTTAGAGTCAGCCGGGGAGAGACTAGATCAAGTTTCCACTTGGTAGAGAGTCATGTGACTGGCTAAGAGCCAGGTGTACCTTCTCCACCTTCTCTTCCTCCCAAAGACTTTGGGATGACAGACCCATGAGTAATTAAGTCCCTAAACCGCCCTATGGAAGTTGTAAGAATCGTGAACTACTCTGGGGTTTTCATTGCATTAATCCCACTATGACTGGGGAGCTTACCTGTTGCAGCAGTTGTATGCCACCAGTACAGATGGGTTTCTCACGCTCAGGCCGGAGAGCAATGACTGAGTCCTGGAAAGATTCTGTGCCGAATCTTGGATGTTAGAAAAGGAGACTAGCACCCGAGAATAAGTTATGTCAGACCGACCTGAGCTTTTCCTGAAGCAACTGCTAAGCAAGAATTAACAGCGAGGCACGTCAGTACATCTGGCATATTTGGATGTAAGCAAGACGATTGACATAGCTTTGTTAATATCCTCAGACACAAGGCAAATTTATGAACAACCGAGCTAGGGGAGCTGCGCTACATTGGGGATTAGATTGATATTATCTGGAGGACGGCTCTCCTCCTTATAGGTGATAAGACCGTATGCTGTCCTTAACCGTGTGCTGGTCTGTATACATTTTTTGAGATTTTCTAAAAAATATAAAATGTCATCCTTATCAGATTGGAGCCCTTGCAAGAAAAAAGGGATGGATTACTCTATGGTCAACAACAGAATTAAAATTGAGACCAGCGTTTGGCACACTTTCCTGTACATGGCCACACAGTAAATATCTTAGGCTTTACAGGCGAGAGGTGAAGTTGAGGATAACATGTAAGTACTTTCATGTAATTTTCATGTGTCATTAGCATACTCTTGTCTTGATTTTTCCCACTGAAATATGAATGTAAGAACAATTCTTAGATGGTAGACTTAGATGGTGGTAATGCAGGTGATAGGCCAGATTTGGCCCACAGGCTGCCACGTGTCAACCCCTGATCTTAGACGAAATATTGGGGTGAATATAAAAAGATGAAGTTATTCTAGATTAAAAACAAGATGATGACATCAGACCTAAAGAATCAGCCTCCCACGTACGGGAGGAGAGACCAGGCTTAGGTATAGAATGAGATTTGGCGGCCTTAAAACATTCCTCCGTGGACCACACCCCAGAGGAATGGTTGAAGACTCTGGAGACAGTGCAAAGAAGGACAGAAGACTTCAGCTTTGGGATTCTAGATGAGCTGCTCCCTGGAAAAGGAACCCACGCCTCTAGGGCACGGGGAGTCACAGGGGTGTTCTTCCTGGGCTCTAAATCTGCCCGAAAAGAAGACAATCCAGGACACCTGGGCTCCCCGGGAAGGCTGGCCTAGATGGCCCTTAATCCTTTCCCAATCCTGAGAGTCTGTTTTCCTTCCCTTACAATCAGGCTTCCTGAAGACATGGGAGGTATCTGTTTCACGATTCTATCTCTCACCGTAAATGTTCCATGAATATTTACTAGTGAGTGAACCTACTAGAGTTTGCAAATTGCTTTGATATATGAGACAAAGAAAAATAAATTCTCCAAGCAGAGGGAGGTGGGCTGCCCGAGCGTGGGGCTTTGTGGTATGAAATACTTAGGGGTTACTGGACTCAACTCAAAGTTTGGCTTCAGTTCTTTTTAACCTTGGCCTTGAGGAGCAGAACGGGTTTTATTCCCATTCTCGGACTGCGTTACATTAGTGCTTTCAACACCAGAACAAACACTCCTCCGGGTTTCAGGCCAAGCTAATCCCGGATGCCCTCCAACACCCACCCACACATTGCAGGCCGGAATCTTCCCCAGGAAAGGCTGAGTTTTCCAGCTTGGCTCATAAACAAGCAGTACACAAGTCCTCAGAAACCCATTTAATGAGTGTCATCCAGGACTTACAAGCTGGCTGCAAAAATAGAGAGAGAGCTCAGTAAAACACCCAGGGGCTGCAGAGCTCCTGGAAACCGAATGCAAGGGCAGGCACCGGGGATCTTACAGTGAAAGTAATTTCCAGAGCTCACGTTCAACGCCCGGCACTTTGATAAGCATTTAGAAGGGGTCCTATTACTACTGCAAATTAACAGGCAGCTGCCTCGTCTGGATTTTGCCCCAAGGGGCCGGGATCAGCAGAAGGTCAACCCAGCAAACTGCTGAGACCTCGGGCGCTGGCCTGGGGGCACAGCCGGGCCTGGGTGCCCAGGTAAGCAGGTCCTTTCCTGGACAAAAGGGACTCCTTGCTAGCTTGGTCCCAGCAGGGTTAGGGTGGTGTCTCGGACCAGCAGGCCACATGTCCCGCCTCCTTGGATCTCAAACACAAGAAATGTAAATGACTTTTTCTTTCTGTGCATCAAGTCGAAGCCATATTTAAACGGACACCAAAAAGCATGTTGTTTTAAGAAGTTTTCTTTTTTTTTTAATTTTTTGAACGTTTTATTTTATTTTTGAGAGATAGAGAGAACAGAGTGCAAGCAGGGGAGGGGCAGGGAGAGAGAGGGAGACACAGAATCCGAAGCAGGCTCCAGGCTCTGAGCTGTCAGCACAGAGCCCGATGCGGGGCTCGAACTCATGATCCATGAGATCATGACCTGAGCCGAAGTCAGATGCTCAACCAACTGAGCCACCCAGGTACCCCAAGAAGTTTTCTTAAGAGACAAGCCCCACCTGTTTCTTCTGCTCCCAAGGGACTGTTTCTTTACTTAACAACTCAGTCGCCTCCCTGGGAGGATAATCAGAAAGACAGAATCAGCCCCTGGGAGGGCCACTCACCAGACAGGGCAGGGAGGAGGTGGGCTGTTATAGGCAGGGTCCCCAGGAGCTCAGTGTGGCCTCTCTGCTCTGGGCCCTGGAACCAGGATATTCCAGTAAGAGTTCTGGTATCAGGCCCAGTCTGGGTAGGTTTCAGAAACCCCAAGGAGAGCTGGACATGCGTAAGCATGGGTGAGATTTGGCAAAGAGCACAAAAGACACATTCCTGGGTCATTCCCCATGGCCTTTAGTGAGTTCTGGGTTCCCCCACTGCCCGTCCCCTAAGGACAGGCAGGAAAAGTAAAGGAGGATAAACGGGTTGACATTCTTTGTTACGAGGGGCACATGTGTCTATGAGAGACAAGATGGAGGATGTTTACAACACGAGGTGCTCTGGACTCTGCCAGCAGGCTGCCGGGGCAGGCCTGGACCTTGGTGGTTCTCTGCGTCCCCTAGCCCCCAGTCACAGGAACAAAGTTCTGTTCCCCAGCCAGCTCTGTGGGGTGGCTGCAAGCTGACAAACCCTCCAGACTTCCTCTGGCACGGCTCTGAGACTCACCTCTGCTCTGATCATGCCCTGATTAGAACCCTTCAAAGGAAAGTGTGAAGTTCTTCAAGTGGTGTCTGGGCCCTTCTGGACCCTTCCCGCCTTTCTTGTAGCACCTGCAGAGAAATATGGCTCCCCCAGCCTCTCCCACGGCTCCTTCACCACCAAGTCACCTCCACGTCTCCACTCCACTCTGGCCCTGTCCACACTGCCGCCCCTCCACCTCCACCCCCCTCCCCCCCACACACACTCCCCGGCTAGCATCTCTTCACCCTTTACAAATTAGCATGGATGTCACCGCCCTGAGAAAGCCCTCCCTGACATCACCCCCCAACCAAAGTGTGTTAGATATTTTCCGAAGTCCTCTCTAAAATCTTGTTCTTACCTTCATAGTTCAATGGTCACGCCATCGTGTCTGTATCACCCACTAGACAGAAGTTCCATGAAGGTAGGGCCATATCTGGGGTTTTTTTTTCCTCCCAGGCACCTAGCACAGAGCCAAGAACTTAGTAGGAGCACAGCAGTCTGGTTCATTAAATGAAAGAAAGAAGGAAGGAATGTGCTTTCCCATTGCTTTCTTGCATTGGTTGGCCCAGATTACATCATAGTGTCAGCATCTGCTACCTGTCTGTACCCATGGATGCTCTATTCACGGGTGCCATGTGTGGACAGGAACACAGGACTTCCTTCTGCATTGTCAACCGGCTCCAACACAACACCGCTCCCCGCCTTCCCATAGGGAACTCTGACACCAGGTCCTGCTCTCTCCTAACCTGCTCCCTTTGGTTACAGTTGACTAGATCTTTCCACGTGGTTCCTGTAGACCCAACAACTGGAGCTGGATAGAGATGCAACTCAGTACTGATATGTTAGGAAACAGCCTTAGAATTTAAGTTTCCAGCACATTCTGTGGGAGTCTGCCATGCAGTTGCAGAGGAAGACAGTGCTGGCAGACTACATTTCCTCCACTACTGTCCTGATAATGGGAGGCAGTGGCCTATCCTAAGGGACATGTGTCATACCAAACTTACTGAACCAAACTCAGTTCATCCCTGAAGAGGAAAATGAACAGATTTAATTTGGGAGAGAAACATGACAAGCAAGCAAAGATTGTATAGGTCAAGTTGGAGGTGGAGAGGAGAGAGGAAGTGATATGTGAGCGCTCTCTTCAAATATTTGAAAAGCAGGCCATATGAGGGTCATGGATGTGCTTTGTTGGGAGGGAGCTGGTCCATGAACTCCATGAATTATAAGCAAAACTTTACCTGTATGCACATTTTACTTCCTGGAGAGAAAGTCCATAGCTTTATTTTGTTTCTCAAAGAGAGCTCCAAAATATTAAAAACCTAAATATGATTGAAAACCAAAAATTTATTCAAACCACTGAAATATATTCTTCAGCAGAACTGAAGACCAGTCAAAGGCATGATCAAGTAAGAAATGAATATATCCAGTAGGAGAAGGGGCCAAAGAAAGGACAGAATGACAAGGAAAGCTCCACATTGGTTATGGCAAGTGTTTATAACAACACCCTTGAGTTAAGTTTTCCAGATGAAGTTTTACTGAAGCCTGACCGTTCCTGTAGTTTGACTCTGTGGTTTTCCTGCAGCTGATCTTAAAGGTGAGGTTTTCTAGCATCTGACACCTTTAGTATAGTATAAACCTTTAGTATGATTACATGTTTTTTTTCTAGAATTTCCTTAGTTGTGTATAGTTGCTGGACAGTGCAGGAGAGAAATCAGCCCCAGAAATAGCTCCTGAAACGGTCTTGAGTCAGGATGCTCTCTGTGTAATCCTCCAGAATCTTCAATACTCCTCCATGCATCCCAAGAAGCAGCCAACACAGGTGTGTGATTACCCAGCAGTGAGTATGAAAGGCTTTAGCCTTCCCTCGTGGAATGGAGTCACGAGAGAGCAGGGTGAGGGTCTTACTCCCACCCTCCAAAGCTCCAAGAGTGGCCCTGATTCCAGAAGCATGACAGAGTTGAGTATTAATTACTTGCTGAATTTCATGCCGAATAAAACCACATGTGTCTTTCAGCTGTGGTTTGGAAACATTTCCACCCTGGATATTATCTGTGAAAATTGGATGGGATTACATCACCTTGCTGCTGGTTTATGCATGTTCAAATTTCATGTCAGCAGGGAAGAGAAGGCGCTTCTGTGTGTTTCTCCTGGAGTGCTTCACAGAGAGCAGACTGACTGGGGCAGGGAGAGCTGTGTCTGCCATCTTGGGAGCCTGGAGTTCACCCTGCAGGCAATAGGGACCCATGAAACGTTTGTTTTTAAAAACTTGAGTGATGTGTTCATAATAGCCTAGTGTCGGCATGGAGTGATGGGGGTGTAAGAAGGGAGAAAAGTTAGGGATTGAGGGCCTGAGAATAGAAGATATAAAAGATGGGAAGCATTTTGAAAAATATGGAGCATAAGAAGTAACTCTGATGATTCATTGGATACTGGACACTCAAGGGGGTGCAGCATCTCAGAAAAATTCCAGGTTCTGGCCTGAGTGACTACTGCATGGTAGAGCCATGATAAACAAAGTTAGGGATCACAGGGAATAGGTTTGAAAGGAAAATAATGAGGTATGTTGGGCCCCTTGAGCTGTGAGCTATTTATGTGGCAAGTAAGTGTATGCATTTTAGGGGGCAAGTAGGGATATGAATTTGGTATGCTCATGAAAAGTGGGGCAAGGAAGACAGTTTGGGGTCATTGTCCCATAGGGATAGATGACCAGCAGCATGGGTGGGCTTGCCCTGGGACAGCAGTCAAGTGAGGACCATTGCAAGCCAAGCTGAGGAATCCTGGGAACCCTGATGCTCCCATGAAGGAGACTGAGAAGAAATGCTCAGATTTGGGAAGGATGTATCAGGGAGAAGTAAAAAAGAGAGAAAAAGTAGTGGACCTGGAGGGATAAGAAAAATCAGGAGGAAGTGGTTACAAGAATCCTGGCACATACAGAATTCCAAGAAGTGTAACAGTAAATGCATCAACTTCTGCAGAAGATCAAGGAAATAATAGCAAAAATATTTTTTCTTGAAATGCCAATAGGGAGAACATTGGTGATTCTTTTTCGGGAGCAGTTTTAGAGGAAGAGTGAAGATAAAACCTACATTGAGAGGCTTTGAGGGGCACTAGGGTGGCTCAGTTGGTTAAGCATCCAACTTCTGCTCAGGTCATGATCTCATGTTTCGTAGGTTTGAGCCCGTGTGGGGCTCTGCACTAACAGCTCAGAGCCTGGAGCCTGCTTCAGATTCTGTGTCTCCTTCTCTCTCTCCCCTCTCCCGCTTGTGCTCTCTCAAATATGAATAAATACACTTAAAAAAAAAAGAGGCTGTGAGATGAGAATGGGATGTGAAAAAATTTAGAGGAAAAATGTATTCTAATTTTTCTTGACTTCTAAGAAGGGGGAAAGGTCCAGCGTAAGGAAGTGTTTCATATGGGAAGACGTGCAACAAGAGAGTAGGTGATCCCTGGTCGTCTTTCTGGTCTAACCAGGCAATAAAGAGTCAACTCTGCTGGTTGATCATGCACTTCCCGCACTCCTAGATGAGACTATGGCAGAAGGTGGAGCTAAAAAGGTATCCAACCTTTTCCAAGATACTTTAATGCGACTACTACCACTGCCACCTTGTTAGAAAATTAAATTTTCAGGACCAACAAGATCCTAAGATAACAGGCATACATCAGGACTCTTTAGGGCAAATCGGAAAGTTGGGTCCCTCTGGGGTGGAAGACCACCCCCAGAGAGGAGCTCAGTGAAACCAGCATCCTCAGGGAAACAGCTTCAGAAGCCCTGTGAGCATGCGCAGGTCTGGCCTCCAGCCCCTCAGACGTTTCCGGGCACTGCTGAGACTGCCGAGGAGGCCGGGCAGTGGCTGCGTGTCCCCACCATGGCCTCTGCGGGGGTTGACTTCTTGCTCTTTTCGGTGGCAGCAGCTCAGAAAGATTTTTCTGCTGGGAAGATTAGCTTTCATCTTTGAATTGTGGTTTCTGGTCTGGAGTCCACAAGGCTAAAGCTAAAAAGTCTCCTTCCTGCTGTCAGAAGTCCTCTTGCTTAGAAGAGACAGAGCGTCCCAGGGCACAGGGTCTGGAGTCGGCTCAGTTGCAAGCAAACGAGGGTAATGCCCACCTGACGTAACGTAAAGGACCCACCCCAAATCTCCCTCGACTATTTCATCACCATGGCTGAACTTTGCCCTTACCGTTAGCCTTGTAAAATGTAGACAGCCCCTGGAAATATAGAATAATCCCTTCTTTTTCACATTTTACTGTGACTCCTGAAAAGGAGGGAGAAATCGGGATTACGCCTGTGGTGCAGGGGTGGGAGCTACAGATCAGAAGGGCAAACAGGTGAATGTGTGTGAGGGGGGTGAGGGCTGGGAAGAGTGGAGCTGGTGATAGTTGACCTGCTGCAAAGCTCTGTTGGGAGCGGATCTCCTGGGGGGAATGCGGCTGAACAAGCACATCTTTGTTTTTGCTTTTTGAAATTGGTCTCGTAAACAGACTTCAGGTGAACGTATTTGACAGAGTCTGTATCTGTTATCCCGGTGTCTGGCTTGGGCTTGGCAGCAAAAGTAGAAAGAGGGAGGTGTTTGAGAAATGACTTTCATTCCAGCCTCTCTGGAAATATTTAATGTCGAAAATATTTGGATAGTTAGGATTTACAACTTTTAAGAGATCTGCAAAGAGTAGCAGGAACTACCTAATTACTGAATCTGACCTTTCAAAGTTTTATTTTCATTTGTTTTATTGTGAAATAAAACAGATGCACACAAAACACACATATATATGTGTGATTTCAAAATAATAAAGCAGGGAATGAAAAAAAACACCTATTTATGCATGCAACAACATGGGTAAATTTCACAAACCAATTATTGAGGAAATGCAACCAGACTAAAAATAAAAAGAATATGTACTATGTAGTTCCATTTATAGAAAGTGCAAAACAGGCAAAACTGATTGATAGTGTTGGAAGCCAGAATAGAGTTACCTTTGAGGGGCTGACCTGCCATTCTTTATTTTGTAAACTTCTGCTTACTTTGTCTCTCTCTCTCTCTCTTTCTTTTCTCCCCCATTAGGATAGCTAGTGATTCAGATGGAGTTCTGATGTGCTGCAAATTTGAGCTCCTTTCACTGAGCTGTATACTTCTGTTTCTGCACTTTTGTGCATATATTTTAGTTTGCTGAAATAATAATACAGAGAATACCCAAGAACTAAACATCCATGTAGAGTTGTAATCCATCCAAATAGATTGTGCCATTTTCCTAGATACCCATTCCGTGTGTCACTCCTCCCGCTCCACCAAATGTAATCAGTATCCTGGCTTTTGTGATAATCATTGCTGTGCTGTTCTTTATGATTTTAAGACTTTTGCATATATCCCAATAAAGCGTTGCTTCGTCTGATCGGTTACTAAAACGTTTTACAGTTGGAATCATACTGCATGTACTTTCTGTGACTTGATAGTTTTGGCGATGTTTTGGCGATTCTTCTATGTGGATGTAGGATGTTCACTGATTTTCACTACTCTGTGGTAGTCCACTGCATAAACGCACTGTAAATTATTTGACCGTTGATGGATTTCTTTTCAATTATATGCTATAAAATTTAACTCCTATATATATGCTTGTCAACTATATATATATATATACATATATATATATATATATATTCTTGTCAACTAAAACTAGTTTATAGCAGACTCCACTCAGGGGGGTTCATCCCTTTTTTCTAGAAGTGAATATTTGCTGGAGAGGTGTAAGGTCTGGCATGGCTCTGTTCTTCTGGCGATAACACTGTGGCTCTGTGGCTGCTCCAGCAAGACTATGTTCTTTGGTGCATACACATTTACAGTTGCTACACCTTACTGCTAAATTGAATCATTTGCAACCTGAAATTCACTTATATCTAGGAAATCTTTTGACCTTAGAATCTTTTTTGTAGATGATTAACATACAGTGGCTTTTGTTATTATTAATATTTCCTGATACATTATCTTCTATCCCTTTACTTTTAGTCTCTCGTGCCCTTAGTGCTGGGAATCTGCCTTGTGTAAACACATGTCCATAGAGTTGGCTTTTGAAAAATTCATCCTGAAGGGGCGACTGGGTGGCTCAGTCCGTTAAGCGGCCGACTTTGTTTTAGGTCATGATCGGTTCGAGTCCCATATTGGGCTCTGTGCTGACAGCTCAGAGTCTGGAGCCTGCTTTGGATTCTGTGTCTCCCTTCCTCTCTGCCCTTCCCCTGCTCACACTGTCTCTCTCTCTTTCTCTCTCTTTCTCTCTCAAAAATAAACATTAAAAACATTTTTTTAAATTCAGCCTGACAACTTTAGCATTTTAATTGCATTATTGAGTCTATTTACATTTGCTGTAATGAATGTCTCATGTACTGTATTTTAATTTGCATCTGTCGTCTTGTTTTTTGTTTTTCAGTTGTCTTGTATGCACTTATTTGTTCATTTTTGGACTTTTGGGAACTTGGTTTTTTATCCATCTTTTTCCTTCTCTAGTTTGGATATTGTGCATTCAGTTTCTATTCTTTTGGTGTTTACCTAAGAAATTATAACATGCCCATTTATCAACATTAAATTTCATTAATATCTTTATCCTCTTTCCAGAAATATAAGGATCTTAGAATACCTTGGCTCCATTCACTTCCTTCCCAAATTTTATGCTCTTTTTATGTTGTACGTTATTTCTCAATGTCAGAAGAGTTACTGTGGATTTATTCAGTCAGTAGTCATTAAATATTACCCAAATATGCATTTCTTTGTTAGCTCTTTGTTATTCCTGGCATTCCAAATCGTTACCTGGAAATTACTTTCCTTTGAGCTGAAGGCATACTTTAGGATCTTTTTTTATTTTTAATATTTAAAAGAAATGCTTATTTATTTCAGAGAGTGAGAGACTATGAGTGGAGGAAGGGCAGAGAGAGAGGGAGAGAGAGGAAGAATCCTGAGCAGGCTTCATGCTGTCAGCGCAGAGCCCAATGCGGGGCTCTATCCCACAGACAGTGAGATCATGACCTAGGCCAATATCAAGAGTCAGATGCTTAATCCACTGTGCTGCCCAGGCACCCTTAGAATTTTCTTTAGTGAGTTCTGTGGGTAACAAAACCTATCTATTCTTGTTTCTCTAAAAATATCCAACTTCATTTCTGAAAAATATTTTCTTAGGCTCCTAGGTTGAATAGTTCCTGGGTTTAGTTTGCTTGTTTGCTTGTTTTTCCTCTCAGTACAATGAAATTTCCACTGCCCTATCTTCTAGTTTCCATGTGGCTTTTGAGAAGTCTGTTGTCAGTTTGACATACTTTTGAAGGCAAATTGCCTTTCCTCTCTTGCTTCCCTTATAGTACTTCTGCTTTGGCATTCAAATTTCCCAGTGTTAAAATGATCTTATACTTACTTAATCTTTCTTTCTTTCTTTGTTTCTTTCTTTCTTTGTTTCTTTCTTTCTCAATAGCATGAGTGGGGGAGAGGGGCAGAGGAGAGGAAGAGAGAATCTCGAGCAGGTTCCACACTCAGTGTGGAGCCCGACATGGGGCTCAATCTCACAACCCTGGGATCATGACCAGAGCTGAAATCAAGAGTTGGACGCTCAACTGACCGAGCCATCCAGGTGCCCCCTATGTCGTATTTCAGTTCTTGAATCTCTTGGTCTGAAAATTCTCATAATTTTCTCTGTAGACATTTCCTTTGCCACATTCTTTATCTTTTCCACTTCTACAACTGCAACTAAGAATAAGTGAGAACTTTTCATTTTATCCTTCATGTCTCTTAACTCTCCTTTATAATTACTGTTTCTTTGTCTTTTGTGCTACATTCTGGATAAATCCTTCAGCTCAGTGTTCCAATTTACTCTTTAATCTCCAGCTTTGTCTGATCCGTTTTCAAATGCAAACAAACTGAGTTTTTAAATTTTCATCATTATGTGTTTTCTTTCTAAAAGTTTTGATTCTTCTTTGCTTTGTTATTTTGCAGTATTTTATTCTCTGTTTAGGGAAAGTTGTAGCTCATATTCTACTAACTTAAACTTTGCAAACATAGTTGTTTTGTTTCCGTGTCTAAAATTTCACATACAGTGTTCAACTCTGCTGTTTCTCACTCAAAGATATCTTGTTTCTTCATCTGTTCAGTCATTTTAACAATGTGAGCTGTGGGGCACTTGGTGGCTTAGTTGGTTGAGCATCGGACTCTTGAATAGGCTCAGGTCATTATCCCAGTGTCATGGGATCAAGCCCTGTATTGGGCTCCACACTGAGAGCGAAGCCGGCCTGAGTTCTCTCTCTCTTACCCTTCCCCCCTTCTCTCTCTCTCTTTTTCTCAAAAAACCCAAACCAAACCAAACCAAAACAAAACAAAAACCCTAATGTAAGCTGCTAATTTTCCTGTGTGGTTTGCTTATGCATGTAAATCTTATAAGTACTGAGACAAAGGTTAGTACCTTTGTACCTAAGCCTGGGTGGCTCAGTTGTTTGAGCATCTGCCTTTAGTTCAGGTCATGATCTCACAGCTCATGGGTTCGAACTCCGCAGCTGGCTCTGTGCTGAAAGATCAGAGCTCAGAGCCTGGAGCCTACTTTGGACTCTGTGTGTCTCTCTCTCTGCCCCTCCCTCACTGGCACTCTATCTCTCTCTCTTTTAAAAATAAATAAACATTTAAAAAAAAAAAGAAGAAGAAAAGGATTATTGCTTTCCTCTGCCAGGTAACAACCAATCTAGGATTATTTAAACAATTCTATTTGAAATTTTCCGGGCCATCCAGATGCTATGAAATTAGGGCAACAAATCCACAGGAGAGCTCGCTTGTAAATATAATTTCTCAGTCTTGTCTCCCCTTCCTCTCAGTGCCAAGATTTGAGACAGGCAATTTTCTTTCTCTTTTTCTCCTTTTTTTTTTCTTTTCCCTGTTACCATTTTCTGGTCAAAAGGAGGGGGGAGAGTTTATCTCTAGTTCACTGTCATACTGAAGATATAGCTTCTTGATGTTCCCACGTTATGGGGAAAGTTTTCCCATTAGACTCTTACTTGGAAGGGACCTGAACTTTACTTTCTGGCCTCCACACTGAACAGGATCATAAAAGCTTAAATGGTCAGCTTCTGCAAATGTTCTCAAGGTGAAAATACTGGATGAAATGCCATGCTTGCCTCTCTAGGTTCTCATGTTCACTGAGATCTGGACCCAAGTATTCACTTGCTTGCTAGCTCACCAAAGCAATCATTCAACAAATAGTTCTGGAGTGCTCCCAATATGCCAGCTACTTCTATGTGTTGGGGGTGCATCGGGGTAAGAAACAGACAACGCTTCCTTCCCTTAAGGCTTCTGTGTCACAATCACTGAGTGGTTGTTTTAACAAGATTTTTTTTTTTTTAAATATTTCATCTAGCTTTTCTATTTGTTTGTTTTCAGTGGGTTGACCTAGCACTAGTCTGACATATATCAAAAACAGAATATCTTTCTTTCAATCAGACCTTGTAAAATGTAGGACAGTAACAGTTTTCAGGGGATCTCTTTACCTCTCTCTTTTTTAGGTCCCTTGGATTTAGTGCTTTGAAATGAGCATATGACTGAGAAATGGGAAGATGAAAGGTTAATCCCATTTTACATTTTAGCAAGTACAAATATCAGACCTTAATTTTCTTCCTGGATTAAATGGGTTGATCATGTCTCCACTACAGGGTGACCAGAAGGCATTAATGATAAATGTAAGTGAAGGCACACTGCAGGGATTATTCTTCAGATGCCAATATTCTGTTGTTTTTGAACTAGAGAAATAGTCCTCAAGGAGTGAAGTATCATGTCCAAAGTCATCCATAATAAGGTACTATTCAAGTCAGTCTCTTTTTTTTAATTTTTTTTTTTTTTTTTTTTTTTTTTGAGAGAGAAAGAGAGAGAGGGCATGAGCAGGGAGGGAGACACAGAATCTGAAGCAGGCACCAGGCTCTGAGCTGTCAGAACAGAACCCGAGGTGGAGCTTGAACTCACGAACCGTGAGATCATGACCTGAGCCGAAGTTGGACGCTTAACCAACTGAGCCACCCAGGTGCCCCTGAGCCAGTCTCTTTTGGATGAGAGGGTATAGTTGTTCTTTCAGTGAACAGGGTTCACACTCAATACAGGCTTTTAAATTTTCTGGCTTTTGGGGAGAAACAACTCTCCTGAATTCACAGGACCACCCCATTATGCCTCAGCCATTAAATAGGGTATAAGCAACAGCAGAACGGTTGCTCTGATGAACAACCATAAAGCTACATACCGTATGTTCTTGGGAGCAGAAGGAAAGGGAAGATGGAAGATGTGGGGGGAGGAGACCCAACCTCTCTTGAAAGTCCTGTTTTCTAATACCCACAGCCCCTTAAAGAACTACCTCATCTGGGCCGACTTTATCCCTCTGGTATCAGTGAACACCCACACTGAGGAGGCTGAGAGGCAAATCGACTGTCTGGTGGGCCTCTTCCGTGTTCTGATGACCAGTGAAGGGCTGACTGAGGCATGTTCCTACAGAGCTCCAGGCACCTCTGTGCCGTTCCGTTGCGATGTAAGTCCGGAAAATCGTGACCGAGTGGTCCAAGGTTCTGCGACGTAGCTGAATCCGCTGCTACCTGGGTTGAGGTAAAAAGCCTGCAATGTACTAGCTAATTATTGGTTCCTTTCTCTGCGTTCACCAATGGATTCTAGAGAGATTTAGAAGATGCTTTACGCTTCTGGTCCGGTGCTCAAGTTGCTCCGGAAACCCAAGTCCATGGACTAGTGGAATTCACAATCATACCCGGACAAAGTGTTTATTTATAATAAAAAGAGAGTTTTTCTAATAAAGAGAGGCAGATGTTAACCATCTTGATTCATTTCAAATGTGCTTGGACTAATTCAACAAGCTTCAAATGGAGGATCAGAGGGCAAGCCCTGTTTTCCTTATATCCTTCAGGGTCACATTAAATCCATGTTGTGCTTTCTGACAGATTAGAAACAGACTGCCCAACGTACCCAACAGTGTTGAGATGCAACTTTTCTGTTGAATGTAAAACCCCAGTTTCGTTTTCATGGTTATGATTAACAGTTGTTATTTATGCTAAATTCCCTTTTATTCAAAATCTTGGACATGCAAGGAGGCTGCCTAAACGCCGATCATTTCACACTCTCTGTTTAAACCACTTATCCATCATTAAGTGCCAAATGGGTATCAAGGTAAGCAAAACTCAAGGGATGTTAAGAGACCCATTCATAATTTTCTAATAATATAAAGATATGTTTCTCAAACGGAAGGACAACGCTGCATGAGTAAGACTCCCCTGAGTCCAAGGATGCTGTTTAATTATGTTTCAGAAGTTTACTCTTGCCTTAAGTAAAGTGAAACTGGTAACTAGTAAGTCCCAGTGCAGACCCACTGATGAACAAGTTGCTTCAGTGCAAACAGAGAGGCTCAAATATTTTGACTTTACCATTTTTCACTGAAGTCTTTCAGGAAACCTGACCACAGCTGTCCTTGAGGCCAGATGTGAGCTGTAAAATTCAGTGAATTTAATATACCATGCAACCTCCCTGCCTTTTTCGACAGGCTGAAGCCCACAACGTCTGCGTGTATTAGCTTTACATAGCTCTGGTTGCGGGGTCCAGATGCCTATTATCCTCGGGGGGGGGGGGGTGGGCGGTGGCTCAGATTACTGCCAAGCTGGCGCACAACCACTCCATTCAGAACCTTCTGCTTCTATTGAGGTGAAGGAACCCCACAAATTGCACTTGTTACTGGCCGTTCCGGAAAGTATTGGGACGAAGTCAGATACCTTCCGTTTTTATCACGGTGAAGCCGCTGCCCGAGCCCAGTTCACTGTGGCCTCCGCGAAAGTATTTTTCCCGGAGGGTTGCAGGATTGCGCCGGGCATGCCCCACAGGACAGTGAGCACTTTGCAGAGCGCCGAGCTGCTGGGTTCTCAGCTCCCCACCTCTCGCCAGTGCATTTTCTGGTCTGTTAATTAGAAACTCAGGACGGTGCAAATGCCTGTCTGTAACTCCTCAGGGCGAATTCACAAAGCCTGGAGAGCAGTGATGCAATGGAAAGAGCGCGGGCTTTCAGAATTGGAAAGACCCAGGCTTAAATCAAGCAACACCATTGAATTCCCTGAATGCCCGTTGATTCCTGCCTAAGCCTCACTCCTCCCGACTTTAAGCAGTCATTTTCAAGCCAGGCTCAGGACTGCTTCAGGGTCTGCAAATGTCTGAGTGGCTTTTTAAAAGACACATTAAAAACTTTAAATAAAATTGTAATTAAAAAGCACAGACACTCAAATAGGCCGGGTACCTAAACTGCCCCAGTGTTCTTTCGGATGGCCCTTCCCCATGTGAGATAATAAACTTTTTTTACTCATGAAGTCCTACTTTAACCTATACTGTATGTTGGAATCCCAGGTAACATTTGGGGTGAGAAAAAGTCCTCCACTGTTTAAAATATTTCCCTGGCTCAGTCAGTTAAGCGCCTGACTTCAGCCCAGGTCATGATCTCACTGGTTGTGAGTTCCAGGCCCGCATTGGGCTCTGCGCTGACAGTCCAGGGCCTGGAACCTGCTTCCCATTCTGTGTTTCCCTCTCTTTCTGTCCCTCCCGCCCCCCCCCCCCCCCCATGCTCTGTCTCTCCGTCTCTCTCACTCTCTCAAAAATAAATAAATATTTAAAAAAGCTTTTAAAACATTTGAAAGCCACTGCCTAACAGCCCGATTCCAACCCTCCCCAAATGTCCTTCCGCTCCCGAGGAGGACCCGGGTATTGTGCATCACCCAGGAAATGCTGCAATTTTAAGGTGCTTCATTTTTTAGATCTTTCATCACTCCTTTGGAGGTTTAAAAAAGTGACAGGGATGTGGGGCCCACTGGGTGGAGCACATCCTCTGCGCTGGCGAGCGGATGGATAGCACTGAGCCTGGGTGCAGACTTCACTCGCCGAGCGCCCTTTTGAGGAGGAGTGGTGGGGCCTGGAGGATGGCGGGGTGGAGCTTTCCCGCAGAGGAAGCCAACCTAGCCACCGGAAGCCAGCAAGGCCTTCCAAAGTTGGGGGCTTGTTGGGTGCAGCTGGAAGGAACGTGAAGAAGAGAGACGGATGAAGTACATGCAGAAAGCTAGGCAGTGAGCGAATGATGCAGGCTTGGGTATGGGGTGCAAATGCGCTTGGATTTCATCCAGTGAGAGCTCAGTAAGCCCTTGGAAGTTTATATATATGATTGATACACACAGCGTTACATTAGTTTCAGGTCACAAGGGTGGGTAATTTTTTTTTTTTTTTTCACAAGGGTGGCTATTTTTTTTTTTTTTCAAGACAGATATTTGGGAACTTCCACATGTGTCTTTTGTATTTTCCGGACGGTAGTATGAATTACTCTTCCCTTTTTCAGCTCTCATGGTTACATTATATAGCTTTCTGGGTTTGGGCTTGCTTTTTTTTTTTTTTTTTTTTTCTTGGATCAAATAGGTCAAACAGAGCTGTTTAAATTTTCACTGGTCTTGGTCACTTCCTAGGGTGACTTTGGCCAAACTCTTAAGCATCCGAATCGAATTTCCTAGACCTGGCACCATTTCCTGGGAAGCAGATTAGCTCACAGTAAGGGAGGACCTCATTTGCACGTGTTCTTTCTTCCCAAGACACTCTTGGGACTCTTCTTCACCCAGAAAACTTATCTTTATCTTAGCACAGATGTGCTTTGCCCAGAGTGGCCTTTACCCAGGTACTCAGACAGGATCAGGGCCCTGAGATACTTTCCAGAAGCCCCTGCAACAGCCCAGGACTGGCCTGTACCAGTTGTCATGCTTGTAATGATTTGCAGTCCTTTACTTTTTCTTTTAAAGAAATGATCGTCGATGCTGTAGCCTCTGGGCTCTTACAGACATGAAAAAGTCTGCCAACTATCTTGATAAAATCACCAAGTAAATAGGGGCGCCTGGGGGGCTCTGTGAGTTAAGCCTCTGACCTTAGCTCAGGTCATGATTTCCCGGCTCGGCTCGTGGATTCGAACCCTGAGTTGGGCTCTGCACTGGCAGTGTGGAGCCTGCTTGGGATTCTCTCTCTCTGTCCCTCCACCCACTTGTGCTTCCTCTCTCTCAAAATAAATAAATAAAAACTTAAAAAAAAATCACTAAGTAAAATCAAGTTATATGGCCATGGAGAAATCTGAGGTTAGCTTGATATTTTTCCACCTTTTTTCCCCCACCTTTCTTCGTACGTGGTTGCTTTTTTGCTTGGATGACTGAATAATTTTTAGAGCTTTATTGAAGTATAATGTACATAAAATAAAATATACATGGTCATAGTGTACGATTTGATAAGTTTCAGAGTATGTATATAACCATCAAATAATCACCACAATGAAGATAACAGACATGTTCGCCGCTTCCAAATGTATCCTTGTGCCCCCTTGTAATTCATGCTGTCTCCATCTGCCCTTTCCAGGCAACCGCTGTTCTGTTTGCATCACTGCACATTAGCTTGGGTTTTCTAGAGTTATCTATAAATGGAATCATACAATTTGTACCTCCTGTTTTGGCCTGACTTCTTTTACTGAGCATAATTATTTTGAGATTCATGCAAGTTGTTGAATGTGTGAATAGTTTATTCATATATTTACATAGTCCATTACTGAGCGGTAGTATACTACTGTATGAATGTACCAAAATTTATTTATCCATGCACCTGTTGAGGGCATTTGCATTATTTCCAGGTTTTTCCTATTGCAAATAAAGCAGCAATGAATATTGCTCTGTGTGTGTGTGTGTGTGTGTGTGTGTGTGGGTGTGTGTGTGTGTTGATAACTTGGAATTTATCAAAATAAGAACTTCTGCCCTTTAACTTTTTAGTTGTTTTTTTAGTGTTTTATTTATTTTTTTAAATTTTTTTTTCAACGTTTATTTATTTTTGGGACAGAGAGAGACAGAGCATGAACGGGGGAGGGGCAGAGAGAGAGGGGGACACAGAATCGGAAACAGGCTCCAGGCTCTGAGCCATCAGCCCAGAGCCCGACGCGGGGCTCGAACTCATGGACCGCGAGATCGTGACCTGGCTGAAGTCGGACGCTTAACCGACTGCGCCACCCAGGCGCCCCTGTTTTATTTATTTTTGAAAAAGAGACAAGAGTGCAAGCAGAGGAGGAGCAGAGAGAGAGGGAGACACAGAACCTGAAGCAGGCCCCAGGTGCTGAGCTGTCAGCACAGAGCCCCACGCAGGGCTCAAACTCAGGAACCGCGAGATCATGACCTGAGCCAAAATCCGACGTTTAACCGACTGGGCCACCTAGAGGCCCTGAACTTCTGCCCTTTAAATGACACTGCCTAGAGAATGAAAATACAAATCACACACTGGGAGAAAGCGTTTGCAAACCACACCTCTGAAAAGGTCTTGTAACCAGAATACATGTATTGTGTATTTGAAAGTTGCTAAGAGAGCAGAACGTAAAACTTCTCATCACAAGAAAAAAAAGTCTGTAGCTACGTGAGGTGACAGATGTTAACTAATCATTTTGCTATATGTATATTATTTATATAATATATATACACCAAATAATTATGTTGTATATTTTAAGCTAATACAATGTTACGTTTCGGTTATATCTCAGTTTAACTGGAAACTATATTTTAAAAACTTCAAAAATTTAATACTAAAGGGGCACCTGGGTGGCTCAGTCGGTTGAGCGTCTGACTTCGGCTCAGGTCATGATCTCCTGGTTCGTGGGTTCGAGCCCCGCGTCGGGCTCTGTGTTGACAACTCAGAGCCTGGTGCCTGCTTCAGATTCTGTGTCTCCCTTTCTCTCTACCCACCCCCCCCTACCCACTCACACATTCTCTCTCCTTCAAAAATAAATAAACATTAAAAAAATTTGTTTTTAATTTAATACTAAAAAACAAAAAATCCAACTGAAAAAGAAATGGGCAAAAGATTTGATCAGACATGTCACCAAAAGAGTTATTTAGAAACATTTAACACATTGAGGACATTGTGGGTCTTGCCTCCAAGCTCTGTTAGGCTGGCCCAGAGCAGCATTTGGTCTGGAGCTAATTCTTTCCTATGACTGAGGCCTCTGAGCACTGTCCCCGACGGCCCATGAATTCTGAGGCTTCCCACTCTGGCTCTTGGGAACAGAACAATTTCTGGCCCTGCGAGAACCCTGCGAGAATCCTTTCGATGGTTCGCAGATAGCTTCCTCCCTTGCATGTGCTGACAGTGGATGGGGACCCCCCACAGATCTCCTGAGTTCCTCTGGACAGCTCTCTCCTCTCCGGCCCTCTGCCCCGTACTCTGGACACCTGGCCTCCCCAGAAGCCCATCTCCATCTCTTCAGCTCCGGGGAAACCACTGGTTCCACCTGGGGTCCCATTTCCCCCGGGGCGTAGAACCTCTCCCCAGAAGACACATTTGAGCAGCTGTGGGGCACATCTCATTCTTTTCCAGTCCCTCAGGGATCACTGTGGTGTGTTGTGGGGAGTGGGGCGCAGGAGGGTCTCATGTCTTGAAAACCCTTCTTGTTCCATACAGTTGGTCCAATGGGTGTTAGTTTCAGGAGGGACAGTAAGTCCAGTCTCTGTGACTCCATGTCAGCCAGTGTAGAACTCTGAATGATTGTTTTTGTTTTTTTCACATTTATTTGTTATTTTTGAGAGACAGAGAGAGGCAGAGCATGCGTGGGGGAGGGGCAGAGAGAGGGACACACAGAATCCCAAGCAGGCTCCAGACTCGAGCTGTCAGCACAGAGCCCAACGCGGGGCTGAACTTACGAACCGCGAGATCGTGACCCCAGCCGAAGTCGGACGCTCAACTGACTGAGCCACCCAGGCACCCCTCTGAATGATCGTTTTTAACCGAAACGATCCCGCTTTCTGACAGTTGCTTCATCCTCACAACAACCTTCTGAGATATGGCATTTTGACCCCCCAGCCCCCCCTAGAGAGGTAGCACAGATTGCCAGTGAGGACACAGACTGTAACTAAAAAGAACTGAGAGCTGAACGCTGGCAGTCTTACTGTCAGCTCCACATGCTTCAGTAATATACTATACAGCCCATTCTTGAAACGTACCTTCATCAGTATTTCTTCTGTGTCCAAATTCTCTCTCTATTTTTTTCTGGAACAGAGTGTACCTTATTAAGTGAACTTTTGTACTTACAACTTGAATACATTTCCAAGAATCCGTTCTCTGACTTTTTTAATTCAGGTACATCTGCCATTTGTGTGTTGGATTATCTTTGAAACAGATATTCATCGACGGCAGAATGACTCAATGCCATATTTTCTCACAAACGATAACGGTCACGATTAGATGATGCTGGGTTATGCTGTGCTACTGAGACATCAGCTGGAGAAAAACACAGACATCAACAACTCTGAGCTGGAAAGCGATGGAGGGCAATTGGACACAATGTGAGAAACTAGTTATGTCTTAACTCATTTATCTTGTTATAAATCTTGATAAGGTATCCTTTTTGTGTGCGCCAGAACCGTAGGTGATATAAAACAATCTTGCCTGTGATTAAATGAGCTCCATCAGTAAATACAAAAATGCTAAGACAACCTTGTGTCCTGGTGTTATCGGCAGCTCTTTTTTCCTTTTTGAGTGCTACGTAAAATAGCCGTGCATCTTGCAGTTGATGGTAACTTTGCTTTAATGAAATGAGATGTCATCTATCTAAATGTTTTAATTGTTTTCTGTTTCCCCTCTGCACCAACCCTTATCTAAAGCCTTTATTTCAATAATTAAATTTCAGACATGGTGTTCTGTTTATTACATGCCTAATGTATGTGTTTCCAATATTGCTGTTTTGTTCCTTATTTTGTTTCTTTAACTGCAATCTCCATTTTTTTCCATTCATTCTATTGTTTTTACTATTCCTTTCTCTGAGCTCGTTCTTTGAAAATGAGTTTTTATTAGGTTCTATGGTGGTAAGGGAATTTCTTTCATTTCCTTGGTTTGAGTTCTTGCCTATGGAATTAATTTCCCAAAAGGACTTTCTCGCTTTATTTTTTCTACTTAAGCTTCAGCCAGTTTGCTCCCATCCATCCTTTCCTTCCTCCTTCGGGGTCCTGCCCTGGCCGGCCCCTCCAACTTCAGCCTGTCAGATTCCCTTCAATTCTTCAATGCCTGCCTCGACTACATCTTTAATAATGCTTTTCATGATTTTGTGAGAGCGATGAGACCTTTCCCTCTTTCCGCCCCTCATAGCATTTTTGTCATGCCTTGTAGAGCCTTCCAGATTCTCTCTTGGAGTTTAATCAGTAGGGTTTAATCATTTAGGGCTGCGATAGGTTTTTGTTTTCTTTTGTTTTCAGCATACCTTTGTGTTCCCCAGTCAGAGGAAGGTGATTTGTACCTGATAGATTCTTGGCAAATATTGATTGATTTGAACCAAATTGATACACCTAAGCTGTATGGGAAAACTCCATCATGTGAACCGTTAATTTCATAACATGATTTTAACATCATTGAGGAGGTCTTCACATATCTCAAATAGCGGTTCTCTGCCTTCAGGACATGTGAGAATCAACTGTGTAAGTAGTTTTTGTTTGTTTTAAACAGCAATCCTTGGTTCCGGCCAAATCTACTAAAACTGTAATCATTGAAAACGAGCCCCAAGAAAGTGTTTTTAGAAGCTCTACGGAAAATTTTGCTTATAAAAGGTTAAAATACTGCTGTTAGGAAGTCAAGTGATGATTTTCTTTTGAGCTGTATGTAGATTTGGGGACCTTTCTTAGATGTCCTCATAACTGAGTCTGGGTCCTAATCACCTAAATGGCGAATGTGCTAGAATGTTTAAAAATCTGTTCTCCCAGGAAGAGAAAAAGGTAGAACACAGCAAATATGGGGCTACTACAAGCCATTTCTTCACAGATTAAACATATATGTTGATGTAAAAATAATCTAGCCCTGACAATTTCTTCTTCTTCTCCTTCTTCTCCTTCCTCTTCTTCTTTTTCCCCTCCTCCTCCTTCCTCCCTCTTCTTTCCTTCTTGACACGATGTCATGAAAGAGAGAAACATACATTATAACTATGTTGCGCCCCTGCAGTAACATAGGCTCAAATGCAAAAATATACATTCTGTCAACTAAGAATAAAGCGCTTTTTTTGTTTTTTTGGCAGCATCTGCTTTATTTTGTGTAAATAGTGTGGAAACATGATTTTCAGCATAGCTAGCAAAGCATGTATGGACAAGTTTGTAAGAGCGTATTTATACACCACCCCAGGTAAGTCGTCAATCAAGTAATGTACACAGTTCTTTACTATGTACTGAGTAACCTCATGTTAATCATCCTAAAGCATTAGAATCTTTATTAAAAATTAATGTGTTTAAGTTAGTGCCTATACAAATTTCAGAATAGCCTCTAGGGTTCCCATCCTCCAGAAATTTAGAACCTAACGTGGATGAAAGAATGTGGATACAAATGAATTTACTTAAGTGACACAGAATTGATGGAATAAGTATTTCCTCTCCCATTGGCTATAAATAGGCATGTCTTTGTGGATCTGAGACTACTTGTGAATTTGCACAAACCATACAGCAGAAAAACTATGAATCTTCTGTAAAGATACAGATGTTCGAAATGCCAAGCTTTGGAAACAACAGGATCACAACCTCTACGTTTCAGGAAAGAGAACAAGTCTGGATTTAAATTACCCGTATCTTCTGTTGTGGTATCGGACACCTGATACCTTGGACACAGCTTCCTTGTGAGCGGTCCAGGGTTAATCAGTGTTCACACAGGTAAAAAACTCCTTCAGAGTCAGTTGAGTTAGAATAAGAGGCTCCACTCAGGGCTGGTTGCTTTTTGAGCCCCTAAAACACACTCTTTTTGGCAGCGGAGTCTGGGGAAGATGTTTTTGTGTGATCTGTCACTAGGATGTAAGGTTCTAGAGAGCAGAAATGTGATGGGACCCCGGCACAGCCCTAGCATCAAGAACAGTGCAAGGTACACAGTACATGCTCAGTGAATGTTCTATACAATGCTTTCAATTGAAAATTTTGTTTTTATTTTAATACTTAGTTCCTGCTTATAAAATAAATCAGTTCATTATAGAAATTTGGAAAAAACTTAAAACCTTAAGGAGAATATAAAAATTATGGATGATCATCATAAACTTTTTCAGTTAATGTGTGAGTGTTTTTATAAAAATGGTTTGGTGCATGTGTGTGCGTGTGTGTGCATTCACATGCATGAGTGTGTACACGTGAGAATCACTGAACTTATGTGCGTAAAGTTTTTGGCAACATATCGTGAGTTTTTTCTCATATGATTAAATTCTTTGGAACCATGATTGCTAGTGGTTACGTAATTTTCAACCATGTAGATTTACCATAATTTGTTGGGCATGTACCCTATCAGGGACCATTAAGGTAGTTTTACTTAGTTATTTTTGGTAAAAATAAATAATACGATTAAGAATGTCTTTATATGTTAGTCTTTTGACATGACTAATTATCCCCTTAGGATAACTTCTCTTTGAAATGATTATAGAAATTTATAGGGAAATAAAAATTTTCAAGAATATCCTTTTACTTCACTTTTTAGAACATCAGTTATCATTATTTTCCATTGTTTCCAACTATGTAAAAAATAATATCTCATTTCCTGTGAATTTGAACTTAATTTTTTATTTGTGCATAACCAAGTTTTCATACATGGATATTTTAATTAAATAAATTAATTGTGTATATTATTTATATGTTTTTGGTTGTCTTTTTCTTAGTGACTTATAAAAGCATTTCACATATTACAGATAAGAAGCATTTTATCTCTGGCACAAATTTTCCCCTTTGCCATCTCATCTTAAACGTTATAATGCTTTTGATGGACAGAAAATTTACATTTCTGTATATTCCAACACATCTGTATATTCCAACACATTAATTTGTGGTTTATTTTATAGTTTTCATTCCTACAATGCTCTTTGTTAACTGTTATCACCTATAACCATTTTGTTTTGGTTCTTTTGTGGCTTTCTTTTCAGGAAGATTGAATTTCTTTTTTTTTTAATTTTTTTTTTTTCAACCATTATTTATTTTTGGGACAGAGAGAGACAGAGCATGAACGGGGGAGGGGCAGAGAGAGAGGGAGACACAGAATCGGAAGCAGGCTCCAGGCTCTGAGCCATCAGCCCAGAGCCCGACGTGGGGCTCGAACTCACGGACCGCGAGATCGTGACCTGGCTGAAGTCGGACGCTTAACCGACTGCGCCACCCAGGCGCCCCAAGGAAGATTGAATTTCTTTTGACCAGTCTGTAATTTATTTCAATGTAAGGTGTGAGACAAAGAATTTTATATTTTACTAGTTGTCATGTTATAATGTATTCAATAATGGTTTCCTTCCCCAATTATTTTGTATACACATTTTCTCATCTATTAAATTGTGCTCCTGATCTCTTCAGTTAAAATATCACTTTCTTCATACTTTATGTATGCCAAAGCTTGATAATACCTTATATGTGGTACAGTAAATCTTTTCTCTTTACTCTTCTTCTTATTTTTTTAATTTCAGGACAATTCCCAGTAGTTTAAATTTTCAATAAACTTTAGAATCCTGGGGCACCTGGGTGTCTCAGTCGGTGAAGGTCAGGTCATGATCCTGGTGTTTGTGAGTTCAATCCCTGCATTGGGCCCTGCACTGACAGCACAGAGCCTGCTTTGGATCCTGTCTCCCTCTCTCTTTGCCCCTCTCTGGTTCTCTTTCAAAAATAAATGTTTAAAATAATGAAAAAATGAACTTTAGGGGCACCTGGGTGGCTCAGTCGGTTAAGCGTCGGACTTCGGCTCAGTCGTGATCTCACAGCTCGTGAGTTCAAGCCCCGTGTCGGGCTCTGTGCTGACGGCTCAGAGCCTGGAGCCTGCTTCGGATTCTGTCTCCTCTGTCTCTCTCTGTCCCTCCCCCACCCTCTCTCTCTCTCTCTCAAAAATAAATAAAAATATTAAAAAAATTAAAAAAAAATTTTAGAATCCCATTACCAAGTACAAAAAGGGGGAAAGGTAAGGTTTCTACCCAAAATAAATAATTAAAATTTAAAAGTAACTTGGGACGAGTTAATCTGTTTATAATACTGAGTTCTACAGCACCTTAGGCCCCCACACAGCCCAACATTATGTTTTCACAAATACATCTCTCCTTTCTTTCAATAAAATAAAATCTTCTTTCATATTTCTCATCAAAGTTGTAATATTTTCTTCACTTAAAACAAGTGTATTTCATGTCGTATGTATTCATGTTTATCTTAATATTTTTTCTTGGGATTTTTTTTTAAAACACTTGTTGGACATATAGGTTGTTTTTCACTTTTTGGCTGTTAGGTTTAACATTGGTGTGGAAGTATTCATGTAGACATGTGTCTTTAGTTCTCTTGGGTAGACACTCAAGAGTAGAATTGCTGGGTCTCAGGGTGACTCTATATTTAACCCTCTGAGTAACGGCCATTCTGTTTTCCACAAGAGTTGCGCCATTTGCATGTATAGCGTTTGGGTGTTCGAATTTCTCAATCCTTGCCAACACTTGTTATTATCTGCCTCTTTCATTCTAGCAATCCTAGTGAGTGTGAGGTGGTACCTTATTGTAGTTTTCACTTAATATATTTATGATACCTTTACGCTAGTTATTGCTGTTATAAAATAAAACTATACTAACTCTCATAACAGATCTTCCCAAGCCCTCTTCCCCTATTCCTCTGTCCGACATTGGCTGATGGCTCCTGCACGATGAACACTAGTGGTCTGTCTGCTGTTCTCCAGCATCCACGTGGGAGTCGGGACAGCGCACTGCTGAAGAACGCAGGTCCTGTGCCCACACTGCCTAGAGTCACATCCCAGCCCTGCAACTTACCTGTTGGCGTGACCTGAGAAAGTTATGCACATTGGGTCACAGATGTTCCCAAACTCTTGGAATTAACAGATATGATTTATGTGAGAAAGACAAAAGGGAATTTTAATGAGTGTACACACGCTAAAGGAAATAACTTTAGTTTTATAACCCCCAAATTGACAAGTTGTCATGAATTTTTAAGTTGAAGTCATGTTTGCAAGCATATTTGTATAATTTTAATGATTCTCCACTTTAGCAAGTTGTCTTCAAGGAACAAATCGAATATTGCTATCAATTTTATTAAATAAAATATTTCCCCAGTATTTTGTACTTATTTTATATACACTTATCTTTTTCAATTAATTCTAATTGATTTTTAAGAAACAATTATCATCTATAAGCAGTAACACACTAGTAAATGTTTAATAATTGGTTCTGAAAAATGTATGTATACATGTGTGTGTGTGTGTGTATGCACACACAGACTTATAAATTTTACTGGTATAAAAGACTGTAACACAATTTAAAAAATACAATTGGGGTGCCTGCGTGGCTCTGTCGGTTAAGCATCTGACCTTGGCTCAGGACACGATCTTGCTGTTCACAAGTCAAAGCCCTGCATCAGGTTCCCTACTGTCAGCATGAAGCCGGCTACAGATCTTCTGTCCCCCTCTCTCTATCCCTCCCTGACTTGTGCTCTCTCCCTCAAAAGTAAAACAAACATTAAAAAATTAAAAAAAAAAAAAGAAACAATTCACTGGAGTGCCTGGGTGGCTCAGTCAGTGATACACTCGCTTTTGATTTCGGCTCAGGTCATGATCCCAGGATGGTGGGATCGAGCCCCGCTTTCACTGATGTTTGCCAAACCTTTTTTTAAAATTTTTTTTAATGTTTTATTTATTTTTGAGACAGAGAGAGACAGGGCATGAACTGGGGAGGGTCAGAGAGAGAGGGAGACACAGAATCCGAAGCAGTCTCCAGGCTCTGAGCTGTCAGCACAGAGCCCAACACGGGTCTCGAACTCACGGACCGTGAGATCATGACCTGAGCCAAAGTCAGATGCTCAACTGACTGAGCCACCCAGGCGCCCCAAACTTTTCTATTTGAAGCAACCTATGGTTGTACTTGACCCGTGAACTGAAAAGTGGAGTTACAACCCAATTTGCTTCCCCCTCCAAATTTATTGTTATCAAATTGGGCGTGTGATCCATAGTTATACCCTCTTTCTCACCCTTGATAAAGGATATTAATCTGTAGCATGCAGGCCTTCACGGAGACCATGGTCCTGGTGCTCAGAAGATAGCCCAGAGTGTCATCTGTGGTTGGAGTACATTCATCCCTCCTGTTCCGTTTATTGCAAAATGAGCTGTTGAATTACTCAACAGGACAAAGTTTCCTCAGTGACAACGAAGACACTATTCAGATACATCAGCCAACTGTAGTATTAGCAATTGCTAGGGAAAGTTAACTTTTATTTATAATTTTCCTCTTCTCATCTTTTCCATGTAGCTTCTAAGTTCCTCATACATGTCTACGATTTTTCCAAAGTGATTTTTACAAAAGCTGATTTATCATACTCTACTCGTTTTGTATATAACCTTTCAACCAGCCGGTATATATTTTTATTCTTAATGCAGACTCCCCTGAGCCTTATTCATGACCTACTCAAATTTGTTTCAAAGATAAAACGTCCTCTTCAATCATTTAGAATCGAACATGAGAGATTCTCTAAATTTTCCTACTGTTCAGGCAGCAAGTTTCTCTGCAGTTCTAGAAAACTTTTTTTTTTCATTGACTTGCAATATTTTCTAAGAGATTTGACCATTTTTCTCTTTTCATCTTTACATAATGGTTTATAGTTAGATATGAGTTATAGCTATCCCCAAAATGGGACAAACACCTGCCTGAAATTTTTGAATCCAAATGAAAGAAAAAAAAATGACAATTGCTGTGCTTCTGCATTAGTTTATAGAGATCCAGCAAACCTAGGAAGATCCTTGAGAATCTCAGAGCATTTGGATTCTGATATTTCCTCACTGTGTTTGAAAAAACACAAGAGTAGACATGAGGTCTGCTGGTGATGGACTTTCTTTGAGCAAAGCCCGAACTCCAGGAACACGCAGTGGCAGGAGACAGTATTTCCTTTGGTCACCCTTCATGCCCTAACCACCCAACCACTGTGGGTTCCAGTGTCTTGGCAGCTTCCAGATGGCAGAGGGCTCCAGAAGCCCCGTGGTCTTTACGTGAGGTCTTATTTAGCTGAATTAGGAGAACTTAGAGGGTTTTCTTAGTGTCTTCTCTGATTACTTCCTGGGCAGCTGCTCCTTCTCAGGAATGGAGTCTGATGTGCATTACTTCCTGCGAACTATATTCCCTGATGTTCCAGCTGGAACCTGAAAAGCTGGCCTGAAGTTCCAGCTGGCGTTGAGACTTTCACAAAATGATCTTCTTTCCCCTCCTTTCCTCTCCACCCCCTCCCCTCCCCGCCTTCTCCATCCATCATCTCCCTCTTTCTTCTTTCTTCTTTCTTCCACAGATTCCTGATGAGCTGTTGTCCAGGCAAATTAATTGTGATGCATATAGTCAATTTCAGAGGCCACCATGGTTCCCTCGTGTAGCCAGAAACTCAGTATATTAGTTTCTTATTTATGCTGTAACAAATTGGCACAAATATAGTGGCTTAAAACAACACAAACTAATTAATTATATTATAGTTCTGGAGCTCAAAAGTCCGAAAAGGGTGTTAGGATGTTAAAATCAGGGCCTACATTTCTTCTAGAGGCTTTAGGGGAGAATCCATTCTTTGTTTTTTCCATCTCCCTTAGGTGGCCCACATCCCTTAGCTCAGGTCTACATCACTCAGCCTCTGCTTCTATTGGCACATCTCCTTCTCTGACTCTTCTGACTTGCTCTTTCCTTATAAGAAAACTTGTAATTACATTGGGCCCACTTGGATACACCAGGATAATCTCCCCATCTCAAAATCCTTAAACACAACTGCAAAGTTTCTTTTGTCATGTAAGGTAACATATTCACAAGCACCAAAGATCAGGATACAGACATTCTGGGGGCACCATTATTCTGCCTACCACACTTCCTCTCTATTATGCTTATCTTATGCTGCCATTTCTGTGTTTGTGTGTTTATTTTTGCAAACAGGGTTAACATGAGAAAAAGGCTTCTGAACTTCTGCTTCAATTTTGTATACATATTCAGTGATTTCTGGAGTGGAGACGAATACAGACATGGAGGGCTGATCATCTGTTTACCATAATGTAAACAGTATCAAGAAAATCCAAGCAGTCAAATATCCTCGGTAGAAAAGAAATCTGAGGTCTTGCTTATGAATACAGTCAATCTTATTCTTGAGCCAAATAAATGCAAAAATTATCCTGATACTTGGTTGGAATCTAGTAAAGAGCTCAAAATCTTGGATGTAAAATGGAACATTCATTATATGTAACAGAAGGGATCGTGAAGCTTGTGCATTACTTATTATTTTACATAATAATTTACAGACACCATATGAATATTAATTCAATGGAGGATCTACTCTTGTATTTCACTATATGAGAAGATAAACCCCAAGTTACTGTTGGCCTCCCTGATCAGTCTACATCAGTCCTTTGTAACATAGACTATGAATCCCAGAGAGGACCTCATGGGGACCACATATTATTAATGGCTTCTGTGGAAAACGAATACTCCTCCCCTTCTTCCACTTTTCATTCAATCTGGTCCTATAAATAATGAAATTGTCACTGTATTTAAGGATGATACCTCTCTTTGAATATGTTGATACAGTTATGGCCATCTGGTTATATTACATTTTCTGTAGGTTTTTTATGTCCTGAGGCAGTTTTGAATTCAAAAGATTTGATGTTGAATCTGTCAGTCATTGTGGGTGGGAAAAAAAAAAAAGCTGTCATTTCAGTGAATGAAACTCACCAAAGATTTTAGATCGAATTTAATCAGATCAGGTCAAATATAAAGCATAATAGCTTTATATTGGTGGTGAAATAAAATGTTCTCAGAAAAAACTGAAACGATGTATCCGGTTATACAGTTTGAGATGTTTTCTCATGCAACAGACGACTTAACTATAAAAAAGCACCCTGTCCATAACTTTCTGACTCCAAGCTAGATGGAATGAACACACTCTACCCTGTGACCCTCTCCCACCAAGCACAACTATAAACTCTGGACAGAATGGATGAAGTCGTGATGTGAGGATTCTGAAGAGTAAACAAGGCATATTAAGGAAACAGATCACACTCTGATGTAATATGACACTCACAGGAGTTTCTCATGTTTTCCCCTCCAGAATCATTCTACCCAGACTCAAAAACAGCCAAAGCCCAGAAGTGTACAGCAGGTGGAAGTGGAACTCTGATAGGAGTCCTCTCTTACAGGTCCAAGAGCAGAAAACAAGACTCCAAGTGTCATAAAGAGTGAGACGAAATCCCTCCTTTGTTTCTTTCCTTTCCCACCACAGCCCCTAGAGACTATCATTATGGCACATCAGGAGCAAAGATGATGGAAGCAGTGGCTCCAAGGGAACCACTCTAAGGGAAGAAGATTCACTCTGACCAGAGGAGTTGTAGTGACAAGACCATGGGGGCAATTCCTACTGCTGGTTTTTTGGTTTTGTTTTTTTTTCCCCCTCAGTTCTTGTGCTTCTTGGTCCCAAAACAGATGCAGTCATGGGAATTGTGAAGCAGATCAGAGAAAGTAAAGTTTGCCTTGCTGGCTGAAGTACTAGAAAAGGCAGAGGGGGTGAGGGATCACAGAAACTTTAGTGAGATTATAGAGGGGAGGGAGATGAAGATATCAATCCCATAATGTTGCTTATAAACTCCTAAGTTCATCTAAGAGCTGTTCACAAGTGCATCTAATCTTTTTTTTTATTTTTTTTAATGTTTATTTCTGAGACAGAAAGAGACAGACAGAGCATGAGTGGGGGAGGGACAGAGAGAGAGAAGGAAACACAGAATCCGAAGCAGGCTCCAGGCTCTGAGCTGTCAGCACAGAGCCCAACGCAGGGCTCGAACTCACAAACCGTGAGATCATGACCTGAGCCGAAGTTGGTTGCTCAACTGACTGAGCCACCCAGGCGCCCCTAGTGCATCTAATCTTAAACAGCATACGCCAAGCTTTGAGAACTTTGATATAGGACAGACCACCAGCCAGGTCTTAGATTAGCCACCACGGCCGTACATATAGAACAGACTTAAGTGGCACTGAAAAGGCGGAGGAATCTAATGGATAATGAAACCACAGCTGAAAAAAGGTGGATCAGAAGTTGTGGACTGAACCGAACCAGGTAAATTGCCTGCTGGAACAAAAACAAAAAGAAGACAAAAACAAAAACAAAAAGTCAACAGTCTCAAGATACAAACAAGACTCACAGTCTCATGATACAATATTCAAAATGTCCAGGATGCAATCCAAAACTGCTCGATAAATGAAATGTCAGGAAAATCTCAATTTATAATGGAAAAGGGAGTCAAAACAGCTATTATGACCATGGTCCAAGAAGTAAGGCTGAACATTTTTGAAACAAATAGTAAGATAGGAATTGTCAGCATAGATATAAAAAATATTTTAAGAGGATCAAATAAAAATTTCATAACTAAAATAGACATAAATCAACATAAATAATGTAATAGATGGGATAAAAAAACAATGAAAATGGCAGAAGAAAGAGTCAATGAATTTGAAGAAGTTATACCATGTGAACAGTGGAGAGAAAAGATGGGAAAAAAGTGAAAAAAAATAAAAGACTTCTGGAAAAGGGAAAAGGTCTAACATTTATGTCATCAGACTCTCTAGAAGGAGAAGAGAAAGCATGGCACAGAAAACCTGTTTGAGGAAAAAACATACCTGAAAACTCCTAAATTGGGCACAAGACATAAACTTACAGATTCAAAAAGTACAGCAAATCTAAAAAAAGTGTAAACTCAGAGAAACACACACCCAGATACATAATAATCATATTAATGCAATTAATTAATTGCATTAGAAATAGAAAGAATGAATGCAATAGAAAGAATTAATTGCAATTAATGCAATAGAAAGAATTTGAAAGTGGCCAGAGAAAAAAACAATGCATTATCTGCTTGGAAGCAGCCGTTGGAATGACCATGCACTTTGAGTGAAAAGGCTGGGCCATAACAGTATAAAATTACTGAAATAAAAACAACAACAACAACAACAACAACAAAACTATAAATTGAAAATTGCATATCTAGCAAAAATATTCTTTAGGAATAAAGAAGAAATAAAGACATTCTCAGATAAAAGGAAAGTAAGAATCTGTAGTCAGTCGACTTGCTATATAAAAGAAATATGAAAGTGAGTTCTTTAGGCAGAAGGGAGATGATATCAAAGGGAAAGTGGGAACATCAGCAATGAAGGCGTGAAAGAAATAGTAACTCTACAGATAAATACAATGGGCTAGTCTTCTCTTTTGTTGTTTGAAACATGTATGCAGTTGAGAGAATTTTATAGCATTGTCTATAACTGGGTTTTTAAGTATGCAGAAGTAATACATGACAACTACAAGGATGAGGAAAATAAAGACACTTATGTGGTGGGAAGTTTTCAACATTCCACTCGAAATGGTAAAATATCAATCCTAAGTACAGCATGAAAACTTGAGCTTGTATAATCCCTAGAGCAACCATTAAAAAACTACACAAGGAAACATAGTCAAAATTCATTGAAAATTTAAAATGAGTTGCTCAAAAAATTCAAATAATCAGAAGAAAAAATATCAAAGGTGAAAAGAAGGAATAAAAAAGAGAGGAAACAGAATGCAAAAAGCAAAATGGTAAACCTAAATCCAAATATAAAAAATAATTAAATGAAATATAAATGATCTAAGGGCACCTGGTGGCTCAGTCAGTTAAGCATCTAACTCTGGCTCAGGTCATGATCTCACAGTCATGAGTTCGAGCCCCACATCGGGCTCTGTCCTGACAGCACAGGACCCAATTCAGATCCTGTGTCCCCCAATCCTTCCTCTCCTGCTCGTTCTTTCTCTCTGTCTCTGTCTCTGTCTCAAAAAATAAATAAGTTTTAAAAAAAGAAATATATGGGGCGCCTGGGTGGCTCTGTCGGTTAAGCCTCCAACATTGGCTCAGGTCATGATCTCATGGTTTGTGAGTTCGAGCCCTGCGTTGGGCTCTGTGCTGACAGCTAGGAGCCTGGAGCCTGCTTCAGACTCTGTGTCTCCTTCTCTTTCTGCCCCTCCCCAACTTGTGCTCTGTCTCTCTATGTCTCTCAAAAAATAAATAAACGTAAAAAAAAAAGAAATATAAATGATCTAAGTACATTAATTAAAAGGCAGAGATTGTCATAATGGATAAAAAGAAGATCCAGCCATATACTAAAAGAAGCCCGCTTTAAATAATCATATGGAAAGGATAAAGATAAAAGGATACAAAAGATTTCCCATGCAGGGGCGCCTGGGTGGCTCAGTCGGTTAAGCGTCCGACTTCAGCCAGGTCATGATCTCGCGGTCTGTGGGTTCGAGCCCCGTGTCGGGCTCTGTGCTGACGGCTCAGAGCCTGGAGCCTGTTTCAGATTCTGTGTCTCCCTCTTTCTCTGACCCTCCCCTGTTCATGCTCTCTCTCTCTGTGTCTCAAAAATAAATAAATGTTAAAAAAATTTTTTTAAATAAAAAAAAAAGATTTCCCATGCAAATAGCAATGGAAAGTAAACTTATGTGGACTTACAAATATCACATAAAGTAGATTTCATAGCAAGGAAAATTGCTAGAAACAGAGACATTGTATAATGATAAACCTAAGTAAACAAAACAACCTAAGTGTTTATACACCTAACAACAAAATTTCTAAGTACAGGGGGAAAAAGTGATTGAAATAAAAAGGGGATTATAGGTAGAGATTTCAAAGTCTCTCTCTCTCTCAGTAATCAATGAACAGGTCAAAACAAAATCAAAATGGGAGACAGAGAAAAATACAATTGGCATTTATAGAATGTTCTTCCAACAACAGCAAAATACACATTATTTTTAAGTGCACATGGATAAAATATGCATAAACATAGACCATATTCTGAGTCATAACACAAAATTAATGATTTACAAGATATAAAATCATTCAAAATATATTTTCTGACCATAATGGAATTAAACTAGAAATCAGTAACTGGAAAGTAATAGAAGGTAATAGAAACTCTTTATCCAAACTCTTGAAAATTAACATACATCTAAATAAACAACTTGTTACAGAAGGAGTCTCAGGGAAATTAGGAATATAGTTTGAATGGACCCAAAAGAAAAATATAACACATGAAAATTTCTGGAATGCAGTCAGAACAGTGCTTAGAGGGGGAACTTATCACATTATATGACCATGCCAGGACATCATGTCTAGGAACTTTTGTGGCTGAAAAATTGGTCAGCTGGATGGAGAAGGTCTGGAGGAGAGACTTGAAGGATTCCAAGCTGTGTGTGTTCAGGATCTGTCAGGTCTCAAGGATTGGGCACAGGTGTAGGGAACCTCATGTAAGAAGAGTTTATCGATCAGCTATACAGGGAACACAAAAGAAAACAAAAATCAGTTTTAAAAAATTGTTAGCAAATACATACATGCCTCACAAGGAACTGAACTGTGTTCATCATCTTTTGGGATATAACAAAAGCACGAGCTTTGGATTTAGGCACATTGAAGTTCAGATCTAGGATCTGCCACTTGCTAGTTAAATGATCCGAGGTGATGTACTACTCTCCGATCCTTGATGCATAGCTAGTCTTCAATAAATAGTAGGTGGTAGGTGGTGATGGTGGTGACAATAATAGCAGATAGCAGCTTTAGAGATTCAGCGCCACCTCTGCGGTCTGTGTGTCGTTGACTCAGCTTCTACATTTCTGCTTCCCACAGCTTCTTTCTTCTCCTCTATCGTTTCATTTCTCTCTCTTTAGACCTTGCTTCAGAGTCTTCCATGATCCTGGATTAAGACTTGTCTGTGTGGATTACATGATCCTGTATATAGAAAACCCTAAAGATTTCATCAAAAAGTTATTGGAACTGATAAATGAATTCAATACAGAATACAAAATCAATATACAGACATCCACTATATTTCTATATGCTACATCCAGAGAAATTAAGAAAACCATCCCATTTACAATTGCACCAAAAAAAATGAAATACCCATAAATAAATGTAACCAAGGAGGTAAAAGACCTGTACTATAAAATCTATAAAACAGTGATGAAAGAAATTGAGGATGACACAAATAGAAAGATAGCCCATGCTTGAGGATTGGAAGAACAAATATTGTTAAAATGCCTATACTACCCAAAACAACCTGCAAATTTAATGCAATCCCTAGCAAAATACCAACAGCATTTTTCACAGAACTAGAACAAATCACCCTAAAATTTGTGTGGAACCACAAAAGACCCCAAACAGCCAAAGAAATCTTCAAAAAGAAGGACAAAACTGGAGGTATCACAATCTCACATTTCTAGATATACTACAAAGCTGTAGTAATCAAAACAGTATGGTACTGGCACAAAAATAGACACATAGATCAATGAAACAGAATGGAGAACCCAGAAAGAAACCCATGATTGTATGGTCAATTAATCTTTGACAAAGCAGGAAAGAATATCCAATGGGAAAAAGATAGCACCTTCAACAAATGGTGTTGGGAAAACTGGACAGCTACATGCACAAGAATGAAATTGGACTACTTTCTTAAACCATGCAGAGAAATAAACTCAAAATGGATTAAGGGCCTAACTGTGAGACCTGAAATTATAAAAATCCTAGAAGACGGCACAGACAGTAATACCTCTGACATAGGCTATCATAACATTTTTCTAGACGTGTCTCCTGAAGCAAGGAAATAAAAGAAAAAATAAACTATAGGGACTACATCAAAATAAAAAAGTTTCTGCACAGCAAAAGAAACAGTCAACAAAATTAAGAGGTAATGTACAGAATGGGAGAAGATATTTGCAAATGACATATCCAATAAAGGGTTGGTATTCAAAATATATAAAGAACGTATACAACTCAACACCAAAAAATCAAATAATCTAATTAAATGGGACAGAGGACCTGAACAGACATACCTCCAAAGAAGACATCCAGATGGCCAACAGATACATGAAAAGATGCCCAACATCACTCATCATAAGAGAAATGCAAATCAAAACCACATCACCTCACACCTGTTGAAATGGTCAAAATCAAAAATGCAAGAAACCACAAGTGTTGGTGAGAATGTGGAGAAAAAGGAACCTTTGTGCACTATTTATGGGAATGCAAACTGGTGCAGCCACTGTGGAAAATAGTGTGGAGGCTCTACAAAAAAATTAAACATAGAATTACCATATGATCCACCGGGCACCTGGCTGGCTCAGTGGGTAAAGCATGTGACTCTTGATTTCGGGGTTGTGAGTTTAAGCCCCATGTTGAGTGTAGAGATTACTTAAAATAACAATCTTAAAAAAAAAAAAAGAATTACCATATGATCCAGTAATTCCACTACTATTTACCCAAAGAATCAAAAACACTAATTTGTAAAGATATATGCAACCCTATATTTATTACAGTATTATTTACAATAGCCAAATTATGGAAGTAGTCCAAGTTTTCATCAATTGATGAGTAAAAAAGATGTGGTATATGTATGTACATACATATACATACAATGGAATATTATTTAGCTATAGAAAAGAATGAGATCTTGTCATTTCCAACAACATGGATGAATCTATAGGGTGTAATACTAAGCGAAATTAAGTCAGTCAGAGAAAAACAAATGCCATACGATTTCACTCATATATGGACTTTAAGAAACAAAACAAAGAAAAAAGAGACAAACTAGAAAACAGATTCTTAACTATAGAGAACTAACTGGTGATTACCAGAGGGGAGGTGGATGGGGGGGATGGGTAAAATAGGTAAAGGGAATTAAGAGTGTACTTATTGTGATGAGCACTTACTAATGTATAGAATTGTTGAATCAACTGAAACCAATGTAACACTGTGTATTAACTGTACTGGTATTAAAATACAATAAATGAAATGAAATGAAATGAAATGATAAAAATGAAACAATAAAATATAAAATAAAATAAAATAAAATAAAATAAAATAAAATAAAATAAAAGTAACAGACTTGCCCATCTGGATAATGCGCCAGGGTTCCATGCTTTAGCGACACCGACAACATAGGGAGATAGCACTCCATGCTGAGGATTCAGTAGCCCATTTGCTTCTCACCAGGACCCCATATTGTAACAGTTTCATCTCAACCTTACTAGCTATGAACAGAGATTCAAAGTGTAAGAGAATGATGTCTGTCCAGCTGTCAATCTGTACTGTCTTTCCTGCATCACACTGTCGCTGGGGTAGATAACATTCCCTTGGCTTCGGTTTATAAAGTAGGTTCTGTTCCCTCTGAATGTTAAGATACCACTTCCTCTAGCAGAGCTAACATATAGCAGAGCTGGCTTGAGTTTTTCCCTTTAGTTTTCATCTGCAGTTAACAGTTGGTTGCAGTTCTAAGAAGCAATGAAATGATTAAAAGCAGGTAGAAAAATCCACCAACCAGAACGTTACTTATTAAACAATCAAGAGTAGATGGATTTCTTGCTCATGTGGATTGTCAGGAAGTCCCCGGGGGGAACCTCGAGAGGATTACTGAAACCTTAGAGGCTCTGTTGGCCTCGTTCCCTCAAGCCCTCACTGCTGTGGCAATCTGTGCCTTAGAAACTATTATACATCTGCTTTCTTGGACAGAGTTTGTGTAGATATCCTGGACTATCTCAAGGACATGAGAAGAGTCCGAAATGCACCAGGCCCCATCCCAGAGGCAGCCCCCTCTGGGGAAAGGCCTTTTTCAGCCTCCTGCTGTAATCCATTCTGGTGTCTGTGTCTCAGGACGTTCCGGTCAGAAGGGATATTCTGACACTGGCCTGCTTCCCCCGTGTAGCCACTTAAGCTCAGTTCTTCTGAGAGCGGGGCAACAGCTGGTCACCTTCAGGAAGGCGCGCACTCACTGCCGGCATGTTGAGGTTACTGAAGCTGCCAAGATACTTGTTGAAGAGTGCATGTGTCTTTGCCTTCTATATTCCGAGATGGCGCTGTTGAAGAGTTGTTTTCCACGTCTGTCAGGAGGGCTGAAACAACCGACCGTGATCTTGGACAACATACAAATGAATATTATGCTTGTCCTGATCGCAGAATCTCTTGCTGCTTAGAGCTCTGTCTCCTGACCTTGCAAGACTACCTGGTGTCTTTGCTTGAACACTCTCCTCTTGTTCTCTGCCCTGTTCCCCTCGCGATACCCTCAAAACCTTGCTGACTTGCAGGGCCTCTGCCTTCCTCGGTTTCCAAGCGGCGCTCAGTCGTGCTACATTATCTGAAAGGGCTTCCCTGGTCCTCGTCACATTTCATTAGCCAGCCTGGCTTGAGTTCTTTCTACAGCAGCTGCTTTCGAATCCTGGGGTCACTCAGTTTCCAATCTGTTCAAGTTCTTGGACTGCTCTTGAACTATGGTGGCTGTCTCCACAATGTTGAAACCTCAACACCAATCTTGCCTTAAATGTTTTTCTCTTTTCAGACAGTGATTCTCAAACTTGAGTATGCATTGGTATGCATACGGACTCCTTTTGGAATTCTGGTAAAATATAGATGAATAAGCACCATCCCACACCTGCTGAATCAAAATGATCAGGGAAGGACTCTTCATGCAGTCTATTAAGAAAACGCTTCCCCCTGAGGCCCTGAAATGACCTCTGGTTACATGGTTTTTAACGATCTCCAGGGAATAGTGGTTCTCAAACTGTAGCATGCTTCAGGATCCCCGGTAGAATTTGGAAAAACGTGACTGCCCTGCCCCACCATGAGATGTTTTAGTCGGCCTAGGGTGGTGTCAAAGAATTTGCCTTTCTCACAAGTTTCCAGCTGATTTTGACACTGCTGTTCTAGGATAACACTTTGAGCATCCCCCCACTTTCGAGAATCTTTTTACTGTTTGGTTTATGCAGTTGGTCTTTTGCGCAAAGAAAAGAACAGAGGAGTCAGAGAAATGTTTCCTTCCAGGTGAAGATATCTGGTCCGTACGATGACTGACCGATGATGATGATGGCTGTGACATAGGTCTAAACATGCAAAGAGCCTAAACGGGGGTGGGGGGGTGGGGCACACCACCAGACATTACATATGCGTGCAAAAATAGCAGATGTCTGTTGACTTTTTTGCCTGCCTGGCATCTCCTCTTCCGTCTCGTGTTAAAAGAATTCTCTTATCAAGAACTTATCCCATGTAGTTGAAGTGGGAGTAACTCCTCCTCCTTCACTTCTCTCATGGGGTGGACACATGCCCTAGACCTGGCCCGCCATAATTCTACATTCCCCTGTCCACAGTGTTTGGATTACAGATAGATGTAGCATCCAAGCTGGCCGATGAGCACTCTCTGCGGATTGTGCTGGGGTTCTCAGAAAAGAGGCATTCTTTCCTTCTGAAATCACAGATTTGCCACTTCATAGAAAGAGCCTTCTTGCAGGGAAGGGAGCAAAAAAGAAGTGGGGCTAAAAGGTGGAAAGAGAGAAAGAGGAAGGTCAAGGAAGAACTTGACAAAGCCCTCCAACGGAGCACCAACTCACCAAGCTGTCTTTTAACCCTTCTGCTTCCCAGCTACACGGCCAGTGCATTTTGTTTTTACTTAATCTGCTCTCGCATTGACTTTTTACCATCTCTATCCCTAAGAGTTCTGCCGAATGCAGTGCATACTCCCAGATGTCTACAATCTTACACAAATTCCCCTGCCATAATAAACTGGGATCTTAAAACATGCAAGGGCGGGGTGTGCTTTGTGTAACGTTATGTGACACAAAAGGGTCTCACTGATCAAATACATTTGGGTAATACTCCAGATTATTTCTTCTCTTGGAAATGCATTTCACACATTAGCATAGTTAAGAACCTGAGAAGTTTGGAAGCAAATTAACCATTTAAGTTTTGTAACTCAGCCTTTCCCAAATATGTTTGATCATAGAGACTTTTTTGTCCGTGTGTGGAACTTGCTATCCAACATCCATAGCTTTTGTTTTACTTCTGTGATGAATTGCAGGCCATTTTATACGGTCCATTGATGAAGTATCACTCTTATGTATAAACCATTCCTCCAGAAAACACATGACACCTGTTATAGAACAAATACTATGTGAAATTAAAAGGCATGTGGCCCCTTTCCTGGAAGGATCTGTCTATAAATAGCACTCCCTTTTAGCTTTGCCTATGAAGGATTAAGAGGTATGATCAAAGTTTGGAGTAAAAGAAGACTTTCTTTGATTTGGGAAGAGACCTATATTTACTTAACGGCCGATCTCTCCTTTTGATAGCAGTTTTGGAGCTTGGCCTCAAAGTCTCCCTGGTAGCTTGTGCTGCGGAAACAGCATGTGGTCCGAAGGTCATCACTTTTTAGTCAAAGAACAAATATGTGGAGTGAGGTTAGGAGGAAGGGCCAACCACAGTCACATCCTCTCCTCCTCAGGTCCCTGCTGGTCCAAGGGTAATCTTCTGAATCCTATTCCCTCTGATTCTGTCAGCTCCTTTTAAAATGAATGGGAAAATTATTCACGTAGTAAAAATTGTCACATGTCCCACCCCAGGGCCGTTGGGTGTTGTCTTTTGGTCACTTGTACAAAGTCTGCCAACGCTGGATTTCTGAGTGATGGTGTGTGACGGTCCCCCAGCTCTGCCAGGTCCCCCAGGTCCCAGGGGCTATTCACAAGAACTCACATAGCCTCTACTCTTCTCCTACTGTGGCCTCCACCAAGTTCCAAGGACAGGCACTTCTGCTCAATCTTTCTGTTCAAACGAGCCTCACAAAACAGGCACTCCGACTGCTATTGCCTTCTAGTATCTTGGCTGCTACATCTCCAAACACCCAAACCTGACCAGAGTCCCCACACTGACAAATGGGAGATAAGGGGAGAGAAGCCCCTCTCCCTTTCATTCAGGTGGCTCTCGCCCACCCCCTTCAAAGAGATCCTTGGACAGCGCTGCATTTGGCTGAACCCTTAAACAGACTGTAGTAAACTAACTCCGGAGAAGCATTTATGTCCCAGATTCCACTCAGAGGAAGAGGTGAGTCTTGGGGAGTTGTGACTGGAGGGCAAATTCACTTCACTGGAACTGAGCTGTGCTCAGAATGCACCTCTGTGGCAGCCACTGCCTTCCTACTGGGGCCCAGCGTTCCCGACTCTGTCTTGCTTCACGTGGAGTTTTCCAAAGACGTTCCTGAGTCCCCATCAAAATGAGTTTCTGGAGCTCTCACTTCCCTGCCTAGATATGTCTGGGGCTCACACTCAAGCTGGAACGCTTACCACAAGGTCGTTAAAATGATAAACAAAGACAGCAAAGGAAATAAGAAGATATATCAATGATATCTGAGACATCTTCGGTGACTGGTGGTCCTAGGTAACGCAGTTACCATTTTTTTGCCTTCTTCCATGTCAGAGATTGGGAATCATTTTCTGTAAAAGGGCAAGTAGTAAATATCTTCGTCTTCACAAGCCATATGCTTTGTGTCACAGCTACTCAACTCTGCTTTTGAGGCCCCAAAGCAGTCAATACGTAAATGAATGGGCACGTCCGTGTTCCAATAAAACTTTATTTGGAAAAACGGGGCAAGCTGGATTTGATCCAGGGGCTGTAGCTTGCCATCCTCTATTTTTGGGGATAGAAATATTTCAAACGCTTCCTTCTCTGAAGTGTTCATAAAATGCTTGTAATTTATTTTCCTGATACACATGTTGAAAAAAGGCATTTGATTGATATTTTCTTTTGTTGTTGTTGTTGTCGTTGGGTTTGGTCTTCCATTAAAATGTTCAGCGCTTTGTAGTGAGGAGCTGCTGAAACATGCCTTTAAGGTCTTGCACTAGAGTTAATTTGGAAGCCCGAGATACAAACCGTCTGGGAAGTGTTTATTTAACTCAGTCAGATTGCCAGAGCCGAGTAGGTATTTCTCAACTTCTCTCCCAAATATGGAAGATAAATATAGCCTTCACTGCACCTCATGTGCACACAAGAAGGTAACAGAAGTACCTGATTCCTTCACTTCTGAAACGCCTTTCCGCTGCCTCACCCCCAACCCGTCCCTGAGCACGGTTTTAAGACCCACGTTTATTTTGTGTCCACTTCCTGTAGCAGAGCAAGACTGCACTATAAAATTTCCCGTTCCCACTTTGCCTTCTGCTCCATTTCCTTCTTCTCTCTTCCACCCGCCCCCCACCCCCCAGTTCCACCCTTTTCCAGCTCCCCTTTAGGAAAGTAGCTAAATATCCGTGCAAATTGAAAATTAATTTAACTTACTTAAGAAAAAGATAAGAAGAGGTAAATGAGGGTGCACTATAGTGTTGTAAGAGAGGATCTCAAGGTTAGAGAAAGATTCCATTTTCTATTTCAGGAGTCAGTTAGGCATCTTGCAATCATCCAACAAGCAAGGATTGAATACCTAGCATGTGTCAGGTCTATGCTAGGCATTCCGTGTGGGTTATCTCACTTAGACATCTCGATTTTGCAGCCTCAGGAACCACCCAGAGCTTAGTGAATCGGAACAACAAACATCATTTTTGTTATTTTATGCGCGATTAGAAGGCCAAATGGGCTTGTATACAAACATCCCCGACTGGTTACTCTGCTAAAAACCACAAGAAGGAAAAGTGAAAACTCTCTGCAAGAAACGAAGAATGTGATTTCACTGAGAAATGATACTAAACAGTATTTTTTAAGTTTCCCCAAATATCCACTGAAAGGAAGAGAAGTTTGAAAGGGCCGAGAAACACCCTGGAGAGCTTATCTTGTGATTCTACAGGTCCCTCTGGTCTGGAGCCTGTGCAAGGCTGGCCGGGGCCTCTTTCTGCAGGGTACCTTCACCCTGCAGCCTGCCAGCCTGGGCTTGCTCATGAGGACAGAGGGGCCTGATGGCAGGAGAGCAAGTCCCAGAGTGCAAGGGACTCGCATTTGCCTTCCAGCTCTGTTTGCCCCACTTGTGCACTTGTCCCATCTGCCAAAGCAAGTCACTGGCCAAGGGGTGGAGAACCTCTCGTGGGCAAAGTCATGGTGCTCGGTGGCATGCAGACAGGGAGGCATGCCACATTGGGGCCACTGTCGGAACAATCTACCCCAGCCAACAAGGTCTTTCCTGCAAGCCACCGAATGAATATCCACCCCTCCTCTTTTATTTCCTCTGAAGAAAGAATTAGAAAAAGGCTCTGTTGGCCCATGAGCCCTCATTACAAATGACAGTGGCAAAAGAGAAGGCCAGCTGCTGCACCGCCAGCTCGTAGGTGATGTAACCCAGAACGGCTCCGCAAATTATACTTGGGTGGAATTAGAGCTTTTTACTTAGTAGAGCTTTTCCACTGGGGGGAAAAATGAATGAAAAGTAATAGGAAAAAAATACACCTTTCCCTGCACTTACTGTGAGCCCCAGAATGATGCTGCATTTTACAGATGAACCCATTATTTGGAGAATGCCTTCTCTTCCTTCTAGATGTTGGGTATAATAGGAGAAAAAAAATTACCTTTCTTTCTGTGCCCGGTGAAAAATCAGCACACTACAAAACTGGGAACGCTGGGCAGGGCTTTTCAAATGCACATAGTTTTATTAAGATAATGTGGTGAACGCGAGGTCATTATTCCTCTGTGTATTTTTTTAACAGACATGTTGCATCCTCCGGACTGAAGAGCCAAGCTAGGAGTTAAGATGGGCATCTCGCCTGACATGAGGATTAAGTGGGGGTTGTGTTGTGGGAATTGAGCAACAGAGCCAAGAAACCTGGTGGCTGTTTTCACGATAATTACAAAGTTTAAGCCTCTTCTGAAACCTGGGATTTTAACTTTGTGCCGGAACCAGGCCTTCCATTTAGGTTTCTGGTACTGTTTGCTCCTAGTTAGTGTGGGCCAGAGACCACAAAACAAAACAAAATAAAGAACTCCAAGCTCAGGGTTTGGGGAAGGGAGGGTGAGAGTGAGAGGTGCTGTGAACACAGGCCTCCGGTCAGTCCTGGTGTGCTCAGGAGAGAAGAAACGCTTTCAGTCAGTCGCACAGAGGGTTCACGCATGGCACCGGTTTCACGAGCAACAGAAGGGCCGAGAGGCCAGCCAGAGGAAGACAATGCTGTCAGAGGTTCGCATCAGGAAGCGGCTGCTCACACCTCGAGGTCAGAGGGCCCTTCAGAGGCCAGCCAACAGCCAGGCCCAGGAGCAGTCTGGCTGTGGGTTGTGAGGCGCTGTGTGCTCCTGGCCCTAGGGAACGCCCTATGTGGTGGCCCCCACGCGCCTCCGCACCCCAGGGTTTCCTGGGACGGGCCTTTGGCGCCTGATGCAGGACTCCTGACGGGCCGAGAAGCGCCTCCATCAGCACCGCACGCTCTGACTGCAGGGGGAGGCACTTCCCGTCCGATCCTTTCTACTTCCGGATTGCGCCGGAAGGCAGCGGAAGGTTCTCACCGCCTGCCCTTGTTCTCTCTTGCCTTCGTCCATCGCTAGCATTTCCCTCCGGGAAATCTCTCGGGTGTCTGTTTCCATCTCGGCGTCTGTGTGTTCGAGAACATGAGCTGATCTCACTCACAGTGAAAGAGGGGCTGCAGCCTGGTCCGCAGACCCCACGGCAAACACTCCCTCGTCCCTGCCTCTGACAACACGAGCCTCTCTCCTTCTTGAGCCTTAGCCTCCACCGTCCTCTGAGGCCCCGGTCGCCCTCCTTTCTCCATCACGGTTACCCTTCTCCATCATTTATGCCCTGTTCCACCCCGTCTGGCTCCTCCCCGGCGGGAAGAACCCCGTCCGTTCCCGAAGGCCCTCACTTCAGCCCCCAGGCTCTCTCAAGCTTCCCAGCTTTCTCTCGCTCCTTCTCACAACCGGAGTCCTCAGGTGGGCACTGGCCACACTTACTACTTCTACCCATATGGCCAGGCCCTCACGGCCCCCAGGAAAAAACCCACATCCAGTTCCTGTACCTTATACTAGTGACAGTTCTGTCCTCTTGTTAACCACCCAGCCAGCCTCTTTGGATCATTTGGCACTTTTAGCTGTGCCCTCCTTTGCTGGAAACTCCTTTTTCGCTTCCTTTGGGGACACATTTTTCTTTAGTTCTATAACTAGCCCTTCCTAGACTCTTTTGGCTATTCCTCTTTCTTTGATCTTTCCCTAGGGACCCTTCACTGGGTCCCTGATCATCTCACTTTTCATAGGCTTCCTGGGCAGTGAGATTCACACGTGGGACTTTAATTTCTAGTCCAGAGTTGATAGTTCTAAAATCTGTCTCTACCGTAAAACTCTCTCTAGAACTGGGGACTCCTATATTTGAACTGCTATTATGCACTTTCACTTCTATTTCTCCCAGTGCACGTCAGACTTAACACATCTACAACACAATAATCCTCAGCTTCCTCCCCATCCATATTTCTGGACAATAATTCCTGATAATCACATTATTATTATTATTATTATTATTATTTTTGTATTGTAATTTACAACACTGGGGCTCTGGGAAATAATGACAAGACTTTTTCAATTCCTGCTGAGCCTGCCTTTTCCAGATTTTTTTTTTTTTTAATTTTATTTTAAATTCTATAGTATGCTAGCTTTTGGCTTATCCCGTGGCTCCTTGGTTAGATAAAAGTACATAAACAGAAAAGGCATAGACGGGAAGGGCTGGGAAACTGGACCAAAGATACATCAGTAAATAAATTCTACATCAGGCTTAAATCACCTCTTATAGCCTCAATATTCCAGATCTTGTTCAATCACTCCTCTCTTATCTAAACTACCTGCTATATTCCCATTTCCTCAGGGCTTTGCTAAATGAATTGTTATCTAATTTCTGAGAAATCATTTCATTAGAGTATTAATGCTCTCCATTATTTAACATATTATCCTCTAGCAGATAATATTTGCATTTTGAGAGGTACCTTCTGTGCCTTAATCAGAATCCTGAGCAATATGTTAATTTTAGGCACTGTGTCAAATCTTTGGGAGACCTATATCTGCCCATTAAATCTTAGAAGAAACCACCCATGCTTAGTGCTGTTCCAATTTATGGCTTCAGTCACCAGGGAGTTTTTTTTTTTTTAACCGGTGCTGGACAAAAGATTCCAAAAGGTTAAATTCTAGAAACGGCTGATGGAGGGTGGTTAGTGAGGGACTTGTTTTGGATTCAGTGGTCACAGCTCAGCTTCTGGATGTTACACTTAATGGCTACGTAACCTCGGGCATATTATTGCCTCCGTGTCTTTCTCTAAAATGGTTCTTAGGTTCTTCCCATGACAAAAACACCATTAGAATTCACCATAAATTATTTCTTACAGGTTGAAAACGCCCCGTTGCGAAACACTATAAATCTGAAATATGTATTTACTGAGGAATACCTGTATTTTTCAGCTGTGCATTACGGTAGGATTTAGAAAAGTTGCCCTGTTGTTGGTGACTGGCAGAAGTGGGTACAGAATGGCTAACAACGAATATATTGAGGGCGGAGCATTTGAGAGCTGGCCTTCGTAGTTTACTTGGCCTGCTCTCCTTTTACCCTAACTACCCAATTCATCTTTTGTTTACAGAATCTTGAGCCTTTGTTTGTGCTTTGAAGGCAACAGAGTTTTATTCAGTTCGTAAGGCGGTAGTGCCTAGAGGGAGATGAGAACTGGATATCCTGGTGATGGCATTCCACCTTTAAAGGACGGACAAGCCATTCTCAATGCCTTAGAGGCTGAACTCTCAACGGACTATTTTAAAGAGGGCAGCAGAGCCTACTTCACCACAACCTGGAAAATAGCAAGCTATTTGCTCTCCAGGGGTGACCATTTTTTCCTAAACAAATAGAGATAATTGCTTATTTAATTTATGACTTGGGGCAAGTCACTTACTGCCTGAAAATATTCATTGGAAGAGCCTGGCATTTTTAAATTAAAATACACTGTAATTTGAGTTACAAGCCATCATTTCTTTTTAATCCAATCATCTCCTTTCATTTTTATGTAAACAATTTTGATTGAAAATATATATTTAAAAAAAAAGCTCCTTTCCCAACTTCCTTCTAAATGACCTATTGTAGACCCAGAAAAACATAAACACTCACAACAGCAGAGAAAACTGGAAGTTGCAAACAGCCGATTGCCAGAATCTGGGAGAAATGTCTGCTAATTACGAGGATGAGATAACTAGTTTTGAAGTAAGGAGCACTTGATTAGGCCACCAGCCAAGTGGTGAGTGTCTGAGGTCAGGTTCCATGAAGCTAGAACTAGGAAAAAGAGAAGACTTCACTTAAAGCAACATGAAACATCATGAAATAGAGAAACATTCCAAATCAGAGCTTTTTAAGAAAAACTAAGCTTTCTGTATGAGCAACAACTGGCTTTGAATAACAAGCACATTCACCAGATGTCTTATGCAGAACACAAAACCATTAACAATAAAAGAAAAAATTGAGAAGTTGGACTTCACGAAAACTAAAACTCACAGAAGACACCATTAAAAATATAAAAATGCAAGTTACAAATTGAAGAAAATATTCACTTATGTATACATATATGTGTCACTATGCACGTAAATATGTGTTTATATATTAAATATATATATATATATTAAATGGACAAAAATTTAAACAACTACTTTGCAACATAAGATGTGAATTGCTATGTGAAAAGATGCTCCATAGTAAGCAAGGAAATGCAAATGAAAACCACAATGAGCTGCAATTCCACATTTTTTGAAATAGCTAATATTAAAAAGAATGACAACACTAAATGTTGGTGAAGATGAAGAATAACTGGAAACTACTTTCCTTTAGAAATTTAAACGTATTTACCTACGCTCCAGGAATTTCATCCCTAGGTATTCCCCCAACAGAATGAGAATATATGTTTTAAAAAGATTCATACAGTAAATACACAGTGTAGAATATTCACTTATACAGAGGAGTGTTGCTCAGCCATGAAGGGGAAAACAGCAACTTTTTCTCACCAAAGCTTATGTGAGCCTCACAGGGGTCATATTATGAAAAAGAAATGAAACATGAGAATATATACTACCCGGAGCAGGTACTGTCCTAATTTCTATCATCATAGCTGAATTTGGGCTATAAGAGCACTTTCTGCGATGCTAGCTGTTCTATAGCTTTACTGGTGTGTATATTACACAGATGCATGCCTTTGCCACAACTCCCCAAAATGTACCCTTAAAATCTGTGTGTTGCATGGTGCATAAATTGACTTCGTTTTTTGAAAAAGTAAAGCGTTACGTGTAATTGTTGTGTTCAAGGAATTAAAAGGAAAGGGGACGAACTTTGGGAGAATACTTACAACTTGTTTTAATTTGGGTTCCCACAAAAGGACATTTTGAGACGATGATTCAATTATAAGTAGTTTATGTGGCAAGTTCAGGGAACACTGGGAGAGGGTGGGGAAGTAAAACAGGGAAAGGAAGTCAGCCAGTAATGGCTGTGTTTTGAAAGGGAGTCCACATTGGACGAGAGTTGAACATCCTGGAGAGACCTAGGAAACAGTGCAAAACACAGACAGCAGTACTGTGGTCCCGAGGGCAAAGAAACGAGTACTTGCATACCTACTCGCAATAGGTTTAGGTTGAGGCTGTTCACACAGGTTGTTAATTTCTGGACATTCCCAGCATGCCATCTGAATAAGAAGAGATACATATTCTGTGAGTCCGTAAAAATACACAGGCACAAAAATGCAGATACTGGGAGTTAGAATTCATTTGTGCCACACTAAATGATAATGTCTGAGGGATATGTGGGGATACTGATAGCATCTGCTAAAAAGCATTTTTAAATAATCACAAGGAGAAGCATGGCTTCAGGGGGATATATGGGGATATTAGACTGCACTATTGACAAGAAAAACTGTAGAAGATGAAAAGAGGAAGGAGGAAGAGGAGGAGGAAGAGGGGGAGGAGAAAAGGAAGAGGGAAGGAAGAAAACATTTATTGAATGGCACTGGAGAGCAACCAAGGCAGTCAGAATCTGAGGGTCTAAAATTCTTGAGAAAAGAGAAGCATATTGAAGTAAGCTCTACATGTGAAGCCACTTTACCCCTTTGGGACAACTGCCAATTCGTAGTATGGGGCATGGGAGCCAAATAGAAAGCAGTAATTTAGAACAGTGCTGTTCAATAGGAACATAATGTGAGCCACATAATCTTAAATGATCTAGCAACCACATTAAAAGAGGTAAAAAGAAACAGACCAAACTAATTTTAATAATATATTTTACTTAATCCAATAGATTCGAAAGATCATTTCAACATGTATTTGATGTGAAAAAAATAGTGCAACATTTTACAATTTTTTTGTACTACAACTGCAAAATCTGGCGTGTATGTTACTCTTACAGCACAGGCCAATTCAGATTAGCCACATTTAAAGTGCCCAATGGCCAATGACTGTCATATTGGGCAGTGCAGGACTGAAGCTTGCAGCAGTCTCACTGGGCTGTGATGACCACAAGGACATCCAGGATGTGAGATGCCAGATCCTGGAGAAAAAGTCACTGTGGATGAGTGAGCCAGATATTCTGCATACAACTCTTCTCTAGATTTGCTAAAATCCAATACTGTGCAAATTCACAGAGAGACTCTGGAAACCAAAAAGAATATAGCTGCTAAGATGACTAAATATAACAGCATTTTCAAGGGGCCGAGAAGACAAAATTGCAGTTCACAACCTCCCAAGTTGGCAGGGCCTAGGCTCACAGCATGAGGTGCATACTGAACCTACTTAAAGAGTTATAACAGAGAGGAAGAAAGGCCAGAAATGGAACAGTATCAAATAGACTGAGTTGAGATCCTCAGACTATATCCCCAACAACAAAAACTAAATTCTCTACAGAAGATATTAGGGGCACCTGGGTGGCTCAGTCAGTTAAGCATCTGATTCTTGATTTCAGCTCAGTCATGGTCCCACGGTTCATGAGTTCAAGACCCGCATCAGGCTCTGTGCTGGCAACGTGCAGCCTGCTTGGGATTCTCTCCTTCACTCTCTCTGCCTTTCCCAACTCATGTGCTCTCTCTCTTTCAAAATTAATAAACTTAAGAAGAAAAAGCCAAAGAAGATATTATACAGAGCCTCTGTAGTGTTTCATTGCAAATAGTTGACACTGAATCAAAAATTGCCACACCTTTGGGGCGCCTGGGTGGCTCAGTCCGTTAAGCGTCCGACTTCAGCCCGGGGCACGATCTCACAGTCTGTGAGTTCGAGCCCCGCGTTGGGCTCTGGGCTGATGGCTCAGAGCCTGGAGCCTGCTTCCGATTCTGTGTCTCCCCCTCTCTCTGCCCCTCCCCCGTTCATGCTCGGTCTCTCTCTGTCTCAAAAATAAATAAACGTTAAAAAAAATTTAAAAAAAAAATTGCCACACCTTTGAGGAAGCAGGACCAAATGGGCAAATCCAAGAGACAAAGCAGACAATTGAAACACACCCATGTGATTCATGTATTTGGACTTTGCAGATGTGAAGTTAAAAATAACCGGGATGAAAATATGAAACAAAAGACCGAAAACATGGATAATTTTAACCATCAACTAAGATGAATAAAAACGCTGTAATGTAAACCTTAGTACTGAAACAATGCAATAAATCAAATGAAGAACTGAATAGATATGTTTAACTATAGACTGGATGCAGCAGAGAAGGTGATTAGTAAATTGGATGGTAGGTAAACAGAAAACATACTAAAGCACAAAGAGAAAACGAAGATGGAAAATACAGTTAAGAGTGTGAGAGCCACATGCAATTTGGTGAAAAGGTCTAATGTGTGGGTAGTTAGAGACTTAGGAAGAGAAAAGAGAGAGTAGGTCAGAAGTAATAATTGAAGAGATGATGGCTGGTGATGTACCAAAAGTTTCAACAGACTTTACATCACAGATTCAAAGAGTTTTATTAATTCTCAAGATTGAAAGAAAATACAACGTATGGACATTAAAATAAGCTGCTGAAAGGCAAAATCAAAGAGGATAGCTTTTAAAAAAATTGTTTAAGGTTTATTTTTGAGAGAGAGAGAGAGAGACAGAATCGAAGCAGGCTTAGGTCTGTCTGAGTTGTCAGCACAGAGCCCAATGTAGGGTTCGAACCCATGAACCGTTAGATCATGACCTGAGCTAAAGTTGAACGCTAAACTGACTGAGCCACACAACTGCCCCACAAAGAGGATATCTTAAAAGTAGCCAGAGGAGGGGCGCCTGGGTGGCGCAGTCGGTTAAGCGTCCGACTTCAGCCAGGTCACGATCTCGCGGTTCGTGGGTTTGAGCCCCGCGTCAGGCTCTGGGCTGATGGCTCGGAGCCTGGAGCCTGCTTCCGATTCTGTGTCTCCCTCTCTCTCTGCCTCTCCCCTGTTCATGCTCTGTCTCTCTCTGTCCCAAAAATAAATAAACGTTGAAAAAAAAATTAAAAAAAAAAAAAGTAGCCAGAGGAAAAAAAATGGTATTTTACCTTGAAAGGAGCATCAGTAGAACTGATGAGTGAATTCTAAACAGAAGCAAAGGATGCTGGATGAAAATGGAATGACATCTTTAAAGTCATTCTGAGTTAAACTGTGTCCAATCCCTTCTGGATCATTATTGGCCTTAATACCCACAACCCCAGAATGTAATCTTACTTGGAGATAAGGCCTTTGCAGACATAGTGAAGTTCTATGTACCAAAAGGTGTATTTAAGAAAGTGAAGATATGAGCCTCAGATTGCAGAAGATATTTGCAAAACATACATTTAACAAATGATGCGTTGCCAAGAGATATAAGGAAATTTTACAAATCAAGAAGAGAAAACAGATAATCCAATTTAAAAAAATTGGACTTAGATAATCACATTGCAAAATAAAATACACAAATTACCGATAAAGATACAAGGTGCACTTGATCTTACTTTACATTAAGGAAAAGCAATTAAAACCACAGTGAGAACTTCTCTCAAGCAGGCTCCACACTCTCAGCCCAGAGCCCTATGTGGGGCTCAAACTCAAGAACCCTGAGATCATAACCTGAGCCGAAGTCAAGAGCAAAATGACTAAATTTCAAAAACTGACCTTGCCAAGTGTTAGCGAAGATAGGAAGCAAAAGTTACTCAGCTACTGCTTGTAGAAATGTGAGTTTGTACAACCACCTTGGGAAACTTGTTGAATTCATAAATATCAAATAATACTGATAATTCACTCCTGGATATATACCTCCCAAAATGTGAAAATGCACTAACAATGCTTGTAGTAGCATTATTTATAAGAATTAAAAACTTAGAATGACCCAGAAGTCTATAGAAAGAAGAATAAGTAAATACCTTGTAATCTGCCCATATAATGGAATACTACTCAGCAACGGGAATAAATGAACTATTGCTGCACATAAACAGACACACACAGAATAACACATGAATCTCATAAACATAGTGTTAAGTGATATGTGCCAGAAAATAAAGATTTTATTCCATTTTTATGAAATTCTGAAGCAGGCAGAATGAACCATATGATAAGAGTTAAGAGCACCAGCACGGGGACACATTTCATCATGTGCCTTTTGATATTATGCACTTGGAAGATTAGGACAGAGCATCACTTGTATGGTAATCTCTCATCATACATATGTGAGAGATTTCTTAGTGTAAGGAATTGGCCCCTGTGATTATGGAGACTGAGAAGTCCCACAGTATCTGCAAGCTGGATACCAGGGAAAGCTGGTGGTCCATTTGGGGAGCTAATGGTGTAAATTCCAGCCACAGTCTGGAAGCCCCAAAGCCAGGAATGTCAAAGGCAAAAGATCATTGCCCTAGCTTAGTCAGGTAAAGAGAGAGAATGAGAGTTCTCCTTTCCTCCATGTTTTTGTTCTATTCAGGCCCTTAATGGATTGGATGATGCCCACCGGCACAGAGGGGATCAGCAAGCTTTACTCAGTCTACTAATTCAAATGCTAATCTTCTCTGGAAATACACCCCCCCCACGCACCCAAAAATAACATTTAACCCAATATCTGGGCACCCCATGATCCAGTCAAGTTGACACAAAAAATGAACTGTCATAAATGTATAACCTAAATTTAATCATGTGGAATCATCAGATAAGTCCACATTGAGGGACCATCTACCAATGCCTATCGAGGTTATAAGGGACAGGCTCAGAGACTGCCCCAATTTAAAGGAGACCAGAGAGACACAAAAACCGAATGCAAAGGTTGGCCAATGTTTGATTCTAGAATGTATCCAGAACTGGAGGGTAGCTAGGACATGTGTACATGCATACACACACACACACACACACACACACACACACACATACTAGAAACATGAGCCATTGGAAATATCTGAATTAGGTTCCTATATTATATAATAGTGCAATCCTGATAATTTCTTGATTTAATAGTTATATTATGTTTATGTAAGCAAATGTCCTTTTTCTTAGGAAATACACATGGCAGATTTAGGAATAGAGAGGTATAATATCTAATTTACTTGTTCAGAAAAAAAATAGTCATATGTATACATACAGAGAGAAAACAATAAAACACATGTGATTAAGTATTAAAAAATGAGAAATCTATGAAGAGTGAACAGGGATTCATTTTTTAATTCTTGCAGCTCCTCTGTAAGTCTGAAATTATTTAAAAGTTCAGTTACAAATACCAAAAGATCCCAATGAAGGTATGAAACTTGAGAGAGCTAGACTAAAATACATACTTAGTGGTATTTCGATCCTAAGTCTACCTGAAATTTGGCGGAAAGGAACTTTATCTTGTTCCTCAATTCAGAACACAAAATCGTGACCACCTTAAAACTACTGTTTTGTTATGCAACCCTTTCTCCATTACCTGTCTTTCAGTACTCAGAAGATCCTATGACTCCATGTCAATGATAAACTGGAACTAGAGAGGGAGAGGCAAAGTCTATATATGTTTCCCCAGGAAGGAATATATATATATATATTTCATAAAAGTACATATCGTTTTCACATTGCAGTTAGATATGAGTCAGATAGCTCTTCTGGAAGACTGTTTCAAGTGGTAATTCAGGGATCCAAGCCCCTTCCATCATGTGGCCCCATCGTTTTATCTACTAGCTTCCCAGACATGTGTGTGCATGTGAGAAAGATCCTGGGCACAAGCATGGGGTCACCAGAATGTTGCATATCCCTTTGTATGCTAAGAACTCGGTAACATCATGTAATTACTCTAATTAACAGGGCAGCTGAAACATGCGGAGGGCATAAATGAGCACTGACAGTCTCTGCCACACCAGCTCAGAGCCAGCAGGATCTCTACTGGACAATAGGAACGAAGCTAGGTAATGTGTCCACCCAGCATCACCCTGCACCAAAATGAGCAGAAACACAGCCAATGGACAACCCACCTGATCTGTTGTCAGGTGTGTTTAAGTGTTAGCATCAAAACATGCAGTGACAGGACCCATGAACTAATTCTGTGGAACCACAGAAAAGAAATGTTACTCTGAGAATTCAGAAGCACGGACTTTTAAAACTCGTTTACTACTGAAACCAGGGGGAAATTTTTAGAGAACTATTTGGTATTACTTAAGCACAGTAGCCTAAAGAATACACATATTGCTAGGTGCAAAGAAAAAAGCAGAAATGTATAAGATAAGAATATTGAGCAACTAAAATTGAAATCACAGAAATATAATTTTTGTGAGAGTTCACAAGGAGCAGAATCGACAGTGTAAAAGTCATAGTAGTGATGTCAAAGCCAAGGACAAGATCTTCCAGGATTTGGAAGAAAGGGACAAAAGAAAAGGAAATGAATACGATTGATGCAGAGACTAGGAATCAGAGACACAAACTAACAGTTATAGATATTCCCAAGGAAGTCTCCAGAGCAATTACAACAGAAATATTTGGTGATAGTACAATTGAGTAAAAGTTTCATGAGCTGGAGGGGAAAAAAAAAATCCATGAATGCAATCTTTAAAACATCAACATAGACATGATACATGCAAATATAATCACAGGTAGGTAAATCCTAGAATTATTTTTTGTTACAAAGATAATAAGAAAACCTAGAAGAAGTAAAACCTATGAAAGGGGGAAACAGAGCTCATATTTCCCTTTACAACAAAAATCAGAAGACAATGGAGTAATTCTATAAAGTTTTGAGGGGAAGAGAAAGTAGCTTGAGAAATTAAACACAATTTTTGTGATAGACCTTTGGAAAAAAATTCTAAGACCCACTAATATCACCATGAAAAGCATTTCTCTTTCTTATGAGAAAATGGTGGAATTTATAGATGTGACATTTGCTTTAAACCAGTCATAGCAATATCTGTGTGCTTTTCTCCAGAATATTAGCTACAGGTTGCAGCAAAGTGGAGAAGAATGAAGGAGAATACATATCAGGCTTGCAACTTTCCTATTAAAAACTCAGCAATGTTTTTCAATTTGCTAGTCTGTTTCATTCTAGAGAATAAAGGGAAATCTTTCCCTTCAATGCCCCAAATGATATAAAAGCATACTAATTGCATGTCTGTATTGAACTTTCCCAAAGTACTGTTTCAGACAGGGTGGTCAGGAAAAGCTTCACTGATAAGGTGAAATTTAAGCAAAGCTTTGAAATGTGGGAGCCAGACATGCAGATTGCTGGTGAAAGTGATTCAGGCAGAAGAAAGGTCAAGTGGGAATGCCCTGAGGTAGGTGGGCACAAGGACAGTTAAGAGTAGGATGTAGTTGGAGGGGCATGAGGAAGGGAAGGGGCAGGAGATGAGGTCATGATGGCCAGGGAGTTTACTGTTTATGTGGGTCCTTGTAGGTCATCATAAGGACTTTCGTCTGCTCTGAGTGAGATTGTTGCTGGAAGGTTTGGGGCAAAAGTAATTACCGCCTTTATGTTTTAAAGAAATCCCTCTTGACATTGTGTGGAAAATGACCGTGAGATGGAATATGGGGCAGGGGAGGGTGTGGTCAAGAGTGGATGAAGGAAGCTCAGGAATCAGACTACAGTAATAATCAAGGGCCCAGGTGATCATCTTGAAAGTGGGGAGAAGTGTTCCGATTCTGCATATGTTGGGAAGGTCGAGTCAATACCACTTGCTGGAGGAGTGGATGTGGAGAATTAGAGAAAGGGAAGTAAAAGTGAAGCTCACTATCTGAATTCAACAATGCTGCCAAGATCAATAGTACCGTGATCCTACCACCTTTTAAAACTCTCACCTTCCCTTCTTGCCCGCCTTTTCCTTCTTGCATGACGGAGACTCCGTTTCCATCATAACAAACTCTCCTTTGCATATACTTCAACGCCCTTCTCTCCTTCCTCTCCCTTGTTCTTACCTGTGCTCACCTGCCTTGTTAATTCACCTCTGCCTCGTGCACACTTGTATCAAGAGCTAGACATGATTAGAGGAACACGCATGGCAGTACTTACTGATCTCAACATAAATTCATAGTTAACAACTACAAAGCAGACGTTATAGTTGTTGGTGATGTTACAGATACTAGAATCTCACGATTCCCTCATCCAGTCACTCTTTTCACTTCCTGCATTTTCTAGATTTCACCATTTCCTTATTCTAATTGCTCTCCTATTGTCTTTCCTTTGATGGCCTGGCTTCTTATATCCCTTGGGAACATACAAGTGATCAGAAGAGAATTTCTACAAGCTTCACCTAACACAGTCACTCACCCATCTATATCAATATTTATTTTGTCTGCCTTACTTCTTAGTAAATACAAATAAACAGTCCAATTCCCTAACCAAAGCCAACCCCTATCACTGGGCACTGACTCCCATCCTTTTGTGTCTATTCCAAGATACCTCATTTTCCCCATATCAAATTCCTTTCTTTATCGGATCAGTCCCATCAGCATACAGATAAATATTTCCACTTCTGCTAACGTTCCATTTCTCTGTCCCCCTTTGCAGCAGATTGCTTCAAAAACTTTCTTTTTTGAGCCTATTTCTTCTTTTTTATTTTATTTTAATTTTAGTTAGTAAACATACAGTGCGACATTGGTTTCAGGGATAGAATTCAGTGATTCATCACTTACATACAACACCCAGTGCTCATCACAAGTGCCCTCCTTAATACCTATCACCCATTTAGCCCATCCCCCACCCCCTCCCTCTGAGAACCCTCAGTTTGTTCTCTATCATTAAGAGTCTCTTGTGGTTTGCTTCCTTTTTTTCTTGTTCCATTCCTCTTGAGCTGATTCCAGGCAAGCTTGTCCATTACTTCACCAAGATAGCTCTTCTCAAGATCCTCCTTGACCCCCACATTGTCAGAGATGGTGGTCAGACATCAGTACAACTCCTAATCCTACTTGACCTAGGAGTGGCATTTGACAGCCTGAAACACTCTTTCCTTCCTGAAATAGTTTTCCATGTAGGTTTGGGGGGTACGTCCCCTCTCAATTCTCCTCTCCCTTCACTGACAGCACATTCTTCATCTTCTTTACCGGATCTTCATCTCCCTGACCTTTTAAATATTGGCCTTCCCAGGACTCGGTCATTTCCTTGGTGACCTCATCTACTTTAACAACAATAAATAATACCACCAGTGCCCTGATATCTCCAAATTTATATCTTCTCAGAACTTCATATGTGCATATCTAACTGCATAATTACATATCTACGTTTGGTTTGGATGTCTAATTGGATTCTCAAATTTACCCCATTCAAATTGTTGGTGCCCCCTGTCACCAAACCCGATTGTCTCATGTTCCTGTCCATTTCAATAAATGAAAATAGTATTCTTCCCACTGCTATGATAACACATTTAGAGTCCTCTATATCTCACACTCCATACTTCTGAGAAACTCCTGTCAGATCTATCTTCAAATAATAAGCAACGTCTGCAAATTTTACCAGCTCCCCAACCAGCACTGCAATTCTAAGCACCTAGACTCTTGAAACAGCCTCTGAACTGGTTGTTCCCATTCTGTTCTTGGCCTCCTTCAGACTATTCTTCACATAGCAGCTAGAATGATCTTCTTAAAATATAAGCTGTCTTCAGTTCAGAAGCTTCCCAAAACTTTCCATTTGGAACAAATGCCAGGTCCTTACAATAATAGCCTAAAAGGTCCTTCCAGTCTCTTTGACTTCATTTCTTCCATCTTCTCTCTAAAACAGTCAAACACCCAGTCACTCACTTCCCCACTGTATTAGTTGGAGTTCTCCAGAAAAACAGAACCAATTTTATGTATGTATGCATTTTATTATAAGGGAAGATTCCTGTGATTATGGAGGCTGGCAAGGTCAAAATCTGCAGACCTGATGTCTCAATTTGAGTCCAAAGGTCAGCACACTATTTACTGTAGAACTAGGAAGAGCCAGTGTTCCAGTTCAAAGGCCTTCAGGCAGGAAGAGCCAATGTTTCAGTTCACAGGCTGTCAGAAAGATTCTCTTACTCTGGAGATGGTCAAACTCTTGTTCTATTCAGGCCTTCAACTGATTGGTAAGGACTACTAATGTTAGGGAGAGCAATCTGCTTTATTCATTCTATCAAATTAAAGGTTAATCTCATCCAAAAACACTCTCCCAGAAATACCTAGAATAATGTAGAGTCAAATGTGTGGGCACTCCTTGGCTCAGTCAGGTTAACACCACAAAACTAACTATTATACCCACCCAGGACCTTAACATTTACTGTTTCCTCTCCTTAGCATATTCCTCCCTTAGGTGTTCACATGACTCCCTCACTCATTTCCTTCAGGTCTCTTCTCAAATGTTGTATCATCAGAAGGGTATACTCTGACCCACCACCCACCTTATGCTAGCACTCACTGCTCCTTCTTGCCTTTTATCATTTTTCCTTCTTAACATGTACCACCACCTGTTATGGTATGTGTTTATTTGTTTTTTGTCTCTTTTCTCTCTCCCAGTTCCCCCTTGCATGTAAGCCCCATGAGGGCAAAAATTTTGTCTATGTTATTTATTGCTGAATCTGCACAGCCTGACATATAGGAGTCCATCAGTGAATACATGCTGAATAAACTAATTCTTGATTTTAACCATGAAGTAACATCACCAATGCAGAAAAAGAGAGAAAGATAAATGAATGAAACTTACATAAGCCAGAGTAGTAATGTAATATTTCCTTGAGTTTTAGTATTTTGAGGAATTTCTCTTTTTTCTTTATTTCCTTTAAACAAAAACATTTTATTAAGTCCAACCCACCAAAAAGAGCAAAGTTGGAGAAATGATTCTACTCAGCCTCAGATTTATTATAAAGCTGTAGTAATCAAGACAGTGTGGCATTGGTGAAGGAATAGGCAAATAGATCAATGGAATAGAATAGAGTGCCCAGAAATAGACCCCCATAAATATAGTCAACTGATCTTTGACAAAGAAGCAAGGGCAATACAATGGAGAAAAGAGAGTCTCTTCAATAAATGTTGTTGGAACAACTGGACATCCACATATAAAATAATGAATCCAGACACAGATCTTTCATTTTTCACAAAAATTAACTCAAAATGGATCACAGACCTAAATGTAAAAGTCAAAATGATAAAACTCCTATAAGGACTTATATAAACTCCTATATAGGAGAAAACTTAGAAGACCTTGGGTATAGTGATGCCTTTTTAGATACAACACCAAGGAGATGATCCATGAAATAAATAATTGATAAACTGGTAGTTATTAAAATTAAAAACTTCTGCTCTGCAAAAGACAAAACCAAAGGAAGTAGGAGACAAACCATAGACTGGAACACAATATTTGCAAAACACACATCTGGTAAAGGGTTGTTACCAAAATATACAAGGAAGTCTTAAAGCTTACCAAGAAAAAAACAAAAACAAACAACCTAATTAAAAATGAGCTGAAGACCTTAACAGACACCCCACCAAAAGTGATATACACATGGCAAAAAAGCATATGAAAACAAGTTCCACCTCCTATGTCATCAGGGACATGCAAATTAAAATAACCACGAGATACCATTGTATACTTATTGAAGTGCCCCCAATCTGGAACATTGATAAGACGAAATGCTGGTAAGAATACAAAATGGCTGGGGCGCCTGGGTGGCGCAGTCGGTTAAGCGTCCGACTTCAGCCAGGTCACGATCTCGCGGTCCGTGAGTTCGAGCCCCGCGTCGGGCTCTGAGCTGATGGCTCAGAGCCTGGAGCCTGTTTCCGATTCTGTGTCTCCCTCTCTCTCTGCCCCTCCCCCGTTCATGCTCTGTCTCTCTCTGTCCCAAAAATAAATAAACGTTGAAAAAAAAAAAAAAAGAATACAAAATGGCACTGCTACTTTGGAAGATTGTTTGGTGGTTTCTTGCAAAGCTAAACATCCTCTTACCATATGATGCAGCAATCACACTACCTGATTTTTACCCAAAAGAGTGAAAACTGTATGTTCACACAAAAACCTGAACAAGGATGTTTATAACAGGTGTATTCACAATGGCTCAAGTTTGGAAGCAAGAAAGATATCTTTCAATAGATGAATGGGTAAACTGTGGTAGACTTGGACAATGGAACATTATTCAGCACTAAAAAAGAAATGAGCTATCAAGCCAGAAAACACATGAAGGAAACTTACATGCATATTACCAAGTGAATGGAACCAATATGGAAGCCAATATGAAAGGCTGTGTGATTCGAACGGTAGGATATCCTGGAAAAAAAAAAACTATGGAGATAATTAAAATATCAGTTGTTTTCAAGGGGTGGGAGGCAGGAGAGAGATGAATAGACAGAACACACATGATTTTTAAAGCATGAAAATACTCTGCATAATATTATAATGATTAATAGAAATCATTATACATTTGTCCAAACCCATAAAATTTATGACACCAAAAGTGAACCCTAAGGAAACTATAGACTTTGGGAAATTACAACACGTCAATGTAGGTAAAAATGAACCAAGCATGTGTGGGGATACAGGATGTATAGAAATCTCTGTATCTACCTCTAAATTTTTTTATAAACCTAAAACTACGCTTAAAAAATATTAAAAGTGTGGGGGAAAAAGTTCTATCAGTCTACACGCTATTATTTCACTGATTCTGTTCACGTCTGAACTGCAGAGAAAGGAACTGAAAATCAGAATTCAAATATTTATTTTGTTCTTCAAATTTTTGCCTTTATTTTTATTTGGTTAAAAATTTTGCTATGACCCCTTTGTTTTTAAAATAATGTGCTAGATGTAGAGCCTCTTGGGTGGCTCAGTCAGCTGAGCGTCTGATTCTTGGTTTTGGCTCAGGTCATGATCTCATAGCTTCCTGGGTTCAAGCTCTGCAGCAGGTTCTGAGCTGGCAGTGCTGAACCTGCTTAGGTTTCTCTCTCTCTCCTCTCTCTCTTCTCTGCAACTCATTTTGTCTCTGTCTCTCGTGAAATAAATAAACATTAAAAGGAAAATAAAAATAATGTGCTAGTTGTTCATTTAAGTGGAAGAGACATCATGAGAATTCCTTCACGTACTGGTATCGAAATCTGTTGTTTCCGCCAAATATCTCGGTTAAGACAAGAGTATTAATTTATTTCGTACACATGCCTCAGAACACTTTAATAAATATTTGATGAGCACTTCTATACCAGGAACTCTAACAGAAAGCTGTTACTTTTTTTGTTGTCAATAAGCCCAGGGTAGGCAACTATGCTTCCAGGTCAAATCTAGCCCACTTCCCATTTTTACAAAGCAGTTAGTTTTCTTGGAACATAGCCATATTTATTCACTTCTGTATTGTCTAGAGCTGCTTTTGCTTTACAGTGGTAGAAGTGAATCGTTGCAATAGAAACTCCATAGCCCACAAACAAGATATTTGCTATCTTGTCCTCTATAGAAACGGTTTTCTGCCCCTGCCCTGAGGACTATGTCATGATATAAAAGCACTCGTTACAAGACAGCAATACATGCACGCATTTAGGAAGATGGGAGGAAGGACACCTTGAGGGACCAAGGAGGCAAGGTGGGGTGAAGGAGGTAAGACTGTGATGGGGGGGGGCAAGGAAACTGGTCTCATGTGCAGAAAGCAAGAATGATTGGCAGTGAGAGGTCCATCTCAGAGGGAGATGATGACTGGAGACGGGCTACCGCAGCGTCGCATATAAGCTGTGCCTGATGGAGTGGAGGCGGCAGAGACAGTCTGTTTATAAATCTTGTGGGATCCTTGACAGAGACCTGCAAAGGAACAAGAATGATACTGTGGCTGGAGAAAAATGTTTAGGAGAAGAGGACACTAGAAATGCCTCATTTTTCTTACGCTTGAGAAGAAAAACAGGTGCTTGGTAGCACAGTGGTTGGAAGAGAGAGATCTAACTGAAACCACAGCCCCCTGCCTGTCTGCCAGAGCCTGCAGCTGTTCAGTCTGCTGAAATCTCAAAGCAAATATACATGTTCGTACTGGTCATAAGTGGAGCTGACTCTTCTGAGGATTATCTATTGGAGAAATGCTGATGTTTGAGCAAAGGAAGGTGGTATTAAAGCACAGTTGTTTCAGTTGTAGGTGGGTATTATGCAACAGGTTTTGAAATGAGAAGAAATATACTTCATTCAGACATAGTTCTTGGGGGTCCAGGGACAGGGCAGAGAGGGGAAGTGTCATTGAAGCAGGAGGTACCCCACCTGTAACCCATTGTACACAACTGCACAACCGCCCAAGTGCCACCTGCCTGAGGGCTTTCTCTGACAGCTGGAGCCCACTCAGTCCAAAGGCACAGAAAGCTGGAAGTTCCAGAAAATACCACCCATCCCACCCCCAGCAGCCGTCTACAAATGGCCAAAGGGAGAGGGAAAAATAAATCCCCAACTCCCATCATCCTCAGGTGGCAGATATCCCACGTTGTTCTCCCAGAGTTCCCTGGTGGGTTTGAGCTTCCCATCAACCACAGTGATACTGGCTTGAAAACATACGCTTTCCCTCCCTACTCCCCTACCAGTCCTGGAGGATCACCCCAAATTATTGTCTCCAGGTATCCTTCTGGGAGAATCGAAATTAAGGCAGTTATGTACATTAAGGCAAGAGGCGGCATGAGGTGGGCACCTCATGAGGATACGTCTGAATTATACTCAAAAAGGAATATGGAGATTGTCCTGAGAAAAACAGGTTCATGTTTCTGGGTTGAGGAGCAAGATGAACCCCTAAATATGAGAATAAAACTTAAGAGATTTAGGTCTTAAAAGCATCTAAAGTTCTTAATATGGGTCAGAAAAAACGGGACATCTATTACATTTAAATGCAATTCAGGCAACCCATATGGGACCTAAATTGTATATACCATGTGAAGAACTTGGGGCTTCAAAGTTGAGCACACAAAGGTTCCTGTCCTCACATGACATGATGACACACAAGGCTTCAGGGTTGTCAAAGTCCTTTTATGGTTACGGCCATGTCTCATCACTGATGCATCCCTGGTGGGGAGCCAGAGTGTATATGACTGGCCTCCTGAAAAGACAAAAGCTTAGAGGTCAAGAGTAGTTGATAGTCACAAAGATTATAAATGGGAGAGATGGGACAAGAATCCAGGACTTGCGAGAACTGATTGAGTTCTTTATTATTTTCCTTTAGGTTTTTTGTCTTCCTTTAGGTTTTTGTCTGTTCCCTTGCAATGTTAATGTTAACTGAAAGATCAGAATTGTACAGGGCCAAAAGGCAAGAATTTTCTCGGTCTAGTCAAACGTCTGTAGCAATTGAATACCATTCAGTCCGACATGTATTTGCAGTGCATTTAATAGACAAAAGGAATAATTTCAAGTCTGGGCTAGATAAAGGGCACCCATTTGTCAGATTATAAGGAAATAAGGTAGCAGTATGTGTTGCATTTTACAGAGAGGGCCATGACAAATGTTGATGTGGTAAGTTATGTGATTCAGACCGGGCTGGTATTAATGGAAAGGTTCTGAGTCTATCTGTCAAAAGTGGTGCTAAGTGTGAACTGGTGTCCAGGAAAAGCTCCTAAAAGGTCAGCGTTTGAGCAGACGTTGCTGGATGGATGGAACATGGTTGCTGGAGAAGAGGGATGGCTCTCCAGAAGAAGGGCAAGGGGGGAAGGCATCAACAAGGAGATGAACAAGATATGGGTGGAAGACAGTGGGCAGCATAAGAGCATTTTTTACAGCTGTTTGATGGGGTTTCAAGGTTTTTTTCTGTAACTGTGACAAAAAATGTACTGCTGCTGCTGATGTGACACTGTAATCTGTGCAGCTTTCCTTGATCTTTACCCTATATTTGAATCTCAGTCCTCCCTGAATCTCATTTCTTCTCATCCATCACTTAGCCCTGTGCCTTATTTCATCCCTCACCTGTGTCTCATCCTTACCTTTCTCCATTCTTCCTTCCAGCCTGTACATGAGATGCACCCCCTGGCTCACCCTCCAAGAAATTAGTCGGTAAACTCGTTTCTGATCCATCGGTAATTAGTTGCTTATTGGTTTCATTAATTAATTAATAACAACGAATTAAGTCAATAAACTAATTATTTTAAGTAATAATTAATAAGTTGTTAAGCAGCTAATTGATTAGCCCAACTAATTAGTTAATTGGTTATTAGGCTGATTGGTGATTTTTTAAAAGCTGACATTTTAATTGTTTGGTTTGGGCTCTATTAAAAAGTTCTTGTGCCAAATATCTAAGTGAAAATGCTATGTGCTACTTCATATAATCTTGGTATTATAGTCAGGTCAATGGCAGCCTAGTATTTACAGATCATTGCTGAAATCAAACTCAGGTGGAATAAATTTTTCTGGGATCAGTCATAGTGCATTTACACAACCATGGATCCCACACCTCCATCCAACTACATTCATCCTACTAGACATATAATATTTTGATGTGGCTTTTAATTTTGTGTTTCCCAGAGGCCTTTAGATATCACTAGAAAGTGAACCAACAGTAATCCACACTGGGGGTAGGGAGAGATGGAAGAAAAAGGAGAGCAAGGACTGGACTAAGGGCCTGAGTCAGAGTTAGGAGAGTAATCAATTTTAAGATTGGATCAATAGTGGACTCAGCCTACTAGTGGGGACCTCCATTTATACAGATTCTCATTTTAGGATAAATAAATTACAAATTATTCCTTAAGGCTGATCAAACGGTAGCTATGAATTACAAATGTCCCCAATTCTTTGCCACTCCTCCCACCAAGTGATGACATCCGTATCCTTTCCCATGTGGGCTCTGGGCTGGCCCGGTGACTTGCTTTGGCTATTTGAATATCCTAGAAATGACACGGTAACAGTTCCACAGCATTGGTCTTCAGGAGCCTTGCCATCTTGGAAGCCAGTTGCCATGTACAAAAGTACAATTACCCTCCTGGAGAGAAGAGCCAGGTGCAGAACGACTCTGGAGAATGAGAAATTACAAAAGGAGAGAAGCCCTCCCAGCCCCCCAGCTGAGACATCAAACATGAAAGTGAAGCCATCTTGGGTCTTCCACACTAATGAACGACCCTGGTCAGCGCCACAGGGAACAGAGATAATCCAACCCTACCAAACCTTAGCAAATCATGAGCAAATAAATAGTTGTTGTTCTAAGACACTAGGTTTGGGGGTAGTTTCCTACATGGAAATAGATAACTAAAGCAGTCATTGGTACCTGGAACTAGGGTATAGGTGTTAAGTAATTAGAAAAAATAAATAGATAGATAAATAGATGCCCTAAGACTGTAGTGTCAATGTTGGGAATGAGCTGATGGCAAAGACAGGTGGGGTGACAAAGAAACTGTCGGTGGAGGCTGGAAAAGCAATGAGGAAATTACTAATGGAAGCTGGATACAAGACAATACCTGTTTCGTAGAAGTAAAATTTTGGCCATACCATTGCCTGTGGTAATAAGAAACATAGAAAATGTGCCTAATGAATTTACGGGTTTGCATAGGATTATGAGGCAGAACATTTAAAGTGTTCTTTGACTTCTTTCAGCAGCATGTGGTAAGGTATGGTGACAGAGGTGAGCTAAAGCAAGAAGTATTAATAATGCAAGCAAACTGTGGAGGAGGTATAGAAGGCTCTAGACAGCTTTTCAAAGAGCAAAATGCTTTCAAAATGCGAAAATGCCTTGTGGCAAAGATCAAATCCAGGGTACACTGAATAAAATACAATCTCAAGGTAAAAAGCAAACAAAGGCTGTGGCTGTAAGATGCTTGTTAAGATTTCTGAAAGATTTACGACAGTCTCCTATCCCCTCTCAGCCAGACAAAACGACTTCTAAATTCTTAAGGATATTGCCATATATTAGTTTGACACACCCAAAGTAGGCAAAGGTTTGTTTGGCAGGAATTACAAATGAGGCTTTTAGTGCACAGAGTAAAGCTCAGAAATATTCATAGAAAACCCAAAAAGTTTTGAAGAGAATGACTTTTGACAAAGCACCACCAGCTTGGACTAAAATGGACAAGAACAGTTCAAAATAAAAAAAAAAGGTCTACAGGCTCTCAATTTTCCATGTACCAGAAGCAGCTTGAGAGAGCTATTTTTAGCTGCAAGTATAACCATTTGTTACAGGAAGTGAAAAGACTTCTCAGAGGATAGAACCAAAAAAGTAGAAGGCAAAATCAAGATCTGCAGAAAGGAGTGGATGAAAGAGTGAAAAAAGGCCTCCTCAGGGAACATTCTCTGTCCGTGGACCTGGCTGGATCATGAGCAAACAAATACCTTGTTGTTCTTTTAAGCCACTAAGTTTTAAGATGGCTTGTTAGAACCATGTATCAGATAACCGAAACAGTCTTAGCTTGTGCATTTCAACAAACTTGGAAAGGATTAATTTGATCCCTCATCCTCATTAAAAATCTATATTGTTATAAAATATAAAATGTATAAAATTACAATCTATCATAAAAAGCTATTATAAAAATCTATATTTTTATAAAATATAAAATTATAAAAGTATTTTCTGAAGAGAGATCACAACAGATTACAATCAGTTAAAAAAGTCTCCATCCAAGTGAGCTATGGTCCTCAAAGGAGGAAACTCACCCCGGAGAGGGCTGACCAAGTGCTCAAAATGGTACAATGTCATTATAGTATTTTAAACACATCTTCCTTCTCAGCTTTTGAAAGTTCAAGTCATACTAAATTCAAGTATATATTTAAAAGAGGTTAAAAAATATTTGTGTTTCCTAAACATTCACAAATGAACATTTTCTCCCAACGTTTTCACTGAAAGGCAATAAAACCTAGCAGTCATTTACACAAATCATGGTATTCATCCCACATAGCTTAACTATAATAATATCGGTATGATTTTTGGAAGAGAAAAGGGAAATACCGGCTTCCGGTTATGGAATGAGTAAGTCATGGGAATAAAAGGCACAGCATAAGGAATACAGTCAATGATATTATAAAGCATCGTATCGTGCCAGATGGAGAGCAACATAATGTATAAACTTGCCCAATCACTACGTTGTATCCCTGAAACTAATGTGATATTGTATGCCAACTATACTGAAATAATAAAATAAGTCAATAAATAAATAATATATTTTAAACTTAGGATCATGTTTGTGGAGGTGAAATTTCAGGATACGTTCTCTGATGTGGCCTTGTTAGGCCAAGGGGGAAATGCATATAAAATATTGTTAATTGTTGCCATATTAATCAATAAAGTGTATGCCATTCTGCTCTCCCATAAATGATGTATGAAAATACCAGTCTCCCCAGTACCCTCACATCAGAGTGTGTTGTAAAGCTAATGAAGTTTTGCCTGGCCGATGTGTGAAAAATGGTTTCTCAGTATAGCTTAAATTTATATTTCTCTTGGTATAAAGTAGGCTGAAAACAGCTCTTTGTACATTTGATGGCCATTTGTACATAATTTTCTACAAACTGTCTTTATGTCTTTTGGCTGTTTTTCTATTTGATGTTGGTCCTTTTCCCCCAAATGATAAGTACTAGTTATATATCAGAGAAATTAGCTTTCTCCCAATTTATCTTCTCTTATTGGTCTTTGTTCATTTATTTTGGCATGCTAAAGTTTTTTATTTTATTTCTACATAGGTGAATGGATCTTTCATTTACCATTAATGAATTTTCAATCATTATTAGAAGACTGTCCATACATCTTACAATATTATTTATTGTGCTGTTATTTGTAATTATAAAGATTGGAAGCACCCTAAGTGTCTATCCTTATGAGATTAGTTGAGTATGTAACATTTTATCTAAACAATGAATTCTATATATTCATAAGGAAAAGTGAAGAAGATCTCAATGCACTGTTATGGAATAGTAAGAAAAAATATATTGTTGAAGGAAAACAACTCAATATGTAAAAGAATATATACAGTATCTTATCTTTAATGAAAGAAAGAAGAGTAAAGGTATATTCACTATATAATTTCTAAAGGTTTTTAACAAACTATGAAACCATAGAAAGCTAACTAATACTTAAATGTTTAGAAGCAGTTTTTAAAAATGTAGTCTATATTTCTTAAGTTGAAACAATTAAACCATTGCATATATGTCACAGTATTTCAACAGGGTTTGTGGACTCCTGGGAGTCCAGGGATATATTCTCATAGGACTGCAAATTTTCTATAAACAACAAAAAATGTATTTTGTGTTATTCCATTTTAATGATGATCTATATGACCAATGCAATCCAATTCTGGATCAACTGGATAAAATACTCTGGAACTTGCCTTGTCATGCAGTTTTATTAAGTGTATGATTTTTTTTAATTTTATTAAGAAATCACTGACATACACAACTGTATAAGTTAAGGGATACAGCATGATGACTTGATTCACATATACTGTGAAATGTTTACCAGAATAGATTCACCTAACATCCATTTTCTCCTCTAGATAATTTTTTTTAAAAAGGAAAAAGGAAAGAATAAAGAAAGAAACTCTCAATCTCACAAACCATGAGACCATTACCTGAATCAATATCAAGAGTCAGATGCTTAACCAACTGAGCCACCCAAGCACTCCAAGAAAAACTGGATTTTAAACCAAACACTGTAACAAGTGCTGAAGAAGGGTACTATATCATAATAAAGGGGTCTATCCATCAAGAAGATCTAACAATTGTAAATATTTGTGGCTCCAAGTTGGAAACACTCAAATATATAAAACAATAACAAACTTAAAGGAACTCATTGATAATAATATAATAATAGTAGGGGACTTTAACACCCTTGGACAGATAGATCTTACACCAATGTACAGATCATCTAAGCAGAAAATCAACAAAGAAACAATGGCTTTGAATGACATACTGGACCAGATGGACTTAACAGATATATTCAGAACATTCTATTCTAAAGCAACAGAATATACATTCTTTTCAAGTGCATATGGGACATTCTCCATAATAGATCATATACTAGGTCATAAATCAGGCCTCAATAAGTACAAAAAGATTGAGATTGTAGCATGCATATTTTCTAACCATGACAATGTGAAACTCGAAGTCAACCACAAGAAAAAATTTGGAAATAGCACAAATATGTGGTGGTTAAACAACATCCTGCTAAAGAAAGAATGGGTCAACCAGAAATTAAAGAAGAAATTTAAAAACCACATGAAAACAAATGATAATGAAAACACAAGTGTCCAAAATCTCTGGGATGCTGTCAAAGTGGTCATAAGAGGGGATGTATATAGCAATACAGGCCTACTTTAAGAAGTAGCAACCTAACCTTACACCTAAAGGAGATAGAAAAGGAATAGCAAATGCAGCCTAAATCCAGCAGAAAGGAATTCATAAAGATTAGTCAAAAATAAACAAACAACAACAAAACAAAAATTGTAGAAGAGATCAATGAAACAAGATCGATGAATTCTTTCTTTGAAAGAATTAATAATATTGATAAAACCCTAACCAGCTTTACCAGAAACAGAAGAGAAAGACCCAAATAAATAAAATGACAAACAAGACAGGAGAGATCAAACCAATACCATAGAAATACAATTATAAGAGAATATTATGAAAAATTATATGCCAATAAATTGGCAATCTGGAAGAAATGGGTAAATTCTTAGAAACATAAAAGCTACCAAAATGGAAACAGGAAGAAATAGAAAACTTGAAACAGATAGATAGTAAAGAAATTGAATCAGTATTCAAAAATCTCCAAACAAACAAAAGTCCAGGTTCAGACTTCGCAGGGGAATTCTACCAGATATTTAAAGAAGAGTTAAAACCTTTCTTCTCAAACCATTTCAAAAAATAGAAATGGAAGGAAAACTTCCAAAGTCATTCTACAAGGTCAGCATTACCTTGATTCCAAAACTAGAAAAAAGCGCCCACTAAAGATGAGAGTTACTGGCTAATATATCTGATGAACACAGATGCAAAAATTCTCAACAAAATACTCGCAAATTGAATCCAACAACACATTAAAAGAATTATTCATCACGATCAAGTGGGATTCATTCCCCAGCTGCAAGTGTGGTTCAATACTTGCAAATCAATCAATGTTATATACCACATTAATAAAAGAAAGGATAAGGGGGTGCCAGTTGGTAGAACATGTGACTCTGATCTCAAGATTTTGAGTTCAAGCCTCATGTTGGGCATGGAGACTACCTAAAATAAAGACTACAGATTAAAAAGAAAAGAAAAAAAAAAAAAAGAAAGGATAAGAACCATATGAACCTCTCAATAGATGCAGAAAAAGCATTTAACAAAGTATAGCATCTGTTCTTGATCAAAACCCTCAACAAAGTAGGGATAGAGGGAACATAACATCATAAACACCATATACAAAAGACCCACAGTTAATATCATCCTCAATGGGGAATAACTGAGAGCTCTGCAGTCAGGATCAAGACAAAGATGTCTACTGTCACCATTTTTATTTAACATAGTACTGGAAGTCTCAGCTTCAGCAATCAGACAACAAAGAGAAATAAGAGGCATCCAAATTGGCAAGGAAGAAGTCAAACTTTTACTATTTGAAGACAATATGACACTCTATGTAGAAAACCTGAAAGACTCCACCAAAAAATTGCTAGAACTGATACACAAATTTGGTAAAGTTGCAGGATACAAAATCAACATACAGGAATCTTTTTCATTTCTATACACCAATAATGAAACAGCAGAAAGAGAAATCAAGAAATGTATCTTATTTACAATTTCACCAAATCCCATAAGATACCTAGGGATAAACCTCTTTTTAACAAAAGAGGTAAGTGATTTGCGTGCTAAAAACTTTAAAATGTTTATGAAATAAATTGAAGTTGACACAAAGAAATGGAAAAACATTCCATACTTATGGACTGGAAAAACAAACGTTGCTAAAATGTCTATACTACCCAAATTAATCTGCACATTTAATACAATCTCTATCAAAATATGACTGCATTTTTTCTCAGAGCTAGAACAAACAATCCTAAAATTTGTATGGAACCAATAACCAAAAAAGATAGCCAAAGCAATCATTAAAAAAAAAAAAAAAAAAAAAAAAAAAAAAGCTAGGGCCATCAGAGCTCCAGACTTCAAGTATATTGTAAAACTGTAGTGATCAAGACAGTATGGTACTGACAGCATGGTACTGGTACAAGAATAGACACAGAGATCAATGGAACAGAATAGAAACCCAGAAATGGACCCACAATCATATGGCCAACTAATTTTCAATAAAGTAGGAAAGAACATCCAATGGAAAAAAGTCTCTCCAACATATGGTGTTGGAAAAACTGGGCAGCAACATGCAAAAGAATGAAATTTGACCACTTTCTTATACCATACACAAAAATAAATTCAAACTGGATGAAAGACCCAAATGTGAGGTGGGAAACCATCAAAACCCTAGAGGAGAACAAAGGCTGCAACCTCTTTCACTTTGGCTGTAGCAGCTTCTTACTAGATATGTCTCTGGAGGCAAGGGAAACAAAAACTACAATGAACTTCTGGGATTTCATCAAGATAAAAATCTGCACAGTGAAGGAAACAATCAACAAAACTAAAAGGCAACCCTTGAATGGAAGAAGATATTTGCAAATGACATATCAGATAAAGGACTAGTATCTAAAATCTATAACGAACTTATCAAACTCAACACCCGAAAAAACAAGTACTCTAGTAAAGAAATAGGCAGAAGACATGAATAGATATTTTCCAAAGAAGACATATAGATGGCTAACAGACAACAGAAAAGATGTTCAATATCATTCATCATCAGGGAAAGACAAATAAAAATTAAAGTGAGATATCACCTCACACCTGTCAGAATGGCTAAAATTAACAACACAGGAAACAACAGATGTTAGTGAGGATGTGGAGAAAGGGGAAACTTGTTACACCATTGGTAGGAATGCGAACTGGTGCAACCACTCTGGAAAACAGTATGGAACTTCCACAGAAATTTAAAAATAGAGCTACCCTACAATCCAGCAATTGCACTACAACCAAAGAATACAAAATACTGATTTGAAAGGACACATGCACCACAATGTTTATAGCAGCATTATCAACAATAGTCAAATTATGGAAAGAGCCCAAATGTCCATCAATTGATGAATGGATAAAAAAGTTGTGCTAAAAATATATACAATGGAATATCACTGAACCATCAGAAAGAATGAAATCTTACCATTTGCAATGATGTGAATGGAGCTAGAGTATTTTAGGTTCGGCTAAGTAAGTCAGTCAGAAAAATACAAATACCATATGATTTCATTAATATGTGGAATTTAAGAAATGAAACAGATGAACATAGGGGGGTAAAAGAGAGGCAAACCATAAAACAGACTCTTAACTAGAGAGAACAAACTGAGGTTGCTGGAAGGGCAGTGTGTGAGGGCATGGGTTAAATGGATGATAGCCATTAAGATGGGCACTTGTGATGAGCACTGGGTGTTATACGTAAGTGATGAGTCACTAAATTCTACTCTTGAAACTTGGAATTTAAATAAAAACTTGAAATAAAGCATATGTTAATGAACTGGAATTTAAATAAAAACTTGAAAAAAATCAATAAAAAAAGAAAATATGAGTAAACCAATATGAGTAATGAGATTAAATCAATAATAAAAAAAAAAATTCCCAACACAGAAAAGCCTAGGAGCGGACAGCTTAACTGGTGAATTATATCAAATATTTAAAGAAGAATAAATGCCAATCCTTCTCATACACTTCCAAAAAAATGAAGAAGGGGGAATACTTCCAATCTCATTTTATGAGGCCAAAGTCTCATACCAAAGTCCTGATACCAAAGCCATATGAGGACACTATGAGAAAAGAAAACTATAGACCAATATCTCCAGTGAACACAGATGTAAAACTTTTCAACAAAATATTAAAAAACTGAATTCAAAAAGTATTGAAAGGATCCTCACCATGACAATTTAGATTTACCCCTGGGATATAGGGGTGGTTCACTGTACACTTAATCAGTCAATGTGACCACCACAGTAATAGAATAAAATAAAAATTATATGGTCATTTCAATGGATGTAGAAAAACTCTTGATAAAATACAACATTAATTCATGACAATAACTCTCAGTAAATTGGGCATAGAAGGAACATATCTAAAGATAATAAAGGCCACACACAACAAACCCAAAGCTAACATCATATTCAATGGTGAAAGATTGAAATCTTATAGAAAGGGAAATGTAAAATTGCTATTATTTGCCAATGATATGATTGTGTATATTAAAAAATTCCAAAAACTCAACCCAAAACTATTAGAGCTAATTAGCAAATTTACTAAAGCTGCAAGATATAAAATCAACAGAGAGAAATCGGTTGCATCTCTATACACCAATAATGAAATGTCTGAAAAAGAAAGAAAACTATCCCATCTACAATAGTATCAAAACCAATAAAATACTTAGGAAAAATTTAAACAAAGAAATGAAAGGTCCATATGACAAAAACTACAAGAGTTTGATGAAAAAAGAAATCAAAAGAAGATATAAGCAAATAGAAAGATATCCCATGTTCATGGATGAGAAGAATTAATATTATTAAAATGTCCATACTATGTAAAGCCATCTGTAGATTTAATGCAGTCCCTACCCAAATCCCAATAGCAATTTTCATAGAAATAGAAAAAATAATTCTAAAAATTGTATGGAACCACAAAGAACTTGAATAGCCAAAGCAATCCTAAGAAAGAACAAAGCTGGAGGCATCACACTTCCTGATTTCAACAATACTACAAAGCTATAATAATTAAAACTGTAATTATGGTACAGGCATAAAAATAGAACATATAGACGAATGGAACAGAAATAAACCACCACATATATGGTCAACCAATATTTGACCAGGGAGCCAAAACCACCGAAAGGAGAGAGAATAGTCTTTTCAGAAAATGGTGCTTGGAAATTAGATAACTGAATGCAGAGAAAGGAAATTGGACTGCTATCTTACCACCACACACAAAATTGAACTCAAAAGAGTCAAAGAATTAAACATAAGTCCTGCTATTGTAAAGCTCCTAAAAGAAAACATACAGAAGAAGACCCTTGTCATTGATCATGGCGATGATTTTTTTTTTTTTGTATATGACACCAAAAGCACAACCTATGAAATTAAAAAAAATAAGTGGGACTACATCAAAATTAAAACCTTCTGCATAACAAAAGAAACAATCAACACAATAAAAAGGCAACATACAAAATGGGAGAGAATATTTGTAAGCTACATATCAAATCAGGGGTTAATATCAGAATATATAAAGAACTCATACAACTCAGTAATAGCGACAACAACAACAACAACAACAAGAAAACAATCCTATTAAAGGGACAGAGGACTTGAATAGACATTTACCCAAAGAAGATATCAAAATGACCAACAGGCACATAAAAGATGCTCAACATCACTAATCATCAGGGAAAGTCAAATTGAAACCAGAGATATCATCTCACACCTGTTAGAATGGTTATCATCAAGAAGGCAAGAGATAGCAAATGCTGGCATGGATGTGGAGAAAAGGGAACCCTATACACTGTTGGTGGGAATGTAAATTGGCTTAGCCACCATGGAAAACAGTATGGATATTCCTAAACAAACAAACAAACAAACAAACAAACAAACAAAAAACCCCCAAAAACCCTAAACTAAAAATAAAACTACCATATGATCCAACAATCCCGCTTCTTAGTGTACATCCAAAGGAAATGAAAACCAGATATTGAAGAGATATCTGCCCTGTTATGTTTGTTGCAACATTATTCACAATAGCCAAGATAAGGAAACAGGCTGTCAATCTATGAATGAATAGATAAAAATAGATGTGTGTGTGTGTGTGTGTGTGTGTGTGTGTGTGTATAAAGCAATATCATTCAAGAAAAAAAGCCAATGTCATTCAGCTATGAGAAGGAACATTGCAACAACATGGATGGACCTTGAGGGCGTAATGCTAAGTGAAATAAATCAGACAAAGACAGACAAATACTGTATGATATTACTTGCATGTGGAATCTAAAAAAGCCGAGCTCGGGGCGCCTGGGTGGCTCAGTCGGTTAAGTGTCCGACTTCGGCTCAGGTCATAATCTCGCGGTCCGTGGGTTTGAGCCCCATGTCAGGCTCTGTGCTGACAGCTCAGAGCCTGGAGCCTGTTTCAGATTCTGTGTCTCCCTCTTTCTCTGATCCTCCCCTGTTCATGCTCTCTCTCTCTCTGTGTCTCAAAAATAAATAAATGTTAAAAAAAATTAAAAAATAAAAAAATAAAAATAAAAAAGCAGAACTCATAAAAACAAAGTAGAAGGGTGGTTGCCAGGGCTGGGGAGCAGGGGGACTTGGGGAAGAGTTGCTGAAGGGTACAAACTAGCTAAGAGCAGATAAATAAGTTCTGGAAATCTAATGCACAGTGTAGCGTTTGTAGTCATCAATACCGTATTATAAACTTCAGAGTGGTTAAGAGACTAGATCTTAATTGTGCTTGTCACAAAAAAATAATAATTATGTGATTGGATAGAGGTGTTAGCTAATGCTACAGTGGTAATCATATGCAATATACAAATGTATGAAATCAAAATGTTGTACAACTAAGACTTACACAATTTCATATGTCAATTATATCTCAATAAAAAATTTTTACTGTGTGAGAATAATACTGTGGTTATGTAAGAGAATGCCCCTTTCCAAAAAAAGAGAGGAAAACAGAAATTATTAAGATACGAGTTATTTTTCATATATGCAACTTAATACTACTTATGTTTGAAAAGGCACCTTAAAATTGTAGATTTACTCATCTCAGTCTTTATTTTAACAGACATTTCTTTGAATAAATTTGTATTTCAGAAAAGAAAGCTAAGTCACCACAAAATCCTCTTAAAAAGGCTTGTGAGTTGCTAATGTGTGCTTTCTGCACCAGGAAATCAGTCTTCACACCAAGTTAAAAATTTGAGGTTTCTTTTAAAAATTTTAAGTAGATTTACTCGAATTCTCTGCACGTGATAATCCTTATTACATTGAAAATATAAATTACTTGCCTTCAGAGAACTGTCTTTATTATCATTGTTTCAGTAGCATTTCCCGTAATGCTCAAATCTCTGCAGTTCATTCTTGTCTTCTATTGAAAACATTCTATCCTTGCTATCTTGTTGTCTTTGTCTAGATCCTTACCTCCTAAAATTGCTTGGTTTTCACCAAAGTTCTCTCTGACCCACTCTCCCATGAGATGATTTATTTGCTTGACACCTACAGGCCAAGGTGGACTGATCTTTCCTTCCAAAACTGCCCCCACATAGACACAATTATAAAAATCCTAATAATTTCTAATAATCAGAATTTCAAATAATCACCTTTCTCCACGAAGATTCCTCAGTTTTCAATTCGTTTATCTTTTCCTATCCGTTTGCAGTTTGGAGAAGAGGATTGCACATTCATTCAGTAATTTATATTAAAATAGGATTACTTTACATTCTTTCAATGAGAATTTCTCCCATGTTCTCAGACACAAATAGTCTTACCCAGGTCCTACTATAATACATTTATTTGTTTAGGCTTTGAGTACTTTAGAACAGGAAGGCATAGATGAGAAGTCACTTAACTGGAGTCATTCAAGCCTTAGGCAGAGGAAACAGCCAACCCGAAGAGAATGTTGGACACTGTGAAATGTGTTTTACGACCATACTGAATTTTGAGTTTATTGTTCCCTTGCTTTCTTCAAGTCAAATGTATCGAGGTATAATGTCTACCCAATAAAATTCACTTATTTTTAAGTGCGCAGTTTGGTAAACTTTGACAAATGTGTAGTGTTGTGTAACCAGCACCAAAATCAAGCTATAGACCATTTCCATCGCCTCAGAAAAGGTCCTTTATGGGTCATGACCCTTTGTAGACATTCCCTTTTTTCTACTCCCTGCTTCTGGCAACTACGGATCAATTTTCTGTTCTGATAGCTCCATGTTTTGCAGAATGTCATATAAATGGAATCAGATAGTTTGAAGATTTTTGAGTCTGGATTATTTCGATTTGGCATATTTGAGATTCACTTCTGTTTCTACATGGATCACGATTTTTTTCCTATTTTACTGAACAGTATTCCATTGAATGGATGAACTGCAGTTTATTTACCATTTAATGGACAGCGGGGGCTTTCTAGCTTTTTATTATGAAAAAGCTGCTGTAAACATTCACATACAGGTCTTTGTGTGGAAATATATTTTCATTTCTCTTGGATAAATACCTAGGAGCAAAATGGTTGTTGTGTGGTAAGCGCATATTTAATTTTAAAACGACAAACCGTTTTTGCAAAGTGTTTGCACCATTTTGCATTCTTACCGGCAATGTATAGATTTTCAGTTGCACCAAAAGCTTATCAAAACTCAGTAATATCAATCGTAATAATTTTTCCTTTTTAAAAAAATTTTTTAATGTTTATTTTAGAGACAGACAGAGCACAAGTGGGGGAGGGGCAGAGAGAGCCAGAGACAGACTCCAAAGCAGGCTGCAGGCTCTGAACAGTCAGCACAGAACCTGACACAGGGCTCGAACCCACAAACCGTGAGATCATGACCTGAGCTGAAGTAGGACGCTTAAACGACCGAGCCACCCAGGCGCCCCAAAATTGTATTAATTTTTCTATACCAGTAGGTGTGTAGTGGTATATCCTTATAGTTTTATTTTGCCTTTGTCTTTCTTTTTAAAAAAATTTTTTTAATGTTTATTTATTTTTGAGAGAGAGAGAGACAGAGACAGAGAGACAGAGACAGAGCTTGAGCATGGGAGGGCTGGAGAGAGAGGGAGACACAGAATTTGAAGCAGGCTCCACACTCTGAGCTGTCAGCACAGAGCTGGGCACAGAGCTCAAACCAAGGAACTGTGAGATCATGACCTGAGCCTAAGTCTGACGCTTAACTGACTGAGCCACCCAGGCACCCCTATGTTGCATTTTTCTAATGATCATCATCTCATGTGCTTATTTTTCATCCATACATCTATTTTGGTTAAGTGACCATTTCTATCTTTTACCCATCTAAAAACGTCTGGTCGTTGGACTTCCTATTGTGTTGTAAGAGTTCTTTATATATTTTTAACACAGCTGCTTTAACAAATATGTGTTTTGCAAGTATGTATTTATTCCAGTCTGTGGCTTTTCTTTTTCTTTCTTTTCTTTCTTTTTTTTTTTTTTTTTTGTTGTTGTTTTTAGAGAGGGAGAACATGAGCTGGGAAGAGGGGCAGAGGGAGAGAGAAAGAGAATCTTAAGCATGTTCCGTGCTCAGCATGGAGCCCAGTGCAGGGCTCAGTCCCACAGCTCTGGGATCATTACCTGAGCTGAAATCAAGAGTCAGATACTCAACTGTCTGAGCCACCAAGGAACCCCATTTTTTATTTTCTTAACTATGTGTTTCAAAGAGCAGATGTTTCAAGTTTTATTATTTTTATTTTTTAAATTCTTTTAATATTTGTTTATTTTTGGAGATACAGAGACAGAGGGTGAGCAGGAGAGAGGCAGAGAGAGACAGAGACACAGAATCCAAAGCAGGCTCCAGTCTCTGAGCTGTCAGCACAGAGCCCAATGCTGGGCTTGAACCCACGAGCTGTGAGATCATGATCTGAGCCAAAGTTGGATGTTTAACTGACTGAATCACAAAGGCACCCTCAGATGTTTCAGATTTTAATGAAATCAATTCCGCTACTAATTCTCTTATAGTTCACGCTTTTTAATGTCCTGTCTAGGAAACTTTGCCTAGACCCATGGCCATAGGATTTTTATTTTATGTTTTCTTCTAGAAGTGTTATACTTTTAGGTTTTACAATAGGGGTATGATTAATATGAGTTAATTTTTGAGTGGTGTGAACAATACTGAATTTTCTCCAGTTATATACACCTCCTTTAATTTTCCTCAGCAATGTCTTTGTAGTTTTAAGTGTAGAAATGTTGCCTGTCTTTTCTTAAATTTATTCCTAAGTATTTCCTGTTTTGAACACTACTTTAAATGGACTTATCTCCTAAAATTTAATTTTCAATTGTTTGCTACTGCTACAGGAAGATACAATAGAGTTTTAGTATACAAATCTTGCTAAATTCAGTTACTAACATGAGCTGTTTGAGGGTAGATTTCCAGGATTTTCTATGTACATGATCATGTCATATGTAAGTAAGAATACTTTGCCTCTTCCTTTCAAATATAAATGCCTTTGGTTGTTTGTTTGTTTACTCCCCTTGTTGCATTGGGTAGACCCTCCAGTAAAATGTTGGATAGGAATGTCTTGTTGCCTATCTTACAAGGACAGCACATATTCTTTCACCATAAAATATGAAGTTAGCAAGAGGTATTTTATAGATGTTCTTTATCAGATTGAACAAATTTCTGTCTGTTTCTAGTTATATCTCTAGTTTTCAGAAGTGGATGTTGAATGATTTTGTACCAATTCACAGATAGTTAATGCGGTGAGTTATAATTATTTATTTTTGAATGATTTTGAATGTTGAACCCATCTTAACATTTTTTGGCTAATCCCCCCTTGGTGATGTTTCCCTATACTTTCTATACAGGGCTGGATTCAATTTGCTTATATTTAGCTAAGAATTTTTTCACTATGTTCATGAGAGATATTGGCATGTAGCTGTATTTTCTTGACATATTTTTATCTAGGTTTGGTAGCAATGTAATGTGACTTCACAAAACAATTTGGGAAAAGTTTCATCCTCTTCAATTCCTGGAAAAAATTGTATAGATTGATGTTATTTCTTCTATAAATGTTTTGTAAAAATCACCATTATAGCTATCTGAGCCTGAGGTTTTAATTGTATCTATCTATCTGTCTACCTACCTATCCAGCTATCTATCTAGTGGGAAGAGTTTTAACTGCACATTTAGTTTCTAAATATAGCATTATTCAATTATCTATTTCTTCTTGAGCAGACTTTGATATGCTGTGTCACTCAAGAAATTTTTATTGGTAAAATGTTATTAATATTCCATTAATATCTATGAATCACCTGTAATATCTGTAGTGATGTTCCCTCTTATTTCTGAAATTAGTAATTTGTGTCTTCTCTCTATGTTTTGGTCAGTCTGGCTACAAGTTCAATAATTTTCTTGGTACTTAAAACGACAGCTTTTGCTTTTGTTAATTTTCTTTTTTCTAATTATGTTTTCAATGTCACTTATGTCTCCGCTATTTTTATTGTTGTATTCTTTTGCTTGTTTTGCATTTAATTTGCTTTTCTTTTTTTAAAGAATTAAAGCTGACACGAATCACAGCCTTGAGTTCTTGCTCTTTTTTAAAAAGCAGACAAGGTTATGAATGTCCTTCAACCACTGCTTCCATGTGCACTTTGATACGTTGTGTTTTATCTTCATTCAACTAACAGCATTTTCTTATTCCCATAGTGATTTCATGTTTTATGTATGGGTTACTGTGGTAAGCAAAATAATGGTCCTTTAAAGATCTTATGCATTGGAACCTGGGGAATATGTTACTCTCCATGACAAAAGGGGACTCTGCAGATGTAATTAAGCATCTTGAGATAGAGAAACAATCCTGGATTATCCGGGTGTGCCCAACATAATCATTAAGGTACTTAAAAGGGAAAGAGGGAAGCGAGGGAGTCAGACAAGATGTGACAACACAAGCAGAGGTTAGAGAGATGCAGCCAATAGCCAAGGAGTATGGGAACGGGGGAGATGGGAGACACAGGGAATGGACTCTTCCCTAGGGCCTCCAGAAGACATGCAGCCCTGTTGACTACTTGATTTTAACCCAGTGAAACCCGTTTTGGATTTCTGACCTCTAGTATAAGATAATAATAAATCTGTGTTGTTCTAAGCCACTCCTTTTGTGGTAATGTGTTATAGTAACAGTAGAAGCTAAGACAGTTACATGGAATTATTTTAGACTAAATATGTAGGCTAGCAGGGTGACTACTTTCAAAGAAATCTCTGTCTCGCACAAACACACCTATACACACGTGCATGGGGGATTTTCATTACACTCAGGTAACCCCCATTTAGATGAAGATAAGAAGCATACCCTTTTAACATATGAATTTGGGGGGACACAAACATTCAAACCATGGGAAGGTTGTAATCCTATCCCCCAAGGTATTAGGAGGTGGGGTCTTGTGAGGTGATTAGATCTTGAGGACAGTTCTTTTTTGTTTTTAGAGGGAGAGAGAGAGTGTGTGAGTGCGTGAGCACGCGCATGCTTGTGTTAGTGAGGAAGAGGTGGGTGCAGGTGGGTGGAGGGAAAGAGAAAGAGAGAGAGAGAGAGAGAATCCCAAGCAGGGCTCAATCCCATGACTCTGGGATCATGACCTGAGCCAAAATCAAGAGTCAGAGGCTTGCTTAGCTGACTGAGCCACCCAGGAGCCCCAAGACTGAGTTTTAATGAATGAGATTAATGCTATTATAAGAGAAACCCCACCAAGCTCCCTTGTCCCTCAACAGGAAGATGGGATCCCGAGAAGGGCTCTCAGGGGTCCATACTGTCACGCTCAACTCAGGCTTCCAGCCTCAGAACTGTGAGCTGCTTTCTAAGCCACCTAGTCTGGTATTTTGTTACAGAAACCCAAATGAAATGAGACAAACACATCACAGATTTGTTATTAAATGTCCAGAGGAAACTTTTGTTTAGAACTGCACCAAAATCATAGAATATGTGTACCTTTTCCTCTTTTTTTTTTTTAGTGCATATTTGTATGGAGAATGATTACCCTTAGAATGAGAACAGGGTTCAGCATCAATTCTCCTCGTTTTCACAGGCAAGAGCAAAAGAAACCATGTTTCACATACATTAAAAGGGGGTGGGGAATGGAAGGAGGCTTACTGTAGTTCACTTATCTTTGAAACTCTTCAAAATTACATGCAAAAATCACAAACTGTCTTTTATGAGTTACTTTCCTGAGCTGACAACTCCATTAACTCCTCCCGTGTTTTGTCTTCTGGGTGTGTTTGTTTGTTTGTTTGCTAACAGCAAAGAATAAGAGGCTGCTACTTGCAAAGCTATTTGTATGTCAGTTGTGAGTCAAAACTAAACCAAATCAAACATACACTTTTAAATAGCATGGTTGAGAATCTATGTTTATATGCATAAAATAAATTTATAGATGGAGAGATCGGGCACTTGGGTGGTGCAGTCCGTTAAGCGTCCGACCCTTGATCTTGGCTCGAGGCATGATCTCACAGTTCATGAGTTCGAGCCTTGCATTCGGCTCCGTGCTGAGGGTATGGAGCCTGCTTAGGATTCTGTTTCCCTCTCTCTCTCTGCCCATCCCCCACTTGTGCGCTCTCTCTCTCTCTCTCTCTCTCTCAAAATAAATAAATAAATAAACTTAAAAAATAAAAACAAATACATTCATAGATAAAGATGTTTGGGATAATGGTCACCAGGCTATGATTAGTATTCTGCGCTAGAGGACAAAATTAGGTGATGTCCCTTTCACCTTCATATATTGTTTGAATAATCCCAATGAGCCTGAATGTGATATGTAAATGTTTATCAGTCTGGGCACTAAAGATGTGAGTCCTTTACTGTATGCGGGTAACATAACATTAAATTATTGTATTTATCTTTAAAAAGCTTTTAGCCAGGGGCTTGGGGAAGGGCGATGGAAGGATAAATAGAGCACACAGGAAGTTTTAGGACACTACATCTATTCTGTACAATACTGTAATGGTAGAGACACGTCATATTACTTTTGTCAAAACCCACAGAATGTACAACACAAAGAGCGAGCTCTGATGTAAACCATGGACTCCAGGTAATAATAATATATCAATATTAACTTATCAATTATAATAACTCTATCACATTAATGCAAGCTGTTAATAATAGGGGAGGTTGGAGGGGGGGTGGGGGGCTCTATGAGAATTCTTCTTTCTGCTTAACTTCTTTTTTTAAAAAAAGGTGATCAATTTTGAAAAGTTGTATTTATTTAATTTATATGAAAGATCTTTTTTTAAAAAATTTATTTAAATTCAAGTTAGTTAACATACAGTGTAGTCTTGGCTTCAGGAGTAGAACCCAGCGATTCATCTCTTACATATGGCACCCAGTGCTCATCCTTAAAAGTGCCCTTCTTAATGCCCATCACCCATTTAGCCCACCTCCCCACCCACTTCCCCTCCAGCAACCCTCAGTTTGTTCTCTGTATTTAAGAGTCTCTTATGGTTTGCCTCCCTCTCTGTTTTTATCTTATTTGTACCAAAGATCTTTATAAGTTGGAAAATGTTTCACTTATCTAATATAAGGTCATATTATTCTTATTTTTACTATTTATGGTCAGGAGACACTTAGAGTTGGAGGACTTCAAAACAGCCACATTTAGCATGAAAGCTTCGTATTTGGGCTTTCTCCCTATCTTAAGAGATTTTTATTTGATATTTATCCTAGTACCTACAGCTTAATATCTTTTATTTTCTGGAAAAATAGTCTGTGTTCTTCTTAACTTCAAAAGTCTAATAATTTATGGAGAATTCTGGCATCCCGTACTATGGAAACCATTACTAAATTCTGGAAAGATGTAGATTCATTATAAACATTGACAAAACATCGATAAAACTTCTTCCTATCATAAGTTGGTAAATAGAATAGGTACCTACTTAACTTGTATTCTAATGGCAAAAGTGAAAAAACAGAATATAGTGAGACACTATCGGTTTTGTTTGGTCTCAAGTTGGCTTCTGTTAAATCAGGTGAGAAGCATGGTGTGAACAAAGCCAAGACAGACCAAATTTGAGAACTATTCCCAGGTGCAGGGGCACCTGGATGGTTTAGTCAGTTAAGCATCTGACTTTGGCTCAGGTCATGATCTCTCAGTTTGTGGGTTCAAGCCCTGTCTCAGGTTCTGTGTTGATAGCTCAGAGCCTGGAGCCTGCTTCAGATTCTGTGTCTCCCTCTCCTTCTGTCCTTCCCCCACTCACATTCTGTCTCTCTCAAAAATAAATAAACATTAAAAAAAAAAAAAAAAAAAAAGGAATGGTAGGTGTGTTACTGGCATATAAAACTGACCAGAAGCAAACAGATCAGGAGCTTTTTAAGTTTTCAGGTGAATTGAATTGTCAAATATACAGCAAGCCTGGATTACAGATGCCTTTTACAGATTGAATTTTATTTTATTTTTAAAAAAATTTTTTTTAACATTTATTTATTTTTGAGACAGAGAGAGACAGAGCATGAACGGGGGAGGGTCAGAGAGAGGGAGACACAGAATCTGAAACAGGCTCCGGGCTCTGAGCTGTCAGCACAGAGCCCGACGTGGGGCTCGAACTCACGGACCGCGAGATCATGACCTGAGCCCAAGTAGGCCACTTAACCAACTGAGCCACCCAGGCGCCCCACAGATTGAATTTTAAATGACCCTTACCTCGAGCCTCGATCTTCCATGAACAGGAAGCATCTCCAAGGTCTACTTATCTCCCAAGGAGGGCATGCTCCACGAGCCCCACCTCAGATGCTGCCACGGAAAACCCTGGGAAAGCAACAATCTCCTGAGGGTGGAGGAAGGGACTATGAAGAACAACTCAAGATATCTTGTGTTCATAGACCAGAATTAATAAGAATTAATGTTGTTAAAATGTCTATACTACCCAAAGCCATCTATAGATTTAACAAAATCCCCATCAAAACCCCAAAAGCATTCTTCACAGAAATAGAAGAAACGATCCTACATTCTGTATGGAACTACAAAAGACCTTGAATAGCCAAAGCAATCCTGAGGAAGAAGAACAAAGTCATACATATCATACTTCCTGATTTTAAGCTTTACTACAAAGCCATGGTAATAAAAAGATAATGATACTGACACAAAAATAGACACATAGACCAATGGGATGGGATAGAGAACCTAATATTAACCCCCTGCATATACAGGCAACTAATAATTGACCAGGAAGCTGAAAACACCCACTGGGCAGAGTCTTTTCAACAAACAATACTGGGAAAACTGGAGAAACACATGCAGAACAACGATCCAATGATCCTTATCTCACAACACCCCCCAAAATAATTCAAAATGGGCCAAGAATTAAACATAAAACCTGAAACCATAAAACTCTTAAAAGAAAACGTAGGGAGGAAGCTCCTCAACATTGGTCTTGGCAGTGATTTATTTGGATATGATAGCAAGAGCATAAACAGCAAAAGCAAAAATAAAAAAATGGGACCACATCAAACTTAAAAGCTTCTGCACAGCAAAAGAAACAATTAACAAAATGAAAAGGCAACCCACAAAATGGGGGGGGGAGTTTCAAACCATGTATCAGATAAGGGGTTAATATCTAAAATATATAAATAGCTCATAAAACTCAGTTACAGAAAAACCCAATCTGATTAAAAAACTGACAGAAATAGACATTTTTCTAAAGAGCACGTCCAAATGGCCAACAAGCAAATGAAAAGATGCTCAATATCACTAATCATCAGGGAAATGCAAATCAGAATCACAATGAGATAGCACCTCATCGTTGTTATAATGGCTAGACAAGGAGACAGGAGCCAACAGGTGCTGGTGAGGATGTGGAGAAAAGGGAATGACTACACACTATTGGTGATAATGTAAATTGGTCCAACCACTATGGAAAACAATATGGAGGTTTCTCAAAAAATTAAGGCTAGATCTATCAATGATCCAGCAATGGAATTGCTGGGTATATAGCCATAGGAATTGAAAACATGATTTTAAAGAGCTATGTGCACTCTTATGTTTACTGCAGCATTATTTACAATAGCCAAGATATGGAAACAACCTAAATACCCATCAATGGATGAATAAATATAGAGGATGTGGTGTATATACATATTATTCAACCGTAAGAAGGGAAGACATCTTGCCATTTGCAGCAACATGGATGGACTTTGAACACATCATACCAAGTAAGATGAGTCAGATAGAGACAAGTACTGTTTGATATCACTTATATGTGAAATCGAATAAAGCCAAACTCGGGGTGCCTGGGTGGCTCAGTTGGCTAAGTGTCTGACTCTTGACTTCGGCTCAGGTCATGACCTCATGGCCGTGAGATCGATCCCCAAGACAGGCTCTGCGCTGAGCGTGGAACCTGCTTAAGATTCTCTCTCTCCCTCTCCCTCTGCCTCTTCCCTACCTAAACCTTCTCTCAAAAAATAAATTAATTAATTAAAATAAGAAAACCAAACTTGTAAAAACAGAGAGCAAAATGGTAGTTACCAAGGGACGGGCAGTGGGAGGATAAGATAGATGGTTAGGTGTACAAACTTGAAACAAGTAATAAATGAGACATAGAGACCTAATGCACAGTATAATGGAACATAGTCAACAATATTGTATTACGATCATCAAACTTGCTAAGAGACTATAAAACTTAATTATTCCAACCACTAAAAAAAAGAATAGTTATACAACATGATAGAGGTGTTAATATTGCTACCATGGCATGATATTACAATATATAAATGTATCAAATTAGCATGTTGTATACCTTAAATTTATGCAGCGCTACGTGTTAATACATTAACAAAAAATTGTATATGTCTGGAGAAAATTGCTGGTTGGAAATCGTGGAAATCCACATCAGTGGATGCATATAAGAGCTTCCAAAGAGAGAGGCTAAATGAGTAGAGAAAAAGGTCCAGGATAGAAGTTTGAATTGCATTTAAATGTCAAGTGAACACTATCTCCCTGTAAATTGTCTTGACTGTTCCTATGCTAGACTCATTTCCCTAACTAAATTATAATGCCTTTGAGAGAAAAACAAAACAAAACAAAACACACCAAAAAAACTGGTTTTGTGTCCTTCAGAGTACATGACACATGGTAGATGCCAGGTCAGGAGACAGAATACAGCCATGGAATTACTAGATGAATCCATTTAGAACAGAACATAGGGAAAGATGTAATAATTGGAGGTAAACTGGATAATTAGTTCAAAGCCATAAAAATCAAGATCTCTCCAAACCTCTAAGTTATTAAGTAACTAATATTTATAGCATTATTCACTCTTTGGCTCAGGAGCTTGGTTTCCGTGAGAAGTGGACTTTGATTGAAATTAAGTTGTTGAAGCTGTTACTTTTGCATGAGTAGGGTTAACTTAAACCCTAACAAAGTTTTCCGTGGTTCTGCTTCTAAAATGCCGTGCCAAATGTTTTTAAGGTAACGCTGGCATATAGGAATCACTTGGGAAATGAATATTCTAATCGGCTCCAACCTCCAGCCTCGGTGGGCTCACCTTCGGTTCCAGGCCTCCAAGGGGCGGGGGGGGGGGGGGGGGGCAGCGGTTGGCCTCCAACCAGGAACCCCTCCCAGCCTGACCTCCTCTCGTGGGGCCTCCAAACGGGGACATCCTAAAATTCCCCAGATTCCTCTGCAGATTCAGCCACCACCTGGGCTTCATTTCTTTTCACGCCAGACCTACACAAGATTTGTCAGCACCATTCCTGGGGGGAAGGGTCATTTTTTTCTTAGATAAGAGGTCAAGCGAAGAAAGTAGAACATATTTGTTCCTCTTGAAGCTAAGGACAAAGGGGTCAAAGAAAATGCTTTTGCAGCTCTGTTTAGCCATTCTATTTTGTTATGAGAAAGTTGTTTTAAGCCTGCCTCTGCTCCATCCAAATCCCTGTTTAGATATCAGAGTCCTATCTCCCTGATCCGGCTACTCCCGGCCTGCATTAGCTTTACCCTCCACCGGTGTCTTGTGGTTGGGAAATGAATCACTCAGACTCGTGCCATTTTGACAGAGAGCTTAAAGGCAGCTCAGCCCGACGAGGTGTGTGAGGGCGCCCCGGGTCCGCCACGCTGTGCTCGGGCCTGTGCCGCTGAGCTGCTTAATTGGGTTTTTGCTCTTCGCAAGCCTCCAAATAGCTGTTCGAGTCCCAGAGTTGGTACTGGCATTCTTTTTTTCATCTGGCTAATAAGATTTTCCAAGTCACCAAAGCCAGAGGGGTTTGGGAGAGAAAGCCTCCTTTGTTAAACAAAGCAAGTTCTACAGGACTTTCTGCCTTTGAATTTAGGGAAACCGTCCCAATTAAAGTGTGGCATGATTGTGAATATTGAGGGATCTCAGCGCAAAAGGCAGCCTCTGACCCTGATGAACGTGGACTGGGAATATTAGTTTTAGTGCAAATCCCTCCTCTGAAAGATCCGGAGGCTAGGACTTTGTTCCAAAGAATTTAGAGAAAAATCACAGAGTCGAAGGCAGCAATAGACTCTCCAAAGAGTCTAAGAATTTTAAATATGTTTGTTTTTCCAGCCATCATGCTACAGATTCAATTTTTGTAGAAACTCGGGAAGTAGCCAGCATTGGCAGATGAAATAACCTCAGTGAAACAGATTCTAAAACTCCCTCGTGAAGTATTACATCAGGTCATAGTTCACGCTGCTAAGCCGCGCTAGGGATCTCGGGGTACTGTTTTCATTTAGAATAATATATTTCACGTAAATTTATAGTAAGCTTGATTTCTTGCAAATGTATCCATATTTAACGCTATGTTGTATCATGTTGTGCATGATAGCAAAACACTTGAGGAATGGCCTTCACAGTCCTAAGCGATCAATTGCGTGACTCCAAAAACCCTTCCAATGGGCTGTGAGGTTTGAATGTGAGGATGTCTGATTTCTTGGTAATTTGGGGAGCCTGCGAGACGGCTGAGGCGAGGGGAGGACCGTGACTGTCTAAGGTGGACAGCTACTACTTCCTCTCCAGCACAAGGCTGCCAGGTGGCAAAGCCAGCCCGTTGGGCTAGCTATTCCGATTTTTTCAAGATACCTGCAAATCCAGATGTATATGTGAAACCTCCCAATGGAACATGGTCCCGTCTAATTCTTAAAATGTGAAAATTTGCGGGGCGCCTGGGTGGCTCCGTCGGTTAAGCGTCCGACTTCAGCTCAGGTCATGATCTAACGGTTCGGGGGGTTCGAACCCCACGTCGGGCTCTGTGCTAACCGCTCAGGGCCTGGAGCCTGCTTCGGATTCTGTGTCTCCCTCTCTCTGCCCCTCCCCAACTCGTGCTCACTCTCTCTCTCTGTCTCTCGAAAATAAACAAACATTTAAAAATTAAAAAAATAATAATAAAGTAAAATGTGAAAATTTGCATTTGATAAATCTCCTGACATCTCGTTGAGAAGATTGAGGTGGACCCAGCGACCAAACGTGGTGATGTCTGTGCATGTGAGGGTCACAGACATCTCTTAATGGCCGCGAAATCCGCAGAGTTTCCAGTTTCATATTTCTAAGGCAGTGGTTTTCAGAGAGGAGTCAAAGGATTAGCAGCATCAGAACCTCACCTGGGAACTAGTTAAAATGCAAATTGTTGGGCCTCACCCCAGACCTAGTGAATCAGAAAAATCTAGCAGTGGAGCCCAGGATCCTATGTCTTAACAAACTTGCCAGTGATTCCCGCACAGCTCAATTTCAAGAACTACTTACTGTTCTGGGTTCTATTCCCTTTGGCTTTAGGATTCCAGTTTTGTTGTGATTGCTATTGTTTTTCAGATGTTTTAAGGAGGGTGAGTATGGATTCACCTTTTATTTGAATTATTAGTAGGTAAAATACAAACCAGAGTTTCGCTTCGGTAGAGATGGGGAGCCCCAATTCTTTCGGCTTCCTTCTTGTCTGCTCCCCCTTGAGGCTCCCACACCACCTGGACTCAAGGAGCTCCACAGAGCAGCTTGTCAACCCTTTGTCAAATCTGCCTCAGCTTTCTGTTTCCAGAAAGGAGGAGAAACACTGAACTGATAATCTCTTATCTCAGAGGCCACCTTCGCTAAGAACAGCATCTTTTAATTTGTCAGTTTAGCAAAAATGTCATCAAAGATTTGAAAGATAGTGCTGCAGAGGGCCCAAGAAAAGCATAACTTAAACGTTCATCAAGCAACAGGCACTGACCTCTGGGCGGCAAAGCAATTCTAATACCCCAACCAGAAGATGCCACATGGGAAGATAAACTATGGAGCCAGAGCCCCGAATTCAGCCAGGGCTGCTCTGTTAGAATCAGGGACAAGGCTTCATTGGGAAAGTCTTTTTGGAACACAACTCCAGACGAGGGGACTTGATCACACTTCCTGCTCCTGCCTTTCGTACATTTCTCATTTAGGGAAAAAGTGATGGTATTTTGATTTAAAGTTTCTTTGGATGCTAGGCTTGTTGGGGAAGCACATGCGAGCAAGAGCTAATTAATTTCTCCAGTACCTGGTTTTATCACCTAGTCTGCTTATCACCTGAAATGTATGGCATCTTTAGACTCTACCAGCTCTTATTAAATATTTTGGGAATAAATGAATCAACGACAGCTTACAACGGAATAATTCTCCCATGAGCTGGTTGCTGCTTACCCTTAAGGACAAAAAGCAGATGGGGGAGGGGCTGGAAGAATGACTGCTGGTCTTGCTCTAACTCCTTTGTGGACGGAGTCTTGTTCTAATTCAGAATTGGCAACTTTTGGAAGTGAAATGCGTCTTCACTTTGGAAAGCGGCAATTCAGGGAACTGGGAGGAGGGTGAGAGCTGGCAGTTATTCTCTAGCTGTGATAATGTGTCTTTCATCTCAAGTGCCAACTCCAAACTGTCTGCCCGAAGCCACGTGTAGAAAAATCAGTCTTAGGCAAGCACATCGGAGTCACCAAAGATGCTGATTGAGTAAGTTTAGGATGAGTCCTGAGAAACTTTATAATTTTTTTTAATCTCCACAAGGGATTCTGATGCTCAGCCAGAGGTAAGAATCATGTCCAGATTCTGGAGGAAGAGGTGCTGGGAATCAAGTAGTGATGTCTGCCTGGAGTGTCAGAAGGCAAAGCAGAAGTGTCTGTCCTCCATTTACTGACCTCATTTCATAGGCTTATCATGTTCCTATAAGACACAACCATTTAAGCTTTTATTATTGCTGACCTGTCAGAAAGGATCAGAGGAGAGAGGATACCACCCAGAAGAAAAGTATGCTAATAGGGAAGAAAATCCACAAAAACAAAGGTTCCTTGATCTTCGTATTTCTGGAAAACTTATGCTTCTCTCCAAAGTAAAGTGGAACCACTCAAAACTATCTCCTATATCTAAGCTAAAGACTCTACCAAAGAATCTATCAACCTCTATCGGTTGGACGTAATGGCTGGAAATCAAATAACTCATGGCATCAAACATATAGCTTCAAAGTCAGGACCAAACTTATAGCATCAAAGTCAAGATTGCCCCAAATCAAAAAGAAGCCTATCTAAGAAAAATATGATATCCATAAGCTTTCATAGACATACACTTATATATACATATGGTTTTCATTTCTGAGAATCCTATTTCTATTGTGTAAGAATCAGAAGATTCACACCGATATAAAACAAGGCTGAAGCAATATTGGGAGCATCTAGTCTAACCCCCAAACTTACTGACAAACAAACCAAGGCCCAATCTGGTTGATGACTATTCTACTGATTTCCAAATGTTCCTGTCGGAAATTCTTACTTTCCCTCCTCAGTCGCAGAGACCTTGGCTCTCAACTCTCTACCTTCTTTGTGCCTGTCAACTCTCCCTTGTATTCGTTTCTGTCACTATCCAGTTTACGTTCCATGGTTCCCTACTTCAGTCACTCCTTTGTCACTATCATCAGCTTCCATTTGCCACTGGACCGTCCCTTGAGCCCTCTTTCAAAATCCCAACCCAAGACATGGTGGTCCATGTTCTCCTATCCAGACTGTCATGTTTAGTGGGACAAAATAATACAACACAATATGAACTCATTTACTTCTTTATTTTTTTTGCAGAGTCACATAAAAATGTTTTTATTTATTTCATTCTAATTTATAATATTTATTTTTTTAGCATTTTATTTTATTTTTTATATGGAATTTATTGTCAAATTGGTTTCCATACAACACCCAGTGCTCATCCCAACAGGTCCCCTCCTCAGTGCCCATAACCCACTTTCTTCTCTCCCCCACCCCCCATCAACCCTCAGTTTGTTCTCAGTATTTAAGAGTCTCTTATGGTTTGCCTCCTTCCCTCTCTGTAACTTTTTTCTTTTCCCCCTTCCCCTCCCCCCTGGTCTTCTGTTGAGTTTCTCAGGATCCACATGTGACTAAAAACATATGGTATCTGTCTTTCTCTTCCTGACTTATTTCACCTAGCATAACACTCTCCAGTTCCATCCACGTTGCTACAAATGGCCAGATTTTGTTCTTTCTCATTGCCAAGTAGTATTCCATTGTATATATACAATGAACTCATTTACCTCTCACCCCACTGCCCCCTGGCCTTTTCCCCCTAACTCCAATGGGATTATTTTCACTGAGATCATCAATGACACATTTGCTGCCAAAAAAAAAGGCTGCTTTTTAGGCTTCATTTGCCACATTTGCCTTCATGGATCACATGTTTCTCTTTTGGAGTTTTCTCTCTCTACTTGGTCCCTACAAGTGTCCTTAAGTGTCATATTTTGAGACCTGTTCTCCTCTCCCTTTCTACACTCACCCATGTCCCTGGATTCTGTTGGGGGTGATTTTGTCTTCCAGGGGACATTTGGCAATATCTGGTAACACATTCCATTGTAACAACTTGGAGATGTGCTAGTGGCATTCAGTAGGTGGAGGTCAAGGATGTTGGTAAATATCTAATAGTGCATAGATTGCTCCTCACAGCAAAGAATGACCTGGCCCAAAATCTCAATGGTGTCAAACCCTAGAGCATATGATGACAAATCACAAATTTTCCGTAGTTGGGGCTTCTGAGAGTGAGAGCACTATATCTACCTGCCCACTAGGCTTTCCACTTGATATCCCACTGGGATTTCAAACTCAGAAATCCAACCCAATTGTGTTATCGTCCCAGGAAAACCTTGCCTCCGAGGTTCTTTTTTTTTTTTTTTTTTTTTTTAAGTGAGTAGCACCACTATTTGGCTCACATCAGAATCCTGAGAGCCACCCTTGATTTATCCTTTCCCTCACGTTGAAATCTTACCTATAATAAAATTGGGAAATATACTCCTTGAATCCATCTACCACCCTTCTTTTTTGGACTTCTACTTTTCCAGTCTTCTTGCCATACATGTCCTCTGCCCCTCTTCCGTAACAAACATGCCAGAAATACTCTTATTTTAGCTGTGCTAAAGTTAAATATAGTACAACTGGAAGGGGCCATGCTTCTACTGGCCACAGAGCCCTCACATATTCTGTTCTCTTTATCTGCAACACTTTGAGCTTGTCTACGATCCCGTTCCCCACAGACACACACTACAGATGTATGTACCCCTCACCTGCGAAGCTGGTCAAGTTTCAGTGTGGATGTCATTTCCTCCAAGAAGCTTTCCATAATATTTTAGAGTCTGGGCACCTCTCCAGTGCTCTCCCCTGGCACCCCATCTTTCCCAAATGCTGTTCACATACCTTGTCTACTAGACTGAAATTTCCATTTTCTCTTTGTAACACGGATGCCCACTGCATTTCTTGCATCTAGCAGGCCCTTGGTAAATGTCTAATAAGTAAATGAGAAAATGAATGATCCATTATCCATCTAGTTAGTACCACATTTAGGAATTCATGAATGTTCTTTCTCAAACACAATTTAATAAAAACCTAACCACCTTGAAAATGTTTGGATTAAAGCGATGTCATTTAAGACAAAAAAAAATTAAGAACTATATCACACTAACTTTATGTGTTTGCTTATTTACAGAGTTATAATGCAAAGATTTTGTGAAGAATGCAGTTGGAAAGGTGTGCCTGGGTGGCTCAGTCGGCTCAGGTCATGATCTCACAGCTTGTGAGTTCGAGCCCGGCATCAGGCTCTGTGCTGACAGCTCGGAGCCTGGAGCCTGCTTCAGATCCTGTGTCTCCCTCTCTCTCTGCCCCTTCCCCACTCGCATTCTGTCTCCGTCTCTCTCAACAATAAATAAATGTTTAAAAAAAAAAAAAAAGAATGCGGTTGGATAAATCCAGTCATGCTTCCAATCCTTTAGTAGCAAATCATTCCTAAATTGGTGTAGAGCATATGCATGCTATTTGAACTGCTACAAACCGTTGGATGGTAACAAAGTTAACTCTTCACTTTTATCTGATCTTTTAGCTCAAGTAAGCGTTCAAACTGTTTACCAGCACCTGAATTTTATCCTCATTTCTTAAACGTTCAACACTGCTTACGCTTAGCCTTCCAAACAGGATCAGTCTAAAGCCATCCCAGTAGAGCTTTCTTTGCAACTGTGCTTAAGTGTGATATTTGCACGCAAGTGCTAAGTCTAAGTAACTTTTACAGATGAACAAAAATCCAAAGAAAGTATAAAAATGAAGACTTAACGTGAATCCCCTGTACCGCAACCATAGTCTTTGGCTCTTAGATATTGCAACATCCTCACCCACACAAAAGGAGAGATTACTGCAGGGTTTCATTCTCCAACCATTAGGTTATACTGTATAAACCAAACCGACCTCCAAATGTGGACAGAGTACAGGAAATGATAGGCACCATGGTTTGGGTGCCTCCATGGAGTTTAGCTTAATTTTCTTATCTTCTAGATACATGAACCTAGATCTCAGTCATTATCTGAATTCTTATGGAATGAAAATCCCTTTATTATAAACATGAACTTCTTTCTGGGACATAAAAAAAAAAAAAGTAAAACACTTTTTCTTACATCTTTAAACAGTGACTCGGCCGAAAACCAAATTACTTCCACTCTTAGGCTTAATACGTTTCCAAGTCCTAGACCTTTTGGTGGGGCTTCTCCTATCTGGCTAATGCTCTGTGCCACCATTAGAAACTAATATTAAAAACGAAGCTGTGAAACTCAGCTGGCAGATGCCATCATGCTCTTTCCTTCTTTAGAAAATGGCCCAAAATGTTATATCTTTTTAGTCTTCCAGTTAGACAGAAAAATTCCATGAAGAGGAATAGTCTTCGTTAATGGATCCCACATATGGCATTCTTCTAGGTTGTCAGTGAGTCATTTCAAAACTGTAGGAAATTAATTATTCACTTGCAGAGCTTAACAAATCCATACTGTAGGTCAGGCTCTATACAGAGCTTTGGGTACCTACATGAATATAAGAATTCAAAGTCTAGAAGAGAAAGTGGGTATGCAAAAATAATTTTAATATATGCAATAAACATTATATTAAGAGTCAACATGTCTGGAGGCCTTGTCACCTACCAAACACTATTCTAAATGCTTGATATGGATAAACCCATTTAATCTCTGTAACGGCCCTAAGATGTACATTGCATTGTTCTGCTCCCCCCACCCTCTCTATCAATGTGATGGACTTTTGATGTGTCAATTTTGCAAGGCTACAGTCCACAGTTATCCAGTCAAATACTAATCTAGGTGTTGCCATGGTGATATTTTGCAGATATGATTAAAGCCCTTAATCAGTTGACTTTAAGAGAGATTATCTTAGATAAACTGAGTGGACCAGCTTCCATTAGTTGAAAGGCCTAAGAGCCCATCTGAGGTTTCCCTGATGAAGAAGAAATTCTAACTTTGGACAACAGATTTATCTGATACCCCAGAGTTTCGACCTGCTCTTCCTGATGGACTTGCCTGTTGGATTTCAGACTTGGGCCAAGACCAGCCCAAGCCCCTTGGGATTTCAGACCAGCCCTCGAGGTCATGCAAACCAATTCTTTGCAACAAATCTCTTAATATATCTCATACTGGCTCTGTTTTTCTGGTTGAACCTTGGCTGATACAATAAGAGAGTAAACAAAGCCAGGGAGGCTAAGTAACTTGCCCAAGGTCATAGGGCCGATGCACGGGGGAGGAGATTGAAACTCAGGGAGTCTGAGTACAAAGCCCCTGTGCTGAGCAACTATATTCACGTATCTTCTAGAAATTCCAGTTCAAGAGAGGTTCAAAGGAAGCAATCTTTAATTCTGATGGAAGGGATTGGTGGCGAAGTAGGAAGCCCTCTCACGGGAAGGTTTAAGGTAGAGGAAATGCCTGGGCTGGATTTGAGGGATAAGTGGAACTTTATGAGTGACTGCTATGTGAAGGGCACACCAGATGAGGAAGCTATAGAAGCCCCGGGTGTGATTCAATAGGGTGTGAAAACAGCCATCCATACCTAAATGGGGCATTTCTTGTCACCACCGAGAATGTTTCCCTCCAGTCTCTCCTCTGTGAAAAGTTGGATTAGATGACCTCTAAAGGCTGCTGTGTATAGTAAATAGACAGGATGTGTGAAGCATTTCGCAAGATGCCTGGCACCGTAGATATCCTACCAAAGTCTCTTCCTTCTCGCCACACCAACTCGTCTCTCTCCTCCAAAGTCCCCGCCAAGTGCCACATGCTCTGATCCGGATGGTACATTAGCACTTGTGAGAGACCCTCTATTCTATTCAATCCCTTTTCCTGTGGTATGGAACGGGACATACCCACCAAGTGCCAGGAACAACGAAGAAAACATGCGTGGTCTCTAACTTCAAACTGCTTCCCATCTGGTCGGAATGGCATTAATTTTAAATGGGCTAGGATATCTGATATGGAAAGGAAAATAGATGGGGCTATGAGAGCAAACAGGAAGAGTCTGAGCAAACAACTCAGACTGAGGTTGTCAGGGAAGACTTTCGGGAGGAAGGGATATCTCAACTGGAACCTGAAAAATGAGTAGGAGTCAGCTAAATGACTCGAGTGTTCGAATTAGTGGATACAGTGCATGTGAGGCCTTGACTTAAGAGCAGGTCTAAAAGGCCATTGTCATTGCTTATTGTTAAAGAAGTGAGTGGCATAAAGAATTCCTAATGTATCCCTTAGCCACGCCCCCCTCGAAGAATGTTTGCGGACTGACAAGTTAGCATGATCTGTCTTTTGGTGGGCAGCGTTCAGCCAATGAGAAGGACCGATATATGGAATCTCCACCCAGCACAAACTGTAAGTCCAAATAAACATGCATGAACTCAAGTTCATTTCACAGTTGCTTTTGCTTCTTCTGAAGTTTGGAGCATTTACCCACTTGGCATTTCAACCAGACTCCAGCTTCTGCCTAGTTGGCTAGCGTCCAATGATAATTTGATGTCATGTCGTGTGACAACAATAATTTAGCTTCTGTAGTAAAATGGAAGGTAATAATTAGAGTTGGAGGGAAAAGTGCAGTGATTCTCCCGTGGTGTCACAGAAACTTTTCTGGCTACATTGATCAGTTTTGATCTTGAATATTTTCCTTTACATGCCTTCTATATTTTCTTGTTATGCAGAAACATTTAATGAGGAAACTCACATGATTTATATGTTCTATGAACTAGAATTGTACCAGATATGTATGTGAAATTCATCATGTGCGGTATGTTGGGATAAGATCGTGAGTAGACAGTCCTGATAGGACTAAACATATCAGCCCTTCAGAAAAGAGTAGAGGAAGGTCAAAATCAGATACCTAAGGTTCATTTAAAAACGGGGCCTAGAGGGGCGCCTGGGTGGTTCAGTTCGTTTAGCGTCCAACTTCGGCTCAGGTCATGATCTCACAGTTTGTGGGTTCAAGCCCCGTGTCGGGCTCTGTGCTGACAGCTCAGAGCCTGGACCCTGATTTGGATTCTGTGTCTCCCTCTCTCTCTGCCCCTCCCTGCTCATACTCTGTGTTTCTCTCTTTCTCTCTCTCAAAAATTAATAAACATTTTAAAAAAATGGGGCCTAGGCCTCAGTAAGAGCTATAGCTATATGTTTTAGAAATAGGATTCCAAGGACTTTAACCACTTAGCAAACTGAGCCTTACCTGAGTAAGTAAGCCTGTGCCCCACTCCATGCATACAGAGGAGGAGCGTAACATTTCCCAAAGGGTGCTGCTAAAGGGACATTAGACTCAGTTCTCATTTGGACATTTGAAGGTTCATATAGGGACACTCCTTAGAAGTCTCAGGAGCATGTGACATTGCATCAAGTTGGGTGAACACGTAAACACAATGACCTTAAGTTACTTGTCTGAAGGAGCTATTATTCCCTGGTGAAGTCCCGTCACCTCTGGGGTCCAATATGACTAGGATCAGAGGGAGCAGGGGCTGAGCAGAGCTGCACAGAACTTAGAGAGCAAGCAAGGACCAGCGAGGACCAGAGAGGAAGAAATCAGAGCTGAAGATAACGGGATGAGAGCCTCATTCATCTTTAGTGATGGGGCCCAGAAGCCGCATGCTGAGTGAACATGTGTGTGTTTGGGGTTGAGGGAACGGAGAGAACAAACACTTGTGCTCTACCATTTCAACAGAGACAGATGAGGCTCTGTTGAGCAGAAGCAAGAGCCTGAGTGTCAAATCTCAGAGGAAAGCACAAGGGAGGAATGTTCACTCTGCTTTGTCAGAGTTCTTGCTGCCTCCCTTGAGCCTGAACAATTGCAGAACAAAATCCCAGCAAGGATAGGAGAGGTTTTCTGTGGTCAGGGGACATGCCTGCTCTGATTATATCTGGCCACAGAAGAAAAGTGGGAGAAACTACGGGAAAAAGTCTGCTTCTAAGAAGAGAAGGGGAAACGGGGCACCTGGGTGGCACAGATCATGATCTTGTGGTTTGTGAGTTCGAGCCCCTCATCCGGCTCTCTGCTGTCAGTGCAAAGCCTCTGTCTCCACTTCTCTCTGCCCCTCCCCCACTCTCACATGTACTCTCTCTCTCAAAAAATAAATAACCTTTAAGGAAAAAAAGAAGAGAAGGGGAGAGAGAGACAGAGACAGAGACAAAGAGAGATTGACAGATCCTCTTCCATTTGAATAAAATCAGAATCACTAGAAATGGACAGACTTGTCTGAAGTTCTAAATCTCAGTCTCTCTTATTTCTGCCTTAATCAGGTCTCTTCTTGCTGCAGAGGACAGAGTAAGCCTCTCATGACATCTTAGGAGGCAGGATGTAGGGGAATCAAGCTACAAGATAAATAAAGGCAACAGATTTAGAGCTAGGTCTCGCAGAATGATGGCGGCGCAGACAATTGGAAATCAGGCCTTCTAGAGAAGTAGAACATCTAAGGAGTCACCAGCTCCAAGAACCTGGCTCTCCAGTTGTCTTTTTTGTAGTAGACAGTTTGTGAGTGTTCCACGTCCTTCTATTCCAACATGCAGCTACTTGGTGATCAGTCCGCCTGAACTGATTCCTGCTCACCTCAGGGCTTCTGTTATATCGTGGCTTCTACTTATTATCTTCTCTGTGTTTACCACTTGTTCCCCAGCTGTCTTCTAGAGTCTGCCCTTTAAGCTCTCTTAAAGTTTGCATCGGAACACTCAATGAGTACCCAGTTACGAAATTTGAATGAAGCCATGCAACTAGTAAGTGTCCTTGTTGTCTTCATTTGTGGCAAAGTCCTTCAGTATGAAAACTTACGCTGGCATTGCTTTATTTATCTTTTTAAGTTTATTTATTTATTTTGAGAGAGGGAGAGAGAGTGCACGCAAGCAGAGGAGGGGCAGAGAGAGGGGGGAGAGAGAATCCCAAGCAGGCTCCACGCTGTCGGTTCAGAGCCCCGTGTGGGGCTCGAACCGATGAAACATGAGATCGTGACCTGAGCCGAAATCAAGAGTCAGACGCTTAACTGACTGAGCCACCCAGGTGCCCCTGGCATCATTTTAGTTTAGTTTAGTTTAGTTTAGTTGTTAATTTTTTGATTTTTTTTAATGATATAAAGTTTACTTTGAGTGAAATACACAGATGTCAAATGAACAACTCAACGAAATTTGAGTAATGTGTAAATCTTTGTATCTATCACCACAGCCAAGATATAAACGTTTCTAGCAGCTCAGAAAGTTCCCTTGTGGCCTTCCCAGGTAATCCTCACTTCCCATAGCAAACACAGTTCTGAGTATCTGTCGTGTTAGATTAGTTTCGCCTCTGCTTGACCTCAACATAAATGAAATTGTACCCTGTGCAGTCTTGCGTGCCTGGCTTCTCTCAGTCTACAGTATGGAAGGTTTATCTGTAAGCATGTGTCACCGGTTGATCCCTCTTGATCGCCCAATAGTATTCCATTGTCTGAACATACCACAGCTGCTTCATCCACGTTTCTGTTAAGGCACATTTGGGTTATTTCCAATTTGGGTCTACTATGATTCAAGTGTATATAAAAGTCTCTTGCGGACATATGTTTTCATTTATCTTGGGTAAATATTTAAAAGGGAAATTGTTTTTTTAACGTAGGCGTTTGCTTAACCCTGTAAGAAGAGCCAAACAATTTTCCGAAATGTTTTCACACTCTCAAACAATAGTTGTCAGTCTTCTTAATTTGAGCCACGGTAGTGGATATACACTAAAGCTTCATTATGGTTTTAATTTGTATTTGTGAGACTAATGATATTGAGCAAATTTACATGTGTTTATTGGCTATTTACACCTTCTTTTGTGGATTGCTCAATTATTTTGCCCATTTGCAATTGAGATGTTTGTCTTTTGTTATTAATTTTTAAGAGCTCTTTATATAGTCTGGATTTAATATAGAACAATTGGAGGGAAAAATGACATCCTAACAAGTTTCCCAGTACAAGGGCCTGATACGTCAGTCCTTTATCCAGGTTTTTTTCTTTAATTTCTCTCAGGAATGTTTTATGCCTTTCTGTGTATAGTTCTTATAAGTCTTTTGTTAAATTTGTTCCTAGGCATTTTATATTTTTGATGATATTATAAATTTAGTTGTCTTTTTAATTTCATTTTCTAAGTGTTAGCTTTTAATATATAGATAAAATACTGATTTTTATATATTGGCCTTAATTTAGAATATTTCTTAGGGTTACTTATGTAAAATCTCGCGCAATCCCTGGATAAAGTCAGTTTACATTTTATTCTGTAATAATATTGCTTTTAATTCTTTGTATTATTTTATTGTGCTGAAAGTCCTCCACAGAATTTTAAAGAGAAGTAATGAGAGTGGGGGCCCCTGGTGGCTCACTTGGTTAAGCGTCTGACTTTAGTTCAGATCATGGTCTCACTCTTCGTGAGTTCAAGCCTCACATCAGGCTCAGAGCCTGGAGCCTGCTTCAAATTCTGTGTCTCCCTCTCTCTCCTCCCCTCCCCTTCTCATGCTCTCTCTTTCAAAAATAAATAAACATTAAAAAATTAAAAAAAAAAAGAAGGAATGAGAGTGAACATCCATACTTTGTTTCTGATGTTAGGAAGAAAATGTTCAATATTCACCATTTTGCATGATGTAAGGAAATCTGAGTCACTGAGGTAAAGTAGCTGTATTAATCCAAAGTTGCAAAGGTATTCTCTAGGGGAAAAAATAAGAACAAATAAAACTGCACAAAACCCATCCCCATCATAAGAAAAAACAAAAAGAGAGAGGGAACATCCAAACTTCAAATTACCATTAAATAGAAACACAAACACCAATCTCTAGTTTTAACAGGGCAGTCTGGGAAAAACCGTGCAGAAAAAAATAAAAAATGAGACGCTGGGAAGCCCAGAATTGGTATAAAATTACTAACAGAGGAGAAAGTGCACCCTAAGTGTGCTAAGATTGAAAAAGAATCCTGATGGATAAGGACAGGTCATAGGGAAAGAGGTTTAAAAATTTCAAGGAAGCAGTTCTCCAGAGGCAATACTTCAGAAAAGAAAATGGTAAAATAGAAGCTGCAGTGGCCCTCTGGAAACTATGTGGTGAAAGGAAAAAGAGGCAAGAGAGACATATTTAGAATTCTGTAAAACAAAATAATATTGACATATCCAAGGACATGGGACCGTTCCATTCTTCCACCCAGCAAGTCTCTAGGTAAATAAACCAGATTTTGCTATGCTGACAGAAGAGGTGATCTTGAAATAGCAAGTGTATAAATCACTTCATACCAACAGCCCTGGACTGAAAATGTAGAGACGTGAGCAATATTCATCTATACAAAACTAATATAAAAAGAAAACAGAAAACGGGAATAAAAACTGAGAACAAAATATAATAAAAGTGAGAATCAAATTTTTCAGTTGGGGAGTGCCTGGGTGGTTCAGTCAGTTAAGTGTCTGATCCTTGATTTCAGCTCAGGTCGTGATCTCACGGTTTGTGAGTTCGAGCCTCACATTGGGTTCTGCGCTGACAGTTTGGAGCCTGCTTCAGATTCTCTTACCCTCTCTCTCTGCCTCTTCAAAGCTCATGCCTGCTCTCTCTCTCTCTCTTTCTCAAAATAAATAAATAAACATTAAAAAAAAGTTTTTTTCAACTGGTGGACCCCCTCAAAAAGAGTAGTAATAAAACAGAAAAAAAACATCATATAACACTTCAGATTGAATTACATACTCTCCAACAAGCACTTGGGAATATGAAAAAAAAAAAAATCCTACCTTGAATCAGAAATTTAAAAACCAAGCAAATAGACAAAAGCATCAAGAAAGAAAATGAGGTTTTATTAAGATCATGAAACACATAGAAGATAAAAACAAAATCATGTCAAATAAGAAACGAGAAATTATAAAGTGTCTAAGAAAGAATGAATTTTGATGAAAATTTAAAAGAGACATTGGAACGTAACCAAGATATGAACATAAAATAAGGAACATGAAAATGTTCAGAGAAAACGTGTCTAAACTAGAAGACAGAGAAAGAGCATCCAATTTCTGTATAATTCAAGACACTGAAGAGGAAAAACAAAGCAATGAGAAAGAAGTAATATTTAAAGTATAATGCAAGAGGTGCACCTGGGAAGCTCAGGTGGTTGAGTGGCCAACTCTTGATTTTGACTCAGCTCATGATCCCAGGGTCATGGGATTAAGCCCTGCTTTGGGCTCTATGCTGAGTGTAAAAGCTGTCTGAGATTCTCTCTCTTTCTCTCTCTCTCTCTCTGGCCCTCTTCTCTGCTCACTCCCTCTGTCCCTCAAAATAATTTTTTTTTTTAAAAATTAGTAAAAAAATAAAAGTATAATGCAAGAAAATATTATGGAAATAAAAGAACACATATCCCAATATATTAAAAGGACCCACCATGTCCTCTGAAAACATGGCCCATAAAGTTCCATCCCTAGCTGTATCCTAGTAAAAACATTAGATCTTAAATATAAAAAATAATAATAATAATAACTCTTCAAAGATTTCTTCTCCTAAAAAAAAAAAAAAACACACACACACACAAACAAGGCAACAGTGAAGATACCAAAAAAAAAAAAAATCAAGAAATTAAGAATTTTATATCCAGTCAAGGTATATTAAGTACCAGGGCTAAGTAGATAAAGTTTTAAATATGTAGGGGCTTGGTGAATTCTTCAATCATCAGCCCTCCTTGAGCAATATACCAGAGGATGAGCTGCATCTAGCAAAGAGACTGCAGAAGTTGATTTAGGAAAAAAAAAAAAAAGTGAGCATTTACTATAATTAGTAATAGATCTAAAACTAAAATCAAAACGAAGACGCAAGTGAAAGGATTCTATGTTTTATGTTGTATTTTATGTGTTATATGCTCACACAATATTACATCGATATAAACAAATGACCTTTGAACGCTTAAAAGAAAAAGATTACAATACGGCTCACAAAACGTGATCCAACCATGTGATGTATACAAGGGACTCATTTAAACACAGTCTTTGAGAAAAGCCGAGAAATAGACGAGCTTCCACCACCACCACCTATCACTACGGCTGTCACAGTCTGTGTGTGGGGGGAAGCGGGCAGCTGCCTACCCACTGACTGATGGGCTACCTCACCAATGCCTGGAGGGAGAAAGAAGGAGTAACACAAAAAAATAGGCATTTTTTTTTTCAAGGTAAAGCAGAGTAAGTTCACTGCACCCTGTCTCTCCAAGGAATGCAGCCATAAAACCTGGACCAGCAGTGAGTTTAACAGATTTTTTTCCTCTAGTATCCCACGAGCTGGTCTCAACACAACCCCAAGTTATTTTTTTTTAATTAAGTTTATTTATTTTGAGAGAGACAGAGACAGAGCCAGTGAGCGAGGGGCCGAGAGAGAAAGGGAGAGAGAGAATCCCAAGCAGGCTCCATGCTGCCAGTGCAGAGCCCGAGGCTGGGATTGAACTCGTGAACTGTGAAATCCTGACTTGAGTGGAAACCAAGAGTCGGATGCTCAACTGAGGGAGCCTCCCAGGTGCCCCAACACAACCCCAAATTTAAAAGTGGTACTAAGGAGGTGGGCATCTGGACACAGAAAAAACTCAAGGAGAAGCCTTCTGGTTCTGCTTTGAGACGTGGAAAGAGAACTCCTAACACATGCTGAGTTTGGGAGAAGACTCCTGCTCTTCTTTCAAGTTGGTTTTTGTTTTTGTTTTTGTTTTTGTTTGCCATCCTCTCACTGTCCTGTCATCCCATGGCAATTCTGCAGCTGTGGCAGAACACTGGAGGCCCAGGGACCCTACAGCTCTGTAGGAGAGTAAGCTTCCTCTGTGAGGAGATAAGTGATGACTCCACGAGGGTCAGGAAAATCCATTACTATTTTTCTCTCTGTGTCCTCCTGCTGCTTGGCCCAGGGTAGGGGTGTAATGAAAAGAAGTACGTATCAGAGATGAAACTAAAATCTCAGCTTTTGTCTAGAAGACCAAAATAGACAGAAAGTTCTAGGGGGATGGTGGAGAGGGAGGCCTGAGCTCACTGTGCATGTGTGGATCTGATATTAAACAGCATACGCATACTTTGAGCACTGCACTAAGATACAGGCCAGCACAAAGGTCTAAAGCTAGCAATGAGGGGCATGCATGTGGGACAGAGACGACATTAACAATCCACAGAAGGCTGGTCATCACAAGCAGCCTGAACCAGACAAGGTTGATGGACTGAAAAAAAAAAAAAAATCTCCATAGGATTTAAATAAAGCCCAGAACCTTGTAACATAATATTCAAAATGTGCAGGATACAATCCAAAATTACTCATTATAAGATAATCCAGAAAATTTCAACTTCTATTTTTTTAATGTTTATTTTATTTTTGAGAGACAGAGAGAGGGAACGAGCAGGGGAGGGGCAGAGAGAGAGGGAAACACAGAATCTGAAGCAGGCCCCAGGCTCTGAGCTATCAGCACAGAGCTCGATGCAGGCTCCACCTCGTGAACCGCAAGATCCTGACCTGAGCCAAAGTCTGACACTTAACTGACTGAGCAACCCAGATCCCCTAGAAAATCTCAAATCCTATGATAAAAGAAATCAAGAGACACCAACACCGAGTGGACACAGATGTTGATATTATTTGACAAGGACTTTGAGAAGACTTGATGAGAAGTAGCAAAGTAAATGGAAAGATTGAAAAGTCCCAGTAAAGAAATAGAAACTATAAACAAGAGCCAAAAGAAATATTAGCTAAAAAAAAAAAAATACTATAATGAAAATGAAAAACTCATGGATTGGAATGGAGATGATAGAAGAATTAGTAAACTTGAAGATAGATCAATAGAAATTATCCAATCTGGAGCAATACAGAGAACAAAAGAATGGGGGCAGGGGAATGAACAGAGTCCTAGGGAGCTCTGGGAAAATACCAAAAGGCCTAACATTTGTGGCACTGGAATTCCAGAAGGAAAGGAGAAAGAACATAGTACAGAAAAATAAAAGAAATAAGGACTTGAAACTTCCCCAATTTTCTGAAAGATGTAACACACAGATTTAAGAGGCTGAGTAAATCCTAAATAGGAAAAACCACACACACAACAAAATAACAGTAATAATAACAATAATAATGCTCAGACATATCACAATCAAGTCAATTAAAATTAAAGAGAAAGAATATGTCTGACAACAGTTAAAGAAAAATGATGCATTACTTACCGGAGAATAATTTGAAAGACTATGATTTCTCATAAGAAACCACTGAGTACAGAAGGATTTGGAATAATATTTTTAAAGTGTTTAAAGAACAAAACTACCAACACAGAATTCAATATCAGCAAAAACATCCTTCAGAAATTAAGGTGAAATAGAGTGAGGGAAACTGAGAATTCATTACCAGCAATTTTGTTTTATAAGAATTACTTGGGGCACCTGGGTGGCTCAGTCAGTTAAGTGTCTGCCTCTTAATCTCAGCTCAGGTCTTGATATCAGGGCTGTGAGTTCAAGCCCCATGTTGGGGTCTCCAATGGGCATGGGGCCTACTTAAAAAAAACAACAACAAAAGAATTACTAAAGGAACTTATAAAAAGAGAAATTATACCAGGACATTAGTAATAAGGGAAGAGGGAACAGAAATGGTAAAAATATAGGTAAACATGAGTGACTACTCTTTTCTTCTACGATTGTTAAAATAGTTTTCAATGATGACAGCAGAAATTACAACAGCGTCTGATGGAGTTTTCAATGTCTGTAAATATAATACATGAGATACTTTAAAGCATGAAATGAAGAGGGTACATGGTTGTCAAAATTTCTACATTCCATTTGAAGTAGTCAAAATTGATTCTAAGTAGACTGTGAAAAGTTAAATATGTATATTGTGTTTTCTACAACCACTAAAAAATTATACAAAGAAATAGAGTAAAAATACTGATAACTTTTTTAATGGAGTACTAAAAATGTTAGTCATTCAGAAGAAGGCAGAAGGCAACAGAGCAATAAAAAAGAGAGTGAACAAACAGAAAATAAATTTTAAAACAGCAGAGATAGATCCAAGTTAATAATTAAGTACAAATGGTCAATGGGGCACCTAGGTGGCTCAGTCGGTTGAGCGACCGACTTCAGCTCAGGTCATGATCTCACGATTCATGGGTTGGAGCCCTGCATCGGGCTCTGTGCTGACAGCTCAGAGCCTGGAGCCTACTTTGGATTCTTTGGTTCCCTCTCTCTCTGTCCTTCCCCACTCATGTTCTGTCTCTCAAAAAATAAGTAAATATTAATAATAATAATAATAATAATAATAAATGTAAATGGTCAAGACTTAGGGGCACCTGGATGGCTCAGTCAGTAGGACATGTGACTCTTGATCTGAGGGTTGTAAATTCAAGCCCCACATTGAGTGTAGAGATTATTTAAAAATAAAATTGTAAAAAAAAAAATTCTACTTAGAAGACAAATGGTCAGAATGACCACATGCTCTCAAGAAACTCATTATACATATAGTGCTATGGGTAGGATAAAAGTTAAATAACAGAAAAAGGTATACTTTGCAAACACTAACCAAAAGAAAACCGGATTGGCTACACTAATATCAAACAAAGTAGTATTTATAGCAAAAACAATTACCAGGAATAGAGACCTTAGAATTGATAAAAGGGTCGATTCACCAAGATAACATAAAAATCCTAAAAATGTATGTAGCTAAAAACAGATCTTTCAAAAAATGAAACAAAAGGCTTCAAGAACTTCAAAGAGAAAAATACACACATTATGTAGGAAACTTCAAAACTCTTTTCTCACGATTGCTTGAAGCAGTAGGCAGAAAATCAACCAGGATATGGAAGATAGAAACACTATCCTCCAGTTGGAGCTATTTGATATTTACAGAACACTCCAACCAATAACAGCAAAATGCACATCCTTATTTATTTATTTATTTATTTATTTATTTATTTATTTATTTTAATGTTTATTTATTTGAGAGAGAGAGAGAGAGAGAGAGACAGACGATAAGCAGAGAAGGGGCAGAGACAGAGAGGAAGACACAGAATCCAAAACAGGCTCCAGGCTCTGAGCTGTCAGCACAGCCACGACGACAAACTTGGAATTAAATATTCCCATTTTATTCATATTACAAATAGGAAGACTGAGGCTCAAAGAGGCTAACCTCCTCCAAACCACACAAACCCATTGTCAAGGCTTCTGAGCTGCTCAGTAAATAAGTGAATGATTAAAAACACTAAATAAACACTCAAACAATGTGTCACGGAAGGATGGATGGAGAGATGAAGGGACAAATAGAAAGATGATAGGTAAAGTGATTAAAAACTCACTGAGCCATGCTTCAAATGCACTATATATAAAACCTGTGGGGAAATCACAACCCTCCCTCTGGACAGGTGTTTCCAAAGCTTAGCACATCGTAACCATGATCTAGAATGCTTGTTAGAGTCATGTAGTCCCTGCTTCCTTCTTAGAAGAGCCTTGTTGAGTGGATCCATGGAGGAAAATGGGCTTTTACCAAGCTACCTCATGACATCTATGCCAAGGAAAATTGTGGAGAGGCTATAACATACCACACTTATCATAAAGATGAAGTGATGTAAGAGGCTGCCTCAGTCTTCTGGGAGATTATTGCAGATCGCCACAACATGGGAAAATGCATCAAACCCCGTGCAGTGGAAATTTTGTTATATGATTAATGGAGCAGAACCTCATCCGAATGGGGGTGGTTCAGGGATCAACAGACGAACTGTGCTCCGTCTGTGAGGGTGTGAATCGCTACCAAGATGGTGAATCAGCTATGGGAAGGGAGAGGTCAGGGTAAGGTCACCTGTTTGGGTTTCTCAGGGCTGTGGCCTGTGAGCCTGGCAGAAGTCCCTTGTGAGATCATTATTCCATTCGACAAATATTTCTGGAAATGTAACAATTTAAATTTTCCTGAGGCATGGATTTGGATATGTTTTGGTCATATAGAGTGAGAGCATTACTCTCAGAAGAAACCCAGCCAACCATCTAGAATGTGCCTGACTTCCATCCTTATTACTTACATCATGAATTTTGTGGAATAAATGTTAGATTTGGGTCATGATATGATCCCCCCCCCAAAAAAATTCCATCATCAAAGTTAAAATGTGGTTTACTTACATTGTGAGAACATGAGCAAAACACCCCATGAAGTGATTTGGAAACCAACAAAAAAAATAATCACAAATTTCCCTATTTGCAAAAAGTCGTGGGTTCAGTCCCTCCGGAATATCGAAGGTCTATAGAATATTACTTCTTTATGCTGAATATTACACCAAAAAAGACACACATAAATAGATACACATAAACATATCACCCAGAATTTGAGGGGAAAGCCATGATTATTTAATACATATATTTTTTAAAAACTTAATTATTAAAACTGCATTGACTTTATTAGCTTTATTTGATTACTTCCCACTTACCTTTGAATATAAGATTCGGGGGCGCCTGGGTGGCGCAGTCGGTTGAGCGTCCGACTTCAGCCAGGTCACGATCTCGCGGTCCGGGAGTTCGAGCCCCGCGTCGGGCTCTGGGCTGATGGCTCAGAGCCTGGAGCCTGTTTCCGATTCTGTGTCTCCCTCTCTCTCTGCTCCTCCCCCGTTCATGCTCTGTCTCTCTCTGTCCCAAAAATAAATAAACGTTGAAAAAAAATTTTTTGAATAAAAGATCCGGCTTCACTCAGTCTGGGAGTGTAATAAGAATTGTGTTCAACAGAGAAAATTTACTTTGATCTAGTAAGAAGATCTAATACGCAGCATCAAGAGATAATAGGTAACTGCATTATATTATGTCCTTTAATAAGTGTCCTGACAATGGTAGGCGTCATTCTTCACTTGTTTACTAATGGTTCAATTCATGCAATGTAGAATATATCCCTGAGATGTGCATTAACGAATCCAACAAGGTCTCATGGGTTTAGAGCTGATTCTGTGCTTTCATATATTAGAGGTGGAAAAGAAGAACAGAAAAAAGAGAAAAAAAAAAGAATAGACTTCAAGATTTGTCAGTGGCATACTTTTAATCTCAGGGTGATAAATATTTTGCATGTATTCCAGAGTTTTTCCTTTTGAGCTGATGAAATACATGACTAAATAATCATCTCTCTTTCCAATGCTTACTCCAGGAAGTCACTATTAATCCAAGAAAACTGTCATGAAAGAATGCCATTTGCCAAATTGGCTAACTTTGGGGATGAACAGAGTGAGTGGGGAGGAGTCATGATATGGATCAATGACAAAAGAAAAACATATACGAGAAAAATACTAGAATGTTTAAAATTAAAAAGACTAAAACTACCAATCTTGGCAAAAATTTGGAGCAATTGGAACTCATCCATTGATGGTAGAATATAAACGTTGGAAAGCTGGCAATAGAAACTAAACATACACTTATCCTATGTCCAAAAATTCCACTCCTAAGCATATATAGAAGAGAAATGATCACATACGCCTACAAAAAAAAGACTCGTACATAAACAGTCAGAACAACTTTATTCATAGTAGCCAAATATACAATTATAGTAGAATGGATAAATTGCAGCAGTTCACGTGGTAGAATACTACACACCCAGCAAATTTATAGAAACTACTGATCTATGCAACAATATAGAAGAAACTTCAAATGATGATATACTATGCGATTCCATTTACATGAAGGTTCAGCAGCCGTTCTAGAATGACAGTAACTTTTTACATCTTGATGTAAAAAGATGTGGTTACATTGATATATGCATATGTAAAAATTCACCAAGTTGTACACTTAAGATTAGTACACTATGTGTTATTATCCCTCAGTAGAAAATAAAATGATAACATAACATAACATAAAATAGAGAAGAGCAGGATGTGTTCAGGGGTTGGAGATTACTTACAGGAGGCTCAAAAATGTAACAATGTTTCTTCCTTGTGGTTCCTTTTGTTGGTTTTTGTTGCTCACTCCTATAGCTCTCAGGTAGCTGTGTGTTAAGGAACGGGTACCTCTTTCCTAGAAAAGGGGTTTCTTGTCCTAATAGAACTAATCTGGGCCAGAGGAAGGGGATTAGAGAAAGCATTTGAATCAGCCTCTTGAAGGACAAAAGTAGTCCAACCTAGACAACAAAGGAAGAATACCATTTAGGCCAAAGCCAATGCTCTGATTTTCATTAAGAGCGTCCCTAGATCTCCAGAGCTGGTCTCAGGGATCTGGTGAGGTAGCTCTAACCACAAACAGAGCTGGTAAAGATTTGGGGATCTGAGGTTCTGGTGATCTCTTTTTATGTTCCATCAAAAATACAACCAACAGAATTATTCTTCTCAGGGCTTTGTTTGGATTTTTGATTGGGAGGGGGAGGTTGGCTGCATGAACACAGGCGAGCCCCAGTGAAAAGGAAGACTATGGAACAAATGACAAGGAATCATATATAGAGACTCCAAACAGAAAGGATACCAAGACCCCAAAGGAAAGGAAGTGGAAAGCTAACCAACACCTGAGACAGACGTGCCTTCTCCGCTCCTTTCTATCTTTGTCTTACTTTCTGTGCCTGTGATTCTTCCACTTCAGAGCCGCCATGTCTGCATGTTTGGTCAACATGACCATGCTTACATGGGTGGTAACATGGTCACACGGTAACTCCATCCGCTGAAGGTGGCTCTCCACGTCTAAACGATTTACTCTGCCACTACAGGTCCAGTTAGTTACGCACCATGGGGATCCACGACCTTTCAAGATCTGGTTGCTGGGCTCACCCTCAGGGGCTTCTGTACCAAGATGCTAGATTAAACACAGGATTAAATTTCACAGAAACATACAAATGCTATTAAAGCAAATATCTGTCTATACATATTTCAAAAATAAACAACCACCTGTGCACAAGTGTTGACAGCAGCTTTGTTCCTAACTGCCAAAGACTGGAAGGAACCAAAAGGTCCTTCAACGTGGTGCATCGTACAATGTAATACTATGCAATGGTGAACAGGATTTGTTTTTTAATTTGTATACCAAGCTACCCCAAAATGTGGATGAATCCTGAACACACATTATTGAGTGAAGGAAGCCAGTCGGAGAAGGCTACATACTGTATGGTTCCATTTATACGACATTTTGAAAACTAGAAACGGTAAACAAATCAGTGGTTGCCAGGAGCTTGGGGAGAAGAGAAGGTTGAAGCAAGGTTGAAGATTGAAGGGTTTCTTTAGAATGATGAAAATATTCCGTGTGACACAACAATGGTGTGGATACATGGCTGTGAATTTGTCAAAACCTACGGAATGTCACAGCACAAAGAGCGAACCCTCATGTATGCAAACTTTAAACATTATTTAGGAGGTCCGAGATCTCAGGAATGGAATACAGATTGTGACAAAGATCGAACTCTGTTATGCATGTATGAAATAACCTCACTGAAGGGGAAGGGGAAGCAACTTTAGAAATGAGTGGGGTCTATAAAGGCTAAAAGAAAAGGGAACTGGATATATGTGCTGTACTCTGGCTGATAAAGTTATTTCCTGTGGGATACAGGTTAATAACTCTGGAACCACTATACACATATCCTGGAATTATACAATTAAGTAAATGGATGGTGGATGGCAAGAGTCAGGCAGGAAGTACAGACATGAGAGAGGAGACTAGAATGATCCTTGTAGCAATGAATTGGAGTTAGAGTTATCTCATATGAGCTCTTCTTTAGCTTTATATGGATTGAAATGGATACATACAGAAATATTTACAGATATGTGTATATACATAAATTAGTATACACACACTGATATATATATATTATATATATATATATATATATATATATATATATATATATAATCTGTCAGATGGGAGGGCCTAGAAACAACAAATCACAGTAACAACGAGCACACCTAGAAACCCGGAGCTAGGGCCATTCTCCAATAAAAGACACCAGGGGTCTTTGGGGAAATGGCTGATTCTTGGACTAAGAGAATATACAGAATGTGCCTGGAACATCTCGTGATACCAAAAAGTAAGTACATTCTCAAAAAACAAACAAAAAATGTCAAAGAGACACAGGAGCCAACTGAAAGAGTTCCCAATAGCCAAAGCCACAGCATTTTGGCCCACAAAATAAGTAACATAGTATTGGGTTATAAACCAAAATCTAAGATAAATATTCAAGGGGCCGTACGGATACAAATAAATGGTTAAACTAATTAATTGGTTAATTAGGGAGGAATAGACAAAGTTTTGTATGTGAAAGAATTCCAAATAATACACGCAGCTACTCTCACAGCCTAGCCACACAGTGTAACTCCCCACTTCTGAAGTGCTTGCTGGGCATTGTGACTTCCTTCCCGAGAGGACAATATGCAGAGGGGAAAACAGAGTAACTTTACAGTGTGGAAACCTAACACACACTACCTCACCCAGGAGATCCAGGTCAACATCAATACTGATATATCGTCTTGACAGTATGTACCTTTGACATGACGTGATGAGGATGTCACCTCTATCTCTGTGGTCTTCCTTCCAAACACCCATAACCCCATCTAGTTATGAGACAAACATGATACAAATCCCAGATGAAGGAAATCCTATAAAAATATCTGACCAGTACTCTTTAAAACTGTCAAGGTCATCAAAACCAAGAAGTGTCTGGTGAGCTGTCACAGCCAAGAGAAGGCTAAGGAGACATGACTGAACGTAATATGCTACTTTGGATGGGATCCTAGAACAGAAAAAGGACATGGGTAAAAACTAAGGAAATCAGAATACAATACGGATTCTAATATTTGATATTTGATTAAATATTTAATTATTTAATATTTAGGTTTTTTTTTTTAATTTTTTAACGTTTATTTATTTTTGAGACAGAGAGAGACAGAGCATGAATGGGGGAGGGTCAGAGAGAGAGGGAGACAGAGAATCCGAAGCAGGCTCCAGGGTCTGAGCTGTCAGCACAGAGCCCAACGCGGGGCTCGAACTCACGGACCGTGAGATCATGACCTGAGCCGAAGTCGGACGCTCAACTGGCTGAGCCACCCAGGTGCCCCAAATATTTAATTAGTTTTAACAAAGGCAACAAACCAATGTAAAATGGTAATGATAAGGGAACCTAAGGATAGGGTACCTGGAACTCTCTGTACTATCTTTGCAATTTTTTCCTAAATCTAAAACTAAAATAATAATGAATCATTAATATTATTTACAAATTTTACTAAGAAAATATGCACACAACTTAAGAGCAAGAAAGGGAAATCTCTTCATGAGAGAAATGGGGAAGAAATCCACAGTAGTGCATAGAAGCACAAGACATGTGTCCAAAGTGATGCCCAGGAATTGGACACAGCAGTGCTCTTTGGGAATACCACACAAGGAGCCAGAACTAGGATCCCCATATGAAGTGGAACCCAGGAATTATAAGTTCACAAATAAAAACACAGATACCCTTACCCTTCAGATTGGAAATCAGCCTCCTGCCCTAGGTAATGATGTGAAATGATGGGTCACTTGAATGAGCTCCAAACACTAAGGCTATATGTGACTAGATGCAGACCCTAAATTTGAACTATAAGTGCTGTTTAAACCCAAGAAAATACACTTACATAAAAGATGACTTGTGGGCGCGTGGGTAGCTCAGTCGGTTAAGCAAATGACTTTGGCTCAGGTCATGATCTCATGGTTTGTGAGTTCGAGCCCCACTTCAGATCCTCTGTCTCCCTCTTGCTCTGCCCCTTTCCTGCTTGCCCACTCTTTCTCTCTCTCTCAAAAAAAAAAAAAAATTTTTTTTAAAAAGTTGACTTGGAGCCAGTGAGACTCACAGAGACAAGCACAGGGAAGTGTGGAAACACCCCATTAGGAGCCCCTCATATCCCAAGGCACAAGGTCTGAGATGAACACACAGTCAAAAATTACAAAGCTTATGAGGAACTTCAATACCATGACAGACAGTAGCTAGAATCAACCAGTGGGGGAAATTCATATTTTAGGAGTTACAGATTATGGAACAACGCAAAAGAGACTTACATTATGAGGGTTTAAAATGTTCTAAGGAAGGAATGTCATCTGCAAAACAAGAACAGGGGTTATGAAATAAGACCCAGGGTATTAAAAAAAAAAAAATTAGAAATCTTGGGCATGAAGAATACAGTCACTGAGAAAATAATTCCAAAAAAAAAAAAATGTTTTCGTTGATGGTTCTTAACTCTGGTTACACATCATAATCACCTTCAGGCTTTAAAAAATACTGATATCAGGGCGCCTGGGTGGCTCAGTCGGTTAAGCGGCCGACATGGGCCCAGGTCATGATCTCGCGGTCCGTGAGTTCGAGCCCCGTGTCGGGTTCTGTGCTGACAGCTCAGAGCCTGGAGCCTGTTTCAGATTCTGTGTCTCCCTCTCTCTGACCCTCCCCCGTTCATGCTTTGTCTCTCTCTGTCTCAAAAATAAATAAACGTTAAAAAAAAAATACTGATATCCATGTCCTGACCCACACCAATTAACCCAGAAACTCTGAGGGCAGGACCAGGATGATTCTAAGATGTAGCCAATACTGTAAAGTACTTTGTTGAATTAATTACTAGAAAAAGCTGAAGAGAGAAATAACAAACAATAATAAAGATAATAATAACAAAAAACAAACTGAGTCGTAGCTTGAAACAGAGAAGAAATCCAAGAGACAATAAAATGGTAAATGCACAAGAGGAGTTAAGGAACACAGGGATACCAGGAGAAAAGCCTGGTATAGGTTTCGGAAGGAGACAATGAATGGTGGAGAAGAAAGAGTCAAAGAGCAAGTAGTTCAAATGTTTTCTCCAAGTGCGGAAGCACATGAAAAGCCCTATTGGATGAGTCGATAAATAACAAGACTCCCGACCTAGACACATCATAGGAAAACGTAAGGAGAAAAATGCCGGAAGTAGACGTGGGTGGAGGGCAAGGAAACATCTCTAGTGCTGTTGTGTTGGTTACAAGAAAAAGTGTAAATGAAATGCAGGCTCTGGGTACAGCTGTGCTCAAACCAATGCAAAGTTACTTACATGCAAGTGCTCTCCTGGGAAGTGGCAGAGAGAAAGATGAATACCCCATGATGACACAAGTCCAGGGAAGAGGGGACAGGCACCCACTTGGACGGCTATGGTAGGTTGCATGGATAGTACCAATACTGTACCCGTGCCTGTATCTAGCCATGTTGTCTTGGGATTTTATGGTTCTTTTCAGAGTTAACTTCCCAACGCTTCAAACAGGGGGTGACCTTGAGGCTTTCTTTGGCCACTAGAATTCACTGGACTTGACCGTGTGCCATTTCTGGACTGGGACCTCAAGAGGCCGAGTTTCTGCAGCACTTCTGCCTTCGCTCTGATAACAACGCCCAGGCTAGCCTGCTAGAGGCTAAGAGGCATGGGGAGCAGAGCTTAATCACCGCAGCCAAGAATGTGGGTGACCCCAGAAGAGCTGACCACTCTAGACGCATGACACACAGTGAATATTCCCCTAGGCAGGGCAGATGCCACAGATAACTAACTCCCCACCGTTCCAACCTGACAGGGGACCCAGACCATATTAGTGCGGAAAGAACTCCAAATTCCAAAATTTTTCTCCTGTACCATATTAATCTGGTTTCCTTGGCTTCGCAAAGCTCCAGCTAGTTCTGTCTGGCAAATGTGTTGGTGGCAAAAGCGGGGAAGGGTGGTGGCAGCTGAAATCTCTTGCCCTTAAATAGCTGTCAGCTCAAAACTATAAACAGTAAATACCGCGAAGCCTGTCTTCAACCACAGCCCCAGGGAGCAGCAGAAATTGGATGCCTCGTCGAAATGATCTTTAAGTAAAGGTTGAATGCAATAGCCTTGGGGATAGTTTCAAATGGTGGCTCAAGACGGAGGTGTCTGTTGGGAAGGATTGCCAGTCCAGGCTTCGCGCGGTTCGCCTGCTCTGAGACACATAATGCAAAAGAGAGCTCGGAGTTCATCTCCGTGTTCAGAGCGCCTGGGAAAACCCACAGCGTTTGAAAACGTCTGGGTACATCCTCTACTTGTGGCTGCGATTCACCAGACTTGAAAAGATCATAGACCAAGTGAAAAGCGGAACTCCTCCCTACCCCCATCCCCTCCCCAAGCCTCCATGCGCTGCGCAAGCCGCACGCCCCTGTCCCGGAGAGAGAGCGGGTCTGGGGTGCCTGTGATTTGGGGTGCCGAAAGCGAGCTCAGGTGCCCTGACGGAGGGGCTGGCAGCTCCGCCCGACAGCTGGGGCAGTACCAACTCTGCAAGAGGCCAGCGAGGCCCTGGCGAGGGGACTAAAGGGCCCGGGCCCTGGGGGTGAGACCCCGCCAGCACGGGGGACAGTGGCCTCGGGTGCGCTTTCCCCGGGACCGAAGCGATCGCACCCGGCTGGGGGGCTGCGGTGGGAGCCGGCCGGGGTGTGCCCGGAGGCGGATTTTCCGTAAACGCGGCTCACCCTCCGAGCCCTCAGGGGCCGGCTGCCCAGGAGGCGGACGTTCCTAGAATCGGTGCGGACGCGGCTCGCTCCAGGCCCCGCCCCGGCTGCCCGGCAAAGCAACCGCAGACCCTTGTTTTCCTTCTCCCCGAAGTGACCCCGCGCCCGGTGCCAGCTAACCCCAGCCCCCACCCGGGTAGTCGCCGCGGGCGGCCCCCCCTCCCCCCCGCGGGTCACCTGTCACCGCGCCCGCGCCCTAGCCTTCGCCTTCGGGGGCCTCAGAGGGCACCACCAAACAGTTTCCCTCCCGCCTGGCCCCTCCAGGAGCTGCTAGTGCGGCTGCTGCTGTCAGGCACCCACACCTCTCAGTCCCTGGAGGGCGGGCGGTGGGGCCGGGACGGGGGTTGGGGGGTGGGGGGCTTGCCTCAACCCGTGGAAGCGCTGCCCCGGCGCGTCCAGACCGCCCACCTGCCTGGACACGTACAGGTCACTTACAGGTTAGGTTAACAAAACATCATGCTAACAGTTCCTCAGGTGAACGCGTCCCACTTCTCATCAAAAATGCCCAAGATCGTAAACAAAATACTCCCGTTTTGTCATCCCATGGACAGTCTGTAGATTCTGTCGCGTGGGCCTTGAACACAGGGACTTCCTATTGAAGAGGCGCGGGGGGGGGGCAGGGGGGACCGAGTCCTGGGAGGGCAGACCTGCACAGAGGTGAAGCTGACTCCACGCTCAAAGCTGTTCAGCACTCGAGGCCTCAGTTTCCCCATCTATGCAATGTGTCTATTAATAATATTTGGTTTGATAGCACCTGTTTCGTGTTTTAAAAAAAAGGTAATCCATATTAAGTGCTTAGCTCAAGGCTGGCACATAGGCAATAGTCAATGTTAGTTAGCTATTCTTGTAATTATTTTTTTCTTACAAATACTACAGCAACTATTAAGCTCTTTCTTTTGAGTTAGCTCTTAATTGGTGGACTGCACGAAACCTTTTCAGAAGTAAAATATAAGGCAAAGGCCTTTGATTTTCCTGTTTTTCTGACTAAATATTTACAAGAGAAACTGACAAAGACAAAATGACAAATTAAGGCAAAGATACTCAGTAACAGAAAAACAAAGGCAGGAGGGTCAATTTTAGTGTCAAATAGGGCAGATATTAAGGGAAGACAGAGTCATTTTTGGGGGGTTCATTAAAGACAATACCTAAACTGAATTGTGAACAGAGAGGTGCTAACAATTTTATGTTCATAATTTTGTAAGCACTTTCTTAAAAATGACTCTCAAAATTGTACAAAATTCTGGCCTCACAAACCAGAGTGTGTCCCTGAAAACACATAAAACAAAAACTGTTAGAAGTATAAGGAAGTGAAATAAATTAAGCTTTCGTATATTTGACTAGAAAATAGTAGTAAGGGAATATTTAACAACACAGGAAGATGGTGATGATACAGTACATACGTAGAAAGAAAGAACACAGTTTCTAATAGAAGTACATGTCCTGAGGTCAAACAAGTTTGAAAAACACTCAGATCAGTTCCCTTTGGAGAGTCACCTTTCAAATCTTAATTAGCATATTAAATAAAGATTCAGAAATCCAAGGACTAAGTTTAACTGTTAAACATAGTGTTTTCCACCATTTTCATTTGAGCAAGGAATACTTCTGTTCGCAACACCTGTGTTAAATTTTTTTTTTAATTTTTGTAATGTTTATTTGTTTTTGAGAGAGAGAGAGAGACAGAGCACGAGCGGGAGAGAGAGAGAGAGAGAGAGAGAGAGAGAGAGAATATCTGAAGCAGGCTCCAGAACCCGATGTGGGGCTTAAACTCACAAACTGTGAGATCATGACCTGAGGAGAAGTTGGACACCCAGCCGACTGAGCCACCCAGGCACCCTTAAATTTCTATCAATCTCTACTAGACGTATTTTGGGATATGCTAACCTAGAAGCATTGCCATTAAAATTAAATAAACAAAAAGGAAGGATAACGCTATCAGCCACATAATATGCATTGTAGAACTATGTAAATACTATATAAAAGCCTACTGGAAAGAACACCAATTTGCATTTGCACAGATGGCATTTTTTTTTCAGATGACTAACAATCACTGAAAAAAATTAATAAAACTATTGTAATATTTTAGCATATATAAATACATTAAAAACCAATATTTCATATATGAAATCTCTAACACCTTAGAAAATATCATGAATAAAAATATTTTATTCACAGTAATGAAAGGCTTAGCTACCCAGAAATGACCTTTTGACTTGGTTCAAGGTACCTCCTCTGGAAGACTTTGCCGGACCTACATTTCCCTGTCCCGGGTCACCTTGCTCAGGGAATGTTGATCTATTCAAGTAATTAACTAACTACCTGAGCCTTACAAGAATGTAAATATCCGTCTCTTTGAGGTCAATTTCCTTGACACTCTTTTTAATCTACTACCTATCTACACTATTCAGATATTTACATTTAAAAGCCTTTTTTTTTAAAGTCTTTAAAGCAGGGAGGGGTTGAATTTTAGGTTGAATGGAAATTACTGCCTCATTTCTCGGCAAATTAGAAACTTTAAAAAACCAGTTAAGGAATCGGAAATGTGAGTATATAGCTGATAAGAGGAGGATCCCTCACAACTGTGTGTGTCACCATGGAACAGGGCTTAGGCAGGTTGCCTGGAAATGCCCAGGAGCTGGAGGCTTTCCAGGCTCTCCGGGTCCGTGGCGGGGGTGGGGGTGGGGGTGGGGGAGGCGGTTGCGCGGGAAGGCTGCACCCACTTCAGTTCCATCAGGCCCTGTGTCTTCCATGGCTCCAGGCTTGGGCTGTTGATATTTTTCAGCCTTCCCCCAAGCAGCTGGCATCTGAGCTCAGATTGCCTGATGTCCGATGGCCGAGCCCAAGTGTTAATCCCCTGCCCACCAGGTCGTGCCCACTGTCATTCTACTTGAAAGAGAAAACAGCAAGGGAATCAGGATCCCTCTTTTGAAGCAGAACCCCACATGCTGGAACCCAAACATGTGATGACAGGTACCTGTGACCTGCTGGCCTTCTGCCCAAGTCTCCGCCTGCCCAAGTGACCCTGTCTGGTGTCTGCCATAAGCTTTGGTTCAACAGGCACAAATAATTGGCAGACTCGTGTCTTTTGGTTGTTGTTGGAGGGGGACTGTCAAATAAGTCAATTTTAATTCAGCAAAAATTGTTGGCATACGTTAGTAGATGTGGCCATGACCTCAAAAATTAAACTTTACTTCTGATTAAAGGTATACCAAACTCAAGAGGTTTGTCCTGTTTTGCTTTATTTTGTTTTGTTTGGGTAGGTATTTTGCATTAACTCAGTACTTTTATCTGAAAATTTAGAAGGGATTTAAAAGTGAGAGAAAATAGACTTGCTTCAGGACACTGAGTTTAGACATGAATCACTAGTAACTGATCTAGATGTTTCTCCGTTGTGCATTCTGTATTCGCCCTTAATATTTGTTTCATAGGTGAACACAGAACAGAGCATTGGAGCAGAGTCTTCTTTATAAATCAGTGAACAGAAAATGTTAAGAAATTATCTTTCTCCAAAGGTAACATCTTCCATTCTTACCATGAGCATTAACCTGTAATAAATATAAAATTAAAGGCCAAAAAAATTCCATTTAAAGTTTTTTGAAGGTTTTCTTATTTGGGATAATTCAGTCACAGGCAACCATTTATTGAGCACCATGTTTAGGGAGCTATTAAGTTCATTTTGACCATAAGTAATTTAAGAACCATTTTACTTATTTGCATGAATTCAGTGATTCTCTGTGGACCTTCCAAATATATATTTGAATGAGATCACAGCAGCTACTTTATGTGTGGAGGGTCACATACTGACCAAATAGCTCATAATTTTTTTTAATGTTTTTATTTTATTTTTTGAGAGAGAGCGCACAATCGGAGGATGGGCAGAGCAGGGGGCGGGGGGTGCAGGGACAGGGGATCCAAAGCTGGCTCTGGGCTGACAGGCTGACAGCAGCAATCCTGACGCAGGGCTCGAACTCAAAACCGCAAGATCGTGACCTGAGCTGAAGTCAGACCCTCAAACTACTGAGCCTCCCAGGCACCCCGCTCACAATTTTTATATATTCCATCTCACCTGCTTGTTGACTCAAATCTTATGATTAATTCCTTGAGGATATTGTAGCTGCCTAATAATGGCTTGTTGAGTGAATGCACAAAAGATATTGGAAGTTCAGTGAGATCAGAGTATCCAGTCACCCGGCCGAATGTTGCAACAGGAACAGCTTAAAGTATAGGACCGAAAGGAAATGAGGGCCCAGTTAGATGCTCAGGCTCAGGGTCAGGCACATTTACATTGCGTGGGGAACCCAGAGGGGTTGGCAGTGAGATATTCGGAGCAGAAGGACATCTTTGCTATCTCTGAGGGGTGAGTCATACAGATCCCCCAGGGGGGCATTTTCCAACTCTCCCCTTACTTACTTCCAGGGCACCATAATTGGCCCACTAGCTACTAGAAAAGGCCCCTGAGAACATTTAGAGTTGAGAAAAAATTTCAGGCCAAAGAAACCCTGGATAGTTTTATTTTGCCTTGTATTTTGTGTCATAGAAAGAACGAAGAGATGATACTATTTCTGGAAAGCCAGGATTTAGCTTTTTTGTTGTTGTTTTCTTCTTCCTTTCTCTCTCTCTTTTCTTTCTTTCTTTCTTTCTTCCTTTCTTTCTTTCTTTCTTTCAGCAAGTAATTATCAAGAGAGCATAGCCTTTTTATTGTTCTAAATCCAATGAAGCAGATGCCCCTACTATGACCTCTGGAGGCCCCGCCAGCTGAGGCTCAGCGTGGCAAATCCCAGTGAATCCTCCATTGTCATAACCTCTGCCTGTCCCTCCATCCCTCTCTCCCACTTCCTGGCCCTTTCCCCTCCCGCACACATGCACACTCTCAAAACAGCTTCTTACACAGCCCCGCCGCTGAACAAGACGCTTGTCCAAACTAAGAAACCAAGATCTTGTCTTGCATTCCTTCCCAGGGGAAAAGTTCCAAACCTTTTTTAGGAAGGCAGAGCGTGTATCGTATCCAGACATACATACTAGTCTAGATAGATGGATACCAGGCACTTGCTATCTCACGCCTTGCCAGGACTTTCTATAATGTTTTTCCTCTTTATTTTATTTTCTTTTTGGATCAGCATTTGATGAAACCATTTGCATAATCCCCTACCCTTACTGCCAAACAAATACATGAGAAATAATTAAAGGCTCTTGAAATATCAATTTCGTATATAAAGTACATATGTATATACACATATTTGTATCTTAAAATTATATATAAAACCTTAAAAATAACCATTTGGAGATGATTTTTCACTTGAGAAATGGTGTGTACAAGAGCACACCATTGTACAGGGAATCCACCCAGCAGAATCACTTAAGAACTCAGAAGATAGAGTACATGGAGACAAAGTTGACATTTACTGCATAGAATTCCCACCCCGAGTACACTCAGGGCAACCTCACTATCCTATTCAGTCTCAGACTGGCATCTGAAGGGCCTTCAACAAAGGACTGTTCTGTGGAGAATGTCAAAGGGTAGAAAAGAAGGGCATCCCATAGCTTTTGTATTATTGATTTCAAATGGTGGGCTCAAGTCTGGGGGAAAAAGGGCAAGAACAAGGTAATGCCCATCACCATCTTGGCAGGTAGGGTTTATGGTGGCGAACCAAGTGGTGGGGGGGATTCCAGCTGGGTGAACAATCATTCCAGAGGGATTCCAGGACTCGGATCAACCAGGTCAGATAAGTCAAGAATGTAAGGAACCAGGCGAATGCAAGGTGTGTCCTCAGGAACGCCATGGATAGCTGCCTCTGCAGTCAAGTCCAAAGGCAAAGTTTGGATGCAGAAGGATGACAGGACCAGGAGGCCCAGAAACCAGGATGCTGCAGAGGCAACGCAGGAGGCGAGGCACAAAGGAAAGGCTAAAAAGAGACTCGAACGCAACAGCATAGATGCACAGAAGTCTGAGGCCATTCCTTGGCACATGGTGATTTGGTCTGGCTTAAAGTCATGATGTCATGGCAAAAAGGTGGTCAATCAACCTCCATTCTGAATTTCCATCTATTCTTGCCCAACTCTTGCCAAATAGGAGGGTGGTGCCTTTCTCATGTTAAGAATGACTTTGGGGGGCGCCTGGGTGGCGCAGTCGGTTAAACATCCGACTTCAGCCAGGTCACGATCTCGCGGTCCGTGAGTTCGAGCCCCGCGTCAGGCTCTGGGCTGATGGCTCAGAGCCTGGAGCCTGTTTCCGATTCTGTGTCTCTCTCTCTCTCTGCCCCTCCCCCGTTCATGCTCTGTCTCTCTCTGTCCCAAAAATAAATAAACGTTGAAAAAAAAAATTTAAAAAAAAAAAAGAATGACTTTGGAATTTTAAAGGGAAACCAGGCTTTGGGTTGTGGTCGAGACCTGATGTCAGCAAGGAAACTGCTAGTACAAAACCTAAGCAAGTGAGAGAGGAAAAAAAAAAAAAACAAACAAACAAGGTCTCGCATTCAAAACCAGCATGAGATGTGGAAAGAGGAAAGAAAGAGGACTAGCACAAAGTCGCATGGTTCATGTTGTAGCTGCACAGGGTTCTGGAGAACAGTAAGGAAACCTCCCTTTCCTGGATATTGTTAACCACCCTCTCCTTGTGACACTTGTTCTTTTGGTTAGCATATGGCACCCTGGCTGGTGCTGCCTTCCATGCATTCTCTCTCACTTTGCTTTGTGATTCCAGTTTCTTCACCTGAGCCTTGTGTTTGACTTTCACCAGAGCTCACTATTAGTCCTGGTACTCTGCTCACTCTGTATAATCCAGTGGGTGTTGTCGTCCTTGCACTTACCTTCAATTCCTAGTGATTTCCACACTCGTCTCTTAATTAACATATTCAAAATTGAGCCCATCATCTCTACTGGCAACGTTATCCTTTTAGATTCCCCATCTCAAGTGACCGCATCCCAACCCACCCATTTGCTCAAGTCAGAAATCTAGCACTCCTTTGTTTCTCTCCCCTCCTTAGCTCCTAGATGCAACCAACATTTGTCTCCTTCGGTTGTTCCTATGTCCATCCACCTTCTTTCTGTGTCTCCTAAAAATCCCCTCTGCTATCATTCAGTTTCTGTTCTGTGGGCTTTTCCCAAGGAAATCTTACCAGTCTGCCTACTCTTATGCTTATCTTCTACAATTTATCTCTACTCCATTGTATAAATGACCTTGCAGATATGAAAATGTCCTCTTACTACTCGTCTGGTCAAAATTTTGAATGATTTTGTATTACCCATAGGATAAAATCTAGATTCTTTTCAGTGAACTCAAGACTCTTCAGGATCCAGATCCTACAACTTGCCTTACCTTATTTTCACATACATCCCCTACCCTCTCTCAACATGTAATTTTGTCAAACTGTATGACCCTTGGTAGACTTTACATTCCCCATTCTTTCAAATTCATATCTTTAACTATGCTAAATATGTATTTGTGTGTGTGTGTATATATATATATATATATATATATATATATATTCCATTTGCTTGGAATACCTTCCCCCATTTCATCACCTGATGAACCCCTCAGTCAGAACCAGCCACATAATTCCCAAGGCCCAGTGAAAAAGGAAATATGGGCTTCTTGTTTAAAACTCTCAAGAATTTCAAAATGCCAGCAGTGGAGCATTAAATCAAGCACAGAGCCCTGCTAAGCAGAAGCCCTCGGTAACATCCTCATGCCTATAAAGGCAACCTTGTCCTCAGCTTCATTTTCTCCTCCTCTGAATTTGTTCCTGTTTCCTCCATAAGATTTAAATTTCTCCTCTTTTCCCACTACACCCCACAGACATCTCCATTCTACCACTCATCCTGGGATATCTTCATTTTTGGTGTGTGTGTTTCCTTACTAAGCTATAACTTCCAGAGGCAGGAAATGGGCCTTAATCGAGGCTGTATATTCAGCATCTAGCACAGTACATGGGGCACAGTAGGTCCTCATGACGGATTTGTTGAGTGAATAATGAGCTACCCCCCCCTTCTATAACTTCTTTTCTGTGGGTGTTATCTCTTTGTTTCGTTTCATTTTATATCCACTGATTTGGTTGTTTGGTTGGTTGCTTGATTGGTTTTAGGAACAGTTCTAAAGGACCATGGGTACCACAATGGCTCCGTGTCTCTAGAATTTCTAGAGTTATGTACTTAAAGGGTCCCTATCTATAATGTGTGATATTTTTTAACATCGTTCGAACATCTGTTCGAACAATGAGTCCTCTTTCATTTATATTTCCCTTTATGGATTCTGATACACGCTTTACAAGTAACATTTTTCAGATAGTCAGAAAACGTACTGTGCTTCAAAGTCATGCTACTAGAATAAAACTCAGAAAAAGGCTAAAGTTCTTCAGCCTCTCTTTCGTAAACCTATATTATCCTTAAGAGTGATGCTATTGAATTCCCCTCTCCCCCATCCTCCATGTACCATTCTTCAAAACATAGTTCATCCAGAGGGCAAATATATAGAAGGTAAATGCAGGGTCTTCTTGTTGAAGCAGAAGGTGGGGGGCAAACAGCATTTGTTTCTCAATTCTGGCTCTCCTCATCTTCTACCAAGTAGGTGGTCTTGAAGAGAGAAGGGGTTATCATATATGTGTGTGTGTGTGTGTGTGTGTGTGTGTGTGTGTATTTGTGCACGTATATGATTTTGATACTTTTTTTTTCTACTTTTCATAACAATCTTTTCAGGATCCAATACAGCAATCTAATCCACTAAACTCCTACTTGGGTTTAGCTAAGACTACTCATCTAGTCAAACTTCCTGCGTAGAAAATCAGGTTTTTACTGTGTGACATTTCTACACCGCAGAGTTCAGTAGGCGTAGAAGCGGGCTTAGTCATCAAGGGATCTGACATCTAGGTGTCATGATAACTATACAGTTATTGAATTTTCATGATAGGTGATAGATTCCATAGAGGGCAGGCTGTTTAATCTCAAAAGTTTCTAAGTTTGAAAAAAGCCGCTAAAGGGTCTTACAGATGCCAAAGCAAACTCTTTCCCAGAGATTGCACGTTCAGAAATCCATCTGAAAACAATCATCTAAAACATGGACTAAACACCCATTACATAATTATTTATATTAGCCTAATATTGTAAACAAATGTTCAACACTGTGGAATTATTAGCTGTATTGCAAGTGATGAAATTCTGTTTGATGAGCTATCACCCGGCTATTAAAACTGATGTTTACAAAGAGTTTTTTAAAACTTGGAAAGACGTTTACATTACAATGCTATATGAATTATGAAGCTTCCACAATGTATGTGCCGCATGATCTTAATTATTTCTTAACATGTACCAAGAAATTAAGACAAAACATATATAAATTTTAACTGTGACTTTTTTCTCTGAGAGTATAGGTGATGTTTTTCTTTTTGACTCTTCTGCTATCTCCATTTTTTCCAGTAAGCATATATAATTTTTATAATAAGAAAAATGTAAGACATTCCTTTCAAACATGACATCCCGGGGTGACTGCATGGCTCAGTTGGTTAAGCATCCAACTTTTGGCTCAGGTCATGATCTCACAATTTGTAGGTTTGAGCCCCAAGTCTGGCTCTGTGCTGACAGCTCAGAGCCTGAAGCCAGTTTGGAATATTGTCTCCCTATCTCTCTGGCCTTCATGCATTCATTCTCTCTCTCTCTCTCTCTCAAAATTGAATAAAATTTAAATTTTTTAAAAATAAATACATAAAAATAAACAAACAAACAAACAAACAAACAAACATGACATCCCAAGGCAGCAGTTGACTTCACTGTGGTCCTTCCAGGCATGAACCAACATGACATTGAGAACAGAGCGGCTCAAAGCCATTGTAACAAGCTATATGGGCCAGCTACAACCAGAGCTGAGAAAATTCACAGAGAAACTTGAAATCACAAAGCCCAATTTACAGAAGAAGAATGGCAAAGTGGAGGTTACTCTTTGTGAAAAGTGAAAAAATTCTTCATAGATTACCAGGTACAATTTTGTTATGCAAAGTTCTAGAACCATCCTTTTTTTGTTAAACAGGAAGGGGTAAGGAGAGCTCAGAGGCCAAGTCTGTGATCAAATGCGATATTTAAACGTGGAAAACACAGAGAAGAACTAAAATATGGTTAACTTATGTGGCTGTAAGTTTCAGAGGTTCATTCAAGTTCATTGAACTTGAGAATAGTCCTTGAAAAGGACTATTTATTAAGGACACACATGGAGTGGTAAGGCATACAGAATCTCATGGAGAGTGAGAGGGGGAGAGTGGGTAACAAGGATCTATAATTAGAGCAAATTTCATGGACATTAGACCAGAAGGGGGCTTTGAGTCTAAGGATGTTCTAAAGACCACTGTGGCAAGAGTTCACCTCTCCATTCTGGTGCTCCTGTATTCCTACAACTCAGGCTCTTTGGGCTTCTGTTATTTGTTTTGATTCTTCTATTCTGGTATCTGCTGGCCTCTATACCTTATATCCTATATGTTTTCTGAACCACCTATCTTCTGCTTCTGTCCCTGGTCAGTTCAGTTTGTGTATGGCTCATTATGGCCACACTAAATTTCCACTACTATATGGCGTTCAGTGAGCCTTGACTCTCATTGAAGAGAAGCCAAGGGCCTTGCTCTCTCTGTATTCCTAGTTCAAGAAGGAGTTGTAGAGCCTCAGCACTTCTATTTACAGTAAACCACTTTAGAAGCCCCTGATACCCCTGTGGGTTTATGTGTTCTCTCCTTGTCCATGAGACAAATCTTCTACCTGTGACTGCTCACTGGGAAGGATTCTTGGGCCAAGTAGATTCACTCAGCAGACAGCAGAAGAGAAAAGTGGTAGGGATGGCACCTGGGACTTTATGCCTAAAATCCTGTGAACAGCCATTGACTGACGAGGGATTCTGTTTGCCAGAATTCTTTATGAACACTGTTTCGGGAAGGTTGACATGTCTGCCTTGAGTCAAATAAATATCATCAAGCCCACAGAACAGGGTGGCTGTATAAGCTAGTTTGTGCCCATTTGCTAATAAAGGTTTAGTGTGAATTTTTATGTGCAGAAGAAAAAAAGACCCATGCTTTACACGTTTAGGTAGGAAGCAGACCACGTTCCTGATCCTTTATTATGTTTCTATTCCTTGTGTGATCAGATTAACAAAAGGAATGGTGACGTCCCAACTGCAACAGCTTTTTTAAGCACCATTTTGCCTAAACACAAGTTACATTAGTTACTTAAGACATCGATGCCTACTTGTTCAGAACCCGAAATAAAATAATGGGCTTCTGCCGTTTCCTCCCTCACAACTATTTAGATTGCTTTGAGCAAAGTTATAAGCAAAAAGAGAATAGAAATCTTGCCTTTGGCATCTAGATGTGTGTGTTGAACTGAGAGTCTGGGATGAAAACAGTTGAAAGGAAAATATGGCCTTTACGGAGAGGCCAATGCCAATTTTGCAAAAGAAATATTCCCTAATGGTCCTTTTCATGGCAGGACCAGCTGGCCTCAATGCCCTATAGGTCCTATGATTCCATTAATTTCATGGCTTGACAAAGAAATATTCATATCATAGTTTGATGCTTGAGGATTGGAGGAAAGGCATGTAACATTTATCAAGTGTGTACCACACCAGGCACAATGGTAGGTCTCAATTATTATCTCATTTAAACCTCACAGAAATGCTGGAAATTACGTATGATGATGGCAATGTCTCAGGAAACCAAGCCTTCGAAGGTCACCCTTTAAAAAAGCCTCATCAGGCAAGCGGGGATTACTCTCCGTTGCCTCAGTTTGGTCCCTGTGAGGTTCATTGTAATTATCTGGATTAATACTAGATTCTGCAATTCTCATGAGCTCACAAGAGTTGGCATCAAGCTGTTCAAAATACTATGGCCTGTGGATTATGTGCTAATAGGGCTGGACTTACCCGGCGAAGGGGAGGAAGGGCAGAAGCCTGATGAGAAGTTGGGAAGAGGAGATTTAACACCACAGATGTCCAGAGCAGGGATTTCACAGGTGGCAACACGTTCAAACAGCGACAGGCCCTGCTCTGTGGCAGGTGACCCAAGCATCCCCTTCTCGCTGCCCTCTTTCATACAGGACTCATTCTATTTCTGGCCTTGAATGCCGGTTTTATTTTGGTCCTCGATGTCTATTTATTCAGAACCCCAAATAAAGTAAAGTAAGGGACATCCTGGTATATTTGAGCAATGCACGACCAGTGGGGAATGTAATTCTCTTCCATAGTGGCTGTTCTCTATCAAATGTCTGCTGAGGAAAAAAACCGAAGCCTTCTTCTTTGCACTTATGTGGTAGGAGAGGTCTTATAAATATCCTTGGTTTGTGGCAGGAAAAAGCTAACTTCAAGGTTGAGTGCTACTTGACTTTGCCCCATTTTTCAGAAACTCTTTATTCACCCATTATTTCCTGCACCCGTAGCAAAATACCCTGTGCCAGGAGAAGACAAGGCTTACATTTTCATACTCATGGCCTTATTGGAATTTTTCTGTTCATTGTTTCATAGACACTTACGTGGAAGTTCCCTGCTTGTTTGTACCTCTCTGTTAAAGTTCAAAATGACAGGAGCAGTGAGTAATAATAGTGTGAATCAGCAGGGCCACCAGCAAATGAACTAATGACAAGTGTGTGCACAGAAATGAAGAATTCACTTGACATCCTACTAATGTGTCAGCTGAAGGACAAAGGCGAGTTTCTGGATCCAAGAAGATACTTAAGGTCAGTGTCCAATCACATGGGCCAAGCAGAAGGGATGCAGGGAAGTGGCCCCTCCGTGAACGAAAAAGAGCAAATGAGACTCCAGACCGAGCAAGGAAGTGCAGGGAGACATAAAACCTGTGGCCTGTACATCAAAATGCAAGCTGAGCAGAAAGAATCAAAAGGGAATTGTCTCAAATGGTCTCCACTGGCGTGTGGTGTTGGCAGGGGGTTCTCAGACTTGAGCACGCATCAGAACCAACTAAAGGACTCGGTAAAACACGGATTGCTGAGCCCTTCCCCAGACATTTTGGCTCAGAACATACTTGGGGGGACCCGAGGAGTTGCATTTGTAGTAAGGACTCAGTTGATGCTGATGTTCCTGTTTGGGGGACCAACTCTGAGAACTGTGGGATTAGCAGATTGACCAAGTGGCCTGGTTGGAAGATGCCTGTTGTCCTTGGACAGCAGCCATGCATCTTCTTGGTGTACCGTTCCTCCTGCTGTGGACACACTTGTGCTGACAGATGGCCAAGGCTGCCCAGGGCAGGACATCACCCCTGCTCCTGGTCTGGTGGAGTTGGTTCCCGTAGGTGATCTGGAGGAAAGTAAATTGCATCACGTGATCGTTTTTGCTTTATGTCTCTGCTGCTTCTGACCAAAAAACGTAAGAAAGCTTATCATAAATGATGTACATATTTAAATCTTAAAATGGGAAATAAGGGAAAACATAGAAAGAGGAAGCGAACATATCGACCCAAACCTACTGGGGTAATTAAGAAGAAGCATTCAGTCTAGCCCGGAACTTTTAGGCAGTGAAGGTCAGGGTGGGAAGTATGATGGGCTACATAATTTTCAACGTTTATTAAACATTTGTAAAAGGGTTCCTCAAGAAAGACCCGTTTCTTTGGGATTTTGGGTAACAAAGAAGAAAGTGAGGGGCAATTTAGGAGGGTGGTACCACGCGAACAGTTTTTTTTAAAGAATGAAAGTGCAGGTAAGAGTGGCGAGGCTGGCCAAGGCTAGGTGAGAGCTTATTTGCGGAGGAGTGAGCAAGAGTCTCAACACCCAACAGGTAGCCCTGGTGGCACAATACAGGTAGTTCTAGAAGCCTCAGGCATTCGGGTGTTAGGCAAAACCAGACCCTGGTTCCCAGAGCCCAGCAGAAAACGAAGACTCCTGAATGGTTGCCACCTCATGGGGAAAACCAGACGGGCTCCTTCGAGGGCTGGCATTGGGTAGCTCTATTTGTTTTTGTTTTTGTTTTTTTTTAACGTTTATTTATTTTTGAGACAGAGAGAGACAGAGCATGAACGGGGGAGGGGCAGAGAGAGAGGGAGACACAGAATTGGAAGCAGGCTCCAGGCTCTGAGCCATCAACCCAGAGCCCGACGCGGGGCTCGAACTCACGGACTGTGAAATCGTGACCTGAGCTGAAGTCGGATGCTTAACCGACTGAGCCACCCAGACACCCCTGGGTAGCTCTATTTGTGACAGCAACAGCTTATAGTACAACAGGGGAGCAGTTACAGGTCTCAAAAAAGGCCAGAAAGGATTCTCCTGGATCAAGCGCAAGGTCACCTGCCGTAAAACAAGCACCAAAAACACTTATCAAACACCCAAGTAACACCCTCATGCAAAACGAATCCCGCCCTCTTCCTCTGCCCACGGGGTTTTTGAGGTGTCTCGTGGCTCCAGTTCAAATTCTTGTCATGTTGTCAGAGTTTCCAGAAGACTGGGATATTTGGCTAAGGCCGGCTGGGTCGTCTTCTATCGAGGGACTCTCTCCTGCCAGGAAGGGTGGAGCGGGCGAAAGGGAATAATCCAATAGGGTCTTTTCCATCCCTACTTCTGTGGTCTCCTTCAGACTCTCATCACACTATCACATGAATCAAACCAAGCTGGAGACACGTGGTCATGCTAATGTCCCAAGATGCCTTTTGTCCCTAGTGGGATCTTTCTCAGGAAAAAAAAAAAAAAGACATAAAAATAAAGTCCCTCAAATAAACACCATTTGCTTTGGAATCATCAGGAGAGAGAAGGCAGCTGAGTAATTCTTACTCTTCTCCACAGTCATGTGGCACTTTGTTTACCCTCAACTATTAGGAGGAGCATCAAAAGCAAAGGTATGCGAATCTAACTTTTCCTGGCCTGGGCCGATTGTTTACTTTTGCCTTACTGTCAAAGCCATCCCAAGCTTCTCTTATTATCTTTCCCGTAAATATACCAGACTCGGTGGAAAGGAGAACATTCTTCTGGGCTGCTTAACAAGCAAATTATTTTTCAAGTGCTTCATCCCCTTCCTCCCCACCCTCTTTGAATAAACATTTGGAAGATACAATCCTGTGGCCTGGCAATTTGCAAAGACTGTCTTTGTCCTCACAAAGGCAAAACAAGATGGACGAGGTTAGTGGAGGATATGAGTTATCTCGGATAATCAGTTGAAATATCCACATCTCTAATTCAAGGCTTCCTTTGATTTATCAATGTCATATTTCACATTAAGGCCCCCAACGTCCATTTTCTTCATTTCCTTTCTAATTATTGCTTCCCAACCCAATAATTTGCTGTTCTATAGTTTCTGCAGTCTTGCATCTAGTTTGTTCAGCATCTTGGAATGTGATGAGGAGAGGAGGCTCTCTGTTAGAAAAACCATATGGACCTTTTGTTCTTTTCTTTACTCTCCCTATCCTTCCTCGTCAGGAAGTATAGCCAGGCCAGCGGCTGATCTTGCAGGAGACACAGAGTAAACAGCTTTTCTGAGATCATCACAGGAAGGCTCAGAAAGAATGGAGGCTCAGGACCCAGTCGTGCACCCTTATCGGGGGCGGACATTTGTACAAGCTCCTCAACCTATAGGATTCGCGGGGATTTCAAACTCTCAAAAAAACCTTAAAGTCTGAAGATTCAAAATAAAATCACCTTGCTGTGTTGTTGAGAGAATCAGAGAATGTTTACCATTTCCCCCCTCTCTGCCCTCCGCCTCCCCTGCTTCCACCCGGGTACACGCAGCCATTGTCATCTCTCACCCGAATTCTGGAAACAGCCTCTACTTCCCCCAACCCAAGTCCATTATCAGCACAACACAAATCAGACTATGTTATACCGCGTCTCTCAGGGTAAAAGCAGTCTTCCCATAGAATGGCCCCCATTGTCTCTCTGACTGCAACTCCTATGACTCTCTTCCTAGCTTATTCCACTCAGCCACGCTGGCCTTCTTGTGTTCCTTGAACGCCTCAGGGATGCTCTTGCCCCAGGGCCTTTGCACTGGCTGTTTGCTCTGCCCACAATATTCTGCACTGTGCTCCGTGTCCTCAGCCCACCTGACTTCACAGCTCTGATGGGCTGTTCCACATACGTCACCAGCACCTACATCATGAGTGTGCATAACCCCCTGCCTGTTCACCACAGAACTTTCTTTGAAACCAGGAAGAGCCCAAGTGCAGAGCAACTTGGTCCCACAGGGAGATTAATGTGGCCAGTGGCATCCCTAACCAAAGGGATTTGGTGAATAAATGCCTAATCACCTGCCCTCTGCTTGGATTTTACATGGGTTTTCAAAGGGGCCCTGAGGGCTTGAGGCTCAGTTGTGCACAGGAGTAAGCAGCCATGGAGGCACCCTCCGCTGGCTTTCCTCACTTGCCCATCTGTCTTCTCCACTCCCTCACTTCTGCTTTCTGGGGTTGTCTTTCCAGTCTCTAGTCTCAAAGCTGTCTTCCTTTCTGACATTCTAAGAAGAAAAGCAATTGGTGACCAGACTGGAAAAGGGGCTTCCGAATTCCTTGAAGTCAGACAAGAAAGCCCCCTCCCCAACAGAGCTAGTTCTGGGAGTGGACAACGAGCAATCCGTCTTGCCAGCAGCAGATTAGGAGACGACACTTCCAGCATGTGCCCCACGGGATAAGAGATACGCCTTTCTAAAAGTATTCGAAAGTGTTCATGAAATTCCTTCCTGCTCCTGTTAATTGTAGAACCAGGCGACGCATTCCCACATCAGAAATGCTTGTCTCTGCTCACCACAGGCCGCACCTGTCACTGGGGCCCGGCTCATTTATGCAGTCGCCTGGAGCGCCAGGTTCATGCCGTGGACTGTCCCAGGCAGCAAAGACACCAACGGCTCCACTCGGCGTCTCCGAGATGGTATGGAAGGAAAGGGAGGGTGTTTGGAATCATTTTTTGTTTTTTTCTCAGAAGAAAATCTCCTGTAGGCCCTAACAGAGAATAGGGATGAAGCAGTGTATTGGTTTGCTGTGGCTTCCATAACAGAATACCACGGACCAGGGGCGGGCTTCAACAACACACATTTCCTCACGGTTCTGGAGGCTGGAGATCTGACATCCAGGTGTCAGCAAGTTTGCTGTTCTCTGAGGCCTCTGTCCTTGGCTTGCAGATGGCCGCCTTCTCGCTGTGTCCCCACACGGTCTCTCTCCTCTGCATGCACATCCCGGGTGTCTCTGTACGTGTCCAAACTTGTAAGAATGCCGGTCAGGTAGGGTTAGGACCCCAGGTTAATGACTTCATTTTACCTTTACCTCTTTAAAGGCCCAATATCCAAATGCAGTCACCTTCTGAGGTATGGGGGCCAGGGCTTCCACATGTAGATTTTGGAGGTACAGTTCAGGTGTAACAAGCCGGCAGAGACAGGGTTGTTCAGCTAGCCATGATTCTACCCAGCTCACTCTCACTCACCCCTACTTTATACTTTGCGCCAAATCTCAGTCTTTTCCAGAAAGATGTCTCAGGATCACCACTGTCCCTAGACTAACCTTTCAGTCATGGTGTAGGGTTGGCCATGCACTTTGTCTCCTGTTCTGATCCAGCACCCTTTGGGTTGGGCACATGATGGTCTGGCACGTGGGCACATTCCCATTGTCCCTGGTGCTGCTCCCTGTGAGTCACCCCCCAAATTGTGCTGTGCCCAAAACACTATGCCAAAGCCACTCTGCTGGAGCGAGCAGATTCCTTGCCCTTTGGTGCCACACCCTGGCATGCTAGCCCTAACATCTCACGGAGACGCCGCTGGCTGTGCTCTCTCTAAGATCCTATGGCAGACCCTGGAGACGAACACCATACTATCTCCAAAACCCCTTCCCTCAAGGACACAAAGGCCCCTTCACCAAAAATCACTTCTCTTCTCCCTTCTTCCATTACCCACGGAACCCCTGTGGTTCTGTAATCTGGCCTTGAAATGTCTTCTCACCTGAAGGAGACATGATCTGCAAGGTCCTGATCAGTAGTATTTCAAGCGTGACTCCTTCAGGTAGCTTCCAAATATAATCCCATTGAAAACTAAAAATAATTATAATTCAATGACCTCTTTCATTTACATGGCATCTTCAAGTTTATAAAAAGCCTTTGTATATTCTTTTTTTTTTAATTTTTTTTTCAACGTTTATTTATTTTTGGGACAGAGAGAGACAGAGCATGAACGGGGGAGGGGCAGAGAGAGAGGGAGACACAGAATCGGAAACAGGCTCCAGGCTCTGAGCCATCAGTCCAGAGCCTGATGCGGGGCTCGAACTCACGGACCTCGAGATCGTGACCTGGCTGAAGTCGGACGCTCAACCGACTGCGCCACCCAGGCGCCCCTGTATATTCTTTAAAGCATTTGTTTCTCCAACAGCCCTGGAAGGGGGGCATTTCTTCCTCCCCACAGGTAAACTGAGAGGTGTAAGCCTGCCCGACGTGGCCGCTGTAAATAGCCAGTGAATGGAGGGCCGCAGACCAGAACTGAGATGTGCCTATGTTTCTAGATTCTTCCAAAACTGCTGTCGTTCTCCCCAAGCCTCCCTTTAATATACTACAAAATTCCTAAGTTTTCTCTAAGATGTGACAAGTAATTAAAAAGATGCTTTCTGGGGCGCCTGGGTGGCTCAGTCAGTTAAGTGTCTGACTTCGGCTCAGGTCATGATCTCGCGGTCTGTGGGTTCAAGCCCCGCGTCGGGCTCTGTGCTGACAGCTCAGAGCCTGGAGCCTGTTTCAGATTCTGTGTCTCCCTCTTTCTCTGACCCTCGCCTGTTCATGCTCTCTCTCTCTGTCTCAAAAATAAATAAATGTTAAAAAAAAAAAAAAAGATGCTTTCTGCCATCTTGCCCTAAAATATTTGCTATAATGTTCTGAGTTACTATTGTAACAACACAGTTGATTCTTTTTTTTATGTTTATTTATTTTTGAGAGGGAAACAGAGTGCAAGTGGGGGAGGGGCAGAGAGAGAGGGAGACGCAGAATCTGAAGCAGGCTCCAGGCTCCCAGCAGTCAGTCAGATGCGGGGCTTGAACTCATGAACTGTGAGATCATGACCTGAGCTGAAGTCAGAAGCTTAGCTGACTGAGCCACCCAGGTGCCCTGGCATAGTTGATTCTTTTGACAACTGCGTGAGTTCCTGGTTCATTGCTTAGGGCTGCCATAACACAGATGACGCACTGAGTGGCTTAAAACGACAGAAATGTGTTCTCTCACAGCTGTGGAAGATAGAGCCTAAAATCAAGGTGTCAGAAGGACCATGCTCCCTCTGTAGGATTCCAGAAAGGATCCTTCCTTGTCTCACCTAGCGTCTGGCCCTTGCAAACCATTCTTGGCTCCCCTTGGCTTGTAGGCACGTCACTCCAATCTCTGCTTCCAACTTCACATGGCCACCTTCCGTGTTGTTTCACACCTTCTATAAGGACACAAACCATTGTATTTGGGCCAATACTAATTGGGGGTGACCTTCCCTAAACCTGATTACACCTACAATGACGGTTTTCAAACAAGGTCACCTTCACTGATACCAGGAGTTAGGACTTGATCATATCTTTTGGAGGGATACAATTCAACCCACAAAAGGGATAGTGCTGTCATAGTATTACCTGTGTTTATAGATGAAGACGTTCTAAGGCTCGGAACAAGTCAATATTTCTCTAGGTTTGGTCCAACAAGCACCTACATGGGAACCACTTGGGCATTTGTTATAGCACCAACTCCTGGGCCTCACCACAGACCTGCAGAATCAGAATCCAGACTCTGTGTTTATTAAGGGCCATAGGTAGTTTGATTTCAAGAAACCTCTAGATGAGTGAGGACCACCAGGCGGTTTTGTGAATAAGCCCAAGAATGACTTCAGAACTTTATTTCCTTAGCAGACCATTTTATGTTTCATTTTCTAATCCATGAATCTACTTGATTATTTGCCCCAAATCCTCGTGAATGTGTGTCTTTCTTGCTTGGCACACGTGTCCCTTCCAAGACCCCTGTGCAATGGCGTCCACGCTGGCTCTGCACAGCCACCTGCGGAAGCTCCGTTCTGTCACCGACACCTTGTCCCACCTTCCTTATTGTGGGTCAGTCCCTTCTCATCACCGAGCATTCCTAAGCTGTCCTTCCACGTAGGGGGAAGCTAGTCCACATTCGGGTCACTTATCGGATCTTCGGAGCTTTGCATTTTACACCATTTCTTTCTAAGGATTATACCAACTTTTCTCTTAGGAAACATTGAGCAGCGTCACATGAAAGGTCTCTGTCTAAGAGATGATACTGATTTTGTTGCACTTATCCTCTGTGCAGGGAGACACTACTCCTCATAAATATAATAATACTCATATAATATTCTATAATAATAATAATCAGGATACACGTTTATTGAGTCTCCTATGTACGAAGCATCATGCCATATCATATAGTTTTTCATTAGATCCTCCTTTGGAAGAATACTGTTATCGTACCTATTTCATGGGTGAGAAGACAAGGTCATAAAACCAAGGATGGGAGCCCAGATAATTTGACTCTGCCTTATGCTAATCTGTCTCCCTATCCTGCCTGGGCAGTCTGGTCCCAGCTCCTCAGCCTGCATTCCTGGATCTCTGTGGTAAATCTCCCCGGCTCTGTCTGATGCTGTCTACAACCGCCATCCAGTCTTCCCCACTCTGCCGGCCTCCCCGCCAAATCCTCTGACTCCCAACATCCCCCATCCCCCCAGGATCCAAATGCATCCCACTTGGATGTATTCACTGTTGGTGCACGTCGGGACTCACCACAAGTCCTAGTAGGAGGCCAGTCAGCACAGAGTAGCCCTACTTGGAGGGAAGTGAAGGCATTCTGTCCCAGCAGTGGTAGCTGCGCACACAGTGGAAACCATGTATCGAGAGTCAAGAGCCTTCCTTTCCATTCGTGACTCTGTTACTCCTTAGAATTATGCCTGGACTTGCCTGCTCATCTCTCTGGCCTGTGCAAGGAAGGGCTGGGCTGCATAATTTCTGAAATTCCGTCCAGGTCTAACACTCTCTAAATCTAAGTACTAATTCTTCCAGGAAGACACGTTAGCCAATACTGGTCCCTTCTGTTCTTAATCAAGTCTGTACTTCGGTACCAAAACTCACAACACAACTTGACCGAAATATTTTGTACTACTTCTGGATATGGGAAACAATGAAATTGTAGCTTGACTGCCAAAAATGCTGCCATTCTTGGGATATTTTGGTAGGAACGATGGGGCAGGGTATTTGAAAACATGATTGTCCTTGAAAATACAGAATGTGTGTTTAGTCCTCACTGCACATAACATTTTTGCTTTTTATTGAATACCTTTTTTGTGTTTTTTGCACTTTTTCATACTTTTCTATATTCTCTCCTTGCGGTGTTCATAGATCTTAGCTCCTTCCCAGATAAATTCCTCAAGACAAGAAACTATTTGGTGTACTTCTGGTGTTCACACAGCTTTTTGCCAATGCAGCCTCATCGCAGAAGCTCCATACGTACACCTGTTCTTTGGAAACAGCAACGCTAGAGATGTAACAAGGATATGGATTTAGCATAAAATATTTACTGTAGACAGTAGCCTAGAACTTCAAAAAAAAGGAGTAATTTTGGTCTGGTAGTTTGGAAACACAAAAAAGGACAGCAAATGCCTCATGGTAGGTTTTCCTCATTCATTCATTCATTCACTCATTCATTCATTGCAACTGAGAGCTGGCTGTGACTTTGCACACATTATCAGATCTCACCAAAATGTTATAATTAAATTCATATTTCTCTTTTATTTTCTTTTTTCTTTCCTTTTCTTTCTTTCTTTCTCTTTCTTTCTTTCTTTCTTTCTTTCTTTCTTTCTTCTTTCTCTCTTTCTTTCATTTTGAGAGAGAGCTCAGGGTGGGTAAAGAGAGAGGAGAATCCCAAGCAAGTTCCACACTTAACCCGGAGCCCGACGCGGGGCACTATCCCATGAACCATGAGATTGTGATCTGAGCCAAAATCAGAGTTGGATGCTTAACTGAATGAGCCACCCAGGCACTCCACTTTTTAAAATTTATTTTCATCTTTTTCTTTCTTGATGGCCACAATGTCTCCAAACCAAAAGGAATTAGAGGCCACAAGAGAATTACCTGTTTCTCACCATATATTCACACAGTCATAGAAGCCTCCCAAGCTAAGAGACAGTAGAAACAATCAAGTTCTTTTTTTTTTCAGTATATGAAGTTTATTGTCAAATTGGTTTCCATACAACACCCAGTGCTCATCCCAAAAGGTGCCCTCCTCAATACCCATCACCCACCCCCCCCTCCCTCCCACCCCCCATCAGCCCTCAGTTTGTTCTCAGTTTTTAAGAGTCTCTTATGCTTTGGCTCTCTTCCACTCTAACCTCTTTTTTTTCCTTCCCCTCCCCCACGGGTTTCTGTTAAGAACAATCAAGTTCTTGAATTTGAAAACTAAAAGAACCCTTAGAAATTACATTTACTTTCATCATTTTGTTGACTCGGGAGATGAGGGCCAGATGACAAAGCAAATTGCCCAAGGTCCCAGAATAAGTTAGAAATAGAGGCAGATGTATGTCAATGCAGAGCCTGCTTCAGATCTTCTGTCTCCCTTCTTCTGCCCCTCCTCACTTGCTCTCTCTCTCTCTCTCTCTCAAAAATGAATAAACATTAGAAGAAGAAGAAGAAGAAGAAGAAGAAGAAGAAGAAGAAGAAGAAATGGAGGCAGATGTGGAAATAACTCTCTGACTTTCAGGCTGCTGTCTTTTCTATAAGCTATATTGAAACTTTTTTTGTCAATACCGTAAGGATCTTTATTTGACTGGAGTCAATTTTGCTCTGACCCTTAGCTCCCCGTGAGAGTTTAGAACTAGGGTGGGGCCCCCTAAACAAACACCAGTTGTTTATTCCAGACTGGGGGGGGTCAGCATGTCCTGCTTTGCCCAGGACTCTTTAGGTTTAGCATTGAAATTCTCACATCCCAGGAGTTCCTACAGTCCCCAACAAACCAGGACGTGGTCACCCCATTCCCCAGAAGGTGTGCTCCAAACAGTGTGGTTTCCCATGTTTGGCTTGTGGGACAACCTGTTGGTCCTTGGGCTGCTGCAGGAAGGGCTCCATCAGCACCCAGTGTTTTGGGGTGTTTGACATGCGGGTCTTAAGCATGTGGATGTCACCTGGACACCCGTCCCATAGAATAGAGGGCTCACATTCTGTTCCTGTCACATAGAGCTGGGGGAGCCTGGGCCAGGAATTTAAAGCATCTGTGCCTCAGTCTCTTCTTCTGGAAACAGGGGGCTAAGAATAACACTTAACCTTTAGAGGTAGTTGTGATGATTGGCAATGTACTTAAAAGAGTGATTATGTGATAGTAAGTACTTGGGAAATGTTAGCTCCTCTTCTGAAATCCTCTGCTTCCTTGTGCCTGGGGACTCAGTTTCTCCCCTCTGGCAGATCCTGCTGGTTGCTTACCCTGTACCTATCATCCCTTCCTCCTCACTTGCAAAATCTTTTCTGTTCAGTACACCTGTTCTTTGGAAACAGCAACGTTAGAGATGTAACAAGGATATGGATTTAGCATAAAATATTTACTATAGACAGTAGCCTAGAACTTCAAAAAAAAAGGAGTTATTTCGGTCTGGTTGTTTGGAAAAAATTATTAATTGTCTATCTGAAATTCAGATTTGACAGGCGTCCTATACTTTTATTAATCTGGCAACCCTCCCCCCTTTCTTCTTCCTTCCTGCCTGGAATACGGCCACTGTGCCTGGGGGGGGGGGGCAGGGACCACCTTGAGACCATTCGCCACAAGCTAAGGGCAGTGATGGGAGAGACTGAGGGGTTATGGACGACTGAAATCACCGTGGGGCCTCGACAGCAGCCTGGGCTGGTTAAGGTAGCTGTTATAAGTAGCTTAATGCAGGCCCTACCTGACATGCCTGACGTGAGCACTGTCTTTGTCCACCTCTCCCTCTTTGATTTTTCTGTATCTTTCCCCTTTGGGAATCCTCGATTTGGCTGCAATGATCATTTTCAGGCTAAGACCTTGCAAAAACTACATTTTCCCGCTTACCTGTCATTGTTTTCTATCTCTATAATATGCTGTAAACTGAGGGTATTGTGTCCCCTGAATCCATGCAAAATGGATGGATTCCCCAAGAGGGTTGGGGTGTGGGGACTTCAACATATTTTAAACATGACTCTATAAATATATCCAGACACTTACCTTTAGTGAATAAAGATGGCCTAAGTACCTGATAATGAGTAACACGAAAACTAAAACAATGATAATCTCCAACAAGTTTCGTTTCTTTTCGGCACAGTTCTTTTAGTAAATTCCTTGTTTTGAACTTAAAAAGATATTTTTAAAATTTCAGAAAAGTCGGTTTCTTTCTGGTCCCCTCTTCCCCGCGCTAATTAAAAACTAAAGCAAAAGTGAAGTCTTGATGTGAAATGCTGTTCAAGTCTCACCGCACGCAGGGCACCCACCTTTCCAGGCAGGGGTGATGGGCAGAGGACGTGCTCGTGAAGCCTTAAGTCAATGATAGTCTTTGAGCCTGAGATTCACATGGCACACGGAGAACAGAGAGTGACTATTGGCACAGACATATTTTTATTTGCAGAAGCTCTTACTCTTACTTTCAGAAAGGGGAAAAAAAAAAAACAACTTTATCCATTGTCTACTTCCAAAAATCTTCGGCTCCCCACTTGGAACAGATGCCCAGCACCCCCAAAGCACAGCAGCATCCTGCAGTCGTGTGCTTGAAGGACCAAAGAGCCTTCCCAGTCACTACAGGGAATCGTGCAGACCGTCTCGTGTCATAGCGGTAGCCGCACACCCTCCCTCCGTCGCTTCACCAGTGTCTTTTCTCAATCCCCGAGAGGCACACAGAGTGTTCACTCAGCTCCTTGCACCACACTACAGTCTAGGGACCAAATCCAGCCCTGTCAGCTGTTTTTGCAAATAAACCTTCACTGGAATGCAGCCATGCTCGTGTTTACATATCAGCTCTGCCTTCTCTCGTGCTAAACAATGGCGAAACTAAGTCGTTGTTGTGACAGAGAACACGTGACCTGCACAGCCTAAAATATCTACTATCTGAGCTCTTTACAGAAGAGATTTGCTGACCCCTGAGCTAGACTACCATGGTCATGGATAAAATAACCCGTTACTAGTGGAATATTCCATCACCGTTATCAAGTATAGGAATCTGGCTCTTAAATTTATAATTGTTGCTTCACTTATTGTTCTTGCCAGCCATACTGAGATGCATAAATTATCATTTATGCCTAATTTTTGGCAAAAAAAGCCGGAAGAAATTTCTTTTTAAATGAAGTCAAGAGTTGGGGCGCATGGGTGGCTCAGTCAATTGAGTGTCCGATGTCGGCTCAGGTATTGATCTCACCGTTCCTGAATTCGAGCCCTGCACAGGGCCCTGTGCTGACAGCTCAGAGCCTGGAGCCTGCTTCGGATTCTGAGTCTCCCTCTCTCTCTGCCCGTCCCCTGCTCACACTCTGTCTCTCTCTGTCTCTCAAAAATAAACAAAACATTAAAAAAATGTTTTTAAAAATGAAGTCAAGCCTGTATTCAAAAATGGGGGGGGGGCAGAAGGAGAGTTGCTATCTCTGGTTAGAGGTTTTGCCAAAAGCTATCCTCCCTGGTCAGGGCTGCATTGGAAGGTGACAAAACACAGCAAGGAATAGCCACGAGGTCATTTCAGCTTCTGTAGAACCAGTGGACCGGTCATCGCCAACAAAACCAGGCCGGCTAACTCCCCCAGGCTGGAGGAAAATGATTCAGTTGGTCGTAATCAGATGAAGTCAATATCCCCATAGATTACAGAGTGATCACCCACAGGCATTTCAGTCTTTTAAAGGGCCAGATGGCGTACAGAATAGAAAACAACACATTAAAAAACAAAACAAAACAAAACAAAAACCCATGGCTTAAATAAGATAGACATTATTTATTTCACTATCATGCAAAAGTTCAAAGGAAGGACTGGTTTGGTGATTCCATGGTCTTCAGGGGTCCAGACCCCGGTGTTCTGCTTTATCTACCTAACATGTGTTTTCCAGCCTCAATGGCCCAGGATAGATGCTGTCACTTCGGCCACGGTGTCCTGCCCGCAGGCCAAAAGAAGGAAGAAATCTCACGTGGCAGAAAGGGTGTAGTCCATCAGTCAACTCACTTAGGAAGCCTCTGGGATACGCCTCAGTTTATACCTCATTGGCCAGGACCTAGGCAGGTGGTCACACCCAGTTGCGGGGGAAACTGAGAGCTGTCGTCTTTTGGCGGAGTCCATGGACTGGTAGACTACAACTGAAATTCTCCAACCAAGGACAGGGGGAGGGAATTAGCAGTCTCTGCCTCCTGTTTGTGTGGAAACAAACACGCAAGGATGCAGCTCACCGTCTTAGATTTACTTTCAAGAAAAGTATCCTCTGATTTTCGTACTTCATCCGCAGAGAAGAGAATAGGTGAAATTAACAGTATTTACAAGTAAAGTCCCTGCCATTTTGCCACGCATTTTTTTTCAACACTTCTGCCCCCTAAGGGAATTTAATCGATGCCCAGGTCCATCACTGAGAGGGGATTGCCTCCCTCCTTGTCTTCATGCTCCAGAGAAAGGGAAGTCTGAAAAGCCAGAAGCACAAACAGGTAGGTGTAGCCTCCCCCAACCCCATGATACTTTCAGCCTCAGTTGGACCCGTATCCCTCAAGGGAGAGAGGAGAGAGTGTGTGATTAGGACCCTGCATGCCCAGGGGAGCGGCAGCCCTCAGCTGCCCCCCAAACCCTACAAAGGACCACATGGTCACCACAGAGGAATGTGCTCACAGTTCCTAGCCGAGGACCAGACACTTGCTGTGTAAATAAGGAGCTAAGATAGATCCCTGGCCAGGATGAGGGGGGTTACGAGGGGTGGACCCCAGACAGGAGGGCCATCTGTTAAGAAAGGAACAGGACACACGCAAATGCCTGCATGTTATTCCTAGTGCTATTTCTGCGTCCTTCCCCCGTTATGAACAGCCCTGTGCCATCTTTACCCTCCAAAACAGAATAAGGAAGTATAAGCCTCCCTCCTCTCCCCCAACTCATGACAAGATGCCAGGGGAAAGCCAGAAACTGGAGAGGACGGAGGCCCCAAACTGCTTCAGGAGGCAGCAAGCTCCACAGGGATGGGCTCAGGAGGGGCTCATGGAGTGGCCAGATGGTGAGGAGGAGCGTGGGGGCCGTGGACTCACCCCACCCTTCACCCAGTCCCCCATACCTTGGACTGAAGTTGGGGCCTTTTGGAAAAGAGTGAAGGGGTCTTCCTCGACCAGCCACCCTGTGGCCCGGTGGGCCGGTTGAAATCCCCCAAGGAGCTGGGATCCATGCCTGGCCAGAGTCGTTCTCCGCGGCCCTGAGCCTGTGAGATTACATCACTTTCTGTCACTGCACTATGTGAGCTGACTTTTCCGCCCACGGAATAAGAATTCAAACAAAACAGGAGAAAGCTATCCAATGTTATCCCTGGCAATGTTAAAGGGCACCTCTCAGGGACACTAGTGCTCTGCCCTGATGAGCTCCTGGGCCCCATGAGAACTGACCATATTTCCAGGGCTCGTACACTGGGTGTTCAGCATGCTTTTTTTCCCTAGTTAGAGGTTGTGTCACAGCATGTTGATAGGAAATGCTAGATCAAGGCCCTATGGGTCCCCAGCCCAAAGTCTTGCAGTATTTGAAGCCATTTTTCTCATGTGTGTCATTTTTTGCCAAATGGCCTGTGCCTACCATCCCACCCCCCAGCCCCCCAGCCCTCCTGTCCCCTTGTGAAATCTACAGCACTGGTCTCCTGGGACCCATCTGGGCAGGCCTCCGGGAGATGTAGCCTGGCTGTGACCGCGGATGCACCGAGCCATATTCTCAGAGCGCCAGGTTCCACTCTCCAAGGCCCAATAGGTTCGGACTGAAGGAGCTCAAAGCCGCGATCTGCACCGAGGGCCCTCTTAGCTGTGGGTTCCAAGCCATTAGCAAGCAAGCAGTATAGGGCTGTTCCTTGCTGGGCTGTTTGGTCCTAATGGCTGAGTCCTCACTTATAAGGGACTCCGAACCCTAAACAAGTCTCAACCGTGCTCCAGTGATTGTTGGCCACGGGCGGTTAGAACAGAGATGGGCTCCATCTGATGTTTGCCTCCTCCCGAATATGAACTAAGGGCAGTGATCCTACCAGTAAGTAAATTGCCTGCATTTGAATGATAATTGAACTGTTTGGCTGCAAGCATTGCACTTGGAAAATTACAGTTGTTTTGCAAGAAGGAGCCGGAAAGAGTTAATTTACCTCCAAAGGGAATGTAGTTTCCCCGGAAGGATCAGATCAAGAGGTAATTATAAATGACTGATAATCTTATTTATATTTTTATTGGGCTATAATTAAACAGTGTGGTATTCATCCTCATTATTCAAGCAATTCCACATTGGATATATCCTCAGAGAGAGAATTTGAAAGTAAAAGACCAGAATCTTCTCCCTTATGAAACTTAGCAACTTTTTTAAGGATAAGATCTATTACTGGGGGACAAAAATTTTATCTCAATTAGCAAGACCTCCTTCCAGAGTCCAGTGTCATTTCCAGTCATTTCTTGCTGATCCCCAAGAGACTGGAACAGCCAGGGGAGAGCTTATGCTGCCCAGTGGGCTCTACTCAGTGGCCGGGAGCCCAGAGCTCTCGTCAGGGCATTTGATTTGTCTTGAGGTACGTATCAAGAAGCAGATCCAGACCCTAGAGGGAAGAATATTTGGCTTCGCATTTAAGAACTTCTAAACAGGGGCTCCTGGGTGGCTCAGTCGGTTGAGCGTCTGACTAGCTCAGGTCATGGTCTCACAATTTGTGAGTTCAAGCCCTGCATCGGGCTCTGTGTTGATATCTCAGAGCCTGGAGCCTGCTTCCGATTCTGTTTCCCTCTCTCTGCTCCTCCCCTGCTCTCTCTCTCTCTCTCTCTCTCTCTCTCAAAATAAATAAAAACGTTAAAAAAAAAAAAAAGAACATCTAAACAATGAGATCTATGCAAAAGTGCTGAGTATTCACTAATGCATAAAACAGATATACGCCTTGCCCTTGTACAGTTCATAGTTTGGGGAAAAGAGAATAGTAAATGCATGTTTTAAAAACCTGTAAATCATGTTTTCCTAATATGGCAAGTGGCACAAAGGAAGGAACATGCATGACAGTGCAGAATAAAGGGGGTGGTGAATATGCTGGAAAAAATAGTCAGGGATGGCTTCTGTAGGAGGTGACACTTATGCAGACCCAAAGGCCACGGGGAGAGGACACAGTGGGCATCAAGGCCTACGGCACAGAGAGAGAGCTTTGCCAGCTCCTGAACCATCTGGAGCAGACTGGTTAAGGAAGAGAGTCCCAGGAATGGAGGTTGGAGAAACACATTTTTAAGCGGCTACTGGTCAAGCACTTGCTGGAAATGTAGTGGGAGTGGGAGCAGAGAGGGCAGAAGTAACCTTTCTGGAACTTTTCAGTTGGAGGCTGCAAATTTTGCCATTCAAGAGAGCTTACCCAATGGCGGGCCTCTCTCTGACCCAGCTGGCCTGACGAGAGAACCAGGAAGCCCGCCATGCTTTGGCTCCCAGGGAAGAGAGCACAGACACTCGAGCTGCCCCCCCAGCTCCGGCCTGAGTTAGGGAGCTCATCATCTCAGATCCTGCAGAGCTCGGCAGCCCCTGAGCCAGTCCTCTTCCCATCTCTCCACCCTCACACACCCCCCTTGAAGGGGTCCTTCTAAAACCAGGTCTGATCGGATGCCTTTAACCAAGACCTCCCTATCCCCTACAGAATAAAGCACAAGCGACTGAAAGGGAATTCTTGTGATGTGTACCCTGCTCACCTCTTCCTTGGCCTCACTTCTTGCTGGTTTATGTTCTAATAATCTAAACTTCTCATAATTTTCTAACCTCCATTTCAACCCAGCTCTGTTTCCTGCAACCTCCCTCAGCTGTGAGATGATCCTGCTTCCAGTGCTTTCTCAGCCACACTCCTCAGAGATATGAATTCCGTTCCTAATGGCTCCATGGACCACAACTGTAAGCCCACGGTTTCCCCTCATAGGCGCTTGCAGATGGGACAAGGTTCTAGAGCTACGTTTTTAATATTTGTACACAGACACACACTTTAGAACACTATAGTTATTGAGGCACCTGGGTGGCTCAGTCAGTTGAGTCTTGATTTCGGCCCAGGTCATGTTATCACAGTTCGTGAGTTCAAGCCCCTTGTCGGGCTCTGCACTGGCAGCTGGAAGCCTGCTTGGGATTCTCTGCCCCTCCCCTGCTCGCTAGCTCTCTTACCCTCTCTCTCGAAATAAATACATAAACAAAAGAAAACAAAGAACACTAATAGTTACTTTAAAAATAAGATTGATTCAGGGGCACCTGAGTGGCTCAGTCGGTTAAGTGTCCGACTTCGGCTCAGGTCATGATCTCACAGTTCGTGGGTTCAAGCCCGGCCTTGGGCTCTGTGCTGACAGCTCAGAGCCTGGAGCCTGCTTCAGATTCTGTGTGTCTCTCTCTCTGCCCCTCCCCTGCTCTCTCTCTCTCTGTCTCTCTCTCTCTCTCAAAAATAAGTAAACATTAAAAAAATTAAGATTGATTCAGTTAAAATGATTCTATTCACATAAACAATGACAACAAACACTTTCACATGTGCCTAAAACAGTCACTCTGACATTCAGTTCACAGCAGGATCTGCTCAGCCTGCAACGATTACATTGAATGAGACAGAAATAAGCATAAGACATACTGAATATGAAATACTGCAAAATTCACTTCATACCACAATAATATTAATAATGACTGACATTTTGACTTGTGTAGGACTTTTTGTCTAAGCTGATTACATCATAGGTGCAAATAACCAGATAATTGCTCTAATGTGAGCCTAGTTTTAATCACAATACTGAGGTTTGATCTTGAACAATTCACTGCACGATCATACAAGAGAGGACTTATAAAATGGTAAATTGGTCCAGGGGAACCCATTTACCTTTTGTCATGAGCGATCAAAGTCGGGTTTCAGAGACGTGAAGAAGTCTGGAAATCCTACCTACACCAAGTTTCATTGGCTTACTTGCCGGGGTTCAGAATATTGTGCATAGCAAAGAAAATGGTGTTCAACCTTGATTTCTTTTTCCTAAAAGAATGTCCCCATGAATTGAGAAAAAAGTAGATGTTATGTTGTGGCAATGGAACAAATAGTTTCCTTGAAACGTGGATATTTTCTAAGCACACCCCTAAAAAGTTTTCTGGTTCACAATAGTCATCCACTTCTATCTTATTTTATTTTAAACATAATGTATCTCTACTTCCTATTTTCATTATGCATCCTGCGCCTGTGTCTGTATTTGAACATAATCCACTTACACTCATTGACCTTTATAATACAGAGTATTTCTTCCATTATCTTGTTTTATGTTTCATATGTTTTCCAATTCATGACTGTTGTCTTTCTGTTTTTCAGTCTTTTCCTATGTGGGGATTGTTTTTTCAAATCTTTGAGGAAGAGAATTGCTACCCCTTTGCACTTAATAAATAAAATGGTGAAATGAGCATTACTTTACTGTCCCTCCTTTTTGCCTTTTCCTGGTCCCCCTGGAATAGAGCATGACTCTGATGGTTATGGTAATGCTTACAAGTATCACTGTTAGGTACATTACTTATATTCTGTCTTTTGTAATATTTCCATTCAGTTTTCTAATAACAATTACAACAATTATTTAGACTTCACTCAATATTTATCTGGCTGCCATAATACCACTACTTCCCCGCTTTTAGCTGTTTAATTTTAATTCATTTACGGGGCCAGGTGCCACATGCCTTTGAGTATTTTCCAGAATGAATATACAGGTGGTTGACTTGGCAAACTTTTCCTACAGTGGATCTTTATGCAGAATTCCATCTGCCTACTGCAACTTGACATGACTGACCCATTCCTTTTATTTTTCCATTTGCCCTATGAGGGATTATTTTTCTCCTGTTTACTCATTGCTGAAGGATCTGAGGACTCTCCATGCCTGACATTTGCCAATATCCACAAATTCAGGGCGTCACCTGGTTCCAACAATAACCATACAAACACCCCTGGGACCTTGTTCTCAGGCCCCAAACTGGAAGGCTGTTTTACTACAGAAATCCATCTAAATGTGTAATCTTTAAAAGTCAATGATATATAGTATGGCTCTTTCAAATTTTTGTGGGGTCTGCTTCCCCAGCCTGATCATCTTATACTGGGAAACACAATTTATTCATAGATAATTTGATAGTCGGTATGTCTTTCCTTTTCAGATGTGGACCTAGACTGCAATTCCTATGGCATGTTTTCATACTATTCTCCTGTCCCATTGTCAGTGTCCCACACCCGCACCTATTTCTGACCTGACTCTCTTGCATTACCAAATCGTACTCTCCAAATGAGTATCAAAAGAGAAGAAACATCATTCAGCATCAGGGAAATCCAAATCAAAACCACAATGAGATACCACGCTACGCCGGTCAGAATGGCTAAAATGAACAAGTCAGGAAACAACAGATGTTGGCGAGGATGTGGAGAAAAGGGAACCCTTTTGCACTGCCAGTGGGAGTGCAAACGAGTGCAGCCACTCTGGAAAACAGTATGGCGGTTTCTCAAAAAATTAAAAATAGAACTATCCAGGGGTACCTCAGTGGCTCAGTCATGTAAGTGTCTGACTTTGGCTCAGGTCATGATCTCACAGCTTGTGGGTTTGAGCCCCGTGTCAGACTCTGTGCTGACAGCTTGGAGCCTGGAGCCTGCTTCCGTTTCTGTGTCTGCCTCTCTCTCTGCTCCTCCCCTGCTCACACTCTGTCTCTCTCTCTTGTCTCTCTCTCTCAAAAATAAACAAATATTTTAAAAATTGAAAAAAAAATTGAAAAAAATAAAAATAGAACCACCCTACGACCCGGCAATTGCACTACAAGGTATTTATCCAAAGGACACAAAATGCTGATTCGAAGGGGCACATGTACCCCAATGTTTACAGCAGCACTATCAACAACAGCCAAATTATGGAAAGAGCCCAAATGTCCATCGACTGACAAATGGATACAGAAGACGTGTGTGTGTATATATATATAATATATATATTATATATATATAATATATATAATATATATAATACACTACACACACACACACACACACACACACACACAATAGAATACTACTCAGATATCAAAAAGAATGAAATCTTGCCATTTTGCAACAACTTGGATGGAACTAGAGTATATTATGCTAAGCAAAATAAGTCAGTCAAAAAAAGATAGATACATGATTTCACTCTTAAGAAAAAAACAGATGAACACAGGGGAAGAGAAGGAAAAATAAGATAAAAATAGAGAGGGAGGCAAACCATACGAGATTGTTAACTACAGAGAACAAGCTGAGGGTTTCTGGAGGGGGGGTTGGGTGGGGGATGGGCTGAATGGGTGATGGTCATGAAGGAGGGCACTTGCTGGGATGAGCGCTGGGTGTTGTATATAAGTGATGAATCGCCAGGTTCTACTCCTAAAACCCTTATTACATTATATGTTAACTAACTTGGATTTAAATAAAACTTAAAATAAATGAATAAATAAACAAATAAATAAATAAATAAGAAGCCAATGAAACAGTTTGGTTGCATAAAATGACCTTAGCTAAGACAGGAAACAGTCACTTCATTATTCAACTGGCGAAGTCTCCAGAATTCTAGGATACATAATTCAGTAAGATGGGGTGGACATTTCTCAATGTCTTTCTGCCTGATCCAGCTTGTCTACCTCAGGCACCATCCAAGCTTTAGTTGGGAGAAATTCCACCCCTCTTCGCTCCAGGATCTAGCAAATCATTAGTCTGTATTCTTAATTTCCAGTCCTGTGGAAGGTTTTATCTCTCACTCAATTTCCATAATTATTTCAATGAGAAATTGTGAAGGCAAGTAACATGCCTGTAACCAGCTGCCATTTAATCTGGGAAGTTCATCTTTGTAGGGATTTTAATGGGAGCCAGGAGAAGGAATGTCAACCTGAAGACATTGGAAAAGAAAGTTTGCCCGCTTGTCTTGCTCCGCAGTAGGGACAGACTATGTGAAAGTAAAATAAAAAACGATAGACCAAAACAGAACACTGCTTCTATGATCTTACCACTGACCATCAAAGTAGGGAAGGGTCGGTGCTTAGAGAAAGCGATCATCTTACATGGCATTTCTCAACAGAGAAGAATTAACCAAAGCAGCAACTGATCTAACAAATTAAGGCTGCTGTGGACAAAGCAGAGGGTTCCTGGGAGAGATCTTTGTCTCAGAAGGAGTGCCTGCCGTGTGCTGACGTGAGATAGTAGAACAGAGTTTAAGACGCAGGTTCTGCCTCCGCTTGTTTTCAAATCCTTGTTCTACCGACAGATTAGCTGTAGATCTTTAGGCGAGGCGACATGGCTATACTCATGGTTCTTTACTGCAAAGATAGTACCCACCTCAATGGGAGGCTGTAAGAAAAAACGGCATTATTCATGCGGGACGCTTAGGACAGTCCGGGGCCAACGGTGAGGGCTTGCTAATGTTCACTATTGTTATTCCTTGCTTTCATTTCTTAAACAGAGAGAGAGCAGATATCGACAAGGCAGAGTCTGTAGACATACCCTTGTGCTACATGTACAGATGAGAGACAGATTAGTTCCAGAACGTCCTAGTGGAGGTGACAGGTGATGGGGAGGGGTGCGGAGTTTGCTGAGGTGCAGAGCGAGCAGGCCCGCAGTCAGAAGTTACTGGCCCACATGCTCCCTGAAGTCCGGAATGAGGCCTTCTTTTCCTTGTATTCTCTGTATATTCTCCGTATTTAGTCTAGAGGCCTGCACATAAGAGACATTTAATAAAAATTTATTAAAGGAATGAATTTGTTCACTGAATGCAGTAGGATCGGGACAAGCCTGGACCAGTCAGAGCAAACCAGAGGCAGCATGCCAGTGGATACAAAGTCTGAGTGGAGAGTCGCAACATTAGTGTGCAAAATAACAGCTCGGGTCATTTCTTCCCCAACCGCGACGGTCCTGGTGAGGCCCCTTATATATGTTACTTCATTTTCAATTCTTATCAATATGTTCATTTTCAAAATGAAGACACTGAGGATGGAGGAGGGGAGAACTTGTTCAGTCTCTCTGCTTGCCTGCGTCCCAACCATGATGTGGACCGGCTGGCCCACGTTCCTTCTGCTGACCACAAGACGCTGGAGTCCTGGCGAGAGCAAAGAGCCCTGGGCCCGGGGAAGAGCACGCATGGAGGCCACAGGCCTTGTGGCACCTCAGAATGTGCTTGAAATCGAGGGAGAGGAAGAAATTGGAGGGGTCAGCTCCTGGAGGTTTGTCCTGGAGGCACAAGAAAGAATGAATGGCGGCTTGAGGTTCTGCTGCATCAACGTAGGAACTCTGGCTAAGCCAGGCCTCACCCTCTTTTGCCAGATCGAAACCCTTAATAGGAATTGAAATAAGAAAACATTCAAGTATTCTCCTTGCCTTTTTATTAGCTTGCTGCAGCATCCAAAGGGGCAATCGCGATGACAGTCACCAGGAAAAACATGAATTTGGATATTGCAGGGTCACTGCAAGGAAGGTGATGACAGAAAACCTGAATGGGGCTATCATGATATGATTTTCTTCATCCCAGATGAAAAATCATATATTTAAAAGGGAAAAGAAACTTGAATGTTGCAATGGAGCAGGCATTATAAATCCTAAATTATTAATCTCCCGTTGTCACCTCCAAAATGGCCGTGAGTTAGTTGCTGTGCGTCTCTGTGAAGTGATGAATATCTGCATTTTGAAGGCAATCTCGTGACACTAGGAGTGTCCTAGAAGCTCTCCAAGAGGGGCTAGGTAAACAGAAAAGCACTGTCTTGCACATGCTCACAACCCTTCCCTGCACTGGGCCTGCAGTCAACACATTCCAGATGGAGCACGAGTGGAAGTCTATGGGGACATGCTGGCCAGCGGGGTCACCTGTGCTCTAGGGCTACCAGAATTCCCACAGCCCCACAGAAGGAGACACTTCCCGTTGGCCAGAATCCCGGGAAGGGACAGGCTGCATGCCACACCTGCCTGCCCATATACAGCCGCCATTTTGGGAAACATCTTGCTGAACATAGTGATAGGAATTGAAAATGAAGTAATATATATAAATATATATATATCCACCCTTGGTGGATGGCTGTGGTGTCTTCCTCTGGTTAAGGGGTAGAAATGGCTAAGATATCACCCACTGCCCAATGGGTGGCGGGTGGGAGGAAAAAAAGGAGGTTCAGGATGATAGACCCTAATGTACTTACCTAGATCCACTCACTGCCTTTCACAGGACATGGGGGTGCTGGAGAAAGCTGGAAACAGCATTTCACAAAGCCAGGATCTAAAGCCAAGAATTTGTATTTGCAGGGACAGAAGATGCTAAGAAGAATGGCACATAAAGTCTTAGGTGTCTGGAGTCCCCTGTTTCAAGCACCTAGGCTTAAAAGGGTGCCAATATGTCGGAGGCCAAAGGGAACTCTCCAGCACGCTGGTCGCCGGAGTAGTAATCCTGGATGTGAGGGTAAGGACAAGCCCGCTTGGGGGGGTAGGTGCCAGAGAGAGGGGATGGCAGCTAGCCCATGTCAGAATTCCAGCCTCAGAAAATCTCAGGCTGTGGTCCGAGAACCCACACAATAAGAACTGCCTGGGGGCACCTGGGTGGCTCAGTCGGTTAAGTGTCCGACTTTGGCTCAGGTCATGATCTCACAGTTCATGAGTTCAAGCCCAATATTGGTCTCTGCACTGACAGTGTGGAGCCTGTTCAAATGCTGTCTCCCTCTCTCTCTGCCCCTCCCTGCCCAAAATAAATAAACATTAAAAAATTATTAAAAATAAGAAAAAAAGAACTTCTGAGATACGTGTTAGAGATACAAATTCCTGTGTCCCAACTTACGCCTGGGAGCACAGTCTTCAGAGTTTAGCCGAGCCTGACTTGAAGGGTGACAGTCAGAGAAAGAAGAAGCTTCCTTCTATTCCCAGCCTCTGCCCAGGCTTCTGCCTCTAAGTATCTCCCCAGGGCCAAGAGGACACGGACAGAATGACTTCAAAACTGAGAACCCGCTCAGTTTCACACAAGGTTCATTACCCCTTGGGCTAATCCGCAGCACCCCACCTGCTGTGCTAAGGGGCCCTCATCATTAGTCTGCACCCTCCCCTCCCCGAAGGTCACAAGCCTGGGGGCTCTTAGCTCTAAGCGGTGCCAAGGCTGGCCTCCTGTCGCAGCCATCTTTCCCAGCTCCCTGGGGCCAAGGCTGCTTAGAGGCCCAAGTGCAGGCTGCATTTGGGGCAGGTAAGGAAACAAACACAGGCTGGACGGGACAACTCCAGTTCTCAGCCGTCCTCGCAGGATCACAAACATTACCTGCAGCCAAAACCCAGCACAGCTCAGAATGAATACCTTCTGTGATACACCCAGGACAGGGCCTACACATTATATGGACGGTGCCAGGCACATTATAAACAATCAAAGTTCATTTAAGGAGCAGCCATTGTGACATTCCAAGCCATAGACCACCTCGCCCCACCACCCAGCAGAGACCCAGGCAAGAGGTAAATGAATGGGTTCAGATGTGTGCCAATAAAATGCTCACTACGAAAACAAGCAGTGATCTGAACTTGGCCCGCTGGCTGTAGTGTGCCAACCCCCAGCATAGAGGTCGAAAGGGGAGGCTTTGAAAACAGATGGTTGGTTTCAAACTTGAGCTCCAACAGTCTGCTCTCTGTGCAGCCCTGGGCAAACTACTTGACTTCTGCAAGGTGTATTACTGGGGTTTACACCATGCTCTTCTTATAAGACGTCAGCGAGATTCAGGCATATAAAGGGCTTAAGACGGTTTGCAAGTGCCTGGTGAACAAGCACCAGCTGATGACTCTTACCGTGACTCTTCTAGGCAGTGATATTTCTGCCTGGGGCTTCCAGCAATTGCCTGCTGCTTGCCCCGCTGCCCAAGGGATCTGTGTGCTTGCCCCTGGTCAACCCACGCCTGGCTTTCCTCCACTCTCTGAACGGTGTTTTTAAAAAAAAATTTTTTTTTCAACGTTTATTTATTTTTGGGACAGAGAGAGACAGAGCATGAACGGGGGAGGGGCAGAGAGAGAGGGAGACACAGAATCGGAAACAGGCTCCAGGCTCTGAGCCATCAGCCCAGAGCCCGACGTGGGGCTCGAACTCACGGACCGCGAGATCGTGACCTGGCTGAAGTCAGACGCTTAACCGACTGCGCCACCCAGGCGCCCCTGAACGGTGTTTTATTGACTGGTCGGCTGTCCTGGCAGGAGCCTTGAACCCTCCCCCTGTACTACTGAGCATGTCTTCTGCCTGCCCTGGGGTTCCGCTTGGTCCCCGGTGTGCCTCAAGCAGCAGCCTCTGCACTTGTGACATCCTGGATGAGCAAATAGGACTATGTGCCATGACATCATCTTCTCACACAGTGTTCGCCACTCATGTTCCGAGGGCTAGCCATTCTGTGGGACGGTCACGTGTGCCTGCAAGAGGAATAAATGTCCCAGGGGCACCTGGGTGGCTCAGTCGGTTGAGCGGCCGACTCTTGATTTCAGCTCAGGTCCTGATTTCAAGGTTTTGAGTTTGAGCCCGAAACCAGGCTCTGTGCTGACAGTGTGGAGCCTGCTTGGGATTCTCTCTCTCTCCCTCTCTCTTTGCCCCTTCCATACTCATTCTCTCTCTCTCTCTAAAAAAAAAAAAAATAACAACTTAAAAAAAATGTTTTTAAAAGGAATAAATGTCCCAGTTAAGTGTTGGGAATGCAGGGATAAAGACATTTTATGTATCTATTTTTTAAAGTCTATTTACTTATTTTGAGAGAGACAGAGACAGTGCGAGTGGGGGAGGGGCAGAGAGAGAGAAAGAGAGGGGGACAGAGGATCCCAAGCAGGCTCTGCACTATCAGCAGGGAGCCTGACTTGGGGCCGAATTCAGGAAAGCGTGAGATCATGACCGGAGCTCATGACCAAGAGTCGGACACTCAACAGACTGAGCCACCCAGGCGCCCCCATGACAAAGACATTTTAAAACAGTTGTTTCCTACAAAACTTCCCAGGGCCTTTAGTAAGCTCATATGAATGCGCATTATTCCTCTCCAATGGAGGATTCAAGCATCCTGCGGCATTTTCAAAATTTACGTCACCCTGGAACAATTCTCAAGGCCCATCTCACACCACTCTGAGGGACGCATCTGGGGAAACGCGACCGTGGAGGCAGGGCCATGGGGCTCTGCTCCCCGGGTGGACTGATGGCAAAGGTTGACAGAGTGTGCGGGGCCGAGTAATCTTTCAAATCCTTCGTGTTTGTTATCCTGTCTTCACTTCTCATCACCACTGGCTCAGTACATTTGCTGTGTGGGCGTGTCCCGCCTGCCTGCCTTGGGGAGGTGGGTTTTCCAAGCTTGGGGGCCCGCTCCCTCTGTCAGCCAGACCTGCCGGATCTATAAAGAATTCTCTGAGTTCCTGAAATCCAATGCCCCTTCCTTCCTGAAGACACCCCAGTCACCCCAGTCAATCTGTATCTTTCCAAATGTTCTCCTCTTTGACTCTTAAAAGAAGTTCAAAGTGGCCCACAATTCATGTCAAATGGACGGGCCTGCAGTTTCCTAGTTGGTCCCCACGGGCTCCTTTATCAAACCACTGCTTTATTGGCCTTAGTCATCCCATCTCCTCTGGGGCCTTTTGTGAACTCAGCGAAATTGTTTAAACATCCTGGCCCTTCTCCTGTTTCCCTCAGCCTCCTTTTGTGCGCCCAGAGCCTGGCAGCGCTGACCTGAGGAGGCGCTGTGGAAATCCTAAGTCTTTCTAGCAATTCCCGGCATTGCCGTTTGCGCTCTTTCCCTCCCCCCCACCCCCGTCTGTGGTTCAGGTAGGATCTCGCGCTTTGTCTGGGGGAGCAGAGGGAGACCCCGGTCCCGGAGGCAGCCCCGCTCCTTGGCTGAGCTAATACTGCTTCATTGACCAGAGGCCTTTTCTTCTTCACTTCCTTTATTGCAAATCAGTGGTAAAAGAGTTTACAATCAAACAGTGCCTGGGAAGTACCTTGAAGTCTCCTGATGAAAGGTGCCACGGAGGGACTACATGTTATTATTTCGGCAACCAAGGGAAATAATAACCTGTTGCTTCATCTAATTCCCCTGAGTGGGCTCAGGCTCTGTAATTACCCGGGTTACGGGCCGCTTGCTCAGAAGGTTGCATCCGCAGGCACAGGGGGCCACACGGCCCAATCGGGTTTCACCACGTGCCCCCTGCACGCTCTTTGCGGGCCGAGCTGCTGTGAGGCCTGCCTTGCCTCGGAGGGGGGAGCCCGGTTGACGACCTGTGGAAATCGACTTTAATAGCAGAATCTACAAACCCAAGAGGCAAGTTTGCGCCCGTTCCTCCCTTGTGGTCCCAGCGCCGGTGCAGAGGGAACAGACGTCGGTCTGTCCCAGGCCGGGGCTAGGATGCTGGAAGAATATGGGGGTGGGGGGCCTAAGGAGTTTTCCCCAGCGCGGCGGGGTCCTCCAAGTTGGCCTCTAACTGGTGTCTCTTCCCATGGCAAAGCCGCTTCAGCCTCCTCATTTTCAAAATGAAAGGGTTGCTGAAGCCCATGGTTTCCAGACGGCTCCTCCCAGGCATCAGGTTCTGGAGGGGACATTTGTGGCCGCCCCGAGGCCAGGAGGAAGCTGGCCAGGGGAGGAGTCTTGGATCTGACTGAAAACTCAGACCCACTCTCCTGTTTTCCATTTGTGGTTCCCCATGAGATTTTATCGGGGGGGGGGGCTAAAAGCTTTCTCCCGTCTGAAAATGATCAGTCAAAACCTTGCTATTCTTCTGTCCTTAGTGTCCTTTTTACTCCATAATGTCTTCTGATCCCCATTCCAAGCGCTCCCATTCAGACGTTCAGCCCAAATGTTTCTCTCTTACCTGCCCAACTTTCAGTGAAAATTATTAGGATGTATTTGTGGGAAGAAAATAAAAGCATGCTGGGTTATTATTCTATTTTTTAATCCAGTTATCTGGTGGAAATAGAATCCCATCTTTCATGGTGTGGGCTGTCAGGAGCATTTGTTGAAATGTTGTCCCCATCTATTGTTTTCCTCAGTCCCTGTCCCTCTACAGGCCAGTCCCTCCAGCTCAGCGAGGATTTTGACACCTGGTCCAGCATCAAGCAGAAATCACTGACCTCACAGACCTTCCGTGCCTGTTCTTAAAGCCTATGCATACGGTTCCATTTCCTGATGACTTCCACTTTTCAACGGGTCCCCTGCACACACAGCCACCCTCTCTGTACCTCCTTCTCTGGCAGTCGTGCAGGAGAGGAAACCGGGCCCCGTCCAGTGCTCACCCTCGTGGGCGCACTCGCTTCTCCGGAGGTTCATCCTCCGGCTCGAATTCATCTCCTTTCCTTCTCATTGCCGAACCCCCACCCCTTCCAGTGCCTTTCTAACTGCTTCTTTCTGAGCACGAGACCTTCAGATCCACCGGCCCCCTTCCCTCCAGGGAGCCCGCTCACCTCTGCCAGCCTGAATGCATGTCAGAACTCCTGCACAGCCCCTCTGCGTGTGTCTCTCCAGTGTCCTTCCTTCCGGTCGGTAGGACTTTGGTGATGCTGATTGGGGTGCTCTTGAAAAGGACAGGCAAGGGACTGAGCAGAGAGCTTTGATGGCAGACCCCACCCCTGCTTTTACCAAGGACTCCCCCTCTGCTGGCAAAGGCTGCCTTGGACCCAGATAGTGTACCTCCGACTAGGAATCCTCTGGCCATAAATCCTTTAGCACCTAACTTCTTTTCTCTGAGGCCTTGAGGGAGCAGCAGGGGCATGGCATCGATCCCCGCTGCCCCCTCAGTTTTCCTCACTGTACCAGGCTGCCCCCCCACCCCCCGGGTCAGAAGGCACATGGTCAGGTGGAATGCAGATGTCTCTGGTGGGTCAGGGAGGGGGCAGAAGATGACTCAATACCTCTGGTCCCTGACAAGCTCTCCTCTTCCGGCCTTTGCCCCCTGCCTGAACCAGCACTGCTGGCTCCCACTCACCTGCTCCCGGACACCCACACCCAGACCTCCGTTGGCCCACGTTTGACCGGGCCCTTGAGGAATGACATCTTTTTCCAACATGCTTCTTTTTTTTTTTTTTTAAGTTGATGTATTTATTTTGAGAGACAGAGAGAGTGAGCAGGGGAGGGCCAGAGAGAGAGGGAGAGAGAGACTCCCAAGCAGTCTCCCCATTGTCAGGGCAGAGACTGACACGGGGCTTGAACTCATGACCCATGAGCTGAAACCAAGAGTCGAGGCTTGATCTACTGAGCCACCCAGGCGCCTCTCCACCGCGCTCTTAAACCTCATTTGGGCTGGACCCCTCCCTCCCTCCCCTCCCCCCCCCCCCCCCCCCCCCCCCCCCCCGCCGCCGGAATTCATGGGCTCCTCCCTCAACGAGGCTTGTATGGGAGGCTATTAGTGAAGATGTTTCAATGCCACAGTCTGACCCCACATTTTCTTGCCATTTCCTCGCCTTTCTCTCTTCCCGCCAGCTCCAGGCTTCCCACGCAAAGATTTCTCATCAGGGCCAGGGGTCTGAGAGCACAGCTTTCCTGATTCCTTTCCTATGGCTGCAGAGAGTGTGAGTAGCATCTGGCTTGGGCTGGTCTGTAGAGATCTGGAATCCAAACAGTCTTTAAAGAGTTATGACTCCAGGAACCATGGATGGCAACGTTTTCTATTATTAACAGTTCCAGCTTTCCCATCTGGCTGTTTGCAGAAGGAAAGCGGGAGATTACTGTCAGCATTAATTACAATCAGGTGTACTTTTTTTCTATTCCATTTTGCCCCAACGGTTTCTCACACAGCACGAAATCCTTAAAATGCATGTCCTTTGCAATGTGGCACATAAATCCTCGCTGCTGGTGAGAGCTGCTGTCAGCCCGCGGGGCTCTCCCTGGGTCCGGTGAACTTGGTGAAGTTCACCAAGCTTCCTCAGGTTTAAAGGTGCGTCTGAGCTCCTCGAATTTTGAGGGCAGGAAATGTCAAGAGAGTCGGCTTCCCTGCAAGGTTTCTGGCACTTCCTGCTTCTAGTCTAACCAGAGCTACCTCAAGAATGGTTTGTGGAATGTCTGTCTTCAGGGCCGAGCTGAACCAGAGGAAGGAAGAAAACCACTGTCTACTCGTTCCCTGTATTTCCCACCCAACCTGACTCCTCCTGTCTTAGATGTCAGGTCCTCTGCCCGGACCCCTTGTCCTTACTTCTAGTCAGTGTTTGAAAACTGTGATCTCATTTGGAGATATTTTCTTCCCTCCATATTCATCTCTACATACATGTTCATGCTGCTTTTCTTATATTTTCTGAAAGCTTCTTTTAATTTCTCTCCTCTGGCTTATTTTTCTCTGCAGACTCCACAAATATTAATCTTCAGGATTATTAAACATCAGGACCATTCTCCTTTGTAAAGACATTTGAATTTCACTCAGATAGGCCATCCTAGCATTTTACTTATTCTTTTGAATAGGTCTGCTATTTAAGCCAATAGGTCTACTGTTTAGGCTCTGTCATTCCCAATTGGGTGGCCCTGGGGAAGCTGCTTAAACCTGCTGAGCTGTTGTTTCCTTGTCCACAAAATGGCGATGCTGTCTTCACAGCGTTCCTAGGTGGATTAGGGAACATGACAACCCAGCACCGGCAAGGGGCAGGTGTTGGTGTTAGCTGCCCACCTAGAGTGTGCCTCGTGGGCTGGGGCCATGGGGGAAGGAACAAGGGTCCTGAGTCCTGAACAGTCATGGGAAGACAACTTTCTTTCCCTTAGACGGTGGAAGAAGGGGCCCTTGTTAGAAGACTACAAGTGTGTGCACAGTGGAAAGACCACTGTTTTTGATACACCCATTTTTTCATCATGGCACCCAATCTCCATGGATTCCCTTTTGCCACATGTGGCTCATCCATTTTCTAATGGAATGAACAACCTCACCCAGTGAGCTTGTGGTTTTATCCCTCAGCAACTGCAATTTAACATTCCAGTGTCTGAAAAAGAAATCCATTTGCTGAGAACCTTTGCCCCGTCCCCAACTTCCTCTGACACACCACCCACAAAATAATAATCTTGAAGGAAAAATTGGGGGAGAGAGTTGACAACTTTGAAAAATCTGGGTGGAGTATGACTTATTTCCTCAATAAAAACTGAGTACAGGAATTTACCACAACCACACTGGTCGCGCTGCTAATTCGGCCCCGCCAGAGCTTGCCCTAGTTCGGGCCCCAAGCCACTGGCCACTTGGAGCTCTGTCCATTCGTCGGAGGTTGCCCTCGGCTGCCTGGGCGCCTTCCGCAGTGGGTGTCAACCACAACTCCCTCCAAGCTCCTGCAGCCATCTTTCAGACGAATTCCCTGGCCGCATTTCATAATCTCAGGAGAATAAATGAAGTTTTTGACAGTTAATTTATTTCCTTGATGTATTTCAGATGTGTCTTCAGACAAAGCGCTGGGTTAGTCGTGTTGGTTGTCTTGAATCGGATATTAGGTGCACATACTTCCTTAACACCATTACTGAGATGTGCATTAATTGTATTTGCACACAGTCGTAGCGCTCAATGACCTTCTGAGCTCCTAATTTTTCTACTTCATTACACTCAATGGGTTTGCTGAGATTCATAAATGAGACAGTTATGAATGTGGTCACAACCACGTGGGTCTGCTTAAAATCGGTATCTCATCCCTGTACTCATGAATGTACAGAAATCATCCATTACAAGCAAAATTAAGGGAAATATGTTATGTAGACAAATGGTTTAGTCAAACACTCCCTTTTCCAGATTTCAACTGTTTTTGTACAAGTGCTTTTTATTGTTGAAGTCGGCAAGTCCTATTTCTCCCCCAACGACCTAAACTTCTGAAGGGGCTGTCTCCACCTCAGCCCCACTCCCAGACACAGACCTTAGGAGATGGTAGAATACATCGCAGATACCCCGACGCCAGCAGGACTCAAAGGAAAGATGGCAAGTTTGAATGGGCACAAAATTCTGACTGGGGCTGTTATCGTTTCCCATTTCCCAAGCCTTGCCATCAGTGGCTCATGCACGGTCATCACTGGGAGACGACTGTTACGGGTGAACCCCTGGGTCACCCCGAGTACCTTGACCACCTTCATTTCAGGGAGGTATCTCTGCACCCGTGACTTGGGTGTACCTTCTGGAGCCAGACCCTTAGGTATCTCAGTCCTGGCTTACTAACTCGGGGACATCAGAATGTTGCCTAACTTCTTGGGGCCTCCATTTCTTTATATGTGCAATGGGCTAATAGCTATTTCAAGGATTCACTAAGGTAGTAAGTTTAAACTTTTAGGACAGTTTTGATGTCTGGCACACAGAACATGCTCCCTGAATGATAGCTTTATTATTATAGGCTCAAACTGGACGACAAGCAAGATCCACTTTGGGATCCACTGACCCTTCTTTTTGCCAAAGCTTACCTCTGTTTAGTCCAGTCTCTGGACTGTATTATTGTGTTCATTGTCTATGCTGTGTAACAAGGGAGCAAAAACTGAATAGCATTTATTCCCTCACTGTTTATGTGCATCAAGAGTCTGGGCACAGCTTTACTGGGTCTTCTGTTTTGCCTTCTGCAATCAGAGTGTTAGGTAGGCTGGATTCTCATCTGGAAGCTCAACTGGAAACTGATCCACTTCCAAGTTCACTCAGGTATTAGCAGATGTCAATTCCTTGCAGTTAAAAGACGGAAGGCCCTGACTTCCTGCTGTATGTCAGCTCCTAGAGGCCACCCTCAGCTCTTAGAGGCTGCCCTCAGTTCCTTGCCATGTGGCCCTCTGCATGAGTCCTCTCACAACATGGCACCTTGTTTCTTCAAAGACAGCAATAGAGAAGAGAGCAAATTTGCTAGGAAGACAGAATGTAATATAAAAATCATAGAAGTGACATCCCATCACTTGCCCATGGTCTTTGGTTGGGAACAAGAGACACGTCCCATCCACAGTCAGTGCGAAGGGGTTGTACAAGAGGATTCCAAGACGTGGGGATATTGTGGGCAGCCCTAAAGTCTGTCTGTTACAATTAGAAAAGACCTCAGAAAGTCTGAGGTACAAATAGAATCTACACACATGCTTCTCAAAGTCTGATCCCATGTCCAGCAGTGTCACTGACCACACTCCAGCCCTAATGTATTAGTAACAAAGTACCACAAACTTACTGCATCAAAACACCGCAAATTTATTAGTTTACAGTTTTGAGGGCAAAAAGCCTGAAATGGGCACCTGGGTGGCTCAGTCAGCTAAAAGTCTGACTGGACTCTTGGTTTCACTTCAAGTCATGATCTCATGGTTCATGGGTTCAAGCCTCACATCAGGCTCCACACTGACAGTGTGGAGTCTGCTTGGGATTCTGTCTCTCCCTCTCTCTCTCCCTCTCTGCCCCTCCCCTGAATTCTCTCTCTCTCTCTTTCTCTCTCTCTCAAAATAAATAAATAAACTTTAAGAAAGTCTGAAACGGGACTCACCGGACTAAAATCAAAGCGTCAGCAGGACTGCATTCCTTTTGAAAGTTCCTGGTGAGAATTTGTTTTCTTGGTCTTTAGGGCTTCTAGAAGTTGCCCGCAATCTTTGGCTCCCAGCCACATCACTCTATCTTCAAAGCCAGCAACCGTGGTTGAGTTCTTCTCACATTACATCACTCTGATCTCTTCTGCCTCCCTTCCTACATTTAAGGATCCTGTGATTACATTGGGCTACCTGGATAATCCAGAATTACCTCCTTATTTTAAGATCAGCTCATTAGGAACCTTTTCTTCTTCTTCTTCTTCTTCTTCTTCTTCTTCTTCTTCTTCTTCATCCATCCCCCCACCCACCTCCCCTCTGGTAACCATCAGTTTGTTCTTTATAGTTATGAGTCTGTTTCTTGGTTTGTCTCTCTCTTTTCACTTTGCTCATTTGTTTTGTTTCTTAAGTTCCGTATGTGAGTGAGACCATATGGTATTTGTTTTTCTCTAACTTGTTTTGCTTAGCATTATATTCTCTAGCTCTATCCATGTTGTTGTGAATGGCCAGACTTCATTTTTTTATGGCTGAATAATATTATACATATATATATACATATATACATATATATGTATATATACATACATATATACATATATATACATACATATACATATATATACATACATATATATACACATATATACATATATATACATATGTATATACATATACATAAAAGCACTTTTTTAAAAAGTTTTTTTTAACGTTTATTTATTTTTGAGACAGAGAGAGACAGAGCATGAACAGGGGAGGGTCAGAGAGAGGGAGACACAGAATCTGAAACAGGCTCCAGGCTCTGAGCTGTCAGCACAGAGCCCGACGCGGGGCTCGAACTCACGGACCGCGAGATCGTGACCTGAGCCGAAGTCGGCCGCTTAACCGACTGAGCCACCCAGGTGCCCCAATAAAAGCACTTCTTTATCGATTTATTGATTGATGGGCATTTGAACTGCTTCAATAGTTTGTTGTAAATTAGTGCCACAATAAACATAGGGGTGCATGTATCCCTTGGAATTAGTGTTTTTGTATTTTTGAGGTAAATACCCAGTAGTGTGATTGCTAGATTATAAGGTAGTTCTATCTTTAACTGAGAAACCTCCTTACTGTTTTCCACGGTGGCTGCACCAGTTTGCATTCCCACCAACAACAAGAGGGTTCATTTTTCTCCACATTTTCACCAACCCTTGTTGCTTCTTGGGTTGCTGATTTAGCCATTCTGGCAGGTGCGAGGTGGTATCTCATTATACTTTTGCTTTCCATTTCCCTGATGCTGAGTGATGTTGAGCATCTTTTTTGGGTGTCTGTTGGCCATTGGGATGTCTTAAGAGAAATGTGTGTTCATGTCTTCTCCCCATTTTTAAATTGGATAATTCGTTTTTGGGGTGTTGATTTGTATAAGTTCTTTATATAGTTTGATACTAACCTTTTATCAGCTAAGTCATTTGCAAATACCTTCTCCCATTTGGTAGGTTGCCTTTAGAGACCTTAACTCTATCTATCTGCAAATTTAATTCCTCCTTGCCATGTAGGGTAACATAACCATAGGTTACAGGTATTAGGATGCAGACATCATTAGGGGGCTCTCTTCTGCTTACTACACATACAGAATCAGACATGGGTCCAGCCCCCTCTGGTTTAACAAGCCCTCCGGGTGATTCTAATACACATCCATATTTGAGAGCCACTGATCTACCTCAACAGAGTTTGAAACAATTAATTTATAAGACACAGGTTTTCACATGTGGTCCCTGGTGAGAGGACTCAGGGAATGGCTGTGATGATTAAGTCATGTTAAAGAATCATCAGGCATTGGGGCGCCTGGGTGGCGCAGTCGGTTAAGCGTCCGACTTCAGCCAGGTCACGATCTCGCGGTCCGTGAGTTCGAGCCCCGTGTCAGGCTCTGGGCTGATGGCTCAGAGCCTGGAGCCTGCTTCCGATTCTGTGTCTCCCTCTCTCTCTGCCCCTCCTCCGTTCATGCTCTGTCTCTCTCTGTCTTAAAAATAAATAAACGCTGGAAAAAAAAATTAAAAAAAAAAAGAATCATCAGGCATAAGCGATAGGAATTCTTCTTCCGATTAGTTTCTGAAATTTGTAGTCTGTCCACCAGAAAGCTAGGGGCCATCAGCCCACTTTTCCCATGCCAGTGAATGAGAAGAGAGCTTCGGAGGGGACAGAGTCAGGAGGTGAGCCACAGCCACTGGTGTGGAGGGAGAAGGCAAACCGTACTGTGCTATCAAGGAGAAGAAACATGGGTCACTGCAGGTGAAACATCTCAGAATCCTTTGCAACTAGTAATAAATCCTCCTCATCAGGCAGCAATGAGGAGATGATTCCAACTATGTGAATCCCAACAGTGTAAGTCACAGGAGGCTGCATGGATAGAAATGTTCACCTTAGTGGTAACTGGCCAGCTTGTTACCAAGTACATTCTGACAGGGTGATGGGAAGACATGGGTCACATTGTGTGCTAATATGGTTTGTTGAATCCCATTGGGGCTACTTATCTTGGGAAATAATAAATGTACTTTTGTTTTTTCCTTTCTAAGATCGTGCCTTTCTTATCCATTGACCTAGGACATCTTTGGTTGGGGGAACGAGCAAAAAGGGAGAAGGGAAAGGTTAGGATTTGACAGAATTAATTTAAAATTTGAGCTCTGGCCCTCAAAATCTAGATTATCCAAGGTAGTTTTTTTGTCCCCCTTTTCCATGTCAAGGGCTAACCATGGGGGATTCACCATAAATCTCTCTTTACGGGGAAAGAATTACCTCTTTTCTATTAAAGCCGAGCCATGATGGATTCAGGAAGGAGGTGACTGAAGTCAATTGTTCTCAGACATCAGCTGCATCAGCGTCACCTGGAGAGCTTGTTAAATGACAGATCCCCAAGCCCTACTCCAGAGATTTTGGCACAGGAGAGGAAAGCCTACTACTTCTCTTCCTTGCAGCTTTAAGAAAGAAGAAGGAAAGAGCTAGAAAAGATAGGGCAGAGATATTTGTCCCAATCTTCCTCTTTCCCGGGTTCAAACCAGAGAAGCTAGAAAGAGTTAACAAACTGGTGTAATTCGGAGGGCAGAGGGAGGAGTTGTGTCCCCAGATTTCCCATTCATAATTCTTGAAGATCAGTGCTTAGAGCCCTATGCCAACATAGTGCAGTCTAGTCCAGATAGAAAAGTCAAACAGCGGGGCTCGATAGAGCCCCACCTGGTACCTCTGAGCATCCCACAGTCTGCAGTGGGCCAGCATGGGACCACACCATGGTTGCTGGACATGGGACTGGGTGGGGATGTGACAGAGACTTGGTGTTCCACAGCCACCAGAAGCAGAGGGGAGACCATTATCAGCAGTGGGAGAAGAATCAAGACTGAAGGGGTGCCTGGGTGGCTCAGTCAGTTGAGCGTCCGTCTTCGGCTCAGGTCATGATCTCACAGTTTGTGGGTTTGAGCCCCACATCGGGCTCTGTGCTGACAGCTCAGAGCCTGGAGCCTGCTTCGGATTCTGTGTCTCCCTCTCTCTCTGCTCCTCCCCTGCTCATGCTCTGTTTCTCTGTCTCTCTCCTTCAAAAATAAATTTAATAAAACATTTAAAAAATTAAAAAAAAAAGAATCAAGACTGAATATTACCTAAAGGATAACTCAAGTCACCGACTTGTACTAAGTTTAAAACAATTAGGTCTAAAAAGCTAATTTATTAACAATCATCAAGACTTGACTGTGAATGCACATGGTGGTAAAATAGATGGTCAGCTTGTGTCGATGCCTATGGACCTGCGGCTGCCTATGTGCTGCATGGAAGGATTGGAAGTTTCCAGAGGGCTTGGTCGTTTAGCAGTGACTATCTTGAGTGGGACAGTCAGGTGACAGCTCCTGTGGCCCAGGATTGCCATCACAGGGATATGCTACATTCTGATTTTAGTGAATCAATGTAAGCACAAATTCACAAAGATGGGCGAAGAGTCATCCTTCCTCTGGCCCTAGAAATGTGTCCGTTAACAACAGAAACAGCGTGAAATGTGTGGCTTTAATTTGAGTCTTTAGCAATTAGGCCAAGTATCTGTCATTATCATTTTGATCCGAGGCTGAAATGGTGGACCTCCTCTTTCTGGGCTGCATGGACATGGAGAGCAGAGAGAATTAGTGAATTTCCAACAAATGTGTGCTGAGTACCTTCATATGGAAGGCTGTGTTGCTGGCTTCTACGGAGAACACAAAACCAAGTATGATACAGATATTCTTAAGGGAATGTGCTATGTTATTCAGAATCAAGGAAGGCTTTGAAATGTGGGTGGCTTATGTGTTCACTGGACAAGTTAAAATACAAGAGCCATGGCAAAATGCCTTCTGTTCTCCGTTGTGATGGAAATTCAACATCTCTACAAGAACTGCACCTCCCCCACACCCCTTGGGAAGCAGAGAACAAAGATAAGGCAGGGAGCTTCAGGTACACTGGGTCTCCTAACCAAAAACGCTGCAAACTTCCAGCAAGAGAAATATGATTGGTAATAATAATTTTTTAAGGCCACTTATTTAACCCACCGAATCATCCTGATTATAGATCGAACCCCTGAGTCCTGATGAGGTCTAGGGTGTATGCATAAGGGTTTTCCTGCTGGTCATACCTAGTGTGAACACCGCACATTTCTTCCTATTAGTAACAATCAGCTAAAACCGGATTTCTTCTGGTGTATTTCTTCCAGTTGTTGGGATATTTCCAATATTCCTCAAGTTCCAGATCGAAAAGAAATTGCCCAGGGGCGCCTGGGTGGCTCAGTCGGTTAAGTGTCCGACTTCAGCTCAGGTCATGGTCTTGCAGTTCGTGGGTTCAAGCCCCGTGTTGGGATCTGTGCTGACAGCTCAGATCCTGGAGCCTGCTTTGGATTGTGTGTGTGTGTGTGTCTCTCTCTCTGCCCCTCCCCTGCTCACTCTCTGTCTCTCAAAGGTGAATACAGGTTAAAAAAAAAAAATTAAAAAAAAAAAGAAAGAAATTGCCTGAAATAAGTTTTTGTGAAAGAAGTAGCATTTGCTGAAATACACGTGACATAAGGTGTGCAGCTAAACTCTTGATATCTAGAACCATAAAAAAATCATTGATGTCCCACTCATTTGTGAAATGTAGTTTGGGGCTATTTTTGTCTTTGAGATTCATACAAAATCTATTATTAAATTGTGTTGTAAAGAATTTTAGAGGTCATTAACAATTCTTTTAATGCCATGGTTTAATTTAAATATGTGCAGGGTGCCTGGATGGCTCAGTCGGTTAAGCGTCTGACTTTGGCTCAGGTCATGATCTCGTCCTTCCGGAGCTGGAGCCCCGCGTGAGGTTCTGTGCTGACAGCTCAGAGACCGGGGCCCATTTCAGATTCTGTGTTTCCCAATCTCTCTGTCCCTCCCCTGCTTGCGCTCTGTCTCTCTCACTGTCAAAAATAAATAAACATTAAACATATTTTGTAAAAATCTAAATACGGGTAACACTATGTATATTCAAACATTTAGTTACAAAATAATTGGAAGAGTAGTGGCAAGAGGGCTTGAGTTTGTCTTGCAGTGTTTTGAAGAGGCAGTTCTTTCTGACCGTGTAGCCCTCTTATGTTGGATTCCACCTACCACATATGCACGCTAGGGGATTCAGTAAATGCTACGTCATTATAATTTCCACTTTTAGTGTGAGCACGCCAGAATCTAATGACTATACAGCCGACCATCAATTAATCAAAATGCTGGGGAGCAGGATGTTCTTTCCAGTTAATTGAATTTACTGGTAAATTCAGGCTTCAGTGGCAAATCCTTTTATTTTTACCCTTGTGAAAAATCCTCCCCAAATGCGTTAGTCCACATTAGTAACAACAATGTACTGAGGATTGACATTTGATATTCACAAAAGATTGGACTTTCTGTGACTCTCTTTATCAGTCCAAACACCAGTTCTCCTTACAGAGTATTGGAAATGTGCTCATGGTTGTGGCCTCGAGCCTGGGGTGTGCAATTTGCCTCCTTCTCCTCAGTAATGAAGTAGAGCAAAATTTCTCAATTAGTTGGATGTCTTCATTAATCGGGTCCTCTTTAACATCTTTCGCTAAAAGAGTTTTGGTGAGTTCAAAATTGCAAAGCAGCTATTTTTATTTTTTTAACAAAATGGAAGTTTTCAGGTAGAAGCAGTGTGCCTTATGAACTTTGAAACAGGCACGTCTGTTGGGGGAGAGCCTCATTCTTTAAGCTTTATGGCCAAGGCTAGAGTTACAGCCAGTGAGAATGTGAGCCTCAGACAAGGGCAGGTGTTTCCATTCTTTTCTGATGCTTATCTTAACATGGAGTAAAGTCGACTCTATAAAACCGGGGTGGGAATTTCACTGGGGCAGATTCAGGCTGGACCATAAAACGCCCCAGCCCTGTGCCTGCACGGCCTGTGCTTAGCTTTCTAAAGAACCTTCTAGAAATGTAACCAAGGACCTCATCCTCCCTGTTTTGTGTGAGTGTCATGTGTGCAGATGTGCACGTTTTTAATATATTTCAATGGATTAAAATTTGTGAAGAGTTACTGAACACCTATCCTCGGCTTTCACTCTCTTATCAGAGGCTGAAAGGGTTTCAGAGCAGTTATAAAAGTCCTTGTACCCAGAGCCATTATGGTCTTTGGGGTTAAAGCAAATGGGTAATGTAAAATCCCTAAGTAACATTTAACTGCTGAGACTGCATCTCTAGAAGTGCTCCCAGATTTATGGAAGCAGAGGCTAGGAGATTTACTCACTGCCTCTGTAGCTAAGAGAAGTGATTTTGTTTCTTTTTCTTTCTTTCTTTTTTTTTTTTTTTTTAGAGAAAGAGAATGCAGGCATGAATTGGGGAGGGGGCAGAAGGAGAGTGAAAGAGAGAGGGAGAGTTTTAAACCGGCTCCACACTCAGCACAGGGCCCAGGCAGGGCTCGATCCCATGACCCCAAGATCATGACCGGAGCCAAAATTAAGAGATGGTTGCTGAACCAACTGAGCCACCCATGCACCCTGGAAAGTGATGATTTAAAGTGCGTATTGGCTCACAAAACTCTCCTGCATAAGACTTCCAGAGCCCCTTCTTCTGTTTCAGATCAACTTTGTATTCTATGTGGTTCCATGTGTTCTTCTGTGGACCACTGAGCCCCCTTGTTCCCTGGCTCCCACCACAGTGGCCTTTAAAGAAAAATTCTCCTGGGCCCCTGTGGGTTCAGTCGGTTAAGTGTCTGACTCCTGATTTCGGCTCAGCTCATGATCTCACATTTGGTGAGATCAAGCCCCATGACCTGCTCCAAGCAGTGCGGAGCCTGCTTGGGATTCTCTCTCCCTCTCTCTCTGCCCCTCCTCCTCTCTCTCTCTCAAAATAAATAAATAAACTTAAAAAAAATAAAATTAAAAAGGAATTTTTTTAATTCTCCCAAAGCTCACTTTTCCCTGCTTTGGAATCTTCTCAAGTGTCCTTCATCTATATTTGCCTTGTTAACTTCTACATTCAAGCATCACATAAAGTGTCACCTCATCCAAATCCTTCCTCGACCGCCCACTTCTCCCATCCAATTACATAGCCAATTATTTTCATAAACTTCTTCTTCACTAAACATCTAAGAATTTGTCACTGGATATATGTTTGATTATTCAGGGCATTTTGTTCCCGTTAGACTATTTAATCCATGAAAAGAAGAACCACATCAATTTTTGCTTATTTCAGTATTCCTCATGTCTAGCACAGTTCTCAAACATGGGAAGTGCTCAATAAATATTGAGGGAATAATATTTCTCTTTTTTTTTTTTTGAATGAATGAATAAAGGAAGGAACACACAGAATCATGTGAAATAGATATGTACTACATGTGCTGTTAAATTATGCTCTTAGCAATAAACAGCATCATTAAATGATTCTGATCATTTGTTAATTCATTATGCCTTTATCGCATGCCTGTTCGATGCTGGATATTGCGCTAGGGACTGAGAATCCATCAGCCAGCACAGTGGGGCTCTGAGGCTTTAAATTCTGCTTCCGCCAATTGCCAATGAGGTGACTTTGCTTCCTTACCTGTGTTTTCTCACTTGCAAACACAGATAGTAATACCTGCCTTTTACGGCTGTTGTGAGGCTTTAAAGGGTTAATATATGTAAAGGCACCAGAACTGCGGTGAGCACATGGCATGTGCTGTCTGTGTGTCCAGTAATGTTGGGGAACAAGGTCACTGTATGTAGTTACATACAGTTCCTGTGATGGTGCATTTATGTGTCAGCCTGACTGGGCTAAGGGATGCCTGGAGAGCAGGCAGAACATTCTTTCTGGGCGTGTCTAGGAGGGTGTTTCAGGAGGAGATTAACATTTGAATCAATAGACTAGATAAATACAAAGCTGCTCTTACCAGTGTGGGTGGGTATTATCCAATCCATTGGAGCCCTGAGAATAGAAAGGTGGAGGAAAGGTGAATTTGCTCTCTCTCCTTGAGCTGGGACATCCACCTTCTTCTATCCTTGGGCATCAGTGCTCCTGGTTCTTGGTCTTCAGACTTGACCTGGAACTTGCACCATCGGCTCCCCGGCCCTCATGTTTAGAACGGGAACCGTGCCTTTGCATGGACTTCTCAGCCTTTATTAGTCACATGAGCCAATTCTTAAAAGAAGTGTTTCTCCATATATCTGTATCTGATATATGGATGGAGATATACCCTATTGGTTCTGTTTCCCTGGTAATAAATACAGTGACTATGTTGGAACCTGGGCCAAGAGTGAGCCAAGCTATGCTTTAGTTCTCCTTTGATGAGAAGCTGGGACTAGGGCTCAGTTTCCTCATCCACACACTGGGGAGCATATTACCTGCTATAGCTAACTCCCAAGGTTGTCAGTGAGATCATGTAAACACGGTACTGGTACAAACTATTCTTATTCTCCCACGGGAGACTTCCACTTGGCTTCTTTATTCCACCTGGCTTGTGTGAAAAACTTAAGAGTGTTCTGATATCATTCGCTCTTTCTAAGTGCTCCTTCTACTTTATTTGAGTTTTATACTTTACATGTTGTACTGGAGCCCTTTCCATATTTTTCTAATGTTTGTTTTGCATTGTGTGAATCAGAACAAGAATTGAAATTCTACCACTAAGAGTAAACATGACAATATTTTCAGCTGGAAACCGGAGCACTGAGCTAGATTTTTAATAAAGTATGTTTTCGCAGCATCTTTTACACAGGTGCATTGTTATTGATAATAACAGCAGTCTTCTCTTCTAAAATTGTGAACTATAAACATACTTCCAAACTCTCAGGAAAATTTTCAAGGAAATTAGATTGCTGTTACACATTTCTCAAATAAATTAAAATTTAGGAATCTGTATTATCCCACGTAGGTCATGGAGGAAATGCATGACTTCCCAGGACAGTACGGAAGAGGGGTTATTGGAATAAAGAGTCTCATTTTCTAGATGCCATCTGACATGTTCCCACTGGAATTTACACTGTGTACCCCACTCCACCTGTCGTGCTGTGTCTTCTTTTATAGCTTTGTCTTTTCTTTCTTTCTTTCTTTCTTTCTTTCTTTCTTTCTTTCTTTCTTTCCCTTCCTTCATTCCTTCCTCTCTCTCCCTTTCTCTCTCTTCCTTCCTTCTTTTTTTCTGTCCTTTCTTTCCTTCCTTTCTTCTTTCTTTCCTTCCTTTCTTCTTTTCTTCTTTCTCTTTCTTTCTTTCTTTCTTTCTTTCTTTCCTCTCTTTTCCTTCCTTCCTTCTTTCCTTCCTTCCTTCCCTCCTTCCTTCCTTGCATTTCCATCACATCACTGTAATATAAGAAATTTGAAACTGAACACTGCTGATTATCTTTAATCCCTTGCATAATTCTTCATGAAGAAGAGTTCATAAGTAGATACTTAATACATTAATGTGATCGTTTTAACACATTCTGCTCTTTGGCTTTAGTACACAGAGTCTTTAGGTACTCAGCAGCACCCCACTCCTTTACTGGGTTATTCATCATTTATTCCCTCGCCTTCTATCCGAGAAACTCTAGGTGCATTTTTAAGGATTCTTACCTATAACATAGTCATACCTGCCCCCAAAAGCAGAAATCTGTTGTTATATTGGTATCGGCATCATTATTATTTGTAATCATCATCAGAGGAAAGAACTTGCCATTTCTGGATAGTCCATAATCCCCAAATAATAATCATAGCAACTGCCATAATAATGAGCAATATAATCACCATTCATTAAGACAGTGATTCATAATCTTAACCATTATCACATTATGTTTAATTACGATGACAGTGGTGCAAATTACTATTTCCTATTGAGTATATGAAGGATTTCAGAACTTAAGGGAGAAAATGGAAACAAAAAATTTGATGAGCTTTTTTCCTTAAAAATCTCAAGAATACATATTTAAAAAGAGAGTTAAAAACTCAACATTTATCTCGATTTAACTCACGTTCATTTGCCTGATATGGGATAGACAGATACGCACATTTTCATGTTGCTAGAACCTTGTGTGTGTGATTTCCTCCCAAATTCCCACCGAAATATTTTTGTTCAATTCCAGACCAAAAAAAAAAAAAAAAAAAAAATCAGGAGCAATCCTGACAGGAGGTTGTGCTTGATTTTTGAAAGTCGTGGAGAGTGTTTGTGACAAGGTTGGAGAATTGCCTTTGGTCTGGCTGTTCTGGGAAGCAAGGCATTGTGACATGGTGGTAGTCCAAGGAGAAGGGAAAATGGACCTCTGGTTCCTTGCGTTCTTGTTATAGTTCTGCCCTCACGAGCTGGATGCACTCAACAGTCTTATCTGCGAAGAAAACAGGGAATGCATTACACTCTTGGATGCTGAGCCTTTTTAAGCACGACATGAAAGGCACAATCGTAAAGGAAAATGTTGACAAGTTTGACTGTTTGAAAATTTTAAATTTCTGTAACAGGAAAGACATGATAAATTAAGCTAAAAGACAATTTTTTAGACTAATGAAAATATTTGAAAATATAACAGACAGTAGGTTATTATTCATAATATATAATAATTTTTAAATTATGATAGAAAACCAGTAGGCCCATGGGAAAGAACATACCATTAAGGTATGAACAGGCAATTCAGGTAGAAACAAACGTAAGCGACAAAGACATTAAAATATAGCCAAACTGGGTCCCCTGGGTGGCTCAGTCAGGTAAGTGACCAACTCTTGATTTCAGCTCAGGTCATGATCTCATGGTGGTGAGATTGAGCCCCAGGTAGGGGTCTATGTTATGCATGGAGCCTGCTTAGGACTTTTTCTCTTTCTCTCTCTGCCCCTCCCCTCCCCCCACACACTCGTGTCCTCTCTCTCTCAAAATAAAAATTAAAAATAAATAAAATATGGCCAAACTACTAATACCTAAATAAATGAAAAAAGATATAACACAATTTTCACTTATGTTTGAAATATTTTAACTGATAATACAGTGTAGAGAAATGGACACCATCATATACTTTTGGTGAAATATGTATTAATCCAACTTTTTCAAAAAAAACGTTTATTTTTTATTTATTTTTTTGAGGGAGTGAGCACAAGCAGGGGAGGGGCAGAGAAAGAGAGAGGGAGACACAGAATCTGAAGCAGGCTCCAGGCTCTGAGCTGTTAGCCCAGAGCCCAGTGCAGGGCTGGAACTCACGAGCAGTGAGATCATGACCTGAGCCAAAGTCGAACACTTACTAACTGAGCCACCCAGGCGCCCCTAATCTAGCTTTTTCGAGTGCTCTTTGGGAAGTCTCACATCTGGGAATTTCCTGAGTAGAAGTATTCACATAGTACAAACATATGTGCATAAAAATGTTCATTGATGCTTAACTGGTAATAGTTACTCAGAAATTATCTACAGATCCATTGGTAGACAACTATTTAACTTATAAATACAATGAAATAAACTCAAAGGGATACTGAACAGTTCTTTTTAAAAAGAGAATCTATGTCGCTGGCATAAAAAAAATCTTGTAGTTGTATTATTGTGTGCAAAGCAGATTTCAGAACACCATACATTATGATTGCATTATTTAAAATACATGACTATCATATATATGTGATACATGTGTCTATTGCTGTATTTCCAATTAGTATGTATTACTTATTTAAGAATGACAAACATTCCAGAAATTGTAGAAATCTGGGTGAGGCACAGAGCATCCCTGCTCCTAGCCCAGGCCCCAGTACCAACTTCCTCATCCAGGTAGAAGGTAAAAGAAGCCAGGTTTCCCTCTGTGCCAAGCATTTGAAAGGCAGTGGGAATAGATTAGTAAGCAAGCGACATCACTGCCTCCATAAATTCGCAGAGCAGCAAAGAAATGGATGCTTCAACACGAAATCAGAAGCCACTGTGAAATGTGTCACAATCCCAGCACAGAGGGCACTTTGGGGCCACCGAAGTTGGCACCTGTAAGGTGGAAAGGAGTTATGTAAACCAAAGTATTATCAGTTATGGCCACGGCAGACATCTCAAGGGAAGAAAGCAAGAGATAAACTTGGAGGGGGCTCGGAGCCCCATAAAGAACTTTCCGAGCCATGCAAAGGAGTTTTAATTTTATCCTTGGTGCAACAGAAACTCCAAAAAGTGTTCGCGCAGGTTTACACGAGGGAGCGATACGACCAGACTCGTGTTTCTGGGGATACACAGCTCTGGCCACACCACAGTGAAAAATGTTTCAGAGGCTTCCTTTTCAGGTAGTATGGCTGACTGGAGACTCTGGGGGCAAAACAAGTCGATCTTGCATTAAATATAGGGGGGTGTGGGGGCACCCGTGTGGCTCAGCCTGTTAAGTGTCCAACTTCAGCTCAGGTCATGATCTCGCGGTTCCTGAGTTCGAGCTCTGCGACGGGCTCTGTGCTGACAGCTCAGAGCCTGGAGCCTGCTTCGGATTCTGTGTCTCCCTCTCTCTCTCTCTCTCCCTGCTCTTCCTCTGCTTGTGTTCTGTGTCTTTCAAACATAAAGAAACATTAAAAATTTTTTTTCTAAATAGGTGTGTGTGTGTGTGTGTGTGTGTGTGTGTGTGTGTTTTGTTTTAATTGCTGGGCTTCCAGAAAACGTGGGCAAGAGAAAATAAAATACTCTTTCAGATCAGTGGTTCTCAGAACAAGGCCTTGGGCCTCTGGGATGCCCCAAGAACCTTTCAGGGGGTCTGAGAAGCCAAAACGATTCCCACGGTTACTTATTCTTTTCACCGAGTTCACATTTACTCTACTTGCTGGGCGCACAGGCAGTGGCCAGGCCGGGTCCACAGGGGCACGAGCCTGTCATCCCTTCCCTCTGCACGCTCACAGTTTAAAAAATGCCAGTGTCACAGGAGAACGTCCTTGATGAGGCAGAAGAAATGACTGACGTTGTTAACCTCAACCCCGGAGGAGCAGTCTCTGTGATGAAGCGGGAAGTGTGCGCACAGTGCTTTTACGGCCCACGGCAGAGGGAAGCTCGTCTTACAGAACATTTGTATGGTGGTTTCAGCTGTGAACTCAACTAGCCACTGCTTCCATGAAACGCCATTTTTGCTTGAAAGAGCAATTAAAAAACTGTAATTACCCAGATTTGGGGACTGGTGTGACATTGCCTTGAAAGTGAATGAAGTGAGCCTGTCACTTTGAGGAAAACCACTGACAGTCCTGGGGGCCAATGGTTTCACTGAAGTTTTCAAACAAAAGATTAAAATTTTGGAAAACTTGTACCCACCACGTGAAAGCTGCCCAATAACTAGAGATTTTCTGATGCGATCGGTGGGTTTTTAACCAATATCCTTTTTGGATCCCGTATAATGAAGTGTGCCGATATTTGAGAGATCTACATAACTCAGCGAATCAATATTGCCCAAGTGACCAATACATGGTCTAAAACAAAAATCACACATGGGTGAAAGGTCCATCCACATCGTACGATAGATCACATGGACTTTAATGCAACAGAAAACAAAAATTTCATCGATAAAAGAGCAGATGCCATGCCACAACTAACCTTTAAGTAACTAGCACTTGCCAAGTTTTGGTGTCCTATCAAAGAAGAATATTTTCAGTTATCTGGAAAAAACGACTAAATACCCCTCCCTTTTCCAATTACACTTTTCTGTGAGGCTGGGTGTTTTGAACACTTGAACTAAGACAATGTATCATGGAGACAGAACTCAGCAACAGCCAGGAGACTCCAGTGGTCTCTTATTTAGCCAGACATTAAAGAGACTAAAAACTGTGAAGCAATGCCACTCTTCTCACCAGTTATTTTGTTTTGCTTTGAGAAATGTAGTTTCTTTTTTACGAAAAATGTTATTTATATTAACACGGAATAGATTTACCAATGTTATTTTTCATGAATTTACAAATAAAAGTAAACATTTCAAATTTTTAATAGATCAATAGATCTAACCTACATTAAGAAGCCCTTTTAGGGGCCCCTGGGTGGCTCAGTCAGTTGAGCATCTGACTTTTGATTTTGGCTCAGGTCATGTTCCCAGGGTCCTGGGTTGGAGCCCTGCGTCAGGCACCGTGCTGGGCATGGAACCTGCTTAAGGTTCGCTCTCTCCCTCTCTCTTTGTCTCCCTCCCCCACTTGCTCTCTCTCTCTCTCTCTCTCTCTCAAAAATAAAAATTAAATTTTAAAAAAAGAAGCCCTTTTAGGGTCATCAGTTTTTAAGAGTAAAAAGTGGTCCTGAAACCAAAAAGCTTGAGAACTGCTATATTGCACAATGTGACTGCCTCTGAATGAAATTATTACGGTTCAGGTTGTGGCTTAGTTGAAGGCAGAGCCCGGAGTAACGACTTATGTGCAGATAGCTTATTTGACAATGAGATCTCGGGAATGCAGAGAAAGTAAACAGGGAAAGGGAAAGAAAACCAGTGTGTTCACAAGCCAGGCACTCCTGTGGGATCCCAAGGCAGCTCCTGCTGAGCTGTGTGGAATACTTCTCAGGACTGTGTCCAGACCACACCCGGCAGAAAGTGTCAGTTCACCGGCTTGCTTCCCTTGCTGGTCAAAGTCGTCTCTGCTCACTTGACCTTGCTGCATTTCCTGGTTGCCAGACTGTGCGTGCTGCTCCGGTGTCCTTGAGTTTTCTGTGCTACGGACTGAGAAGCCCAGAGACCAGGAAGCAAGAGGTCCGTGGCAGGTATCCCAGGGCACGATGTTGAGATTGCTCCTGGGTTAGGCTGAGTAGAGCCCAAGGAGGCCTGGTTGTTGCAGAGGTGGCTACAGTTAGCGGACAGGGGCAGGAGGATATGAAGCAATGTACAAGGGGTGTAACATATCCACCCCCTTGCATTACTCAGATCTCTTCATGCCTTCCAGTAAATTCATTCCAGTTACGGAATCCCCTTCAGGGATCATGATTCCATGATCTGATTCCAGGGGCTGGTGAAGTAAGCTGCGATCCTCAGTTCCTCTGCTGCATCTGGTCCCAAGGCCACAATTGCTGGTCATATTCTGCCTCATCTACCTCCTATTCTAATCTCTTTCCCCCCTGGCCAGCAGCTGGGCTCATCTAGGAAGCTGATCTGATAGGGTGACCCAGACCACTAATAAATCTGTGCCCTCAGTCTTCCTTGATCTTGCCAGGCCATGGTTGCTGTGAATGTCCACTCAGGTGACAAGGCACGAGAGCGACAAAAGACAGCCCAGTAAATATCCCTGCTCCATTGTAGCAGAAACCTTGACTCCACATGGCAGCCACGGCCAGCTTCTCCCAGTCCAGAGTGACCGACCCAATGGCAGTCGTGGCTTCCAATTCAAAGGAACCCCATACTTTGTGTCCTGGTGAAAGTGTCCACCTCACCCCACCCCCAAGCAGGGGATCTAGGGTATCTAATTCTGCAAGTGGATAGGACCAATTCTACTTGCACTTGGTTCCTGGACTTAGCATTCTAACTAATATGGTTATAACACCTTAGATCAATCGTTGGTTACTGTAGCATGTACTGCAGCCTGGAGGACAGTGTCCAGTCTCCTGGGTATTGTACCCAAGCAGCCCCATTAGCTGAACCATTAACAGGCTACTCCAATATTTTGAGAGTCTTGTTGTGTCTGGGGATACAACGAGTGGACCTTATGGTCCTGTAATGGTCTTGGCAACTCCTTGTCATGCAGTCAGTTTCTTAGCCCAGGGCATCGCGTGGATCCCCTGTGGATATTCTGTATTCTGTGGTGTATTCTGGCATTGTGTAAGCCATCGGATCGCAGTGATGGCAGAGGCAAAGGAGACACATCCACACCAGGGGTAGAAGACGTACTCACCTCCCCGGTAGAAGGGATCTAACCCGCCACTAAGAAGAAGGTTGATCTCCTTAACGGACTGAACATCCCTTTGCAAGGTGTCTGCCCCAGCTGAGGTCTTTACAAGGCTAAAGTGGTCTTTTCCAGCAAGGGGAAAGAGGCCACATCTGCCAGCTGGAAGGGTTCACTGGCAAGTTTGGGATTTAAGTTTCTCAGGCCCATTCACTCGAATGTTCCATCCCAGGTCCCCAAGTCCTGCTCACTTCCTACCAGGGTCTTGATTCTGACATAGAAATCGATGAAACTGTATAATTTTATTGTTCTTAATTGTGGCATTTAGACAAATAAGGCTTGCTATCAGAACTCTTGTGCTTAAATTTTGTCATTTCTTAAAATATATGTTAGCCTTCTGTATTTGTTGCATTTATTCTACATATTAAGGTTTTTGTAATTTATAGGTATAGATTCTGTATTTTAATGGTAGTAGTAATCTTTTCAAGGACATATATGGATTTATATTTATCTAATTTGCCAAGGGAAAAACTAACACATATTTTCATTCCCTCCTTAGGATGATGGATAAATTTATTACACCTTTAATTCCTCATACACCTGCTTTATGGTGTCTGTTAACATAATCTGAGACAAAAACAAAAATATTATCATTTCTGGTGTTTCCATCATGACAATCACTTACCAACATGTAATTTGTGTGTTTAAAATCAATACTTAAACTTATTTATAATATGTTTAGCAGATTTTAGCACTCATTGTTATATTATTCATATATGATTTCTACATTTTGAATTCTTAATATTATTTTGCTTCTCAGTTACACTGAGATTATTTCCAAGTAGCAATGTTTCTGTTTCTTTGTCCCTATGTGTATATTACACTTCTTAAAGCTACTAATCTTGAGTTATTTTGTTACCTTCACACATAGGACTTGGACTGAATATACAGTTGGGGGGACACACACTTTCCCCTAATACACTATAATCATTGCTTTCCTATGTGCTGGCATTCAGAGTCACAACTAAGTCTAAGATCAGCTTAACTATTGTTTCTGTATGAGCAAAGTAAACAAATTGATTTTTTTCCTTGTAATTGAAGCATTTTTGCCAATATTCATCCAAATGCAAGTACCTTTTTTAAAATATTTATTTTTGAGAGAGAGAGAGACAGAATACAAGCAGGGTAGAGGCAGAGAGAGACGGAGACACAGAATCTGAAGCAGGCTCCAGGCCCTGAGCTGTCAGCACAGAGCCCGATGAGGGGCTCAAACTCACGAACCATGAGATCATGACCTGAGCCGAAGTCAGACATTTAACCAACTGACTGAGCCACCCAGGTGCCCCACCCCTCAAGTACCTTTATTTATTTATTTTTATCAGTTTTGCCTTGTAAGAAAAAATATTTGAAATCTATATATGTAGCTCCTTATATAACTAAGAAAATCTTCTATTATGTATATAATTAGTTACTACATTTTCCTTATTTTTTCTCGTTTCTTAAGAAATTACCATTATTCATATATGACATGCAACAGACAGAAGAACTAAATCATCTGCCTTTCCTTTTTCTTCTATAGCTTGAGAGAACTCCAGTTCACCCTCAAAAATTGTCTTTTTGTTTTGTTTTGTTTTGTTTTGTTTTGTTTGTTTTGCAGTGTTCACTTTTTCTATATTGCTTCCAATCTTACTTCTCATTTGGCTACATCATTTTTGGTTTCCCAGAAGTCTTTCCTCTTCTCCACCACTGCCCTTTTCATTTTAGGCTTAAATTTCAGCCTTTTGCCTTCCTTAAAAAAAAATTTTTTTTTAATGTTTATTTATTTTTGAGACAGAGAGAGAGAGCGACAGAGCATGAGTGAGGTAGGGGCAGAGAGAGAAGGAGACACAGAATCGGAAGCAGGCTCCAGGCTCTGAGCTGTCAGCACAGAGCCTGACGCGGGGCTCAAACCTATAAGCTGTGAGATCATGACCTGAGCTGAAGCTGGACACTTAACTGACTGAGTCACCCAGGGGACCCCAGCCTGTTGCCTTTCTAACTCATCTTGTTCTTTTGGAATCTTTTTTCTGTTTCTTACATTAAATAATTTTTAGGGATCTACCATCCTCTGAATCTTTAAGATAATTCTTCGTTTCTTCTTTACTTCAATATTTTTACTCAGAATAACAGCAATATGTCCTAAATAGTCCAGCAATACAGAGAAGGGATGACTAACAACCAGAAGTGGACAAGGAGGTCCTGAAGACATAAGGTCTCCACTCAGCCATGAATGATGAGGGTCTGTAGCCCTAGGAAGATGGAGGTATTTTAAGAAAGAGATTTACTTATTCTCACTTATGCTCCTGTTGGATAACGCGGGCAGTTATGTGGATGAAATACTCAGATCAGGAACGTTCATTCGGAAGCTGCTGAAACAGTCTGGGAGCAAAGACGAGGCCCTCAGCAAGGTCAGCGTAAGCATGCGTGAGCAGACCATAGCTTCCAAAAACGTGTTAAAAGGTTAAGTCACAAATTTTGATGTCCGAATTTATTTGTCACAGAGGAAGAGAGAAGATTCCAGTGTGACCGGAAGAGGAGCAGTCTTAGGGAAGGGGATATGCTCAGGTTTCGTATATGGCAATGCATGGCATTTGCTGTTTGTATGGGATTTCCAGGTAGAGAGGTCCGGGTCAAGCCTGAAGAAAGGCAGGGAGAGGTGGGCCTCAAGAAGCAAAGTGTGAAGTACTTTGGACTACTCTGAGGACAAACGAATTTTATCTGTAAAACGAGGCTAAACATGCCTCACTCACAGTGTGGCTTCGAAAGTTCCATGAGGCGGTTTATACCAATGCCAGACCAACTCTGCCCATGGCCCTCTAGACGTGATGCCTTGAGCTCTTTTTCCTCCATTCATGTTAGAATGTGAACTGGTTAAAACATCACTTCTGGATGACCAAAAGATTCACATGATTATGAGTGAACAGCTGCTTCATATGCAATTACATACTGCAGATGCCCTCTGCTGACCCTTGGGTCACTTCCCGAAATAGCCACATGAAATTCTGAGACTCTACCTGTATATTTAAAATATAACTTGGGTATTTTACATTATGTCATTTTGTTGAATATATTTGAATTATGGGAGAAAATGTAAATGTTTTCTGTATTCCAATACACTATGCTTTGGGGAGTATGAAAAAATCAGAAGAATTTCTACTGGGAGCACGTTGACCAGAAAGATATTTTATGCATTCTATAAATGCAGAATAAACATTATTCGGTGAAAAGCACAAACATCAGAGGAGCTGAAGAGTAAAAGTACAGCTTAAGATAGAAGTAGTGAATGTGAAAATAGAACTGAGTGATTCACCAGATACAGGTAATGAAAGAGGAAACTGGGAAATAGGAAAGAAGTGAAATGACATGGAGGGCATAGGGAAGGATCGATCTTGATCGAATAGGACTTCCAAAAGGAAAGACCAAGTGGAACAGGACAAAGGCAGTAGCGAAGGAGAGAATTTTCCAAATCTGCAGGAATTTATTAGTCTTCAAACAACTTAAATCCCATCTAGAAACTCTAAAATACAAATGTATAGCATCAAAGGTAAAGTCATTCAGTAACCAGGAGAAAAATGTTTATAAGCCAAAGAATACAGAATAAGAGAAGACTTCTCCCAGTGATCAGTAATAGCATAAGAAATTATGGTATATTCAAAAATATTATACCGAGCAATTTTATCACCTAGTATTGAGAGTTAAATGAAGATATTAATAGCACATAAAAATGAAGGTTTTACTTTAACAATTATTTACTTAAGAAACTACTGAAGAATAAAGTGGTGAACCGAAAGAAAAAAGGTGAACAAAGAAACCAATAAAAGATGATAAATCTAAATGAAGTTAAAGGCAACAATAACCAGTAATTCTCATTAGTTAAAAAATAAAACTAAAATATCACATATTATTCATAGAAATGGTAGAAATTAAAAGAAAGTCAAAACAGGTTAATTTCTTTGAGAAGAAAATACAGATACCGAACAAGTTTGGACTTTGTTCTAAAATTTAAAATGTAAAAAAATATATTAAAATAAAATTAAAATGTAAGCAATAATTTAAGAATTTAAAGCCTTGGGCACCTGGATGGCTCAGTCTGTTAAGCAACCAACTCTTGATTTCAGCTCAGATCATGATCCCAGGGTCATGGGATTGAGCCCCACGACAGGCTCTGCACTGAACATGGAACCTGCTTAAGATTCTCTCTCTCTCTCTCTCTCTCTCTCTCTGCCCCCTCCCCTGCTCTCTCTCTCCCCCTGCAAAAATTTAATTGATTAATTAATTAATAAAAATTTAAAAATTAGAACACTATAAGTAAAATAAAATTTTTAACCAAATATGGTCATTCATGGCCAAAAACACTCCAGGCCTGGTGACACAATAGAAATAAAATGTTGAAGGGGCCTCTGGGTGGCTCAGTTGGTTAAGTGCCGGACTTTTGGTTTTGGCTCAGGTCATGATCTTGTGGTTTTGTGAGTTTGAGCCCCACCTTGGGCTCTGTGCTGGCAGTGTGGAACTTGCTTAGGATTCTCTCTCTCTGCCCCACTCCCACTTGTGCTCTCTCTGCCTCTCCCAAATAAACAAATAAACGTAAAAAATACTTTAAAAAAATAAAATGCTGAAGAATGTAACAAATGGCTTGGAGGAGAAATTTCTTATATGGTAAGAGAGAAGCTTTGGGCCTAATGAGACTCCTCCCCCATTGCATTCGTGTAAAAAAATATTGCACTGATGGTTCTGAGTTCCTTTGGCATATGGGTTCCTCATTCGTTGCAGTGCAGTAACCACCACTTTGGACAGAGTAATAAAGAAGTCATTATAATCTGCATCCACTTGATTAGGTTACTTATCTCCTTACAGTGCTTGTTTTATGGCTTGAAAGGAAACTAAAGTGAAAGAAAGCTTGAACAGAGTCTGATCCAGTATGATTTATGATACTGGTGAGACCATAGATTCAGTCTCTCCAAATTAAGGAAAACTTACTCTTCTGCAACTACTAGCCAATGTGATAAGACAAGAAATAGACAGAAGAGGCATAAGGTTTGAAAGGAAGGCACCAGATTGTCATTATTGGCAAATAACATGCTTGTCTACCTAGAAAGTTAAAAATGTATCAAACACAAATCTATTAAAATCCAACTATTAATAATACTATATTTTAATTTAAATTAAAACCATTAAAATTAAGATTTTAAAGCTTTTGATTTTAACAGCCACATTACAAATGCATAGCATTTTATATATCAGAAAAAAAAACAATTAAAATGTGGCAAAGGAAAAAAATCCTACTCACAAAAGTAGCAAAAATAAAAAACACCTAGGGAAAAAATATTTTTTATTGTATACAAGATCCTAGTGAAAATATTATAAAACATTGAGAAACATAAACAAGAATATTCATGGGTAGAGAAAATCAATATTGCATGGATACCAATATCTCCAAATTCATGTATGAATTCAGTGCAATTCCAATCAAGACTCCAAAAGCATTGTGACATTTGAATAACATTGTAAAATGTATATGGAAGAAGAAAGAGCCAAAAGGAATAAAGAAATTCTGGAACAAAAACAGTACCTTGTGCCCATTTGCATTCTCCCTGTCTCCTTTCTGCACTCATCCAACCCCTGCCATTCCTAGGCAACCACTGATCTTTTTTTTTGTCCCTATAGATTCACTTGTGTTTTCCAGAATTTTATATAAATTGAATTATACCATGTTGTGTGGGTGATGGATACATACTTATATGGGGTGATGAATATGTTCACTACCTTGACTTGGGTGGTAACGGTTTCATGTGTGCGTGCATATGACAAAACTTACAGAATTTATACTTTAAAACATTTGCATTTTATTTAATGCCAATAAAGATGAAAAATATGCAAAGAATAAGGATAGGTATTTATTAGTGGAAGAACACCAAATGGTCTATAAACATTTAGCATCACGTGCAATTAAAGACAAGCACACAAAAACAACAGTGATATATTACTTTATATGCTTAGGTTGACAAAAGGAAAAATGTTTGAAAAAAGGGAGGGATTTAGAAAAATGAGTAGTTGTTCATTACTTGGCTCTAATTACTACTTGGAGAGTACTCTATCAAGGCCTATTTAAGGTACCTTACTTCCTAACATTGCATATTTCTAGCTATACATAACAATTTTTTTTTTACATAATTACCCAAGGAGGTGGGCACAAGGAAATTTAGGCTTTTTGTAAGAGCAAGAAATTATGAACAACCTAGGAGAAACGAATAAACAAATAATGTCATGCTCACATTTTGGACTCTATACAGAAGTTAAAAATGAATGAACTAGGGGCGCCTGGGTGGCGCAGTCGGTTAAGCGTCCGACTTCAGCCAGGTCACGATCTCGCGGTCCGTGAGTTCGAGCCCCGCGTCAGGCTCTGGGCTGATGGCTCGGAGCCTGGAGCCTGTTTCCGATTCTGTGTCTCCCTCTCTCTCTGCCCCTCGCCCGTTCATGCTCTGTCTCTGTCTGTCCCAAAAATAAATAAACGTTGAAAAAAAAAAATTAAAAAAAAAAAATGAATGAACTAAAGCTAAAAATATTGACAGGCACTGAAACAGTCCTTTACATTTATCTAAATTTAGAGTAAAATAACTGGACCAGTTCCAATGATGGGAAAATAAAGAGTTAGTTGGACACAAAATTGTTTGGGGACAATTGGCTCTCAACTTGAGAAAAAATGAAACTCCCTAACATAAAGCCGCGCACAACAATAAACTCCAAATAGATTTAGAAACTGAACCTAAATATGTACAGTTGCATTTGTAAATAAAATTTCTAATGTTTATTTTTGAGAAAGAGAGAGATAGAACGTAATCAGGGGAGGGGCGGAGAGAGAGGGAGACACAGAATCCGAAGAAGAATCCAGGCTCTGAGCTGTCAGCACAGAGCCTGACACAGGGCTCAAAGTCACAGACCAGGATATCATGGCCTGAGCTGAAGTCGGGCACTTAACCGACTGAGCCACCCAGGCGCTCCAATAAAATTCTAAATAGATAATAAATATCATATTGCACAAATACTTTAGTGGGGAAGATATTCCTGAGCAAAATATTCAGAATCAAAGTAATATTGTTAAATTTAGTAACATGAAAATAAATGGTTATGGTATCTTTTGTCATATAAAATTAAAAATAAGTGATTATCAAGACATGTTTACAACATATATCGATTATATATTGCCCCCATAGCATAGGGGCACCACATACAACTTCATAAGAAAAAGTATAAACAACCTATTGGAAAACATCTGAAAAAAGTTTAAGAAGATAAAATAGAAAGAGCCAAGCTATGATAATATATTTAAGATCGCTAACAAACTAAAGCGATTTATCACCTATCGCATTGTCAGAACAATCTACAAGATTGACACTGTTGGTTGTTGGAGAAGACAGACGTGTGAGAAGTGTCCTCATGCTTTGTTGTAAAGGTCAGAGAGCTGGAGACACAGCCTGTGGAGGAGAACTTTGTATCATCCAAATACCTAAACACACATTCCTTTAGTCACATTAAAACTGTAATGGTGGGTTTTTTTTAAATTTGATTATAAATACTTTTCAGGTCCCCATCTCATGCTAAATCCCTATTAATCCCGCAGATTCTAGTTAATAGAGACAGTGTGAGAATGTACAAATAAAGCAGATCCTTTGGTTTCACTATGGGCTTACTATGGAATCACGTAAGCTCTCTTTCAAGTATTGATTCGTGACTGTCTTCTCTCAAAACTCTGAATGATATTTTTTCATTCTTCCAAAATAAGACAAAGTTCAAGATTCCTTGTTTTCCAGCAACTCTTGTTAATTGAGATAGTTCATCTAGAAACTGGAGCATAGCAAGGTAAGGCAGAAGTAAGATTCATGCCATGGAGGATGAACAAGATTAAATTATAAAGTGCAAACAGGAATTCAATGTGAAAAAACACATACCCGTGTCAATTTGTATCCTTGCTAAGATCAGGACATCTGGCCTGCTCATGATCAAGTTAGTACACACGTGAGAAGTTGGGACACGTGAGAAGTTCCACCATTCACAGTTCCCTTAGAGTAAGTTTAAACCAATCTCTCATAGAGACCCTCAGCCCGTCCTTACACTGAAGCTCAAAATAAATTTCCTCCAAATCCTCGGGACTAGAGGTAGTGCAACAAGGGGCGTTCCATTGCAGCGTTATAATAAACAGAGTGTATCATGTTAGTGGGACTGTTTTTATAACTTCTCTTAATATAAGCAAATGCCACAATTTTTTAAAAATTACTAAATGAAGAGCCAATTCAGTGCAGTCCAGGAACACGGCTCTCTAACAAACTGGCTTCAACCAAGAAAAGATTTTTGCCTCAGTTGCAAACAGGCTACCCTTGAACTAAAATTTGGCCTGAAATATATTTGGTTTGGCCACAACAGTTGGGGGGAGGGGGCGTTAATTGAGCAAACATAAAAATTGAGCCATTGCACATAAAAATTCAGAGTTTTAAGAATTCCTTAAAGAATTGTAAGATTTGGCAACCCTAGATTTACACTGCTATAACTAGTTGGCTTTGAGTAGCAGCTGCCCCTTTTGTACAGGAGATGGGCGATAGATTTTTCCATAGTCCTCACTAGTCTGCTTAATTCATTTATGTTACCTGCTTGGCCCCCTTAGGCATTTTAGTTTGTGTTCAATTTTTTCACTGTTGTGTAGTAACTCAAGACCGGCTCAGCAGCCACAACACCCATGGAAGTTTTTAACAATACAGATATATGGGTACCACTCTAGACCTGCTGAATCAGAATCCCAATGGGTGAGGTTCAGACATCTGTATATTTATAAATCCCCAGGCAATCCAATACCCAAGCCAAGTCTGAGAACTATGAGTCTAAAGAAATGAATTTCAGTTCTCCATAAATATTTATCTCAACTGAATGTGTAACGGTTATTGAAAACCCATGAGTTTGAGGTTAAGCCTCAAGGACAATTATTTTTTTTTTTATTTACTATTGAAGTATAGTTGACATGCAATAGTATATTAGTTTCAGATGTACAACATAGTGATTCGACAGTTCTATACATTACTCAACGCTCACCATACAAACATTATTACTATACTACTGACTTTTCACTATGCTGTACTCTTCAGCTCTGTGACTCACGTATTTTGTAACTGCAAGTTTGTGCCTCTTAACCCCCTTTACCTATTTTGCCAACTATAACAGCCAACTAAGCTTGGGACGGGGTCAACAGATCTCTAACAAGAATGCCATGCCCTATCTTTTTGAATCCTAGAAAGCACTTTTAAGGGTCAAAATTCTCTAAAACATCATTTGGAGCTGCCTCAGATAAGGACATGTGGAAGGTATCTCCCCATCCTTCCTTACAAGAAACGTGAAGACATTAAAATCAGTGCCCTGCCGGGCTCCCGAGCATTTGTCCCCAGAGGCACTTTCCAGAACCATACTTTCTCTGCCCTCATTTCCAGTGTTCCCTAAGGTGAAGTGATTTTATCTCCTCCCCATCCTCGGGCCCTTATCCCCTTCCATCACCTGTTTACTGTGGAACTTGAGATCTCAACATGGTATGGGGACGAGGATGCTCCAGGAGACACCTCCAGCCCTAGTGTCTCCGTTTCCTCTAAGACTGTATGAGAAAAGAAGAACTACACCATCGAGAAGAAATAATATCCTGCGAGTAAGGTTTGACTTTATGAATTTATTCAACACATCTGTCCAACATCTATGTGCTAGGCAACGTTTAGACGCTGGCGACACAACACTGAACAAAGAAGGGAGAAATTTCTGCCCTCCTGGTGTGAACCTTCTGGTGGAGGAGAGGATGATAAGCAAGATAAATGAGAAAAATATAAACCATCCCACAAGGTGATGAGTCACCAAAAGAAAATGGTGGGAAGAGGGGATAAGTAGATATTGGGGCGGGGGGCGGGGAGCAGCTTTAGGTGATGTGGCCAAGCAGGCCTCAACAAGAAGACGTTTTAGTGGAGATCTTGAAGAGTGATGGGAAAAATGTCCCAGGCAGAGTGAACAGCAAGTGGAAAGGTCACAAGCAGGAGGGGCCTGGGGTGTGCAGAGATGGTCAAGGAGGCATTTGAAACTAGCAAGACGATTGGTGTTGGAAGATGACGTCTGGAGACTGAAGCACCTGCATGTGATCCACACCTGGGCCACGCAGGTGTGGAGGGGCCTACTCTCCACTATCACTTTAAAAACTACTCACACGTCCCCGTCCTCCGGACCAAGTTTCACACGTGTTTTGGGGAAAGTCTTAGAAAAGACGTTTAGGCAATCCTGCCAGGCTAGGTGTTTGTCACAGAGACCTAGGTTTAGTAACCCCACCTCATTCCAAAGTCACAGCAGTGAGGGGCGCCTAGGTGGCTCAGTCGGTTGAACGTCCAACTTCAGCTCGAGTCATGATCTCACAGTTCGTGGGTTCGAGCCTTGCATCAGGATCTCTGGTGTCAGCTCAGAGCCTGCTTGGATCCTCTGTCCCCCTCTCTCTGCACCTCCCCAGTTCATGCTCTCTCTCTTCAAAAAAAAAAAAAAAAAAAAAAAAGTCACAGCAGTGGACCATAAACAGAATCTTGCAGAATTTCCCTCTGCCTGGAATTTGCAACTGGGCCAATAGAAAACCTCGGTAACCCTTAGGACCCCTGAGTTTCATCACGGTGAACACAGAGAAACATACACACTTCCCATATATGTCTTAGGCCCCGAACGTGAGCACATTTTTATGATTTTAATTTTCAGATGATATTTCTTTTGATTTGGTCTTTTTCTTTCATATTTGGCATGACTCATTGTTTTCCAGGTCTCAGCATTCGCAGGGACCCTCATGCTGTGCCAGCAGGCATCCCCGAGGGGCTGCTCCTTCTCAGAGAGACTGCCACGTCCTAATGCAAGACAGTCACCCCAACGGCCAGAGAGCAAAGCTTCAATAAGTCCTTTCCACTCCGGTGAGACTCTTGGGGATCCCAGGTCACCACAATGTGATGTGGACTCTTACAGTCTGTGGGACCGGACTCTCCACTGAGAACTGCCCTCAGGAACGTGAAGCCTGGTACCGTTTCTGACAACCCCACCACACCAATGGGAATGGCAGCGCTTTTCAAAGTTCTCGGCCTCGGGACCCCGTTATTATCCAAGACTCCGAACAGCTTCCTTGGTGTGGGTTACAGCGTCACTACTTACTGTATTAACAATTAAATCTGGAAGAGTTTTAAATATTTATTAATTCATCTAAAAGTAACAATAATAAACACATTACATTTTAATGTAAATAACACAGTCCTAGGAAAAAAACTGCCACTCAAATACAATCTTTCGTGAGAAGATTGATGTTGTTCTACGTATGTGTTGATCTCTCTGGGTCTGAACGGAGAGCAGAGGGCTGGATTCTCACGCATCCTTCTGCATCAGTCTGTTGTGATCTGTCATTTTACCTGCCGTATATGAAGAAAATGCGGCCTCACACAGACATGCCTTTGGAAAAGTGAGGACTTTACAGGCGGTCCCAGGTGCTCCGCCGCTGCTCTGGGTTTGCAGATCCCACGATGAACACTGCTGTTCCAGGTGACAGAGCTGAAGAGGAAGTGGCACTGTGTGTCAATGTGGCAGGTGGTGCTGTGCATATCGGCGAAGTGAGAACTGAGAATGAGAAGGTGCGGAACAATGGGGGCAGTTTGATACACACCCAGCCCTTGAGACAAAAATAAAATAAAATAAAATAAAATAAAATAAAATAAAGGCTCCCACCATCAGCAGCTGAATGTAACAAGTGGTTCACAGAAATTCTTGAAAATTTAACACTGGCTCCCGGGAGCTGGGAGAAGGGGTTCCAGTGCATTTCTGGGGTGAACTGAGATCAAGATTTTATACCTGAGGGCCACCTGGGTGGCTCAGTCAGTTGAATATCCAACTTCGGCTTAGGTTATGATCTCTCAGTTTGTGGGTTCGAGCCCCACGCCGGGCTCTGTGCGGATAGCCCAGAGCCTGGAGCCTGCTTTGGATTCTGTGTCTCCCTTCCTCTCTGCCCCTCCCCTGCTCGCACTCTCTCTCCCCCCCCTCCAAAATAAATGAACATTAAAAAAAAAATTTAAAGATTTAATACCTGATCATTTTATCAAGTAAATAAAACATAAAGTCATCAGTAAAGAGAAAATGGGGAAATGCTACCGACGGCTCATCTCCTAAGCGTGCTTCTTTTGAAGACATTCAGAACAAATCAGGTTTCATTCAAAGCAGGTGAATCAGTCTGTGTTCTTACTGTAAGCAACAGAAATAAACTCTGTCCATCTCAAAGAAATGGGCGGGGGAGGGGACACTAGGGTGGCTTAGTCAGTTTAACATCCAACACTTGATTTTGGCTCAGGTCATAATCTCACAGTTCATGAGATCAAGCCATGCACGAGGCTCTGCGTTGACAGCGTGGAGTCTGCTTAGGGTTCTCTGTCTTCCTCTCTCTCTGCCCCTCCCCTGCTTGCACCCTCGCTCCCCTAAAACAAATAAGTGAACATTTGTTTAAAAAGAAAGAAATGGGGGCACATTTGCTATGATAGAATTGACAAAAGCTTAAGAGCTTGGATTGGGAAATGAGCAGATCCAGAGGTAGAAAATGCAATCATCCTTTGGAAAAAAAAAAAAAAAATTGGCCAGGACACCATGATACAAGGAAAGGATTGTTTCCTTGAATGGAACAATATGGGACATAGTCAGATATGGAAAGTGGAAGAGGATTATCAAATGACACTGAGTCCGATAATGACAGAAAGAGAAGATTCAGGGGACAGAGGAATTTCCCAAGCCCCAACAGGCTAATGATTTCACCCGTGCTTTAGTGAGAACTGACTCCTTATTAACACTAGAATTGTTCTTTGTTTTATGAGTTGATTATTTGTAGCTGGAAAAGACATATATATTGCAAAAGTAAATGTCTCAGTAAACTACCCACAGAATAGATTTACTATTTCCCAACTCCTTTTCTGGTGTTTATGGAAATCCAAATTTACCTAAGTCCTTTGGGTATTGTTAAAGAAATGTATGTCGAATATTGCGTCAATACGGTTCTTTCCTCATCTGCAGGATCACAGCCATACTAAGAATAAAAAGAAGTAATAAAAGTTTAGGTGGGGCCAAAAGTTAAAGCGAAATTTGGGAGATATCATCTGAACAGCTTTTTAGTCCCTGTGATTTGGACTCTATTAGGTCTTAGACGTTATCTGTAGTAGGGAAGAAGGAACATTTTTCTTCTGAAGACCACTCACAGGGAAATAATTAAACTACAGCTAATACAGCTAATAAAGGGCTATATCAAAACACCAAATAATTTCATTCGGGGATTTTATTTAGAACAATTTCAATTTTTTTTTCTTTTTAGGGGTAAGAATGGATAACGCTGCTTTATTGTGTTAAATATTTCAATTTCATATGTTCACGGTAGAGGGGATGGGGAAAGCCTAGGAAGCAGGAGCGTCAAACACAAAAGCAGACAAAGATCATTGGAGACAAGGAGAGAGGTGTGGAGAAGCAGAAAGGCAAGGCCATCAGGGGGCTTGAGGGAGAGAGTTCCAGGCTCTTCAAGACAAGAGTGGAGAATGGTCTGGGGATCACGTAGAAAAAAAGCGGAGCATACCTGTACCGTTACCTCCCCCGCGTTCCAGATCTGCCTCCGAGGGGGTTGCATTCAGGGGCACCTGGCTCCACACCGAAAAGTAAATGCACCGTGAAACAGAAATTCCTACACGCAAGCTGACGCCGCGGGCGCGTTTGGCTTTATTTTTGTAAGTTACCGGTCTTGCCTGGAGAAAATGGCATGCTTCCACCTGCGTTTCTGCCTCGCTCAAGCACTGCTCTGTGTGCAGAGGATTTGCGGTGTTTGGTCAGGGAGGGCACTTCCTGACTTTCTTGGAACATGGCCCTTCCTGCACCTGCTCTGAGCTCTGTAGCCCTGCATGGAAACTTCGCGTCAAGTCTTTCCATAGGGCAATCTATAAATCACCCTGCGTCGCAATATTAAACTTCAAAAATCGGCTTGCCACCGAGGAGCGCTGGTCAGACGACGCTTGTCTGCGGCCTTGCTTTGGCAGTTTCTGAAGGTTACTTCTCTTTCTGAAACGCTAGACCAAAGTTAACTGATCGTGGCTCTTTTGTGCCCTGATCCCTGAGCCGGCAGTGTCACCACCGCCATCAGACGAGGTCCTAACCTGCAATAACTGTATGTCTACAGCATCCTGTGCCCTTCGTGGCTGTGGTCACCAGATTTAGCAATTACATATACAGGGTGCTGAGGTACACTTGAAATAGTTACGCGGCCTCTGTATTAAATATAAAGGAAAGTGACGCTGTGTGTGTCTGTCCTTCCACACAAGTGCAAGTGGCATGTGAGGACAGGAGCAAGTGGTCCCGGTCTACTAGGAGGAAAAGGGACTCTGCACCATCTGGACCCCAGGTACTAGGTGATAGTCAACTGTAAGGCAACGGTCTGGAGTCTGCCATAGCTAAGAGAACACGGTCTGCCTTTGGTACGTCCTACGCAAGCACCAGGTCGAATTCGGCTTCCTGGCCCTCCCCAGGAAGAGCGCCGGCCTGGCTTTGGGGGAGTCATAGGAGGAGCCAGCTCACCACACTCCTGTGCTTCCCTGGGCAGAAAGAAGCCAGATGTGGAAAGGATAATAGCTCACCGACTCCTCTCCCATCCACGTTCCACCTCTGGGAATAGATTCCTTTTCAATGTGCTGTCTGAGTTAGGAGAGGTATAAAATAGTTGGGTCCAGGCCATAGAAGACAGCCCATAAATTACCTATCTTGCTGATTTTCAAGACTTCTCTTGGTTCAGCTAAGCAAAATCAGCTCTATGCTCAGAATATCTTATGTTCTCAGAGGCCCCAAGGGGTTTTGATAACTGCTATTTGCATAGGTGCATTTTGGTTTCTAAGGCTCTTTAAAATGTATCAATCATCTCAATTTAATCCCCCCACAGCAAGCCCGGGAGAAGGGTACTTGTTCCTTCCACAGATAAGGAAACTGATGTTCATGGACATGTTGGTACTCGATAAACCCTTCTGCAGACTCAACCGAGAGCATTCAGCCTCCCAAACCCAGCACGGTGCCCTTCAGCTAGTGGTCTTTCTTTTATTTTCATGCCTGTGGGGCCTGACCCAGTTCTTGTGACCCAGTCTAGGGCTGTTTTTCAAGCCCCCAGGTGGCCACTCTGTGGCCAATCAGCAGATTGGGGGTAAGTACTTAAAAGATGTGTTAGATAGCAACCATTATCATTTGAGTATGAATTCATTCATGGTTTTACCAGGGAAAGAGAAATGGCAGAGTTGCCTCTCTGTTTGTTGTCTGTGCATTTCCCTTCTCCTCCTCCGTCTCCCGTTCTGCAGGGAAACAGGACACAAACTCAAAGGAACAGCTCACCTGAGGGTAGGACCTCCAGATTCTCAGATGCATGCTTGCTCTGTGAACTACAGTAGCCTGTGTCTGCAGGAAGGAACGAGGAAACACAGGGGTGAGAGCAGAAGATGGGGAAGGGGCAGAGTCCTTGAAGTTTGGGGGAACGGAGACCCTGATTTCAAAAAGCTCAGGAAGCCAGGAAAGGAGTCAGAGCCCAGCCACGCTTTAGCTTCGGATAAGATTCTGAAGAGAGGCTGAGGGCTTTGGACAATTGTTTGGCGAGGTGGATGTGGACAGGAAGGCCTCATTCCCTGCCCAGGATGTAGCTGAATGAAAGGGTGTGCTGAGCAGGGAGGGCAGGCATACTTCTAGAGGTGGGTGGTAGCACGCCCTAGGGGTGAATGAAATGCAGTCCCAAGAACAAAACTGCAGGGGAGACGGGAGCAGCAGAGGTGAGGCTTGAAGACACAGAAAATGTGCGAGAAAGGTCTGTGCTGCCAGCCCGAAGTCAGAATCCTCCTAGCGGAGGGCAGGGCCGCCTTCCTTTGCCTCCCTCTGTGCAAAGTCCAGGCTGGTCCCCGCTGGGCGTGATGCTAATAATAACAACCAGCAATAAAACGCATAGGGCACCCTAAGGAAGGCCTCACTGCGCAGCAATCTGTCCAGACTCTGCAGGGAAGAGTGGAGAGAGAGCCTTAGAGGGAGGAAGGGTAATGGGAGCCTCCAGCCTGTATATGGCTCCACCAGGACCATGAGTGTCAGGTAGATACTGTGGGGTTCACCACAGGGGCAGAGACTGAACAGGTGACAGTGGGCATGAAGCCAGAGGGGACCTCCTGTGCAAAGCAGATGCGCAGTACAAATGCTCCAGCAGCAAGCCCCCCAGGAACTGACAGCTGTACCCGGGAGAGCCAGCGGCTGGACACCTGCTGCCCACAGGGACCCGGACGCAGAAACATCCAAGAAAGGATATGACCCTAAAGTCTCTTCCTTACACAGCCACCAGAAGATCTGGAAACGACATAGAAAGATCTGGAAGGGAGGAGCAAGGAGAAATAATAGCAAAACACATCCCTCTCTGTTCCCAACACTCACAGAAGCCCATGCTCAGGGGCCGGAGCATATGTGTCTGGTCAAATAAGATCCTGAAGAACTTTTTCCCTCTCTAGTGGTTTCCTTTATTATAGATTTTTTATTTATGGTAATTTAGTGTGCATACATAACTAGGGTAATAATTAAAGAACATTTTAAAAACTTTTTACTAAAGACATTTCCAAACCTATGCAAAATAGCAACCATATACCCATCACACAGCTTCAACTATTTTCAGCTAATGCCAGTCTTGCTTCATTTAGAATCCCACCCAATACCCTCCCCATCTCCCCATCATTACTCCCCAGCATTAATTTTAACCAAAACCCAGACATACTTTCATTTTGCCATAAATAGTTCAGTGTATATCTCTAAAAGATAAGGAATCTAGACTAAACATTTTTATTGGTCTGCACTGGACTGGATTCCATGGGATTTGCCTGAAGCATATACACACAGAGAATAGAAAAGGAAATTTCCATAGACTGTGGCGGAAGGTTTAAATACCACAAAACCATTTAATAATAGTCAAACCCCCACAAAGTTTTGGGCTGTTCAATAAAATTATTATAACTCAAGTATGAACTACTTTATAGGATTCACACAATGAGCTGATTCAGGAGCAAGAAGCTGGGAACCTGAGGCCCCATTCTAGGGCGAGATGGCCTTGACCTCTAGGATGGTAGTGCCTGTGCTGGAGAACGCCAGGCGTCTCAGAGCAGAGCGCAGGTGGCCAAGACGACCATCCCCACCCTCAGGAAGAAAACAGCGTATCTGGTTTAGGTTCTACTACTTTTTACTTTTGACTCCAAATTGATATTGAAAAGTTGCATAGACTTATCAGAGTAACTGTGTTGTCACCACATCACAAACAAGGAAACCAGATGACCAAGTCATGAGGATGAAAGGTACAGCCTGGGGAATGTAGTCAGTGGTCCTATAACGATGTCATATGGTGACAGACGGAAGGATCGTGGGATCGATCGTGGGATTGAACCTTGTGTTGGGCTCCGCACAGAGATTCTCTCTCTCTCTCTCTCTCTCTGTGCCCCTCTCCCCACTTGTATTCTCTCTCTGTCTCTAAAAAAAAAAAAAAAAAAAAAAAAAATTAAAAAAATTAAAACTCTAAAGAGAAGAAAAGAAAGAACAGATATGTCCGCTGCCCTTATGGAATTTACGCGAGAGAGACACATGAGAATTGAGAAAACACAGTATGACAAATAGTGAAGGAAAAACCAAGTGCCATGTGAACAAACAGCGAGAAGCTCTACTTGAGATCATTACCTACTGAGCGCCAGTTCCCAAAGATAAACACACAGAGCCTTTTAGTCATTTGTTTGAATGTTTTTCTCATTAATTGCTACGGAGGGTGGGGGCGAGAAAACAACGGTATGAAAGTTTAAGAAACATGAAACACCAAAAAATTCTTAAAAAGAAAAAAAGGAAAATGGATCATTTCTTCCACATGGTGTAGTGTCTACTCAGGATGAAGAGTTTGCCATGTCCAAAGAATTTCATGAAAATTTGAGAATTCTAAGCCTGTGTCATGTCACTGACTTAGCTGTTAAATAGCACTTATGTAGCCCCCTTCCCCCAACTCAGTTACTAACCGTGCAAGGGGAGGGCTGAGATTTTGACAAAAAATTCCTTCAGAATGGTAATTCTCCACCTCAGGGACTTGGACCATTGAGAAATCTGGGAGGTAGTGAATTGAGACCCCAATCCACATCATACAAGCATCATATTGGCTCTTTTTAAATCCAATAAAATATACAGCATGGATAATGAGTTTTGTGTGTAAAACAACATCACCTATTTTATTAAATAGATGCATTAGTATCAGTAACAGTTATATGTTTTTTAGGTTTATTTTATTTTTGAGAGAGAGAGAGAGTGAGAGAACATGGGCATGAGCGGGAGAGGGGTAGAGAGAGAGGGAGAGACAGAATCCCAACCAGGCTCTGCACTGACAGCATCGAGCCCAATGTGGGGCTCAACCCCACAAACCATGAGATCATGACCTGAGCCGAGATCAAGAGTTGGATGCCTAGAGTCGGATGCCTAGCTGACTTAGCCACCCAAGTGTCCCCTTCTTTTTTTTATTTTTCTTAACACTTATTCATTTTTGAGAGACAGAAACAGAGCACAAGCGGAGGAGGGGCAGAGAGAGAGGGAGACACAGAATCTGAAGCAGGCTCCAGGCTCTGAGCTGTCAGGACAGAGCCCGACACAGGGTTGAAACCCATGAACCATGAGATCGTGACCTGAGCCAAAGTCGGACACTTAACCAACTGAGCCACCCAGGGACCCCCGAACATTTTTCTTAAAATGGATTTTCATTTCCATTAACAAATGGAGGTAAAAGAACTTGAGCACCATACATTGTCAACTATAACATAAAGATTTTTTCTTTTTCATTGTGAATTTCAGCATTTTCTGTTGTTTTATAATGTACAGTTGAGAAGTGAGTAATCCTTGTACATCATGCAGCCAAAGGAACGGGGGTTTAGGAGGAGTAGGACGGGAGTCGGGTTTTTGATTCATCAACATGGCATGTTCCTTCTCCCTGAGCCTCGGTGCCCTCACGTGTGAACACACATTTGTCAGAGTCGCATGAAGGTCAAGGAGCACCGTGTGTGACATCTCTGGGGACAGAAGGAAATCTCTGCATTGGTTAGGATGCTGTCAGTGCACAGCCCAATGTGGGGCTCGAACCCACGAACTGTGAGATCATGACCTGAGCCAAAGTCGAATGCTCAACTGACTGAGCCACCCAGGCGCCCCAGTATTGTTTTATCAATTTTAAACCACAGATTCCAGGAAGCTGATAAAAGTTAGAAAATCACTGTTATTGAAAATGTGTGTAATTGTGGTAGGACATTCCTTGTGGCGAGATGTCCAACGCCCTAGAGTGCAGTCTTGTCTTTGAGGACTTTGAGAACCAGGAATGATAGCCCATCGCTAGTTGGGACCTGAGGAAGGAAACCTGGAGATGCAGACTTGCATGTTGGAAGCTGCTTAGGACATGAGCTCAGGCTCAACACCGGTAGTGAGTGAGGGGAGCAGGACTGGTTTACAGCAAGGGTCAGCAAACTTTGGTATAAAGGGTCAGATAGTAAATCCTCTTGGCTTTCTGGGCCATACAGTTTGACTGTTGTGGCATAAAAGCAGCCACACAAAATATATAAAGAGATGAGCTTGGAGGTGGCCCACTAAAATTTCACTTACAGACACTAGTAAATTTAAATTTACCAGAATTTCAATTGCATGTAATTTTTATATATCACAGAATATCTTCTCCTTTTCATTTTTTCCAACCATCTAAAAATGTAAAAACCATTCTTAGCTCATGGGCCCTACAGAAACAAGCAGCAGGCTACATCTGGCTGGTGAGCTGTCATCGTTGACCCTGGTTCAGAGGCAGAAGTTGAAATGAGATGAGGTCACAACAGCGTGTCTGCCTGTCCTTTGTAGGGTCCGGGAGCCGGGATGGCCCTGCAGAGTTGCCCTGAATCAGCAGAAAGTTGCCCTACAGTGTGACCTTGGTGGCTGGATATTCCTGGGAAGGGGAATGGCATTGAAGGAGGTGCCCGTCTTTAGCACCAGGACCAGTCCCAGACAGGGACACAACTGAGAGCTGTCATCTGTTCTCAGCAATGGGGTAATGAGCATCTCAGTCCTAGAGGGGCACAGACCAGGTATTCCAATGACCAAACTAGTCCCATTATAATGGATTCCATGGTTATCCACACTTTGATTTCAAGAACATGCTATCGCTCTTTCCAGCAAGTGAAGTTACATGCAAACGAAGCCCAATTCTCTATCACACCCTAAAAAATGATATCTGTTCTTTGGGGCTGCCACCCTCTCAAGTCTCAACTCAAGTTAGGAGGGGGTGCCACTGAGAAGTTAGCGTTCCCCTCAAATTCAACCTCATTAATTCGAGTTGCTCACTCTGAGCCAGGAGTGCTGCCAGGGTCTGTACCTATTCTGAGGACATAGACTGGATTTGAAGTCTAGTCCTTGCAACAAGTCTATTGAGAAATCAAAGCCTGCAAGTCTAATTTCTTCTACATGCTTTCCTATTTCTCCCACCAAATCCTCATTTCTTGACACTTTTAATGACAGCTTGGCCCAGCTCTATGTCTCCCGGCCACTGTCAGTTGCTGGAACGATGCTCAGTTTGGGAATTCAATGTTCCTCTCTTCTTGCCTTAATGAGAGCTGGAGCTGTGGTTGGCGTGGGCAGGGCACCAGGATCTCCCTCGGTCCTTTCTGGGCACAAGCCCCTCATTGTAGGCAGCAGAAGAAGGAGAGAAAAGAGGGCATCTGTCCCTCATTTGTGCTGGAGGACATGGCCATGGCCCCAACAGGCCCCACTGACAAAGGGCCCACTCATTGCAGTGAGCATCCTGGTGACTGGGTTGCATCTCAGTGGAGGCATCACACCATGCCTGGGACAGATCCCCGAATCCCAGACTACTCTACTACCCACTGCTTATTTCCACTAGATCCAGCTTCTGTAATTCTTGAGGCCTCGCATAGTTCTGGCATTCTCTGCACCTGGAAGTCTATCAAAACAACATCTCTCCTCAATTTATTGGAGGTTCTCACAGGCTTAGTAGCCCAGGGTCAGAACTAGCTAAGTGATCCGACCAGGGGGTACATGTCCTTTCTCCTTATCTTGCAGGAACTCTTTCTGAGCAATTCCCACCCTTATTCTTCCCAAGCTTACAGGAAAGGAATTAGCAGCAATTCAAACGCCATTTCCAAGGCAAGGTTGAGAGCAGAAAACCATCTCCCCTCACAGGCCCAGCATCCCCCCAGCAGCCCCTTCTCCAAGGCCTCCTCTTAGAGGGATGGTTTTGTTAGGTAGGAGCTACACTTGAGCAGTGGAAGGAATACCCCAAAGCAGAGTTCCCAAGTCCCTGAAGGGGAGTGACAGAGAACAGGAGCTGGAGGCAAGGACAGTGATATATTTATACATTAAAAGCCCAGGAGCTCAATATCCTGACCTTATGGCTTCTAAGCTCTTTGGGGCTGACAGACCAAAGAGCCATAGGTGCGGAACAGGAGCTCTTTTCTACCACCTCTGACTCAGGGTAACCTCTAGACTCTTTATAATGTATCTGCATTGCAGGTAGAAGCCATTCCATGGAGAAAGGCTGCCTTGACTGGGTACAGACCTTATGGGGTCAAAAACTCCCCCTCCCAACTTGTGGGAGGAGTTTCCCAAAAGATTGGAAGCAGCCTCCATGAAAGACCACCCCACTGCTTGTCACAGCTCCACCAGCCCAGAGAGACACAACAAATACCCAATCCCAAACAACCTAAGGGCCTTTCACCTTGAGAACCTGCCCACTCTCCCACCTTGAGACTGTACTTTTGCTTTAATAAACTGCTTTGTGCTTGCTATTTTCCTTCTGGCTGTCTTTATTGTGAGCCGGGATTCCCATGCAAATCTTGTGGAAGGACCTCCTTTTGCACCAGGCAGACTCAACCCTAATAGCTGGAGTTGATGCCTGGCCTCCCTCCTGCCAAGCATCTGGAAGCCCTCTGGTGAGATGGCTCGCCCGAAATGCTGGCGGCACTTTGGACATAGTATTTCGGTCACTTAGCACTATTTGCCCATAATTTGGGGCTGTCACTGCAGTTCCGACCAAGAGGGAAGATCTCGCTTAACGTGCTCTGATATATTTTTGTTTCCTTTGGGTTGGACTGAGTTGGTTCTATTGTTTTGTGTTCTTTTGCCTTAGCAAGTGACAAGGGACTACTAGAGATTTAAAACAAAACAAAACAAAACAAAACAAAACGCACTCCCCTGGAAAACTCATCTTTGCTTTTCTAATCCCTTCATGGCAAGCGCTCTAGGTTGCATTTAATGGCTGTTCATTCTGCTTATCTTAGGGAAAAGTAAGTCCTATCTACATAGCTGATAGCCATCTTTCAAAGCTTCTTATTTCACACTTGATTTGAAACTTAAAATCAGGCTCTTGGACAGAGGGAAACAGAGTATTCCTTTTCAGGGGGAACTTTCTTAGAATTCTGCATGCTTATTCTACTCCTGAAATCAGCCATTGCAGAAATGCAATGCGAGTCAGTCCCAGTTATGCACTATCTACTAAATGCATGTGTATGCACATGAACTTGTCAGGTGTTCCCACGGTTCCACTAGGACGGGGGTGGGAGAGAACTTCCAGTAGAATATCAACACCTGTGGGGCAAGAGGTGGATAGGAAAGCCAGGTTGCTCCAGGAGCAGCCTTCCAAGAAGAGATCTGTAGAGTCAGACACACAAGATTCTAACTGCACTTCGAATTCAGACTGGCTTTAGAAGACTTTTGATACCAAGGGGAACTGCCACCTAGGAAGAGGGAGGGAGTTTGTGATCTTTCCCTGGCTGGGTGTGCAAATAAGCAGAAACCAATGCAGATAGCATGCTTCACCTGACCATTGAAAAAAGGGGGAATTCAGCCCTTTTCTTCCCTCAACCTTTCAATTATATTCAGCTTTGTAAAAAAAGAAGTTAGTTTCATGTTTGATCTTTTTTGGAAAAAAAATATTACAAATAAGTGGATTTTTAAAGATGATTTTTTTAAGGCGGCCAATGACTCTGTATGATTCTATAATGGTGGGTACATATCATCATTATGCATCTGTCCAATGCCACAGAATGTATAATACCAGAAGTGAACCCTAACATCGACTATGGACCCTGGATGGTAATGATATGTCTGCGTAGGTCCATCCCTTGTAACAAATGCACCCTCTGGTTGGGGATGTTGATAACGGGGAAGGCTGTGCATGTGTGGGTCACGGGGTCTATGGGAAATCTTTGTACCTCCCACTCAATTTTGCTGAGAACCTAAAAGTGCTTAATAAAATTAAGTCTATTAAAAAGTATTGCTCAGGCTTTCATCTTTTTAACACTGGAGAAAGCAAAGCTGCATTTGATTCCATTCAACCTACACTCAGAGCAAAAAGTACTATCACCATTTAAGACCTGTGCAAGGGAAACTTTTGCCAGTGGACCCTGGGATCTCCCCAGAGGCTGCTCTGCTTTCCTGTGAGATGCCTGCTTCAGGCCATTCTAATCTATCCCGGAGATCTAAGAGGACACTGACACCATCGAGCAAAACAAGTAGGGGGTGCGGGGGTGGGGGAGGGATGTTAATAAGTCATACCCGTTGGCTTTCTCTGGCCACCATATGGACTTGATTCACCCCCTGAAGATGGGGACCTGCTGCTCCTGTCCTGTAACTGCTGGGAATTTTATGTCTAATAAAGGCTTCATTAACACAAGGGTAATCACGCCTCGGGTTTAATGGCTGGGAGGTCTGGGGGTTTGGTATATTTTATATTAAAATGTTCACATTCTTCCATCTGGGCTTCTTTAAAAACAGGGAAAAATCATGAAAAGGTGCCATTCTCCAACGTTGAGTCTACTTACACCTCCTTCCAAATGAGGTACAATATTGAAGGTATCTTTCACAGAGACGTGAGTATTTGTAATGAACAGGAATAACCTAGTTCAGTGAGATTTTGTTAGTATGGGCTCCATGCCCTTCCCCAAACAATTCTCGACATTGAAAGTGGATTCCAGAGAGATGGGTTGTTCCAAGACACCATTCATACATTGCTAGCTGTACCTTAACAAGAGCGGCAGGTGACCTTAAGTGATCCAGATAATATCGAGATGGCCTCAGCGGTGACTTCATTCTTGGTCCCACAGAACACTTCCATTACCTCTGCTAAAGCCTACACTTTGGTTTCCTTGAATGGTTCGCCTCTTAGGTTCAGAAAAGGATTCTTTCCCATCATCGTCCACTCCCACCTCCTCATTAACCCTTCAACTTGGAAATGAAAGAAAAATTGGCAATCTCAGAAAACGCTCTGTTTGGGCTTTTGTGTGGTACTTACAGGATGGCTAAATTAGCTCAGAGAATTCTTGGCTGGCAATCCTTATTACCAGCTATTGTTAACTCATCAGTAGGCCAAAATTGCATAAACCAAGTTTTCCACTCAATAATTAGCCAATGGTTTCCCTTGGTGGTTTCTTCCATCAACTAATTACAGCCTTCAAAAGAATGATATCATTGCTTGGCTAGAAGAAAAGTTAAGCTAATCAAAACCATTTTCATTGATGAATGACAAGAGAGAAAACGAATTTAAGATAAAGAAATCAGGCTGTCAGACTTGAGAGCCAGTGAATCCGCAGCTCGGAATTCTAAAATGAATCTTGAACATTGTGCTTCCTTGGCTGAGTTGGAGAAATATGGAGTTGGGGATATCAACAACCTAGAAGGAATGTCATATGCGATCCACCCAAACTTCTCAGCTTACAAAAATGAAACACTGAAGTCTGGAGATTAAAATCACTTGCCCAAAGTCTCAGAACAGAATTAAACTAAAACTTTGATCCCTCTGAGATCCTTTGAAGCTGTTAGTGATTAAAGTTCCATATCCTAATCGAATGAAGTGTGGAGAAAGAATAATCTTACACTTATTTGAATATATTCACAACAAGTTTTAAAGCATAATCGTCATTAATGTGCTATAGTTTGCGGAGGTGGCTCTCATTACTGAAAATTTCAGAGAGCCAAACCAGAATTTCTGTGTCTTCATACACTTTATGGGTTCTGTGGAACCCATCACCGGTGCAAATGGACTGTTTGCCTGAGCCACGCAGAATTTACACTCACTGTCGCTCACTAGTCATTGACAACTCAATGTGGTGACTGTTCTGGAAACCCAGTCTTTCAGCCTCACGTGAGCAGAGCTCTCTGCCAAGACTTGAGGGAAGCATAGCATGATCCAAAAATATATTTTGGTCTTCTAAACCCTGAGTTTTGGGAATTATTTGATACATAGTAAAAATGGTTCCATCTTTCCTTTGTATTTTTATTCTTTGTACATCATTAATAAATCATTCTAATATCATTCAAATATTCTCCTACACTTTATTTTTAAAGTTTTACTGTTTTACTCAATCTAAAATTTACATTTGCTTATGGAATGAGGAAGAATCTAGTTTTATTTTTATTTTAGTAGAAAGCCCAATATTTTATGGGTTTGTCGATTTTTTTTTCCTTGCCGGTTTATAACACCGCCTCCTGCATATACTTCTCAAAAATGCACACGTGGATTTTTTTTCTAGGCTCTTTATATTATGCTGTTGGCCTGTTAGTTTGTCACCTGATACATACAACTGTCTTAATTGACATTTCTTTATAATAAGTTTTCATATCTAGTAAGATGTGTCCCTTTTAATTTTTATTTTTGCTCAAAACTGAGAGTAAATATAGTTGACCATGTGATATTTATAAGAATTTCAACATCAACTTGTAAAAAATCATGTTAGAACATTATTTGGAATTGCATTAAATTTATATGTTTTGGGAGAATTTCCATTGAGCCTTTCCTTCTCTGAGAATAAAAAATGATATAGCTCTCTATATCAATTTATTGAATTTATATATTCAATAAACATGAATAAGTTCCACTTACTTAGAATTTTTTGGATTTTTTTTGTTTCTATTACCTTATAGTTTTTGTTGCCATATTAATTATATTTTTATTTGCACTTTTAATTATTTGTTGCTGACACATAAGCCTATGGTTGTTTTTGTATGTACACCTTGTATCTAAAACAATTGCTGAACTGTCTTATTATTTCAAATAATCTGTGAGAAAAGGCAACTTTATTTCTTTCCTCCTTTTTTTAATTGGTCCTTGTGCACTGCCTAGAACCCTAACTTGATGAAGAAGAAGCAGAGATACTAGGTATCCTTGTCCTTTTCCGGACATTTAAGGAATTGCTTCTTTTTTTAAAAAAATTTTTAATGTTTATTTATTTTTGAGAGAGAGAGAGAGACAGAGCACAAGGGGGGGGGAAGGGCAGAAAGAGAAAGATACACAGAATCCGAAGCAGGCTCCAGGCTCTGAGCTGTCAGCACAGAGCCCGACGTGGAGCTCGAACTCACGAACTGTGAGATCATGACCTGAGCCGAAGTTGAACCCTTAACCGGACTGAACCACCCACGCGCCCTTAAGGAAATGCTTTTATGGTTGCATCTTTATGTGTATTTGTTGCAGGTGTTTGTGGTTTGTTTGTTTTTTCTTAACTTCCATCAAATTAAGGAAATTTCCTCCCCATCACAGTTGTTGGAAAAGAAGGGGAATCTCCTATAAACATTCAGTTTAACAAAACTTGATTTTTGCCCAAAGCCATTTTGAATGTCATGGAAACAGAGTTACTAAAGAACTTCACTGAAGAGGTTCTGCATTTTTGCTTCTTCTAGGTGCCCCATAAGTATCAACCACTGTGAACCAATTCTCACTTACAATAATGACTTGCTTATGCTTTTTCACCTCTTGGAATCAGGATTCCAATTCAGGTGCAGGCCCAGGGATTCAATTTCTCATCAGAATTTGTTTTGCCACATCAAATTCATGACATAAGTGAGCTTCCTTGCCATTTCCCAATCCTATAAAGGGAGTTTATTATTCTCCTTTCTCCAAGACTGCAAAACTTTTGAAGTCTTAGCTTTATGCAAGGACTGCCCATCCAACTCCCTTGTATACAGGAACAAGGAACAGGAACTCTACAGGGGCATTAAGCCCAAACCCATAGTCCTACTATATCACTAGCTCCCCAGGGCTACTTTGCTGCTCCTGTCTTCATTGCCCTGCTGGTCAGCCTTTCTCCACTTCAGACACACTTAAGATGGTTCTCAAACTTGTTGGTTTCAGGAAACATTTTTACTTGTAAAGTTTATTGACAACTCCAAAGAATTTTATGTAGGTGGATTATGTTACTAATAGTTACTGATTGAAGATTAAAACAAAAAGTTAGGGATGCCTGGGTGGCTCAGTCGGTTAAACGTCTGACTCCTGATTGCGGTTCAGGTCATGATCTCGCGGTTCCTGAGATCGAGCCCCACATGGGGCTCTGTGCTGATAGTGTGGAGCTTGCTTGGGATTCTCTCTCTCCCTCTCTCTCTCTCTGCAACTCCCCCACTCGTGCTTTTTCTCTCTCAAAATAAATGAATAAACATAAAAAGTGTAAATGCTTATTTAATAATTCATTTAAAAATACCAATAATCATTCCACTAAATGTGAAGGCAAATAATGTCTGTTTTAATGCTTTCCAAAAGAAACATACTTGTGAAAAGAGTGACATTGCTTTATGTTTTTTCAAATCCCTTTAATGTCTGGCTTAATGAAAAACAGCAGGATTCTCCTTTCTGTTTCTACGTTTAATCCATTGTGATATGTTGTTTTTGTTGAGGCATATGAAGAAAATTCAGCCTCACACAGATAAGCGGTTGGACAAGAGAGGAGTATTTTAGTAACTTTTGCAGATAACTGTGGATATTCTTCTTTGATACTATCCCTCAATTCAAGTGGTAGTTTCTTAAAGATTGGTTGAAGCGTGAAATCCAGAACCATGAGTGAACTTGGTTCCTATAGTCTGTAATAGTTTATTTTTTTTCAATATATGAAGTTTACTGTCAAATTGGTTTCCATAGAACACCCAGTGCTCATCCCAAAAGGTGCCCTCCTCAATACCCATCACCCACCGTCCCCTCCCTCCCACCCCCCATCAACCCTCAGTGTGTTCTCAGTTTTTAACAGTCTCTTATGCTTTGGCTCTCTCCCACTCTAACCTCTTTTTTTTTTTCCTTCCCCTCCCCCATGGGTTTCTGTTAAGTTTCTCAGGATCCACATATGAGTGAAAACATATGGTATCTGTCTTTCTCTGTATGGCTTATTTCACTTAGCATAACACTCTCCACTTCCACCCACGTTGCTACAAAAGGCCATATTTCATTCTTTCGCATTGCCACGTAGTACTCCATTGTGTATATAGACCACAATTTTTTTATCCATTCATCAGTTGATGGACATTTAGGCTCTTTCCATAATGTGGCTATTGTTGAGAGTGTTGCTATAAACATTGGGGTACAAGTGCCCCTATGCATCAGCACTCCTGTATCCCTTGGGTAAATTCCTAGCAGTGCTATTGCTGGGTCATAGGGTAGATCTATTTTTAATTTTTTGAGGAACCTCCACACTGTTTTCCAGACTGGGTGCACCAATTTGCATTCCCACCAACAGTGCAAGAGGGTTCCTGTTTGTCCACATCCTCTCCAGCATCTATAGTCTCTTGATTTGTTCATTTTGGCCAAAATGACTGGCGTGAGGTGATATCTGAGTGTGGTTTTGATTTGTATTTCCCTGATGAGGAGCGACGTTGAGCATCTTTTCATGTGCCTGTTGGCCATCCGGATGTCTTCTTTAGAGAAGTGTCTATTCATGTTTTCTGCCCATTTCTTCACTGGGTTATTTCCTATAGTCTGTAATAGTAAAGGACATAAAGTCTATCTTATGACTGGGTTGTATTTTGCATGCATGATTTTATTTAAGGTTTCAGTTCACTGGGAACCCTCTTGCACTGTTGGTGGGAATGCAAACTGGTGCAGCCACTCTGGAAAACAGTGTGGAGGTTCCTCAAAAAATTAAAAATAGATCTACCCTATGACCCAGCAATAGCACTGCTAGGAATTTACCCAAGGGATACAGGAGTGCTGATGCATAGGGGCACTTGTACCCCAATGTTTATAGCAACACTCTCAACAATAGCCACATTATGGAAAGAGCCTAAATGTCCATCAACTGATGAATGGATAAAGAAATTGTGGTTCATATACACAATGGAGTACTACGTGGCAATGCGAAAGAATGAAATATGGCCTTTTGTAGCAACGTGGGTGGAAGTGGAGAGTGTTATGCTAAGTGAAATAAGCCATACAGAGAAAGACAGATACCATATGGTTTCACTTTTATGTGGATCCTGAGAAACTTAACAGAAGACCATGAGGGAGGGGAAGGGGAAGAAAAAGTTACAGAGAGGGAAGGAGGCAAACCATAAGAGACTGTTAAAAACTGAGAATAAACTGAGGGTTGATGGGGGGTGGGAGGGGGGGGGTGGGTGATGGGCATGGAGGAGGGCACCTGTTGGATGAGCCCTGGGTGTTGTATGGAAACCAATTTGGCAATAATTTTCATATTTAAAGAAAATTTTAAACTCACTGCTAAAAATAAATTAAAAATAAATAAAAAAACACAAGTTGCTGAGAGGTATGTGGGAATTCTTCATACTATCTTTGCAATTTTTCTGTAAATCTACATTATGCAAAATACAAGTTTGATTTTAAATTCATTAATGAGTGTGCTTCCATTATGTCTTCTTGAGTTGGAATTATTGGGGGATGAATTAGTTTAAGCTGGTAGTTTTCTGTTATGAAGAAATTAACTTTATTTAGAAACTTGACCTCCAAACAGCAAAATCATTTGATCACAAAGGAATGCATGAGTCTGGGAGCAGTGTAAAAAATGAATTGAGAAACACTATAAATTAGTAAATATTACACCACTAATAAAATATAAATATTATGTTACTTATATCATATTAGCATGTGTCGTAATGCATTGCTCTCTTATTCTGTGTCAATATCTAAGCTAAATATGCTTTCACAATCACCCTGTGCCTCAGGCACTATGATTTTCTACCCTTTATACAGTGAGTCAGAAATTTCAGTAACTTCTTTGTCAGTGACAGAGCCAGAGGGAGAGACGGTCTCTCTGGATCTAGTGCCCCTGCTTTTATGTCCTTGGCTCTAGTGCTCTTACTGATGTCATTTCCAGAAATGGAATTCAGAGTCATTGAAGCCATTGCAGTGAACAGAGAAATGCTTTCATTGTTATTGGACTTCATCCCTAATTTTCCTGTTAGCTTTATCCGTGAGCCAGTTTGAAGGATGTGACTGTAGGTGTTCTGGTTGGGTGTTCGGAGGGTGGTTTAAAACTAAAGTGTCTTATATATTCACTGGGGGAGAAGTCAAAGCATCCAAAAGGAGAAGTCCAGAAATCTAAAGCCGTTCTTAGAGAGAAAAGGGGGAGTCAAGATACCTCCCCTACTGGAAGGGAAATTAAATGAATGGATTTAATACAGTTAGCGTTTACTTTTGCTTACACAATGCCTTAAAAATTTTGGACGTATTTTAGAGATTTTCAAAACATATTCAAAAGTAGAAAGAATAAACACATAAACACACAAACCATAATCGACTAGGTTAAACAATCACCGGTATTTTAACAATCTTGTTTTATCTTCCACCCACATGCTTTTTTGGAAGGATAATTTGGGGTGTTAAAGCAAATCTCATATTTCATATCATTTTGACCATAAATGTTTTGTGTCATTTAAGGTTTTTAAAAAGATAACCATATTACAATGATTCACTTAACAAACCGAACAATTCTTCTTCTAATCATCTAATGCTCAGTTTGGGTTTACATTCCCCTGATTGTCTGAAAAATAACATCATATGGTTAGTTTATTTAAATCTGGATCCAAATAACTTCCATGTACTGCAGTTGGCTGATGAGTCCTTAAGCTTATCTTCATCTCTAACAGTCTGCAGTCTCCCCATTTTCTTTCTATGCAATGTGCTTGTTAAAATAAACAGGTCATTTCTCCTGTTGCCATTCCTATATTCTAGATTCGGTTCGTTGCTTCTGTGTGGTGTCATTTAGCATGTTCCTCTACTCCCTGTATTTCCTTTAAGCTGATAAGTTGATGAAGAGGTTCGATTGGATGCCAGTTCAATTTTTTGCCTAAGAATACATCCTAGGTGTCCTATTGTAAGTGACATTAGATGACAGGGCTGGATCTTGGGTTCCAGGTGGCCAGCATGATCCAACCATTACAGAGTTCCCTACCCACCTTCACCTAAGGGTTTTAGCATGTAGTTTTTAATGGTCGCCAAAGGGCAATTTCTCATGAGGGGCTGAAAAATGATTACCTAATTCTACCAATACTTCTTCTTTTACCAGCTGATATTCTACTAAAATGTCTCTCTGAAACGTAATGTCCACCCTCAAAAAAAGATTGGTAGTTAATCCTTTATTTACCAGTTATTCAGAATAATGAGTGGTGCTCTAGAAACTTCCAAAGTGACTTTGTTAATATCATTTGAAATCACATAGTTTCACCTACTTAACATGGTTCAAGCCATTAATGACATCTGTAAACAGCATAGTTAGATTTTCTCTTATTTCTCCGTAAATTCATCAAAGAGCTTTTGCCTTTTAGTGGGTAATACAGACCATGTATATTGAGTGACCCAGTTGATAAGTGTTGTCTTTTTTTCTCTCTCTCTTTGAATTTTGGTTTCCTTTTTCAGTATTTTTCTATATGGATATTTTGTTTGCATTTATGTATTCAGTGTTTTGAGGGTGTACTTGACAGACAACTATTGGGATATCTTCTCAGGCCATGATTACTGACCTGAGAATGCTCCTACTTCCAGATGGGTAAGCCCTTGGCCGCCATACTTGTACAATACGATCGTACAGCACCGACCCTAGTTGAGGGAATTAAGGGTAGAAATCAAAGTCTGGGCTGATCAAAATCTCTCTCCCCGGGACTTGGAATTTGCACCTTATTTGTACTGTCAGTTTGGGGTTCTTTCTAGATGTAAGAAAACCTATAAGCCAGAGCTATTTGAATCTTTGCACCATTCCCAGTGGAAATTGGAGAGAAGAAAAGACGAAGCAGAGATTCAAGTATATTTGAAAGTATCTTAGAAGGTAGAAAGGGGGCAAGGGACAAACAGAGGGCAAGGGAGTGGGGAGAGGGAGAGGCTTGCCTGAGCTCCTAGGTTACCTATGGCTCTTTGGCCCCTGAATGTAATCCTCCATGGCCCTTCTGCACCTCCTACCCAAGATCTTATGAGATGTCTCAGCTGTATTTCAGTGGCACCATCTTGGTGTTGGCTTCTGGCCATGCTACACGTTGAAATCGGCTCTTGTCTCTCAGAGATGACACATGGCAACTTCCATGAGTACTCTTCAGGGCTGCAGGTCACTGATGTGGCGATGGCCTACCGCTCCTGCTCTTGGGCTCTAGGCTCTCCACTGCCCATACCCACTCAACCTTCTCTTTTGAAGTCCCGTCACTCTCCAGAGATGGGGTCAGCCCTTTAAACAGGCACCAGCTTGGCTCTTTCCCTTGCAGGGTTGGCCTGCATCTAGTTACAAGAAACTTGTGCTTTTGGTAGATATGGCTCAGTTATTTCCCAACCACAGCCCTCGACTGTCCTATGCTGCTGGAGGCAGCCCTGCATTCTCCCCAGAGGGGTTTCTTGCAGCTTCTCTCACGAGGCATGAGGTTAAGGGAAGCACCTCTCTCCATGGAGGGACCAGAAATCACAGCATCCTTAAGGGAATCTCTGTACAGAAATCTACTCTGGAATTTCCAACCTCAAACTTATACAAACATCAGAACGACGTTGAGCTAAGCGTCACAAAATTAGTCATTGGCCACCTCCCTTCCCTAAGGTTATGCTTAGATGATCAGCCCTTTGCTTTGGAATGTAGGGGGAAGAAGGCAACACCTGCCCAGGGGCTGCAGATTAAATGAGCAAATGTTCACTTCCACAAGTGTCATATTCACATATGTGTAGTATTTTCTAAGTGTCTTCTGCTCACTTTGAACTAAGGGTCATTATTTATCCAAAATATACTTAGTGAATAGGTTCAGTTGGAAATCTCCCAAAACTCGTAATAATCTGGTATTTAAAGATGGATTCATTCTTTGATTTTCTTTTTCCTCTCACTGACCTGACATTTCTTTAAGGTTGAAACGAATAATGTTTAATACCAACACCTTCTATTTGATTGGTCTTTGCATGGTTTCAGATGGACGATTTCATTTTATCTTTAGACCAATCCCTTAGGGTTAACCTCCTTACACAGGGTAAAAGACATTGAAAAAAAAAAAAAAAGACATTGATCTATCAGACAGACCCATATGCTCCTTGTTTTATGGTGCTGTTGCTGCTGAAATAAATACACAGATACAGTAACAACAACAATGACATGGAGACCCTTGCCTGAAAAAGATATTTACATTTTTTTTAATCTTCATTTATTTTTGAGAGAAAGACAGACAGAGCTCAAGCAAGGGAGGGGGAGAGAGAGAGGGAGACACAGAATCCAAAGCAGGCAGCACAGAGCCCTACGTGGGACTTGAACTCGTGGACTGCGAGATGGTGACATGAGCTAAAGTCAGACACTTAACCAACTGAGCCACCCAGGTGCCCCTGAGACAGATATTTTAATTACTAGTCACATTTGTATCTGAGCCCAAGTGCTGTGGGTGATGGCAGTCAACAGTGAGGCCGGGAGCTGAATGGATTAAATGACCCTCTTTGTGGCAATGGCTCAGGCTTTCTGGTGAGGTTGGAGTGGGAGTGGGAAGCATTTAAGAATTTTCTTTCTTGAGACCCCAAAACAAAAGCATCTCTATGTTGTTGTTTTTTTTTAATGTTTATTTATTTTTGAGAGAACTGAGCAGGGGAGGGGCGGGGGGGGGTGGTGGGGAGACAAAGGATTCTAAGTGGGCTCTGCGCTCATTGAGCCCAAGGTGGGGGGGGGTGGAATTCATGAACCCTAGATCATGACCTGAGCTGAAGTCAGATCCTCAACACACTGAGCCACCCAGGTGCCCCCAAAGCATCTCTATGTTGTAAAGATATCTGATCCCCAGTGCTCTGTAGGCTTGTGAAGTTTTCAAGACCAGACTCAGCTCGAAGCTATGTAAAGAAAATGCAAAATATCAACACGTTGATTTCCCTGCATTTCACACCTGTGCTTCTCCCTACACACCCTCTCCCCCCACCACTTGCTTAAGCAGCAGATTCCCAGCCAGATCCAACTTTGGCCCCACAGAAATGAACATGCTTACAACACCAAATGAGTCAGTTCCTGCTGTAGTTTCCCACCCAAACCCTGTTTTGAGTTAATATTAATCAATGTATTGAAATTGAAATCATCTCTTCTTTGTTTTCTCCCTTGTTCTAAATTACCACCGCAATCTCAAGGCATGGTAAATACATAAACAGTTTATTATGGAATAGATTCCCATCCCTTTTTGCTATACTTTTTCTATTTGCAACTTTCCAGTGCCTCTCCGTTTGGAGAGAGAATTATCTGCCCATTCCCACCCCCATCCAGCTCCTTCCAGCAAACTGATGAAGCTCTAACTTATTCTTTGGTTGGTTGTATAACATTCTGTTTTAGTGGCATTCCAAAGTTTATTCAGCCCTTCCCTTTATTAGTTCATACTATTTGCAAGATTTTTGTCATTATAAACAGATCTGTAATCAGCATGTTTGTCTCCTATTGTTTTCAATACTTATGCTTACATTTCTATGGGATATATTTCCAGCAGTCAAATCTGAATCAAGAGTATGTCTATTTTCAACTTTAAGTGATTTCAATAAATTGCTTTTTTAAAAATGTGCTGAAACAATGTACATTTGCAGCTGTACATGTTATCACTTATTGATTGTTATCAATCTGATGGTTATAAATGATATCTGGTTGTTACCTACCTTTGTCATTTCTCTGACTGTGAGGGAGGTGGAGAATATTTTCATGTCTATTGGATGTATTATTTGGGTTTTGGTCTTCTATGAAGTGTCTATTCATAGTGATTGTCTATTTTTAAACTGAATCATTTTTTTTCCTGTCCCCACTAATTTGTAATAGCATTTTAATTATATTCAAAATCCTTAAGTATATTTAAAGCCTATCCATGACCCATTGTAATCTGGCGAGCCAGCTATTTTTATAAAAATTTTGATTATTTCAAATTTGGTAGGGTAAGTTTTTCCTCTCCCATTTCATCTTTTTAAAAAGAAAGATATAGGAAATTCTATTGTGTTAATTCAGATGAATTTTAAAATAACATTTTAGAACGGTATCACTCAGATCATTTACACTAATATACAGATCATCAACATCTTTTGATTTTAGGGAAAAGGCTAATTTATTTAGACAAGTCTGTATTCAAGCCTCATGTTCTTATTTAGTTTTCTTTATACCTCTCACTAGAGCTATTTTTACATATTTTATATTTATTGTTTAGTGACTCAAATCCACCCGTTTTTAAAAGTTTGCTTAATTATGCTTTACATTTCAGAGAAATTTTAAAGAAAATGTTATACATGATTCTGTGCCATGAGGCTTGGAAGGAAACATGACTCAAGAGTTTGGAAAGATGTCAAAAATTTAATCCTTTGAAAACGTAATAAATGATTTCAATGAGGCATCTGTTAGAACAGGGCAACTGACAAGCAGCTTCCAGTGTATTCTCCCTTGATGTCTCCCCAAAACATCCAGAAAGACACAGGAAAGGTTAAAAACAAAATGAAACTGAAAACTGACATGGGCAGTTGACCTAATGTTAGATCCTGAGAGCAACTGACACCAATTATATGGCAGACGACACAGGATTGAAAAAAAAAAAAAAAGACAAGGCTTATCTTATGGAATATCTTGGTTTTACTGAAGGAAACCAAACCACCTAAGCAAAGAGAGGGGGCTTTTTGTATCTTCTTCACCAAGTATCCCAGGAAGCAAAGCCTCAGGGCTTTGTCTGAAAAAGAAAATGGTATCATCATTCTTCCACCTCCAAGATGTTGATTTGGGAGTTGACCAGCATTCTGTCTCCTCTACTGTTTCTTTCTCCATCTCTCTTGTCTTTATTTATTTACTTATTTGAAGACGTAGGGAAAGATTCAACCAAACCACAGGCAACCATTCCTTGCTAACGCTCAGGTACCACTTTGTGAAGGAAGCCAAAGGCCACTATCACTGCCACTTTGTCTCTTACAGTCATCTTTCCGCATTGCAGCAGAGATCGCCCTCCATGTGTTGTCGGACAGTGGATGTGGAGGGGTGAGTTCGTGGCACACTCACCTGGCTGTCCTCTCTTGTTTTACTCCTTTATGTATCCACGCCCCTTTCCTTCCCCGCAGCCATTCTTACTCTCTAGGCATCCTTTTTCTAAAGTACAAATCCTTAAATTTTAGATAAAATATATCGCATTTTCCCTATTGTTTAGTCTTCTGGCATTCTAAGAAGGCCTAGTCCAGACATCTTGAGTGAACTGCTATCAAACACTGCAGAAGCTGTGAAAAATGAAACAACTATTCACAAGGGTTGGACAACAACCATCACAGGACTATAATCCTCGAGAAATGAGAGCACATGAGATGAGCTTCACCCAAACTCAGCTTTCTCTTCCAGTACATTTTCCAAACCATGGCACAGGAAAATGGAGCCCAAGCAGCTCATAAAATTCAACATTGATTATCATAAAACTCTCAGCAAACTAGGAACAGACAATAACTCTCTAGGGGTGCCTGGGTGGCTCAATGGGTTAAGCTTCTGACTCTTGATTTCTGCTCAGGTCGTGATCTCACAGTTCCTTTGATCAAGCCCTGCATCAGGGTCTGTGCTGACAGTGTGGAGCCTGCTTGCGGTTCTCTGTCTCCCTCTCTCTCTCTGCCCTTCCCCTCACTTTTAAAAACTAGATAGATAAACGTTAAAAAAGTAATTTCCTAATTTTGATACAGAAAATATATAAAAGTTAAAGATAATGATATAGTCAATGGTGAAAGATTGAACACTTTCTCCTTGATTTCAGGAATGGAACAAGGATGTCCAATATAACCTCCCACATTCAACATTGTATTAGAAATTCTACTCCGTTCAATAAATAAAGAAAAAACAAAATATATAAAAATTGGGAAGTACTACAACAGCCTTTGGTCTTGGATAACATGACTGCATAGAAAACCCAAAGTAGTCACAAACTGACTATTACAATCAATAAGCGAATTTAACAGAATTTCTGAATTTATTCAGAAATTTTCAGAATTTATTCAGAATTTCTGAATCCAAGATCAGCAGAAAACGATATTAATTCTATATGTTATAAACAATAGTAACAAGCAATTAGAAAATAAATGGCATGTCTAAGAGTACGAAAAATATAAAATATCCAGAAACAAATTTACTGAAAGGTATGTAAGACCTCTACACTGATCACTACAGACCAGTGTTGAAAAGGTAAAGAAAACCTAAACAAATGGTGTAATAGCTATTTCTCTGTCCAGTATTACCACACATTTTTACTTAAAACATTTCTTCTTTCAGTTTCTGTGGATCAGAAGTTCAGACACACTTAGCTAGGTTCTCTAGCTCCAGATCTCACCACGTTGCAGTCAAGGTTCTGATGGACAGGATGCTCACCCGGAGATTTTGACTGGAGAAGAATCTACTCCCAGACTAACTCATTTTGTTGGCAGAATTCATTTCCTTGTGGCTGTAGAAGTGTGAGCTTCTTTGTTGGCCGTCTGCTAGATGCTCAGTTCCTAGAAGCTGCCTGCAGGTCCTTGCCATGTGGCCCCTTTGCAGGAAGTTTAGAAGGTGGTAGTTTGCTTCTTCAAGTGCAGCAGGAGAACAATAGTAAATTTGATAGCAAGGTGGACTCTTGTATAACATAATGTAATCACAGCAGTGACATCCCGTCACTAGTGTCATATTCTCTTGGTTAGAAGCAAATTCTAGGTCCCAAGCCACACTCAAAACAAGGAGATTATAGAGAAGAATAGGGGCGCCTGGGTGGCGCAGTCGGTTAAGCGTCCGACTTCAGCCAGGTCACGATCTCGCAGTCCTGAGTTCGAGCCCCGCATCAGGCTCTGGGCTGATGGCTCAGAGCCTGGAGCCTGTTTCCGATTCTGTGTCTCCCTCTCTATCTGCCCCTCCCCTGTTCATGCTCTGTCTCTCTCTGTCCCAAAAAAAATAAATAAACGTTGAAAAAAAAAAGAAAAGAAAAGAATAAAGCCCAGGATGTGGGATCATGAGAATCACGATGGTGATATATTATGTCCATGGATTGAAAGACTCAATAGTGTTAATATAGGCAATTGTGCCAAAATTGACCTATACATTCAGATCATAACAATCAAAATCCCAGCAGAAAGTTTTTCTTGTACGTTGACAGATTTCTGATCTTAAAATTCTTTTTTTTTAATTTTTTATGTTTATTTTATTTTTGAGAGAGAGAAACAGAATGCGAGTGGGAGAGGGCCAGAGAGAGAGAGAGAGATTGAGAGAGAGAGAGAGAGTTTGAGAGAGACAGGATCCGAAGCAGGCTCCAGGCTCTGAACTGTCAGCACAGAGCCCAGTGTGGGGCTTGAACTCACAGACTGCAAGATCATGACCTGAGCTGAAGTTGGCGCTCAACTGACTGAGCCCCCCAAGCACCCCTAAAATTCTAAAATAATAGAGAAATGCAGTTTCTAGCAGAGTCAAGGCAATCTTGAAGGAAAAATGTTAGGAGATTTTCACTACCAGATTGCAGGATTTACTGTAAACCTACAGTAATTTAGATAAAATGATATTAGCACAAAGATAGACAAATATGCCAATGGAACAGAATAAACTAGTCCAGAAATAGACTCACACATACACTATCATTTGGTTTATAATAAAGGCACCACCACAATTCTCTAGGAAAAGGACTCTGTTCTCAAAAATTAGTGCTGGAGAAACTGTAGGTCCACATAAAGAAGAAAATGATCCTGTTCTTTCAATGGTGCTTCAGAGGCAGTAGGCTGCTTTAGGATGAAGCTGAAATCTCTTTCCCAGCTGCTGGCTGCCAGAAACTCATTGAAATGGACAATAAATGCAAACTTTTCACCTTTTATGGGAAGTGTATGGCCCCAGAAGTTGCTGCCGATGCTATGGGTAAAGAGTGGAAAGGTTACATGGCCTCAATCAGTGGTGGCAATGACAAACAAGGCTTCCTCATGAAGCAGGGGGTTTTGACCATGGGAGTGTCTGCCTGCTGCTGAGTAAGGGACATTCCTGCTACCGACCAAGGAGGACTGGAGAAAGAAAGCGTAAATCTGTTCGGAGTTGCATTTTGCATGCCAATCTCAGTGTTCTCAACTTGGTCATTGTAAAAAAAAAAAAAAAAAAAGAAGAGAAGGAAATTCCTGGACTCATTGATACTACTGTGTCTCATCACCTGGGACCCAAAAGAGCTAGGAGAATCTGTGCAAACTTTTTGATCTCTCTAGAGAAGATGATGTCCAGCAGTATGTTGTGAGAAAGCCCCTAAACAAAGATGGTAAGAAACCTAGAACCAAAGTCCCCAAGATTCAACATCTGGTTACTGCACGTGTCCTGCAACACAAACATTGGGGTGTGGCTCTGAAGAAACAGTGTACTAACGAAAATAAGGAAGAGGCTTCAGAATATGCTAAAGTTTTGGCCAAGAGAATGAAAGAGGTCAAAATAACATGCAAGGAAAAGATTGCCGGGAGACAGAGGCTGTCCTCTCTGAAAGCTTCTGCCTTTAAGTCTGAGTCCAGTCAAAAATGAGATTTTCTAAGAGTAACAGATAAATAAGATCAGACATAAAAAAAAGAAAGACAATGATCCTTAATTCCCTACCTCACACCATACTAAAAACTTAATTCGTGGTGGCTCGTAGATTGAGATCTTCTCAAAGAAAATATAGAATAGTATCTTCATGACTTTGGGAGTAACAAAGATATCATAAACAGAATCCCACAAAAACTAAACATAAAAAAAAAGACAATCAGTCTGACTTTAGTGTAATCATGAACTTTTGTTTATTAAAAGATGTCATTAAGAATGTGAATAAGCAGGTGAAAAACTGAGACATATCCCTTAAGATCAGGAACAGAACAAAGATGTCACTCTCAAAACTTTTATTCAACACAGTACTGGAAGTCCTAGTCACGACAATCAGGAAAGCACATAGAATTCCATTCAGCAGAAGCATACACAATGAAAGAAAAAGAAAAAAAAAAACTTGATCCTATCCCAAAATTGTGGCTACTGATGGTAAGTTTAAGTAAAGTGCTAATTCATGGTATGAAAGGAAAACTCTTTTTTTCCCCTAGATCATGAAGATATTTTCTTTTTTTTTTCTTTTTTCTTTTTTTAGAACACATGTAATTTTTTTTTAATTTTTTTAACGTTTATTTATTTTTGAGACAGAGAGAGACAGAGCATGAATGGGGGAGGGGCAGAGAGAGAGGGAGACACAGAATCGGAAGCAGGCTCCAGGCTCTGAGCCATCAGCCCAGAGCCCGACGCAGGGCTCGAACTCACGGACTGTGAGATCGTGACCTGAGCTGAAGTCGCAGGCTTAACCGACTGAGCCACCCAGGCGCCCCGAAGATATTTTCTTATAACAACTTCTATTAACAGTTTAGCTTTATCTTTTACCTATAGGTCTGTCACCTATCTGGAGCCTACATGTGCATACCATTTTAGGTAAGGATCCAGTTTTATTTTTCTTGGGCTACTGACCCCCTTCCTTGCTCCTTGAAATAATTTTCATCTTCATTATGCATTAATTTACATTTATGCATGGATCTAAATTCCCAGTTCTATTCTATTTGTTTTCAGGTCAATCTTATACTGTTGCCATTACTGTGGCCTGGTGGTAGGCATTCATTGAAAGGAGAGCAAATTCCCTTTCTCAAAGATAACTTAGTTATTCATAGACCTTATCCTTCAACAGACATTTAGAACAAATCAGGTTCGTTATAAAACTGCCAAACCAGAATTTTGACCAGGATTGAATTGAATCGTGTTATTTCAACTCCTACATTTTTTATATTTTACATTTCATCTGGTTCTTTTTGATGACTTTTTCCTGATTCAGATTAATATCCCCCTTCCCAGATGCCCTGGAGGTATTGTTATGCTTCCTTTCAATTCACTGTTCATCTGATCTAAAGATTCTTCTTTTTGCAGTATGTTTTCTTTGTAGTCATTGATATTTTTTTAAATAGTTATGTTCTTCTCTCATGTGTCCTTTTGGCCTGCGACTTTAAGTCTCCCTGGGAATAGCAGCTACCTTATCCTGTAACGTGCATACAGGAAAGGTCAAAACACACACTCCAGTTCTCATCCTACTAAACAGTTTAGGGGAGGTAAGGGGAGGAACCTAAGAGCTCCACTGTTCATCTCTTCGCTGCTACTCCACCAGTCAACTCTTGGACCGCAAAGCCATCTACAAATTCATCCAAAGAAACAGAAATCCACCAGCTCTAGGATTTGGGAGGGGAATGGGGAGGGCCGGATGTCAAAGGCCTGGACTCGTTGCCTCATCTAGTTGCCTCATCTCTGCAGAGCTTTTATGAAGTTGATACTTCCCTACCCATGTGGGATACCTTACAGAGATAGGACTTGCCAATTTCCTCCAGTTGAATGGGACAGGCCGCAGAAGAACATAAAATGCTCTTGATGTCCTATATCTTGATTGAAATGTGGTTCACATGGGATATGTATATTTGTCAAAATTGTTGACCTGTATACATGAGATCTGTACATCCCACTGTGTAAACAGAATACCTGGGAATGACAGGACATCCATTACCATCATCTTTTATTATACTGTTATTGAACATTGATCTGGAAATACTAGTATTAAAATAAGTTGTAAATGAAATCGGGATTATAAATATTAGAAGGAAAGAAGTAATATTGTATTTGTTAGCTCTTACCATATTTCCTCTGGAATCCCCAAAAACTTATTGAAAAAAAATATTAGAACTACAGAGAGTTTAGTAAGATTGCCAGTTAATCAATAAACCCACGTTGATCTATAACTGGGGTCACAGTTCAAATGCATACAGCGTTTTCACCTAATGAAAATGGATGAAAGAAAATAAATTGTGAGGAAGGCAGTACAAATTTTTTATTGTATTGAATTTTGGTTTTAACAAGCAATGTAAACATTTGTTATACTAAAGATTACATTTTAAATTTCAAGTAGAAAAAATATAAATTGAGCGATCAGAACAACTTTATTTTACAGATTTTTCTCACTTGGGGATGCTGATTTCAGCCTGACAAATAGGACACATTTTGTAGTAAGATAGCAATACCAAATTTTATGTTTCCATTGTAATGTGCAGAACAGGATTCAACCTTTGAAGCCTTTAACTGAGAGTAATATTTCTTTTCGTACGGTTTCATATTTCATAAGAGAAAACAGCTGCTCACAAATTTAGGAAATTCCTAACCTAACATAATCTTTGTCTGATGATTTTTCTATTGAGTGCAGTCACACCCCGGATATCCACACAATTCTCATGGAATGATGTAAACATGTGTCACTGTACGTTCTGAGCTCAGAAACTTCCATGTGTAGCTCTTCATTCAGCCTTCTTCTGATAAAGATGAAGTGAGCATTATTGGTTACTTCTCTCAAAAGGAGAGGCTGGCATACAGTAGGCTGTGTAGACTATATGGTTCACAGGTTAAGAGCACTGATTCTGCAGCCAGACTGTGTGAATCCTATCCTGGCTCTAACACTCAGGAACTATGTCCTGGGGCTAATTTTTCAAACTTTTTGGGCCTCAGTGCATCATCAATAAAGGGATAACAATTATAGCACCTGTATCAGAGGGAAGATTATATTATCAAATACATGCAAGGCTCTTAGAACAATGCCCAGTGCATGACAAGCACATTGTATTACTTATTATTACGAACTGTTTTTGAATTTAGCCTTTAATGCCACTATTAGGGAATGCAGTTCATGCTGACATGTTTTCATTTTTGGAAGCTGATTGCAGTGAAAGAAAGTGAGCCGAGGCTGATTTCCATCGTATCTGACGGTGTTAAATCATAACAGAGTATCTGTCTATAGGCTCTCTTATAGAATATTTTCAGAGTAGGTAGGAATGTTTGGCAAAGCGGAGGCCAAGTCTTTGTTTCTTCAGTGTGAGGTGAGGTGGGGTATTTTCCTTGAATGATCTAACAAGTCAGTTCATTTCTAATCCACATCTACCCTCTGTGAAGAGCATACTCATGTGCATCCAAGTCATTGACAAGGGCATTGAAACTTTGTCTCAAGATCCAACGACTTGAGCATATCCAGGCCATGGTATTAATTAACCCACATTCATGCTATATTCTGTCTCTAATTCTTTTTTTTTTTTTTTTAATTTTTTTTTCAACGTTTATTTATTTTTGGGACAGAGAGAGACAGAGCATGAACGGGGAAGGGGCAGAGAGAGAGGGAGACACAGAATTGGAAACAGGCTCCAGGCTCTGAGCCATCAGCCCAGAGCCCGACGCGGGGCTCGAACTCACGGACCGCGAGATCGTGACCTGGCTGAAGTCGGACGCTTAACCGACTGCGCCACCCAGGCGCCCCCTGTCTCTAATTCTTTAACTCAAAGTGAGTATTTACTTCATTTGAGGCAGCAAGTAAATGAAAAGTTAGTACCTTAGATGTAGATTTCCCGACAAATAAGGTGGTAACCCTTAGCATGGAAGGAACATCATCTGTAGTTAGATTTTCCAATTTTGACAGATTGTATTAAAATTCTTAACATAACTCAACACACAAAAATAAGTTATTCCTTGATTTTGCATTTTCATGAACACTGTGTCCAAATTTTCTTTTGGTGTGTAAGATTTCTCATTGCCGCCATAAGTTAACATAACTTACAAGGCAGTGTTATTATTTTTGTCTTCATATCAGCTATGATACAAAATGCCATGAGTGACTTAAAATTTCATGGCAGTCTTTCTATAACTTCTTAGCCATATTTCAATATGCTGAAGGCATTCAGGAAAAATGTAAGCTTCTATAACAAAATACAGTGGCATAAAGAAAGGAGAAATGTATTTCACTCGCATCGAATAGTTTCAAAGTGTGTGGAGCCCTGGTTGGCTGGGCTACCCTGCTTCATGCATCATTTGTAGGTTCCATCTTGTTCCAGCCTTTCTTGAGGTGTTTGTCTTGTCCACATGATTGAAATGTGGTTCTGAGGACCCACTGTCAGGAAGAGAAAGTACTGAAGAATATGATAAGCATTTTCCTCAACAAATGACACAGAAAGAATATCCCTTTTGCTCATGTTCCATACACTGACACATTACACAGGTGTTAACTTAATCACATGGCCACCGTTGCCACAAAGGAGGCTGGGAAACGTAGTCTCTAGCACGGCGTCCATATAGAATTTGGCAGAAAACTACCAGCCTCCACCAGACAGAGCAACTGCTATTTCCCATTAAATTAATATTTGTAAATGTTTGTGAGAATCACGCAATTTTTGCTGCACTGAATATTCATATAAATTTATTATCTAGAAAATATTCTGACACCTAGGCGATTTTTTCCATTTAACGTAGGTCTTTATGTTACTGCAGCATGACTATTTTATTCAAGTTCAGAAATTAAAATTCAGGTCCTTTTATTTCAATTTATTCAGATTTAAATCACTTACTTTTTCCATGTATAGGAATATACACGTATTTCTATACATACAATCTATGTGTGTGTGTGTGTGTATATATATATATACTATTATACACACACGTATATACATACATACACATTTAACGAGCTCTGGCTTGTTATAAAATGACATCTTAATAAAATTTGCATTTCACACTTGAAATGACATGCTTCTCTTTCATAATTAGTCTCTCTTGTTTTTTTTCAAACATCTATTCTCTTAGTCTCTTAGTCTTTTATTCTCCCAGATTTTGATAGAAACATAGATAGGAGAAATAGTTTATTTTTCATAACTTTAGATACGGAAAACAGTATTGTAAGTATCATTATAAGTGGTAACTGGCATTCAACCTCCATGTGCAAGAAGCCAGGGTGGGGGAACAGGCCTGTGCTCCCCGGGAGCCCTGTGCTCCATCCACGTGCACAGCCCCTGCATCAGAAACAGGCTCAGGGCTCCAAGATCAAGATCGTCCGCCTTATAAAAGAATCTGGGGTCCCCTGGATGGTTCAGTCGGTTAAGCGCCTACCTCTTAATTTCGGCTCAGGTCATGATCTCATGGCTCGTGAGTTCGAGTCCTGCATCAGACTCTAAGTTGACAGTGCAGAGCCTGCATGAAATTCTCTGTCTCCCTCTCTCTCTCTGCCCCTCTCCCACTTGCCCTCCTCTCAAAATAAATAAACATTAAAAAAATTTTTTTAAAGAATCTGGAACTCTGGATTTCTATTGCAGTCCCCCTATTTGAACAATATATATGGTCAATTACCTCAAATTAGAAAACAGAGTAAAACAGTGAGGACAAAACTATCACGTGGACAGGCCACGAGTGCACAGGTCCCCCATACGCGCCTGTGGGCTGGGTTGTGCCTCTTCTAAACAGTTGAAGACTCTGAAAGAAAAGACTGAGGACACCCCCACCAACCCCCTGGGAGAAGGAATTCTGCTCCAGGAAACCTTTGGATTTGGGAATGTGGCATCAGGTCTCCCTTAGCTTCCTAACCTACCAGCTTGCCCTGAGGAGTGCGGACGTGTGCCAGCCCCACAGTGACACGAGCCGGTTCCTTGAAATCTCTCTCTTTCTCTCAGGGCACCTGGGTGGCTCAGTGGGTTGAGTGTCTGACTCTTGATTTCAGCTCAGGTCGTGATCTCACAGTTTGTGAGTTTGAGCCCTGCATCAGGCTCCGCGCTGACAGTGAGGAGCCTGCTTGAGATTCTCTCTCTCCCTCTCTCTCTGTCCATCCCCCACTGGCTCGTGCATGCTCTCTCAAAATAAATAAAAACTTAAAAAAAAAAAATCTCGTTCTCTGTCTCTCTCCATGCACGCACACACGTCTTATGGTTCTGTTTTCTGGAGAACCCTAATACAGCTACGTACGTTCTCATCATTCTAAATTCAGTGAAACGTGAAATGCTCACCAGGATGATGACGGGGAGGAGGATGATAATGATTAGGAAGCCAATGACTTTTATGTGTGTGGAAGGGCCCATTGACTACATGGTTTTCAAGTCAGCCTTGAAAAATAAATACATATAAATATCAAAAGTAAATATTAAGCAATAAATGCACAGAGGAAAATGTGTCATACCAGGACCATAACATATATACAGGGATAGGTAACAGCACAATGCTAGAATATCAAACCAAAGAATTTGTAAAACCAAAGACCAAAATATATTTAAGCATTTAATGTATAATAAGTGTAGAATTTCAAATAAGTGAAGAAAGGATGTATTTAATGAATACGAGATTTTGGGACAACCAATGAAGCATTTTGAAAAACAATAATTTACTTTCTATATTCTGACCATAAACTACATAAATTCTGTATTCTGACCATAAGCCACATAAATTCTATATTCTGACCATAAGCCACAAATTAAAGATATAAATGTAAAATGAGGGGCACCTGGGTGGCTCAGTCAGTTAAGCATCCGACTTCAACTCAGGTCACGATCTTGCGGTTTGTGGGTTCGAGCCCCATTGGGCTCTGTGCTGACAGCTCAGATCCTGGAGGCTGCTTTGGATTCCATGTCTCCCTCTCTCTCTCTGCACCTCCCTTGTTTGTTCTCAGTCTCCCAAAAATGAATAAATTTAAAAAATTTTTTTAAATAAATAAATGTGAAATGAATATACAAAATACGAAAGCAAACATAGATCAATACAAATATAGCCTTGGATAGAGATGACTTTTTAAGTATCATGCTAACACAGGAATTTTAAAACCATCATCACATTTTATCATATTAACACTCACAAATAAAAAATATTTGCCAATGAGAGGAAATTATTTAGAAGTCAATAAGAAAGGTGCAATTACCTAAATATGAAAATAAAGTACAAGAAAGGCCATTTATGAAAGAAGAGAAACAAATAGCTTATATATGTTGAAAAAATTCAACCTCATAAAGATTCCAAATTAAAAAGCATTGGAATACTACATTTGACCTAAAAGTTTAGAAAAATGCTAATAGACATAGAAAATGGATACAGAAACTGAAAACGGTAAAATCTTTCTGGGGGGTCAGCTTCCAAATATATGTGTACGTGTTGTGTATATGTAAGTGAAGATTATGTGTGTGTGTGTGTGTGTGTGTGTGTGTGTGTGTGTACATAAGGATATATTCTCTATTAAAAATTTTATTCACTTGTATCCAACAATTCCTCCTATGGGACTACATCATAAGTCCAGGTCGTATCGTTTCATTGTCAAAACGAACACACACCAAAAAACAAATAATCCAGAAACTTGCCTGAGCCGATGGAGAGGAAGCTTATTGCTACAGAGTCAAAACTAAGAGAAATATGTGAGGTCATGTAAGACAGACATCGCAATGGGAGATCTCAGTGAGAACACACACAGCACTCAGCCTGTCCCTTGTTTTACCTAGGAGCCCTGAGAGCAAACCCTGAGAGGAGGAATGTAAGGGAACTGGGAAGGTTTATACTAAACTAAAGCAGTAATCATGAATTGTGCAAAGATGTATCTAAAAAAATTTGCTTATGAAAATTATATGTCATACAATGTCTAAATTCATTGTCTAAATTGTAGTAATCCCACATTATGGCAAAATCTATGGGCATTTAAATTATGTTACAGAATACTATTTAATAACAGAGACAAGCAGTTACCATATCATCTCTATCGTTATGGGGAAAAATAAATTTAAAAAAAATTAAATGCGTGTGAATTAAATTTACATTTAAATTATAAATCAGTTACCGGCATGTGACTCAAAATTGAGAGGTTACTTCTTTCATGTCCATTTAACAGCATAGCAGCGGCTCAAATCTCCGTGACTACTTTGACTACGCAAAGTAGACATTTCAGCCCTTCCCAAGGTCTCCTTGTGTTTCTAGGGCTTCCGGTAGTTGGCTTCCTGTGGTCTGGTTTTCGAAGGTGTTCCTGCCATCCCCTGGGACATGGCTTTCTCCCCTACAAGGGCTTCTCGAAGTCTCAAGACTGATTGCTCATGCTCTCTGCTCCCTGCTCACAACCGTGTCTCCATTGCTGGCACAGACGTGACTTCGCTGACTAGATTAACAGAAAGGATAAGACCGGAATTTTCTATGAGATGTTAATTAAATTTCATGGCTAGATAAAGGAAATAGCACGAAGATGAACACAGAGGAGCTGCTGGATATGGACATGTAAAGAGCCCACCTACCAAGGCTTGGGTGAGGCGTCCTCAGGGAGCTTCCTCCCTTGCACCCTGGCCCAGCTGCACCGGCTGGGGACTGCTCCCATGCTGAACGCTGGGTCGTCTGGCCTCAGATCCAGGGCCCAGGCCTCCACAAAGCTCCTAGAGAGAGACTCTGCCTCCTCTTATCCCATCTACGATTTACATGTAAATCTATTTAAATTTTTATTTATTTATTTTTATTTAGATAAAATTCACATACTTTACAACTCACCATCTTCGGGATGCCTGGGTGGCTCAGTTGGTTGAGCATCTGACTTTGGCTCGAGTCACGGTCTTGCAGTTTGTGAGTTCGAACTCCCCATAGGGCTTACGGCTGCCAGCCGGGAGCTCACTTCAGACCCTCTGTTCCCCTCCCCCTCTCTCTCTCTCTGCCCCTCCCCTGCAGGAGCTCTCTCTCTCTCAAAAATAAAAAAACGTTAAAAATGTTTTTTAAATAATATAATTTTTTTAAGTTTTTTTTGTTAAATAAGTAAATATTAAAAAACATAAAATTCACCGTCTTAAAGAGTACGGTTCGGGGATTTTTCCAAAAAGTAGATTCACAGAGTTGTGCAACCATCGCTGCCATCAAATTCCAGAACATTTTCTCTGTGATTCCCTGTTCCACCCTCATTTCCCATTCCCGGTATTTGGGTTTCGGAGGGCCTGACACAGTACACAGCTGTTTGCCACCCAAGTTCTGAGCCATCTGAAGAGTTAGGCAGGCTCTCAGCAGCCCGTTGGGTGCCGAGTGCCGAGTGCAGACCTGGAACTGCCCCTCAGCCGTCCTGGGCTCAGTCAGGTGTCCCTTCTCTGAAAGCAGCTGGCGGGTGGCTGGGGACAGATGGCCCGCTGACCAAACATCCTCGTAGGGGAGAGCCCGCCCCAGCCACTCATCCCCACACGTGGTCACTTCCTCCCTGGATGGCAGATGCAATCGAAGCTCACTCCTGGTAGGACCCAACCCTTCCCTCCGGCCATTTGCCCTAGGCTTCTGGGCCTAGGCTGTGCGCATACTGGCTCTTCCCATGTGGATAACACCGTGTGCTGCTAGGACCTCCTTCCGGGTCAGTTCCTTCCCCAGCCTCCTGAGGGACAAGGCGAAGCCCACGGCTTCCTGGCCCCTCTGCCCTCGGGGTCTCAGGAGCTTCACAGCAACCGCTTATGAACTGAGTCTGAGTCCCGCCTTCCTGAAGGCTTGTGAACTGAGTCTGAGTCCCGCGTTCCTGAAGGCTGTTTTCATATGCAGAAATATATGTTCATTGATGTCACAGAAGGCCCAGAACAGCTTCTCTCATTACCACCCCTATTCCTGAAAGGGATTTGGGATTCACAGAAGCACGATTGGAGATTCCCTTCACGTTACACACACACACACACACACACACACACAGCGCCAAGTGAACTTCGGCCGTCTGTGCCCCCTCATGCACTAGAACTGAAGGCCTCTGGAGGGTCAGTGCCTCCCCCACATGTGTCTGCATTCCCAGAATTCGGTGGTTGCCAAGAGTGACCATTAAGTAATTGTGCGTTGAGTCATTTTGCTCATGACACATTGTTATAGATGGCCACCCATTTGGAGTATTTAATTTTTTTTAATGTTTCTTTGTTTTTGAGAGAGAGAGAGAGTGTGTGTGTGTGAGTGGGGGAAGGGCAGAGAGAGAGGGAGACACGGAATCCCAAGCAGGCTCCAGGCGCTGAGCTGTCAGCACAGAGCCCGATGCGGGGCTCGAACTCACAAGCTGTGAGATCATGACCTGAGCTTAACTGACTGAGCCCCCGAGGCGCCCCAACAAAACACCTTTTAAAAAATAAAGCAAAAAACAAACCCCATGCTATTTAGTTTTTTTTAGTGTTTATTTTTGAGAGAGAGAGACAGAGTGCCAGCAGGGGAGGGGCAGAGAGAGAGGGAGACACAGAATCCGAAGCAGGCTCCAGGCTCTGAGCTGTCAGCACAGAGCCCAATGCAGGGCTTGAACTCACGAACCCAGAGATCATAACCTGAGCGGAAGCCAGGTGCTTAACCGAATGAGCCACCCAGGTGCCCTAGACAACCCCACACTCTCCTAACAGAACTAAGTCCAGTTCCTCTTCAGGAGCCACTCAGCAGGATGCACAGCATGCAGCCAACTAACCCTCAGTGTCCAGCTCCTGGTCTTGAGCTTCAAAGCGTCCTTGGAGGTGTCCCTGATTGTTGCTGCCCCCACTACTCAGCCATAAGGGGTAGATCACTGCCTGGACACGCTGAGGCTTATGCAGGCTTAAATCCCCATTCAGGCTTGAGAGGGAGAAGCCCCGAGAGTGACCCAAGCCTGCCTGTCCGCTGGCCAGAGGTCCTCCGTCCAAGCTTGGATGTCCTGTCTGAAGACCATCCCCTGATGACTGGTGGCCTGGGGAAAGCACAGCTCGTCTTCTCTTTGCTCGCAGCATCCTTCTCCACGGCAGCCTCCCTGGACGTGCACCCCCTGTTCAAGAAGTAGCCGAAGGTGATGGGCGTGGGTGGGGGGAAGTCACAACCAGAATACCCGAGCTTGTCAGGTGGAAGGGGAAGCGCCAAATTGGAGGGAGCAGGAAAGGAAAGACGTGTGATGAGGTTATGAAATAACCCGCCCTGCCTGTTGTGAGGAGGAAATGCACTGCCTTTCTGTCCGGAATCCTTTATGAGGCCCCTGCCGCTAATGCAGAAGAAGAAACTAATCTCAGTCTGACCCAGTGATTCCCACACCAGTCTGCACATTAGATCACCTGTGATCATAAAAACTCCCAAAGCCCAGACCTCACCCCTGCTGGTTAAAGCACCGTCCCTGGAACCGGAACCCGGAGCAGTAACACTAAAAGACGTGTGGACGCATTTGAGAACCTCGGGTAGACTGGTGGTTCTGGATTTGGCATCATCAAAATCCTCTCCCTGGAGGGCTTAAAACACAACCCCCGGGCCCCTCCCCAGGATTTCTGATTCTCCAGGGCAGGGGATGGAGCCTGAGAATTTGAATTTTTACCAAGTTCTCAAGCGATGCTGATGCTACTGGTCCATGGACCACACTTTGAAAAACACTGATGGAGCTATTTAGAAACGGAGTCGGTAGTTAAAGCTGCCTTTGAGATTTCATTCACCCAGTGGGTCTTTTGAATTCCTCTTTTCTGTGAAAGATGGAATTTCACCATCTGTGGGTTGGGGGAGGGATTCCCCCTCCATCGAGTCCTCGAAGACTGTCTGCTGGCATCGGAGGCTTATGTCTACAGGTGTTGGTTGACTTGGGATCTATCCTGGGCTCACTCGGAGCCTGGTGGTCCTTCAGCTCTCCCGACCCCTACAAACCGTACTAGACCGCACTCTGCTTCTGCTTGTGGAGTATCGCTTGGACCCCACCGCACTGGCCCCACGGCCAGCCCACAGAGGGCGAGGAACGCAAGGTCAGAGCCTCTCTTTGCCTGACCTTGTTGCTCTGCCCTTTTAGCTCTGCCACAAAAGGGAGGGGGGCAAGGCCCCTGTGCATCAAGGTCCCCACAAGCTTTGAGTCCTGGAGGGGAGGGGGAAGAACACGCCCGGGTCATAAAGAACCGCTAGACTAGACTGAGGCACCGGGGCTCTCAGATGGACGGCCCACAGAAGCCGGAGCTGGGGCCCTCTCAAGTGTGACCTCTGTTATCACCCACGGCAGCTGTGCCTCAGCTCTACCGTCTTTTCTGGTCCAACTCCCTCGTTAGAATTGGCTCTACTTCTGACTCCCAGGTTCTGTAACATACTCCTGCATCATCTCTGGCAAGTGCCTCTTGCCTGACCATCAGCCCAGTGAGTGGTCTGAGGGGCACATGCGCCAAAATCACCTGGGTTGTGCGTTGAGCAACGGGCTGTCAGGCGATACCCCAGACCTACTGACCCAGACGCTCTAGGGATGGGTTGGAAGAGCCTGCATGCTTATGGGCACCCCAGATGGTTCTTCCATACGCTAAACGTGAGGATGTCTGAACTGGGTGACTAGCTTCTGAGGACAGAAGCTGTGTGTCGTAGACAAGTGTATCTTCATCCTCCGGCACAGAACACACAGAGTCACCACGCAGAGGGCTGGATTCCAGAGTAGGGGTGGGGAGGGGATGATCATAGGTATGGTGACAGGGTGCTTGCAAATTGCGTGTGTGTGCATGTGTGTGTGTGTGTATAGTTGTATGTGCAGGTGTGTGTGCATGAGAGCATGTGTGTGTGCAGGTGTATGTGTGCATGTGTGTATACAGATGTGTGTGAGGGCACGTGTGTGTGTGTGTGTACAGTTGTATAGCAGGTGTGTGTGCATGCGAGCGTGTGTGTGTGTGTGTGTGTGTGCAGGTGTATGTGTGCATGTGTGTATACAGATGTGTGTGAGGGCACGTGTGTGTGTGTGTGTGTGCGCGCGCCCATCCTGCCAACACTATGAATTCTCCACCTTTGGAAGAGACCCCTGCTTTTGCTTTATGCTCACCGGAAGCGACAGTGATGCTTCAGACACTAGAGTGACAGTCTGTCGCTCTACAAGGGGAGACACAGGGAGACTGAGACCCACTGAGGGAACAGCCGGGTTCTTCCCTTTCAGGTGTCCTCGTTCTCGCTGGTGGAGCGAACGAGGGGACTGTGCTGTTTTACTGGTTCCTTCTCCGCCTGAGACTCTGCGGTTGTGTTCACATAAGCCAAAAGCACGCATTACGTATCTCTTCTGTAAGCACACGCAAATGTGTGTTGAAGGAATGCCTTCAACACAGGTGGCAAGTCACCGTCTGCAACGAAGCTTCAATAATAATGAAAAATCGCTGTCGTGTAGGTAGCGCTTTTCACGCTCCAGGCCCTTTTCCAAACCTTTACATACGTTACTCATCTAAACCTCCAGTTTTGAAACATTTCCCACTGGACAGAAGCACAGGCACAAAGACCTAAAGACGTTCGCCCAAAGTCACTGAGGCAGACGTGGAAGCAGGGGCTGAACCCAGACAGCTCCAGAATCCACCTTGGCTCCCTGAGCTTACATTCCAGAAGGCTCCAGGGGTGATAACGATAGTCCTCCTCAGTCAGGCCCTCTTTCCTGAACATGCATCACCATCCTCTCGAATCAAGTCAAACTGGATGATCGGGGACGAACGTCTCTGGAGACAGAAGCCACCTTACCACACTATGGCATGTTTCTTCAAGCACTTTTTGCGTCCACGAGGAACACCAATGGGATACATTGAGATAACTTTCTTTTAATTTTTTTTTTAATTTGTAATGTTTATTTCTTATTTTTGAGAAAGGCAGAGACAGAACCTGAGTGGGGGAGGGGCAGAGAGAGGGAGACACAGAACCCAAAGCAGGCTCCAGGCTCCGTGTTGTCAGCACAGAACCTGATGCCAGGCTCAAACCCATGAACTGTGAGATCATGACCTGAGCTCAAGTCGGACGCTCAACCGACCGAGCCACCCAGGTGCCCCGAGATAATTTCCTTTTTATTTGAAAACCACCAAAAAGCCCTCACAATTCATATTGAATTTGCTTCTTCTTGTTCTTTATACCGTGTTGAACCCAGGTGGGATTTTGATATTATAAGTCACTGTCACTTTTATAGTTAAATCAACACCCAAAGTGCAGACTTTACTACCGAGTCAGGGTTAGGCGAAGTATTATAATATGTAACTGTATTTCAGGATCGTAAAATTTCTACTTAAAGTAGTATAACCAACATAACATTAAATTATGTCATAATCATTCTGCATTGCACACAAAATTTGGGGGCATCCCACTGATAATGATGGATAGTTTCAATAATTTGTACCTTTTCTAACAAAACGAGAGAGTCCATTTTGCTTGTTAAAATGCATAGTGATTTACAATAGTCAAAACTACATTTGGCAGCAAGTTATGTTAAAGACAAGAGAGGTAGGAAATATTTTCTTGATTAGATAATGGTTGGTTGAAATTCCTTCCAGCTTTTGTGAAACAAAAGTTGGCAATTGAAACCATATCAGGTGATGCATCAATTTTCCATAAACAGAAGACTGTGCAACCCTACCTTATTGAAAAACCTTTATGCGCAGCTAGATTTAATCTCTCAATTTGAGAAGCAGTGCCATGAAATAAGATGTTTGCATGCAAAATCTCCAGATTTCCAATGGAAATATAAAACAAAGAAATGCTCTGTTCCCTTGGGGATGGCACCTATCTTGGATTCGTTTTTTCTCTGATGTTCTTGCACGGTTTTATCAGTGGCTTCGGGGAAGTAAAACAGCAGTTTGCTTCCTTAAGAACAAAGGCTCAGAGAATTTTTTCTAAAAAAGATAATATATTAAAAGTGCTTTCCCAACTATTCCTTTTATTTGTTGTGGATTTCCTGAGGAGCAATCATTGTTTCAAATAATTTGTCTTTTAATGATTTTCACATTTAATCTGGCAGCGAAATATGATTTGAGCTGATGCTTTGTTTTCTAATATTTGCTTTTCCTAAGTCACACATGGAAGTGGTTTTTGAACAGGCAAGCTGTAACTATAGGAAACTGAAAAGAGCATGTTTAAAAAACATACAGAACAAACTACATTTCCCATAAGTTACTTTGTCCTCTCCCCTGCCAAAAAAGGGCATCTGATGTGGCATCTTTAAATTTATTTGTTAATAAAGTATTTATCACAGGATATGTGCCTGATAAGTGAGTGAATGACAAATAGGACATAGCCGCCTGGTCAAGGTCCTGCAGCGTTGTTGTGCATAAGGGGTGTATAACACAAACACGATGCACGGGGAGAGAAAACACACCCCTTCCAGTGAGTGCACCCTACTGGCTATGTGGCAGCCACGTTTGTTTCTTCTTTTTGTCTCTATAACAAGACAGTTATTTCACACTCTGTGATATAGCTATCTACTGATTTCTGTTTTCTGTTGTCAGATGTTGGAAAGTTTCACCTACTTACTTAAAGCACTGCCACGAAAATGTCAAGAGTGTTTCACAGTCTGTTTCTATAAAGCCACCATACTTACTTGCGTCTTACCAGGTAATCTTAGGTAAAGTAGGCATAATTTCTTACTGCGACAAGTTAGTTATCTGAAGCCATAGAATTATGATGTGCCTTGATTGTTTTCTCTAAATACTCTTTCCCATGTAAGGGAATCAGAAATTCTTGGAGAAATCCCCAGTGCAAGATCTGATTCCTGCACCCATACACTTACAAGGTAAGACTGGATCATCTTGAAATTGTGTCAAAGGACACAGAGCATTTGAAGAGGCTTCCCTAGCTGGAGGTAGGATCATTTCAGCATCAAAATCTTTTTTTTTTTTTAATTTTTTTTTTTCAACGTTTATTTATTTTTGGGACAGAGAGAGACAGAGCATGAACGGGGGAGGGGCAGAGAGAGAGGGAGACACAGAATCGGAAACAGGCTCCAGGCTCTGAGCCATCAGCCCAGAGCCCGACGCGGGGCTCGAACTCACGGACCGCGAGATCGTGACCTGGCTGAAGTCTGACGCTTAACCGACTGCGCCACCCAGGTGCCCCAGCATCAAAATCATTGATATCCTAAAACAAGTAAATAAAATAAGCCAATGGAAAATGTTAAGCACATATGCAAGACAAATATAAACAGCAATAGAAAAGTCTGAGGTCAAAATAATTCGTGGTGCAGGTAAGTGACGAGACAGGCATCATTTTAAGTTGTGAGAGTACCATTCACAAAAGGATATATCAATCAATCAATTTACGTGACAAATGCTATTATCTGTCTGGATATTTAAGTTAAAAATAGAGGTAGAAAATATGACAAAACCATAATGGTAGAAGAAATGAAAGTTCACTCAGCCTTTGTTTAAGCAAGTAGACAAATGTTTTAAGATTATAAGAAATATTATTCATGCAAAGAATTACAATTATTTGAAAGATACATTTCTAACTTTTTACCTTTTAAACAGAAAGTATCACTTTGTTTCCAGTGCCCATGAATAGTTTTTAGAAAATTATTTCATTTTAAGCCACCTATCAAGTGTCAACATATTTGGAAAAACACATTGTCATCAGTAAAATAAAATTAGAGATAATGGTAAAGATTTAGGTAAAGAATTGTTCCAATTAGAACTTTATAATGGCCTTCTAAATAACTTCTGTGGCCAAAGGGAAATATATAAAAAAATAAGTGAAAATTAAAATGTCTGTTTGCTTTAATAGACCTTATTTTTCAGAGTATTTTTCAGAGATTTCCCAAGGCACAGCAAAACTGAGCAGAAAGTACAGAGACCCAGTGACTCGAGGGATGTCACCTGGACATGATCCGAACCCACCCTCCCAATCCTCGCCCTCCTTCCTCAGTATTGGCTTCATCTTGAGGCAAGCTCTTCTCACTGGATGGCATTATGGTAAGGAAAAACAACGCTTAAGGAAAGCAGGAACATTCCTTTTAGAGAAAAATCTGTTGGACAGAACACCCTGATGGGCCTTTGTGAATGTGGAAGGACAACCCAGGGCCATGTCCGGCTGGGCTACAAGTAGAGGAATCAGATATTTTATCATGCACTCCAGGACACTTTGGAGGAGAAGAGCAGATACTATTAATAATTTCCCTGGGGCAACACGCATAACCTGGCATTGTTCCCTGTAAACCTAAGCACACGCTCCCCTTCTGAAGAAATGAAGCCAAGAGACAGCTAAACTGTTGTGTTTTAAAACACATGCACACACACGCGCACACACACACACACACACACACACACAATGAGGGCCAAATTGTAAATGACTGACCATAGCAAATGTTGGTGAAGACGTGGGACGACTGAAATTCTCATCCGTGGCTGGAGGAAGTATGAGATGGTACTGACACGTATTTACCAGAAAGCATGAAACCCAAAGACTTGTACATGACGTTCATAGGAGCTTAATTTGTAATACCAAAACCGAGAAGCAACCCAAATCCATCAGCAGATAAATGGATAGACTGTGAAGTGGAATACAATGGGACACTGGTCAGCAATAAAGACAAATCATGATCGGTGTACACAACAATGTGGATAAGTCTCAAAATTATCACACTGAGTGAAAGAGACAGGCAAAAAAAAAAAAAAGAGAGAGAGAGAGAATGTTATAAGATTCTACTTACGTAATATCTAGAAAGTAGAAGCTAATTTACATAGAAAGAAAGCAGATCAGCCATTGCCTGGGGATGGGATGGAGAAGAAATGGATTAAACAGGCCACAAGGAAGTTTTAGGGGGTGACGAAAATGTTTGAGAGATGATGGTTTCATGGGGGTATATATGTCAAACCTGATGAAATTATACACTTTAGATATTATACACTTTATATATTGTAGTTTGGGGGCACGCGGGTGGTTCAGTCAGTTACACATCCAACTCTTGACTTCCGCCCAGATTATGATCTCATGGTTCATGAGTTCGAGCCCCACATCGGGCTCTGCACTGACAGTGCAGAGCCTTCTTGGGATTCTCTCTCTCTCTCTCTGCCCCTCCCCCACTCATACTGTCCCCCTCTCTCTCTCTCAAAATAAGTAAATTAAAAAAATAAAGTTGAAAAAATTTAAAAAATAAAAAATAAATATTTGCAGTTTTGTGCATTTCAAGTATAACTCAAAAATGTTGGAAAACTTTCTTAAAAATAAAAATAAGTTTTTTTGAAGGGGGGTTTGGAATAGTAGGATGAAAGGAGATTGACAGGAGTGGTGAAAGTCAAGAAGAAGTGGAGTTTGGGCCCAACAAGAGACCCCTCAGTGCACATTCCCCATTAGGGTTGGGGCCCCAGGAGAAGGGGACCAGCAGGCCTTTAGATGAATGAAGTCTGACAGTCTACTCTATCTGCTGTGCTACCCTCTGATGTAACCCCCACACTTACTTCCTGAATCTTGAATAAGGACAGTACATGGCCTTGGATGAGCGCTACATAGAGGAAATAAAGGAGTTGAACCTTTCTGGGTGGATCTAGGATAATAAGAAGGGACAGCTGAACTATGCAAGATGGGAGAAAGATCAAGGATTCACTGGAAGCAGAAAACCAGTCTGGGATGACCCGGTGAAATGTCTGACTTTCAAGAATCCCCATTGGGACTTGAAACTTGGCTCAAGGCCCCATTCTGCAGAGAATGGGGGATTGCAGATACTGTCATGTAACTCTCCAAGGATGCTACCACCCACTGATGGCTGAGTTACATGACCGTGTCAAAGGGCAGCAGTTACATCAGCCCAGCTGAGCGCCACATCCTGGGGCCATGGCTCCTCAAAACAGTTATCACTGGAGGCCATGGTCAGAGACCCCAGGTCATCGGCCTGCTTCTTAGTCAGCAGTTTCAAAGGTAAATGATTCTGGGGAAGGGAGAGGTGGTGGAAGGTAAGAAGGGAATGCAGTTTTCAATTTTCAATTTCAACACCTTCAATATTGGTAATGGAGACATGGGTGATGAGCAAGATACCCGATTCCTCTATGCCCAGAGCTGAGAGGCCAGTAGGAATGCAGACTTGAAATCAGGAAGAGAGATGCATGTCAAAATAAAGAGGGGAGGGAATTCTGATGAGAATTAAAAATAACTGAACCGTACGGGACTTCCCTGGAAAGTGAAGCTAGGGAAAGATTTGAAAATGAACAGGGAATAATGTCCCCCCCCCAAACCTTCAGGCCTTACCAAGCCTCCCCAATTTCCCCAGTCAACAAAGTTCAGCCAGGCTGCTGACAGCTACTCTGTGCTTTGGCCAACCTGGATGCTGTCCTGAACATCGGTGTGAAAAAGCAATGTCTCCTATTGGTGTGACCTCCACAGTAGACATGTCACTCTCTACCACAGTAGGTTCCTGTGTTCCCAACATGGTGACATACCAGGCATTGGCAGTCCACTGGAACGTTTTAAATCAGACCCTGCCTCCCTGGGAATCATGACATGGGATGGCACAGAAAGACCACAGATGGTCATGGATAGTGACAGCGGGCATCCCATCAGCCTCCACACTTATTCATGGAATTCTGTGGCCTCTTCTACTCCACATTCAGCTGTGGATGCCACCATCTGGAGCATTTTTGTCCGGTTCTCTGAATGAGTCTACTGTTCTGCCACACAGCAGTTTGTGGTAGACTGTGACACGGGCTCCCCATTGGTTATGCATCCCCGTACTTTCGCCCCTGAATGACCCATTCCCACATTGATCCTGAGCTTGGCCATGTGACTTTAGCCAGAGTGAGGCAAGCAGGGGTTGATAAGCATTTGCCCAATGGGTCTTGTCCTTCCAGAATGATCCTTCTTGGAACCCACCATTCTGTAGGGAAGTTCTGGCTCTCCTGCTGTGAGAGAGAAGCCACGTGAAGAAGAACTAAGGCACGTCAGCCCACAATTAGCACCAAAGCCTTTCGGAACCTTCCACCCCAGCCCAATCACCAGCTGGATGAATCCACAGGAGTGGGCCCAGCAGATACCAACAAGGAGCAGAGAAACCACCTCACTGAGCCCAGCCAAACTCATGGGACCATGAGAGAGAATACATTGTAATTGTTTTAGACTTAAAAATATCGAAGTGATTGCCTCACAGCAATATTTATCATATAGATGTGAGCCTCAGGCCTTTTTTTCCCAGCAACCACTCCAAACACAGACCCTTCTACAGTGTAGTAACATTTGTTCTGTTCATAGGATGGTCTCTCTGGGCTTCAATTTCCCTCAAGAGAAGTGTTTTGTTTCATTCTCAGAAGAGAACTTTGAAGGATTCAGAACCCTCCTCTTGTAAAGTGGTAGATGAGTGTCTTGTGACAAGTACAGTGATAAAGCAGGGTGGCATTTTTAAAATACTGTATTTAGACAACGGATTGGCATATTATGTATAAAAAGAGAGAGAGCCTGTGTTTATTTCTACAGAGCCATTTCCCACCCCCCCCCCCCATAAACACAGTAGACAAGATGGAGAAGAGCAGAGGAGGGGAGAAATGCCCTGGGGAAACAGTCTAATCTCTGATGTTCACCCAGGAGCCAGCCTGTCTTCCAAGTGGCTCCTGGAAGTCCTTTAAGCTCAGCAGGTATCTTGGAGACTGCTTTGGAAAGTCATAGAAGTGCTGTATGTCCTGTTTACTGAACGCTGTGAGCAAAGGCAGGGCCAGTTTCACACCCTCATCCTCCACTGAATGAAGTCCTCTCTCAGGTGGGCTGTGTGCTTCTTGCTCAGCTCATATCTGCAGCTGTGTGTATCCAACACCTGGCTGATCTACGCCATCTCATTGGGCTCCATGGAGCTCATGAACTTCATGCTCCATGTAAAGCATAGAGAGTGCGCTTGACTTCCTGACTTGCTTTCTTGTTTGTATCACTACCTTGGCTTCCCATTACCTGAGGTCGCCTCTTACGCTCTGCTCTCAGCCTCATGCCAGTTCTTTCTAGCTGACCTGAATCGCACGTGTCTGCAGATGAAGGACCGCCCCGTGGTCCTTGCCACCATGGCTGCTCCCACGATCACACTGTGAGACAAATTCTGCTAACCTCCCACTTGTCCAAGTTGCCCAGGATGAAGGGAATTTCCTTTGGAGGATACACCCTGGGGCAAGGTGGTTCACTGGGGGCTCCACCAATGGTTGCTAGTATGGGTAGAGGAGGGCCAGGCTTGTGAGCTTGCCAGAGTGGTCTTTCTCTCCATGCCAGGTAGGAGACTGATAGGCATTTGGCTGTGCTACTGGCTTTTGTCCTAATTCCTGGTCCTCCTCAGACAGGTGATTTTCAGTGCTACTGCTCTAACTGTTCTCACAGTAGGAATTAAAAGGTAGGAATGGCAGGCTTGCTGAATCTCCACTTTGGGCTGGAGTTTGTAAGGTGCCTATGCTATGCCTCACAGAATAGAGGAGGGCAGCTGTTGGTGGGATAAGCTGAAGGAGGGGGCTTCAGGATAATAACCAAGCTCTCCAGCTTGGATCTCATGTAACCCAGGAACACATACACGGCCGTCACTCTACCATCCTTCTGGCCCGTTAGAGGTCCTGGATCCCCACCCACGTGTAGCCAATGGACACCTCCAACTCAGTCTGCCCAGACTAATATGGTTATGATGCCTTCTAGAGCAAGTTTCTGAGTTAATCAAAGCCCCTCTCTAATGGCAGATACTTGCCAATTTTAATTCTATAATTAAAATTTTCTTGCCATGGGAAGTTTCAGAGTAAGGTGCTCTTCTGACAGATGCAGCGTCACCCAGGCTGGCAAGTGATGTCCTCAAGTGGAAGTAATCAAAGCACCTCCCTTGCCATAGTACCTGGACGATTCTCAACTGGAAATGAGCCTCCTTTGCAGGAGCAAAAAAGAACTAAATACAAATGGGTAGTCTCTTCAACATCCTTCAGTATCAACTGATTCAAACCATGTACTATTTCTTTATTGGCTTCATTCCTCCCCCAAATGATTCGATGAAAAGTCGGATCTTTTCATTGAATAACCATAGAAATAGAGGTGCTGATGATAGCCATGGCTCAGGAGTGAAGGGATTAAATGACTCCCATTGTTTCAGAAAGCAGAATTTTCACAGTACTGATTTTACAGGAGTGCAGATTTAAACATCCAAGGATACTAAGTAGAGTAATACCAGCTTCTTCAGGAGATAACACAAAATATCAGAATAACACATGAGAAGTCTGTTATTCACTCACATCAAGTCCATTTGGCAATCAAGTTAGGAAGGGAGTGGGAGGGAAGTTTTGCTCCATGCTGTCATTCAGGGAGCTAGGACCCCTCCATCTTCTGATTCCACCATCCTCTAGAGACTCAGAGCCCTCTCCACTCAGTCAGGAGACTGCAGGAAAAGAATGAGTGGTTTTTATGAGCCAGGCTGGGAAGCAGGATGCACACTCCTTTAGTTAGAACTTGGTAATATGATCCCAGTCAACTGAAAGGAAGGCTGGGGAATATAGTCTCGAAGTAGGTGAGAAGATAAAGAATGGGTTTGGTGAACATCTAGCCAATTTCCAGTCTACCAAGATAGGGACAGCAGGGGCTGACCAAAGTCTTTTCTTCTTCTTACATTAGCTATTTTGTTTTAAAAGAATAATGTGGTTCAGGGGCACCTGGGTGGCTCAGCTGGTTAAGCATTCTATTCTTGATTTCAGCTCAAGGGGTGGAATCTTCCATGGTGGGCACGGAGACTGCTTGGGATTCTCTCTCTCCCTCTGCCCCTCTCCCCTGCTCACACTCTCTTTCTCTCTGAAATAAAAAATAAAAAAAGGTTAATGTGCTTTAGCCACTGGTTGTGTTTTTCAGCATACTCTCATCTAAACTATAATTAGTCAAAATTTCCCCTGAGAAAATACTTGAAGCTCATATATCTGATAACGACCCTCATCATGAATATATTAATAACTCCTAAAATCAATAAGAAAAAAAAAGAAAAACAATTCATTCATTTTAATGTTCAAAAGATTGGAAAAGGCATTTCTTCTTCATAGAAGATTTCTTCTTCATAGAAGAAGATATTACAATAGTTAACACGCACATGAAAAGGTGCCCAACATCATTTCTTATCAGGAAAATCCAAATTAAAACCAAAATGAGATCTACTATAGAGCCATCAGAATGGCTAAAGTTAAATTTTGAATTCTTATTTTTCAAAAACTGGAAATTCCAACTTTGGAGAGAAAGTGCAGCGATTGGAACTGTCAGATGTATTGGCAGGATCATTTTAGGAAACTTTTTGGCAATTTCCACCAAACATATATGTAAACTGTAACCCAGCGATTTCTAGCTTAGGAATTTAGTGGATTCCAATTCCAAAAGAATCAAGGATGTGTATCCACCAAGAGTCTTGTATCTGGTTTTCATAGACTATATTTATAACAGCAAATAATTGGGATTTTTTTTAAATGTCCATGAGTAAGGGAAAAATAACTAAATGCGGTCTTCAATACCTACACTAAAGATTTGGTGTTTCAATTGCATATAAATGTATTTTAAGTTTATTCATTTATTTTGAGAGAGAGTGTGTGTATACATGCACATACATGAGTGGGGGAGGTGCAGAGAGAGAGAGAGAGAGAGAGAGAGAGAGGATTCCAAGCAGGCTCTGTGCTGTCAGAGCAGAGCCCAATGTGGGGCTCGAACTCATGAACCATGAGATCATGACCTGAGCTGAAATTAAGAGTTGGGCACTTAACTGACTGAGCCCCACAGGCACCTTTTAATTGTATGTAAATGTTTTTAAATCTGAACTTTTTAAAGTGAGGTTTGTTGAAGAATAGTTTACATACAGTAAATTTTCTTTTTGTTCAGTTCAGTTCCATGAGTTTTGACAAATGTATATGATGCTATAATCAAGATATGATATTTCTCCATCACTCCAAAAAGGTTCCTTGTGGCTTTTTGTAATCAATTTCCTCCTTCCATACCCCTACATCCACTGATCTGATTTCTGTTCCCATGGTTTTTGGTTTTCAAGGATGTCATATAAATGGAATCATGTAGACTTTTGTGTTGAGCTTTTGTCACTCAGCATAATGCTTTTCGGATCCATTAATTATGCACATACCAGTAATTCATTCCTTTTTTCTTGTTGAGTAGTATTCCACTGCGTGGAGTTAGCACACTTTGTTTATTTGCTCACCAACTGATAGATATTAGACTTGTTGGGTCAATTTTGAATAAAACCGCTATAAACATTACCTATAAGGGTCATGTGGACATGTATTTTTATTTCTCTTGGATAAGTACTTAGGAATAAGATTACTGGGTCATAAGTCAAGAAGGCATTGAACTTTGTAAGAAACTTCCAAACTGTTTTCCAAAGTGGCTATAGTATTTTTTATTGCCACCAGCAATGAATGAGCATTCTAGTTGCTCTACATCTCCATGCAGCACTTGGTATTGTCAGTTTATTTTAATTGTAGCCATCCCAAATGATGTGTAGTATCATTTTGATCTCAATTTTTCTTTACCTAAAACTAATGATATTGAACATCATGCATCTGTTTAGTTGCCATCTGTAAACCTTTTCTCCTGAAGTGACTGTTCAGGTCTTCTGCTCATTATTTATTGGGTTGGTTGATTTCTAGCAAGCAATATATGAACATTATATATTTATAATGCAAGCCCTTTTTCAATTGCATGCTTTGCAAATAATCTCTCCCAATCTGTAGCTTGTCTTTTCATTTTCTTAACAGTGTCTTTCAAAAAACAAAGGATTCCAATTTCAATGATGTTGAATGTATCACTTTTTCTTTTATGATTTATGTTTTCTGCCTCCTAAGAAATATTTGCTTAACAGAAAGTCACACAAATTCCTTCTATGTTTTCTCTTGGAAGTGTTAAAATTTTAGGTGTGTGCCTTTATCAGTTTATTACCTTTCACCTCCAAATTAATTCTTTTTGCCTGCTCACTGAAAACAGATCTGGGCCCATTAAATATTTTTTTCTTTTTCCTACTGTCATTGAAGCCTTGTCAGTAGAAGGTACTAGAGAGACTGCAGGAGGAAAGGAGTTTTGTTTTCTGGTTTTAGAGTGCTCATACCACAGGCTCCTGTAATACCCACAGCTTCTCCAGAGCTGGCTGCTCTAGGGCACTTCCGTCAGAGTCAGCAGACTGGTGACCAAGCAATGACATCCCCTGGCAGCCCTGAGGGCAGCTGTGTAGGCCAGTGTTTCTGGTAAGACACTTTGCTATGAACAAGTTCCAGAGGGCAGCTCTCCAGCATGTTCCACCAGCACAGCACCACAGTGATTCTTTGCCATTCAAAGACCCACAGCCGTGCCCTGTCTAACAAAGTCTAGATCTCAGCCCTGGAGATCATGGTTTCTCTTAATAACTGCTATGCCTCTATTCTTCAGAGTTGTTATTTTTTACAAACCAATCCATTGTTATTTTAATCCCTGAATATAAAATCATTCTTCATATTAACTTTTCATGTTTTGGTATGGTATGAGATGTTGGTGAAAGATATTATGTACATATCCACTATTCTAGAACCATTTGTTGGAAAGATTATTCCTCCTACATTGAATTACCTTGGAACTATTGTCAATAATCAATTGATTGCACCTGTGCTGACCTATGTCTGGTATTTATACGCTATTTCATCGATCCAGTTGTCTATTATTTCATCAATACCATGCTATCTTGATTATTATGATTTTATATTAAATCTTGAAATCAGCTAGTATGAATTGTTTAAGTTTGTTCTCTTTCAGTATGGTTTTGGCCATATTAGGTCCTTTGCTTTTCCATGTGAAATCAGCTTACCAATTTCTACCAAAAAAAAAAAAATGTTGCTTGGGATTACATTGTATCTATACATCAATTTGGTATAAACCAACATCTCAATATAGAGATTTGCAATCCATGATCATGATAAAGTCCCACTTTTATTAAATCTACTTTGATATCACTCATGAATGTTTTACAATTTTAACATACATATTTTAGCATATATATGCATACTTATAATGTTAAGTCTTTTTCTGTATCAAGTATTTCATGTTTTGTTATTATAAATGGTACTTCAAAATATTCTTAATTTTAAATTTCATTTTTTTAATACTGACTTTGTATCCCATGATCTTGCTAAATTAATCTGTCAGTTATAGGAGCATTTTTTTGTAGGTACTTTGAGATTTTCTGCTGCCTTAACAGGCCTTAATTAATCCCTTAATCCTTTTGGATTTGAGCTGATATAACAAAGCACTACAGATTGGGTGGCTTATAAAGAACAAAAATGTATTACCCACATTTCTGGAGGCTGTAAGTCAAAGATCAGGGTACCAACATTTTCAGGTTCTGGTAAGAGTCATTTTCTGGGGTTGCAGAATGCTGACTTATATCCTCACAAGGTAAAAAGAGAGATAGCTAATTCTCTGGCCTTGTTTTATAATCCTAATCATGTGGGCTCCATCTTCATGACTCAATTACCTCCCAAGGGTCCCACCTCTAAATACCATCACAATGAGATTAGAGTTTTAACATACGAATATGTGGGGGTCACAAATATTCAGTCCATTGCATCTACATAGACCATCATTGACCTGCAAATAAAAACAGATTTATTTATGTATTTCCAATCTGTATGCCTCCCCCTGCCCCTACTTTTCTTCCTTTATTGCATTGGCTACTAACTCCACTAAAAAGGTGGAATAGGAGTGGTGACAGCAGACTGACTTTATTTGTTTACAAAGAAAGCATTGTTTACAAGGATGAAAGCATTCAATCTTCCATTAAGACACAATAATTAAAAATATCAACTATAAGTTTTTCCTATATGCCTTTCATCAGGTTAGGAAAGTTCCTGTTTATTCCTTATCATAAAAGGGATCTTAAGTTCTGTTAAGTGTGTTTTGTGCATTTATTGAGAAAATCAGATGATTTTCCTCTTTCAGTTTGTTGATATTGTGAATTTCATCACTTGGTTTTCTAATGCTGAATCTTACATATCAGGGATTCTCAGCCCATTGCTTAATCTAAAAAAGCCTATCCTTGGTTCCCAGGAAGATATTATTTAGATTACCAATGAACATAGAATCAGTTATTATTAGTTATGATTTATTACCCAAGTAATTTCCTTCATTCAGTCCTTCAGTGAGTATTTGTTGAGACCTACTGTTCTCCTGAATTAGGTGCTTAGGAAAGATCTGTGCTTGGCTTTCTGATGAGACATGTCTGCCTCTCCTGATTTTTAGCTATATGACCTTCAGGAGGTCATTTAACTCTTCAAAGCCTCATTTTTAACAATCCATCAAACAGAAACAGTAATTACACTGATCTTTTCCTAGATCCCCATGGGGCTGACTTCTTACAGTTCTGCTCTCATGGCACCACTATACCAAAGCCTCTTTCTCCGACCACCCATGAAATTATGGCCCTTCTCTCACTCCCTTATTTCCAGTCTTTTATCCATATCCATTGGAGTATGAATTCATATTTCTGAGCTCCTCCAGCAGAATTTAAGCTCCACAAGTTCAAAGTCTTCTTCTACTTTGAACACTAGTTCCCAAAGCCTAGATTCATACTTGATATGCAGATATAATCAAAATATATGTTGCATGAAGAGAAACTAAATGACATTGTACATGTAAAGCATGTAAACCTTACATGGCCCAAAGTAGATGCTCATAAAAATTAATTATTGATACAAATATTTATTCTTCTTTGTACTTTCTCATATATGTTCCTATCATAAAGTGTCAGGTCCCAGCAGATGGCACACTCAAACAGTGTACTTGAAGAGACAAATACATGAATGGGTTCTTTAGAAAAGGTGACCTGGGGTGGGATAGTTGTCAGGAAAATTAACAAGGGAAAGTTATGCCCCTAGGACTAGCAGCATCAGGGAGTCCTTGTCACCTTAGATGTAAAAGGGAAGGAGAGGTAATGGTTATGTAATACAGAAGAGGCAGCTGTAGCTGGAAGAGAGGGCCACCTGACCGCACTGGCAGACTTTAGTGGTAGAATATCACACCCCAGTGCAATGAAATGAGTACCCAACACCATTGGCCGAGCCCAGAAACTAAAGGGCAGGGAAACCCCAAGCACTGCATAAAGGTCAGTCTTTCAGGGAATAGAGCAGAGTAGAGAGGTGTGGAATCAATCTAGAGAGGAACATGGAAATACACCACACCCATAACACATAAAGCAATTGCATGAATTCAGATTCTCAACAATGAGGAAATTGTATAAAATGCTACCCTCCTAGGCTACCTTCCAGAAACATCTTTTTGCCCAATCTTTTCCCTCCTTAACCTACTAGTTCCAGAAGTGTTGCTTGGCTGGGATGTTTGCCTTGGGTGAATGTGCTTTGTTCCTCTAAGATTCTATGAAGAGCATGTTCATACAGACGGTGGTAGTGTTCCCAGGCAATTTCCTGATTCTGTTCTCCTGATCTGCATCTCTTGCCATGCAAAATAAAAGAGAGCTGTGAATCCAGCAGCCTCCTGTGTTCATGCTGCGGTACAGTATGTCTGTGCATTGTTAAGCAGCTGCCACAATTTCCCCTAGAGGTTGCTACATTTCAGAGCTGGATGAGGTAATAGGGATATTTAGCCCAAGTTAAGCTTGTAAAAGTGCTTTGGGAATCTTTGGAATGAAAATATCCATGCATACCCAAAAAGTTTGTTATTAATTACACAATATATGCCCAAGGTTTGAAAAAGATCTTCGCATGGGTGTCTCCTGCTAATAAACATACCTACTTCTTTGCTTAGACAAGATTAATCAGAGAACTGAAATGCAAAATAAATAAATAAATAAGTAAATAAATAAATAAATAAATAAATAAATAAAATTTTAGGCAGTGATTAGTGGCGGGAAAGGTTGAGATCATTTTCCTACAAGATGGGAAGGCTGATGATTGTCACATCATCAAGACTTGGGGAGGGTGTAATGGCAATAAAATGTATGAATTAACTTATGAGGAGTTCTTTCAAGGTGTCAGATAATGTTCTTGGAAAATGACTAGATCATTCCAAGGACCCTTACAGAGCCATCCTCCTGAAAACAAAATACAACTTCTCTCTCCATCTGGGTTATATCTTGGAAAACAGCCAAGCATGACTCAGTTAATTGAGTGGACTGAGGAGGCTGAAGACAGTGAGACTGAGGAGGGCTTGGAACCTTAAAACCAGTCCTTCCCTCCTGGGGTGAGACAGGTGGTAGGCAGCTTGACCCAGCTGCTGATGCTTGGAGGAAGTCCAGCCCAGCAGGCAGAGTTTAGTGTCCAAGAGGGAGGCAAGAGACCAGGCCAACAGTCAATTTCAGAGGGTCTAACTGAGTAGAACACTACAACCATGAATGGCAGACCCATGGATGTTTTCAGCCAGGCAAGAGCCACTGTGGATGTCCCTCAGCAAGGACAGTGGCCATCAACATGGGGCTCAAGCTCAGATTTTTACTCTAAAGAAGGAAGACTAGCAATTTTAAGCCAGGGGCTGGGATGAGGCAGGAAGTCCATGAAGAAAGACAGCGAGGTGCAGGGAACAGACTCAGACTTGTCACAATCCAGAATTCCTATATGGAGTGTATTTGGGGAAGGCGGTCTTGTTGGAAGAGGAGATTTGGGACTGTGTTTACATATAACTTTATATCAACTTGATAAAATAACAGTTTTCCATATCGCAGAATATAGTAATTACAGAGGAAAAGGGGCTAAACCTCTTTCAGTAGTTTCAGACTACTTATACTCAATTCACATACACACTCACAGGCTACACTTCTACTAGCCCAAAACTAGCCATCAGAATTGAAGTCTAAAATTAGAGCAGACAAGCAGACAGCACTATTATGGTGAGTATCTCAACTCAGTCAACTCTGCCAAGTGCCAGGTGGTGCCTAAAAGGCCCATCCTAATACACTCTCTGTGTTTCTGATTTTCGCCCCTGATGGCCCTTTTCATCAGCATGTACAATACAAATAAAAGTCTTGTAGAATTATCATCTTTGCAGCATTCCCTGAGGCACAGAGCCATACATATAGTAAGCGATCAATAAATATCTGAAATTAGATACTTGAGCAAAATGATGTATTCAAGACTCTGCACTCACATCCAATATATCCCATCAGCCATCGCCCTTTCTCTCTCTCCCGACCCCGGTAATCAATGCCTAAAATGCCCTTTTGGCATGCAGGTGGGTTTTGAGCCCCATTCAGTCCAGGGGTTTCTGGCCCCAGAGCACAGAGGCAAACCTTTTTGACCTCAGCCTCTTTCTTCACAGGTTGGGTCGGTTTCCATGGGCAAGAGTTTTTGGCTGATAATCCAGATGGTGAGCCTCAAGTTAGAAAGCCAAAGCTCCCATTATAGAACTGGTTCCTTGTAACCATGACATCGGCATCATCTTCAACAGATTTACTGAGATCAGTAAGATACCCCAATATAGCCCCAAACCTGGGCTGTGCCCAGGCATCAGGATTACGTGTGGCAATACATAGAGGTGTCTGGCCCCACCCGCGGAGATCCAATTCTCTACATTTGGGGTAGTATCCAGGCACTGTAACCAAAGGCCGGAATGCAGTCAAATTCCAGACGACAGCCATTTTGGAATGAAAAATATTTCTAAGGTTCTAAGACAACATATTCTTCCCTAGGAAGCAATGAAGAGAATCTGAATCCAGGAAACACAGATCTTTCCCACTGTATTCTGTTCTATACGCAAAATTGTACAGCTCTGCCCTTCGCTGCTGCATGTTTTCTGTGCTTTTCTCCTTCACTTGAAAAGCCAGCAACCAGGATGTGATTGATGTCCATTGCGGGCTTGGCAGAGGCGCTCCTTAACAGCAACCTAAACAAGAAGCCTCTGGCCCTGTGTTGTGTGCGGATTTCAGGGATCTGTCCTAAGTGTCAACTAAATTCATCTTGACCTTAGAACAGATGTTTCCACTTAATTTTTCAGAGCCATAGATGGCAATCAACTCACAGCAAATCTTTGTCTCAAAAACAGCCACCTGGCTTCCCAGAGCGAAACCGGCAGCATTTCAGCAAATCTCCAGGCAGAAAACTTTGAGAAAAGCAGAGAAATGGAATGCATTGTAAATGCCGGGCATCATAGGTGTGCAGAAAGAAAAACTGATTTAGATCAGAAAGATTGCAAGATACATTCTATAATCAAGGACCTTGGTGGCCAAGCAGGTTTTGAGCATCAGGATCCCCTAAGGAGATAAAGCACAGACACTCTGAGATAGTGTCCCTCGGATTTTAATGTGCATATAAACCACCTGAAGTCTTATTAAGATGCAGATTCAGGTTCAGTGGTGGGTCCTGAGACCCTGCATTTTTAAGTGTCCCAGATAATGTTGATGCTACAGATCCAAAGGCCACATTTTGATCCCGCAGCCACAGGCCTCTGAGTCAAGTTCAACAGACAAATTATCAGCTTTGACGAATTCTCAGCCAAAGGCCACAGTGACTTTAAGGCCAAGGAGAAATTTGACTTTCCTGAAGTCATCCAGAAGACAATGACTTTCTTATCCATTGAGAGGCAAGGTAATTTTGTTTCCTCTCCTGCCTCTCTTTATAACGAGAGTCCTAGAGGATCTGTCACATAGACAGATGTTTTGCAATTGTAAGTAAAGGTGATTAAGATGATCTCAAATTTGGAATAAAAGTTGAGTCTGTTTCTTTGGCAATGTTTAATTCAAGCTCCCACTGATTTTATTTTTTTTATTTGTTTGTTTGGTGGAGGAAGTTTTAATTCAAACACATCATCACTTCCACCCTTTATATATGTGAATGAAGAGTTGGATTTTAGTAGTTCCTGGGTAAGTATTCTGCTCAGTGCCTCTGCCGCGTTCTGTCCCACCTCCCCACCCCCATCTCCTTGTGACAAATGGCGGCTGGCTGAGTTTCAGATGCTGACTGCACTCACAGGTCCACGTAGGGATTGAATTCATGACTGGAACTCATTAGAACAGCCATGGTAAAGCAACTGTGCAATTGGCCAATGAATGTGACTAACAGGGAAAGCCAGTTCGGTTAAGGTGGGGCCTCAAATCCCCAAATATGACATGCAATCGCCCAACCCATTCCCTAAAGGGTGGAACCATGGCTGTGGTTTCACATGCCCATCTAAGCCTTCCCCCCCGCCCCTCCTGCTCTGACATCTCATGTGGCGTTATCCTCCTTACCATGGCATTTCTATCAGTCAAAATTTAATATATATTTCTTTAAGACCTTTTCAGCGTAGTCAGAAAGAGAAAAAATGAATTTTTTCTTGCTAAGATCTATGAGTGGAATATGGAATTTATCAGAATCAAGCTCATAGAACCTACCATGCGGTCTATCACCTGTCTATAAGAATGACTAATATACCCTAGATTACTAAGAACTTCTATGCTCTTTATAATCAGCATTAGAGAAAAGAATTCTGTAACTTTCTTGAAGAATGTCACTTACAGTTATACAGTAAAGATATTCTTCTCCCACCTGAGTGTATTTCTTTGTACTGAAAGTTTAAAAAAAGAAAAAAGAAAAAAAGATCGCAACCCAACTATCACGAGTCCACTTCCAACATCACACTTGTTCGTGCACATCTTTTTTAGCGTATTCCCTTAAGGGCCTAGAACAGAATGACAAAACCCCTACTCAGTGTCAGAAACAAACAACCCCTGAGGAGCAAAACCACTAAGTTCCCAGTACTAACAGTTTCCAGGCATTCTCTTTTGATCAATATAAATGAAATGTGTTTTTCTTTAATCTATGTCTATAAAGAATATAAAGGCTTGCATATTCAAAGGAAAGATATAGACCTATACTGACCAATATGGCATCCAACAGCCATGTAGGCTATTTCTATATACATCTAAATTAATGAAAATTTAATTACGTTAAAAGTTCAATTCCCCAATCACACTAGCCACATTTCAAGTGCTCAGTATGTAGCCCATATTAGACAGTGCTGACAGAGAACATTTCCACCATCACAAGAAAGTTTTATTGGACAACGTTGGTCTGATAGGATGAAGAATGGATGGTAACTGCCACTGATAATCTGGGATTATTATCTCTGTAAATTGAGATTGAAGAGTAGTAGAAAAATTGTGTTTTCTAATATGCTCATTTATGTCAGTTCAAAAAATACATAATTTATTTTTAACATGAAAACCTTGGAAACCCTGAAATGTCAGTTAAGAATCTAACGATTAATTAAATGTGCTTTGGAGCCATGTTTGGTCAATGTGTCCTGTTTCCTGTGTGCGTTTAGTAGCAAAGTTCTAATTAAGTAGGTATGGAGTTTACCCACCTGAGCAGTCTTCCAGACCCAGAACAGAATCACTCTTGCTGTTTTTATTCCATTTCTATTTTATAGATAAAGGAATGAAGGAACAGGGGCTTGGAAGCAAAATTCTAAGTTGAGTTGGGTGTAATTTCACATAGAGCTTCTACTGTGGTCAGGCTCGATATATCACAGTGAGGATGAATGTGGTCCCAAGCAGCTTCAGCCTAGTGGGAAGACAGGCCGATAGATTGATCTTTCCAAGTCAGAGCAGCAGGGGTGATGATGAACCTATGTGCAGCAAGTGCTTTAGGAATCCAAGAAGGATCATTAGTCCAGCTCTGAAGATCAGAAGAATCAGAATGCAACTACCTTAGGAAAGGATGAGTACACATTAAGGAGGAAAAGGAGGGATTTAGGAAAAGAGAAGAACTCCATGCTTGGAAAACATGCGCAAAGAAAGGAAGGAGCTTAGAACAGGAAGGAGATCGTGCAGTCCGCAGGCAGGGTGGCCCCAGTGGGACACCTCACCCTTCAGCTAAAAGGCTTATGCCCTACACGACTCTGGAAGGTGTGGACACCGTACTCTTAGTGGAAACAGCATGAGCTGTCGTGTCCAGCAAGCCTGGATCTGAATCCTGGCCCCTCTGCTTCCTGGCTAATTAACTATGTAAGCCGCCTCACTCTACAGGCCTGCTTTCTCCTTGAGCAAAATGCCCAATGATACCCAACAGGCAGGATGGGGTGAGCATGAGGTGAGGTCCTGCTGGCCCTGATGCCCGGCAATGCTCTATCGCTTTCCTCTATTATCCCAGTTGTACCGTATAATAAAGCGTTTCCCTCCTGGGACTCATCAAAGAGGTAGAATAGAGATAATAACGTCAACAGCGTCAATTGTTGCCTTGTACTGGACACTCACTGTCCTCATTTTTCCTGTGCTACCCACAATCACAGTGCCTGTCTCCATCCTCCTCACAAACCCCTGAAATAAGCAGCATTTCCCCCACATTGTAGCAGGGAAGGCTGAAGCTTGGAGAGGTAAGGCAACTTGCCCAAACTCCTCTGCCCAAATGGAAGCCCCGGGATTTGCACCAAGGTCTGTCCAGTAACCTGTACTCTGTGCTTCTCCAGATGGAGCAGCCATGCGTCATTCGGGTGTAGCTGTGGGTCCACTTTGCAGAAGGGGTTTTGGAAACAGTTCAAACAACCAAGAGTTATCACTCACAGTCTCCTGTGAGTTTCCTGAAGGACGGCACACAGGACTCTGTTTTAAGACAGTACAAAGTTTCTCTGAGGATACTCTGCCTGCATGAGTCAATTTTTTCCAAAGTCCAAAAGGCAGCCTGATTTAGACATTGGCCCTGGACAGCTGTGCTCTAGCAAGCCTGGGCGGTCTTCCGGTCCAGCCTCCAGGGGCTCTGCGTGGCTGCAAGGTGAACACTAGGCTGCACTCTAGACCCTAGACTCCAGCCGCTCAAATTCTGATCAAGGAATAATTTAAATAATAATATTTAAATGATAACTACAAGCAGCTTCTCCATTTGAGTGAAGCCAACATAGGCACATCTTCAAGGCCCTAATGCCCAGCCTCTGGCTCTGACACAGGCCAGGTGTCGGCCACACCAAGGAGCTGACAGGCTCTGGGCCCACAAGATCTCCAACCATCTTCATCTGGGTTTCATATTTCAAGAGAGAACAGACAGCCACAAACTGGGAAAGACATTTTCTTTTTAAGATTTGTTTTTCTATTCTAGAAAGAGAGAGAGAGCACAAATGGGGGGAGGGGGACAGAGGGAGAGAGAGAGAGAGAGAGAGAGAGAGAGAGAATTTCCAGCAGGCTTCATGCTCAGCACAGAGCCCCACTCGGGGCTCGATCCCACAACCCTTGGATCACGACCTGAGCTGAAACCAAGAGTCGGAAACTCAACTAGCTGAGCCACCCAGGCGCCCCTGGGAAAGACATTTTTAATTAGTTACCAGACTCCTTTGAACTTCAACATGAGTCCCCTCAAATTGTGCTTCAAATTTAGAGTAGGAGCTGCCAAGAGAAGCAGTCTGAGATCGTTCAAACCAGAGTGGCAGAAGCCAGGTCTGTGCGTGCCCATCAGCCAGGCCTCCCCAGCCCCGTCGTGCAGACATGGACATCATTCATGGGTTCCAGGAGCTCTGCCCGTTCTGAGGTCCACCCTGTGAGTCTGCTAGGGTGCAGCTGGGGAGTAAGAGGTCACCTCTGCTGGGTCCCTACCGGGACCAACGTATTTCTGGGCCCAACATATTTCTGGACCTCAGCGGCTTTCCCATCTGCAGGCATGAAATCCAGATTGCCGTTCTTAATATTGATGTTTATTACTTGCATTCCCACGCTAAACAATTGCTCTAAGCCAGCGAACATTGGGCCAAGCACCTTAGCAGCAGCACCTCATTTGAACTTCACGAAAACCTTGGGAAGAAGGTAGCATCATCCCCACTCTACAAATGAGGAAACCAGGCTCAGCAAAGTTGAATAAACCGTCCCGGAATACACAGTTGTGCGTGGTGGGACAGGGTTACAAAAGCATGTTGTGATTATCAGGAGGAAATCAGGGCTGGAAGGCAGAAACCTGGCTTTAGAGGAAAGGACGGTAATTGCCTGTAAGTGACATCTGCGCAATTAGCTCTGTGTCCAACTGATCTTAATTTCCTCTGGGCCACAAAACTCCCATCAGGAAAATGGGACTCATGGCTCAGCCCGTTAAGGACCACCTCACTAATTAATTGACTCATCTGTATCCCCTAGGTGCCAGGTCCTGACTCTTTATTGTGAAGCACTTAAATCTATCTGCTCGCTATTTCAAAGAACACTTTACAAAAGGCGTGTGGACCGGGTGGCGGGCGCGAGCCCATGCACCCGTGAGTTGAAATGCAGTATCTATTTAATGAGCGGTCACCAACTTAGGCAATGTATTGGACACTCTGGAAATCAAATTTAAATGATGGGGGATGCTGAACAGAACATGTCCCTTTAGCAAAAATAATGAGGTCTTTGCCTAATTGCTCATTCATCACAGGATTTTATCTCAGTCTGCCAACAAGCAAAAAGGAAAAGGTGGCAACTGATTTAGCCTTGTTCATCTACAACTTTAACCAGCATGTGCTTCTAATGAAGCCAAGACTTTCTGAGCTGGAGAATTTACTGGGCTAGAAGGTAACCGAATGTTCTATCACCTCCTCTAATTGAAAAGTAATAAAAACGTCACAAACAGTGTCAATTACCCACTGATGGGTTGCTTTCCTCCTATTTACCTTTTAAGACATCCAGTGGTTCTGGAAAATACTTTAGGCTGCTTTTTTCCCCCACCCTCCCCCACCCCAGTAATATTTCTTTCAGAAGTGACAAGGAGAGACAGTGTCCCTTGTTGGTGTCTGGTCATTAAATATCTGTCGGAATCCATGACTGAGGTTGGGTCCAGACATTCAATCACAGAATGGGGAGAAAAAAAAAGTCAAAATAACTGCAGAAAAAGTGAGTGTTGGTTAATTATGATCTGAAAGTCAATAAAGTCATCTGATGGCAGATTTAGGGGAACTCATTAGAGAGTGGAATTCAATTGCAGGGAACTGCAGGCTGCTGCTGCTCTGAACCAGCCCATTTCATTAGGGTCTTCAAATGGGAAGAGAGCAATGCCTCCAGGGCATGAGTAGGGGGGTGGGGGGAGCATCTGTAAAGCATTTGCAGGAATCAGGAGAGAAGTAAGCGAAGGATAAGATATCCAGGTATCTCGCACCAGCTACTTTTTCCCATTTCTCAGAATTGAAATCACTTACTTAAAAAAAAAAAAAAAAAGCCCGTCAAACTTAAGGATCATAATTATTTCCTTGGGCACGGGGAGGGGGGGCAGGCGGAGTTGTGTGACCAGTTTGAGTGTGGCTATTAATAGGGAATTGAGCCCTGCTAGACTGCCTTGGATGACTGTGTGAGCTCCTTGTGAGCCATGTAGAATATATTTGTTTAAGTGTGGAATTAGCTCTACCCGCCCTGGAACCTAAGTCTCCGAAAGCAAAGCTATAAAACAGGCAATGTTTATCTTTGGTTTCTGACTGCCAGAATCTTCTCCTTTTGGGGGCCCTCTGCTCCCAGCTCATTTGTCCTCGCTGCTTAGGGTCGCGCTCCTCAGTCTCTTAAAACCTTCCTATCAATCATTTATGCATCAGGCACCCATCCTGTGGCACCTTGCGAGGCTACTGGGGGTGGGGAGGGGTGGATAAAAAGATAAGCAAATCAGTCTTTGTCTCCCCGGATCTGTCAATATTGTTTAAGAAAAGAGAGATGGACATATGACAAGACAAGATGGACACCCAGCCCATTCCTTCCGAAGCATTCCCAGAAAGAAAAGTGTCCTGCTCTCCTCATTTATCCGACAAAGTGATCTAATTTGAAAGCTCACAAAGTCAGAATTGGAACACATACACCCAGATCCCCACACTAATAAAAATAAAAGCAGCGTGAAATCAGAGCATCTTCTAAAACCATCAGGCCCAACAAAAGGGCGGGAAGCAAGGCCATAAATTATAAGAGTGAGTTTGTATCACCCAGTTTGCTTACCTGTCTGCATTTCTAGTGTGCCATTCCTAGGAACCGGGTTTTTCTCTGCCTTAAAATATGGAAATAAGGAACCCGAATCCCATAGTTCTCTCGAAGGTGGTGCCTTCCCTCATAGGTAGCAATTCATCAACATGAAATAGATGAGCCCCAACATGAGAAAAAATGGGCAAAGCAATGCAAAACGAAGAAATGCATGCGTGTTAAAAGAGAAACGAATTCCATTTCGTTCATAAGCACAGATTAAATAACCATGAGTTGGCATTTCCCATCTATCGTTAGGGTCCACAGCCAGTGAGGGTTGGCGAAAAAGGATACAGCAGGGTGCTGCTTAGCGGAAGTGTAAGCCGACACAATCGTATTATGGCGCGATTTCTGATCGGTAATCGTAAAAATGTTCATAGCCTTGGGCCTGGTAATCCTCCTTCCAAGAACGTATCCTTAGGAAATAAACCGAGATGCATCTGAAGCTCTGAGCACAAAAACCGTTCATCACACCCCGTGGTCCCCAGCAGGGGCTGCCTCCCTCGGCCCAGGCGGGGCTGCCGGGAAGCCTCATGCCCCAGCTCCCCCGAGGAAGCAGCTTACACTTTTCAAACACACTGAAAGAATCCAGATGTGCTCCTGACCTCCCAACGGTCTAACCTCATGTCGGCCCTGGCTCCTTTAACCTATGGGTTGCCAGCAGGTTTCTGCCCGTGTCTCTGCCACTTACTCCGTCTGCACACTGACCCTCTTCCTGAGGGTGAGTCACGAGTTTGTCTTTCCGTTCAATTCATTCTCATCCAGCAGAAATTCTTGGAGATTCGGTGTGCACATTTCAGCCTTCCCAAGCGTCAGCACCCGCTGCAGTTTTTTTTCGCTTATTTTTACACCTATCGGTCATTTTAATGGGGAACTGGAAGGAGAAGAATTAGACACTTGTGCTGACATCACATTCTTACCCAGAAGTCCTGGGTTGCTTTTCTAAAACAAAAGAAAATCAGAGGCAGAGGGAGGCAGGAGGGAGGTGGGGGGAGGGTGAGCCGGGAGGGGGAGGGAGGCAGGGGAAGATCCATTTACCTGGCCCTCTTCATAATTTGAGATAACTTGCTGCAAGTTTGTTGACTCATGCGAGTTATTTTAAACAGTTTGCCACTTGTCTAGATGTTAAGGAACAGGGATTTGGTGGGGAAGGGACTAGGAACAGAAAGAAAAGTAAAAGTAACTGCAGAATGGCAGAGGGCAGGGGAAGAAGAGAATCCGGTGTGATACTGCCTTGATGGGGGCTCAACTGGTCTGTCACTGAGGACTTTAAGGGTCTGGAGTCAAGAGAACTGGCATCCCGGGAAGTCACAAAGTGAGTGAAGTGCCCCCCAAAAGCAGAAGACTCGAATCCTTCCCCCTTTGCAATGCTGCCCACCCATCTGGTCATAGCGATGGCCTCATCTACAATCTCTGAATCACAGGTTCACCGTAATGAATTGCGTTGAGATGTTTGGCTACACAGAACCCATTTCCTCATAGAGCGTTTAATTTAGTTGGCTATTTGGAAAATGAGCAGTGGATGGCTTTCAAAGTAACACAGAGATTTGACCGAGTACAGCCATAGTTATGTGGAGGAAAAGCTGGGGCCTCCAAGCACTGCCGGGCACGCTAAACCATGCAGCTGTAGTTCCCTTGTCTTTGGACAGCCATCCCAACTCTGCAGACCTCTCCTCTTTTCCATCTGCAATGGAACCCAAACCTGATCTCCTCTAGATGGTCTTTGTTTCTACATGGTGCACCATAGTAAAAATGGAAAATCCAGGCTTGGTTGGTGGTGGTTGTTATTTTTGAATCATTCAGAACCCTCACAAAATTGGCATTCACTTACACAAAATCTCTTGTCTTCACATCAGTGGTGCCTCTGTGTGTGTGCCTGCACAGGCACGCGTGTGTGCAAGAAACAGTTGTTCAAACCGGGCTGATGGTAACTGGGGAATGCTTGAGGAAAACAAAGCTGATCAAGGAAAGTTTGGTGATGTTTAACAGCTGTTTCCAGGGTACATATCTGTTATATTTATTAGGCCACAATTAAATATGATTTTAATAATCATTTGGTATCTAAATAATATACTCTGATTGTCATATGGAATTTTAATTAGATGCACATTTTCAACTAAAATATGAAGCGTTACCACTGTGAAAAGACCTTTTCTTTCTTACGAATATTTTTTAAAAGTAATGTGCCTTGTGATTCAGTAAAGAACAGATTCTTTTCCAATAGTCTTTCCCCTTCTACATTAATCCAGCCCTTGATGAGTCTTGAGGGAATGAAAGACAAGAATTTTAGACTAAGTAAGTGTTCTCATAATCTCCTAATGAGGATAATGAAAACAGCACACAGAAGGATATGTTTAAGATAAAACATGCTTCAAGTAAATAGCACATAAGAAGCAGAAGTTACTTCCACTTTATCTCCATTCAAGGCATTTCCTGGACGCCATGTTTGTGACGCAGCCGCATTCCCTCTTCTTTACCTTTGTTCTCATTTTCTTTAGGAAACTTTATATCTCAGATTCCCATCCCCCCACCCTCAGCATTCAAAAGCTATGAAGTTAGATCTTAATTAAAAGCAAAGCCAGTAAATGGAACTGTTCAAATCCCCAGCTATTCTTCCCAGACTCCACAAAATCAGTGTTTTGGTGCTCATCAAATTTGCATTCTGAGGATCCTTTCACTTTGTTTTTTTCTTTGCCTTTATTTTATCTATCTATTTACTTATTTAAATGTTGATTAGCACACAGTGCAGTATTGTTTTCAGGGGTAGAATTCAGCGATTCATCACTTCCTTACAATGAAGATCCCTTCACTTTTTTTTAATTTTGTAGTTATTTTTCACGTACCATTTTTCTGATGTTGTCCTTATATGATATCGGCCACCTGTTCATCTATTCTTACATCTGGTCTCAGTGAGGTGAACACTAACGATGACAGGCCCAGGATCTCAGGGTTGATGTTAGAAACCCAACACCTGATGAATTCAATGCTAATTTAAAAATAAAAACATATGAAGCTAACCCGTGCAACACGTTTCCTTTGTCAAGTGGCCACAGCTCCAACCACTGTCTTTTCTTTTTGTTCCTATGTTTGCTTTTCATCTTCCTGAAAGTCCAAGAAACCTTCCTGTTCAAAGCATGTTAGCCAGATTTCAGCCTCATTTCAGGGCAAAGGGCATTTTGTCATCTAAGTAGTAAATATGGAGAAACTTCTAGCTATTTTTTAAAGCCAAAGGTTAGCATAAAAAAGAAAAACACTGAGCCTCTAGTTGTTATGAAAATGCCAACACCTTTCTCTCAAATATATTTAACCTGTAAAAGTGATTGGAAGGTCACCTTGGTTCCTAATACTCCCGCTCACCATTTTCTAGTGATAAAAAAGAAAGTATATTTTCTAAGGGTTGGAGGAATTACATAAAATACAGTTGATTGATTTTCTCTCTTCAAGTCTTAACTCTCCTAGAGAGAGAGCATATCGGTTGAATAAAATATTGCAGAACTAACGCTTGATCACAGGCTGTATATCAGCCACTGTGGAGGTAATCCCAGCTAGAATATCTCACTGAGATGTGAATAAGCACTGAATCTCACTCCTATGGCTGGGAGGAGGGAGAGGATTATGACACAGAGGAGAGGCAACAGGAAGTCTCGCCTGTTTGGGCCTTGAGCCTCAGGTAGGTAAAAGAATGTCTCTTCTCCCACAGCCTAGGGCGCCTAACAGAGGCTGCACTGAGAGAAAAACCAGAAGCTGAAGTCTGTAAAGCACAGAAGGGATTCTACGTGAGCCACCAAATGCAGGGGGCAGAACAGATATCAAAAGATTAAATATGGAACCAAGGACTAGACATCCAGAGAGCTAAGATCATGGAAACAAGTGCCAGAGCTTTCCAGAATGTCAGTCAGCGTCCTTAGTGACATCCTCTCAGCACACCATTGTGGCCAGCAGGGCAGAGCGCCAGGAGGAGGTGTGGAGGGCAGGGTCTGGGTTGCGGCAGCAAACACGGAAAGGTGGGGGTGGGGCAGTATCCCTGGTACCTGGAAAGACCATAGGAGTCCTGTGTGGGGCATGGGCAGATGGTGTGCATAGATGTGAAGGGAGAGTCAAATGTATCTCCTCCTACTCCCATATACTGCCTAAGTAGGAAAATATGCTTATAAGAGGGCTGAAAATATGTGGAATAAAATCTAGCACACCCTCCTTCTTAGCCCACAGGGCACATTGTTAATAAGCTATGGGACACTGCACAATGAAATTCAGAATTCTCTTTAACATAGACTCCTAAGTTACAACTGATGAGAGGTGACACTCACACCAATTTGCCATGTCTACTCACACTAATCTTTGACGTGTGGCAAGATAGCTCTTGCATCCCTACCACCTCCAGTTACTGCCACGGTCAGCACAGTACTGGGGCTATAGTTCATGCCAGGTCACAAGGGCTGAGCGTCAAGTTTTCGGGAATCTTGCAAAAACAGTTGTTAACCATAGCTGTCATGAAGAGTCGTATCTTCCAATCTTATAACTTACAATGGAGCAAATTACAGATGGCTCCCAACTTACAATGGTTGGACTTAGGAGGTTTTGACTTCAGGGTGGTGGAAAAGCAATACACATTCAGTAGAAACCATACTTTGATTTTGGGTTTGCATCCTTTCCCAGGCTATGGGATATGCAGGACGATCCTCTCTGGTGATACTGGGCAGAGCAGCAAGACACAGCTACCATTCAGCCACATGATCATGAGGGTCAACAACCAAAACACTGACCACCATTCTGCACCCACATCGCCACTCTGGTTTTCACTCTCAGTACAGTATTCCGTAAATTGCATGAGATAATCACCACTTTATTACAAAATAGGCTTCACGTTCGATGATTGTGCCCAACTCTCAGCTCTTATAAGTGGTCTCAGTCTGTGCTAAGCTATGAGGTTCTGTAGTTAGGTGTATGAAATGCATTTTTGACTTAATGATATTTTCGACTTACAATGGATGTAACTCCACTGTGAGTTGAGGAAAATCTGTGTGTTAAACACAAATACTTAAAAATTCCTTATTTCCCAATTGTTTTACTACGACCTACGCTCTTGAAGTTATCCCTATCTGCGGTCTCTGTATGAAGCAAATGCTCTGTAATGTTCTGCCATTTACGTCTGTGCCTCACTCCGCCATTCAGTGGCAACACTGGTGGTTTGGAATCGGCCAGGATGTAAGAGGCAAACGCTATAAATCAGGGCTCTTGGCCCCCCAGGAGAGCCAGTTATTTAAACATTTACCAGCATACTATTGGAGACAGTAGTACTTGAATGCGGGGGAAGAGTTGGAGAAGCGGAAGCCAGATATTTGAAGAGATGTCATCTGAGTAGAAGAGTACAGAGAGACTTTCTGTGAGAACTGGCATTTATGTGCTCCTCTCAGTGTGCTCCATGGGCAAATCATCGGCATTTACAGGGTCAGTGAAAGGGTAAATAGTCAATGCCTCTGAAAGCACCATTCATCTTCCCAAATGAAAAAGTGCATCTCAAATGATGGATTTTTCTGTAAACTGTCATGAAGAACCCTTGAGGTTATTCTCACAGGAGAAATGAATACAGTACAGGTGGCCAGGAAAGGAATGGAAATTAATATAAATCAACATGAAGGAACTACAAGAGGAAAAGAGGAATGGGGATTGCATTGATGATATAAAAAATAGGTACATGGAAGATTCCCAAAAATAAATACGTTAGAAGAACTATCAATGCAAATGGAAAAGTTTAAAGCTATGGCGTTGCTCCCTTTTTTTTTTTTTTTTAATAATGTTTGATAGGTTAAGCCCGTGGATTTCAGCTGTGTTCCCTAGATGGTTCAGAATCTAGGTCGGAAGCTAAGAAGAAGATCAAGTTGACAGAAGCCCAGGTTCCATTATCTTACCAGGGCAACTAATTTTCTCATTTCACATTGGGCTTCCTAATAAGATTCCATTGCAAGAAGTCTTCCTCTGCTTTTAAAATTTGAGGGAAAAGTGAAAAAAGAAAAATTGGGTTCTATCCCTTTATGGAAACATGAATTTACAGTCAAAGCCATTATAATAATACTATCAAGCATTGTCATTAAAAATATTATTGAAAAATCCATGTTAATGCAGTAACCACAATCATCTTCCTACTTGTAAAATCCTGAATAGTGGGTGTGTTTCAAGCATAGATATTTTTTAAGACTTTGAAACATGTAATCTGATTAACAGTTTTGTGGCCATCTACTTGTATGACTTGTTGATTTTTTTTTTTTTTTTTTTTAAGTAGGAATCAGGTGTGAAAGGCTGAATGAGCAGAAAGAAGCCATTCAACGCAGGGTCTCTTTAGAATCTGGGCCCATAGGTTCAGTTGGATTTGCATTTTGAAAACACATCCTGACTCAATGTGGAGAAAGCTAACCATGGAGATGGAAAGATTAGTTAGGAGACCATTAAAATGGTCCAGACTTACTACGGTGGTAATGTGGAGATGTACAAAAATGGATGAAAGAAAAACCCGGGAAGTAGAATGGGCAGGACTTAGTTAAACAGAGGGAAGTGAATAAAAAACGACTCTTGGGTTTTTGCATCATATAGCCGAATGAGAGAACAGAGTTGTACACCGAGACAGGGAAATCTAAAAGGGGAACAGGAGATGAGAGGGACAGTGTTAATCCAATTTGGATACACTGACTTTAAGACATCTTTGAAGTATTCAGAAAGAGGTTAAAGGCAAGCAGTTGGATATCATGCCACTGGAGCTCAGAAATAGATATGTTTCTCGTATCATGTTCATAGTCATAAACCATAATTCATCCATTTAATGTGTGCCATTCAATGGTTTGTAGTATATTGACAGAGTTGATGACCATGACCACAATAATTCTAGAACATGTTCATCACCACAAAAAAAAAGCCCTGTTTCTACTAGCAGTCACACCCAATTTCTCCCTCCCTCCATTCCTTGGTAACCGCTAATTTTCTTCATCTGCTTTTGAAATCTATGGCTTTCCATATTTTGAACATTTTATATAAATGGAATAATACAGTACATACCTTTTGTGTCTGGCTTCCGTCATTCAGCATGTTTCCAAGATTCATCCATGAATCATTTAGAGGGCTGAATACTATCCTGTTGAATGGATATAATGTACATACCACATTATGTTTACCCAATCACCAGTTGATAGAGACTTAGGTTGTTTCTACTTTGGGCTTATTCTAATTAATGCAGATGTGAGCATTCATGAACCAGCTTTTCCATGGGCACGTGTTGCCATTTCTCTTGGGTATATATTTAGGAGTGGAATTTCTGGGTCGTATGAGAACTCCATATTTAGTGTTTTGATGAGCTGCCAAAGTGAACTTGCAGAAACGGTACCATTTTACTCCTCCAAGTGATGTAGGAAGCTTCCAATTTTCCTGTATCCATACCAAGACTTGTTGTCCATTTTTTAAGTTACAGCTATTTTTGTATGTGTGAAATGATATCTCATTGTGGTTTTGATTTGCATTTCCCTAATGATTAATGATGTTTAACGGATGTTCACATGCTCACTGGCCTGTTGTACATATTCTATAAGGAAGTACCTGTTCAAATCCTTTGCCTGTTTTTAAATTGGGTCTTTTGTCTTTGTATTGTAAGAGTTCTTTGTATATTCTAGGTACGAGTCCCTTTAGTAGATACATTATTTGCAGACATGTTCTCTCATTCTGTTGATTGACCTTTTACTTCCTTGATAGTGGTTTTTGAGGCACAAATTTTTTCTTAGTTTTGATGAAGTCAGCTTCCTTTTTCCTTCGGTTGCTTATTCAACCAAAATTCTATTGAAAAAACCATTACTGGAATTTTATATCCATAAAACCATCACCTAATTCAAGGTCACAAAGAGTTACACCTACGTTTCTTTGAAGAGTTTTACAGTTTTCACTGTTACATTTAGCTTTTTGATTGATTTTGAATTAAGCTTTGTATGTGGTATGAAGACAGAGTCCAACTTTATCCCTTTGCATGTGGTTATCTCATAACACAGCACCATTTGTAGAAAGGACTATTTTCCCCGTTGAAGTGTCTTAGCACTCCTGATGAAAAATAATTGACTATAAAAGTTAGGGTTTGTTTTTTCATTCTTAATTCTTTTGATATTGATTTTGATTCTTCATTCTAATCACCTTGATGTATATCCATTGTTATGCCAATATCATAATATCTTCTTACAAAGCTGACTGAAGCTTTGTGCTAAGTTTTGATCACAGGAAATGTGAATCTTCCAAATTTGTCCACCTTTTTCAAAATTGTTTTGGCCACTCTGGGTCCCTTACATTTTCCCTATAAGTTGTAGGTTCTGCTTGTTAACTTATGGGGGGGGGGGAAGGCAATTGGGATTTTGATAGGTATTTCACTGATTATGTAGGTCAGTTTGGGGGGTGTTGGCACTAATATTAAGTCTTTCAATCTGTAAACATGGAATATCTTTCCACTTTGTCTTCTTAAATTTCTTTCAAAATGTTTTGTAGCTTACAGTGTGTAAATCTTAACATTTCTTTTGTTAAATGTACTCCTAAATAGTTTATTCTTTTTTAGTTTTTCTTTCTTTCTTTCTGTCTTTCTGTCTTTATTTATTTATTTTTAATGTTTATTTATTTTTGAGAGAGAGAGAGAGAGAGAGAGAGAGAGAGAGAGAGAGTGTGAGCGGGAGAGGGGCAGAGAGAGAGGGAGACACAGAATCCGAAGCAGGCTCCAGGCTCTGAGCTGTCAGCACAGAGGCCGATGCAGGGCTTGAACTCACGGACCATGAGATCATGACCTGAGCTGAAGTTCGACGCTTAACCAACTGAGCTTCATTTTAGGTTATTTTAAATGGAATTTTTTCTTCATTTTATTTTAGGTTGTGTATTGATAGACATACTATTTTGGTATTTAGATCTTATATCCTGTAACATTGCTGAACTTGTTTATTAACTCTAATAGTTTCTTTTTGAATTCCTTAGTACTTTCCATATAAAACATCAGGTTATCTGAAAATAGTAGGTTTACTATTCCTTTCCAAATTGAATGCCTCTTCTTTTCCTTTTTTCTTGCTTAATTGCCCTGGCTAGAAACTCCAGCACTATGCTGAATAGAAATGGTCAGAGCAGAAATCCTTGTCATTTTCCTCTTCCTCATTTTGAAAGATTGTTTTGCTGGACATAGAATTCTTGGTTAACATTCTCTGTCAGCACTTTGAATATATCATTTCACGGTCTTCTGGCCTCCACGGTTTCTGATGAGAAATCAGCTGTTAATTTTACTGAGGCTTCCTTCTGCATGATGCTTCTCTCGCTGCTTTCAAGACTCTCTGTGTCTGGTTTTTGACAATTTCATCATGTATCTAGCTGTGGATCTCTTTGATTTTATCCTCCTTAGAGTTTGTTCAACTTCTTGGATGCATAGATTTATGCTTTTCATTAAATTTGAGAAGTATGAGGCCATTATCTTTTCAGATATTCTTTCTGCCCCTTTCCTCCCCTTCTGTCCTTCTAGGATTCACATTATGCATATATTGTACTCTTTAAGGTGTCCTCCCAGTCTCTGAGGTTTTTTTGTTCACTTTTCTTCATTCTTTTTTCTTTCCGTTCCTCAGACTAAGTAGTTTCAGTGGACCTCTTTTCAAGTTTGATGATTCTTTTTTCTGTGTCCAAATCTGCTGGTGGTTCCCTCTAGTGAATTTTTATTTCAATTTTTGTACTTTCCAATTCCAGAATTTCTCTGAATTTTCTTTATCATTTGTATCTTTTTATCGATCATCCATATTGAGTGAGACATTGTTTTCAGACTTTAGTTCTTCAGACATGTTTTGTTTTAGTTCTTTGAACATATTTAAATTGACTGATTTAAAATCGTCAGGTAGTAAGATCAATGTCTGGGATTACTCAGAAACTGTATCTTTTGACTACTTTTTTCCTGTGTATGGGCCATAATTTCCTTTTCCTTTCTATATCACAATTTTTTCTGTTGAAAAACTGAATGTTTTAAGCAACATTATATGGCAATTGGACATCAGATTCTTTTCCTTCCTTGGCATTTGTTGTTACCTTTATTCTTATCATTCTGCTGCTCCTGGGTTTTTTTGGCAGCTCCTCTGAACTAATTATAAACTGTTCAAGTATTTTGTGGTATTAATGGCAATAAATAGATAAGTAAATGAGTGGGGGAAAGGGTGAAAGAGGTGAAGGGGATTCAGAGTACATTTACTGTAACCAGCACTGAGTAACGTAGAGAATTGTTGAATTACTATATTGTACACCTGAAACTAATGTAACACTGCATGTTAACTACACAGGAATTAAAATTAAAAACTAAATAAATAAATAACTATGATACTTCAGGAATCTGATCATCTAATCCGAGATCCAGTGGGCATCTTCCTTCCCATGTTGTTATCTTCCTTTTCATGATCAAACCAAATCTGCTATGTAATGATACATAATTAATAATTTCATCCTGTCCTCACTTTGTAACACAAATACTTTTGTTTTCTTGACTTGGCCTCTTTCTTACCCACACAGAACTTCTCCAGGATATTTTTATTCTGTGAGAGTGTGTTCACCCTTTCTTCCTATTCTGAACATTCGTGAATAAAATTCATTTGTAAAAGAGTAATTTGAAAACATATGATTAAGTCTGCTGTGAAAAAATCACGTAACAGAGCATTATAACTCTCTTAAAAATGTATATGAAGTGCCTACCTTAAAGTGTTCTTACATAAAAGGTTCCATCCTTTCTATCTTTCCATGAGTTTGAATTTCTTATTTGTGTAGCACTCTAGAGTCATTGGGATTAAAGGACAATGATATATGGAGGGAAAACCCACGATAGGAAGAAAAGAGCAATAGCAACTTCTCTCTCTCTCTCTCTCTCTCTCTCATGCCAGGCTTTGTACCAGGCCTGTATTTAATGTCAATAAATCTTCACATGTATATTAATACGAGGTGCGTATTAGTGATTCTGGTTCAAGTGGAGATACTATTGTTCAAAGAAGTTATGTAAAATTGGACAAGTTCAGCAAATGCAAGTAGATGCAAGACAAGAACCAAGAAATTTTGACTTCACACTCTCCTAGGGTACCAGGCACGTTTAAACTTTAATCTTCAAAAGTCAATAAAGAGGAGGAAAGAATATCTACATTTGTTGGAGCTTCCTCATGCCATATACTAGTCAACACTTAAAATTGGTTATTTTATTTTATCTGTACAATGACATTGGGAAGAATCAGAAATATGGAGAAGTTGGGGCACTTGGGTGGCTCATTTGGTTGGGCGTCCGACCTCAGCTCAGGTCATGATCTTAGGGGCCGTGAGTTTGAGCCCCACATCAGGCTCTGTGCTGACAGCTCAGAGCCTGGAGTGTGTTTCAGATTCTGTGTCTCCTTCTCTCTCTGCCCCTCCCCAGCTCACACTCTCTCTCAAAAATAAATAAACATTAAAATTTTTTTAATAATATGGAGAAGTTAAATAATTTGATAAAATTGCACTCTCCAGAATATGCCTGGTGTACAGAGCTGTTTGGTAACAATTTATTAAAGAGATGAATGCCCTTGATCTTTCCATGGGGCACCTGGGTGGCTCAGTTAGTTAAGCGTATGACTTCAGCTCAGGTCATGATTTGGCAGTTTGTGGGTTCGAGCCTTGGGTCGGGCTCAGTATTAACAGCTCAGAGCCTGGAGCCTGCTTGGGATCCTGTGTCTCCCTCTCTCTGTCCCTCCCTTGCTCATGCTCTGTCTCTCTCTCTCTCTCTTAAAAATAAATAAACATTAAAAAAATTTTCTTTTAAAAAGAGATGAACAAAAATGGCAGAGCTGGCCTACCTCTGATGGACTGCCCATTTGTCTTCTATAATACGCCTATATTACACATGGGCAGCAAGCCACATCTCTGATTTTTCATAGACAACCTTTTTTTTTTTTTTTTGTAACCAATTAAAGAACCAGACTCCGAAAGATTCAGATTCTTGCTTTCATAGAGAAAGGAGGTAAGAAAGACAGGCTATTGCAATGCCCAGAGCAATAGGCCAGGAAAAGAGCATGGAAAATGCTGCAGGTAAGTACAGGGCTTGGGAAGTCAGTCTCTGCCCCAAAACTACAGCTAGGGCCTCTTAAAAGCCACTCTGTTGTCAGTCTTAAATTCAACCAATGATTTTGCAACAATCTTTTCTACTTTCATGATCTGTAAAGATTAAAGATTCCAGACGAGGTGGGAAGAGAACTTCAAAAGTTCATCTTACAACAATTTCGGATCAAAGGAATTTTATTTTCCTGGCAGTGAAAAACTGAAAGGTAAATAAAAAGACACAATATTTTATAGGGTCCTTCATTGATGGGCTATTCTTTAAATGCTGAGGAAAGAAACAAACACTTCTGATTATTTAATTGAAGTTTGCATACGGCCTGTGTGCTGCCGTGTCAGAATGCTTTCTCAGACTTGTTAACGAGTGGGTCCAAGTAAATGCGGAAGGGCACGTCCATACGTACTTTAACAATTACTACTTACCTGCCTTCAGCATCCCGCCCTTAATCTCAAGGATATAAATAGTGGATGAAAAAACACAGTGACTTGATTTACCTACAAGATCAACCTGGAGGACAATGTCAGGATTTACAACAATCGGTTTTGGAGAAATGATGGCTTTCAATGAGTAAAAATAAGGAATCGTATGGTGAAGGAGGGAGAGAAATCAACACAAGATCAAAGAAAAGGCCCTTCAAAATCTGGCCCCTGCCCACCAATCCGGCCTGATCCTTGCCACTTGTATATATACCTCTTTCATCTCTAAGGAGCAACCTGGGTTTCTCAAGTAGTGAAGGCAGCTGTAAAATACTGCCTTCATACCAGAAGTTCCTCTAGATTTCCAGGATGTGATTTTTTTTTTCATTGAACCTCTCTAGTTTATGCTCCCATTCTCCTAACAAGACTCAGTTCCCCAAACTGTGAAAACATCTTGTTCCTCCAATTCTGTGTCTTTGTAGGTGACACTCTCCACTCTTTCAGCTTCCCTGTTCCGGCCTCATCCCACATACTCATCAGGGTCTGATTCAATAGTGCCTCCTTCCAGAAGACTTACCCCATAAATCCTGCTCTTTTGCCTTAGCCCCTTAGCTTCTGAGGACACAAAATATTCTCATGTAGTTCCTTCTATCCATTTCTATGCAACTCACATGCTTCCTTACTACAAGATTCAGGTACAGACTCAACACCCTGTTGACTTTTCCACTGAAGATTTCCAGTGTCTTAGGTTAACCTTCTGCAACTGGGAAACCCAAGGTCCTTTGATATTCTAAACCCACATTTCTTGTCATGAAAGTGAATCGATTGTTAGAAATGACTAATAACATAAATAATTTTTGAGCTATATGGCTTTGGTAATTTATAATTCTGGTCGAAATATTTGAGGTCACATTCTTTTCCAGGCTGTGATGATTTGAATCTTCTTACAGTTATTTGCTTATGTAATTAACTTTATTAGACCCAGGCTGTTAAGCCATTTTGATAAGTCATTTTAAGAGTCAGGGGTGAAAACTTATGCTAAGGCCCAGAACTAATAGCTATACTGAGAAGCAACTCTGTGTCATGCCTGCACTAGAGGAATAAAAAAGTGCCAGGGGAATAAAAAAGCATGACCCTTAGATGTGGCTAGAAATGCATTTACACGTACCAGTTGGGGTGTACCTATTATGGGCTTACCTGTGTCCCCCCAAATTCACATGTTGAAGTCCTAAACCGCAGTATCTCAGAATGTGACCATCGCTGGAGATAAGGTCTTTAAAGAAGTAATTAAGTCAAAAGGACATCACTAGGTTAGCAAAATGACTGGTGTCCTTCTAAGGAGTGGAGATTAGGATGCAGACATGGACAGAGGGAATATAAAGTAAAGACACAGGGAGAAGATGGCCTTCCACAAGCCAAGGAGAAAGGCGTCAGAAGAAGGCACCTCTGCAAACACTTTGATCTTGAACTTGTAGCCTTCAGAACTGTGAGGAAATAAATTTCTGTTGCTTAAGCTCCTAGTCTGGAGCACTTTGTTGTTGCAGCCTTGGCAAATTAAAACAAGAACACTTCTCTTCTTCCAAGTTCAAGGTCCACTGAGAGTCAGACACAAAAGTCAGTCACACCAACAGGAAAACACTATGTTTCTTCCCAAGGAAACTGATTGAAGGCCATGGCTTTAGTTCTATGGCTCACTGGGCTTGCTAATACCTCCTTTTAAAATAGACAAACTTTCCTACCCAGTTATTTACTGTGTGGTAGAGAAGCAACCAGAATGTACGCCTCTTAAAAATAGGAAGATCTGAAAAAGAAAGACAGAAGGAGCTGAGCTCACTGTCTTCTAGAAAAGTTACCGTCTACATGGGGCTGAGGGTATAGACAGAAGCCAGGAGTGTTACTAACAGAAACTGCTTGTCATGGAAACATAAGGAGTGGGGAATAACTACCAATGCAACAATCCCAAGTTTTTGCTCTCCTGACTCATTTGACATGAGCTCAAAGACTCTGGTCAGCCAAGGATATGACTGTCCCTCTTAAGAGAGAGGACGAGCAATCACAAGGCTAATTCCATCTGCACACTTCCTGAGCCCCATTAATTTCATGAAACCTCATCAAGGTTATCTAGAGAAATGAGAGGGGCCAGAGGCCAGTCTACAAAACTTGTCCAGTATGGACAATCACAAGGTTAACTGTGGAATTGTGTTTGCCATGTGTGTGGAAGGAGGCAGAGGGTGGGGGTGAACCTCATCTATACTACTCCTCTAGAGAATGACAGCTGAGATATTTCTGCTTTCTTACACAATTCAGAACTTTGTAATGGTGGTGTCCCATGGGCCCAGGGTGTCTTTTATTTTTCTCCTCATCTTCTGTGTTCAAGATCATTAACACCCATTACATTGTCAGTCCATGACCTTATTTCCTGTGCTCTGGATTTGCTTAGATCCAGCCACCAAGAGTGCTTCCCAGATAATTTTATTCTTGTCTCTAAATTGCCCTTAACTGGTCAATCACTGCAGCATATTCTTAAACTGAAGCAACAATTGGTGCTTCTGAAACCTGTCCCTCCAGAAGCCTGGTATAGATAAATATCTCTGCCATGTGTACCTCACCTTTAACATTGCAATAATGAAATAGCATCTATTTCTGTCACATATGGTTCCATTTCAATTTCCTCCATAGAATGAACTTTATTTGAAATGTGATTTGGGGTTTTTTTTGTTACCATATTTACAGTTACAATTGTTTGACGTAGTTAGGTGGCTTATTTTCTCTTTTTTTCCTCTGCTATCTAACTGAGACAATAGGTTTTGGGGAGTTTGTTTTTTCAGAAATGTTCCTTAAGGTTTTACTGTGAGAGGTCCTCCAAAAAGAGAGGCAGAGGTAGCCTAGTTCTGCCAAAGTCGGTGGTGTTCAAGCAAATCTTGCTCTCCTTGACTTCCCTAGGAATTAGGAAACAGCACACAGGAAGGATTCTCTAGTTAGACCAAATGTGCTATTCTTTTCTTGCTTTGGTCCCCTTGACTATGTTTTACTCTCCCTGTGCTGCCCTCCAAAGTCACAGCTCCAAAGATTTCTTAGGCACCTTGTCTCAGGACCTCGGAAGTTCCTACATCATCCAGTGATGGAAGGGTCCCATGCTGGCCTTACTGGTCTTTTTTTCTCAACTTATAAAGACTATTCGTAACAATGTGATATATTTTTCCCAATTCTTGGAGGCGGGGGGGGGGCATTTCTTAAATTGGTCATCAGTTTAAAGTAAATTTCATGAAATTGTTTCCTGGGTCCTGGATTTTTCTGAAGAAACCAACCTGAGCTACTCTTTGGGTCTGGCCTTTCTTCCACTGTTAGAATTATTTTCATTTTCTAAGGACATCTGTCTTTTACATCCGTCCAGCCTGGCCATCAAAACCATCTTTGGTCACTCATCTAAGCCCTCTATCTGCCTCCAAATTAGCCTGCCTTTCTAAATATTTCCTTTATTCTCCCATTAATACTATATTGATAATAAAACCGGGTCCCATCTTTCAAATGACCCTAATTCCTCCTTTATTTCCAGAGGAAATCTTGTCCCTAGAGATAAGGCGTTCTAAGCCCAGAGTTTGGTCTTCTTAGCCTTTGGGTTTGCATAATTTCACTGAGTTGTTTTCCTATATCCACCCACAAAGATACCATACTCTCTTTATATCAAGACAACTAATTCTTTTGCTTTTGATTATTAATAAAACATCCCCTACGTCTCTAAGCAAAGCAACAGATTGGAAGCCCCGATCTATGGTCAGAGGTGAGATCATTAGCGAACTGACAGCCAACTTGGAGCCATATGATAAAGCATAAGAAATAATGGATTAAGTAAAGTTCTTAAAAAGTTTTTCTTTACTGAGAGTTTTTTTAAGAACATTTAATATGTTAATATGTATTGATATTCTTGGAATCCATTCTGAAACATTTGCTTATGAAACTCGCTTTTAAGGTGACCTGGTGGGATCTGTTTTCCATGGAGCATTCTTTGGAAATACTGGCTTATGTGCCAGGGCTTGAGAGGAAGGCCCAGTTTCCCACATCAAATAAGAAAGAGAAGCCTTCTTTTCAGTGGCAACAGCAAGCCCAAAATACTTAGGAAAACTTCTTCACTAGGTGGACCACATAAATAATAACTTCTGTAGTGACTTCGATTCTCTCATCTATGAAAGAATGGCTTGATCTTGTAAACCTCTAAAATCTCTTCTGCATTCACATTTTATGGTACTAAGTTTAATATTATGATGGAAGAGGACACGCTGAAAAACTTTTATGAGGTTATTCAAGAAAAGCTAACCATTTGTATAATAAAAGCCTGATAAAATGATATTCGTCAAAAAGAAAATTATTCGTTTTTTTATTTTTGAACTTAGATGTACTTTCAATTTGTTTATGAAGTGGATTATCTTCTTTTTTTCCTAAACTTTTACTGAAATGAGAGTAAGAGTGACTAAAGATGAGTAAACTTATAAAAACACAGAGGACAGGAAGGTAGTCATCAGAAGACAAGAGATTTTTGCTTAATTTATTGAAGATACAAAGAGGACTGTTTCAAAAGAAAGCGATAGCTAAGAATATGCTTAGGAAAGGCTGTAGTAAAGGCGGGAAATATTGATTCTCCTCAGTGGAACCAGAGAACTTCCAAGCCCATTCAGAAAGCACTGAATGTAAATGTAAGAGCCATAGGCAGAAACCCATGGGCAGGTAATTAATTAAAAACTGCCCACACAACATCTGGGACCATTCTCCCATTCACAATGCTGAGAGATAGGAAACAGTAACATATGTTGTCATAATAAACTGGAAGTTTCCTCAGAGAGTGAGCACTCTGCCCTGGGAAGGCCAGATGCCTAATATCAGCACCCCAAAGGAAAGGTGCTCCCTATTCAACACTAAAGAGAATGCTCAGCCTGCCTGCACTTTCTGCCCATATATCCTAGAGAGTTTCTCAGCAGTGGCACTGTTGATGTTTTAGGCAGCATACTTCTCTGTTGTGGAGGGTGTCCTTTGAACTGTATTTTGTACCATTGGGGGTTTAGAATCTACTGGCCTATATCCATTAGATGCCAGTAGTAACCCCATTTGTGGAAGCCAAAAATGTCTTCAGACATTGCCAGATATACTTGGAAAAATCATCCCAGCTGATTGAAAAATCATACCCCAGAGTAACAAGTAAAGAAACAAATACACAACTGGAAGCTGGAACTGAGGGATATGGCAGATGGGGGAAAACATCTAAACAGCTGCAGAGGAAACTCTTTCTTCCTAAGTGTAAATGGATAACCAAGACAACCAGATATTTGAGGAAAACCAAATGCAAAATGAAAAGACAAAGAGCTAAATGCAATAATTGACCCTCGGAAAAACCAATATGGATTATTTAAAGACAAGAAGACAAATTTCTCAAAAGCTATAATGAATATCCTCAAAAGGTTTTGAAGGCAATGGGTCTATAAGATAGAAAGAGATTTTGTTGTTGAAAATGAACATCAAAGAATAAAAAAGAGTTTATGGAAATGAAAATATGATTCCTCCCCTCCAAAAGCAACTTTACAATTTAACTGAAGCTCTAAAAATGAAACTCGAAGGAAGTGTTCCGACACTAGAAAATACCAGACACAGAAAACATAAGAGAGCAGTTAAGAAACACCACGGATAAACCCCAAGGTTTAACATCTCTCTAATAGTTCTGGAAAAAGAAAATAGGATGTAGGAAATAAGAGGAAGCTTTGGGAAATCTCCTCCTCATTCCCCTCCTTCACCTCCACCAAAGCATAAGAGGGATGCTAGTGTTCAAACTTAAAGCAAATCCCACTCCTAAACACATCTTGACTCAGAAGAGCAGGACTGAAAAAAATACCCTAAAATCTTCAGGAGGGGGAGGGGTGTCAATGCTTTTTTACAAATGAACAGTAATCAGAATAGTGGAGTTCTTATGAGCATGCTAGATGGACATAGAACAAAGTCTGAAATTTGGAGGGACATGATTATTGAACCTAAGACTCTATGGACAGCATGACTGTCAGGTTTTTCCCGACGTTTCCTTTCTGGAAGTGTTATTGAGGATGTACTATGGAAAGCTGAAACTGGGATCTAAGAAAGAAAGGGCATGTGATACAAGAAAAACTGGAGCTAAGTCAGAAAGGAAATGCAGAGAAATTTCAGAGTGAAAGCTAATCAATCAGTCAAAACTGAAAATGAGTTCTGTAGACTCTGATAGAGTCACTTCAAGGAGAAAGTGGATTCCACTCAACCAGTGATTAAGAACCTGAGAGATTGAAGCAATATGCCAAAAAAACTATTCTTAACATGTAATCCTTCATTGACAAAGGCTGCTTTGTCATCAGTACAGAAATGAGCAGAGTGCACGTGCCCGTGCAGACAAAAACACGTTTCTCAAAATAGCAAGGAAATGTACAAAATAGGTCTGGGGAACCAGTGCCAGAATTAGGTTAATCTGCAAATTTTATAGTATAATGTCTTGGTCTCCTCAGGTGCTACGACAAAAATACCATTGACTGGGTGTTTCTAAACAACAGAAATTTATTTCTCACAGTTCTGGAGGCTAGAAGTCCAAGATCAAGGTGCCAGCATAGTCATGTTCTCCTGAGGCCCCTCTTTCTGGTTCAAAACTGGCACCTTCTTGCTACATCCTCACATTGTAGAAGGGACTAGTGATCCTACGGGAGCCTGTTTTAGAAGGCACTGATCCCATTCATGGGGGCTCCACTGTCATGACTTAAGCACCTCCCAAAGGCTCACCTCCCGATACCATCATCTTTGGGGGAGTTAAGATTTCATCATATGAATTGATAGGTGGGGAGACACAAATACCAGACTGTAGCATGTCCTATGGTAAACGTAAGGCTTGAAGGTTTAAAAAATGGATTTAAGGTGTTGAGAAATTACGATGGCGTGATAGTACCTAAAGCAACAAGTAGGAAGGGAAGCTAATAAGAGTTTCTATGTCGACACAGGGGAAAGCAGCTAATATTTGTTGGGCAATTACGGCTCATTTTTAGTCACTGTGTGAGCTGCCTTTCAGTCATTATCAGTTTAATCCTCACGATAATAATATGAGGTGGTTATGATCATCCCAATTTTACTAATGAAGAGATTAAGCAACTTGCCCCCGGTCACAAAACTGTACGTAGCAGAAGCAGCCCTCTCAATCAGGCCTACTTATTATAATAAATTCCAGGCTTTCTTTTCTCCATTCCACCTGTATAAGAGACAGATAAACCTAATGTAGCAGAAGGAAGGTACCAATTATGACAGAAGAAAGTCACTATAGTTATCCCAGACCCTTCTCTGGGGACTAGAGGACTACTAGGGACTACTTCCCTCCCATTGTGCAGAACAATAAACAACCACCTACAATGTTTATCTGTACAGCTCAAGAAAAGCTTCATAAAATCAGGGAAAGGCCAGGAAAAAAGCAATTAAAATGCCCAAGGGGTAGATAGGCTCTTCTATGAAGATGGACTGAAAGGCTTGAGCCATTATTAGCATCAAGAAATACATGAAGACTGTAAACAAGAATATATGTAATCCTGCCAGATACTGGTCAAGCAAACATCTCAAAAAGCTCTCAAAAAGGAAAATGTAGAAGAGTAAAGGAAGAAAAGCAAATAATCCAAATTTTAAAGTAAAGTTTATGCATTTATTATTTCTGAGAGAGAGAGAGAGAGACAGCACAAGTGGCAAAGGGGCAGAGAGAGAGAGGGGGACACAGAGTCTGAAACAGGCTCCAGGCTCTGAGCTGTCAGTACAGAGCCCGACATGGGGCTCAAACTCACGAACCTTGAGATCATGACCTGAGTCGAAGTCGATTGCTCAACAAACTGAACCACCCAGGTGCCGTGCAAATAACCCCATTTTAAATAGACCAATAATTTAAATAAACATTTCTCCAAAGAAGATATACATGCAAATAGTGGATAAGTCCATTCAAGGTGTTCAACAACATTAGTTATTAGGGAAATACAAATCAAAAGCATAATGACCTATCATGTCGCACCCACTAGGACGGCTACAGTAGACAAACAAAAAAGAAGACAATAACAAGTTTTGACAAGGACATAGAGAAAAAGAACCTTCATACATTGCAGTAGGAAAGTAAAATGGCTGACTCTGGAAAAAACTTGCCAACTCCTCTATCACTCTCTCTCTCCACACACACACACACACACACACACACACACAGAGTTGCCATATGATCTAGAAATTCCATTTTTGGATATACACCAAAATGCAATGCAATATGTCCACACAGAAGCTTACACATGACTATTCATAGCACCATTATTCATAATAGCCAAAAAGTAGAAACAACCCAAATATCCATCAACGGATGAATGGATTAAATAATGTGGCATAGCCATACAATAAAATATTATTTAGTAATAAAAATAAATGATCTACTATACAAGTTATAACATGGATGAAATTTGATAACATAATGCTAAGTGGGAGAAGTTAGACACATGAAGCCCATATTGTATGATTACATTTATATAAAATGCCCAGAATAGGCAAATCCATTCAAGTAGAAAGTGGATTAGTGGTTCACTAGGGCCAGGAGGAAGAAGGAATTGGGAATGACAGCTAATGGGTACAGGGATTCTTTTAAAGGTGATTAAATATTCTAAAATTAGATTGTGTACAACTCTATGAATATACTAAAATAATTGAATTGGGGCATCTGGGTGGCTCAATTAAGTATCCAACTTCTGCTCAGGTCATGATCTCAATGGTTTGTGGGTTCAAGCCCCCCCCCCCCTTGGGCTCTGTGCTGACAGCTCAGAGCCTGGAGCCTGCTTTGGATTCTGTGTGTGTCTCTCTCTCTGCCCCTCCCCAACTTGTGCTCTGTCTCTCTCAAAAATAAATAAACATGAAAAAAAATTTAAAGAAGTTGAATTGTATAGTTTAAGTGGATTGATTTTTTGGCATGTGAATTATCTTAACAAAGCTAACTGAGAACAAACTGAGGGTTGATGGGGCGTGGGAGGGAGGGGAGGGTGGGGGATGGGTATTGAGGAGGGCACCTTTTGGGATGAACACTGGGTGTTGTATGGAAACCAATTTGACAATAAATTTCATATATTGAAAAAATAAAAAAAAATAAATAAAAAAACAAAGCTGGTTTTTTTTAAGTAAAGGATAATTCAATAACTATTCATGACAAAATTCTCAGTAAAGTACAAATGGTGGGAACTTCCTCAACTTGATAAAGAATATCTACAAAAAACCTGCAATTAGCACCATACTTAATGGTGAGAAATTTGAATCTTTCCCACTAAGATTAGGAACAAGGCAAGGATGTACCATCTCAATCATTCCTTTTAACCATTACACTGGAAATTCTAGCTAATGAGATAAGAAAAGGAAATAAAAGGAATACTGTTTGGGAAGAAAGAAATAAAACCGTCCTTGTTTTCAGATGACATGATTGCTATTTAGAAAATCTGAAAGGATCAACAAAAGAACACCTGGAACTAATAAGTCATTATAGCAAGATTTCAGGATGTACAAGTTAAAAGTAAATCACTTTCCTATACACAGCAATGATCAAGTAAAATTTAAAATACAATAACACTGGGGCACCTGGGTGGCTCAGTTGGTTAAGTGTCAGACTTCAGCTCAGGTCAGGATCTCACCAACTTATGAGTTTGAGTCCTGCGTCAGGCTCTGTGCTGACAGCTCAGAGCCTGGAGCCTGCTTCAGATTCTGTGTCTCCCTCTCTCTCTCTGCCCCTCCCCCACTAGTTCTCACTCTCTCTCTCTGTCTCTGTCTCTGTCTCTCTCTCTCTCCTTTAAAAATTAAACATTAAAAAAATACAATAACATTTACATTAGCACTCCAAAATGGAAATACTTAGAATACTTAGACATAAATCTAACAAAATATGGATAAGATATATATATATATATATATATATATATATATATATGTATATATATATATATGGAAAACTAACAAACTGATGAATGGAATAAAAAGCTAAATAAGTGGAGAGATATTCCATATCCATGGATAGGAAGACTCAATGTTTCAAAATACCAGTTTTTCCCAACTTGCTCTATAGATTCAATGAAATCCAAAGGAAAATCTCAGCAAGTTACTCTGTGGATACTAACAAACTGATTCTAAAGTTTATAGGTAGACAGAAAAGACCCAGAATAGCCAGCACAATGTTGAAAAGCAACAAAGTTGAAGGACTGAGACTTCTTGACTTCAAGTCTTACTATAAAGGTTCAGTAATCAGGAGAGTGTGATATTAGCAAAAGAAAAGAGAAATAGGTAAATCGACAGAATAGAGAGTACAGAAATAAAATCCCATAAAGACAGTCAATCACTTATCTTTGACAAAAAAGCAAAAGCAAAGCAATGAAGCAAAGACAGTCCTTCTCATAAATGGTGATAGAAGAACTGGACATCCACTTGTAAAAAAAAAAATTTAATCTACACACACGCTTCATAAAAATTCACTCAAAATGAGTAACAGACCTAAATATAAAACACAAAACTATAAAACTCATAGAAGGTCACATACGAAAAAACCTAGATAACCTTGCATTTAGCAAAGATTTTTTTAGATACAACGCCAAGGCATGGTTCATTAAAGAAAGAATTGATAAGTTAGATTACATTAAAATTAAAAATTTCTGCTCCACAAAAGACACTGTCAAGATAATGAAAAGACAAACCACAAACTAGTAGAAAATATTTGCAAAAGATGCATCTGATAAAGGATTCATATCCAAAGTATACAAAGATCTTAAAATTCAAACATAAGAAAACAAAAAAAGCTGATTAAAAATGAAAGACCTTAGCAGACACCTCACCAAAGAAGATATACAGATGGCTGATAAGCGTATGAAAAGATGCTTCATATATGTCATGAGAGAAATGCAAATTCAAACAACAATGAGAGGGGGCCTGGGTGGCTCAGTTGGTCGAGCATCCAACTCTTGATTTGGGCTCAGTTAATGATCCCAGGGCTGTGGGATCAAACCCTGCATCGGGCTCCCTGCTGAGCTTGGAGCCTGCTTAGGATTCTCTCTCTCCCTCTGCCCCTCTCCCCTGCTCACTCTCTCTCTCTCTCTCTCTCTCTCAAATTAAAAAAAAAAGACTTAAAACAACAACAACAACAACAACAACAACAACAATGAGATACCACTACATACCTACTAGAATGACCAAAATCCAGAACACTGACCACACCAAATACATGGAGGATGTGGAACAACAGACACTCTCATATACTATGGATGGGAATGAGAACTAGTACAGCTACTTTGAAAGGCAGTTAGGTAATTTTTGAAAAAAACTACACACTTCTTACTATACAACCCAGCAACAGCACTACTTGGTAATCCAAAGAAGTTGAAAATGTGTCCACCAAAACAACCATCACAGGGATGTTTATAACATTGTTTATAAGCACAAAAACTGGAAAGCAACCAACAAGGTCCTTTGGTAGGTGACTGGATAAATAAACCATAGTACATCTACAGAATGGAATATCATTCAGCACTACAAAGAAATGAGCTATCAAGCAAGGAGAACACAGAGAAGAACTTTCAATGCATGTTTCTAAATGAAAGAAGCCCATCTGAAAAGTTGACATACTGTGTGGTCTCAACTGTATTACATTCTGGAAAAGATAAAACTATAGAGACAGTAAAAAAAAAATCAGTGGTAGCTAGAGATTGGGAGAGAGGAAAAGATGAACAGGCAGATCACAGAAGACTTTGTGAAATCACCCTATATTGTACCATGAAATCACTTTATATTGTACCATGATGAATACCTGTCACTACACTGTTGGCTAAACCCATAGAAAACCTAAGACCAAGAGTGAACTCTAATGTTAACTATAGACTCAGGTTTCTTTCTTTCTTTTTAATCTTTATTTATTTTTGAGAGAGAGACAGAGTGTGAGCAGGGGAGGAACAGAGAGAGAAGGAGACACAGAATCGAAAGCAGGCTCCAGGCTCCAAGCTGTCAGCACAGAGCCTGACGTGAGGCTCGAACTCACGAACCGTGAGATCATGACCTGAGCTGAAGTCGCTCACTTAACTAATTGAGCCACACAGGCGCCCCTATAGACTCTGGTTTCTAATGATGTGTCAATGTAGGTTTATCATTTGTAACAAATGTACCACCCTGGTGGGGCATGTTGATAATGCAGGAGGCTGTGCATGTGAGGGACCAGGGAACATATGCAAAATTTCTGTAATTTCCATTCAATTTTGCTATAAACCTAAAACCTCTATAAAAAAATAAAGTCTATTTAAAAAAAAAAAAAGGAAAGGGAAAACCATTTTATACATTTATAGAATTCTTTTCCCCCAAGAGGTGATAGAGGCCAGAAACATGGGTAAGCCTAAGCACAGCAAGGTAATAAATAGCATATAATGTGTTATTGAGGAAATTAAGGCCATTTGGAAGATGTCCAGAATCTTTAGAATTTGAACCTTTTAAGGAGATCATCATCATCTCCCACAAAATGTTTCCTTTGTGTTAGTTTTATGAAACAAAATGTTGGGCAGAGTTGACCATTAGACTGAAGTTGGTTAATGTCTGCGTTCTCTCTTCCTCCTCATTGCCCCCCAAATTTTCCCAGCAGAATTAAGAAAGGTTACTAATTACAAGGATAGAAAAGAGAAATAACGGCATTTCTCTTCTACAGTGGACCTCAAAGTAATATAGTACACAATAGCAAACGGCCACAGGACACCTGAAAATGCTGATCGTTTCCACATGCAGACTTTGCAGCAAAATGAAAAACATCACAGTGCAGGTAATACAATCAAAGGAAATGTTGTCTCACGCTGTTGACGCTCTCAATGGCAACAAAAACAAAACTCCCACAAGCCCACGCTCAGTACAAATTTTATGTGGATGGAAAATCGGTTGTTCAAGTTGTTTGGTTTTTTTTTTTTACAAGAAGGCATCACAATAGTATTTCATTAAGGTTGGGAGATGATGAGCAATTGTTTGTTCAATGAACAGTTAAGTAGCATAGTTTACCAAAGATTCTCACCACAGCACAGTTTTATGTGTGCAGCCCAGCTGGAAGTAAAAATGCACACAAGAGAAAAAAAAAAAACAAACCACTGAATTATTAAGCTGAGGCAGTAGAGTAGCTCCGGGTTTTGTGTGTGTGTGTTTTCCTTTTCCACATAAAGATACCATTTGGTTGAATAAACAGTGCATTCTTTGCATTTAAATAAACTTAATTTTAAACAGCAGAGGGAGGAGGGGAAACAAAATGAAACCAAACACAAAACAAAACCAGAGATCATTTAAAAGGGGACTTCAAACTAAATTTTTATTTTAATTAGGACAACACTCAACAATAGAAATCTGGGAAGGATGTTGACGCAAGAAACAAAATCTTTTTTCTTCAACTTTAAGTGAATCAATTTAAGTGGATGGCATCCAACCACCTATATAAGTGGAAAAGATCACCATGTGCCCCAGCAGGACTATGTGGCAAGGGAAACTTTATAAGCTTGGGAGATGTGGTGGATACTTACAAGAAAACCCCAAAACAATGTGTGCTTACCATCTCTCTAACTTCTAACTAGAGCCCAGGAGATTACAAAAACAAATGCCACATTCTTGCTAGTCTAAACAAACTCCTTTGAAGTATCTTCTGCCATATGCAATGCACCCTTGTCTCCTTCTGCAAAGGGAGCATAGGAAGATCACAGAAAGAACTCTGAGGAAGAAGAAACTTTCTTGCATATTTTAGAAATCTGTGGCTGCCTCAAGGCACATCCATCATCTTAATCTTGCCAAAGTCTCAGCTGCTTCTCAAGCTCTGGCCAAAAGCCAAAGCTTCTCCAAGATGTTCTAATCATTGGATTAAACTTTGCTCACTCGATTTTTGTTGATTCACCACCTTCTTTAGCGCAGGATACCGGTACGACCCAGAGCAAACTACCAGCACAGTCTGCCTCTTTACCTTATGGAAATGTAACCCAGTTAGCTCTTCCTTAAACTAGACAGCAGGGGATAGACAAGAAATGTGTCCAACTGGAAGCTGGGAGATAAAGAGCTTTCAAGAAGTGGGCTAAAATCATCATGGCGGCTCCAATCCCTGTAGCAATGAGAGGGCCAAGAAAGGCAGATCTCTTTCCTTTATCTTTGGCTGTAGGTATTTCTGTGCAGTTTTGAGTATTGGCTAGAGGAAAATGTGATGGAGATTTTTCTGGCAAAAGAAACCAGGGCCTAAAGAACAGGGGAATTTGTGGGTGATTTATTTCTAGAAATATAGACAACATAACTCCTTCCTCAGTCTCCATATACCTGACTCTGTGGCTTATGTAATATTAAAAGTGTGAAGAGGGTCCTAGGAGTTTTCAAATTAGCATGCTTTATTTTTTTTTTAAGAAACACAGAATAATGGAGGAGTCAGTAATTTGAACCAACTTTCTTGCTGAAATAATTAGAAAATCAGTTCAGAATATAAGAAAATCATGATAAAAGCAGTTCAGAATGTATTTGAAAGCATTAGAGAGCTAATAAGTTAGTGCAAGAATGTGATGGAGGGTGAAGACCCAGGAAGATGAAACCAACATTTTTCTTTGGGGGACTTTGCTAAAAATGAAGGAAATGGCTTAGAGACTAGCATTTTTAGTAGCCTCACAAAATTGGCAAAACAGAGATCAGAATCTAGGGGTCAGTGAAATGGGATGGTCCTGTACATTCCCAGTGCTTTGCTTGGACCTCAAAGAGTTGATTCTAGAATTAAGCGTGAATTGATTAGTCAGGTTCTTGCAGGGAATTCAGCTCACCTTTGAATCACCATGGGATTAAAGTGATCCCATTTTCCTAAAAGTTATCAGGCTTCCCAGAGTGATGGTAGTTTTACATATCTGACAAAGGCAAACATAAAATTCTCCTGGGGAAAGATAATTTCATACTAGACTTCAAGTTATTTTATAAACTACTTTAAAAATATGTTGTCAAGGGGTGCCTTGGTGGCTCAGCCAGTTAAGAGTCCAACTCTGGCTCAGGTCATGATCTCACATTTTGGGAGTTTGAGCTCCACATTGGGCTCTGCACTGACAGTGCAGAGCCTCCTTGAGATTCTCTCTCTCCCTCTCTCTCTCTCTCTCTGTCCCTCCCCCACTGGTGCACACACACACACTCTCTCTCTCTCAAAATTAATAAACTTTAAAAAATATATATGTTGTCCAACAGAGAGTTCAAGGTAGCCCAAGCATGCAACCACGCAAGATATCATAAAAGAAAAGCAGCAAGGGAAAAAAATAGATGATAGAAATAGATTTTATGTGTTGGAGGTATACAAACCAAAGTTTAAAATAATGCTCCTTACTATGTTTAAGAAGATAAAATAATTGGCACTTCCTGATTTGTCTGAGACTTCTCCGGTTTCACTGTCAGAAATCCTAGCATACTGAAAGTGCTGACCACCTCAGAAAAGATAGTATTGAAAATTTCAGTGGGGGTGCCTGAGTAGCTCAGTTGGTTAATCGGCCGACTTTGGCTCAGGTCATGATCTCATGGTTTGTGAGTTCAAGCCCCGCATCAAGCGCTGTGCTGACAGCTCAGAGCCTAGAGCCTGTTTCAGATTCTGTGTCTCCCTCTCCCTCTGTCTGCCTCTTCCTGGTTCTCACTGTCTCTCAAAAATAAATAAACATTAAACTTTTTTTAATTAACAAAATAAAAGAAAATTTCAGCAAAAAACTGGAAACTATTTTTAAAATGTAAATTCCACAAATGAAAAATACAATTACTAAAATTAACAACAATTCAATAAATGGGATTACTAGTGCAAAAGACACACTAGAAAAGAGAAATAGTAAATGAAAATTAGGTCAGAAGAAAATATCTAGGAATAAAAAACATCCAGAAGAAAGACAAAAGAAACACAATACAGAAGAGAGTGTAAGAAATACAGAGAACAGAGAAGGAGCCTAAAACACACATAATTTAAGTTCTAAAAGAGGAGGGAGACAAAATGGGTCAAAAGCAATTTTTAAAATTTTTTTTTAACCTTTATCCATTTCTGAGAGATGGAGAGACACACAGCATGAACGGGTGAGGGGCAGAGAGAGAGGGAGACACAGAATCTGAAGCAGGCTCCAGGCTCCGAGCTGTCAGCCCAGAGCCTGACACAGGGCTCCAGCCCACGGACTGCGAGATCATGACCTAAGCTGAAGTCGGCTGCTTAACTGACTGAGCCACCCAGGCACCCCCAAAAGCAATATTTTAAAAGATAATGACTGAAAGTATCTCAAAACTGATGAAAGACATCGAGCCATAGATTCAAAATGTGCTATGAGCCCCCAGGAAGATGAAATCTTACGCCCATTATAGAAAAAGTGCTGAAAAGGAAAGAAAAGAGGAAGTTTTAAAGTTGTCAGAGGAAAGTAACAAATGACTTACTGTCAATAGTAACACTTTGACATCTGACTTCTATTTTTTTTTAATTTTTTAATGTTGATTTCATTTTTGAGACAGAGACAGAGAGAGAGAGAGAGAGAGAAAGAGCATGAGCACAGGAAGGAAAGAGAGAGAGGGAGACAGAGGATCCGAAGCAGGATCCAGGCTCTGAGCTGTGAGCACAGAGCCTGACCTGGGGCTCAAACCCACAGACCACGAGATCATAAACTGAGCTGAAGTCGGAAGCTTAACTGACTGAGCCACCCAGGTGCCCCATTAACATCTGACTTCTAAGCAGAAACAGTAAGATCCAGAAAACAATGGAAATACATCCCTGAGGTCTTAAAAGAGAATGGTCTCCAGTGCTTCTAGAGGATAACCAGACCCCTAAATCTGAATCTCTCTCTATTTTTCTTAACGTGGGGGGAGGGGGAAGACGGGGAGGAGCAGAGGGAGAGGGAGACAGAGAATCTTAAGCAGACTCCATTCCCAACACGAGCCTGACTCAAGGCTCAATCTCATGAACAGCTGTGAGATCATGACCTGAGCTGAAATTAAGAGTCAGACACTAGGGGCGCCTGGGTGGCGCAGTCGGTTACGCGTCCGACTTCAGCCAGGTCACGATCTCACGGTCCGTGAGTTCGAGCCCCGCGTCGGGCTCTGGGCTGATGGCTCAGAGCCTGGAGCCTGTTTCTGATTCTGTGTCTCCCTCTCTCTCTGCCCCTCCCCCGTTCATGCTCTGTCTCTCTCTGTCCCAAAAATAAATAAAAAACGTTGAAAAAAAAAAATTTAAAAAAAAAAAAAAAAAGAGTCAGACACTTAACCAGCTGAGCCACTAGACAAACCTAAATCTGAATCTCTTAACAAATGCTTCAAAAACTAGGTAGCATAACAACAACAACAACAACAAAAGCAAATTAAGCCCCCTGTAACTATGCCTAGAGAATGACCAAGAAATAAAGACTATCACAAACATAAAATTCCATGTGAGTGAGAAACAAACACTGCAGAACCAGCAGAGCCAGCCCCGGTGCATATGCTGGGGCCTTATCACAGGATTCCTGAAAAGATAAATAAAACAGGAAAATGCATCATGGTGTTAACAGTGACGACTAAAGATCAAGACACATTATCCTCTCCCTCATCCCCAAAAATGAGTTCAATCCAGAATGGAGAAATTCTTACAATAGGTCTGAGACTTAGAAGATTTCCCTGGCAAATAGGTAATTAGAAGGAAAAGTACAAGACCAGAGATTGGGTCTCAGGAAGGCAGCACTTCTGAGCAGAGGGTGTCAATTGGGAAAGTGGTGGTAGGACTTTGTAGTCTCAGTGGTCATGGTGAGGAAGGAATTACAAGCAGTGAAAATTAGGGGCCTACAGAAAAAAGAATACAAATTCAGGAGGTATACCAAATCTGTCCCCTATCCCTGCACAGAAAAGAGAACTATCATTTTTTTTTTTAAAAATTGAACTTTTGGGGCACCTGGCTCAGTCGGTTAAGTATCCGACTTCAGCTCAGGTCATGATATCGCAGTTCATGAGTTCAAGCCCCACACTGGGCTCTGTGCTGATAGCTCAGATCCTGGAGCCCACTTCAGATTCTGTGTCTCCCTCTCTCTGTGCCCCTCCCCCACTGATGTGGACTCTCTCTCTCTCTCAAAAATAAAGAAGCATTAATTTTTTTTTAAAAAAATTGAACTTTATTGGGGTGCCTGAGTGCCTCAGTCACTTAAGCATCTAACTCTTCGTTTTGGCTCAGGTTATGATCTTGTGGTTTGTGATATTGAGCCCCTCATGAGGCTCTGTGCTAACAGAGTGGAGCCTGCTTGAGATTCTCTCTCTCCCTCTCCCTTTGCCCCTCCCCACTGGTGCATCCGTGTATGCATGAGCACTCTCTCTCTCTCTCTCTCTCAAAATAAGTAAACATTTTTAAAACCCTGAACTATATTATACTAAAAGAAATGGGCATTCTTGAGCTAAGGCTTACCCAAGCCCATCATATCTTCCTACAAGTATTTGTCCAAAAAAAAAAAAATAGGACCTTTCAAAATGAATAGAAAAAAGCAAGTAACAGCCACACAGGCTAGTAATAGGAGAAAACAGAAAATAAGAATAAAATATTTCAGCTAAGGAAAATTCTCACCATAAAACAACCATAAAACATAATACTCCAAACTGGAGTAAATATCTTTAAACAAAAATCATATCTATATCTATATCCTAGCCAGATAATTTTAAAAACAAAAATCAAAAGTACATGAAAATGGAAACATGGGAAACAGGAATTGAGAGAATTCAGGAAGAAAGTTTTTTTAAAAAGATGAAATCCTCTAGAAAATAAAACTATAATTAGATGTCAAAGGAAAAATAGACTTTTTTCATAAGTTTATTTATTTATTTTGAGAGAGAAAGAGCATGAACAGGGGAGGAGCAGAAGGAGATGGAGAGAGAGAATCTTAAGCAGGCACCATGTCCAGCATGGAGTCCGATGTGGGGCTGAATCTCACGACTGAGGTCATGAGATCATGACCTGAAGCTGAAATCAAAAGTTGGCCTTTTAACCAACTGAGCCACCCAGGCACCCCAAGGGCAAATAGATTTGATTGAAAATATATTGATCATAATTGAGGAGAGGAATGAAAACCACCAAGGAAAAAAATAAAGTCAAAGTTAAATAGGATAAAAGAGAGAGAGAGAGAGAAAAATAGATACAAAAAGACAGGCAAAGAAGACCCAACATTCATATAACTGGAGTCCCTGAGTATTTGAGGGGTTGGGGCAGGTGTTGTAGAAAATAAAAACAATGTAACTAAAAATGTTTTTTAAATTATAATAAATAAATTTTTGTAAATAAAAGAAGCCTAATCTACATATTGAAAGAGCCCATCATGTACCTGGATAACTGAGCTGGAATGGTTAACTCCAAAATATACCATAATAAATGAATTAGATTTGAAAGAGAAAAGTATCTCTACACAGGTAAACAAAAGACAAGTCATAAAGTGGGACACAGGTTATCAAAAGACATTGTAAGAGAAATATACCACGCAAGAGAACAGTAATCAAAATTTCCAAGAAATGTGAGTAAAGTGTCAATGAAGAATTTTATATCCAGCCAAGCTGTCCTTGAAATACCAAGGCTATTTTATACATACACAATCTCAGGAAACATTATACTCACAAGCCATTCCTAGGATGAGTAAAGGATCAGCTTCATACAGTCAAGAGATAACCAGGCAAAAATTCAGCAAAAGGGTTGTTGATAACAATTGAATATATTTAATAATACATCTAAGACCAAAGCCAAAGCAGGGACAAAGAAAGAAGAATAGTATGTAAATGCTTTGTTATGACAAACTAGGAAAACTAAAACAAATGGAAAGAATAGGGAGAAAAAAAGAAGGAAGTAGAATTTACTATTGCACTGAAGACATGTGGAAGTCAAAAAATATCTTTTAAACAAACTAAATAGTAGAAGCCAAAATAAGGAAAACTAAGTACTAAGAACATTATACAATGTAATAGTAATAAGGTAACCAATAGAATAAAAATGAAAACTTACTTAAATATCAGGGGGAAAAAAACCTATAAAATGGAGCAAAGAAAACAGATTACATGAAGAAAGAAAACACAGTAAATACAATAAAATGTACACAATAAATATAAAATAATGTGGCATAACAGTCATATCAATGAATGGTAATACCATAAAATGCCCATGGGGATAAAAGGACTTTCAGATTGATCCAAAGGACAAAATATAATTCTATAGCAAATTGATTCAAAGAGGCTAAAAATAAAGAATTGGGCTAATATATACCAGGCATATGCCAATACTATAAAATCAAGGATAGAGAGCCTGATATCAGATAAGATTAAATATAGGCCAAAAAGCATTAAACATGGCAAAGAAAAACATGTTAGAATGAAGATAAACCATTATGAATGTCTGTGCAGCAAATAACTAAAGATTTCTTTGATAAAGCAGAACATATAGATGCAAGGAAAAATGGGCAGAAATATATTTATAGTAAGAGATTTTGAAACACTATTTTCAGCCTAAGACAAGTAAAGTGGACAAAAAATTAGTTATACTATAAAAGTTCTAAGCAATATTACTCATAAGGCATAAATTTTAGGTATATATATATGAAATTTTCCTAGTGATGTTGACCTCTTCAGCATAATCAGACGATTTACAAAGATTTACTATACATAATTAGATCACAAAGAAAATCTCAAAAAATTCTATGCAAGTTTTAAGTAGAAATTAATAGCAAAATTTTATTTTTTTTTTTTAATTTTTTTTTCCACGTTTATTTATTTTTGGGACAGAGAGAGACAGAGCATGAACGGGGGAGGGGCAGAGAGAGAGGGAGACACAGAATCGGAAACAGGCTCCAGGCTCTGAGCCATCAGCCCAGAGCCCGACGCGGGGCTCGAACTCACGGACCGTGAGATCGCGACCTGGCTGAAGTCGGACGCTTAACCGACTGCGCCACCCAGGCGCCCCAATAGCAAAATTTTAAATGGATTAGAATTAGGGCACCCATATGGCTCAGTCGATAGAGCATGCAACTCTTGATTCTTAGGGTTGTAAGTTCGAGCCCCACAGTGGGTGTAGATATAAATAAATCTACAAATTTATTTTACAAATAAAATTTGTAGATAGATAGATGCACTGAAATTAAAAAAAAAAAAAAGAACTCTCTACTAAAAAACTCATGTAAAAAGTGGGGGAAAAAAGTCTAAAATTGCAGAATGTCTACCATAAATGATAACACCACATAGTAGAATATATGGACCACAATTAAATAAATGATTAGAGAAACACTAATAGCCTTAAATAGTAGTCGTATAGCAATCGAAATTGAAGAATAAGTTATAAGAATTAAATAAAAGCCTCTACAAAAGTAGAAAAAAGTATAAATTGAACAAGGATGGAAGCAATGATAAAAGGAGCTGAATGTGGTAGAAAATAAAAAGATAATACAACAAATGAATAAGCCAAACTGCTGTTTCATTGAGGAAAAAATTGTCAACATAGACAAACTACAACTTCCTACAATAGGAATACATTTAAGGGGAAGAAAAGAAAGCAAAAATATACAAAATAAAAAAGTAATAAATATTAAAAGAGTTGAAATTTTGAAAATCATAAGGCACCACTTTGCACAACTATGTCATTTGAAAACCAAGATCAGATAAAGTAAATAATTTCACAGAGAAATACAATTTGTAAAAATTTACCCTAGTAGAGGCAGGAAGTCTAAACCAACCTATTTTCATAGAGGAAATTAAAAAGGTGTTTAATAATTATCCTGCAGGGGCGCCTGGGTGGCGCAGTCGGTTAAGCGTCCTACTTCAGCCAGGTCACGATCTCGCGGTCCGTGAGTTCGAGCCCCGCGTCGGGCTCTGGGCTGATGGCTCAGAGCCTGGAGCCTGTTTCCGATTCTGTGTCTCCCTCTCTCTCTGCCCCTCCCCCGTTCATGCTCTGTCTCTCTCTGTCCCAAAAATAAATAAACGTTGGAAAAAAAAAAATTTAAAAAAAAAAAATTATCCTGCAAAAAAAGTCCCACTTCTGATAATTTCCTAAGAAATTCTATTAAATATGTAAAGGCCAGATCATCAAAACACTACATATATTGTTCCAGAAAATAGGAGAGTAAAAGTGAAAACCTCAAAACATTTTTATGAAGCTAGTATACAATACCTAAAACAAATAAAGTTAGCATAAACAAAAGAATGTACAGACAAATTATTAGAAATAATACTTGAGAAAAACATAAATTGTAATGGTATTTCCATATATCAGAGATCACATTTGTGGTAACATTGCTTGTAATAACATCAACATTATCAAACCCATGTGAATATATCTAATAAAAATGTGCCAAATTCTAAGCAAAAATAAAAATCTATAAAAAATTATTGAGAGTTTAAGAGAATGAAAAATAAACCAGAGATTGGAAGAAAATATCTGCAAAGCTGATATGATAAAGGATGTGTGCATTAAAAATATACAAAGAGCTCTTTAACTCAATTAAAAAAAAAAAAACCCTAATTTAACAGTTGGCAAAAGATCTAAATCAACAACTCACCAAAGAAGATAATAGCAAATAAGCATATGAAAGGCATATCAACATCAAATGCAATTATAGACTGTAAAATAAAACAATGAGATATCACTCACTACACATCTATTAAAATGGCCAAAACAAAACAAAGCAAAACAGAAAACAATACCAAATACCAGCAACGATGGGGAGTAAAAGGAACTCTCATTTATTTTTGGGGAAGACCACAGATTGGTACAACAATTTTGGAAAATTCTTTGACATTAACCACTAAAACTAAAAATACATTACAACATGGCCAAAACGTTTCATTCTTGATTTTTTTATCCAATAGAAATGTGACTACAAGAGACATGGACAAGAATGTTTACAGCAGCTTTGTTTGTAATGGCCCCAAACTGTAAACTTAACTATTCTTTCACAGTAAACGTATAAAGTGCAGTATATTCATTCATACGATGGGAATTTTGTGCGCTAAGGACAATGAGCAATATATGTCCATGCAGCAACACTGACGAGTTTCCAAACACAAAGTTGGCCAACAGAAGTCACACACAAGAGAGTACATACTATACTAATCTGTTGATATAAAGGTCAAAATGGATGCAAAACTAAGCTGCAATGCTTTAATGGGAAAGAAAAACAAAAAAGTGATTATCCTGGTAGTCAAGATCATGGTTACCTTGGGGAGGAGGGGAAGGCAGGGCCTGGGCAGGTGCACAGAACAGCATCCACATTGTTAACAGGGTTTCATTTTTCCCTGTGAGTGGTGTTGGCAGAGGTACGCACTCTGGGATAAATCACTGAGCTGTACTTTTTCTGGTTTGTTCCACTGAGCAAAGAAAACAGTAAATAGAGACTTGGCAGTTATTTTACAATACAAATATTAAAATAAAAGTTATATATGCTTTTTTCGACTTTTTAAAATTTTCAAGTTTTTATTTAAATTCTAGTTAGTTAACATATATGGTAAAATTGGTTTCAGGTGTAGAATTTAGTAATTCATTACTTAAGACATACAACACCCAGTGTTCATTACAAGCGCCCTCGTTAATGCCCATCACATGCTTAGCCCTCCCCGCCCACCTCCCTTATATATGCTTTAATATGATAAAGTTCAAGCAGTACCAAAGGGTATCCGATGAAAATGAAATATATCTCACTAGAGACAACCACTGGTAATGTCTCCTGTATAGCTTTCTACAGTCTTCTATATATAAGCAGGTGAAGGAAGGAAGGAAGGAAGGAAGGAAGGAAGAAGAGAGGGAGGGAGGGAGATACAATAGAGGGAGAGAGGTTATAAAAGATGATAGATAGATAGATAGATAGAGATGATAGATAGATGATAGATAGATAGATAGATAGATAGAATAAATAACAGATATAAGAATAGAAAAATAGATGTTCTTTTTTTCATGTTTATTTATTTTTGAGAGAGAGAGTGCACCGCCGAGTAAGCAGAGGTGGAGCAGAGAAAGAGTAGGACAGAGGGTCTGACACAGGCTCAGAATTGACAGCAGTAAGCCTGATGCAGGGCTCAAACTCACTAACAGTGAGATCATGGTCTGAGCTGAAGTCAGATGCTCAACAGACTGAGCCACCCAGGTGCCCTGAAAAATAGATGTTCTAAAGGATAAACGTGCCATGAAAAGAGGAACATACTGTATCCACACTCTTCTCCGTCATAACTTTTCCATTGAACTAAATGTCTTGGAGGTTATTCCATATAAGCACATGTAAATATAGCATGTTCTTTTTAATGACAATATTATACCTATATAAATGTACCATAATTTCTTCACCCAATCACCATTGATGGAGACTTAGATTGTTTCTAATCATTTGTTAGCACAAATAACTCTGCAATGAATTTTGTATCTGTGTTGTTTCTAGAAGAGACATTGCAGTGTCATAGAGCATGCTGATAGCTACGAATCTCCATAAGTTGGATTCATTTACATAAGAGAACCTACTTCCCAATCTCACCAACACTGTAGTACTTAATGTTTTGATCTTTGCCAACTGAACACATAAAAATTGACCTCCAGTTTAAATGTATGCTTCTTTTGTTAAAAGTTCCTTTGCACATCTCTTCACATCTTTATAAATGTTGCTGTTTCTTTTTCTGTTCATCTGTAGCTTTTGTCCATTTAATATTTGAAATGGATAACACGTTTCTTTGGCTGAGAAGTCAAAGGTTACAAAATAAGACATGTAAAATTTCCTTCCCATCCCTTGTCTCCCCACTGCCCAGCATCACTTTCCCACAAGCAACCAATTCCATTACTTTTGCATATATCCTTCCAAAGAAGTTCTATGTATAGGCATGCAAATACATGCATGTGGTTTTGTTTCCCTTTCTTCCCCAAATAGAAACTCACTGTACACTTTCTTCTGTACTTAAACCAAAGATTTCCAAAAACTTTTGAGGCTTTCTCCAATCCCAGATATCTAAGCAGAGGCATGCAATAGACAAGAATTCCTACCATCCAGCTCCAGCAGGGGAGACTTCAATGCAGATGGCAGAAAGAAACCAGGAGAAAGAGATCTGTTTCTAAGAACTTTTTCATAAGGCTCTGCCCCGAAACTATTTCTTCCCACCAGAAACCACAGGGATAAACAGTCCCTCCCAAAGTGCTGAGGAAAGCAAACAGCAGATGTACAGATATACAGCAATGACCTGGGCACGTCAGGAGGGACACGGCACAAACATGGGATGAAGGATGGTCAGTGTGAGGCCAGACAGGTGGGAATGTAGCTGGCATGGTCAGGTTGGCAGCACAACAGAAGCAGAGTCCTGACCCACAAAGGCAGCTTCTGCCTGTGTGCAGCATGAGGCAATGCTGAACTGCACAGGCCCAGAGGAGCCAGGGCAACAGTGGCAGCAGGAGTCAGAGAAGCACGAAGTGTCCTATAAGAGAGGGACAAGGACTTGGCACCAAGATTCCAGAGCAGACAACGTGAGTCAGACACGAAGGGTGGGGCTTAGTCTGACACCGGATCCCCACTGAGACATGGCTGCTAGGCACTGTGATTACCAGAACAGGGATGAGCGATGGAACAAGATCTTACCTGCACTCTGCATATTGTAATTAGCTGTGTGCAGGTCTAAATTAATTAGGAGGTAGATTTGTATGTGCCTCTTCCATAGGATTGTCTGGTTTTGCTCAACTCAAATCCCTTCCTTGTTGTTCAATATTCCTTATCAAAGAACTCCATCAGCTATTGGAGAACTGAAAAACCTAAACTTATTATCCAAACTGACCATCCAGTTGTGCTATGGCTGTGTCGACAGGGTACTTTGACATCAATCATCCACTCTTCCTTCATACATCGATCAGTATAAATCACCTACTGTGTTCCAGGCCAAGTGATAGAAGCCTAGTGCATGACAAATGAAGTGGAGTGTCTCTGCCCTCCAGGAATCTAACTTTTTATGGATAAGTGAGAGAGACAATTAAAGCAAATCATTAAAATTCTGTACAAAAAGTTCTGCAATAAAACTATTAAGTGAGTGCTTTAGAAGTACAGAGGAAGGAGTCACACCAATCTTGCCTAAAGTTGTCAGAAAGAGATTCCCAGAGGAAATGACATCTGAGCTAGGTCTTAAAAAGAGATTTATGGGTGTTTTCTGGCTGAGAAGTAGAGGAAGACATTCTGGGCTGGGAGAACAGTGTTTATAAAGCTGAAGTCATATCTGGGCATAGCCATTTCCAGGGAAGACTTGGAAGTTCATCGCAGCTGAGGCAAAGGTACATGGTGAGAAGAAAAGGTGCCAGAAAAGAGGGAAGTGAGGTCCGAATTGTTCAAGTATCTGGGAAGCCAGCAAGACACAACCCACATGGATTTAAATGAGAGGAACTAGTGGCCAAAAAGGTAATGCAAATCAACTGCAGAAAACACCAAGGGCCACCAATGAAGCAGATACCTGGGATGCACTATCCAGCTAGGACCTGCCTGGAATGGGATTTTGCAGGTCATCCAACTTTACCTCAGGACTGAGCAGGAATTACTCCTCCCATCCTTATCCTACACCAGTGGTTCTCAGCTGAGAAGAAATGGGGCAAAGTGTCACAACTGGGGGTACTACACGAATCTAATAGGTAGAGACTAGGGATGCACATCTCACCGTGCACAGGATAGCCCCCATAATGGAGAATAATCTGGTCCAATGTCAATCATGCTGACACTGAGAAACCTGTCCCATACATATAATAGAAATTTTTTACTCACATATGGATCTCACATTAAAGACACTACTACATAATGGTTACATCTCTTTTAAAGTCCAAGAAATGTAGCACAATCATTGACATCATCTCTTTCTCAATCTTCCTATCTTCTGCCCCTGCTTCTATCTTTTAATTTCTGAACTACCATTAACCACCTACTTCCACAATTCAATATCCTCAAGCTCTTAGCATCATGTCTTTTTATGTCCATAAAAAAAATATCTTGCATTTCTATTTTCTACATAGTGTTCCACATGCTCTTACCTGCATTTTGTAATTTTGAGTTGAATAGACAGTTCTCAAAATGATATACAAATAACCAACAAGAACAGGAGAATGTACTCAACATCAGTAAGTCATTGGGGGCTAATCAAAACCACAATATGATACCACTTCAAACCCAGTAGGAAGGCTGTAATTTAAAAAAGCAAAAAATAGAAAAATAATTAGGGAGGAACCAAGATGGCAGAGCGGCATGGATATTCCTGCTTTTTTCATCCCTGAAACGCAGCTAGATCAGCTCCAAACCATTTTTCACACCTAGAAAATTGATCTGAGGACTAACACAACAAACTGCATAACTTGAGTCACAGAACTTGGCAGGTACGTGGCGCAGAGAGGTGAACTGAGTGAGAGAGAAGCCATAGGGCGTGGAGAACTGTTTTTGCTTGCAGAGAGAGGATGGAGACAGGGAAGAGGGTATAAAAACATGCCCCCTGAAAGAAGCTGAAGAGAAAGAGAAAGAATGGAAACACCCACAAGGAACTGAAAAAAAAAGGGAGAAAGGAGAAAGGAGAGGGTTTCAATATCATTAGGATTCAATAAACAGGGAGTACAGAGTCAGAAACTCTGCAGCTCGATACCTGGCAGTGCTTCAGTGAGAAGGGCAAATCCCCAGGAGCAGACAGCAAGGTCAGGCCACATGGGGAGAGGCAGTTCCCCTGCCAGGAGTACATTTGGTAGAGGCCATACAGCCTACCCACAGGAAAAGGTCCCAGAAGAACCCAGATTATAGCCATATTTGCTGGTGTTGGAACAAAGATGTTAGGTTCCAGAGAAGCCTAGCACCAGATATGTGTTGTGATTTACCATAGTCCCTGAACCACTGCTGCTACACCATCACATAAAATATTTCTGGAATGGGCTGGCAAACGGCTATAGTCTCTAGGCCCCTGCAGTGGTGTGGTTGTGTGAGCATTCCTGGGGCAAGCCGGCACCTGATCATTGCTCAGGGAGATCATCCCCCAGATGGTCAGAGTGAGTTCAGGCCACAGGGCCCTCAGATGTGGTGGGGTTGGAAACACAGCCCCATCTGAGAAAAATTCAGGAGGCAGGTGCAACTTGACAGGCTGACAGCTTGGTCGCAGACAGTGTAGAAGTGGGGAGAGGACAGAAGCTGGAGACAAAGGAGGGGTAGTTGATTGCCTATTGGCGAGAGCACAGAGTTCTGATGTTAAAGACTAGGAAGCTGGGTGTCACCATTTTCACCTTCCCTGCACATGCACATATACACATACATATGCCACACCAATCCACCCCAGTAAATTAAGAAGCATCAACTAGTGCAGAATGGAGCCTTTACACCAAGCCTCATCCAACTGTGCCAACCAAGACCTAGAGGATGAACACAAGTCTCTGCCCCTGCTTAGTATACAGAGTATAAAGTGCTTCACTGTTTGACTTCTAGGGGAAACTGGATTCACTTTTGTTTGGATTTCATTCTGTTGGCTAATCCATCTATTCATTTATTTTCTGTTCTTATTCTTGGATACAGAGAAAAAAAATATTTTTATTTTCTGCTTTTATAAAAAATATTTTTATTTATTTTTTTCTCCTATATTTTTTGTAGATTTTTTAGCCTAATTTACTTTTATTCTATTTTATTGTATACACTTTTTTATTTATAAACATTTTCTTACTTTTTTATGTTTTTCCTTTCTTTCCTTTCCTTTTCTTTCCCTTTCTTCTCTATTCTATCAAGCTTCTTTCAACAACCAAACCAAAACACACCTAGGATCTAGCTACATTTATTTGACTTTTTTATGTTGTTTTTAATTTTTTTAATTTAACTTTTTTATTTTATTAATTCTTTTTCTTCCTCCAAAATGATGAAATGAAGGAATTCACCCCAAAAGAAAGAATAGGAAGAAATGACAGCCAAGGACTTGATCAACACAGATACAAGCAAGATGTCTGAACCAGAATTTAGAATCACAAAAAAAGAGTACTAGCATAGAATCCCTTTCTGCAGAGATAAAAGAAGTAAAATCTAGCCAGGATGAAATTGAAAATGCAATAACTGAGATGCAATCTCAAATGGGTTGCACGGAGGCAAGGATGGATGAAGCAGAGCAGCAAATCAGTGATATAGAAGACAAACCTTGGAATACAATGAAGCAGAAAAAAGAGGGAAACTAAGGCAAAAGAGCATAAGAATTAGAGAACTCAGTGACTCATTAAAAAGGAAGGACATCTGAATCATAGAAGTCCCAGAAGATGAAGAGAGAGAAAAAGGGGTAAAAGGTTTATGTGAGCAAATCATAGTGGAAAAGTTTCCTAACCTGGGGAAACACAGACATCAAAATCCAGAAAGCATAGAGAACACACATTTGATTCAACAAAAAAAAAAAAACCATCAACAAGGCATATCATAGTCAAATTCACAAAATACATAGAGAAGGAAAAAATTATGAAATCAACAAGGGAAAAACATCCTTAACCTATAGGGGAAGACAGATAAGGTTTGCAGCAGAACTATCCACAGAAATTTGTCAGGCCAGAAAGGAGTGGCAGGATATATTCATTGTGCTGAATCAGAAAATATGCAGCCAAGAATTCTTTATCCAGCAAGGCTGTCATTAGAAATAGGAGAGATAGGCCCTGACCAAAAAATGGAGGCCATTAACCCAGTGCTGTTCTATGAACCAAACATGGACATTTGATCACTATATTCCACTACCCAGTAAGAACTGATAAAGGTGCTGTAATGTCTCACCTGGATTCCAGATCTTTCATAAAGCAGTATTCTTAATGTTGACTTCACAAGCTGAAGATTCTTATTACTTACTGGACCTGAAAATATTGTTGCCACAAAACAGTGTACTACCAACTGAGAATTCAGAAGGAACACTTCTGTATATGGCAATGAAAAACTACAGTGCTATCACCAAGTCTTATGAGAGATCAATTCTGGTTAGAACTCCTGCCAACAAGCAGAAATTGAAGGTAATACAGTCTACCAAGTTAATTTTTGCCTGCAGTTAACAATATATATTAACTGAGAGTTGTGTAATTTAGAGTCTTACAGGAGTGAAATAATGACTGCTTCGTATCTGAAACTGATACAGTTATAAACATTGGCTTTGATGCAACAGCCATGATAGGAGATAAAACTAAATTTCTTCCACACAAAAAGACAAAAACATACTGGCAAAACAAGGTTTTGAGTGTTACTTTCTCATTCAAACCCATTGCTTCAGATAGCCTCAGAGTGGCCTAATTAATAAGGGGAGTGGTGAAAAAGCAGAGCAAGCTTGCTCAGCAAGATTAAGATAATAGTGTCTTCAGACTTGAAAATCAAGGCTATTCAAGATTTAGAACTACGATTACCTACACAGAGAACCGACTGGAAGCCTGCCCTGCAAAAATCAATGTTGGATTGATCCCTAAAGAAAATTCTACATGTTGAAGCCCAATGAAAAGCAGGCAGTGAAAGCTATGAAGATGCTAAGAAGGACATTTTCTTCAGTGCTCATCTCAGATGTGGCCATGCAAGGTAGTGGAACAAAGAATATTCCTGAGAGCAGAGCTAAATGGTAGAAAAATTGATGGGTTCAGATCATCCTACTCAAGAAGAGAACTAGGGCTGTCATGTGTGCTACAACAAGCTTACTCCACTGCCAAGGCAGGAGTCTTCACAGCTCCTGAGCATATCTGGAAATTGTGACTGCCATTAAGTTGTTGAAGAAGTCTATACAGTTTTCCTGTGGAATATCTACATTCTGGATTTGGCCACTTTTCTTCCCAGTTGTGTTACTTATCCATTGAGCCCACATTTTGTCATAAGAAAAGACTTGAGTCCTTTCTGAAAATCTTCATAAGTGGAGTTGTGAACTTCATGTTGCATTACATCAAGAGAAATATGATGTTTGGTTATGCCACTTTTTTGATGACAAGATAGATCAGTGGGTGCAAGTGATGATGCTTGTATCCCTTCACTGTAAAGTTCTCTAACCTTCTTTTACTTAAAGATGTTAACAAACCACTGATGACAATTGCTTAAAGTAGTTATTTCATTAGAGTTTTCAAACTGGTAATTTTCTTATTTTCTTATTCCTTCTGCATTTATTAGCTGGAATTAATCCAAATAAAACTAAGTTCTCATATCAATTAGGGTTTCTTTGATTAACCTGAAATATAATATATACGAGAAGTCATGAGAACTACTTTATTTCTTTCCCTTTAGTTATAAATTTTCAGTATAACCTCTATTAATGTCCACCGACCTTTCTCTTTCAGTGCTTTATCAATTGATTGGTTGAATAATTGATTGTGCATTGTCACTAAATCATGTCTTTTTATAAAAAAAGAAAAGAAAAACAAATAGGAGAGATAAATAGTTTCCCAGACAAACAAAAACTAAAGGAATTCATAACCACTAAACCAACCCTGCAAGAAATTTTAAGGGGGATTCTCTGAGGGGAGAAAAGATAAAACAAAACAAAAAAAACCAAAAGCAACAAACACCAGAAAGGACCAGAGAACACCACCAGAAACTCCAACTCTACGGGCAACACAACGGCAATAAGTTCATATCTTTCACTACTCACTCTAAATGTCAATGACTAAACATTCCAATCAAAAGACATAAGGTAATGGAATGGATAAGAAAATAAGGTCCATCTATAGGCTATTTACAAGAGACCACTTTTAGACCTAAAGACACCTTCAAGTTGAAAGTAAGAGGATGGAGAGCCATCTATCATGCTAATGGTTGCCAAAAGAAAGCTGGAGTGCCATACTTATATCAGACAATCTAGATTTTACAATAAAGACTGTAGCAAGAGATGGAGAAGGGCATTATATAATAATTAATGGGTATATCCAACAAGAAGATCAAACAATTGTAAACATTTATGCCCTCAATGTGGAGATACCCAAATATATAAATCAGTTAATCACAAACAAAGTATAGTAGGGGACTTAAATACTTCACTTACAACAATGGACAGAACATCTAAGCAGAAAATCAACAAGGAAACAATGGCTTTCAATGACACACTGGACCGGATGGACTTAACAGATATATTCAGAACATTTCATCCTAAAGCAGCAGAATATACATTCTTCTCCAGGGCACACGGAACATTCTCCAGAATAGATCACATAATGGGACACAAACCAGCCCTCACAAGTACAAAAAGATCGAGATCATATCATGATATTTTCAGACCACAATGCCATGAAACTTGAAATCAACCACAAGAAAATATTTGGAAAGACAACAAATACTTGGAGACTAAAGAACATCCTACTGAACAATGAATGGGTTAACCAAGAAGTTAAAGAGGAGATTAAAAAGTACATGGAAGACAATGAAAATGATAACACCACAGCCCAAAACCTCTGAGATGCAGCAAAGGCAGTCATAAGAGAAAAAAGCATATAGCAATCCAGGCCTTCCTAAAGAAGGAAGAAAGGTCTCAGATACACAACCTAACCTTATGCCTTAGAGAGCTGGAAAGAGAACAGCAAATAAAACCCCAAACCCGCAGAAGATGGGAAATGATAAAGATTAGAGTGGAAATCAATGCTATCAAAAAAACAAAACAAAACAAAAAAAGCAAAATAGAACAGATCAATGAAACCAGGAGCTGTATCTTTGAAAGAATTAACAAAATTGATAATCCCTTAGCCAGTTTGACCAAAAAGAAAAATGAAAGGACCAAAATAAATAAATCAAGAATGAAAGAACACAATCAACACTACAGAAATAGAAACAATAATAATATAATATTATGAGCAATTAATGACAATAAATTGGGCAATCTGGAAGAAATGAAGAAATTCCTAGAAACATATAAACCACCAAAACTGAGACAGGAAGAAATATAAAATTTTAACAGACCCATAACCAATAAAGAAATTTTATTAGCAATAAGAAATCCCCAAAAAAATAAGATTCCAGGACTGGATGGCTTTTCAGGGAATTCTACCAAACATTTAAAAAGAGTTGATATCTATTATTTTGAAGTTGTTCCAAAAAAACAGAAATGGAAGGAAAACTTCCAAACTCATTATATAAGGCCAGCATTACCTTGATTCCAAAACCAGATTAAGACCCCACTAAAAAGGAGAACTATTTCCCTGATGAACATACATGCAAAAATTCTCAACAAGATACTAGCCAACTGGATCCAACAATACATTAAAAGAATTAATCACCATGATCAAGTGGGACTTACACCTGGGATGCAAGGCTGGTTCAATATATGCAAATCAATCAATGTGATACATCACATTAATAAAAGAAAGGACAACAACCACATGATCCTCTCAAGAGATGCAGAAAAATCATTTGACAAAATATAGCATCCTCTCTTGACAAAATCCCTCAAGAAAGTAGGGATAGAAGGATCATACCTCAAGATCATAAAAGCCATATATGAGAGACCCACTGCTAATACCATCCTCAATGGGGAAAAATTGAGAGCTTTCTCCCTAAGGTCAAGAAGACGACAGGGATGTCCACTTTCACCACTGTTATTCAACACGGTATTGGAAGTCCTAGCCTCAGCAATCAGACAGCAGAAATGAATAAAGGGCATCCAAACCAGCAAGGAGGAAGTCAAATTTTGACTCCTTGCAAACGACATGCTACTCTATATGGAAAACCCAAAAGATTCTACCAAAAAACTGCTAGAACTGAATTCAGCAAAGTCACAGGATGTAAAATCAATGCACAGAAATTGCTTGCATTTCTATACACCAATAATGTAGCAACAGAAAGTGAAATCAAGGAATCGATCCCATTTACAATTGCACCAAAAACTATAAAATACCTAGGAATAAACCTAACCAAAGAGGTGAAAAATCTATACATTTAAAACTATAGAAAGCTTATGAAAGAAACTGAAGAAGACACACAAAAAAACGGAAAAATATTCCATGTCCATGGATTAGAAGAACAAATATTGTTAAAACGTTGATGTTACCCAAAGCAATCTACATATTTAGTGAAATCCCTATCAAAATAGCACCAGCATTCTTCACAGAGCTACAACAAATAATCCTAAAATTTGTAGGGAACCAGAAAAGACCTCCAATAGCCAAAACAATCCTGAAAAAGAAAACCAAAGCTGGAGGTATCAAAATCCCAGACTTCAAGATAAGTTACAAAGCTATAATCATCAAGACAGTATGGTATTGGCACAAAAACAGACACTTTGATCAATGGAAGAGAATACAGAACCCAGAAATGGACCCACAGACGTATGGCCAACTAATCTTTGACAAAGCAGGAAAGAACATCCAATAGAATAAAGACAGCCTTCTCAGCAAATGGTGCTGGGAAAACTGGACAGTGACATGCAGAAGAATGAACCCAGACCATTTTCCTACATTATACACAAAAATAAACTCAAAATGGATGAAAGACCTAAACGCTAGACAGGAAGCCATCAAAATCCATGAGGAGAAAGCAGACAAAAACCTCTTTGAACTCAGCTGCAACAACTTCTTACTCAACACATCTCCAGAGACAAGGGAAACAAAAGCAAAAATGAACTATTGGAACCTCATCAAGATAAAAAGCTTCTGCACATCAAAGGAAAGAACCAACAAAACTAAAAGGCAACCAATGGAATGTGAGAAGATATTTTCAAATGACATATGAGATAAAGGGTTAGTATCCAAAATATACTCCAAGTTCTATAAAGAACTTATCAAACTCAACACTCACAAAACAAATAATCCAGTGAAGAAACGGGCAAAAGACATGAATAGACACTTCTCCAAAGAAGACATCCAGATGGCTAACAGACATATGAAAAAATGCTGAACATCACTCATCGTCAGGGAAATACAAATCAAAACCACAATGAGATACCACCTCACAGTGGTATCTGTGTCAGTCGGAATGTCAGAATGGCTAACATGAACAATTCAGGCAACAACAGATGTTGGCAAGGATGCAGAGAAAGGGGAACTCTTGCACTGCTGGTGGAAATGCAAACAGGTGCGGGCACTCTGGAGAATAGTATGGAGGTTCTTCAAAAAATTAAAAATAGAACTCCCTACAACTCAGCAATTGCACTACTAGGTAATTATCCAAGGGATACAGGTGTGTTCTTTCAAAAGGGCACATGCACCCCAATGTTTATAGCAGTACTATCGACAATAGCCAAAGTATGGAAAGAGCCCAAATGTCCGTCACAGACAAATGGATAAAGAAGATGTGGTATATATATATATATATATATATATATATATATATATATATATAATGGCATATTACTCAGCAATCAAAAAGAATAAAACATTGCCATTTGCAACTACATGGATGGAGCTGGAGGGTATTATACCAAGCAAAATTAGTCAGTCAGAGAAAGACAAATATCATACGACTTCACTCATATGTGGAATTTAAGACACGAAACAGATGAACACAGGGGAAGGGAAGCAAAAAATAGTATAAAAACAGGGAGAGACAAAATATAAGAGACTCTTAAATATAGAAAACAAACAAAGGATTGCTGGATGGGTTGTGGGTGGGGGGATGGGCTAAAAGAGCAAGGGGCATTGAGGAAGACACTTTTTGGGATGAGCACTGGGTGTTATATGTAGGGGATGAATCACTGGAATCTACTTCTGAAATCATTATTGCATTATATGCTAACTAACTTGGATGCAAATGTAAAAATAAAAATAAATAAATTTTTTTAAAAAGCAAAAAATAATGAGCACTGTCAAGGATATGAAGAAACTGGAACTCTTGGATTTTGCTGTGGGAATGTAAAATGGTTCAGCCACTGTATTACTTCAGGTTGCTAAAACAAAATAGCATAAACTAGGTGTCTTAAGCAGAAGATGTTTCCCACAGTTCTGGGGGTTGCAAAGCCCAAAATCTAGGTTCTGGCAGACTCAGTTCCTTGTAAGAATCCATTTCTTGCCTTCAGACAGACACCGTCTCCCTATATCCTCATATGGTGGAAAGAGAGGGAGCATTGGTGTCTTCCTGTTCTTATGAGGATGCTATCCCATACTGGGGGTCCACCCTCGTGGCCTCATCTAAACTTTCCAAAGGCCCCACCTCCAAATAAGATCATATTTGGGGTTAGGGCTTCATCATATGAATGGGGTGGGGAGTGGACACATTTTGTCTACAACCATTGTGGAAAAGTTTGGCAATTCCTCAAACTCCTAAACACAGAGTTACCATATGGTCCAGCAATTCTGCTCCTCCTTATAAATCCAAAAGAAATGAAAACATATGTCAACATGAAAACTTGTATACAAAGATTCTTAATAGCCAAAAGGTGGAAACAACATAAATATCCATCAACTGATGAGTGGATATAAAATGTAGCATATCTGCACAATACAATATTATTTGGCAATAAAAAGAAATAAAGTACTAACACATGCTACGACATGGATGATCCTTGTAAATATTATGGGGAGGGAATAAGTAAGACTCACAAGCCACAAATTATATCATTCTGTTTGAATGAAATGTCCAGGATGGGAAAATCTGGAGACAGAAAGCAGATCAGCGGTTGCTACGAGTTAGTGGGGTTAATGAAGGTGATGAAAAATCGATTCTAAATATATAAATCTAAAATTAATTCAGGAGGGCACCTGTTGGGATGAGCACTGGGTGTTTATTTGGAAATGAATTTGACAATAAATTTCATATAAAAAATAAAATTAAATAAAATAAAATTAATTCTAGGGGCCCTGAGTGGTTCAGACGGTTAAGCGTCTAACTCAATCTCAGTTCAGGTCTTGATCTCAGGGTCATGGGTTCAAGCCCCATATTGGGCTCCGCACTGGGCATGAAACCTATTTAAGAGGGAAAAAAGTCAATTCTAAAATCGATTGTGGTGATGGCTGTACAACTTTGTGAATATACTAAATACCACTGAATTGTAAACTTTAAGTGGACAATAAAGCCACTACAAAATGGAAAGAAATGAAAAAAGAAGCTTGGTGGTATTCTCACGTTTCAATCCAATCCTAAAGCTCAGCACTTAGGATTTGGGAGACATTGTGTGGTAATAATTATACTGCTTTTTCTTGAGTAAGCTTGCTCACATGGATCTATGATATTTGCTACCAAAAGTATATGCTAGAACTGTATCACTTGCCCAGAATGGATGTTCTTCATGTCAAGGGAATCTAGGAAATATTACTTGGGGCTCCACTTGAGCTGAAACTAGCTCCAGCTTTTGGGTTTCCCTGCTCACCCCAGAGAGCTTTTAAGTGCCAGAGAGATACTACATATGACAGCTTTCTGTAAGCTTAGAGAAATATGCAAATACATAATGTCATCTAGTTCCTGGGCCTCTTAATTTTGATTTTTTTTTCCCATATAGCAGACAAAGAATGCCTTCATTTTACAGGTCAGGTACATGATCTTTTATAAGTTGATATTCATTTCCTTAAAGCTAGATCGTAAGACTTGAAATACAAGATCAGGGCCTACTAACAGAATTGAGAAAACTTCACATTTTAACAGATAAATTTAGATACCTTAGCGAAGAGGTACTTGCACAATGGATTACATATGACCACACTGGCCTTCCAGAAATCCCACTCCGGCGAGGCCAGCAGACAAAATCGGCAACTGATCTTGCCCAACACTTCCGAATGTTCTGATGAGACAATCACTCTTCTTTGAAGGTCACTAGGTCTCTTCCATTTCTATAGGATACGTGTAGCATGCAGATTCTATGCCATGGCACACAGAGGGCCCTCCACATCTGGATCAACAGTCAACCCCTCAACCCACGGAAGGTGCTCATGACCCTGCTCTATCATGCTGATATGCCCTTCATTTCCTGCCTGACCCTTCACACCACCATGCTTCCAAGTCGTGACCTCCACCTCGAGTACGACACAGAATGAACAAAGACCACTCGAGGGCTATTTGTCATTGTTAACCTGCTCTAATTTCCTCATGGGCTTCAGCTATCCTTTTTCCTAAGTTCTTGTTCTCCCTTGTGCAAGTCTCCTCTTAAACATATATCCTACTGGATTACCATTCTCTGCAAGAATACCAAACTTTCTAGATAGCACGATTCTCCTTCAAAGTCTCCTTCACCAGGGGCCTAGGAAGGGCTGGCAGGGATTCCAATCAAGGGGGAAAATGCCAGGGAGTAAGTCTAGGTCCAGGGCTTGGTTAGAGGGGTAGTCCTCAGGCCAGAAGGCATCAGTTGATGGATCAGTGTCCACCGTGAATGGTTGGTGCCCATAAAGTCTGGTTGTTAAACATTTTGAATAGTTCTTTTTTTTTAAATGTCTATTTATTTATTTTGAGAGAGAGAGAGAGACAGAGAGAGAGAGAGAGAATGAGAACATGAGCAGAGGAGGGATAGAGAAAAAGGGAGAGAAAGAATCCCAAGCAGACTCTGCACTGTCAGCACAGAGATGGACACAGGACTTGATGTCAGAAACCATGAGATCATGACCTGAGCCAAAATCAAGAGTCAGATGCTTAACTGATTGAGCCACTCAGGCGTCCCTGGTTGTTAAGTATTTTGAATATCAACTTTGGCATGGGTTAGCCAAAGCAGCCTGGAGCTATGTCTTTGGGTTTAGTAAAGTGTCCAAAACAAGTTAAAGCTTTAGAAATAGGAGAAGGTAAGGTCAGGAGCTAAAGAGACACAAGAAAAGAAACACAACCAAAGGGAAAGCACCTAAGTAATGAGATCTACGTAGAGGGAATGTGACAGTGGAAAGAATGTGGGCATTGCATTCCCAGTTCCAACCCCAAACATTCTCCTTACTTGCTTTGGTCAACCACTCTGGTTCCCATGTGCCAAATTAGTAAAATGGCAATTTTAAAGCCTACATTTCCTGGGTGGCTCAGTCGGTTGAGCATCCAACCCCTGATTTTGGATCAGGTGATGATTTCACTGTTGTGAGATCAAGCCCCACACCAAACTCTGTGCTGAGTGTGGAGCCTGCTTGGGATTCTCTTTCTGCCCCTCCCCTGCTCACACACACTCTCTCTCCCAAAATAAATAAATAAAACATTTATAAATAAATACATAAGTACATAAATACGTAAATTAAGCCTGCTTTTCAGAACTGCTAAAAGACCTGGAGGAATAAACATTCTCTCTTCTGTAATAAGGTGATAAAGCCATATTAGGGCATGTTCACATGTGGTCTTAGAACATTTCAAAGAACACTGCAACTAGCTATTAATCAGCAAAAACTCACTATTAATCATTGCCCCAGGTATCTCCTTCTCTTGCATATACTTCTATCAATATGCTTCTCAGGGTGTGTTAACATTAATGTGCTGTCATTCTTTCTCTCCCACTAGGCTGTGGGCTATTTGTGGGCAGGGACTCTTTCCCACAAGCCTAGCACAACGTATTCCTATCCCAAAGGAGGTGCTCCATAAGGGTATGGTGAATGATTTAAGGGAACGGACCTTGGGGAGATCAGAAGGAAATAGCAGAGACAGAACAACATAAGCAGATACAAAAGTTACTATTAAAGTACATTTTCCATGCCCAGAATGCTGTGGAAGGGATGAAAAGTATGTGTAATCTGCCTTTAGCTGAATCTTAAGGGATGAGTAAGAAGTAACCAGGTAAACAAGATGGGGAAAGGAATTTGAGGCAGAGGGAACAGTATGGTGGCATGAAAATGTGGACAGATGCAAGCAGATAGTTTGTGTGCATTTGAGGGAGTGAAGGGAGCAGTTTGTGGTCAAGGGCAGGGCCACAAACATTGCCAAGGACATCAAATTTTATCCTTGGGTAAGGGAAAGCTTACCCTGTTAATGGGGTTTGGGCAGAAAAGTGATAGTATTGCCGTGAAAGAAAGGTCAATATGGATCACAGAAGATCTTATGGAGTTTGGAGGCTACTGTTATACTCTTCTTGGGAGATAATGAGAGCCTGAACAAAGCCAGAGAGTGGGAATAAAAATGGGGCTGCTCGAAAATTCTCTGAGGTGATTCACCAAAGCAGGGATCTGTTTATAAGCACGGAACTTTGCCAATGACAGTGAAGTAGATTATTAAAAGGAGACATTTTCCTAATTAAGACTATCTGTTCTGAGGAGGTGATATTAGAGATGTTCTATTTGAGGCATAATTTACATTCAATAAAATACAACCTTTCCAGGGAAGGGTTCCATTAAGTTCAACAAATGAATACAGTGTATAATAGCCTCCACAACCACTACATAGCACAGTTCCATCACCCTGAAACATCCTATGAAAGCCTTCTGGGGTCAACTCCTGTCCCCACTCCCAGCCCCACCCAACTTGTTTCTGTCCCTATGGTTCTGCTTTTTCTAAACCGTTGTGTAAATGGAATCATACCGTATGTGACTTGGGAATCTGTCTTCTTTCACTTGTCACAATGTATTTGCCATGCATTCATGCTGCTGCACTTATAAATAATGTGACCCTTTTCACTGCTGAGTAGTATTCCATGGTGTGGCTTCCATGCTTTGCTTAACCATGTACTTGACTGAAGACCTTTGAGTGACTTCCCGTTTGTGGCTATTATGAATAAAATGGTTATAAATATATACATATAGGTTTTATGTGACCCATAAGTTTTTTATATCTCTTAGGTAAGTCCCCAGGAATGGGTTCACTGGGTGGTAGGGTAAGTATATGTTTAACTCTAGAAGAAACTGTCAACTGTTCCCCGGAGTGGCTGCAGCACTTTGCATCCCTACCAGAAGTGTAATGAGGGTTCCAGTTGCCCCTGATCCTCTCCAGGGTTTGCTATGGCCAACGCGTTGGGATTTTTTGGCTTTTGTTTCATTTGGGGGTTTTGTTATTGTCTTTAGCCATTTTTGTTGGTTTGGTTTGGTTTGGTTTTTGGTTTTGCATGTGTGTGTTTTAGCCATTCTAATAGGTATATGCTACAAACTCACTGTAGTTTAAATTTGTGTTTCCCTAATGCCAATGCGTTCAGCATCTTTTCATGTGCTACTTTGCCACTCACATATTTTCTCGGGTGAATTGTCTAATTGAACCTCAGCTCATTTTTTTAAATTATATTGTTTGCTTTCTCATTATTGAGTTTTGAGGGTTCTTTATATAAGCTGGATACAAGGTCTGTGTCAGATAGGTGCTTCGTAAATATTTTCTCCCTGTTGATGGCTTGTTTTTCAATCTCTTAATAATGGCTTTTAGAGAGCAGAAGTGTTTAATCTTGATGGAGCCAATTTATCTTTTTTTTTTTTTTCTTTTATGGGTTGTGCTCCAGGCACCACATCTGAGCTATCTTTGCCCCACCCAACATTACAAAGTTTTGCTCTATGCTTTATTCTGGATGTTTTACAGTTTTAGATTCTATATTTCGGTTTATGATCCCATCATGAGTTACTTTTTATAGATGGTGCCTGATAGTAGGTTTTTAACTACAGTCTAGAAAACTGGTAGCTTGTATTCCTAGTCTTAATAATTTTGCCTAAAAACGAAAGAAGGAAGTTCCGTCTCCCCAAACTTTCTGCAAACAGATCAAAAGTGGAAGAGATAACATTTGGTTAGGTCCCAGATAACCCGAAGATAAAAGGATTCTAAAACAGTAGACAGTTTGGTTTCCTAAACATTTCTTGTTTATCTAGAGTAAATAATCAGTGAGTCCTGCTTTATCATTAGAGCTTGTTTTTTAATGATTTCCATTAAAATATCCTACTATAATATTGACCTCAAGATAACTCTTTCACCGCTGGTTTGTTTTGTTGTTGTTGTTTTTAATCTCTAACTTAAGAGTTGCATTCTAGCAGCAAATGTATCCCTTGTATGTCCTCCATGCTATTCCCTGATAAATTATTGGGAATTAAAAGCCTGAAATCCCCCCCCACACACACACACACAAATCTAATATGGTTTGCTCTTCTGATCCCAAGCTCTTAGCCCTGGTAATATATTAATTAAGCGGACTGCCAGTTGGCTTTATAACCAAAATGTTTTGTATTTTGGGAAATAAATCTCACTACTTAACAGACAGCAAAACAGATAGCAGGAATGGGCTTGTTTGCATGGGTCAACAATAAAAGTCTGAGGTGGTTTGGGTTTGTTTTATTTTTAACAAGATAGAGCAAAATGCTTTCAGCTAGATGAAGTGACATTTGAACCTCCAGCTAATGTGGTATGTTTTGTATTTGGACCAGTATTCAGAATTGAGGCTGAATTTATTGGGCTGGTCACTAAAGGCTTTTAATTAGCATTACGGTTAACAGGGCTAGACTAAAGAGTAGGCCAAGAGGAACTCGGCTTCCAGTCTAAAAGGGAGAGAAAAACATTATTATGACCCCGAATTACACTAAAAATAGAAAGAAATTGGGGAGGGGGAACCTTATTTTGTAGAGTTCTCTGAGAGACAACTGTGATTAGAAGAATTTTGTTGGGTCACATACAGGGTGTGCTGGGGCTTCCGCTGGGGTGTGGATGGAGAGTCCAATGACCACTGTAGCCTGTAAACTGCCCACTAAGGTTAGGGGGCAGCATGCCTGGGGTCCTCCTCTCCAGCCATTCAGCCTCTCCCCTCAATGGATGTCAAATACCCAGTTTATAAATGTCATATGAAGGTCCCCTAAATTATTAGCCTATGTGGGGGTTCACATCCTGCCAGTTTTGCCTTAATCTTGAAGTATCAGACAACAAGGCTGATAGATTAATCCAGATGTCAAAGGATTTCAAGAGAGGTTTATTAAAGACAGCTATATGCCATCCAAATTTGATGTCCACGTGAAGCTCATTCTTCGAACCGCTCCCCCCTCCCTCGTTTAGGCATTAATTAGGAGAGATGTTGCATCTGGTGGATTTGGGGGCTGTGTCTCCGTTAGGGGAGGGGATCAGAGGTCTATTCCCAGCCACCTAAAGTGTTTAAAAGGTCGGTGTGGATGCCACAGTGAGAGCTGTTGTGGCCTGAACCCATGATCTAAGAGATCGTCTGGAATGAAGGAAGAAACCCTCATACCTTCCTGTAAATTCTGACTGAGAAGCTGCTCATGTCCCCAAGCTCTGGGCATGAGGCCAAAGTTGGCATCACCCCCCTTTCATAGAACGGGCAATGCTGCATGGAGATGTAGAGCAGATCTGGGGTCTGAGTGACAGCTCCTGATGATTCCAGTCCCATCTCCCAGAGCACCCCTCCGAGCCCCTGATGGAGGAAAAATCTGCTCTGGTTCTCCCCACCACCGTATTCCAGCAGTATGTAAGGGAAAATGACTCAAGTAGGGGCAATAAATATCCAAAGAGGGGAGTTGAGGGGGCTGGGGAGTGGGGGCTACGCAGACCTACCTGGGGCAGGTACTTATTTGCTGAAATAATTCAGTGTTGGTTTTAGGACCTGGAGTTCGTGTCAGCTTCAAATCTCCATTCCACAGTATTTCCTTATCATTGCGGTAGAAAATTCAAAATGTTTCCTTTTATTTTCAGTTGGCTGAATTCCCTCAGAACTTATAGAAATATACATGACATATTAAGAATGACTATGAGCCACACCATTTGGTAAGACTGTAATCATTCCGAGAAGTGGAAGCCAGCTTGCATTTGCTGCCTGTATTTCTTTTAATTCTGTGAGGAAATGTAAACCATGTACTCATATTGTATTTAAATGAATCATTCCCACGACAAGAATCTGTAAGTGTTGCCAACCCCTGGGCATCTAAACCTCCCCGCGCTGCCAAGAACAGCTACTGACAGCCATTAGATCTGGACTTCAACAAATCACACGCCCTCTGATGCTTTCTTTGCCCCGGCCATAAAGTGATGTGCTAACATTTGCTGCTGTTACGTTCCCCCCCCCCCCGCCCTTCCCCAAAACACGCAAACACACAGAGCAGACTCTGAAGATAAATAACACGTTGTAAAGTCCCTGGGGATGAAAGGTACTAAAAGAACATAAAGGGGCATCAGGGAACCAACCTCCCACCCTGCAAACTCGACCAAGGTGAGAACTGAGCACCTATTATTATTAAATAATATTGTCCTGGATAGGAGCCAGGGCATCTAAGACTCCTTTTCTATAGCACCATTTAAGTGCATGAGAATCAAAAGAAGGCAATTTCCCACCTATAATCAGTGTTTGATTACATGCCAGTTCTGGGGGTAATGAGTCGCTTCCTCAGAATTATTTCCCCCACCCCTTACATCACCCCGACCTTACACCTTGACTATGACTTACCCTCCAGGAAGTACAGAATTCCTACCAGTCGCCCCCTCCATCTCTGAGAGATCTCTGCATTTCTGAGTTTCTTTGCTTGTCTAGAACAGCCAGGATTTACTTCTGTCTTTTGCATCGACAGGCATGCCTCAGAGATGCCGCGCGTTTGGTTCCCAACCACTGTAATAAAGCAAATAATGCAATAAAGCCAATATTGCAATAAGGTGAGTCAAATGAATTTTTTGGCTTCCCGGTGCATGTAAAAGTTATGTTTACATTAAATTGTAGTCCATAAAGTGTGTAATGGCATCATATCTAAAAAACAACATACCTTAATTTCAAAATACTTCATTGACACAGAGACAGGACGTGAGCAAATGCTGTTGGAAAAATGGCACAGATAGACTTGCTCGACGCAGGATTCCATAAACCTTCAATGTGTAAAGCAAACAGTACCTGCAAAGGGCAGTAAAGTGAAGGACAATACAATGAGGTGGGCCTGTGGTTCCTCCTAGGGCCAGTTACTGAAGGAGAGCCTTCGGCTTCTAAACACACATGCTGACAGGCATAAATCTTTAATCACGTTTTGGAAGTGATTAGAAAGAAAAAGATACTTAATTTGTTGCAGTAGCGATGAGGCAGAAGATAGAGAGGCCTGGGAGGAAGGCATCCGGCCAGCTGCTCAGAGCTACCCCCACCATAATGGGGTCCACATGTTCCAGGAGCCGGACCCCAGCGAGAGAGGGATGGAAAGTGGACTTGGTCTGTTTTTCACCGTGTGCACCAAACTCAGGGACAATCACACATACTAACCAAACTCATAAAACAATGGCCGTGAAAACCAGAATTTCTGCTCATTCATTTTACAGGGTAAAAGGGAACCTCTAAGCAGGCCCTCCTGTTTCTAGTAACTGTTTGAACATTTTCTCCACCAGAGAAAATCCTCCCAGGAAGACAACAGAGAGAAGGCTGTCTGCTTCAGTCCTCCCGGGGGCGGCGGCAGGCATCGGTGGCTTTGGGAAGGAACCTCTGCTTTAATGAACTCTCCCCGGGATCCGTGTGCCTGCTGGTTCAGGACTTGAGCAAAAACTCCCATAGCAGATCCACGTACCCAACAAACATTAGTCACCCATCCTCTGCAGGAATACAGAGGTGGAAGGGACTCAGGATCTTATTCAGAGACAGATTGTGCAGAGCTATGCAGTGCCACACAGGGGACCTGGCTCCTACAGGACACCTGGCAAGGAAATCCAACTGGGTTGCCTTAATAAAAAAAAAAAAAGAAAGAAAGAAAAAAGAAAAAAAAGAAGAAAAGAAAAGAAAGCCTTTCTTTGGGAAAGGTGGGGAAAAAAAAAACTAAAAGACTTGTCATGGAAGAATATGAACTAGCTAGATAAAGCTGGGGAAGGTGTTCATCATAAAGAAAACCTGGGAACAACTTAAATACCCAACAGTAGAAAAGTAGGTAAGTCATTCTTTTTTTTTTTTTTTTTTTTTTTTTTTTTTAGTGATAGAGAGTGCAAGCAGGGGAGGGGCAGAGAGAGAAGGAGAGAATCCCAAGCAGGCTCCTAGCTGCCAGTGCAGACAGAGCCCAAAGCAGAGGACTTGATCTCAAGAACTGTGAGATCATGGCCTGAACCAAAATCAGGAGTTGAACTCTTAACCGACTGATCCACCCAGACACCCCAAATTAAGTCATTCAAATTGAAATTCGAAAATCTTTTTTTTTTTTTTAAGCTATAAACCATTCCCGACTTTAAACAGAATACAAAGCAGAAGCTCAGGATGTAAATTTGCACTGTCTGAACTCCAAATGTGGGGGACCAAAAGCCCCTTCCCCGTGTCCCAATGCCTTCCTTGCAGGAGCTTCGGATAAGTCGAGGTTACATGGCAGTGTGAGAACGTTTGTAAAAGAACATGGAGCCCTCTGGAAAATTCTGCGTGAGGTTCTGCTAAGCAAAAGAAGCAGATAACAACCCCAGGCAAGCCTCTTGCCAAGGTCATCTTCCAAGGGAAATGCACATCCCTAGGCACCAAGGGTGGACCCAGGGCAGGTGTTGGGTGTGGTAGGGAGATGAGCAGGCCAGGTGCTGTGCCAGGAAGGCAAATGGTGGAAGAGGGGCGGGGGAGTGGGAATGGGGGAGTGGGGGGTGGCGGGGTGGGGTTGGGTCAGGCATTGACCAGAGCTGCCCCCCCAACTTGCACTTGGTTACCATGTTCCATGTCAATACTCAGAGTTGTCTGAGGATTCTGCTCCGCATCCTGAAATTCCAGATTGTTCTGAAGGTTTATGTGTCAAGGTAGGAGGAGAGGATGTGTTTTAGGTTTGTTGGCTTGACTTCTCACTTTGGAATAGCAAGACGTATGGTAAGTGGACCTCCAAGTCCGCTCTTCTCCCCAGTCCTGCAGCATCACTGGTGACGTGTTCTTCTCAAATTGGTGACGATGCCACCTCTTGTGTTCTCCTGGGTTGTATTTGCTGAATAAGCACTTAACCTTTGATTTTAAACTTTCTGTGTAATTACAGTTTAGAGGTGACTTTCTTTTTTAAAACAATTTTTTTTAATGTTTATTTATTTTTGAGAGCGAGAGACACAGAGCACAAGCAGGGAGGAGCAGACAGAGAGGGAGACACGGAATCCGAAGCAGGCTCCAGGCTCTGAGCTGTCAGCACAGAGCCCAGATGTGGGGCTTGAACTCATGAACTGCGAGATCATGACCTGAGCCCAAGTCGGACCTGAGCCCAAGTCGGATGCTTAACTGACTGAGCCACCCAGGTGCCCCTTAGGTGTGACTTTCAAAGGCAGCATACAGTTCACTGTTGTCTTTAAACTTATCTGATGATTTTTTTTTTTTTTTATCTTACTCAGGTAGTTTGTGTATTTAGCTTTATTGGCCTGGCCAGTGATTACCCTCACTTGTCGTCTTCTTTTTGCTTTCTATTATTTATTACTTACTTTTCCTTTCCTTTGTTTTGCTATATGTTTATTGTTCCCAAAGGTTTCAAAGGTATACGTCGTATTTCAATCCTATTTCATGTTATCTGTAAGCATTTTAAAAATATTACTCCTCGGGGCGCCTGGGTGGCTCAGTCGGTTGGGTGTCCGACTTCAGCTCAGGTCACGATCTCGTGGTCCGTGAGTTCCAGCCGTGCGTCGGGCTCTGGGCTGATGGCTCAGAGCCTGGAGCCTGCTTCCGATTCTGTGTCTCCCTCTCTCTCTGCCCCTCCCCTGTTCATGCTCTGTCTCTCTCTGTCCCAAAAATAAATAAAAAAATATATATATATTACTCCTCTGTCAAAATAAACAATAAAACAGCCCAAAATAATACAATGCCACATATCAATTAAATCGCAAGTAAATTTTTTTAACTTTAAAAACATTAAAAATGAAAAGTTTTTTTTGACTCCTCATAGCTAGAAAAATAAACTAGTCCCATTTTATTTCCTCTACCTCCCATTCTTTGCTCATAGAAAATGAAGTTTTTAAACCAGATTGTTGTTTGTTTGTTTCATCTTATGTAGTCCTTTTCAGAAATTATTTTTGACATTAGGATTCAAATCTAGAATGGTATTTATACTTTCTTCCAGATTTCCATGCTTCAGATCTTAACTTGATTAAACTTTCAGTAAGGAGAGTACATTGCAGGTGATTTTGTACTAGAATTTTAGTTCAGATAACTGTAGATTTGCATGCAGTTGTAAGAAATACTGCAGAGAGTTCCTGTATACACTTTACTCAGTTTCCCCCAGTGTCTTGTAAAACTCTAGCACAGGCACATCTCGTTTTATTGCTTTTTGCAAACATTGTGTTTCTTATAAGTTGAAGGTTTGTGGCAAGCCTGGGCCCCCAAGTAAAGGGGCCCCGTTTTCCCAACAGCAGGAGCTCACTTTGTGTCTCTGTGTAATGGTTTGGTAACTTTTACAATATTTCAAACTTTTCATTATTATTATGGTAGTTATCACTGATCTGTGATCAGTGATATTCATGTGACTTTTTTTTTAATGTTTATTTGTTTGTGAGAGAGAGAGAGAGAGAGAGACAGGGCATGAACAGGGGAGGAGCAGAGAGAGAGGGAGACACAGAATCCTAAGCAACTCCAGGCTCTGAGCTGTCAGCACAGAGCCTGATGTGGGGCTAGAACTCATGAACCGCGAGATCATGACCTGAGCTGAAGTCGGACGCTTAACCAACTGAGCCACCCAGGCACCCCAGTGTGACTTGTCTTTGATGTTACTCATTACCTGGTGTAACTATTTTGGGGTGCTGCAAACCATGTGCATATGAAACACTGAACTTTCTAAATGTTGTCTGTGTTCTGACTGCTCCACTGGCCTGCCCTTCCCTCACCTCTTTCTCTTTCTCTATCTCCTTGGGCCTCCTATTCCCTGAGACACAACAATATTGAAATTGGGTCAGTGAATAACGCTACGATGGCCTCTAAGTGTTCACATTAAGGAAGAGTCACACATCTCTTACTTTAAATTAAAAGCCAGAAATGATCGAGCTTAGTGAGGAAGTTATGTCAAAAGTCAAGACAGGCCAAGAGCTAGGCTTCTTGTGCCAAACCGTTAGCTAAGTTAGGAATGCAAAGTAGAAGTTCTAGAAGGACAATAATAGCACCACTCCAGTGAAAAACAGCCTTATTGCTGACATGGGGAAAGTTTGAGCAGTCTGGATAGAAGATCAAACCAGCCACAACATTCCCTTAGGTCAAAGCCTCATCCAGAGCAAGACCCCAACTCTCTTCAGTTCTAGGAAGGCTGAGAGAAGTGAAGGCTTCTCATAGAAGAGAAGTTCTATGAAGGCTGGAGAAGAAAAGTTTGAAGCTTGTAGAGGTTGGTTCATGAGGTTTAAGAAAAGAAGCCATCTCCATACCATGTAGAAGCTATGGCAAGTTATCCAAATCTAGCTAAGAGAATTAATGAAGGCGGCTACACCAAACAACAGGCTTTTGATGGAGGCAAAACAGCCTTCTGTTAGAAGAAGATGCCATCTATGACTTTCATAGCTACAGAAGAGAAGTCAATGCCTGGCTTCAAAGCTTCAAAGCCTCCAAGGACAGGCTGATTCTTGTTAGGGGCTAAGGCAGCGGCTGACTTAAAGTTGAAGCCAGTGCTCACTTACCATGTCCCAAATCCCAGGGCCTTTGAGAATTATGCTAAATCTACTCTGCCTGCGTTCTGTCAATGGAACCAGAAAGCCTGGATGACAGCACATCTGCACACAACACAGTTTACTAAATGTTTTAAGCCCACTCTTGAGAACTATGACTCAGGAAGAAAAAGTTCCTTGCGAAGTATTACTGCCCATTGACAATGTAGCTGGTCACCCAAGAGCTCCGATGGAGATGCAAAACTAGATTAATATCGTTTTCATGCCTGCTTAACGCAACATCCATGTATATGCATGGGGAAACCAAAAAATTCATTCGACTCGCTTTATTGAGATATTTGCTCTGTTGCGGTGGTCTGGAACGAGACTCCCAATATCTCTGAGGTAGGCCTGTGCCTACCACAACCAGGATATCGACACGGATACAATCTACAGATCTTATTCAGATTCTCCCAGTTTTACACGTACTCACTCATGTGTGACTGCACGTGTGTTAAACCTATACAATTTTATCATTTGTGAAGGTTCGAGTATCCACCGTCACATTCAAGACCCACAAGGATGGCTCATGCTGCCCTTTATAAGCACGCCCACCTCATGCTCTTACCCTCGCACCCCTGTCCGGTCCCTGACTCTTGGGAATGACTAGTCTGTTCTCCATTTATTTATTTCTCTTTTCTCCCACTTCAAGAATGTTATTAAATGGAATGTTTATAGTGTGCTACTTTTGGCGATTGCCTTTTCATTAATCATAATTCTCTGGAGAGTGGCTGAGTACATCAACAGTTTGTTCCTTTTTATTGTTGACTAGTATTTCATTGGCTAGATGTACCACAGTGAAGCCATTCATCTTTCGAAGGACATCTGACTGTTTCCAGGTTGGGGCTCTTACAAGTCAGACATCTACAAACATTCATGTTTTGTGTGAACATACGTTTTCATTCCTCTGGCATAAATCCCAGGCATGCAATTGCTAAGTCATAAGTAATTGCCTGTTTGGTTTTACAAGAAACTGCCAAATTGTGTTCCAGAGGGGCTGTACCATTTTACTCAAGCAATTTTAAAAAGAAAGAAACAAATTTATATTTTCTCAGCTCTCCCTTATCTCAGAAGATCTCTCTGTTGCCTTCGCATGTTATGATAAATGGGCTGGGAAAATATACTTGTTTCACAATAGCTTTTCCTTAAAATCCGACAGAATTTGTCCCAACGTCTTCTAATAATCTATGTGTCTGTGTCCAGCTCAACTTTTGTTTTTTTGCAAGCAACCAGTCTGTCCTGTTTGTTTAATTCGTATGACACTTCCTTTGTCTTTGCTTTAAAAAAATCACAACGTGGATACAAAATGGTCCCTTCTCAAGGATATTACGTGTAATATTATATCTTCTACCTCTACTTGTAGACCTTTGTTCTAGCAGAAAGACCTCAATTGTTTTGGATCACTGAGTCTGCTGTTCTGAGCTCTCCCATTCTGTCTGTGGTACTTCCCTACACTCTCATCATTTTGTTTTTCTTTTAGTTTGTTAATTATTTTGAGAGAGAGACGGTGCAGGTGAGGGAGAGGCAGAGATGGGGAGAGAGAGAATCCCAAACAGGCTCCGTGCTGCCAGCGCAGAGCCTGAGGCAGGGCTTGAGCTCACAGCTGTGAGATCATGACTGGAGCTGAAACCAAGAGCCAGACACTTAACCGACTGAGCTACTGAGGCGCCCCTCCCATCATTTCTTCTACTTGTTCTTTCTTTTTGCATTCCAAGAGGGCATCTGAGGTTCTTCTTGTGCCTCAGCTAGTCACTTCTTCACGGTGTCAATCCAGCTTTTGAGTGCTTACAACCGGATTTAAATTCTACGCGGCAATTTGCATTCTATTTCAAACCTTCCGTATCACATATAACTTCCCTTTCACATTGTTCCGTTGCCTTAACCCCAGAGAATCCCCTCATTCGATCTCTCTGCACCTGCTACAAGGGGTCATAACTTCTCACATTCAGTTGAAGTTATTGAGAATGCTTCTTTTCTGGTTCTTATAATAAATCATCTTCATAGGCACGTTTTTCTCCTGAATTTTCAGAATGACGTTTCCTTCTCTTGTGTTGCAGAATTGAAATTTTTATTTTAATTGAAGGAAAATTCACATAACACAAAATTTACCATTTTAACTACTTTAAAGTGTAATATTCAGGGGCTTTGAGTACATTCACAATCTTGCATGACCATTACTGCTGTCTAGTCCCGGTACATTTCCAACACCCCAAAAGGACACCCTGTACTTATGAAGTAATAACTTCTCATTCTCCTCCACCCCCTTGCCCCTAGGCACCTCTACTCTGTCTTCCGTGTCCATGGATTTGCTTTCTCTGGATGTTTCATATCAACAGCAACATGTGGCTTTTTGTGTCTGGATCCCTTCACTTATTGTAATGTTTTGCAGTATTTTGTTAATGTTAAATTTTCGGTTTTGATCATTATTCTCCCCCACGTTGATGACTCTGGCCACCACGGTCGCCAAGGGATAGCGCGGCTGAGCTGCTGTCCTGGTATTTGCTTGGTGTTTGGGATAAATTCCTTCTCTGCTCCTCAGCAGGAGAGCTTGGAGATGTGACCCAGTGCCTGCTGGCTTTCATCTAGCTGGAATCACACAGAATCATCTCTCACCTCTACTGGCTAATTGAAAAGCCTGAATTATTTTCAGGAAAGTCATTTCTTTGACCAGTTTAAATAAATATTTTATAATAATAGCTTTGAAACCTGACTCCTTCTAGAAAGCTAGAGAGCAAAAAGAGATGCTTCCAAAGGACAAGAATCCCAGTACTCAAGAACTGAGGGTCAGAAACCTGGCAGTCTGGGTGGAATTTTGTTCTGTCACTTACAGGAAGACCACAGACAAGCTCCATAACTGCTCTGTAGCTTAGTGGAGGGAAATAATAGTAGCTCACTGAGTCATTTGGGGATTAAGTGAGCTTACATTTAACACATAGACTTATGGGGAAAAATAGATTGACAAAAAGGTTTAGGGGTGCCTGGATGGCTCAGTCAGTTAAGTTTCCGACCTTGGCTCACATCAGGATCTCACAGTTCGTGGGTTTGAGCCCCGCGTCAAGCTCTGTGCTGACAGCTCAGAGCCTGGAGCCTGCTTCGGATTCTGTGTCTCCCTCTCTCTGCTCCTTCCCCTCTCACACTCTGTATCTCTCTCTCTCTCTCTCAAAAATAAACATTTAAAAAAATTTTTAAAGAAAAGGTTTATAATTATTAAATTTAGGCATGCATTCTCAGTGAAGTCATAAGACAAATTATGATTCGAGTGCCATGATTTTTGTCAATTCAGAAAGCCCATGATTTTTTCAGATTTCTTTTACTTTTAGTGTTCAACATACAAAAGAAGAGAGTAGTAGCTCAACATCTCTGATTTCTTTCTTCTAATCACAAAATGTGGTCCTGATCTTCCTTTCTCTACTCCCAGAAATATCCTGATCCAATATCAATTGCATGTTCGGGCAATACATAATAAGCACACTTTTGACTATGATGCCACTATGCCCCGTGGAGGCGAATCAGACAAATGTGTCCTCAGTCAGGGTCCCTCTCTGCCTGGTCCAACTTCTCAGAGCAGACTGAGCAATTACATCACCTTTTGGAGGGCTGGGGCCAGGTCCCTCAGGCACGGCCAAGGGGAAGGTCACCTCTTCGAAAGAATCCATTCCTAAAGTTTCTTCCAGCTCTACCTTTCTATGAATCAAAGGAAATGTGTTTTATTCTTCTTTTTCTTTTTAGCCAGAATTCTCCACTTCTATCATTGCAGGAAAGGACATATCGTAGACTCTTATTTATTCCTTAGTTCTGACACAAGTCGTATTTGGGCAAGGACCTAGGCATATATTTCTGTAAAGGAAGATTATTTTCCGGAAGAAAAGTTGACAATACTTGGAAACCTAAGGCCTTCTAAAAAGATTTCTGTCTGGGGAAGCACAGCAGGGAAGACAGATTCAGGGAGGATCCACATGGCAGACAATAGGAGATGAAAAGGTCATGGAGGCCTTTGGGTTTTGCACATTAGGAAGGAGCCACTTACCCACCTCACTAGATAAAAGACTTCCAATGCCTTCAAGAAAAGTGACTGGGAAGGGATGTTTCTGCCTATTTGAGGTTTTCAGAGCTAAAAATAGCAAAGATTTTTTTTTAAATGTTGTATGTAAGAGACGAGTACTGTGCAATGATATCCTGGTCAAGGATCATGTCCCATTTAGAGCCAGTGGGCTGACTGACTGCCTCGACTCTGATTTTACAAATGGTCATGGCTCTGAGCTGGATGTGCCTTAAATACTCTCTCTATAAAAATATCTAATTCAGAAAACAATATAGATTATTAAATAATGCAATTACCCCTTACCCCCAAAGAATGCAACCATTTGGACCCCATATTATAAGGGAAAGATCCCTGAATAGAGAGCCCACGAGTCAAATCAGGATTTGTTATTCGCTAGGCATTTGCTTTTTCTGTATTATGTAAACTCTCAGAGTCCTGGTTTCCTCAGTTCCTGGCACAGGGATCAGCATCTGTGAATATTAATTAGCTGTGTGAATGAATGGATGAAGTGTGCTGAGCTCTGCCTACCTACCAGGATTTTGGTAAGGACTCCTTGAGATAAGATGGGTCAACATGTTTACAAATTGAAGGGTATCGGGGCGCCTGGGTGGCTTGGTCGGTTAAGCATCTGACTTCAGCTCAGGTCATGATCTCACGGTCCATGAGTTCAAGCCCCGCGTCGGCTCTGTGCTGACAGCTCAGAGCCTGGAGCCTGTTTCAGATTCTGTGTCTCCCTCTCTCTCTGCCCCTCCCCTGTTCATGCTCTGTCTCTCTCTGTCTCAAAAATAAATAAAAAACGTTAAAAAAAATTATAAAAAAATAAAAAATAATAAAAACAAAAAAAAAATTGAAGGGTATCATAAAAATGTAAAGTGTTGTTATTATTTAACTCAATAATAATAGTAATCTAAAACTGATAAAGCTTGTAACCAAAAAAGGTCTTTTTTCTCTACAACCAAAACACTGCCTTCAAATCCAAGGACTTTAAATCACAATTTTTTAAAGTATGAATTACACAAGGGGCACCTGGGTGGCTCAGCCAGTTAAGCAGCTGACTTTGGCTCAGGTCACGATCTCACGGTTTGCGAGTTCGAGCCCCACATCAGGCTGTCTGTGGTCAGCCCAGAGTCTGCTTCGGACCCTCTGTCTCTTTCTCTCTCTGCCCCTCCCCTGCTAGCTCTCTCTCTCTCTCTCTCTCGCTCTCTCGCTCTCAAAGATAAACATTTTTTTAAAAAAGAATATGTTTTGAAACATCATAGTTCTTCACAATCAGGAGCAAGAAGTTAGAAAGCTGGAGAATTGAGAGGGGAGAATTTCAAGCTGACTGCAAGAAAGAAGACTGGGAAAAAAACTATTAAACCTTCTGGATTTGAGGAGGAGATTATGCTTATGTAATTTAGGTGGAAGCATCCCACTCTTAGACACCCCTTTGGGTATCATTTTATGACATCATTTTGCAACAACTGATTTTAATAACAATGATGAAGACAACTTAATTGGTACAAGGATACTCTAGTTAAAAGGCACAGAAATGATTAGTACACATCTTTGGCATAATTTCCATTAAAAATGCTTCTTAAAAATGCCAGTCCTTTTAAGAACAGTTCTCAACTTGTGGTGGAGGAGTGTTACATCATTCTAGATCTCATTCCCCGGGAGTCAGGTTTTCTCTGCCTCGCGGGTTGGTAGTAAGTGAACCTGTTAACCCCAGACAAGACCTTTGTCTTCCCTCCTACACCAAGGACATTCGAGCTCAACAGCTCGTGAAGCGTAGTCCTTAAGGGCTCTGTGAACACGTCCACAAGACCACTTGTGAGTTCTGATGGGGAGGGAGCTCCTGAGTCCGGAGATCGTTACTATTTAGAGTTACGTAGTCACAACTTACCAATAGAGATGTTCAAGACCATTAAACTTGGCGCTCATAGACTACAATGAACAGTTCCTTGAGTTTACTGAGGACTGTTCATCAGTATTCTTCTAGATATGTGTCTGTCACACGAAACCCTCTCACCTGTAAACGTCCTACGCGGCATGCACATGTAGATTTCAAAACGTCCAGTTTGGGGGGGAAATGTCTACTTTGTTAATAGTTTAGTCCGTTTTGGTGTCTCAGGTCAGTTGCGATTCTTAATTGCTGCTGTTTTTGCTTTTTTAAATATAAATTAGTCTTTAACCTCTGTTATTATTTCCTTGTGTTGTGGGTTGTTTGGTTAGTCCTACCGCGTGGTGAGACATAGTTGCATCAACAATATTTCTGACATAAAACTTCCAATTACTGGGCTTTACCGCATGCATGTTTTGTATTTCAAACCTGACTCATTCTCTGTTACTAAGGCAGACAGAAAAATCCTCCTACGTTTTATTTTGCCCTATGCCTGTGCATTTGTGCTGTTTATACTATTAAGGTAACCATAATGAAATTACTGGGCTATTTTTTAAGTTTATAGAGCATAATTTCATAATATAAAACTGTGATAGAAGCTAATAATTTATCCTATAAAGTAAATAATAAGCAATTTCTATGCACTTCTACCAAGTTTAATTGTGTAGTTTATCCGTCTCTGATTTTTTGTTATCACAAAATTATTTTCTACAAAAATACAATCGGAGGTAATGCAGCCACGGCTGGGGGAAGAAAGGAGTCCTCTAAATAACCAAAACCATACTTCTCTCCAGAATGCATCATTCCACACTGATTCCAGATAACTGATGTAGTGATACACTTGGAAACCCATCCAAAATATCGTTGCCCAAGAGCTTTGCTAACAAGTTGTCAACAGACACGTGTAACTTTCTTGCCCCACAGACAGGGTCTCCTTGACTCCCCCGGCTGGTCATCTGAGCCAGCAGAGGAGAATTTACTTCTGGATCATTTTAATCAGCCCAAAGTTCCCCACTGGCCAAAGAAGTGTAGAAATTTACATTCCCCAGAATGCACGGTGGTCCCCATCACTCAGCTCAGCCTTCTTCCCACCCTCACCACGGAAATCTATGGTGAAATCTGTCTCCTCTTCTTTCCCTTCCAGATGCAGGGCAAGCCTCCTCTCCCCCATCTGTAATGCCCACTTTCGGCCTAGATTCTGTCCCTCTGCCTTGCCTCTTTCTTCGGATATTATAACCAAACCAAAATGCTTTTCTCTTTAATTCATGACCTCAACTGCGGCCTCTATGTCGCCTCGAAGATCTTCTCTGGGATAGTCTACGTAGGGGGTGTTCTAATCCACTCTTCACACCTGTCTTCGTGCCTGTTTCATGGGCAGAGCTCTCAGTGCCTTCCCAGGAGGCACCGTGGACAACTTCATGTCCCTGGCTACAGTGTCCAGCTGTATCCGCCCTCTGTTCCCTTTGAGATTCAGGAAGTGCTCGGCCCTGGCAGAGCAGGGCAACCAGACAGTAAAGTGATGACCACTTAGCTTTCCGATTGGGTCAAATCCCAGCTCTGAGTCACAGAGTGGGGAAGCGAGGGGAGAATGGATGTCTTCTCGCCTTTCTTCCATCAATTTCACAGGCAGAAATGCGGTGCTCTAACAAGGGGATGGGTGGGTGAGGTACCAACTCTTATTCTCAAATCCATGCCGACTGGCCTTACAGTTTTAAAAATTCCTCAAAGACTCTGCAGACCAATTTCTTTTCTTTTCTTTTTCTTTTCTTTCTTTTTTTTTCTTTCTTTTTTTTTTTTTTTTTTTGGAGAAATATTCGTGTACTTCTACACTATTTTGGGAAGTTTAGTGATATCTTAGAAAAGGCCAGGGGCGCCTGGGTGGCTCAGTCGGTTAAGCGTGCAACTTCCACTCAGGTCTTGATCTCATGGCTTGTTAGTTCGAGCTCTATGTGGGGCTCCATGCTGACGGCTCAGAGCCTGGAGCCTGTTTCCGGTTCTGTATCCCCCTCTCTCTTGCTGCCCCTCCGCCACGCAAGTTCTGTCTCTCTTGCTCTCAAAAATAAATAAAACATTTAAAAAATTTAAAAAAAAAATAAGAAAGGGCCAGACACTACACTTTATTTCAAAGGATATTTAATAAAGTATTTAAATTGAAATCAGGAACATTCAGTTTAAAAATGCATTCTTGAGTGTCTTCACCCACAGTCCTATTATAATAACTAGAAGAAAAAAAAAGAAAGCATCTCTGAAAACCAAAGATCACAAGTAAAATTTTGAAAACTTCTTGGCAGTATTGCTAAAATTACTGCCGAGCATAGGTACTTGTATTGAGAAACAGAACTGGTTTTGACATGCTTTCCCCTTTGAAATATAAGATCACCTCTCATAAAATAGGTGGGAAGAAGTTTCAAATTTCCCCCACTATCTACTCCTAGTTGGGACATCTATGGTCTGCAAATGATGGGGAAAAATTTTGTTTTAAATCCATAGAGCCATCACTGCTGATTTACTGACTTATAACACAAATATTTTGCTCACCAAACCCATTTAGCGGCCTCCTGTTAGCATTCTTTTCTACATTCGTCCAGAAGCTCCAACTCATAGGAGAAAAAGGTGGGTTTCACGTGTGTCCTGTTCCTTTGGAAGAGGCACTGTTCTAGTTGGCTCTGGTACCAAGTGAGAGAGCCTCCCAGTCCTAAAACTGACTCTTTGATAAAGTAAGTGACAGCCATACACAAAAACCTATCCTGCTCGGTAGACTCTTCCCTTCTCTGTCCTGTGCCCAAGCGAGAAACAGAAGAGAGTAAGTATTATCAACAGGTAGGTAGTTTCTTTCACATCAGACATGACAGGTGGAGCGAGAGCAGAAGAGCCCTGAGGATGTGCCCCCCTCGGGACCGAGCGCTGTACGTGGGCACATGTGGGGAAGGAGCTTCTGTTCATATAAAAATAAAGGTCTCCCCACTTCTGAGAACGCTGGGCAAGGAACAGGTGAATACTCGGCTTCAATCCAGAAGAATTAAGGCCTGTCAGAAGGGAATAGAGTGCACTGGCCTCCCCTCCTGCTTTCCAGCTGGGAGAAGTCTTCCCGGGCTCAGTGAAAGTGCAGGGAACCAATGGTCTGGGTGGGTCTCCCATCACTGAAGGATGATTAAAGAGAAAACAGCCACCTACTAAATAGCATGGCACGGTGGGGGGGGGGGGCGGGGGGAGATCCACACAGCACCACAGAAAGAAGGGTTTTATCTGGAAGTTTTGCAAGCACAGTTCACCTCTGAAAAGTATTTTTGACGGGAGACACAAGAACATTTCACACAAAAAAAGGCGGGGGATAACTGGTGTTCTCAATAAGGCAGGCATGCCTAGTTCCTAGAACAGGGAGAATAGGCCCCTTTGGAAAGATCAAAGACAAAGAGGAGATGTAAAAGCGGCAGCCTGAGAAGCAGGCCCAGGGGTAAAACAGAAAGCAAAGCGATGCTAATTTTGAAAAAGTACAACGCAGCAAATTAAAATATTAACGGCAGGATTAAAGGTAATTTTAATTTTATTATTCATGATTTTCTGCATTATCTAGATTTTTTTAAAGTAACTATTTTTTCCTAAGTAGGAAAAATAAAGGCAATTAATAATGTTATTGTGTTTTAATTACAAAGGCAATATATAATGGAATGGAAAAACCAGGAAAGATGTAAAACTCAACCATCCATTGCCATTGTGGGAACAAGAAACTTATTTCTTTTATACTTACGTTTTATATGCTCTAATCGTGCTATAAATAAATTTTGTTTTTTATGCTTTTAATTTAGGTTATTTGGAAATTTCTATTCTTTCTGTTTTGCTGCATAATCTTCAACAATATTCACGGAATGGCTGCAAAACATTCCACCAAACAGCTATTCAATAATATGCTTGATGGATCTCTTACCAATGGACATTTAAGTGACTTTCAAAGTTTTAAATTATAAGTGATATATATGCAACCTTTTCATTCTTTTAAATTCCTTACTTAGATTCCCTGAGTAATTATTTTCATTGAATCCTAACAAGGGCACTTCTAAATTAGGTATTATTATCATCTTCATTTTGCAGAAGAGATAATTCAGCCTTAGAGAAGGTAAGTACTTTCCTGAAGTCTCACCATTAATGTAGTGGAACCATGCTCACAAGAGGCAGCCTGCCGGGTCAGTTCACACTGCCATATCACTTTCCAAAACTGTTCTTTGCAGGTTAATATTGCTAACTGCCGTGCCTACCAGTTCCCATTTTATGCCACCCTTACCAGTAATTGGGTATTTATGTCACATTTTTGATGATTTAAACAAACAAGGAGAGGGGCGGGGGGGGGGGGGGTAACACCAAATTTTTGTCTTGATCTCAGCATGCTACACAATGGCACTATTTTCTTGGCTGATCACTAACAGGATTGCCTAAATACAGAGCAATGCCTTCAAATGATGGGTAACTAGACTCATTCCTACTCATACTACAGGCCCATGTAAGCTGCATGGACTCAAAACAAAAATGAAAGCAGAAGCAAAAATTCTTGCAAGAATCAAATCAATGCACGAAAGGTAATCTATATGCCAGGTGGACGCAATGTCTTAGAATCCTGTGGATTCACTGAACAGAGATTTGGGCACGAAAGCCACTACTCAAAATTGCAGATTTCCACATAGCAATAAGCATAGCAGCCTTTTGTGCCTCTCATGTTGCCTTATACCTATAAAATGTGTCCATGTTCTCAGAGGGAAAGAAGAGACAATATGTAAGTAATTACCAAAATGAATTCTCAGGGGAAAAAAAATTAAATAAAAGAATCCACCATATCGACATAACATCCAGATTGTAAAAGACGTATTTCACCCCAAAGCGCTCAAGTCCTGATTGTGAAATACTATAGTCATCAGGTGACTAATTTATATTTGCCATAAGAGTGAAAGCCTTTTGCATTTTGGGTTGGAGATACTTCTCAAAGTACATCCCGTTCATTCTACACCTGCCTTCCTACTCCAGCCTCCTCGTTGCCCATGAGGAGCCCTTTGGTGGAACAGGGTAGCAGGTGGGGCCAGGGTACATGCACACGAGAACCTGATGGGGGTAAGCTAAGCACAAGTACACCCCTCACCCCCACCCCACGGGCCATAGGACCTCAGAGGTGAATCACAGACCCAATTCCATATTGTGGGAAATTTGCCTTGGATCCAAGTTTTGCTTTCCAGCTGCTTCCTTGGACGTGATGCTTCGGGTCTTCCCATGCTCCCAATCCCACCCCTTACCCTTTTCTTTCACAAAACAGCCATACCTACTTAGTTTTGCCTGCTTCCACACAGCCCTCACTCCGAGAAGCAACCACTTAGTCTAAAATAAGCCCTGGGGCGCCTGGGTGGCACAGTCGGTTAAGCGTCCGACTTCAGCCAGGTCACGATCTTGCGGTCCGTGAGTTCGAGCCCCGCGTCAGGCTCTGGGCTGATGGCTCGGAGCCTGGAGCCTGTTTCCGATTCTGTGTCTCCCTCTCTCTCTGCCCCTCCCCCGTTCATGCTCTGTCTCTCTCTGTCCCAAAAATAAATAAAAACTTTGAAAAAAAAAATTAAAAAAAAAAATAAAAAATAAAATAAGCCCTTAGTCTCTGCCTTCCTCAGCACAGAAGGTCTAAAAGCCAAAATCCTGTGGATGATCAAGCCTTGGGCAGAATAAGTAAAACTAGGCACAGTAAAACCTTGGATTGCAAGTAACTTCTTCTGCAAGTGTTCTACGAGATGAGCAAACATTTCTAATAAATTCTAACTTGATAAACAAGTGATGTCTTGCAATACAAGTAGTACATCATGCCGGATGTCACTTGATCACAACTGAGTCAGTGGTTCTCTCTCTCTCTGTCTCTCTCTCTCCCTTTCTCTCTCTCTCTCTCTCTCTCTCTGTGGAATTGTGGGTTATCATCTCCCATGCTCAAGATGCTCCATCTCTGGCCGCGGTGTTTGGCAGAAATCAATGATTTTCCAGAATGATGGAAGGTGCCCACAATGGTACTAATGTATTTTTGTCGCTCCAAAGTACCTATGGCCAGTCCTTTGCTTTTCCGTGCAAGACTAAGCTTAGGAATGCTTTGCTTCATTCTAGGTCAGGCTGCCTGCATATGTAGACCCTTTCCTCTGCTGCCTTATTGCCAGTTACATTAAATACAGTATATGATGAGAGTTTATTAATACTGTACTGTAGTCAATATCCGTGCGAGTGTATACAATGGCCCCCACGCAGAAAAAAGATTCCATTGAGCCAATAGACAGCAATGATTCCATTAGTGATAGTGAAAGTCGTCCTATGCAATAACCCTCCTCTCTCTCGTCTTCCTCACGCCAGCCACAAAGGTTTTCAAGAGTAACTGCAGGTTAATTTTTAAAATTTTTCTTTATATTCTGTATTTTCTTGATTGTTTTGTATTATTTTACAGTATTGTAATAATTTTTATATGAATATTTTTGGGTTGTGGAATGAATCATCTGAGTTTCCATTGTTTCTTATAGGGAAATTCGCTTTGATATACAAGTGCTTTGGATTACAAGTCTGTTTCTGGATGAATTATGCTTGCAAACTGAGATTCTCCTGTAGTTAAAAAAGGTCAGAAGCTGAGGGGCCAATGGGGAACCTAAAAAGATTGGAGGTGCTTACCAAAGAGCTTACTGGACAGCTGTGTGTTGGAGCACTTACCCTGAAATGAACACAGTAGACACTGCAAAAATGCAAGAGGCAAATGACCAATAAGAATATGACAAAGTTCTCACCATCACATCATTAGAGAAATGAAAATCAAAACCACAATGAGATACCACTTCACACCCCTTAGGATGCCAACTATTAAACCAAAACCAAAAACAAAACAAGAAAGCAAACCAACCCCTCCCCCCTAGAAAAATAACAAATGTTGGCAAGGATGTGAAGAAACTGGAACCCTTTTGTATGGTTGGTGAAAATGTAAAACACTGTGGCCGCTCTAGAACAGGAGTGCCCTAATTAAAATTATAATTACCATATGATCCAGCAATTCTACTCTGGGTATATATCCAAAAGCACTGAAAGCACAGTCTTGAAGAGAGATTTGCACAAGGTGGAAACAATACAAGAGCCCATCAACGGGTGAATGAATAAAGGAAAATGTGGCATACACACACAATGGAATACTATTCAACCTTAAAAAGGGAGAGAATTCTGACATGTGCTACAACATGGATAAACCTTGGGACATCGTGCTCAGTGAAATAAGCCAGTCCCACAAAGACTAGTATTGTAGGAGTCCATTCATAAGAGGTACTTGGGGTAGTCAACATCACAGAGATAGGAAACAGAATGCCAGAGACTGGGGGGGGGGAGGGAGAATGGGGGAGTTGTTGATGAATGGGCACAGAGTCTCGATTTTGAAAGATGAAAAAGTCCCGGAGATTGGTTACACAACATTAGGAATGTATATGACACTACTGAGCTAGCTACTTAAAAATGATTGAGATGGTGGTAAGATTGCTAATAATATATATTGCATATGTTCCGTATGCCAGGCTCTATTTTAAATGCCAGGGCAGGAAACATCTTGAAATACAAATGTCTGTGCTTTTCTTCTCTTCTTTGTACAGCTCCCACAGAACCCGAAGGAGAAGGGGGACAGTTGAAACACAGAGAGAAAGAAATAGTCAGTGTTCAGTGGTTTTTTAGCTTCCAACATAAGCTCTTGATCCCAGATGAGAAACAATACTTTTGAGAGCCAAAGTTTTTGATATGCAAGAGGAAGGCTTTTAAGAGAAGAAAAGGCTATTAAGAAGCAAAAAGAGAAGGCCTTAGAGAAAGGAGGACAGAGCCTTGGTGCCAGAAGGGGACTGAAAAGAGAGTAGAGGAAGACCAGACTCCCACGCTCCATCCCCACCCCCAAGGAGGACAGAGTAGTTGCAGTTCAACACTTCTCGAAAGCTGGAACATTCCAGCACAGGAGTAGAACGGGGCCTGGAAAGGGACCAGCTGTGCAGGCCAACCAAGGCCCCAAGACCATCACGCTTCAGCAGCAATGAGGACGGAGGGCGGTGAGAGCCAGGCCTGTGAGCTGCCAGCAGCAGGCTGTGGGATGACCCCATGTGAGCCACACATCTGTGGCCGGGCCATTCCCGAACCCCAATCAACCTGTCTCATTTTCTCAGCCCCTTTCCAGAAGGTTCTATAGTGCAGGGGGTGAAGGGGTACTCTACTGCTTTATCACTGTGAGACTTTGGGCAACTTACTTAACCAGCGGGTCTTAGAAGCAGAGCTGGTTCTGCTCAGAATAATCTGCAGGAGGTGAAGGAAGCATGGAAGAAGGAAGAAAGAGAAGTTCAGGGAAGGTGGGCAATGGAGGTGCGTGGAAACACAGCCTTGTGAGACTTCATCTCTCTCCTGAGAGGAAGTCCACAGTATGTGACAAAGGAATCTGCAGTGATGCAGGACTTAGTGAAAGACAAAATAGCTTAGAATTTACCAGAATGAAAGAAAGACATGAGGTTTCCCAGAAACCATGCCTTGTGTGTCACGAATATCTACAACTGAACTGATCTTGGTGAAACTACTGAACATCAAAGATAAAAAGAAAATACTAAAATTGAACAGAGAGAAGAGACCCATTACCCATAAAAAGTAGTACTTAAAGGGGCACCTGGGTGGCTCAGTCGGTTAACCTTCCAACTCTTGGTTTTAGCTCAGGTCCCGATCTCGTGGTTTCATGAATTTGAGCCCCACATTGGGCTGTGTGCTGACAGCAGGAATCCTGCTTGGGATTCTCTCTCTCCCTCTCTCTATGTGCCTCCCCCACTCTGTCTCTGTCTCTCTCAAAATAAATAAATAAACTTTAAAAAAATAATAGCACTTGCGGAGATAGCAGGTTTCTTACAAGCAACAACTGAGGCCAAAGTCTAGGAAGTAATGTCTTTAAAGTGCTGAGGAGACAGAGGAAGAAGTGGAAAGAAGATGAGAGGGAGAGGGAAAAAGGGAGAAAGGAGAGGGGGAGGAAGGGGGCAGGGAGAGGTGAAAGGGCAAAAGGAGGAAGGAGGGGAAGGGGGAGAAGGACAGAGGGGGAAAGAGGGAGTAGGAGGGGAGGGGAGAAGGAGGGGGAGAAGGGGAGGGGGAAGGGGAGGAGAGGGAAGAAGAGGAGCGGAAGGGTGAGAAGAACCTAGCTACTTAGGTTTCTATATTTCACTAAAAGTTTATTCAGGAGTGAAAACGAAATAAAGTGATTTTTCAGTCACCCAAAAACTAAAACAGAATGTTACCAATGGACTCTTCCTGAAAGAAATATCAAAGGATGAGATTTAGCAAAAAGAAAAATAAACTGCAAGGACAGAATGTGATACAGAAAGCAACATGAGGCAAAACTAAGAGTGAACTACAGCAGTGATTTAATTAATTATTCACCAAAAATATAACAGCAATATGAATAAGATTCGATTTTGGATTAATCGAGAAGGTCGACGAGTGGGAAGAATTTGAAAACGTATTCGAGTACGCTAAAATATTTGGTTCTCCTCAGGGGAAAACCACAGCTACGGACTTATTTTATATTTCACAAGGCTATGAAGTAAAATGTTTGTGGTAAAAATTGGAAGACAACCTACTGAAAGTAGAAATACGTCATTTCTACCTCAGGAATTAGCAGGATGAGAAAAGCGAACACATTTCATTAATCACCAGAAGGAGGGAAAGAGAAGAAGCCAGGGGGAAACCATGAGTGGACGGCACAAAAATAAGATGGCAGAAATAAAGCTGAATTTTTCAGTAATCACAATGAACATAAAGAACGGAACTGAACTTGACTTAGTCGGACTGGAAAAACAAAAACAAGATCCACATGTGTTTCTGTGTTACATGAAACACAGTAAAAATAAATAAGCAAAAATCTAAATATTTGTACTGGTATTAGACAAAATTAAGATGAGAAACTCTGGGACAGATAGAGACATACTACAAAATTCTCTGAGAAGGGCCAATCATGAATCTGAATGCACCTAGAAACAGTACAAGAAAAACTATGTATTTTGGCTCCCTTGATTGACTTTTCAAAGAATCAGAAAGATTTTGGTGACTTTTTAAATTCTACACGCTGCAGATGCTACAAAATTTCTGGCGAGGCTAGTAAGAGTGATTTTGTCCCGTGTGTCAGGATATATTTCTGCTGCAACACTAACAAGAATAAAGTTACTTACAAAAGGTTATTGTTAACTTGCTGAACTAGAAATCCGGAGGTAAAAATTTCCAGGATTGGTTAACCCAGCAGCTCAACAAAGTCAGGGTTCTGGGTCATTTTCATTCTGATTACCTTGGCTTTCTCCTCGTGGCCCCAAGGACAGCCAAGGCTTCAAGAATTACTTCCTTACTCACTGATGTCCACAAGCAGGAAAGAAAGCAGGAAGGGCCCGCCTCTCAGAAACCTATTAGCAGACTTCCCAGTAGGCCCATTGGCTCGCCAGGAGCCCCGAGGCTATCCCTACACCCATCCACCTGCAAAGGGCAAAGGGGTCATGAATGCCAGTTATGGTTCAAACCCTGGGGCAGGGGAGGGACCCACTAATACACCAACAAAATCCATTCTTCGCCCAAGGAAGCAGTGTAGCAACTTTTGCCAAGGCCTCTGAAAGGGTCTGCTAGCTCTTGTGAGAGGACTTATTGAAAGTTTGTCTTTGCTGTTAGATTTTGTATTGGGGATTTTTCTTGTTTCTTGAGATAGGCCTGGATTGCAATGTATTTTCCTCTCAGGACTGCCTTCGCTGCAACCCAAAGCATTTGGATTGTTGTATTTTCATTTTCATTTGTTTCCATATATTTTCTAATTTCTTCTCTAATTGCCTGGTTGACCCACTCATTCTTTAGCAGGGTGTTCTTTAACCTCCATGCTTTTGGAGGTTTTCCAGGCTTTTTCCTGTGGTTGATTTCAAGCTTCATAGCATTGTGGTCTGAAAGTATGCATGGTATGATTTCAATTCTTGTATACTTATGAAGGGCTGTTTTGTGACCCAGTATGTGATCTATCTTGGAGAATGTTCCATGTGCACTCGAGAAGAAAGTATATTCTGTTGCTTTGGGATGCAGAGTTCTAAATAGATCTGTCAAGTCCATCTGATCAAACGTATCATTCAGGGCCCTTGTTTCTTTATTGACCGTGTGTCTAGATGATCTACCCATTTCTGTAAGTGGAGTGTTAAAGTCCCCTGCAATTACCACATTCTTATCAATAAGGTTGCTTATGTTTGTGAGTAATTGTTTTATATATTTGGGGGCTCCCGTATTCGGCACATAGACGTTTATAATTGTTAGCTCTTCCTGATGGATAGACCCTGTAATTGTTATATAATGCCCTTCTTCATCTCTTGTTACAGCCTTTAATTGAAAGTCTAGTTTGTCTGATATAAGTATGGCTACTCCAGCTTTCTTTTGACTTCCGGTAGCATGATAAATAGTTCTCCATCCCCTCACTCTCAATCTGCAGGTGTCCTCAGGTCTAAAATGAGTCTCTTGTAGACAGCAAATAGATGGGTCTTGTTTTTCATCCATTCTGATACCCTATGTCTTTTGGTTGGCGCATTTAGTCCATTTACATTCAGTGTTATTATCGAAAGATATGGGTTTAGAATCATTGTGATGTCTGTAGGTTTCATGCTTGTAGCGATGTCTCTGGCACTTTGTCTCACAGGATCCCCCGTAGGATCTCTTGTAGGGCTGGTTTAGTGGTGACAAATTCCTTCAGTTTTTGTTTGTTTGGGAAGACCTTTATCTATCCTTCTATTCTAAATGACAGACTTGCTGGATAAAGGATTCTCGGCTGCATATTTTTTCTGTTCATCACATTGAAGATCTCCTGCCATTCCTTTCTGGCCTGCCAAGTTTCAGAAGAGAGATCGGTCACGAGTCTTATAGGTCTCCCTTTACATGTTAGTGCACGTTTATCCCTTGCTGCTTTCAGAATTTTCTCTTTATCCTTGTATTTTGCCAGTTTCACTATGATATGTCATGCAGAAGATCGATTCAAATTACGTCTGAAGGGAGTTCTCTGTGCCTCTTGGATTTCAATGCCTTTTTCCTTCCCCAGATCAGGGAAGTTCTCAGCTATCATTTCTTCAAGTACACCTTCAGCACCTTTCCCTCTCTCTTCCTCCTCTGGAATACCAATTATGCGTATATTATTTCTCTTTAGTGCATCACTTAGTTCTCTAATTTTCCCTTCATACTCCTGGATTTTTTTATCTCTCTTTTTCTCAGCTTCTTCTTTTTCCATAATTTTATCTTCTAGTTCACCTATTCTCTCCTCTGCCTCTTCAATCCGAGCCGTGGTTGTTTCCATTTTATTTTGCAGCTCGTTTATCGCATTTTTTAGGTCCTCCTGACTATTCCTTAGTCCCTTGATCTCTGTAGCAATAGATTCTCTGCTGTCCTCTATACTGTTTTCAAGTCCAGCGATTAATTTTATAGCTATTATTCTAAATTCACTTTCTGTTATATTGTTTAAATCCTTTTTGATCAGTTTGTTAGCTGTTGTGGAGGTTCCTCAAAAAATTAAAAATAGACCTACCCTATGACCCAGTAATAGCACTGCTAGGAATTTGCCCAAGGGATACAGGAGTACTGATGCAGAGGGGCACTTGTACCCCAATGTTTACAGCAGCACTCTCAACAATAGCCACATTATGGAAAGAGCCTAAATGTCCATCAACTGATGAATGGATAAAGAAATTGTGGTTTATATACACAATGGAGTACTACGTGGCAATGAGAAAGAATGAAATATGGCCCTTTGTAGCAACGTGGATGGAACTGGAGAGTGTTATGCTAAGTGAAATAAGCCATACAGAGAAAGACAGATACCATATGTTTTCACTCTTATGTGGATCCTGAGAAACTTAACAGAAACCCATGGGGGAGGGAAGAAAAAAAAAAGAGGTTAGAGTGGGAGAGAGCCAAAGCGTCAGAGACTCTTAAAAACTGGGAATAAATTGAGGGTTGATGGGGGGTGGGAGGGTGGGGAGGGTGTGTGATGGGTATTGAGGAGGGCACCTTTTGGGATGAGCACTGGGTGTTGTATGGAAACCAATTTGACAATACATTTCATATATTGGGAAAAAAAAAAAAAGAAAGTTTGTCCTTTGCTTGTTTCTTGCTGCCGTAAGACAGCGGGTGGTGCATCCTGTTCATTTTCCCATTCTCCTTAACATTGTACATCTAGGCATAAAGCTAAATATGGGATATATCGCTTGAATAACTTAAAAGTTATGCTAGGGATGATTCTTCAGAATTCTTAGGAAGTGGATCAAGCAAGCAAATGGTACTTGGGATACTGCCCCTGTATGAGTTTGTTTAAAGTAATTCATAAAAAGGATACACTGGCATTATTTATAAGTTGTGCCATAAAGTAACTCTTGTTTTTAAGTTTCTATTTATTTGAGACAGAGAGAGAGAGAGAGTGCATGGGGGAAGGGCAGAGAGAGAGAGAGAGAGAATCCCAAGCAAGCTCCGTGCTGACAGCACGGCATGGAATCCATCTCACAAACCGTGAGATCATGACCTGAGCCAAAACCGAGTCAATCACGTTACTGACTGAGCCACCCACGTGCCCCTAAAGTAACTCTTAAACACTCAGAACTACTGAGAGATTCTGCCTCAGAAATTATGTGACTCATTCAATGTCTAGTTAGAAAATAAAAATTGTACCTCAGGGTGCCCGTGTCAATCCAGAATACAACTCACTTTTCAATTCACTCAAATCTCTACCTTCAAAGGATCCTTGGTCAAAAATCTGTCCTTGGCCCCTCGTTGTCTCAAACACAGAGTCCAAACCTCTGAGCAGGGCACATTTGACTGGATATTATCTTGTCCTCTCATCTGTGGCTTACTGGACAGTAACGCCTAATGACTATATGAAATACATAATGCCACTTATTAAATATGCACATGTTTATTTCTGTCTAATGTCCTACAGTAAGCTTTATGAGATTAGGACTTGGTTTGGTTACTCCTGAATCTCCAGTGTTCAGAATACTGGTGCCATGAACATCAGTCAGTCAGTAGCTAAGAATGGACGAATGGATGATAGGCCGCAGCCATCTTGGAAACCTTGCAATCGCCGGCTTCCCAGATTCAATATAGTAAATAACAACACCAACTACCCAGGTTCTCAGGCCAAAGAAAACAGGATTCCTCCTTTATTCCACTCGGTGCCTTTCTGCCTGTACCCTTTCCATCAGGAAGCCCTCTTGTCTCTATCTGCAAAACGCATCCCTAATCTCTTGTTTTGTTCCCATTTTCATTTCCATTTCACCCTGGTGCAAGCCAACGTGGTCCTTCTTTGAGATGCCCTTCTTGCTCTACCAGCTCTTGTTCTTGTCTGTCCCATGTCCCCCATTCTCAAGGGGCAGCTAAACTTCTAAAAATGTAAATTGGACACACATTACTGGCTTTTTAAAATTACATTAGAAAGTGAGTGCACACTCTCACTGCCTTGTTCATCAAAACTGAACCCACTAGAGGTAATTATTTAGGGCACCCTCTTCCTTACACGTCCCATTTCTACATATGTGCATGCTTATAAACACACACATCATGCACATATAATTTTTTTTAACTTTTTTAATGTTTTTTCATTTTTTGAGAGAGAGAGAGACAGAGCACAAGTGGGGGAGTGGAAGAGAGAGAGAGAGAGACACAGAATCCAAAGCAGTCTCCAATCTCTGAGCCATCAGCACAGAGCCCAACACTGGGCTCGAACCCACGAACTGTGAGATCATGACCTGAGCCAAAGTCAGACACTTAACCGACTGAGCCACCCCGGCGCCCCCACACATATACTTTTTAAAAATACTACACCCTTCATACATGGACACACTGTGGACATCTTCCCACTGTCTTGACACAGCGAATGAATAAAATGGTTTTATGCATTACTTTTGCTTACATGAAGCTCAGTATGTGCAAAGAGCAGTGGGAATTTCAACAGATACATGAACATTTGTGGAAACACAACCTGATTCTGCTGGTGGGATTATTTGTAGAAAACATGAACTGGTAGGCAGGTGTTCACTGTATGTGTCATTCCCCACACTGTAGAAATTATCATATTCTCTAGAGGTTTTGTAGCCCACAATTCACTACATAATTGAAATCTATGATTTTACCCCTTATTCCGGTACCTATAATGCTCCTCCTGATAAATATTGTGTGGGAGATACAGGCTTTTGCAGTCAGCATTTTCTCATGATAAATTTCCTAGTTATTTTGTATACATACAGCGCCAAAACACAGTCCTGAAAACCTGCAATAGCACAGGTGTATGATGTTATCCACACTAAGTCACTTTGGCCAAATATGGAACAAAATGGTGAGTAAAACATATGGACCTGCAGATTATTTAGCAAAGATTAAATTCTTGTGAATTGAATCCAAGCTACTTTGAGTCAAAAGCCTAGGGGAAAGCACCCTATATGGTATTTTGATTTAGATCCTAAATATTTTCCTTTATCAGAGAATACAGATTGGAGAAAAAGATAGGGTCCCTTGTGTTTTCTCAAAACATAACCACTTGCATGAGGGGCCACAAATAGTTTTCTAGTCTATAGAAATCCCTACAAATGCAGATAGCATGCTTAAACTAGTGAGTAATAATAAATAAAAATAATAACAATATATTGTGAGCTTACTATGTGTCAGGCACTGGATTAGCGCTTTACATAAATTACATGATTTGATCTGAACAACCCAAGAACAAATTACAATTGTTAAACTCTTTGTTCACAGATTATAAAACACAGTGAGGATTAGAGGTCGAGCCTAACCAGGAATAGCCACATTCTCGACCACTTCCCTATAAAATACCACATAAAATACAAAGTTATGGTTCTAAGCCCTAAAGATAATGCTACCATTTATTTATGAAGGAACGTACCCCATTAGATGTTTATATTTGTTGAATGTCAGAGTGCAGTAGACAGGCTCATGAATTGCCTTCTTTATTCTACTCTGCAGACACAAAAATAGTAGCATTTATTTATAAGAATAACATCACAATAGTCAAAGCTTAGATTGAGTTAAAAATTTGAGACCATGCTGAAGACAACAAAAAGGTTCTTTTAGCTAAGCTTGGAACACGATGATAGACAAGTTGAGAATAATCTGACTGCTTGGAGAAGCTGTAATATTAACAGACAACCGAGTCGGTGGATATCTCCCACTGGGCCCAGATCTCCAGCCCAGAGATGTACAGCACATGAGAATCAACAACAAACTGGTTCATACATGCTTAGCTGCATTCTGAACAATGAACCAGACTAAAACAACAAGCACAATGTTCGTGCACCAAACAGGAAGAAGAGTTATGGTGACATCTTGATCGTAAGAAGGAAAACAAAGAAGCCATTCTCAGAAAAACTAAAAATAGAATTATTATCTGATCCAATAATTCCACTACTGGGTATTTACCCAAAGAAAACAAAAGCACTAATTTGAAAGATACATGTGCCCCTATGTTTATTGCAGCATTATTTACAATAATGATGGTATAGAAGCAATCCAAGTGACCAATGTAGATGAATGGACAAAGAAGATATGGGACATTGGAATGGAATATTACTCGACCATAAAAAGGAATGAAATCTTGCCATTTGCAACAACACGGATGGATCTAGAGGGCATATTATGCTAAGTAAAACTAGTCAGAGAAAGACAATTACCATGATTTCACTCATACGTGGAATTTAAGAAACAAAACAAACGAACTAACAAGAAAAAAAAAAAGAGACAAACAAAACCCAAGACTTTTAAATACAGAGAACAAACTGGTGCTTGCCAGAGGGGAGGTGGGTGATGAGCTCTGAGTAATGTATACAACTGTTGAATCATTATCTTGTGCACCTGAAACTAATACAACACTATATGTGAATTATACTTCAATAAGGATGATAGATAAACAAATAATCAAGAAGGCATTCTAATACAATTTGAAGGTAATACAAACAATTCCTGGAAGACAACAGATTCTGGATTCAAAATATGAAAAAAAAATCATCATTAAGAGGATTACACGTGTGAATATATACACTCCTCCATTAATACATTATCAACAACAACAAAAAAAAGACAAAATTGAACTTGACCACAGTGTATGGACCCGAGCTAAGTATGAGCAAAGAGGACTAAAAATGCTGAAGTCTTGCAGGTAATATGTGTATTATGCTAAGATCAATATATAAAATACTGGCACCTGGGTGTCATATCTGTTTATATTCATTCAACAATTGGCTTGAGTGTGTGTAAGACACAGAAATATATAAGATAGACACATTCCCTGACCTTATAAAGCTTGAAGTCTAGTTAGAGAGACAGATATTAAAGAAATAGGGTGCCTGGGTGGCCCAGTCGGTTGAGTGTCCGACACTTGGTTTCAGCTCAGGTCATGATCTCATGGTTTGTGGGTTCAAGCCCCACATGAGGCTCCGTGGTGACAGTACAAAGTCTGCTTCGGATTCTCTCTCTGCCCCTTGCCTTCTCTCTCTCTATCTCTCTAAAAATAAATAAACAAACAACAACAAAAAAGAAAGAAATCATGACATTTTAGTTACATATTTATAATCAAGAGTGTAAAGGAAAAATTACAGGATGCCAAAGACAAAGACATCACAAGAAAAGAAAACTACAGATCAATATTCCTCATGAGCAGAGACACAAAACTCTTAACAAAATATCAATGAACCAAATCCAGCAACATGTAAAAAGAACTGTACACCATGACCAAGTGGGTTTTATCTCCATAATATAAGGTTGGCTTAAAAATCCAAAAAGCAATAGATGTAATACACCATAATAGTAAAATAAATGACAAAAAACAACATAATCACCTCAGTAGATATAGATAAAGCATTTGGCAAACCCAACATTTATTCGTGGTAAACCAACAACACGAATAGAAGGGAACTTCCTTAATCTGTTAAAGAGAATCTACGAAGCCCCCATATCTAACATCACTCCTATCAGCAAAAGAGCTAATGTTTTCTTCCTGATATCAGGGGCCTGCTTTTACCACTTCTATTCCACACTGTATTAGAGATTCAGCCAGTGAGGGAAGGGAAGGGAAAGGAAGGGGAGGGGAGGGGAGGGAAGGGAAGGGGAGGGAAGGAAGGAAGGAAGGAAGGAAGGAAGGAAGGAAGGAAGGAGAAATTAAAGGCATCTTATTAAAGAAGTAATACTGCCTTTATTCACAAATGACATAATACTATAAGTGGAAAATCACAAAATTCTGAGAATTAATAAACTATTTTAACAAGGTTGGAGAATGCAGGATTACAAGATCAATTTATAAAAATCAACTGAAATATATTATATAGAAATATATTTATAGAAACAACATTTATGTTTAGTAGCAAATCTGTATTTATTTCATATATTTATAAATATAAAGAATTAGTATTTCTATTTATTAGCAAAGAAAACTCTGAAAACAAAATAAAATTCAATTCATAACAGTGACAAAAAGAATAAAATATTTAGGAATAAAATAAAATATTTAGATTTAGCAAACAATATGCAAATCTTTTACACTTGAAACTACAAAAGACTGCAGAGAAAAACTGAAGGAGATTTAAATAAAGAAAGAAAAATTTCATGCTCATAGACTGGAAGACTCAATATTAAAAAGATAACAGTTTTGAATAATTGAAATCAAATTGAAATCAATCCTTACCAAAACACCCAGAAGCAATTTGGCAGTTTTTTGTTTTTTGGTTTTTTGGTTTTTTGGGGTTTTTTTAGCAATTGTTAAGCTGATTCTAAGAGTTATGTGAAAAACAAAGGACCAAGAATGGTCAAAACAATTTGGGGGAAAAAAAAAGAAAGGAACAAATTTGGAAATTTGGAAGTCATATATTAGCTGGAAAAAAAAAAGAACAAATTTGGAAGTCATATACTAGCTGGAAAAAAAAAGAACAAATGTGGAAGTCATATACTAGCAAATATCAACACTTACTATAAATCCACAATAATCAAGATGGTGTTGATGCAAGGATAGGCATACATCAGTGGAATAGACTTGAGAGTCCACAAATAGATCCTTATATTTATGATCACTTGGTGCTCGACAAAGCTGCCAAGACACTTCTGAAGGGAAAGGATATTCTTGTCAACAACTGGTGCTGCAGCTATTGGATGTCCAAACACACAAGGATGGACTTGAGCCCTCATATCACTCTATGCATAAAAACTAACCCAAACCAGATTATAAACCTAAATTGAACAGACAAAATTAAAGAACTTCTGGGAGGAGGGATTGTAACAGAAAATCTTCAAGACCTTGGGATGGACAAAGAGTTCTTAGGACCCCAAAACATGATCCATAAAAGAAATAACAGATAAACCGGATTGCATCAAAATAAAAAAATTTGTACTCCAAAAGACAGAAAAAACAAGGTGAACACACTTTAGGAGAAAACATTTGTACATCATATATCTCATAAGTGGCTTGTATCTACAATATATAAAGCATTCATAACGTTAAGACAATTCATTAAAAAAAGCAAAATATTTCAGAGGTCATTTCACTAAAGAAGATATGCAAATGGCTAATTTGTACATGGAAAGATGCTCACAGTCATTGGTCATCAGGGAAATGTAAATTAAATCCATACTGGACTATCACTACACACTCACTATTAAAAAAGACAATATCAGGTGTTGGTGAGGATATGGAGAAACTGGAATCCTCATATGCGGCTGTTTACAATGTAAAATAGTATGGCCACTTTGGAAAACAATTCATCAGTTTCTTAAAAAGTGATGTAACTGACCCTATACTGTGCAATTTCACTTCTGGCAATATACGAAAACATGCATTTCTGTGGAGATATGTGCATGAATGTTCACAGCAGTGTTATTCATCTTAGTAAAAAATAGAAAACAAGGGATGTCTGGGTGGTTCAATCAGTTAAGCATCTGACTCTTGATTTCAGCTTAGGTTGTGATCTCTGCGCTGGCAGCATGGAGCCCACTTGAGATTCTTTCCCTCCCTCTCTGCCCCTCCCCTGTTCGTGCATTCTTTCTCTCAAAATAAATAAATAAACTTTTAAAAAGAAAATAGAAAACAAGCCAAATATCTATCAACTGATGAATGGATAAACAAAATGTGGGCATCCATGCAAAGGAATACTATTCATTGATGAAAAAGGACAAATAGGCTCCAGCATGGATGAATGTCAAAAACTTTATCTTCAGTAAATAAATCCAGATGTTAAATCATTTTAAATTTTTTTAAAGTTTATTTATTTTTTGAAAGAGACAGAGACAGCACAAGTAGGGGTGGGGCAGAGAGAGAGGGAGAGAGAGACTGAGACAGATACCTCCCAAGCAGCCTCCACACCATCAGTGCCCAAACCATGAGTCAGATGCTTTACCAACTGCGCCACCCAGGCACCCCTATGTGATTCTATTTATATGATGTGTCCCCAGAAGTCAAATTTAGACAAAAAGCATTTTTGTGATGCCTAAAGGTCTAGGTAGGATCAGGGACTACCCGCAAGTAGACATGAGTGTTTTTTCTGAGATGATGAGAATGTTCTTTCTTTATTTTTCTCTTTCTTTTTCTTTCTTTTCTTTCTTTTCTTTCCTTCTTTTCTTCTTTCTTCCTTCCTTCCTTCCTTCCTTCCTTCCTTCCTTCCTTCCTTCCTTCCTTTTAGAGAAGGGGGATGGGCAGAGGGAGAGAGGGAAAGAGAATCTTAATCAGGCTTCGTGCTCAGCTTGGAGTCCAACGTGGGGCTCAATCACATGACCTTGGGATCATGACCTGAGCAGAAATCAAGAGTTGGTTGCCCAACCGACTGAGCTACCCAGGTGTCCCTGAAAATGTTCTAAACGGTGTAGTGATGGTCATACAACTATAAATTTACTAAAAACTATTGGATTCTCTAGCTACAATGTATATACAGTACTATGGTATGCAAATTATACCTCAGTAAAGCTGCTTAAAAAAATAACAAGGCTGAGTGTGCCATGAAAGAATGGAGCAAGGTGACCAAATTGGACTGTGAAGGTCAGAGAAATTTTTTAAAGGAAAAGACATTTAAGTTTTGATCTGAAAGAGGACCAGGATTGTGCTGTGTAACATGACATTGGGGTGAAAGGAGAACAGAAAACAGGGGAAAAGCATGAATTGCATCCCAGGAAGAAAGAAACACATGTACAAAGATCTTGGGTATGAGGAGGAGGCCAGGCAGAACACAAAGGATGTTCGTGCAGACAGAGTATAACACAAGGGGAAGACAGCTATCAAGCTATCAGGGATCTTGGTGCAAATACTTAGGGTTATCTTTGTGGCTCAAAAGCTGCCACTGACAGAAATGTAAACAAATGACATTGGCTGTGTTCCAATAAACTTTATTTACAAAATAAGTAGCAGGCAAGATTTGGCCCTCCGGCTATCATTTGGCAATCCCTTGCTACCGATGGATAATGGATTAGAGAAAAAGGCAAATCTGGAATTAAGGCAACCAGGTTAGAAGGCAAGTGAAATAATAGATGTGGGATCATGCAATGTTTGTCTTTCTGGCTTATTTCACTTATTATAATACCTTCCACTTTTGTCCATGATGTTGCATGTTCTTTCTTTCTTTCTTTCTTTCTTTCTTTCTTTCTTTCTTTCTTTTTTTGGCTGAATAATATTCCATTGTATATTCACAGAAACATAGAGTAGAATGGGAGTTACCAGAGGCTGGGGGTGGAGGAAAAGGAGAGACTTCCTTTGCACAATGCTTTGAAACAGTCTTTGGGGAAAGATCCCCGCAGAGGACCGATAGAATGAAGAAAGGAATGCTCATGTGTCCCTTGTGTGCCTGAGGTGCCCTCGGCTCTCTTTGACCCCTTTAGACTCTAATAAAGTTACACAGGTAGCTGGGGCCCAATTATGGGGCTAGGGTCTCATTCTACTGGCAGTGGGAAGATGTTAAAAAGCTTTCCTTCAAGGGGAAAAAGCAGATGAAAGCCATTTTAGAGGGTGGTGGCAATGGTCAAGACATCAAGATTTAAGGTACTAGACTTGGGTAGGCAGTTAGTCAATAAATACTGAGTGCCTGCATTATACCTAGCACTGTGGTAAGTGGTAGAACGCTAAAGAAGAAGATGCATATAAGAAGTATTTTGAAGGGAAAATCTGAAGCAACTTGCTGATTGCTTAAAGGGAATTTTAGAAGAGGATAATTTTAAATTAAATTGAAGTTGTGAATTTCAGTGACTAGGAGAATTAGTACGCATGAGGGAAACCCGAAAATGTTAAAACCTCAGCTAGTGTAAAGGCCAAGGTGAAAAGACCTACATTCGGATAGGCTCGTGGTGACTTTGGGCTCCTGGGAGGTTGGGTGGGAACCATCAGCACCAAAATGTAAGTTGATTCCATGGGAGTTGGTGGGTTTTCAAAGGGAGCATAAAGAGAAAAGAAAACAAAACTAGATTTCCTCTTTGCAACTAACTCATCTTGCTATGAACCATGGGGCAAGAGTAAGAAGAGGAAGCTGAAAAAGAGCATAATGAAGCAATTTACTGGGTAAAGTAGGATCAGTTAGCTATGGAAAGCTATGACATTTGTTTCTCTTGCAAATGTTTTCTTTTCTTTTCGACAGTCTCCCTTAGCTTGGGCCACTATCATCTCCCATTGGATTACTGCATAGCCTTTTAACCGACCTCCATGTTCCCAGCCCATCCTGGCTCAATCCAGCCTCCAGAATGGCTTCCCTCTCACTCCACTGGATAACACCTTTCCTTGACCCAAAGGTACTTCATGAGTGGATTCCTTGTCTGTTTTTCCTCACCTCTTCCCTACCTTCAACACCCAACTACTTGAACCTGCCCCTTGGAGGCTTTCAACTGTACTCAACTTCTTTTACCCAGTTTGTGTGTATTACAGGGGATGAGTTATTAATAATAAAGTTCTGAAGTTTGTGAGCCTTTGCCTTTTTCATTCATTAGAATGGGTTCAAAATTCTCCCTAACATGTCACTTGCTCCCATTTGCATTCCAGTACCGCCATGCTTTCTTGACTAAAATGCAAAGGAGTAGAAGAAGTTCATGAAACTTGCCATGCATGTGAGAGTTACCCATTATGGGATTAAGATAAGAAAAAGAACTATTCTAGATGATATCATGAAATCTCAGTGCTCCACCCACTGCAACTGTTACACTTAATTATAATTATTTATCTCTGGCTCCCACTAGCAGTTGGTCAAGACGATATGCTTATCACTTTTACCTCTGCACCTGGTACCTGAAAATGCCTACTAAAAAGAGATGGGATTTATTTTCCTATTTATCAAGTGAAGTCAGAGATTTCGGGGCTTCTCATGAAGATTGCCAGCGATGCCTTCTGGAAGTGGAAAACACATTTCATAAACGTGTGAATGGCTTTGGCTGGGGATGGAGGAAGGAATGTGTGTGTAGGAAAGGAGACAACAGATGTAGGCTAGCATTTCAATAATTCTGGCAATAAAAAGAAGGAGAGATATAGGGCAGTGAATAGAAAACGGGTTCAAATGAACACTCTTCAGCTTCCTCACTTCCCATTCTCACCAGCCTGGCTCTTCTCTAACCATTTCACAAAAAGTTTTCTGGCTAACATCAGTAATAACTTCTATTGCCAAATTCATGGCTCATTTATATATTTTTTTAATGTTTATTTGTTTATTTTTGAGAGAGAGAGAGAGAGAGGGAGCAGGGGAGGGGCAGAGAGAGAGCAAGAGACACAATCCCAAACAGGCTCCGCACTGTGAGCACAGAGCCCGATGTAGGGCTCGAACTCACAAACCGGGAGATCATGACTTGAACCAAAATTGGACGCTTAATCAATTGAGTATTGCTCATTTAGACGTTTATCTTCCTTGGTTGTTCAGCAGTGTTAAACTCAGTAGACCAGTGCTTTTCTTGGGAATACTTTTCTTCATCCTGTGAGGTGGGGTTTCTTCTTACCTTTTTGGCCACTCCTTCACCTGCAGTCATTCTACATGTTGCAGTTCAGGGGTGTGAACGGAGTGGTCTTGTCCTCCTCGCTACATGCTTACCCGGGCAATCTCATTCATTCCAATGACTTTGAATACCAACTATACATCGATGACTCCTTTCTCTTTAAAAAAGTTTATAGTTCACTAGACATAATCAACTGCATATCCAGACATCTTCACATTGCTATCTCACAAGCCCCTGAACCCATGTTCAAAATTAAATTTTCTTCCCAAATCCCAGTAAAATGACACCATCGTCTACCTACTTGCTCAAGACAGACAACTGAGAATCATAATTCTCTCCTCCCACCTCTTCACCTTGCCTCCACATTTTTAACCAGATCCTGTAAACACAACTTGCAAAATATACCATCATCCACCTGTTTCTCTCCATCTCCTCTGTCACCAGGTGGTTTAATCCACCACCATCTCTCACCTGGGGTTATCGCAAGCAGCACCTAATGGGCTCACAGCTTCCATTGCCTTCTAATCCATCAGTTTGGCCCATGTTTCTATTCTCTCAAAACCCTTCAAAACCTTGGGTTAACAAGAAACTCCCTGACATGGCCCAGAAGGGCCCTGCAAGATCTGACCTTTACATATTAATGCTGATTATTTCCGGTCACTCCTGTCCACACATGGTCATGATGTTCAGCCTATCTGTTGCTCTATTTCTGACATGGCTGGAAGGCCTTGTGGATGTGATTTCTTTAGCCTAGAAGAGTTTCCCTTATCCTGCCCATGTCTTTGCCAACTCCTGCTCAGTATGCGTGCCTCAGTAAATGTCCCTTTGTGTAAGGGTGGGGAAATCCCCACCACTTGCCAAGCAGAGTTAAGTAATTTAACCTGTTAAGCTCTCATTTGGTGTCCCATGTTTGCTTTCTTGACACTTAGCATAGTCTCTATATGCACATTTACTTGTTTGGCATCTTTCTTCCCTACTGGACTGAATGCCCCGTGAATGCAGGAACCATATTTCATCTTATAATCATGAGCACTTAGTCCAGGACTGGCATATATACAGGCCTGTTAAATGAATGAACAAATAAATGAATACCAGTTGAGTATTTGAGAATAAAAGAGAAAAGGCCTCAGAGCTTAAAGACCTCAACGATGAAGCCAACAGCCACATTCAATCACTAAGCGATCCTAAATTCATGGATTGGGGAGTAATAACCATGGCTCACATTTACTGAGCACTTCCCATCCTTCGAGAACAGGTTTAAAGCACTTCATGTGCAAAGTCACTTAACACACATAAAGCCTATGAGCTTACAAATGAGAAAACTGGGAAATAAAAATTTTAATCAACTTACCCAGAAGACACAGAGTTGAGAAGAGGAGAAACTGGGACTCAGATCGAGGCAGTCTGGCTCCAGAGCCTTCATGCTTAAGCACTGTTTAATTCAGAACTTCCCAGTTGGTGAGCCATGAATGAGTTGCAGATGTGCTACCAGAAATCAATTGGTTCGGCCTTGGGGAAGCCAGCCGGGTGGCCTCAGGCTGTGAGCAGCCTTGTCTAGGGCTCTTCAGCGGGTAGCAGAGCAGGTCCGAGGGCAGACCTTAGTCCCACGGCAGGAGTGGAGAGCCCTGACCGGCGCCCACTAGACATGCTGACACCCTAACCCTGGGTGTCCGCCTCAGCAGCAGCTGCAGAGGGCGCTACTGTGCATTGCGGACAAGGCGCTCCTGGAGCTGCAGGTGCACTGGGGGCATGGGGAGCAACCCCAGATGCTGATGGTTGAGGAGCAGGGTGACAGAGGAGGTGGGGCAGGAAACGCTGTCTTCATAAGCGAATACATCTGTCCAGTTTGGCTGACGTGACCATCCCTTTTAGTCGGCTCAGCTGGCTGCTTGGCAGCCACCCTGACCCTGCTCGTGCCTTCTGCTGATGTGAGTTCCATCAGTACCTTCAGACGCTCTCCTGATCATGGTTTGACTGCGTTGGAAATCCATTCTCATTTCCACCTTTGTCAATGAGAAGAAAGAAGGGCTTTTAGATAGTTTCATGTAATTTTAACTTTTGTCTGATTTTGGATGGTTGTAAAATAAAATGTTTTATTTTTTATTTTTATTCCGTTTATTTTAATTCCAGGATCGTTAACATCCGGTGTCATATTCGTTTTCAGGTGTGCAATGCGGGGATTTAGCAATTCTATACATTACTCAGTGTTCTTCATACAAGTGCACTCTTAATCCCCATCACCTATTTCACCCATCTCCCCACCTACCTCTCTGGTGACCATCAGTTTGTTCTCTGTAGTTAAGAGTCTGTTTCTTTGTCTCTCTCTCTTTTTTTCCCTTTGCTCATTTGTTTCGTTTCTTAAATTCCACATATGAGTGAAATCATATAGCATTTGTCTTTCTCTAACTGACTTATTTATAAGCTTAGCATGATACTCTCCAGCTCCATCCATGTTATTGCAAATGGCAAGATTCCATTCTTTTTTAAGGCTGAATAATATTCCATACATATGTATGGAATCCATTCATCCATATATATGTATTTTTCCATTCATCTATTGATGGACACCTGGGCTGCTTCCATAACTTGGCTATTGTAGATAATTTTGCTATAAACAAAGGAGTGCGTGTATTCATGAATTAGTGTTTTTGTATTCTTAGGATGAATACCCAGTAGTGCAGTTGCTAGATCATAAGATAGTTCTATTTTTAACTCTTTGAAGAACCTCCATACTGTTTTCCACAGTGGCTGCACCAGTTTGCATTCCCACCAACAGTGCAAGGGGCTCCTTTTTCTCCGCATCCTCGCCGACCCATGTTTTTTCTTGTGTTGTTGATTTTAGCCATTCTGACAGGTGTGAGGTCATATCTCAGTTTAGTTTTGATTTGCATTTCCCTGATGATGAGTGATGTTGAGCATCTTTTCATGTTGTTTATTGCCCATCCGGATGTCTTCTTTGGAGAAATGTCTGTTCATGTCTTCTGCCCATTTTTAAGTTGGATTATTTGTTTTGGGGGTGTTCATTTATGTACGTTCTTTATATATTTTGGTTACTAACCTTTTATTAAATATGTCATTTGCAAATATGTTCCCCCTTTCTGTAGGTTATCTTTTAGTTTTGTGATTGTTTTCTTTGCCGTGCAGAAGCTTTTTATGTTGATGTGTGATGTAGTCCCAATGGTTCGCTTTTGTTTTTACTTCCCTTGCCTAGGGAGACATATCTAGAAAAATGTTGCTAACGCCAATGTCAGAGAAGTTGCCGTCTGTGCTCTCTTTTAGGATTTTCATGGTTTCGGGTTTTACATTTAGATCTTTAATCCATTTTGAGTTTATTTTTGTGTATGGTGTAGGAAGGTGGTCCAGTTTCATTCTTTTGCACGTAGCTATTCAGTCTTCCCAACACCATTTGTTGAAGAAGAATACCCATTGCATATTCTTTCCTGCTTTGAGGAAGATTAATTGGCCATACAATTGTGGGTTTATTTTTTGGTTTTCTATTCTGTTCCATTGATCTATGTGTCTCTTTTTATGCCAGTACCGTACTGTTTTGATTAGGACAACTTTGTAATATGACTTCAAGTCTGGAATTGTAACACCTGCGGTTTCGTTTTTCATTTTCAAGATTGTTTTTGGCTATTGGGAGTCTTGTGGTTCCATACAAATTTTAGGATTATTTGTTCTAGTTCTGTGACAAATGCTATTGGTATTTTGATACAGATTGCACTGAATCTGTAGATTGCTTTGGGTAGTAGGGACAGTTTAACACTGTTCATTCTTCCAATCCATGAGCATGGAATGTCTTTCCATTTCTTTTTGTCCTCTTCAAATTCTTTCATCACTGTTTTATAATTTTCATAGCACGGGGCCTTCACCTCTTTGGCTAAGTTTATTCCTAGATATTTTACTGGTTTGGGTGCAGTTGTAAATAGTAGTGGACATCCATTCTCATTTCCACCTTTGTCGATGAAAAACAAGAACTTTTAGATATTTTAATATAATTTTAACTTTTGTACATTTTGAAGGGTTGTAAAATAAAACATTTAAAATGTTTTATTACCTGTGTGGACTAAGTTTCTTGTTGATGGTGACTATCTCTTGTTGAAGAGATGAACGTTACAAAATCTTGAGGGGAGCTCCTGATAGACATCTGAAGCATAAAACCTGTTACAAAAAGGTTATGTTGATTGGAAGAAGCTCAAGTTCTTCACCAAAAATGCTGAAAAGATATTACTGAGATTCTTTTTTTATATAAATACTTATTCATTTTTGAGACAGTGTGAGTAGGGGAAGGGCAAACAGAGAGGGGGACAGAGGATCCATAGCGGGCTCTGCCCTGACTGCAGTGAGCCCGATGCGGGGCCGGAACTCATGGACCCTGAGATCATGACCTGAGCCAAAACCAAGATGCTCAACTGACTGAGCCACCCAGGCACCCCTACTTAGAACTTTTATATAAAGTTTATTAATAATTTCTTTAATACTTTAAATTTTATTTTTGTCATAATTATGTAATATAAAGAAAATGTAACTAAGTTTTCATCAAGCATCACAGCAATGCCCCCCAAATTCTATCTAGCTGCTCTAATTGGTTCTCTCTGTGTGTACTATGACGAGAGAGAATAAGTTGAGAGCACCTCTCTGCACACAGTTCAGCTCTATGTGAAGAGTGTTCACTTTTCGAAACATTTCCTTCCATAGGTGTGTCCCCGTTCAACCACACCGGCTAACTCCCATGCATACCAGATAATTCCATGCAGTTTCTTTTGAACACCCCATGCTCTCTCTTGCTGTTTTTCTATGTAGTGGTTAAGAGTAGAGGCTCTGGAACCAGAATGCCTGTTTGAATCCCAGCTTTGTCACTTACTACCTGTGGACACTGAGCCGGTTACCTAACCTCTCTGTTTTATCATGTTAAAAGGACATCACAATAATAACTACCTCATAATCGAGGTGATACACATCAACATCCCAGGCAACAATCCCCAGATGCCTGGCATGTAGTAAGCACCTAAGCAATGTCAGCTGTTGTTGATGTTTCTCTTTCCCTCGTTCTCCTCTCCGTGCCCCTTCTTATCCTCCCTTTGCCTCCTGGGATCACACCAACCTTATGACCTCAGCTCACACGTCATTTCCTCTGGCTAACCTTCCCTGTGCAGCTCACACTAGGCTAGCGGATTCTCTTAGGAGCTCAAGGAGTCCACAGTGCCATAGCACTTATTACAGAACGTGGAAATTTTCATTTTCTCATCTGTTTCCCACTGCTCCCTCATCAGAGCAAAGTCCTTCAGAGCAGGGACTGTTGCTTAAGCTTATGAATTCCCAGTCCCTATCATGGTGCCTGGTACTCAATAACCCGCCAGCGGATGAATATGTGAATGGAAGAACACCATTCTGTCCCCTGTTTCCATAGCAATGACTCAGGAAGACAGGAAGAAATTGCTAACTTTTCTGGCAAGTTGTTGGAAGTCTGATTACAGAGGCAAGTGTTCATAATATTTTCCCCCTTCCCCTCCCCTGTCCCAACTTCCCACTGGCCTTTATGTTGAAAGAAAAAAATGGCATCCCCTTTCTTCACACAAATCCATCCAGTTGCCCTTGTGTGACTGCATCCCTTCAGGGTTGTCCATGGATCATAAGAAGGTTTGGAGGCACTTTGGTGTCAGCCATGCGCTAGGGTACATGGGAACTTCACAGTGCTTGGACAGTGTGCACAGTTGTCATGAGTGAGATTTCTCTGGCTGCTTGGAAGTTAGTTATGTTGGGCCCAGAGCCAAGGCCTGAGAAAGGGCCACGTGAGCTGGACCACACCTTTCAGCACAGTGATGACTCCCGAGCGAAGGTTGCAGAAGGTTCTGGGTTCTGACAAATTGAAGCACATCTACCTTGATGAGTTTGTGAAAGCTTTCTCATGAGAATGAATGAAACTCAATGAATCACCCACATCCACATATCAGGTTTTTTTCCTGCATTTGGACTCCTGAAGATCTCAGGGTTTTGTTTGTGGTTTGTTGTTGCTGTTGTTTTTATTTTTCTTTTGAGGTCTGAAAATAACAAAGGTCCATATTATAGAGAATACTGATTTTCCGGCCATTGCAACTAGGTCTTGTGTAAGCTCCACACACTTTAGTGCCATGGGTTAACTTGGAAAAGGAAGAAGGAATGGAATAGGAAGGAAAGAAATAAACTTAAAAAAATTTTTTTTGTTAATGTTTTAATTTTGGGGGGGGGAAGGGGAGGGGCAGAAAAAGTAGGAGACACAGAATTCAAAGCAAGGTCCAGGCTCTGAGCTGTGAGCACAGAGCCTGACACAGGGCTTGAACTCACAAACCGTGAGATCGTGACTGGAGCCGAGGTCAGACGCTTAACAGACTGAGCCACCCAGGTGCGCTGAAATAAACATTTTTAAAGTAAAAAAATGTATGTGTGTGGTACATGTGTGTGTGTTTGCCTGGGGGTTAGGAAATAAAAGGGGTATGTGTGTGGGTACATATGTATGTACCTGCATGGGGATTAGGAAGTAAGAGAAGTATGTGTGTGTGCATGCACGTGTGTGTACCGACATGGGGGTCAGGAAGAGAAAGGCGGCATAGGGAACTCACATGTACTGAGCCCTGCAGTGCTCAGACTCCACGCCGGGCCCTGTGCATGTTAACTCACTCAGTCCTCACAGCCTTCCTATGAAGTAGGTGGTATCACCCACACGGTCAAACTAAGACACGGGAAAGTGAGGTAACAACCTCAAGGTATGAACAAAAATTGAAACTAGGTCTTTTTTCATTTGAACCCCTCATCCCCCCCCTTTCTCCCTCAGACATGTTAGCAAACTTACCGGCCAGATTTGGTCCTCCTCCTGCTTCTGTATGGCTGGAGCTAAGAATGGTTTTCAAGAACGGTTTTTATATTTTTAAATTGTTGGGGGAAAAAATCTAAAGAAGAACATTTTGTGACACATGAAAATTATGAACACTAGATGAAATCAAATGTCACCGTCCATAAATAGATCTCCTGGAACACAGTACAACTCATTCTTCTGCGTGTTGTCTCTGGCTACTTTTGTGCTACGACTGCAGGGTTGAGTCCCCTAAAATATTCTCCTAAATGCTAAGAAGGATAAGAGAATTATGAAATCGACGTCAAATTCATATCTTATTATAACGAAAAGATTCACATTCGGTCACATTGATGATAAAGTAACTTTCCTGGCTCCTCCTGCACCATCATTATTTACATGTTCCATTTGCAGGAATTGCCGGGGAAGGACTCAGCAGAGGGGAGGATGAGGACTGGTCGTGTCTCTGCTTCTAACTGAATTTAAGCAAATCACTTAACCTTCTCTGATTTAAATTTCCTTATCTCCAAATTGTGGGCTGGACAAGATAATCACTGAGGTCCCTTATGGTAATAAAATTATAGGCCTCTGTGACTTAGGACATAATTTTTAAATGTTAAGTGATCACTGAGGTTTATAGCAGTTATGGCTTTGCATTCATGGTAGATTGGCAGCCATATTTATGATTTATTTCACTTCAAATCCTTAGTCAGTATCTCAACTCCCAATTATGCCACTGTCCCTGTAGGAAAATATGAGCAACTTTATGATGATTTGCTTCTCAAGAAGATTTCCAGGGATTCATTGAGGGAAAAACTGTAGAAACTTTTATCGTTCTATAGTTTATTACCAATTTGAGGTTTGGGGGTCTTTAGAAGAGGACTAAAAACTACACTGGTATGAGTTTTAAATGGGTATTTATTTATTTATTTATTTAAGTTAAAGAATGTACTTCCAGGAATCTACAAAAAAAATATCGAATCCCTTTTCCAGAGTGTTTCACCCATTGGCATACAGATCCAAACACTACAAGTACTCATTGTGTTTCTCAGTTGCACGTATTTCTTTTTTTAATGTTTGTTTGTTTGTTTGTTTATTCATTTATTTATTTAGGGCACAAGCAGGGAAGGGGGGGAGAGAGAGAGAATACCAAGCGGGCTCCCTGCTTAGCACTCAGTGGGGAGCCTGACACAGGACTGGATCTCATAACCATGAGATCATGACCTGAGTAAAAATCAAGAGTCTGACGCTTAACTGACTGAGCCACCCAGGTAACCCAGTGGCACATATTTCTACCAGAAGTTTGGCGTTGTTCTGATGGGTGGATCAGATAGGAAGACTCAGAAATAGAATTGTAACACTTCCTAGGGCAAGCTCATGTTTTATTTCAAGTTGCCACTGGGCTGTCACAACTATGCAACAGTTTGTAAAGAGAAATTCCTCCTACAGGAAACCAGCCCAGAGCTGGAGCTCCAGACCAGCCCCTCCATGCCCCAGCTCTATGCCCCTCTTGCCTGGGGAGGCAGCTAATCTGTAGGGAGGGATGGGCAGAAGTGTTCTGAAGTGTTCTGTAGCCCCTGCCCAATAGAATGTCAATGATTTCTCATCATTTTCTAATACCTTAGGTGTGATGTCAACCCATCCTAAGATTCAATACTGGATCATGTACAAAAAACTTAAAAGAAACAAGAGACAGAAACCTGGCAGTAGGCTGAAAAGAAATGGAATATTTTGCATTCTTTCTTTTCTGTAATATCATTTGCTTTGTTGCCTCTGAAACCTACAGATGTTTGCAACTGGATGAGCCTTGTGGCCTCTCAATACATTGGACCATGGCAGTAGAGGGTCACAGTTGGAAGTTCTTAATCAACAGGTAGCCTGGAAACTCATACCCAACTAGTCCACATCGGTCCTGGGCCACCTTCCATGCAAGCTAGAACTGCCCCCAGCTCCATACAGCTGGGGACTAGAGGAGGGACATCACATCTTAGTCCAGCGATCACAGAAGACAGTTGACAATGTTCATCCTCTCCCTTCTACCCCTACCTCCACACACCGTGCCGATGCTTCCCTCAGAACAAAACAAATAACATTAGCAATTACATCTACCTCAAACCTTGGAAAGCCAGACATTAAGCCTGCATCTGTGTATAAGTGGCTTAATGAAAGCAGTCCAAATTCATGGCGTAAATAATTTTAGGCTAAATCAATGCAAATGTTGACATAGAAGCCACCGGTCCAAAAAAATCAACCTTCCATCTTCTCAAATGAGTCGTCATGTTAACATTTCACATATAATCCGTTTTTGTTTTGTTTATATAATTGTATGCTCTGAGAGACCAAATTCTAAGCACTATGACTGGTGAAGACTAGAGGGGCCCACATAATGGCACATGCTATGTTTGAAAAATGGGAAGAGGGCAGGTATGTTTGAGGGACAGAAAGTGTCACCTGGAAAATGCTCCTGCTTATTGTGGTTGGTTGACCAAAGTGGTACGCACACAGCCAAAAGTTCCATGTGAGCTGCCAGAAAGTTCCCCTTTCAGCACAAATCTCCTTCCTTTCGGTATTTCATCTCTGCTCTCTGACTTCCCAATGTAAACTGACTGCGATTCCACGCTCCTCTAAAACTGCTTTACAAAGACACCAATAGAGGCATCTATCTGGGTGGCTCAGTCAGTTAAAAGCGTCTGACTTCAGCTCTGATCATGATCTCTCCGTTTGTGAGTTTGAGCCCCGTGTCAGGTTCTGTGCTAATAGCCCGGAGCTTTGATCTCGCTTTGGATTCTGTGTCTCCCTCTGTCTCTCTCTCTCTCTCTCTCTCTTTCTGTCTCTATCTCTGTCTCTCTCAAAAATAAATAAACATTAAAAGAAAAAGTTAAAAAAAAAAAGACACCAATAGTTCCCACTCCATCACTGAGAATCAAAGCCAACTTCTTATTATGATCTATATGGTCATACTGTCTAACCTCTTGAGGATCAAAGTGGGGCCTATAAATGATCAGTGTCGTATCACCTGGGGCTTGTTAGAAATGCAGACCCCCAGCCCCCACAGCAGGCTCCTGCCGCAGCCCACACATGGCACCACGATCCCCAAGTAGGTGACATTCACGTTCAAGTTAGAGAGGCACCATGTGAGTTCCTGCCTTCCTCACCCTCTCCTCAGCACCTAGAACTGTGCCTGGCACATATCAGATGTTCAGTGTTTCCTAAGGAAGCCAAATTGCCAAATCCGAGAGCCACTTTTGAATTGTCACCTCGTCTAACTTTTCTTTGCATTTGAATGGGGACTGCTTCATTCCACAACAACCCTTCCTTTCTTGGCTTCCTTCCTATGGCCCCAGCTTCCTCTTCTCAGTCCTTCCTGGGTGGATTGTCATCATCAGTCCATCACTTCAGTGCTGTCCCCTCCGAGGGTTGTGTCATACTGTCTTCCTTGGATCTCTATGCTTTTCTTGGTGAACCCATCTTTTTCCACAGCTTTCCCTAATATGTATTTAGGATGATCAAGTCTTTATCTCCAGCTCAAACCTGTCCCCCCCCCACCACCACCTGGACCCAACTGCATGTTTATATGCCCACTATCCTAAAAATATCTCTACCTCTTATTACCACACAGACTTCAAGCTTGGAATATCAAAATGGCACATATTCTCCCCGTCCTGCCTCTGACCACACCCTTCACCTCTACCACGACATGCCCCTCAGTCCTGTACCCAGCCTGAGGTTGGTGCCACCAGCTTATCACCAATATGACAAAGTGGGAATTACCATGCACTCTCCCTCACCTGCTAAATCAAAGCAATCAACAAGTCCCAACTGGGATTTTTGAAAAGAATCAGAGTAGAAAGTCATTCCCTTTCCAGGGTCTGAAGCCATAAGTGGTTCATTTTCTTCCCATCTGAAGTACGTGTTCTCCCTGTGGTGGGAGAAACACAGTCCTCGGCAAGACACTCGAGCCATGACCCAGAGAAATCTAGAGATGAGAGATGAAGAGAGAGTCTCAACAGAGCTACTCTGAAGGTCATCTGCATTCTCCCTTCCCGAAGCTTGCTCTTATATTAGCCTTCTAATGTCTCACTCTTTTTGACTTAAACCATTGGGTTTCTGTGACCAGCAAATAAAGAGAGAACCATGAACTTCAGGTATTTGAGAGGCCACAGCAGGAGCCACCACGTTCAAAGGTCTGTGATTATAGACTGGCTTGCTTGGAGTGCTGTCACATAACACATGGGTGCATATAAACCCATTCCCAGAAGATGTCAGGGACAAACTTTTGCCAGGTAGTCTCAACAGAAGGGATAGTATTCTGTTGAAAAAAAAAAAAAAAAGACTGTAATCATCCATCATCCATTAAGACTTTAACTCCCAAAGGACTAAAACTTTGTTGACAGTTGAAGATAACAGCTGGTTTGGAGGGCTTCATGAAGATATTATTTAGGGAAGAAAACATAACATTGGCAATTCCCTTGGGCGCAACAGTCAGAGATAGGTCTAGGGCAGCTCTAGTTTTTAACCATATGTACAGTCTGCTCTCTTCGAATCAATACAACTCCTTGATAAGGTGCAGTGATTCCTTTTTCCCTGTTAGGAGGCCACAGGCAGTGCTCAAAGATGGCCTCGTCCATCAGAAAAGAAAGTGTGCAATTGTTAATAAATGCATAAATAGGAACAGAAAACTCTCACACGTGAGCGATTCCCTCTAGACCATGGCTACATATAGAGATAAGTTGGGAGACCATGAGAATGGGAGAGGCTGCAAAATAGTGATTGAACCCAGTGAAGATGCCAGGTAGGCTGATGTCCTGGGCTGACAGCACGGCTGCCTATTCCCCTGTTAAGTGGGTGCTGTAGCCCCTCTACCCCAGGTGGACACATGAGACCCAGGGGCCAGGTTTTATTAGACCGATGCCCCCATGCCTTTGAACTGCAACTGTGGAATGACACAAGGTGGAAATCGATGAGGGAGGCACAGAGAGCAAGGGGAGGGGCTCAGCTCCAGAGGATGTGATCTTTGTTACCTCCCGGGCACCTCTCCCCTCTCTGTGACCTGTGTACCACATAAGCCCTCCAACCCCTATTTGAGCAGAATAGTATCCAGCATCATTTCGTTATGGTCTTTCCTTTGTGGAGTGCTCTCTCTCTTTCTCTCTCTCTCTCCCCATTATCTATTTTATTCATTTAACAAAGGTATATGGAGATCGCACCCTGGAACTACTCTAAGTATCTTTAAGATAAGGGGGAAAGAAATAACGGTGAATATCTATGTATTGTTTTATTTAATTACTTAAATCATTTTATTAAATAGGTCTCAGGATTCCATTTGCCCTATGAGGAGACTGCAGCTCAGAGCAATGGAGCAGCTTGCCAAAAACATATGCCAAGAAGGTTCAGGAACTAAAATTTCCCAGGGTTCTTGGAGCTCAGGCTTTTTCACCAACACTGAGCTGAATTTTAAGGATAAAGGGAGCTTCCATGCTGACTTTTTGAAAAAATGTTTATTTTATTTATTTATTTATTTATTTATTTATTTAGTTAGTTAGTTAGTTATTTGGAGTGTGCATGAGTGGGGGCAGGGGAAAGACAGAATGGGAGAGAGAATCCCAAGCAAGCTCCACACTGCGGACTGCTCGATGTCATGACCACAAGATCACAACGTGAGCCGAAATCAAGAGTCCCCTGCTTAACCAACGGAGCCACCCAGGTACCCCTTCAATAGTGACTTGATAGCAAGTGGATGGACTTCTTCCCTTCCATTACTTCCATGACAGGGATCTGCTGGAAATGAGATAAGAATGGCAAAGGCCAGAGTACCATAAACCAGTAGACCCTTCTGTGGTTCCACCCTGTGCCCCTGGGATCCTGACAACAAGCTGGAGCTGAAGGTTATGATTCTGGGCTGTGAATCATTTCCCTTGGGAAACATAGATATCTAGGCATGGTATAATTGGCAATACAAAAAAAAAAAAAGTTTCTAAAAACCCTAAAACCTTGTCCTTAATAGAAGCTCTATTGTGAAAGGTGCTTTGTCCAAGCTGAATGCCCTCTCTTTGGGTTCAAGAAATATGCAGGAATTTAATTACTGCCCGAGTCTCTTTTATTTGGGCAGGCTTGAATGGATTCTTCACGGCCTGGCTCCCTCTTTGGGAGACTTTAACCTTGATGGCTATCTACCCAGCACCTTTCCAATCAGCACTGTGATTATTTAACATTTTTTAAAAGAACGGTGTTTTATTCTGGCTTTCTGATGCAGCCTTCTGATAAGACCAGGATCTGGATAATCCAGGCTAACTAACCACTTTTTGCCTTAATTGACTGGCCCATATAAAGATAATTTACTCAATTCTCCACTTCATTTTGCATGTGTAGATGAAATCTGACTGCAATTGTTCAGGCACTGTTAATTCAAGTTCACAAGCAAATAAGGCCGCACCACATTGGCGTTTTGGGCTCAACCTTGATTTCACTTACAGCCTTCAGACTAACGTGCTCCTTGGTGTGCCTCTCTTTGAAATATGCTCCACGTTGGGGTGCTGAGGTGGTTCAGTGGGTTCAGTGTCCAACTTCAGCTCAGGTCGTGATCTTGTGGTTTGTGAGTTGGAGCCCCACTTTGGGCTCTGTGCTGACAACTCAGTGCCTGGAGTCTGCTTCAGATTCTTTGTCTCCCTCTCTCTCTGCCCCTCTCCTGCTCACACTATCTTTCTCTCTCTCAAAAATAAATAATAAACATGTTTTAAAAATTAAAATATGCTGTATAGAGAGATACCACATGTAACTTTGTATACTTATGCTCTAAAACATACCTGAAATGGTAGGGCTTAAGAAGTGGGCAGATTGAATTTTTTTTTAATTAAAAATTTTTTTTAATGTTTTGTTTATTTTTGAGAGAAAGAGAGAGGGACAACGTGAGCAGGGGAGGGGCAGAGAGAAGGAAACACAGAATCCAAAGCAGGCTCCAAGCTCTGAGCTGTCAGCACGGAGCCCAATGCGGGGCTTGAACCCACAAACCGTGAGATCGTGACCTGAGCCGAAGAAAGACGCTTAACCGACTGAGCCATCCAGGCACGTGAGAATGAATATTTTTTATTTGGTATTTCAACTGGTAAATAAGTGGAGCCTGCTTCTCTGGATGGTATCTTGGGAACTGAAGCACCATGTAGCATCAGTCCTTCAAATATGATGTGAAACATTAAGTAAAGAAAAAGAAATGCAATGTGTCATTCTTAATTTACCTAGGAGTAAAATTATGAATTAGCCATATACTGACATTTTCATTATAACAGCATGTCTTCAAAAACATTTTTTTAATGTTAATTCATTTTTGAGAGAGAGAGGGAGAGAGAGAGAGGGAAAGAGAGAAAGAGAGAGAGAGAAAGAGAGAGCATGAGCAGGGGCAGAGGAAGAGGGAGACAGAATCCAAAGCAGGCTCCAGGTGCCAAGCTATCAGCACAGAGCCCAACGTGGGACTGGAACTCAGGGACCGTGAGATCATGACCTGAGCCAAGGTCAGATGTTTCACCGACCAAGCCACCCAGGCTTTTAGACAAGGATCTTGAAACCCTTTTTGACATTACCTAAGGCTGTGGGATGAATTTCCCGTAACATGCAGAATAGAAGTCAAGCCAACTCCAGCCTTCCGTCCTGGCAAGCTCCGCCTACCTCCGAGCCTACAGCCAGGCATGCTATTTCTGCCTTCCTCTGCCTTCATCACTGCTCACCATTCTCGGATCTCAGCCACAGACACTTTCTCAGAGACCACTCCCCCCCGCTCCTGCCCATGGCTACCCTCTTTATGGTAGGTACCTACCCTGATACCTGTCGTAAATTGCCCTGTTCTTTTTCTTTATAGTGCTCACCACAATGTGTGTGTGTGCTTGTGTTTGCCCTCCCTGCTAGGTGCTAAGTTCAGTGAGGGCAAGGAATGTGATTGTGGGCTCCCCACCATATGCCCAACGGCTTGTGCAGCCGGTCATGTGTCATATGCTCAGTGCACGTTTGCTGAGTGAATAAATAAATACTGAACGGACAATCAGTCCCAGGTTTTTCCCGGGTGTATGCAGTCTACACTAGGAAGGAAACCTCATCTCTGCACAGAGTGCTGCCTGCACACTGTCATCCAGCACTGTCATCACACTCGTTGATGGGTTTGTATAACGAAAAACCTAGAGTATCTGAGGGTCAGGAGCTTTGGATCTTTGCTCTTTCCGAATGATAAATGGTAAATGACTTCGAAAGGATCATGAACAAGGAAGAGTAGCAAGTTATCTGGAATTGGCAGCTTGTTTCTCTGAAGAAATTTTTCTCCCAAGAGCTCTTTGTGAGTAATAGACTTTTGAAATAGTCCTGTGACTTTGTATGTTTCAGTAGAAAAAGTATTCAAACCAAGTCCCCCGTTTCTAGGTGAGGAAGACAGAGACATAAATCCCCACGTATCCTCATGTGTCTTCCTTAATCGAGTATGAAAAAGCCGTGGCTTCCTTAGCCTGGAACTCGGTTGGCAGAAAAAGTAGGAGGAAGAGGAAATTTGGTCTTCCTGGCATCTCCTAAATCAGACAGAAGGCCCACCCCTTTGGATACACCATCTGATTGCCTTCCCACAATAACTCTGGGAGATGGATATCATTATTTCCAATTTACAGATGGGCACACTGAGTGAATTGACTTGGCAAAGTTACAGAGATAGCAATGGTGGAGAACTGATCGGAGTCTGGGTCTGTTCTGTCTTGTAGGCTTCTGATTAATATTAAAGCCCCAAAGCAGTGAGACTGCAGTCATTATCCTGAAAAGCAGAACCAGATGCTATGCATTATGGATAGACAGCTGAGGAGATAGAGATAGAGAAGGCCTACATTTCACCTTGTCTGTCAAAGGTATGCAAATAATCACTGGCTCTCCGCTCTCAGCTATTGGATGACACAGCACAGCGCTCCTCTGTCCTTCGTTCCCCCTGCTCCGTTCTCTGAGGACACATATTCTCTTCCCTTTCCTCTAACATTCTCCCACGGCCACCATAAGCACTGCTCTACAGGTCGTTACAGAACACCATAGCGGCTGAGGTGGGCGAAGTCCCTCTTTCTACGAGTGTCATGGCTCCCAAACACATGACCACTGTCGCTCGTCTTTTAATAAAATATCCTAACTCTTCATCGGGTTCCCAGATACGTGGCCTCCGTTTTCCCAGTTTCTTAGGTAGCAGATACAGGGAAGTTTTGTTCACGGAAATTCCTCATAGGAATTCTTCATATCTTTTTTTGGAAAATATACAGTGATGAGTTGCTGGGTACGTGTGTAGAAGGGTCGGGAGTGAGACCCAGAAGACAAGATGAGCTTGTACAAGATGTTCTAAACCACTTTCCAAGGAAGATGGATCCTTGTTTTGACTGCAGGGCCCTTGTTTTGCTGCACATTGGAGGCTCTCGAAACACCCAGGTCAGAGGGGCAGAAGTGAATCGTTCGGCCTGAGGAAAGAGAAATCAGTGGGCACTGAACAGGAGAAGAGCAGAGCAAATTAAAATAATGCAATGAGGCATGGCCAGAGACAGAAGAAGGACAGACATTCTAGCGGGAAATATCGGAGCTAGTTGCTGCATTGTGTTGGCTCTCCTTTGCATCCTCTCCTTTGCAGACTGTTTAATGAAAAGACTCACGATAAAACCCACAGTTTGTGTGAGTCGATTGTTTCGGGCAAAAACACGCAACCTCAGATGTTTTCAGGAGGGAGACACATCATGTCAATGAGTGTAGCTGCAAGTATGGGAGTGATAGAGATCATAGGGGAGGACAGGGCCAAATTTACTCCCGCATTTCAAATAATATGCATCAGCGGACAACACGTGTCCCACAGGTCACTGCCTGACCTTGAAGGAAACTCAAAGAAGGGATGAGCATTACTGCCAGGTGGATGGGAGATGATCCAGAAGGTAGTAGAGCGGACCTGGGTGGAGAGAGACGGAGGAGGTGAACTAGCATGTGACATAAATGAGCTTCTAGGGAAGGAAGGTGAGATCTCCAGAAACAGATGCTGGTCACTAAACCGCTTTGTTTGAGACACAGAAAGAAACTTATTTTGTTTTTAGAAGAGAGGGATGGAGAAAACCCACCCAAGCTACCCAAATCATTGGTAGAGTCTATGAAACTCGCCCCGTGCCCCCTGCGGGTGGGTTTCCCCTGGAGTGTGAACTTTCCCTGTGGGGTTCTGAACTTTGCAGAGATCCAAAGGGAGGGGTTTCGGTCTCCCCAACTTGTGGGACTGGCTGAGGTCCAAGCCAATTACAGCTACATCTCCAAGGTGAAGAGGGACACAGCTGACATCTGGGTTACATTTATAATCCCAGTGTTCCAGGAAGATGGAAGAATAAATTACGCGGGTGCTGAGTGAGATACCCTGGGAAGGACACCTGTGTGAAGCGTACTCCCTCTCTGGCAAGCAGCCAGTCAGCGTGGGGGAGCTCACGCACGTCCACTCTGCTCCCCCTCAGAGAGTCTTTCCTTCCCAGGGGCACCCCTGTGACTTTGCGTGGCTGAGGATTGGCCTGCATCACTACCCCCCCCCCCCACCAATGCTTTCCCTCCGTGCACCCTGGCTGGTGGGTGCAGTGCTCACAGAACCACGATGCCAGGAAATGAGAGAGGGCAGCGGGAGGCCTCTGTGGGCCTAGTGTTGCCCTCAGCAAGTCAATCAGCTCAGTCTAGGAATCGTTTGTCATGGCCCTGGGAGTGAATCCAGAAGAGAGCACTTTAGGAAATTAGGGGGTCAGAAGAGGGAGGGTGAGCTAGAAAGAGCAATGAGCCAGTGACACGGGGGTCTAGAACCTTGGTTCTTGCTCTGTCTCCCTTGTATACCTTGTATGCCTCCCACCTGGCTCCCCACTCCTTGTAATGACACCCAGGGGACAATCTGCAAGTCAGGGTTTGCTGGCTGGGGAGAGAGGAGGTTGCCTTCTCTAGCTGCTCTCACTCAGGGGGCAGGGCGGTTGGGGGATCAAGAATGGACTTAAGAAACCCTCTTTTTGAGCTGGGGTCTGGTTCGCAAACGTAGGCAATACAGTATTTGAATTCCCATCATTTTTCAAGGTGTTGAGAATCTCCAGGGAAAGATGTCTTAACTGATACCTACAAACTCCTGGGACTATCAGACAGAGATACTAATGGTCCCAGTCTCGGCGTTCAGCTGTTTTCTCTGCTGTATTTCAGAAAAGTTTGGACATGTTGGGTGGGATCCTTATGCTATCTGCAAGTAGTCTATTTGCATGCCAGACTGAGGAGCCTCCTGGGAAATCACTCACCATAAATGAAGAGTACACAGCAGAGAGACTTGGTCCAGTGGTAATGTCTCACTGCTGGATGCGTCGGTGGGTGCGAACCTGGGTGTGTGTGAATATTTGTATTTGCATCATGAGAGCCTTCATTATCTTCAGTTTAGGGACATGAAGGAGGTGTTAATCCTTAAGGGGAAAAAAGATTCTAAGTACTTCTGCGCTATTTTCAAAGAGAAAAAGTGGTAAGATATTCATACATGAGGAACAACATTTTCAGAGCCTTGTGATCAAATAAAACTCCAAAGACCAAGAGAATCTGTCTCCCCACGCAGATGTGGGATGTACGGGACTTCAGAGCACTGAGGACGCCCGAGAACATGTTAGATGGAAGGCATCACCTCCCTGTAGGCAGCCCTGTGGTGGGCAACTGAGGCAAAGGGGGTAGTCCTGCATTTACAGGAGGAGACCAGCACAAAGAGGAAGAAAATGGCAGCCACCATGTTGGGCTTTATACAGGATGTGTGTTAATTGTTTACCTGACATGCAATTCTCTCTCTTGCCTGGCCAAGCGGCATATGTGTCCCCCTTGAGGAAGGTGATTATTCTCTGGGAATGCAAATAGTAAGACTGATTAGGTAAAATGCAGCTGCCTCTGGTCACCTCCTTGGTTGCCTAAAGAAAGTCTGAATTAAATGTGAATAAAGCCTAGCTGAAAGATGGCAACAATTCAGCAGCCATCGTTTGAGCTCTGGATCCTACCTTGCCTGAAGCCTACCTACCCACACAGGGACTTCTCAGCCGATACCCTCCCTCTCCCTTCCTTTAAAATGAACAGAAGCCAATCTGACTTGGAATTTTGTCACTTGCTGCTAGGAGTTTTTCAGTACACATGAAATATCCCCTTGGAATTTCGCAACAATTACTCGGGGGCCACGGTGAGGGGACGGAAGAGCTGCAGGGGTAAGTAAGGGCAAGAATGGTAGTTACACGCAGCACACAGGACAGGGCAAAGAAAGGCAGAGGAGCATGTGAAGTTTGTTCTCAGGTTCATCCTTTGGCCTCTAAATGCAGATCCTCATCCCCCTCTGGCTACCTTTTTCAAGGTTGTTATGCGTTGCATTGAGTTCCTCCCACAAAAAGACATGTTGCAGTTCTAACTCCCAGAATGGCAGAACGTGATCTGATTTGGGAGCGGTGTTGTTGCAGATGCACTTAGTTAAGATGAAGTCATACCAGACTAGGGTGGGCTCCTAATCCTGTATGACTGATGTCCTTAGGAAGAGGAGAGACACGGGGAGCATGCCATATGACTAAGGAGGCATGAGTTGGAGTGGAGCAGCTGTGTAAGCCAAGGAAGCCCAGGGATTGACAGACAGACACCATCAGAAGCTAGGAAGAGGCGAGGAAAGAACTTCCTCTAGAGGTTTCAGAGGGAGCTGCTGAGACTTTGATTTTGGACTGCTAGGCTTCAGAACTGTAACACAATAGATTTTTGTTGTTTTAAGCCACCCAGGTATGGTAAGTCCCGGTAAGTCTCAGGTTATGGCATTCCTAGGAAACTAATACAAATATCTTCAAGTCTCCCACTTCAGCCAATTTTTGCCAAAGAAGAAAAAAAAAGCCTGTCTTATAGGCTTTATCATTTTGAGGACTCACTATATTAAAATTTCCTAGGATATTTGCATTTGAAAAGAGAACTGATGAGAGATGGCAATAAATGAATCTATAATGGTGGAATTTTAGACATGGAGGAAGGCCATCTCAGAGCCCAGTACCTCTGTAAGTCCCTGTTTATCCTGACAAGTTCCAATGTTTCCAGCATGACTTTCGGATTTTTAGAGATGTCTTTGAAGCCATTGCAGGAAAGGGGGTGAGTGACAAAGAGAAAGGTGAGGGGGCTGGACTCTGAGACCCCATCACCCCACTTGTGACCAGAGTAACTCTCTTTTTACAGTTTAGGATTCCATACAAGATTTCATTTGGAAAAAGAGTTCTTGTGTTAAAATAGGTCTAAAGTCACAGCATTATGGCAGTATTTAACTCACACTAAGGCAAATCATGTTTTATTTTTTTTACTCCACCATTTTGCAAAATGTGCTCACTTATATGTTTACCACTACAGTGGAGAGCTGTTAAGTTTCTGCCAAGGATCTATGGTGAGGAAATGGGGAGACACCAGCGTTCTTTCTCTTTTGTTTTTAGCTCTTCTGACGGGGTAAGAGGAAGAAAGATTAGCTGCCTTTTCTTTGTTCTTGTCTTTTAAAAACCAAGAATGGAGATCTTCATGATCCAAAATGTGCTCCAAGACTGTTTTAAGTAAAAGTCAAAATATCTAGTTTATTCAAGTTGTTGATTTATTGGCTGTCTTTTTTCTTTTTATTTATTTTTTGCCAGTGGGTGAACAGAAGAGGCTATCGGGATGTATTATTTGCATTCATGTGATTGAGGCAGAAGCAGTGCTCGAATACAAAAAAATAAAATTTCACTGATGCTGGAGGGAGGATAATAATTCTTACACATTTGTGTCCCTTTATACTTTCACATGCATTATCTCATTGGAAACCCACACACATCCTGGGAGGTATGTGGCCTGGTTTTCCTATCATCATCCCACAGATGGACTCAGAGCCTTAGGGAGGCTCAGAGAATCCTCCCTGGCCTGGGCCTGAGGCCAGTTAGCGAGGGGAAGCTGGGACCACCACCTAGGTATCCTGAGACCCCTGCTCCGTATGATGAGTCAGTGGTGGTTTATATAGTTATTTTTTTAAAGAGTGGTAAGGCAGAGAGAGAAATCTTAAAATCAACGGCTAAAAAAGGACCTTCAGCCTTACTTTATCTCCAGCTTCTACCATAAAAGCTTAAGTCAGGGTCTGCTTTGTCGTGTTTTTGAGATAAGCAACAAGTCCCGGGAAACAAATAGTGAACACCACCATCGATTCCGTTAAAAAATTCTCCAGTTAAGCATTTGAATCTCAAAACGCTCTTCAAATCATAATAGCTAATCATTCATCCACCCACGTTCTTCCTTCAGTCAAGAAGCTCAGCGAGTCAACACAAGTGCACCCTCAGCTCCAGGCATGGCTGGCGGCTGGTGGGTGGGTAGACTCTCCGCTTACCCCCAGGAAGAGTGGATTTTGGAATGTCACAGGGTTTTCTTTCCTTGCTTTTTTTCGTGTGTTCCCCCCAACCCCCACCGGGAATTCCTTTTTTAAGTTACATGTCCACGTTGGGTACATTCAGAGGGAACAGATGAAGGTAGACTGGCCGGTTGAGGAAGGAGGGAAAAGAATTCTTACTAGTATGAGCCGCTGCAAGGAAATCAGGGACAGAGACACTCCGCAGCCCAGGGGAAAGCACCACGTCGGAGTCCAGGCTCCAAGCCGGGGTCTTTGTTTTTGTGTCCTTTATAAAGTGGCCCATGGGGACAGTAGGCTGTGTAGTGGGAGTTCCCACTTCCCAGATTTGGCCCCAAGGGCAGATGAGTCCGGTGGAGAGGAAAACCCTGAACTTGCAAAAGCATCCTCCGGCGAGCTAGGGAGTCTCAGGGTTGGCTTGGGGAAATGTAAAAGGAGGAGGGGGGGGGTAAGGCGGGGTGTGATCCGAGAGGCCTTAAAAGAAGAAAGGGGAGCCCAAACTGGGAGCGAGAGAAAGGAGAGCCGACGCGGGGTGGGAGGCGACGGGAGCCGGCAGGACGCAGCCCCGCGCGCCGGGCGCTGGGGTGGGGGCGGCGGGGGCGTCCGGGCGGGGCCGCGGGCGCAGGCGGGGAGGGCGGCCGTGACATCACGCCCGGGCCCCCTTCCCCTCGCCCGGTGGGTGGGGCCTCGGCGCGCCGAGCGGGCGCGGGGTCAAGGAGGGGGAAGAGGAGGAGCAGGCTAGAATCTGTCTGAGTGAGGACCCGGGAGGGGCGGAGGAGGCGGAGGAGGAGGAGGGCGGGGAGAGGCGCGCGCGTGGCTCGGGGCGCCCGGGCTCCCCCCCAGCCCCCGACCCCGGCCCGCGGCGCGCCGCCTCCTCGCCGCCGCCGCCCGCGTCGCAGCTGGGACCCGCTCCCGGCGCGGGGACCCGGCGGGCGGGGAAGCACGGGCCCCGGCGCGGCCTGGAAGGAGCGAGAAAGCAAAAGTAAGGCGAGCTGTACTCCAAGTTTTCCCAACTTCGCCCCCTGCGGCGGCCGGCGTCCCGCTGCTCGGCGCGTCCCCACTGCGCCGGCGAGTGGCAGAAAGAAAAGGGACGGGGCGGGGGCGGGGGCGGAGGAAGAGGGAGCGCGGGGGAGAGGGGAGAGTCCGGCAACTTCTGTTAAAACTTGGGGGAGGAGGAGCGCGGGGAGGAGGAGGAGGAGGAGGAGGAAGCCGAAGAGAGGAGGGAAGGAGGGAGCGCGAGGGAGGGAAGAGAGAGCGGAGGGACAACTTTTCCACCCCGTGAGTAGCGCCCGCGGCGCGGGGGTCGGGGTTGGGGGGCTCCTCCACCCCGCGGGCGGCCCGGCCGGGATGGGACCTTCTTCCAGAAAGTCGATTGGATGCCAGGAGGGGACTGCGGCGGGGGCTTGCTTTCTTTCCCTTTCCCCTCCCTCCCGCGGGTGAACCAAATCAGAACTGTCACTCAGGGCCTGTGAGTCAGAAGGGATCGGATTACACGATCCCTGAAACCGATGCCGGAGCTGCACGAGCGGGAGGGAGCGGGCAGGGGCAGCGCCACCGGCACCGGCGCGCTCGCACACTCGCCCTCGCGCACACTCGCCGCCCCGACTCGCCCTCGCCGCTCGCCAGCCCTCCCCGCGCGCCCCGCGGCCGCCCGCGCCGCACCATGCCCGCGGCGGGCGCACCCCGCGCCCGGCCCGGCCGCTCGCCGTAGCCCGCGCCGCCCGCGGCCGCGCGGAGCCCGGAGCCGCCCGCCCGCGCCCCGGACGCGGGTCTATGGGAAGTTCGGGGACTTGACAGCCGCCGCCGCCGCAGGTACGTCCCGCCCGAAGTTCTTTGTTTCGCGGGCCGGGGCACCCGGCAGCCGGCTCCTGCGGCCGCGCCCGCGCCTCCGGGTCGAGAGGGGGTCCCCGACGGGGGGAGCGGGAGGAAATGAAAATGGCTGTCAAAAGCAAAAGGCGCCCAGATTTGGAGAGCGACCCGTGCGGCGTCGGAGCGAGGCTTTCGTTCGCTCCCTCCTTCCCGGAGCGCCTTTGCCAAGTGTCTCAGCCCGCGGCCAGCCGGAGACGGACCGGAGAGTTTCCCCATCCCGGAGGGGGACGAAGTTGGTGGCGCCCGCGTCCCCGCTCCCCTCCCGGAGCCTCTCCCCGCCCCACGGCGTCCCCCTGGGGCGGCGGGCGGCGAGGTGGGTCCGCCGGGGGAGCGCCGCTGCGGGGGCCGTCCGCAGCCCGCGCCGCCCCCGGGAGGGCGGGGGGGGGTGCGGTGTGCGTGGATGCGGAGGCGCGCGCCGCGGTCGTCGGAGAGGAAAAGTGAAAGTTGTACCATCTGTGTATGATTTGGGATTCTTTTATTTCTTTTCCTTTCCAGGGACAGCGCAAAAAAATAAAAAATAAAAAAGCCAGAAAAGAAAGAAAACAAAAGAAATAAAAGCGCTAGAAGCTGCAGGGAGTGAGTGCGGGGGTACGGGCAATCGTGGCCCGTGCAGTGATCTTTTAAGAGGCCGCGTTTTCGCAGAGCGGAGTTGGGTATGAATCGCTCTGCAGGGGACAGTTACTTTCTTGAGTTGCAGAGGGAAAATGGGCGGGAGGAAGTGGAGAGGGAGTAAATATTTACCCCAAACTTGGAGAGTCTGTGAAGCGACTTTTTAAGCAGATTGCCAGATGCCAAAGCGCCACTGCACACCCCGGCCTTTTATCCTTCCCTGAACTTTGTGTTCCTGTCCTTGATTGCACCTCCTTCAGGAGATGCGGTCCCTAGAGGGGCTGGACCCAGGCTTCCCTGGCTGACCCCGCGCAGAAGGAGGATTAAGGAGGCATCTTCCTCGCGACTCCTGCTGCCTCCAACTTCTCATCTCCCTGGTGTGCAGTGCCGAGTAGATTCTGGCCGTGGGTACAGTGCTCGTGGCCCTCTGCCAGTTTATATGTACATATATTTATGTAAAACATTTTCTCCCAGCTCTTTGCCAGCTGTTCCACATTTTCCAGCTGCCATTTCAGTTTGAAATGATGGACTGTCCGCGTCTCCAAGTAAAAGAGCCCTTTAGTCAGAGGTATGGAGGGCCGGCCGCTGTGCAAAGACCCGGGCAGTGCCATTAGGTGGACTGGTATTATTAGCTCTAAAAAACACCTTCTGCTCGCCTTGTTTTCTCCCCCTTCTCCTCCGCGATTAGTCTTTACAGAGCACTTTGCTGGAAATTCCCAAGAACGAGACATTTCCCTCCAAATGTGATTTTGTACAAAATTTGGATGAGGCCATGCTTTAGATCCCTGAAATGTGTGTCTGGTGGAAATAAATGAACTTTTAAAGAGAGTTCCAGCTTGAGTGTGTTGGGCATGGCTGGTGGGGGGCCTCTGCCATGGCCAACTGAAATGACCTCATTTCAGTCTGTTTCAGGCAGGAACTATTCATCGTTTCCACGTTACACTTTTTTTACCTTGTTTGATGTCTTAGCATATTACAGACTGAGATCTTCAAGAATTGGCCTGAAGTATTAATTTTGAGTATTTATGTAATTGTTCTGTAATTTGAATAGGTGCCTTATTGATTGATTCCTGTAATTATTTCATTTAGGTTTTAAATTAAAAATTAATAATAGTCTGACAGTTTCTTAATTACATGTGTCAAGATTATTTTCAAGGAAGAAAATGCTGTGTTTTAAAGTAGGGAAATCACCTCAAAATCTCTTCATTTCTCTAAAGCAGAGCAGCATTTCAGTTGAGGGGCTTGATGCAGACCGAGGCGATTGGTCTTAACAATGTAAACTGTGTGAAGTATCTAAAGAATTTGTTTATGTTAGGAAATATTGGGTCTTAATAACGTGATACACAAACACTTGGGCCAGTTAGACTATAGTCTGACCTAAAACAAACATGAAATAACATTTAAATTAGTTGTAATAGCATACTTACAGACAGAAGAGAGTTTATTTTATACTAAAAGCTATTTAATTAGAAACTCCCTGCCTAAGGGGAGATCCTTTCAGGGTATACAATTCTTAAAGTCAGCCTTCGGGAAGCTTTGGTTTAAGATGCCTGAATGAGTCCAATGTGAGAGGTGTCTAGTGAAATTTCACACATGCAGAAGCACTTCACAAGGTATAGATTGTGTTATTATTCATAGGCTAAAAGTAGGTCCAACTCTGAGACCGACTAATTCCCAGTACCTTTGACGTGTGTGTATTCCTTCCTCGAGCCCTGATCTAAACACACTTTTATTGTATGCCTAATTTGCAAAGGACTACGGACAGAAATGAGAAAATTCAGTACTGATGAAAAATGGCTCTGTTGAGTTCTTTCATTACTTATTTAATGAAAGAGTCATTAATTTATCAACTTGATGCCCAAGCCTAAAAGTTGGACCTTCCTTTGTTTCTTGGCCAGTTTTCTTAATTACCTGCACGCTGCAAGGGTTTCAGACTAACCCTGTGCTTCGCCTCTCCGAGGTCCTTCTCTGTGTGGAAGGTATCCTGCCTTACTGAGATTCTCCCCTCCCCCCCTTTTTGGAGGCTTGGGTTTGGGAGTGTATGAAAGGAAACGATTTAATGATCATTGTTCCATGCACTTACTTATATGGAGGCAGTAATGTACTAAGGAAAACCAGTCTTGGAGGAAAAGTGAATCACTGAGTCATGAAATCCTCAAGAAAACCTTAGCAATGGAATGTTAATGCTTTTAGACTATAGTAGATTATCTTAAAAGTCAGACTTTTCTTCTCTATGCAATTGTTGTAAATCCCCAGCTAAAGAGTTCTTTGAAGGAGGTTTTAGTTTTGCTGGCATTCATATTCCATAGTCGGTCTGACTTGTTTTGGAAGATTCAAAAAATTTTCTGCCAACTTATATCATGAGAAGCAATTAAAACGTTGAAGTGACTATAGAGGGAATGTGCCTCTGTGTGTGTGTGTGTGTGTGTGTGTGTGTGTGTGTGTGCGCGCGCGCGCGTGTGCACGCGTGTATAAATTTAATTTGTTTAGCAAAATATCCCAACTCTAATAATGACTTCAGGTTGTTCTTTCATTAAAGGCTGGTAGAAGATGCTGCCCTTGACTTCATGTCATTTTTTTTCTAGATGAAAATTGATTTGTTCGAGTTTCAAAGCAAATAAAGGGAGGCAGAATAAACAACAGCAGGGCAGGGGTACCGCTGCAAACTTTTCCGAGTACTTTCAGTGTATTTTTCATCTTTACTTTTATGTGATGGGCCTGTGAAATAGAGCTGTAGACTGGCGAAGACTTTAAATGAAATTTCACACTTTGATGATTTTTTTTTAAACTTTGATATATTGACAGCAAAAGGAGCTGCAAAGCTTTTATATAACTTGAGCAGTAACGCCAAGCAGCAGTCAGACGTCTCTATGCATTTGTGTTTAACTGCAGAAGAAAAACATGTCCATGGGCAGTAGAGGTTCTTATCAACCCCCTAATCCCAGATCCCAGCAAACCTTGAGGGCATGCCTCAGATCTTGCTGAAATCACTGTAGACTCCCACAGTTTGCAGATTAAATATGCTATGTGTTCCTGGCTCCAACAACAGTTTTATGAGCTCACTAAGCTTCCTGTTTCAAGATCCTTTTCTTAAGTTTTTAGGAGCTGCTAAAGGCAATGCTGTCTGGAGTAAGTGGTGTTGTTAATTTAGAGACACTTTAGATATTTCATTCTCTCTCTAAAAATTGCCAAAATTAGGATTTGTAAATTGAAGGACCAGTGAGGCAGGGATGAGGGAAGGGAGCCCTCTGAAAGGCCTGGGATGTTAAATGCATTCCTAAGTGCAAACTTCACGTGGTGTCTCAATTGTTTTAAGGCACCCTGCCTTTGCCCGGCCCCTTAAAATTAGACTTTTTTCCACGTGTAAGTCGAAATGTACTATATTTTAGCACCACACTTCTTAGCTACTCATGGCCACTTGTAGGTTTTTTTTTTTTTAAATGTGAAAGTGTTTTTTGTTCTGTGTGTGTATATTTCAACCCGACAGAATGTCCCAGAAAAATCTATGGCTCTCTAAAGAGACTGAATGAACAAGCCATTACATAGTTAATAAGGTGGCATTGGAACATTCCAGCCCCCTCCTGAAAGGCAATATTGTGTTGAGCTCCACATCTGCATCTGTAGTATCTGCACTCGTGTCCTCATATACGGTGCTTTTGCATTTTGCAGAAGAGTCATAATTAGAAAAGAAAATACTTACATCATCGTCCAACAACATGTCATATAATTCCCAAGAGAACTCGGCCAATTTTGTGCTTAAAGGTTATTCAATGAATGAAATTGTGAAAGCCCATTTGTCAAAGTACTGCATGGTTTCTGTTAGTTTTCAAGCCCCAAATTCATTGTCCGCCCTGGCCCAGCCATTAGTCATCAGTGTATTAGTGCTGCCTTCAGGCCATGCTGCCCGGCACTTCTTCACACCATTATAGCTTTGAAAGTGTACTCTGTCGACTTGTAGAATTACTGCGCTGATTTCCGCTTGGCTGGGTTTGAGGTAAGTCCCCTCCCTACCTTCTAGCTGACTGTAATCCTTGCTTTCTTTTAAAGCTCCTTTCCAGAGATTTAGGGGAGAACTTTCTTAAGGGCCCTGTTGGCATCATACTGTGGTTTTGTTGTGGCATGCACCGTACATAGAAATTGTACCTGCAGTAAATTGGATTGATTGCTGGCCTGAAACAGCTTTGGGGCTTTTCTTTACTTTTTTTTTTTTTTTTGATGGGAGGGGGGCAACAGTGTGTGTGTGTGCGCGCGCGCGCGCAAGAGAAAAGAGTATGTTTGAAACATAAGCATTTGATTGTATATTTGAATAATTTTTATGCCACAAAATTAAGTAATGGGAGACAAATGTAATTTTTTTGAAATCTCTGCCTGTTGGAGTACCTCAGGAAGCAGTGTGGTATCTTATGTGCTTATTTTCATTTGCACGTTTTTAGCTTTAGCCACCCCGACTTTTTTTGAAAATTGCATAAAATACCTAACAATATTCCAGGGTGCTTTACACCATAAAGTATCGTTTTTTTATAACAAGGAACCGAAAACTCACAATTTGGATGAAAGATTACTCACAAGTTGCTGTAATGAAGGCATGAGGCAGTGACACTGTATTATTGTTTTCATTTTGTGATATTTTTAAAAAGAAGAGTTCAGTCTCAAGAGAGTTACCTGTGTGTAGAGAAACCTCAGCCAGCCTCCCAAGAATGAAGCCTTAATGAACTCATATGAATGGAAAGCTGAATGGAGTGGCCAGCAGTGTGGACCAGGTCATGGCTCTTCAGAAAAGCACCTGCGGTGTGGACTGTGGGTGTTCAAATGAAATCCCATACCCAAGCATTTCACCGGGAGGGTGTGCAGTTTGGTATAGTTTGAATTGGCAGTTTTGTACATGACTGGGGGTGTGGGGGGCGGGTGTGAACGATAAGCTGAAGAATTCTGTCTGTGAACAAGCCAAGTTTACAGGCTGAGTGGAGCAGGGGCCAGTTTTTACTAAGACTTATTAAAAATCCTTAAATTTTTGAAAATTTGCTTTTTAAATCACAATTAAGATTCCAGAGTCACAAGTTAAAAAATTGTGAGGATAAAGTATGATGAACAACACATCATAGAAAATACAGTAAGTACCTTTGGGGTATCCCCAGCTGATTTTTCCAGCAGGTATTCTTGGTCTAGTATTTGTGATGGTTGAAAAGTAAATTACTATTTATAGGACATTCATTCTCTCCCCTTAAGCTTGAATGTAAAGACACACATGATTTTAGGAACCGAAAGTTATGTAAGTTCTATAAGAAGAATTTTTAAATTCAGGGTTTTTTTTTTTCCTTATGAAAATGTGTGAAAACTTGTAATTCCTGTAGACCTCAGCGACGGAGACAAGGAACACCTTTGATCAGACAGGATGTTTTTGTGATAATATGTGGGTTTAAGGGAAGTACAGTTTTCATGAGCTCAGCTGATCCGTAGACTGACAACTGACTTCTAGATCTCATTTTCTGTCTGAGTACTGTCTTCGGCAAACCCACAGAAAAGTGGGGGTGCTGGCTTACTCCACATTATTACTCATTTGTGAGTGGCACCTGCTGATGCAGGGCGCTTCCTGCAAAGCCTAAGCGGAGTTGCAAAGCCTAACCGGAGTAAACTGGATGATGCTTTACCATTTTGCAAAACTCCGAAATGGTAACAAGTATTAAATAATGACCTTATACTCCCCTCAAATGTTTCTCATAAAGTGCTACTGGCAGCAGAGAAAGAGTAGCTGCTGATCTTTTGTCTTAAATACAGATGGCAGGCCGGTGCACAAACTGTCATTTGCGATTTTAACCGTAATAGCAGTGATTACTTCATGTCAAAAAAGCTTTTCAGTGGTTGAAGTTAAGTATGTGGATTTCTTCAAAGTTTAGATGTCATTAATTGACTAAAGCCAAATTCACTTAATCCATAGCCAGGCAGTCATTTCCCCTTCGAGTAATTCCATTCCTTTTAGAGTAATTCCATTTTGGGATGTCTGTCATGAATGCTGCTTAGTTGAGATCAGGATCCTCAAATGTAGTAAAGAAAGATCGAAAACAATAGGCAGCAGATTTGGGGAACCCTCTAGGCTACCAGAGGCCACTTGAGGCAACTTGGAACACATCGTGGCTTTCTTATTTGCAACCAACCCTTTAGGTTTTCCTAATTGAGGAAAAGTAAAATCGTACGTAAAGGTAAAAATAATTGTACATTTAAAAATGCTGTAGTTAACCATTCATGAAGATTTCATTAAGAACTTAGGAAGTAGAGCTTCTTTTCTTGCAGAAAAGGAAAGCAGTGCAGGCAGGGAAGGGTGAGGAGAGAAAGCCTGAGATCTTGGGAACGGTTGGCGGGTCACAGGTTCTGCATATGAAATTGATTTTAAGTTCAGGAAGACAGTTGGAGCGCAAGGAAACATCACCCATATTACAAACCTGGGAGAGGTTTTCTTAATGCATGGTTATACGAAATCCACTGAAACCTTTTACATTTCCTAAATGTTGCTCCTTGAAACTCAGACCCAGTTTTTACTTCCAGAATTGATCTAAAGTTAAAATCAGCATTAGTTTGTGCTTCTTGATTTTTCCCCCTCTTCCTGAAGGATTCATTTTCATTAGAAACTGAGTTTTAATGCTGTAGGAAGGTATAATTATTTAATAGGAAATTTTCCTTAAACTATTTAATAGGAAAATTTCCTTAAAAGATGCTTCAGGAGTAGCATCTTGGAGTAGGAGTCAATGTGCTAGTTAGTGAAGTGTGAGAGAAATGTCACTCCTCAGTGATGCAGGGGGGACCCCTCAGATATCTTTACTCAGGCTGGTTCCTCCTGGCTTTTTAAAACATGAGCACATTAAGGAGATCATTCAGCTTATAAATATACAGGCAGGTGTAAGTAAATGTAATTTCTCTGGAGGAAAGCCTTATTCCACGTGAGCAATAGTTCCCTAGGCTGCACAGAATAATTTCTCACTTCAGGCCTAATCATGGTGCTGTTAAAAGCGCTGCTGTCTACTGGAATGCCTTCTCTCTGATCCCTCATTGGCAGGAGCTGTTTCAACCTATCAGAAACGCATCAGGTTACCACAGCAAGCTTTTAACTTAGTTTTTTTACATCTTTGAATGCATTAAGGAAAAAAAAATGAAAGAGAATTATTGCCCAAGTTCAGGCAACTTAAAAATAAACCAACTGGATTAGGGAAATAAATTAAGTAGTCTGCTGTTCACAAAGGATGCATTATCAGTTTATAACTACTGTTTCATTTCACCTTAGATTAGAAAGTCCTTGTATACAGTTCAAACATCATTTTAAATGTTGGTTTTAGCACTGGTGCTTTCTTTAAGAAATTTTAACTGTTGAAGTTATGAAGAAAGCCTGCTTGCATGTGGATCCCAGGTTTCACTGCAGAGATGTGCAAGGGGAAAGGCTGATTTCTGCACGTTGCCAGAATTGTGATTTTTCATCCTCTCTATTTACTACGTAAAGCCTCATGGTTGAGGTTGAACTTTGGAACTCCACTGAGGGCCTCCCTCCCTGAGAGACAAGATGTGTCTGTGCCTTCACCATTCACAACATCTGAATCTACTTAGGACAGCTGGTGCAGAAACCTCATTTGGGGGCCAGGTTGATGGACGGCGAGTTAGAAGTTTGGGGAGTGAAGCTCACAGCCCCTGGTTTCCTGAAGACCCCAAGAGTTCCCCCGATGTTTTATCACGGCGAGACATGTAGGGTGTTGCACTGCAGACAGTACCTGCAAAGTTGCACCTCTCTGGTTTCAGCTGGTGAAACAGCCGTGTGAACGAAAGCAGGGCCACCGCGGACGACGGTCCGCGGGAAGGGTTGCCCGGCCAGCTGCAGAGTGCTCCAATGCCCGGCAAGATTCCCGGGGAGCGGGGTGGCCGGCGCGATGGAAGTGATCTGGGGCGCTCCTTTCCCTGCCCAGGCCCGGCGGGCTCGGGGCGTTGGGCCCCGCCGCTTGCGACTTGCAGGAAGCCCGCCTCAGGAATGCGACTCGGAGCGGGGGCTGCCTGCGCCCCCGCCACCCCGGCGGCTGCTGGGAGCCAGACCCGGACGCGGGGCGCGGGGGGCCGCGGGGCCGGGGGGCCGCGGGCGGGGCCTGCCGGCCGCCGGGGGGAAGGAGGGCGGGCGCGGCGCCGAGCCCTCCGCCGGACCGACCCGGGCCCGGAGCACCGCGCGCCCGCCGAGAGCTGCAGGCCCGCCCGGGGAGGGGCGCGGGGGAGCGGGACGGGCTCGAGGACCGGGAGCCCGCCACCGTCGGCGGGACTGCACGAAGGGAGGCCGGCGAGGAAGCGCAGGCCGAGCGCGGGAGCTCTCCCGAAATCACCAGGGCCCGCGGCCTGGATAGTTGTTATAATACTGAATGGTGGGGACTCCTCTTTGCAGTGATGAAAGTTCCTGGGTGGTGGTCGTGGTGGTGGTTTTCCATTGCAGCTCTAAAGAGCGGGCCACTCGAGGCCATCTGTGTGAAAGTGCAGTTTCAAACGTAGGTCCCCACAAGAATGGTCAGAATTTGGTCCGTTGCAGTCTAGCCAACTTTGGCCTGGAGCCATGCGCTAACTCCACCGACAGCTGGTCAGTGGCTCAGGCAAGCTTTGGATGCTTGCTTCTGGAGGCGGTTGATGCAAGTTTGGACTTACAATTCAGAGAGGAAAGACCCACCTGCAGCCAGGTTTCTAGTAGGCAAGGGATTAGGTTGAGAATAGGGTTCTGGAATTAATCGTGCCCTGGGTTTAGGCCTCCGGGAAAATTACAAAAGGTTCAAGGACAGTTGAATGGGAAAAGCCAGGACTGTTTGCTCTCAGGAAGGAATTTTTATCCCTCCATTTACCTATGCAGCCTCAAGCTTGAGCAGGTCCACACTATCAAGAGTTTTCCTGGGTTGCATTCCCACCTCTCCCCCCCCCCCATACTCAAACTGCTCCAACATCAGTTACAAATAGATTTTTTTCCCCATAAGCCTAAACAGTCAAGGGGCATGCCAGCAAATCTTGCATGCAGTGCTGCAGTGGTGGAAAGGGCCTGAACAACAGGGTGGAGTGTGGCAAGGAGGGAACACTGTCAGGGTGGGGAAGAGTCACCTTTCATTCACATCTAAAAACCAGTGGCATGTTTTCCTCAGAGAAGAATCTTCGAAGTGAGGCCGAACCGAAAAGTGTTCCTCGCAACTTATGTTTTAAATAAGTTATACTTTATTATCTCAGAAATTCCAGGTTGTAAAAATAGTACTATGGGGCCACTGCTTCAGTTTCGTGACTTTTAAGATTCCACCAGGATTGACTGATTGATTGATTGATTGGCTTATACGAGTCACTTCTGTACCTCAGGCTTTTGTACATCAAATCAGGACTGAGTTCCAAACGGCTTAACGTGTCTCTGAAAAAACTGCCACCACAGCCAGAAGCAGACCCTTCTCTGCTATGAGGTGTGAGAGCCTAGAATGTTAAAACTTTCTCCTTTGCAACTGACAGGGACAAAGTTGTGTTTTTATCAGTAAAATAAGCTGATATAATTTATAGGGATATACAGGAAGCAGATGTCTGCCTTGGCAAGTTGCCATTTTTATAGCCTTGTTCCAAGCATAAACCACACTTTTAAATAATTAGTTACTAACTAATGAGATCCAAAAATAAGTTGTCAAAATAGAAGAAAGGGGTAGATTCTTGAGTGACCAAAGGCCCATTTTTTAGAAATCCATTTCGAACAGGGGGAGGGGATAGGAATTAGTATTCTCTAAGACCATTAATTAGTGCATTTTCCGTCAGTGCCTGGGGCTTTACCTCTTCTCACGTGAGCCTCTCTCTCTGGTGATGAGTATTTGGAGGGTTTATTGCTTTGTTAAAACGAAGTCCTTTGCTTGGGGGAAAAACCAACAACTCCACAAAACCCAAGTTTGTCAAGGAACTTTGGCGACTTGTCACCTCACCAATGTTAATTAGTTCCCTCTACTTAGGGAGAGACTTCCTTCTTAGCCAGGAAGGAATCCCATCTCTTCATGTGTTTCCTTTTTCTTTCTTTCTTTCTTTCTTTCTTTCTTTCTTTCTTTCTTTCTTTCTTTCTTTCTTTCTTTCTTTCTTTTCCTTCCTTCCTTCCTTCCTTCCTTCCTTCCTTCCTTCCTTCCTTCCTTCCTTTCTTCTTCCATTGGCTTGTTTCCATGTGCATTTTTAACTTAGCAAACCCCATCCAAATGCAACCAATAAAACTGTATGTGGGTTTTGAGGGAAACAATTATAGTAAATGCCTGTTCATCCCAAAATGGTTGCAAACGGACTGTTTTGATTAATTAAATATTCCTGTTAAAGTTTTTAGTTTCTATATAATTGAAACACTGGGTATAAAAGACAACATATGTAGCAAAATCAGTGGTGATTAAGAGTCAAGACATTGCAGAATTCTCCAGGCCACTGGGTCATCTCTGGATCACTTATTTACTCCGTAAACATTCTTATGGGTATGGAGGTACGAGGAAGATGACCGTGGTGCTTGTCTTCATAGAGCTTAGTTAGGATCTAGAGGAGAAGATGGCCATGAGGCCGTTCTGCAAAAGATTCTGGAAGATGAGTTCATAATTGATGGCGGGCTGTTGACATTCAGTACTCTGGGGTGCCATTCACTCCTTATGTCATCGAATCAGCGAAAACTAAAATGGGTACCTGTTGCACGGGGTCCATACAGTGAACACAAAGGTGTGGAATGGTTGTCTGCAAGCTTCAGTGAGCCTGATGATCACCAGTCCTGGCTAAAATAAAGATTCCAGGTGCCACCTGCTAGAGCCCTCAGGGATTGGACCTGGGAATCCAAATGTTTTGCAAGCCCTGTAGCAAGGCTGGTCCAGGTGGCTCTTTTACTACCCTGGGAATCAGCACTCGGGCTTGGATGAAGTGTTCTCATGGCATATTTTAAAGATAATATTTAAATCAATCTAGGGGGAGCAGTCCAAAACATTAGAATGGCTCTGAGATCGTTAGAGCAAAAAGAGACTGTTGAGAGTCTCTCCTCCAAGGGATTCATGGGAGAGCTTGGAGGGCCTGTGATCCCTTGGAAATCAAACGTACCCTTTTTGGTGTGTGTTTCAGAGTATTTTTCTGGGCTGAAGATCCATAACCTTTCACATACTCTTAAAGAGGACTATACCCACCTTCCCCCAAGGTTAAGCCCCAGGTCCCAAGGTGTGATTGTGTCATGTGACAGATGAGAAAACCCAACCACTGGAAAACTCCAGGGGGCACCATTCAGGTAGCTGCTCCTGAGGGTGTGTGTTGCCCAGCAGCAGGGCAGTCCGGAGGCTCCTTTACTGTTGTACTTTGCTACCGAGTGCTCTTTGAGGCATGTTACCGAATTTGCAGGGGATCTCACAGTTGATATGTAAATTTAACTCCAGGCTGCCTTTTTTCTTTCTTATTCTAGAACAGCTGTTCTTAAAAAACTTGTGTGTTTTGCAGTGAATGACAGTAGAAGTTAGCAGAAGAGCTGGTGCTCCAGTGGGAGGCAGCCTCGGGATCAGAAGCTTTTCTAGTTACTTGAATTCCAGATCTAGGGGACTCTCTGGTACAATAAAGAAAGAATTTACATTTCTCTCGCAAATCGGAGTTGAGGATGACTAAAAAGATTTCATCTGGTATTTTAACTCTTTCAGTGGGCTAAGCAATTGCTTATTTTATTTTGCTGATCGTTGTTTTGATGGAACACGGTGGTGTCAGCTGAATGTGGAAAATCAGCAGACTTGCCCGAAGAAGGGGCCACCATGAGTGTTCGCAATCTAGATGGCTTGAAGAAAACATGTGGGAGAGGGTACCTTTCATTTTCTCGTGTCTTCTTTGTAGGTGCAGCTCACGACTGCAAAAAAACAAAACAAAACAAACAAACAAACAAAAAAACAAAACAAGAACAAGAACCTCAGAGAGTGAATATTGATGAATGATGAGTTAGGACAATTACCACACGAATGAAGCCAGTGAAAGAGGACCCACTGTGCTTGCCTTTAGCAGGGTTTCAGTATTTCTTAAGCAGTCCCAGGCTTTGCTGTCCGCAATCTTTTGACTTTTCCTGTGGGATCCAGAGCATGTTCTGACGCCTTTGTTGGTTTTAAAAATGTAGCACAAATGGATTGAAACGTTCTCATGTTTTAAGAAAGCTTAAAGAGTCTGGTTTACCTGATTGAATTAGGATTAATTCAATCCAAGGGCGTATTGCAATTCAGATCATTTTAGAGAGGGGAGCAAACATCACTGGCTTCCTGGCTCAGATTACCCTCTGCTTCCAAACTCTGAGTAGGGCTTGGATTTTGAGAAACGGTCATGCTCTTTAAAACATCTAACTGATACTTACAAACCTTCCCCTTTTTTGGAAGGCTGTCACAGTGCCCCTGCCTACAAATCTGACCACCTGAAGTGGCATTTGTAGATGTGGCTTACCCTTGGGTTTCACACTCTAAACACAGTTGAAAATCGGAATCTTGACATCACTTGATAACAGATGCCCCTGTAGGAATTTGGGGAAAGTCTCACATTGTGGGTATTTCCCCTGCCATCTCCTTTGGCGTGTGTAGACAGAATTTGACTGGCTCGTTATTCCGACTTGGAGGTATTTTTGCAAGAAAATTTGTGGGCCAGGGTCTTCCAGATTTTGGACCCTGCTAAAGCTCGGCAGGTGAAGCGGGCTTCTCAGTGAGATTTTTTTTCCTGCCCCCCTCCCCCCACTCTTCCTGGAAGCTGATGGCACTGTTTCGTTTTAGGCGTTCCTGGTAGCAGAGAGCTGAAGTAATGAGAAAGCATCATGGAGGCCCAGTCCCGCAGTTCCACCACCCCTGAGAAGAAGAAAGTGGAGAATTCCATAGTGAAATGCTCCACGCGAACAGATGTCAGCGAGAAAGCCGTGGCCTCCAGCACCACTTCCAATGGTGAGCGGCCACGGGGATCACCGGCAGCCAAGCCTACAGTCATTTTTGTGTTCTCTGCATTCCTGGTGCATTGAGCATTTGCACCTGGACCGGGGTCTATTCCTTGAGAGGCTAAAGAAAGCAAATGGGGGTGGAGGCTGGGGGGCGTGGGACGGGCAGGCTTTAGCAGTCTCTATTTTGGCACCGCAGCTACATGTTTTCTTCCAAATTTTCTAATTTGAGATGTAAATGTGATAGGTTATTTATTATAGGAAGTTCCTGTTGTGGCATTTTGGAAATCATCTTGATTAGCCTGGCAGGAGTTCAAAATACTTTGCATTTCACACGGAAAAGTCTCCACTAGTCGGAATAATTAGTTATTAGTTATTACAAAAGACTCAAAAGTTGCCTTGTCAAGATTTAGGGATCTGCACCCCCCCGCGCCCCCCCCCCCCAACTCTGGAGTTCATTCGAAAGAATTTTAAAAGCTGTTAATGGTTGGACCTCGAGGTAACACTGCTATCTGAGATGCAGGTTTTGCTTATAAAAATGGACTTAATTGTGTTCGCAGATAACACATAGCTGTTGTTCCCGTATGTTGTATTTTTTAATATTTTAAGCAGTGTTGAGAGGCATTTCAGTTCAAGCATGGAGCATTGCAAGCAAATTCCAGAGCCCCCTCTGGAAAAAAGCAGGCTGAACAGGTTCATGGTGACCGCTTCCTTTGCCCCCCTTTTCTACTCTCGTAGGCCAGTTGGTACCTTTGCTTTTTGCAGATTTCATAGCCTCCCTGGTCCCCCTCTCTCATTGTTCTCCACTTTTCCATGTGCTCTTAGGAAGAATGAGCCAGACTTTTCTCCCGGTTTTTTGGGCACTGCAAATCTGGACACACTGATTTCCATGAGCCAATGTGCTATGTCCTTCCCTATGGGCTTTTATTTTATTTATTCCGAGAAAGAGTTTACTGGCTTGATTTACATTTTTTTATATACAATTGGGGAGTCCAAATCTACTTTGGAAGGTAACTTGCAGCTCAGATCCTTTGACTCTGAAGGCAGACATCCAGGAAACAAAGCTGCACCTGCCTTTCCTGACTGGCACTGCCTGAGTTGACACTGAGGAGCCTGGTCCCCAGTCCCTGTGCCCATCCCTGCTCATGACGAGTGCGTGCTGCTCCTGCGTTCTCCTTCCCGGATGTCACCAGTGTGCACTGCTGGCTTGTCTGAGCCACTGGAGGGGCTGGCACTAAATCTGCTGCGAATGGGTCCAGTTTTGAATTGATCCGTAGGGAGATATATTTATGTCTAAAATAATGAATTTACGTACATGTGGAAATTTATCTGTATTTCTCCCTTTATTTGTGGTATTTAAGTTTTTAAAGTTTATTTATTTATTTTGAGAAAGAGAGCGTGAGTGGGGGAGGGGCAGAGAGCGAGGTGGGGAGAGAATCCCAAGCAGGCTTCATGCTGTCAGCACGGAGCCTGGCTTAGGGCTCTATCTCAAGAGCCGTGAGGTCATGACCTGAGCTGAAATTGAGAGCCTGACACTCAACTGACTGAGCCACCCAGGAGCCCCAGGACGGGGAGCTAATTTTAATTGAGCTGAATATTTGTGTTATTCTTCCAGTGAGGTTATAGAAGACGTACTTTCTCCTAAAAAAATCTTTTTTTTTTCTGGAATTCGGAAAAATTAGACAAGTTTATTATTTCAAAAATAGAATTAGTCTATGCCGGGTAGATGGTTTGGTAATTTCAACAGAATGGTAATTATGTAGGAATAAGCGCTTTCTGGGTATTATGGTTCACAAAACATCCACTTTTGGTTATCTTTAGGCTTGTGTGTGCGTGAGTGCGCGTGAGGGTGCGTTGAAGCGTGTGGGTGTGCGTGAGCATGAGTGTAGAGGAGTGCGCACGTGGGTGTGTGAGAATGGATGAGAGCACGTGTGAACTGATAGATGAGCTGTGCTGTGTGGACCCTCTGTGAGCCACTGTCATTTGTGGATTACAGCGGGATCCCACTAGTGGTCTGTCTGTCCTTGCAAAGGTGCCACTGCCTTTGCCTCTCCCACGCATGCTCGGGAGGGTTTTGGTGCTGCCGTGTCTGCCTTGGGCCACTCGGACCCTGAGTTCCTCTCATGTAACCATTTAGGGTGACTGGGAGCAGAGCTAAGTGGCAGCCAAGAAGCTACCCAAGAACATTAGAGAAGGAGAAGTCAAGATTCACGAAGTTGGTCCTGTCGTCTGCAGTAATCACGGATCCTGAGCCCAAATCCCCTGGCTTCCCGCCCTGATCGGCCTGTGCCCTTGAAGTACACATGGCCTCCTAAATGGGTGTAAAACCTGTCCTGTTGGGGGCAAATGCTCATTAGTTGGGTTTGCAAGGCACATGCCTGCCTGAAGGAGAGCTGTCCTGGTAATCCTGGAGCTCTGACTATTTTTCCAGTGTTCCTGTTTCTTTTAAGGGATTTATTAACTTTTTATTTTGGGAGAATATAAAGACCCAACCAAGTAAAAGAAAAATGGAAGTGGTGTTTTTATGCATGGATTGCAATTCTGGAAGATTCCAGGAGACCCTGCAAACAGATTTAAAGACAGGAACAGACCTTTTTCTTCGTGATTGCTTTATGTAAGCGGTGCTAATAATTGTAAGATCTTTCCCCCAGAGTTCTCTGCAGGTTTTACCTAACGAGCTTGGAGCCTCTTTACAGCCCTAGGATCGTGTGCCAGGGGCTGGAATGACCCAGCCTCTTCTCTGTTCTGCAAACTCTTACCTGGTCTCATGCTGTTCTTCCGCACGTCGCTGTGTTTGTATAGCTAGTCTGGGAGCCTTGGTCTGAGTTTGGTGTGGGTTGTAGAGCATGTGGGGGTGCTGGCAGGTAGCTGTCATTGCCATGGTCATTTTTCCTTTTGCCTCCTCTGTTTCCTTTTTTCTCTTTTCTCTTTACAAACATCTCACAAAAAGAAAATGAAAATCATTTGGATCCCCTCGAGGTAGTAGTGATTGCTACCGTGTCGAGGGGCTTTCTTTGGAAAGGTCTGACATTCAGGGATTTGTCAATGAGCAGTTAAAGGTGAGTTTAGCAACAAGAACCAAAATGCATGTATTCCATGCCTTTTTTTTTCTCCCATCCACAATTTCAAGGGTTAAAATAAAAATAAAACAAGCAAACAAGAAGTTTTGTTACTGGTGCTGTGTTAGATTGACTTAATTAACTTTTCCAGCCATTATGTGCTACAATTTGTTCCTGATTGTGAGCTTCCCGGCCAAACCACGCACATTCCACTGCATGTCCTTACAGATCTGTTTTCTTAGTTTCCTCAGCTGAGTATCTACTCCTAGAATAACATTGAAACAGACTTTTGTTTAAACACACACATTCACACAACTAAAATGTAGGGTTCGAAAATGAACAACTTTCTAAACAGGCATTTGCCTCTTAACACTGAAATTTAAAACGGCACAAGTAAGAAACTGCGTTCTGAATCTTCTATGGGAAAAAGACAGGCCTTATTTGATTTTTGTAACACGTAAGAACCGATATCGACACAGAAAGCAGTCAGTGTTCTTACCCACCACAATGTGTGTTTCATGTGCCATAGTTTGATTTTAAGCTTCGGTGTTGTTCGTTAAACATAAATGACAGAAGAAAAGACTTAGTTTTCCGGATTTCTGTTACGTGCAATTGTGACTTAAGGATTATTTTTGGCATCTAATATATTTCACATGCACAGCGAACACTCAGCTATTAGGTGCCACTGTTTACTTAAAAACCTCCAAGTGTGTTAATATGCTAGCACCACAAGCAAAGTGCCTTAATAATCTGTTTGTTGCTGGTAGGGATTCATTACTTTCAAAGCTACCTGTTGTGTTTTGTAAATGGTAAATGCTTTTTAATCCAGATAGTCCAATGTTTTAAACATTATCCTTACTCCAAAGCATTTCCTTCCATGACTTGCCAATACTGACTTTTCATTTTGAAATGTTTTATGTCATTTTTGGCCTATGATTTTTTTAAAGGAGCAATCTGATGTTATTAACCTACTACTCTGCTTTAAAAAAAGAAGGGCACTAATAATGAACGTATGTAGGCCAAGGTCTCAGAGATCTTTTATTGACTCTGATGGTTATTGGGAACATACCTTAAAGTGATAGAAAGCAGAAATTATAATGTTAACGGTGATGCAATATGAAACCAAAGTTGATAGATTAACAATGGAGAGGAAGTTCCCTGTTCTCTTCGTTTCTTTCAAAAGGAAGAGCTTGTTTCCCCTCAGCTTAAAAAAAAATCTTCCAGGTTTGTAAGGGGATAGAGTTGTGGTCTACAAGTATGTAAGGAGATACTTTTTTTTTTTTTTTTTTTTTTTTTTTTTACTTTGACCTTTGGTCACTTCCTGGCCTTGGGATTTTCTTTCAAACTGTTCAGTAACACCTATCAGTGTTAATTGTGATATCAATTGGTCTCCTGGCTCAGCGATTCGTTGGGAATTTGGAATTCATTGGCTGTTCTCTACCATGAGTTCTCGTCTCCTTGACTATTTTTTGTGGTAAGAGACGACGTGCTTAATTCTGCTCAGAAATGGCGGGCAGTTTGTGCTATATAAACAGCAGGTTGTGAGTTTTAGGTTTTTTGCCCCTTTAGATGTTCAACCCTTCCCTCCCCCCCCCCTTGGCCACATTTTGTTTTCTGGCACATGACAGATGGATGGGAAGGGCTGTCGGAAATAATGGATTTCAAATTATAGGATGTTGGTTAGGAGAACCCACAAGTTTGGGAATGTGAAAGCTTGGATTGAATTCTGGCAACAGGACTAGACTAGATGTGTGGGTGTGGGCAAATGAATGCCTCAAAGTCTCAGTTTCCTCATCTGTTTAGCAAGAAAGTAATTAGACCCACTTCACAGGATCTTTAGGGGATTAAGTGAGGCAATGCTGTACCGTTCTATACGCACCGAACGGAGTAAGAGCTTAGCAAATGTCAGCCGTAGTTATTGGACAGAGTGTGTAGATGAGTAAATGCTATGAATCCAAAACAAAAGGATTGTGTTTTCTTGAGAATACACATAGGTTTTGAAATTAAGGGAAAAATGTTTGGTAAAAGTAATTTTGAATTTGCCGGACTCTGAAAAATAGTTCAAGATGTTTCACAAATCCTGACTGTAACCAAGTTTGCTTATATTAAGGAAGGATGGATAACGAAACCAAAGTTTTTGTTTTGTAGCATTCTTCTGAATGCATTCTTCTGGGAGCCAGAAAATAGGGAAGAGAATTTTGAGAAAATTTGTTTTGTTTTGTTTTTTTTTAACCTTGAAAACTAACATTATGTGGCTTAGAATAAGAAAGAGCATATGCGCATCCCTTTTCTTGATTCTTTTTCTGGGGTAAAGTGTTTCTCATTTATGAGGTGGTTTGGTTGTATTAGAGTTAGATTTTATATGTTTCTTAAAAGGAGATTTCACCTTTTTGAATCAAGTGACTAATGATGGATAATCTGATTCTCATAAGAGCCCGGGCTCTCTTGAGCTCCAAACTCGTGCCCCTGAACCTGGCAACCTCTGATTCTTATTTTGGCCAAGTGTATCATCTTTCCTGCAGTCACCCAGGCTTGAAACCGCACCGTCACCTCTGACCCCTCCGTCTCTCATGCTTCCCACATCCTACCAGTTTTGAAGTCCTGGTAGATTTTCCTCTGTAATTATTCACTCCTGGGTCCCTTCAGGCCACCCTACTGCACTGTGCTATTTAAAACCTACTACCTCATGCCTAGACAGTTAAAGCAACCTTCTATCCACTCACCATGCCTTTTTTCCTCTGCTGTTGTCATTTATGGAAGTTGCTCTTGCCAAATTAATCTTTTTACGGTTCTGCTTACGCCACGCCCCTCCTCTAGAACCTTCAGTGATTCCCAGCTACATAGAGGATACAGTTCAAAATCCTTTCATTGACACTTAGGTATCTTCCAGAGTCTGACTGCAGTCTTTCTAGTCTGACATGCTGCTACCATACTGTCGGCTCTGTAACCCATATTTTAGGTAAATTGAAGGGCTCTTTGCCTTCGTTTGCGTGTTATTCTTCCACAGAAGGAGTGTAAGTTCTTCTCAGATGTGACTGTGTCTTCAGTCTTTTCTCTCTATGCAGTCTTGTGTCCTTTTGGGGAATTACCTACTAATGCTTGATTGTTTGGTATTTTATTTATTATTGTTACGTTCATTAATAGCTTGTATTTTAGAGGAGTTTTAGATTTATAGCAAAATTGAGCAGAAAGTACAGAGAGTTCCTGCACACTCCCTTCCTCCCTAGATTCCCCTATGAACCAATACTGGTACACTATTATTAACTGAAGTGTGTAGTTTTCATTAGGGCCCACACCTTGTGTCGTACTTTGTGTGGGTTTGGACCCATGTATAATGATGCGTAGACACCGTTACAATATCATACAGAATAGTTTCCCTGCCCTAAAAATCCTGTGCTCCACTTATCCCCCCCCCTCCGTAATTCTCAATTGTTACCATTTAGTTAAAACTTTTTGAAAGGAGCACCTGGTTTACCCCCCCCCCCCACCCCGACACCCCACCCCGCTTCAGTGTTTTGTGCTTGAGAGCCTCAGCAGGTACTCAAGCGGCCTGTAAGGTGCCTATGGAGCACAGGTATGAATGCTGAGGTTTGAATCCCAGCTGTGCCACTTTGTTGCTGTGTGATTTTAGGCTAATTACTTAGCATCTCTGCAGCTGGCACAGTGAGTACCCAAAATGTCAGCTATTGTTAGTAATAGTATAAGTTGGCAGGATTTCATTCACGGACACATTTCATCTTGCGCTTTCAGCACAGCATCGTTTGGAAATACTCTAGGGGTGGATAAGCTTTAATCTGATTGAGAGAATCAGAGGTTACTGGTTTACAGAAAACCCTGAAAATGTGGTCCTCAGGACCTAGCTTAACAGCAAGGGAGCAGATGACGGGAGCCGGGATCAGCAAGCTACCTCGAATCACTGGTCCTGAAACTGGTACAAGTTTGGATTTAACTAATCAAATGCTTTCAGGGTCTACTTCTCATTCATAAATATTCATTCAGATTATGGGATGAAATCAGTAATTCCTGTGCCAATGGGCTTCCCTGAGGACAAGGCTCCTTTTTCTCACGTATATAGTTATTGGATTTCTCTTCTAAAAGGACAGTTGTTGGGCCCTCAGATAAATCAGGAGTGAGTATCAAGCCCATCTTGCCACAGCTTTCCAAAGTTGGGAGTGAAAAGCCACAGCATGATGTGTTCTGCCGGCGGAAAGTTTCTGGGCTGCTTTGATTACTTGTGATCAAGCGATGTGGTTATTTCACATTGCCAGAAGGAAACTGGTCAGAATCAGAAACAGTAACCTCAGCAGTAACAGCTCGGGGCCAAACAAAATGGCGCTTGTGGGTGGGCGGTCTCCCAATGGGGAGGTAGCTTGGTGGCCTTCCCCCTCGCACCTCTTTGGCCCAGGTGGGTGAAGGGCTGGTGCTTCCAGGCAGCTCGCAAGGTGCGATGCCAGAGGATTGCCATCCCAAGCGCTGGATCCGCAAGGGTCCCAGCCGGAGAAGGAGGCGGGGTGATGGTAAAAGCAAAAATCTCCGTGTTATCTTGTTTACATGGAAATCTTTCCAAATATATCTGCTGCAATTCATGTTTATTTTAAAAAACTTACATGCCGCGTAATTCACTCTTTTTTGTTGTGCAGTTCTAGGAGTGTTGACAGATCTCTAAAGTCACGTAACCACCACCACAATCAAGACACAGAACGGTTCCAGCACCCCCCAAAATTTTGACACACACTTGTTTTTTTAAACTTGGCTCAGCAATACATACCATCAGAGTCAACAGTAATAACAGAAAGTTCTAGAGCAGCAGTAGCTGCTGGATGTTATGTTTATTTCGTATTTTTTAAAAGTCCATGATTTTTTTTAGGCCCTGTTAACATTACTTACTGTTACGTTTTTCCTTTTTTTTTTTTTTTGAATACATCATGTTGAATTGGTAGTAGAAGTAAAATGTTCTTGAAAATTGCCCAGAAGTATATGACCTAGTGTCTCTGCCAGTCTGTGTTTTCTTTTCTTTCTTTCTTTCTTTCTTTCTTTCTTTCTTTCTTCTTCTTTTTTTTTTTTTTTTTTTTTGAGTGTCCAGTCAATGTATTGTTTCCTTTTAGGCCAATTTAAAATGTCATTTTACTTAAAACTACAAGGCACTCATAGTAATGAGGGCTTTTTCTGCTGTTTTGCCTCCATGAATTAATTGCACGAGAACGTTACAACATTTAATGTAGCTCCAACCTAGAGAAAAAAAAATATCAAAGCCTTTGTTCAATCTGTTTTCTTTCTTCCTCCTTTTGCTTTTTTTTTTTTTTTTTTGTAACCTCACTCTCTTTCCCCTCTACTTTTATAGATGGGACTTCATCTTGGGTAGAGGAAATTTTTATATAAAAGTTATCCCCACTCTGACTTAGACTGCTATTTTTTTTTTCCTTTTTCACTCTTCCCCCCCACCCCCCCTTTCTTTGACTCTTTCCTCTTCTCGGGCTGGCTCTCTCTCACTCTCTCTCTCTCTTTTTCCCTTTTGGTTGTAGAAAGTTGAGTTCCATCCCAATTATTAAATCTTAGGAGACCATTCCCACATGGTTCCGTAAATGGTAGCTTCATCCCGTGTCCCTTTCATCTTTCCCCCTGCTCTCTGGCTTGACAGTTGAAAAGGTCTGGCTGTGCCACACAATGGTTTGATTGGTTTCTCTGGGGGAGACTTTTCCCTGGCTCATCATTCGCCAGGCAGGTGGACCAGAAAGTCTCTTGATTCTTTTGTTGCCTCTCAAAGTCCGAGGTCTTTGACTGAATAAATCCGCCGTCATGGGATAATTTGCTAAAAGGAGCCTGGAAGATGTGAGAGAAAAGCCTCGCGACTTGGGTGCTGCATTAATGAAGTTTGCAATTGAAAAATCACCAGGAATGCAGTGGGTGGAGACGGGCTTCTTTTATTTCCCATAATAAACTTTTAGTTCTATCATTTCAAGCATGCCCGACCCTCGGCTTGCCTGCCGCCCGAGTGTGTTCACGTTTGCACCCCAGTTTAAGGGGACAGCCCTGTCCGGCTGCAAGCCGTTTGGGCGCTGTGTCTAGTTAGTCATTAGATTATTACCAGTGGATGGAAAGAATTCCATATGACAGGACTAAGGTTGAGTTAACACAGGACGGAAAGTAATTTACAGATAGGCTGTCCCCAGCCATCTTTGTAGCCCCTGATAAGGTTTCATTTCAGAATGGATAGGCGACATTTCCACTCACAGGCCCATTCCGGGACACCTGTGATAACAGCTTCTGGATCCTAATTGAAATTGGTTTCAAAATGGATTTTCACTTTTCTCTGTCTGTGGAAAATATTGAATGGACTCAGAGCTGCCACAGAGAACCCCGGACCTTGGAAAATGGAGCGGGAAGCCAGGATCATCTTTCATAACAGTGTCGATGATATGACAGTTTTGTTATCTGTCTTATTAATGAAATCATTGATCAACTGATGAGGGAGATAATAAACTACGTTCCACCATGTTCACGAAGCTCAATTAGATTCATATTACAAATAAGAAGTGGGGGGTGTGTGTGTGGAAAACAAACAAGGGAGCTAAAGTAGTAAAGGTCACTTAAAACTTTCATTCCCAAAGGGACCATTTCAGATCAGGACATTCTGAGTGATTGCAGTCCAAGTAATTTTGAAATTATCGAGGCCAACGTGGTATTCCAGGACCTTCCTTTTGGCCAATGAGGAGTTAGCCAGCGTTTTTAGTAAAGATTCATGAAGTGAAATTCAGAAGTCGGTGGAGGGGAGGAGTGGGCGGGGGGGGGGGTGGGAAGGAGGGAAGTTCTGAATTAAGCGCTTAGGAATGGGCAGAATGGGAGAAACAAAATCCACAGAACCTCTTCCCTCCCCATGGTGAAGGGATTTGGGGCTTGTCCTGGGTATATACAGTGGATAAGGAAGACCAAACTGAAAGAAAAGTCGCTTATTGTCTGTTCCGCTCTTAAAGCGCTTTGGGAATCCTAGTAAGATGGGAATTAGGTTTGGATTTAACGAGGTGGCTCTATTGTTTGGTGTCGGGCTGCCCTGGAATGTGCTCTCTGTTCCTCCCCAAGGAGGGGAAGAGATGCTGATGTCTGCTCATGTTTCACGGTGAACTGTATTCCTAGGTGTTTCTCCTTCCTCGGTGCCAGCGAGGATCAATCCAGTCCCATCTGAGCTTGAAAGAGGAGCCGTGATCAAAGGCTCTAATGATGTCACTGATCTCTGGTGATTGATTAGGAACAGAAGTTCTGGGGAATTCTGCCTTATAATTCCTTATATTTCCTTATCATTGCAAATTCGTTAGCGTCTACCATTAGGGCAGCCAGCTCCTGATCTGCAAAATTACAAAAACGAACGACAGAGAAAACGGTGGATTTTTCTTCTGGATCTATTTTTAAGTTTATTGGAACCATGGCTGCATTTTATAATCAGCCTTCCCCTTTAAGTGTACCGCAAAGATGTAGAATTCCTTATATAACTTGGGATACATATTTTGGAATTCCGCACATAAGTTGGGACAGTATTTGGGAGTAAAACCATTTACACTGTTCCCAAAGCAGTTTAATTATATATGGGTAATGGTGTATTAGGTAGGTCACCAGTAAGTATATTTAAATGCCTTACTACCTTGGAAATTTAAGATTTTAGGACTTAAAAAGTCCTTTTAGTTACTTTTATGGAACTAGTTAACGTTTTCAAAGTCTTGCCAGTCAGAAACAAACATTAATGCATTCCATGCCAAGGAGGTGAGAAACTGGGACAACTGGGGAAGACTCAAGGTGGAAAGAAATAATAATAATAATTAAAAATTTAAAAAAGCAACAAGAGAGCGAGAGAGCTCTTTCTGGAAGCGCTCTCAGTTGTACTGTAACTATTGGCTTAGATCCACCTAGAGTAGGGACTGATTGCAAAAGCATAGGAAAAAATTCTGTTTTGGAAGGCACTGCAGTCCAAGAAAGAAAAGTTGAGTGGAAAATGGAGAATGTACAATATTATTACAGTTACTGTTACCTTGTACGATTTGCTCTGGGGTGTCAAGGACTATTGCTTCATACTTGCTTATAGCTAATTCCTTTCACAGAAAACTTCATTTTGAGAACCGCCCTGAGTAGGACTGATAAATGTGTTTATAGTCTAAAGAGAAGAGATCATGCAAATGAGCCCTTGGGAGAAGATGGTGAGGCAATTATGAACACTAAGCTTTAAGGGATGTCAAAGACTCCCCTTTCACAGAATATTTTTGTTCTATTGGCAGTGATAAGAAAAATAATCTCAGGCCTTTGCCTGTAACCAAAAGAGAACTTCTAGAAAGAAAAGAACAATGGCATGGTTGAAATAATGGAACTTCCAGAAATGTAAACATTTTCTGGTAAAATATGAACCTAATACTCAGTCGAAGATTTCTTCCAAGCATTTAAAAATTAGAGAACACACAGTGGCCCATTTCACATTAAGTTTAAATCAGATCTGTCTTGAAAAACTAATGTTTCTAGGCTTGTTTTCAAATCCTGGCAAGTTGCAGAGCAGTAGAAAAGTTCCTTTCCTATAAATGTTGACAGCAGTTCCGGTGAAGGCTAACAATGTTTTATAAATAGAGTTTACTTAGCAGAAACCATATGTATGCCTAGTGAAATAACCTCACATTTATTTATGTTTTGATTTATAGAAAACATGTGCCCCTTGACAAAGCCTTTGGGCTGTTTTCCGCAATTAAAAGGAATCATGTTTGAAAAAAATAGCTACCATCTTAATGGGAAACTTTTTCACATAAATTCAAAGCACCTTCTTTGATCAGTTTCATGCACATTGAGACTATTTTCATCCATCAGTTTAACCCCCAAAAAACTGGGTGAATGGAAGAAAAAAAAAGATGCTTAAAAACATGCACACACAGGCACCCAGCATATATACTGGCTGAATACTAGAGAATCCAAGGATACGAAGGGCTGGCTATTAGAACAGAGGCAGTTGCAACGTTATAGCAGGAAAATTTCTCTTGTGGCTCTTCCTGCTGGTGACTAGTGTTGGTATAGCACCAGACAGCACTCCTCTGGTTTGCTTTGGTTGTTTTCTTAGACTGTCCAGGGGGAACAGGGTCCTATATGTACATGTTGCTAGGCCTTCATCTGACTATCTGAAAAGTATCTATCCCTTAATTCTCTTTCCAACAACAATAGATGATAAGGGTAGAGAGGGATAAGAAGGTGCTTTGTAAATTCCTTATCTATTCCCTTTTTCTTTTTGAAGAAAAAGATCATATAATTTAAATATAAACTATGTGCCTGTTGCTTATTCCTGGTTCAGAAAGTTCAGGGTTGGGAAGGAGTTGCAAAGAAGAGAATCTCATTCGTGTGTTAAGAAAGAAGTGGTTATATTAGCTGGGGCCAGGCTACAAAAATATTGCTTAATTACCATGCTAGACTAGATCAATGATTTTTGTGCTGCTGAGGGGAGGGATTGGAGGCAGGGAGAAAGTCAGTGTTTAAATACAGAAATTTAGTAATACGTGGGTATACTAATGAAACAAGTATGGGTCTTACATCTAAGTGCTGGTTTAATTTTGTACCTTGTTTTAATTTGAGAAGCTTTTCATTTTGAAGTACATCTGAGAGATTATATGTGCTTAAAAAAAGAGAGGTAAGTTTTTATGGAAAATCTGTCTCATGAAGGTAATGTCAGTTTTCCACGGCCTAGGAAAGCCTAGCTCCTGCCTCCATGCAGTTGGGAACAAGTTCTGTCCAGCAACGTGGCACCATGCGAAATGAACCATCTTTTTCAGCATGGGGGCTTAACTGGCAGTCTAGGAACCCTTGAGGTTCGTGGATCTGCTTCAGAAAATGGACCAACACCTTGAAATTATTTTATGCAACGCTTTATGGACAGGTGCCTGTGCCCTCTTTGTTCAGGTTCTTAAAGACATTCATGACATTGTGTTCGCCAGAAGCAACTTGTCTGCGGGAAGATTTCGGAGCTCTGACTTTCTTTAGGAAAATATTGATTGAAGGAGTAGGATGGCTCTTTGAAGGAATGATTATCTTAGGAGACAAGAACCCTATAGTGATTAGGGACCACGAAACTGAATCTTTCTCATGTAAAATGTGAAGGGATAACCACAGTGGTGACACAGCTTACTTGATAGGGGGCTGCACATTAAGAATTCAGAAGATTCCGTGTGCACATCACTTTATCTCACTTTAAATGAGGAGCTTGGGCATGCGATTTTAAAGAGCTTTTCCCCTCAAAAACTCTTGTCTCCATGATATCCACCTTAGGTTCCCCAGGAATTTGGAAGAATGTATGGCGACAGGAAAGATGTCTGGTAAATAAGAGGACCTTGAAAGGAATGAGGTAACATAATCTGTGTTTAGACAGGGAAATCCACAATTCTTTCAAATGGATTGTACAGGTCATATGTACATGTCTGTCTTGGGGTAAAAGCTGCTGCTGATTTTGTTTAGGCCACAACGTGCCATCACATTGGTAAGTCAAGACCATCCCAGGTATTTTGAAGGGCAGTCTATAGATAATAGTCTTAAAACTCTAGGGAGATTTCTCCCCAATTTTGACTGAATTGCTGATCATTACAGGTAATTACCACAAAAGCACTGGGTCCTCTGAAATCTGAGATGTGTGTGTCCTTGATCCAGACCTGGTTTCATTAATTCCTGGCCCGACTTCTAGTGTTCATCTTCTTGGTAGGGCAGGGTCATAGTCTGTGTGGGGATGGCTGGAGGAGCGTTTTGCCTTTTGGGTGACTACCTCTTCCTGGACCTTGGCCTTCTTGTAAACCTCCTGAACTCTCCTCACGGAGCGCTCCGCATAGTTTTCTGTTTGGCATCTGGTTTGATGTAGTTCTGTTTTAGCATGGCTTTGCTGAGAGCTTTTGCAAATTTCTTTGATGCTCCTCAACGTGCTTTAAACTCTTTGGAGTGGAAAAAAGGACACAAAACCGAGAGCACAATAAACTTTGATTACCAGGCTCCTAAACACCGAACCTCTCAAATAACCCGCATTTGTCATTATTCTCTGAGAGGGGAATTTATAGGCTGAAGCTGGGGAGTGTTACTGGTGCCCTTCACATGCAGCCCAGGGAAGGGTACGGAGCCAAAGGTCAGAGGGCGCGTGCGGAAGGGAGACACTACTGCACCCCATAAGGAAGATGAGATGGCTCGTTATACAGAGACTGGTAAAATAACGCATTTTGGAAAAGCGTTTCAGTGAAAATGGACACTCAAGAGTACGAACAGTAAAGGGCACCTCTCGCTTAAGCAACGTCTGGGCAGCCTGAGCCCTTAGGACTATCTCTCTTATTTTCTGCTCTCCTCTCCAACCTTTTTATCTGTTCATTTTTATAAAAGGAACACGTGCTCATTGGGAAATTCAGGAATGCACAAAGAAACACAGGGATGTGCCCTGGGTCTCTGCATCCAGGGTTGGCCTTTGTTAACCCTTGGGCTTATTTTCAGTCTTTCTCTGTCGCCATCTCTGGCAGGGACTACATGTCCAGGCAGCCATACTTGGGGGACATTTTCCATGTCACGTGCTACCCTTCTGCAGCTTAACTGGTGATGTGGGTGGGGGTAGTCAGCCAGTCCCCTGTCATTGCATGCTGACATTTTTCTTCTCTTTTTCTCATTGTAAACGAGGATATGATGAAGATCCTAAAAACGTCTGTGTGGCTTGACTGCGTCTTACCAAATTAGTTCCAAGGGTGGTAACAACTTAGAATTCCAGCAAGCTGTTTCTGGGACTGCGCCTTCTTAGGAGCATTTGGCAGCATAGTATCATAGGTGAAAACTTCCCCTCATTTTTAAAAGTTTTTTTTTTTTAACATTTATTTATTTTTGAAAGAGAGAGAGAGAGAGAGAGAGAGAGAGAGACAGAGCATGAGTCGGGGAGGGGCAGAGAGAGAGGGAGACACAGAATCCGAAGCAGGCTCCACGTTCCGAGCCATCAGCACAGAGCCCAATGCAGGGCTTGAACTCACAAACTTCTTGATCATGACCTGAGCCGAGCCGAACTCGGACACCTAACCAACGGAGTCCCCCAAGCACCCCAAAAGTTTTTAATTGAAGTATAGCACATAGAAAAGTGCACAGGGCACGGGGGAGCAGAATGATGAATTTTTCCCAAAGCTAACGCATCATCTAACCAGCATGCAGATCCATAGGGTATCCTTTTCGGTGGTGTTGAAATCTTTTTTTTTTTTTAATTTGTAGTTCTTTGGGGATAAAGAATTGTGAGTTGTCCTGTCACTGAATTGAAATGATACTTCTATGGGGTGCCTGGGTGGCGCAGTCGGTTGGGCGTCCGACTTCAGCCAGGTCACGATCTCGCGGTCCGTGAGTTCGAGCCCCGCATCAGGCTCTGGGCTGATGGCTCAGAGCCTGGAGCCTGTTTCCGATTCTGTGTCTCCCTCTCTCTCTGCCCCTCCCCTGTTCATGCTCTGTCTCTCTCTGTCCCAAAAATAAATAAACGTTGAAAAAAAAAATTAAAAAAAAGAAATGATACTTCTATCTGACACTGCCTTACTCTATTTTGTAGCATCCTTTTCTGAACTGTTTTTATTCTATTGACCTGCCTGTTCTTTTTTTTTTTTTTTTTTTAATGTTTATTTATTTTTGAGAGAGAGACACACAGAACACGAGTAGGGGAGGAGTAGAGAGAGCGGGAGACACAGAATCCAAAGCAGGCTCCAGGCTCCGTGCTGGAGCCTGACATGAGGCTTGACTCACAAATCACAAGATCATGACCTGAGCCAAAGTCGGATGCTCAACCCACTGAGCCACCCAGGTGCCTCTAGACCTGCCTGTTCTTCCGTCAAGTACTACCTTCTTTCAGACATTACAACGTACAATACATTTACCTGATAGTGCCCATCATCTTTTATTATTCTTCCTTTTCAAATGCTTCTTGGCTTCTCTTCAGTTTTTTCTCCTAGATGAGCTTTAGGGACATCTTTTGGAATTGTGTTGTTAATGAATTCATAAATATGCGATAGAAGTATAAAGTCATGATCGATGAAATCAGTTCAGCAGTAGTGGTTACCTCTGGGGAGAGCGGAGAGGGAATACGGTGGGGAGGGTTCAGATATATATGTACCACCTTATTTCTTTTTTGAAAAGAATATTTATATATTTATTTTTGAGAGAGAGAGAGCACGAGCAGGGAAGGGGCAGAGAGAAGGAGAGAGAGAATCCAAAGCAGGCTCTGTGCTGTCAGCGCAGAGCCCAATGTGGGGCTTGATGTCACACACTGTGAGATCATGGCCTGAGCCAAAATCAAGAGTCCGATGCTTAACCAACTGAGCCACCCAGGCGCCCCTGTACCACCTTATTTCTTTAAAGAGGAAAGGTTTTAAGCAAATATGGCAAAATAGTAAAGTTATTAGACCTGGGTGGTGGGTAATCTTTCTTGATGGTGCTTATGTTATTCTCTGAAATACGTCACAATTAAAAGATACCTTTTTGAAATTTTGCTTGGAATTGCATTCAGCTGGTTTGGCCAGGCCTTACTGGAACCCGATGGTCGTGGGCCACAGTCTTGGTTGGTCCTCGGCCGCGTCCTCGCAAGGTGACTCCCATCAAAGCACGCACACATGCACACTCCTTTGGCATCCACGTTCTGCATTCATCTTCAGAAGTAGTTTTTAGAAATTTGCCCCTTCTCGGAAGATGCTTAGGAAATAGCAGTTGGTAAGACCTAACAGGTGTTTGCTTTACTCTCACCTTTTCTACTTTACCTTGTTCTGGAAGCAATTTAATTTTAGCTTTGTCTCATCTGTCTTGAATTGAAAGTTGCCGGTACATCGATAAGTGCTTGAGTTAATGCAAATATCCCTTGTATTCTCGCAGGAGAAATACCGTGCTCCGCTTCCCTGCATCAGGCTGCATTTTTATCCAGTCCCAGCAGCTGCCCTCTGTATTCCCTGATAGTGGTATCTGTTCCGTGGTGGCTTTTTCTGCCGAAATCAATCAATGCCAGGGTCAGGGATTAGGAGTGGGTTGAGGCTCTGTGTTATTTGTTTGTTTATTTGTTTGCTGGTGTTGTCGGGAGAACTTTGATAGCAGTGGAAAAGGCCTAAGGGATCTTGGCTTTCTTAGTTTTGACCTTAAGTTACCCTGACCGTGGGGTAACCCCAGCTAACTAATGAGTAGGGGTGCTGGATTTAAGATGATGCTGGACAAGCCACCTCGAAGAGAAAAAAAGGTGGGTGAGGCATATGGTCTCGGGGCTGTGTGGGACGTGTTTCTGTGCCACATGTGTAGGAAGCAGAACTCCTAAAAAGAAGACCGTCACACACATCTTGAAGAACGCCAAGTAGCAAAACGTACACCCCTTTGAAGATAGGAAGTGTTGCCATCAAAGGTGTAATTCCAGTGGTTTCTGAAGCCTCAGCTTTGTTCACTGGAAAGCATGCCCACAACCTGCTGCCTAGAGCTTTTGGAAATAATTGAGAGACACGACTCTTGCGTCTTCTCCAAATTTCAGATCATTCAGTGTTTTGTTGGCCTTTTGTCTGGGGAGATACGCATTCACCAGAGCCATGCCAATAAGTACAGAAAATTTGCCAGCCCACAGAGAAATTCGAACTTCCCTTTTTTCCCGCAGGAGTGTCTCAGGGAAATCATGGATACAATAGAACTTTTCATGTCTAGACCCTGCCCAGGGGATTTCTGTCTAATAAGAACCTTTTCTTTTTTTTTTTCTTATGCGTACTCGAATGGAACAAAGCTCAGGAAGAGGTTGGGGATAGGATGCAGGGAAAGAAAATATAGGAAACCCCGGATCATCCTATTTTCCCAACTCCTTGCTGCCCAAGTCCATGGAGTTGTAAATGTAAGGTTCTTTTTTTACTGCTATGCTGCCCATGGCCAACAGATACTCCTAAGGCCTTGCTAAGTGCCAAACATTGTATCTGATGCTGAAGATTGATAAAATATGGGGCCAGCTCTCAAGATATTTACACGTGGATGAGTAAACGGCCACATTACAGTGTACTTACTAGGTGTATGTAAGTGATGCCCACAGAGTGTCAAGGCAAGTCTCATAGAAGAGTAATACTTGAATTAGATCTTATAAAGGGTTAAGGTGGGGGCAGACAGGAGTTGTGGGGGAGTGGCTGGAGAATAAGATAAAGAAAGTCATTCCAGGCAGAGGGGAGCAGCCTTGGAAGTGGGGACGTTCTTGGTGATTTGGGGAAATGGTACCCGGCAGCATAGGCCATGTAGCGGCTATGCATGGGTTGTGCTTATGGAAATGCCATTGGAAGGGGCACATTGAGGCCACATAGTGGAGGCCTGTGAATGCACAGCTGATGAGTCCGGGCTTTATGCTTAATGTGAGTGGGAAGAGGGGAGTGAGAGCGTGTCATCTGCTTAAGTCGCTGGAGGGGAGAGTGGAGGCGTGGAGGCCCCCGGGCGTCCAGCGGGCGGTGCACCTGCTGCGGAAGTGGAGGGCAGAGGGAGGTCATGTCAGATGAAGGCAAGAGAAGCAGCAGAGAGAGAAGCGAGTGGGACCAGGGGAGGCCGGGATATGCGCAGGAAATCGGGAGAGGGGAGGAGGGGCCCGGTGGGAGGGAGATTTCGATTTTAAGCCCTGTGACTTCCAGGGTGTATTGGAACCGGACAGAAAGGGCTCAGGAGGAAGACAGGCTGAGGATAAAGATTCAGGATTCATCTCACAAGTATGTGGGTAGTAATGGCAATGGGAAGGAGTGAAAGGGAAGGGGACACAGCAGTGGGCGGGATTCGGGAGGGGCATCTGGCAGGTAAGAGGGGATTGGGCTAGAGGACCAGGACCACCGATGGGGCGGGGTGGGGGGGGATATGGGGGGGTGTCCAGGCTGATTTAGGTTAGGGGGATGCAGAAGTGAGATGGCAGTAAAATGGACTGCAGAGGGAGGCCGGGCGGGTGGGGCAGGGGAGCCGTTCTGTGTGGGTCGCACGTTAAGGAGGTGGAGGGCGCGTGAGCTGGAGATGTAGGATGGGCGTCTGAGTCTGGTGGTGGGTGGAGGGCAGTGAGGGGAGCAGAGAGCAGGGGTGGGGGCCGTGACAGGCTGGCCATGAGGCTTTGCAGGACCCACGGGGCAGTGCTGCTGGGCCGGGCCGCGTGGCGGGACCTTGGGATGTGAAGCTTCACCTGCAAGTGAATCTGTTAGTACAAACTAGAGGGAAGGGAGGGAGATGCAGAGATCCTGTGTCTGCCTGTCTCCATTTCCTCCATGAATTTGTAAAGGGTGACACAAAGTAGCAGGAGTGGGTTTAGGAATGGCAGATTTTTGTGAGGAATGGGGAGTGCTGAGTATTCACAGGTAGGACCCCCGGAAGCATCAGGGGCCCGGCTCAGGGCGGACGTGACCAGGGTTGGACGGCATCTGTAACCCCATCGGCTGCAGCTGGGGTCTGGAGGAGGCCAGATGCAGGGCTCCTGTGTCTCCTCTCAGCCGCTCAGCGTGGTAACACACACACACACACACATACACACACACACACGTGCAGGGAGGGTTCACACCCTGGGTCACTTATTTGCCCAAGAGGACAGTTCTGAAAGGCCCTCAAAGGGAGGAAAGCCATGGCCTCGCCTTCGTTCATAGGGATGTCCTGAATGAATCCACCATACTGCGTGGTTACTGACGTGCAATGGATAAAGTCAGTACTGACCACTGCCCCGACATAAATTGCTTGCTTTTAGTAGAAACGCTGTCGTGCATGGTTTTAGAACCAGGAGGGCTACCCGGCAGAGCAGTGGAGTGCATTGCTTTGTTGTGTGCGTGATCCTATGAATTTCAGGTGAGCTCAGATTTGGGGGATAACACTGACCAAAGATGGGCCAATGACCTTATGGTTGGAATCTTATCGCAGTCTTGTTTACTGTAAGAGTTCAATGTTGTTTTTTTTGTTTTGTTTTTTTTAACGCTGGTTCCTATGTGTGTGTTTGTGTGCTTGTATCCACTTTGACCTTTTAAATTCTTTTATTTTTGGGGTGCCTGGGTGGCTCAGTTGGTTAAGTGTCCAACTTTGGTTCAGGTCATGATCTCACGGTTTGTGAGTTCGAGCTCCGCGTCGGGCTCTGTGCTGACAGCTCGGAGCCTGGAGCCTGCTTTGGATTCTGTGTCTCCCTCTCTCTCTCTGCCCCTCCCTGGCTTGCTCTCTCTCTCTCTCTTTCAAAAATAAATATTTAAAATTTTTTTAAAAACTTAAATATAATACATTCTTTTATTATAAAAATAATTACTTTAAAATTATTTTAAAAATTTAAAAAATTTTTTCAATGTTTATTTATTTTTGAGAGAGAGAGAGACAGAGTGTGAGTGGGGGAGGAGCAGAGAGAGAGGGAGACACAGAATCTGAAACAGGCTCCAGGCTCTGAGCTGTCAGCACAGAGCCCGACGCAGGGCTTGAACTCACGAACTGTGAGATCATGACCTGAGCCGAAGCCAGACCCTCAACCGACTGAGCCACCCAGGCACCCCCAAAATTTTTTAAATGTTTATTTTTTTTTTGAGAGAGAGAGACAGAACATGAGCAGGGGAGGGGCAGAGGGAGAGAGAGAGAGAGAGAGAGAGAGAGAGAGAGAGAATACCAAGCAGGCTCCACACTGCCAGCACACAGCGCAGTTTAGGACTCTAACTCACAAGACTATGAAATCACAACCTGAGCCAAAACCAAGTCAGATGCTTAACTGACTGAGACACCCAGGTGCCCCTTAAATCCTTTTAATATGGAAAGCATATTAAAATCCCTTTTTTGTTGCCTGTTCGTGTATTGCTTAGTGTTTCTTAAAAGGAATGGTTAGGATTTAAATTTATGTCTGTCCAGAAAGACATTGGAGAAATACTGAGAGCTGAGCTTTGCACGCACACGCACACACTCACACTCTCCTCTTCCTCCCCATCCCTAGTTGGTTTTCCTTAAAGGACTGCAGCTGGGCGGGAGCCCATGGCCATGATATGCTGACTAAGACCAGGGAGAGGGGAGTAGGGGTCCGGCTTCACGCTGACTGTCTTGGCAACTGGAGAAGGAACTGTGAGCTGCTGGGGGCCATCAGGTAGCCAGATGTGTGGATGTGATGAGGGAAGCAGCAGGGGAGGAGGGCAGAAGAGATGCCCAAGGATTGGACTAGGAAAACAAAACAGCGATGTTCCCCTGCCAGCCGGCCACCCCTCCTGGAGAAGGCAAATTCTTTTCCTAGGAGAATCCATCATTCCATGTGTGGGGAGGTCCTGCGCATAGGCTGCTCTGGGGGGAGGAAGCCAGAGCCGTCCAAACAGCAGGTTCTGCTTGCCCGAAGCCCCGTGGAAACCCCAAGAAGTGTCGAGAGACCCCAAGCACCCAGGCATCCTCAACGCTGTGTGACGGCCTGCCCTGTGCAGCCTGCAGGACCAACGAGGCAATTTCATGGTTTCTGGTTCTCTTCTTTCTTTGTTCTGTTAATGATGACGGAGTGACAGCTTTGAGGATTTTGCTGTGGGGACAGATACACATGTGGAGTCCTAGAAATTGCTTCCTGAAAAAGAGCTGGAGAGGTGCAGGAGGGCAAGCATTCAGGCATCTGTGTTTCCTTTGGCCAAATTAGTTCAGTGTTTTCTGGATTCAGAAAGCGTGACCATCGTATGAAACCTTGCAAAGAGCCTCTTGTGGCCAGCTCGGTTGTGTGGGAAAGGAGGGCAGAGTGAAGGAAAGAACCTGTGGGGTTGATGTGCTCCCACCCTGTGCCTTGTGATCCCAGCGGCCACGGCCCAGTATTCATGTTGGCTCTTTCAAAAGAAATTCACAGCACTTTTGCTGAGATGTCGCTTGTTCGCCACAAATCACAGCCTGCCAGAACCAGATGGAGTCCTCTGTGCTAAACACCCAGACCACAGGTGAGGAAACTGAGCCTTGGAGGTTGGCTTCCCAGGGTCCCCTAGCTGGTCAGAAGCGGGACTGTCCCCAGGCTCCTGCTCTCTTGGCTCTCGGCCTCCTTCTGCTCAGAGCCGGGTGGGGGTAGCGAGCCACACAAGTGGCGATACCACACTTCGGTGTCTTGAATCAAAACACCAGAAGCGGCAGCTGCCGCAGAACGTGAGCGGTGGTAATTTTCTGTTGGGTGATGTTTCGTTGCCAACCACGACGAAGTCCCCATGAAATACGTACACATACACAAGTTGTACAAGTGCCACTGAGCATGTGTCGTCTCTGGTTCTGTGTCAGTACACAGCACGCGGGTGTTTCCTCTCTGAAATCTGTGTCCTTTCTTTGCCATTAGAAAACTGAAACACATGATTCCATCTCAACGCAGCAAACTGAAAAAGGGCTGCTTTGAAATACACATGACAGTCTCTGGAAACACTTTAAAAGGCACGACAAGCACTCAGTAGAAGGGTCGTCTTGTGTCATTGCCCATGGCCAGTGGGTCTTGGGATGGGGACCTGCATCGCCTGTCTTACAGCTGTGGCGATGAGAGTTCTACCCCTTGGACTCATGTGTCAACTGCCTACAAGTGCTGGCCACTCACTCTTTATTCATTGATGTTGGAAAATTCTTTTAAGTTTATTTATTTATCTTGAGAGAGAGTTTGAGCAGGAGAGGGGCAGAGAAAGAGGGAGAGTCTCGGGCAGGCTCCACACTGTCCGCACAGAGCCCATGCAGGGCTCAAACTCATGAAACCGTGAGATCATGACCTGAGCTGAAGTCACGAGTTGGACACTTAACCCACTGAGCCACCCAGGCGGCCCAGATACTGGATAATTCTGAAATGCTCACCATCTTGTTGTTTCTCAGATCCTAGAGTGCTTTGTGCGTTTTCGTGTCTCTGTTTCAGACAGGTTCGTCTTGAACCAGTCCAGATATGAATGTCTTTTTTTTTCCCCCTGGAAAGTCCTGACTGAAGGAGATTCTTCTGTCTCATGTTTTTCCCACAGTGCCTAGGAAGTCATGAGAGAGCGAGAATAAAACTCGGAGCCTGGGCCTCTCTCACAAACTGAATGGCCAGACTAGCCTGTCCAGTGTGAGAAGCATCTTTTCAGACCCAAGAAAACCATTCCTGCCAGCCTTATTGCAAATTTACAGAACACGCTGGTCTGTGAGCATCACTTTTTATGTGTATACCACTGCTCCTTATAGGAGACAAGTTATTTTAAAAACACACCTAGGGGCACCTGGGTGGCTCAGTCTGTTAAGCGTCTGACTTTGGCTCAGGTCATGATCTTGCAGTTCGTGCGTTCAAGCCCCACGTCGGGCTCTGTGCTGACAGCTTGGAGCCTGGAGCCTGCTTTGGATTCTGTGTCTCCCTCTCTTTCTGCCCCTTGTCCGCTCACACTTTCTTTCTCTCTCTCTCTCTCTCTCTCTCTCTCTCTCTCTCTCAAAAATAAACATTAAAAAAACCCGCACCTAATAATTTTTTAAAAAATGTTTATTTATATTTGAGAGAGACAAAGACAGAGCATGAGCAGGAAGGGGCAGAGAGAGAGAGAGGGAGACACAGAATCCGAAGCAGGCTCTGGGCTCTGAGCTGTCAGCACAGAGCCTGACGTGGGGCTCGAACTCACAAACTGCGAGATCATGACCTGACCTGAGCCGAAATCAGACACTTGGCGGACTGAGCCACCCAGGTGCCCCCCTCACCCCAAACCTAATAATTTTTAGTTGGCCAGCAATTTTCAGAAACAAAGTTTGCAGGTGAAAAAGTAGGGTCAGTGGAATTCTGACTTCAAAATCTTGGAGGAACGAAGCTTCTAGGGATGCAGTTGATGTAGAGAGAGGTAGAGGGGGTTTTCCAATCCATCCCATTCCCTCCGTTCCAAGTTGGTGGCTCTCCCTGAAGAAGTTGGAGGATGCTGAATAAACTTGGGCCTTGCCGGCAGAGGGTGGGGGGGATACATTTGCACAGAGAGGTACCGCGTGGACTGTGCCTACTCCGTGGCCATGCGTGGTGTCCACTCCCTGACTGGGAAACGCCTGCCTGCCCCCAGATTGCCCTCCACACGTCCGCACCCTTCCCCGAGGTAAGGTGCCGAGTCAGTGATCCACCTTCCCGTAAATTCAAGCCTGCCTGCCCTTTCCCACCCTGTCCCGGTCAGAAGCACTTCAAACCAGGGACGTGAGAGGCGTGGTTGATTCTCTGGTCTTCTGGATCCTCGTAGAGTCATGCTAATTCTTCTTCCACAGATACTTGCAAATATTTGAAGACGAATAAGCCCCCAGGGCCTCCTTCCCTACTTCTTTCTACCTTTTTTCTTTTCTGGGTTGGCTTTGAGTATTCACTGTATGAAAGTGTAGAACACAGCTGAGTGGGACCGCTTCGGTTCCTGCGTGAGATTCAGGCCGGGTTTGGGCACAGCCGCCTTTCACAGCTGATCCACTCCTCTCGACAGAAAAGTGCTCCCCTAGCTCACCTTTCACTGCCAAGTCCTATTTCTGCCACTCTATGAAAATGACTTGAGTATTGATTCTTTGGGCCTCAATTATAGGCCTCGATATTTATCCTTATAAAATTTCTTCCTCTTCGCCTCAGCCTGACATGACTCCTGCCCTCAAAGAGCTCGCCACGTTGCTGATTTGCGAGGCTCAAGTAAAAAGAGAGGACACACGCGTGTGCGTACCCACGCACACACCCTCAACACGTGTCTGTTATCACCTCTCTTCTGTTTTTGCGCAAGAACCATCACGCATAAGAACTCGCTTTAAAAGTTGTTGTGACCCTGGAAGCAAAACTGACAGAGACAGGAGAGGAGGGAGCTCAGAAGGCCTCGCCCAACCTGGCTGGCGCTGAGGCCTGCGCGGAGAGATGCGGAACGGAGGGGAGCACTGTGTCCCATTGCGCTTTATGTTCTCATTGCGCTTTAAAAAAAAAAAAAATTTTGTTTTTTAATGTTTGTTTTTCAGAGAGAGGGAGAGCACGAGCAGGGGAGGGGTAGAGAGAGGGAGACACAGAATCCGAAGCAGGCTCCAGGCTCCGAGCTGTCAGCACAGAGCCTGACGTGGGGCTCGAACCCATGAACCCTGAGATCATGACCTGAGCTGCAGTCTGACACTCAAATGACTGTGCCACCTAGGTGCTCCCTGATTGCGCTTTTAATGTGCTTCCTGCAGAGTTAGGAGAACTCGGTATCTTGTCTGTTGTTTACCTTGCGTACAAGCGCGTGTGTATCAACAATGGAAATTTTTCATCTGCTCCCAAGCAGGCCGGCAGCCTGAAAATCATTTTCAGAAATTTTAGAAATGTTCGTAACCCAACTTTGTGGTGAGTAGGGAAAACCACATCTAACATTTGGATCAAACTGTGCGTTTTCAAAGCACTGCTGTCTCTTGCACGCCTAACTGGCATATTTCTAACTCTGTTCTTCAGATTTGCAGTGCATTGTTTTGCTTTTGGTTATTGACCAACTGCTTTATAGATGCCATTTGTTATCTATCATCATAGTAAATTTAGGGGGAGAAATGCTTTGTCATTGTAGTTGGCAGGGAGATTGTCCCCAGACTTTTCCATGGTAGAAAAAAGAAACTTTCTGAAAGAAGTTTGAGAATTTTAAGGTATGCATCTTCAGAATCATTGATTGTGTTTTTTAAACATTTTTTTTTAATGTTTATTTCTGAGAGAGAGACAGAGTGTGAGTGGGGGAGGGGCAGAGAGCGAGGGAGACACAGAATCTGAAGCAGGCTCCAGGCTCCGAGCTGTCAGCACAGAGCCCGAACTGGGGCTCAAACTCAGGAACCATGAAATCATAACCTGAGCGGAAGTCGGATGCTCAACCGACTGAGCCACCCAGGCGCCCCTCATTAATTGTGCTTTATCTAATTATTTTTAAACTAAGAGTCCAACATTTTCCCTGCAGGAAAGTTAATCCGTGGATGTGTCGCACGCGCATGTGTGCTCCTGTGAGTACATGTGTGGGGGAGGGCATGTCTGAAGGAGACATCGAAGTTAGACCTTAAGAGGGATTTACTGATTCTTAAAGATTTAGATATTAAACCAATCTCTTGAGGGAACTTCTTTGGTCTTGATATCTTCCAGGGCCATTTGCCTAGAAGGCCTTCAGTCCAGGTCTTGCCAAACCACCATGTGATGAGGTAGAAGCTGGTTGGAGAACAAACAGAACTTGCCCTGGCCTGTGAGGCCAGTCATACAATCCTCCCACGTCCCTGGAGTTTAGCACCCCAAGGGGGTGGCTCTGCAGCCCGGGTCTGACAGGTGGGGGAGCTGGAAAGACTCCCCCGCAACCTGCATCCTTCCAGAGACCAGGCATCCGCTCTTGGCTCTCTGCAGTCCCCTCTCTGCCCTCGCCTGGCACCTCCTATCCCATTTCCTTTTTTTTTTTTTTCCAGAAAATTTGTCTGTCTCTGAAGGTATTTTACTTTTCACGTGTTTGCATATTACTGTCTCTGCACCAGGATCTAAGCACTAAGAACCTCTCCTGTGGCCTTTACACTGTACTTGTGCTTGGAACAGGGGCTCGCACAGTGTGGGGACTCAATAAATACGTGTGGAATGGATGGGTGGGTCTAAAAATGACCTCAACCTACACTTGGAGGGATTTAGGAGAATTTTCACTTCTTTTATAAGATGCTGTTCTATATACTCTCTTCAGCTTCCGGTGGGTTCTATGAACTTGTAGAGCAGATGATTGTGCCATGTATTTTGGGGCAGCTACACCTATATTTACCAAGATCGTTCTAGTCTGCTCCCACTTTTAGTCTGTCTTTACGGTCTTTGACTAGTTTCTTTGGAAGGTGATGGGGAGCGAGAGCTTTCTGCACACATGGTGTGAGCTTTCAGGGGCTCTGCCAGGTTCTGGGACACCCCGTCAGGAAGCTGGTTCTGTCCAGAGTAGGAGGGCAGTGCTTGCTTCCACGGCTGGGATGGTGAAGCCTGAGATCGCCATCAGGCCTGGGAGTAGTGAGCTGCCCTCTTGCAAATGGTAAACACAAAGGTGGGCAAAGGTGGCCTCCTTCCTTCTTTGGAAAGTCAGTAGAGCTCCCTGCTCCAGGAGCATGACATTTGTTTCCTGCTTTGAAGTTGTATAATGAAGACTAACTTGGGGAGTGTTTGAACATATGGCTTCAAGGCTGTCCACTGGCCAAACGTCTCAGCTCTCTAGTGAGTGACTGGGTTTTTTGTTTTTTTTATTTATTTTATTTTATTTTTTTTTATTTTTTAGAGGGAGAGAGAGGGAGGGAGGGAAAGGGGCAGAGAGAGAGGGAGACACAGAATCCGAAGTGGGCTCCAGGCTCCGAGTTGTCAGCACAGAGCCTGATGCGGGGCTTGAACTCATGAACCGCAAGATCATGACCTGAGCTGAAGTCGGTTGTTTAACCGATTGAGCCACCCAGGCGCCCCAGAGAGAATTCTTAAGCAGGCTCCACGCTGAAGCCTCAGGCGGGGCTTGATCCCATGACCCTGGGATCATGACCTGAGTCAAAATCAAGAGCTGGACACTTTCAACCAACTGAACCACCCAGGCGCCTCTAAATACAGATTTTTTGCAAGGTCTTTCTTGGGAGGTTCATCTTGCGTAATAAAATGTTAATCAAGATTGCTTTGTGGGACGATGATCTGTGTATCCTCTCATATATCTGCCGTCTCCTCCATGTTTCCCAAAGCTCCAATTTAACACTGTTAAGAATTGTTAGTTTACATCAGAAGAGCTGACCTGCAACTATGTTTCTTTGCTACTTCTTGCTAAGAGAGATTTATAGTGTATGGGTCCCCCCACCCATCTGAAAGTAGAGCGTTCCTGTGAAACCTTTCTAAGTTGAAATGGTGTAAAATGAAGAAGAAGCAATGACTGTTCATTTACATGGAAAATTTGGGGCTCCTGGGTGGCTCAGTCAGTTGAGCGCCTGATTTCAGCTCATGTCATGATCTCATGGTTTGTGGGTTCGAGTCCTGCATTGGGCTCATTGCTGTCAGCGCCGAGCCCAGTTGGGATCCTCTGACCCCATTCCTCTCTCCCCCTCCACCTCTCACGCACTGTCTCTCTCAAAAGAAAAGAAATTTAGATAGAAAATTTTTTTTCGCATTCCCAGACCCAAAAACTACCTGTCAGGCTTTTCTGATACCTTAGGACACATCTTGCTAACAGATACAGAGAATAAATAGCGATAAAACAAACGTTCACAGACAGTGGTGTCTAGGTACTGAGCGCAGCTCCTGGGGAAGGGGCTGGAACAGCCTGGGATGTGCACTGCCTCTGTAACAGCTCCCTGCAAAACACAGGCTGACTGCTAATTTTGCCATTTGGCTTTTTTTGGAAAAGCAAAAATCGTCCTCAGGTTTATGAAAACAGGTAGTAATGTTAGAGCAAAGTGGCAGGACATGAACTCTTGAAAAGTGGGGGATACCTGTATCTACATTTAGATATAGGCCCCTTTAAAAAGTATTTCCCTTTCTTTTTAGGACCATGAAGTTATCTTTAGTCATAGCTAAGTGAATAGGCCCAGAATTGTTTCCTGAAACATCTCGGGGACCTGCCTCACTTATAGATGTGCTACTTAACGTTAGTGAGGATGAGAGGCTGTTTGCTTTTCTAACTATTCATTTTTGCATTTCACTTTGTTTAGCTTACTTGAGACACTCCACCTGGACAAGCTGGCAGCACAATCACGTTTGAAAAATGATCAAAATGGAAGTAAATTTAATTACAGCCATTCTAGCTAGAGCCAAGATACATGGAGCATGACATACTGTGTCTTTTCAGTTGGCCCATGTGTCCCGCAGGGTGAAGACAGTCAACCAGATTTATTGAATGCCTGTTGCTTCATCCATTAATTTCTAACGTGAATAGTTTTTGAAAACATCATATGTACCGGACGTTGCTTTTGCCACAGTTGCTGTGATGGAGCGTAAAGCAGGGGCGCTGACATTGTTGGGACTGGAGGTGGGCATCTGGGAAGACTTTCTGGAAGAAGAGATATTCACTCTGAAACCTATAAAATAAAAAAAAAATAGTAATGAATTGGAAGAAAGCCAAGTAAGAATAGTTGAGAAGGTGGGTACAGAGGGAATTATGTTCCAGACAAGCAGCAGGTGAAAGGGATCCTTGTGTATTTAAGCAACTAAAATAACCCCAGCGGAGCTAAGGAATGGAGTGAGAGGGGGTGCGTGTTTTTGAGACTGGGTCTTGGTTGTGGAGGTCCAGGATGCCTTGTTTGGATTCTATCCAAAGGGCAGATAACGTGTTCAAGCATGGATGATAGGACTGTATTTGGGTTATATCACTAGAGCTGTAGTGTTTGTAATAGGGCAGAAGGGGGCTGCACAGAAGTCAGGAAGACCTTGTAGGCTACTGCGTGAACTCTCACACGCTCGGGTGGTGGCTTAGACTCCTTGGTGGCAGTGGGAGGAGACAAGTGGAATGCACTAGAGACACGAGCTTGAGTTTGGCAGGGTGTATGGGGGTGAAGGAGGGACCGTGAAAGAGGCAGCCCAGGACTGTAGGGTGGGCTTCTTGGGTAGATGGTGGTGCCTCTCGCTGAGACAGGAGCGGGAGCGCTGTTGGAGACTCTAAGGGCCTCACCTTGACAGGTGGTTCACCGCCATCCAAGTGATTGGAACCTTGGGAAAAGAGGCTTGGGTTGGAAGTGTTGATGGTCATTGGGAAGGCATGAGGTCACGGAAGCAGAGCAGGAAGACACCACTGTAGGTCTGAGCCCCATGGGACAACAGCGCACACCCCCAGACAGAGGAAGAAATGTCGTCTTTCTGAAAGAGCATGGTTAAATGAGAATGTGTGTAAACTATCAAGTTTGGGCCCATCCTTTCTAATTGTATTTATGTTTTCCTTCTTTCCTCAGTTTGTTCTCCTCATTTTGATACTGTACAGGCAAGAATGTGTCCATAATAAGGTTGATCAGCATTAGAACAAATACAGTGTGAGAGGGAAGGTTCTTCTGAAAAAAAAAAAAATTGCTCTGCAGCGTTGATACTGGCTGGAAAGAGGTCAAGGCACAGAGATTTATGGATTTTTATTTTTTTATTTTTTTATTTTTTTTTAATTTTTTTTTTCAACGTTTATTTATTTTTGGGACAGAGAGAGACAGAGCATGAACGGGGGAGGGGCAGAGAGAGAGGGAGACACAGAATCGGAAACAGGCTCCAGGCTCTGAGCCATCAGCCCAGAGCCTGACGCGGGGCTCGAACTCACGGACCGCGAGATCGTGACCTGGCTGAAGTCGGACGCTTAACCGACTGCGCCACCCAGGCGCCCCGAGATTTATGGATTTTTAAAAGAAAATTTTTAAGGTTTATTTATTATTGAGGGACAGAGAGAGACAGAGCATGAGCATGGGAGAGGCAGAGAGAGGAGGAGGCACAGAATCTGAAGCAGGCCCAGGCTCCGAGCTGTCAGCACAGAGCCCGACGTGGGTCTCAAACTCACAGACCATGAGATCATGACCTCAGCCAAAGTCAAATGCTCAACCACCTGAGCCACCCAGGCGTCCCCCATTTATGGATTTTTTAATGTTTATTTATTTATTTTGAGTGAGAGAGAGAGAGAGAGAGAGAGTGTGTGTGTGTGTGTGTGTGTGTGTGTGTGTGTGTTTGTGCACGCGCGTGCACACACAACGAATAGGGGGGAGCAGGGGGAGAAAGAGAGGGAGAGAGAGAATCCCAAGCAGACTCCACACTCAGTGCGGAGCCCAACACGGGATCATGATCATGACCTGAGCCGAAATGAAGAGTCAGATGCTCAACCAACCGAGCCACTCAGGCACCCCCGTTATGCATTTTTAAAATGTAAAAAAAATCAATATTATTGTCAAGGGCCAGAAAGCAAAAGTATCCATAGGAAAGATAAATATCAGCTTATTTGCTGTTTTTGTATTTCTGGGAGGGGCAGGAGAGAGGAAGTCCCATTTTCTTAAAGCTATCTGAAACAAATATGGGAACATGTTCACATGGCTTAAATCTGGGTTGTAGGTAGCCTGGAAAATTCTACCGTATCATTATTAGTACTTTTCTGTACATTAGGAATGTTTCATCATTAAAAGTTTTAAAGAAGAAACAAAAATCAGATGGGACGGTGTGTATGCTGACTGCCTGGGTTGTTCAGCTTTAGGAATCCTTGGAGGCCAGACAGGTTATAACAACTAGTAATAAACCAACAATCAATGTGTTTAAAAATAAATAATGAGTTAAAAGGCGTGAGAGTGTCCAGTCAGCCATCCACGTACATCGCTGTGTTCGGAATCCTGGCCTTCGGTGGCTGTGGATGTTCAGATAATTCTCCATTAAAAGTTGCAAAAACAGGGGCGCCTGGGTGGCGCAGTCGGTTAAGCGTCCGACTTCAGCCAGGTCACGATCTCGCTGTCCGTGAGTTCGAGCCCCGCGTCAGGCTCTGGGCTGATGGCTCAGAACCTGGAGCCTGTTTCCGATTCTGTGTCTCCCTCTCTCTCTGCCCCTCCCCCGTTCATGCTCTGTCTCTCTCTGTCCCAAAAATAAAATAAAAAACGTTGAAAAAAAAAAATTTAAAAAGTTGCAAAAACAAAATCAAAAACCTCTATTGCTTGTCTGCACAGAAGAGGTCCACAAAGAAGCAGATTCTTTCTACACGGAGGTCTTTACTTTCTGCTCACCTTTTGCTACAAGTCTAATTCCTGAGTAATTGGAGTTAGGAGTGTTTTGATTTTTTTTTTTTTTTTTCCCTTGGAGCTGCTGATCAAAGGTGTTTCCATCCAAATGCAGGCGGGATGGCGCTCACAGAGGCGGGGAGCTCACGGGCAAGGGGGAAAAGGGGTGAGCAGCGCTTTGGGTCCAGGAGATAGAAGCTTCCTCCAGGGATTTTTAAAAACCCCTTTTGAATGGGCTCATTGTTTATAAGAACAGTTCCTTAATGGAAAAACAAAAAGGCAAGAGGGTCTGTAGCTTGCTTTTCTGCTTTTCTGGGCTGGCCTCATTGTTTATTTGATTTATCAAGTCTCTGAGTAGTTGCTCTGCTCTGTGACCTTCCTTTAGCTATTCCTTTAGAGTATCCATTTACTTTATTTAGAAACATAATATTTAAAAAAGCTGGAGCTGAGTCAGAAAATCATCACCTTTTTGATGTGGCCGTTTCCCCGTCTTTTGAAACCTTAAACTTGCTAAGAGCCCTGGAGCTGACTTGCAGTCTCTGAATCAACAAGGATTTCTGGGTCTGGCAAGGGCTCCCAGACGGTGGGCGGGCCTCCCGGGCCTGGGAAGCCGGGAGGGGGCAGCAGGTCTGCCCCAGGGTCCTCCAGTCTGGTTTGCACGCAATTAGAGAACGCAGTGCCCGGTGGATCTGGTGCTAAGTGGTGGAGAAGGGCTGCAAAGGGCCTCAGCTCAGGTGGTGTTTGGATTGTGGGGGAGCCCGGCGGAGGAGGCCCCCCAATGTGAGGCTGGAAGGCCAGGCTGGTGTGCTCATCTGAGGAGGCGGCAGCATCATTTAGTACAGCTGCTGGATGATTCCTCGGCCTCGCTTTTCCAGGTTAAACGTGCTGTACGTATGCTGTCTTTTTTTTTTTTTTTTTTTAATTTTTTAACGTTTATTTATTTTTGAGACAGAGAGAGACAGAGCATGAACGGGGAAGGGTCAGAGAGAGGGAGACACAGAATCTGAAACAGGCTCCAGGCTCTGAGCTGTCAGCACAGAGCCCGACGCGGGGCTCGAACTCATGGACCGCGAGATCATGACCTGAGCCGAAGTCGGCCGCCTAACCGACTGAGCCACCCAGGCGCCCCACGTATGCTGTCTTTTAAAGATGTGTTCTTTTTTCTTTTTTTTTTTTTTTCAACGTTTATTTATTTTTGGGACAGAGAGAGACAGAGCATGAACGGGGGAGGGGCAGAGAGAGAGGGAGACACAGAATCAGAAACAGGCTCCAGGCTCTGAGCCATCAGCCCAGAGCCTGACGCGGGGCTCGAACTCACGGACCGCGAGATCGTGATCTGGCTGAAGTCGGACGCTTAACTGACTGCGCCACCCAGGCGCCCCTAGAGATGTGTTCTTTTTTCTAAGATAATTTTTTTTTTTAAGTTTATTTATTTATTTTGAGAAAAAGAGCGAGAGTGCGCAAGCGGGGCAAGGGCAGGGAGAGGTGGGGAGAGAGAATCCCAAGCAGACTCTGCACGGTCAGCGTGGAGCCAGACGCAGGGCTCTAACTCCCAAACTGTGGGATCATGACCTGGGCCAGAATCAAGAATCAGATGCTTAACCAACTGAGCCGCCCAGGTGCCCCGCGAAGATATATATATTTTTTTAAAGGTTTATTTATTTTTGAAAAGGACAGTCCACGAGCAGGGGAAGAACAAAGAGAGAGGGAGACACAGAATCTGAAGCAGGCTCCAGGCTCTGAGCTTATCAGCACAGAACCTGACGCGGGGCTTGAATCCGCGGACTGTGAGATCATGACCTGAGCTGAAGTCAGACACTTAGCTGATTGAACCACCCATGTGCCCCTAAAATAATTTTTAAATTATTTTTTATACATCTGTTCTTCCCTTTTTCCATTGCCCTTTTTTTTTTTTTTTTTACTTTTTACTTCCAATGATGAAGATTCTAACTCTGAAGTTTGAAGACCAAAAACTAGGTATCAAACATGGTTTCGTCACCTTAACACAAGAACTGTTTTAAACTTTAGCCTATATTCTTTTGAGTCTTCATGCCCCTGTTGCGTTTAGGTTCTATGCGTTCTTTTGCATTTTGCTTATGTTTCTTGAAATAAGGGGCCACCAAAGGCGTACGCAGAACTCTATTAAGAAGGTGCTTGTAGGAACAATGAACCGCATGGACCCAAGCCTAGAGAAGACTGTGACTGACATCTGAAAGGACAGTTTACTCCCAGCTATTAACATTTCTTGACTGGATAGTCCCTTTTGTTTCTCGTAGAGGAACTTCAGAATCACGTTATTAAACTCCGTCTCCGCCCCCGGCCCCCATCCCCTGCAAGGAAATCAAGCAACAAAAGTAATACTATCTCTGTAGTAGATTGTGATAGGAATTACATTAAATCTATTTATTACTTTGGGACTAATTGACATTTTTTTGAAAAATGGCATGTCTCTCAGATAGGGTCTTGTTTGTGACTGTCAGAAAGTTTTTGTATTTTTTAGTGTCCTCGTATGGGCTGTATGTATTCCTCAATGTGTTTATTTCTTGGCATTGTTGCTTGAGTTAGGAGTGTGCCCTTAGGTTTAATTGGGAGGTGGGGGTGGAACTCGAGGGGACGTGAGGACTTGGCTTTCAGATGGCCTGCTTCTCCCACCGGCTCTGCCATTTGCCAGCAGTGTGCCTTCTGGTGAGACAGGTAATCCTGCTGAGTCTTGGCTTTCTCACCTATAAATGTGGATAATAATGATATCTACCTCTTAGGGTTGTTTTGAAAATTAAATGAGCTACTGTGTTAAGAACTTCACACCATTTCTGGCAGTTAATGCATGTTCAGAAATGATCTGTTTCTATTAACTGGTAATTGCTAGTAAATAGAAAAGCTGTTGATTTCTGGATATTTATTTTCTATTTTATGGCTATATTAAATGTCTTATTTGTTTTAATAATTTTTTGGTACATCTTCTTGGCTTTCTAGGTTACACTGTAACACCGCGTGCCAATAAAAATATTTTTCTTCCCTTTTCAATTGCTGTATACTTGATTTCTGTTTTATATCTTGTTGAACTGCCTTCAGCCTCCTGGATAATAGTGATTAAGAGTGATGATAACTATCTTGGCTGTTATTTATTTATTTTTTATTATTTTTTTAATCTTTATTTTATTTTATTTTTTGGGAGAGAGAGAGAGAGACAGAGTGAGAGCAGGGGAGAAACAGAGGGAGAGGGAGACACAGAATCTGAAGCAGGCTCCAGGCTCCGAGCCGTCAGCGCAGAGCCCGACGCGGGGCTCGAACCCACGAACCGTGAGATCATGACCTGAGCCGAAGTCGGGTGCCCAACCGACTGAGCCACCCAGGCACCCCTCTTGGCTGTTACTTTAATATTATTGTTATTTTTTAATCATGCTAAGTTAATCATGCTAAGGGAATATCTTTCTAGTTTGGGTTTGGTACTTTTGTAACATTGGGTGTTGGATTTTACCAAATACCTTTTTCATAATCTTTTGTTTTTGTGATATATGGTTTTTCTCCCTTGACCACGTGAAGATCTTTTTACATTTCTCATAATGCTAATTTAAAAATTTCAGTGTATTTAAACTGAAAAAAAAAAAAGAAAAGAAAAACCCATTACACCATAACAGTTCACCCACACCCCTTTCCCCTGCCTCTGGCAACCCAGATCTCTTCTCTGGATCTTGATTCAATGGGCTTTGTTTATATATGTGTTTCTTTATATGTAGATTCCACATGTAAGAGAGATCATATGGTACTTGACTTTGACATATTTAACATAGCATAATGCCCTCAATGTCCGTCCACGGTGTCACAAATGGCAAGATTTCATTCTTTTTTATGGCTGAATAATATTCCTTCCCTATTGAGAATGTGACTGCAGTGAACATGTGTGTGCAGGTCTCTTTTCGAGTTAGTGTTTTGTTTTCTCTAGATAAATACCCAGAAGTGGAACTGCTGGATCAGATGGTAGTTCTAGTTTTAATACTCTGATGAACTCCCTACGGTTTTCTATAGTGGCTGCACCAACTTCCATTCCCACCAACCAGTGCTGTACAAGAGTTCCGTTTTCTCTGCATCCTGGCCAACGCTTGCTATTTCTTGTCTTTTCGATCCTAGCCATTCTAACAGGTGTGAGGTGATCCCTCAGTGTGGATTTGCTTTGCGTTTCCCTGATGATGAGTGATGTTGAACATCTTCCCACGTGTGTGTTGGCCATCTGTGTGTCTTCTTTGGGAAATGCAAACCAAAGCCACAATGAGATATCACCTCACACCTGTCAGAATCGCTAGGCTCAAAAAGACAAGCAACAGCACGCGGTGGTCAGGAGGTAGAGAAAAGGGAACCCTTGTATATAGTACTGTACCTCACATTCTTGGTTCCTTTGTCTTGAATTAATTGACCACATATGTGTGGCTTTAGTTCTGGGCCCTCTATTCTGTTCCATTGATCTCTGTGTTTGTTTTTTACGCCAATACCGGGCCGTTTTAATTACTATAGCTTTGTAACATGGTTCGAAATCAGGGAATATGATGCCTCCAGCTTTGTTCTTCTTTCTCAAGATTCTTTGGCTATTTGGGATCTTAGATGGTTCCGTACAAATTTTAGGATTGTTTGTTGTCTTTCTGTGCAAAATGCCGTTGGAGTTTTGCATTGACTCTGTGTATTGCTTTGGGTAGTATCGACATTTTCACAGTATTGTTTGTTGTCTTTCTGTGCAAAATGCCGTTGGAGTTTTGCATTGACTCTGTGTATTGCTTTGGGTAGTATCGACATTTTCACAGTATTGTTTGTTGTCTTTCTGTGCAAAATGCCGTTGGAGTTTTGCATTGACTCTGTGTATTGCTTTGGGTAGTATCGACATTTTCACAGTATTAATTTTTCTAATCCATGAACATGGAATTCTTTCCATTTGTGTCTTCAGTTTCTTTTATTAATGTCTTGTAGTTTTCAGTGTATCTCATAATATTCTTAATCATGTTTTCTGGTGTAGAATCTACTTGATTCTTTTTTTTTTTTAATTTTTTTTTTAACGTTTATTTACTTTTGAGACAGAGAGAGACAGAGCATGAACGAGGGAGGGTCAAAGAGAGAGAGGGAGACACAGAATCTGAAACAGGCTCCATGCTCTGAGCTGTCAGCACAGAGCCCGACGCTGGGCTCGAACTCACGAGCTGTGAGATCATGACCTGAGCCAAAGTCGGACGCTTAACCAATTGAGCCACCCAGGCGCCCCATAATCTACTTGATTCTTGATGTGATTTCATTTGCTAATACTGTACTTAGGAGCCTAGTAGTTTTACTGTTTGTCTATAAGTAGTTTTAATTTTTAGTTTTTCTCCTTCGTTCACGTAGTGTTAGATTGTGACATTAGAATTGCATTAGTTTTTCAAATGCATTGAAATTTTTTTTCCCAACGTTTTCCTTTAGAAACTTTTTCGTAACACGAAATCATCTGTCCTTTGGAAGTTTGAATGAATTCACACCTAAGACTACCAGGAACTAGGTCTGAAGCCTTTATTGGAAATCCTCTTGAATGGCTTTCCAGTTTCTTTGTTGTTATTGGATCCTTCATATTTTCCGGCTCTTAATTCAAGATTTTATGATCTGATTGCAATGAGTGCTTCATTAAAAGAAACCCAGAGCTCTTCCTTATCCAGAGTCCTATCTCCTCCCCAGCTGGTGCTTGTTATTTTCTGTCCTTTTAATCGTAGGCGCACTTGCTAGTGGTCCTTCCGTTTCATCGTGCCCTTGCCCCGCAAACAACCTGCTTTGAAATGTTCTGATAAGTTATAATGGTTTTCAATTTGCCAAGTCATAGTTCTTTTGACGTCACCGTTATTTTCACTTATTCCTGCTTTCTTTTTTACAACTTCTAAAAACTTGGCACATGAATTCGTATATTGGAATTCTGTAACAGTAAAACTGTGCTTGCACCACCAGTTTGGTTACCATCTACGATGACTGTTTGTCATCGTGTGTGCAAACGTAAATATATTTTGCATTGTCCCTGTAGTTTTGCAAGCCATGAAACTGCACGTGTGTGTACACACTTAACTCTGGAGCATGAGCGTTCATTATAGGACGTACCTGAGTCTGTCAAGACGTAATACGATACGCTGGCTCTGGGAAAGACTGCAAGAGCGTGTTGATTTAGGCCATTGCTTCTCGGAAGCCGAGAAAGGAAATGGTTCATTCTGGTGCTGCTAATTGGCAGGGAGGAAGACAGACTCCTGTTATCCTTGCTAATTTACCCCAGGACTCTGTAAGATTTTGGTAAGGATATTTTCACTTCTGTGTCATCAGGTCTTAACTTGCTATTTTTTTTTTTAACTTATTTCCTTTTCTTTATTCTTCAAAGCCATTGGAGTACAAAGTGGGCGTTCATACTAATACTTTACGTGCTTGAAGATACACGTTACGTTATCCGAACTCCCATGTTTTATTTTCTCCACTGATCGTTTTATTTTGTTTTGGGCTGATGGCAGCTTTTCCTGATTACCTTTTACAAATGGAGAACAGAAAAAAAAAAAAACAAAAAACCCAAAAACTTTACTTTTGGAAGAGCGTGATTAGTGCTTAGTGCAAGAGCTTGGCGATGTTAACTGTTGACCAGATCGTTCACTTTTGGGGTTTCTTGTCTCTTTCTACCTTGTCCTTACACATATTGACTTCCTGCACCGCTTCTCCTGTATAAGGATTCTTTTTTTCTTTTAATGTTTATTTATTTTGAGAGAGCGAGAGAGGAAGAGAATGCATGAATGTGCACGCAGGGGAGGGGCAGAGAGAGAGGAAGAGAGAGAATCTCAAGGCAGGCTCCATGCTGTCAGCACAGAGCCTGATGTGGAGCTCAGTCTCACCAACTGTGAGATCATGACCTGAGCCCAAACCAAGAGTCAGAAGCTTAACTGACTGAGCCACTCAGGTGCCCTGGATGAAGATTTCTGTACATTGCATATTCTTTTCTTGGTTGATGATTGTACAGTTTGAGTTTGCTCCTCCAAATATTCCACCGGTTGGTTGGAATAAATTTACTTTATCAGTCTTGTATTGTCATTTACTTAGAGTTAGTTTTTTAGATTTTTATCAATAAACAATATAAGAGCACTGTGGTATTTTGCCTTGCAGCTAATTTATCGTTTCTCTCTCTGATTATTTGCATATATTTCTTAAACTGGAATGGCTGGATCAAAGAATACATATTCAGAAAGGCTAAACCAATTTACCCTTTCACCAGCAAAGTGTACATTGATATTTTTAATCTTTTACGATGCAGTAGATGAAACAATAGAGTCCTTCTCCCCTGCTGGTTTTCTCAGGCTGTCGTAAGAAATTATGACCAACGAGGTGGCTTACAGAAATCTATCCTCAGAGTTGTGGAAGCCACAAGTCTGAAGTCGAGGTGTGGCCAGGGTCATAATCCTCTCCGGGGAAGAATCCTGGCCATCCTTGGTTCCTGACTGGTAGCTCTATCACTCTAATCTCGGCCTCTGTTTCACGTGGTGTTCTCTGTGTTTGTCTCTGTGGCTACTGGCCTCCTTGTAAGACACCACTCGTTGGATTTAGGGCCTGCTCCGATCCGGCATGACCTCATCGAATGCAACTAATTACATCAGCAACAACCCTCTGCGCAAATCATGTCGCATTCAGAGGTTCCGGGTGGACACGATTTTGGGGGGGACACGTTATTCAAACCAATACAGTTGCTTTGATTTTGATTTTTTTTTTTTTTGATACTAAAAGTAATGTAAATCTCATTGGAAAAGTAAAACTCCTCAGCCACAGCCACAGGAATGACTGATTACGGAACTTATTTTACTCTGTGGTGGCGGCATCTCCAGGGATAAACCTTATTCTTGATTTCTTGATAACCTTGTTTCTTGATTTCTTCTTCCTTATTCATGTAGATATTAAATAGCCATATCCTACATCTCAAACTTTAGCCCTTCAAAAAATAAAATATATGTGGGTTTACTTGCATAGGAGGCGCTTCCCTTATAATTTTATTGCTAACACTGTTTCTAATGATAATCGTTAACACTACTCAGTCGTTTTTATTCTAGAGAGCACAAAAACCTTTAAAAGCTCTTTTTTAGGTATTCTTTTATTTAATCCCCAAATGTAGCTCTCATAAAAATGAGATGTCCTAGGATTTGAAAGCTGATATGGTGTGGAACCGGAAGTTAGGTCTGTTTGCACTCACTGAAAATTCAGGTTTATTAAAAATTTTTTAAAACGTTTATTTATTTTTGAGAGAGAGAGAGAGAGAGGGAGAGAGACAACACAAGTGGAGGAGGGGCAGAGAGAGAGGGAGACACAGAATCTGAAGCAGGCACCAGGCTTTGAACTGTCAGCACAGAGCCTGATGCGGGGCTTGAACTCATGAACCATGAGATCATGCCCTGAGCCGAAGTTGGACGCTTTACCGACTGAACCACCCAGGCACCCCTGAAAATTCAAGTTTTTAAAGATGGTGTTGTCTAGGCTTAGAGGCCACCTCAGGTTATTTGTTGCAGATGTTGTGGGCCTTTTCATGGCGAGACATGATGAAGGACTCTGATTCCCGTCCCCTGGCACAGTCACACTGATGGGCCTCGAAGTCAGTGGCTGTCTGTCTACCGCAGTTTCGTCTGGGTGGCCGTGTGGTTTTCCAGCTTTCTGTCTACTGTTTCTTCCTGCTGCACATGACGTTGCCTTGGGAATGGAGAGGACCTTGAAAGTGCCTTTTTTTCCAGTGCAATCAAGAGCTTCACTGTCTTTTCTGTAAATCTTTCCTGTGTACCTGCCTGTGCACTGTGCTGGTCACGACGGACGCTCACCAAGGTGAGGAGGGCAGATTTCAAGCAATGCAAACTTCCACTGGGCAGAAGAGAATACCTCCAAATTCTTTCATGATGCCATGCAACCAGTATTCTGGTTGGGAGTTTTTAAAAATGCTGGGGGGGGGGGGTGGTGGGGTGGGGCAGGGGAGACAGGAGAGAATGATCGCTTATTTCATCAGAAGGGAGTTGTCAGGGAAAGCCGACAAGAGGAGCTCAGATCCAAGTGCTTTTTGTTTCAAATGCGAGCTTCTGTAGCGTAAAGCAGTGGTTTGTAAGAATACTTTTCGGCTCTGGAGTGCCCAGACACACTTGGAGCTAGAATTTCATACCTGTGGTTGCTGCCGATATGCTTGGGCTTGTGGGATCATTTGCTTAACACAGGGTGACAGGGAGGCTAAATCCTCAGTCCCTGCTCCTCTCTGGGCACCAGCCAGCTGTTACAGAAGTGGCCGCCATAGTGCAGAGAGGGAGCCAAGTTGACTGCGGGGACAGGTCAAGCCCCTGGGCTCCAGGAGGTCATGTTTGTCTAGATGGTCAGCCCCAGAAAGCAGGTCCTGGATGCTGACACCAGGTTGTTTTCTTTTTTTGTTTTTTAATCACAGTTTTGTTTTTGGTTTTGGTTTGTTTTTAATGTTTATTTATTTTGGAAGGAGAAAGAGAGAGATGGAGCGTGAGCAGAGGAGGGGCAGAGAGAGAGGGAGACACAGAATCCGAACCGGGCTCCAGGCTCTGAGCTGTCAGAACAGAGCCCGATGCGAGGTTCGAACCCACAAACTGTGAGATCGTGACCTGAGTCGAAGTCGGAAGCTTAACCGACTGAGCCACCCAGGCGCCCCTTAATCATAGTTCTTGGCACTAACAGCCTCGGTCGCCAGCTAGAGAGGACCACTGGCTGGTGGAGCTGACCACACACACACCCATGTAGCAGCACGTCTGTGATGTGATCGTCCAAGGGAAGCTCGGACTCACGGGTGGGTCTGGAATGCACAAGCAAGGCATGTGGATATCTGTACATTCTTAGTGCTGCCGGACAGCAGCTACAGCTCACCGATAGCATGAGACCTGCACAAAAAAGATCTCTGAGCATCCTGCCGTAATTATTAGAAAAAGGTGGCTTTGGGTGTAGGGCTCAAACTACCACTTTAAAGGTTTCTAGGCATCTGAAGGGATGCTGGAGAGAGGATGCAGGAGAACATGAGTGTGTGATGGGGAATTGGAAGCGGTCTTTTACTTCGATTTACTTCCCATAAGCCTAGAAAAAAAAAGATAGTGGCTGGATTTCAACAAGAATACCACTTGTAGATCTGAACAGGTGTGGATTCTGAAGACCCCCGGGAAATGTGGTCTCCAGAGGCAGCACCACCTTGGTCAGCTGGGCCTTGAGCCCCAGGCACTGAAGTATATAAAAGTCCAGGCTGAACAGAGGACTCAGTAGCACAGGCAGAAAATGCCAGGCATGCCGACCTCCCAAGCCCACGGACCTGCGTGCCTGGGTAGAGGGGGGCCTGTGTCCCCCTTAGCAGCGTCGTGTGTGATACAGGTTGCGTTTTGTGTGAGGTGAAGCTTGAAGTGCAGGATGTTTCTTCCAGAGTGCCTTGGAGATGGTGGCTGTGAATGGGGAGGAGCTGAAGTGGCTGCAGGGAGATGTCCAGATGCACTGAGGGCCCAACACCAGCTTTGGCTGGCCCCACAGGCAGTACTGCACCTGGAATGGACTGTAAGTGTTGTCCTGGGGTGGCCAGATCTCCATATTCCCATATAGGTGAGTCATCAGGTGACGGTTGCTCCAGAAAGGAGGGTGACCTTGAAGAAGGCAGTACTCTGTGGCTCAGGTGATCCCTGCATGGGCTGAGCTGAAGGCTGCTGGCCAACAGCAGCTGGGGCAACAGGTGGTTCAGTGAAGGGAGATCTGCGTTGGGCATTTTCTTGGTCACCACAATATATGTGTGTGTGTATATTTATGTTTATGGATGCATATGTATATTTATGTATGCATGTTTGTTCCTTTGTTCATTCATTCATTCATTCATTCATTCCCGGAAGCAATCCATCAGCCAGTGTGCACTGTCCACTTATGAAAACCAGGCAGTGTTGCAGGTCCTGGAGCTAAAGCATTGAACAAAATGGGCCCTGCACTGGGGACCCAGCCAGCCTTCCAGTCGGAAGACCGTCGGTACACAGGACATGAGGGTGGCAGGTGGAATGGATGCTCTGGTGGTCACGGAAGGACTGAGATGGGGAGGGGCTGAGGGCGAGGAAGCCAGGAGGCACGGCCGTGGGAGCAGGGAGGAAGAGCCTTTGGGCCGAGCGCATGGCCAGGCCCCATCGGGAACACAGGCGCCGTGTGTTCCAGAACAGAAACAGAATTGTAAGAGAGGGGGAGGCATGGAAGGAAAGGAGACCGAGGCAAGGAGTTTAGATTTTATTCTAGGTAGGATGGGACTGACTCAAGGTGTGGAAGCAGAAAGGAGCTCTTCTAGAGAAGGCACTTTGCGGAGACGCTTGGCACGTGCCGTTCCTGTTAGGTTTGGTGGGACTCACTTCGACAACAGCCCTAACGAGTAGGTGCTGTTGGTCCCCCGGTTTGCAGGTGAGGAAACCGAACACAGGGTAGATGATTTACCACAGGGCTGGAAAGTGGCAGAGCTGGGGACCCACACCTAGGATGTCGTGTTTCTGATCCTGCACCCCTGACCTCCTGAGTTCTGGGAAGATCACCTGATTAATATGCGGGGTGAGGGTAGGATTCCTGCCTGAGGCCGTTGAGGTGCAGGTGGTTTCGCTCTGGAGACAGACCGAAGCGGCTGCCAGGCTGCCTTCATGATAGGCAGGTGCAGAGGAAGGGGGATGTGGGAGGTCAAACAGAGACGAGAGGGGAAACTGAGTCCTGGATTTTGACTTGAGCCACTATGCAAGATAAGTATAGATCTGACTGGTTGCATCCTATATGTTCTTATCCATTTGGAGATTCTGTTGGGGGAAGTCCAGGCTGTTACAGGTCTGTTGGTCACCTGCAAGGAAAACAAAACTGATTTACCTGTAAGGGACATGGATTCCTGCCAGGAACCTCTTCCCCCACTGCTGTCCCCAGAAATGATTCACTTTCCAAATGCTTGCTTGTCCTAAACCATTGCTATGGGACTGGTTGGGGTAAGAAAAGGCCGTTTTGAGGTGCCTCAGGTCCCTTCTCCACTCACCCCCACAATGAACAGTCTGGCACATGTGAACCTTTTGCGTGTTGCCACCTGTCATGGTGCCGTTTGCCAGAACAGAGTGAAGGGCAGTTACAGAGGTAGGCACCACTTATATGGTACTGTTTAACCCTGGGAGGATGCTAAAACCAGTATTTTTTTTTCATTAAAATTTTTTTTAAGTTTATTTATTTTTAAGAGAGAGAGAGAATAAGTGGTGGGGTGAGGGGTGGGGCAGAGAGAGAGAGAGGGAGACAGAATCCGAAGCAGGCTCCAGGCTCTGAGCTGTCAGCACAGAGCCCAACGTGGGGCTTGAACCCACGAACCATGGGATCATGACCTGAGCCGAAATTGACACGTAACCCACTGAGCCACCGAGGCGCCCCTCTTTCCCTTTTTACACTTGCTCTGGCTTCTCTCCTGGTCTCTTGTTGCATGGACTCTGCTTTGCAAGGCCATCAGGGACCCCATGTTGCTGACTCCAGTGGTCAGCGTTCAGCCCTTATCGTACTTGGCTTCTTGGTGGCGCTGTACGTACCTCGGGGTACTTTCTTTATTTGACACCTCTGCCTGCTTTCTGCTTTCTGGCCACTGCCTATCCATACCCTTTTCTGGCTTCTTTTTTTCTCTGGCCTTTCGATTTGGGGTGCCCCGCAGTTAAGTCCTGGGTCATCCTCCCTCTCTCAGTTTACTCCTTTAGCAACAGCAACCAGGCTTATGAATTCAAATACCATTGATTTCTTGACTTGCTCATAACTTCCAGATGTATTCTTTTAGCCCAGACCTCTCTCCCCACAACTCTAGACGTGTATATTCAACTCTTAGACGTTTCTGTTGCAATAATCTGATAGACCTCTTAGACGTGAGGTTGAACACCGAGCTGATTTCCAGCACCCGCACCCTAACCTGCTCATGCCCACCGTTCTCATCCCCCGTGGATGGCAAGGCCATCTTCCAGTTGTTCAGGCCCCAAATGTCGGAACCGTATCCTTTCTCCCTCTCTTTCTCTTTGCACACCGACCCCAAGTCTAGCTTGTTAGGGAATTCCGTCGGCTCTGCTTTCATAAGCCACCTGCTCCCTGCTCACCACCTGCTGCTCCTTTCCGGATGGCAAGTAGCCCTGCGCCCTGCCTCCATCTTTGCTTCCCTGTGGTCTCTTGTCAGCACGAAGCCAGTGTGAGCCTTTACAAGAAGTCAGTGGGATTGTGTTGCTCTTGAGCTCAGAATTCACTAATGGTCACCATCACTCGGAGCCAAAGGCCTCTGTCCCTCCCCTGCTACCCACAGTCTCTCCCTCCCTGTCTCTGCTCCAGCCACACTGGCCTGCGGGCTGTTTTGGAGCCTCTTGTCCAGCTGTTCCTTCTTCTTCTGAATCTGTTCTGCTAACTCCCTTACCTCTTTCAGGTGTGTTTTTTGGTGAGCTCCAGGGGGAACTTCCGCCCGTTGGCCTCCGCATGGCCTCCATGGCCTGATTCCACTTACACCACTTATCCTTTTATTTCTCTATAGCTCTTGATACCCTCTGACAAATGCTGCCTGCTTGTTCTATAACTGAGCTCCCAGTGATGGGGATCCATGTTTATTTTGGTGGTATAGCCCACATTTTGGAGCTTCGTCTGGTGGGGCCCTTCTGTTGTGCTACTGAAGAAATAACTCTCATTGCCTCAGGAGAGGGGATGATGAGTTCCTTGGAGATCAAAGGCAAGGTCATTTTGTTTTGTTCTGTCTTAGCTTAGGTGGCGAGAGCAGGCTATCTTTGCGAAGGCACGTATTCCAGTGTGGTCAGCACCGTGGCTTCTGCAGCGCTGGTAGCTGTCAAAGGGACTTTTGCGTGTGACTGTGGGATGAAAGCACCTGCTTCTTGGGGGCCGGCAGTTTGGTCTCATTGGTGTGACCAACCAACTACCTCCTGTAAGCGAGGGTCCCAGCAGAAGCTACATGTGTGAAACATCAAGTTAACTTTTAAAACTTTGTCAGCGCTTTGGGTGATACACATTTTTGTACTGACTTTTCTGGAACTTTCTGTTCCAGAGGAGAGAAGTTGCGTAGGTGGCTTCTGGTCCACAATGACATTTGCCTGCTGTCTTTGGCCAGCATCCTCTCAGCTGGGCCGCAGCTGGGCCCTCCTTGTCCACGGGCCCAGGGGCAGGGCATCTGCTCCGTGCAATTGGTCTGTCCATGGGCCCCGGGGCAGAGCATCTGCCCCGTGCACTTGGTCTGTAAGTTGCACAGCACCTGAAATCTGTTTTAGCGCTGATTTGAGAATGCGTTTATCCGGTTCTGTGAACAGCCTTCGAGCTCCCTGAAGGCAGAGCTATGTCATATCTGTCTCGGTGCTCCAACATCCAGGCCAGTCCCTCACATGGCAGGGTGTTAGGAATGTTTATGGAATTGTGCGTGACAGCGCGCAAATAGAACCTCATCCGAAGTTATGCCTTAGGCAGATGTGAATGGTTCTGGAGCAGGGTGGTGGTGATGGTTGTACAATACGTATGTACTTAACACCACTGAACTGAATGCTTACGAGTGGTTAGGACAGTAAATTTTATGTTGTGTATTTCACCAAATTAAAAAAAAAATTGGGGGAAAATGTAAGGAATTAAGCACCCCACCAGGACATGATGCTCTAGCATGGTCTTGTTTGGGCAGACCAAGGCCAGGAGGCACAGAGAATTTCTACTGAGGGGCTCGGTAGTTGTTTGCGTTGGTTTTCTGTGATTAAAATGCCCCTTATTGGGGTGGCTGCATGGCTCAGCCGGTAAAGCATCCGACTTCAGCTCAGGTATTGATCTCGTGGTTCATAAGTTCTAGCCCCGCATCGGGCTCTGTGCTGACAGCTCGGAGCCTGGAGCCTGCTTTGGATTCTGTGTCTCCCTCTCTCTCTGCCCCTCCCCTACTTTGTGTTCTGTCTCTCTCTCTCTGTCAAAAATAAATCAAAACATTAAAACAATTTTTTTAAAAAATGCCCCTTACTTGTCCCTGCTGATCTGTCTATGATTTTAAACTCGATTTTGAACTTGATTCCCTTTGCAGTTTGGCTTTAGTCCCTGCATCCCCTTGTTAAACTGCTTGCTAATGATCATCCTTGCATCAAATTTGACATTTGTAATTTCTGCATTTTATTTTATTCCAGAATAGTTAACATTCAGTTTCAGGTGGTACAAGTGCTCCCCTTAATCCCCATCACCTATTTCGCCCACCCATCCCCCACCTTCCCTCTGGTGACCATCAGTTTGTTCTCTGTAGTTAAGAGTCTTGGCTTGTGTGTCTGTTACTCTCTTTTTTCCCCCTTGCTCACTTGTTTTGTGCCTAAAATTCCATACATGAATGAAATCAGATGGTATTTGCCTTTCTCTGACTCATTTCACTTAGCATTATTCTTTCTAGCTCCAACCATATTGTTGCAAATGGAAGATTTCATTCTTTTTTATGTGGAGTAATATTCTGTTATATACATATGTATATATGTATGTAGGTATGCAACATATATGTAAAGGAATATTATATAACATCTATATATAACAGGATATAAATAACAGTATACATACATAATATAGCAGAATATATATATATATATGTACACACACACACAATATTCTTTATCCATTCATCTATCAGTGGATACTTGGGCTGCTTCTATAGTTTGGCTGTTGTAAATAATGCTGCTAGGGGTGCATGTATCCCTTTGAATTAGTGTTTATGTATTCTTCAGATAAATACCCAGTAGTGTGAATGTGGGGTCATAGGGTAGCTCAATTTTTAACTTTTTGAGGAGCCTCCACATTATTTTCCACAGTGGCTGCACCAGTTTGCATTGTCACCAACAGTGCAAGAGGGTTCCTTTTTCTCCACATCCTCACCAACACTTGTTGTCTTTTGTGTTTTTGATTTTAGCCATTCTGACAGGTGTGAGGTGGTATCTCATTGTCGTTTTGATTTGCATTTCCCTGATGATCAGTGATGTTGAGAAGCTTTTCCTGTGTCTGTTGGCCATCTGGATGTCTTCTTTGGAGAACTGTCTGTTTGCTTCCTCTGCCCATTTTTTAATTGGATTATTTGTTTTTTTGGGTGTTGATGTGTATAAGTTCTTTATATATTTTGGATACTAACCCTTCATCAGATATGTCATTTGCAAATACCTTCTCCCCTTCTGTAGGTTGTCTTTTAGTTTTGTTGATCATTTCCTCTGCTATGTTGAAGCTTTTTATGTTGATGTAGTGCCAATAGTTTATTTTTGCTTTTATTTTCCTTGCCTCTGGAGACATATGTAGAAAAATGTTGCTATGGCCTATGTCAGAGGAGTTACTGTGCTCTTTTCTAGGACTTTTATGGTTTCAGGTTTCACATTTTGGTTTTTAATCTTTTTTGAGTTTATTTTTGTGTATTATGTAAGAAAGTGGTCCAGGTTCAGTCTTCTACATGTTGCTGTGCAGTTTTCCCAACACCATTTGTTGAAGAGACATTCTTTTTTCCCATTGGATATTCTTGCCTGCTTTGTTTATGTTTCTACATTTTAAAGCCGCAGAAAAGTGGAACTGGAGATCATGGGTCACAGGCTTGGGTCCTGGCGTCAGAAGGACACTGCCATTTACTATATCTGTTCTTTGCCTTTTTGCACTTGGGCCTCCTCACCTGCAGGCCAGTGATGGCAGTGGACGTGGCCTCATTTTGCCCCCTTGTTAACCTTTTCACTTTCAGTGCCCCTGGCTTCCGGAGGACCCATCACGATGACACCTTCCTCTATGTTTGAAGTCCCGGGAGTGGCCTGTATGTTTTTGTTCTTTGAATGTGCAGACCTCCTGTGCCCCCCGTCCCCCTGGTTCTCTCTTCTCCCAGCGCTGGAATCTCGAGCTGTTTCCCGTTACTCAGTCTGAGGGTCCCCTGGGGACTTTGCTGACCCCCTCCACTTCTGCTCACCCCCACTAGAGTACAGCCTCTGCCAGGGGCCTGTAAGCTCCCAGAGGGAGTACAGAGATGGTCCCATCGGCCCCTGGCACAATGCCCTGTGTCACACAACAGGGCTCAGTAAGTAGGCAAATTACACGGGAATAAACACAAGTGCCCCCGTTCTTGGCCCCTTGCAGTGTTCACTTATGACCTGGGTCCGCTCCCGTATTTTAGTCTGGTGTGTGCTTTCTGTGCAGTATGTTGGCCGTCACCTTGAAATTCAGGGAAGGGTTTCACGGGTGCCCAGGGGAGGGCAGAGCCCCTGTGCTCCTCCTGGGCTCCTGGGCCCTGCCGGCTTTCCCAGCCCCTCCAGGCAGTGGAGCTCAGGAGTTGGGCTGCAGACCTGGCGATCGATACGCTGCCTTCAACTCAGGTCCGGAGAAGAGCAGCACAGCTCGTTGAAGATTCGGGAAGCGGTGCCTTGGAGGAAATCCTCGCCAAATTAAGTTTTGGACCTTTTCTTTTTCTCTGTAGCCTAGGGCTAAAGAAGCAGGTTGTCTGAGACCCTTGAAGGGTGAGGAGGCAGGCCGTCCCAGCTGAGTTCAGACCGGGGCTGGGAGGCTGTTATTTGTACAGCTAACTTTGGGCATCTGTTTGCATGAATTAATGTCTTGTTCTGTTTCTTCTGACTGAGGAGGTTTTGGGGCCAAGCTGGGCCAAGCACCTGGAGAGGGAGGGAGGGAGAGAGAGAGAGAAACAGAGAAACAGAGTAGTGTATGGGCCTGAACAGGATTTGTCAGAACCCAGGGGCAAAGCAGCACACAAAACTGTGGAGGCGGTGTTCTCTGGACCTCTGCTTGGAACCCAGCTCCTTCTGGCATCTTGACGAATCTCTGAGGATATCCTTGGGTCAGCCCCAACATATGTGGGGTACGGGTAATGGGGTCTGAGTGCACATTAAATCCAGTAGAGATGGGGTTTCATGACAGGCTGGCTGGGACATCTGACACTTATTGGTCACCATACCTGATTTGGATGACCTTGCTGGCTCACCCGTGTGGCTGTCCTCCTCCATCATTCTGTGAGTGACATGGAGCTCGGTGGACAAGTTCAGACACGCCACAAATGACAGTAGTGCTGAGGATTCCCTGGGCCCAGGCTTTGTTTCTGACTCTGCTGTGTGACCTTGGGGAAGTTTCTTACCCTCTCTGAGCTTTGGTTTTCTCCCTGCCAAAATAGGAATGGTTAAGATTGTGGTGAAGATTTAAGGAAATCAGTGCCGTGAAGGGTTGCGCACAGCATGGCATTCACTAGCTTCGGATGTCGCTGTGTTATTATTCATCTTAGCGGGCGAACTTACTCCCACAGGTTTTGCTTTTCCACAGAAGTTTGCAAAACTAAACTTGTTCCCTGCCCGCAGAACGTTTGTAAGGGAAACTGCCGTCACCTCCGGTTTTCAAAAGGAAGCAACCGAGGCCCAGAGGGGTGAAGTTTGTTTCCTCGGCTCGCACCACTGGACTGAGGTGCAGAAGGCGAGCATTTGGGGCAGGGCGGGGGGGGGGGGGGGGCGGGGAGGGATTGGTCCCGTGGACTTTATTTGCGCTCGCGTCACCGCCAAGTGGCAGCTAAAAACATCGATCCCTGTTGGTTACAGATCCCGGGGGAGGTGGATGAAATGCCACACGCGCGGTGCGTTTTTTGATCAGCTAGCCTCAAGGCCTCTCTTGGAATTGAAAGGACTCACAATGGGTGCGACTCCTAGGGAACCAGCTGAATTTCTATAAATCAGGCAGCAGAGACATCCCACACTCTGCCGACAGAGCGTCTGCAGCGTGGGGTGAGAGGTTCTTCTGAGAACTAACATCTATAGCACGCTTCTCATGTGCGTCCGCTTAATCCTCGCGGCAAGCCCGCTGCTCTGCTCGCGCCCGCGCCGCGACGAGGAACCGAAGCTGAGTGCAGAGAGGGGCGGGGCCTTGAACCCCGGCAGCCAGACTCCACGGCCGTGCTGTCACCCTCTGTGCGGCCCCAGGGAGGGGGCAGCGGACGAACACAGTTCATCAAAAACGAACAGAAGCTGCAGATGAAAGAGGAGGTCTGTGAACATGTGAAGGCTTTTTTTGTGTGTGTGAACCGAGACGGGCTTCAGTTATGCTCTGTGTGTCGGTGAAGAGGCACCGTGAACTCCCAGGTCGGCCGGCAAAGGGCCGATGTCTGAGGCTTTGCTCCGTTCCGGCAGCTGGTTAGCAACACGGAGCCGTGGATGTTTCCAGGGGAGGAAATGAATACACAGGCGTCGGGGGTGAAGGAGGCCAAGTGCGTGGAGTCGGCCGAGAGGTGGATTCAGTGGAAAGACGGACACAGAGTGTCCTCTGTGGACGCGATGTGGAACCGGTTCCCAGGGAGCCAGTCAGGAAACCAGAATCGGAGGGTCAGTTCCCCACTTTTCTCACAGATGACAGTGGCCAAACAAAATCTGCAACTTTGAGGGTGGGGGAGTTTACCTGGTTTAGGTGGAAGAAGGCAGAAAAGAAAAACTAGGTGCCCAGGTGTTAACAGGTGATGGGCATCTTTAATTGATTTTCAGTGTGATAAAAATGCCCCCTGAAAGTTGGGAGCAATTGGAATGGTTGTGTATTTTTATTATACTCTATGAATGCCCTTGGCATATTTGCCAAGTTTTACCCTGTAGAACACGTGAAACCATCCTACGCTTAATTTTGTTTTTAGTCCGATACCATCAGGAATCTGCTTTGCTTTGTCCTTTTGAAGAAATCTTAAGTTGGGATATTTTGTAGAGTTATCACAGTTGGCCAAATATTTCTGTAATCCCTCAACACGTCTCAGAAACCAAAGCCACGTGACAGTGGCCAGGTGCGTGTCCAATATGTAATGTCCACACGTATAAAGTTGTAAGAACCGAATGGATGAGCTCTGCTTTTGTTCTCAGTGACAGCTTTTACTTTTCTCCCTTGTCTGCCCTGGGTCCCTTCTACTTTGGAGAGAACACAGGCCCTTCTTGAGACCACTGGCTGTTATTTCAGTTGATAGTGTTCCTGCAGAATTACCCGAGGTTCTTTCTGCTTTGGGGGGACCAGTGACTCAGAAAACCCTATGTGCTTAGGACAGGAGCCTGGTTTGGAATGTTCTAGTCATTCTTCTGGCAGGTCTATTCTGGTAGGCAAGTGAAGAAAGGGAAGGAGAACAGGAAAATACAGAAGAAACGTTGGAGAATATTATTCTGTGTGTTGACGTCTAAATCAGAATAAGTCGGGGCAGCTTTACACAAAAGCAAAAATGGACTGCAACCTTGTTACCCCAGGTCTGTGCAGGACGCTCATTCATTCATGTCACTAGACTTATTATAGAGACCACAAAGGTAATATTAACACAGTTTAAAAACTCCCTTTCCAGACATTAGAGCCAGACTTGGGCCTTAGAAGTAAGTAACTTGGGCTGTGCAGGAACACACGAGGGAGGAGAGCTTTCAGAGTGTGTTAGACTGTTCTTGCCCATGTGTCTGTCAAGGGCAGCCGCCCGGCTCACCCAGCCTGGTGCTCATGAAGGCTCTATCTCCCCAGATGAGCCAGGCTTCAGGCATTTCAGGAGCCCCTGCAGCGCAGCTGCCTGTGGCACGATGCAAGAGGAAAACCTAACCATTGTCACGACAGCTTGACTTGGCAGGAAGATAGCAAGGGACCATCAGTAGGTGGCTGACAGCGGTCCCCCCTCCAAAGGGCAGGGTCTTACCAGAGGCGCTGCTGGGGTTGGGGAGGATCACGCTCGTTGGCTGGTTGTCTTGACTGGTTGTCTGTCTCGCTCTGACTGCCATTCCCTACCAATGGGGTTCTGAATAGGGGGCTTCATCTCTCTGAGCCTCGGTGTCCGCCGTTGTACAATGTGCGGTCCTCTTCACAGCTCACAGGGCAGCTGCAGGGTCCATGCAGAGCTCTTCAAGTGTCCTGTTAAATGCAAGCTGCTAACAGTAAGTGAGGACTTGTGTTACCTTTACTCCAGGGTAAATCTCACCTCTGCTGCTGAAGGCTCTTCTCCTATCCTGGGCAGCGCGTTGGAGCCCAGGTGGGAGGGCAGACCAGGGGAGTTGGAATGTCTGAGCGCCGTCCATCCCCGGAGCTGCCCGCACCACCCAGCGAGGGAGCCTCCGGACAGGCTATGACCCAGGACGGCAGTGCCGAGGATGGTTTTGAGGCCACTTCATCTTTTTAGCCCGTTAAGCGTTTCCGCTTCTTCATTTTACCATCTAATTGTGCTGATTGATAGAAACGCAGTAGTGCAAACTCTCCCAACTCCGGGGATCCTCCGCGGTGGCCATCCAAAGTGCTGTCTATCTTCTGTCCTACAGGCCCATGGTGGGGCAGTGAGGGCACCTAGGAGATCCACCCAAAATGAGCTGTTGGGACCTGAGCAGCATGTGTGAATCCTGCAGGGATCCCCTGCCTCATTTTGGAGCTGTTCACATGATTTTATCCTTAGGGTCAGTGTGAGGGCACACTGTGCTTAACTTTTGTGGGTAAAAAAAGAGACATTCCCCCCTCGCCCCCAAAACATCATTAAAACATAGGGGAGAATTCCTAGTAGAAATAGATAAAACATGGTCTTAGGTCTTTCCTTTATTTTTCTAGTATCTAACTCCTGTGTGGATAATGAATGTCCGATGTTTTCTGCAGTGGGAAGGGAAATCCTCAGGAGAGTCCAGTGCCAAGCATCGGCATACCTTTGGAAAAAGTACCTTTGGAAATTATAAACTCTCATGTTGTGAGAAGCCCCACATCCCAGGGCCTTTGATGCCCAGCCTCTGTCCTTTCTGTCTCACTGCACTTTCTGTGTCCCGTAGCATTTGATTATGGTTTTCTAATAGCAAAGCAATACTGAATGTAGAAAATATTGAAAAACATAGCAAAAGAAACTAAAGTTCACCCTAATTCCACTACTCACATATGGGTGAAAATTAACATTTTAGCACATTCCCTTCTAGCCTTTTTTCTACACATGTATATCTTCACATCGCTTCCCCATCATGGCATAGGAGTTGGAAACTCTCCTGTCTAATTCCTTCCGTATGTGCTTTGACTCATGATCTCCTTTTTCAGTTCTTCTTGTCGGAAAGGATTTTTAAAATCCTAAGGTTTTCACGTACAGAAGCCAAAAACATACTGTTTTGTGAAACGCATGACACGGTTACTTACATGATAGAAAAGGGCACAAAATCACATCCCATCCAGATTTCTTTAAAAAAAAAATTTTTTTTTTTTGCGTTTATTTGAGACAGAAAGAGACAGAGCACAAGTAGGGAAGGAGCAGAGAGAAAAGGAGACACAGAATCTCAAGCAGGCTCCAGGCCCTGAGCTGTGTGCACAGAGCCCGACGCAGGGCCCAAACTCACAAACCGTGAGATCATGACCTGAGCTGAGGTCAGACATTTAACTGACTGAGCCACTCATGCCCCGCCCCCCCCGCTTTATTTATTTATTTATTTATTTATTTATTTATTTATTATGTTATTATTATTATTTTTACACATCCCATATTTCTGAGCAACCTTTGAGAATTTTGCAATCTCAACCAACACTTTTGAATCTAACACTTGTTCCAAGCCAAGGTGAGAGGCTGGACAGAGTGATCTGACAATATAGTGCCTAGAGCTGCAGAGGGTCAGAAGAGCTGGAAAAAACAGTGTGAGTTTGCAGGGGAAGACATTGCCATTGCAGTTTTTCTAGAACTGTGTGATTGCACGCAGAATGATTAATAAATAGCCGTGTGCTGAGTCAGCTGGGTGTTAGCTGCAGGGAGGAGAGACACATGAATCCTCACAGGTTGTATTTTGTCTGGGGAATCAGGGTTAAACTGGGCATGAGCTCAAAGAGTGCGTAATACCTCCTTCCCACCCCTGAGGGGGATTTAGGAAAGGGGAAAAAAAATGCTCAAATACTTGATTGTGGCAATTGCGGTGAGGGTTCTGGCATCACTCTTATTTACCGCTAACTCATATTTCACAAAGACCAAGAGCTCTCTTAAAGAGCCATTGCTCTCTGTGTAGGAAATGGATAATATTTAAGCCTGAGATAGCTCTGCAAAGACCTATTTCTCTCTAAATTAAATATTCCTTGAAGGCTTTTTTTTTTTTTTAATTCTAGAAAAATGTGAGAAAATGCAGCAAGTGGAAGAGAATAAAAACCACTCCTCATCGACCGTGCAGAGATAACCACCCCTGTGACCATTCTGGTCTACGCTTCCTTCGTGGCCTCCCACCTCTCCTCTCTGCTTATTCCTGTCCTATTGTTGGGCCATTTAGGAGTTCCCTGCTGTTACACATAGCATTTCAGGAAGCATCCTTGAAACCAAGACTTTGCATGGAAGCTAAATGACTCCTTTGGATACGTACCCAGCAAAGGGAGTATTGGGCCATCTGGGATAGACATTTAAGACTTGTCACACAGGTCACCAAACTGGTGGACAGGAACGTGAGAGTACTCAATGTACTGCTTTTACCCTGCTGGCAATGTTGTTTTCTCCTTTACTCACTCAGCCTTCACCCACTCTTCCTAATTTGGTAGCAAGGCCAAAAAACAAACAAACAAAAAACCAGTGTCCTGTTTCAGTGCTCACTTCCTTTATTATGTAATGAAGTTAAAAACTACGTCTTATTTTCTCCTGGTGCATTTAAATTTCTTCTTCAGTGAACTGCCTGTTCATCCCTCCCACCCCCGCCCCTGCCTATTAGGGAGTTTTTTGTTTTTGTTTTTTTTTCTGTTGTAGAGTAACACTTTTTTAGATGGTGTGAGTTTGAATGTATTTGTATTTTCTAAGTGTTTATTTACTTATTTTGAGAGAGAGAGAGTAAGAGAACAGGGGAAGGGCGGAGAGAGAGGGAGACAGAGAATCCCAAGCAGGCTCCGTGCTGTTAGCCCAGAGCCTGATGTGGGACTCGAACCAATGAACCATGAGATCACTACCTGAGCCAAAATCAAGAGTCAGATGCTTAACTGACTAAGCCACCCCAGTGCCCCTGAGTGTATTTGTATTAAGCCACTTGAAATACACAGGTGGAAGTGTCATATTTAAGAAAGAGAATAGCACTTGGGAATGGGAGCGCACGAGTGGAGTCTGAAGAAGAAAGAGGATGTTTAGAAACGGTTTGGCAGTTTTTCCCACTTTCCACTGAAGGAAGGATGCGTGTAGGGAAGTGCACATGTCGTAGATTTTCACAGACCAAATGTACTTGTGCAGCTGGCACCAAGCCCCAGAAACCGACCATCGTAAGCACCTCTGAGCCCCCTCACCCCTGACTTCTACCAGCGTAGGTGAGTTGTGGCTGTTTTTGTACTTGGTACATTTGTGTCTGGCTTCTTCCCTCTTGCTCTACATTATGTTTGTAAGATGCACCCCTCTTCTGGGTAGCTGTAGATGTCGGTCCACCTTGCTCTGTAGTATTCCTTTGTGCGCGAATGTGCCATGATGTGGCTCCTTTCCACTGCCGACAGGCATTTGGCAGTTTCAGATTCTTGGTTACAAATGGTGCTGTTGTAAATATTCTAGTAGATGTCTTGGTAGCCCTGGTGTTAGATGGCGTTTTAACCAGCTTCATGTGTCCACATGCCTCTTCAGCCCCCCTGCACCTCTGTCTCTTGAACAGAAAGTAGAAGAGCAGCGTGAACTTGCGTGGACCGTGTTCTTGTCCTGTCTTTCCACGGAGTTCCTTTTAGTTAGGATGAGAGTAATGAAGTTCTCTTAACAAGGTACCAAGGACTGATCTAAATTGTAGCTAATGGCTGTGGGCTTCAGGCTGGGCTCTCATCTTTACGTGGAGAATTACATTTTCTGTCCTGTTATTTTCTTCTTTGTCAGTTCTTGATTCGCCCCAGTAAACTTGAAGGTTCAAATGGTCTTCAGAGGAAAGAGTTTATTAACACATTGGTCTTACAAGCAACTTGCCTGGGTTTACTGGTTTAATGAAAACCACATCTTTGGGGTAAGGAGTTGGACTTAGGCCATGTGTGTGCGTGAGCCGAGTTTGAGAGATGGACCAAATCTAGATCACATTGCTGTGTGATCTTTTGGTAGAATTAAATAAAAGGCATTAAAAAAATTTATAGCTGCCTTTTACCAGCTTTATGTCTGATTTTTTTTCTCTCTGTCTCTAGATTCTTTGGCTGACATGAGTTTTGAAGTTCTGCCACATTCACTTATCAGCCTGTGGCAAATGCAGTCCTCACCAGAGAGAAGATGAAAGACTGAGAGTTTAAAAAAAAAAAAAAACCCATGTGCTACATAAAAATGCCCTGCCCTTGCAAGGAACTGGCAGTTACCTTCCTCCCCTCTGCCACCCCCTCTCTCTGTACGTGGAGGGAAAGGCTTGTTTCTTAAATTATTATTCTTTAATCCGTCAATTGTGTGTATCTCTTTAAAACTTATCAATACCTTCTGCAAACACATCCAACCCGACAATTCAGTGTCTTGAGGAGAGCCAGGTATTTGTCAGTGTATTTCCAGTTGTATGGGTATCTCTGTAAACTACGAATCACTCTACACTTCTCTCATATGCGTGGCTACATTTTCATCTCCCCAGTGACTTCCAAGAAGCGAGTGTTGGACACATGACAAATCTCCACCTTGAACAGGTGAAACACTGATGTTGGGAGGGAGTCCCTTGGTAGAACAGTATGTGTCCTTTGTCTGTTTGCTTATTTTCACTCTCATTGCTTTGGTGTCCTTAATGTTTTATCTGCCATCAAAGGACACTAGTCTTAAATTGATGAACAACAATATGATGTTCTTCTAAAAAATTTTTTTTTAATGTTTATTTATATTTGAGAGAGGGGGTGGGGTGGGGAGAGGCAGAGAAAGAGAGAGAGGGAGACATAATCTGAAGCAGGCTCCAGGTTCTGAGCTGGCAGCGCAGAGCCCGATGCGAGGTTCGAACCCACGAACTGTGAGATGATGACCTGAGCCGAAGTCAGATGCTTAACCAGCTGAGCCACCCAGGCGCCCCCCCCCAACATGATGTTCTTAATAATCTGGCAACAGTAAAAGGAGCACAGATAAGCAGAACCAGCCCCTGGAAAAATGGTGCCATAGCTGATTTCCTTCCCTCTCTCCCTTCTTCGTCACCCCTCCCCTGTTTAGAGCTATGCTTCTGTTTCTGGCATCTTGTTTCTTGGGGCCCCATTGCCGGACCCCCCCCCCGGGGCCCCCCAGAATCCTTTCCTCCTTGGCCTTCATCCTGATCAGGTCGATGCTGCCACCCCCCTTGGAAACAACACGGTAGCAGCAGCAGACCTGCCCGGTCAGGACCAGACAGCACCTGCTAGTCCTTCTGCATATCAGTTCCGGATTCACCCCCCCGGGGGATTCTCTAGTGCCTGTGGTGTGCTTGGTGTGTAAGAGAACCTGCAGCAGCTAGATGCAGCCCCTGCCCTCAGGGAGCTCACACTCTCCTGGCCGAGATAAACAAATACGCAGTTAGTTATGGAGAGTGGGAGAGATGCCCTGGAGGCATTGGGCCGGAGGGGTGCAGCCTCAGAGGCTGGGGAGGGAGGAGGCTGAAGGTGGTTCCTTGTGCACAGAGCCTGTATTCAGGCCAGGCAGCTTGGGATTGATTGGTCTTGTCGACCCCTGGCTTCCTGGAAGGTTTGCGAGCAGAGGAGAAGATTTTTCGGCAGTGGGTCACAGGAACTTGTAACAGTGTTTTGGTCTTCAGTACTGCACATTTTTCACTCTTGGAGTTAAGATCAAATGTATGAGATTTTAGGATTCACGAGATACCTGTTTCCCAGCATAGTGTATTTTTTCTATGGTTTGAAGCTCCTTTGCCAGACCGGGTTCTACGTCTTTGATTGAGTTGTTGAGAATGTTGCGATGATTCGTGACTTTACAGAATTCACTTGTTCACTTTTAAGGAGATTTTTAAGCGTTCTTTTCCGTGGTCAGTATGGCAGAGCAGTAAACAGGTTCAGGACTTGGTATCACCAGCGGCTAGTTTTCAATGAAACCAAGGCCAGCCATGGAGTGAGTGGGGAAGGAGACCCCCAAATGCACCGACCTTATACAGTTTTTAATGACACGATAAATTGTGCGACACATTTCTTTTCGTGACCTGATCAGTGTCATTAAGCTAGTCTGTGGCTTCTGTTTTCTCATTTTTTTCAGGGTTCATGTGGAAAAATGGGTCTGTCTTTGGGTTTTAGGAATCCGTATTTCTGAAGGGGTTATTTTAAAAATTAAATAAAAATCCTCCCAGCCCCCCATGAAAACCCTGATGCTCTTGCAAATTATTTTAACTCCTAAAACCTTCAAATAGGAACACAGCAAGACAGTTCATGTTGGATAAGGAGGTATTTTACTAGCACTTTTGGTGGTTTCTGTGGTTTCTGTAGGGGGTTGCTCTAAAGCAAAAGGTATTCAACAGATTCACTATACCTGCCAGGGAGTGCAATCTGTTGAATAGGTTTTAATTCTTCATCTTTCATTATTGCTTTCTCTTGCACTAATAAAACTCCTAGAATGTGGAGTTTAATTACTTAAAAAAAAAGAAACCTCTTTGTAGACTCTTTAAATGGAATGAAACACGGGAGCATACAACCATAGTAAAACCCCACCTTTTGGGGCCACCTGGGTGGCTCAGTTGGTTAAGCGTCTGACTTTGGCTCAGGTCATGGTCTCACAATTCATGAGTTTGAGCCCTGCGTCAGGCTCTGCACTGATGGCTTGGAGCCTGGAGCCTACTTTGAATTCTGTGTTTCCCTCTCTCTCTGCCCCTCCCCTGCTCGCTCTCTGTCTCTGTCTCTCTCTCTCTCAAAAATAAACATTAACACTTTTCAGAACTTTGTAGTGCAGGGGTATGTACAGGATATTTTTAGCGATGATTTTTTTTATAGTTTTTTATTTATTTTGAGAGAGAGAGAGAGAGAGAGAGTGGGTGAGGGGCAGAGAGAGACACAGAGAGAGAGATAATGCCGAGTAGGCTCTGAACCATCAACGCAGAGCCTAGTGCAGGGCTGGAACCCACAAACCATGAGATCATGACCTGAGCCAAAATCAAGAGCCCAGTGCTTAACCAGACTGGCCACCCAGGCCAGCGATGATTTTTGTTAGACCGATTAAAATTGGGTAAATGAATTTACAGTGGCCTGGATATTCACATTTTGGAGCCATTCAAATTTAAATGATAGAGAAAGACAGGTACTTAAAAGTTACTTGAATGGAAGCATCGTTGCAGAGAGGAAGCCATTAAAACGGCCAAATGACACTTCTTGGAACGTTGCAGACAACTTCAGGAGTCCAGTGCAAGCCATACAAAGTCCAGACACTGGTGGTCAGGAGATCTTAGGGTTTGTTCAGTGGTTGTGATGTGTACAGAAGAGAGATGGTGTATCAGATGGAGGCGGTGTTGGGTACAACAGAGATTTAGCTAGAGAAAAGGCAAATCAGAGGGAGGCGACTCTAAGAAAGAGGCGAGCTGGTGGCTGGGATGAGCATCCCTGGTGTCAGCATCGGGGTATGTGGCAGTTAAAAAGTACTCTTTAACGTGGCGCAAAGAAGGAATCGAATGAGAGGGAAGGCAGGTGGATAGAGGTCAGCGCCCGTCTCGGTTTTACTCTGAGTAATTTATGAGGCCTTTGGCAAGGAAGACGATTGCCTGAATACTTCAGAAAGAGGTCAGTATTGCCCAGAAACAGTGTTTGGATGGAATTCCGTAATTTGCGAAAACTGCTGCTGTTTGGCAGGAAAAGATGGGTTTGTGGTGCAGATTTGAAGACCAGGTGGAAGTCGAAAAAAAAAAAAAAGCGTTTCCTTCTTCCTCTGCTGGACCGCTCCTCCCCGGGAATCCAGCACCAGTAATGCATAGGAAGGAAGACAAATAAAATTGAGCTTCCTTTACTGTCGCTGCACTACTTAAGAGCCAAGGAGAGGCAACTTCTCTTGAGACTGAGCCGGGACCAAAGTTGCGGTGGTTGCTGATGTTCTGCTCAGCGAACGGAGAACGCAATGCTTTTATAGGGAGGGCTGTTACATTTGCTAGCTGGACCTTACTGGGACGTTTTCCCCCCTATAAATTATAGAATAGATGAAAGAGACCCAATAGAATTAATAGAATTGTCAGGCACAATAAAACTGCCTGGATGATATGTTTTGGTTGCTGTCTTCTCCAGCTCTTCCTGAAGACTTGAGTCGAAGTGTTCCAGGCAATGAGACGGCAATGGAAGACTTTGCATGCATGGCTTGGCAGTAAAGTTAAAGCTTTTCTGCCAAGAAGTATGAATTTCCACTTGTGTCAGCAAGATGTGAATTAAAGAAGAAAGAAAAGTGCAAAAACAAACAAACAAAACCATGCAGACGCCCTCAAGGCCAAGGTGGACTATCTTGGAGCATCAGAGCCATTGCTAATACTATGGTTGAAGGCATCCCTGAGGGGTTAGGTGGGGTTTGGCCAGCCTTCTTGACAATCTGAATTAGAGTAGATTCACCTAAGACTTTCCCAGACGTCCTCTAAGAAGGTCCCCGGGGTCTGGACACCCACCCTCACACCTGAAGAACTTTTTCCTTCCAGTAGCCGTCTCTCAACGCCAAGTTGACTGTCCACCTGTCCATTGTACCAACGCCGTGGCTGTTTTCTCCGGCAATGCCATGTCTAGGAAAACCACAGTCACAGGAGCCACAAAGGCAGCAGCCTTTTGTTTATACACCTCTCGGAAGGTCAGGTTAGGTGCTGGGGCACACGGGGACCTTGACAAGGATGCATCTATGTGACTAGAGTGCAGAACCGCCAGCCCGAGCCCGTGTGTGTTCTTTGTGTTCTTTGACTCAGCCAGACCTAAACCCCCTGGACCCAGTTTTTCATGCAAGTTGCAGAAACACTGTCTGGGAACCCTGACAGCATTTGCTGCTGCAGCTGGTCAGGAGAGCCCCAAATTTGGTGGGACTAGGAAGTCTCAAACCTTGATTCTTGCGTGAGCCTTCTCTATCCCTGCTGGCAAAAGTGCGCGCACTCTGGGTGGTCCTGCTTTTAGAAACCGGTCATGAGGGAATATATCTGGCTCAATGGAGGGTACTTTTCCTGGTACTTGGAAAAAAAAAAAAAGGTGCATCAAATAGCTTGTTGTGTGGGAAATGAGCTCTATCCCCTTTAACTTCCAAGGAGAGTGTGTCACTTTTGACATAAATGTGTACTTGTGTGTTCTGTGATTGTTCTTGAAAAAAGCAAGCAGAGCGAAGACAACTGCAGACATACGCTAAGCTGGATAAGAAGGCCCACCCTTAATCACACGCTCCTCAGACTGTATATTTGAAATTCATTAGTTCTCTTGGCACTTAGCACATCGAGAGGGGAGACAGGAAATGTATTCTGTCTTCAGGTTTACGAGAAAAGCCTGAATCCTCCTTTCACTAACCATATACATTGTCAGGGCTGGAATCATGGGGGACTGATTTCATCCCCAGCTTTACTGACTTGTGATTTTGGGCGAAGGTCACGTGTCTAAACCTGATTCCTTCATCTGTAAAATGGGGGTGATCCACCTTAGAGTTCTCTTAAGGTTTGGAAGCATCAATTCAATACTAAGTTCTTTGAAAATGGCATTGCTTTATTTTGTATGTTTCCCAGGTATGCCCCATCATTTCACTGGTGGGTGTTCCTAGCATGTCCTGAGACAGACAGGTAAGTCAGAGGATAGCACATGCTCTCCATTAAGGGCCAGTTATTAGCGATTTCAGGATTTGTATAGACCATTTGGTCTCTGGTCACTACTCAAGTTCTGCTCTTGTAGTGCAAAAGCAGCCACAGATGATATGAGAATCCACAGACTTGGCTGTGCATTTGTGGACGCTGTCATTTGAATTCGCACACTTTTCATGTGTTATGAAATACTCTTCTTCTTTTGATTTTTCCAGCCATTTAAAACTATAAAATCCACTCTTAGCCCACCGGTGTACAATAGTGGGCCATGAGTGTCAGCGGCCAACCGTCACCCTCAAGGAATTTGTGTACTCTTTTTTAGTAAATATCATCCTTGGAGAAACAAAAAGTGGTTTTCTTAGGAAGGTTCAAGTGTCTTGAGTCATCTTTGAAAACCAAGTAAAGAAGAGAGGAGTCTTGTCAGTGCCAGTTTCAAGTAGGCATGCTTTGTAAATGTTGATTATGAGCCTGACCCAAGGTACATCAAAGACGTAAGTGAAAGAGATGATCAGTTGTAATTACAAGTCATTATCTTGAATCTTGTTCTGAAACAGCAGAAATGCTACAGATGTGTAGCCTGGCTCTTGGTAAAGGTACGCACTGGTTTGCTCCCAGGCGGGCGGGTGGCGGGGGGGTGGATTTTGGAGCACTTTTCTGCCTCATCTCATGCAGTATGTTGGTGGAGTGGACTGGCGTATCATTTGATATAAGGGGAAGCCTTATATCAGCCTCCTAGCTTCTGGCCCGGGGCACTTGCAGCCCACCCCCCTGCTTTGTGTTGCTATCAAACAGATAATGAGGGGATTAGTGCTGGTGCCTGGCATTCATAAATGCCATAGTTTATATAGATCCTTTTTGATATACTCTTTAACCCTCAGAAGACCCTGGCAAGTACGAGGGGCAAGTTTTATTATTTGCCTGTTACGTAAGGCAACTGACAGTCTGATATATTTCAAGTTACCCTGGGTCACACACCGATGAAGGGCTGGAGGCAAGTGTGGGACGTTCGTTTTCTAACCCTTTTTATTACACCGTGCTGCCTTATTATACGACATGGCTGTTGATGTCATTAATCCCCAAACATTAAAAAATAAATTGAAAAAGAAATAACATCTTGCCCCGGTTCCAGCCCCTGGCAGTGATTTTTAAGTGGAGAGGTTCGTGTTATGAGAATTTTTGCTTTCAAAATGCTACACGCACCTCCTGTAAAAGGTTGAATTAAATGATTTTATTTTTGGTAAGTGGCCCATGTAAGTTTATTATTTATTTATTTTGCTTCTTTTTGCTTCAGCTCCTTTGGCTAAATGAAGCACTGCTGTATTTTTATTGCATACCCTGTCATTAAAAGAAATTGAAAAGACGCTTGTTAGTTTTAATATTGCATGGATGGAAATATATCTGGCACTTTTAGGAACAGTTACAATTCCTAATAGTGCATTTTAAGAAGTAGTCTGGTTTTGTTCTTGATTAAAAAAGAGAAAACTTTCTTAAATTTGCCATAATTCGATAATCATCTTTCGTTGGGGAGAAGGTCCCTGCTTAGTGTGTCGCTGATTTTATTGACTCATTCAGCGTTCCTCTGCAGCCTGTGGGAGGGGAGTATGCTCTGGGGGCGGCGTGAAGGGCCTTTCATTTGTTGGTAAATAATCCAAGCGAAGCTGCTTCCAAGCACCAATTTTCCCCCTTTCTCCATAAACCATATGCTTCTTTAACTATTGGACATCTGCCCCCTTCCATAAACTGTGTACGGCTTTAACTGTTGGAGCTGTTGTTAATTTGAACACAAACCAAGTACTCAGACTTTTTCTTGCATCCAGGTCTGCAACACAATCCTACAGAAGACAGTATTAAGTATGCCTTTGCAGAATTGCTAACTATTCAGAACCCAGAAACACTACGGCAAGATAACGGGTCACTTGATTGCAGTCTGAAGTATCTTTTCCTGATACCTTTCACAGGGAGAGGTAGAATACTTTTCATAATGACCGTAATCTTCCCACATACATATAGAAAAATGGGAAGCAAATCAGTGTTCTAAGGGCTTTGCAGTAGAGACTTTGCAGTAGAGATTTTGCAGGGGTTACTAGTCATTTACAATAGAAGGGAGTCATGCCGATTTGGCCACTTACCTGAAGTATGACTCCAAGCGGGTTGCTTAAACTTGCTAAGCCTCAGGATGTTTACCTGAAGAACTAGGGTGATGAGACTGCATACTTGATGGGCCTGTGAACATTCAAAGGGATTAACACAGACGGAGCACTTGCACACACCCCGGCTTTTAGTAAGTGCTCAGTAAGTGTGAGCACTAGCCATGGTAGTAATGATTGTTTAAAATGCAGTTTCCCCTCTATACCTTTCAGGCGTGGCCTGGTGAAAGCTGAGTTACCAAGTTTGGCAGGGAGGGAGGTTAGGGCATTTGGTGTTGTTTGGGAGGCACTTGTGTATAGATATGGACTAATTTAAATAATCATATAATTTTAGGGGCGCCTGGCTGGCTCAGTCAGTAGAGTGTGTGACTCTTGATCTTAGGGTCGTGAGTTCAAGCCCCACGTTGGATGTAGAGATTACTTCCATCAATCAATCAATCAGTCTTAAAAAAAATAATCCTATAATTGTAAATAAACAAGTTTATTGAAATCTCTGTACAGCTCAGTGTCAGTGTTAAGAGTTATTTACTAGGTGTACGAAAAGCCTGCCAGGCACTTGGATTTTAAGAGGTGGAATAAATATTTCGAAAAAAGACTTCAGGAGCTAAATCTGTGGGATAATTTTTGAATCTGGGTGAACTTAATTTGGACTTCTCTAGAGGTTTATTGTAAAGGTCATACTTACGATAGAAGTAAAAGTAAACAAACCAGCTGTTTCTGCATTTCAAAATGGCGGGAAATACAGAAACATAAAGAAAAAAGTAATCCACAGAGATATTTTCATGTTGTTTTGGTACATTTCCTTTAAGGGTTTTTTTTTTTTTTTTTCAACTTAGGAATTTTGTGTAGAAATAATTATATATTTCTTTTCCTCCTACCATTCCTTCCTCCAGAAATTTGGAAGCATGGTAGTGGGTGAGTGAATGGGCTCTAGATTCTGTTTTGGCTCTGCCATTGTCCAGCTGTGTTTTCTTGGACAAATGTGCCTCAGTTTTTGCACATACACAAATCGCAATCATGCTTACCTCTTAGGATTGGCATAGAGGGCCTCGGAGCAGTTCCTGCCAATCAGTACAGTTCTATTCTGTGTTCATTAAAAATCCTTGCATGCACTGTAGTCAATGACCATACGCCATCAAATAAGATAATGGGTATTTGGTTAATGAGTTTTCCTTATAAATAACACTATGATGAACAGCTTTGAATATAAATCATTGTCTTCTTTGCTAATTTTTTCCTTCAATATATCCTGGAAGTGGAATCACCTGGCCAATTGTGGAAATATTTTAATAGTGTGAGAAAATGAATTATTTCTCAGTATTTCTCCTCATACTCAATAATATTGCTCTTACAGTTTTACTGGAATGTTCCCAGTTGTTTTCTGGATGTAAGTTTTGTGTCGAAAGGACGAATGTTCCTTTAGGGTAGTACTTTGCCTCCGTTGTGGTCAAATCCAGTATGCTACCTATTTTTATACAGACCATGGGCTGAGAATGGTTTGTAACATTTTAAATGGGACATGTGAAAATGATATGAAATTCACATTTCACGATCCATGAATAAAGTTTTATCGGAACACAGCCATGCTCATTGGTTTAGGTCTTATCTATGGCAGCTTTCATCCTGTAGCAGCAGAGTTGGGTAGTTATGAAGTTTGTAGGTCTATACAAACTTGAATTTTGGACCAAAAGTCAAATTTATTTTTTATTTATCACTGAGTAGGGAGGTCCAGTAGCCAAATAATTTAAGTGTGGGCTTTAGTGTTCTCACTCCGTGGGCTTCAGGTTCTGCCCGAGGAGCAGCTGTGTGATCTGGGTAAGTAACCAAGCTTCCCTGTGTGACAGTTTTCTCATCTGGCAAATAACGGTGCCTTTCTAATCAAGTTACAGTGATGACAAAGCGACACAGGCAAGCATTGTCCTTCCAACCTCATAGTAAGAAAATGTTAGCTGTTATTAATTAGTCAGTGGTTAGTAGATTTAAGTTGGTAGGCTTTTGAGAAAAGAGACTGGTAGGAAGAATGAGTGAAAACAAAATTACTTGTATTTTAGAAAGGTAGATGAATTTGGTCTTCAGTTTCCTTAATTGCTCTTACTGGGACTTCTTAAAAAAATGCATTCCCTTAGTGTTGGGACGTTAGGTTCTCCTGAATGTGCCTAGAAATCTGAAACAGAGGCAAAAGAAAGGTCTGACTTGTGTCCTGGTTCTCAGTCTCACGGGATAGTTGGTGTCCACCGTGCCCAGTTGACCGGGGGAGCGGGTACCAAAGCGTCCTGTGTTGGCTATGACCAAGAACATGTGCTCTGGAGAGATTAGGTTTTGTGGCCCTTCCTGCTTCACTCCTAAGATGGTATCTGAGCCATTACTTGAAAATGTTATACAAACTTGCCGACTTTAATGGCTGAGTGAAGCAGGCCGGATAGGCAGTCTCCTGCCTTACCTATGGTAAAATTGTAAAGAATCCAAATGCATTTAATTTGCGTTTCTCAAACACACATTTCATAGCTGAGGTCAAAGTGGGTGGTTGCTAGAGGGAGCTTCTGTTGTAGAAACTTGACCAAGCACCACCTGGCCTTGCCCAGAGGCTAAGTCAGCAAAAGTGAGCCCTGCTCCCCTCCCCTAATCTTGTCATAGGGATGGAGCCTCTGGTTCATTTTGGTACAGTAATGATATTCTCTTGATATTTAAATGTGCTCTCCAGGAGGGTCTGATTTCTGCAATGGAGTAAGCATGGTCTTTAAAATTTTATTAAAAATATAATACCGCCATATGCTCAGGCTTTCTCATTATGCAGTCTTCTGAAAACAAAAACCATGCATCATAAACACAGCAGATGAAGCCAGTTAAATTTGTGTTCATTCTTGCAATTTAAAAAATGGTAGAAAGGTTAGGGAATGGGACTTTGATCTTGAGGTGGAGGAGGGGTGCAAACCTGGAAGCCACCATTCCAAAGTGCTGCCAGAATATTCTTGCGTGCCTTTAAAGGAAGAGAAGGCTCTTCTGAGTCCTCCCGCTGAATGGGCTGGGGTAGATCTCCAGAGTGATAGGACCTGTCCCATCAGAGGACACGGCGGGCAGCAGCGACCTGCACGCTCCGGCTTTGGGAACAGGCATTTCGTTGTTTTTGGTAAACTGTTGGTTGTGAGTCTTCTGGAATCCGCACCGTTCATGTCTGTTTGTGCAAAGTGAGAAAGAGAGGCTCTTCATGCTTCTGAAAGATGAAAACCAAGTTCTGAAACACATCTCTAATGCCTAAATGTTCGTGAGACTGTTACTCACAGATAGGCATAAATGCGCTATTAAACGGAAAGAAAAAAAATTTTGGCCCTCCTGAGAATTTATTGTGCTGCCTTTGATGTCACTAATTAACTCACTCTGTGTAAGCAGCGCCCAGCAACTAATAGCAGGCTAATAGAAGAAGCTTCATGACATTTTAGAATCCTTCATTCGAAGAAGGGTCTTCTCAAGCTCATGGAAAATAAGGAAGATCTCCTCCTCCCTTTTACAGGAATGCCTGCAGGGGCCCTCAGGGTTCTGTTTCATCTGTTTTATTTTCTCTTCCCTGGCGTAGGCGGGACTTGGCTCGTGCCTTCTGTCTGGAACTTTCAAAGTTGGTTAGTACTGTTGGGTTTGGGTTTGGATTTAAACGCCCCACCAGGTTGGGTAGCGTTCCCCAGGTCACAGGAACACCTTGCTGTCCTGGTCTCCAATGCCCAGGAGCAAGGATGAGCAGGGTTATAGACCTCGGATTTGTCAGGGGTCAGAGGCACGGAGGAGAGTGAATGGAAGCCCTGTGGGCCACCAGGCATGCCTGGTGAGGCCTCAGACAAGCTGATAGCGTTATCAGCTCGTGATTTTCCAGATGGGCAAGGAGCCCTCATTGTATCGTCTCTGGAGAAGGCAGGAGGCTGCTCGCTGGGCGTGCGGAGCTCTGGGCTTGGAGCGGTACTAACAGCCATTGCAGGTTTGGTGTTTTAGGTGATCTGAATTCCCATTTTGCCTTCCTTGCCTGCTTTCTTCTGTCCCGGCTCCCCTTCTGAAGTTGCATGGAACTCTGTGAGCGTAGTAGGGAGGGAGGTGAGAAATCAGCCTTGGGTTGAGCACTGACTTGTTTTTTTGGAGGAGATAGTTCCTGGTGACGGGCTGGTGGGAAGTTGGTCGATCTAGACTAAGTTCTGTTCTTCGGCAGAAGAACTCTAGAAACATTCACACATTAAGATGCCCGTCCTCTGAGGACAGCATTTTCTGCTTTCTCTCCTTTCACCTGGGACGTCCTGCTTGACGAAAGCGGGAAGAGAGAGCTACGCCATAATCTTAGGGGGAGGGTTGCCACTGGAATTTCTCCAGAGCTCCAAATCCTGCTGCTGGCCTCGTCTTGCAGGCCCTGCAGTTGGTTTAAAGGGTGCAGACAAAGCGGAGTGCTCTCTCCTGATCCATCTGGGCCACTCCCTCTGTCATCAGTCATTGTCAATGGGAGATGTATGTGTAGCCGCTCAAGGGCCATGTCTGACCCCAAGGGCATTGGAAATGTTCTTAGAGAAGGCATTGTTTGCTCGCTGCCTTTGGAAGCCAAGCTCCAGACATTCTAGGGAGCAGCCCCTGGCTGAGACCTAGCTGCAGTCTAGAAGGAAAGAGGCAAGACTGTGCTTCTAAAACCTACGGGAACTTTATTCCTCCTTCGCAGCCTAATTCTGCTATGCTTCTGAATCTACTCAGCCTCGTCCCTTTTTCGTTTCTGATCTCTCTTTGGTCAAAGTCTTGGAGGAGAATTCCGAAACAGGGAGGCGAGGACTTGGGTCCCCCGGGTCTTTATTCAGAGAACGTCGAAATGTAAATCACCAAAGAAGTAAAGCTGACAAGACGCAACAGACGCATCATAGGAAAACATGAAATAATGCTCTTTCCAAACACAGCGAGGCGATTTCCTGGGAGGAAAGCAGAAACCTGGGCTCTGCTTCTTGCTCAGAAGGGGAGGGTGGGGCCCCAGGCTGGTGGAAACACTTCACAGGCGGCTGTAGTGCACAAAAGCCATTGGCTGAGCCTCGGTGGGGTGCGAGGGCCGGGCAGAGGGCATGTGTGCGTCTCAAGCCTGTGCTGCTGGGATGCCTCATGGTACCCAGGCCCCGAGGTCAGATGACTCATCATTGATTTGTCATTCGGGCCCCCTGGGTGCTTCCCAAGGGTGTGTTACATTCACAAAAACTTACTGGGGGAGTAGCGGAGTTTTGAAAATGTCTATGCACAAAACTGGAATTACTTTCTGTCTTCTTTTGGCGACGGCTGTGGTGGCCGAGGCTGGGAGTGCCTAAAGACTCCAGGTGTCACTCCCCAAACCTGTTCACAAATAGACCTCCTGTCCCCTTAACAGGGCTGAGTGGCTTCGTTCAGCAGGGCATGGTTGGGACTCTTCTTGTGTCCCTTGCTTGCCGGTTTCTGATCTGGACAGTGGACCCAGCCCCTCGTCCTGCTGCAGTAGGACTGTTGTGGGGACCCCGTGAGATGGCAGAGACTATAGCACTGTGTGGGGGTAAAGGATTATTTCTTGGCTTAAGGAAGGGGGCGATGTTTGCTTGTGAGGGGTCCAACAGGGACATCGTCATTTGCATCCTGACCTGGCCTCAGACCTCTGTTTTAATCCATTTGAAGATGACTTTATTATTAATCATTCAGTATGGAAATGATGAGGTTTCACACACTCAGACCTTCTGAAACATGGAAATACTATTCTCCTGTTAGAAGCCCATTCGGCTAGAAATCTGAGCATCCAGTCTTTTTTTTTTTTTTTTTCTCCCCTTAACATTTTGTTGCCTCCTCCCCTCACCCCTTCCCCCCACCCCCCTGCCCCCATCCGCCTTTCCTTTTGGCTCACCGAAACCTGAGTGCCACTTTTCTGGGAAAGCCTGATATTCTGACTTCAGTTTTGTAATTTAATGATGGAGAGTTTCCTTAGTAAACCAAATTTAGAGTCCTAGAATGCTTATCTTATATCCAGACCTTGAACATAAAAGGCATTTTATACCCGCAATTGTTCATTTAATGAGCAATTGCAGAGTGCAGGCCGGTTAAGGGATTGAGCTATATGCACTATTATTGCAAGAAGTATTCCGAAATACCAGAAATAGGACGTAAGCTCTGATCAGGGAGACTGTGAGCACAATTACCTTCTTTTCAAATCCTTCTGTGACACTGCGGGAGGAAAAAGGACTTTGAAACTTGAAAGGAAAGAGCTTGCTTTCAACCTCAAAAGCTAGGAGGAAAGGGCTCTGAAATTTGCTCAGAATTCCCAATTCACCATTAGCCTGTTTCTTCCTTTAGCCTCAAGGCATTCTCCGCTTTTTGAAAAGATGTTAAGAAATTCAGTCACAATAGAGAGCCTAGTTTTGAACATGTTTCACTCGGTCCATTGAGGTCTGGGCTCCAGCCTTTGTGTGGGGTGAATTGAGCTGAGCAGCTAGCTGGTTGGAGACAGGTGAATGAGGAGTCGCTGTGCTGTGCAGTCGCAAATTCTGGCAAAGAAAGAAGCTCCTTTATTTTACAATATGCATTCCGGTACAACCCCGCCAGTGGCAATATGTGGAGTTGAGCCTGTTCTTAAGTCAATACAGAGTACTTGGTTTATAGCAACTCTTGTTAAGTTTGTCTTGTAATTGAAGCTGCTGTTGACCTTGCTTGGGGACCATTTGTAAAACCGTTTATTTAGCATAAACTGAAATAATAAACCCTCCTTCTCTCGGGCTGATTGTGATAGGGTGACATTAGTTTGATTTAATGATTAGCCGCCTGACCCTTCTGCTGGAGAGAGCGGCTTGAATAGAGAGAGTTCACTCGGAAGCACTCAGAAAGAATACTAATGAGCTTGTTAAATTTAGCATGGCTCCAACCACTTTTAATTCCTCTAATGGGAGCGGCACTGCCTGGGAGAGGGCGAGGGAGGCAGGGAGACACCGAGAATGTTCCTAGAGGGTCTGCACACTAGAGAAAGCCCACCAAGAGAAGTTTGCAGAAAGTAGCTAGCCAGAGCCTGGGGTCCGAGTTGTAAGTATTGCCCGTTGTCTTATACTCTGTGTCTTCTCTGTCTTGGGGGAAGAGAGGAGTAATGGTGTTAAAACGGGATTTAAGGGAACAGTTTAAAAATCGATGTTAATTTGAAAAAAAAAAAAAAAGCAGCCACGTGCACCGTGAGCTCTCCTCATCAGCTAATTTTGCCAGGGTTGCAGGAGATGTTTCTGGTTGGTGATGCAGTGCAGGGTTTTATTTTTATACCGGAAGAATCGTCTGAAACTTTTATCCAAGGTCCAGGCCAAAAAGCCGTTGCTTCCTGGGTTGCGAGGAGAAATCGTGCAGGTGTTTGCGAGTAAGTGCACAGGAGCGTGTGTTCGAGTCCCGCTTCTCACCACACGGTTTCGTTAAGGCTTCATTGTCAGTGATCTGAGCGGTGTTTGCAAGGAGGCAACTTTTGAGTTTCCAGCAATCATGGCACTAAGACTCGATGATGTCGGTTGCCTTTGGGTGAGTTTGGAAAAATCTGGGACAGTTTGTAAAATGCGATGCTTGGGCAGCTCTCCATCGGGGGGCAGGAGTTTGTTAACTTGCACTCGAGCGTGGATATACAGAAGGAAGGAGGTCCAAAGAGGGATTCTGATGACAGTATTTAAAATTGTTTTTTCCTGACACTTTTTAGTGAATTGCATGTTTCCGTGTGACCCCCGAGTTAGCAGCTGTTTGACATAGAGAAGCAGGAACAGCCCCCTGCCTGTGTTTGGCCGTTAAAGTCCATTGGCAGATGCTCCTGGAGCAGTGGGCTGTTGGCTTACATTTTTGCAGCCGACTTCTGCTTGTTGCCATGGTGAACAGTATGTTTCTGTCAATAATTTGGCCTGGCGTAGCCTGTCTGCACTGACTCTCAAACTTTATTGAACAACTCGGCACAACTGAACAAGATTAGACAGTTTCTTCTTTTGGCTTACTGAAGTGGTTGCTAAATTTATAAGAGCAGGCAGGAATATGGCTTGGAAAGTTTCCTTTTCACTGCAGAGAGCGTGCTCTCTAGCCTCAGAGCTGTTTGTATTCTGGAGCGTGTGTACTGTCAGGGTTTGATCTGAGTGCACGTTAGAAGCGAGAAGCAGCTTAGTACACGAGGTAAACTTCAGGAAATAGTTGCCTACTGGAATTTCTTGGCGAGGAGGGAGGGGGTGGGTAAACAGTGTGTTGGCATCGCCTGTCGTAAAAGTGAGTGTGATGAAAGTTTGCACACTCAGAACATTCTTGCCTGCAGTTTACTAAAGCAATGAGTTAAGGTTTTCTGTATTAACTATTTGAACTTTGTTTATTCCTTGTTATAACTTGCGTAGTCACACGTTAGTATCACTCTCATTAAGAAAATAATAAAAGTTTAGTACTTGTGAAAAAATCACTTAGCTGAAAAGGCACCCCATTTCCACTCCTCCCCGCCCCCCAATGGCTTCCTTCTCCCAGGAGACTGGGGGTGGGGCATGGGAGGGCCCTGCTCAGACCAGGCCCAATTATTCAACTATTTGTGAAGTTGGAATTCAGCGGCTCATCATGAAGGCATGGCTTCTAAGAAACTCACTCTATTACAGGGATGCCGTTCCAAGAGAAGAGAAGAGAAGTTAATTTCTTCTAGGAAGATTAAGTCAAGGGAATCCTGTTTTCAACCTGGAACAGATTAGCGGAGGAGCTTGGTTATTCATTAACCAGAGAATGCTAATTATGTGTCAAGACGGCTCTTGGGGGAGGGCTTTCGGGTTTTCCAAATGAAGGTCCATCCTACAGAACTTGCACCTCAGTGCCACGAGTTCACTTCAGGTTGAAATTTGAAATAAAGATTTAATACAGGCGCAAATTAGTGGAAAATATGACGTTGACCATTTGCAGGTTATAGGAATTTTTATAAAACTGACTAAGAGGTTTAATGTTTTTGACACCCTTTCGCAAACCCTGATTCTATAGCCTGCGACTTCACTGCTAATGAAGTATGAGGTTGGAGTGGCACCTACAAGGATTAGTCAGAAGGGAAAATAAAAATGGAGGGTTTTGTGAGTTGTTTTTTTTTTTTTTTTTTTTTTTGGTAGTTTGTTTTTAAATGAACAAAAGCATGCACTTTGAATTGCTTTTGTAAAGATCGATGTGGGAAAGGGTGGGATTACACTGATTTTTTCCTTCTGTTTAGTAGTTACTTGATAGATTAAACTCATAATCTATTCCATAATTACAAGATTTGGGGGAGAAGATCTGCACAAAACAATGCTAAAGTAATGTTTCACAGTTTCCCTGCAGCAGTCAGCAAATTCACTGTAAAGACCAAAGCATACCTCATTGTCTGTTCTGTTCTGCAAGTCATTTGCTAGGCTGAAACAACAATTGCTTATTTCTTCAAATCCCAGACAGAGGCAGAAGGATTCAAGTTGCTTTGGGTAGTTCAAGCCATTAGTCAACACAGAACAGTAGTCGTGACTATAGTCTATATATTCATGCTTGCCCGTGTTTATAGCTGTACTTGCTTCTGAATTTGTACAAACAGTCATGAATCTGCTAAAGCATACTTTTTCTGTTGTTTAGGGGCTCTCGGCCAGATAGAACTGCTTTATGCAATACTTTGAAGAGAAGTTTATATGTTGGGATAAACCGTGTTCAAAATCTGTCCATCTGAAATGCACAACAGCATTATCGCTCACATACATATATGTGTATTTAAGATCAAGAATGGAAAATCGTTTTCAAATTAGATGTGTAAGCCGTGTGCAAACGGCTTTGCTTCTGTCAGCACGGACCTTCCAGACCACAGTCTGCTGATGAACTGCAGAACTTGTTTGGGAGCTTGTAGTTTAGAATGTGTGTATGATTCTACCAGATGAATTGGCCCATTTGTTGTGGGTTCAGATCACTCGTTTGGTTTAGTTTTAGGCATGGGTTCTTTGATCTGCTCTTATAGAAAAGGTCCTCCAGTCCCATTCCCAGAGAGCCATAATGGGTCGATGGGAAGGTCCTATGGATCAAAGGGAATGGAAATACTGGAGGCGGGAATATTGAATGTGTGTGGAATTTCAGAAAGCTGTTTCTTAATGTCTGAAGCGGCGTCCAGACCCCCGCAGAACATGTGCCCGTATCCACACAACTGACGCCTGCCTCGCCCACAGAGCCGTCTTGCCCTGGGAATTACAGTCTTGCTCCATTTTCTTCTTGGTTCTCAGCAATGTTCTGTGGGCTGCAGCGAAGTAACTTGCAAAGGGCACTGTAGGTTTCCACGGTTGGCACCTTTATCCCTTTGTAACTAGTGGGTCTTTTGTCCCATTTCAAGCTCCAGTAAACCAGTGGGTTACAGACCTAAGAAGACAAAAACGGGAAAACTTCTGGATCACTGTGGGCCCTTTGATCCCTAGATCACCCAGAGCCTCAGCGGGTGTCTGGGCTGCCCAGATACCTGAGCGGCCCAGCTTCCTCAGACAGTCAGGGGGAAGCTGGACATCACAGCCTCAGGCTGGCAGAGCTTCCAGCTCCACTTGGGACCTGCAGGGATATTGGCAAGTCCCTGATGAAAAGCCTCCCTGGCAGATTTCGGTTGTAAGCTGGCGATGATAATTTGCTGACCCCCTACATCTCAACTTAATAGGCTCATTTCCTGCCCCCCCCCCATCCTTGGATTTGTATTTTGGACCTTCATTCATAAGCAGTTTTGCCTGGAGACTATCCCATCATGGTGTAGCTTTCAACGTTGCCAAGAATGAGAAATAGGCTTCTTTTGGGGAGGAGGGAGAGAGAGGGAGACCTAATTGATTACTGTTTTTGAATCACTCCTTCCAGTGGCTCACGGAGCTTTCGTTTTCCTCCTTTCCTTAGAAGATGAAAGTCCTGGGCAGACCTATCACAGAGAGAGAAGAAACGCAGTCACCATGCAGCCACAGAGTGTCCAGGGGCTTGGCAAGATTAGCGAGGAGCCTTCGACATCTAGTGACGAGAGGGCCTCACTGATCAAGAAGGAGATCCATGGGTCCCTGCCGCACCTGGCTGAGCCCTCTGTGCCGTACCGCGGGACTGTGTTTGCCATGGACCCCAGGAATGGTTACATGGAGCCCCACTACCGTAAGTGGTTCCTGTCCCGCGGCCCCCATTCCGGGAGCTGCGGAAGGCCAGGCAAGTGCGCGTGCACGCGTGCTTCATGAGTTATTGTGCTGGTATTAATTGATATAAATGTTTAATTGACTTTTTTTCCCCACTCTTCTCCCCCTGTCCTACATCCTGTCCATTCCTCCTTTTAGAGAGAGCCATTTTCTTACATCTCTAAGCAACATCAAGCCTTCAGGAAGGTGTCCATCTGTGGCTAATCCACATGGACCTTTGCTGGGAACGAGAACCAGATTTCTTCCACCCAAGTAGACACTGCAGGAGGAAAATTGGTTGATGGGGGTAGTTATTAAAGTGGGCTGCATTGGCAGGAGTCTTCAACAACAGCTATTCCCATTTTTAATGATTTTTTGCGTAATTGTTGAGGATGAACAGACCTCTTTTAACAGATCGTTGCTAAATTCCTTAATGCGGAAGATTTTTTGCTACCTGTTTTGCTTTCCTCTCCAGCCAGCATGCCAGAAATGGGCGAAGCTCCTTTTCCAGCACTAATAAAGTTTAAGTAAATCACCAGCACTCAGAATAAAAGTGTATGATGGTTTTCTCCAAAGAATGATGTATAAGGGGTGACTTTATTTGTGGCCTGTTTCTAGTTAAAAACAATATAATTTGGTTGTGGAGTAATGAAGTTCACATTGAGGTGCCAAAGCTTACAGCTCTTGATTACAGATTTATCACCTTGCCAGGATACAGACTTGCCATTTAACCTTCCCGGCTCCAATTCCAGATGATCCATTGAGCTCCAGTGAGGGGCACTGGTTTGTGTTTCCCTTTTTCCACATCATTCAGAAATTTTAGTGTTTTAAGGCAAAAGGTCATTAGCCAGATGACTGATTAGTGAGGACAGCTGATTAGTGCTTTTTTTTTTTTCCTTTTTGCTCAAGAAAGTGCCCAGGATAAAAGCTAATTTCATCCCTTCGTTAGCTGGCTTGCAGCAGAGGGGAATGTTCCCTCATCAGGGTGCAGATCAAAGAGCCCGGAGCAACCTTACGTCTCAGCAACTGCTCCCCCCCCCACCCTTCCCCACCGACCAGATTACATTGTTAGTAAAGACGGAAGGTACATTATTTTTGTAAGTGCAGAGCGAATTATTTTTTAAGTGGTCAGAAGCATAGAGGAAAGGGTCTTAGGGATTCTTGTAAGCTTTTGGACAAGGCTACGACTTCTCTGATCAAAAAGTGCTTATTGGTCAAAAATAACAACTTCTCTGATCAAAAAGTGCTCATTGCTGCAGTTGTTTTTACCAGTCTAGAAGTGAGGAGGAGTGGGGCGTGCCTCTTTTTCTTCCTTCATTAAAGTTTATTTCATTGTCTTTCTACTTTTTTTTTTAGGAGAGTTTGAAACAGTGTTGGCAGGATTTTTCTCTGGGCACAGTCTTGTTTCCTACGTTGTATTTTTATTTAACGGGTCTCTGTTGGATCTCTGTTCCTGCAGAAAATGGGAGGGAATCCGCATCCTAAATTTTTACTCCCTGAGTGTATTTACTTTTTAGAAAGACTCCAGCCTAGCTTATTAGCCACAAGTTCCCTGCATTGTTTTCATTCTTATGTGTGAACACAAACTTTTCCCGTCTCTTATTTATGTTTTGTTTTCTATTCCAGATGCCCACTAATTAGTGAGGTATTTAATTGGGCAGGACAGCTGACGAATACTTCTCTTCTGGTTGATGGAAGTAGGCAGATGACCGTTAACTTTCTCTCCGTGCCATTTAACTTGCAGCTTGTTCTTGGTTCGTTGGTTCTAACGGTTTGCCCATTGGATCCTCTCCCTCCATTGAGGGATAGGCTCTCTGCACACCTGGGATCTGTGGCACCGTGTTTGTGACCCGCCTCTCTTGGGCCACCAGTGGGATATTAACTAGCACAGGGCACTGGAGAGCTCTTAGCGGGGCTTGGGACTGTTCTGTTTAGAGGACATAGAACAACAGCTTGATGTCTTCAGCTTTCCCCACTGTTTTGTTCAAGTCACTGTTAAAATTGCATGGTGGCTGACAAACTATGTACGTTGCCTATAACCAAGTGGCAAATGCATTTTGACCCACCATCCCAATGTACTCTCTAAACTGGCCCTAAATAAATGATATCATGACATATATAACATGGTTGGGGGAATCCCAGGGATTACCCAGATCAGATTACCATTTAGGGGATTTCGGCTCAACGTCCAGCTTTGCCATTTTGTGGCTATGTAACTTGGCCAAGTGTGTTGGCCCCTTGAAAAATCATTTGCTAGGGGCGCCTGGGTGGCGCAGTCGGTTAAGCGTCCGACTTCAGCCAGGTCACGATCTCGCGGTCCGTGAGTTCGAGCCCCGCGTCGGGCTCTGGGCTGATGGCTCAGAGCCTGGAGCCTGTTTCCGATTCTGTGTCTCCCTCTCTCTCTGCCCCTCCCCCGTTCATGCTCTGTCTCTCTCTGTCCCAAAAATAAATAAAAAACGTTGAAAAAAAAAAATTTAAAAAAAAAAAAAAAAAAAAAAAGAAAAATCATTTGCTAACTATTTACTTGGCATTATAATGTCACTGCAGCTCCATGACGTTTTCCTGACAATTAAGGGAGACCATGCAAATATAGTATTTGATAAAATCTCTGGCTCATGATGAGTGCTTCACATGATTATGGCACTTCCCCCCCGGGCGTCCACTTCATTAAAGTTTATGTCATTTTCTTGTTCCACTTCCTCCTGTTCCTTTCCATCATCATCATCATCACTGCCACCATCACCGCCACCATCAGCACCTGTATGTGATTAGTTCAACTCTCCAAACCAAGGTGTTTTTGTTAGTGCTGCAGTCGCGTGTGTTTCTCTGCCTCCCTGAGATCCACAGATCTTCCACAGATCAGAGATCAAGTGGGCCATAAACCTTGGGAAAAAGGTTGGTGTCGGCACTGTGCACGTGGCCTTCTGAACATAACCTCTCTCCCTGAACCTTAGTGAATTCTCTCTAATCTTTTGCTCTTTTGTAAGTGAAGGAAGTACGGAAACATTTAGATGATTTTGAGAAGTTTTCACCTGTTAAATTCTTGGCAGAAAGTGTTTTATGTAGCAAATACAGACTTATCTGGAAAACATGACAGGTGCAGAATTATTCAAATGAAGTCTTTTATTTTTATTTATTTATTAAAAAAATTTTTTTTTAACGTTTTATTTATTTTTGAGACAGGGAGAGACAGAGCATGAACAGGGAAGGGTCAGAGAGAGGGAGACACAGAATCTGAAACAGGCTCCAGGCCTGAGCTGTCAGCACAGAGCCCGACTCGGGGCTCAAACTCACGGACTGTGAGATCATGACCTGAGCCGAAGTCGGCCGCTTAACCGACTGAGCCACCCAGGCGCCCCAAACGAAGTCTTTTAAAGATGTCCTCAACTAAGCCTCAAGGAGTTAGATAGGATGTAACTGTAGTTTGTCTCGAACCCTATTGGGTCATTTAATCTTCTCGCAGTATAATGAGTATTTTTTTTAGTACTTTATAATAAAATCCATACCCCTGATCTGGATTTAATTATCCAGGTAAAGCTAATGAATGACCAATGTGATGCTGAAGTCACATCTTCAAGACTTTTTAGGGTGTGAGCGAAGCACCGTCTTTTTAAAATGAGACCTGGAAATTCAGTTCCATTTCTTTACCTGTCGGTACTGCAGCCCTGCAGTGGCTCAAGGTTCAGAAACCTCTTTTTAAAGGCCGTTCATTCCCTTTTCTTTTGAGTCATGTGCTGGCTTCACCAGGTTGTTGGGGAGAAAAGAATCCTCAATCCCGTGTCGCTGCGCATGGGAACACTCACAGGAATTCCTTCGTTTCTCTGTGGTTGGAAAATGTGGACTTTCCAAGATGGCTAATTTGTGCTTCTATATATACTAACTTTGTATTTCTAACGTGTGGGCAGGCTTCCCGTAAGACCGGAAAAGGGAAAATCGTTTCTTTACCCTCAGAAGGACATCTGTAAAATCTTTATTGCACAAGACTTTATTATCCTTGGGCATGGAATGTTGCATCTTCGCAAACTGCAGTTGGCTGGATTCAGAGTATTTTAGGTTTTGTGGGTTTGACTTAAAAAAAAAAAAAAGGAATACCAGGGAGAGCGGGCACTTCAAACGTTCGCAGCATATGTTTGGAATAAAATCCTCACAGGGGGCCCCCGGAGGGTATTCTCCCCTGAAGGGTAGTGGCGGAGGGCTTGTATATCAAGGCGAGAAAGTAGACGTTCAAGCGCCGCGGCTCAGGCCTGGGGTGACGCTGCCTGGCGGGTTGCTGCGCGATCACTAGCGCTTTTTCCTCCCGGAGAGCGTGGGAGGGGCCGGGCTTCAGAGCCCCGACCTGCTTGTACCGGAGTCAGGGTTAGGACCCCTGTCCCCTTCCTACACTTTCATTTTGCCCCTGCTCCATCCGTAGCCAGGTTATTTCAAACTACCATCACCCCGGCTTGCACTTAACCACCACGCACTTCATTCTCTTAGGAACTTGTGAAGGCAGGTGACGTCATAGTTCAGGCATCCCTGCACCCCGGCGGATGCTTAACTTTTCCTCCCGTCCCTGGGACAGAAAACATGGGTTGCGTTGTCTTCTGTCTTCCTGCGAAGGCTCGTGTGTTCCGACTGTCCCTGCTGGAGTCTTGGTGGGGAGCTTCTCAGATTCACCAGGCATGCCTTGCAGGGCCCCTGCTGGTTCTGTTACAAGGAGGAGAAGGAGGTCCCCTTTTCTAAAATTTCAGGCCCCTGTTACAGTTTTGTGGCTGTGACGATGCTTTTCTTCTGCCCCCAACTGCTCCCAAGCAGTAATAGTCCCTCACGGAAAATCTGATTCATTCCTGCATGCAAATGCTTTGATTGAAAACACACCGCTGGTATTCCTCCTTATGTTTCCCAGCTCGGATGACAGAACTATTAGTTGCTAATTAGCAAAACCTGAGGAATTTGCTTAAAGAAAAGAAACTGAATTTTTAATTGCTTGCATTTATTTATTTTCCGCAGAAAGCTGATGGGCCGAGCCCACTTGCATTCTTGTGTGCTAAAAAAAAAAAAATGTAATGTTTTTCTACCTGTCTGTCTTTATATTAGGTGACTTTCTACCCCCCTTAGAAATACATCTTCTAAGCGAGTGGAAGAGAAGATGAGTATTTTACATATTTAATAGGTGCACCTGCTCACATTTCTCTTACTGTTGGAGTGTCATCTGGAGACTGTGAGAGACAAAAATGCCTACGGGGCACAAATGAACAGTTTGGGGTCAACCAGACAGCACAGGCAGTGACAGTTGCCCAAGCACACGGTTCCATTCGCATCTAGTTGATGAACCAATCAGGAATGTTTTAGTGTCTTGGTTTTTCTTCTCTTTCCTTTTCTTTCCTTTTCTTTTCTTTTCTCTTTTTTTTTTTTTTAGTTGGAAATTACACTGTTTAGTCAGAAGGACTGATGTCACGTGATACTTTGGGGGCTTTGCTAGGTACGTTGCTTCCTTCACTGATAGTCTTGAGCTGTAGGGGGATCTGGAGTGGGGAGGTGCAGACAATCTATGAACCTTTGCAGAACTCATATTTGTGAGCTTAAGAATAGTTCCATGATTGGGGCGCGCCTTGGTGGCTCAGTCAGTCAAGTGACCGACTTCAGCTCAGGTCATGATCTCACAGTTCGTGGGTTTGAGCCCCACGTTGGGCTCTATGCTGACAGCTCAGAGCCTGGAGCCTGCTTGGGATTCCGTGTCTCCCTCTTTCTCTGTCCCACCCCTGATTGTGCTCTCTCTGTCTCAAAAATAAACAAGCATTAAAAAAAAAAAAATTGAAAAAAGAATAGCTCTGTGATTATTCTTGGCTTTCTATTAGAAATTCAGTGTTAACTTTCCAGGTTTTCTTTCAGTAGTCCAGAGGTAACGTTTAAGGATTGGAAACTGTGAGCCACTTCCATAGATTTTTAAAGAGCTGTTGCCTTAAGTGGTGGAAGTCTAGGGATGATTCCTAGGGTTCCAGATTGATGCTTGCCAGTGAATCTTGACTACTCTTGTACCTGATATGACTGTGATTCTACGTATCAGTCTTGGGAGGTAGCCTGCAAAACTGGGAACCAGCAGTGAGAAAAGCATGTAGCGTTTAGAAAAATACATTTGGCTTTATTCGTTGAATTTTGGGGTGCATTTATTGGAGGGGACCAGGGAGAAGCTTGAAGGCCATTCAGAAGGACAGACACAAAAGGCTAAGGGAGACCCTGTTCTAGGGAAAATCAGTTGGTCTTCGGTCTCACCCTGGCACAGACCCCTCTTCCATGGCGGCCACCAGAGGCCTCCAGGTCAGGCTCCCCGGCCACTACCTCGGCCACCCCGCTCACACCCTTGTTCCTCTTGGTGTCACTCTGTGCTTTCCTCCTGTCTTCAAGTTCTACTTGTTCTTCAGGGCCTATCTAGAGACCACTTCCTTTGAAAGGCTTTTTTAAGTTCCATTTCACAGAGATATTTCCCTTCCCTGACACCAAGTAGACCTATAATTCTCACCTCAGCACCTCACGGCTGTGTTCTGTGTTGTCCGTGTATGTTGGTCTTTAGAATGATGGGGTGGGTCGTCCAGGGATGGTCCCTTGTTCTTACAGCCACCAGAATTCCTGGGGCAGGGCTGAGAGGACTCCTCTGTGCCTCTGCAGTACAGAGAAGGGTGAGCCTTTCTGTTACCTGACCGGAGTCACAGCCCAGGTGAAGTTTGTCCCAAGCTTGCCACTCTGAAGTGGCCATTCGGCAGCCTGAAGAGACTGATGCTTCGGCCTCTATTTTATTTTTAGTTCCTCTGTGTCACCTCTGATCCAAGCATAGTCACCCAGTCCTTTCTCAAAGTGGGCATTTATGCACACTCAGAGAATGTGTAAATTTCAAAACCAGCAAAAATATTTGCCTCCATGTACATACGGCACATGTAAGACTGCTAGGACTCTCGCAGGAGGTGGATTGTGGTCCTTTGGAAGAAGTTGGCCATTTGCTTACAGACTTGGATGAGGATCCTCTCTTCAGAACCGTGAGGTCAGCACGGGAGATCCGCCCGTTCCGAGTGTTTGATGCCCGTCTGAAATCGAACAGGTGTAGGAATTTTTTCTGTCGGTAAGGCGATCACGGTATTTGTGTCCCCTCTTCCAGATTTTACCGATTTGTTTTCCTTTCAATAATCTCTAGGCAGTTCATGATTTCAGTAACATCTTTCCAACTTGTTAGTGTCCAAATATGCGTGTAATCCATGTTAACAGGAGCCTCCGTCTACGAATCGGTTTGGGATTATAAACTCAGTCGTTTAAATATTCCATGTAATTATTTTCCTTCCCTAATTTGGCACCCACCCAATGCAGGCAGCACTTTTTTTTAGTTGCTTTATAGTTCTTTCCGTCCATCCCTCCCCCCAGCCTTTCTTCGAGTACAGCCTGAGAAACACAGGAACTCTTACCATTTCTCAGCCATCTGTGAACAGCTTTCTGTCCCATTTTCTAACGGAGGCAACATTACCCTTGGTCCCTCCTCCTTTTTCTTGTATAATTAAAGAATGTTACCTTTGATGTCTCTTGGAAGTTGTATCTCCTGTCCTGCTTCAGCTTTCTTGATCTTGTACCTATAAATTTGTGCGGTATCTTCATACTTCTTAGTGAAAGGGCTGGAGTTTTCTCTCTTTGTGTCTTTTACACTTTGATTTAATGTAGGGTAACTGATCTGGCATTTTATTGCTCCATCCTTCCTCTGTTCTGCTAGAGTTTGGATTCTTACAGTCCTCTTTGAAAAGTATCCAACTTCCTCAAATTGTTTAGCTTTTACATTTTGGTCTTTATGTCGGGTCTCTCCTAAAATTAATTGTTCTTCTCTTCCTAATGTCTTCCCTTCCTTTTTGGGGGTCCAGGGGAACATTTTTGATTCATTCAGCTGTTGGTATCTTTTGTTCATCTGTTAGTCATTTGTTATTTCAGCGTGTGCTTACTAGTGGCATCCTAAGGGATGAACAAAGGACTAGTGGCGTTAGAAAGGATGAACAGGGGCGCCTGGGTGGTGCAGTCGGTTAAGCGTCCGACTTCAGCCAGGTCATGATCTCGCGGTCCGGGAGTTCGAGCCCCGCGTCAGGCTCTGGGCTGATGGCTCAGAGCCTGGAGCCTGTTTCCGATTCTGTGTCTCCCTCTCTCTCTGCCCCTCCCCTGTTCATGCTCTGTCTCTCTCTGTCCCAAAAATAAATAAACGTTGAAAAAAAAAAAAAAAGAAAGGATGAACAAAGTTGCTGCTCCCATGGAACTTCAGGCTGGTGGGACATGGAGATAAGTAGATAAGCTCATACAAAAAAACCAATACAAAGAATGTGTCAGAAAGGCAGATGCAGGGTCCTCTGGGAGCCGGTAACAACATACCTGACCCAGACTTGAGGAGGGCTTCCTGGAGGAAGGGACATCTGAACTAATCCCTGTGGCAAAAAGGTAGAGAAGATCCTTTGCAAAGGAAATCCTGACCCCTGTGAGGACCTAGGGGGAGGGTGGCTGAAGGGCAGAGCTCAGGGAAGGGAGTGGTAGCAGACGGGCTCCTGGGGGGAGCACCTCTGCTTGATCCCTGGGGTGATCTCACCGCAGGACATGTTGTGTTTCATGGCTCTTGGGTATTTCAGCAGATCTTTGGATAACTGTGTTTCCCATTGCTAACCCAGAGTTTCTTTGTCTCTGAGAGTTTAATTCAGCTCCTCGCTGGGATTTGCAGGCTCAGGATTCCTGTCTGACAACCACCCTCCCGACTTCTGGCTGCGGCCCTTTCTTTCATTGGCCATCAAGCACGTGCTGCCTCCCTGGGTGATGTGGCCTGTCTTCCTCTGAAGACAACAAAATACTTTTTCTCAGACTCTGAGCTCTTCTGTGTTGGGTAACCCAGATAGCCACAATAGCTTTCTTTCTATTTTTAAGTTTATTTATTTATTTTGAGAGAGAGCGAGTGAGCATGTGTGTAAGCAGGGTACGGACAGAGAAGGGGAGGGGGAGAGAGAATCCCAAGCAGGCTCCAGTCTGTCACCGCAGAGCCCGATGTGGGGCTTGATCTCATGAACTGTGAGATCATGACCTGAGCTGAAATCGAGAGCCTGTTGCTCGACCGAGTCAGCCACCCAGGCAACGCCCCCCCCCCCCATGGTATCTTTCTTGATCTCCCAAGTACAAATCCCAAACATTGACAATAAAATGCAGCTTAATTTCTAATGAATTAAGAGTGTCTTGTATCAAGACTCATTGTAACTTCAAAATATATAATGTTCATGATTAAAAAAAAAAACCCAAAACCTTGAGTTTTATTTTCTTGGAAAACTGAAATCTAACATCAGTCAAACTGGAGAAAGTGCAAGGGACCTATGGTGAGGTTGGGGGCAGGGTCCTGAACTAAAGTGAAATTCAGCTGGAAAATCCAGTAGCTAATGCTGTTGGGGGGAAATGGGAACAAAGATCTCCAGTGGTGGCAAAAGCCAGCAATCCAGCCTGGACGGAGACGATCTTAGGAGAAGGTGGTGGGACCCCTGAGGAGGAGATGCGTGTCCTCCGCGGGGGCTGTGGGGCTAATCAGCAGACATTGTGCAGGTCAGAGGAAGCCTGCTCCGGGAAGCTGGGTGTTTACTCGTTCCCTGGAGGGGGGCCCATATCTGCATCCTGATTGTGCTTATGACTCGTGAGGGGAATAAAAGGAGTTGCCTGTGTCCTAATTTAGAGACGATCAGACAAGTGTGCATGACAGAGGCTAGGAAGCAGCTTGCTTTTTTTTCAGCTTGGTTTCATGGGATAAGCCTGTTTTCAAAGTCAGCAAGAATTCACGTGTCCTTCCCCATCCCTGTTTCTCCCTGTAAGTAAGGTGTGTCATCAAATGTCACTTCTGCCCTGCTCCCTGCCCATCTGGAATATGATGGATCGTACACTTGGCTTCTGAGATCTCAGCCTGGCTCCACAAATCTGACCACATGGGTTGACCCTTTTGATCTAACATGCAATTTACTTTTATATTTAATGTATCTCTGGCTGCTGGATGCCTTTTCATGTACTATCTTTTATCGTTAATGATGCTTTGAATGTAGTCTGTGTATCACTTTGCTGTAAATTGACGATATAGAGAGAGAGTCGATGAGCAGCTGGAGGCACCTGAAAGCCTGTGAGGTTCCCGGCCCTTCTGAGCACCCCCCCTGGTGGACGGGCTTCAAGTCTTACTTGGGTACATGATGCTTGACGTTTATTCTCATTTCAAAAATCCTGTGCATTTTTTGAGAGTCTGCTATGAACCAGACACTGTCTAGGTCCTGAAGGGTTGAGCATTTGCCAAGATCAGTCAGGTTCTTATTCTTGTGGAGCCCACACCACAGCCAGAGGACTTGCACTAACCACCTGGGTAGAGATGTCATTGAGCCAGCACAGCTGGTGCTCTGAGCCCAATAATCGGGTGGTGTTGTGGGGAGAGGCTCAGGGCGTAGTAATGTGTCAGGCCTTGTTCAGAGGGGTCTTTGCAGTTGAGACCCAAATGACGAAAAGAAGCCAGCCATGGGAAGATCGAAGGGGAGAACATTCCACTTCAAGAGTGGAATTTGTGGGTTTGCTGTAGCCGTGTCCAGGAGGAAGAGAGAAGGCTGGTGTAATGACTTGGTGAGTGAGTGGGGCAGTTTAGGGGCAGGCAGGGGGACAGGGTTGGGGGAAATTGGGGGACATTGGAAAGCCATGGGACGGTGTGACGTAATTGGGTTTTTTTCTTGGGGAGTGTTGCTCTGGCTGGTGTGTGGGGACTTCATGAGAGAAGTGTAGAGTTAGGAAGTGACCCAGCAGGCTGTTACCGTGGCCTAGGTGGGAGGGAAATAGTCCTCCCGTCTTAGAAATTAGGGCGGGCAGATACTGAACTCTCCCTCCTTGTGCCACAACTTACGTCAGGGCGCTGAATTCATTTAATTCCCACAAAGATGTCATGATTTTCCCTGTTGAGAGAGGAGGGAACTGAGGCCCATTAGGGCTAAGGAAGTTGCCCATTTTTCCATGGTTCAGAAGTGGCTGAGCCAAGATTTGAACCCACATCATTTGGCTCCAGAGCTCAAATTCTTAAACCGTGCTTTCAACATGGCAGTCCACAGCTGCGCGAGGGCGCGACCAGGCGGGCAGTGGGTCATGCCCAACCTTACTGGGGGAGCTGGGGGACTCTACCAGAACCAGGTGGTGGTGCTGCCGGTGGTGACAGGCGAGGGTCTGGCATGCCCTTGGGAGGGTGTGCAGCCATTGATGAGCATGTCCCAGGCGGGGAGAGTGCAGGTGCTTCCCTCTGGTCGCTGTGCTCCAGGCCCTGCTACGTGGGAGGGAGAAGAAATTGCTTCTGAGGGATACTCTCCTGAAGAGTTAGAAGTAACCTGTGACCTAAGTACGGTCAGGCGTCCTGGTCCTCTCTGCGCCCTTCTGTTTTGGGGGAGAAGTGTGTTGGGAAACACTGCAGTCCCCACAGCAGGCCCCTATGTGGAGTATTTGCTGTGCTCAAGGTGCTAGGCTAAGGACTCAGTTTTTGCACAAACCCACTTGGCACGTGAGTTAACTGAGATTCAGAGGGATCTTGCTCCCGGTACTAGTTGGAGTCTGGACTCCATGGCTGAGGGTTTGAGAGTGAGGGAGGGAGGCTCCACGACACTGCTGTTTACTTATCTTGTGAAACTTTGCCTTCCCCACCGTGTCCTGTTAACCCCCATACCTGCAGTGGCTTTTGGGAAAGAGGCTGTCTGCTTGGACCACAGATCGAATCATCATGTGAACTTGATTCTGAAAAGCAGCCTGTATAAATAACTGGAGCTTTCACATATCAGAATAATGCAGTATCTGGCCCCACCCAGGCCCTGTCTGGGGACAGCGATCCCTTTCCTGTCCCTCTGTGTGACTACACGGGACCCTAGGGGAAGGAGTGGCAGAGAGAGAGCACCCTTTCATTTACATTTAGAATAACATTTATTTGCAGAGAGAGAGAGAGCGAGAGAGAGGGAACACAAGCCTGTTGTATCAAGAGGCATCATGCACAAGAGGCATCATGGTGTCCTGCTGACATGGGCAGTTCCTGGTCTCTGGGCTTGGGGGTCTCAGAAAAACTGTAAAGATCTTGGGAGAAGCAGTTAGCATGATTAAGGGGCTGGAGGAATGGTTTATGAGGAAAGATGAAAAGGCCTGACTATGAATCTCAGGGCCGGTGCAGGCTACAGAGACACGTGGCAACTCTCAAATCAGGAGACCCATGCCGAGGAGGGCGGAGACAGAACATCCCAGGGAGGCCATGGGATCCCCTGCTCTCAGGCACTGCTTATTTGACAGACTGATGTAAAACCCTGGACCCTACCTGGATAAAGCTGTTTTCAGGTACCGGATCTGCCCTGAGATCTATCTGGATCTGGTAATCAAATGCAAGTTGTAGCAGGACAGTAAGAAAAGTTAGCGTTGAGACTTCAGAGTAGCTGATCTCCTGAGATACTTCTAACTGCAGCAGTGTAAAACATAAGGCCAGCTGTTACCCGGCTTTTAGAGAAGGCAGAGGGACGGCTTCTTAAGTTATTGTTCGATTCCTCAACGTTCATTTAATGCCACACGCAGAAGAATTAAAAGGTATGACCCTCGCTCTTGATTTTTCTGTTTTGGGTAGAGACCGTGCGAAACACACGCAAAGGATAAAGGAACCGATCAGCAAGTATCACGTGGCAGGTGAAGGGCACGACCCGGGTCTGTCGGGGGTGATTTCTGATTCCGAGAGGGTTTTACAATAGAGCTCTGACTGCATGGCAAATTTAAATCCAGTATGAAATTTCTCCTAATTAACATTTCCCTTCTTCCTTCCAAATATCAAATTTATGGACTCTAAGAAATTCACATAACACATGCCGATGCTGCATTTTCTTTCCGCTTGATCCGTTCCAGCTGTTAGTAACTTTCATGTCTGCCTTTCATTAATTTATGAGGGGCTCGGAGCTGCAATCTGAAATGCTCCCCTGAATTTTAGACCTTTTGGGGGCGAATTTCACATCAGTGGATAGTGACGCTTGCTCATATGTCAGCCAAGCATGTGCGTTTATATCTCTCCAGTGCCCTTCCTGGGGCCCTTTGGGGACGTGTGATTGCAGGCTCTGGCCTGTGGCCTAAGGGGCACACAGTTAGGTTTTGTCATTGCTGATGTCACTGTGCCCCCCACCTGGTGGGTCCGACCTCAGTGTCCTTAGTGTAACTGGTCTGTCACACGGCTCCTGTCCTTAAAGTCTAAGCAACTCATAGGTAATAGATTTTCTGAGTTTTTATAGGCATGCCCTCTGACCCAGCGCAGGCAAAAGTTTCATTTGGCACTTTTGTGTATCATAGAGGCCACCAATGATTCTCTTTTCCTCTCTTTTTATGTCTTCTGCTGGTTCGCAGGGAACCGAGTTCAGGGCATGAATCATACAGGTGCAACTTTTGGTCATTCACACTCCATTTTTCTTAACCATGAATCCTTTTCAAGCTTGCTTGTTTGAACTTGATATTTCATGTTGGTGGCCACATGGTCTCACCGTCCAGGGGCACAGCCACCACACGGAGGGAGGAACTGAGATAGCCCAGTCATGACAGAGGCGCTTGGGACTGTCTGCCCCACAGAGGAGAAGTTTGGAGACCTGCCTTATCATTCCTTCTTGTTAATCTGCCCTGATAGGATATTCCTAAAAAGTTCTTACTTTTTGGTAACCATGAAGCCTTGCTGCTTTGATGCCAGTCACCTGCTATTAGTCTTTGGATTTTCTGAAATCCTCTGTCATGATGAGCCACCAGGTGAGCATTACTTTAAGGCATGGATTTTTTATTTCTGCCGATTCAGGTCCCAAGTATTAAGATTCCAGTTGGAAGTTCTATTAAACAGAGCTTGATATCGGAGATGTGGTTGGCCTCTCTTCTGAGAACAGTCGAGATCCTGCAGGGTGCTGACTTGGGGTGAATCCTGCCTCACGAATTCCCTCCGACGAAGTGTGTGGAGGGGACTCAGTGGGGTCGGGAACGAGACCCTGATTCAGTCTGGCCGAGAAGCTCTGTTTGGCTGCATGGTGTGATTGAGTTTTGGAGTTAATGAACTTGGACATGTCGGCGGTATTCACGACTGTGTGTTCTATGCCGGCTTGTCCTTACTTAGCTGATAGTATCTGAGACCAAGGTAAAGTATTTATTTCAAAACACACACTCCATCTGAATGCCAGACTAGTTTCGCAAAGGGCCAAGGTAGAAATGAAAACATCCTGAGGAGCTATGTGTTCTTTTCCCTGTATACTCATGGCGTAGGTAATGTGCTTTTGTGTTTGGTTTGTATTTTTAAGTAATTTCTTTTTTTTTTTAATAATTTTTTAACACTTATTTTTGAGAGAGAAAGTGAGCGTGAGTGGGGGAGGGGCAGAGAGAGGAAGACAGGACCCAAAGCAGGCTCTGTGCTCACAGCGCATGATGTGGGGCCTGAACTCATGAACCGCTAGATCGTGACCAGAGCCGAAGTCAAGAGTTGGCCGCTTAACCGGCTGAGCCACCCGGGGGCCCCCATAATTTCACTGTTTAAAGTAAAAGTTCCTAGGAGCGCCTAGGTGGCTCAGTCAGTTGAGCGGCCAACTTCGGCTCACGTCATGATCTCACGTCTCCTGAGTTCGAGCCCCGTGTCAGGCTCTGGGCTGACAGCTCAGAGCCTGGAGCCTGCTTCGAATTCTGTGTCTCCCTCTTCTCTCTGCCCCTCCCCTGCTTGCACTCTATCTCTCTCTCTCAAAAATACAAATAAACATAAAAAATTTTTTTGAAATAAATGTTTCTAACCACTTTTTTCTTTCTGAGATTAATATTGAAGATGGCCTTTTCGTGTTCTGAAATTGTAGGAGAGGCTTTGGCACTAGGGATAGCAGCGGGAAATGGTGATGACGCAGGGCATTAAAGCAGTTGATTGTTGATAAGGGGGTAAGTGAAGACACCTTGTGTTCTTTTAGAGCTCATTTTATTTGAAATAACTTTTAGGATCTTTTATAGCCTTGGCTAAAGGCTTTGCAAAACCTGTTAATGTTGGCTCATCTCTGTCAAATGATGTCACGTTGAGTCGCACCATCAGAGCTAATATTGAGATAATGACAAAGTGAGATGACATTCGGAAGCTGTGAGCTTCCACTCCACTTAGGAATTGTGAGGGTTTTGCTAGGATTCCACTCCTGTCCTTGATGATATTCCAAACTGGCAAGCTGAGTCAGGTCTGAGCTGCATTGTCTCCCTGAAACTGATTAGTAAAAACTGAACAGGCAAAATGGATTTGTGAAAGATTTTTCATATATGATGATTATTTGATTACTCCAGTGTTAGTTTATTTTCCCTAGAAAAGATCCAGGTGAAACCTTGAAGTTCTCTTTGTAAAGTAAGCTTTTACTGTGTTTTCATTGAAATTGTATTTACAAGGGGCACATGCTCATTTCAACAAAGGATAAAGTGCGTGAGAGCTTAGGACGGAGAGCTAAAGTCACCCCCATCCTTTCTCCTTCAACCCCAGTGGCAAGGACAGTTTTTGCTATTTCTGTTTTAGTTCTTTTGGTAGACAACCATCACAGCCCCACACTGTGCTTACACCTTTATTTCCTGACATACGGACTCTGGATGCTTTCACTCAGCACTATTTATCGACTCCCCAGTAGGAGAGGAAACCTCTAATCTTCCCACATTGTACCCTCATCTCTTTCAATATAGATAATATATTACTAATTATGTTTACTATTATTTCTCTAATGGTCGTTGTTTTTTTAAGTTTTTTTAATTTCAGAGAGAGAGAGAGCGAGAGAGCACGTGTGCATGAGAGTGGGGGAGGGGCAGAGATAGAGGGAGAGAGAGAATCCCAAGCAGGCTCTGCTCTGTCAGTGCAGAGCCCAAAGTGGGGGTTGATCTCACAAACCGTGAGGTTTCAAAAACTGTGAGATCCTGACCTTAGATGAAATCTGGAGTTGGATGCTTAGCTCACTGAGCCACCCAGGTGAGTATTTTTGTAAAGACTATCTTAAACCTCTATTTCTTCTTCTTCTTCTTCTTCTTCTTCTTCTTCTTCTTCTCCTCCTCCTCCTCCTCCTCCTCCTCCTCCTCCTCCTTCTTCTTCTAATCAAGTTTTCATAGTAGTTTTTGATTTTCTAGTTCAAAGGTGAGGATATTAGGTGACCTTCCCCATCCCATCTTTTGGAGCCTAGCTTTTCCAGTGTTAATATCTCCCTGGAATCTTCCAGCCAGCATCACATCTGCCGTGTTTCTGTCCATAGGTTGACTTTAAAGGCTGGAAATCAGTTAAGCATCTGTAGCCTCACTTCTTTGCAGGGCTGGTGCGACCCAGCAGAGACGGGTTAGCATTAAGAACAAGTCGTCTGTCTGTTCTTACTTTCTCTTCATGGCTTGCATAGCTGCTGTGTTGCTTTTTTTTTTTTAAATTTTTTTTTTCCAACGTTTTTATTTATTTTTGGGACAGACAGAGACAGAGCATGAACGGGGGAGGGGCAGAGAGAGAGGGAGACACAGAATGGGAAACAGGCTCCAGGCTCCGAGCCATCAGCCCAGAGCCTGACGCGGGGCTCGAACTCACGGACCGTGAGATCATGACCTGGCTGAAGTCGGACGCTTAACCGACTGCGCCACCTAGGCGCCCCTCTGTGTTGCATTTTTGTAGCTGCTTTAGCTTTTCCTCTCTTACTTGTCTTTATAAACATCCTTCCTTTCCCCCTCGACCTCCTAACCTTATCATTTGCACCTAAGGGAGAGCCCCCATCTTTCCTGGGCACTTCATTCTCCCAAGAAGTCTGAACTGGGTGTCTCGGGACATCCCTTCATGGTCATCCACACTGAAACGACTATTTCTGGGGTCTTATGCCTTTGTCATTCTTTGTTTTATTTTACCATGGTGTAGCAAGTAACTTCCCACCAATGGGGAGGTAACACTTTCTGAGTCCTTGCATTGGTAAAGGTACCTTTATCCTGCCCTTGCTTTTGTGTGATAGTGTAGCTAGAATTCTGACTTAAAAAATCATCTCCCCTGAGATGTTGCAAGGCATTGCTGCCTTTTATATTAACATGCAAAGTTGTAGATGAGAAGTCTGATGCCCCTTTGATTTATATTCCTTTGTAGATGTTGATCTTTTTGCCCTTAGTGTCTGAAAACCCATCTCCAGATGCAGATATTTTAAATTTAACTTACTTTAATTTTCGTCTGTTTGCTTATCGGTTGGTAGACCACTCCAGTCTGAAGCTGCATTGTTTATCTCTGGGGATGTTTTATGTTCATTCTGTCTTTAATCATTGTACTGCCCCGTGTTCCCTGTTCATCTTTTCCGGATTCTGCTTACTTGACTGTTATGCCTCCTGGGTTATTTTTCTGTGTCTCGTATCTTTTCCTTTCATATTCTCCCATCTGTTTGCTTCTGGTTCTGTGTTCTGGGAAATTTCCTTGAATTCATTTTCCAGTGCTTTTGGTGACCTTTTAATTTTAGTCATTACGTTTTCAATTTCTGAGAGCTCTTTACTTTTTTAATCTTATTTATTGTGAGAAAGAGGGAGACAGCACAAGAGGGACAGATAGAGAGAATCCCAAGCAGGCTCCACACTGTCCGCACAGAGCCCACTGTGGGGCTTGAACTCAAAAACTGTGAGATGGTGACCCGAGCCGAAACTTAAGAGTCAGACACTTAACTGTCTGAGCCACCCAGGAGTTCCTCTGAGAGCTCTTTAAAAAAATACTCGATGGTTCCCATTTTTGTAGCATGTTGCTCTGGCCTTTTGTATGTAATACTTCTTTACGATCCTCACAAGTTGCCCCTGGGGTTATGGTTTCCTGTTGCTTCTGTCCTCCCCTGGCCCCTCGTCCTCCTCTCATAAGCCTACCGATCCTAGGTGTCTATTCTCCCTGAGAGTGTGATGATGGAGGCTGGCCCGGGATCCCTCTGCTCAGGCTCAGGTGAGGAAGGAGGCTTCCTTTCCTCAGAGCGAACATCCTACCCGTGCATATCGATTGGTAGGATCTCCTTCCAGTGGATTTCCATTGGCAGCAAATGCAGCAGGGCCCTCCACATGCTAGGGTGCGGAGGGCTTGCTTCTGGGGAGCAGTGAGAACCAGTGTGCCTTGGGCACCTCCAGGGGTCCCAATCTGTGGGCTGACTGGAGGAAAGAGCTGGTGTGGCTCCCATGGCGAGTACGTTTCAGTGAGAGTGCTCCAGAATGTACGCTCATTTCACTTTCCTGGGAGAGTCCGTTCAACTTTTTGAAGAAGAGGCATAATGACGTCGCTTGGGAAGATTCGGGCTACCTGTGCCCCCTGGTACCTTGGGGCGGGGGACAGGTCACATGACTGGCACAGGTGTTCCATGTAAAGGTCTATCTAGGCCAACACTTCCTGGTGAGCCAGCTGTTACCCTTGTCTTTGCCCTCTTAATATGCTAGGCTGCTGCTTCTCCACAGGCCGCAGCTGTAGTTCTAGTTTCAGCCCAGTGGTGTCTTGCAGAAATTAGTCAGGCTGCCTGGGTTCAAATCCTGGTTCTGCCAATTTCCACAATGTGATCATGGTCGAATTACTTCGCCTTTGCTAAGGAAGCCTTCACCTTCTCACCTCTACAATGGAAGTTACAATAGCACCTACTTCATAGGCTTGTTTTGAGGATTGAGTGATTTAATATAAAGTTTATAGAAGTTCCCAGCACAAAGTAAGTGCCCTGTAAACTTTATTCTTATTTATAAATATTTTTATTATTACTAAAGCGTCTGCTTCCACCCTTGTATTTCAGAGACCTCTTCAGAGGGAAAGGCAAGAGATGTATTGGCCCTGCCTGCCATCTTAAATTGGAAATGATAAATTAATTTTTTTTTTTTTTTTTTTTTTTTTGTATTTTTGGCCTATCTAAAGTCAGTTAAACTTAGGATCCAGGCCTGGCCCTGTCACCCTCTGACAGGGTGACATTGAGCAAGCACTGAACTCTGGTTTTATCATCTTTAAAAGGGGACAGTAGTGGTGACCCAGAGTGGGAGCAGAGTAAAGGAGAGAACACGCTAAAACCCCCAGCAAATCGGCTTCCCTCCCAGGGGCAGTTGTCCCGCATGGGCACAGTGGCTTCTGCCTTGTTCATGTGCCAGACTTCAGCCCCGAGGAAGGTACTCACTCACCAAGACGGTGTGACTCGGACTGTCCTCCCGTGTCCTTTCGATGCTCTTGGATCCTTCTTTATTACTTTCCTTACTTTTAGCTTTTAGAATGTATTTTATTCTCTGTGATTTTATTTGAGAAGCTCGAAAATAATGGAATTTAACCCTGAGAACTGGGAAAAGTTCTACTTAGATTAAAAAACTAGGTAAGGCAGTTGTGTTGTATTTTTATGGAATGAACATACCGTGATTCAATAGTATGATTTCCCAAAGGCAACTACCATCCCAGCCAACACGTATTTTAAAAGTCTTACTTTTTTTTTTCTCACTTGAAGAGCTAGTTACTCATTTCCTCAGAAAAGTTTCCCCTAGTTTATTTTCTTTACCCAAGTAGACCACCCTCCAAAAAAAGGCAGTCAATATGATGGTTCCATAGAAACTTGAATTAAATAGTTCAGCTCTGGCTAATGCATAACAATTGAAATGCGTGATATCCAAGCACCTGTCAGAGGCTCAACTCTTGCTGTTGGCTTAGGTCATGATCTCATGGTTTGTGGGATTGAGTCCTGCATTGGGCTGTGTGCTGACAGCATGGAGCCTGCTTGGGATTCTCTCTCTCTCTCTCTCTCTCTCCCCCTCTCCCTCTCTCTTTCTGCCTCTCCCCCACTCATGCTCTCTCTGTCTCTCTCAAAATAAACATTTTTTTTAAAAATGCATATCATCAAATTATGTCCTCTTTATTAAAGTTTATTTATTTTGCGAGAGACAGAGACAGTGTGAGCAGGGGAGGGTCAGGGAGAGAGGGAGAGACAGAATCCAAGGCAGGCTCTGCGCTGCCAAGCACAGAGCCCGGTGCGGGGCTCGAACCCACAGAGCTGCGAGATCATGCATGGCCTGAGCCGAAACCAAGAGTCAGACACTTAACCAACTGAGCCACCTAGGCGCCCCTAATTACATCTTAAACTGAGCACCTATTTACCACAGATTTGCTGCATATGAAAGTTTTTCTCCTAACATCTTTGTATATGTTCCTATATATGTGTTTGTTTTTCTTAAAGTAGTTGGTTAATACGGCGTCTTTTGAATTTATTTTTTAACCTGGCCCACTTTAATACCACCACACTATTGAAAAATCATCAACTTGGAGAGATCAGTGATATTGTACAAAACTGAACCTTGTTTTTTAAATTGGAAAACTTAGTTTCTGCTTGCCCGCCTCACATGGAGTAAATGTCAACGTGTTCCTTTTTTGAATTGAGCATCCCTGAAGAACGTGTCCGGGAGAAACGTCTCTGTTCCAGCTTGGACAGAGGAGTGGAAGGCAGTTTGCCTGCTCAGAGCCTGAGGGCCGCTGTCCACCTCTCGCAGAGCCCCCGGGCCCCTGTTGAAAAGGCTCCTCCTTACTCGTTGGGCCGCCTGCAATCGAACCATGTCAGGAACGGGAAGATAGGCTGTCAATCAGGGGACGAGACCGTGCTGTGCGGTTGGAGGCTGGTGAAAACTTGAAAAGCTGAAAATCCAAGCTGGAAGAGCTGGAACAGGCCTGGGGTTGGTGCGGCCCAGCCAGGTGTGGGGAGCATTCAGGAGGGGTGGCTGGAGCGAGACTGGCTCTGGGCAGCCCCTCGCCACTGGTTTCCTGCGGGGTCCTCACTCCTTTGGGCTGGAGGTGGTCCTAGAAGCCAGAGCCAAGCGTGCCGCAGCTTCCCAGCCCTGTTGGCTGACCCTCTTCTGAACAAATGGGTTATGGAGCCCAAGCCCCAAGAAGGCTACGGTGGCAATTTCCAAATTGCTGGTTCCGTTCCCACGACCTATGCGCTTTTCCGAAGTTTGAAAATACTATATAGACAGACGCAAGACTACAGTACGCTATGAGTTGGGGAGCTTATGTGACTTTTTCTCCCCCCAAATGTTTATCTATTTTTGAGAGAGAGAGGGAGAGAGTGCAAGTGGGAGAGGGGCAGAAAGAGAGGAGGACAGAAGATCTGAAGCAGGCTCTGCACTGACAGCACAAAGCCCGACGTGGGGCTCGAACTTGAGAGCCTCGAGATCATGACCTGAATTAAAGTTGGATGCTTAACCGACAGAGCCACCCAGGCGCCTCGCTTCTGCGATTCCTTGCAAAAGGAATGCTGTGTAGCTGATTTCGATTCTCTTTTTTCCCTTTGGCTACTGGGAAAGTCAGACTTGAATTGGTGGCTCCGCGATCCTAACCCTGTCGGGATCTGTGGTTGATCCCTGTCGAGATCAACTTTCTCTACGTCTTGACCGCATCTCGACTGTTCTCTGACTGGATTATTATTCCGTTAGCATTTTCTACCTTTTCGCATGAATTCTTTAATGCTGCCTGGAATCTCTAGTGAAATGAAACCAAATATTAATAAATACTACTCCTAATCAGTCCGTAAGGAGTGTTAGAATTTCACTAGATGTGAGAAAGAGTCACAGAAGTGAGTCTTATTGAAGCAATATGTGGAGAGAGACTTGTGTGACAGCGAAGTAGGTTGTTGAGAAATACGGTATTGAATGAATTTGGAGCTCGGCCTCGTTCCCTCCCCTTAAACGGCAGCCCTTTTCGCGGAAACCTACACACGGCCCTCCTCCCAGGGTGATTTGGAAATGTCAGATACTTCCAGCCTCTGAGAAAGGCCCCACAGGGAACTCGAGCAGGTTTTAAACTTTCCTCACCTGCAGTATTTGTGAGCATCAATTTTCCCTTTCCTATCAGCTTTTTGTAAATGTTTTTTAAAAAACTTTTTTTAATGCTTGTCTTCGAGAGAGGGAGAGAGACAGAGCATGAGTGAGGGGAGGAGCAGAGAGAGAGGGAGACACAGAATCCAAAGCGGGATCCAGGCTCCGAGCTGTCAGCACACAGCCCGACGTGGGGCTTGAACCCAAGAACCACAGAGAGAAAGACAGAGCATGCGTGGGGGGAGGGGCAGAGCGAGAGGGAAAGGGAGACACAGAATCCGAAGCGGGCTCCAGGCTCTGAGCTGTCAGCACAGAGCCCCATGTGGGGCTCAAACCCACGAACTGCGAGATCACGACGTGAGCCGAAGTCGGACGTTTAACCGACCGAGCCACCCAGGCACCCCTCCTATTAGCTTTTTTTGTTTGCTTGTTTGCTCTTAATCCTTTGGAGTGGAATCGGGTCGAGGGACATTTTCCTGTCGCCATCCTATTTCAAGTCCCAAAGTGCAGTGACTTGGTGAGCGTGCTTTAATATTGTAGAATTTGTGTTCCTCCCATTCAAACACAGGATTATTAATTAAGTTCCGCAGGACCCTTTGCGTGTTCTTAAGTTATCACAGGCGAGCAGCCTCCGCGTCTTGGCGTCCAGCGCCATCGAGCCCCTTTGTAAAGCTCCTCCGCGTCAGTGCGGTCTAGTTCTACTCTCAAAAATAAGAGGCTTGTCTCCTGAGGACAGCTCCATATTACGGGCGGAGTATAATCCTTAACATTGTTTTTCTTTGCTTTCAAATGGCTGGGGACAGTGAGTCAGGAGTGAGAACTCCCTTTGTTTCATGTCGTGTGCATGGCAGGGGAAGAATGTAGCAGGGCAGAAAATGAAGAAAGACATAAAAGGATCTCAGCTCAAGGAGGTCAGATCCATCAGAGGCTTAGCGTTGCCTTCAAAGATGCCTGGGACAGGTGGCAGTTCAAGACAATCACAGCGGCCGCATCCGCTGGAGCCGAGATAAGGGATTCCTGCAGCAGCCTGCTATCTGGGGCCCGTTCGCTTTGATGTAACTCTGCTAGCAAGACTTTGGGGAGCAGGCGACTGCCTTCCTCCGCGATAGGCTGCTGTTGTTCAGTCTTTTAAGGTCTCATTACAGTGCTCCTTGAGGATTAATCCTCTTTAAGGTTTACATGGGATGGTTTTGTCCAGAGGCCCAGCTGGGGACCGTGGTGCCACCTGTATGTGGCTTGGCCGCAGCCCCTCGCCCACCCCCTCAGCCTTGCCTCTCCAGGCCGCTAGTATTTCCGCATCCTTTGCTTTCCTTCCTGGCGAGGGCCGGGTTTTGGCCGTGCTTCCGAGGCAGAGAGAACCATTAGCTCCAAATAGCCAGCTTCTGTTACTAATCCGCTCTGATCTTTGCGGTTTTAATGTATACTTTTTCCCACTCTATTTTCACATCTTGTCTGTCTGATTTTAGGAAGAAATTATGATGCCGCTTGGCTCCAGAATGTGTCGGTGAGTTCCGTTGACAAAACACAGTTTTTAAGACGGGTTCTGTAGGTGCACCAAGGAGGACATCTGTTTGCATAAGTTGTGTACGTTTGGAACACTTCATTTAAAAGAAATGAATTCTTTGAAAGAACAGGACAAACTCTCATTCTATGAGATGCTCTGTTTTAAATAATCCCACTGGTGAGGAAAAGTGCACATTTTTGTTTGGGACCCGTTTAATACACCAAACAGCAACTCACTAAAATGATCTTTTGAATTCCAGAGATAAATTTTGTCCTGACAGTTGGAGCTTTTGGTGGAGCAAAGCAATTCACACACCATCAGGTGGCACTCGCAGGGGGCAAGGGGGACCTCTGGGGCATGTGTTTGACTGGTGACAAGTAGAGGAGTGATTTTTGGCCCCCATGTTGCCACACTCAGCTTCCTGTCTATGGGGCTGGGCTGGTTCTGGGATTGGTGGTGGCCCTAAGTCAAGGCTTCAGGGTCACTTTGTTGGCTTTGACTACAAGGTAGTTTGCATCCAACTCACTGCCTCTCCCCGGCTCCCCTGGTGTCAGTCTGGTTCTTCGGGGGAGGGCACTTGGCTTGAAGCAGGCACCGTACCTGGCCACGTTCCCAGAGTAAGCGTTGTCCACATGTGAATTTTGTGCAGTTCAGACTCTTTGAATTCGACGCAGTCTTTAAAATGACAGAAGAAAGCTCGGCTCCAGCAGTCGATTGAGTGAAGGAAAAAGATGTAGTCACATGGACCACCTGACATTGTAGAGAGAAGCACGTGCTTGACTTTGCAACTTCTGCAGGGGATTGTGGCTGTGTGTTTACACTGATGGAAATTTACCCAGTTATCAAAAGGAAAATGGAGGCTGGCTTTCTCCCCCTACGAGTGAATGTGTAATGGAAGGCAGGATGGTGGCAGAAGGTGATTTGGAGAGTCACACGGAGATTGATTGACTTTTGTGGACCTCCAGGGCCTTGCCTTCGAGGGTGGCTCTTGAAACTGCAGCCTCGAAAGTGACCATGTGGTCCTCGTGTGGCCGTGGAGAATCCTGGACCTCACCCCAGAGCTCCAGAGTTAGAACCGCGTCTGGGATTCTTTTACTTGTTTATTTTTTAAATGTTAGCTTATTTTGAGAGAGAGAGAGCACACGAGCGAGCATGAGTGAGCCTGAGTGGGTGAGGGGCAGAGAGAGAATCTCAAGCAGGCTGCACACTGTGGAGCCCAACGTGGGGCTTGAACTCCAGAACCGTTCATGATGTGAGCCAAAATCAAGAGTCAGATGCTCAACCGACTGAGCCACCCAGGCGCCCCTGGGATCCTGTGCTTCTAACCAGTCTTTATACAACAGTGTGAGAACTATTGCTTTAGGTTGAAGATCAGAATGTCAGTTCAATTCTTTAAATTCCTAATTGGTAATTATTCAGATCGTCTGTCTTAAAAAGGTCCTATAAATTTGGTCGACTGATTGTTACACATGATATCCCCATTTGAATTACATTTCATCTTTTTGATAGTTGCTTAAATATGAATTTGAGTCCTTATGAGGAAATCCACTTACTTTCCCTATGTGGTAAAGAAAGTTGGTTACCAAATTATTTGACACTGTGGAGAATTTTTATTTATTATTTCCTGAGTGCTGTGCCTAAAGTGAATTAGCAAGAGGCAGTAAGGATAATTTGTACAGTTTGTTTTGTGTGCCTGAATTTTTGTTTAGGGGATGGGAATGTAAACCCTTACAGGGCTTTTAATGCATGTATATTTAGATGTGTGTTATCAGCAAAAGCACAGACCTTACTAAATATGAAAACACTGTCATCTTCTGGAATAACCACCAAATTTACGAATTATTTTTCTGTTGTTAATGTTTTGGTGAAGACTTTGAATTTTTTTGAAGTAAAGTCTTATGGGGGTGTCTGGGTGGCTCAGCCTGTTAAGCATCTGATTCTTGATTTCGGCTCAAATCATGATCTCATGGTTTGTGAGTTCAAGCCTTGCATCAGGCTCTGTGCCGACAGTGTAGAGCCTGCTTGGGATTCTCTCTCTCCCTCCCTCTCTCTCTCTTTCTCTCTCTCTCTCAGAATAAATAAATAAACTTTAAAGTGAGGTTTTATTACTGATATTATCAGATTCAGGATATAGAGATGTTGATTGGTCTCGATTATCTCCAGAAATGGGGAAATATAGCCATGACTGGTAAAACAAAACAAAACAAAAGTTGGCCTGGTCTGTCCAATAATCCATCAGAGTGGAAACTGTTAATTGAAGAGCTGATCAACACAAATTTCGGACATCCATATATAAAATAAACGCCATAATGGGCTTGCCATTAGACTTTCCTTGATATGAATGCTAATGTTTTGTTAACATTTGTAATAAACACTATGAAACAGTAGAGGCGTGAGATAAAATAAGACGTTTGGAGTAGTTCAGTATTTAATAGCCAAATTTATCCTTCTGTCCATTTTGTTTGTAAGGTCTAAAAGCCACTTGTTTGTTCTAGTAAAAATCATTCCCTGTTCAATCATTTCTCACCCTGCTGCAGGTTCTAGGGAAACCCCATCATCAAAAAGTGTGATGTCTTTTCTGATTCGTCACTTGGTGCAGAGGGGATTAGAGAGCCTGGATTTGCTCAGCTCTTCCGAGGCTTGCCCTGAGGGATGGAGCAGGTCTTTGAAGCGCAGACATGGGCACAAGATGGGTCCCTGGTTGTGGGACACCTCATTGGTGTGAAGCATCTACCTCTCCTAAGGGAGTTAAGTTAGTACCACATGAAGGTTAGCGTTAACACTGCTGTTTGGTATATCTGAAAGTTGCTATGACACTGGATCCTACAAGTTCTCATCACAACGAAAAATTTTTTTTTTGGAACTATATGAAGAGGCAGACATTAACTAAACCTATGCTGCTGATCACTTTGCCACATATGTATGTCAGCTTATTATGTTGTGCAGCTTAAACTTATCAGAGCTATAAGTCCGTTATATTTCAGTTAAACTGGAAAAAAAAAGAGCACTCTTGGCACAGAGCAGGTGTTTCTGGCTGCGGTGGTATCATTTTTGGCCAATTTCAGCGTATAGAGACCTTGTCATTCTTCTCAAGTAAAAATCATAGAAAATCTGATTTTACATGACCAGAGGTGATGGTTTTATAATTGGGAAAACTATGTAAAAGTCAGCATCTTCTCGATAAAACATTTTAAGTTAAGGAAAAAAAAAAAAAGACACTGTCTGATTTTCTTGCCTGAGTAAGTAATCACAGTTTGCATTTCGATATTCCTCCTTGGTTACTCATTGGTCTCCCTGTGACGACCTTAGTGAGGACTTCTCTGTGGCAGGGTATAAAGATGCGGGGGGTGGGGGTGGGGGTGGCGGTCACGTGACCGCTTGGAACTTTTTTTATTTTAAGATCTGGGACGTATTAATTGCACATGTTAAATTTAAGAAAATCCAAGATGCCCTGCAGAGTTTTCAGCCTCTGGGGGAGGGAAGAGGTGCTCTCCTGCTTCTGTTTTTGGGTTCTGGTTTTACCCTGGTGACTAGACTTTTAAAAGGGCTGCAGCTAGTATTCAGTGAGTGCCTGTTGCCAACGTACTAGGCCCTGTCCAGGGGCTCACACCCACCTTCTGTGGGTGCGCTGATGGAGGAGGTAGGGAACTGAGTACCGCGCACCCCCTCAGGGAGTAAACCTGCAGACTGGAAGTCTCGCTGCCATCCACATCCTTAGGGGGCTTCAGACAGAAGGAAAGGCAGGAGGGGCCTCGGGAAATCCCAGATGGAGGCAGTATCTTCCACCACATGTACAAGTGCGTGGCGACTGACATTTGTTGGCTAAACTCGCATACACTGGTGTTTCATTTCTGTGTGAGGGAAGAGGATGAGATGCAATCTGGTTGCCACTATTTGCTGGGGTTTTTTTGTCCGTCCTGCCTTTATTGCTCTGAACTTCCTGCCCGTCTACCTGCCAGACCAGCAGTTCTCCAGGTGTGGTCCCGGGACCAACAGCTTCCAGGGAACTTGTTAGAAATGCAGATTCTGGGGCCCCGCCTCAGACCTGCTCAGTCAGAAGCTCTGGGTCTGGGGCCCAAAGAGCTATTTTAACACGTTCTCCGGATGAGGCTGATGCGTCAGTGAAGACCATCGTGTTCGAGTATGTTCTGGGTCCATCATTAGTACGGGGACCCTGAAGCAGGTGACAAGCTGCCATCAAAGTGGGGAGGGGGAGGGAATGTGCCCGTCTGGTGTCTTCCGACTTTCCCTCGCTGCCACATTAAAGCCCAAAGTAACTGGTCGGAGGGAGAATCGGAGACCGGAGGCAGTGCGCAGAGTATCTTTTTTTGTTGCTTAAGTCCTTCCCTTCTTAATGTATGATCCTCTGAGCCTGTTGTTTTTATCTCTTTGGAACGTGTACGTCTGGAGCAGTCGGGTTTGCAGGCTACCGTGCCAGAGCAAGCACAGAAATTCCGTAGGCGAAAATCGTTACTGGTTGCTCCCCCACTGTTGGATTCATGGAAACTTATGAATTAAAAAGAAAGTGAAGATTTACAGATAAAATCAGAACAACGGTCGAGAGCCATTTTTTGCGCATCAGCGCCAAGTTAAAAGTATGGGGCCATAGCCACCGAGAGTACGTGTCCAATTTCAGTTTCTTTTTGACACTTTTTGAAATAACTGTTTTGGCCTCTTAATTTAAAGAAATGAGAAAAGCCAAACACTTTATTCCTCTCTGCAAGGCATCAAGGAGAGGGGGTAATAAACAGTACCTTGCTGATATATTTTAATAAATACTGGTTTACTGCATCCCACAACGGAAAGCAAATACATGCAATTACTTGCAAATTTCTTCAGTGTTTGTACTTATAAATCTCTGCCTAAACCTTCCCAGCTGGGAGTTCGGTTAGTCTTTCTGCTGTGGAACCAGGGCTTTGTTCTCATGTTCAGCCTCAGCACGGTCTGGAATAATTCAGAAACGTATTAGAGAGATTGCTGCTCCCAAAAGGCATAAGGAAATAACCTTCACTCCCGGCCTTAGGGAAATCAGCCCAATCAGGGTTCGGGCAGATTTCTCGATTAAACAAAGAACTAACTGTGCACAAATTGCACCTTGACAATTTGTAAGGAGTCCACCTTAGAAATGTCTTGCAGATGGAAAGCTGATATTTTTTAATCAGGGCAGCAGGGCTGCTAAAGTCAAGATGTCGCCAGCGTTTTCCACCGCTCCACAATTAGCATCCCCCCAAATTAAATTTAAAGTTGAGTTCATGAGCAGTCCTCAGCTTTGGACCCACTGCCCTCAGTTGAGGGACACAGATGGAAACAACTCCCTCTGTCAGTGCGGTGGTTCAGGGTGTGTGTGTGTGTGTGTGTGTGTGTGTGGGTGTGTGAGTGTGTATGACCCAGTTCATCTGGAACACATCCCAGGAAGCTTTGGGCTGTCCATTTTTATTTCAGCAGATTTCATATTGGGAACCAAAAAGGGGCTAGAAAGTTACTCCGCTTAATGTTGTTGTGACTTTATATGCTCCTAGTCAAATTGTTTAGAAATCAAAATCAGGCCCCCGTGTCGCTGTGAAACATTATTTAGAGTTGGCCTTTTTGGAAAGATTTCCTAGATTTCTGCTGATGGTAAGAGATACTAGTGGCAAACCACACCCTTATGGAATTCGTAGAGAAGCGACCAGATTTTTAGGTGGGAAATGTGAGATATTGGAAGCCATGTTAGTTTTACGTCCATCCTATTTCAGTGTTTTGTGCTTTAATGCAGCAAAGAGACCCACGGTTAGGCAGAAAGTGATAGGCATTCTGAAGCCACCGAGCCCTTGGGAAGAAGCTCCCAAACCCCTGTAGTGAATTTCAGAAGAGAGCGGCCATTACGCTGACCTCATACTGGCCACTTGAGATGGCCCACGTCCTTGGCCTTGTGGAACCACCACGGATGCTATGCTGGTCACTGTGGCTCGCCTGGTTCAGAGTTCTGAGTTTTATTTTTGTGAAAAGGAACTACAAGTCAACGGTCCCACGGAAACTCTTAAGGTTCTTCATGTGAATCAGGAACCAGTCTGAGAAAAACACGAGTTTGGACTCTTCCTGACTTAAAAATGGTTTTCCTCAAATATTCTTCCTGGTTTTCTTTTGATTACATAGAAATGCAGGCATTGGACAGATTCATCCACAAGGCCTCTTTTCCTAACAAAAGTATGAAGGCAAGACTCTTCACAGAACTTGGAAGACCAGGGTTCAAAGCTGCTTCTTGACTTGGCAGGCTGGTGTGAGGGCCACTCCCTCCCTCCCTCCCTCTCTCTGAGCCCATCCTTTGTTCCAGAGGGAGGTTGACACCCGCCCTGCCTGCCACACGACATGGACACTTGATCTAAGAGGGCAGATTGAAGGCCTCCGCTCTACCAGGGAAGGGATCACATGTTGGCTTTGGTGTTATTCTGCCTTTCAGAGTTTGGGGACTCTTTCAAAATGCTGGTTTTGCAGTTTCTACGTCCAAACAGTAGTCACTCAGCTTGTTTGGAACCACGTCCGCCCCCCTTCCTTGAGGGGCTCTTAAACTGTCCTGACAGTCTGTCATCCTATGTTAACCGTATCGGGCAAGTGAATTAAACTGGAGGTAACTTAGTGGCGGAACTCAGAAGGCAGCTGCGACTGGTGCCCGTAATAGCACTTAAACACCTGCCAAAGACTCGGGGGTATTCGATGGCTCATGCTTAGTCATGGCTTTGCTGCTTGCTGGCTCTGTGACCTTGGGCCGTTTGCTTGGTCTCCTCGAAACCTCAGGTTCAACGCCTGGAAACGGGGGAGAAGGTGTTGCCTTCCCAGACCTGTTGTGAGGAGGCAGACGGGCTCATCTGAACTGCCCCCCCGCCAGCCCACAGCGCTCCAAGACTCAACATTACAGGCAGTGGTAGCTGTTTTGGAGCTCATGTGTTTAAAGAAAACACTTAAAAACACACATTGGTAGGTGAAAATCCCTGTGGATGTATCTCATGGTTATTAAGCTTTAGAGGGAATGAGAATATTTGCAAATCTGAGGCTGGTCTTTTGAGCTCTGTTATTTTTTAAAAAAATATCTGTGTTAAAGATCAGCTCATCCTTCCCTGTGTTTTGTGTGTGGAAGGACCTTCTGACGCACTAGCCTATGTAGCTGCACTCGCAGCCTGAGACAGCAGGCGTTGATGTTCCAGTGAGCGTTTAACAAACCACGTGCCTCGGAGCCCACTGCGGCCCACCGAATCCACCGTGGTGTGGGGGACAGGAAAGCCCCAACTTGGTTTTCTTTTCAGATGGCATATGAGTGGGACGCCTGGGTGGCTGAGTCGGTCAAGCGTCCGACTTCAGCTCAGGCCATGATCTCGCAGTTTGTGGGTTCGAGCCCCACCTCGGGCTCTGTGCTGACAGCTCAGAGCCTGGAGCCTGCTTCGGATTTTCCGTCTCCCTCTCTCTCTGCCCCTCCCCCCCCACCTTAGAAATACAAAATAAACATTATAAAAATTTTTTTTTTAATGGCATATGAGTCTACACCAGATCCACAGCCATTACTTTAATGGTGCCTGGGTGGCTCAGTCAGTTAAGCATCCGACTTTTGGTTTCGGCTCAGGTCATGATCTCAGGGTTTGTGAAATCATGCCCCGCGCCGGGCTCTGCGCTGACAGCGTGGAGCCTGCTTTGGGATTCTCTCTCTCTCTCCCTTTCTCTCTGCCCCTCCCCTACTTGTTCTCCCTCTCAAATAAATTTCTAAAAAATTTAAAAAAAAAGTAAAAATAAGCTCTACTGTCAATGAGCACGCGTGGCCTCTGAGATAGTACCCTTTTCCAGAAATTCTCTCCTGTAAGCTGGCAGCTCCAGCCTGAACCATCGTTTGTTCTGTTCGTCAGCAAAAGCAGGCTTCAAACAAATCAGAACTATTTTCCACCCTGAGCCCTGGTCTTTCATTGAAAGCTTGAGTTTCAGACGTTGCCTCTCCTGCACCCATTTGACGGATCCCAGTGGTGCCCCGTAGATGAGACAGCTTCCCCATTCCGAGCGCTCAGTTTTTCCGTTTTCTTAAAACTGAGTTGCAGCCATTAGTGTTTAAAAGTGCCTTGTTCTCACAATGTTTCCGATGGGCGTTTTTGTGTGCGTTACCGCACGATGGAAAAACTGCCTGTCAGATTGCCGACGGCATCACAAGTGAAGGACTCGAGTCATGGAAGGGGCACCCAGGTGGTGAAGGTGAAGGCATTGCTTGAAGAGGCATCCCTGGAATGGGAAGGCGTTTCCATTGGTTACTGGCCTCTCCTTCCTTGGGCTGGTTTCCTCTCTTCTTCTCTCTCCTGTCTCACGTCCTTCTGACCACCATATTGAATGAAAGTTGAGCAATCCACATGCCTTAACATAGTGGGTTTTAAATGCCAGCACCCCCAAAATCAGTATTGGATTAGAGACCTGGGAATCCCAACAAAATAGAGAACTCTGGTTGGCGGGTTGAGCATTCACCCCTGATTGAAAGTGCGCATCTCCACGTTGGAGCCTCCTGAGTTCCACCCTTGAGACGAAAAACACTTTCAGTTCATAGGTGACATCTGTCTGTGGGTGACCTTTACGGCAGTCAGGGGGCCCCTGGATGCCTTTATAGACTGGGGAGAATTGCTGGAAGGTTCTGTGACGGAGGGACCTTCAAATGAGGCACTCGTATTGCGATACCGTAGACTGAATTCCCACTAAGTTATGGGATGGTGGAAGGGATGTGGCTTTGGCTGTCTGTGCTTGTGGAATCTGTTGGCATTCTGTGTCACTCTTCCCCATGTCATCAGGTCCCCCCCCCGCCCCCCAACTCAGCATGACTAGTTAGAAACCTCATGTGGTCTGGAGAGTCCAGTGGCCCGTGTTGGCCTCCCCATCCCCTCAAAAGGACATCTGTCCGGTGTTTTATACATTGTTCCTGTCACAGTAAAAGCACATGGGTAAGTTTCGTGAATGACTTCAAAAGGTTTCCTGCATATTTAAAGAGGGGTTAGAAAAATTTCAATTTAATTCATTTTTTTGTAGGGCTCCAACTCAGGCCTGCTCCTCCAGTTATTAATGCAGGTGCTCAGTTATTTATTCATCCAGTTTCAAAGGCTCAGAAGTTCTTGGTGTCAGTGAAGTTTCCAGGCTGTTCATCTTGCCCCTCCCTCTGTTTCCTCCACGCATTTTAACCAGCACCCATGTTTGGTCACACCACAGAAATCCTCAGAAGCTCCTGTGTTGCTGTTTAACAAAATTTTAGAGGTTTACAGGGCCCCTGGGTGGCTCAGTCAGTTAAGCATCCAACTTCAGCTCAGGTCACAATCTGAACGTTTGTGCGTTCGAGCCCCACCATCAGGCTGTCTGCGGTCAGAGCTGGTTTCAGATCCTCTGTCCCTTTCTCTTAGCCCCTTCCCTGCTCATGCGCTCTCTCCCTCCCAAAAATAAATAAACATTAAAAAAAAAAAAAGGACACAAAATTTTAGAGGTTTTAATTGAGCACCTCCGTAGGGAACCTGCACCTGAAGGTTGGTCACATAGAAGCTGTGTTCCACCTCACTTGAATTTTGCTTCCGTGTGATGTGTTTGGGACCCGATACTTGTTGTCTGGGCAGGTTTTGCAGAAGTGTATGTGACTCGAAAGCTTCCACCTTGTGGCCTTAGAGAGATTTCAAAACAGCTCTTCAGCGCTGGGAAAGCATGTGCAGAGGTCAGCACTGTGCTGGGGCCATGCTGTCCGCTGAAGGCTGCCTATTGACGGCGCTTCCTTCCTCGGGATTTTCGAGGGAAAACCCAAGGTAGCCTGCCACAGTCTCCAGTTCAGTCCTGTCTTTACCATAGTTGTGGGTAGGTGTGACAGATGTTAGTACTTGCTACCAACCCAAAATTATACAATGTGCTATGAAAATAAAATGTCTGTGCCAACTCCTTCCCACTGTCAGGTGTGACAAGAAATAGCAGGACATAAAACTTTTTTTTTTTTTATGTTTTCTTTATTTATTTTGAGAGAGAGTGAGAGAGAGAAAGCAGGGGTGGGGCAAAGAGAGAGAGAGAGAGAGGGAGCGAGAGAGTCCCAAACAGGCTCTGCCCAGTCAGTGCAGAGCCCAGCGCAGGACTCGAACTCATGAACCAGGAGATCATGACCTGAGCCGAAGAGTCGGGCGCTTACCCTACTGAGCCGTCCAGACGCCCCAGGACATACAACTTCTTATATATACTTTTGACCACCACGAAATGACCTCTCGGAGAGGGAATTTTGTTTTTTCACCCATGCAACTTCGTAGCCTACTGGCCCTGCTGTCTGGCCCCCCCAACTTGCCAGGTTGGCCCCCTGGGACACTTCCTGTGGGGAGCCGGCTATAGGCCATCCATGTCACATATGCTCCGTGGCACCCTGGAGGCCTGATGGAGTTCATGCAATGTGCTAGTCATCTGGGCTGTCAGGTGCATGGAGGAGAAGAGAGGTGATTTGTATAGCATTTCCTTTGGAGAAATGAAAATGTAGGGTACGGTTTGAGTTTTGCAAAACTGTGGGAAAAGAATTTGGGACCCATTTGAGAAAAGGGCCTCGCATTTTTCTCCTACCCATTTTTTGTTCCCTTTCTCCTTTATTTCTTCATTTTTGAAAATCCTGTGTTGTTTTCTTAAATTATGTCCCTCCCAGCATTCGTACACGTGCATGTCTACACGGACAGATTTCTGACAGAATTAATACTGTCCGGGCAGGGGCCTCTGGCTGAAACATGGCGGTAGGGTCCTTGGGCCTTTCACGTCACGGTACAGCTGTGTCCACCTAGAGAAGGCAGAGGGACGCCTCCTTCTTCCTCAGGCCTCTTGGCCCTAATGAGCAACTCAGTCCTCCACACATCCTTGCTCTGAAGGAAGCACGTCTGGTACTTTCACATCGTGCTGTGCACCCTCCATTCCTCAGGCTCCATGTTTTCCTGGTTATCTCCTCTCGCCCATCTAGGCGCGACCTCATTTCCTTCATCTGTCCAACTGGGATGCCGGTAGTATCTTCTTCGTAGGGTTAACATCTTTCTAGCCCTTCGACTTTTCCGACATTCAACCTAATGTCAGGCACCATCATTCTTCATTACCGTTCGTTGGAAGAATGTTAGATGGTTGGAATTATTAGGTTGTGTAACCACATAAAGCTAACTGGATCACCAAGGAATGGAACCCACACTGTCCCTCAATAATTGAGGTTCCTTGGTTGGCTCCCTTGCCTGTGACAATGGGAGCACTGTGCACGGTGAAGCGTCATCCATTTGGAGAATAAAGGCTTGGTTTCTGAACAGCTTTATGAGATCTATGACTTCCCAGAGCCCGGCGAAATAAATATCTGTCGTGCAGAAGGGGGTAAGGTTTCCACAGTCAGTGTTTGTGGGTGTCGTCAGCTGGAACACGTCTCCTTTACGGGCTCTGCTCTCAAGCTCGTATGTCTTTGATCTCCAGGACATTATACTGGAGCTGGGTGTGAGGATGGCCACTCCGTGGGCCCCGCCATTACATTCTCCATATTGGTGCACTGCGTATGGGGTCATCTCAAGCGAGTGCGTCCAGTTCACCCAGTTTGCCCAGAATGCTTGCAGTCACACTGTGGACGGTGCTCAAACCCGAAACCCTTGCTACCTGCTTTCTGTGCTCTTTCCTGGACCATAGAGCGTGAACCGACAGCAGAGCCAAATGGCCCAGTAGAAATGGTACCTAACCGCATGGATACTCACAGGCACTCTGGTACTACTTTTCTTGCACCTGACACTGACCGTTCCAAACATCTTCTACCTTCCCGAGGCCTCCCTCCCTCCCATTTCTCCCTTGGAAAACTATCACGTGTCATGAAGTTATCACTTCCATTCTGCCCCCTGACACTTGGACTAGTCACGCTTGTACTGTTATAGTGGCCTTCAGGCTTTCTCACCTCAGTCTTTCCCCCCGTCACAGCCTCATTAATCTTCTCTAAATGCCCCAGGAGCATGTTACCCTCCTCCTTGATGGCTGTGGCTCCCATTGACAGCACCACCCAGACCCCTTGATCTGACTTTTGACTGCCTGCCCCCGGGCACCCATGAGAATGCTCTGCCTTAATCGGGCTGTTCGGCTTGCCCTAGATCTGCGGTCATCCACATTGGGATGCTTTCTGATCCCGGACCCTCGTGTGGACACCTTGCCCTTGTTTGGGCCTCAGTCCAGTGTTATCCCCCTCGGTGCCTTTCCTGCAAAGCGTGCTTTGGAGAATGGCAGATAGACCACTGAAGTTGTTACCAATCCGTTATTTATTTCTGCCGAGTGTGTGGTAAGTCTTCAGTAATCTTTAAAAAAAATTTTTTTTTAACATTTATTTATTTTTGAGACAGAGAGAGACAGAGCATGAACAGGGGAGGGGCAGAGAGAGAGGGAGACACAGAATCTGAAACAGGCTCCAGGCTCTGAGCTGTCAGCACAGAGCCCGACGCGGGGCTCGAACTCACGGACCGTGAGATCATGACCTGAGCCGAAGTCGGACGCTTAACCGACCGAGCCACCCAGGCGCCCCTCTTCAGTAATCTTTATTACTCCCTTTCGTTGTTCTGGACTCTGCTTCCCACGCCACATCAGGCTTGCTTTGCCACCAGCCAGAACTGGATCTGATTTGTCAGGAAGATGCCCCAGGAGTCCTGCTGTCCTCTAATAAATACCCCGCGAGGGGAGCCTGTGTGGCTTAGTCAGGTTAAGCATCTGACATTGGCTCAGGTCATGACCTCATAGTTCATGAGTTCAAGCCCCGTGTCAGGCTCTGTGCTGACAGCTCAGAGCCTGGAGCCTGCTTCGGATTCTGTGTCTCCTTCTCTGTCTGCCCCTTCCCTACTCGCATTCTGTCTCTCTCTCTTAAATATAAGTAAACACTAAAAAAAAAAAAAAAAAAAAAAAAAAAAATTCAGCAGATAAACAGACATCTCTCTGAGGGAACACATCTGCTAAAAGAAACAAAAGCTATCTGTGCTATTAGTTATTTCATTGCAAGCCCCCTTCCTTCTCTCCATCACTTAAAGTTGGTAAATGACTTACTTTAAATAAAAATATTTTTTCATTATAGTTTTAACATCTTAAGGTAATTGGTAACACTAGTAGCCATAAAACTGATGATCCGTTTCAGATGTTTTGTAGATACCATAAGGGTAAGCATTTTTGACATGACTTTATTCTAAATTACCTGGTTTTCTCTTCACACTTTGGGCTTTGCCTTCCCTGGACTTAGCAGTTTTTAATTATGTAATTGTTTTTTTTGATGAAATAACATGTTTCCCATTATCCTGCACGAGAACAAAGGCCACGTCTGTGCTGCTGAGGCCAGGTCGTAAGTGCTCAGCCCAGTGCCTGGCACACAGTAGGGATTCCCTATTTGTTGAAGTGTGAATGAATGAATAAATGACTGAATGGTGGGGCACCTTTTTAAAAAAATTATTTATGTAAAAAAAATTTTTTTTAACATTTATTTATTTCTGAGAGACAGAAAGAGACAGAGCATGAGCGGGAAGGGGCAGAGAGGGAGAGGGAGACAGAATCTGAAGCAGGCTCCAGGCTCCAAGCTGTCAGCACAGAGCCTGATGCAGGGCTCAAACCCACGAACCGTGGGATCATGACCTGAGCCGAAGTCGGACACTTAACTGACTGAGCCACCCAGGCGCCCCGATTGGTGGGGCACCTTCATTCCGGTATCCCGGGCAGGGTTTACAAAAAAGTTGGTTGTAAGAGGAATTTTTTTTTTTCTGTCAAATTATATTATAAAACAAAATGTATTTACTCAGATGGAGAAACTTCCGGTAAACTTTGGAAACATTTGAAGAAAGAAGTAAGGTGGAGATCGGGTCCTCTTTTTGTTGCATACGTTTTTTTGCGAGATTCTTGTTTGGCGCTTTGTATTTCCTTGGCAGTCTCTGCAGCCGCCTTTAGACATCAGACATGATCTTGCCATTCCAATAAAGGTCGTGTGTAGGGAAGATGTGCATATGCCTCACATTTAATCCCAGTCTTAGGAAAGGAATACTTGGTTTCTTGTAATAAACTATTTCACATAGGAATAGCCAGCATCCTATAGTAGGTATTCCTGATTCACTGTTTTCATGGTCAGTGTTCTTGCATCTGACGGTGAAGTTAAATCTTTCGTTTTTGGGTGTGGAAAAGCTGTTCACAGTGACTGCTGGCTCTGCAGCTCCTTGCCACCGGTAGCCGGTCTAGTTCCAGGACACGGGGCGTGCACCTTCATCACGGGGCATCTCTTCATCTTACTTGCTGATTCTTCATTGTTCTGAAGCTTCTTGTCCAGGAGTGTTAGCTTCGGCGCCAGGAAACAGGTTTCTTGGGATGAAGCCTGTTTCCACCCCGCTGTGTTCTGTTTGGTTCTTTCGTTGTCAGCTCAGAAAGCTCAATGGGGGAACACCAGCGCCCTCTTGGTTCGTCTGTCGTCCCCTTAGGCTTCCGGTGCAACACATCGTGCTGTTACTCATTACAGTCTCCAGCCCCTCTCGTGACTTTCTGGAGTGTATCAGCCAGAACGTGAGCTCTGTCTTATCACAGCCCAGCGGGTTCGTGGGCTTCTTAAATTTCCGAGGTTCCCGACTTACAGAAATTCTTTTTCGTAGAACACGGGATTGCCTGTCCCTGGAAACAAGGTTGTTCCTCACCTGGCTCTCAGCTGCTCTGCAGTTCCTGGGACAAACCACAGATACACCTCTGCACACTGTCAGTTGCTATAGTGTGGGCACAGGGCTGGGGTTCAAGCAAGGTGCTTTTATGTAGCTTGCAAAGAAAAGATTTGGGGAGCCATGGTTAGGTGTCTTCAATACCTAAAGAGTCACCACTAGGAAAAAACAGTTGTGCTTAATATAGGTGGTTTCTTTTTGTTTTTTTTTTTGTTTTTTAATAAATGTTTATTCATTTTTGAAAGAGAGCATAAGCGGGGGAGAGGCAGAGAGAGAGGGGGACAGAGGATCTGAAGCGGGTTCTGCGCTGACAGCAGTGAGCCCAATGCAGGGCTCAAACTCACGAACTGTGAGATCATGAACTGAACTGAAATCAGACACTCAACTGGCTGAGCCACCCAGGCCCCCCAATGTAGGTGATTTCTGGAACATACATAGAGTTGTGTGAATGGCTTCTTTAGGCACAGAGGTCTCAGACACTGGGGGTGGGTGGTGGGCACAGTGTGAGGGATTCTTGCAAGGCTGGATTGCAGTAGGTAGATAATTAGATAACTCTTAAAGTGACTTCCAGCTCTGCAATCCCATGGTTTTATTTATACAAGGACAGTTACTTTGGGGCAGTTTCTCTTCTTTCTTTTCCTTCTTTCTTTTTATTTTTCTTCATTTCATGGAGCAGGGACTGTAGATTCTTTTTGCAGTTGAAGTCGAAGAAGTCTTATTCTGCACCATATCCTAGCCTCTTGCTTTGAAATGCTTATACTTCTCGGTGAGTTATGTTTGGACACTATGGAGGGAGGCAGCGCCTCTGAGTACAGTTGTACAGGTTGTTCACTGCACAAAGGATCCAGCAAAGAAAGCTGAGCTTTTTGTACCTGTGTGTCTACCCAGAGGAAAGGTCCCTCTTTCTAATTTGCAAGAAGATCCACCCTTCTCATCAAGCTGAGTGCCAGAAGAGCTGGGTCTGCCCTCAGGAGGCATAGTTTTCTAATCTTTGTGCAGATAAGGTCCACGCAGCTAGTCAAGACTCTAGAGGGAGATATAACACACATTTCATTCTTGGCTCATCAGGATTAGCAAAGTTAAGCCTAGACACACCTTTAATTTTATTGGTGGGCTGAACTAAGCACAGTGCTAAACATGGCCACCGATAGTGAGAAGTTACCTTAAGTATCCAGATATTTTTGCCAACTCACCAAGCATTCAAGTTCTTCCAAGAAGAACCGGCTGCATTTTTCACTTTCCTTCTGGTTGTTGGGCGTTGTGGTAACACCGCCCTGTGCATTACCCTGAGTCCAGGAGTTCCCTTGACTCTTCCACTGACCACCAACCCTGCTGAGCAATGGCTTTGGTCAAAAAGCAGTCGATGATTTCTGGATGCCAGGCACATAAAACCTCGGGTTCTCAGACTTGGCCCAACCCAACTTGTCAGTGTGCCTGTGATGGGGAGGAACAGCAAAGAATCCAACGTCCCCCAGGCAAGCTTGGTTATTTCATAAAGTAACAACAGCAACAAACAAAATGGAAACCAACCCCCCCTCGGGTCGCTAATCCTGGACAGCGGTTCTTTGAACAAACGTCCAGAGATGTCAGCTGTCCCCAGGGACGGATTCCTTCAGCCTGCCTCCCCCCTCAGTGGTGACTGCTCCTCCCTCCTCTGGAATGCTCAGGAAATGAGCACTCCACACCCACCCATTCACAAAAACCCTGGAAGGGAGCCACCTGGCCTCCACTGTTCTCCTCTGCCAGCTCCCTGTCCCCGTCCCCCAGCCCCTGTGCCTTTCTCAGGCTGCAACAAGTGAGGAGCTCGGGCTTGGCTTCGCCTGCTGCTTTAGCCCTGTGACTGTTGTACCGTGACCTATTTCTCATGCCAAACACACTCCGTCTCCTGAACTTCATACACGCTGTGCTCATGTGCACGTTCACACATGACTCGCCGCCCTTGCTTTTCAGCCATCCCGATGCTTTTGCATTTCCGTTCCGTCTTCAAGACTCTTCACTGTTCCTTAATTACCACACGTCGGGAGTCCCCCGATTTTGAACACCGAAGTTTAAAAAACCACAATACTGTGGGAGAGACGAGCGCGGGGATGCCAAGGACTTACTTGTCCAAATAAGGACACGAGGGCTGGGGTGGCTTGGGATGCCAGAACACACATAAAACAATAACAAAAACATCATCTGCTGTTGCCATCAGTTCCAAACAAAAAGGCTACTTTCACACCATGAGGTCAGAAAAACACATTATCGAGCAGAAGACATTCTTTTGAAAAGAACTTCGGCTGCGTGAATGCTTGCCACCTTCTAGCCTGTCTTCGCATTCACGTTCTCTCCACCCAGCATACTTTTAGATTTCCAGCCAGTATTCCGAGGCCGCTGCCGCAAAGGAATCTAAGAGAATGAGCCTCCAGCAGCAGAGTAAGTACAAAGCGCACCTTTCTGGAGGCAGGAAGCCACCTTGGCCAGGGCCCATCCTTGCTCATGTGGCCATAAAACCCAAAGTGATAGGAGGTCCTTCATCCCCAGTCCCCCTCCCCCAACGCTCTAACCCTGACACCTGCTGGTCACTGGGGATCCTATTGGCTTTGCTGCTGTGGCTACAGGGCTAGCAGCTCAAGGGACCCTGGGAGACCGTCGACAGCATGCAGCATGGCACCGTTTGCCAGAGCAGGTTAAAGGGTTGGGTGGGGAAGTCCCCACGCCTTAGAGGCATCCCTCCCAGCACTGAGGGTCAGCCTGGCGCTCAGCCTCTGGGCTTTTCTCTCCCAGAGAGGGTGTGCATGTCAAGTATTTACAGTTAGCAGTGTGGAGCCTGAGGGCCAGACCAAGGAGGTGCTTGCTGGGCAGTGAGGTGCACCTGCTCCGTTGCAGAACACATCAGAACCGCCACGGGGTGGGGGCCAGAGACACACAGGCTCCCACCCAGCCCCGCTGGGCTGTTCAACAGTTTGGCCCTTGTGGCAGAAAACCAAACACAGAAAGGATAAGAGAAACCGTTAGGGACTGGAAGAAGGGCTCCAAGTTGAGGGATGTCCTGAAAAATTTGATTTCCTGGTGGGAGGGTCTGGGCCACTCAGACTGAAGCATCTTGGGTGTCACCTCACACCTTGCGCATTAAAATCGCTCTCCTGGGAGTGAGGCCGGCCGGGGAGGCGCTCACATACCCCGTGAGGCAGAGAGCTTCCTGCCGGCTTGAGGGAAATTCATTTCCATTCGGCAGATGTGAATTGAGAGCCGGCTCCATCACCGCGCAGGCCCAGACCTCCATGGAAGGATTCCAGCCCCGCAGATTCCTCTGTTTGCTTGCTGAAGAGGAACTAGGGAATGCTGCGTTTTATTTCAGACACACGTTTGCCTGAAAAGATTTTCTATCATCTCCCATTTACTGAAGTACATAGGATCTCCTCCTTAATCTTTTTCTTTTCCTTCTCCTTCCCCACCGCCCTGCCTTTCTCCCCCCCAACACCTTTCTTTTGTGTTTCCCACTTCTCTTTCTCTTTGCCAATAATTCTTTTTTCCCATAGAGTTTCGCCTTCCTGTAATTTTTATACAAATTTGAAGCTGAATTTATGCTTCTCAGAACCAAGATGCTTTCTGAAAAATAGAGGGGGGGGGTTAACGTTCTAATCCAGTTCTGTATGTAGATATAAAATACTAAGCAGAAAAAGGAAATAAGCAAGCGTTTGGAGCCTGGTTATCGGTGTGCTGACAGGAAAATTCAGGCTGCCCACCTGAATTCAGGGTACCTACCTGACAGACACACGGCCAGACCAGGAGTTAAGGACACATAGTTTCACGCCTGGCTCTGAAAGACCTGGGGCAAGTTATGTATCCTGTCCAGACCTCTGTTTTCTTACCTGTAAAATGAAGGCAGAATTTCGTGGTCTGTTTCTGTAAGTAAATCCACATCATAGTTGGTAATGTTCCTGGCTGTCTTAGTCCCTTAAGCTGCTGCAACAAGTGACTGTGGGCTGTGTGACTTCTAAACAACGGGTTTTTATTTTTCAAAGTTCTGAAGTGTGGGAAGTCCAAGATCAGAGCGCTGGTAGGTTGGGCGTCTGGGAAGGTTGGCTTCCTGTTTCCTAGATGGTCATCTTCTCTCTGAGTCCTCACACGGTAGAAAGAAAGGCTAGCTAGCTCTCTGGGCATTAATCCCATTCATGAGGGCTCCACCTTCTTGACTTCGTGACCTCCCAAAGGCTCTACCTTGGGGCCTCCACTTGGAGTGAGTGTTCCAGCACATGGATTTTGGGTCCATAGTGCTGGCGTTATCTTGTAGCTTTATATGGTTCCTTGATCCATCCATCTTTAAACATTCGGAAGCCAGGAATTTGAACCTCAGAAATGTGTGTTTATTAAATGATGGCTTCATAATGTCGTACCCACTACACATGTTAATCTCGGGATGGTTTGCTAACTCCGTAAATATTTGGAAAGGCTTTTGTGCTAGATTCCATTGGGTTTATGGATTCAAAAGTTAGTAAGACATCCTTTTCCTGCTGTCTTTTTTTCCCATTGTAATAAGAGGAAGTGGGAACTTCTAGAACTGGTGCCTAAGAGTGGGAAGTCAGGGCAGGCTTTGTAAAGCAGGGGGCATCTTGGCTGGGTATTATAGGATGTTGGGTACTGAATATCTCAGGGTAAGTTTTATGTGCTACGTAATTGCCTTTCCTAATGGCCTTTGATCTGGATGTAATATTGACAGACAAAGAAGTTAAGTTCAAGATTTTGGCGAGTGTGATAGAATTTTTTTTAATTCTTTTAATGTTTATTTAGTTTTGACAGAGGGACAGACAGAGCGTAAGCAGGGAGGGGCAGAGGAGCGGGAGACACAGAATCTGAAGCAGGCTCCAGTCTCTGAGCTGTCAGCACAGAGCCCGATCCTGGGCTGAAACTCATGAAACCATGAGATCATGACCTGAGTCAAAGTCGGGTGCTCTGCTGACTGAGCCACCCAGATGCCCCAAAAGAATCTTAACTAGTAGCCTGTCAGGCAGCATTTTACTGCATGATGCTTTTGTCTTCCTCCAGTGGAAGTAATAAGCATTCTTGTGCGCATGGCATATGGGGTCCTCCCGGGGAGTTACAGTGAACAAGAAGGAATACAATAAATGCTAACAGTTTAGTTGACCGCTCACCTAGCACACCATCCTAGAGCAAACCCATAGTCATCACGATTATTATCTCTTCTTTTATCAGTTTTGTTGTCTTTTATGGTTAATGGTAACGCCTTTTCAAAAATGGTATGCTTTTATTTCTACTTTTTGCTCTTTTCTGGACCTTTTCATGTGTCATTTTCTCTCCGAAGAGGCAGATTTAGGGGTCCAGCCTGGCTCTTGTGTAACCTTGGGTAAGTTCTCTGACCTCTTTGTGACTCAGTGTCTGCAGCTGCAAAATGAAGGTTCAAATATCCACTTCACTGCAATGATAAAAGGATCCAACGAGATAGTATGGGTAGAGCACTTAGCACAGTGCTTGGCCGGAGCGTAACAGCTGAGAAAAGAGTCACAGAGAGGTTTGCCAATTATCTTGGGTCACACGGAGCGACTGTCGGAACTTGGATCAAAGCCACAATGTTTGGCCCCTAGCCCTGTTTCCTTTTTAATAGGATACATTTGATCTTTGAATTATTTCACTGAATCTACTGGAGATTAGATAAGAAATTCAGCTATTTATGGCACCATGTGGTTGTACGGATATGTCCACAGAGTTTTGATTGTCCTGCTTCAAGAAGTGGGGCTAATCCCTCCTCCTCAAGTAGGGGGATGGGCTTAATGACTGTTCTAGCAAATGGAGCAGGCGGGAGTGAGGGGAGGTCATTTCTGACATTAGGTCACTCAAGGATGATGGCTTTCTTCCAGGGTGGCTCTCCTGCACTTTCTTGGCTCGTTCTCTCTGGGGGACACAGCCGCCCTGCCTGTCCTGAGGTCACTCAGGCAGCCTGTGGAAAGACCTGGACAGACGCAGGAACCTGGCCTGCTGGCAGCTCCACAAGTGAGCGAGGAAGCACCTCATCCCCAGTCAGGCCCCAGGGTGACCATGGCCCAGGTGGACGGCTTGACCACGGCCTCATGAGCGCACCTGAGCCTGAGCCTCCCAGCTCAGCCACCCCCACGTTCCTTACCCACTGAAGTCGTGAGACAGTAGGTGTTTGCTGGTTTAGGCTGGTTGAGCGTGAAGAGATCTGGTTTTTGCTGCAGCGTATAATTAATGCAGGGTCTAATCTGCAGGATGGAGCTTTTGAAGCTTTTCGGGTTTGGAATTTGGCGTGTGCTGCGCTATGCCTCAGTTAAGCATCGCGGCACCGGTGTGGTCGGTCGTGGAGACGGCACTCCGTGTACCTGTAACTAGGGAGTTTTTAGGACTAGACTTTGGGAAGGCCCTGCTTGACTTGGGCAAGCCAGAGCAGGACTGGCCTATACTTGCAGTTCACAGGCCCATGTCCCACCCTTCCCTAACTCACCTCCTCAGCAGAAACATTTAGAATCGTAGACAACCTAATCATAGGCATTGGATGAGAATTTGGGGTTACCTGACCCAGAGCTTGCCTTCAGCCAGATAAAGAGTAGTCTCCTGACTTTCCTGAGGAGTCCCTGAAGTGGTTCGCCCAAGCCCCGCTCTGGCCCCTCAGCGGTTGGGCTGGGTGGCTTTCTTCTCACCTCAGCCAGGGTTGTTTGATTACTGGCACCAAAAACTGATTCCAATTCTTGCACCAACAGGAGTTTCTGGGATGACGTCAGAAGCCAAAAATGGTCCAAAAATCTAGTGAAGCAGGTGGCGTTAGTGGCCAGGAATGGTCAGCTGGGCCCTGAGGAGGGATAGTCACTTGTGGGCGATGAACTGTGGCCACTTCTCCTTCCCCCCTCCCTTCACCCAAGTCTCAGGTTCCCAGAAGAGACCTCGGCTGTCAGGGCCCGGAGCCCTCGCCGTCCTGAGGGTGAGGCTCCTAGAAAGCCCACCTACCATAGAGGAGTCCTTCCCCAAAGGAAATCAGAGTTCTTTGGGAAGAAGAAATGGATGCTCCACAGCCAAAACTATGACAGAAGCCTACTGTATGTGCTTTGCTCTCCTCAGATTTTCTGAGAATTTTTATCTTGTTTCTCGTCAATATTCATCATTGCTTCTGCCCAGGAAGAGAACAGAATGCGGACTTCTCTTCAAAACCACAGCATTTCCAAAGACTGCCATGACAAAGTACCACACACAGGGTGGCTTCAAACACAGATGTTTACTCTCTTACAGTTCTGGAGGCTCAGAGCCCCAAATCAGGGTCCCCAGTCCCTCGGAAACCTCGCCTTCCTTGTCTCGTCTTCAGCTTCCAGTACCCCAGTTGTTTCTTGGCAATGGCCGCATTACTCCCGTGTCTCCTCCTGCCTTCCCGTGGCCCTCGACCTGTCTGCGCCCTCATCTTTGAAGGACACTAGTCCTGCTGGTTTAGGGCCCTCCCTAGTGACCTGATTACTTTTATAAATAGTTGCGTTTCCGTATAAGATCCCATTCACATATTCCACGGGTGAGAGCTTTGACGTATCTCTTCAGGGGACACAATTAAACCCATGACAACAGGTGACGTATTACCTTCTAATAATTCTGCAGCATAGAGGCTGGACACACGCTGCTGGATAGTTACAGCCACCAAGGGTCTTCTCAGGTGCTCTGGCTGTACTGGACAGCTCCGGAAAGCCTGGCTTTTAGCTTCCTAAGAAAACACTTGCGGGGCGGTGTCCAGTGGGTTTTGATTGACTTGGCGTGTTAACTACCCACTTGCTTTGAGAAAGCTGCCTGTGTTTAGGCTCAGTGGAATAGCGTGTGAGAATGACACAGACTTTAACCCGTAATCGAATGAGGAGTTCTTCATTACAAAGACACGTTGATGCCGGTTACAAAGAAAAAAGTGGATTAGCACAAAGGTGGGGAATCATGCCCATGCAGAGAAGGTATCCTGGCATGAGCATGCTTTCCACAGAAGCTCCTAGAATATTGGGCTCTGTTTTGAAAGTGGTTTTTCTGTTTTAACTTTTCAAATACTGTATGTTTATTTGTAGAAAAATTTGACGTTATGGAGGGAAAGAAACCTACTAAAAATCATTGTTACAATTAACTCAAAAAACTATTCATTGTGCCCTGTTTTATGTACTGATTGAGTCATTCATTGGTTGGTGGATTTATTTATTGAGTCATTTATTGGCGAGTGGATTACTGGTTGCCATTGAATTCAGAGGAAGTAATCATTCAAGGTTAGTTTTGTGATGAGAGTGAAATCTTGGTTTGCATTTGTACCTCCTACCCCTAATTTTTGGCATTCACCGTATGAAACACGAAGTTACTGTTGACACAGCAACTGGTTTTTCTGAAAATGGCATGTCCCGGGGATTCCCAGTGTGGGCCATTTGGAAGCTGGTGAAGGCTGGTCTTCTGGGGCAAAGCTTTCTCAGCCTCTGCCACCGGTGCTCCAGACATAACCCTCCTCTCCAGGTGGGGTGGTGGCTCTAGTCCCAGGAGGGAGTGCATTATTTTCATAAGTGTCCCACCATTAGAGTTCAGGAGCATGCACCTTGTGTTCACCCAAGCTTAAGTGTCCCAGCCTCAAAACGTGTAACAAGACTGAGTAGGAATTGGCGATGACAATTGTGGTTCATCCATTTCTGGAGCCAGGCAGGATGGAGAGAGTCCTGCACCATCCTCGTCTCGGGCACGGTGCTAATGTTGCTTTCTCTTGGGATAGCTGAGCAGTTGGGCCCATGACGGCATTAGGGACATGTTAATTTTTGAGTCAAAACACCGTTACAGACGAGGCATTACGATAGTTCCAAATGGCAGGATGGAAACGGACATAGCACTTTCAGGTCATAGAACACTTTTATATACATTATCTCATTTTGCTTAGGATCCCTGAAATGGCCTGTGGGTGGGTGCGGCAGGTTTATCCCCGAGTAAATGGATGTTCAGAGAAATGGCTGATCCCGGGGGACGTCCTCAGGGCTCTTTGCCACACGTGGCATTGGTACGCCACGAAGCAGAAATGGCTCACCTTCCTGATTCTGTAGGTGAGGAAACTGGGGCTCAGAAGTCTCAAGAGGGAGGGCTCCAGAGGTCTTCACTGGTAAGTTGCTGCAGTGGAGCTAAAACTTAGAGCCATTAGGATGGACGTCTCTGCAGTATATTGCGCAGGGGCACAGAGATGAGGGTACATGCACTTTTCTGTCCAAGCATTTGGATTGGTTAAATGAGTGCTGAAGAAGGCAGATGCAGGCATATTTGTGTGCATTCCAGCCCAGCGTTCGGAAGGGCATCCAGCAGTTTCGTCACTTCTCTGTGGGTGGCACCAGGAGGCAGTGGGAAACAGAGGTGCCTTAGAGCCCGACCTTCTGGGTTCAGAGCCTCACTCTTGCGCTTTCTCGTCCACATGGGCACCAAGACCGTGGGCCTGTGCTTAGCCTCTCTGAGCACGAATCTCCTGATCTGGGAAGAGAAAATAATACCACGTGGTTCCTGGGATTGTTGTGGGAATTGAACAAGGTCAATCAAATTCTCAGAAATGGGCTGGGCACGCAGTAAGTGCTCGACAGATGAACTTGCTTCCTTCCCTTGAGTGTCTGGTGTAGAGCATATCAGACATCTCTGTTCCATCGGGTTCCGCAGGGTATCCTGGGAGAACATGGCAGGAGCAGCACTGGGACCCTTTCTTTACTCAGAGGTTGTCATGGAAAAGGGAGTTAGGCTTACAAAGACGAGTTCTGTGCCATCACATAATTATTCACTTCAGGGTGCAGAAAATGGCATGATGATTTTTAAAAAGTTATATTTTCTTCGAATTTCAAATCTCCCTGGAGGCAGAAGGCCTGGGAGAGACATTTTGTTAGAATTCAGATTAATAAATGGAGCTTGCCAAATAATCTTGCCAAATAATGTCTGAGAGGGGAGATCCTGGCTGACCATGTCCTCGGCCGCTGAAGCCTGGGGTGTTATCCCCAAGCTCCTGGCCGAGGAGAGGAAGGAGGGCTGCTGATGCCCTGAGAGGGGCTGGTCTGTCCCTCCAGCAGTGACCGGCCCCTTTACTGGGAGTCTGGGGCCTGTGGGACTGGGAACGTCTGGGGTCTGATGCCTGCTGATGCCTCACATCTCCCCCCCCCTCCCCCCACGCCTCTCCATCTTCCGGGGCAAGTGACTGTCTCTAGTAGGGTGGCTGTGACAGATGCTGTGGGAATTCGGAGTTTGGGATAATGAGCTGTCATATGTCATTTCACTTAAACACAATAATACAAATATTTTGATCAAACATTTTCTCCAGCTGTTGAGCGAAAGCAATAAAAGCAGCAGGGAGTGCCAGTGAATTCTCTGTTTCCGAAACGCTTTACCCTCTAAAAGCTGTTGCCTATTAACTCTTTCTGCCTCTGTGTCTTCCCGCTCCTTTCCCAGCTCCTCTGATCTCCCACAGCGTGTCCGGGACCGTAAATAAAAAGACCGAACTCAGGGCTGTGAAAGGGATGAAATTGACCACAGCTTTTATTAAACGTCCCTTCTGCCGGGCTCAGAGAAGCCCCCGCTGCTGCCCCTTGGTAAAACCCGCTGGGCCTCTGGCCCCTGCAGCCAGCACCCAGCGCCCCCACCTGCCTCTGCCCCACTCCCGGGTGCAGTCCCCTGTCTCTGGGCTCACGTCCGGCTTTTAGACAGCTGTCTCTGGGGGGCACCTGGTGCTTGGCTAGAATCTGGTTTGACGGTGGATTTCTACTGTAGATTTCTGTTTCATTCTGTTTGCTCTCCCTGGCTCTGATCTGGCTCCTCAAATCCCCGCCTCCTTTCTCTGCAGGCTGAGAGCATCTCAGGGGGGAAAGGAGGTACAGTTGTGGGTCAGGGGTCCAGAGGGACCCAGGAGCACAGGCTCCTGGCTGATTTCAGCAATTCCTTTTGCCAGTGGGAAGGAAGCAAGGAGCGTCACTATTCTGAAGGCATCCTTCAAGCCAAAACTCCTGAAAGCAAGGGCCTAGTCCCTACCTTAAAAACAAACTATGATCTCAATTTTATTTTATTTTTAACTTTATTTTACTTATTTTGAGAGAGTGAGCATGGGAGGGGCAGAGAAAAATTCCAAACCCCTGATACGGGGCTCGAACTCACCAACCGTGAGATCATGACCTGAGCTGAAAGATCGCTTAACTGACTGAGCCACCCAGGCACCGCATATGGCCTCAATTTTAGAAGAGGCGCCTCTGACTCAGCCATGCTGCCGGGTCTGACATTTCTCAAGTGAGCCAGGGATGGGAACAGATCAGGTCCTTGACCCAACAGCTCAAAGTCAGCCCCTTCCCTCCCTTTCTGGGGAATGAATGGGGCTAACCTGCTTCCTGTTCTGGCCTGGTGACAGGTGCCATCCCCTCCACTTAGCACTCAGTCAGGTGCCTCCCGTCTGTAAACAAAGTGAAAACACCCACAGGCAGCTCTTCCCTGGATGTCCTTTAGCCACTGTCTGGTCTCTTACCCTCTCTTCTCTCTCAGGGGCCACGTTTCTGAGGGTGTGGGAGGGCGTCTCTATCTCTTCTGCTCTCTCAACCTCCCTCACTTCTGCGGTGTGGTGCACAACCCCCCTGCGCCCCAGGCAGCCTGGCCTCTGTGCATTTTGCTTGAATCTGCTTCCTCCCTTGGGCTCTTCCAAACCACTCCCTGCTGGTTTTCCTGGGTCTCTGCTATTTCCTCCTCACACAGCCCTGCTTTGTCCTCCTCTGTTCGTCTCTAACGATTGGCCTTCCCCCTGGTGTCCTCCTGTCCTTCTATACCCTCTCCTGGCCAGTTTCACTCCCTCTGATGGTATCGGCTGCCCCGTGGGTGCACCTCCGGTCTCCAGGCTGGACTTGGCTCCGGAATTCCAGACGTGGACCCACCTCAATCCAGGCATCTAGCTGGAGCCTGGATGCCTTGGTTTCCTCAAACCCCACCCGTCCCAGATGGAACCGTTCTCCACCTGCCTCTCTTTGGGGCCCCTGCCTGCCTTTCCTCTTGGCCCCCCCTCACCCCCAGTGCCATGGAAGAGAGACCTTAGGAATCCGCCATCCGTCCACCCTTGTCCCTCATGCCTGTGCCCCTTCATCCTTCTTATCTATCCGTCCTCTGCCCACTCATCCCCACCCCCAATGAGCCTGTCAATCTCTTACTCCTCACCGAATTCATCCCGCTGCAACCCAGTCTCCCTTACCACCTAGCCAGTACTTCCCAAGTGCCCGTCGGTCAGTTCCGTCTCTCCAGGGACACAGGCACAGTCTCATTTTCTTCCATGCGGCTCTGGGGCAATGGTTCTCAAAGTGGGACCCCTGACCAGCAGCATCAGCACCACCTGGGAACTTGTTAGAACTGCAAGCCCGCCCTGCCCCCCGCCCCCCTACTGAATCTGCAGCTCTGAGGGTGGGCCCAGTAACTGGCATTTTAACAAAACAGCCACGTGTTTGGAGCCACACCGAAGTTGGAAGACCCTGCTGTGAAACAACCCCCAAGATCCTTATAGGTCCCCAAGCTCAGCCTGCTGCTCTGTGTCCCCTGTTCTGCAGGTCCCCTCCCCAGGCTCCCACTCACCTTTTTTTTTTTTTTTTTTACTTTTTATTTATTTTTGAGAGAGAGAGAGAGAGAAAGAACACAAGGTGGGGGGGGGGCAGAGAGAGGGAGAGAGAATCCCAAGCAGGTTCCACATTGCCAGTGCAGAGCCCGATGTGGGACTCGAACTCAAGAAGCTACGAAATCCTGGCTGAGCTGAAACCAAGAGTTGATGCTTAACTGACTGAGCTACCCAGGGGCCCCGACCCTGGGGGTATACGTGAAATGGGAACATCGTGAAAAACTATTGTGACTTGCTCCTAAAACTTCCTTTCAAACCCAGGTGCCTCTTGGGCTGTCTGTTCTCATTTTCCGCTTTACTTCTTCATTCCTTTCCGTTTTCCTCAATAGGATGAGATGGAAGTAAAGTTTTGGAGGTGTTTTCCTGTAGAAAAGAAGGGCATTATGTTTGGCTCTTGGTCCTGAGTTTATTCAAGAATGTGGCCCTTCCATGATTTTTTGTTTCTTTCTTTTTCTTTTTCTTTTTCTTTTTCTTTTTCTTTTTCTTTTTCTTTTTCTTTTTCTTTTTCTTTTTCTTTTTCTTTTTCTTTTTAACTCCATTGAGGACCTCTGGCTTTGGATAGGAAAACACGCAGGCTTTATTTAGGGGGCACAGAGATTTGTCGTAAAGCTCTAATCCATGAGCAATCCCTTACTCTTAAGATTCTGTGTTATTGTGTTTCTTTTTTCTCTTGTAGATTTATTACATTAGCGCTTAATTACTCTTCATGACAGTATTAAATTTCATGAGTGATTTATAGTTTTAATAGAGACTTGTATGATTTATTGCAGTTGGCATTTGAGGTTTACCAACTTCTTAAAAGCCATGAGTACCAGAATTGCTTAATCTGACCCTGTCCAGCACAACCACAACATGGGCGAAACCCCAGATTCAAGTGTAATAAGATGATGCCTGCACCGTCCAGACCATTTTCGTTTGATGTTACAGTTTCCTGTTGTGATATGTGTATATGTGTGGGGCGGTCGTGGGGTGGGGGCCGGGGGTATATGTGTGTTCTTGAAGAAGAAAGAGAGTGGAGTCCTTCTGTTTTTTAAATATGCGCCCCAAATGACTTCCTGTGCTCTTGCTCTGGGTGGGTGGGAGGGTGTGACGTGAGGCCCTGAGGTACACTGGCGTGGGGGAAGCTGGTGACGGGCGTGGGGCTCTGTCTCCATCTGCAAAGGGGTTCTGAGGCCAGGCTGAGGCATCTGGCTGGAGCAGTGGGGGCGCGCCTGCTGTCCCACAGGTGGCTTCAGGTTTCAAGGGGCCACTGACCCTCTCCGCTGTGGGGTCCCTCACAGCTGCCAGAGAGGCAATGGCTCTAATCTGCTCATGATCCTTCCCGCAGGCCTTGCAGTGTGCCCCAGGTGTGTGCTGGGAGGGCCCAGAGCTGGGATCTTCGAACACACTCCTGTCCTGGTCCCTGTCCCGAACTTTCTGTCTGTCCGTGCACCCACTTGTTGCCCGGGAACGCGTGTCTTTCCCAGGCACAGCACTGCAGCTGTTGGTAAAATGAATATTGTTTCAATGGGATGTTACTTCATTGTTTTAAACCTGGGGTAGCTGCTCACTTTGGTGTTTTCCCAGATGATTTTATTGACTTGAACTTCTAGAAAAAGGGTGTGCCCTCCCCGCTCTGCCTTCTTCCGAGCAGCCCTGTGGATAATCCTCTAGGGCCCTCAGCCTCGGGGCAGATAATCTCTTTGGGGTTATCTGTTAATTACCAGTGAATGTGTGAAGTATTTGTGAAAGGGCTTTTGAAGTGAGTTCCACGCGCTGCTGCCCGGGCTTGAGCGCCAGGCCCCCCGTTTCCTGGGCGGAGGGTTTCCCGGCCCAGCTCGGTCCCCCTCAAGTGCTGGTATTCTCTCGCTAAATTGTTTGCCTTTCTAATGAAGTGAACTGTTTGTTTGACTCTGCCGTGGAAGGTATTTAACCGGGACTAAAGTAAACGTTGGAGACATTCAAATAAGCCATGCATATCTGCTTTGTGAAGGGAAGGAAAACAGTCTGGCCTCGCTCCCCTCCGGGAAGAGTCGTTAAGGAACTGTTGAAATGATAAACGGAGCCCAGCGAGCGGATATTGCGGGGCCGGGCTGGGGCTTTGTGCTTGCCCTGGCGGGCCTGGGAATTCCTCTGCCGAGGCCACAGGGGAGGAGAAAGCCGTTCAAGTCTTGCAGTTAGTAATTGTGATTTATTTATGTGGAGAGGGACTTCTGCTTCATTCAGTCTTGATTAAAACCAGCCAATTAGCCCTCAGGATGGCTGGCGGATGGTGGGGCGACTCTGTTAGCAGTAGGGGAGGCTGGCTAGCCAGAGAGGGTCTCAGTGGGGACAGCCTGCATCCTCCAGGGCCAGACATGTTGTGGACCTGCAGCCTGCTGAGCTGGGTCCCTGAGGTCTGGGAGAAGTGTCTGAGGCGCTGGGGCGACCGGACCAGAGGTTGTGTGGCCGAAATAAGGGCCCCCCAGAAGGAAGGCCCGCGCCATTCCCGCCTCAGGCCGGGGTGGAAGTGGGCTCCTAGGGATAACTGCGTGGATGGATGAGGAGGCCTTTGAGCTGCTGAAGCGGCAGGATACCTGTGAGGGGAATTATTGCTGTACTCAAGGTGAGCTAGGTGATTTGTGGGGCCTACTGCCAAAAGAAAAATGGCGGGCCCTTGCTCAAAAATTGTTAAGAATTTCAAAATGGCAGTGGCGGAACATTAAAGCAAGCGTGGGCCCCCTGAGTGGGGGCCTGGCTCACGCTTGTAGCTCAAGGAAGGGTTCTCTGTACCTGAGGCCAAGCTTTTGCCAGTTCCTACCTGAATGCCCTTAACCTCCTGTCTTCTCTCACCCCTGTTCTCTCATTTGTGAAATTCACAGAGCAAACACCTACTTCACCGAGTAGTTGTGTAATACAATTTTGCAACTGTGTGAAAAGTGGGGCACGTGGGTGGCTCAGTGGGTTAGGCGTCTCACTCTTGTTTTCAGCTTAGGTCATGATCTCAGGGTTTGTGAGTTTAAGCCCTGCATCGGGCTCTGCGCCTACAGTGGGGAACCTGCTTGGGATTCTCTCTCTCTCTCTCTCTCTCTCTCTCTCTATCTCCCTCTGTCTCTGCCCCTCCCCTGCTCCTTCTCTTCCCCTTTCCCCCCCCACCGCCCCTCAAAATAAATAAACTTAAAAAAGACTTTAAAACTATGTGAAAAGTGTTTAGAGTAATCCTTAGCACACAGTAAGTGCTCAGTGAATGATAGCTATTTGAATGTTCTGTGGTTGTTTTTTTTTGTTGTTGTTTTTTTCTTTTCTTTTCTCTCCCCTAATGGTTGAGCTGACAACCTTGTGTGGCTAATCTGGAATTCAGGGGACAGAGTTGGGTCTTTGCTACAGAGCTCACTGAGAAAGGCATGGAGAACCCTTCATGTGGCTTGTGACCAGTGAAGGCTTGAGTGTAGGGGGAAACTTGGGCTGAACAATCAGATGAGGTCTGAAGTTGAAAGTATCTGTGTAAAGGTGTTGACTCTCCATGTTTATTTGGATGTTGGTATTGAAGAAGAAGCACTTAGGATCAACACTAATGCCTTAAATGTGAGTACTTTAGGAGTTATGAACCACCTTCCCCTATGTCACTTCGCCCCTTGGACAACATTGTGGAGCAAATAGGGCTGGGTCTTACTGGCTTTTTTATGTGGGTAAAAAAAAAAAATATGATTATAGTCATTATTGTCATTTGTTTCTATGTAAATCTATAAAATATGGTTTAAAGTGGGAAGCATTTTTAGCTGTGTGGACAGAGGGAGAGCAGCCATTTATTGTGGGGAGGGTGTACCTTGTAGGTACTGCCCTATAAAGGCCGCCACATGCATTCATTATTCAGAGTGCTAAATGTTTGGCCTTCTGATTTTGGACAAGGGGAAACTGAGTGGGAAGCATGGCTTTTCTAAAATCTCCTATGGAATGGGTGATAAATTTTGTGCAACTACACATTAGCTCCAAGATGACCAGTAGGTTACCATCAACTTGGTCTATTTCGTGGAATCAGTTTTTAAACCCATGCTTTGGGGGCGCCTGGGTGGCTCAGTCAGTTAAACACTTGACTTCAGCCCGGGTCATGATCTCACGGTTCATGGAAAAAAAATTTTTTTTTTAAATAAACCCATGGTTTGTTTTAAATACATCGAGATTCTCAAATTATCGTTCTTGGGGTCTTTATTAATACTTACAAACAGCAAAGGGTGAGAAGCAGCCTTGCTGTCTGGAAATGTGTCTAGACTCTTCTCTGGCAAGTGGAAACTCACTGAGAAAAGTGTAGGATACAGTCATCTTTGGAAGGGTGTGTCCACCATTACCAGGGGTGATGCATGTCTATGTATTGAGGCCATAGTCCCTGGGGTTTTGGGGTACGCAGGTATACCAGGTGTTGATAGTGACTCCAGAAGTAGATCATGTTCTCTGCCCTCAGAGGGGAAGAAGAAATGGACATCATTGAATTTAGACACCTACTAAGTGTAGTTTGTAAAGGCTGGGTCCCATGCAATTGGTCTAGAAGCCAGGGTTACTTTGGAGAGAGGGAAGAGAGGACCCAGGGGGAGATCACATTGAGAGCCTGGGCCTTTTTAGACAAGGTGACAGCTGCCGCGTCCTGATGGAGGGCCCTGGGAAGAACCGGCCAGTTAGATCACCTCCTGAGGCAGTGCGTCTCTCCAGGATCGATGCAGAGGTTTGAGGTAGGATGCGGGCCGGTGGGCCATAGGCAGCCTTGGCAGCAGTTGGAGAAGTGACCAGGCGAGCTTGGGCCTCAGGGAGAGAGATGCAGGCAGCAATCTCAAAGCCCCTGCTCAGTGAAAGTAGTCTTAAGACCATTGGCCTCTCTGGAAAGAGGTGTCCCTGGGGTGCCTGAGTGGCTCCGTGGGTTAAGCATCCGACTCTTGGTTTCGGCCCAGATCATGATCTCACAGTTTCATGAGTTTGAGCCCTGTGTCGGGCTCTGTGCTGACAGTGCGGAGCCTGCTTGGGATTTTCTCTCTCTCCCTCCCTGTCTGCCCCTCCCTGTCTTGTGCCGTCTCTGTCTCTCTCAAAATAAACTTAAAAAAAAATTTAAATCAAGGGTCCCAGACAGTGCCCAGCTGAATAGACTAGAAGGTTTGTTGACACCCCCATTTATCTACCATTACCTCAGTCCTAAAGCAGAATGGTGGCAATTCAAATTCCTGGTGGACGTTTTTGGGCAGTTTCACTTGTCTGGACAGTAGGAAACATGGAGAAGATGAGGGAAGTGAGTGGCCTCTGTTCTCTATAGGCATGATGAGGTGTTGTACCAGAAGTTTGGGGTGCAAGGTGCCTCTTGCCTGCAGTACAGTTTAGACATCCAAGGGCATCACTGTGACAGCAGGTACTCCTAGAGACAACAAATCAGAGATAATCTGAAATTTATTCAGCAGCCCCAAAGGAAGTAGGCTAATAATCAATAAATAGGAAGTCAGATGAGATGGTGGCCAAGGAAGGGCAGCCGACAAGAGAGGAAGTCCCACTGTGAATTTTGGCGAGTGGACCTGGGAGTTGTTCTGAATCCACATGCGGGCAGCTCTGGGGGTTTTACACCCAGAATGGACAGCAACGGTATACACGATAGACCTTCGAGGGCATTCCCTTCTGTTACGCCCTCAGCGTGGGGGCCATGCACAGACAGTGGACGAAGCAGGTGAGAGGTAAGGTGAGTGACCCTGCTTGTCAGGGGCTGACAGGACACACTGCCAGATGGCCACTGTTCCAGGAGGGGTGGAGAGAGAGTTCAGGCATGAGGTTATGATGACCTTAAATAGATTTTGATTTTTTTTTCCTTTGAATTTCATCCTTCCTGGGTCCCTACTATCTGTGTGATGAGTTGATAAGCTCAGCTTTATTCATGGACCAGGGAAAGTCTCAGGAATTGAGTGTTTCCACACTTTGGTCACCTCCATCATTAATGATGGGAATGCCATGGCGGTCAATGCCATGTTAATAGAGCACTGTTCTTAAGCAGAAAGATGTGTCCCTCAAGCGATCCCATTTGATATATGGTAACGTGGCCAATGTCTTTGCATGCATGTGCAAAATATGTGCCTAATAGCTCATCTAGGATTGTGGAGGAAGGAGTAATATAAGAAAAATGAAGAACGTTTCAGTTCTTGCATTCCTAGGAGCCAAAAAATGTGAAGGAGATTTTTTTTTTTTACCCTATCGGTGGTGGATTCTCCCCCTTCCCTCTCATTTCCTTGCTCATCCCTGCAAGGGGATCACTTTGTGTGCTTTATTATTTTACAATCATGGCGAAAGAAGCACTTAAAATAAACTCTTTGCCTAAAAGCTTTGTGTGCTCCTGCTTCACGAGGCTTCATAGACAGTGAGGATTCAGAGTTTAAGGAAAGTAGAGCCTTTCAGTGTTCCTGGTGTGCAATAAATGTGCTGGAATTTCAATGGATTCCAAAGGCGTAACAATAATAGCATTAAGAGCTGGCCAGCGCCTTTGATGTTATTGACAAAAAGAGGGAGAGTGTGGGCAAAGGGGCCCCTGTCATTTTCTGTCCTGAGCTTTTAAACTTTTGACCTCCAACCTTTTGTGTCAAAGAGCTTTTTCCATATGGGTGTTAGCCCTCTCAAGTATCCTGAATTCACTGAAGCATCAACATTTTCTTGGCGGGAAAAGGACATTCGGCATCTTGGAAAAGGCCCAACGTGGGGAGGGCATTGATTTCTGAGCATCCGCCATTGTCCACTCAGCCTGCAGCGGGGTGGGTTTGGATGGGGGCTTTGAGTGCCCACATGAACTGACTGGCTGTGTGGCAGGCAGCCCTGCAGGGCCGAGATGACGTTGCCCAGGGCATGCAGGCATCCCTCAGGAGGTGGCCCTATGCATGTTCTGAACGTGGGCAGCACCTGGAATCCTGCACAGGGAGGATTGCAAAGAGATGGCAGGTGCGTCTCTGGGTTCCCCTGCTTTTGTGGGAAGGCCTGTGCGGTGATGGAGCAATCTGCAGCCCCCACGTGGGAGACTGGCCTGGTCCACTGCTGCCATTGCGTGGCCTCAGTTTCCTTCCTTGTCTTCCCTGCCTCCTTTACCTTTCTTATAATAAACATTTATGGGGTTCCGACACCCCACCTGGCCCCGTGCCCCAGATAGCCTGGGACGGAAAGCGGACAATCCTGATCTGACAGTGTGCCTGCCAGTACAGGGACTCATTTCCTTGTCTCCTGGCATGGTACTGGGACAGAGTAAGCGCTTGTCTTTTTTGGGAGCGGTTATCTCTCACAGCCATGCCTACAGCTCAGTCTTGAGTGGTCCCGTACTTGTTCGAGGGAGACCGCTTGCGTAGGGGCGCAAGGGCCGTCTGAGAGCCTAGAGTCTGGTGGGAGAGGCAATGACCGAGCACGAGCAGGTGCAGACAGAACTGCACAGGTGGTCCCACCCCACCTGAATGCCGGAGAAGGGAAGAAGGAGCAAATATTCCGTATGAGGGTCCCTAGGGAAGCTTCACTAAGCAGGTGGCATTTGCACGAGTCTTGAAGACAGAGTAGGAGTTGAGCAAGAGGGCGTTTGTTCTCGAGTGAGGGGACAGCGTCAGAAACAATGGACAGCTGCGCACGGAAGCACTAGCATGCGGGAGTCTCTGGATGCAGCCAGGTTACTGGGGGCCTTGACTGCCCCTGGGAGGTTGTATTGGATCGGGAAGGTTCTCCTGGGCCACTGCAGACTTTGGGGGCAGGGAGGGACATGGCCAGTGTAGGTTTTAAGGATATAAGTCTGGAGACGTTAGTTTAGATAAGAAATGATAAAAAGCCTGAACTCTTGACAGTGTCAGTAGAGTCTCAGAGCACTGGCTTTGGAGCGAAAAAGACACTGGCTATGTCATGCTCTCCTGCGTTTGCCTGGACAAGACCCGTAACCATCTCCCTTGTCTGGAAGAATGGGCATATTCTTCACACCTGCGCTCCAGGGTCTTAGGAAGGCAGAAACGAGGTCGTGAGTCTGACTTAGTACAGCACCTGACACGTATTCAGGTATTCAGTGAATTGTACTTACACTTGCGATTGTTTTCATTATTAGTAATCACCGTTCATGGGGGAAAACTTTGGAAGACCTTTGGGGATTGGTTGATGGGAACTAGAAATGGGGTGGATAGTGGACTTTAAAGTCGGGGGGAGGGGAGAATCAATAATCTACTCTTCAACAGTTTCTTGTCTGATACTGAGCTGAATATATGCTGCATTTATTTCTCATTGGCCGCAAAGACGCCATCCAGCCCACCCTTGAGGTCACTCCTGGTTTTCCATTGCCATCAAAATATTTCTCAAGTGGACTCGGATGAGTGGCTCTCTTGGATTAGTGGCATCGTCCTGTGCTGTGGGACACGGAAGACACAGGTAAACTCCCTGATGCTCCGAACGTCGGCCCCCCTTCTCCTCCCAGGAGGGACTGGGTTTGTGTGCCAGAGAGCTCCTCGAGTTTCCTACTCTGGAAGCAGGATTGACACTCCAGTTGGGGCTTCATAGTGCCTGGAATTCTGCCACCTCCAGTGTGCTCTGCCAAGGAAATTGAAGGAGCACCAACGGGGTGCCTGGGTGGTTCAGTTGGTTAAGCATCTGACTCTTGATTTCAGCTCAGGTCATGATAATCACGGGTTCGTGAGTTCAAGCTCCGTATCGTCCTCTACACTGACAGTGTGGAGCCTGCTTGGGATTCTCTCTCTCCCTCTCTCTCTCTCTCTCTCTCTCTCTGACCCTCCCCCCTCCTGAGAATAAATAAATAAACCTAAAAAAAAAAAGAGCATGAACTTGGATCACAAGGCCTTAGTTTTATGCAGCGTTGGGTAGGTCTTCTAATTTTCTGGGCAGATAACGGAAGTTTTCCTTCTTAATTCTCGGGATTATCATGATAATAGGGAATAAAGCGAAACAAGACTGAGGGGAATAATAATAAAGCTTTGGAAATGATTCTTAGGGTTGCCAAGAGCATCCCGTGAGGAAATGTGTATGAGTTTTATAAAATATAAAGCAATGTATTCCTTTGCTATCACATTTCACTACCTGCTTCTGCTAATTTTGCAACAGTCAAAAAGTGGAGTTTTTGAGTAGATTGATTTTGGATAGGATACAACTTCTAGACCTTACCTTTGTTGATTAATTGTTGGCTTGCTAACTAAACCAGGCAACTTTTTGAGTCCATTGTGTCTCCAAGGCCTCTGTAGTTAGATCTGAGATACCAAACATTTTTCCTGCAAACATTTCATCCTCTGCTTTCATTTTATCGGCATTAAATCCTACTGTATATTTTTGGAGCTATGAATTTGGCTTTTGAATTGTGCTGCACAAATAAATCGTCATTGATAGAAGACTTTGTTATTAGTAATCAATTCCCACCTTTTAATTTCCAGGCTTACTGATTGTCACTGGAAATACACTGTTAGCATATTTCAAAGTAAATGGATTTGTCACTTTTAATGTCACTTTTAATGATTCCTTGTATGTTGTCACATGATTTCCCTCAGAGAATTCCGTTTAGGCATGATGGCTGTGAACCATCTCTCATTTCTCTGTGCTGCTTTTTCTTCTGTTTATTTTTTTCTCTCCTATCCTGGCAGGAAAACAAGAAACAACAACAATGTCATGGATGCACATATATGGGATCATAGATAGGCAAGACACATTCCAGAGGGTGGATGGAAGGATTCCATTGGTTGGCCAGTAGGTAGATGTGGTCTGTTTCCACCATTGGGAATCTAGTGGATAAGATTTGTGGCTGAGAAATGTGCAAAGGCTTGCTGATGAAGGAAGTCAGAAGGAACCAAAAAGGAGAGAAATCAGCCATTTTATTTGTTCATTACCCAGGACACGTTTGAGGTGGTAAAGGCAGAGGGCTATTTGTCATTTTCTCGTGGAAATACATGATTACGTTTGTTTGGAAGCATGGTGTGGATGGATTATGGTATGACCGGAGTGTAGTGCTGGGTAGCATCGAGGTCTAAAATATTAAGTAATATGCCTATGTGCTTGCATGGAAGAAATGATAGAAAGATTGCTATTTGAGTAGTGGGGAATGCCCGTAGAAATTGATACAAGAGGGTTCAGGAATGTTGGATAGTTGCCAAAAATAAAATTGATTGGGTTTTAGAAATAGTATAGTTTTTGTTGTTTATTAGCTTTCTATGAAATTTTGTGTATATGCTACTTAGTTTATAAGGAAACAAGTTTGCAAGTGTAAATGATTATTGCTGCTACTTGCTAGATTTATAGTCAATTTCATCCATCATCGTGCTTATCTTAGAATTTATTTGGCATAGGTTTTGCTAAAATCACTGGGTAAGTATCCCTTTTCAGAATAATTATTAGCATGGAAACTCCTACTATAAAGATGTTTTTAAGTGACACAAAGTGACATATAAGTACTTCACATATATAGTGTTGTCACTCCAAAACTACATGGATAGGAGAGAAAAATTGGTGGGCGGTTTTTCCGAAAAGTAAGAATCTCAGAAAATTACTTTATTGTGGTATTCTAGGACAGGGTCCGTCAAACAATTTTTTGTAAAAGGCCACATAGGCAACATGTGTTCTCTGTCGTAACTAGTCAACTCTGCCATTGTAGTGTGAAAGCAGAAATAAGCAATTTGTAAGCAAAAGAGCATACGTGTATTCTAATAAAAACTTTATTTGCAAAAGCTGGCCCACACACAGTAGTTAGCAGATCCCTCCCATAGCATATTCTTTCCAAGTTAAGGCTCTTGCCATGGTATAAAGTGACAAAATAATCTTTTTAAAATTTTTTTAAGTGCAAGACATCTCTATGGATTTCTAGATTGTATTAGAACCAACTTCTTAGAACTTGTACCATGCTCCAGAAGGCCTTATAAACAAGATGATATACACTAATGACACTGGAGATGTTTCTGGTTCCATTTCACATTCATGTAAGACCAGAAAGAAGATTCCTCTTGCTCCATGGGGTGAGTCCACTGGGCGAGGTTTCAGCAGGTTCACAGCTGATCCCTGTAGGATGCCACTCTCAAGATTCCACTCATTGCAGACTAGGAGGGCCATAGACTGCCTTGTTCTACACATTCCTGGTCAGGCATCCCTGGGATGTCCTCAGGGGCTAGATCGTCTCCTTTCTGGTGCCATGTTGTTCATAAGCATGTTCCTGCCCATGGGCGGGAATACAGGGATTTTTGTGTGAAGGAACCTGGGTGTTAAAGTCCGTTCACTGGGTGATGCCTCCTTCAGGCCACTGAGCCCAGGCAAAGGTCTTGCAGGCATCTATGTGATGGTTGGAGATGCCCAAAGCAGAAGGGGGGGAGACAAGGCCCTGGTAACTCTTCACCATCTCACTGGAGGAGGAAGGGTCTCTCTCTCTCTCTCTCTCTTTCTCTCTCTCTCTGTCCTCCTTGAGACCTCTCATTTGGTAGTCACTGGGTGATTATTTTGGTTCTGGTATAGTGGATGTTGGCCACGTGGGGTTTTAATGATATTTTTGCTGATGATAGGCAATTGAGTGAATCTGGGGGGACTGGACATTCCTACGGGCAGGGTTTACCCTAATGACAGGAAAAATAATCTCTAGTTCTGTTCTCGAATATCTTCCGAAGTCAATGTGCAAACGCTTTCAGTATTTAAATAAGCCAGGAGAACTTGGGCACTTTGCTCTTGTGGGCCCTGTGCTATTTCCTGGGTACTTTCGGCCACTCAAGTGCCATCTGGTGAATCATCCTCCTTTAGGGCACAAAGTGAGCCTACTTTGATCTCTCTTTTTTATTCTACGATTTTTATATGGAAATTTCAAGCCTTAAAAGGCAGTTTTCCAGAATGGCATCTAAGAGATCTTCCAGCCTGAGGATACTAAAACTATTTTCTGGGGAGAAAGATGCAACTGAAGATAAATCTCCAAGTGTCTTTCTCTGGCTACAGGTTTTATGATCAACCCAGGCTGTTGTGCAGAGACCTAAAAATCAATGCCTCTCATTCCTAATGAGATCCTTAATGCGCGGTATGATGACAGGCAGCACGAAACCGAATACCGACGACGATACCCAGCACAAATATTTTTACTATGCATTTCCATTTAAACACGTGTCAAGCCAATTACATATTTATGGGGTTTAAAGACTATTGCACTGGAGCCTCGGATAACACACACTCTTCAAGTCTCGGTTTAGTAGAAGAGGAATTTTAGTCTAATAGTCAAGCCTCTTGCAAGCATGCAATAAATCATCTTTGCAACCATAAGCATGTACAGTTGACTGCTTACCGCGGCTCCACAGACTCACCCCCACCTGGTAGAATTTTAATTCCCTCAGTAAAATTGATTCCACCAGTTCTGCACATTACTCTCCCTGTCTTCCATTTAGCCCGTTAGTTTGCTGACAGTAGAGTACACAGCACTTAGCAGCGGGTTTGTGGAACCATCAGTCAGGAAATTGTATGATAAATAGGAGGCAGCCAGGTTTAGTGGCACTTCCTTCTGCTCCAGCAGTTTTCCCCTGACTTTGGAAAAGTCATCATGTGGTGTTTTGTCAAGGGCCAGAACAGGAGATGGCCGCGGTGCGGTGACTTATTGCACATACACTTGAGTTATGATGTGCACAGCTGCGCTGCTCATGTGTAAATAATAACCCGTGAGGGGGATAATTATGGTGGCTGCTGGCGACACGGGCCTGTGCTTGTCGCGTGGGTTTTCTTGGACAGCTTCTTGGGCCCGTGATGGAATACGCTGCCGATCGTCCGCGCAGAGGCGACGAGCCAAGAGGCAAGGAGAGCACCCAGCGTTGGAGGATTCGGGAACTTTTTTATTTTTGAGAAATGTGTTAGGGTCGATGTCACGTGATGCCACGGGTGTTACAGCACAGGATCGAACTCTTTTTTTTTTCCTTCGTCGGTACCGTGCAGCTGTGCTCAAGCATGTCTCGAGCTGGAAGAGGGATGTTCCATCGCAGTTTCCCAGAAAGTAGCTTCCGAGGTGTGGTCTCCACAGATAAGCGACCCACAAAGTGTAACTGTTTGCACAGATGTTCATTAGTCCAGGAGAAGTTATTTTAGACTAAATCAAAAGGGAAACAAATAGAAACTGTAAAATACTTAAACTGAGGCCAGATGTCTTTGCTCAAGTCCGATGAGATCCATTAATTTTTGTTCTTTATTTACCCTAATTCCAGAATGCACAGTTCGCAGATTTCCTTAGAACATAAACAATCACATACTTCCAGTCAGAATTAAATTTTTAAGCTCACCAAACACCAAACTCAACAGTGAGAAATGACTATAAAATGCCCCAATAATTGTGTCTTCTGTTTTCCTCTCAAAAGAGTTTTGCGGCACTGGGCCGTTTGCTCTTTGGTTCTGAAAGAAGGAGGGAGGGAGAGAATAAGAGTGAATTAAAATCTTGTTAGACACACTAACTTCTTGAAAGTGAAAAGGTGGCAGTGCCTTTCAGATGTCCACAATAGCCCTTCCAGGTTTTCCTGGGGAGGAGATTTTTATGCTGCTTGGGTACACCCTTGATTTTATAGGATTAACAGGTTGGTCTTTGCCTGCGTGCACATAATCACTGCACTTCATTATCAATACTCAAACGATAAGGAGTGTTACTTCCTGGATGTCTGAGGCAGATACCGAATGTGGAATAAATCCACACTTTTCGAGCCCCGCGTATATGAAAAATGTGGATTTGCGCCCTGTCGTAATTCATCGCTGAACCCACATAGAGAAAATCAGATACAGTCGACACCCACTTATCTGGTGGAGAGAATTGAATCACGCAGTCCACGGCCAAGAGCCAACAAGGAGAGAAGTGAAAAGATCCTCCAGCTCTGACGTGTTTGTCACAACGTCCCTCACCACGGCCATGGAAAATGTGTAGGAGAAAGTCTTAGGTGGAGGGTCAGACTCTGTGAATGCTTGACTTAAACACAGTGCTAGGGGGTTTGTTTCTCTGATTGCTAAGAGCTGATGACGGTGTGCCGAGTTCGAAGTCTGCTGGAGGCCAGCACGTTTGCAGGAGCAGCGACCCCTAAGAGGAGAAGAGAAAGAAGAGCCGCCCCCATGTCTGGTGGCCAACCGCCTTATCTGACTGGAATCTGACTCATTTAGGCTGTTTCAGAATTTAAAACCAGGAAATATTTTACTGAATGTGCGTCAGACCTTCAAGCTAGTGAGAAAGATTGCTGCAGTCGATTGTATGTTGTTTGCAGAAGGATGGATTAATTTTCATGGAAAATGGTTATGTGAGGTCGGACATTTTGGCTCTGCAGGATGACTGACTTACGTGGCACACTGAATGTGACAAGAGTGTGGGGTAAACTTTCCCACTTAGCATTCCAGCTACCAAGATTTGCATTACAAAAGAGCAACTCCCACATCCTTTAGATTTAAGTCCTAAGTGGTGCACTTAAAATATAATTGAGTTTTTCAGGGTGCCTGGGTGGCTCAGTGGATTGAGTGTCCGACTCTTAATTTCGGCTCAGGTCATGAGGTGGTGGGTTCAAGTCCTGAGTTGGGCTCCATGCCAAGCATGGAGCCTGCTTATCATTTTAGACTAAATCAAAAGGGAAACAAATAGAAGCTCGTGCTCTCTTTCTCAATTTAAAAATTGTATATATTATTGATTTTTCATGTGGAATTTATACAGTGGCTTACACTTTGTGGTATCGCAGTGGCAGTGCCCTGACCATACCAGGATGATGCCTCCTCTCCCTATTTGCCACTCCTCCCACCTTCATCTTACAAGGAGCACAGGATGCAGTCAGTAATTGACCTTTTTGTTACAATATTCCTCTTCCAATCCCACAAGTTTTCTAAGAAACGTTCCAAATCTGGTGGAGCCATAGCTTTGGGCACCTCCTTGGTTCGGTCAACACTGCGTCAATGGTTTTTCACTCTTACTATATTTTTTCCTCATAACCATACTTGTAGATTCTCAAAGGAAGGCAGCCAGGGCAAAGTTCAACACAAGGGAAGTAAGATTTCATAATTTTTTTTGAAACTTTATTATAGGGCGCCTGGGTGGCTCAGTCCGTTAAGCATCTTGGCTCAGGTCATGATCTCACGGGTTTGTAGGTTCGGGCTCTGTGCTAACACCTCAGAGCCTGGAGCCTGCTTTGGATTTTGTGTCTCCCTTTCTCTCCACCCCTCCCCTGCTCACTCTCTGTCTCTCTCAAAAATAAATAAACATAAAAATTAAAAGAGTTTATTATGTTTACATTCTAAGAGATGCTTGTTGAAGAAAATCTAGAAAAAAGAGAAATGCATAGGGAGGAAAATGAAAAAACACCTAAAGTCACCCCATGCACACCTAATACTTGGATATGGGGGCTTATGCAAATCCACGGTGTGGGTGCCGGTCTGTGTTTGGCACAGCCCCCCATTCCCCACTTAGAGGTTCTGTGTCACTTCTTCCAGCCACCACTCAGAACCTGTTCACAGCGCCTCCCTTGGGATCCTCTGCGCCACCTGCTACCTCAGGTTTAGGCAAAACCTTCAGACGTCTAGAAAATGCTTGAAGCCCTCCTGAGGCACCTCTGTGTGTGCACATCAATTCCCGGGGAAGATCTGGGGCAGTAGCAGCAGGATGGTTCTGTGCAGGCTGCCAGGACAGACACGTGTGGGAGATAATATTTGAAGAGAGGCTTTGGCGTATTTGCCGTAACGCAAGGCTCATCACCGTGGAGACGCATCTTCGCTCCGTCACTTTGCTTCTTGAAACTCAGGGAAAACTCGAGTATCAGCCGTGCTTCTAAGAATAAAATGCGGCAAAATTCTCTTCAGCTTTTGCAGTGAATCACTATTTAGGAAAAAAAAAAAAAAGCCCTTGATGAGATTTGTAGGAGACCATGTGCTTACGTTACTGTAGTGAAGTAGAGGAGCGGCCGGAAGTAAGTGCACACACAGGAACCCAGGAAACTCTAAACACCAGCCTAAGCAGGAGGGAGGCTGGTCGGGGTCCAAGGTGAATGTCAGTGCTGTGGGGGAAGCATTCCTCTGTTTGCTCCCAGCCTCTCTTTGTCAGTCCGAGAGGGGTCAGCTCACCTCTTCCGGCCAGGCCCTGTAGCATTTCTCTGGCTAGCCTATAGATTGGCTGCCCTTGCCCTTGTGTGGGACTGTGGAGGTCTGGCCCAGGACGGGAAGGAGGAGATCGTGCATTTAAACTTTAAAATAGTGTGTGTATCATACACTTATATGTAAGTGTAGACATAACGTGTATGTAGACCCATGCATTCAAGCAGGGACTTTAGAAAATACTGCTTCCTTTAAAAAGCATCAGGGATATGGGAGAAGGGAAGCTAGTATGTGTATTACATCGTTGTCTAAATTTCACTTGACGGTACAATTTAAAAGAAAGTAAGAGTCTTGTCGTCCTTTCCTTTTGGTTTTGTGGCTCCCTCCAGCCCTTGTGCTCCTCTGGGCTTTCTCCCAGGGTGGAACACACATTACTCCCTGTTCTTACTTTCCTGTCTGGGTTTACTGCATTCCTAGCCTCCACCTTCTCAGGTGCCGTGCGCTCGGTCATACTTCCATAGTACCCGTAGCCTCATAATGCACTTTAAAGAGTTCTTCCACAAATTCTTAAAGTGGACTCCACCCAAGTTGTCAAGACAGTATAACGGTGTTGTGTCGTGGGCTGGGATTCTGTTTCAGGGTGTTCCTCTTACCCATGTTGGATTTTCGTTCTTTTTCAGACCCTTCTCATCTCTTTCCTGCATTCCACCCTCCTGTGCCGATTGATGCGAGACATCATGAGGGGCGTTACCATTATGACCCGTCTCCGATTCCTCCATTGCATGTGTAAGTAATAAAACTTTACCCTTTAATGAAGCAGCACGGGATACTAGCTTTTTCTGTCTCACGACTTTTTGTCAACAGTGCGGCTGCTCGGCTTTGAAGGTGTAATAGAAGTATAAGATTTACTTTTGCAATACGGCAAGCCTATCTGTTCCTGGACGCACTGAAGCAAATCCCCGTTGCTTCCTGAAGAATGCCTATCACACTAGGTGGCTGGCAAGTATTCACTATATATTTTGCTGACGTGTGTTCTGTGGGCTGTAAATACTAAATTAAAAAAGTAGGGCCCTAATGGGAAGTTACTACTCAGAATATGGATCTGGGAGAGATTGGGTTTGAAGTTTTTCCTGCTAAAACTCAGATTACCTGGAAGTCCTGTCCCAGGGCTCGCCAATGAATTATAATGAAAATGCTGTGGTAAATTTTCATAACCCCCCACGGTGCGTCCACCAACAGTGACTTGACGGATGGGAATGTCTCCCCAACAAAATGGCGCTTGCGATCGCTCACACGATTTACACAAAGATAAGAGGAAAGCATGACTTTGATAACATACATTAGAAAAGAAAGCAGAACATTTTGTGGAAATAAATATTACCTTACTCAGGTTGGGGGTAAAAAGAGTATTCGGCTTGCAAACTGCAATGCTATTTTTTTGGTAGTCATGTCCAGAAACATTGTCAGATACTGTGATTACTGGAGCTGCGGTCTGGGAGGGGCTCTCCCTTACTAATGGCCTTGATGTATACATCTAGTTAGATCTGGTAATCACCCTTCATTCTGAGACAGTAAAGTTAGAAAAGCACAAATAATACTTTGAAGAATAATGCTGGTTATTTAGATGGTAGATTGCATCTCCGTGGCTATTAGTTAAGCTGTGTAATTACGTATATGCCAAAGAAAAATGAAGTTGTTTTAAAACAAGTCCTCCTCTGTGAACAGAATTAATTGATATTAACAGCCGTAACTACATGCCCAAGTACACATATAATATTTTACCAACAGTTTTTTGGATCCATCCCCCATTATTGAATTGTAATTTCAGAGCAGATTTGCCTGGAGGTAAGTAATAAATCTGTGGTGCAGACTTCCGTAAGCATTAACGGAGAAGTGGGTATTTATGGAGAGAGAATACGGAGACTCGTGACTTATTCTTTGACTTTTCACTGGAACACGAGTGAGTATTTACAGGGTTCTGAAGCCTGCTAAAAATATACTGAAATAAAACCATGAGGCCAATTAAAAGCTCCTATAGAAAGGGAAGGAAATTCCAAATTCAGGCCGAAACCCGCCATGTCATTCACCCCGTTGTAGGGAGGTTTTGTGGGGCAGATGGGACCACAAAGGTCTCCGACGAGGCCCTGCCCTGTGGTGCGGAGCCAGCGAGGGCCAGATCAGCCTTGGTGATGCAGGTGGCAGATTCCTCCCAGACTCCAGTCTCTGTGATGTGGTGACTTAAATCAGATTTTTGTGGGATTTCAGAATCGTTCACTCTTTCAAAAACCCTGTTATGGAGCAATCCCTCCCCCCCACCCCCACCAGAATAAGTTTATATGACCGAATGAACTAATTCCTATGGGTTCATTATAGTTCGCCTTGTTATTAAATTCAAATATGAGTTTACCAATAAAAATCCCAAGCCTTGGTTCTTTGGCAGAATGCAGTAGCAAGCCCTCATGTCGCCCACACCTTGTGTTCTAGACCCTGATTGCTGTACCTTCAGTTTTAGCTCACCTGTGATAAAAACACCACAAGATGAGGCAGGTCAAGTTTGGAAAGTCCTGGGGTTGGGGGTTGCATCTCAGGTATGACTGCTGAGCTGGGATTTTTATAGATTTCAGGACTTCCTGGTGTTCCAGCCAAGCCTTAGGATGCTTTCACAGCAATGGACTGAATTGTTTGCTAGCTGCCTAAACAGATAGTTATCAAAATTCATAATATAGGGCCAGTAGATAATCCTGAGGCCCACAGAGGAGCCCCAGAGAGCTCTGAGAGGAGTGCCATTGCTGTGTGCAGAGCATAGTGAGAAGGTGGGTCTGTGCCCTCCTGGGACTGCTAGTCCTTAGCAGGGATCTGGGTGGGGACAATGAGCTTATGCAGTTGGCTCCAGAAGGCTAGGGGACATCTCAGATCCCGTGTGCCTTTGTAACAGAATCTTCCTTATGCATTTATGCATTGCCCTCAGTGGCCTTCCCTCGCTGGTGGGGTGGCAGACTCCTGCTTAAAACTCCTCATCCTCAAGTTCTAATTCAGGTATCACCCCTACTGGCTATCCCCCGAGGCTGTTCCTCATTTTGCCAGGTACCTTGCGAAAAAGGTGCTCAGTAACACTCAGGTGGCCCATCCGGGAGTCGTGATGAGCTCCAATACCCCACTCTTTCTTTATTCACGCTCACCTGTGCTGGGAACTCTGGTAACCTACCCTCGAGTGGATTGGTTTCATCCCCTGGAAATGAGGTTTTCTGCCTTACCCGACTCTCTCAGATTGCAGGAAGAGTTCAATGAAGTCATGTTCATGTGAACGCTTTTAAGAGCATAGAGCTCTAAACAAATGTTGGGGGTTAGCATTCCAGGAAGTGGGGGCCTCAGAAACACTCGCCTCGCTCAGTCATGAATCCCTTCTTGCCTTTGCACCTTCAGAGGTGTTATAAGTAGACGCCTGTGATCATTTTAGGAGCGGAGAGTAATCTAGGCAAGTATGGCTTGGTTGCTAGAATCTTAAAACACCTCTGGGGGTGCCTGGGTGGCTCAGTCAGTTGGGGATCCAACTTCAGCTTGGGTCACGATCTCATGGTTCGTGAGTTCGAGCCCCACATCAGGCTCTCTGCTGCCAGCATGGAGCTGCTTCGGTCCTCTGTCTCCCTCTCTCTGCCCCTCTCCCACTTGTGCACGTGCTCTCTCTATCTCTCTCAAAAAGAAATAAACATTAAAAAAATTTAAAAAGAAAAAATAAAGCACATCTATGCTTAGGGGTAAAGCAGTATCCTGGAAAAGTAAAATGCTTTCATCTAGAACGTGAGTTCCAACATGCTTGCTATATAATTTTCTCATAGAAAATGAGGCCAAGTGAGCTTACAAAGTTTTTAGAATAAACATGTTTAATTATAAGAAGACAGAATTTGAGGATATTCTCATTATTTTGTACACATAATTGTCCTTCTGGTGCCAGCTTTAAAAATTAAATTATAAGTCTCTTGAAAACAGGATTTGTGTTGATGATGGAAATACTGACAGATCTCTGTTTAGAAGGATGGCAGGCACTGTGATAATTATGCTATCATATCCTATCATTAAAGATTCTATTGAAAGAGGTTTATAAATTGCTTCTCTTTTTAGATAAACCACCCTATATTAAGGCATCAACGATATGGTGCAGAATTAAATTAAAATCTCATAAAATGAAATATGTTCTGTATTAGCTGTTTGACACTTAATTTGCCTCTGAATGAGTAGAGGAAATCACAAATTAACCTGCCTTTGTTTTTCCAACCATGGCTTATTAGGTGTTAGAACAACTACAATTACAGCCTAATAATAACCACCAAGCCTTATAAATATGTACTGAAATGCGTCCCTTAGAACCCAGCTTGTTAAATGCAATGCCTTTAGCTTACCCTACTTAGCTCTCAGGGCATTGTCCACAGTGTACGGTTGGCAGTGTAGACCAGAGTCTAGAAACTCACATTGTTTTGAGTGTCCTGGAAATAATCGTAGAATTTGCTAGTATTTCCTTTCTTAACTCAGAATCATGATTTTAAATTCATGGACTTACAAGTGGGACATGGAATGTAGACATCATCTTTCTTTGAGTTGTCGCAGAAAGGTTGTCATATAAAATATATGATTCCTGCTTTGTGTTTACTTAATTGAAGTAGTTTGGAAATTAAGAAACATTGGAGGTGGGGGATTTCCCCTTTTCTTCTGAAAGTTACTCCCCACTGACTTCACCAGGACTTGTGCCCAGTAGATAGATCTAGAAAAGTGTAATGTTCTGGAAAAATACCAGTGAATGCATCTTATTATATTACTGAGATTTTTTGGAGCATTAATGACAGAACCTGAATGTATATCCAGAGTCAAGCAGATTTTTCCTTCCTGGTCTTCTGTGTATTCCATGCCTTGCGTGGTTATCAGGGTGCAGCCTTGCATAACTCCAGGAGGCCTTATTGTAATCTGTGGGGGTGGGTGATGCTCTCTTGGCCAAACATTATTGTATTTTCAGATTTCACTTGGAAATTTAGACAATCGCAATATTAAAGCTCCTCTCCCCCAAAATACAGTTGGATGTTTGAGTGACTTACCTTGCTTCAATGAAGAAAGTACTCTTTCTCTTGCATTTTGAGTGCATGTTTTGTTTTTGTTTTGTTTTTTTGTTTTTTTTTTTAATTAGAGTTAGAATTCATTTAAGCACGCTCCCTTTTAAAAACTAGAGGCGCCTGAATGGTTCAGTAGGTTGAGCATCCGAGTCTTGATTTTGGTTCAGGTTATGATCCCAGGGTCGGGCTCCAGGCTGAGCATGGAGCCTACTTAAGATTTTCTCTCTCTCTCCCTCTCCCTCTCCCTCCCTTCATCCGCTCCTCCCCCCTACTTGCAGGTGCAGGTGCTCTCTCTTTTTCTCTAAAAAAATAAAGATAAAAATAAACTAAACATAGTGTATTAATAGAAACGCAAATTATAAAGTTTTAAATTCCACGTTTATTCTGGATTTTTACTTGGGAGAAATGTCTGTCTTTTACATCAATTTTTTTTTGACCCAGAGTTGTCTCATTTATGGACCAATATGAATTGAATTTCAGACAGTCCATTTGCTTCATACTGAACTCTGAAATTCATTTTCCTAAGCGGGGTCCTTAGTGACTAACCCATTACAATAATCGAAGCCCCACAGAGCTTGCCAGTTGAGCCTAGAGCTGCCCTTGTCTGGAGCTGTGGGTGTGTGCCACACTGTGCCCAAGCCTGCAGCCACATAGGCTGCCCCATATCACCATCCACGTCACTCATTCATTTCAGCAAGCCAGTTTCATCTTCCCTCTTCTTTGGAGAAATGAGCGCTCATGCTCTGTTTTATTCGGCGGCTCTTTATTCTCTCACTTGAGTCAATGTGGCTCTTCCCGGGGCTGCCCGACTCACTGGAATTATTCCACCTAAGCAAGAAGAGGTGTCCCTCCTACTTAAAGTGGTCCGCAGCCTGGCGCCTGGGGAGAGGACTCCGTGCACAGCCGATCATTAATATTAGCTGTGACATCGAGTGCTCTGGAAATAAGTAAGGCTTTGCCCCATGATTGTGACTGCCTTTTAGGGAGGAGAGCAGGAAGATGAGTAGCAAGTTTGGAGCATGAATAAATACATTTCTTTCCAGGGAGAGAAAGGTCAAAGAAAAGATGCATCATTATGGTAAAAGCTTAGACAAAGGAAGAGCAAGGAGGTGGCCAGTGCTGCTACTCAGTTCCCTTCCCTCTTTTCTTCCCGCCCTCCCTGAAATCAGCACCTGGCTTGTCTTCCTAGGTCCTGTCCCTATAATGAGCACATGTAAGTTGTTCAAAGCAGCCTTCAGTCTGGCCACTTACTTAAAATTTTGTGATGGGCCCATACACATGATAGTGGTTTCTTTCTTTCTGTTCCCTCCAGTAAAGTACAGAGATTGATCAGAACCTTGTATTTGTATTTGGGGGCATAACCAGATTGGACTGTTTGAATAGTACAGTTTAAAATTAACAAAGTAGGGGTGCTTGGGTGGCCCAGTCAGTTGAGTGTCTGACTCTTGGTTTTGGCTCAGGTCATGATCTCACAGTTCATGGGATGGAGCCTTGTGTTGGGCTTCAGCTGACAGCCTTGGAGCCTGCTTGGGATTTTTTCCTCTTGCTCTCTCTCTGCCCCTCCCCCACTCAAGTACACTCTCTCTCAAAATAAATAAACTTAAAAAAAGAAAGAATTAAAATGAACAAAGTAGGGGTGCCTGGGTGGCTCAGTGAGTTAAGCGTCTGACTCTTGATTTGGCTCAGGTCATGATCTCATGGTCAGTCGTGAGACTGAGTCCCCTGTCAGGCTCTGCACTGAGCGCAGACCTGCTTGAGATTCCCTCCCCCACCTCTCCCTCTTTCCCCCTCTGACCCTCCCCTGCTTGTGGACACTCTCTTTCTCTAAAAAAGTAATAAGTAAGATAAACAAAGGAAAGTCCTTTTTTTCCATTCAGTGCTCTACCGTAAACATTATTAGGACTGGTAAAGTACAATGACAGATTCCATCAAATAGCTATAGCAAATATTGTGTAACACCCACTTGCCCTGCCAGAAAAAAAAAAAAAAGAAGAAATGAACTTGATTATAATTACATCTCTTGAGTACAAAGACTGTCTGTGTGTTTCTTTGCATTTGCTGGGCCAGATCCACGCCTTATGCATAAATATTCTTTTCAGGAATGATGATGGGCTATTTGTCTTAGGCCACTGGAGGATCACTGCCAACGCCTTTCTCCTGTTTTTGTTTGTTTACTATTGTTAGAGTGTATCACCTTTATGCCAACAAGGCTAGCACACTTAGAACTCAAAATCAAAAGCTTAATTAATATTAAGATTATATTAGGAGCACCTATAGTGATGTGATGCTCCTTAGTGCAATGCATTCCCTGGTACTAAATCATTTACTGGTGGTAAAAGTCCATAGGCACCTAATGTGACTGGGTACCATTTAATATACATTTATTGCTGCTTCCCCGGCCCTTCATATGGAAATAAAGTTAATGAAATTAACAATCTTAAATGGAAAACCTAAAAAGGATAGCACACTTCCAAAAAGAAGGGGGGGGGGAAGAAATGAATAGATAATACAACGTGAGAAAATATATAATGGCCATAGCTGTTATATGACATTTTTGCCTAATTAACTATGGGCGAGGTGCAATTTTAGACACTTGACATAATTATCTCCTATAATTCTTAGAGCAATGCTATGATGGGGTGGATACTACCAACCTTATTGTAAAGATACAGAGGCCTTGACCCAGAGAGATTACAAGGCTTGGGAGTAAATAGTGCATCAGATGTTACGACCCCCTTTATACTTGACTATTTTCCTCTGCTTGTGAAAATCAACACTGCAGATTTTGCTGGTCTAGTCTATGCTTCCTCGATGAACACAAATAGTTGTAACAGTACCCAATAGGAAGTTTTCAGTGTCACTGGCTGTCAGTGTCTTATGCGGATTTCTAAGGTAGGAAATACGGCAGCGTGAAGAGCCTTAAAAAGCCTTTTGACCCGATAAGCCTATCAATGGCTTGAAAAATCAGATACACATCAATGTTTGCGGCTGTAGAATTTGGGACACCAAACAACTGGCAAGTTTACATATCCAGCCATAGGGGGTGGGCTGGTAAATTGTGGTTCATCAGCTTGGTAGCCTATTGGGCAAAGCCTAACAGTTTTACACTTGAGAAGACTGTATTAAAACATGGGTAAATAATGGTCAGCGATTATAACGGTGTACTGTATAGAACGTAAGCCATGTTGGACTAGGTCACCACATGTGTCTTCCTGGGACCGTCTTCCCTCAGATACCCATGGCTTGCTCCCTCATGTCATACATTTGTCTGCAGTGATGTCTCCTTATCTGAGAGGTCGTCTTTGAAGACCATCAACTGAGCAGTTTGTCAAACTGCCCTGTAAGCCCAGTACAGGCCCATGGCCTGGTTTTGTGAATAAAGTTTTATGGGAACACAGCGACTGCCACTTGTTTACTGTTGTCTGTGGTGGCTTTAGCAATCAAGGGCCTAGTTGAGTACCTGAGACAGAGAGAATATGGCCTGCAAAGCCTAAAAGATACTTGGCCAACCCCAATCGAAAATAACACCCCCTTTCCAGCCCTACCCTTTGTCCCCTTTATATGCTTTATCTTTCTTTTTTTTAAGTTTATTTATTTTGAGAGAGGGAGGGAGAGAGAGACAGAGAGAGAGAGACAGAGGGAAAATGAACAAGTGAGGGAGGGATGGGGTGGTGGTGGGGGGGGAGAGAGAATCCCAGGCAGACTCTAGCAGAGCCCCGATGCTGGGCTCGATCCCATGAACTGTAAGATCATGACCTGAGCCGAAATCAGGAGTCGGATGCTCAAGTAACTGAGCCACCCAGGTGCCCTATATTTTTCTTTCTTTTTAATCAGTGAACACGTGCACAGTATTTTCTTCTTTTAGACTTTCATACTGCTAATCCCAACCCTTTTTCATTGCCTGTCATGTCACTTTAAAAAAGCAAATAGCTCTTGGGGGAGCCTGGGTGGCTCAGTCGGTTAAGCGTCCGACTTCGGCTCAGGTCATGATCTCGCAGTTTGTGAGTTCAAGCCCCACGTTGGGCTCTGTGCTGACAGCTCAGAGCCTGGGGCCTGTTTCAGATTCTGTGTCTCCCTCTCTCTCTCTGACCCTCTCCTGTTCATGCTCTGTCTCTCTCTGTCTCAAAAATAAATAAACGTTAAAAAAAAATTAAAAAAAAAAGCAAATAGCTCTTATTGTTTGGTTATCATTTCTCATGATTAACGGAAAAAATGGAAAGCCTGCCTAATTTTCAAGAACGACTTTAGACCACCTTCATGCAAAGTTCCTTGTGGAAGTATGAAAAGATGGGCGAGTTTCAATCCTGAAACTTTAGACATTTGAGTGAGCCCGGCGGCCTAAGTTTAGACCAACCAGTACACATTTCTTATTCTGCATCAAGAAATGAACACGAAACAAATAAACCTATACTCCAAGGGCATAGCACTTCTTTCTGTTTTGCAGTATTTCTAATGACTGAAATATTGAATTCGGTCATCGGTTGCAGAGAAAGCAGGCCCTAATTATAGCGCACATTCACAGAGTCTGAGCGGCAGCTTCTTGGATAAAATTCCTGTGTTCTTTGTGCTGCGCTCAGCGGTCAGGTCTGGGAGCAGATATTGACTGGAGGTATTCACGGTCACTGAACCGGAAGCCGCCGGCTCTATAGAGCCTGCTGTCAAACCTGTTGCAGGGGGCCTGGGGGCTACTGGACTGTAACAGACTTTTTTCTTTGAGTACAATGCTTCCACTCATGTTAAGCCTGGCTTCAAAGAAAACAGAAATTTACTGCCATGGTTGTATTTATTTTTCAAAATATGCGTTTGAGAAAATGGAACTTGAACGGGGTTTGTCCCAAAGGGAAGACACTTTCAGGTGAGTTCCCTGTGATGAATACCACCCGGACCAAAGCCGCCCTGCCCACCGTGGCCCTCTCTCCTTCACTTAGGTAACAGAACCCGATTTTTCCACCTAAACAAAGACATGCCATTTCCTATAGCAGCACAGCAGGCTGAGTTCATTTCAGACCTTTCCCCAGGAGAACAAAGGCCTGTGACACAGGACTGCCTGTCACTCATTTCTTTTTTGTTACTCTCGCATCCCTATCCCTGCCCCCAACCATATTCATATGTCAGCAAATAAAATGGTCGCAGATTTGTTTCCAGAAACCTGCCCTTGCTAACTTTCTGAATCTCAAGTAACACATGAGCAAGATCTTTGCATCTTTGGTGATGCTACGGGCCTGGGCATATGGAAAGGAAGCATCGGGGAAAAGGTCAGTTTTGAAACACATTCTCTGAGTCCTAAAGTTAGGGGGGTGTTTTGGCAGAACATTCATTAGATAACTGTATTGAAAAGAACATTGAAAAAAAAGATCTTGACCATTTGTAGTTTTGGTGTAATCTTTGTTAAAGACATATCAGAATAGTAATGGGTATCATTACATTGCATTTGGGTAAAAATCCACACCTTGGTCCCATGGTTTATTGGTCCCATGTTTGCTTCCTGAGCTAACCCAGCTCGCATGGTTTTTGAAACTCTGGTATGGAAATACATCAAGTGCAATGCTAGATCTCTACCCTTTGCTGCTGCCTCTCCCCTCCTTTCTGTCTCTGTCTCCCTCCACACACACACACATACACACACACACACACACACACACACACGAAGAAAAGAATGTGCAGGAATAGCTAAGAAGTGGCAGAAACTGCCTTTAGGGCATGAGAGTGCATTTCCAGTAAAGAAAAAAAAAAAATAAAGGTCTGTAATCTAACACCACAGATATTCTAAAATCCAGTCACTTAATATTCTGGTTTATGCAGCATTTCACATGTTTATAAGTTATAGATATTTAAAACTTAATTATACAGCCTCAGAGAGATCACAAATTCATTAAAAAGTTCTCCATTGGGACTGCTCTAAGGGAATTGGAAGTTTAGCCTCAATCTGAAAATCTAAACTAATACCAAAATGCATTATTGTATAGAATCACAGTTAAAGGGGGTTTTATAGATTCACCTCTGAGAGCCCTGTGGCACCGGGCAGTAGTTATACCTGTGAATAGTTCCTAAGGAGCCCCATCCTCCCCAGGCCCCGTCACCCCCTGGTAGTCAGAGCTCTGCCTGAAGGAGTTACCTTAAGTCCTTGCAGGTTAAGTGATCCCCAGGGCCTTACACGGCTAATGTGCGTCTCCCGCTGCCTGGGAATGAGTTAGGGTCTAGCCAGGGAACCACCAATACTCTTCTTCTCAGGACATTCAAATAGTACCCAAATATCGCCAAGTTCATCAGAAATGAACAGCATCTCTATTACATGGGGCCGGGGGGGGGGGGGGGGGGGACGGTGGGAGGGAGCAGGAGAGAGAGGCACTAGCAGTTAAATGATCTGCCTCATTTGCAAAACAAATCACCAAACCATGTTGCTTGAATATGATTTACATTTTAAGACAGAGTCCAAAGAAAGCATTCCGGGCTTACTAAAATGCCTCTTGCCTCTATTCAAAGTACTCTCTGGCTCCCCCTTAGAACAAAATTCCCATATTCCTAGCCTACACGTTTGCCACATAAGTGGTGCACACCAGTAAAAGTTTTCAGAAACAAATTCAAAATTGTCAATTAGTTACAAAGACTATCAGAGCTCTGAGAGGGAGTCTGATTTTAAAAGGTTTCTTACATCATATTTGCCTGGGATATAACAGATTAATGTTAGAACTACGGTTGACCTTTGAACAATGTGGGGATTAGGGGCACCAACCCCCCAATGCAGTTGAAAAGCTGGGTATAACTGTTGACTCCCTGAAAACCCTAATTGCTAACCGGCCTGCTGTCGACCAGAAGCCTTAACAGTAACGGCAACAGTTCTTTAATACATATTTTTTATGTTGTATGTGTTATATACTGTATTCTTACAATAAAGTAAGCTAGAGAAAAGAAAATGTTAAGAAAATCACAAAAGAGAAAACACATTGACTGTAATATGCTGTTTTATTGAAAAAAATCTGTAGGTAAGTGAATCTGCACATTTCAAACCTGTATTTTGTTCAAGGTCAGCTGTATATTGGAATGTATTATTTATGTACCTAATATGTTTATTGGATTTTTACAATTTAAAGTAAGTATTCTCTGTATCTTCATTATTTGACTACATATATTATGTATTCTATGCATCCACACAGAGCTCACTTCTATCCATTTTCTGTGTGGTAATTTCAGTTTGTCCTTGGGATTAGTACACATGATCTTCCTTCTTAATGGAAGTAGTCAAGAGGGGACAAGAAGGTCAGTCTAAAGTATTTTAATCTTGTTTTAATGACCAAAATCGGGTCACCTCAGTCTTTGGATTTCAGGACACAGCGATACATGTAGTTACGTGTATTCAGAGACGGATGATCTAAGTCAACGTTCCACTGGAAATCGGGAATTGTGGGTGTGGGGGCTGAAAAAAGGGGTCCAACTTCCTGTAAAAGACAGTGCTAAGCCCACGGAGGGCTTCTCTCCAAGTCGGATAGTTACCCTCCCTGTGAATGTCATATGCTATTTGCATGAGAGGATTTTCTACATGGAGTCCTTGATCATTTCGTGGGTCTGGCCCCATTCTCTAGAATGTGGCTTGCAGGCTGTGTGGGTCTGACCTGGGCAGTTCGTGCACTTGCCAAGGGCTTCCTGTGATCTGAAGAACAGTCAGAAGATACATTACGCCCTACGTAATCTGGGTTAACCTTCCCGCCTTGCCCCATCTTTTGACCCAGGCAGACATAGGACTTTGCAGTTATTTTGGTTATTGTTGTATGCTGTTTCTCTGTTTGTTGGGAGGAGGGAGGTATGTGAACACTGAATTGCAAGGAATGAAAAGTGGAGTCTACCCCTTCCCCCCCAAGTGTATCAGAAAGAAACATCCTTCTTGGTCTGTTTGCTTTGCAAGGGCGTTCTTTGATGAGGCCTTTGTCCCAGGGCCCCACTGAAGGCTCAGTGTACTCAAGCTTTAGAAAAGGCTATTGGCCCTTCTTTGTTTTCTTTGTTGAACTGTTTATTTTGCTTTCTTCCCACGAGGTTCCCTGGCCTTGCTCTGACAACGCTTTTCTGCATGAATTACATTCCTCCGGGCCACAAGTCTCCAGATTCTTCCAGCCCATTTGATTCCAGCCTGTGTGATTAGTCCATCGCTTCGACCTGCCGTGGGTCCCTGCCAAGCAGGGTGCTTACTAAGTGCCTCTAACATGGAGACCTAAAGACACTTGGTAGCCTCATTAGTGAGAGGGTGGCACTCCATTCCAGTTTCGCAACACAGCTGCTGTTGAAGCATCATGAGCTTTAAAGTCGCTGAAGGGTGATCCTAGTCATTTGGTTTCCTTTCCATGTGAATAAGGCTGTTGGAGGAGGGTGGTTCAGGCAGTTCAGGGTATGACACCCATGCCCAGTTCAGTAACATAAATCATCCTGGGCAGGGAGTGGGGGGAGGGGGTTGGGGGGAGCCCATTAGCTCCATTTAAGTTGAATCTGCATTTTGAAGGAATTTCATATTCATTTGCATAAAATGCATTTCTGTGTGTTTAGAAATAATGAGCAACGGTCATAAAAATTATTCAGATACCTTAATCCTAGCCGTGATATTTTCTTGTGTATATATGTTATTTTCTGAAGTATGGTTAATGACTGAGACAGAGATGAGCAATTACCAGGCTTATGAATTAATGCTTTTTAAACCTCTGTTAATAAAGATTAAATATTTGGGTAATGAGGTCTACCTTCATTACAGGTATTGGTAAAACACTGTGCTACCGCTGAAAAAAAATCCAGCTGTCTTAATAACAAAGTTCTGTCAGAGATCTGTTCACCTTCTGGGTGAACATGGGTTCTGGAAGAACCCATCCTTTTATACCTGAGCGTCTAGACTCTAATAAGCAGGTGGGGTATGTGGTACCTTCCTGGGAACCTGCATTTCTTGATTGAGTGCCTGCAAGTAGTTTTGACTTGGAACTTCCCAAATGAGGACCCAGGAATTTGCTCAAAGTGGTTGATCACATAATCTGTGATGAGAATTGTACTCAGTATAAATACCTATTTATACATAGAAGCTCTTCCTTCATGACCTGGGGGAGGCCCCAAACAGTACAGCCAGGGTATGGCCCTGATTCCTTGGGGTCCTCCCCTTTTTTTGCTGGGCCTGGTTTGAACTGGGCTCCTGGTGCCTGATCTTTGTGAGCCCTGGAATGGCCATAAACTGTGGGGCACAGACTTTCTGTGGAGGGGCCCTCGCCAGTCTTCTCTTTGGCAAATAAGTGCATTCACTCTGCGGGATCACAGTTCGTCACCCAGGGAGGATTTGTCTGGAAGGTGGCAGTTAAACCTCTTTTGGCTATACACGCGCTTTCTTGTTGGAATGGGCTCTGAAAACAGATCCCCCAATGAGCTGAAACACAGCTGCCATGACACTTCCTGTACCAGATTACGGTTTTGCTCAGTAATCATCTCTGAGCACACCCCAGTATAAGGTTGGTTATCTTAGCCCATGATAATACTTTTTTCTTGGGTTTCAAAGTGTGATTTCAGAAAATTCAACTATAACTCTGCTGGCATATGGCTTGTGATGATCATCTTCTTAAAACCCGTTTCTATGTTATTTTCCAAAATAAATGTGGCCCTCAGTTAAGTTCCATTCTCTGCTCTGTCACAAATTAACTGGATCCTTGAACACTGTCCCTGACCTCACTGAGCCTCCTTGGTTTTATCTATGAAATAGAGTAGTTGGAATAAATGATCTGTAAGATCCTTAACATCCCACCGTTATGGGTAAGTTTTGATTTGTTCATTGTTCCCCTTTGTGTGGGGCACTTAGAATAGGAATAGAATATGAAAATATTGTGGCCCTCATGTCATTTTTGTCTCCTGCCCCTCTTTCCTTCTGTGAAGGTCTGCGGGGAGAGTCTTGCCCACACCCAGAGCATGTCTCCCTCATTCTTCCTCGTGCTCTCCAAGTGACGCTTTGCACATCCCTCTGCTGCCAGCACAGAGAGCCATTTAAATATCATTCAAACAGGTTGCCTTTGGAGTGAAAAGGTAACTGGAAAGCCATACCATCTGTTCTATTAAGAGCCTTAATAATGTTGGGGCACCTGGGTGGCTCAGTCGGTTGAGCATCCAACTTTGGCTTAGGTCACGATCTTGCGGTCTGTGAGTTCGAGCCCCGCGTCGGGCTCTGTGCTGACAGCTCAGAGCCTGGAGCCTGCTTCCAATTCTGTGTCTCCCTCTCTCTCTGCCCCTCCCCTGCTCCTGCTCTGTCAGTCTGTCTCTGTCTCTCAAAAATAAAGAAAACATTAAAAAAAAAGTAAAGAGCCTTAATCATGTTAAAATATAGGTGTATGGAAGCATATATGCCCATATTTGTGTTTGGTTTGAGGTAGTTTTCCTTTGTGTTGAAAATCATAGACTGGGTTTGAATCCAGCTTAGGTATTTAGGTATTTAGGTATTTGCCCTATGGAAGCCCAATTTCATTATCCAATCCCATTTTCCATCAAGAACTGAGTGAAGGAGCATATAGATAGCACTTAACACCTGCATCTGTCGGGTCACAGATATTTGACAAATGGCAGAATTACCTAATACGTATCCATCATATTACCGTATTTGAGTCTAGTCTAAGTGGTGCGTCCTTTTTCCACCTGTCCCCGTCTCTGAAATTGGAACGTGACTTATAATCTATAGCGTTTCATGATCACTGTTGGTGACGTGGTAGCGGTGAGGAAGTTTCAGGTATCCATAACAAAATTATTTTTCCTTATATTTCCCTTTTTGTGCAAGTACTGGAGTGATCCATGATAAAATCTATGTGTGAATAAGTCTAAAAGACCTCTTTTGATAAGTGTAAGGCAAGAATTGAAAGTGATAAGTATTGTCATTCTGAGTGGTACCTAACATAATGCTGCATCGTTTAGCTCAATGGCATCTTGGCTTTGATGGGATACAGTATATAGCATATGTAACACATATATATTGTGTCTGTAGGTATGTAATCAGCAAAAAAAAAAAAAAAAAAAGTTCTTTCATTGTCAAGTTTTTTTACCCCAAGAGCACAGCCAGTTTTTCCCAAGTGTTATAATAATGCGCCTAGTTGCAGGAATGTAAACCTAAAGTGTAGACAATGTTTGGGAAATTCTGTTGCTGCCTAAACCCTCCAGGATGAAGGGGAGGACGGCTTCAGCCTGGAACACTGTAGAGGAGGGAAGCATGTGTTGTGTGCAGGTTGTGTTGGCATATTTGTGCAGATGCATAGCACAGGCTCTCGGAGGGTAAGACTTCATGATTAATGGTGTTTATTCTTGACAGAAGCCTCCTTTATTTATCTGCAATACAGTTTAGCGATTTTATCAGGCACCTGAATGAAAAATATTCAGTCATACCAATATTGCAGTGTAAATTGAGTAGAGTCACTTTTTATTATATCTTTCTGCCTTATCATCTGCACAGTAATTTTCTAGCAGAGGTTTGATATGGAAAGGCTGGATTTAGCTGTACTTGACACAAAGCCTCTTCAATTTCCCCTAAAAGTTCAGGCTGCTCTTAGAAATGTGTGTGTGTCTGTGTGTCTGTGTGTGTGTGTGTCTGTGTGTGTATAATATATAAACCCTCCCTCTTATCCAGGCAATTTCAGGATTTGAAAGAATAAAGATAAAATGCACAAACCTGGATGGGAAAAGTGTTGTTAATATAAAAATATCTAATAGCTGTGAACTCACTGGTAAAAAGCTCCTTTAGTGTTTAAGCCGTGGCTCAGTACTGAGCCTTTGGCGTGGCTACGTGGTCCCACTTTTTTCTAATCAATCACCATCCAAATCCAATCAGCATAAAACCAGACCCTTTCATTTCTCCTGGGAATAATATCAAAGTCGAAGTCCAGAGTGGCCCAGGGGGGACATTAGTCGCTGTGCTGATGGAAAATGCCATTCAAGAGAGAAAGGAAAGGAAATGAGATCCCATTTGTAGGACACTCAAGAAAAGAGTCCCTAAATTTTCAACCAAACTTTGTTTAAGTAACAGACTTCATCACATGAGGTGTCGGAGCTCATCAGTGGCAGACAGGGACAAAAGATTTGAACCGTAGAAAAATTATGCGATTTTAGGACCAGAGAGACTTTAAGCCTGGTGGGTCGAATGGAAATCCTGTCTGCCAAAGACTCACATTTTACAAATGAGCCACGTAAAGCCCAAAGAGCCATTTGCAGTAAGTGTGTGGTCCTAGGCACACATTCTCTAAGGGTCATAAGATCAAGCCAGGAATTCCAGCACACCATTTAGACATTTCCATGTGCTTAAATCTGCCCCTGCTGTGGCATCAGAATCCTGGCTTTCGCTGTGGAGAAGGGGATAGTAGTTAGTACACCTGGTGGGTCCTTTTCCAGTGGCCAGGCTCCTTGTCGCTTTTCCACAGGGATGTTCCTCCCTGTGCCCAGGGCAAAGTTTTCTGAAGCCAGGATTGTCAGGACCCTATGGAAATTCTCATCCCCTTACGTGGAAGCTAATGCTTCCTTTCTGTTGAGTAATATAGACAAATTATTCCCTAGTACATTAGATATACTCTGGTGCCGTATTTAATTTATTTTTGAAAAGTCTGATACCTTCCCAAGGGTGAAAATTCTGGAATGTTGATAGGTATACTGGGGCATAAAGTCTTAGCACATAGTAGAGTCCTAGAGGTCTAATAGCCAGTGAAATGTAAATAGCCTGCCAAATCAAACGGGCCCACTCATTTTACCTTTACTAGGCCAGAGGCACCTAGCGAATCTTGGGGATTTTATTCTGGAGGAGAGCCATTTAGGTAATTAATAATAGTTCCTTGATGAACTTCCTTATTATCCCTTAAAATAAGGATAACTTAAAGAAGGAGAGAAAGCGTGAGTCAGATATATTTTGCCAAGGATCATAAGAGACAACCCTGAAAACAACCTAGTCAGTAGTTAATAGTAATAAATAATTATTATGAGGATTGTCATAGTGATGGAGTATAGAGAAAGTCGACACTGGCTGGTGGAAGACAGACCTATGCTCGGCATGCCAGATTGCTGCTGAGAAAGGATACTCTGGCTGATTCTTGAAATAACCTCTCAAAATAGAAATTAATACAGAAGACTCATACTCATCTGGGCCCAGAATTCCAGACGCACCCTTGTCTTTGGCATGAATATTCCCCATACCACCTGCATAAGGGTTCAACGTGAAGCAAGGATTTACTGTTGGAACCTAACTTTCTGTTTCTAATTAATTATTTGCACCCAATATCTGAAGCCTCCTACTAAGTGATCTCTCAGTGAAATAACAGATCCTGGTGTGGGGGCTCTCAAGATTTTTAAAATATCTCTTTACCTTAAATTGTTGAAATTTCCAGGTAAATTCACACAGACTTGTGTGTTGAGTTGGTTAACTCCAGCAGTTTTTTTTTTTAAGTTTATTTATTTTGAGAGAGAGCGAGAGTGAGTGAGAGAGAGCATGAGTTGGGAAGGGGCAGAGAGAAGGAGAAAGAATCCCAAGTAGGCTCTGTACTATCAGCACAGAGCCCCACATGAGGCTCAACCCATGAACCATGAGATCATGACCTGAGCTTAAATCAAGAGTTGGACACTTAACTGACTAGGCACCAGGTGCCTCTAAATCCAGCAGTTTTGTTTTGTTTTGTTTTGTTTTGTTTTGTTTTGTTTTGTTTTGTTTTTGAGACAGAGTGTGAGCAGGGGAGGGGCAGAGAGAGAGGAAGCAGGCTCCAGGCTTGGAGCTAGCTGTCAGCACAGAGCCTGATGGGGGCTTGAACTCATGAACTGTGAGATCATGACCTTAGCTAAAGTTTGGACGCTTAACCGACTGAGCCACCCAGGTGCCCCTTAAATCCAGCAGTTCTAATCGAATCTCTTGTATGTACTTTATGGTCCTTTTTCTTTGCACCTGGTGGGTATCATGGTTCAGATCCAAAAGTTCCCCCAATGAAGGACGTCATGGTTGATAGAACTCTACATGATCAGAAAGCCTAACACCTGGACGAACAAATGTCACATTGCCCAGGGTTTTTCTAGATACTCTTAGTTAGCTCACGGGGCTTAGGTCTGTGCCAAGTCACCCCACACTATTGTGTTCCCGTATCTTTCTGTTTTCCTGTGCGTTTTCTTTTTTGGAAAAGAACACTGCCCTGCCACTTGGAGTGCTGCTTTTGGATAGAATTGGTAATTCATTAAATTCCAAAAAAATAAGGTCTGTTAGAATGAATGGAAAGTTGGCAGGAATGTCAGAGAAATCAGACTTCGAAGTTTTTGTCAAAACTCCCCTCCCCCCATTTTTTTCTTTTCTCATGGCAATGAATTTTTGAAATAAAACCAAGAATAACCATGCCCTTGAATTTACTTCGGGAGGAAAGAAATGCTGTTCGCTTTACTAAGGTCAAGTCGCTCATTTATCTGCTGTGTGAGGTGAGGCCAGGTGGGGTGCTCCTAAGGGTGTCAAATAGCTGGCTCATCCTGGCTGCAGAACAGCTCCATCCCTGGGGGGTCCTGGGAAGTCACTGAACAAGGAGCCCATGAAAGCTGGGTGACTTTGGCCTTAACCAACCCAGAGCTCTAGAAAATAGCAGCGGCAAGGAGGGTGTTGGTTGTAGGGGCCAGTGTTTGCTGAGAACTTACCATGGGACAGGTGCCAGGCTGAATGCCTTATGCCTTCTTTCTCGTTAACACTTAAACAGTACAACACTGCTTCATTTCCATCCAGGCCTAAAGAGCTTGCAGCAGAGCAGACTTCTAAAGATCTGGTCACTCAGAGGCCACCTGGGTGGCTCAGTTGGTTGAGCGCCGACTTTGGCTCAGGTCATGATCCCACAATTCGTGGATTCAGGCCCCGCGTTGGGCTCTGTGCTGACAGCCCAGAACCTGGAGCCTGCTTTGGATTCTGGGCCTCCTCTCTCTGCTGCCCCTCTCTCGCTCATGCTCTGTCTCTCTCTGTCTCTCAAATAAACATTAAAGAAAAAAAAAAAATTAAAGATCTCGTCACTCAGCACCAAATCTGTCTCAGGGCTTATAACGTTGACCTGTGTGAGAATTACCCTCCACAGGGAGAAACGGAGGGGAGTGAGTCCGGAGGCCCCGTGGGCCTGGCGGGATTGGCCTCCCCTGTGGCCTGCCCAGGGGGAAAGAGAGAGCATTCACAGGCAAAGGTAACTATTCCAAAGGACAGCTTGTTGTCTTAGAGGAGGAAAGGAGAAAAGGACAGGGTTCATTTGCTGTGTTACCACAAACTGGATGGGAAGCTCTCTAGAAAACAGGGCCCCGTTCAGTGTTCCAGAATCTTACCACTGAGAACAGCTCTATGCCCCTCCATCTGCCAGGCATCAGGTTAGCAAAAGAATCACAGCCGGACGTCTGAACTTCTGCACTAGGGAGTCAGAGTGGTTTCCTTGTCAAAGTGGTATCTCTGTGGACTTTGTGACAAGGCAACATATTAGTTCTTCTAATAATTAGTCCTTATGTTTACATTTACAGTACATTATAAATATGTTAATTATTATTAATACATTATAGTTCTATTTTTTAATCTGTTCATAAATAACACATAAGTTATATATTAAGATATGTAATTATATATTCTATTAATAATTCTAAAAACTTCATACTGTTAATTTTTTTTAATGGTTCTGTTTTTCTCACAAACTATACAGTGATTGGGTAGTGATTGGAGGTAAGGAAGATGATTTCTCATATATTTATTACACATCAGAAAAAGAAGCATACCATTGTATGAAGTATTTGGGGTCCATTAGGATAACAAAAGAGGCTGCTAAAAAATATATATGCCTTCATGGAACTGAAATATTCAAAACCAATGACAGGTTATTTAGAAACTGTTTGATCAGCTGCCACTTGGGTCGAGGATCCTGCCTTCCCCACTGGTTCTCTGTCTTCTGCCCTCATTTGTGACGTGTTACAGACACGCATCGATCAGGCTTCTTCTATCCAAGAGTTGGGGCAGAAAGAAGACTTACGGCGTGGGAGGTGGTCATTTAGCTCTAGGGGTTTATTTGAACCAATAGTGTTTGTTAAGAACTTTTTTTGATAACAGCACATTGCACATTGTGGTTACCTGAATGGACTTTGTTATTTATTTTACTATTATTATTATTTGAGTATAGCCGACACACAATATATTACATTCGTTTCGGGTGCTCATGGTCATGTGTGGACAACTCTGTACGCGTTGCTGTGCTCACCACAAGCGTGGCCACCCTCTGGCACCTACAGTGCCATTATAGTACCATTACCTACATTCCCCCGTATTGTACCTTCTGAATGGCCTTTCTTTTAAAAATTCTTTGACTGTTTTCCTGACCTTGAAATCTCAATCTGTTAACACAGAATTATATTTACAGTACAGAAGGGAGGTAAATTTTGTCAAGTTATTCTTTGTAGCCTTCTCAGGAAGGAATCAAGTCAAATTCAGCCACAAACAATTGCATTATCCGTGTGATAGCTATATAGTGTTGGTTCAGTTGACAGAGGAGGTGACTGACAAGGGTTGGGGATATTCACGTGGCCTCTCCCTTTGGTTGGCTTATTAGCAGGACCTTTCCTCCCCCAGAATTAACATACAGAAGCCTGTCCTCCATGGTTTACTTCGAATTTACACTCATGTGCAACTACATTGTCTGTTTAACAGCAGTAAATGTTATTATTTATGGTATTTTTTATGCATCAATAATTCGTAAATTTCAAGAACTATACATATATATCTATTTGACTGTCTGAATTTAATGGAAATGGTTGAAACCACTGTGGCACATAAAGATGTGTGTCTCCTTTTTAAAAAAACATAAAACATAAAACATACACATATAGCTCAATGAATTGTAATGAGTTATCACAAAGTAAGAACCTCTGACCACTAGCCAAATCTAGAAATAGAACACCAGCACCCTGGAAGCCCACACACCCAAAGGTAAACATTAGCCTGACTATCCTAATGCTAGCGTTCAGATCTGTCTGTTATTGAACTTTATATAAATGGGCTCATACAGTATATTATACCCTTTTTGTAACCGGGCTTCTTCCATTCAACATTGTGAGGTTTTCCACATTGTGGTTGGTGATTTTTCATAGCCGTTCCCTGTTTCATTGTATGAATTATTTACCCATTGTACTGTTTTTTTTTTCTAAAGATTTTATTTGTTTAAGTAATCTGTACAACCAGTGTGGGGCTCAAACTCAAAACCCCAAGAGCGAGAGTCTCACGCTCCACTGACCGAGCCAGCCAGGCGCCCCACCGTTCTGGTGTTGATGGATATTTGGATGTTTCCGATTTTAACATGAATAACGCTGCTCTGAATGGTCTAGGACATTGTGGCACACGTGCACACATTACTGTTGTGGATGTATCAAGGAAAGGAATGGCTGGACCATAGGGTGTGCATTTATTCGAGTACGTAATACCCAGCTGTTTTCCAAAGATGTCGTGCCAGCTTGTATATGCACATTGTTTGAGAGTTCCTGTTGCCCCAGATCCTCATCAACACTTGCCACTGTCCCTCTTTTTAATTTTAGCCAACTCTGTGGATGTGTACTGATGACTCATGATGGCTTTACTCTGCACTGCACTTATTGATGATGTTGATGTGCAGGCTGGTAAAAGATATTAGAGGAACCTTTTAATATTGAGGGAGAAAGTATAATTTAAAATTTGAGTATTTAAAAAGTACATAACGCGTGAAAAAAGTGCTGGTACTAAATAAGTTAAAATACTGATTTTGGTTAGATCTGGATAGCTTGGACATAGGGAGTAACTTAAAAAAAAATTTTTTTAATGTTTATTTATATTTGAAAGGGAGAGAGAGAGGGAACGAGTGCTAGTGGGGGAGTCAAGGAGGGGCAGAGAGACACAGAGACAGAGAATCTGAAGCAGGCTCCAGGTTCTGAACCCTTAGCACAGAGCCCAATGCGGGGCTCAAACCCATGAACCAAAAAGTCATGACCTCAGCCGAAGTTGGTTGTCTAACCGACTGAGCCACCCAGGCACCCCAGGGAGTAACTTTTTTAATGCTGATTTGAAATAATCTCAACTTTTTCATTTATGGATATAAACTGCTTTTATACTCAGACGTAAATAGGAAACACAAATAAGAAAATCATTTGGGAAAATCCTTTGAAATAATGTTTTACCATTAAAACAAGTATTTCTGTTTTATTTGTTAAAGAACTTAACCATAGCCTTTGAATTTTATATAAGATAATATTCAGCACCCTAGCACTAATGTGTACAACAAGCAATATACTCACCTTCATCTTCAAAGGCCACTTCTATTCAAATCATATCTTCATTTTGTAGTGCAGTTCACATTCCATATATTTTGTAACCAACATGCATCCTGGAAGCTTCCTGTTGGTGCTTTCTGACTCAACAGATAACACTCGCTCAGCACTTGCTGGTTAGACATTCACCTGTATATGCTGTTCATCCTTGTGGCTATAAACTCTTTGAAAGCAGGGACCAAATGATCATGTATTTTGTTTCCTGAAATTCCTCCAAGTGGTGAAATCATAATGGATTCTTAGTAAGTGGCTTTTCCATAAAGTGTGTATCAAATGAACATACCATTGAAAATATTCATCTATGTAGTTATGCATGTAGTTTTTAAAAACTGAAATCCAACACGGTAAGTTTGTAAAAGCCTGAAGTCAGTTACACACTCCTGGGAAATACTCTTTAGCTCTAAAGGTGATGGCATTGGGATCTGAAACGGATCCATGCTGTCAGCTAGGGCTGTAGCAGCTGTTTTTTTAATGTTTATTTGTTTATTTTTGAGAGAGAGAGAGGCAGAGAAGGGGGAGAGAGAACCCCAAGCAGGCTCCACATTGTCAGTGCAGAGCCTGATGCAGGGCTTGAACCCATGAACTGTGAGATCACGACCTGAGCTGAAACCAAGAGTCAGATGCTTAACCAGTTGAGCCACCCAGACACCCCAAGGCTGTGGCAGTTTAACGGAGCAGGTGTTTACACAGGGGTGGACAAGTTTAAAGGCCCCCAAAGTGATAGGAAAGCCTCCAGGACTAGCAGAAGTTGGAAGCAGTTGCCAACCCTAATCTGAAGGTGCAGATTGGAGGGAAAAGTGATTCAGTGGGGGCTAGAGCCTTGGATGGGATTACACTTCTGGAGTCGTGGCCTGGGATTGGAACGCCACCAGTGAAACTCCAGCCAGCGAGAGCAAGTGAGGGGAGTAAATACCTTGACTCTTTCCTCTAGCACCAGCTCTTGCCAGTGCATCTCGTTAGTAGAATCCAGAGGGAAAGTCAGCCCGTCAAGGGAGTCTGTACAGACCAGCCTTCCTGGGCATGCAGTGGCTCCAGGGGTAAGGCTGGCAAATAGAGAGTAATCGACACAGCTGTCTGTACACTTCAGGGTCACACGATGCTCCTGGGACAGAGGGAGGTTATCTGGATGCTCACCCTGAATGGAGGAAAAGGTGAAGTCCAGGATTGTGCAAATTTCTGACGGGCGTCTAGCGTATTAGCCACGGACGTTTGTGTTATTTGTTTCCTTCACTGAATGGAAAGCTAATTTTTATTATAAAGTTTGATTTATTAAAATCATGCTTATTGAATAATTCATTAGTTGGTTAAAAATACATTATAAGGGATAACTCCCCTTTGTTCTCTGGTAGGCCACTTCTTGAATATGAAGAGTATCTACTGGTTATACAAAGAACAAAATTAAACAAAAGGTAAACTTGTTAGGTAAAAACCCCCAACACTTCATTCTTCTGGTAGTTTGGAGCCCTCATGCAAAGGTGCAAGAAGTATGTGTACGTTTCCAGTGTCCCAAGCGATGTGAAAGCCATTGTAATAATCCAGCATATAAACCTGGTTTAATGCTCTCATAATGGGTAATGCAGGTGATTAAATACTGTGATTTTAATCTTGGCATTTCAGTAACCCAATAAGATAGATGAAAAGGCAGTAACAAATTAGATTATATAATGCTATTTCATTCTAACTAAGAAGTCCAGTTATCCTCTGCAATACGTGTTTTTGTTTTTAGGTTTATCATAGTATTGCCGTTAAAAAATGCTCTAATAAGAATCCACTATTCTTTTCATCGTAGTCTATTTTCATGACCTTGTGAAGAACCTAATCCGAGGTCAAGTTGTCTCCACAAACACAACTTTATATTGCTTTATCGTCTTTTTGGGAGAACACCAAAATGATCCCCACCTTCTTTCTTATCTGAAACTGTACATCGTCTACCTGTTGGGTAATGTGGAAACCACACGACAGCCCTTCACTGGGTTTTTGTGGCCTTGGAAGAACTGGAAACGGAATATGGGGTGTCATCCCTGGGTGGGCACGCCAGGCCTCGTTCACGTGAGCCAATGTGGAGGGGTAACGGGACATCAGCGGCGCCCTGACAACCCTCTGTGGTTTGGGCCTCTGCTTCCCAGACAGCAGTTTGTATGATTTAGTTTGGAGGGTCCCAGGCATACTTCTATACTCTTTGGCGACAACATAAATAGCACAGAATCTCTGTTCTTGGAGCAGGTTCTAAGTGTCTGTGTTCTTCCTAGAATGTTTGTTTGTTGTTTGGGTTTTTCTCTCCGTGGTTTTTGCCGCCTTCGGTGAGCGAGCCACGTACAGCCCCAGAACAGGGAGAGAACAGAAAGCTATAAAGGCAGAGAAAGACAACGGTAATCTTCAATTCCGTTTCTGTGTATCTACTAAAAATATAAACCAAGAAGGAGACGGCTGTAGTTTCTTTTCCTGGTGGTATTGTAATCCCCAGTGCAGACTTTTAGTAAGCTTGGCAGATATTTACCAGGTCAAGTTTATGATAATTTGTGAAAGAATACATGTCATTTATAGGGAAGATTTTTGTGGGTGCCTCCTCCACACTTCCCACCTTCTCCTCCTTCAAGAATCCATCCCTCTGGTTGTAATCTTGAATGGCGCTTCTATACAAGCATTGAACACATCCACCTGTTACATTTAAAGACCTCAGCCTGCCCTCTCAGATTTGCTTTACAGTTTAAAACAAAATAACTGACAGATGATCTCGCTGCCAAGAATTTGGAACAGCAGGGAAATTGGAAAGGAGTGTCCAAAAGTCTTGCCATTTGGACACTTGTTTGCTGAGTTCAGAGTCACACACACCAGTTTTGTTGGGTGGTTCTTAGGACCACCAAGAACATCAGCGACCACCACCATTTACTGAGTGCCCAGGGCTTTTTTAGCATTTACAGAGCCCCTCCCAGGAGGGAGCTATTGTTCCACGTTGTGTAAAAGGGAACTTAACCTTCAGTGACAGAGTTAGTGACAGACTGCATTCAAGTCCAGTGTTTTCAAAGCTCTTGCATTTAATTACTGAGTTCAGGGGCACTTGGGTGGCTCAGTCGGTTAAGCGTCCGACTTTGACTCAGGTCATGATCTCATAGTCTGTGAGTTCGAACCCCCTGTTGGGCTCTGTGCTGACAGCTCAGAGCTGGGAGCCTGCTTCAGATTCTCTTCACCCTCGTTCTCTGCCCCTCTCTCACTCGTGCTCTGTCTCTCTCACTCTCAAAAATAAATAAACATAAAAAAATTACTGAGTTCATGCTTTAACCACCTTATGTGGTTTTACGATTTTACTTGGAAATCCAAGGAGGCGCTTCTAGGGCTCTGTCAGGTTGGGGAACGAAGCAGACAGGTATTGCTTTGAAAAGAGGGTTCCAATATGTCAGTGTTTGACAATCTCATAGTATGCTATATTTGCCATCCCTAGTATGTATGCATGTTTGTTTATACGTATGTATATTAAGAGTAGAACAAATTAGTATAATATGTATGTATGTATATATGCACACATTGAACATTTATTAGATACCAGACTCAGTGCATAAGGTTTTCCTTGGATGAAGTTGCCAAGACCCTCCAGGGGGTAGGAATCCTTCCCATTTTACCCATAAGGACTAACAGATGGTGGTCATTGCATACAAAGTCACACATGGGTTCCCCTCAGCCCCCAAGCCCTTCCACGGTACCACTGGTCTGGTGGTCTGACTCACCTGTGTCCAGAATTCCTGATGGCCCCCTCACTGGGTAACCCTTATTGAGCATTTTCCTATTTGTATCCGGGGGATGGCTGGCCTGTGAATAGTAGAAGGTTTGTTGCTCTAGGGCAATTAAATAACTTGACAGCTTTCTTACTTGCATTCCTGTCTGAAGGCATGTCCTGCCACCTTTATCAGACCTCATATCTCCTCAGCATCATGTCTCTGGAAGGGACATGCGTGAACGTGGCATTTACCACAGTGGGTGAAGGTTCCCGACTTCGCCTCCACGAGGAACCGGCCCTCTTCTCTGCTATTGCTCCTTCCTGGTGTGCAGAGGGAGGGCGGGGCCCTGGCATCTTGTGGGGAGGCCGTGACCAGTCCTCGTTCCTGGCTGCTCCTTGCAGTTCTCTTCAGTCTTCTTGTGGGTATGGGTCAAATGTAGGTGCGGGCGGGTGCAGATGTCAGATTTCCATGGATTTGCACGAGGAGGTGGGCCTCGCCTGTCTCCTGGCTTCCTTGCTTCCTTGGGATTGGTGACCGTCCCGGCCCCGCCTCTGGAATTTTCACGTTGTTCTGGATGCTGATTATTTATTTATTTATTTATTTATTTATTTATTTCCTGTGTATGATTCTTCAAAATGAAATCTAGGCCTCTAGGAATATTCTCACGACCCTGGTCAATTCTGGAATTCCAGGAAAATTACAGGTTGCCATTTTTGTCTAAAAGGAAAAAGAAATGCCACCGCCCCCACCGAGTTTTAGTCCAAACTGTTGAGATTGAGTATGTTGGGGATCACAGGCTGTTACCTAGTGGATTTCTTGAAATGTCTGCGTTTCCACCTCTCTGCTGTGTTGGTCTCCCATCATAAATCTACAGATAGATTTGTATTTTGTAGGAATTACTTTTGAATCAAACTGGAAAGATTGATTTTCCTTTCCAGTAGAAAGGGAATTAGTGAACTGGAGGCTCCCCACGCTCTAAAGTAGCAACATGTCTGGGGGGAACTTCGGATTTAACCAAGGACACAGAGCCAACTTGTTTTGTCATAAAAAGCTAAAATAGGAGAGCCTCCTAGGTTGTGCTGATTTCTATGTAAGTGTAAGTAATTTTACTAGTTTCTGAGTGGGTGCAGAAAGCCTCAAGTTGTTTTGAAAAGAAATTGCTGTTGTCAGGTGGTGAATTCTCCCTCTGCCCACGTGTAAATTTAGAAAACTCTGGATTTTTATTTTCACCAAAAGTAGCATCTGAATAACAAATAAAAAGCCTCCTTTTTTTTTTTTTTAAGTTCAAAGTGAAAAAGAGTAAGAAAGAGCAAATGAGAATATCCCCCCCCACCGACCATATTTCACCCTCTTTTATTTTCCGCTGAGACAAAATGCATTATCTGATCTTCGGTTTCATTTATTTCGTGCCTCGCTGTGCACTTGGTGGAGCTGGCTTCTCCCAAGATTATGTTCTGACAGGGTGATGGGGCCCAGCACCCGGCCTGCAGGGCGCCTTTGCTTCGGGAGGCGTGATGAAAAAATGTTTCTCCCCTCCCTTTCATCTTACGCCTAAAGCCACAGTGGTGCAAGAGGATTGCCCTTTCCAGTAGATCTGTCTGTATCACGGCCTCTTGCTGTTATGTGGCCATCCCCTCTGTGAATGAGGAAGCGGAGAGCACAGACATTCAGCCTATCGTAGCCAGTTCACTGGATTACCCACACAAAACATTTCCTATTGGAGACGAAACCAGGCGGTGAGGGGGGGTGGATGCCCAAACTGGCCATTCTAGAAACTTCTATCCCCTGGGGAAGGACTCCCCAGGAGTGACTCAGGCCATGGTGGCAGCAAAGTGTGTTTTAGAATCTATTTTCATCAGCTCATTATAACCAAGGCATGCACTTGATCAAAACCCCGTTCTTTTCCAACTTCGTAGCCCCAGGTACTCCTTCATTACTTCATTGCTGGACACGGCTGACCAGGGCGCCACTCGAAACATGAGTGTCAGAGGAAAGGCTCTCTCAGTGCTGGCTCACACAGACAGGAGGGGTGGTCTCCCAAACAGTGAAGCCCAGATCTGTAAAACTGGTTTTTCTCACAGCTGCATGACCCCTGCAGTAAGCGTTCAAACACGGATATAGAGTGTCTCCTGTCCCATTTCTTGCAGACGTTTGCAATTAGCGTTCTTTATTTGTGGACAACTCTGCTGTGTGCGTGACCAGATGAATTTGCAATTCCTTTTCTCCGTCTTTCTTTTTTAGTGCAACACCATGATGGTGAGAGGTAAGTCCGCAGTGGTAATACTAATGTTCTGGTCAAATGGAACATAGAATCACAGAACTGTGCTCAACTCAGGTGCCTGGTGTGTAGAATTTTTTGTCATAAGGGAAGCCAGAGGCCAACCTTTATTTTTCTGTACTCAGAGTGCCACGAAATGTCTCAGGTTAATTTTCTTGGCCCAAACAATCGCGTGGTAGCCATTCTGCCTGCATTTGTCACCACGGTTTTAAGGTAATGGTACTGGAAACGTATATGGCTGATAAATTTTCCCCCAAGACACTTAAAAATCTTTCTTCTTTTCCTTCACAGACAGCCTGTGCCTATGGAGATATTTGTCTCACCCGCACCTCTTGTGTCTGGTTTTCTTTCTGTCCAGGCCTTCTGCCTTATCTAGTAGCCCCACGTATTCAGACCTGCCCTTCATCAGGATCTCCCCTCACCGGAACCCCGCTGCAGCTTCTGAGCCCCCCTTCAGCCCTCCGCACCCCTACATCAATCCCTACATGGACTACATCCGGTCTCTTCATAGCCCGTCCCTCTCCATGATCTCGGCCGCCCGGGGGCTCAGCCCCACAGACGGTAAGTCAGTCCCCGACCAGCCCTTTCCCCCTGTTCCACCCATCGTGCCTCACCCGGAGCGTGGTATAGAGCAGCTCTGATGTTTACTGAATGTTTCCCGTGTGCCAGGTGCTGTGCTAAGTGCTTTAAGAGCATGCTTTCGCTTCAGCCTTGGGACACCTCCGTGAGGGTAGGGGTACCGTCTCCATTTTCAGGCGAGGAGAGCAATGGGCAGAGGGGCCATGTAACAGGCAACATGGCCCGGTGGCTACTAAGTGGCACGTGGAACTCACAGCCGGCACTCAGGGACTCCAAAGACGTTGCTCCCATCCTCTGTTCTGTTCTGCCACTCCACGTGCACACAGCATGCACGTGTAACCGGCCATTGTGCTTACCTTCCGATGGAGACTTTTCTGTTCTGCATGTGCAGAACACCTCCAATTGCACTGTGCACGCGGACCACCCGAGGAGGATGATAAAATGTGATTCTGTGCGGGGGGTGGGTCTGGGGGGCTGCCGAGGTTCTGCACACTGTAAAGCTCCCAGGTGGCACGTCAGCGCTGTTGGTCTGTGGACCGTGCTCTGAGCAGCAAGGCTTAGAGAACATGATGGTCTAGATCTGTTGCACGTGCCCTCCATCCTTGGCCATGCCCAGTGAGAACTGGAAGAGGGATGTACGGGAAAAGAACCAGACTTTGACTTTAATTTTATTGTACTTGATGCTCATTTTAAACTCTCAAGGGTCAAATTCCTGTTGGTTCTATTAGCTTCCCAATTAATTACTTCTCACAAGAGTCTTTAATTGGAGCTGTGTATTCCGTAACTGTCAAATTATGAAACGTTCCTTTGATTCAGGAAGAGCTTTTCCCATCACGTGCATACATATGCAAACTCACTTGTCCACCATTGCTGGAATCTGAATTAAGGTCCAGAACGGTGTGAGCCATATTAATTAGAAATAATGGGTTGTGAGTTTTCTACGGCAGCCCGCAGCGGCTGGTGCTTGTGTAGGAGCTCACAGGAACGCCACGCAGGCCATCTCACCGAGTAGTGGTGTGAACCTGCACCGCCCACGTCCTCCCTGCAGACCCCTCCCGGGGCCGGCTGTGCATGGTAGGAAGTGGGGGTGGGGGGGGGGTCGGGGCACGGATCGCAGGAGGTTTCTCAGTGAGTATCTCTCCAGTCACAGTCCAGGAGCAGCTGTGGTCCAGCAATGGCTGTCGGCTCGTTTCTTTCCTTTGGATTCAGTGCAGTGGGTAGAGTTGTAAGGTACCTAAGGAATAAGTTGTGCCATTTGGACAAGGTTCACATTAAAAAAAAAAAAAAATTAATGTAAGAGAATCAGACCCAAGTTAAGTTCTCCTGTTTTGGATTTGGTTTCACAGTGGGGAAAAAATGGAGAGCCATCTCCATGAGTACTTGGGAGTTCATGGGAATGACAGTGCAGGAGAAGAGAGGGAGAGATGGGTGAGGGCGACCAGCTCACAACAGACTTGGAATTATGCCTGCCTTGCAGAAATTTCATTGGGCCAGTGGAAAGTGGCACCTCTAGTTAAAGCACCTTCTCATCTGTTTTCCATAATATTTGATGATGAGTATGAATGAAACATTCTTTGACTTTTTGTAATGTTTATTTTTGAGAGAGAGAGACACACAGAGACAGAGCATGAGCAGGGGAGGGGCAGAGAGAGAGGGAGACCACAGAATCTGAAGCAGACTCCAGGCTCCGAGCCGTCAGCACAGAGCCCTACGCGGAGCCTGAACCCACACACAAACCTGAGACCTGAGCCGAAGTCGGTCTCTCCACCGACTGAACCACCCAGATGCTCCTGAATAAAGCTTTCTTTGATTGGTCATTCTTCCTTCCTCTTCCTGCCTCTCAAGAGGCTAACTAATACTCCATCACATAAAGTCAAGTCACAGATGTTTCTCACGTGTAGTCTGAGATGTTTGTATATATCTACATATATTTTTATCACGAAAAAAGTATGTGCATGCAGATGGAAAACATACACAGACCTATTGCTAGAATCCCCATGCTTCTACCTAGTAATTGTAAAACAAACTTTTCCTGATGGAATGCTATGTGCTAAGTAAACACTTCCCAAGGGCTGTTGCAATCATTGTTGCCAACAGCCCCTTGCAGCAGCGGTAAGAGGAGGAGTCGGGATTTGCATCCAGCTCTTGGAAAATCTGGAGACCACCCTCGGAACTGCTACAGTGTCTTGCCGCTTTTGCACATAAATTGGCAGTGGAAACACATGATTATCCCACTCTTACTGAGCTGACTCTTGCCAGTAAATTGCCCCAGATTGATAGGTATATTTCCTTTTTGATTTTGTAATGAAAAAAAGGAAAAAAAAAGAGCTCTAAAATTATGGAACACAAAATTGCAGCTTATCAGCCCATCATGTGTTATTAAAGCTGTGCTGTCTTTTCCACTTATAAGCCCTGGGCCCTCCAGGTAGCAAGAGCTGACTCGGTCACCCCTGCCAGAAGCTTCGGGAAGTATTTTGAGTGTGTCCGGAAAGATACCACGGTGGTCTGAGTTGTCTACCACTGTAAGAAATGTGAACCTATGGTGATTTCATATAAGAAACAATTTAACTTGGGGACGGGGGGAACGTGGGGAGGAGAATAGATATACATTCTAATCATTTGGAATTCTTGGTTATTTCTTTAAACTAGCCTTACAAATTTTTAGGATGTATTTTATTTTTTCTATTTTTCAGTTTTATTTTCATTTTTTTCTATCCTTTTTAAAAAATTTTTATTTAAATCCAAGTTCGTTAACATATAGTGTAATAATGGTTTCAGGAGTAGAATTTAATGATTCATCACTTACGTAGAACACCCAGTGCTCCTCCCAACAAGCGCCCCCCCTTAATGCCCATCACCCATTTAGCCCATCCCCCCACCCAACGCCCCACCAGCAACCCTCAGTTTGTTCTCTGTATTTGAGTCTCTTATGGTTTGCCTCCCTCCCTGTTTCTGTCTTATTTTTCAAATAGAAGCTCTCTAGAGCAGACTTCAGTGAAAACACAGTTTGAGCTCCGGCTGTTTTATTAAAATAAGCCATAAAAGGGAGTACTGACGTGGATGGCTCAGCAGACGTACGTTGCCTCCAGAAGCGTTTCTTGTTGACCTTCTTTCAGCTAGTCACCACGCTTTCCTTGTCTCCTCTCCTAGCCCCCCACGCCGGGGTCAGCCCAGCAGAATACTATCACCAGATGGCTCTGCTAGCTGGCCAGCGCAGCCCCTATGCAGACATCATTCCCTCCGCGGCCACTGCCGGCGCTGGGGCCATCCACATGGAATATCTTCACGCCATGGACAGTAAGTGATGGGACTGTTTTCTGTAGTCCTGGTGGTGGCAGATGCTAACGCATGAATTACAGAGGAAGATGCAAAGACGAGGTGATTGTCTAACTTCTGAAACCAGAGAAGGGGAAAGAACATTTGGTGCACTCCTTTCTTTGGTTTGCTAAGAAGCTTCCACAGATCTGGCCATCCCGAGACTCTTTGCAGAGCTCAGGGATACCGATGAGCTGGAACATGCCGGCGATTGTAATTTGGCAGCTGTTCAAAAAGCTCTCCTGCCCTGATGGTCGTGATAACAAAATCAGGGAACGTGTTTGATTCCATGGATGTGCTTCACCCAGTTCACTCCTTGGTTTTCTGGATTTTATGCTTTGGGAATTGATTTTGTTTTTAAATCTGTACTTGGTTTTTAAATTTGTCCATGGAGTTATTTTGCCTCATGTTTTTTTTACATGAAAAATTATATTTCACGAAGACCTTTTATCTAGGAAAAATAAAAAGCATTTCCAAACCAGAGCTATTTTTAGGACATAACAGTAGAAGATAAGGGCGTCATTTGATGCTTTTTTTAGAATTTTTTTTAATGTTTATTTTTGAGAGAGAGCAAGAGACAGAACATGAGTGGGAAAGGGGCGGAGAGAGAGGGAGACAAAGAATCAAAAGCAAGCTCTAGGCTCTGACAGCTGACAGCACAGAGCCCGACGTGGGGCTTGAGCTCACGAACCACAAGATCATGACCTGAGCTGAAGTCGGACACCTAACCACTGAGCCACTCAGGTGCCCCAATGCTTTTTATATCCCTTATTTTTGGATCCCTCAAGGCTTCTGATGATTCCTTTGGGTCACTTATCTAGCCATGTAGACAAATGAGCCTCTAAATACCATGGTCCAGAACATCCAAGAGTTCTTATTTATTCAGATTCCTTAAGTTCCATTTGCCAGGTGCCAGAAAGAGGACGTGAAGCATCATCGGAGGTGTCAGCGAAAGCCACGACCCTTATGAATATGACAACTGTATGGCTTTGAGTTGGGCATTTGCTCTGGGTTTTGTTTGTTTTTCCCGGTAGCAGTGCTTTCTCATCTACGGTCTCTCTGGACTCTTATGTGACAAAGGTATAACATTGGTCTGCTCACTAGCAGTGGTGAGTAATTCAGCCTTCGGGTTTGGAGTAAAGAGAGGGTGATTGGCTTACACAGAGTAAGATCTACGGCCTTAGTCTCCTGACGGCCATGAAATAACGCAGTGTGTCACATAGGATCCTAACTTACGATGATTTCCATTGGGGAGTTCGTTACCACACACCACGTAGAAGAAACGTGTTACATCTTCTGCAGGGGTTTCGTTGTTTGGCTTTGTAGAGTCAAGAGCTTATATTTCAGATTCATCATAATCACATTTCAATTAGGGATTGTTGAAAAAAACAAGTTCAGCGTTATTATGCAAATTAGTTATTTAAAAATCTGCAAATAAAGAATTAAAATAGGGGAGAATCCTTGGAAGGTCAGCCCATATCACCTTCTATATTTGATGAGAATGTGTTTAGTCAGGCAATGGCGGTTTTTATCTAAATAAAGGATGAAGCTACCCTTTTACTTTGTAAAAACTAATTAAAGGAATTTTAATTTGCCTGAGTATATGGTAAATTGATTGTCATTAAGTAGGAATTTAGATGTCCTATCATTCATCACATAAAAAGAAACCTCCTTTTTCTTTGTCAGAATTTTTTATTAGAGCAGAGAAACAAAACAATTAACAGAAAGCCAGATCAGAGATATCTGTGTTGGAATGCTAAGAATGCTCGGGCTTATATTTCAGAAGGAATCCATATAATCAGTGAAGAACTGGGCCACATCTCTTTCTCTTTCAGCTTTTTTTTTTTTAAGTTTATTTATTTATTTTGAGAGAGAGAGATAGGGTGGGGCAGAGAGAGGGAGAGAGAATCCCAAGCAGGTTCTTCGTGGAGCCCAAAGGGGGGCTTGAACTCTTGAATTCTGAGATCGTGACCTGAGCCAAAAATCAAGAGTTGGACACTTAACTAAGCCACCCAGGTGCCCCTCTTTCAGCTGTTTTTAAAATGTTCACCTTGTGTTTTAGCTGTTCCCCTTGACAGAGGATTCCAAATCACTGTTCCAAAATGCTGACTTTCTCTGTTTGCTTGATTATTAGGGGGTTAGGTAGAGTATATTCAAGGGTTAGAAAGTGCTTAAAATATTATCTTCCTGCTAAGAAAATGGAAATGACATTTAGCTAAACACAACATAAGAAGAGTACCCAGCATTTCAGTCGTAGGAGACTTTTCCAGTGGAGAAGCAAAACAATTGTAAATTAAATGCCTAAGTGGGATGTGTACCTGCAGAGGCAGAGCCTGGCTGGGATCTAGCCGGTCACTGTGATCCACTGTTAACCAGATCTTCAGGACTCTTCAGGTGGCAGAAACCACAAGAAACTGGTTTTAATGAGCACTTGACTTTTTAATGTGCCAGCAATGGGCATATCTGGGTTTCGGCCACTTACAGGGTAGAGTACCCTACGTTGCATGTTTGAAGAAGCCAGTCTGTTTTATGGCTCTAATTCCTAATTTTTTGGGATTAATGACCTTAAAAGATAGGAGAGCAAGTAATCCCTATAAAGGACATTCTAGAGTTGAGGGCTCCTGAAAACTGTATTATTGGTATTGGTGGAAACTGACGTATATAAGAGCCCATCTTGGAGGGAAAAACAGACGGGCTGGACTAGCCAGGCCATGGACAATGTAAAGGTTTCCATGGCAGGGATGAAGGAAGGCCTCTGGGCTCTCTCTTTGGATGATATAAGGGGGTATGAGGCCTTTGTTGCTTTATAGCATCAGATAGCCACCTCATCTAGTGATTTAAAAAATTAGAGGTGTTCCAGGGATGATCTCTGTCTAGAATGTCCTGTCACTCTTAACTCTGCCAGTGGCAACTGAGACCCATTGAGAAGGGTTATTGCTGAGGATTATATGGAGGTGGACAGTAAGTCTGGTGTGTCCTCGGTGTTTCTTCATCGAAAACTATGATGAAATTAGCCTCTCCTGGTGAGTAAATGTGAAACATTTGTGTGTAAGGCAGATGCCATAGTAAAAGTAAGATGCTAATTTAGACACTAAAAGATGTGTACATAGTTGGGAAGGCTATATTTCTACTAGCGTGGCCTAAATCAGGCTGGTAATGAAATTAATCTAAATGAAGAACCCAAATTTGAATCTCTGAAAGAAAAATTTGAATAGGTACCATACTCGTCTTTCACACTGGTTCTCCAAGTTTATACATGGATGATGCTAACTTAACCTCCTAAGCTCCGGTTTGCCATTTATTTTTTCTAACTATAAAGTATATCTCTTTATAGTATTATCTATAGAATCTTTCATATTCTTCTATTTCATTAAATATCTTGAAGCATGTTGGATTGTTACCTTGTGTCAATGTCCATGATGAAGAAAAGATTCCCATTGAATTTTCCAGAGACCCAAGTGCCTTGACTTTTTTCTATCAAGAAGGCTTACCTTCTACTTCAGGGTTTTGGCTGTTACTAAATTGCCGTGTCTACATATGCAGGTATACCCATACTCTGAAATAGAAACCCTCCATTGTTACTCAGAGCTAATCATGTTTGATGTGCCTCTTATGGAGTGGGATGATGTTCTCATTCTTTCATTAAACTTTAGTTTGATGACTCTGTAATATAAATGTGACCTTAGAAAAAGCAGGAGTGTGGGCCTCTGGGACACATTGATACTAGTTCCTGAAATTCAGACCTCTAGTATCTACCAAATTGAAGGCAAATAGGCATTCAGTTTTTAACTCTTTAGATAAAAAGCATTGTATTATTAAGTTGGCACTCATTTAAGTAGGAGTTACTGACCTTCAGATTAGAGCTTCATCAGGGGAATCTTAATAAAAACTGAGATTCCTATAAATAAATGCTTTATTCCCTATTAGTTCTGACTGGAGAAGCAAGGTCCAGAGAATTAAACTAGATTCATCAGCTCTCATTATAATGTTTGCATGGTTTCCCCTCCCCCCTAAAAAATCTGTTTTTTCTAGATTTGGAAAATCTGCAAACAAACCGCATCCTGAGATTTGTAATGTTTATTGGGACTCATGCCTTTAGTGTAGGGGACTGAGGCAGGGTTCCTCGGTGTAGGCACTAGTGGGGAGAGATGATTTCTCGTCGTGGGGGGCTGCCCTGTGTATCTCAGGCTGTTCAGCAGCATTCATGGCCTCTACTCACTAGATACGAGTAGCACCCCATGAATTGTGATAACCAAAACGTCTCCAGATGTTGTCACATGTCCCCTGGGGGCATAGTTGCCCCCAATTGAGAGCCATTAATTTAGGATAATGCATTTATCGGTAGTTTTAGTAAAGCTCTAAGTATACATGGATCAGATAACTATAGAAATCATGGGGAAATGAGAGCCTAACTAAGCTGAATTTTTAATCTGAGGATGCTTTAATTCATTTTCTCCTTCGGCTCATTGCCTTAAAATGGTGTGTGTTGGGATGGGGAGGGGGTTGTGTTGTGTGACTGTGGGAACCACTGTCTTCGTCGCTTGTGGTGAATTAATGATGGGAATATCTAAGCAGCCGTCAGATTCATAAATCACTAGAAATGAGAGGGATAACACATGAAAGTCTTTCCCTTTTGTTTAGCAATTTATCATTTTGCCTGCACATTAATAAACAGAGCTCCCCTGAGGTAAGCCCTGGAAGATAAATATTTCTCCCTAATTTCCTCAATTGTAGCCAGTAGATCACAAGTGGGTGGAGAGGTCCTTGTCACCGCAAGTTGCCGGCTTCTTCCACCCAGGCGAGTAGCAATAAATAGGTACTGAGTACAACCGCAGGTAATCGGGCTCCGTTTTGTTTATATAACAGGCACCAGATTCCCCAGCCCCAGGCTGTCAGCCAGGCCGAGCCGAAAACGTACACTGTCCATATCACCGCTGTCCGATCACAGCTTTGACCTTCAGACTATGATAAGAACATCTCCCAACTCCTTGGTCACGATTCTCAATAATTCCCGCAGCAGCTCTTCAGCAAGTGGTTCCTATGGTCACTTGTCTGCAAGTGCAATCAGGTATGTATTTCCCCCGAATCCAGTATGTGTTTCTTTGATAAAGGGTCAGCGCTTGGCGGGCCCTGCATTTGCAAGACCCACTGCCTCTGAGGACGAACACAATCACGTGACACTGGGCCTGACCCGGGATGCCGGTCAGGTATCACTACAGTGGATTTTAGAGCCAGTTACTGGGCCAGTAATATTGTTTCGCAGACGTTAGTTAGTAGCCTGTACGGAGATACGGACTTACTCACTTATGATGGAATCCACTGTCTAGAGGCAGTGCCTATGGCCAGTCTTTCATCCAAGCCCCTCTTACTAATTCGAGTTCTCTAGAGAGAAAACCAGCTTCATACCTGGTTGTGTGTAACACATGGAGGAACAGGAGCGGAAATCAAAAGGCCAGGCGTGGTTGTAATTCGTGGCTGTTCACTACGCAGAAAAGGTCTACAAAGGAAAGGTGTCAGCAGGGTTTTTAATCTAATGGAAAATAAATGTGATGACATTGGAAGACCTACCTGTCCGCGGTGATGGGGCAAACGAGGACTTCCCCGTTTTCCTGTTAAGTATTTTTAGCTTAATTTGAAAGATCTCTTCTTGTCATCCTCCTTTGGAGTACACCGGGAACATTTCGACACTTCCTTTGGTGCTACATTGTGTCTGTACTTGTACATGAAGGGACAAACACAGGCTTCTGTAAACATGCTTGCTATAAAATACTTCTCACTGCTAATGATCAAACTTGGGCCGATGTCAATAAGTAGGGAATAAAAGTAAGCCGGGCGATGAATTGTAGGTATCTTTACACTTGGTTTGAACTCTGTGCATTACCAAAGAGTTATTTCAGGCCTCGAATTAGATCACGTTCTGGTTAATTCATTATGCCACCGTGATTATCAGCTTCCGTGATCCTTTCCCCTCAGTTTTTTCCCCATAGTTGAAGAATTCAATGACTAGCAATCTTTTTGAACGGGAGTTTTGCAAACCACGAATGATTCCTTGCTTTGAAAAGTACATATCAAAAAGGCTGTTTCCACTTGCTTTGAGTAAGTGAGGATTTGTTTATAGATGTGTTTCTACAAATGGACAGTAGCTTTAGTTCTTAATTGACGGGTGTTTCGTGATAGATATACATACTAGGGAAGCCCCAACAGTCTGGAAAAAAAAGGGTTAGCAGTTAGTAACATATCATATTAGCAAATGATGAATACCACTCTTTTTTCAACAATGTTCTCAATTACAGCTTTAATTCTTTGCTTGTTCAATATCAGTAATGCTCCTTGGCACACAAGTTAGTGTTTAAATATTGTAAATCCCCATGTTGACATGATGTCATTTTCTTCTGCTTTTCTTTGTTCTTTTAATATGCTCATTGAAGTGTGGAAACATGGAGGAAAAAGCAAGTAACTCTGCTTGTATGATAGCAGTCAGTGCTTACAGAGAGGTCCTGGGGTGTCTTCAGGATTAGCCACAACAGTCACAGATGTAGGTTTAGAGTTGGGCGCGTCTGTAGTCAGAGTTCAGGTTTGCCCCCAGCTCTGCAACTTTCCTTGCCTGTCAGCTCTTTGAAGTTCAGTGTTCACATGTGTAAGCTACAGACAAGACACCGCTATGTAGGAAAGGACACATTTTACAGACGCTGGCATGCATCTGCAGTGCCAGGATGAAGACCTTTAGCCACTGGCAAAGTCTCAGGACGACTGATCCTGGATGGTCCGTGCAGGAGATGAGCTATCACGGTCTGGCCGTGCGACCCCCATGACCCTCCCAGTCGGGCTCTGAGGAAGGGTGCCCGTTTCAGAACCGTAGCCTGGCTGTTTCTGCACTCCTGGCAAATACTCACAGCGTCTTCGACTGCCAGTGGCTGTATGTCAATTTGCTGAAATTATGTAACTGTTATGTGGCTTGACTAGAGGTCATATCATCAAAGTATGAGAAATATGGCATGCGAGGATATTCCCAAATGATACTCACCCAGAATCACTTATACGCATTTATTTTTCTTGCTTCTTTTTAATTTATCCTCCTCCTGGCTCTCTGCCCAGCTAGTTTGACTTTTTCCAGCATCTAAGAGCCTCAGATTTGAATACGGTCCATTGACGGTCACAACGTTGTCTTTCTTTATTCTCACCCCTGCCCCCATCTTCTCTGTCTTCTTGATCTGCTCACCTTTGCCCAGGTAATCTAGTACCAAATTCTGACTTGGCTTGATCATTTTCCCCTGCCTCCAGAGAGCTGCCACACAGACCCTGTCATTCTCATTAGAGCTGGAAGAGGAAGTTCACATTTGGCCCAGCCACCATGCGCTCAGGTTCTTCCTCACCTTTGGATCCTTTCCATTCTGTCTTCTCTCTGGCAGCCTGACCTCTCATTCTTCAGTAGACAGCCAGTGTGTGTTAGGATCAGACGTAGCTTTTAATGCATGGAAGGTAATGCAGGTAGCCCAGGACGTGATCGGCGTGCCATATAATACAGTAATTAGAATCATTATCATCAGCATTGTTTGTCCATCCTGTAGCGGGAGTGATGTTAGTGCTTTGCTTGCCCTGTTCTCAGTTTGAACGTGTGCACTAAAAACTCACTTGGGAAATAATCAGTACATAGTAGGACCAGTGGATGGCAGGGAAAGAGAAGAAGCATGAGCACAGAAAGCTAGAAAGGGTAGCTAACTTTGTCCAGAGGGCAAGACACAGGAGCAAGTGTGGACTTAGGATGCGTGTAATCTCTGCCGTGCTTGGTGTGAGGCACTCTCATTGTTTTCATGTCACGGTGATTTTGGAAAGCATACTCTTACCCTTGTTTTACGCATCAACGTGGTGGGCCTTTGCAAGAGAAAGTCGGAGAAGGTCACATGCCAATTCTCCAATTCCCTGCTTTTTTTTTTTTTTTAATGTTTACTTATTTTTGAGAGACAGAGAGAGACAGAGACAGAGTGTGAGCTGGAGAGGGGCAGAGAGAGAGGGAGACACAGAATCCAAAGCAGGCTCCAGGCTCTGAGCTGTCAGCACAGAGCCCGATGCGGGGCTTGAACTCATGAACCTTTAGATTGACCTAAACTGAAGTCGGACGCTTAACCCACTGAGCTACTCAGGTGCCCCATCCAATTCCCTGTTTTTTTTTTTGCTTTTTTTTTTTTTTTAATTTTTTTTTTTTCAACGTTTATTTATTTTTGGGACAGAGAGAGACAGAGCATGAACGGGGGAGGGGCAGAGAGAGAGGGAGACACAGAATCGGAAACAGGCTCCAGGCTCTGAGCCATCAGCCCAGAGCCCGACGCGGGGCTCGAACTCACGGACCGCGAGATCGTGACCTGGCTGAAGTCAGACGCTTAACCGACTGCGCCACCCAGGCGCCCCCAATTCCCTGTTTTTTAACTGACCCCAAACGCATTTGGCTTTTTCACTCTTTTCGTTACCTAACCTGCTTCTGACATCAGGAGTGCACAGAATAATGTTGTTGGTTAAGTTGTAAAGAGGACGTTCAGTTTTCTAACAAACGTCGTAGCGCTCTTCTTCACCTAGCGGTCCAGTCCAGGTGCTATTCTCCAAGAGGCTGCTAACAGGCTTGCCACTATTTGAAACACCATGTTTGCTGGCTCATCCAGAACTTTGCTGTCTGCATCCCCTCTGCTAGAATGCACGTGCCAGAGGGCTGTGTTTTCACGGCTGCACACTGCCCCCCACAACGTCTGTGCCTTGTCACCTTGACACCACTCAGTGGATATTTCTTGAGTGAATAAATGAAGGAGCTCTTTAGTGAGTAATTAGAATTCTCATCACCACCTTTATTAAAGGAACTTCCTACATGATAGATGAATAATTCTGACTTTCAGAATATTACAGTCTTTATGAATAGTGTATGTCCATAGGTTGATAGCTATAGAGAGATAGAGGGATAGATACAAAATAAAGGGACAAAAAAAGCAAATGTCTCTCTTTGTGTATGGTTCTTACTTAATATTTCAGAGTGCTGTAAAAATACCATGGAAAGCATGTATTGGGGTGCCTGAGTGGCTCAGTTGGTTAAGCGTCTGACTCTTGACTTTGGCTCAGGTCACCAGCTCACAGTTCATGGGATGGAGCCCCGCATTGAGCTGACAGGGGAGAGCCTGCTTGGGATTCTCTGTTTCCCTCTGTCTCTGCCCCTCCCCGACTCATGCTTGCTCATTCTCTCTCTCTGTCTCTCAAAATAAATAAACATTTGGAAAAAGAAAAGCAGCAAGTATTTATTCACAAAAGCCCCTTGGCATGTTTAAACACAATACTTGATTTTAATGTCTCACTTTTCAAACATCTTGTCCCAATGTCCACCATAAGCCTTTTTGTTATATATATCATGACTAAAATGACCATTCAGAAAAACCCCACGCACTTAGAAAGGTTGTGAAATATTCGACTGTCTCAAGAAGTTTTACCTTGTCTATCTCCCTGAAGACTCCCGTCTAGGCCTAGATGATTCCCATTTATCAAAGACAACCAGCAACCTCCGCTCTATGTGGTTAAGGCGGATGTTATAAATACCCACTTAAGGGCAGTACCGTAGCAGTACCCCTGCTTCTGCTGCTGCCTTCCCCTCGAGATTGAACTGCTGTCGGAAGAGAGGGCTTTCCAGTGACCCTCCTCTCCCCGTTGTCTTCTGGTGAACATAAACAGAATGATGAGGAACCCACTCATTTCCAATCCACCTGTTCCAGCGTTCCAGCTTTGACTTTAATGGCCAACACAAAGATGGGTGTGTGTCCTTCGTGGTTTGGGGTCTGGCGTGGCCAGGACCGACGTCTCCCCGGAAGCGGGAGTCAGGTGCCCATCACCGCAATGCCACCAGTGGGAACAGGCTGTCCGCTGCCAGCACCGCGGGCTCCAGCTGGGGACGGGACAGCCTGTGTGTCCCTGCCCAGCGGCAGCTGCCGGAGGAAGTGCGCGTCTGGCCGGTCCGCTGTCGCTTCCCGAGGCCGGACAGGAACAAGCTCGGCCTCCGCAGCGGCTCGGCTCTGAGCTTATGTGTGCTGGTCACAAGTTGGGAGGGGCGACATTGAGGGATAGGTGAACACCGTGCCAATGACCCCAGGGTCCTGAAACACTGATTGCATCTTCTGAAAGTGGCGACAAACTCCTGCCCCCAGTGGCAGCGAAAGCGATGAATACTAACGGAGAAAGATCGTTCTTACTTACTGCCATAGGTGGCCATTGGCTTTATATAGCCCTTCAGTTAATCAGTTAGTCATTCGCTCCGCAGAGATTTAGCTCCATATTCAGCTCTGTGCTGGTCACTGTGCTGGGCATGGGGGCTACCAAAATGGGTGAGAGGCATGACCCCTGCCCTCACAGAACTCATGAAGGGGACAAGCCTCCGATCAGGTACGAAAGAATGAGTGGGGCAGATGAGACCCTGGGACGGGAAGAGCTTGGCTATTGAGGACCGTCAGCAGCCCAGGGCGCCAGATGGCAGTGAACAGGGAGGGTGTCCCAAAGCCTGAGGTTGGAGGCAGGCAGGGGCCAGGTTGTGCACAGCCCCGGGCCACTGATCCAGGAACAGCAGGAAGCCTTCAAAGCTCCCAAGGAGGCTGCATTGTGTCAGGGTCCAGGGAGCTGAGGCTCAGAGAGGCTAGTGGGCTAGATCAGAGGCGCTCAGCTACTTACGGGGCAGAGCCTAGTGTATCCCAACCCTGAACTTCTTTCTGTCCGTGAGGCCTTCCTTCACTTAGAAATCTCCAGTGGGAGGCACGGTTAAAAGGCCTGGGAGGAAGTGCTCTTCCTAACAGGGGACCAGTATTAATACCTGAGGATGTTTTTGAAAAACTGATGTTTTTTTCTACCCACGTCTGCATGGCCGAGCAGTTACATGGAGAATGTGTCACTGGTATTCATGTTCCTGGAGGTCCTGTCTGTTGTTTGTTTAATGGAAAGTGGCTTTTTAGAGCTTTTTAAAACACTTCTGTCGTATAAAGCCGAATGGATTTTTGCCCAAGGCAGTATTCACAGAGCACGTATGCGTCAGTGCAAATGTGGGGGTGATATTTACTTGCTTTGTGAGTGTGCGGGTCTTACTCGTGTGCTCCTTACTTCTGAGGATGCTGGGTTTTCCAGTAAACTTGTCCTGGGAGCTTTTACGGATGGAAGTGGAAGCTTTATTTTTCTGTTTTCAAATAAAAGCACGTGCAGGCATGTGTGTCCTGGGGCCTGTACATACACAAGTTCTAATAGGTGTCAGCCTGTTCTCAGCAAAACTGCAAAGAATTGTTCTTGCTTTGAATGGCAGCTGTGGTGCAGGAAATTCCACAGCTGTAACCAGAACGTGGACAACCCTGTTAGCGCAATAGCCACAGAGTGGCCACAAAGTCCGTTTTGATTAGAATGCCTCCTCCCCCACCCCCCGCCCCCACTTTTCTTTCTTCTCTCTTCTTGAAGCCAGTGTGTCCAACTGTGGGGTCCTTTTGTTACCAGGCATTGACTGTTGCCTAACTTGACCTCTGATACCAGTTTCATGAGCCAAAGAGCTTGGAGAAATCGGCTCCGGAAAGGCAAATGTCCCCATTGGATTCTTTACACAGAAATTACAGTATGAAGTTTCTTTTTGTTTGTTTGTTTTAAGTTTATTTCTTTATTCTGAGAGTGAGTTGGGGAGGGGCAGGGAGAGAGAATCCCAAGCAGGCTCTCTGCACTGCCAGCACGGAGCCTGATGCAGGGCTTGAACTCATGAGCCATGAGATCATGACCTGAGCCGAAACCTAAGAGTCTGACGCTTAACCGACTGAGCCACCCAGGCGCCTCAACAGCATGAAGTTTCTTGATCCCAGTGCCACGGCCTAAAGTAATACATCATAAAAGTATCAAGCGCATTTCTGTTAAGGGCGTTTCAGAAATTCACGTCTGAGCAAAATGCAACCACCAGAACAATTGAAAAACACGTTTATAAAAGTTAGCACCGATTTTATACTGAAAACAAGACATTTCCCAAGAATCCAGAGGCACCACATGTGCTTTACCCTTCACGCTGGCTGGAGATGGTGAGGGTTCCAGAAATGAACCTGGGATCTGATTGGCCTCCCTGCTGAAGCAAATTTAAGTGACACGTATGGAGCGCTGCTCAGTGCCCCACGGTCTCCTCCTCCTTTCCCCGTCTAGGTTGTACGTTAACACACAGGGACCATAGCCAATTCAGTGCAAGTGGACGTCCCTTGGCAGCTCTCAGGAAAATCGCCATCTTACGTCTGGATGGAAGTCATTAAATGATAAAACGGAAACTTTTACCTTTAAGTGTGCAGTGGCTGGGTGATCCAGCCTCTAGCTATCTTTCTTAAAATTTATTTATTTATTTGAGAGAGAGAGAGAGAGAGAGCACTTGTATGCCCGCACGAGCGGCGGAGGGGCAGAGAGGGAGGGAGGGAGAGAATCCCAAGCAGGCTGTGCACTGCCAGCACAGAGCCCCAACACGGGGCTCAAGCCCACAAACTGTGAGATCATGACCTGAGCCAAAACCAGTAGTTGGACGCTGAACTGAGCCACTCAGGCGCCCCTGGCCCCTTGCCATTGTTCTTATGATTCCTCGGTTTATTTTCCTGGTTTTTATTTAGTGACAGACAGAGCTCTTTCAATATTGTAATCTGCTCTGTTTACCCTCCCAACATATAGGACTGCAGCAGGCCAAATTAGGCGGCTGTGTTGTTCCAAGATTTCACTGCCAGGCACCCCACCCACCCTCTTACCCCTACCGTGTGTAGAATTCCTGCACTGTTTCTAAAACACACGGGCTTATCTTACAGCCATTTAAATTGGGTTTCATCCATCTGACTTGAATAGTAATGACTGTGAAATACATTTACGTATAGTAAGGTTGAATAAATGTTTAAGGAATGATTGTCTGCAATACCAACTCTAGCGTCCCCACTTACGTTATCATTCTAGGAGTTAAATATAAATTTGATTCACAGATTGATCACAAGGTTTCTGTACAAATGTTGACTCACATTACTTCCTTGGTGTGAAAAAAAACAGTGTTGTGAAAGTGAAAACTGATTATGAATTTCAAAGTTCTCTGTATTGATTGTAATAATATGTAACTTTTCCAATTTTAAAAATGATTTTATGCTTTGGGACTATAAATGAGATCTATAGAAGTACTTAGTTACAACGTAACTGAGTTGAAGAATGACCTAGTGTGTGCGTTTTAGGACATTTCATTTAACATCTTTTCTTCCTACTTAACACTCCAAATTTTAGCCAGACTGGGGATACTTGCTGAGATTCCCAGACAGGAGACTTCCGGAGGAGTGAGGTGAGGCTATGTATTTACTGCAAATTAAGAAATGAGGCCCAGTTTGCAAAATTTAACCACGCTTCGCAAAAGAAGACTGACAAAACTTTACCTCTATTTTTGGTAGAGAATAAATACATCAAAACTCTCTCAAAGATTCAGACTTTGGGAGTTTTCATTTTAAACCTTTGAAAAATAGAAGAGCTTTTTCCCACTCAGTTGACAGTTTGTTGATCATTGTTAGCTTAGCTCAGAGCTGAACATAATGGGGGAACTGACTGTGAGTAGTTTTTGTTTTTTGTATTATTTTTTTAAAATGCTTATTTATTTGTTTTGAGAGAGAGAGAGAGAGAGAGAGAGAGAGAGAGCAAGCAAGTGCTCATGCACGTGGGGGACAGGCAGAGTGAGAGACGGGGAGAGAGAATCCCAAGCAGGCTCCCTGCTGTCAGCGCAGAGCCCAACTCGGGGCTAGATCTCATGATCTCACAAACTGAAATCATGACCTGAACTGAAATCAAGGGTCGGGCGCTTAACCAACTGAGCCACCCATGCGCCCAAGTGACGGTACGTGCGTAATTTTATTTACATGTGCTCAGAGTTCTATCCCCGAGTCACCAAACATAGAGGAATGCCCCTTTAAGGTATTGTATAAAACAAAAAATTTAATAACTGTGTATCTGTCCTAATGGATAGAAATTATATTTGATGGAAGAGAATACCACCTATATTATAGTCAACGACCTAAAATGCCTCTTTTACTCTTTTTCTGCTCTTGAGAAAAGGGAAGGTCAAATTAGTATTGAAATTAATTTATTCTGACTTTATAACTGTTGTCCTAGGAGAGTGTTGCTCAAAGTGTTTTGCCAGGATCACTAGTTTCTAGAAGATCCTCTGCTGTATCTGGGCTGGGACGCTTGGAATACACATCCCGTAGTCACAGCACCACAGGATCCCGGGCTTGTGGAACCCATATTCCTCAGACTTCTGTGACTTTAGCACTTCTTTTTCTTCTCCTCCATAAGACTTATTTTGGGATCATTGTCTCGGCAGGCCTGTGACCTTGTTAGCACATTGCTTGGGAAGATGGGGGCCATCTGATGCTTCTCTCCTAGTCTCATTGACTAAATATAGATAATCAGAGGTCACATTGTTATGAATGTTTGTGTGTTTTAAGTTACCCCACCTTTCATGTAGTCATTGGGAAAAGAAGTGAAAGCTCTAAAAAGTTTTCTTTAATTATATTTAATATAGCTAAATATTGAGTGATGAGGATCCAGAAGTCCGATTGTAAAATTAATCTTTCTTCAAGTGATCCACAGGAAAGAATAGGGTGCACAGAAATGTAAAAGACTTTGAAGTAATAAAGTTCAGGTAGACCAAGTTTTAAATAGACTGTGTCTTCCTTTAGAGGACACAGAAGAGATTTATAAAAATTCCCAACAATAGCAATACTTTATATCTCTAGGAAATTATGAAATGAATACATGAACTATTTAGCAAGTTATTTTTTTTTTTAGGGTTTCTAAAGGTAGGATTTATTTTTTGTTCTTTTTAATTCTGACCTCCGTGTTCAGCAAAGACTATCCTCAGCCACTGACGTCCTATAGAACAATCGGAACCTAGACACTAATTTAGTTTCTACTGTGTTTTACAGACACATTGTCAAATTGTAGCTTTCAGAGGAAAACACGCTTTCCTTTGAATGGACTGCTCTGACTGTGATCGGCCCCCAAAGATTCCACGTCTTAATCCCAGGAACACATGAGCACGTTACCTTATACAGTAGAAGGAATTTTGTAGCTGTGGTTAAGGATGTTGGGACGAGGAGATGAGTTTGGATTATTCAGGTGACCCTGATGTAATGAAAAGCATCCTTCCAAGAGGAAGGCAGGGGTGTGTCAGAGTTCGAGTTGGAGAAGAGGGTCGGAGTGATATGGGGCCATGAGCAGAGGATGCGGGCAGCTTCTAAAGTGCCTGTGGACTCCAGGAGAACACACGCTGGTTTCGTGAGCCACCAAGATAGTGTGTGTGACTTAAGTGATAGTAACTAAGCCACTGAGTTGGCGGTAATTCGCTGCGGCGGCAATTGGGAACTGAGGAAGAGATTTGGTGACTCGCTGACTCACCGTTGAGTGCCCGCTGTGTGCTGGGCAGTGCTCCAGGAACCAAAGGGTCAGCTCTTCAGGACCCTTCAGTCTAGAGGGAGGGAGGGTGTGACTTCGGAGTACGCCGGTGTGACTGGGGAACAGAGATGTCCAACAGGAGAGAATGATTGGACCAGTCATGCCGAGGGGCTCATTGAGACAGACCGTGAGTCTCAGAAGGCCTTGCTGTCTGAGCAGGTGACGTGTAAAAGCTGAGACGCAGCCATACTGAGCTCAGGAAGGACACCGCAGTGCCGGTGTGCGGGCACTCTCCTGCTGATCCCTGACCCCCCCCCCCCCGTGGGAATTCCTCAGCGGTTCTCCCCGTGCATCCTTTCCGTTGTTGCCGACATCCCTATGCAGTGCCCAAACATCACCTCTCTTCTGCTCCTTCCTCACCAACTCTGTCTCCCCCTCCACACTCTCCGGAGAGCGAGCAGAGCCTTGGCTCCAGATCCTGGCTGATGCTGTGACAGAGCCAAGAACCACGTCTGTCATCGAGTTCTGCAAAGGGTCTGCGATCTGGAGGAGCAGCCAGCTCCCCGCAGCGCCTCGAGGAGCCAGCGGCGGCCCCGGCTCTGCAGGCTGGGACAAGGCCACCGCGGGTGCCCGCCACCGCCTGCCCTTTGCGTGTGGAGGAGAGAGCGCTCCCGTGGCTGGCTCCTTAGGAATAAGCAGTGAGGTTGAACACGCTCATCCGTTGTGCCTGTTCTCGTGGTAGCCCTAAGAGTTGACATGGATTTTGGAGGTTTATTCCTGTCACCTGCAAAAAAGCAGGCCCACAAGGGGACGGGACGTTGGTTCCCCAAATGTGTCAAAAGCTGTCCCCGCCCTTCCTTCTGTCCGCTGAGGTCAAACTGATTGTACCTTGAGGACAGGGCCCGCCCGGCAGCAGGAGGCCTTGCTCCCTGCTCTCCCACGTCTTCTTAAAAGGAAAAATAGACCCATCCTGCGTGGCTATGAACATCTGTATGTTACTCATATATACAACCGAGGGTGTTTCCTGCCCTATGAAATGGTTTCTCTAATGGCCTCGATTCCTAATCAGGTCCTGACTTTTTTGAGCCCCCAGATGTCGTGCCTCTGAGAATTAGAAGTGTAACTGACCGTCCATGCTCCCTCCCACGCCTGCCTGATCGTGTGGCCTCAGGAAACTCTGGCAAGATGTCTGGAGGCTCCTGCAAAGTCTGTGTCTCACTGTAAATACGTGTGTAGTGGGCTCTTTTGGTTTTTGCTTTTTTAATGAGCAGAATAAGGTAGTTATACTCCGTAATACCCATTCACCAAAAGGAGAAGGGTGGGGGTGTTAAATCATTGTGTTTTTTGATGAATGGCTTGTACACTGAAAAATAAATTGGACAAACGGGTATAGAGCTCAGTGAACATGAAATCAGCTATTAGAAGAAAGCTTGTGGACAAATTCTGAGGCAGATATGCATCTTTTGATTAATGCCCTATCAATCATCCACACGGCTACCTTAGCTGAGTCTTGCCGTAATCATTCATGGTTGCTTTCGGAAACACACGCAGAAACTGTAGCACCGCAGAAACGGAATATTATTACTGATTTCTCCCTAACTTACTGTGAACAATGACTGTTTTCACCATGTTTCTGCTTTCCTTTATTAAAGAACTACAATACAGAATGAAAGGAGAGTTCCTCCAAGCCTGGCGAAATTCTCATAGGGTATTCTTAATGATATTCAGTCTTAAATGGGCAAGCTATTGTAATGCAAGGTTCTCTGTAGGAATAATAGTAATGTAATCCCATTGAAGCCGCCTTTCATGGATTGTAGTCAAATAGGCAAAATGTGGAGTCACATTAATGAACAGAGTATATCTTCGGAATTATTACTTAAAGTTGTTGAAATGGTTTGCATTTTGTTATTGTAATTATTATATTCTCAGTTAATGCGCTTAACAGCAATAGTAATTAACCCACCAGATTGGAAATTTGCATGAATTCTACCTTTGACATTACAAGAAACCCTGATTCTTTCTGGGTATTATGCAGCAGGATGGGGGAAATACATGTATATGTTTTTTTTCACCGATTATTTTTAAGAAAGAAATGTTCATGAATGCAATTAGAGTTTTTCATGCATTTTTTTAAAACCATTGGAAAATTCCTCAAGAACACTTCATTCTTTTAAGAGGACTTGATTCCTAAACTGTGCTGGCACAAAGAATGGTTTGGCACTGTCTACTTGTCGAGAAATCTTTAGGTAATAGTGTGGCTTCCTCGGAATTTGCTGTAGTGGCTTGGGCGACGCTGTGGCATAATGAAGCAGTGACAGGCATTAGCATGTATAATGGGCTTTCATAGACATTTAATGCCATTTCGCTGGGAGAGGGGGCTGTGCTCTCCCATTGGAATATTCCTCCACCGAAGCCCATTGATCACCGATTTCAGCCAGGAGAGGTTAATCCATCAGCTTCTGTAACCAGACGGCACTGATGGAAATTCTTTAGGTGGCATTCTGGATGAACCAAGCTTTCCATCTTTACAAACAAATGAGTGATATGACAAGCATGGTGTTCAAAACACATTTAACCAATTGATTTTCCTTCCTCTTGTAATAAGATCTGGAGACATATGAAAGCACGCAGCGTGAGCCGAGATTAAAGGAATTGCCCCATGCGCAGGAACATACAGCACTGAGAGCCAATAAAAGTACTATAAAGCATGTCGTCACCCATTCTCATTTTTATATGAAGTTTGTTATTGCAATAAATAGCCGTTATTGAGCAGACGCCTTTTGTTTCCGTTTTGCTGAAGCTTCTTTCAGGTGTGTGTGTGTGTGTGTGTGTGTGTGTGTGTGTGTGCACGCACGCGCCTGTATGGGTGCACGCATGCGCGTGTCCTGCCTCAGTACCCGTGTTTCTCTTGGAAGCTTCCAAGGTGTTCATCAATAACTGTTGTTAGCTTCTAATTTAAACAGACAGACCTCATGTAATTTGGGATGTAACAGTAGGCATAAAGATGCACGCATAGCGCGCTTGCGGTAACCTCAGCGTTCTGCATAAATGATGGTCTTCTCTTTATTTCCCCCGCGCAGCCCTGCCTTGAGCTTCACCTACCCTTCTGCACCTGTGTCTCTCCATATGCATCAGCAAATCTTAAGCCGACAACAGAGCTTAGGCTCGGCCTTTGGACACAGCCCTCCACTCATCCACCCTGCCCCAACTTTTCCAACGCAGAGGCCTATTCCTGGGATCCCTACGGTTCTGAACCCCGTCCAGGTCAGCTCTGGCCCTTCCGAGTCCTCACAGGTAAGAGAGACAGCTCGATGAGCTGATCCGTCTTGTAATCCTAGAGGAGAGCCACGTCACCTCGTGAGCTCCGAGCATGGTCATGGCTTCCTTACTGTAACCTGTCTTCCTAACCCAGGGCCGCAGGCTTCAGGTTTGACGAATGCGCCCTGTATGTGTTCCTCACCAAACAGTAGCTTCCTCTACCAGAGTCATCTCATCTTTGGTGGAAAAGCGGGCTGCCTGATGAGGCTTCCCTCTGACCTGGTGCTGTCTCTAACCCTGCCCAGTAGACTACATTGCATGAAGGGTTTGCTCTCATTTGGTTACTGTCCCCTGGCGCCTAGAATCATGGGATACTTCACGGGCAGCATAGAACCATGCTGTGTCCTCTTATCGCCTCACTAATACTGCCCCGAGAAGAATCTGCATCCTTGAATTAGAGAACTTTGCAGATGGTTTCTTTTGGTTCCCTACCCAACTCACCACTTTGTTCTTCTAAACACGCTGTGGGAGCTCATTAAAGCCCAGGCCCCCCTGCTCTATTCTCTTAGCTTTTAAAAGCCACAGGGAGTTTTTAGTCCTGAGTGTAAACAAGGAGCTGCCTCGTGGATGTATTTTCTTGCTTCAAACACACTTTCTGAGCTCTGCGATCGTGGGATGGGAGCATTATCAGTGTTATTGTTCTAATGCCAAATAAGTCTGCTTGTCTAGAGTTGCATGTTTTAGCGATGGTCCCGCTCATTGACGAAAACCTAATTTTTGTCTCTGTCCCTGCAAATGTGACCGGCAGAACAAGCCCACGAGTGAGTCTGCGGTGAGTAGCACCGGTGACCTGATGCACAACAAACGGTCCAAGATCAAACCCGACGAAGACCTGCCCAGCCCAGGGCCACGGGGTCAGCAGGTGAGGCACCGCAGCTCCCCTGGCCAGCTCGTTGCTCCCCTTGGGCTGGCGTCTCTTGCAGCATTTCCTCATTCACTGTGGCCTTGGCCTTGACCTTGGCCGTACCCATGCATTTGACAAAAGGCCAGTTGTGGAGTGACTCCGTTTGTTTTTCTCGCTCAGAAGCAAACACAAAGAAAATGCAAGAAGCTGTGTGGGCTATAACCTGAAGTGTGTGGTGTCAGTGGTTGGATTAATTTGTAACTGACCGCTGATAGCTTTGGTCCTTAGCCCTGGTCTGAGGCCTGAAATAATGAACTCCTGGCCCTAAGCCTGAGCTGGGCAGAGCTAGTGATATTCCCTACACCCATCATGTTCTTCTTTGTTCTTATTTTGCCTTCTCCACTTGCCAGGAGAGCTTGGAGAACAGGAGGGCATGGATCAAGGCACAGCTAACCTACCTGAAGGCCGATAAGATTCTGGTCCTTTCTCCAAAGTCCTGAAAGGACAAGTTTAGAAATTCTAATCTGATCTCTGCTTTTAGGCATTTAGATCCTCTGAGCTTCAGTTGTAAAATATGTTTATTGTGCCTAGAGGCATAATAATACCATCTCCTAGGGTCCCTGTGCCCAACACAGGAAGGAGGTCAGTGAATTTTAATTCCTGGAAATAGGGGCTGGACAGGAGTCTGGACGTCCACAGAATCTGGATTCTACATCCATGGCTGCTTCAGCCCCAAGCTCAGACCACCTCCACCCAAATTTCCTTTTACATGAGCATTTTGAGGATGGAATAAATGGGTGTAGTAGGTTCTGAGATCCACCTTTCCTCTGGAATTCTGCTGGCCAACAACGTTGGCGGTTACACCAAAGTGCCTGTTTACGGTTTTTGTCACCCTGTCCCAGATTAGATCCTGAGTCTATGCACCTAATACTCTCCCAGCATTCTGGAAATTGTTTGTATTTTCACTGCCGCGAAGCTGCCTTGAAGAGGAGAAAAGACCATGCCGCCAACCTTTAGATGCTGTGGTTCTTGGGCAGCGAGCCACATCTTTGGAGATCAGAAGTTGAACCAGGAAGACACGATCCCTATAAAACCCACAAAGTGCCGGTCACAGCCTCCAATGGCAGGGAAAACAGAATCAGAATTACTAGCAAACCACGTCCCTGATTCCAAAGTAGGAGAATAAACAAATTCATACACTGGAAAGAATCTGACCAAAAGAGACCAGTCTTTTGAGTAAAGACAACATGAACTAGTTTAATTGCTTCTCTTAGGGGATTACATTTTAATTTCTTTTTCCTCTTGTATTCAGGGGCAAGGTTTGGCCTCCACTTCTTATCATCATCATAGCTTAGACTGCTGTTTTTTTTTTTTTTTTTAATGTTTATTTTTGAGAAAGAGAGCATGAGCAGGGAAGGGACAGACACACACACACACACACACACACACACACAGAATCCAAAGCAGGCTCCAGGCTCTGAGCTGTCCGCACAGAGCCCGACGCCGGGGCTCAAACCCATGAGCCATGAGATCATGACCTGGACACTTAACCAACTGAGCCACCCAGGCGCCCCTAGACTGTTGTTTTTAATCCCAAATTAACAATCTCTGAAGATACATTCCACAAATCAGAAAACATGCACACAGATGACTCCATATGTTTGACTTCTTCGAGTCACAAAATCCAGCTAATAGACCTGGGCTGTATTTTATTTTCACTGAAAAATTGCGTCAGGGGGCAGACCAACCGAAATCACGTGGTTGGGTTTTGGGTTTTTTTTTTTGTTCTTTTTTTTTTTTCCCCCTTTCTCTTGCCTTCTTTCCATTGTGTCTGAATCCTTTCCCTCTCTCCTCCCTGCCCCCCCCAGGAACAGCCGGAAGGGACAACCCTAGTGAAGGAGGAAGGGGACAAAGACGAAAGCAAACAGGAGCCTGAAGTCATCTATGAAACAAACTGCCACTGGGAAGGTTGCACGCGGGAGTTCGACACCCAGGAGCAGCTGGTGCACGTAAGTGGGGGGCTGCGGGGACTGGGCTTTACAGCTCTGCGACCTTGTCGGTGGGGTCAGCGTCCCTGACCCTGCGCCGAGTCAAGTTTCTTAGCTAGCAGCGTTGCAAACTGGAGAGGGCTTTATGACTTTTCTGAGAATAAAGAAAACTCTGAGCTACGGTGCTTGACCTGTTCAGTCAGCTAAAGCTTAGTGTAAAATTCAATAAAGTCTTCAATAGAGAGTGTAATGACTCTGATCCTGTAAGCCAGAAAACACTATTTTGAGTTAGCGTCTTTGATGGTTATTGAGTAATAGTAAGCTGGACATGAATTATTATTAACCTTTTAACCAAGTTTGATTCTCCTCTCTAAGACCCGGCAACAGCAGAAAAAATTTTAGAGGTGGGGGATTCCTTTTTTCCGTTCTGCCTTCTTCTTCCAAACTCTCACCATCTGAGGAGCCTCCCACTATTTTATGAGGCAATTAGTACTCTGTGTGAGATAGGTAGATGCTTGGAGAAGCCATTAGCACCATTTCTTGACTTCCGGCCAAGCCTTGCAGGGCGGAGAGTCTCATGGAAAGAGTGATGTGTATTTTAAAATGTGTCCTGTGGCGTGTGCTTTTGAGACCAGCAACATGGTCACATTGAGATCCACGCTCTGTCTTATTCTTCCAGGTTCAGGAGTCTTTGCTGCCCACCCCCCCCGCCCAAGTATTGTTTCCGATAATGCAGTGCCCTCCCCACTCCCACATACCTGAGTGGGCATATTTCCTTTACCGGTGCTTCATCTTATTTGGGACTTTTCTTTCACACCAGAGGAACCTCCCTAGCAGATGGGACCAGGAGCAACTGAGACAGAAGGGCCTTCCGATGATAGAGGATAAAAAGCTGTAGGCTCACACACACTCCTGTGCAGAAGCACAGGGGTCCCATCGAGGCATTAAGGATGGTCTTTTCATCAGCTTCATCAGAGTGTGGCCTTTTCATCAGCTTTTAATGTGACAGAAGATCTGACAGAACAGCTTTCGTGGGGACTCTTTGTCCACCCAGCACACGTGCACACATCACACACACTACCCCCAGTCTCTTTTCTTTTATAGTAACTTTTAATTGTAGATGATCCATACTTCTTGAGAGCCCTTCTCCATTTAAGCACTAAAATTATACATCCCCTGACACAGCCCACGTTTTTCATGGGCCTCGTGAGCTCCCCCAGTGTGTCTTCCGCAACTTGGCTCATCCTCTGTAATATATTCTGCACGCTGCCATCACATTATAGTCTTAGGTTTGCCAGGTTTTGAGATCCGTTATGTACAGGATGTTTTGGGAAGTTAACATGATGACATCAGCAGGGTTTCCCCCCCCAAACGTTTCTTTTGTAATCATGTCCCCTTATAATTGTGCAGGAAGAATTAGAGATTTCTCAGAGCAGCAAGAACCTAGAAAGTCAAATGTTTTTAATTAAGGTGTATTTCCAGATTTTTCCATGAACCTAATTCGACTCTCTCTCTTTAATTTGATGCAAGTGTTATTTCTAAGCCAAGCCTTACTTAATGGCCCTTTTTGCTTGCTGACTTTTAATGGGAACCACAGACATTGTAATACTAAAGGGGGAAAAAAAAAGTTTGGAATTTTTCTTTTCGGGTAGGCAAATTTTCCCGAAGAGGAAGGATGTCAGGAATACCCTTTGTGATACAACGAGTAGACAGACATCCACGAGGGGGAAATTGTTTGCATGCAAACTGCCATCACGAACGAGATGCTGTCTGGGCTGCTTGCTTTTGACAACGTCCCCATCTCCTGGTGCCTTCTCTGCGGATAGGTCATTGTAGTTTCCAAAGGGGGCTGTAATTATGGTTCAGCTGTTATCAAATGCGGGGATGGAATGGGAGCTTCCTCTGAGCCTACATTTAAAAGGAATTGTGCTCCTCATGAGGCACCAGGTTGGAGGTCGCATTTTGGGGGAATTTTGGTAATAACTCCACCTTTTCGCTGTCTGTTTCATGTGAAAGCTTTTACAAGACTGTGACTCTTGTAGGTGTTTGTACTTAATCTCAGGGGTGAAAGGTTTTGGGTAGTGATGATGTTTTCATAGAGAGATCTGAGTAGTTTGAAGGAATGTCTGCTTAAACTGTCGCCTTGAATGACCACTGTGTTGTCTGTTGTATCGTAAAAATTATAAACAAATCCATGTACAGTGGAAATTTTTTATTCCAAATCAGGTAGGAGTTACTCATGTCAGGATTAGGGGAAAATCCAATATATTACTTTTGATGTTAATTTTAGTCTGAGATAAATTATGCAAATTAAGTGGATTAAAGTTATGACTTGCGGTGACATAAATAAAAATACCAGCTTATATCACGTATTTTCCACCTTTTTACTTGTTATCTGAAGTGTGGAAAGTCCAAATTCGTGCGTTTAAGTTGATTTCACTTTGCAGGATGCATGAGCACCTTCCCACTCACAGCTGTCTCGTTAGCACCAGCAATGGCCTGCTGTAGCATGGACACTTTATTTTTTTGTTGACTGAAGGAAAAGCTACTTCACGTCCACCTCATTATTTTGGTGGCAGGTGGAAAAAATGCCAGTTGCGAAACCCACTTTCTTAAAGACGGAGGGCAGGCAGTATTAACTGTTTCCATTCCCACAGCTTTCCTCAGAGAGAGGACATTTTGGGAATTAGTTGCATTTTCATGCTACGTACAACCAAGAGGCAAGGTGTTAAACCATTCTGATGCTCTGCCTTATTTATAGCCATGACCCATTCTTTTTCCCCCTCTTACAGTTAATAGAAAGATTCATGATTCTTCATGGCTGTCTATCTAGTGTCTGACAGTCCCGACTGCCTGCTAAAGCAAGTCACTATCTATAATTGATATCCTTCCGTGGAATAGGGTGCTGGCTGCGATTGAAGGGCTTTGCTGAAAGCTCTTAAATCCTGACAAGTTCTCCCCTTGTTCTGGTTCAGTCGCTGAGCTGCACGGTTGGAATTCCAGAGTCATTTGAACTTGGTGCAAAAGGGAGACATGTGTTTCCCATTAGCAAATCACAAAGTTGAAGAGGAGAATTAGGGACCCGGCTGGCTTTGCCCGCCAGGTAGTCTCATTTCCAGGGTAATGCACTCCGTGTTCTCTTGAAAAGATGACCTTGTCCCATTACTGTCCCAGCAGATGGGCTAAATATTGCCTTTCCCTTCTCCTCTCCTTTATTTCAAGCGCCTGTCCTCCTCCATGGGTGTGTTTCTTCTAGGTTTGCTGTGGGGTCTTTATCACCAGGACATTTAATTAATTTCTCTTCCCAGCCAGATAATTATAATTGGGCTTAGTTACTCTCAAGCTAGTATTAAATTTGTCATAAATTTATTTCTGTGCCCAGAAGCTAAGAAGATAGATGTGTACTTTTGTGAACCACGTTTTTGTTATACTTTGTCCCTTCCTTGGTGTCAGTTAAAATAGAACGAACGAGAGTGTAGGAAGGAGGTACGGTACAAAAATTAATTCAAAGCGCCTTTGATTAAGACGGAATTTATTATTGATTTGTCAAGATGCAAGTGCTTTCTCTTCCCTCGACATCTGAAAGCACGTATTCTAATGACTCAAAATAAGTCGAAAAGTCCACATTTTCCCTTCAACTCCAAATTAATTAGACTCTCTTTTTGCTGCTGTGTATTGTATGTTACAAAAGACATGAATCTTTATTTTTTTTTTACTTTTTTAAAGCTTATTTTTATTTATTTTGAGAGAACGGGGGTGGGGTGGGAAGAGAACAAGTGGGGGAGGGGCAGAGAGAGAGGGAGACAGAATCCTAAGCAGGCTCCACACTGTCAGTGCAGAGCCCGGCGCGGGGCTCGAACTCATGGAACTATGAGATCATAACCTGGGCCAAAATCAAGAGTCAGACTTAACCAACTGAGCCACCCAGGTGTCCCTGAGTCTTAATTTTAAATGTATCTCTGACAGTTGTAGAATATTGGTTCTTGAAGTGTTTCTGGTTTTGTTGTATTTTTTTTTAAGTTTGTTTATTTTTGAGAGAGAAAGAGAGAGTAGGGGAGGGGCAGGGAGAGGGAGACAGAGAACCGGAAGCGGGTGCAGAGCCCAATGTGGGGCTCAAACCCATGAACCATGAGATCATGACCCGAGCCGAGGTGAAGTTGTAATTTTTGTTGGAATGTAAAAAATTCCACTTCTGTCTTTTCGCCTGGCTTCTCTCATGGATGAGCGAGGCTTCCAAACCTTCCTGAGACCCACTTCCCTCTTGCGTTAATTCTGTCCTAGAAGGTAGAACCCATCTTCTGCTCTAGGAGGGTTGAGGCGTCTGAAACGCATACAGCGTGAGCACCCGTCAGTCAGTCCCAGGTTCTCCGAAACCCGCACACTTTGTTTCTGAATGACATTGGATGTCCCCTCAGTGTTTGCGGAGGATGCGCGCCTCCTTTGGGTCGCCACCGCTCAGTGGCCGCGTGTGCTTACAAACATCACTGCTGGGAGCCTGGGAGCCGAATAAAAGTAGTTTAATCACCATCCCCAATGGCCACCTGTTTGCTCTAGCACTGTCCTTCCTTACATTCCGTTTCAGTGAAGTAACCCCCTTTCTGGCTTAGAAATAACACATACAGTGTTCTTTCCTAAGGTCTGTAAATAGTCACGTTATTTTTTAACAGTTTTTTTTTTCACAATCACAGAGTAGTTTGCTTTATTTATTTTTTTTAAATATGAAATTTGTTGTCAAATTGGTTTCCAGACCACACCCAGTGCTCATCCCAATAGGTGCCCTCCTCAATACCCATCACCCACCCTCCCCTCACTCCCACCCCCCATCAACCCTCAGATTGTTCTCAGTTTTCAAGAGTCTCTTATGGTTTGGCTCCCTCCCTCTCTAACTTTTTTTTTTCCTTCCCCTCCCCCATGGTCTTCTGTTAAGTTTCTCAGGATCCACATAAGAGTGAAAACATATGGTGTCTGTCTTTCTCTGTATGACTTATTTCACTTAGCATAACACTCTCCAGTTCCATCCACGTTGCTACAAAAGGCCAGATTTCATTCTTTCTCATTGCCAAGTAGTATTCCATTGTGTATATAAACCACAATTTCTTTATCCATTCATCAGTTGATGGACATTTAGGCTCTTTCCATAATTTGGCTATTGTTGAAAGTGCTGCTATAAACATTGGGGTATAGGTGCCCCTATGCATCAGCCCTCCTGTATCCCTTGGGTAAATTCCTAGCAGTGCTATTGCTGGGTCATAGGGTATATCTATTTTTAATTTTTTGAGGAACCTCCACACTGTTTTCCAGAGTGGCTGCACCAGTTTGCATTCCCACCGACAGTGCAAGAGGGTTCCCGTTTCTCCACATCCTCTCCAGCATCTATAGTCTCCTGATTTGTTCATTTTGGCCACTCTGTCTGGTGTGAGGTGATATCTGAGTGTGGTTTTGATTTGTATTTCCCTGATGAGGAGCGACGTTGAGCATCTTTTCATGTGCCTGTTGGCCATCTGGATGTCTTCTTTAGAGAAGTGTCTATTCACGTCTTCTGCCCATTTCTTCACTGGATTATTTGTTTTTCGGGTGTGGAGTTTGGTGAGCTCTTTATAGAGTTTGGATACTAGCCTTTGTTTATTCCCCACCCATCCCTAGCAGAATGAGCCCGCAGAGAGGGCCTCAGGCAATTCCACGAGGAGGGTGTTTTCTCCTGCCAGTGGGGCCCAAGGGCAGAGAACGTGAGTTGTGTCTATATTAGTCCCAGCCTCAACTGGGTGGCGTTTAAGTCCCTGTGCTCCATTTGTATCTTTTAAGCATGGTGTCAGAAATTCACCTTTTTGTAGAGTGATTAACCACCTACTTGGATTTTAAATGCTTTCCTATGCTGCAAATTTTGATCTCTAAAGCATGCTGTAGTTCCCTTTATCAGAAGAATACAGTTATAATCACCTTTGCTGCCATTTGAAAACAAATTCTGTACATAGGCAGCATGAAAATGAAGGGCTTTCTTTTTAATATCCTAGAGATTTAGATGTAAAGAAGGCACATCTAATCTGTGAAGAATTGGTGCATCCGTAGAAATGCGGGGAAGTGAGGATGTGTTGAAGACATTATTTTCATATTAATACCATGATCCTAAATTTGCATTTTAAATATTTTCCATCTAATTTTGATCCCTTTGCTAAAGTTGCATTGTGTATCTTTACCTAAGAGAAAAGTGTAAGATGTGATCGCGGTCTCAGATACGAGGCAGAAATTAGTCTTGTGTGCACATAAAACGTAAAACGAATGAGTGGAGATTTTGATCTCATTTTCCCTACATGGAGTTGCTAGTTAATTTAGTTACTCTAATTATTTGGAAATACTGCGTGTAAAATGCAGACTAAGAACCACAAACTTCAAAGCTATCCTCTGACAATTGCGCCTGAAGGGTCACGTTCTTTTTAAAGTTACTGACTGGGCTGCACCTGCAGAAATCGTTCCCATAGAGACACTCAGGAGATTAGCCTGAGTGGGGGGCACGAAGGGCTGTGTGGTCCACCAGGGAAGGCCTCCCAGGGCCAGCGACATTCTGAGTGGCAGCCCCATCTCTGCCCTGACCCTGGGGATGACCTCCCTGGAACCACATGACCCTTCAGAACGTTATTTTCTCACTTATCACACCGTGAAACAGCCATGGAAATAAATGCAGTCCCCAGCATCCAAGGCCAAGCAGAGATCACATGCAGTAGGCCTAATGAGAAACAGACAGAGGTGGAAAAGAGTGCCTCCCCTCTCTTTGTTTTATGTATTTGTTTTTTCAGGGTTGAGTGGGGGAGGGGAGGGGAGGGGAGCCATGCTGTTGGGTCTGTGGCTTCTGGGAGTCTGCTCCAAGGCTTATTTTATATTCCTCGTTGCTGAACGTGCACTTGACTGAGGCCAGGAACCATTCTTCCCAGTGTAGTTCTAACAGATGGGACTTGGCCCAGCCATTTAACCTCCTTGGACCTCAGTTTAGTAAAAGCAAGTGAAAGATTTGCATTAGATAGTCCTTAGGATAGGGATGGCAAACAGGCTTCCTCTCAGGTGCCCACTTACTGCCTGGCAACCCACCTGGGTGCCCTGGCGAGCACCCCCCTTGCAGTCGGGGAGGTGGGGGTGAGGTGGGATGTACAGTCTGTTACAGATGGCTGCCCCCAGGTGGGGTTTTGGAGAACACAGTCCCTTGCCATCTTTTTCCCAGGATCTTTTCAACCCTGTAGATTAAGTGCCCTCCAGAATAATTGCATTTAACACTTCTCGGAGGTGGTATATGAATTACTTGAGTAATTGTGGAATTAAAATTTCTCTTTTACTGAGTAAGGGTTCTTACCTCTTGAACAAAGAATAAGAAATCAATATTTTGAAGGGGCACCTGGGTGGCTCTGTTGGGCATCTGACCCTTGATTTTGGCTCAGGTCATCATCCCAGGGTCATGGGATCGAGCCCTGTGTTGGGCTCCATGCTGAGCATGGAGCCTGCTTGGGATTCTCTCTCTGTCCCTCTCCCTCTCCCCCCACCCCCCCCCCACCACCACCCTGGTCCTCTCTCTCTGAGAAAAAAAAATTAAAAAAAGAAACCAGTGTTTTAAGTAAGATGTCTTTCTTAAATTTGTTCTGCCGTGGTGTATCCCAAAAATGTTTCATAGTACCCTGCTGAAATACTTCATGGGAATTCTTAATCCAGGCAACTCTTCCTGCCATTTGGAGAGGATTTTCCTCTGAGCTGGTCCTGAATGATACTTCAGGTAAGATTCCCTGGAATATCCTGAGTAGACCCACTTCATGCAAGAAGGATTGACGGTCACTTTGGGCTGGGCTGTGTACCTTGTTGAAATATACTTGCCTGTAGCACATCTTGCCCAGTACAGTGTGTCCTGTTGTTTATCAGGAGAGAGAGAGGCTGACATTAGCAGATCAGGCATTTGCTCAACCGCTCACCAGAAGAGTGTTGGGTGAAGCCGGCGTGCCGCCTCCCTGCCCCAGCCTCATGGTGGGCACACTGTCCACAGGACTTAGACCTAATCCTCCAGGACTGGTCATTCTCATTGCAAGGGGGAGACAAAGAATCATAAAAGCATAGTGATTGCATATAAGGCAGGAAGTAATGAAGCCAGAATTGTGTAGTTGCGATTCTGGGGACTTACAGGAGGGAGAGAAGTACATAAGGAATATCAGAAAAGACCTCTGGGAAACAGGTGGAAATAGTTCAGGTCAGAGCAGAGCGTGGGGGTCGACTTGTGAGGCATGATGGTGACGGTGATGATGACTTTGTAAGAATACATGGCACCTGATCCGAAAGAATACTTTGGCTTGCCACTGTACTCCTGTGCGATGTACATTTCAAAGCTGACAGACCCAGGTTCAAAGCCTGCTCTCTACCCAAGACACATCACATTTCCTCCTTGTGAAATAAGGATAATAATAGTATTTACCTCTTAAAACTGTTGAGGGAATTAGCTATAAATTATACTCCATGAAATATTAGTGATTCTCTTTCTAAAAGTGATAAGCGTAGGGGCGCCTGGCTGACTCAGTCAATGGAGCGTGGGACTCTTGATCTCGGGTTGTAAGTTCGAGCCCCACATTGAGTGTAGAGATTACTTAAAAGTAAAATCTTTTTTTTTTAATTTTTTTTAACGTTTATTTATTTTTGAGACAAAGAGAGACAAAGCATGAATGGGGGAGGGGCAGAGAGAGAGGGAGACACAGAATCGGAAGCAGCCTCCAGGCTGCGAACCGTCAGGCCAGAGCCTGATGCAGGGCTCGAACTCACAGACCGCGAGATCGTGACCTGGCTGAAGTCGGACACTTAACCGACTGAGCCACCCAGGCGCCCCAAAAGTAAAATCTTAAAAAATAATCATAGAAGTGAAAAGTGTAAAGACATTTACCAGCTGCTAAGTTTCATGTATGTTGCCCATAAAAAATATGGTTCAGGTTGGTATTCAGGCCATGTTGGGGTTGGTATGTCACCCTGAAATTAATAATTGCATAGAGATGCCGAAGGGTCCCTGGTTCATCCACTCCTGAGAGAGAAGGACTGGAGAGAGGTCTCCAGGTCTGTTCTTTATACTGTACATCCCTCCTTATTCTTGCCTCTGCAGTGTTGAGATTCAGAGCCTCGTGCTATTATTATGTTCTGTTGTCCTGATGTCCTTCTCAAAATTCTCTTTGGTGGTCACCCAAAATCAAGGCTTCTCACCCTCGGCACAATAACGCAGAGAATTCTTTGATGTGAGGGCCATCCTTGACCTTGTCATGGGACCGTTAGCAGCATTGCTGACCTCTGCCCACTAGATTCCGGGAGGGCAAACCCAAAGTCTTTATAACAACCCAAAGTCTTTCCAGACATTGCCAAATATCCCTTGGCGGGGGGGGGGGGGGGGTTGTGCAAAACTGCCGCCTGTTCTGTCCCAAATCTTTCCTCTTGTGGTGTGGAAAACAAAACAAAACAAAAGGATATTTGTGATTTAAGATAAATTTTCTCCTTGAGTGTGCTCTAGAATGTTCAGATTATAAAGAAAAGATGAGCAGGGCGCCTGGATGGCTCAGTCAGTTAAGCGGCCGACTTCGCCTCAGGTCATGATCTCGCGGTCCGTGAGTTTGAGCCCCGCGTCGGGCTCTGTGCTGACAGCTCAGAGCCTGGAGCCTGTTTCAGATTCTGTGTCTCCCTCTCTCTGACCCTCCCCCGTTCATGCTCTGTCTCTCTCTGTCTCAGAAATAAATAAACGTTAAAAAAAAATTAAAAAAAAAAGAAAAGATGAGCTTGTTAGTCTCAAACAAAATGCTATTAAATATACGTATATGTGGTGTGCCTGTGTGTGTGCGTGTGTGTGCTTACATGTGTACATGCGTGGTATGTGTGTACACTTGTGGGTATGTATTTGGGTGTGTATGTGCGTTTGTGTACATGTGTGTATATGTACAGATTTACAGGTCTTAATTTTAAAGCAACATTTTTAAGGTCAGGCACTCGGTACTCAGCAAGGACTCTTACCAGCCAAGTCCTTTGTCTTGGTAAAGAAATTCCATCACTGTTTTTTTTGCAGACCAAGAGAAGTCACTCAGACTTCAGCTTCTGAGATCATGGCAAGCATGGTGATCAGGCTCCTGCTTTGACAGAAAACAGAGCTCCAGAAACAGAAAGCAATTTTCTAATGCAAGGACTTTTTTGAAAATTCAGGGACATTTAGTCTTTTCTGGGATCAGCTAAATACTGCCATAGATGAATTTTTTTTTCATTTCTAGAACAATTAATGTTGGCAAGGCAGCTATAAGTGGCATATCCTTAAAGGATAGGCCAAGACCTTAAATGTAAGCCACCCCAAACCCACCCCATCCAATTACCAGTAAAACTAGCATTAATCAGTGAGTGCGAAGGAGGGCATTTATCTCTGATTCCTACATCTGCCAAGAACTGTTTCTGAATCTGAGTAAGTCATTCTATAATTTCAGCCCTCAGTTTCTCACTTGTAAAGTGGAGATGTTAATACCATCCCACTTTCCTCACAGGGTTTTTTATTTTTATTTTTTTAGTAGGGACAGAATGAGATCATATAATGCAAGCCTTTGAAAACTCTAAAGCATTATTCAAATATGAGGAAGAATAAGTACTAATCAACTTAATTAATTGAAGAATGGAGAGATTAAGGAGATTTTTCATCAAAATTTTAAAAAAGAATATGTAAAGACTTTTCATAAAAAAATAAAAAAGCTATGAATATGTCATTGATTCACTCTCATCTGTGTAGGCTGGTGATTTTACCTGTTAACGATGCATCATCACCACCTGGTGGCCACTACACAAATTGCAGGCACAGTGTTAGAAGAAAAGAGCCTCCTGCATGTCAGACTTCCAGAGTTGGGGTCATGGTCAGGGCCAGTGAGAGGGAACAAGAGCGGGCACATATATCTTTTATGTCTGCCCCTTTGAGTAAGGGGAACATACGGGGAAGACTATTGGGAGGACTACAGAGGTACAGGCAGAGCAGCAGGAAAACAGGTAAGGTTAAGTCTCAAGAGAAAGGTCTTGTGGATTTGGACATGGTCTTGAAAAGACAGGTGGATTCAAATAGGGAAAGACCATTATGGGGAGGTGTTGGGGCTTCTGTGTGGAAGTGACCACAGGAAGAAGTTAATGGAAATGGAAAGTACAGGAGAATTTTATCTGTGATAGTGGCTAATATGATAAAAGGCTGGGGTTTTTGACACTTTGTGGGGTTAGAGATACAATTACATCCTGTGCTTTTGGTTTTGAAGAGTGGTGAGTAGTGTGGTGATACAGAACCACAGTGCTCCTGGAGGCAGAGGGCAACCGGAAGTGAGATTAAAGCACAGTGAGTTTCCTGGGACCTGCTTGCTGAACTGGGAGTGTGACTTCTGGTCCAGGTGGAGTAAGGAGAATTCAGAGGTTTCTGATGAGAAGAAGGAGTGAACCGGTATGAGTCACAGAAAGGTCAGGGCCGAACGCTGCAGAGCTCCAGAAGCTGTACCAGCAATGTATTAAATGGGGCAGGGCCAGAAGTGAGACTCTGCAGTGGAAGTTATTTTAAACTTTTTTTTTTTTAATTTGGGAATTTGGAGATGTCAGACAGTGACCGTTTTTGCAGCTCATGTGGATGTTGTAAATGACCTTCAGAGAGCAGTCAGAAGCTTCCAGGTTGCCAGCTGAGCACCCGGAAGGTAGTTTTGCCCATAGGACCCCTGTGTTTTGTGCGCATGGCCCCCGGCTCATTACCTGAGGGTAGCGCGACCCTGCTGTCTCTCTTTAAAGCAAAATGGTTGGGTCTGTTGGAGAATGATCTCTGATGACTTACAGAACATGGCGGCTGTAAGTGTTACTCAAGTTTTTAGGGCCCACTTACTGATGGTTTTTTGTGATTATTAACATTTCTCTTTGTCACTGTTTTAATTTGGGGTGTGCCTTTTTTTCTAGTTAGGAATGAATAATCTGAAGTTCTGAAAATGTCTTCCTCGTCAGGAGAACAAAACACCTGTCACCTGTCAGCGTCACCAGATTGCGCTGGGGAGGACGCTTCTTTATGTACCTGGTTCAGGAAGAGCAGGGCTTCCCAGTGGCTTTTCCAGGAGGCATGGGAAGTTCTCACACCTTCCTCTCCTGTCCCACCTAGGGAGAGAGGGCACATTTCCCAGGGCAAGATAAAGCAGTTCCGACTGCAAATACAACACAACCCTCACTGTATTCTCCTTGTGTTTTGCAGAGATAAACTTCACTAGAGTCTCAGTACTGAGGCTTTTGGCTTCTGGCAGCAGCTTTAATTGCTAAAATGCAGATTTTTTTTTTTCTTGATCAAGAGGGGATTATTCTTGTTATCAGTCTAGAGCATCTTATTTCAAGATGAAAAGCCTTTACGGAATTACAGATGCCAACGTTTGTACAAAGCTTTTTGGCGATTGACAACTCAAAGAGAAAGTATGATTTATTAGCCTATAATGGCCAACCCTGAGCGATGGTCGAGGTCCCACTGATTTGTGAAATTGCTTAATGTGAACTGCCTTTTTATGCTACTCAAGCCCCAGGTTACTCAAATAAATGTAGAGTCTACGTTATGTGATATGTTATGGGAGAGAGAAGAAGAAAAGGGGCAAGAGGAGAAAGGTGGCTTCTAAAATCCATCTTGGCGGTGCCTTTTACAGTAGTTTGGCTGATAAGCCAGCGGAGGAAAGATTAATAACGAGGCTTGTCGCTATCAGTACCTGCCTGTCGATTCTCTGTAACAGGGCTGTCTGTTCAGCATGGAAATTATTGATTAAATAAAAATTGCTATTAGATTGTGATGTGATCCATAATCACAAACAATGGTGGACATTCCTCTTTTAGATCCTCAGCCATGCATCACGTTGTTTCTTTTTTTTCCCCCACCGTAATTTATATCGCGCTGACATTCGAGCTCCTTAGGTTTATCCTTTCTGCTCAGAGGCAGGAAACCTCAGGCATGAGCCATACAGGCTGGCCGGAGAGAGGATGAAAGGAGGGTCCTGGTTAGGGGCACAGCTGGTTCATTCACCTGGCTGCAGCCCAGTTTATGTGTGTTTTTCAACTTAAAAAGAAACCTGTGGTGAAATACACATAATATGAAATTGACCATTTGACCAGCTTATTTTTTCCAGCTTTACGTCAGTGTAATTGATGACTGAAACTGTATTTTTTAAGTGTACAAAGTGATGATTTGATATATGTATATGTTGCAAAATGATTAACACCAAGTTAATTAGCACATCCATCACCTCACAGTTATCTTTTCTTATGTATGTGGTGAGAACTCTTAAGATCTGTTCTCTTGGCAGATTTCAAGTATGCAATATGGTATTGTTAACCCTGGTCACCATGCTATACATAGATCTTCAGGACTTATTCATCTTGTGAATGAAAGCTTACACTCTTTGAATAGCATCTCCCCATTTCTTCAGCCCCAGCCCCTGGCAACCAGCCTTCTAGTCTCTCTTTCTGTGAGTTTGACTTTTCTTTTTCCTATTTTTGGATTTGACATATAAGTGATACCATTCAGTATTTGCCCTTTTTTTTTTTTGTCTCACTTATTTCACTTGGTGTGATACCTTCAAGGTCCATCCTTGTTGTCACAAATGACAAGATTTCTTTCTTTTATTATGACTGAATAATATTCCATTATACACACACATATGCATTTATACACACACACACACACACACACACACACACACACACACACACAATTGGCCCTTAAGCAACATGGTTTGAACTTTGCAGGTCCATTTGTATTTGTGCTTTTTTCAATAAGGACCATAAATACATTTTTTCTTCCTTATGATCTTCTTTATTTTTAGAGTTTGTTTATTTGAGAGAGAGAGAAAGGGTGTGCGTGAGTGGGGGAGGGGCAGAGACAGATGGAGAGAGAGACAAGTCCAAGTAGGCTCTGCACTGTTAGTGCTCAAACTCACGAACCATGAGACCAGGACCTCAGCCGAAACCAAGAGCCAGATGCTTAACCAACTGAGCCATCCAGGCACCCCTTCCTTATGATTTTCTTAACATTTTATTTCTCTAGCTTACTTTATTGTAGGAATCGGTATGCAATACATGCACTAATTTTGTGTTAATGGACTGTTTATATTATCAGTGAGGATTCTGGCCAATGGTAGACTAATAGTAGTTAAGTTTTGGGGAGTCAAAGGTTATACATGGACTTTCAAGTGTGCTGACCCCTGCTTTGTTGGTCAGTTATATCTGCCACATTTTCTTTATCCACTCATCTGTGGACATTTAGGCTGTTGCCATGTCTTGGCTATTGTGAATAGTACTGTAATGAACATGGGAGTGCAGACATGTCTTTGAGATTTTATTCCCTTCAGGTATATACACAGAGGTGGGACTGCTGGGTCAGATGAGAGTTCTAGCTTCAATGGTTTGGTGAACCTCCATACTGTTTTCCACAGTGGCTGCACCAATTTACAGTCCCACCAGCAGTACACAGGGTTCCCTTTTCTCCATATTCTTGCCAACATGTTTATCTCTTTCTTTTTTATAAGACATCCTAACAGGTGTGAGATGGTATCACATTGTGGTTCTCACGTGCATTCCCCAATTATTAGTGACGCTGGGCACCCTTTCATGTACCTCTTGACCATTTGTATGTCTCCTTTGGGAAAATGTCTATTTTTTATCCTTTGCCCGTTTTTAAATTGCACTATTTGTTTTTTTTCAGTTGAGTGATAGAAGTTCCTTATATAGTTTGGATAGTAGCCCCTTACCACATGTGTGGTTTGCAAACATTCTCTCCCATTGTGTAGACTGCCTTTTCATTTTGTTAATTATTTCCTTTACTGTGCAGGAGTGTTTTAGTTTGATGTAGTCCCATTTGTTTACTTTTGCTTTGTTGCCTATGCTTTTGGTGTCAAATCCAAAAGAAATCATTGCCAAGACGAATGTCAAGGAAACTTCTCTGTATGTTTACTTTGAGGGGTTTTATGGTTTCAGGTCTTTTGTCCATTATGAGTTAATGTTTTCTATTTCTGTGGAAAATGCCTCTGGAAATGTGATAGGGATTACATTGAATCTGTAGATCACTTTGGGTGCTATGGATGTTTTAGCAAAAACTAATTCTTCCAACCCAAGAACATGGACTCTCTCTCCATTTATTTGTATCTTCTTTGATTTATTTCATCAACATCTTACGATTTTCAGTATACATGTCTTTAACCTCCTTGGTTAAATGCATTCCTAGATATTTCATTATTTTTGATGCTGTTGTAAGTGGGATTGCTTTCTTGATTTCACTTTCAGATAGCTGATTGTTAGTGTATAGAAATACGGTTGATTTGTGTATGCTGATTTTGTGTCCTGCAACTTTACTGAATTTGTTTACTAACCTTATTTTGGTCTCATGTCTTTAGGGTTTTCTTTTTTTAATGTTTATTTATTTGGAGAGAGAGAGAGAGAGAGAGAGAGAGAGAGAGAGAGAATGAATCCTAAGCAAGCTCCACGCTCATTGTGGAGCCTGACATGGGGCTTGATCCCACAACCACAAGATCATGACCTAAACTAACATCAAGAGGTGGACACTCAACCAACTGAGCCACCAAAGCGCCCCTTAGGGTTTTCTATACTTAAAGTCATGTAATCCGCAAATAGAGACAATTTTACTTCTTTCCAGTCTGGATGCCTTTCATTCCTTTTTCTTGCCTAATTGCTATAGCTCAGACTTGCAGTAGTGAGATGGGACATACTCATGTTGACCATTTTAAAGCATGCAATTAATTGCCACTTGGCACATTCAGAATCTTGTGCAGCCATCGCCACCATGGATTCCTGGACATTTTCATCACTGCAAAAGGAAACTACCCATTAAGCAGTCACTTTTCTTCCTTCCTCTTCCACATCCCCTGAAAACCACTCATCTGCTTTCTGTGTCTGTGGACTGTTTGCCTGTTCAGAATATTTCATAGAAGTGGAATCATATAATATATGGCCTTTTGTGTCTGGCTCTTTGCACGTAGCACAGCATGTTCAGGATTCGTCCTCAATGTAGCAGACAGATGTCAGTGCTTCATTCCTTTGCTTGGCTGAAGGATGTTCCATTGTATGACTATGCCACATTCTGTGTATCTTTTTATCTGTTGGTGGGCCTTTTGGATTGTTTCTGTCTGCTAGCTGTTGTGTTGTTATGCACACTCATGGGTGAGTTTTTTTTTTGTTTCAACACTTACTTGCACTGCTTTTGGCTCTGTTTCTAGGAGTGGGGTTGGTAGGTCATATGGTAATTGTGTGTTTAACGTATTTGAGAAACTACCAGACTTTATAGCAGCTTTGAAGTTGTGTTGTACAGGCTCTGCCTTCCTAGGTGGTCTTACCTCTAACCTCATTAGCCTCTTTGAAATACTCACCGTTTTTGCCTCCCTGGGCACCTCACCTCCATGCCCAGGCCTTGCCTAGCTTCCTTGGGCTGTGGATCAGACTTACTTTCTGGGTGCCGCACTCTGGGATGCCTTGTGGCACTGCCATGCATGGGCTCACAGGCATCCCTCAGCAAATAGCTCCGTACATCCACCATTACTTTCCCCCCCATACGGGGTAAGACTGTTTGGGACAAATGCATAGACTGAATATTCAAAGCATTAGGTGAGATGAGCTTAGACAAATAGACCGATAGGCTGACCAAATTTTATTTCTGAATGCTGATTTGGATGAATGGGGATCTAGTTGATATTCAGCTTAGTGGAATGAACATAATCCTTGCGTGGGGGCTACTTTGTGAGCCCCTTGCTGGATGGTACTGTTGTGACCACTGCTAATTGTAGAATCTTCGAATGACCTAACCTGCCCTTCTTTTTTAACCAAGTGCAGTGAGGTCTGGAAAAGCTAACAAACTTATTCAAGACCACGAAATTTGCCCCATTATACACAAATCACCTTGTTTTAAATGGCTGTTTGGTGCATGTAATGAAGATTTGGCCTTCAGACTTCCTTAGCTATTAAATGTATGCATTTTTGCTTCCCCTGCTCCACCCCCCTCACCCCTTCCCCCAAGACCACATGGTCTCTGTCTCTCTCTTTATCCATTACAGTCTTGCAAGGGGAAGCTGTCTCAGGCTTATTATGCAAGTTGAATACCATTGAAAGTAAATATAACTCTGGGAGCCTGGGTGGCTTAGTCTGTTAAGCACCCAACTTTAGCTCAGGTCACAATCTCACGGTTGGTGGGTTCGAGCCCCACATCAGGCTCTGTGCTGACAGCTCGGAACCTAGAGCCTGCTTCAGATCCTGTGTCTCCCTCTCGCTCTGCCCCTCCCCTGCTCATGCTCAGTCTTTCTCTCTCTCTCTCTCTCTCTCTCTCTCTCTCTCTCTCTCAAAAATAAACATTAAGAAACAATTTTAAAGCTAGCACAGATATGAAAAATAGAGGTCCCAGCGGAATTCTTTGATAAAGTTAGGTTTTTAAAGCCTACAGACAGGAGCTGGAAAGGAAGTGCATACATGGAGACGACCTCCATCCTCTCCACTGGCCTCTGAAGCACTAGGTAGGGTCTGGGAGAGGGAAGCACATTCCCCTGGGACCAGGTGACACACGGCAATGAGAAAAGAACAGCTCCCTTCTTACTTGGCTCTTATTTTTTGTGTGTTTGAGTGAACATGCACGGGGGACAAGGAACTGAGGGTGCATTCAGAAGCTGGCCGAGGCCTGTCCTCGAGGCTTCCCTTCCAGAACAGGGGGCAGCAAGACCATCACGAAGAAGAATGCCTTTCCTACTGGAACAGGAAGTAAGACCATGGCTTGCAAAGCAGACCAGAAGCTTGGGTGGCAGAATCTCTCGGGCGGATGGGCTTCTCTGGACCCAGAGGGCTGAGGTTCCTTATACCCGTAACCATGAACCACTATCAAACGGTTTTGAACAATCTTAAATAATGGATAAGGTGCTGGAAAGTTGAAGCTGGTGAGTGTTATTCTGCACTTTCCAAGGAGAGCAAGAAAATGAATTCTGAAAATCACAGGTGGAGACTTGTGAGCCAGTTCCAGAAGAAACTGTATTTTTATTGTTAAAAGTTTGTTGTCTTACTACAAGATGAAATTGTAATCGCTGGGACTCTCGGGCTCACTGAGAAAAAGGTTACTCTAGACCGGGCTTATGTTTTCTTTGACAATATTGTGAGACTGGTTGATTAGGAAAATGCAGTAAGTATGTGTTGGGACTTCAGCAAGACATTTAATAAGCAACTTAGGCCAAGACAGAAAATGAGGATTGTGTTAAACAGCAGTTAGGAGATGTAGTCACTGGGTGGATGATAAGGGATGGCTGGACATCAGCCAAGTGAGCTGTTTCTAGAAGCAGGCTGCTGGGCTTGGCCCCCAGCCTTGTTTTACTTAACAATTTGGTGTTTGTTTGTTTCCGGGACGAAGTCACTGAGTGTAATTATCATCAAAGATGTTTACGAGGAGTTTTCAAATCCACTTAATGACTGAATCGGGGTCCTCAAAGATCTTGAAAAATCAAAATACTGAAATCGCTCCAAGGAGATTAAAAATTATGATAATAACAGAAGCCTTTAATTAACTATAAATTCGCTTTTACTAGGCACTGAGATTTGCCGCCAAAACTAGCTGATGGGATTCTCAACTATAGAAACAGAAGTACACTCTATTAACCTTGTGCTTCAACTCTCTCTGGAAAACACCACTCAGCCCAGTGTTCTGTGTTCTCAGGATACACAGATTTATGGTCGTTGGATCAAGCAGAATAAGATCCAGACATGCCTTGTAAGACTGGAGAGATATCTGGGTTTTCTGGTGGGCAGAGAGAGCTGGGGGGCGTGCTGACTGTCTTCACATATTTGAGGGTTTCTCGGCTATCTTGTGGAAGGTGGATCTGACTTGATCTCAGTATCAGATTGTAGGCCAAATGCCTGGAAATTCTAGGGAAACAGATTTAAGTTCAACGTGAGGAGAACTGATTTGACAATGAGGGCTGGCCACAGTGTTGCCCCAGGGAAGAGGGACTCCCTGAACTCCCTGAAATTGGACAGCCCTGGGAATGGGGTGTTACAGGTAATTCAGAGCTTCCAGTGGGTTCTGGACTAGGTGAACTTTACTTCCGGTCAAAGCTGAGAGAGATCCTCTTACATGACAGATGTTTCTTGAAACCATTTATGTGCTCTGTGAAGAGGACAGGTTGGCATTTGAGCTTGACTAAGAATAATTAATAAAATCATCTCCCTTTTCTATCAGTTCCTAACAGTGTTTCCTCTCCCAAGCTTTTCCTTACTTAAAAAAACTTTTTATTATAAAACATGTTACTAATTAGTAAAATGAACTTGACTGGCACACCATTTGAAAAGGGAACCCCTGAGTCCGTCCGATGACAAGCTTAGGATAAGAATTTGCGTGTTGTGAGGCCAGGGGCTTCCTTGTAGGCCAGCACTGTCTCTAACCCAAAAACTTCTTGGATTTCCGGGGGGGTTTCCTCATGTTATTTTGCTGTGGTTATTATATATGAAAATTTGCCTTAGAGTGTTCTTCAGAAATCAGTCTGCTTTGCTGAGATCACATATCTATAAATGAATCGCTTCTATTTTTTTCTGAGATACTTTCAGATAAAGGTGTTAGTGCTAACCTGATTGACAGGTAAATGATCAAATACTTTCGAATACTGGAAAAGGACTTTTTTTCCTCAGAAACGACTTTGGGTCTCTCTTGGGTTCGGGCTGTGGCTATGTGGCATACATCTTTGGCAACTTGAAGCCCGATTTTTCTGTGTTTCATCCCTTTTTTACAGACGGCAGTCCTCTGGGCAGTCCCAGCGTTGATTTTGCAACTGTTCCGCACACATTCACAAGTACATAATATACTTTTAACCTTTTCCTCTCTCTCCTTCTCCCCATTGTGCTGTGGCAAATGGCTCTCATTGGCTGCTTCTTTCCTCCTTTCTTCTTTCCTTTTTTTTTTTTTTTTTTTTTTAATTTCCTTCCTTAGTTTCCTTATCTTGGTAATTCATTTCACTCCATTACCTTGTGTCCTGAGCTAAGACGTCTGCGGCGATGTTGGTCAGTTCCTAGTAGGTACCTGGCCCTTCATTCCACCCCCCCCCCATTTCTTTTCGTGAGTCACACATAAGAATGACCCTTCACTGTGAGCGGTTGTCAGGCCACCAGCCTCGGCTGAGCCCAGGACACCTGGTGGAGCCTCACCTGTCACGTGTGAAACCAGCACCACTTCTGTCCCCTGAGAAGTGACCTGACCACATTACTGCTTCTACCCTGAGTGTGCTTTTGTCATCAGGAATTCCTCAGAAATGCCGAGGAACTGAGAAATGAGTAAACAGAGCCAAATAAAACTAAACTGTCCTTTACCTTAAGTACTAAAAAAGTTTTTTTTTTTCCTTTTTCTCAAGTTTTTTATTTATTTACTTGAGAGTGACAAAGACAGCACAAGTGGGGAAGGGCAGAGAGAGAAAGAGAGAATCCCGAGCAGGCTCCCTGTTGCCAACACAGAACCCAGTACGGAGCTCGAACTCCCAAAACCGTGAGATCATGACCTGAGCTGAAACCGGGAGTCAGATGCTTAACCGACTAAGCCACCCAGGTGCCCCTAAAAAGCTATTTTTAAATGCACGTTTGTTTTCCTGGCCATCCCCTTTAGGGATCTGGTACGTGTTAGTAATGTCTCTCTTGAGTCTAGGGCTGTTGTCTGGCCCACTGAAGGGATAGATGTCTCCTTTGGAATAGCACGTCTCCAGTTTGGGAATAAACCTAACTGACCCTGGCTGCCCAAATCTGGAGTTTTAGTCACTGCTGGGTCATTTTAGGCCTGCCCCCTAATATCTGCAAAAGTACAGAGGCTCATATGTTGTTTGTCAAAATATTTAGAAGCTGTAAGTCAGGCCAACAAACTGTTGAGCGTTTTCTACTTGGTCTTGTCTACTATACCTTCACGACAGCTGACAAGGCCAGGTTTGATTGAGACTTAGCGGGCTTCTCAGAGTCCTGGGCTCGGTGTGGTGGCCCAGGATGGTTGTGTCTTGCCTGCCTCCTTGTCTTCCCACTCCTGGCCCTGGAGAGGCGTGGAGAGGCGGGTCTGCACGCCCAGGCCCCGTTCCCAGCTCCCCAAGCAGCCAGCCCTCGGCCCAAGGACACACGTACATCAGGTGATGGCATGGTTCATCTTCAGAAGGAGGAACCCAAGAAGAGCCCAGCCCATCCAGGCCCTGGAAACAGGCGTGGATTCTGTTTGGCCAGGGAGCTCCAGAATGCCGGGATCCAGGGTGTGGTCCAGAAGGGAGGCTGGATGCCACACTTCTCTGACTCCTCACCCCGTGGGGGAGGTGTGTGGCTGGAAGAGGCTACACCAAGACCCTCTGAAACAGAGCATGGTCTGCAGACCAGCTGCCAGTTCACAGACGTCACTGGTCTGCAATGAGATAAGAAGGCTGTGCCGAGTATAGATCAAAGCACCTCTTTCTTCGTCAAGAAAATCTTGCCTCAGAAGTAAGTTCTGTCAGCTGAATGAACAGTGTATTTGGGGGTTTACCGTCAGACACGAACACTTTATCTTCTTGTCAGTGACCAGTGCTTTGACTCCCCTGCCTGGAAACACTGGGCCCAGGCAGGGCCCTTCTCTGCTAGGTCTAACACCAGAACTTCTCAGTGATGTTGGCTTCCACTGGTCCCTCGGTTCTGGGGTTCTTACCATGTTCTATGATATATCCCATATGTTCATCTCCCTGTATGCCTTGCTTTCCCTGGTAAAACTCTGATAAGTGGAATTTTTGCCTCCCTTCTTGAGTCTTCTGGGGGGGGGGGGGGCACTGGGTCATTTATTTGCTCCCTGGTGATTAGACTAGCCGTCATCTCAATGGCCCAAGGCCCCGAGAGCAGTAGTCCCTATTCATCCTGAGCCACGCCCTGGATGGGGGACTTGGGCACCTGCACTTCTAACCAGCTCCCACGTAATTGCTGTGCATGCAAAAAGCTGAGGACTGCTTGCCCTGCTGACTTTCCAGAGCAGGGCACGCCATCGGGCTGGACAGCCTCACTCGGGGCTCCTGTCCCTTACTGTCTTAACATATTTGCTGTCTTTTGAGAGGAGACATATGGTCAAACAAGGTGGTTCCTAGTGGTAGGAACAATGCATCTAGTTTGGCTCTAAGAGCTGTTATATCCCTTCGGCTATAGAAGCTACACTGAACCTGGGGCTTCGAGAAAGTAGTGATCTGAGGACCTGAGGTCTCTATCCCCTCCTCCACAGCTGCCTAATCCCCCTCCCTTCCCTCCTTTTCTTCCTCAGCTCCTCTCACCAGCTGGAGTCTGCCAGCTGACTTTGGACAGGAAGCAGGGATTGTAGTAAGATAAATGTCCTTCGCCTTTATCCCTGCCCTCCCTCCCCATCCAGGCCAGTGGCTCATTAGGTTGAGGCAGAACCAAGGTGGACATTGTCTGGATAATGGACAAAAGGAGGCTCATGGGGGTAAGTGGGCTTTTTCCAGGGCCAGGGGTCCCCTGCTTCCTGCCAGCAGGGCAGAGGCTGGTGCTGTCCCCAGGGCGGGGCTCCGGGGGAATTTTGAAGCGCTTCTCCTGGGGTGACTTCTTGGTCATTAGGCACCATGGATCCCTGTGTGTATGTCACAGAAACAATCAGGGCAGTGGAGGCACCTGACGGTTCCCCCTCGAAGGGCTTGTTGGTGCAGTGAATAATCACAGAGGATGATGAGAACTCAGGTCTCCAGCATTTTATTTTGTTTTCAGAGCTCCTGAGCTTCGCTGGAACTCTTCGTTCCCTCACACTTCATGAGTTTTTTCAACCCTGTAATTTGGCTCTTGGGATTAAGTGCTTTGTCTGTACTCATAAAACTCTATAAAGCTGCTGGCCTCTGTAGATGCGTTTAAAGTCAAAGAGTCAGTTAGTTCCAACATGCTGGAAGTTTCTTTCCAAATTTTTTAATTGCAATGCAGTGTAAAATTTAAAAGGGTTTTGGGGGGTAATTAAATGTGTGCAATTAATGTAGTGTGTAATGGCTCTTCCTGTTAATTTTCACAGCCCAAATATTGTTTGTCTTCCATATCCCTTCCAGCCCCATGGGCCTCTTTACTATTACTCATACACTAAGGACATGCCCTTCACAGGACCTTTGCACTTGTGAGTCCCACTGCCTGGATCTATGTCTTCTCATAGAATCCACAGACCTTCCTCCAGGCCCTTGCCAAAGTTCTCATATCTGAGAGGCCTCCCTGACCTGCCTGTAGAAAATGACACATACACTCTTTCCATCCCTCCCCTTAGCCTGCCTTTTAAGTTTTTACAGATCTCACAGTTGAAAACATGAGTTTCTTGTTTTTGTTTTAAACATTGTATTGTCTGCCTGCCACCACAAAGCTATGAGCAGCACCATGACCTTAGGAACCTTGTTTGTTCACTGCTGTCCTCCCAGGACCAAGACTGACCCGGTGTATAGTAAGTGCCCTGTACGACGACTGGTTTTCTCCTTAACACGGTGGCTGCAAAAGTGCGTCTGTGTGTCTGTGTGTGAATTCAGGGTGAAGAGTACTTTTTAAGCAGGTCGAGACTTTTCTACCCATTCATCCATCTCTCCATCCATCCTTAAAGTAGACTTCTAAGTACTAAAACGATACACAGAAGGGAACCCTTCCAGAGGAGCGTACAACTGACTCAGCCTTAACTGGAGGAAAGTAAGAAGGAATCCCAAAGCAACACAGAAGCATTGAAGTTCAGATAACTAAAAAAATAATAATAGTAATCCATAATGCCTTTAAAATAAACAAAACCAAAGGCAACTTTTACTAAAATTGTTACAGGTTTTTCTCTCTTCTTACAGTAGGTTTTGCAACAGAGAATATATTCAGTACACTGGTGTGTGCATTTATATTTTGGATCTTATTTTCATCATATGGATATAGCACAATCACTTAGTCATCCGTGTTCGACATTTGGGAGTTTCCCGACTTTTTTTTTTTATTGTCAGAAATAACAAACATCTTTGGTGCCTGGGTGGCTCAGTCGATCAAACGTCTGACTTCGACTCGGGTCATGATCTCATGGTTTGTGAGTTTCAGCCCCACATTGGGCTCTCTGCTGTCAGCACAGAGCCTGCTTCGGATTGGATCCTCTGTCTCCCTCTCTCACTCTGCTCCTCCCCCCATGCTGTCTCTCTCTCTCTCTCTCTCTCAAAAATAAATAAACATTAAAAAGAAAAAGGAATAATAAACACCTTTGTGTAAAATTCTTTGTTTCCGTTTTGGATTTTTTTTTTCAAATATAATCTTGATGATTATAGATGAACTTCAGGATGATTTTGACTAAATGTAAAAGAATATACCACTGGGATTTTGCCTAGAATTTTGTTAAAACCTTAAATTGAAAAGAATCCATATTTTCTCAAAATTCAATTTTCCCGTGTGATTACAGGGTGTTTGTTTTATATCTGAGCTTTCTTTTTTTTTTTTTTTTTTTAATTTTCATTTTTAAGTAATCGCTACATCGACCATGGGGCTCGAACACAAAACCCTAAGATCAAGAGTTGCACTCTCTTCCAGCTGAGCCGGCCAGGTGCACTTATGTCTGAGCTTTCTTAACTTAATATTTGTCTTCTTATGACCACTTTGCATTTCTTTCCTTGCCCATTCCTGAGCATGAAAGTTTTTCCCCACATTTTTTTCCCAATTGGCTGTTGCTTTTCAAAGGGAAGGTGCTGGGGTTTTGTGTCTGTTCCTATTTATTTTGTGTGCGGTTAACCTCCTGAATGCTCTTGATGGCCTAAACGGTTCTGTATTTTATTATCTAATACACGCCTATCACCTGCCAGTAATAATAATTGTGTCTTTTTTCTAATAGATAGGTATTGTGTTTCTGTCTCATTGCATTGGATACATTTTTTGAAATCGAGTCAGATAATTCTGATGGTAGCTATAAGCCTTCTTTTGTATCCGGTTTTAATGAAGCTGTGTTGAATCTGAATATCATCTGTGTAACTCATTTAAGATGGATAATATTGAGACATGTGAATGAAGTGCCCATCTTTCTTTTGGAAATTTCTAAGAATGTTAACCTCAAAAGATTGTCATGTTAGTTACTTCATTAACTTTTTGCTACCTAGAGAGATTACCATGTGCTATGGTACATTTCTTTGTCACTCTAGAATGTGCCAGCTAAGTTATTATGATATATTACTGGGTTTAGTTGTTTTATTTATAATTTCCATATTTTTATGACTGAGATTTGTATCTTAGTTTCTTTTTGTGCCGCTTTGGTATCAGAGTCATGCCAGACTTTTTTTTGAACGTTCTAAATTATTTCCATCATTTCTGTCTCCAGAGTACCTTACATAGCATGAAAATCTGGTCCTGGAATATTTGAAATAATATTCCCATAAAAATGTTTGAGTCAGGAGTCTTTTGAGAATAAAATCCTTTAATAACTTTAAAAAGTTTTTCTTATGGTTTGGGTCATATCTGGATTTTCAACCTTCTGAGTTGATTTGAGTTACTTTTATTTTTACCAGAAAGTCACCCATTTCTTTGAGATTTTCAGTTTAGTGTCATCACGCTGTGGTTACGTAAACTCTTCTATAAATGCCCTCTGTGTGCTTAGTTGTCTCACTTCTATTTTACTTAATTTTTTATTTTACTTTACTTTTTACCTTTTTCATTTTATTTTATTTTATTTTTTACTTTACTTTTATTTTATTTTCTGCCATTTGTCTTTTCCCCCAACTGCTTGGGCATGTCAGTGATTTCTCTTATTTTCCTTTTTTCCTCAAAAATGCATTTCTGGAATTAGTTCTTAATTCTGTGTTTGCATTTTAATTTGTGTCCTTTTGTCTGTTTTTTAAAAATGTTTTCTCTTTCATGCTTTTCTTGGATTGAGTTTTGCTTTCTTCTATGACTTCTAGAATGAAATGTTCATCTTATTTTTTTCTTGTTCTTTTTTCTTTTTCTTTAATGTTTATTTACTTTTGGAGAGAGAGAAACAGAGAAGGAGTGGGGGAATGGCAGAGAAAGAGGGAGATAAAGAATCCAAAGCAGGCTCCAGGCTCTGAGCTGTCAGCACGGAGCCCGATGTGGGGCTCAAACCCATGAACCGTGAGATCATAACCTGAGGCAAAGTCGGCTGCTTAACCAACTGAGCCACCCAGGCGCCCCAGTTTTTTTTTCTTTTTAAATAACAAATGCATTTAGCGATGTCAGCATTCACTTTAATTCAGACTCCATCTCATAATTTTGACAGTCTTTTGATATTTCAGAACGTTCTCTAGTTTTTTATGATTTATTCAGTAGATAGGAAGTCACTTACTCATCAACAAGTATTTTTGACCTGTTGCTGTCAGCCAGGCACCGTTGTGGGTTCTGGAGATGCCTCTGTGAACAAGACTCAGAAATCCTAGCCCTCTTGGAGCCTCTTCCTAAGTACATGAACGGGGAGGCTGTTTGCTTAGGTCCCCTGGGGTTCTGTCTGTGAGTGCATTTAAGCTTATGTTATTGCATAATTTTATATGTAAGAGGTGGGTGTGCAGACCCCGCCTTGAATGAAGTTATTTTCACGTGCTGTGCATTTGTTTCCTTCAGTGTTCTCTGGGCAAGTAAAAAGTAAAGAAAGAGTCTGAGGCAGTATTCATTCATTCAGCTTTTCTAACGATGCTATTCAAAATCTGTTTGTCTCACTTATTCCTTCGTCTGCTTACTGCATCATGAACTGGCACCCTGGTGCATTAAGTCTCACTGGTTATGTTTCTAAGCTCTCTTCCTCGTAACTTTAACAGGTTTGATTGATGTATTTTGATGTTCTGTTATTTGGCAGAGCAAAGTGTTGCTTTTCTTTAAGGATTATACTTTTATCAAGAGAAAACAATTCTCTTTGCTCCACTTAAATCTTTTTGTCCTAAAGTCTGATTTGTTTAATATCAAGGTTACTATCACTAATATCACATCCATTTAGTTTTTAACAATTCTCTATAATGTTGTTTTCAGTTGACCCCCTCATAAGGTTTATGGTTACGTCTATAATCATCTGAGAGATTTTACCTATAGTGGGTCGATTGGAGCTATTTATTTTGAATGGGAATTTTTGTGTGCTTTTTCCGTTCTTCTCTTTATTTGTGTGTGTATGTGTGTGTATGTTGCCATATTTTTCTTATTTTTACCATGGCCAATTAGAAAGTAAATATAATGTCCTAAATATCAGTATGTTCACCAATACACTTATTAAATATACGCATGATTTCTAACTACCAAAAAATCGATACCAAAAATAAACCCACATGTACATTATTTTGCAGGACAAGTAACTTATCATTTTAAAAAATTATCCCCGCCTTCTCTTCTGCCTTTATCAATTTAATTGGGACGTACAGACTCCGTTATCAGTAAACAATGACTAATTTTACCGTGTAAGTCACCTGTGTATTGTTGCGTATTTTCCCTGTGATATCCACATTTTCAACAATCTCCCTACTTTGCTCTTTGGTTAATTTGGTCTCAGTGCTTCATCCTCTCATGCAATGGCTTTTCCTGTCTCGGTTTTTTTTTTTTTTCCTTTTTTGGATCATTTTGTCAACAGCAAAAACTTTTTTTAAAAAATCTGCCTTTCTGCATTAGAAGCAATTTACATGAGTTAACTATTTGGGGGAGAAAATTTTAGTTTCTCTTAACCCATATACTTCAACATTTTCCAAAATACGTTCTGCAGAAACTAGTTCTGTGGGATACTGACAGGTGCCTGGCAAGAAGCTAGAATGAACAAAATACATCATGTCTTGTCCCAAGACTCACCTGATCCTTTACTGTCAGTAGGTCTGTGGCCCTTCGGTAGGAGAATGTGTGGGCACAGCCATGAAGTCTGGGAATCTGGTACATAGCCAAACTGCGTTATCCTGGGCTTGCTTCTTTGGAAGGATATTTCTGGTTTTTCTCTCTCTCGTTTTTTAAAAGAAGTTTATTTTCAAAAGTAATCTCCACACCCAATGTGGGGTTGAACTCACAACCCCGAGATCAGGAGTCACACCCTCCCCTGATGGAGCGCCCCCTGTCTTCGTTTTCATTTCTTTATGATGCCAAACGTAGCTAGGTCTGTTTCATTAAGTTCAGGTGTGGCTTATGCTTAGAACATTTTGTTTGCTCCAATTTGATTTCTCTCTACTTTCAGTATTCTACTGATTTTCTTCTGGGACATATATGTGTTCATACTACGCACCTTGATTTAATTTGGTTCAGTTTGGTTTCTCTGGTTTCCATTGGGCTCCCCACTGCCCCCACTGCCCATCTCGCTCTGCTGGCACATGTTTTAACCAGCTCCCTGTTCCCCTCGGCCTTCCACGTACTTTTTTCTCCACTCGATTGCTTCTTTGTGTAAGGCAGCCTAGCTTCTTTTTCTTTTTTTTAATGTTTATTCATTTTGAGAGAGCATGAGCGGAGGAGGGGCAGAGAGAGAGGGAGACACAGAATCCAAAGCAGGCTCCAGGCTCCGAGCTGTCAGCATAGAGCCCGACGCAGGGCTTGAACTCATGAACCACGAGATCATGACCTGAGCCGAGGTCAGACGCTTAACTGACTGAGTCATGCAGGCGCCCCAGTAACAACTGCTGTTGATTTCTGCATCTTTCTGGAATTCCTTTATGAGTACATAAGCAAACACAAATATAAATTGTCATTCTCCTCCATGCTTTCTGTGTCTGTATAAACAGAGGCATGCACTTGGCTCAGCACAAGCAGATTCCGTGCTTGGCAAGCAGTCACCCCAGCAGGGCGGAGGTGGAATGTTCCTTCCGCCCATCTAGGTGGGAGACCGCTGTTAGTTCTTCTGTCCCGGGTGAATCTTGTCGTGGTGTGGCCCTCACACATGGCTGGGCTCTCGGTTCCAGCACTGTTCAGCAGTAGGGCTCAGCCCATGATGCAATGCGTGTTGCTGACCACCCCCTGCTTCTCTGTCTCTGTAGCAGGCCCTGGGATAGAAAAGACTGTTCATTTAGACACTTTTGTGGCATTTTAGTATTGTCACCAGTTTGGCATCCAAGCGTTGTCATCGGTGGCTCCTCTCACTGAATAACGTGTGGACGAATTTGGGTATTGTCAAACTCTTGCGCTGAGTGCACTAGTGTGACAGGACCTGGGACCACACCTCCCTCATATACAGATGGGAGTGGCCTGGGAGGGTCCTTCACCATGAGAGAGTGAGAACCACAAATGTAGGGTGCTTGGAGATACAGTGTGTGACGAACATGAAAGGAGTGGTTGATGAGGCGGGAAGAACCACGGGGTGACTTGAAAGCAGTTGTGGTTTTTATGGGAGAGGATATTTGCCTAATTTTGTGGTCAGTATGGTCCCGGTCCCCAGAGCCAATGGAATGCAGTAAAATCAATCAAAATCTTTTTCCACCTCTTCAGATAAGTCCACCTCCTGGTTCAGATGTGTCCAGAGGGCAACATGACTTGATTCAAGACTATGCTGCTTGAGTTAGTAACAGGTCAGTCATGGCCTGAGTTTTCAGCTCTGCTGTTGTTCTGGATACGACAGTGGAAACAGGTGTTCCCCGTCTCCTCCATGTGTCGCCCATGTTCATCCAGATGGTTCCATTTTTTTCATAATAGTTTTTGCCATCAGAGGTTAGACTTTTATGAAGAGTAATTCCTCCCATGCAGTTGTGTCCCATGGAAAGTGAGGAAAATAGAACACTATCCTCTTTCAACAAGAAACCCAACTCATCTGAATAATGTGATTTACATACTAAGTCAACTTCCAACTTTTTCAAAAAACTCCATACTACGTGTAGCAAATTTTGGATACACTTGAGCAAGATTTAAATCCATGTGCTCATCAAAAAATAAATACATAGGGGCGCCTGGGTGGTTCAGTCGGTTGGGTGTCCGACTTCAGCTCAGGTCATGATCTCACAGTCCATGAGTTTGAGCCCCGTGTCAAGCTCTGTGCTGACAGCCCAGAGCCTGGATCCTGCTTCAGATTCTGTGTCTCCCCGTCTTTCTGTCCCTCCCCCACTCACACACTCTTCTCCCTCTCTCAAAAATAAACATTAAAAATTTTTAATTTTATTAAAAATAAAATAATAATTTATTAAAATAATAAATTAAATAAATAAGTAAATAAACCCATGTGCTCATCATACCCCATAGAGGCTGAAAAACCATAGGGGAGGAAATGCAGAGAAGTAAACAGACATTGAAATAGGTTTGGTCGAGGGGCGCCTGGATGGCTCGGCAGGTTAAGCGTCTTGCTCTTGATTTCGGCTCAGGTCATGACCTCTCGGTTAATGAGATCGAGCCTGCCATCAGGCTCTGTGCTGACAGCATGGAGCCTGCTTGGGATTCATTCTCCCTCTCCCTCTCTCTCTCTCTCTCCCCCCCCCCCAAAATAAATAAATAAACATTAAAAAAAAAGAAAAGAAATAGATTTGGTTGAAAAAGAATACTTTTAGGCGAAAAGAAAGGAAGAAATTAATTGAAGATGTTAGTTCACGTTCACCTCAAGCTTTATTTAACAAAATAGTGATTTGACGTCTGGTGTCTAAAGCTTGAAAGATAATTTGGTGAGCAATGCAGAGGGGGACACAGCCATCGCCTGAGCATTAAGTTGGCTCTGTCACTGTAATTTGTATGGAGCCAATATTATGTTAACACCATTCCCAACCTCTGCCAATAAAATTAAGTGCCCTATTGAAATGCTGCAATTCGTTATTTTACTTTCTTGTTAAAAGTAATGCATTTTGTACTTCATAGGCCGATGAGAGGTGTTAAGAGTTAGAACTGGAATATATTTTGGAGGCATTAAGGAAGGCAAAAATTCTCTAACTGATGGCTGTGGAATAGGCCCATTAATGCTTCATTACCAATTTGTTTGACATAACCCATGTCTTGCCATAGTGAGAAGCAGTAGGTTGCCACAAATCCCGGGCATCCTTTGAATGGTTTTTACAGGCTTTCTGGACACTTCAGATAAGAAGCAGTGAAAGAGCTATTTTTTTTTAAATATGTGTAAAGAAAATACGGTGTTCTCTGTCACATGCTTGGAATTCGAGCCTGTGGTGTGAATAACCTTAGAAGAGCTGCCATATATTGATTACTTCAGCTGTCTCCGTTTAGTTATAAAATAAATGAAGTCAGCTCTTGGCTCCTCTGACTCCCTAATGACCACTTCCTTCATTCACCTCCTCTTTCCAAGCATTACCCTAGGACGACCTGGTGAGGCCAGTTGAACTCCGGATCCTTGCCTCTCGCCAAAAAAATCAACAAACAAAAAGACAGTCTCTGTGCATCAGGCATGTAGAAGATGTTCTCAGTCCTAGAGTATAAGCTTCCATGCAAAGTACAGCAAGAAAAAAATCTGTATGAGAGCTGAATTGAGATAATCTTTTTTAGGGCCTCTAGGTGGGTAAATAGCCTACCACCACCCCCCCCCACAATGAAATATGAGGAAACTGACATGATTGCATCACATTATGGATTCATATTGTTCAGCTGAGCACCATTTCCTGAGCACCTGCTGTGTGGGGGTCATGGGGAAGGCTTGTGGGCACCAAGACGAAGGAGACGTAGCCCCTCCTCTGGAAGCAGGCTAGGAAGGACAACAGCCATGCTCATTTAAGATAAATCCACGTAGAATGCAGAGCAGACTATCCTTAGAAGAATTTCAGTGTTCAGGAGAATTAGGGCACATTTACCATCCAGTTGGGACACCAGCTCTTTCCTTCTTTCCCTCTTTTCTTTGTAAGTTTCTGTCTCATGGTATGTTTCTTCTCTGCTCATCTGATCATATGAATGCCCAGAGCAGCAGTGGCTCTGATAGTGTGTGATCTGGAATGATCGTTGGCTCCGCCAGGAATAGTCCATAGCATCCACTTTAATAAAATGTGAACATTGACAACTCCTTAGTCCTAGGCAAGCCCAGTGTAAAAACGTCAGCTGCAAACTTGGCGAAGTCCAGCCACAGCATAGCAGCTTTTAAGGATGTTGTAAAATTCTTTCCATAAATAATGTTAAAGGGGAAAAAATAAAAGCTGAACTTCTCAGAAAGTCAGGTTTTCTTACCAGCCTTCCAACTGGCAAGGCAAGGATGCAGTTCTTTTCTGAGAGAAGGCATCTTAGACTTAGATTATATAGTGTATAGAAACATCAGAGAGAAGAAAAACCCAAACCTCTGTTAGAAAAAAATCTTTTTTATATAGCCATAAAAGGGAAATGGTTCCCGCCCACACCACTCTCAGCTGAGATTAAGGGAGTGTCTCTCCCAGCAGCTTTCCAATATGAAGAAATAAAAATCCCAGTGCTTCTGCCCATGGTTTCATGGCCCCGTGGACCTTGCACAGGAAATCAAGGAAGGCTTGTAAAACACTGCATTCACAGAGCTCAACGTTTCGCTTTACCACACTTGCCACATAAGGACGCATTGGCTCAAATCGGAACAAGATGTGATCTTACTGAGAAAGAATCCTTATAATATCACGTTACCTCCCCCTGAAAATTCCCCCAAGCATGTATAAAATCCAGAGGACCTAAAGTGGAACACCGAAGAAAGCCTTTAAGGCTAAAAAGCAAGCTGCGTTTACTTTCCTTGTATCATATTATATAGACATATTACAATTATGTCCGCGATTAAAAGCACTGTCATGCTGCATTATGAACTGTTCTTATGTTTAGGATTAGATAACTCTTCCCCCACACCCCCACGGATTCCTTTTATGTCCTAAGGGCAAATCCTTTCTCTTGGGTCAGGAATGTAATAAGGTAGGTTTTCCTCTCTCTGGGATATTGTGTCTGTCTCACTGTGTTTAAATTGATGCAGAAAGCTCTTCAGAGCAAAATACAGTATTTTCTTTGTATATGAGCCAACAGTTGACTAACCCACAGGGAATTCTCTGTGTTGAGCATTTTAAAGGCACAGGTTGGGTATGTTTGAACTGCTGAAGCTCAGGGAAAACCACTGGGAAAGAGGCCATGGCTCTGGGAAGAGCTGCCTTCTTTCTCACGTGGTCGGGGGGGGGGGGAGGCGGGGAGAAAAATCACTATTCTAACCAATAATTTTTTAATGACAAATTAAGTCAGGAAAAGTACCCCGCTTATTTTAATAACACTGGTGCAAGACAGGAATAAAGAGGAATTGCAGTTTGCGTAAATGGAGGTTACATAGAATTTAAAGGCATTTAGCTACCTAAAATGAGTTCCCTAAACAGTTCTCTCTCCATCAGACCTATGAATTGTTAACACATACCTCCTGGGAGTTGAACCACAGACCATGGTCTCCAGAACCAGCAAATTTGCCATTTGAAGTAAAAGGGAATTTCTCCGGTTCAGTATCTCCTTCCAGACCACGAGCTGCCAGAGGTCAAGGCCATTGCCAACCAAGGATAACTTATTTAACCCCCGTAATGTTGGTTATGGTTTTGGTAGTACCCCAGAGTCTAGGATCTTGGAATTCATACAAAGTATAAGCAGTATACAGTTTGTGTGTGTGTGTGTGTTCGTATACATGCCCAAAGGGATATATGTTTCCTTCCTTCATTCCTTCCTTCCCTCCCTCCCTCCTTCTTTCCTTTCTTCAGGGTGCAGGTCACCCTCTCTTGACAGTGCACTTTCTGTAGCATTTAATTTAAAAAAAAAAGTCCCCCCTCTGATGAGCCCTTTGGCTCTTTATTTCTGACAAATGAGTTCACTCTTTCTTGACCTTGAATCTGCCGCTTTTTTCCCTCAGCCTCATCTGTGTGTAGGTAAAAAGTTTAGCTCTGGATTCTGTTTTGATCTCTTCCACAAACTTGTGGTGCACTAGTACGTAAGTTTCTGAACCTCTCCGAGCATCCGGAAAATCCCCCTGTAGGAGGTAAAGGGTCAGAGAGAATGAACCACGTGGAAAGACATTGGTCAAGCAGGCCCAGTATAGAAGTTGGTGTGAGCAAAGGTGTTCAGCACACAGCCTGCCTGCCCCATCCCTAGAAACAGAGGAGAGGAGAGGGCAGAGCAAGAATGATCATAATGCTGGCCAGCACCTTCGCGTGGCCTTGTGCAGTGGATTTCTATCCATTCATGGGAAGGGCCTCGATTAGGAGGGCCTGGGACCAGCGCTCAACTTGACTCTTTCTTAAAACATGCTGCTGCTCCTCATTGTTGTAGCTGAGTTACCTGAAAATTGAAATGCACAGAAATCGCTTTGCAGGTAATGTAGATAAGATGGCAAATAGGACACTTTTACTTTAAATATCCAGGTGACAAGATTTGGACCAAACATTGAGTTTCAATTAGCTTCAGTCTCTGGGTTTTTTGTTTGCTTTTTTTTTTTTTTTTTTTTTTTAGTACATTCACTATTTTTCCCCTACAGAGTGTTAAAATTCATAACGTTTTAACCAGTTTCTGCACTATTATAATTATACTATATTAATATTCTGTTAATATGCAGTGTGGAGGCAATTTGAAGGGTCAAATTAAACTTTTTAAAAGTTGCATGATTGCACAATGTATACTGGCCAAGTTTTCCTAGGAAAATGTGCTTATAAAAAAAATAACGTTTTATAGAATCAAACCCCCAAATTAAAAGCATATTTTTAGGAATAAATTAGCACTTCTTGAGAAATCAAATTTTTACTTTGGCGGAGAGGTAAAAGGCAAAACAAACACAACAAAATGCAGGAATGGCTCAAATTCAAAGAAAGTCACCTCCCCCGGGAGTGATTTCACCATGTGAAGAAGGATGGTGCTTTAGCACAAGGGGGGCTAACTTCCCAGTTCTCTTTTGTGAAGGCCACAGATCATTTCACACACACACACACACACACACACACACACACACACACACACCTTTAAAGTTGCCAAGTTTAAACCTGTGTTTTCCTTATTTATTTCTCCAATTGAAACTCTGTCTGAGCAGCCTTACTTCCTCATTGCTGTCTTTTCCAGTGCTTTAGTCATGGTAGGGGGCGAAATTTCCATTACATTAATGAGATTTTCACAAGCAGATTAAAGATGAAATATGCCCTTCAGTCTTCTGCGATTTAACAGCCCTGCATTAGGAAGAAATCTCTGTATAAACTATCGACAAACATAATAGCCAGGGGGCAAAATTCCAGGGAGACAGAGTAGAGCCTAATCACAAGGGTAACTTGACCTTTTTTTTTTTCCCTCTCTCCTTCATCTGAAGCATTTTGAATTATTTCAAGAGAAACTTAGCAAAACTTCAGATGATTTGACTTCCACAGGATTAGGACTTAAATGCCAGAGCCCCTACCCCAAAGTTGTATCAACATCGTGATGGCGGGCAAAAATAAATTTTAGAATTCCTTTTCATTAATATGTATAGGAACCGACTAAGATAACTCTGCATTATGTCATTACTAGCTCAGAACCTCAATCTACAGTCACGGCATAAAAGGGGGTTCTGTTTGGTGGACCCTGAAGGTGTAACTAAGATAACTCTGCATTATGTCATTACTAGCTCAGAACCTCAATCTACAGTCACAGCATAAAAGGGGGTTCTGTTTGGTGGACCCTGAAGGCGTATGGGAGGCTGAGGCTTATCGGATTGTTGAGAAAAGAAGAATCACAGGAAATTGCTTCTGTTTCCTGTGGCTTCTGGTTCTCAAAGCACAAATGGAAGGCTATGGGCTGGGGGTAACGCTGAGATCTGGGCCCACATCAGTTCTCAACCTGGTATTTCCAATAACACATTCCTCCAACAAATATTTATTGAGCATTTACTATATGCTGGGCACCGTTCCAGGCACTTGGAACACATCAGGGAACAGAATCAATAAAAATCTCTGCCTGTGTGGAATTTACATCCTCATGGGGAGGCAGACAATAAATCAGAAATAGTCTGTACGTAAAGTATAGTGTGTGCGAGGTGATGAGAGCCATGGGGAAAATCCAGCAGCCGAGGCCAAGGGAGTGGGGAGTTCAGAGGTGAGGAGGGTGTACTATAAATGGGGTGATCAGTCTCATTAAGGAGGTGACACTGGAAGGAGGACTTGAAGGAGGTCCAATAATCTTGGCTTAGTGACCCCGTCCCAGATGAGAGCCAGGTGTCTCCAGCTACATCGTTCAGTCTCAGGAGTAGACTTTTCCTTTGAGGCACTGGTTCTGCACTGCTTCCGTGTGCTGCAGGGGCCAGGTCTCATGTGTCCCCCACCCACACCCCGTCCATCCCGTCTTGCGGGCACTCAGCCCCTGGTGACCATGCTGCAAGATGCGGGGAGCAATCTTTGCTTCTCCAGCCCTGCAGGCCTCCTTGACGAAAGGCTGTTACGAAGAATGGAATTTTACGGACAGCTCAGGGGAATCACGGAGGGTCCAAAACAGCAAAGAGCTTGTAATAATGGACACTTGTGGTCTCTGTCAATGTTCTTTAGTCCCTTCCAGCATGGGAGTTACACATGGTCCACTTGTCCTTCGGAAGCTCCAAGCTCCCCCATGATGCTCTCTTCCCTATCTGATTCCCTAAAACATACTACAGCTGGGAATCTGTTGCTGCTAGAAAGCCTAACTTTTGTTGTCTTAGCTTATGCCCGGGGGTTCTCCGGATATACGCAGGGCACCCCCTTCCCCACCATTGCATGCAGTCTCCTTTGTCCCTCTTCCACTTCTGTTTCATTCTGTTTCTTAAACACTGGTTTCTCATCATCTCCAGTGACTTCCTTCATCCTCCGCAAAGTCTCCATAGGTCAGGGTCTTTCACGTTGGCCTTTGTGAAGTCCTTAAGATTCTGTGTGTGGGGGTCACCAAAGATAATATGGCGTGGGGAAAGGGGCTGCCCTCCTCCTTCGGTTAGGCCTTTCTCAGATTCTTAAATCTTTAGACTTGTCTTCTTTGCCGGATGTCCTTATGGAGATGTCCTGGAGGTACTTGCATTATGTCTTGCCCCAAACAGAAACATCATCTCTTTCAAATTCTCCCAGAATCTCTCAAGCTAGAAATTTGAGTATTATCTGTTCCTTCTCTCTCTAATTCACCATCCACAAACTATCCCAAATTGTCTCTCAATCTAGCTCTTTCTCTCCATCCTCTTGGTGGCTGTCTGGGGCATAGGTGCCTTAGAGCATCCGGCACCCCTCGTGGTTTTGCACCAGCCTAGGTGGTAGCAGAAGTCCTGTTGCAGTATACTCCCAGCTCCCTCCCTCACCCCTCCTGTATTATGTACATGGACATGCACCTATGCGCGCACACACTCACCCTTCCTGTGTACATGCACACACGCACACCCTTCCTGCACTATGTACATGCACACACAGGCACGCACACTCAGCCCCCTGTACTATGCACATGCACCCACACACACACATACACACACACCCCTCCTGTACTATATACATGCACATGCACACACACATACATTCATCCCCCGGTACTATGTACATGCACACACACGCGCGCACACACACACCCCTCCTGTACTATATACATGTACATGCACACGTGCACACACATTTCCCTTTACTATGTACATGCACACACACACACCCCTCCTGTACTATATACACGTACGTGCACACGGACACATACACTCATCCCCCTGTACTATGTACATACACACATGTGTCCCCCTGTACTATATACATGCACACGTGTGTGTTTACACACTCAGCCCACACTCAGTGGCATTTGCCAACACATCATGATCTTCCTTGACCCTGGACCTCTGTAGCTCTCTCTCCTCTGGGATACACTTTTCTCTGTGCCGGGTTCCCTCTCTTTATTTTGGATTCAGCTCATTTACCTGCATGTGAAGCCTGCCCTGACCTCATTCTGTCACCACTGTAGTTAAACCACTTGTTTCCCACTCACCCCACTTCAAATATTATCTCAGACACAGTGCACATGCCTTACTCTTCTTGTCTTGCCCCCAGTATACGAATGAATTCCTATATCCTAATGCCTGGACCAATGTTCTTTCTATAAACTCTATGCTTTCTACTGACATGATAAAGGAAATTACAATCTGCATATGGAATAGTTAGCATGTGCCCATATCATACAGGATATTTTATTCTTATATACTCACATGTGCCAGCAATAGGAACTAAGATGTTTCGAAGGGGTCCTGTACGCCAGGGTGAATAAGAGTTCATTGAAGAGTGGCGGAAAAGTTCCACACGTTGAAAAGCTTGCTAACGTGGAGATGTCCCTTCCATCCTGTTTTGCTAAGACAAACTGGCTAAGCCAGGGGCCTTGAGCTTACTAGTTTTCTGTCATGTGGGGCCGTGAGGGAAGGAAGAGGGTGGTGCATTCCTTTGGGTGGCTTGCTTTTTATTTACAATGGTGTCCATGATGTGAAAGCTAATTTTTAAACAGCGCTCCTTTCTGCATTCCAACAGCCACTCTTGGACGAAATCCAGTGGACATGTCTTACTCAGTGTTGCCTCTTCAGGGTTTAGCACAGTAACTGTGATATCATAAATAAGCATTGAGTTAATAGTGAATGAATAAGTCAGCTCAGCGGGGACTTGTGGGCAGATTTCCAAGTGGATAATTTTGCCTGCTTGCCTGCCTCCTTCCTTTCTTCCAATAGCTCTTGAGATTTGCCTGGGTTTCTGTCATTAGCAGCCCCCACCCCTACTTTGCACACATACACACACACTCACCTAAACTCCCATTGACTCTGAAGGAAGACTCCCAGCACTTTTCAGGCAGGAACCTCCCCTAGCAGTGTAGTGGGCAGAAACCCTCAGGGACGAGGTTGGGTCTGGGCTGGCACCAGAATAACTGTCTGCCTCATGTCTTCAAAGGATCCCAGGAAAAAAGAGTCTGGACTTTTCTCCAAATGTTAAAAATAGACTTTCATTTGAAATTCAAACATATTTTATTGTATCTGTCATTATTTTGACAAATATTTTAGACCTCAAAATTAGGGTTTAAAAATTTATCAAAGGGGCATCTGGGTGGCTCAGTGAGCTAAGCATCCGACTCTTGATTTCAGCTCAGGTCATGATCTCACAGTTCGTGGGATCAAGCCCCGCATTGGGCTCTGTGCTGGAACCGTGGAGCCTGCTTGGGATTCTCTCTCCCTCTCTCTCTCTGCCCCTCTCTCTTTGCCCCTCCCCCATGCATGCTGGCTCTCTTGCTCTCTCTCTCAAAATAAGTAAGCCTTAAAAAATGAATAAATAAAATGAATAAGAGTTTGTAAGACAGTATGCCAGTTTCAAGGCCAATTGTTGTAATGTCCAGAATCAGTCTTCAGTAATGTGGATGGAGCATAGACACTTTTATAAGGGCGGTGAAGAGAGACCACCCATTCAAATCCTGTCTCATCTTTACTCCTCTGTGTTTATTGTATTCTTGAATTTCTTTTTTTAAATTTTTTTTTCAACGTTTATTTATTTTTGGGACAGAGAGATACAGAGCATGAACGGGGGAGGGGCAGAGAGAGAGGGAGACACAGCATCGGAAACAGGCTCCAGGCTCTGAGCCATCAGCCCAGAGCCCGACGCGGGGCTCGAACTCACGGACCGTGAGATCGTGACCTGGCTGAAGTCGGACGCTTAACCGACTGCACCACCCAGGCGCCCCTGTATTCTTGAATTTCAAATGTCCTCACAACCACACTATATATTCAGGCTCTTTCCAAAGGGCAGTGCCCATATGCTCCATGTGGATGGCCAAGATCATAAAAATTAAGAACTAATTAAAGGCTAAAATTTTTTCTGCTTCTAGATAATGGAAACTCTTTCTGTCTTCCATCTCAAACAGGAACAGTTTACATCTACCTTTTTGCATTCAGGGAGACTTTAAAATTGAGTCTTCCTTCATCATGTGTATGGGTGTGTGTGTGTGTGTGTGTGTGTGTGTGTGTGTGTGTGTGTAAGCATTAAACTCCTTAAAATTAGAAGTGCAAGGAGTCCTGTTATAATTGCCATTATATTATTGTACCAATCCAACCTACCTTTTAAAGTTTATAACAAAAGAATTGCTTTGACTATAGGTTGAAGAATACAACTACTCTACAAAAACTAGCAGGAATTATTATTATACAGAGAAACTACCCATTAACCTTCTTTTCTCTTCATGGCCAAAATCCAGGTCCATAGGGTGGGAGGATTTTAATCCTGGGGACACAGTTAGACTTTTGAAATCTTTAATTTGGTGATATCTGCCATTACTGTGGATGGTAACACTTTCCAGATACACTGGGTTTGTAGGGATGATCCATTCCTATGAGTGACTAAGGATGCATTTTCTGGCCATCTTTCCTGGGCCCTGTGGCCTTAGTCTAGAGCCAGTTGAAGAACCAGAAGGTGGGGCTTTCACACGGTGTCTTGGGAGCTAGTGCTGTGATCAGAAACGTTGGCACTCACTGTATTTGGTGGATTGGCTCATTGCAAAAAGATGAAAAATTTAAAAAATGTGTTTTGGAGATTGGTTTTCCAAACTGTTTCATCCCGTGATGACACAACTAAGATTATCTTGCCTGTCTGCAGTTAGCAGTCTTATTTCTAGACGGGTGTTAATAAATCCTAAATCTTTACTTGCTTAACTCTTTCTATTTGTCTTTTTGGCAACTGGGCCCCCAGTCCATCTCCTTAAGACACGTTTGTATTTTTATTGTTATTTTGCCTCAAACAAAAGTTGGTATTTGAAAGAATAAGGTAAAAAACAAAATGTGCCCAGTAATTTGTACAAAGGATGTAATTTGTAGAAAGAAAGTAATTTGAAAGGTGCGATGAAACCACTTTACCTCTCTTTTTGAAATCTTGGTGGGATTTAAATGCTGGCCCTTCCAGAAAAGTTCTCAAAAGGTTTTTTGTTTGTTTAACAAAACACCTTATTAAACTATAAGAGAACCTTCTTAAAAGAGAAGAGTTACATTTATGTTTTGTGAAATTTTTTTTAATGTTTATTTTTTGACAGAGCGCTCAGTGGGAAAGGTGCAGGGGTGTGGTGGAGGGGGGGTGGCTAGGGGGTGGGAGGAAGATCCAAAGCAGGCTCTGAGCTGACAGCAGTGAGCCCAATGCGGGGCTCGAAGTCACGGACCATGAGATCATGACCTGAGCCGAAGTCAGACACTCAACTGACTGAGCCACCCCTGTAAAATAATTTAGAGTTCAGAGAACAAAACTATAAGAGATCAAGAACTTTTACAATCCTTACAAGGAGTTAGAGGCCCTGAACCCATTTTCAAGAATGAAGATGTTTTCCTTTTAACTAAGTAATATGAATAACATTAATCTATATTAACGCTTACATTTTACTTTTTAAAAATTCTTCTCAAAAATGAAAATTTCCTGTGGTGTTAGGTCATCTTACTATGAAGCCAGTATACTATCGTGTGTATACATGATTCTGAGCCAGTACCTGCCACACTTCTGGAGTGGGAGAAGATACAAGCCAGGTCAGTTATATCGCAAATGAGACATTTACACCTGGTAATTTTATAATTCAAGGTAACAACAAAACCAAAAATATAAAAATTCTGAATTGACTACCCTTGAATTTGCCATGAGATTTTAGTACATGTTAAACTATATAATGCATTAGGGGCGCCTGGGTGGCGCAGTCGGTTGAGCGTCCGACTTCAGCCAGGTCACGATCTCGCGGTCCTTGAGTTCGAGCCCCGCGTCAGGCTCTGGGCTGATGGCTCAGAGCCTGGAGCCTGTTTCTGATTCTGTGTCTCCCTCTCTCTCTGCCCCTCCCCCGTTCATGCTCTGTCTCTCTCTGCCCCAAAAATAAATAAACGTTGAAAAAAAAAAATTTAAACTATATAATGCATTAGAAAATAACAGATTTTTCAAATCATGCACTATTTTGCATGAACTCACTTGAAATAATACAAGCGTAGGATGTTTTAGTGTTGCTTCCATCTCTGCACAGAGTTCCCTTTTCTCCGTCTTTCTACTCATCTCTACAACTTGAAAGATGAGGAAGGTATATACAGAGAAGTTGTCACTTATGTGACATTCTCAGGTTGTTAACTCTGAGTCCAGTATGAAATCCACCAGGAAATACTGTATCATTGAAGTATGTTCTATTTTGACTCTGTCTGTGGATCGTGTGTGTGTGTGTGTGTGTGTGTGTGTGTGTTAATTCTGTAATAGAAGTTATGATTAAGGTACAGCCTGGTGCTGCCAGAGAAACCATTTGCTAGGCCCAACCCCTACTCTGTCTGGGGATGGATGCAGGAGAAAGTCAGATCCATTTCTCAACCACTTTTCCTCTGTCCACCCACAATCCCCTGTCACCAAAGTCCATCACCAAGTACAGTAGACCCTTGAACGACACAGGGGTTGGGGCACTGACCCTCCATGCAGTGGAAAATCTGTGCATAGCTTTTGTCTCTCCCAAAACTAAACTACGAATAGCCTAATGTTGACTAGAAGCCTTACCAAGAACATAAATAGTTGATTAGCACATATTTTGCACATGTATTATTTACTGTATTCTTATGATAAGGTAAGCTAGAAAAAAGAAAATGGTATTAAGAAAGTCATAAGGAAGAGAAAATAAATTTATAATAATGTACTGTAAAAAGTCTGCATGTAAGTGGACCCATGCAGTTCAAACCCCTGCTGTTCAAAGTGTTCAAATGCACACTTTCATGGTTTTCTTTTTTTTTTCTTTTTTTTTTTTTTTTTTTTTTTGGAGGGAGGAGAGGGTAACATCTTTATTGACATACACTTACTATACCTTGTGTGAGGCAAACATGTTAACCACTACACTAGGGAAACCCTACCTCATATACCATGTGATTCACCCATTTAAAGTATACAACTCAGGGGCACGTGGGTGGCTCAGTTGGTTAAGCATCTGACTTTGGCTCAGGTCATGATATCATGGCTCGTGGGTTCGAGCCCCACTTCGGGCTCTGTGATGACAGCTCAGAGCCTGGAGCCTGCTTCCTATTCTGTGCCTCCCTCTCTCTCTGCCCCTCCTCCACTCACGTTCTGTCTGTCTCTTTCTCTCAAAGATAAATAAACATTAAGAAAAATTTAAAGTATACAACTCAGCGTATTTTGATATAAACACAGAGTTGCGCAACCATCCCCTCAATCAATTTTACAATGTTTTCATTAGAAAGAAAGAAACCCCATCTCCCAGTCTCTTTGCAGCCACAGGTAACCACTAGTCTACCTTCCTTCTTTCTTTCTTTCTTTTTTTTTTTCTTCTTGAAAAGATTTTATTTTTAAGTAATTCCTGCACCCAACGTGGGGCTCGAACTTACAACCCCAAGATCAAGAGTCGCATGCTTTACCCACTGAGCCAGCCAGGCGCCCCTAGTGTACCTTGTTTCTATAGAGACCTGCCTATTTATTATGGGCATTCGTATAAATGGAATCATACAATCTGAGTCCTTTTGTGACTGCCTTCTTTCGCTTAGCATATTGTTTGGGTTCACCCACGTCGTAACAGGTGTCGGAACATCATTCCTTTCACTTTGAGGGGGAATGTGATGGAGCTCCAGTGCGTGGAGCATACCTCCAGCCAACGGGGTCAGGGTGGCACTGAGGGTGGTATCTTAAGTTAGTTTCCATTGTCTAATTGCAACATTGCGAGGCCCTTTGTCTGACATTTGCCTTCTCTTAAAGAACTTTGTCTTCCTCACACATAAAAGAAAATAGTTTTGTTACAGATTTGTGCCTTGAAACAGACAAGATTTGAATACCTGTCAGAAGGACTCCATTCATTTATTCCTTCTTTTTTTGTTTTAATTTTTTTTAATGTTTATTTTTTGAGAGACAGAGAGCATGAGCAGGGGAGGGGCAGAGAGAGAGGGAGTCACAGAATCTGAAGCAGGCTCCAGGCTCCGAGCTGTCAGCACAGAGCCCGACAATGGGGCTCAAACTCACAAACCACAAGATCATGACCTGAGCCGAAGTCGGACGCTCAACCGACTAAGGCACCTGGGCGCCCCTTCGTTTATTCCCTGTTAACCAGGAAGCGGACTTTTGCTTTTTATCTCTACCTAATTCTTAATATTCATAAACCAGAAAAAAGAAGAGAATGCTGTTTTTTACCCAACGTGTTGAGTCCTTTTGATATTTCTCTGTGTAATTTTTTAGTTATATCAGAAAACTAGAAAGTGGCTGGAATACTTGTATAAACCAGCATGGATTCAAACAATTGTGTTGTGAGGTCTTCGTGGAGATCCCTCCTACAGCAAGCATCACATACTGTTAGGAAGATTGATGGGTGCCAACAAAACCATTTGAATTATTTTATTTATCTAAAATTAAAGTGCATATAGAGATAAAGGGCCTATTTCAGCTCTGATAGTCTGAGGCTGCTGCCTTTCTCTGCTTCTGCCTAGCAATGCCGTTAGAAATCCGAACATAGGGTACTGCTAATGGAATCTGTGTCAACGACAGTTGTACAACTTTCCAGCAATGGCCCATGTGTGACAGAATACACAAAACAAGAAGGCGTATGTCTCCTTTCAGATGAAAGGTTTGAAGGATTCTTGCAGTCTCTTGGAGACAAGCAATTTCAGTTTCTTAAATCAGCTTTAATGAAAATTAAGCTTTAATCCGTTATAAATTATTTTTTCCTCTCTCTTTTGCAGAAATATTTCTGGACTACTAAGAGATAGTACAGTTGACTCTTGAACAACATGGGTTTGAACCGTGTGGGTCCACTTATATGTGGATTTTTTTCTTTTCTTTTTTTTTTTTTTTTAAAGTTTATTCTTTTTTTTTTTTAATTTTTTTTTAACGTTTATTTATTTTTGAGACAGAGAGAGACAGAGCATGAACAGGCGAGGGGCAGAGAGAGAGGGAGACACAGAATCAGAAGCAGGCTCCAGGCTCTGAGCCATCAGCCCAGAGCCTGACGCGGGGCTCGAACTCACGGACCGCGAGATCGTGACCTGGGCTGAAGTCGGACGTCTAACCGACTGAGCCACCCAGGCGCCCCTATGTGGATTTTTTTCAAGAAATATAGTGCAACACCATAAATGTATTTTCTCTTATGATTTTCTCAATAACATTTTCTTTTCTCCAGCTTACTTTATTGTAAAAAGACAGTATATAATACACATAACATGCAAAACGTGTGTTAATTGACTGATTACGCATAATATTAACATAATATCAGTAAGGCTTCCAGTCAAGTTTTTGAGGAGTCAAAACTTCCATGTGGATTTTTTACTGTGCACTGTCTCGGCACCCCTAAATCCTGTGTTGTTCAAGGATCAGCTGTTATAGATCGATAATATAAAGTCAAGATTCAAACTGAAAATGGAGCTTATTTAAAATTGTTTAGCTGCTTATAGCCCATCCTCTACCAGAATAGGGGGCCTCTTCAACCTACGTCCTCAGCAAATCCCTAAAAGTTAATAAATGATTGAATTCTGTTAAATGTATTCACCGGCTCAAGCCTAGGTTATGAGCTCACCTGGTGGCCATGCAAAAAGATTTAGAATTGAACATTTCTAGTTTCTGAGAAGGCAGGGTTTCGCTTCTGTTTCCTTCGGTTTTAAAACACGAAGGGGCACCTGTGTGGCTCAGTCGGTTAAGTGTCCGACCGGCTCAGGTCATGATCTCGCAGTTTGTGGGTTCGAGCCTCATGCTGGGCTCTGTGCTGACAGCTCTGGAGCCTGCTTCAAATTCTGTGTCTCCCTCTCTCTCTGCCCCTCCCCTGCTTGTGCTCTGTCTCTCTCTCTCTCTCTCTCTCTCAAAAATAAACATTTAAAAAATAATGAAATTAAAATAAAATAAAATAAAATAAAATAAAATAAAACCATGGCATCAAACCCAAAACACATGGAGTGTTCGTGGGTTAAGATAACAGAGAAATGTAGCAAAGGGATGAATCAGAAAGAGTCCCCAGGCTTCAGTGAACCCAACCACCTGCAAGCCCATAATGCAAGTTCCATTGTCTTGAGCATTCGTATATGAGATACACTACTTTCTGAGTCTTTATTTTCTTTTCCGTCAAAGCAGGGGTGCTGTGTATGTGTGTCTCCATGTGTGTGTTTGTACATACCTACGTACATGGGTTTGTGTGGAGAGAGATCCGACTTGAGCGCCGTTCTACTGAAGACCGCGCGGTCCGCTTGTTACTCGTACCCGGTGCTGTGAAAAACTTGGCGGCAGCGCACTTTGTGGAAGCCTTTTACATCGGTGGCAAGATTCTGTGTTATCTGAGAAACAGTAGAAACTGACAGAAAGACTGGTGTGTAAGGTATATGCACAGGGGAGCCATGTGGACATGGTGGTGAGGGTTGGGTCCCAAGTTTTTACATTTCCTGCAGTCCCTGGTTTTCAGTGGGTGTTAACGGTAACATTTTCATTACGACAGTGGGAGTTTACCTTCTTGATGTTAAGGAGCTGTCTGATTTAAAGACTTTAATTTTAAAAAACAGGTTTTTTCATGTTCAGTTTTCAGAGAGAGAGAGAGAGAGAGAGTGCAAGTGGGGGAGGGGCAGAAAGAGACAGGGAGACACAGAATCCAAAGCGGGCTCCAGAGCTGTCAGCACAGAGCCCAACGCAGGGCTCAAACCCACAAACCGTGAGATCATGACCTGAGCCGAAGTCAGACGCTTAACCGACTGAGCCACCCAGGCGCCTCTGATTTAAGGACTTTGTCTGCTGACCAGTGTGCTACACGCTGGCAGAGTTTGAACGGGGATGAGAGAAGCTTCCACACCCACCTCGCGCCCAGTTGCTCAGATGGAAGCTGCTTACCCGTCTAGAAAGCTTGTGCTTTCTGAGTGGGAATCGGCGGGGAATCTGGCAGAAGGAGAGGGAGGCAGATAGAAAGCACCAGTGTGCTTCCAAGGTTCACGAACCGCTTGAATAGCAGCTTTATTTGGAGAGCCGCGAACATTCGGGGTCGATAGACCACACGCGTGCATTTCATCTGAAGGGTTAGCAATTAGACTGCAGAGGAACTGCCTGCTCTTTACTGGGAGTGAAATAACGAAGCCAGAAGAAAGGGTTCTGATTAGCTTCGTGAAGTCCATTGTGGCTTCCATTTTGCTGATGGTGACAGAAAAGCTTCCCTTCCCCCATTTTCCTTCGGGGTCTTTCTTCCCACAGCACTGAAGCCTCCGAGGCTGCTGCAAGTAGCTGGTTGCCTCCGTGGCCAGGTGGACAACAGAGAGACTTCTCCCACCTTCCTCTGCACCCCGAGGCTCCACGGGGAGCAGACAAGACGGGAATGCATGCCTGGTCCTGGCTCACCTTGCTGCAAACACATCTCAGTGGGGAAACAGCAACTTGGCTGGTTTGCTCTGGGCACCTCAGATGTATTATTTGTTTCATCAGCCATCAATTTCCGGAGGCAAAGGCTTACAACACCGCTTGGAAAATGGAATCATGGAGAGGCTGTGTGGTGGGACCCGGCCTTTTCGGGGCAGTTGCCTGGTCCTGGCATCCCCATCCTGTTTGTTCAGACAGGGAGAGTTTTGAGCGGCCCGGCTGAGAGAGCTGACATACAGCACCGTAATTTATACCATCTATCTCTTTCTGGAGCTTGGGCCTCTGGCAAATTGCATGTCTTTGTGTTGGATTAGTTTGGAATTTAATCATGCATTATTTTCCCTCCCAATTAAATTATTTATATATTTGATTAACGTTTTCACTGCGAGGAAGCCAAATGTTCAATGAAACCACAAATAAACACATGCCCATTGAATTTCAGGCCAGCTTCACATGGGATCATTCTGTCTGTGGAATGTTAAGAATTCACTCTGTATAGCCTTCTTAGCTACCTGGGATTTTGCTGAGCAAAATCCACCCCATCCTAGGATCACGATGCAGGGGGAGTCTGTCTGGCCTATGTCCCTCCCTTGTTTAGCCTAGGATCCTGGCTTTTTTCCTTCCCATGGCTTTTTCTTTTCCCTGCACTGAAACCTCCCTCCCTCTAATTTTACTTCCTCAGGCTTGAGAGCCAGTCTGACCAAGAAAGTCATGGCTCTGGGGCACCTGGGTGACTCAGTCGATTAAGCGTCTGACTCCTGATTCTGGCTCAGGTCATGATCTCACAGTTCATGAGTTCGAGCCCCGCATCGGGCTCTGTACTGACAGCACAGGCCCTGCTTGGGATTCTTGCTCTCCCTCTCCCTTCCCCTCCCCTGCCCATACTCTTGCTCTCAAAATAAAGAAAACTTTTAAAAGAATGTCATGGGCTCTGCTAGTCCAAGGAAGAGAGTGAAATCACCTAATCAGGGGTGAGCAGACCAATGGTCCACAGGTAAGGTCTGGCCCACTGCATGATTTTGCACAGCCCTTGAGCTAAGAATGGTTTTTACAGTTTTAAATGGTTGAAAACAAATATTTTTTAATGTTTTATTTGTTTTTGAGAGCAAGAGCACGGCAGGGGTGGGAGGTGGAACAGAGGATCTGAAGTGGGCTCTGTGCTGACAGCAGTGAGCCCGATATGGGGTTCGAACTCATGAACCATGAGATCACGACCTGAGCCGAAGTCAGGCGCTCAACCAACTGAGCCACCCAGGCGCCCCTTGAAAAAAATTTTAAGAATATTTCTTGACATGTGAACTGCTCAGTGTCAAGAATAAACAGCTGTACCTGTTCACTTACACGTTGTCTGTGGCCGTTCGCCTAAAACAGCGACGGAGTTTGAGTGCCTACAAACTTCTGACCACCAAAGCCTAAAATAGATGACTGTCTGGCTTTTTACAGATACTGTTTGCCGACACCTGATCTCTGGTTCATCACCAAGATTTAACAGACAAGAAAACCAAGGTTCAAGTGGGAGAACTGAGCTGTCCAAAGGTACACAGCTCATCAGAAATTGATCTGGGAGGCATCTTCCGATGCCCACCCCGCATTCTTCCCACTGTAGCATAGGGTCCGCCCTAAGATGAGCCCTCCTGTGGACACTCGCCACAGAGGCCAAAGCAGCTTGGGAAAGAAACGTAAATATTTAGGACCCATGGACATGTAAAATCTATGATTTCTTAGAATTTGAATTTTCACTTGAAATCTAGGGCCAGGAAATGTGTTCAGTTTAAAATGTATTTGAGCTGCCCAAGCAGGCAGAAGGATGCATCCGTATTTCTGTAGAGTAATTGATTACGTCCTGTGCTCAGCACTTGGACCTGGGCCCTGCCGGCTGAGGTGGTAGGATCTCATTTCAAGAAAAATAACTTGTGGTCTTACTCCAAATTTTCACTCGAGCAGTTTCAGCAAATTATAAAAAGCATATGAGATGGAACTCAGGTCTCCTGTACAGGGACCGAGAAGGAAAATCCCCAAGATGCTAACCTTTGGGAAAGTGAGGTCACTCCTATTCCTGGTGCAGATTCTTCTGCGTCCCTCCCCATGTGGGGATCCAATGGCTGACCTCCATGGGATCCCCGGGTTAGAGATCGTCCCAGAGGCCAAGATCAATGAGAGTTGTTGAGGTATAAATAGAAAAGGGGATCTTTTAGTCACTGTGCTCTCCAGCTCCTTGTCAGTTCTCTCCTCCAGCTTTGCAGCGGGTCCCTCCACACCTTTGTAGACTGCTGCTGTGACTTCCCAGCCTTCCAGTTTAAACCTCTCCTTCAGAGCCTTCCGTCGCTTGGCATGCACTTGAGGGGGCTGCTGGGGTGTTGGCTTCTCCTCAGTTACCTCACCCAGAGGAACAGACCCCTTCCCTCTCCTCCTGGAGTCTCTGACTTCACTGGCCACCCTTGATGCCTCCCCTGTTGCTCATTCCAGCTCCCTGCCCCGAGTAAGGCCCGTTAACCTTAGTACTCTGTCCTTGGGGGCAGGCGTCCAAGTGCTGCTCTCTGGACGTACGTTCTGTCCAAGGTTGTATCCTGCAGTCGTGCTGCTGGTGATCTGACCCAGCACTCTGCATCCCAAGTGGGCCCAAGCTCGCCTACCTCAACGGCATCCTCCCAGCCCATGGAAACTCTTACCTTCTTACCGCACCACGCAGTGGCAGTGCTGGAAGCTTCCTGTGTCTGCTAGACCCATCCACCCATCCTCTCCTGCCACGCATGTTCCTCACACTATTCTTCAAAGGCACCAGGTTCTGTCCCACAGGTCTCACTTTTCTGCCGTGCTGACCCTTTCTCCCCACCCCGTTCCCGATCTGCACACCCGGCTGGTCTCTGCCCCTCGCTTAGGTCCTGCCACGTCATTGAAGAAACTCACCCTGCTCTTTGGACACAGATTTGAGACCCCCTGTTAATTATTTTTAGAAAACCCTCTTACTTCCTTTCATAACACTGATCACAACTATAATTATATGGTAATTTAAGCCATTATCTGCTTGGCTCCGGTAGACTGTCATTTCCTTAGGGCAGGAAGCATGTCTGTCTGATTCCCCGGCACAGGGCCTGGTGTGGAGTGGACCCGAGTACATACAGCCCCAGTAAACGCATGAGAGACCAGTAAAACGTTGCAATCGCAGATCGTACAGGAAAGTTTGTTAATTGATGAGAAAAAGTGTTTCTAGAAAACTTGAGACTCAGCTTAAATGCGGCATCCACTCAGAAAACTCTGATTTTCCAGCTCATGGTCAGGTAGCCCCACACGTCTCCCCTCGGAGACCTGGGAGTCTTGGGTAACAAGCACTCAGTTCTCTCCAGGAAGTGTACATGCAAAATAGAGTGAACTCACCTTGTATTCGCTTACTCCACCCAGCAGGGTAGAGCTCACGTCTGCATAGCATTCAAATCCTTTTGAATTCTTGAGAGTGTGTTATCTTCAAGTAATAGAACCCTTTACTTGCAGTCATGTTGTATGGATACCAGGTGAAATGAAGCTGAGTTAGATCAGCAGGAGCATCAAGTTCAAGCTCTTCTGTCCAGCGAAAGTTCAGTGTGCACATGAGTCCGAATCAATTCAGCAAATATTTACCGAGGACCTGCCAGGTGCCAGGGACACTGGTCTGTTGCTGAGAATAAGAAGCTAAAAGATGTGGATCCTGCCCTCCAGGAGGAGTCTCAGCCCTGGTTCTAATTCAGCTTTCCAGCTTAGCCTGCCCCTCTCCTCCTTCCTCCTTCCCCTCCTGTCTCCTTTTTCTTTTCGTGTACCTCAATCCAAGTAGCTTATTTCCAATGACTTGGGAGAAAGTGAACCAAGAGCAGTGTTTAGGGAATGGATTTGTGTGATCAGCAGCTGTTTCCCCTGGAAAGGAGAGTTTGCAGAGCCCTTGTGTGTTCCGTGGGCTTAAAGGCTGGGCTCTGGCATACCTCAGGACAGTCCTGGCTGATAGGTGTGGGCCGCAAAGATGCGCTTGAAGCATAAATTTGAAGATAGCATGGTGTCCCCTGTCCAGCACCTCTGTTCTCCTCATACCCTCATATACATAACTTTTAAGAAATGCTAGTACTTAGGATAGTTGGCTTTTCAGAGGACACCCACGTCTGTGTGTCCTGGGTTGCTACACCCTTGGGGACCCAAGTGACTCTGGGTGGTTTCCTTGTGGCTTGCAGCGCTTCTGAGAGGACCCTGGTTGTCTCCCGCTGTGCTCTGCTCAGTCACCCACTCTCCTCGGTTCTTCCACCTTTCCGACAGCTGCTCAACTCTCCGACAGAGAGTTCACAGCAACTGCCTTTCTCTGCCCGCACCCATTTTTCAACTCCAGAAAGTGGGACCAACGTCATTTGTTCTAGCGGGCCGCCTCCTGGAGGAACGGAGAAAGGCCGACTGAGGGTGGCATCTTGCCCTCAGGCCCCCAGAGACCACTCATTCAGGAGCTGGAGCCTAAGCAAGAAAGTAATTAAGTGTTCTGTCACAGCACACAGTGCATGGAACCCAAAGGGAGCGTTCTCTCATTGAACAGATTCATTTGTGGGGGGTTTCCGTGGATGTTTCAGAAAGGGCTTGCAAGAGCCTTAAATGAAGGCAAATAGGATGTGGGGTAACCAGAGAATAAAAGCAACAGGTTCCACCCAGGACCCAGCTTTCCTCACTAACCCATAACTGGACACTTAAATCACATCATCATCTTATTTAAATTGACCTAAATGGGATCCAAGTTGAGAACTTTCTCTGCCTCTGGTGCTTCCTTAGGTTTCCTGGGTCTTGGGGTGTGAATCCAGGGAGCCTAACATTATTTGAAAACTTTGAATTGCTAAGGAGTTCAGGGAAATTATCTTCATATTAAAAACCAAGTTAATAGAATTACATAGAGCTGGAAAGAACCTTAGCACTTAGGGAAGCCATCCCTTTATTTTGTCCCTGAGGAAGGCTAAGATCCTGAGACTAAAGCATTTTGTTGCTCCCTGGTTCTCTTCGGTATCTAGTTCGTTTGTCTGTGAACAAATTGGAACTAAAGTGTAGTTTGAAAAGGTGCTTTGGTTTTTTGCTGGCCCTTTATGCAGAATCAGGTGTGCACACACACATGTGTGCTCGTGTTCCCGTTGTCTGCAGTCTCAGCCACAGCGCTAATCCGGGACCCAGAGCGCGTGCGAGCTGGGGAGCACCCAGCTGCTCTGTCGACCATGAGACCCGCCACTTTGCAGAGGCCCAGCGAGGATGTGCGGGCTCACCTCATTTCACAACCCCCCCACCTTCAGAGGCATTTCTGGGACACCCAGCTTCCTCCGAACAGGGAGACTCCTGCTACTTAGAAATGAAGCGTGCACAGATTTGTTTAAGAAACATACGAACTGACACAAAATCACTTGTATATAAAATTGTCTTATGTTCCTTAGGGCCTCCGGTGGGGGCACTTTCTGCGCCCCCTTCTGTAGCCTTCAGAAAGGAGTCCTGCATTGCTCTCTCCCTTTCTTTTTTTTCCAACCCCCAGCATATAAATAATGACCATATTCATGGTGAGAAGAAGGAATTCGTGTGCCGATGGTTGGATTGCTCGAGAGAGCAGAAGCCCTTCAAAGCCCAGTACATGCTGGTGGTGCACATGAGGAGACACACGGGGGAGAAGCCTCACAAATGCACTGTGAGTGTGCGGCACAGGCTGCTGGCTTGGGGCCATCTGGCACTAGTGCGTGTCAGGTTGGGGTTCAGGGTCACCCACGGGCCTCTACATGCTATGCTGATGAACCGAGCTGAGGGGGTGCGGCTGGGTGGCTGGAGGCACGGGGGTCTGTGTTGAATGCCGGTAGTTCTGAGAAGGGGTTCTGAAATGGGGGGATCGCCAGAAGTGGAGAGCAACAGCCACGTTTTGGGGGATAGTAGAAGTCGTCTGCGCTGTCCAACAAGGTGGCCATGAGCCACATGTGCCTCTTGGGTGCTTTTGAGACTTGTCCAGAGCAACCAAGGAACTGACAATTTTTTAATTTAAAAATTTTTTTAATTTTTTAATGTTTATTTTTGAGAGAGAGAGAGGCGGGGGAGGGGCCGAGAGAGAGGGAGACCCAGAATCCAAAGGCAGGTTCCAGGCTCTGAGCCGTCAGCACAGAGCCCAACGCAGGGCTCGAACTCACGGACCGTGAGATCATGACCTGAGCTGAAGTTGGACGTTTAACCGACTGAGCCACCCAGGTGCCCCTTAATTTAATTTAATTTAATTTAATTTAATTTAATTTAATTTAAAGAACGGTAAATATAAAGTCAGCCTCTGCTGGCAAGCAGCTAGCACATCAGCACAGCTGTGCGGAGTGGCAAGTGGGCAGCAGTGGCTGGGACGCCCTGGCGGGCACTGGGAATAAGCATGTGACCACCACGCCGGCCCCAGCACAAATGCCCATCACGCTGGAGGACTCGGAGGGCAGAAGGAGGTGCGAGCCTGGACTTGAAACACTTGAGTTCACTTTTAAAAGTATAACCCAGATGACTTGAGAGTTTTTCTTTGCCTTCCTAGTCTGTCCCCATGGCCTGGTATCGACCCGCAGGGTGGCTGGGACTCAGCCTCTTTCCCTGAGGTGCCTCCAAACACATGGGCACTGCTCAGCCCTGCACTTTACATCTTAAAGGCCCTTTACAAACATGATCAAATTCCGTGCCTTTGTATGGACACAAAGCCATATTAGTGAACTTTGTGCTGAATCTAAAATCAGTGGGAATTTGAGGAGATCAGTGAGCAGATAATGAAACCCATTGTGCACATTGAGTGGTCTATTAAAAAAAAAAAAAAAAAAAGACCTCCAGGACTTTTACGAGCCCAGAAAATGCAGTCTCTTGAACTGCACTGAGCCCCATCTGAATCCCAATAAATGCAGAGTTTAGTGGACTTTTGTTCCTCGGTTTTGAAAAGCTGCTGGCCCTCCAGACGTCAGTCTTTCATCAACTCTGAGGGACTGTTGGGCATAAGCCGGGATTGTGTGGAGTAATGCAGATTTACCTGTTGTCCCCAGTTTGAAGGTTGCACAAAGGCCTACTCGAGACTAGAAAACTTGAAAACGCACTTGAGATCCCACACTGGAGAGAAACCGTACGTCTGTGAGCACGAAGGTTGCAACAAGGCTTTCTCAAATGCCTCCGATCGCGCCAAGCACCAAAACAGGACGCATTCCAATGAGGTGAGGCTCCTCCACGAGACATTCTTTGGGCCCAGAGCTCGTGGTGCAAACAAAGAGCCCTCGTGGGCAATGCACACGGAGGGGAGGCCCATCCCGTCTGATTTCCTGTCTGCCATCCCCAGCATGAGCGTGCACTGGCTGCGGCTGCAGGTGGGGGCCCGGAGCCTCAGAGGTAGGGGCTGAAAAGGGGCCTGGTTTGCCGAGGAATGCAGATCAGGAGGGAACTTCAAACCCCTGACTAGTCTCACGTTGTTCAGAACTGCCACCTACTGGTCAAACAGTCGGAGCATTTAACTGTGGCATTGCTACCGCTTGCTCCGCCTGGAATAGCAGGATCCATGCAGAGGACGACCCGGTAAGCACCCAGGATAGATCAGAAGCAGTGTGCTGACAGCTGATAGCTTACTGCTAAGACAGCCACTTTTGTTTGCTTTCTCCAGGTGGTATCTTTAAATGCATTATATCCAAAAAGACTTTCACAGGGCAACCAGCCTTGGCTAAACAGGATTTCCAGACATTCTCAATTCCAGAGGATCTTGGGAGAGCTATTCTCAGCAAGCCAGAATGGTTGCTGGTCAGTCATTTAAGACAGCATATTGAATAAAAGCCCCATGGTTAATGGGTGGTTCTTGCTGTGTTGCTGTTATTTGTAGGTACTTATCCCCCCAAAATGTCAGAAGGAGCGTAAGAATGAAAATGATTCCAAACTATTTTGCTTATGTTTTGTTTTTTTTTTAATTTTTATTCATTTTTGAGAGAGACAGAGCACAAGCAGGGAAGGGGCAGAGAGAGAGAGGGAGACACAGAAACCGAAGCAGGCTCCGGGTTCTGAGCTGTCAGCACAAAGCCCGATATAGGGCTTGAACCCACGAACCGTGAGATCACGACCTGAGCTGAAGTCGGACACCCAACCGACTGAGCCACCCAGGTGCCCCTGTTTTGCCTGTGTTTTAAAAAGCATGTCTACCTGTAGGCCTCCAGCTTCTATTTGAAGCTCTAGCTCAAGTTCTGACTTGTCTGTGATGCCTTCTCTTGAATGAATCCAGAGATGAACAAAAAAGCTCTTCATGTTTTGGGTAAAAATGCGATGGCTGGCCAGAATTTGTCAACAGGAGACATCGTTCTGCCCCACTAAGCACGTCATCAGTGCGGTTGCAGTGTGTGAGAGAGGAGCATTTGACCTTTCAGCTCAGGGACCATTGGCTTTAAGGTCCTTGCCAAATGTCCCTTCAGCTTAAGGGACAGAGCAAAAACATCTCTGAAGAGATTAACGACACTTTTTTTTTTTTTTAAGTTTATCTCTTTATTTTGAGAGAGAGGAAGAAAGAGTACGAGCAGGGGAACAGCAGGGAGAAAGGGACAGAGAGAATCCCATGCAGCCTCTGCAGTGTCAGCACAGAGTCCGATGCAAACCACGAGATCATGACCTGAGCAGAAATCAAGAATCAGACACTTAACCCCCTGAGCCACCCAAGCGTCCCCCACACTTTCTTAAAAGCACACTCACACTGAAGCTTATATGTGCAGGTTCACATGTGTGAACTCTTTTTGAAAGGGTCATGGTGGACTAAGGAGATTGCATCCTTTGGAATCTCATTATTAGTCAACTGTTTGAGGATGCTTTGGGGGAGATCCCACATACCCATATTTTCATGTCAAAAATGCTTTTACAGGGGCACCTGGGTGGCTCAGTCGGTTGGGCTTCCGACTCCGCTCAGGTCATGATTTCCCGGTTCGTGGGTTCAAGCCCAGCATCAGGCTGTGTGCTGACAGCTCAGAGCCCAGAGCCTGCTTCGGATTCTGTGTCTCCCTCTCTCTCTCTGCCCCTCCCCCGCTCATGCTCTGTCTGTCTCTGTGTCTCTCAAATATAAACAAAGGAAAATATTTTAAAACATAATAAAAAAGCTTTTACTACCCGTACTTCTTGTAGTGTCACCTACTGTACTTGTTTTGTGAGAACCTCTAGGGAGTCTAGGCGAATCCATAGAGACAGAAAGCAGATGAGTGGTTGCCAGAGGCTGAGGGGAAGGGAATAGGGTAAGGATTTCTTTTGGGGATGATGAAAACATCCTAGAATTTGATTGATAGTAGTGACAGTTGCACAAGATTGCGGATGTACAAAATGCCACTGCACTGTGCAATTTCGAAGTGTTCTTTTAATGGTGTGTGAATTATATCTCAGTTTAAAATGTTTTAGGGAATGCGATTAACTTAGAATTAAATTAAAATACTTAACTGCATTCCATATATATATATATATATATATATATGCACAATTATGACTAGAAATTTAGAAGACATTCATTCCTATAGTATATAGGCCCAGGGCCCAGGGCCCACCCCTGTTCTTATGAAGAAATTGGGGCAGTGAGTGTGTTAAGATTAGTGGTATGCACATGTACAAACATACTTACTCAGCTTTGTGTCTTTCTTATGGACCTAAAATATGTGCCCCGCAGTTTGCTATGCTTAAATGCATTACAGCTAAGCTTGTACACTTCTGTGAGGTAAAAAGTGCGATGCTGTATGAAAGTTTATCCATTAGGAGAGGAATAGATACCTCGGTCAGTCCTCTCTTTCACCAGGGTGGAACAGTTTATCTAAAATAAATTAACAGCCTTGAGCATGCACGGCTTGGGCCTTCCGAATGATGGACATTTTCACATCCACCAAAATTAAGTTTGTCCAGGAAGTCTAGATTTGTGTCATAAGACGGTCCTAGATATCTTCTTTCACTTATTTGCTTTCTTATTTGTACTTTCATTCATTCGCTAAACAAATAGGGAGAGCTAGTTAGGTGACACAGTGCCTTGCTGTTCCACGTTCGGCACAGAATACTGTGGGCTAGAAGCCAGTCTGGCCCTTCCCACCCACCCCCAGGCTGCCTCACCCATGTGGGGCCGTAGCAGTGACCTCTGCCAGGGACCCTTCCTCCAGACCACACAGCTTATGTCCTCCCAAAGCCACACTAAACAAGTTTCCTTGGGGTCTGACTCGGTTGTATCTCCTTCTCCAGAAAGTTCCAATAGCTCCCTCTTACCTTTAGGGAAAGTCTAGACTCCCTGGGCTTGTACCTGCTGTCACTGGGCCCAAGCCTGCCCTTCCAGGCTTGACCTCTTACCTTTGTGGCCGTGAATGGCACTGACAGCCATGCCCCTGTGCACGAAGCGGTCCTGACTCTGGACCTTGGCTTTTCTTTCGCATCCCCTTCCCTCATTTTTATCCCTCAGAATCTTGTTCTTCTTTCAGGACCCAGCTGCAATGCCTCCTCCTAATAAAGTTCTGTTCATTGAGTAATTACTGTGTGCAACACATCAGGGTGAGCATTTCGTGTATGTTGTCCTGTTTAACCCTTACCATGACCCATTGAGCTGGGCATTATACCCAGATGTAAAAACTTAATAACTGATGCCTCCTCCAATCACCCCAACTGAAAAATGGTTCCCCTGTGTCCACATCATTCTGTAGCATTCCGAGTTTACCCTGGTGATAATTACGTGCTGTCATATTTCTCCTGCATATTTTATATCCCCTGACATCAAATCCTGCGGTATATAATTTTGTGTTCACAGAGTCTTGCATAGAGTAGGGACCACAAAATGTTTATTGAAAAATCTAGTTGGGTAAAGTCTACAAAGTCAAGTACACAAAAGTATCCATGGCTTTCACAAAGTACCTTCGGTTCAGGGGGTCAAAAAGAAGACAGCCATGGCAGAAGTTGAGTTATCTCGGACCGTGAGACCGGCAACATTTATCTTCACCTACAGTTCTGTTTCATCTCAGCCATTGATCACAACTGAATTTGGAGGCGAAGCCACGTAATTGGGTTAATGTGTTTTTTCGTTAACACATTAAGTTTCCTGAACCCGTGTTCTGATGGTTTTTTTTAAGTGGATAGTGTGTATGCTCACACACAAGGGCACATGGATGGGTCCACATGTACTTGTAGGTGCTGTCAGTCCTGGAAGCGTAGACTCTCCATCTCTAGCTGTGTTCTCCTTTCCCAACTAACCCATAGTATACACATGCATATATTTATGGGAACAGGAGCTTCTCAGACGCATAGTGCTGGCCTGGCTGTGTGCCCTCCCCCGGCCCAACCCCTCCCTGACACCTGCACCACACATCCCAGTGTTCCCGCTGATGGAACAGCCTGTCACGGCAGTGAGGTGAGCAGGCACAGGGCCGATGTCAGAACACTATAAGGTAATGGCCCTGATCGCTGGAGCCATTCTTCTGTCCCTAATGCATAGAATTTGATGTGCTCGTCTCATTATATATATGCTGCAAATCACACAAGCCTCTGAATAGAAGTAATTCATAGTTAATGGGAATCAATTCTACCCAAAAGAATCGCAAATTTGGAGGTGAAGTCTCTCGGGATAATTTTCGGAGTCTTCACTTACTACATTAGGACATTTCATCGTTTTATGTAGCACTCAGTCTGTTCTTGGGCTTTTAGTGAAAAAGCATCTTTTAGACACATACATTCTTTAAGACAGGACATCTTTTTTAATATAATGGGTACATTACATTAATCATGCTTTTTATGACTATCACTTACCTAATAGCTTACCTTCTGATATACATAGACATCTACTCATATAAGCACTCATGCATATATTATATTTCAAGCCGGGTAAACAAGATCTCAGTTCTGATGTTGGTCATGAGTCGGTGACAGTGATTCTGTGATTTGAGTGAATAATTTAGTTATAAGCATCCATATACTTTTTAATGACAGCATTTGTAGGTTTGATCGCTGGCCCACAAAGGAAATGAAATAATTCACAGGCCTCAGTGTTCAAGAGCAAAGCCTAGATCAGGAACCCTCATGTCCAGGACACCATCCAACAGCCCTTCTCAGTTTGTGAGTGAGCTTTCATAGACGGTCTAACAGGGCTTTAGAGCTTTGAAAATCCGAAAGGTTCTGGATATTCAGAGCCCTGATCATCCCAGACCGTGGTAATGCCACCCAAACGGGCATATTTTCGTGATCTCTAACATTGAAGAGGGGTTGGCAATGTTTTAAAATTATGCCTGTGTATAGAGAGCACATTTCCACAAAGGCTGTAGGGATTTTTTTGGTCTGAGAACCAGGACATCCCTAAGGAATTTCTTCACACAGACCCTCCCCAAGGCATATAGCTTTCTTCTGATTAGGTGACAGGTGTCTTTAAATCTTCTTCTTAGAAGAAGACGGTGGTCGCTACCACCATCTTTTGTTACCATCATCTTCAAATACCTATTGAGTAGCTACCGTGGCACAGGATACTTCTTCCTACTCTCAGGATAAATGTTTCCAAGAACATACAGGCAAGTTACGCACTCCTCGCTCTCCTAGCACATTCTCTAAAAGAATAGCCTATTAAAGCTAGATTCACTGACCGGTATTCAGATGGCCTTTATTAAACAGTACGTAGAGGTATTTGAACACATCACAGCTTTGCGGCAGTGCTTTTGAAGGAATTCAAGATACGGTGTGCACCCACGAGACTGTTGGGCTGGGGCATTATCCCTTTGATAACCGTCTCTTATTTCGTTCCATGTGGCTTTCGGCAGAAACCGTATGTGTGCAAAATCCCAGGCTGCACTAAGCGCTACACAGACCCCAGTTCCCTCCGGAAGCATGTGAAGACAGTGCATGGCCCAGAGGCTCATGTCACCAAGAAGCAGCGTGGGGACATACATCCTCGGCCTCCCCCACCACGAGATTCCGGCAGCCACTCACAGTCCAGGTCACCTGGCCGGCAGACTCAGGGAGCCCTTGGTGAGCAGAAGGACCTCAGCAACACTACCTCAAAGCGGGAAGAATGCCTCCAAGTGAAAGCAGTCAAGGCAGAGAAGCCCATGGTATGTCATTCACTTTCCTTCTGCTTGACCTCAAGCCACCCTAGGTCGTTTTCAAAAGCCAGCTAGGGCATTAGGAGGGACCAGACTGCCCGGGTCCTCACTGCCCTGGGCTCTCTGATTGAAGAGGTCAGGAGCTCAGAGACCTGGTTTCCTTACTCAAGGTGAATCAGTGTAGAAGAGCTCAGAAAAGAGCATCAAGGTTTGCTAACGGTTAGCTAAATCAATCTGGAGCCAGACCACTTTGTTGTGGCAGGTAGAGAGGCATGACTGTCTACATTTTCAGCAAGGCCATAATGCAGAAAATCATCCATTCTGTCTTTCTGGAAACATGTTTTTTGTCTTGTGCTTTGGCCGGGTGACCCTGAGATAAATAAGCCATGGTCCCCGGTCTTTAGGCACTTACAGTCCAGCAGGGTAGACAGACCAGCAATAGGCAAATATTTACAACTCCATGTGCTAGGTCTTTAACACAAGTCTGCATGAGAGCATTCAAGGGGGGAACAAACCACCCGCGCACTTGAGGATGTGACTGGCGAGGCTGAGGGGGTGGCCCTCAAGTTCAGCACTTAGAGAGGGGCAGGGGCAGGGCCGCAGAAACCGTGGGGCCCTGGGAGGATGTGCAGAAGTAAAAACGAGTGAGGATAAGAAAGATTAGATTTTACTGGTGATGGGGAATGACTTGGCACAGCTGGTTTATTTTAGAAAAGCCAGCTTGAGTTCCAGGCTAGGGATTGGCTTGATAGACCAGAGACCATTTCTGCTGTGATACCTGAACCAAGGAGGCAGAGAGCAAGGGAGGCATTTGAAAGATGTCACAGGGAAAACTCATTCTGGTTTGGTGACTGATGGATGGTTTATGCTACAGTCGCGACTTCTCTCAAACTTCTGTTGGTGATTTTTCTTTATGTATGTGCCATACTGAAACATCTAAAACTTTTTAGAAGATGAGAAAAATGAAAAGAGAAGCTGTCCGAAGAGGTTCAGTACATTTGTATTTGGCAGTGTACCTAATGGAGTCAGCTCTGGGAACGTGTCAGGTTCTGGTCTGGCGCTCTCTGCATAAGGAGGAAATGTACCAGGTAGATTTCCTGGTACCAGGAAAGGTACCAGGTACTCCGTGCGCTTAGATTAACAGATGCCTGGAAATGGTCAGGCAGGCATATGTATACTCAGTTTAAGGAAGTGTTTTCTTAAAATGAGGACAGTCCAGCAATCGGGTGGACATCCTGTGAATTCCAGAGTGATATCACTACACAGCAGTACGTATGGGTAAGAAAGAATGCACATTCAGTTCCAGGGTTGACAGAGTGGAGTTGAATGACTGATTGAATTTTAATGACTTACTGAGTTTGTCTTACAAGTTTTAGAAAGCGACATAAAGTCTAGCCAAAAATAATACAAATGAGCTCTCCAGATTTATCATTACTTCCCAGAGGGTAGCTGTATTTTGTTTTTAAAAAGCACCTGAGTCAGAAAAGAAAAAGAAAAGGCACCTTAGTCAAAAGTTGATGTGTGTGTTATGACTCATCACTATAATTTAAAATTAATTAGTTCACGAGCAGTGTTTTCTATACTCCTTTCTTTCGGGACCACATATCAATTTCCTAAAATAAAGTCCACCTGTACTGTGCAGAACATTCAACAGTTTATCCTCAAGTGTTTAATGAAACAAGGAAAATGAATCTGTAGTCTCCTAGATTATGTCATCGAGAGACAATGATTTATGTTCTTTGGACATCCTACGGACCCAGAGCCTCTCGTACCTTTAATGTACATCCCTAGCCCAAGGAAACTTGTCATCTCCTCTCCAAACACCCATTATTTAAAAAGAAAATTGGTAGAAATAGGAACTTATAGTTATTTGGCTCAGTGACATCTGAGATGCCCCAAGATGTGAACTATTTTATAAAGTAATTAAATCATAGAAACATGGGCTGGAAGGGATCATAGAGATCGAGACGAAGCTCCATATTTTATAGGTAAGGCTAAAAAAAATCAAATTTCCTACTGGGGTTATTGTGTACATACACATGCATATAGAAGTAGACACCTTCATAGACATTTACTAATGCATATGAGATTTAATTTCTAATGTTCTTTCTTTAAAAACTTGTCTTTGATCATCATGCTATGAATTAAATTCTTTCTTCTTTTTTTCTTATTAATTCCACATCTCTTCTTTGTAATGCTCCTAAATGTCTTGTTCTCACTTCCTAAGGACAGTGGGTAATAAGGTGAGGGAATTTTGGCTTCTCTGCCCTTTTTGTTTTGTGTTCATTTTAACATTTAACTTTTAAGCGTTCCATTTTTCTTTTGTTTTTTTTTTTGTGCTTTGTGATATCTTTGGTAGTGACCATTACTCAGATCTGTTTCAAACATAGAAGCAATGTGTTTTGAACGTTCAGCATGTGGAAATGTGGAGTTAGATGGTGAAACTCATCGTTTTATTTGTCTAGGCTTTCATAATAAATCACACTGGGGCCGACCAAGCAGATGTTCGCAAAGACTATTTAATTATCAGATTGACACATGTAAATTCATTCTTGGACCAGACAGGTACCTCCCTCTTTGAGGACGATCTGTATACATTTGCTGTTAGCAAGTTAATCTATATTTAAATGTCTGAGCTCCTCTGAGCAGCTCTCATTACAAGCTCATTTGCATCTCCTCCTGTGCCCTGTGGAAGTGAGTCTGCGGTGCGTGTGTACGTACACATCCACACAGATCCACACGCACGCACTCGGAGTGGACAGTCCAAGAGGAAAAGACCAAGAGAACTCTGGATGCTCCAAGTACCTTGGGAAGGAGCAGGTGGCCCGGCACTCCCAAGATTCTGCGGAAGCAAAACTCAAGCGAGGCTTCACGAACTCATGATCCCATTTGTGTGTCTCACTTTGCTCTGCTTGGTTGCCCAGGACAAACTGCGTGTATCACATGGCACTCACTTAGAAAGTGTTCATTTGCTTGGGTGTATGTGCTGTGGTTGCAGAGCGAGTGTTAACGGGTTCTACTGAGAAGCCCTCTGTCTAAAACCCCTTCCCGATGGTACCGTGCAGCCCACCTGGGGCAGTAGGTGTCTGTCACTGAGTGTGTGTGTGTGTGTGTGTGTGTGTGTGTGTGTGTAGTTCTCTCTCCCTGGAGGATTTGCTCTTCCGGCTGCTGTCAGGCTCCAGTTTGTAGAGTAATGGTGGAGGAAGGCACTGTGGAAGAATGGAACTAGCCCCCAGCTGGGAGTCTAGGCTGGTCACACCATTGACTTTGTGACTTTGTGACTCTGGTCAGTCACTGAACTTCTCTGAACGAATATCACTTTTCTTATCAACACAAAAGGGGTGATACTGTGTATCAACCAGGGCACCGGTGAGATTTTAGATAGAGCAGACTGCTCCTTGAGGGCCATTTTATATGGTGCTCCCCAGACCTGAGGACAGTCAGCTTTCTGCTCCCCAGCTCCAGGAGCTCCGGACGGGGGGGGGGGGGTCCTCTCCCTGACTGAGAATCAGTGGACTAGATCAAGTTTCTGTCTAGTTGCAGAATTGTCTTCCACAGTCCACGCGGTTGGGGGCGGAGAGACGTTTCCTGATTCTCCTAGAGAAATGCCAGGGCACTTTCGATCATTCCCCAGACTCAGATGGCTGTAACTTGCAGCCTTTCAAGCCCCCCACCCCCACCACCCTTCCGGGTACAGCAGAAGCTAAGTGATGGAGGTTGTGCCTCCTACAGCTGCCTTTACCCACAGCCTGGTTGGGGTTCTACAGAGCAGTCAAGTACGCACAGAAAGAGGCAGAGGTCACAGAGAGCTTGGGGAACCATCCCCGAATAGCTCAGAGAGGGTCTCGTGTGCTGCTGGTGCTCAGCTTCCACGTATGCTGTAGCCAAGCAGCATGAACCTCTGGGCCAAAGCCACCTGGGATAATAAGACCAGCTGATGCTCTCAGAGCCAATCAGTAAATGTTTCCCAGGTCTTTTTATATTTCGTGCGCTTTCTGGGCCTCACAATTCCCACAACGGTCCCGAAGATAAGGAGGATGTCCCCCTTTTATAAGGGATAAGGAAACTGAGGTTCAGAGTGACCAAGTATTTTGCCCGGAGGATAAAGTCAGGTCGTGCAAGCGGGATTGCACCTGAGGGAGTGTGTTTGCAGAGCTGGCCTCTGGGGCGGGATTCCACAAGCGGAGGTGGTGCCAGTCACACCCCGTGCAGCAAGCCCGGCTTCCATCGCCCCCACTGCACATCCACCTGGCATTCCATCAGTCTCTGTGGTCGAGGGAGGCCGCCTCCCTTCACCAGCACATAGTTCTTCTCATGCAACCCGCTGAGCTCCCGTCGGGGCTAGGTCTGCATGAGCTCTCATTCCCAGCTCCCTTTCCTTTTTCCTTCGCGGTGACGTTTCTCTGCTTTCCTCTCGACCCCAGCAGACATCTCAGCCAAGCCCTGGTGGTCAGTCTTCATGCAGCAGCCAACAGTCCCCCATCAGCAACTATTCCAACAGTGGGCTCGAGCTTCCTCTGACCGACGGCGGGGGTGTGGGAGACCTCGGGGCCATCGACGAAACCCCAATCATGGACTCGACCATTTCCACTGCCACCACGGCCCTCGCTTTGCAAGCCAGGAGGAATCCGGCAGGGACCAAATGGATGGAACACGTAAAACTAGAAAGGCTCAAACAAGTGAATGGAATACTGCCACGACTGAACCCCATTCTACCCCCCAAAGCCCCTGCAGTCTCTCCTCTCATAGGAAACGGTGAGTTCCATGTCCTACCTCACGTCAGCTCAGGGCTGTCTGTTCTTTTCTGTATAAACCAGTGTGAGAGGAACCAGGCTTGACGTGTGTTGGTATGTCCCCTGGTCCTCACATTATACTGTCAGCATACGTACGTGTCAGGGTTGCCTTTCTGGGGAGTCCATATTTTAAAAACAGGTAATAAGGGGATGATCCCGAAACAGAAAGTAGCACACAGGATGATAATACTGTGTGCATGACTACCGTTCTGATGGTGAAATTGTAGCTGTTAGACCAGGGTGGGGAGATCCCTGCAACAAAGACATTTGGGGTTAGCATTGCCATCTGGTTTCCAGTCTACAGTTGGGAGTTCCACAGCCACCTTTTTTTTTTTTTTAATGTTTATTTATTTTTAAGAGAGACAGAGACAGTATGAGTGGGAGCTGGGCAGAGAGATGGAGATACAGAAGCCACAGTAGGTTTCAGCCTCTGAACTGTCAGCACGGAGCCGGATGTGGGGCTGGAACTCACGGACCACGAGATCATGACCTGAGCTGAAGTCAGGCGCTTAACCTACTGAGCCACCCAGGTGGCCCAGTTCAGCAGCCACCTTGATTTGACGTTTCAAGGGAAGCCAGGCAGCCTTTTGCACTGGCAGACCCATGTCAGATTTCGCTCCTGAGATTGCACCGAATACCAGGGCCGTATCCTAAAGGGGGAACCTCCCCACCCACCAGCTCAGGCAGACTCCCCCTTCTCAGGATGTCGAGGAAGCCCTCCGGTCCATATGACACTCCTGGAATGGCCTTAGCCTTGCCTGTAACCCAGGCACTGTGTGCACATCCCAGGACTCTTCATCTTGCCCTAGACCTCCACTTGTGAAGCCGCTTAACTGATCCAGGGTGATTTTACCGTTTTGTCTAAGCCGGGGGTCGGCCAGCTTTCCCGCCGGCTTGTAATCCCGGGGCCTGTTCCACGTCACCCTGAAACGAATCCGTGTTTCCCACCCTTCCTCCGTAGGCACTCAGCCCAGTACCAGCTGCAGTTTGGGCGGGCCCATGACTCTGCTCCCGAACAGAAGCGACCTTTCTGGTGTGGACATCACCATGCTGAACATGCTCAACCGGAGGGACAGCAGCACCAGCACCATCAGCTCCGCCTACCTGAGCAGCCGGCGCTCCTCGGGCATCTCCCCCTGCTTCTCCAGCCGCAGGTCCAGCGAGGCGTCCCAGGCCGAGGGCCGGCCCCAGAACGTGAGCGTGGCCGACTCGTACGACCCCATCTCCACGGACGCGTCGCGCAGGTCCAGCGAGGCCAGCCAGTGCGAGGGCCTGCCCAGCCTGCTCAGCCTCACGCCCGCGCAGCAGTACCGGCTGAAAGCCAAGTACGCGGCGGCCACGGGCGGGCCGCCCCCCACGCCGCTGCCCAACATGGAGAGGATGAGCCTGAAGACCCGGATGGCCCTGCTCGGCGACGGCAGGGAGCCCGCGGGGGCCCTGCCCCCCGTCCACCCTCCGCGGAGGTGTAGCGACGGGGGCGCCCACGGGTCGGGCCGCCGCCCTCTACTGCCCCCGGACGTGCTGGGCAACGGCGTGAGGAGGGCCAGCGACCCGGTGAGGACGGTGTCCGAGAGCCTCTCCCTGCCCCGCGTGCAGCGGTTCAGCAGCCTCCACGGCTTTGACCCCCCGGGTTTGCCCCCATCCCTGGACAAGCGGAACTTAGTGCTTCAGAACTACACTCGGCCCGAGGGCGGCCCGCCCCGCCACTTCCTGCCGTCTCCCTGCCCTCCGAGCATCACTGAGAACATCACCCTGGAGTCCCTGACCGTGGACGCCGACGTGAACCTGAACGATGAGGATTTCTTGCCCGATGACGTGGTGCAGTATTTGAATTCCCAGAACCAAGCGGGATACGAGCAGCACTTCCAAAGCGCCGTCTCTGACGACGGCAAAGTGCCCCCCGGGCCCGGCTTGGGGAGCGGGCCCGGGGACTTTGAGCCTCCGGGGCTGCCCGACGGCCACGCCGGCCAGCAGTACCGCCGGCTGGAGCAGCCCTGCACCGAAGCCAGCAAATCCGACCTGCCCATTCAGTGGAACGAAGTCAGCTCCGGCAGCGCCGACCTGTGCTCCTCCAAGCTGAAATGCGGCCCGCGGCCCGCGGCGCCGCAGCCGCGAGCCTTCAGCCTCTACGGCAACCCGGGCGCGCACCCACAGGATGCCTTGAGGAGCGGAGCTGGCCCAGCCGGGGCCTACCAGAGCCTCGCAGAGCCCGGCAGCTCCTACGGCGGCCCCGAGCACAGCGGAAACGCCTTCCACGCACAGCCCTACAAGGCCCAGCAGTACGGGAACTGCCTCAACAGGCAGCCGGGGGCGCCCGGCTTGCCGGACGGCGTCTGCGGGGCCGGGATTCCAGCGGCAAAGCTGAAAAGCACCTCAGCGCAGGGAAGCGGGAGCCAGCCAGAGTTTGGCCTGTCGCCGGGGGTGCCCGGCGAGTCCGCGGGCGCCGCGGTGAGTGGCATGGCCACCCAAGACCTGGTGGGACAGGGGTACCTGGCCCATCAGCTCCTCAGCGACAGCGTGCACCACCCAGGGGCCGGCCGCGGCGCTCAGCAGATGCTAGGGCAGGTTAGTGCTACCTCACACCTCAACGTCTATCAAGGGCCGGAGAGCGGCCTGCCGGGGCCTCCCTGCATCGGCAGCCAGCCGGCAGGCTTGGCGGCCGCCAGGGGCTACCAGCCGTGTGCCGGCTACGGGGGAGGCCGGCGCCAGGCTGCGCTGAGGGGCAGCCTCTCTCTGCAGCAGGGACAGCTCAGTGACACAAGTCAGACCTGCAAGGTGAACGGCATCAAGACGGAGATGCAAGGGCAGCCCCATCAGCTGTGTTCTAACGTGCAGGGTTACTCTGGTCAGTTCTATGACCAACCCGTTGGCTTCGGTCAGCACGACATGAAGACTGGTTCCTTCTCCATCTCCGAAGCCAACTGCCTGCTACAGGGGGCCAGCGCCGAAAACTCTGAATTACTTTCCCCGGGTGCTAACCAGGTGACCAGCACGGTTGACGGCCTTGACGGCCATGACCTGGAAGGGGTGCAGATTGATTTTGACGCCATCATAGACGACGGGGACCACGCCAGCCTGATGTCAGGAGCCCTGAGCCCCAGCATCATTCAGAACCTTTCCCTTTCCTCCTCCCGCCTCACGACGCCCCGCGCGTCCCTCCCGCTGCCGGCGCTGTCCGTGAGCACCACCAACATGGCCATCGGGGACATGAGCTCCTTGCTGACCTCCCTCGCGGAAGAAAGCAAATTCCTTGCAGTTATGCAATAGGGCGTTAGGGGAGAAGGCTGCCAACCAACGTGAAACTTTAGGAGTTTAAAAGATTAAATGGACTCAGTTTTTTTGTTTTTTTGTTTTTGTTTTTGTTTTTGCTGTTTTTTTGTTTTGTTTTGTTTTGTTTTTAGTTCTGTATGTATTTTAGCAATCTCATCTCACCTAACTGGGATGTGTTTCAAGTATATTCCTTTTATGGAAAAGGACTCTGAACAACCCTAAAGTATTCTAGGGAGAAACTGTCTTCCATTTCAGTTTTGAATCAGTATTGTTACACTAGAACCATCCTCTTTTTTTTTTTTTAACTATAAGCCCATCCCCCTTTCTAGTAAACCAGTGTAAATGTGCGATGTGCATGTTCTCATTTCTTTTCAAAGAGAGGTCAGACGAAAGGATTTGATATGTTTCTCTGTTACTCAAAGGAAATAGGAGTTGGTGTGCTTTTTGACCGAGGGGTGATGCTTCCAGCTTTTCAAATTTCCCTTTACATGTGCTCTGTGTTTGTTTTTGGGTTTTTGGAGGGTTTTCGTTTTGTTTTGTTTTTGTTTTTGTTTTTGGTAATTCCCACACTGGGCACAAGAATCAGAATAAGAATAGTGAGTTTAAGAATCTCTGGTGGGGGCGCTGTAGCAGAGATAACCGATTTTTTTTTACCTGCTCCCCCTCCTCGCCCCCCCCCCCCCCCAGTTCAGGTCAGGGCATGCTTTCAACACTTGCACACAGCGGGAATTTGGGGCTCTGGCAGATGAACTAGTTTGTTCACGGTTGGGGTTTAGAATTCTCCTGTCCGTGAGTGCACTCAGGGCAGGTACGTCTACACGCTCAACTCCTCAGTTATCTGTCTTGCTTTTTCTCCCTCCGTCCCCATGACCGTTCGATGCTGTTCCGCGCTCCAGGGAGAGAGGGGAAGGGCCACGAGTTTGCTACTTGCATCTGTCCCGACGAGAAGTTAGGTAGATTGTAGAGTGAAGCTACTGGGTAGAAATAGTTGGGGGAACATTTGTGGGTTTGCTGTATTTGTTAATGATAGTTCCATCTCTTTACCCGTTGTCATAGGTAACTGAGAATTGATTATATATAGTTCCAAGTATATAGGTATTGAAACAACCTGGCAGCCGCCTATGTCATTGCCATATATTAATTCCACTGTAGTGAAGGAGTATTTCTATTCTAAGTGCCCTATTTTAAAGGATTGGTAAAACTTAGTTGTGAAAGAAAAGCTCACATATGATGACCTTTGGAATAAATCCCTTTAACAATTGTTAGTGTTTAAGAGCACTGGGGAGGACGGTTAGTAGCTGTGTGGATGGATGCCTTTTCTTACACCCAGTCTATTAAACGATGCATCCATTTAAGAAGTTAAATGTTCTATGCAGTTAGTCCTGAATGTGGACTTAATTGGTACTTTCGTTTTGGATTAAAACATTTTAAAGACTAAAAGGAGTACAGCTACTTCCCATGTGCAGTCGATACACATAAAAGACATACTATGTGTGCACAGAGTACATGGATTATCCAGCATTTCACATTTACAAATATGTAAACTATTAATAATAAAATATTAACACCTCAGACTACCTGCTCCTTTTTTCCCATTGACCCTGGAGTTGGATTTATCCAGAGTGATTCATGAGTCAATTGGGTGGCTTTTTCCCTTTATTCCTGCCATTTGAATTAGTATTAGACAAAGTCAAGTAAAATAAAATAATAGGTCATAGGAAAGCAAAATGTTAGATCCAGCCTGTTTTTCTCACGTTTGTGTTCTCTCATTTGGACCAAGAATCTCAGCGTGGAGGTAAACGTGCCCTTTGGGACTTTGTGGCTAACAAAGTTGGGTTTGCTTTCAATTGGATGTTCCTGAAATCAAGAGGGATGTTGAGACCCTTCCCGCCCACAGCCAGCACCTACTTTTAGGTCAAAGGATGTATCTGCTGTGGAACAGAGCCCCAAAGCAAAAGACGGCTACTGATCTGAGCTCAGTGGAGTGGAGTCTACCAAGTTTCAACAGAAAAGAGCCAGGCTTTTTCCTCACACAGGTCAGGATCCGGTCACAAAATCAGCGATCCATTCCCCGAGTCTCCTTTTTCCACAAACCCGAGCATCTCCAGGTCTTGATCTTACATGCTCTCACAGTTTGGTCTGACCCCCCTCCTCCCTCTGTCTCAAAGCTTGGGTCCTGGGCGTTCTCCTGTCTCCTGAGTGAGGACAGCGGGTCCCTGGCACCACGCGGCCCTCCCCAGTAAAATTCCCAGAGGCGACCTCCATTTCTCAGTTACCATCGTTTCCTACATCACCCTCGTCCTTCGTGGAAGGATGGACGGCAGCTGGGTGAGGACCATTGTCATCTTGTGCCTCTGTTTTCCTTCACCTCTTCTTTTCCTACTTTTACCTTCTACCCTTAGATTTGCAGGAGATACTCTTGTTTCAGCTCCACATTTGGCTTCTCTCCATGGAAATCTCAGAAAGAGGGGGACGAGGGGACAGGGAGGAAGAAGGCATACTTTTCCGGGAGTGCAGTGATGCTGGACAGTCAGTGGAAGGAGGGTCTGTCGGGGCCACGTACAAGTCTGTGGACTTGGTGTCAGCTGGGACAGGACCCACCCCAGCCTCCAACCTTCTCTCTGCTTTCCTGCCCCACGCGTTGAGGGAGACAGCAGCAACTGCCTAGTTTCACATCCTGCCTTTCAATGCAGGCTCGTACATGGTCCTCCTGTTGAACATCTGGGTTCACCATAGTTTCACATGTTAAACCATTCCGTGTTCTTTTCTGGAGAGCTGATGAGACTGCACCCTGCTCCTCATATATTGGCTCATCCTCTCGAGCCGCAGTTGTGATTCTTGCGATGTATGTGCCTTATTTTATGTTAATCTCGTCGATGCGAGGGACCAGTTGGTGTCGCCCGATGGATGGACCGGGGCTCCGGGCCGCGCGCTCCCCGGCCGGCCGCGAGCACACGATTGTAGCCGAGTCTGAGCTGTCTTGTAACCTGGTTTCCCGTGTTGTTTTGAACTGATGGAGGATGTTCTCTTCTGACAAGTTACCGTTGTGTATCCTGCAAACGTGTAAAATAAGATACAAGTTCATTTTTTTCGCCTTTTTTAGATTTTTAAAAAAATAAAATGTGTAATCCTTTTTTAAAAGAAAACACCTGTAAATACATTTAAGGATTGTAGGCGTAGTGTTCGGATGTGGCCGGCCCGGGGCCGTCTCGGATCAGCCTGCAGCCGTGCGGTGAGGCCCCCATGCCCACCTCATGCCCAGGGCTGCGGTCCCGCCACACGTGGACTCTACTTTTGCTTTCAGAACCACCTACTCCTTTTGTAACAAAAAGAAAGAACCATGTTTCTTACAATGTCAATAAAAAACGCTTTGTACTGAAATTGTTCCAGGGCCGTTTATTTGATCCATAGCTGAAGGGAGAGTGGCTTCCCTGGGAAGGATCCAGAGCTTGTGTTTGGACCCAGACCCTACCCGCCCCCACTCCCACCCCACCCCCACACACACACACACAGACAAGCTGAGTGCGCATCTGTCCTGAGACTCCCATTCCTCCTCCCCAAATTGGGGTGCTGATGTACCTGCCGGCGGGGACGTCCGTGAGGGTGCCTACCTGGGAGGCACGCCGGTTACGACCATAATCGTTTTCCTTCATTATATCCCTTCACCAGACTCTGGGGAAGGATGCGAATAAGGTTTGATGTCTAACAACTAAACTGGTTTCTCTTTTATAAGTGATCGTCTCTCTTCAAGGGATATAGGGGATAATGCACGTGGCCCTCGAGCACACGCTTGTAGGTACGTCAGCAAGTCCCCAGGGGACTTCCATACTGTGGGAGACCCAGGTGTCCCGCCCCATCTCCCAGGAGGGATTCTGCAGTCATAGGGACTCTTTGAGCTTTCCTAATTCGCAAGGGAGGACTTCTCTCATGAGCCCCGATGTCTTTGCTTCCATAACTAGAGCCCTCACATAAGGCGTCCACATGAATACAGGAAAAAATAAAAAAAGAATTTGTTCTCCACTTTCAGTAAAAAAATCGTTGGCTTACAAAGCCGTATGCCGTGGAGTAGGTCGAGGTAAAGTACAACACACAAGGTTTATAGACAGGACGGGAGGAAAATGGGGTTCCCGAGGAATGGGGCACGTGCCATAGATTCAGTTCATGTGAGCGGGCAGTCGGGTGCAGTTCAAGGCTTTGTTTAAACAAAACACCTTCTGCTGGGGGCGCCTGGGTGTCTCAGTGGAGCATCCAACTTCGGCTCAGGTCATGATCTCACGGTTCGTGAGTTCGAGCCCCGTGTTGGGCTCTGTGCTGACAGCTCGGAGCCTGGAGCCTGTTTCACATTCTATGTCTCCCTCTTTTTCTGCCCCTTCCCGCTCACACTCTGTTTCTCTCTCTCTCAAAAATAAATAAACATTAAAAAATTAAAAAAAAAAACCCACCTCCCACGTAGACTCAGAAGCAGAGTTTGAGGTGAAATGGTAGGGGTGCAATCTATTCGGCATTTCATAAAAGTGTAGGTAATTTGGGGAACCTAAAGATGTTCTGTATTACCCAAATGAGAATTTAATAAGAAAATGCTAGAATAGATGGAACAATTAATCCACTGCCAAAATATCTTATTCATCCTTTTTCTTCTTTTTTTTTTTTTTTTTTTTTTTTTTTCCTTTTCTGGGCAGCTTTCCCCCTTTGGTTTTAATTCATAATGGACTTACTATCCCAAGGACAATCTGGGCCCATCTTTCTGTTAATATTAGCTTAAAAAAAAAATCTCACTTTACCAACGTAGACCTAGATCATGCCTCCTCTACCTAGTTATTCAACCTCTTTATACTTTTCAGAAATAGTAATTGAATCTGAACTGTTTTTTGGCTTTTTAAAATTTCCCCGGCATTATGTGGCCACAGGCATGATTAGCCCAGCAGAGGCGTGGGATCCCGGGTTCTATACGTCGTCTCACCTGAACCGGAATCTTCCACTTCCCCTGCGGTTTCCACCCTTCCCTCTCGACACCCACTGGCAGGCTATGAGGGTCCCTGCCTTCAGATGACATACATTCTATCTGGGGATATGACGCTGGTAGCAGTTACACATTCCACTAATTCACAGCGTTGCCTGGATGCCTAAGACTCTATTCAGACTCCTCGACGGGAACCGGAGACAGGGAGGTGAACAAAGCACCGTGAGCCTGTAGGCATCTAGCCCAGTGGGAGGGACAGACAAGCACAGAGTACCCAGTGGAAGATGATCAGAGGGCATTTGGTGGGTCATTGTCCATCTGAAGGGCATGTGACATGGCTTCTCAACCTCTGTATTGTTGCCGTTGTGCATCGGGTAGCCTTTGTGGGGGAACGGTCCCGCATGGCGTAGGACGTTCAGTGGATTCCAGGCCACGGCCCACTAGATGCCAGGAGCATCCACTCCTGCTTGTGACAACCAAAAGTGTCTCCAGACATTGCCCTATGCTCCGTGTGGAGAAAATGGTTCCAGGTTGAGAGGGAATGAAGGTACAAGGACAGACATGCTGCAGGCAGGTGTCCAGACTCGGGAGCGTCTGGTACACAGGTGACAGATGAAGCAAATGGTGAAGAGTGCCATGGCCAGGTGCAGGTGGGGTAGGTTGAAGAATGAGCCCCAAGAACACTGACCCCACGGGCCAAGAGGAGGGGTAGGCACATGGGAAGGAGGGCGGCAGGGGAAGAGAGGAAGGTTGGATGGCAGGAGACAGCAGGGGTGGTCTAGAAACAGGAAGGCAAATATCAGGAGGCCAGTGTTGCCAAAAACAACACGTAGGTCAAGGAAAACACGGACTGGAAAATACTGGGGCTGGGAACTAGGACGCTCTGGGTGACCATGGGAAGCGCTTTTCAGTGGAATGGTTGGGAACAGAAACCAGATGACAACAGCTGAGGGACAAAAAATGTGTTACAAAGGGGAATTTGGTGGCCTTTTTCGAGTAGCATGCCACATTTCATCACATCCAAGATGGCCACCTAGACGAAGACACATGTTACTCTGTGTTCCCAGGAAGAAAGAGAAAGCACTGTGATTAAGTGACAGGATGCTTCCATCCTCTATACAACATGTTACAGCATTAGTGGTGTTACTGAGGTGGGAGAAATCAGAGTATGAAATATGCTACTTCTAAGGGAAAGGAAAGACACGGTGGGTCAAGGAGAGGAGGAAAGTTGGATTTTTCTTGTGATTGTTCCCCTCCCTCCCTTCCCCTCCCCTGCCCTTCCCTCCCTCCCTCTCTCCCTCCGTCCCTTCCTTCCTTCCTTCCTGCCTTCCTTCTGTCCGTCATACAAGAAGCTTAACTGTGTCCATCCTCCAGTAAAAAAGAGGCCGAAGAGAGAAAGGGGTTGACGTTACACTGAACAGAACAAGCCTCGAAACCAACTGGCTCATGGGACAGATGCCTGCCCTCCTGGGAAATAAGAGAAGGTGACAAGGACGAGGGCAGGTTTCAACAGATGTGTGGAATAGAATTTGCTGGGGACAAGACTGGAGTGGGAAATTATTTTGATCTTCTCAGGGAAAATGACTTCTAAGACCACCTTCTGGCAGCGTATGACGGGCGGCATGTGGGAGAGTGGGGAGGGGAGGAGGTGTCCTTGGACTCACACGGGGCCCAGAGCTGCTCTGCTCCGGGGAAGCAGGAGAGGGGAGAGAGGGGCCGAGGGGGGCTCTGCACAACCCGCTCCCAGATTCCTCCCCCCCCACACCCGCTCCCCTGGGAGGCTGACCCCATCCCCACCTTGCAAAGGCAGAGCACGCCTCAGGCAATGATGGTGCCCTGGACGCACAGGGAGGGCTTGCCATCCCTGGCTCTTCACCAGGTAAGCAAGGAACTTTCCACGGAATCCCCCAGTTAATAGTGCATAGGGGTGAACTTCTTTTCGTGCGACAGGACCATTTTAAGAAAGTAACAGGTAGGGGCGCCTGGGTGGCTCAGTCGGTTAAGCATCCGACTTCAGCTCCGGTCACGATCTCGCGGTCCTGAGTTCCAGCCCCGCGTCGGGCTCTGGGCTGATGGCTCAGAGCCTGGAGCCTGCTTCCGGTTCTGTGTCTCCCTCTCTCTCTGCCCCTCCCCCGTTCATGCTCTGTCTCTCTCTGCCTCAAAAATAAATAAACGTTAAAAAAAATAAAAATAAAAAAAAAAAAAGAAAGTAACAGGCTGATTCCCCACCCGCCTCTGCTGCAGCCCTGCAGGCCCAGCCCGCACATCGGCTGAGCCTGCCCAGGCCTTCGCCCGGTGAGAGGGACAGGCAACCCGGCAGGCTGGAAGGAGCAAGGGCATCGCTGGGGCACAGGCCACCTTGCCTGAGGGCCTTTCCCCGGGCCAGAGGCCTGCTGCAGACGTGGTCCAGCCTGGCCAAGCTGCGGGAGGGAAGCGTGCGTGGCCTGGCTTTTCTCTTCCCGCACCGCTGTCTAGTTAGGATGCTTGCTCAAGCTCCATCCAGAGGATCCCTTAGTCGCCCCAGGTAGGCAGGTAAAACCCTGTCCTATCTCCCCTTTTGAAAAAGGTCTAGCTTTGGAACGTGTGCCTCTGATGCCAGTGGTACAAAGGGTATGGCAGGGGTCACCTCCCTCCCAGCGCTGCAGCCCTGAGCCATTGAAATGAAACCTCGGCTAAGCGTTTGCTAGTATGTATGACCCGGCGCGCTCCTGGTGTCCAGCTCGTTCCCCGACCAAGCCGCCGGAGACTGCGTGAGATGGAAGTGTTTCTTCTCTGAGGGCAGCTGAGGGGGATGCGGGGCAAGGACCAAGTAGTGCGCTCCTTTGCTGGGCCCGCCTGCCAGAACACCCCCAGCCCCACCCCCTGCCCTCCTGCACGGGCCTCTAAGGAGAGGGGAACCAGAAAGCTTGCCCCGCCCAGTGAGCAGCCAGCCCTGCACCGTTTGAATTCTGCGGGTCTCCAGATCTGTGTTGTTCCCCTGGGGCTGGGAAGCCTTCCGTGCTCAGAAGTTCAAGGGTCCCACGTGATCCCCGCTCAGAAGTTGGGCTGCGGATCCTCTGAGCTGGCAGACACAAGCCCCCGGCCCTCGGGGCTTGCAAGGGGCCAACAGCACTGTGGAGGTGTGATTCACTGCGCTCCCAGAGGAAAAGGAGGCAGCCAGCTGGCCGAGGATTACTGAACAGCCAGGCCAAGGAGTTCCGTTGCTGAGGTGGAAGCCAGCCAGGGCTCTGGGGGAGAAGGGAGGGAGCCGAGCTGCTCTCCTGACCACCAGGATGAGGGGTCTGCGGCCATGTCCCCGGTGAGCCAACGCAAGAAATACCTGCATTTTCATTGGAGGCTGATTCTAAACCTCCAAATGCTCACCCAAAACATACCCGGACGTATTGCCCAGAGATAATGTTTAATAAGCGGCAAACCTGGTAGGCAAGAAAAATCACATTGGCCGAAGGACAAATGGAAAATCCCAGCGTGTCTTCCTTGAGTCATGGCTCCGTGACTGTCCACGGTCCCCTGACCGAGAGACTGCTTCCCCCGGCTTCTGTCTCAGGCTCTCGGGCCGGCTGTCAGTTACAGATTCATTGCAGGGCCAGTGTCCACCCCGCTAGTCTTAAGAAACTGGCTGCTCCATGAACCCAGAGCCCTGGATGCCTCCCATTTGACCCTCATCCTTCCAAAGATGACGTCATGAAGCATCACGATGAGTATTTCCCCTGAAGTTCACGCAAAGAACAAAAGCCACAGTTCCCACTGAGGCTCCCTCCCCCTTCTCCTTGAGCTTAGATAAATGTGGCACTTGAGGTCACAGGTAACCGTGTGACCTCTGTCACTCACCCTCCTCTGCAGAGGAGCACCCAACAACACACTCTTTCAAGCCTCTCAGAGGCAGTTGGGAGAAGAACGGACCGACATTCCATTGACCTGCAAGACAGAAGGTCAGGGAACAACCTTTCTGCGGGTTGTTCTCTTTTGCTGTGCAGGTTTAGGGGATTTCGTATCACTTCCCACTGTTCTGACTAGGCACGGGGCAGCTCCCAACATGGCGGCCGTCCAGCTCGTTTGAAATGCATTCTGAAGCTATCGTACATCAAGTGGATTTAACATTCGGCCAAAAGGAAGGTTTTTTTGAAAATAAGCTGATTTTAATCCATCCTTGCCAGCCATGTGCACTAGAATTCCAGCTTCCTTCAGACATAGGGTTTCCCCCTTATCAAAGAAGGAGCGTGAGGTGGGGGGAAGGGAAGGCATGTCGTGACGCCATCCCCAGCCGGTGTCCTGCGATGTAGTTCTGGCCCTTTCTACCTGGACAACGGTGCTGGTGCAGATCCCACGAGTTAAGAGCTGTGATTTTCGCGGAACTGCTCCCACTTCAGAAGCCAGCCACAAGTTTGGGGTTCCCCGGGCCACCCGTACTCTGACTGAGTGCCTACAAATTCAGGTGTTTCCATGACCCCTCAGGTCCATACAATTTTCTAGAATGACTCACAAATGCTTATGTTTATGGTTTTATTATGAAAGACACAGTTCAGCACCCAGCCAAATGAATGCATACATAGGGACAAAGTCTGGGAGGGTCCTGACTCAGAGCTTCTCGGCCCCCACGTTGTGCGGTCAGGGTCTGTCACCTTCACCCTGACGTGTGCTCACCAATCAGGAGTCTCACTGAGTCTCAGTGCCCAGAGGTTTTATCAGGGTCTCATTATAAAGGCATAATTGATCAAATCACTGGCCACGTGATCGAACTCCATAGCTGGCACCCCTCTATCCAGAGATCAGGCTGGCTCAAGGTTGCAAACTTCTTTTTTCTTGTTGTTTTAATATTTATTTTTGAAAGAGAGTGAGAAAGAGCATGCGGGAAGGACAGAGAGAGAGGGGGACAGAGGATTCAAAGCAGGCTCTGTGCTAACAGCAGACGGCCCAATAGGGAGCTTGAATTCACGACCCATGAGATCATGACCTGAGCCGAAGTTGGACGCTTAACTGACTGAGACACCCAGGCGCCCCTCAAGGTTGCAAACTTCTAATCACATGGTTAGTTCTGCTGGTGATCAGACCCCATCCAGAAGCTATCTACAGACCCACCTTGGATCACCTCATGAACATAAACTCAGGCGTGCTCCCAGGGGCTCATGAATGACAAAGACACTGCTCTCACTGGGGAAATGCCAAGGGTTTTGAAATCTCCCCAAATTCCTTATTATGCAACAGGGGGTTTCTCCCTAGAAACATCCAGAACTGAGAAAGGAGAATGAGTGAGAACATGACGTTTCTGGAGTGAGGTCCCTGCTCACTGGAGAGCAGCGGGTCTGGGCTGATTCAGGACAAAGTGCCAGCATCTTCCCTGGCAGCTGGATGTGCGGCTTACTTAGACACCTCTGAGCCTCAGTGTTCCCATCTGCAAAAGGGGTTCAATTACAGTGTCTACCCCCCGAGTTGTTGTGAGGAGGGCTTGAGATTGTGGATATAAAATGCCTAACACACGCAGCACCCAGCAAGTGCTCCAGGAAAAGTGTTTATTGTTACTGTTACTTCTTTTTTGAAAAAACATTAAAAAAAATTTTTTTTGACATTTATTTATTTTTTGAGAGAGAGATTGAGAGAAAGAGAGAGAAAGAGAGAGAGAGAGAGCATGAGCATGGGAGGGGCACAGAGAGAGGGAGACACAGAACCCCAAGCAGGTTCCAGGCTCTGAGCTGTCAGCACAGAGCCCGAGGTGGGGCTCAAATTCACAAACAGTGAGATCATGACATGAGCCAAAGTCTGACACTTAAACCACTGAGCCACCCAGGTGCCCCGGTCATTTCTTACCAATTATTTTATCGCGAACTTTGTTCTTCGGATGCTTCAGGCATGTAGATCTCGAGATAAATGATCTTCTCTAGAACTCCAGAACATGACTCAGTTGTTGTTAGTCTGGTGGCTAGAAACATAGTTCTGTGCAAAGACAGCCACTCTCTTTTATTTTATTTTTTATTTATTTTATTTTTAATTTATTTTCATTTTTGTAAATATAATTTATTGTAAAGTTGGCTAACATACAGTGTATACCGTGTGCTCTTGGTTTTGGGAGTAGATTCCCGTGATTTATCGCTTACATATAACACCCAGTGCTCATCCCAAAAAGTGCCCTCCTCAGTGCCCATCACCCCTTTCCTCCCACCCCCACCTCTCCATCAACCCTCTGTTTGTTCTCTGTATTTAAGAGTCTCTTATGGTTGGCCTCTCTCCCTGTTTGAAACTATTTTTCCCCTTCCCTTCCCCCAAGGTCTTCTGATAAGTTTCTCAAGTTCCACAAATGAGTGAAAGAAAACATGTGATACCCGTCTTTCTCTGACTGACTTATTTCACTCAGCATAATACCCTCCCGTTCCATCCACGTCGTTGCAAAGGGCATGATTTCATTCCTTCTCATGGCCAAGTCGTATTCCATTGTATATATAAACCACGTCTTCTTTATCCATTCATCAGTTGATGGACATTTGGGCTCTTTCCATACTTTGGCTATTCTTGAAAGTGCTGCTATAAACATTGGGGGTACATGTGCCCCTATGCATCAGCATTCCTGTATCCCTTGGGTAAATCCCTAGTGGTACAACTGCTGGGTCGAGGTAGTTCTGTTTTTAATTTTTTGAGGAACCTCCACACTGGTTTCCAGAGTGGCTGCCCCAGTTTGCGTCCCCACCAATGGCAAAGACAGCCACTCTTAAGACGCTTACCCCCCAGTTTTTTGGTGATGAATTCTTTTCAGATAACTCTTATTTTCTTACCATAAAATTAATACACACTCCTTGTGGAAAATAGAAAAAAGAAAACAGAAGGGAAAAAAAAAGGTCACCTGTCCTTCAACCACCCGGAAATAACTGCTGTCAACATTTTGTGATCTAGTTCTCGGCCTTCCTTTCACAGGTAACATTGGACGGTGAGCATTTTTCCATCTCCGTCAAAGTTCTTTAGCAAACAAACATGTGGCTGTGGGGGAAGGGATGGAAAGATCACTGATAGGGGATCGCGGGATGGGACCACTGCCCCCGTGGCCTGATCTTCCTGCCTCAGAGCAGGAGCGCTTTTCTTCCTGAGCTTGTGTATCTGCAACATTGTAATGATTTTCACACATAGCCTGAGATACAGAAGAGGTGGGCAGAGCTGCTGAGCGCATCCTGGCGACCGGGGAATCAGGGGATAATGGACGTGAGTCATGAATGGAGCACGTGCAGTGAAGGGGGAGTCAAAGCAGCAGAGGCTCGGAGATTGATCAAACTCTCCAGCCTGTGCGGCCACTCAGGCGCCAGATGCCAGGAGGCAGACGGGGACAGTTCAGATGATACAGGAGCATACACCATGGGTCCGTGAAGACAGGATGGGCAATCCGGGTCTTTACACGTAGCCCACATCCCAGAGCCGGCCAGGGCTGGAGAATGCTAACCAGGCTTCCTGTGTGCCTGCCGTCCAGCCTCGGCTTCCTGTGGCCGGCCACGTGTGCAAGTGCGAAGGTGGTGGCCGTGCGGGTGTTGGCTGCCCAAAGTATCAGCAAGGGCGGCTGGGTGTCAGGCCACCCAGATGGTGGATTGTCAGGTTCTTGCCTGTCCCAAGAGGAGCTCAGCCGCTAAGGCCGAGGGCACTTCTCTTTACGGCCAAGTTCTCGCCCGTGCTACGTCTCTGTTCTTCCTGTGCAGCCCAGGTCAGGGAAGGGGTTGGGGCGGTGGGGCCCTGGATGCTGCCGACAAGGCCATCAGGAGCCGTCAATTCTTGGCCACGGCGTGCTGGGGCCTCCAACCTCAGCCAGGGTGATGGGGCAGCCAGGACTTGACAGGCGTCAGGTGACAGAGACCAGCCCGAGGCAGCCTCACCGATGGTAGGGGGGTCATTAGGAGCAGGCATCCCCTTCAGGAAGACGGGAGCCGACGGCTCAAGTGTGGCTGTGAACGCTCTCTGTCCAACGTCCTTTCCTGCTGCTCTTCTCCATCTTTCTCTCCATGCCTCTTTCCCAGCAGACTGGCTCTGCCTGGTGCAGTAGGTAGTGGCCCACAGTGCCCGGGCTCTCAGTTCAGAGTGACCATCACCCAAAAAGACTGTTTGTTTCAGCCACGGCTCCAACACTCCTGGAGAGGGTGTAGGCATGGCTCAGCCAGCTTAGATGTTGTATTCCTCTTAGTCAGGCTATGGGATCGAAGCATCAACTGAGGGCTGCTGGAGAATCACCTGAGGGCTGCCGGAGAGACTCCCTGTGCACGGGCTGGTGGGGTGGGCGTCCAGGGGCTGGCACCCTCCCCTCAGGCTGCAGGCGGGAGGCTGAAGGGAAATGGGGTCCCTCTGAAGCGGGGGGGTGCTCTCTGGAAATGAGAGGAAACACCTTGAGCCCCCCCCCCGCTTCCATCCGGTCCCCATGGGGCAGCAATCACATGGATCTTGCTTTATTTGGGAGTTATTGCCAAGACGGCCCCCCTCTGATCCTTTTTCGTGCATTTTCATCCTTCATTCTCCCTCGTGTTCGTGTCTCCCGTCACATGGTTCTGAGTTACGGTGTTTATTCAGAAGCCTCACAAGACCATTGGGGTCCGGCTGCATTTCTTGGTGCTTTCCGAGTGACTGAAGCTGGGCTTGCGGGGATCGAGTGACGTAGGTAGTCACTACAGGCACAGACTCTGCTAACCCGACACTGTATTTCAGGGCGAGTGATCACAAAGACCCTGATATCCGTACCACCATTTTTTAAAATAAAGAAACAGAGAGAGGTAACGTTGCCTGCCTGAGACCACTCAGCCAGCACGTGCCCCAAGCGGGGCTCAACTCTCATCTCCACACTTCCTGTTCAGGGAATCAGGACGCGGTCACCCAGCAACATGGTGGCAGCCACCCCCTCTGAGTTCAGGGCAGGGGATGTGCTCATCCACACGGAACTGGCACTGTATGGTACTCCACCCGCCTATATTGGCTGTAAGACCTGGGGCAAGTCAACACGGCTGTGCCTCAGTATCTTCATCTGTAAAACAAGACGACACGAGACAGGTGACTGAGTCAGCGAGAAAGGGATGGGCTGATTCTCGTTCACATTTCAGGCCCCAGGGAAGGGGTCCAGGGATATGTGTGAAATGTTGGGCCGCGGCCGGGTCCCTTCAGAAGATGACGAGGTGGCCGAGGAAGGCATAGGGGATGGCATGAGATGGGAACGCAAACCCCCGTGAGGGGCAGTCAGGAAGGAGACAAGTGTGGCCGGAGGAAAAAATGGGCAGAGGGGGTTGATAGGAACAAAGACTCAGGCTAAGTGTTAGCAGGCCCTGACATCCGACGCGGCAACTGGGCTTGACCATGAGGACCAAACCAGAGGTGGGGGGAATGGTGAGTAAGCTGGAGAGTGTGTTTTGGAGAGCATTTTAGACTGAGAGTGAGGAGGCAAGAGCAAGTCAACGGTGCCCAGCGAGCAGGGAACCTCGACTCTTCATGCGGGGAGAACAGGCCTGGCCTTAGGGAGTGTAGGGTCCAAAGGCAGGGTCCGTTGCACCATGTTGGCAAGCAAGGTATTTTTGACCCTCTAGGTCCCCATGTCAGATGGGGCAAGGTGTATTTTCAGAACCCTCAGCCCGCGGACACAGCTTCTCTCCCTCCCTAAACAGTCCCCTCAGCACACACGTGCGGGCCCTCAAAGGGAACTGCCAGCCTGGATGACGTCGAATAGTGGCTTCTCAGGGCAGAACTGAACTGTCCCAGCCCTTCCTCCCATGCTGTACTGCCACCCTGTGGTGGAGGCGGGAATTACATCCAGTCGCTTCCCCGGTTCAGAGCTGCGGGAGCGGGTGTCGGCCTCTGCCCTCTGGGCTGTTGGGGAAAGAACGGGGGCGGGGACCGACACACGGGAATGTTTCCCTTTTAAAAGTGTAGCGTAGGGACTGGCTATTAGGTAAAAACGGTACCTTTGGAAGTGGACTGTCACTTCAAACGTGCTTGGGATTTAAAATTTTTGCATCCGTATAAACACAGTGAAACATCTCTGTCACGAAGTTCAGTTTTATCACTCGGTGGAGTCCTGTCGAGAGAGGCGGCAAAGGCCACCGCTTAGAACGGAGGACTGCTGTCCTGGGGAAAACTGCTTGGGGGCTGTGAAGCCTGGAGCCGGGTGAGAAACGGCGGCTGTGGCTTCCCTCCATCTGAACCCTTCCTCCGCGAGATGGGGTGAGAGCAGTTGTCCAGAGAGCCTCCAGTTACAAGGCGACGAGGATGAACTTTGAAACCACACCCATGTGTTTGAACTGTGGGCCCCGGACGGTCGGCTCGGCACAGGTTATTTAACCTCCCGTGAGCCTCTGTTTCCTCACCTGTAAAATGGGGGTGGTCGCTACCTGATAGAAAGGTTGTAAGGATCAAAGGAGGTGTGTTTGCTGTTCATTCCACTCATCCCAGGCCACTTGGCAAGGTCCTCTTTCCCCTTAGTCCCCTGTTTCAGCTAATTGGGTTGTGGTCCTTATATTCAAGTCCAGGTAATCTATTCCAACATGGGTAGAGGTGAAGTCTGTCCAGCCAGAGGATGCAACTCTGCCCTCCCAAAGGGGAAGGGCAGGCCCCGGTGATGACCATGTGTGCCCCATAGGAAGCCCAGGGACAGGGACATTAGCAGATTTGAAAAGCAGACCGTGAGAGAGTTTAAGGCAGGTGCCCAGGGCTCCCTAACTGGTGTGGCCAGAGCTCAGCCAACTGGGGTGGGGGTCGGGGGGGGGCAGAGCCCACACATCTGCCAGTTCACGGGCAGCCTTCCGGACTAGAGCAGGGCAGGCCAGAGGGTTAGACTCACAGGGAGGAATGTCTCTTGGATGAGGCTCAGTGTGCAGGGGCAGCGGGATCCCTGGATGAGAGGGAGGTGGGATTTCCAGGTGGCCCAGCAGGAACCGGGGAACGTTGGTGAGAGTGAGCACAAGGTCATGGGCAGTCGGGGGCGAGAGGGAGGCTGCCAGACACAGGGCGGTGGGGCGCGGAGCCAGCGTGGGGGCTGGGGGAGGTGAGGAGGGCATGGGGTGCAAATGTCCAGGAGGTGAGGGAATTTGGAGCTCCAGTGAGGGGCATCTCAGCTCAGAGTTCATCTCCGATGGCCTGCTGCATTACTTCAAACAGAAATCATGTCCTTGTGTGTGAAAGGAAGAAGAGAGACAAAAGAAACGCAGGAGTGTCCCAGACAGGACTCATGCCTTGGGGAACAGAGGCCAGGCATCCCTTGTCCCTTGGTGGCTAACGATGCTTTGATTTGATACCCTTCCAGCAGTAATCCGGCAGCGAAGACCACCTTCTCCTGCCACGGTGAATGGCTTAGACCGCGGCTGTTGTAGGCCTTTGTGTCACAAAGTTCAGTTTTATCACTCAATGAAGTCCCATCGAGAGAGGCAGCAAAGGCCACCACTTAGAACGGAGACCTGCCCTCTTGGCGGAAACGGCTTGGAGGCTGTGAAGCCTGGAGCCGGGTGAGAAACGGCGGTCACACACTGCCCCCTGGTGGCCGCAGCGGTTATTGCACGGTGGCTGTCGGTCACCGGCCGCCTTAATCTGGGTTTCTTACCGATCTCCTTCCCAAGTGTCAATGGCAAGGGCCAGTTTCGGTGTTTAGCAACCTAGCTGCACAGTTGTGAGTCAGAACACCTCACCAGAGGGAGGAAAAAATCACAGAAAAAGTGTGGAAGTGGGGTCTGCACATCGCCTTCCAGGACGGGCCCCCCGAGAGTCGGTATGTGTCATGTTCCAAAGGTGTGTGCCTTACAGACAGGTGGGGAGTCCAATCTGGAGCTGTGACCTAGAGAGTGGGCAAGGCACTTAATCTGGCTACCCCTTCTTTATTCGGTCAGCTGGGCTCTGCCCTCGGGTGTGCCCACTGTGCTGGGAAGCCCCAGTTGGCAAAGAGATGGGTTCTGGTCTCCAGGAGCTTGTTATAAGCCGTGGGGCACTCAGACCGCAGGAGAGCATTCTCAGTAATGCGCCATGAGCTTCCGGGAAGGTCCCCCCGCCCTCCCCCCCCGGGACACCGTATCTGAGGTCTGGGGACAGGGTGGACTGTCCAGACTAACTCACCGTCTAACAGAGAGAGATGAACCACAAATGCAGTTTTAAGTTTTCTAGTAGCCTCATGAAAAAAAAGTTTTTTAGAAGTGGAATTCATTTTGTAATAGTCTTATGCAACCTCATCTATCCAAAATATTGTCAGTCTGGCTCGTAATCAACGCCCCCCCCGTGGTGACTGAGAGCTTTCACATGTTTGGTTCACACCAGGCGTGCGTGGCCTGGTGTCTACACCGTATTTGCACACCTCGGTTTGGACCAGCCACACTTCAAATGCTTGATTGCCTTGGGGCTCATGCCTTCCGTGCAACCCTAGAATGCATTGCTGGGCCCTGAAGCCCATGTAGGGACAGGACACGGACCTGGTTCATGGCCCTGTGTTTGAGCCCCAGGCTGCTGCTGCCTGTTGGACTCCAGGAGACACGGAATCAGAGATCGTCCACATCGGAGTCTCCCGGGCTACTGTGTGAGCGTAAAAACAGATGCCTGAGGCCCGTCCCGTCCAAATCTCTGGCCGTCAGGAATTTGCAATTTCGGTACGCTCCTCAAGTGATTTGGGGGTCCAGCCTCCCCTCCCCTTTCCAGCACAGGAAGTGAGTTTGCCCCAACATGGAAACTGATGCTGTGGCACTGTGGCTGGGCCCCTTTCCCGAGGAAACGTTACAAGAAAGTCAGCGGAAAGAACCGTATCCACCGTAACAGCCCTCAGCTGCAAGACGTACTCCCCACCTCCTTCCTCTCCTGTCTGTTCTAGTTGCCCCTCATCCTTCGTCAGCACCTCTACGGGTGGCTTACTGGCGTGTGACCTCTGTCCCTGAGGGATCCCTGGTATAGGACACGCTCAGTTCATGGCTGCTACACGTGCCGATTTCTTGTCGTATTTGGGCTGGAGAGTGCCACTCGCTGGACCACTTGAGGGCCAAATCTCTTTCTTCCCCGCATCATGCCACAGCAGCTACACCTCCTCCCAAACATCAGGGTCAATGACACCTGCCGGTCTGGTGATCCCTTCCTCAATTGCTGGACCGCTGACACAGGGACCTCTGAAGTTATGAAGCTTCAGACACAGCTTAAAGTTTAATGGGACCTTTGCAATATTCGTCATGATTCCCCCCACCCCACCTTGGGAATCGGCAATTATATTGACCCTGGGATTTCAGGAATGGGAAGAACAGATTTCCCAAGCGGATCTTTGGAAACAATGGTAAACAAGATCATGCTTATTTCAACCTCTTGGTTCTTGGATTCTGTATTCTTCTTATCAGGGTCAGAACATCATATATGATTTGGTGCGTCTACTGAATCCGGAGGATGGTGTCCCATTCTCATGGGGCATCATCTCCAAGATGGCGCTGCAGCTGGTCATTCCGAGGGTCTGTCAGGCTGACAGCTTCTGGCGGGGTGATATGTCACAGGACTGGTGGGGTCCGTGGGCCTGTGACTTCCTGACACAGCTGCTTTGTCATACCTCTTCGGTCTAAAGCAGAGTTAGGTGGAATCCCACGTAGGTGGATCAAATATTCTGGATAATGGTGCTAGCTGAGACCCCACAGGCAAAGAAAGCCAAACCTGTACCCAGAATATCTATTTCTTCCTGTCCAAGGTGAATCTCTGTATCCCTTCAAGGGTGGAAATGGCCCAGTGTGGTGTAATCAGCTTGCCACTAAGTAGGCATTTGGTTACCCTGAGAAATGGTGCCATAAGCTTTCACCATCAGTATCTATTGCTGGTATATTGAAGGTAATGCAGGAACAGTAGCTTGTCAGCATTGGTGAGTGAGAACCTAGCTGTGGGACCCGTGCATAACCTCCTTATCTGTTACTCTGAATGCACTGATCATGTGTTTATTGCAGCAGATCGGAGGTGGCCAGTAACAGAGGCTGACTGTTGTCCGCTTCTAGAATCAGTCTGTCTACTTACTTACAGGTGGGCATAGAAATGTGACACAGAATCCTCACATGTTGTGCCCGCTCTACAGGCTTATCCACATGCCTCTTTCAGAGACCTTCTTATTCCAGATGTCGCAAGTTCTCCCTTTCCAGGGCCGTGACCAACAGCCAAGACTTGCCCTACTGCCCACAAGTCCATATATATTCTTACTTCACGTCACTTTTCTTTTCGCGCAGTGTGAATGGCCCACACGCACCACCCAAGCTCTGCCCCTGAGGGAGGTTTAGCCTCATCACTGACTTCCAGGACCACATCCTAAGTTGGCTGTATCTTAGGACAGTCCATTTTTAGCTGGCACCCCGATGCTTAGCCCAGTCGTTTGTGAACCAAATTTGGCCTGTTTCCTCCTCTGTCAGTTAATCAAGACCCAAGCCAGAGATTCCAGTACAGAAGGGGTAGTCGACATGATGGTCTGGGCTACATACGCACGCATTTTATTTGTGCCCTCCATCCCGGTTTGCACTGAGCTCCGACGTACCACATCTAACTTAAAATGATGGCCCAGTGGGTCTGACAGCATCCGGCTCACGACGGGCGGTTCTGGCTGTGTGGTTGGTGGCTTCGTGTCCTATGGTCCAGCCCTCTGTGAAATCTCAGCAGCAGGAGCTCCCAAGATGGCCTTGCCCCAGAACCCTAGGGGTGTGCACTACGCTTTTCCTCTCAGCGCTTGCCAAAAACTCTACACGATGCCGTTCCCACCACAGATCAGACGAAAACCACGGACGGGGTCTTTGATGGCATTTGGCCCACAGGGACAGCTTGCCTGCGCTGTAGCTGGAGTCTTTTATGGGGTCCTCCTCTGCTCTTGGCTCCACTCGGAAGACAAGGTGAGGCTCTGCAGAACTGTTTCATGGGTGAGCCGAGGATGCCCTCTGTGCGCGGGTCTCCAGACTGTTCTTCACAGCCAGCTGAGACCGATTAGCTGACAAGCCCGCTGGCATCGAACCCAAATATTTATGTGTCCCGTTGTAGTAAACACAACTCAGATAATTTTTGCCATTTAGAGCCCGCCTGCCTTGCACAGCCCGCCAAACTACACCCAAAACCTAACAGCACAGATAAGCCCCGGGGCCATAAAAACCCTAAAGCCTGCTTTTCTTTGCAGCTGCTGCACTGCTGAGCGACATTAGCTAGACTCACCAATCTCTCCCCTTGCAGTTCCTTTGCCTTCCTCCCTTCTGCCCATGGAACGTGGTAGGTTTTCTGACCTTACAGAGGTTACCTACTCTAGTATGCTCACTTCTCTGGGCATTTTGAGCCCCTTCTCCACCGTTTGACCCAGAAAGGTCTGGCATCTCTGCAGAAAGTGTGTCCAAGCTTCCAAAGTGTGTATATATACAGTGTGTCCAAGGTACATCAGCAGCACAGCAGCACTATCTTAAAGCCAGGGCCTTGCCCCCACATGAATCTTCTATCACAGGACAGGGCTTTCATATGCACAAGTTCTTCCTGTCCCCCTCCTGGCTCCGCTAGTCGGCGCCGATAAGATCCTACAGCTCCTTTAGGGTTGGTCCTGTTATCCGTCGCTGTGTAACAAAGTGTCCTGAATGTGGCAGAGTGAAACAACGTTATTATCACCTCTCCACAGTTCTGGGGGAGGCTGGGCTTAGCTGAGCAGTTCTTACTCTGTCTCTCCTGTGCTTAGAGACAGAACCTGGCTGGGCTGGAGCCATCAGGTCCTATGCTATTCCATTTACAGGAAATGACCGGAATCGGAAAATAGAGACAGAGAGTGGATGAGTGGTTGCCTAGAGCTGGAAGGATGGGGGGCGGGGGGAACACTGGGGGGGACAGGTGTCTTTTTGAGGTGATGAAAATGTCCTAAAATTGTTATGATGGCTTCAAACTCTGAATGTACTAAAGACACTGCATTATATACTTTATTATTTATTATTACTTTTTTAACGTTTATTTATTACTGAGAGACAGAGAGAGACAGAGCATGAACATGGGAGGGGCAGAGAGAAGGGGAGACACAGAATCTGAAGCAGGCTCCCAGCTCTGAGCTGTCAGCACAGAGCCCAACGCAGGGCTTGAACTCACGAACCGGGAGATCATGACCTGAGCTGAAGTCGGACACTTAACTGACTGGGCCACCCAGGTGCCCCTGAATTATATACTATTTAAACAGGTGAATTTTATGGTATATGAATTTATATATCTCAATAAAGCTGTTACAAAAGCATTAAAAAGAAAATAGACTCAATTCCAGGATGGGATATTTACATCAATCTTGGCTACAGGGAAGGAAGGCAGAGAGCAAGGACCAAACCGAAATTGATAAAGAAGTGTCAGGTGAAGTCACTCCAATTTGCCAAGAGGGAGATGTGCAGTATTTTCTTGGTTACACACTGACCCTGTTTTTGTCTGTGCTTAGTCAAAAGTATGCAGTAGGCGTGTTTGGTCTCACTTCGCCATGGTCTCCAAGTGGCTGTCTGGCAGTGGCATTGGCATTGTGTGAGACTGCCGACACCCACAGGGAGGATAATTCGGACCAGCTGCGGATGCCCGCGAGCCTTTACTGACACTGCGGCCGGCCCTGAGTGCCAGACGGTTCTCCGTTGTCAGAAATGATTTTCTCCCTTCTCCTATGAATCCACGGGAGATTGTGGGGACGCCGCCGGTGGGCTTGGGAGCCCCTGAAAGTGTGTGCCATGTTTCAGAGTGCGAGTGTGAATTTCACGGAGAGAAACATCCATGAAATTGATTAGGTTCTTTAAAGTGCTCTGTAATAGGGGCACGGTCGAGAAGCACTGGCCCAATTCCAGAAGGGAATAAATAGGACCAAGGAAACCCTGAAACTCCAGACATTTGAGGGGCACTTAGAGAACAAGGGTGCATTTGGGACTGTGGAGCCAGGGGGAAAGAACGGGGCAAACTGAGCAAGAGAGTCTAGTCCTTGAAGCCCCAGGAAAATGGCTTCAAGATGGAGCCCATGCCTACACTGCTGAGGGCCACAGAGACGTCAGAAAGGGCCCAAACTAGACTGTTTGAGTTCACTAAACAGTTACATCTTGGTGATGAGCCATCAGAATGGGATACTATCCCAGGAGAAATTTTTGTTAAGAAAAATAGGCATTCGTTTTCCCTGAATGGTTTAGTCATTGACCTGCATGAAATACCTTATGGTTTTCGGATGCTCTGGGTGTGTGAGTGAGAAGTCACAGTGTCTCACCCAGAGGCAGGGTCAGGATTCAGAGGTCACCGGCCCCTGTGAGTGACTGAGAAAGCCAGGCAGAGTCTGTGAGCCTCCCCACAGCCGACTATCCCACACCAGCACCCTGACTCACCCCATCCATCTTTCAGTGCAATTTGGAGGGTGACAATAACTGGAAATTTTTAAAATTCCCGACTGAATGTTTTCTGAGGCATTCGCCAGGGAAACAGGAAGTTGCACACCTCTGAGGGCTGTGTCTCCGGCTTATGAATGTGTTCTCTTTTTTCGGCCAGGAAGAGTTTGCTCACAGCTCTGCTGGGTCTGAGAAAAGCCAGAGATGGGTTTTCCTGAAATTATAGCAGTCTCCCCCATCCGTCTACACTGACAGCGTGGTTCTCCGCTCTTACCTGAGTCCACTGCACTGCACAAGAAGGAGGGGGGACGCTTAGTCACCCTTGTGACTATATTTGGAATATTTCCGGACCAATGCAGGGGCTCTGATCATGACTAATGAACAGGATTCCAAGTGGGAATCTGTTATTTGCTACCCCATTTTGTTCCCTCAAAAAGCAGAGTATTAGAAAGATTCTGTAGCAACGTCGTAACAGTTAATATTTACGAGTGAATATTTACTATCTACCACATGAGTACTTTGCACACCTAAGCTCATTTAATCTGCATAACTCCGTTGCATAAGTGCCATTATTTTTTTTCACATTTCTTTATTTTTTGGGGGGGGAGGAGCAGAGAGAGAGGGAGACAGAGACTCCGGAACAGGCTCGGTGCTGTCATCAAAAAGCCCGACGTGAGGTTCAAACCCACAAGTCGTGAGATCGTGACCTGAGCCAAAGTGGGACGCTCAACCGACTGAGCAACCAGGCGCCCCAGTGCTTGTTATTACCATTTTACAGACGAGAAACTGAAGGGTGGGTAATTTACCTGAGGCTCCAAAAAGCTCACATAGCGGTGATGGGTGTGCTTGGTCAGCTCTAACTCAGAGCAAGTCTGATCCTATGTGTGTCCCAGGGCTTCCATTTCTTCCCTAATACATTTGCTGTATAGAACTTGTAACCTGCCATTTGATGTTTGATTGAAATGTACTTAAGTTTAATTTTTCCGGCCACCGATTACCTCCTACTTAGAAGCTGACGCTTGACGATGCACAGTTGCAACTGTCAGAAATACGAGACAACTCTAATTCTAACTCTAATTCTGGAATGGCACATCCTTTGGAGGAGGAAATGTGAGGTCAGGGAGGGAGGTGGCCGGAGGGGAGGTAGCCCTGATCAGAAATTATTCACGGAGCCCAAGAAGTAAAGATCCTGCGTCCTTGACAGTCTTACCTGCACACTGATGGCCAAAGCCCACCTGAGCAGGCAGGCGCGGGTAGACTAGCAGACCACAGGAAGGGACTCTCAGGCTACAAGAGGGAATGGAGACAAGGGAAGAACAGAAAGGGATGTTTGGGAAGTAAAATCTTTTCCAGATAATTAAGAAAGTTGAAACTATCCAGCGTTTCCTGTTGGCTTTCTTTGACTTCAACCTAGGCATTGTGGCGCCCCTGAGTTTCACAGCTGAACAAAGAGCTCTGGACTGAAGTGAGCCAAGTGATGGAAAAGAAAACAGCGTGAACCTGTCCGGGCCACAGTGGCTTGAGGGGCACAGTGGACCCCTGTCATCAACAGGATTGGGCTGCGGGCACTTCACGCACTCTAGTTCATTCCTTTCCACCACAATCCAAAAGGCGGGGCCACCAAGGCATGTGGAGGTGAGGAGGGTTGAGATTAGTGAGCTGGTTATAGAGGTAAAGAGGCTTAATGAGGAGAAAAATCACCCCTATTACAGTGTTGATCTTGCCACGTCCGGGAGCACGGCAGCCGCGAGAAGAACGTGTGTGCCTGTCTAACCTTTGATCTGTGTAAACCCAGCTGCCTTTATTGTTATACAATCTTCTTGGTGTCATCAATGGAGGAAGTGCTTCCATTTCTTCTAAACTCATCTTCTATCATGACCTGTTTGCGGTGTTTAGGTCATAACAGGTAAACACGGAGCTCATTGCTTGAGCCAAGTAACCCTGATGCCGTAACCACAACACCACAGCAGCGAACGCCTATAGAGCACTCGTTACCTGCCAGGCACTACTGTGCACTTTGAGTGGATCGTTACCCGACTGCATTCTACAGCAACCCTAGGAGGTGGGTAAAATTCATATCGTCATTTTAGAGTTGAAGAAACTGAGGTTCAGAGAGGTTAAGAAACTTGCCCAAGGTCACACAGCTTAGACTATGCGCTGGAGTCAGAATTTGACCCTAAGCAGTCTGGCCCCAGAGTGTGCGCTCTTAGCCAAAAGAATGATTTGAGGATATTCAGGGGTTGTCAAGCCCACCTGGCAGAATGAAATACGTTCCTGGGCAGCTGCGCGGTACCGCGCCCTGTTTGGTGAAACCAGCGTGCAACGTACGTCAGAGTCCAGCAGTGGGAGTGCCAGTGAAGTTTGAGGTAGGCAACATGGATCGTAATCCTTTCATTTCTACAAAGCCATGAGACCTTCTAGATGTCATTTTTTACTTCTCTAGGTCTCAAATCGCTCAAACAGAGATAACAACACCTCTCTTGTCTACATCATTAGATTTTGGGTCATACCAGATGAAACCAGTTTAGGAGAAAAGTAAATTGGAAGGGAGTGTGGAGATGGAAGTGTTGTTATGTCTCCACGGAAACCTCTTATCATCGCACAATGCGTGACCAGACTAGAGTAAGACCGGAGTATCACTGTCACTTACAAAGGGCAGCATATTAATTTCTTCTACGTCACTGGGAAAGTGAAAACAGGAAACATCCCAGCCCTGCTATGGAAGCCTGGAGTGATGGGCCTGGGTCAGAGGATGCATTTACCCTGACCCATTATGAAAACTTAATTATCTTGTCTTTGGGAAAGACCGTAAAAGGCTAACGTAGTCAGGGGTAGTGACGACATTAAAGGGCACTGGTGAGTGTCCATCATCTTCGGGTTTATTCCACTACATTCCTCACACTAACCCTCAGGAAGACTTCCAAAGAGGACAGATAACAACTGGACTTGTGAGCCTTACTACAAAGGCAGGAGGGTCCCAGACGGAAACTTTCTTCTTCCGAAAACTAACATGAGCCCCTCAGAACTCAAGGCCACAAGTTTAAACTTAATTCACATCAGGGTGACTAAATCTTCTACTAATGACTGTTCAAAGGCTGAAAAGGAAGACATTGGTCAAGTTGGGAAGCTCCCAGGAGACACATCAGTCTCAAATCACAGCCACAGCAGACACCATCTTACTGGCTTGATGACTCTTCGGTAGACACATGGAAGACATAAGTCATAGAAAGTAAATCTGAGTGAAAAATAGGAGAAAACATATGTTCAGAACAAGAAATATCCTGAGAAACATTCATTTAAAGATATGTCACTGAAAAGTTCCAAGTGTCGTTGCAAAAACACATATTCTATAGTTGTTGGATAGAATGTTCCATATTAGATCAATTAGGGCTGCTGAGACCTTTGACTCAGTAATGTAATTGCTCAAAGAATCTCTCTTCTTACTAGTGATTTGTAGGCTTGCACTATCGATTTCTAATATAACTATACTAAATTTTGTGTTGATCCATTAATATCTCTTTCTAATTTTGTTAATTTAGAATTTCAATATTGTGAGAATTTTTACATAGACACATACAAATTTATCGGTACTATAACTGCGTGATGATTATTCTACTATTATTATATTGTGCCTCTATTTATTCTTTTTTTTATTTTATTTTATTTTTTTAAATTTTTTTTTTCAACGTTTATTTATTTTTGGGACAGAGAGAGACAGAGCATGAACGGGGGAGGGGCAGAGAGAGAGGGAGACACAGAATCTGAAACAGGCTCCAGGCTCCGAGCCATCAGCCCAGAGCCTGACGCGGGGCTCGAACTCAGGGACCGCGAGATCGTGACCTGGCTGAAGTCGGACGCTTAACCGACAGCGCCACCCAGGCGCCCCAACCCCAACCCTCTATTTATTCTTATTAAGACATTTTGCCTTACATTTGGTACCAATACTGCTATATCAGCTTTTTTTGGATTTATGTAGCATATATTGGTCGATCCTTTTAATTTGGGCCTTTCTGTTTATTTTAGCTTTAGGCATATATCTTGTAAGTTGCATTTTGGATCCTGTTTTTTTTTTACCTAACATGCTAATTTGTACCTTTTAATTACATATAATTTGTGTATATCTATTATGGCTAATGATATATTTGGATTAATTTCAACCATATACTTTTATTTGTTCTATGGAACATTTTCATTCTTTGTCCTTTTTTTTCTCTCCTTTTTTGTGTTATGTTAAACTAAAATGGTTTTCTTAATGTTTTTCTCATTATCTGTTGGATTAGAATATACAAATTATACTTTTATTTTTTTAGTGGTTACTTTACATTTCTAACATATACTTTAATTGTACTTTTTTCCGACCAAATCCATATACTCTCCCCTCCTGGTTACCACTATAAAAAGCTATACACACTTCATTCTCCTATCCCCAAATCTTGTTTTTATTGTCTAGAGTTTAATTTGCTCTTTAAAATTGAGTACTTTTTCAGTTAGAAGATAATCACAATAGGTGAATATGAACAACAAAATAAAACAATGAAAAAATCATAAGAATAAGTGCAAAAATTTTTAAATTAAAAATATTTAAGAAAATATTTCATTATATATCCCTACTTTTGCTTTTCTTCTTTTAAATGTTTTCTTCAATGTTTACTTGTGAGAGACAGGGAATGAGCGGGGGAGGGGCAGAGAGCGAGGGAAGCAGGCTCCAGGCTCTGAGGTGTCAGCACAGAGCCCAACATGGGGCTCAAACCCACAAACTGTGAGATCATGACCTGAGCTGAAGTCAGATGCTTAACCAGCTGAGCCACCCAGGTGCCTCGCTTTTCTTCTTTTAATAGCACATTCCCTGGATGTTCTTTTGGGGAACTCTACAGATAGTAAACTTCCACAGTCTTTACAAGCTTGAAAATGGCATTTTTCTCTCATTCTTCAATATAGTTTAGCTGGGTATAAACTCCAAGCTTGATGGTTGTTTTCCCTTCACTCTTGGAAGACATCACTGAGAAGGCAGCTGATTTCCATTCCTTTCTAGGCTATTTCTTTTGTCAGCCTCAACAGCTTCAAGATTTTCTTTACACCTGATTTTATTTCTCTTATCCCTTCTTTTATGTTTTATTTTATTTTATAATGATATGCATATGAATTTATCTTTATTCTTGGAATTCATTTTCAGTCTAAGGGTTGGTTTTTTTTCCCCCATTTCTGTAAAATTTTTTGCTAATGCTGCTGCTTTCCTACCATTTGTTCCATTCTTTTTCATGGAACTTCTTTCAGACATACACTGAGTATTTAAATTATCCTCAATGTCTCTAAACTGGACTTTCTTTCTCTTTTGTTTTTTAAATCTTTGTGTCTTTCTATGATGTGTTCTGTTTTTAACACTGTTAGATGCAGAGGGCAATGCTCTTGTCTTCTTATTACCACTACATCAATATTTGAAGACTGAGGTGCTTTTTACCTGAAAGTAAAGCAAATATCTCTATTGAACAATGGATGCTATAATCTAAAGACTGAAATGCTTATTTAAGCAACTGTTGCATTATGGGCTCAGTAAGCCTTCAGCATGCCACGCGGGAGCCATTCCAATCTGACCCGTGGCCCCAATCTGATCTTCTGCAACTTGGACACACTTTCCCTTTCTTCATGTATGAACACCATGTTCCTTCATGGCTCTAAGTCTTTACATATGCTATTTCCTTCTCCTGGTGTGCCCAGACATCTTTTGAGACCCTCACCACAGCCAACAATTCTGCGAGATCTTTTCCAATTTCACCAGAGTTAGCACTTCTTCCTTTGCCCCCATGAATTCCATGAAATCACAATATATTGTAATTTTCTGTTTATAAATCTATTTCCCCAGGGAGACTTTAAGAGCTATTTAATGGGCAAGAAATACTGTCTCTGTATATCCAGCTTCCAGATCATTGCCTGTCAAAAGTTGTCATGAAATGCTTTTTGGATGAGTTCTCAATGACAAAAAGAATTCATGGTGCTTTAAAACTAATCTCCTTCTTCTTCTAAATTTTAATTCTGGACCACCCTCTACTGACAGTTGGAGCTGTTTTTGATTTGGTATTGTTCTTTTTTTTTTTTTTTTTCTCCCTCCCAGGAGGCTGCAATCACATCCTGCAAAGAGGATCCAGCAAAGCCAGTTCTGTCCTCTCATTATGTGGACTCTGTCACTCTTGCAAATGACTGGGTTCAGCAAGTTCCCAGCCATATTCAGCAATAGCACTTCCCCTGCTGTATTTTGAAGCCAATACGGGAAAGACAATCTGTCTGGTTTTGATTGGTTAACATTTAACTCGTCAAAAATGTGTTTTGTAACACATAGTCCATGTCCAAGAGGTCTTGCAAGATTTCCAGAGCCTTTCCCACACCCCTTTTCTTCTCACCCTCAAAAAAAGCAACAGTGTTTTGCCAAAAACAAATTATCCCAATTCTCAAAAAGGACTGTTCTTGCATAGGAATCTTCAACCCACAGGAGTTTATTTGGGACCTAATCTTGGCCCACTCGTTTCCGTGGAGCCTGGGTTTATCTAATTTGCCTCCAGCTCAAGTAGCCACGCTGAACACCAGCACTCCTCTTCACCCCTCAAAGCTTCTGGCCTTGAGTCCATGTAAACAGAAACAAAATTTCGGAATAATGAACTTCCTGTCGATTAACAACCAAAGTAATTTCGTGTAAAGCCTGAGGTGTTCAATCAGTAAAATGCCCTTACAGGTGTTTATAGAAAGGACATGAAAATGAATCTAGAAGTGTGTCAAAGGAAAACAAAAGAGTTGGAACTGTGTATAATCAGCAGAAATAAAAAAAAAAGTGACACGGAAATGTTAGTTACATTTTCACTATTCTAATCAGGAGACCGAATGTTTCTTTTTCTCCAGGAGGTCAAACTGAGAGAAATATAAAGTGTCTTTCCCACCATGGACTTTTGGTCTCATGGACACTGCCAGCGACAGTCTTTTCTGGAATATTCCGAGAACTTCCGGGAATCTGATCTCTGCCTCCTCAGAGTCATTGTACCTGCTATTGTCAGAGAACTTTATCTAGAGTGCAGACCTGGCCATACCACTCTTTTACTAAAACCTTTTTATAGGTCCCCACTTAAAATATCTCACTTTGACCTTCATTGACCTGCTACATCTCACAGAGCATCCCATATGCAACCAACCTACTCTCCTGCTAACCCAGGCCAAGGAACATAACTTATACACTAGAGTATTAGTACTCTAGTATTAGTACTCCAGTCAAACTTAATGACTGAAGAAATAAAGGAAGGAATATATATATTTTTTAATTTGGCACACACACAAAAAATAGCCTGCTATGTTGATAGCACCAGAAATGAAAACAATACTCATTGCAACTAAGCCCTCAATAGACAGTTTAAATGTCAGGTTGTTGAGAGAATTAATGAGACAACATAAATCACCTAGAAAGCCTCACAAAGGGATGAAGAAATAAGATGGTAAGAGATAAGCAGAAGAGAAGATTCAACATTTGTGTAGTAATAATTCACAGGAATTATTCAAAAGAAGCAGTAGAGAGTCAGAGGAAAGCCAATGGAAGGGACTGTGGCTGATAATTTCCCAGAATTGAAGGAATACCTAGATCCTGGGATTGGAAACACCAGAGCTTGAAGACTGTAAACCTAGACAAATTATGGAAAAGAAAAAAAAGAAAAAGAAAAAGAAAGAAAAGAAAATAGAAGAGAAGAGAAGAGAAGAGAAGACAAGAAAAGAAAAACCCACACATACACACATTGGAATAAAACTGTAGAATTACCAAAGAAAAAATCCAAACAACAATCAGAAAGAGAAGACAGATTGTCTTGAAAGGAGCAAAAATTAGACTAGCATAAGCCACTAAAACAAGTGAATGAGAGTATCTTCAGAGTGTGGAGGGAAAATAGCTGTCGTTTTAGATTCCATATACACTGAAATTATAATTTAATCACCGTTAAATAAAGACACTTGTGGACGGAGACCAAGAGAATTTACTGCCCACAGGTCTGTTATTGGAGGGGTGCTTCAGTAAGAAGTGAATTTAATTCAGAGGGAGGAGTGAGATGAAGAGATTAATAGGAATGTTTTTTTTTTAAGTTTTATTTATTTTTTGAGAGAGAGCGCGCACACGTGTGCAGTGGGAGAGGGGCAGAGAGAGACAGACAGACAGACAGAATCCCAAGCAGACTCTACACCATCAGCACAGAGCCTGATGTGGGGCTCTAACTCACAAACCATGACCTGAGCCAAGATCAAGAGTCGGATGCTTAACCGACGACTGCGCCACCCAGGTGCCCCCAGAAACAATACTTTAGAAGTAGCATCCACTTTGCTTAACTCTCAGACCAGGGCTCCTGATAAAGCCAAAAGTCCCATTAGAAAGAGGCATGTATGCTTTTGGGGGACTTTATTCAAAGTTCTGCCCTCAATTTTCTACTGTCATTTTAACATTTCCTCTGTGGTGACCAGAAGTAAGAGAATAGTTATTTAGCCCTTAGCACACCAACTTACTGATTTTTGGCACGTAGATGCCTCCAATAAGATGTTGGGATTTAACTAAAACAGATATTTTGTGTCAAGGAAGAATTTGGAGGAACTCTGATTATATTCTGGAAATACTTTAGAAACCATTTATGGCAAAAATAAACGCTTTTTTATTTTCATGTATGTGTTCTAAATTTATAATCCACTCGTACGTTTTGTAAGGATTGTTTTAGGGACCATTTTTGTCATTAACAGGATGTTGAATAGAGCATGACACAGAATAAGCAAGACTATTTCAAGCCTCCACTTGAAACATTATAAATTTGTGCAGGTTACTTAACTTCTATGAACTATAGTTTTCCTTATCTGTAACACAGAGATGATAATCATTTCCTCTTGAGTTATTATGATGAGTAAGGGGATTTAAGTGTGTGTACTTTTCCCAGCTATATGTCATGTCAGAAATCCCAACCCTTCCTCCCGTGGGAATTCTTCCCTGGACTCAAGAGCGTAGGAGTGTTAGCTCCATCTTACCTTGACACTGTGTGAACGCACAGCCGATCCTCTGTCATCCCCCCCCCCCACTGGGACCCAGCCCAGCCCATCCACCTTTTCCAGAAACCTGGAATTTCAGGTCATGGGAATTGTGTCCCAGGCCCTTTTCCTTGACTGTCTGTGGAATCGAGATCAGAAGATGTGGTTATTGAATGTACCGGAAGGAAGTCCTCAGCTGGGATGAGTGTTGTCAGACAATTTCTGGTCATGGGCATTATTTATCTTAATCTGCTGAGTTTCCCGCCATCCGGAATGTATCATAGAAGTGTGGCTTTCCTTCTCTTTCTGGTGTTTTCCTTGTAGTGTCTATGACTCATATAAGTAACATACACTTTCCTCTCATGGGAACTAATATTTAGTCACAACCTTCGGCTATACTTTACCTAAACCAATAATGCAAGGATTTTATCCTTCTTAATGGAAGCAGCATATGCCACTAATTTAGTTTAGGAGGAAGGAGAAAGAAATTCTCTTGAGGCATCGTCTTGCAGTGTAATGCCCTGTGCCATGGGACAACGATTTGAAATCCATTATTTGAGCCTGGTGGGTGATGTGTGTGTGAATAGGACATGAGTGGTCCATATACCTCTTTCCTCTGCTTAATGGTGAGAAAAAATATTTGCTTATATGATGTGAAGGACATAAAGGAAAAAGAGAGAAAGCATGCAGTGAAGGAATCTAGAATATGCCTTGAATAGAGCTTGTGTTAGGCACTGTGGAAGGTTCTGTGCGGGTGTTATCGTGTTCTACTCCCATTTTACAGATGATGAATCACCACTCACAGAGATCAAGTAATTTTCTTTTTTTTTTTTTTTAACGTTCATTTATTTTTGAGACAGAGAGAGACAGAGCATGAACGGGGGAGGGACAGAGAGAGAGGGAGACACAGAATCGGAAGCAGGCTCCAGGCTCCAAGCCATCAGCCCAGAGCCCGACGTGGGGCTCGAACTCACGGACCGCGAGATCGTGACCTGAGCTGAAGTCGGATGCTTAACCGACTGAGCCACCCAGGCGCCTCCAAGTAATTTTCTTAATGCTATAAATCCAGTGCTTTTTCTACTACACCATATTGGGAAATGATAGTTCATTCAGCTTTCAAATGCTGTAGAGGAAGCTCTGTGTGACTCACAGTTTAGGATATTCATAGTACATAATCCTTGCTCATTAGAGACTTATAGCCTAGCAGGGGTCAAAGATTTTAATCGGTGACTGATAAAATGGGTGGTGGTAACCAGTGGTTCCTAAAGGGGGGTAACCTTACTTTCTTGGAGGGCACTTGGAAATATGGGTGATTTAGTAGGGGCTGAGTGGGCAGGGGCTAGTGTTGTTAAATGTCTCCAATGGTATGGGACAGTTGGGTAAAAGGAAGTGTTTTCCCTCCTCAAGTACCAATATCTTGCCTGTTGAGGAAACATTTGTAGAGACGAAGAGTGCTCCAGGAATTTGTAAAAACAAAAAAATAACTGTAGCTGGGTGGATGAAAAAGTCTTCCTCAAGGAAGAGCTTGAAACTGTGCTTTGAGAGAAAGGTTGGACTTTGAGAGGTGGGCATGTGACAAGGAGACTTTTCAAGGTGGGTGGTAAGTAACTGCATCTTTTTTTTTCACGATGAAATGCAGCAGTGACAATAGACCCCTATGTTATGTGAACTTGGGTCCTGTGATCTCCCATGACATTGGGTGTCTCGAACACTCACCCTTTCTTAGCCCCTAGCTCACATGGAGAATGGCTGTTCTCTGAGGATTAGGAGAAAAACCAAGGCATGAGGATAAGGAGACTCAAGGTGCGAAGAGCCTGGCTTTACCAGAGAGCATAAATTATGTTTGGAAAATTTCATACAGGTTCAGTGTTAGCCAAGCTGAAACGGCCAAGGGCAATCAAACCTTGGGATTACATATTAAAAGTTTTAAATTTTATTTGGGAGCAAGAACACTGTTGTCAAAGACTGCACAAAGAGATTTGAATGGGGAGAAAGGATGTGCAACTGGTTAAATAGCTGTTGTATGTGTGGGAAGTCATACACGTCGAACCTAGAACAGAGATTGTGGTAGACAGAATAACAGCTCCCCAGAGTGTTCCTGTCCTCATCCCCAGAACCGGTGAATATGCTACCTTATGAGGCAGAAGAGAGTTTTTTGAATCTGATTACATCATCGATTTTGAAATGATATTGTTCTGGCTGGTTCGATGTGATCACAAAATTCTTAAAAAGGAAGGAGGGAGGCAGAAGGGTCAGAGTCAGGGATTTAATGATGGAAGCAATGGTGAGAGAGAGGTAGAGAGATTTGAAGATGCTTTGGATACTTTGTTGCTGGGTTTGAAGATGGAAGAAGGGTCCATAAACCAAAGAATCCAGGCAGCCTTTAGCTGCTGGAAAAGGCAAGGCAAGGCTACTCCCCTAGAGCCTTCAGAAGGCACATAGCTTCCTTGACACATTGATTTTAAGATTTCTGACCTCCAGAATGGTAAGGGCAAATCTGTGTTGTTTTGGGCCACACTTGGTTTGTGTAATTTGGTATAGCAGCCAATATAGATGTAATGAGAGTGCAACTTCCTTCCATATGACTCTGGACATATTTTCAAAGAAGGACTGGTTTGGGTAGACATGTTGCATTTGAGATGATGGGTGGGCATCCAGAAAGAAACCAGTATTTAGAGTTTCTATTGGAGTTTTGGAGAAAAATTAGTGTATCAGTGGACTTGCCCAGTGGTGAGAAATAAAGGTGGAAAAGTGAATGGTATCTCTAAAATCAATATAAATTTCTGGGGAGAGAGAGAGAGAGAGAAGGGGAGAATGGGAAGGGAAAGCAGGTAAAGGAAGGGGAACTAATGGAACTTATAAAAGGCTGAGGATGTTGCTTTAGGAAAAAGAAGGAAAGAAACAAAGAGGCAGGTGGGAAACCAAGATGGTTGAACGCCAAAGGGCACAAAGGAGAAGGTTCATACCAGGCTGGTCACCCACACTGCAGACAAGGTGAGGAGGGTGGGATCAGAGATAGTGGTCAGGAGATTCTCGATGGCCATCTCAGAGGTGTAGGAATGGGAACCACCACACTCAAGGTTAAAGACACAGTCACACATAAGAACAACAGTGAGAGCAGTGGTAGATATCCACTGAGCGTTTACCTCAGCGCTCTCAGCTGCACTATCATTAGAAAAACTGAAGCCAGCCAACAGGAATGGGGACACCCCGTGTTCTTCTTCCATCCACACACAAATCCATCTGCCCGTGGACCCATCTCCTGCCTCATGTTATGGCGCAGGATTGACCTTCCTCCAAGGAAGAGCCCACTGTTCCCTGGGGCTGTGTTTCCCTCATCATCTCTGTGACTGTGCCCGTCAGGTTGTTCCCTCTTGTCGCTGGTATTGTCAGGGGCCATTCCTCATATCAAACAAATAGTCTTTATTATCTTCCATCATAGAAAAAAATCTCTGACCCTCAAATCCCTGAAGCTAAACCCCCCCTACTCTGAAATGCTTTGGTTCCATTCTTCCTCAGCATAAACATGATAAAACCACAGGCCTTCTTTTTGTCTCCCCCTTTTTTTTTAATCAACCTCTCAGTTCAGGCTGCAAGCATCGTCAGCACCTCATAGAGATAGTATCATTTTCTAAATGGGTCATGAAGGGACAAAAGTTGAGAAGCACCCACCTAGGGGAACAACGTGATCCTTCATCTCTCGCAGCAGCCACGGTCCTCCAAGAAAGAGATAAAATGCAGCATTACCTGGGAATCCAGAGCCAACAGACATGTAGTGAGAGCAGTCCTCAGGGACACCCTGAGACCACCATTTCCACCCTTCCCCTGCAGACTGTGGTCTTGTCTTTCCACACCTGCAGTCATGATGATTGACACTGCACTGATCAATGTGCTGATGGTCAAGCTGTTTAAGGATCTATTGTATGAAGCAGAGTGGAGAGTGAAGGATGATTACGGAAATGTCTAGCAGCTTGGGTCTTGGGGAAAGAGTAGGAAGGAGAAGGCAAAGTCCAGTCTAGGCCTGAAGAAGGAAAAAGTGAATCAGAGCTTTAGAATTTGGAGCTGGAAGGCATCTGGGGTGTTATCTAGCCCAATATTTCAAAAAACGTTTCTCAGAATTCTTGTCTCACAAGATGCTCAATGACAAAAAAGAAAAATTCTCTAATCAATTATGTTTGGGAAATGTAGACAACTACATTCCCCTGGGGAAATTTAGAGCTCAAAACATTTGGGAAATTCTATGGTAAGACACCTGTTATCCAAAATTTTCCAAACAAAATTTAACCAATAAACACTCATCCAACCGAACTATATTCTGGAGAGTTCATTCTGGGAATCAATGATCTAGTCTTATCTCTACATATCATAAAGAGTAAACTAGGGCTTGCGAAAACTAAGAGTTATGCAAGGGAAGATACAGACTAAAGACTTAATTCCTCATTTCTGGGTACATCTGCAGTGACCCTTGTCACTTTGTAAATTTACATATACACACATCTATAATTATTATGCATATAATAGAGCAAAAATTATATATCTAATTTTTGTTTACTCACTGAAACATTAAACCCATACACTTGAGAAAAATATTCCACACAAAGATTTTTGAAAATTAACTTTCAGTCAAGAAGCAACCATCATGGCCGCATGCATTCTGGATACTGGAGGGTATACTTTACAAGACTTTTTAAAAATTTAACCTATAATTTTAGCATTTAGAGTTCTATATTTTCTAACCTGTGATACACATTGACAATAAATAAGCATACACGATGTTCCAGGTACCCGTGAAGGGTTTTGTATGCATTTTCCATTTCCTACCAATGATTCTGTAGGTTGGTGGACATTATTACCCCAATTGAAGTAAGAAGTAAGAAGCTTGGCCAAAGTTACCGAGCTCACAGGTGAAGGAGCTGGGTTTCTGACCCAGGTCTGGCTGCCTCCAAAGCTTCTAGTCTTAACCACTGTGTTTTCCTAATACTCAGGAAGCTGTGTGGACTTAGGAGATTCCACACTGACATCTCAAACTGTTCCAAATCATCAGCTCCCAGTAGGAAAAGCAAGTGACTCAAGGCCTGAAGAATTCATACTAAGGCACTGACATGTTGAGCAAGGCTCCAGCCTGCTATTTATTCTACTGCCTTCTATAAATCATGAAGCCTTAAGAAAGGGGTAGGACTTTGTGTAGTCAACTTTGAAAAAGACCACAGAGGCCAGAGTTGCATCATCAGGTTAGGTCTGTGACTGACTACTTTGTCATCACTTGACCAGTTGAGTCAGAGAGCCAGGCCATGAGAGAAAACATCAAGGACTTACATGCTCACATAAAGGCATGTTATTATTTGCTTCCCTTTTATTAGTGACCTCTTTTGGAATGCTGTGGGAAAACACTCGATTCCTGCCGTTCCATTGACTACTGAGACAAATAAAGATATTTGAACTAATCCTGCTGAGAAACCATAATTCAGAAAGACACGGACCCGGCCGTAATTGTCCTTGCGAATTTCACTTTGTTCTCTTTCATATGGCTTTTGAGTGATGTTGCCTCAGAAAATTGGAGAGCCATCTTACTCTCCATGTGGAGAAGTTATTAGGTATAAAAATAATCCGGGTAGTTTAAAGGTAGACATGTGTGTTTAACCTTTCAAGAAAATCAATATCAGAGTTGTCAAATCTTCCATTTGCAGAGCGTTCCATCCCTCAAAGACCTTGGTCACATCCGTTCCCTCTTTCTGATCCTCACAAGAGCCTTTGAAAGCTGGTGGGGCCGCTAGTATGAGTCCCTTTCATATTCATTCACTCATCAACTATGTTTGAGTGGCTATGTTGTGCCAGGCACTGGCAAGACACTAGTGAACAAGGTAGACAGGTTCTTGGCGCTCATGAAGCGTGTCTAATACCACAGGGGGCAGGCACTGAAAGAACAAATAGATGATGAGCAATAAGTTTAAAAAAAAAAAATGGAGGAACCCTAGGTGCTATTCAGAGAATTCAAATATGAGGCTGTGAGATAGAGAGCTTGAGTAGCTACTTTAGATGGGGTGCTCAAGGAAGGCATCTTGGAGCAGAGATATTTTAGCCTGGGACATAGTGATAATCGGCTAACTCTGTAGACATAGGGCCAAACATTCTTCATCGATAAGAAAATTGAGACTCAAGGGAAGTCAGTGACCAAAACATGGTCTAGTTAGTCCACGATGGGCTTGGACTTCAAGACTAATGCATTTCTGTCCACTATATACTTTAATCATGGTATGGCAGAATATATAAATAATGCTCATCACGGCTTTTGGACACTAGGAGAACCAGGTTAAATAATATAAATTGTCACTTTGATAATTTAGTACTTACATATTAAGTATGAAATTACTTCTAAATGACTGAGAAAATAATAGTTTCAGGGGTGCCTGGGTGGCTCAGTCAGTTGAGCGTCTGACTTTGCTCAGGTCATGATCTCACGGTTCACGAGTTCAAACCCCGCATCGGGCTCTGTGCTGACAGCTCAGAGCCTGGAGCCTGCTTCGGATTCTGTGTCTCCTTCTATCTCTGCCCCTCCCCTGCTCACACTCTGTCTCTCTCTCTCAAAAATAAATAAATGTTAAAAAAAAATTTAAAAAGAAAAGAAAAAAAGAGAAAAGAATAGTTTGAATTTTTAACATATGTGCAGTTAAACTCAGTCCCTCCCTGTATGGATGATTGCTAATTTTCTGGTCAAAAGGACTCTATACCAAGATAATTCTAAGAATTTCCTTCATCTTTTTCTGTTTTCCTCCCTTTCATATTTGAGTATCTCTTGGTTTGGGGCAGTAAAAGGCACACTGCTTACAAGCCTTGACTATCCTGCCTAATTCTTAGAACTTATCATTTCTTCTTCCCTCTCCACTAGTGGCATGATGGATAATTCAAAATACATTAACAGGATTACAAAGCAAGCCCTTTTGGTAGAATAATGCCATCATTACAGCTTGAAAAAATATCCTGGAGTTCATGACCAAAGATGATTAAGAAATGCTTTTTAAGAAAAGGGTTGACAAGAATCCTTCCAGAATAGAGTAAACGAAACTATGAAAGGATATAGGTATTATTTCAACTAAAGTTCTTAGAACCTCTTTCTGTTTCTTTGTAGGAAAAAGAGCCAATTGAATCAAGCATTTTTAACAAAATCATTTGGTACTGGGGCTTGAAAATTTCATTCCAGCTGGAAAAGACACAAAAATATCATGACTAAAACAAATCCCGATTAAATAATCGTCTTAGTTGACCCCAAAATTAGGGTTTGTTTTTTTTTTGCTATTTATTTATTTATTTATTTATTTGCTATTTATTCATGATACTATACAAGTCCCCATTTTAGTTTATTTTTTTAAATTTTTTTTAACGTTTATTTATTTTTGAGACAGAGAGGGAGCATGCACGGGGGAGGGGCAGAGAGAGAGGGAGACACAGAATCTGAAACAGGCTCCGAGCTGTCAGCACAGAGCCCGACGCGGGGCTCGAACTCACGGACCAGGAGACCATGACCTGAGCTGAAGTCGGCCACTCAACCGACTGAGCCACCCAAGCGCCCCTACAAGTCCCCATTTTAAAGTGAAGACTTCAGTAGTGTTTAGCGTGTTGACAAGGTTGTATAACCACCACCACCATCGAATTCTAAAACATTGTTATCACCTCAAAAAGAAACCCCATACCCATTAGCAGCCACACCGCATTCCCCCTCACCCATCCCCTGGCAACTAGTAATCTCCTTTCTTTCCCTATGAATATTCCTATTTTGGAAATCTCGTATGAATAGAACCATAGAACCTGTAGCTTTTGTGTCTGGTATCTTTCACTTAGTGTAATGTTCTCAAGACTCATCCTCCTTGTAGCATGGGTTGGTACTTCATCCCTTTTTATGGATGAATAATATTCTATTAGATGGATCTACCATGTTTATTTACCCACTCATTAATTGATGGACATTTGGGTTGTGTCTCCATTTGGGGCTGGTAAGAATAACGTTGCTATGAACATCCGTTTCTAAGCGTCTGTGTGCATGGACAGTTTCACTTCTGGGTATGGGAATGGAGCTCCACCCAGGAGTAGAACTGCTAGGTCATGTGCTAATGCCCCTGTTAGCATTTTGAAAAATTGCCAAGCTGTCTTGCAAAGCAGTGGCACCATTTTACATTCCTACCAGGAGTGAATGAACATTCCAGCTTTCCACGTTCTCACCGATACATATTATTATTTTCTTACTTTCTTAAAAAAAAAAAAAAGCGATACTGAGTGGTATCTCCCTGCAGTTTGGGTTTGCAATTCTCTAGCACCTAAAGATGTTGAACATCTTTTCATGTGCTTATTGGCCATTTGTGTATCTTTTTTGGAGAAATGTCTGAGTCTTTTACCCCTTTTTATTTTTTTTTAATTTTTTTTAATGTTTATTTATTTTTGAGACAGAGAGAGACAGAGCATGAATGGGGGAGGGGCAGAGAGAGAGGGAGACACAGAATCGGAAGCAGGCTCCAGGCTCTGAGCCATCAGCCCAGAGCCTGACGCGGGGCTCAAACTCACGAACCGTGAGATCGTGACCTGAGCCAAAGTCGGACGTTCAACCGACTGAGCCACCCAGGCACCCCTTTTATCCCTTTTTAAATTGGGTTGTTTTTGTTTTTGTTTGCAGTTTTAAGACTTCCTTTGTATATTCTGGATATTAGATCCTTAGCAGATATACGTTTCACAAATATTTTCCCTGATTCTGTGGATGTTTATTTCACTGTTATAGATCATTTACAATTATGGATATAGACATACAATTATGGATCTAGACTGTTAGTGCAGTATATGTGTATAATTTTTGCCTGCATGGCACTCCTTCTTTCCCCTTCTTTATCTGACAACACTCTCCTTTCCTACTCTATGAGTTTTTAGCCAGTCTTCCTTCCCTCTTCAGTGTCCCATCCCCTCATGTCCAGGATGGACATGTGACCCAACTAAAACCCATTACAGAATTTTTCACTCTGCTTGGAGGTTAAAGATCCTTTTCCTCTCTGTTGGCAAACCTGTGAGTATGTAACAACAGAAGTACTTTCTTCATGTCCCGCACATGGCACGGAGCCCTTTGGCAGTAGGAGAGAATGAAATCCACAGGCAGAGAAGCCATGCAGACGGGGACGGAGTTGGGGGCGTGTCAAGGTCCCTATTCCACTTGTCCCCAGTTATATCCCTGCCCTTCCTTCTTATGTGAGCAAATAAAGTCCTTTTTAGGCTTGATTGAGTTGGAGTTTGATTTCTGTCACTTGAAATGTAATACTTCCTGACTAATGCCGTTAGTATACGGCTTATCAAAGACTTTACCAGCAAGTCTTGCATACGAGGGGTTTGTAATACTTAGTCTGTGGGAAGAAATGCAAGGAAAATATAACTGGGTCAAATTTGGGAAAATACAGACTAACACATATGGGTAAATAGGATAAAAATGTTTGAGTTTATGGGAAAGAGACTTGTAGGGAAAAGAGTCATTCCAAAGTAGTTGCAATGAATGGCAGATGCCAATGAATCATAATGTATGAATCGATGATATGAAATGACAAGTAAAACCACCTTTGAGGTAGCGAAGAGATGACAGTCAAAGGTGTTGTGAGTCACAGACATTCGTGTTCCACATGCTCTGTGGAGCCCTCCGTGGAGACCAGTGGTCGGAATCGGCTGGCTTGTCCCCCACATGACCGTGGCCGTGTTTTCTCTATCTCCCTTCTGTGTCATCTTTCTGTACCTTTCTCTGTTCTTCAATCCTTGCTTGGCAGTCTCTCCTTTGGTCCCTTTGTTTTAAAGACTGAAAAGACCATGTAGATATTAGGAGCTCCTATGAGAGAGATTTGGAATTTTAGTGACCAAAAAAAGAGAGTATCATTTACAAACCACACAGACAGCAAACAGCAAGTTGTGCTTTGGTACTGCTTTCTGTAGTATGACCTGAGGACCATTTCTGACCTACAGCCTTGTTGCCCCTAGTCCCTTATTTTTCCTCTTTGAGGTTATAATTCAGGTGTGGGGATGACCTTGCTCAATGACTTTGGGCAATGAGGCAGGTGAATAGTGAAAAGAAAAAAAGAATGGAGAGGAGAAAAAATTAAAAACACCGACAGTTACACTGTGATATTTTAACTTGCCAATGACTTAAGAGATTCTAAGGCTGAATAAGCTATAATAAATCTTGTATAAGTGTTAAGTATTATTCTGGTGTTTTTTGCATAACCTCCATTTCAATCTGAGAAGAACTGTTATCTCTTCAATCAAAAGTATTTAATATCAATGTCTTTTGAATTGGAGTACTTCCTGAGAAAAAGCCAAAGGGACCATATCCATGTGGTTTTCATGGTGTGCTAGTTATTTTATTGTTGTGTTTAGAAATTTACCCTAGAAGGGGCGCCTGGGTGGCTCAGTTGGTTGAGCATCTGACTTCGGCTCAGGTCATGATCTCACGGTGCGTGAGTTTGAGCCCCACATCAGGCTCTGTACTGACGGCTCAGAGCCTGGAGCCTGCTTCGGATTCTGTGTCTCCCTCTCTCTGCACCTTCCCCGCTCACACTCTGTCTCTCTCTCAAAAATACATAAACATTAAACAAATTAAAAAAAAAAGAAATTTACCCCAGAAGAAAGTAGCATACAACATCAAACATGCCTTCCTGTGGCTTCTACAGATCATAGATTAGGGCATGGCTTAGCTGGCTGATTTTGGCCCAGGGTTTCTCAAGTTGTATGCTCAAGGTGTCTTCCAGGCTGCCAGTTATCTGAAGACTTGACTGTGGCTGGAGGGTCTGCCACCAAGCTCACTTAGGAGGCTATTGTTAGGAGGCTTCAGTTCCTGATGTGGGATTCTCCGTGGGTTAGCTAGAGCACCCTTCCAAAATGGCAGCTGGTTTCTCCCAGAGTGAGTGATTCAAGACAGAACAAGAAAAGACCTGAAATAAATAGCTTTCACGATCTATCATCAGAAGTCACTGTTCTTTAAAAAAAAATAAAGGAAAAAAACATAAAAAAAGAAGTCATTCTCCTTCATTTCTACCTCACTGTCTTGTCAGCATGAGCCCATCTTTAAGGAGAGAGGAGAATTAAGCTCCCCAACTCTGGAAGAGAAGAGTGTCAGAAATTTGTGGAAATATTTTAAGACCACCACAGGTAGTAAATATTAAAGGTAGATGGCAAACAATATTAATTTAATAGAGTAAAAGAAAAAAAATGAGCAGGATTTGGTTAGCAGAACAGGGTATTTGATTATACCTTTATTTAGAGACTACAGGGATGGTATAGGTCACAGAGGCTATTTTCAGGGCTTCTTCCTGAAATCACTGTAAAGAATTATTTCATTGAAGAATTTTTTAAATATAGGTACATGTTTAAAATAACCAGTCCTACACTCCAGGGGCAAACATTTTAGCCGTTGTGCTGATACCTTATGTGACTTAACCCCACATCTCCAAGTGATATGTCTTTACTATGATTTTTTGGCTTATCAATTTGAGACATTTTCTATTTATTACTTGCTATGATAGATGAGGGTCCATGTTAGCCTTACTTAATTCCTCTGTCCTTCCTGTGTATTGTGGAGATCTTCCCAATATAATCAGAACTGGTAGTTGATCATTCAGTTGAAAAAAAGCAGGTATTCATAAAAACTACATGAAATTTTGGGGCGCCTGGGTGGCTCAGTCAGTTAAGCGTCCGACTTCAGCTCAGGTCATGATCTCGCGGTCCGTAGTTCGAGCCCCGCGTCGGGCTCTGGGCTGATGGCTCAGAGCCTGGAGCCTGCTTCCGATTCTGTGTCTCCCTCTTTCTCTGCCCCTCTCCCGTTCATGCTCTGTCTCTCTCTGTCTCAAAAATAAATACACGTTAAAAAAAATAAAAAAAATAAAAAAAAACTACATGAAATTTTACGAGTGTTTAATTTTAACTGAAAGCAAATGATCTTTTGATGGAGGGTCAAGGATGTGTCCCTCAGTGTTGTGCTTGCCAAAAAGCAAACCCAGGACACAACTTCTGTGATTGATTTCTAGCTTTGGCTTCTTTAAAGTGGTACAAAAATTAAAAGCATTTGCAAGGCAAACTGGGTGCAGAATATTGTAGAGTTTCATCCCTGCCCGCCCCCATCATTAACAATTGCCTCTCAGATTCTTAAGAATATTTTTAGTGAATTGCCATTATCAAATTTTTCAACTTTACTTTGTTAGCAACAAAGAGCTCCTTGTTAACACCCTTATTTCATTAGTTTTGGTAATATGAAGCAAAATCAAATAATGACCATAATAAATACAATTAGAATAAACAGGTTTGGAAACAAACCCAGGGGCTTTGGGAAAGCGTCGAAGCCCCAGTGGGACCCAAGTGCACAGCACAGGACTGACTTTCTACTCTTGCTTCTTCCGTCCTGGTCGGCATGGACTATGCTGACCTCGTACCAGGACTTGCTTGCAGGATTCTGCATAATTACTGAGGTAAAACTCTTAACAGTCCTAGTATTACCTCTTAGTATTATCCCTATCAGCTGAAGAATCTGAAATTTGGAAATACCCAGAAGAGATGATGAGGTGTTCTTTCAGTACAGCACTGAGATTTGACATTCTCTTATTAACTGGGCTATTTTACAACCATGCAGGGAGAAGAGGTTAATTTATTGATTTTTTGTGTGTGTCTGATGGAAATGCAGATAATTTATTTCTGAAAGCAGAAATAACCCCAAAGTTTATGGTTTACGGCTGCGTTGGGCATTACCAATTTTGTGTTTAATCCAGCAATCTTATTCTAGTATTCTAATCATTAAACTGTGTGTGTATGTATCTTCAAATTCTCTTTGAACTGGTTTGGTATCTTACTGCTTTCCTCCTTAATTAACGAGTTCAATAAAATTTTTGACACATGTTCATTTTATACTTGTACAAGAGTCATGATTTTGTCTTCTTGAAAATTACATGACATCCTCATTTTACAGATGAAGATAATAAGGCAAAGAATCGTTAATGTTTGTCCAAGGAAACACAATGCTAGAAAAGGATGTACTGAGGGCTTGCATTCAGTGTGCATGGGAATGAGTTAGTATAATTTGCAGATGGAATAGAGGGTGTCAATTAATCTGGCAAGTCAATTATAGTGAGGCCACTTAAAGGAATATCTATTGTAGTTAAATTACTATTTTTACTTAAATTCATAAACGGCATTTATTATAGTATGACTATGAAGATATTACTTGCTCCAGATAGAATTGATTATATTTTCTGTAATGTACAACTTCTTTGCTTCTCTTGGAATTTCTAATTGTCTTTTCCCTTTCATTTTGCATTGTCTTCTATTATTGTTGATTTATGAACAAATATTTCTAAGTACCTATTGAGTGCCCAACAGGAAATAGCAATTCCTCAGTAAACAAACGAAGCAAAAGCTCCTAAGTTTATGGATCTTACACTCTGGTGGGGCAAGCAGACAACAATCACAGTGAAGTACAGTTTACTCAAAAGTAAAAATGATTCAGAGCTGGAGAATAAAGCGGGATAGGGTATGGGGAGAATGAGGAGGTAAGAAGGTATGGAGGTAAGAATAGAGGGAATGCAATTTTAAATGGGGAGAAGTCCAATGTTGAATACAGTCCTGAAAGAAATGAGGAAGAAAGTCATGCAGATGACTGCATGAGGAATAGTGTTCCAGGCAGAGGGGACAGCCAGCGTGAGGACCCTAAGGGCAAGCCTGGAAGCTTCAGAGAACACCAAGGAGGCCAACGTGGCTGAAGCAGATTCCGTAAAGGAGATCGTACAAGGAGATGGTGCGGAGAAGTAATTAGGGGCCTTTTGGGAGACTGAACTACTCACCCCATCCTGTACCCAGCCCTTTGTCATGTGACTTTACTGTCCTTCCAGCTGGAGGTCAAATGTACTGCTCTGCTCCCTAAGTCTGGGGACGGCTGTGTGACCTTGGCCAAGGGGATATAGATGGACCTGAGCGTACCATTCAAGTCTGGGCCTAAGAGACATCACATGCTCTTGTTTGCCCTCTTCTGCTTCTGCCATCACTTTGGGAAGAGCTTCTCCCAAGTATCTGCCGACCCTTCAGACTTGTGGAGAGTGAGCACATTTGTAGTAGACTGATGACCAACTCGCTGTGAGGAGCCACGCCCAGCCAGGACTGCCTCTTAAAGGGGAGCCACCCTGAAACTAGCGTTGGTCGGTCAAGCCACAGTGTATCTGCAGGCCCATGATCGAGACAGTAAGCATTTATTACTATAAAGTGTATTACTATAAACCGTTTTGCTTATCATGCAGCTGTTTACCACCCAGGGTTATTAAATATATCTTGATGGTAGACCCAATACTTTGTTAACGGTTTGGGTCAGGGTATGAGAGACAAAGGGGAGTTATGGATGACACCAAGACTTCGCCTGAGAATCTAGAAGGATGGAGTCACCATTAACCATGATGGGAAAGACTGCCACGAAGCAGGCCTTGGTGTCAGGGACATGATGTGATTTGCTTTGGACGTGTTCATATTTAGATCTGTTGAGAATTTGTGCTTCTGTTAATAGTAGAATCAGTAATTCAAACCGAGCTGGTCACTGAAGACATCTTTTGCGGCTTGGCAAAATATTAATAAAATATGCTTTAAGGGGGTGCCTGGATGGTTGAGTTGGTTAAGCAACCAATTCATGATTTCAGCTTGGGTCATGATCTCACAGTTCATGAGTTCAAGCCCTGCGTCAGGCTCTGTGTTGATTGAGCAGAGCCTGCTTGGGATTCTCTCTCTCCTCTCTCTCTTCTCTCTCTGCCCCTCCCCTGCTCATGCATGCTCTCTCTCTCTCAAAATAAATAAACATTTAAGAAACATGTACTTGAAGGCATGAATGGGCAAGTAAGGTAATGAAGAAACCTTGTGTGATATCCCCTGCCCAGTAGGACCAAGAGTAAAGTTCCATAGTCTTTGCGTGAATTACAACCTCAGATCATCTCAACCTCTGAGACTCCAGTCAGGTGATCCCGATAGTAATGAATGTAAATCCCCTGTAGAGGAAGATCATATCATTCTAGACCAGACTTTTTTTTTTTGTAATAATTTGTAAATTCAATTCCTGACATACGAAAAAAAATACCCATAATAAGGAAAAGTAAGACAACAGGCACAAAACTCAGCAGAGACAGCAGACAGCAGAAGAGGACAAAGGACCCCAGACAATGAGATTACTCAAACCCAAAGTTTTACAACCATGTTTCTGATGAAATCCTGGCTGAACTTTTTAGCAGATAACTGGAAAGTATAAAAGTTACTAAACAGAAAATAAACAACTGGAAAAATACATTAACTGAAATTTAGAACTCACTGGATGAATCTTTGAGAACTTGTAAACTGGAAGATAAATAAGACAAAATATTCAGAAAGGAGTACTGAGGGAAAAAATCGGGGAAGGTTTAAGATAAAAATTTGTGGAGAATTGAGTAGGAAAATCTTACATAAGAGTGAGTGGAGTACAGAAAAAGAGGCGAAAACCATGGTGGAAAATATATATTTGGATAACGGTGAGGAATATTCTTTTCTTTTTTTTAATTTTTAATGTTTATTTGTTTTTGAGAGAGAGAGACAAAGCGTGAGTGGGGGAGGAGTAGAGAGAGAGGCAGACACAGAATCCAAAGCAGGCTCCAGGCTCTGAGCTGTCAGCACAGAGCCCGACGTGGGGCTTGAACTCATGAACTGCGAGATCTTGACCTGAGCCGAAGTTGGACACTTAACTGACTGAGCCACCCAGGTGGCCCAAGGTGAGGAATATTCTTAAACTAATGAAAACTAGTAACACAATCCCATACATTGTGTAGCTCTTTGAGTCAGACCCCTTTCATTCAGCATATTTTTGAGATTCATTCATGCTACCCATGAATTGGCAGTTCATTCCTTTTTAATGCCATATATTATCCCATTGTTTGAATGTACAGCAGTCTGTTAATACATTCACCAGTTGGGTGATTATAAAATGGCTGCAATCATGTACAAGTGTTTGCATATTGTCTTAAATTTCCTGTTAGACTATCTATTTATTTCTTTTTCCATCTCTCCCAGGTTTCATGTTCCAAAAGCTTCTTTCCACATTTTCTCCAATTTTTCATTTAGGCTCACTTATATTCAGAGAAGTTCAAAGGCCTTTTAAAATGGTTTCTGTGAAAACAAAACAATATTTCTTAGGATCCTCCTTTAAACTTTAATCTCCTACTGTCAAAAGGATATTTCCCTATTCTTTCTGCAATAATTTCTGAAGGCCTGCTCTTCATTTAAAGACTATGATGTTGAACAGGATTTAATAAGACATGAAAAGGATGCCATGAACTGCATTTTAGAATCTTAGGATTCAATTGAATAGACACCTCATACACCCAGTAAATAGCTAACTAGTAATGCTCTGGAGTAGAGAGACAAAAAAAGGAAAAGCATAGGGCTTCCTGCAGCCCCTAGTTCAGAAGTTCTTAACACTGGCTGCACATTAAGATTACTTGGGGAGCTTTAAAATGATAGTGATGCAGGGGCACCCGGGTGGCTCAGTTGGTTAAGTGACTGACTCTTGATTTTGGCTCAGGTCATGATCTAATGGTTCATGAGTTTGAGCCCCACACTGGGCTCTGTATTGACAGCATGGAGCCTTCTTGGGATTCTTTCTCCCTGCCCCTCCCCAGCTCAAGCTTGCTCACTTTCTCTCTCTCTCAAATAAGTAAATAAACTTAAAAAAAAATAATAATCCAATGGAGTAAAGACAGTCTCTTCACCAAATGGTGCTGGGAAAACTGGACAGCAACATGCAGAAAAATGAACCTGGACCACTTTCTTACACCAGACACAAAAATAAACTCAAAATGGATGAAAGACCTCAATGTAAGACAGGAAGCCATCAAAATCCTCGAGGAGAAAGCAGGCAAAAACCTCTTTGATCTTGGCCACAGCAACTTCTTACTCAACACGTCTCCAGAGGCAAGGGAAACAAAAGCAAAAATGAACTATTAGGACCTCATTAAAATAAAAAGCTTCTGCACGGTGAAGGAGACAATCAGCAAAACTAGAAGGCAACCGACAGAATGAGAGAAGATATTTGCAAACGACATATCAGATGAAACGTTAGTATTCAAAATCTATAAAGAACTTATCAAACTCAACACCCCAAAAACAAATAATCCAGTGAAGAAATGGGCAAAAAGACATGAATAGACACTTCTCCAAGGAGGACCTCCAGATGGCCAACTGACACATGAAAAAATGCTCCAACGTCACTCATCATCAGGGAAATACAAATCAAAACCACCCTGAGATACTACGTCACCCCAGTCAGAATGGCTAACGTGAACGACTCAGGCAACAACAGATGTTGGCCAGGATGGGAGAAAGAGGATCTCTTTGGCACTGCTGGTGGGAATGCAAACTGGTGAAGCCACTCTGGAAAACAGTATGGAGGTGCCTCAGAAAATTAAAAATAGAACTGCCCTATGACCCAGCAATTGCACTACTAGTTATTTATCCAAGGGATAAAGGTGTGCTGTTTTGAAGGGGCACATGCACCCCAATGTTTATAGCAGCGCTATTAACAATAGCCAAAGTATGGAAAGAGCCCAAATGTCCATCGATAGATGAATGGATAAAGAAGATGTGGTTTATATATACAATGGATTATTACTTGGCAATCAGAAAGAATGAAATCTCGCCATTTACAACTACGTGGTTGGAACTCGAGGGTATTATGCTAAGTGAAATTAGTCAGAGATCGACAAAAATCTTATGACTTCACTCATATGAGTGACTTTAAGAGACAAAACAGATGAACATAAGGGAAGGGAAGCAAAAATAATATAAAAACAGGGAGGGGGACAAAACATAAGAGTTTCTTAAACAGGGAGAATAAACAGAGGGTTACTGGAAGGGTTGTGGGAGGGGGGATGGGCTAAATGGGTAAGAGGAATTAAGGAATCTACTCCTGAAATCATTGTTGCATTATATGCTAACTAACTTGGACGTAAATTAAAAAAATAAAATAAAAACTAATAAAATAAAATTAAACAAAATAAAATAAAATAATAGTGATGTAGACCACCCCCCAACCCCCCTCAGAGAGGCCTATGAAATTGATTTGGGATAAAGACTCCAGAATGGAAAACACCACTCTCCTTGAGCAAAGGTACTTCAGTGGCTCCCAGGACTCAGCATCACCAGCTTCTTTCTTTGGCAAAATGCAGGTATTAAAATACCAACAAACACTCATCATCAACAGTCATCATTATCTTATTGAAAATACAAGTTACCACTAAAACATAGACAGTAAATTATTAAGGAATGAAGCAATGTTTTTTAAATGAAATAAGTCTAGCTTAAAAGCCTCCTTCAATTGCCACTATATTATTTTATCTCTCATTGCATTGCAAACAACTGCTGACTCTGTCATGAGTCATCGCCAATCAGTAGGGAGACATTTGAGCACTTTTGGAACCAGATACACGAATGATTATTTTCTTGGATCACAAATACCAGAGTTTTGAAGGCAAGGGTTTGCTCCTCCCTTTTCCATCCCTTGAGTTTTGGAAAACGAGGCCATCCTCTCTCACCTTCCCTTCCGCTTCTAGCATCAACATCTCGGAAACACCTGGGAGTGATAATTGAGCACACATTGATTTCTCAGAGCGCAATGTCCTTTCATAAAGTTTCAAAGAATAATCATGTCATCCATGCCACTCCTCTTTGAAGGAATAGCATTTATCCATTCCTAATTGACCCATGCTAATGTGAATTTGGTAAAAATCTGTGTGAGTACCAATACTGTGTGGTCAAGTTCAAACCAAAGCTGAACAGTGAGGAGAAACAGCTTTTGTTCTCCTGCTGTTTCTGAATGTTTCATTCTGTGGCCAATGTGGATGTAATGACTTAATCAGGAGGCAATCAGCGACCACGTGAGATGAAGGACAAAAAACAAAACAAAATAAAACAAAAATCCCTCTATGTGAATGTAAGTGGTATAGCCACTAAGGCAAATAGTATGGGTTCCTCAAAGGATTAAAAACTGAACTACCATATGACCCAGAAACTCCGCTTCTGGGAATATATCTGAAGGAAATAAAATCATTGCCTCGAGATATCTAAACCCTCAGGTTCATTGCAGCATTATTCATAATAGCCCAGACATGGAAACGACCCCGTCGACAGATGAATGGATAAATAAAATGTGACATATATATATATATATATGTATACATATATATATGTATAATGTGTATACACATATATATATATGTATAATGATACAAATATGATATATACATATACATACAGAATAAAGTATTATTCACAAAAAAGAAAAAAAAATCCTACTATTTACAACAACATGGATGGACCTTGAGGGTATAATGCTAAGTGAAATAAGTCAGACAGAGAAAGACAAATACCATATGATCTCACCTATACGTGGAATCTAAAAACATCGAACTCATGGAAACAAAGAAGAATGGTGGTTTCCAGGGACTGAGGGGTGGGGTGGCGGGATGGCAGATATTGGTCAAAGAGTCTAAACTTTCAATTATAAGGTGAATAGGTTCTGGAGATCTAATATACAGCCTGGTTACCATAGTTTTTTTTTTTTTTTAACATTTTTTTAAAGTTTATTTATTTTGACAGAAACCACATGCACGAGTGGGGGAGGGGCAGAGAGAGAGAGAGAGAGAGAGCTAGAAGGAGAGAATCCCAAGCAGGCTCCACACTGTCAGCACAGAGCCCGACGCATGGCCCAATCCCACAAACTGTGAGATCATGAGCTGAGCTGAGCTCAAGAGTCGGACTCTTAACCGACTGAGCCACCCAAGTGCTCCGGTGACCATAGTTAAGAATACTGTATCATATATGTGAAACTTGCTAGGAGACGAGGTCTTGAAAGTCCAATTCACAACAAAAATAAATTGTAACTATGTGAAGTGAAAAGTATTGACTACACTTACTGTGGTGATCTCTTTGCCCTAAATGATATCAAATCATTATTTGTTCACCTCAAACCGGTGCAATGTTACTGTCATTTATAGCTCAAAAAAACCGGAGGGAAAGTCCCGGTAGCCTCTTTGTTCCATGCAGATGGAGATGATGGGTCATGGACAGAGTATGCCATTAAGTGAAAAAAACCAAAACAAAATAGTACTTGAAAGGCAAATTCCTCCCGGAGAACGTAGAAGAGAAACAAATGTGGACTGTTTGATCACCAGCTTCCTGTCAAAGCTGACATCTGCCATTTTGTACATTTCACAGTTTCCTCCCCAGTTCAGCTGCCAGCAAGGGTGTTTTGGTGACTTTGTTTCTAGTTGTTCAGAAGCCCTGGCTTAGCTCTCTTGTTCTGATCTTTGCTGGAACCAGAGGGAAAGATAATAATTTTTCTTGTATAATGGTAATCATCAAGAATGTCTGAAAAATATAGCCTCAGTGGATTTTTGTATTCAGACATGAAAATAACAAAGTAGTTTATTTTCTGCACATGGCAGGCACACTAAATCACCTCCTACTGTTCGTTAAATTCTCCGTGAACACCAAGAGAAAAAAAATATTTTTTTCCGGTAAGGTTCTTGAAATACAGAGTTGTAATAAAAATTGGGGGCTAACTTGAGAAGGCAGAAAGGAACATTATCATTCTAACGGTACCTTGAACACGAGGCTTCCTGGACGGTGCCTGTTTGACTCTGATGGGGACCGTGGACTTGGTTGCAAAGACCATTGAAGGTTTATTTGATAAACTATCCTTGGAGACTATAGTAAAGTGCTTTTCTTAGGGAGAAAATACTGTTTCAATCCTTGAGATATAACTATCGCAGGAGTGGCAGCTCAAAATGCGAAATATCAAGCCAAATCCTGGCAAGGCCCCCAGTCCCATCCCTGGTATGTTCCTGTAGAGCGTTGAGGGGATAAAGCATCCAGTCATTTGATAAACACATGGGTCCCGAACCACCATTGAAAGAGCTCACAGCTTCTCACCTAAGACGATTAGGTTTTCTGTTTCTCCCACTGACCGCCTTTTGACTCTGCCTTGAATCCCTCTACAGCTTTATATTTGACCACGTGAGTCAGTGTTTAGGTCACAGATCTGATCTCAGACATTTTGGCATTTTAAACTTAACTACAATTGCAGGATGACTATGAAAATGCCTTTCTGGGGATTCCTCCCCCTCGATCTCAGTAGCACTTATCAGAAAAAGATTGTCCATATCAGAGGGGTAATCGCAGAGTCCAAGATAGGACTTGTGTTTAAAATAGATTTGAGCAATTTTATCACAACAGTTGATGAATAAGTACAACAGAGCCATAACCATAACTATGCCCTTGACATGTGTATTGTTAGAGTGTAAGGGGACAGAACTCTTTCTTTTCCTGCACATTTATCCCTTAGCAGAGTTAATTAAAAGGGTTGGATTCCATGTTGACTGTTGCAAATGAGTTATCATCAGCAGGGTTGCCGTGACAATCTCAGGGAGAAGCACTCCCACAACACCTACAATTAGTCCTGGATCTAGGGGGTATTGACTTTGAAATAATTGCCAGGTAGTCTGAAAAAGGGGAAAAAAGGGGTGGAACTTTAGGGGAGTGATCTACATTGATGTGAGTATGGTGGGTGAGGATTGGGACTGGCGTCATTGGTGAAAGCGTCTTTGGGGCTTGACCAATGGTGTCGTATCTCCTACCATGGATTTGAATTTTTTTTTTTCAAATAGTGCCTGTACGTATTCTTTCCTTCTTTTCCACACCCCACACCCTCCCCTGGACATTTTCTGTAGCCAAAGTGTTCTGTCCCTGTAAGGCCACATCAGAGTGGTCATTAATTTTTTTTTAATGTTATATTTATTTTTGAGAGAGAGAAAGTCAGAGTGCAAGTAGGGGAGGGGCAGAGAGAGAGGGAGACACATAATCTGAAGCAGGCTCCAGGCTCTGAGTTAGTTATCAGCGCAGAGTCCGATGAGGGGCTCGGACTCACAAACTGCAAAATGATGAACCGAAATCGGATGTTTAACCAACTGAGCCACCCAGGCGCCCCCAGAGTGGTCATTAAATACTTAAATATCAAGAATTATCAGGGAAGGGGATTCCAGGAGCTACTATTGTGTATTCTGTTGTGGCTGTGAAGTCGCCTAAGATTTATGGGAGATTTATGGAGTGTTTCTAGGATCTAGAAATCACAGGTTTGGATGTGATATGGATGTGATACCTATCTACTGCAAACAGCAAAGTGCTTCCTTTCAGAAGATTGCTTCTGCGTTCTCAGATGGGTTCTTTCCTTTCTGGGAAGCAAGGAACGCATTTGATTCAATGAGAGGGCAGGTGGCTGATTGCTACAAGACACTGGAACCATTTCATTCCAGGAATGACAATATGTTGGGTTAATATCTCAGAAACATTACCCACATCACACATAGATCTGTGCATAGTTGAGAAGGAATAAGAGTCGCTCAAGTCTCTGCCCTTAAGTGCGAAATTTAAAATTACAGCCTTCAAGTAACAGAAGATTTCCTAGTGTAAGAAAAGACACCACTCAAGACATAAATAACTGTATAGTGCATAACAGGGGACGTGACAAGATGACGCAGGGCTTAAGACGAGGGGGAAAGAACTGGCACAGCCTTCTCAATCAAAACTCATCTGACTTAGGGGCACCCGGGTGGCTCAGCCGGTGGAGCCTCTGACTCTTGATTTGATTCGGGCTCAGGTCATGATCTTGGGGTCCTGGCATTGTGTCCCGTGTTGATCTCCGCACTGACAGTGGCTCTCTCTCTCTTTCTATCCCTCTCCCTCTCCCTCTCTCTCTCTCTCTCTCTCTCAAAAATAAAAAACAAAAACAAAACCTCACGTAACTTAAATGGAGAGTCTCTGATATTTTATTGACTCTATAAGTTCCTTAACCTAAGTCTTTAAGAACAACAGTCATATATATATGTTTTATTTTCATATTTGAAAGAGAGAGGGAGGGAGAGAGAGAGAAGGGGTGAGGGGCAGAGATAGAGGGAAACACAGAATCTGAAGCAGGCTCCAGGCTCTGAGCTGTCAGCAACATGGGACTCAAACTCACGAACCGTGAGATCATGACCTGAGCCAAAGTTGGACGCTTAACCAACTGTGCCACACAGATGCCCCTACAGCTGCATATTTTGGATTCACAAAAGATAATAGTTACTGTAAATGTTTCTTGTTCCAAACTGCACATTAAAAACCCTTGAAAAAAAACATTTAAAAAAAAACATGAAAAAAATTTTTTAGAAGGGGCACCTGGGTGGCTCAGTCAGTTAAGTGTCCGACTTGGCTCAGGCCGCGATCTCATGGTTTGTGAGTTTGAGCCCCACGTCAGACTCTGTGCTGACAGCTCAGAGCCTGGAGCCTGCTTCAGATTCTGTGTCTCCCTGTCTCTCTGCCCCTCCCCTGGTCACGCTCTGTCTCTCTCTCTTTCAAAAATAAATAAAAACATTAAAAAAAAAACAAAACCTTGAAAGCACTGTTTCATTGTGTTAGTTCCTGGGACCATGTAGAGCTGACCAATATTAGAGTTGTAGTTCTGGGGCTGACAGTGAACAAAGGAAGATAGCAGTGTCTTCCTTGGCCAAGGGATATCGTCCTGTATATTTTAGTCTGGGGAACTCAGAATATACCTGCTTCAGGAAGGGAGCACCTGATGGTTGGACCTCTAATTAAAATTCTTTTAGAAAATTTAGAAAATATAGAAAAGGCAAAAGGAAATAATTTAAAACATCCTGTGGCTTCATATCTCAGAAAGTACCCTTGCTGATATTATAGTGTAAATTCTTCCACTCTTCATCACTCTCTCCTCCCTCTTCGCTCCTTCCTCCTTTCTTTCCTGCTACTCATTCATGCATCATTCCCTTCTCTTTTATTTACACATATGGGATCATATCATAAACTTTTTTTTTCAGGCTATGAGTTTTTCATTATTTTTTCCAGCTTTACTGAGATAACTGGCATATAACTTATAAGTTTAAGATGTACAATAATTATTTGAAATATATATGTTTATAAATACATATATGACAAAATGTCTACCACAATAAAGTTCTTAACACATCCTTCACCTCACATTTATCAGTTTGTTGTTATGGTGAGAACATTAAAACTCTACTCTCATAGCAACTTCCAAGCATACAATACAATATTGTTAACTATGGTCACCATGGTCACCATAGATCTCTGGAACTTTTTCGTCTTACAATTGAAAATTTGGACTCTTTGATGAACATCTCCCATTTCCCCGACCCCATCAGCCCCTGGCAACTGCCATTCTACTCTCTGTTTCTGTGAGTTCCATGTTTTCAGATTCCACATAAGAGTGAGCTCATACAGTGTTCATCTTTCTCAGTCTGACATATTTCACTCAGCATAATGGCCTCGAGTTCCATTCATGTTGTTGCAAATAGTAGGATTTCTTTCTTTTTTTATGACTGAATAAATATCCTGTTCTCTCTCTCTCTCTCTCTATATATATATATACACACACACATATATTTATATATACACATTTACATATATATTTATATAACGTTTATTATACATTATATATAACATTTATATAATGTACATATATAAAACATATGTATAAAACACTTATATAGCATTTTCTTTATCTGCTTATCCCATGATGGATACTGAGGTTGTTTCCATGTCTGGGCTATTGTGAATAACGCATTGACATTCTTATAATATTGATGTTTCCAATCCATGAACATGGGATACTTCCCATTTGTTTGTATCTTCAATTTCTTTTATCAATGTCTTATAGTTTTCGGAGTAGAGATTTTTCACCTTCATAGTGAAATTTATTCCTAAACATTTTATTGCTTTTGATGTGATTGTAAATGAGATCTATTTCTTTATTTCTTTTTCTGAAAATTTGTTGTTAACGTATTAAAATGCTACTAATTTTTGCTTATTAATTTCATATCCTGCAGCTTTACTGAATTCCCTGGTTAGATCCAATGGGTTTGTTGTTGTTGTTGTTATTTGAGTCATTAGGATTTTTTATATATAAAATCATGTTATCTATAGATAAAGGCAATTTTACTTCTTCCATTCCAATTCTGGTATCTTTTATTTCTTTTTCTTGCCTGATCACACTAGCTAGGAGCTCTAGTACTATGTTGGAAAGAAGTGGTAAGAGTGGGCACCCTTGTCTTGTTCCTGATCTTAGAGGGAAAGTTTTAATCTTTCACCACTGAGTATGATATTAGCTGTGGACTTGTGATATATGGCCTTTATTATGTTGAAATATGTTCCTTCTATGTCTAATTTGTTAAAAGGTTTTATCATGAATAGATGTCGATTTTTGTCAAATGCTCTTTTTGGCATCTATGGAGAGGATCCTGTAATTCTTTTCTTTCATTCTATTAATGTGATGTATCTCACTGATTGTTTTTCTTATGTGGAAGCATCCTTGTATCCTAGGAATAAATCCCATATGATCATGGTGAATGATCCTTTTAGTGTGCTGCTGAATTTGGTCCTGCCAGTATTTTATGGAGAATTTTTGCCTCTATATTCATCAGGGATATTGGCCTGTAGTTTTCTTTTCTAGTAGTGTTCTTTTTTGGTTTTGGTATCAGAACATAAACAGTTCATAGGATCCCCTGCTGTGGGCTTTTGGAGGATAAATTCATGTCTTGCTGGGTTTTATTCTTACATTGACTGAAACTTGGAGTACCTAGCAGTCTTGTATTGTGTCCACAAATGAGGACTTCTATTTCCATAGGTTCCAGGATTAGTGCCATTGGCCCCAGGGAAGAGTACCAGACTCCTCTCTCTCTTCATATCTTGTCCCGTTCCCCCACATCAACCTTGCAAGGTAATTTGTGGGAATGGGCTGGTGGGAACATTACTTGGTCTTGATCCTGGGCTTTGATTTCTTATTTCTCTCCCCTGTTCCCAAAAATTGTGACACCGATTCTGGAGAGTGTGTACTGTTTTTCCACATCAAGCCAAATTCTGACACCAGTTGAGTGTTCTACAATACAACTCAGTTCTGACACTATCTACCTGGACATAGTGTCAGATCCCACATGGTAAGGGTTCAGTCCCACAAGACTGTGATGAAGTTTTCGGGTGATGGGGGTTCATGGGGTCCAGAGCTGATGGCCAAGAAAGAATTCTTGAAGACATCTTCGGTACAAAATGGTCACTTTATTAAAGCATGAGGACAGGACTCATTGGCAGGAAGAGCTGCACTGGGGTTGTGATGGGTAAGTCATTATATACTCTCAGGCTGGGAGTGGGTCAGGGACAGAGTGAGTCTCTAAAGTATTCTGAAAGCAAGGTTTCCAGGACCTTGAGGGGCTAGCGGTTGCTAGGGAAACACCACTAATTACTGTTTAATATAATCCGTCATGAGACCCTTCAGATGTATATGGGGAGCCCTAAGCTTGGAGTGTGATTGCCAGCACATATCCTGGGGCAGTTGAGATAATGGAAGTTGATCTACAGGATCCTCAAGGTTGGGATAATGTTAAGCTAAGGTTCTCTTTTGCCCCCAGCAAAGTGTCATCATCAAGGCAGCTGAGCTCCTAGAGGGAGGTCACTCGGCTGGTTTCAAGGACTTGTCAATGAACTGTAGGCAGTAAGGGAATTTAAGTTTTCATTTGCCTTAGTTTCCCACATTGCCATGGCAAGCACTTAAACCCCTTTCCTTTGTTCTTGGGTAGCCAGGAGTGTCCAAAAATATCACATATATTCCACCGGGGTGGGGGGGGGCGCAGAATGTGCAGCCTGTATTTTGCCCTCAGCTTCTTCACGCTCCTTTATCAGACTGCACACACCCTCTGCCCCCATTTCAGAGGCCAACCACAAGTCCAGGCTGTCACCTGTTCTTCCAACCGGCTTACTGCACAGATCAGAGGTTCCCACAACTCCCTCCTTGGGTTTGATTAATTGGCTAGTGTGGCCCCCAGAACTCAGAGAAACATTCTACTAATTAGGTTACCAAGTTATTATAAAAGGATGTAACTCTGGGGCGCCTGGATGGCTCAGTCGGTTGAGCGGCCGACTTTGGCTCAGGTCATGATCTCACGGTCCATGAGTTCGAGCCCCGCGTCGGGCTCTGTGCTGGCAGCTCAGAGTCTGGAGCCTGCTTCTGATTCTGCGTCCCCCTCTCTCTCTGCCCCACCCCTGCTTGTGCTCTGTCTCTGTCTTTCAAAAATGAATAAACATAAAAAATTTAAAAGGATATAACTCAGGAACAGCCAGATGGAAGAGATCTGTAGAGCAAGGTATGTGTCCTCTCCATATGCACCACTCTCCCCAATCTCCACACGTTCACCAACCCAGAAGCTCTCCAAACCCTGTCTTTTTAAGGTTTTATAGAGGTTTTGTTACATAGACATACTTGATTAAATCATTGGCCTTCGGTGACGGAACTCAACCTCCTGCCCCAGCCCCTCCCTGGAGGTCAGGGGTCTGGACCCAAAGTTTCAACCCCCTAATCATGTGGTTGGTTCCCCAGGTAACCAGTTCTAACCTCAGGTAATCTAGGGACTTTCCCAAAGCCACCTCATTAACGTAACAAAGCACATCTTTGGGGTTCTCCTCAGTTAGAAAATTCCGAGGGTTTTTAAAAGCTCTGTGCCTAGGAAGGGATGCAGGCTACATATGTATTTCTCGTTATAAATTACCCCCCTCCCACCTGCCTCTCTATGTTCATTTCTTCCTATCATTGGCCTGGTGTGGCAAGAGGCTCTGGCTGCTCTGCTGTGGAAAAGTCTGGGTCGGATGGGACACACGGCCTCCATCTTGGAGGACTGGCTTAGCTATAGTGCAGAGGCAGTTCTAGCTTGGTGAGAGGGCTGAACAAAAGAAACAAAAAAGAACCTCCCACCCCCATGGAGCCCAGTCCCACAGAGGACCCTCTGGATTCTGTTTACCGCGAATCTTCCTTACAACACCTTAAGCTTATGATCAACACTGTATTTGAGCACCTAGAACAGTGCTTGGTTCATGGTGGGAACTCAAGTAACACAGGAGTGAAAGAGAAGGGCGGTCACTTGTATGCGAATCTCTGTTGGGGACTTGTGGAAGGAAAGGGGAAGAGTCAAAAGGGAGGGTGTGGCTAGGGCAGAACGAGCTGTGCAGAAGGTTCTGGATCCCATTACCACTCCATTTCAAAATGTCTAGCAGACGGCACATTATTTTACGTGCTGTTGAGTAATAAAACATCATTTTAAAATTCTATACTTTAGATTTTCTTGCAGCTAGTCTTAATTCATGACATATCTGTATTTTCAGTCTGACAATTGTCAGCCAGTTTAACTGCTAATCGCTGCCGGGATAAACCTTAGTGAGAGACAGAAAACAGGAAAGTAAATATTACCTTTCTTATTCCATCTGTCAACACCCTTCGGTCACCGTGATAAAAACAGATCTACAGAAGCAGAGGAGGAAGGAGCCAATGGCCAAGGCCACAGACACACTAGCCACCAACAGAACCACATGGATGTTATGAGCTGGAGCTGAAGGCAGGCTGTGGCTCCTTGATCTGAGAGTAACTGTAACAACATCTCACACTTCTCCTTGGCCTTGTATTAATTAACACACTTCATATATGTGTTAGTGCCATTGCTTTCCAGCCTGGATCCCCTTAACTGCCCAGGGTACCCACCTCCCTGCAGACAGTCTATTCTCTGGAGCTGACGGGAACCCCTGGCCTGCAAGATCACCTCTCTCTCCCTCCTCATTATTGGAGTATGTCGGATCCACAGGGATTCTCCTTCTTGTTCAATTTCTTCTTGCTTTAATCTCACTTTTCCATCCACCATTTTCCTGAATTACGATCATTAAACATGGAAAGGGGCAGCGATTATGGTTGTGTGTTAAAAATCCCGTGGGACACTGTTTCCAGGAGGGGCGCCCAGACCCCACCCAGAATTCCTGGATCAGCATCTCTGTTGGTTCTCATGTAGTTAGACCCGGCCCAGTCTGGGCATGTTCAGCTGACGTCCACTGTCCTGGACATCAGAGTGCTTACTTCTGCCCCCTCCAGCTGGGTGACTTGGGTGGAGGGTATTTAACCTCCCTATTGCCTCCATTTCCTAAGCATAAAACAGATGCCACCCACCTAACAATCTGGACGTAAGGATTAAATCAGGTAACCAGGAAAGCGTGATATCTGGAGAGAATGTGTGTCAGGAAAGATTCATCCACTTATGAGAAGAACCAGATTGCAATGGTTTAAATAAGATGCATCCCAATACACAGAAGGTAAACTAATTAGGGCCAGAAGGAAGATCTGTGATGTCATCAGTGACCTTGGCTCTTTCTGACTCTCCGGTCTGGCCTTCCCCAGGTTACCTCATGGTCCAAAATGGCTTCTGGAGCTCCAGCAATCGCACCCATGTTCCAAGCAGGAATATGGAGAAGAAAAAATAAGTCCCTCCTTGTTAAGAAAACTTCCCAGAGTTCCTGCTTCACTCTTTGCCACTTATGTTGCAGAGGGCAGATCCATTCACGTAAAGACATCCAGTTGTAAGGAAGCCAAGAAATGTCTTTCAGTCTAAGAAGCAATGGGTGTTCTGTTATTAAGGAAGAAGGAGAGAACGGATAATGAGGGGGCTACACACAGTGCCCAGCACAGAAAAGTTTTGAAGTCAGCCCTGTTGGATTCAAATCCCAGCCTCACCAGCTACTAGCTTTGGACAAGTGACTCAGCCTCTCTGTGCCTCAGTTTTCTTATCTGTAAAGTGGCTACAGTGCTATTACCTACCTTAGCAGGTTATCACAGTGAACTGTGCTTCAATATCAAGCAGAGCATCTGGCATACAGTGAGTGCTCACTTAGTATAAGGGAACGATTATTATTCCCCACCTCCTCCTCAATTCTGCACCACATCCTTTGCTAATATCTGCGATTTCAAAGAAGAAAATGAGATTGGCCCAAGACTAGCTCTCCCCAGCTTGCTTCCGGTGTCATGATCCCCTCACCGGCCCCGAAGTCCTGCCATCTGAGTTACTTTGATGACTTGTGCCACGATGATGGGACATGACTTCCAGAAGGCCCCTCCTCTTTCTCCCTTAAAGGACCTCGACTTTTCCAGCTAATCAATACCTAAGTCACAAACTGCTTGCCAACTAAGTGCACAGGAGAGGGATAGGTGTGGAGATGTGGGGTGTGGAGCACATGGGGTTCCAAGAAGAGGGGACACTGAAACATGGGGGGTTACCAGGCTTTCTTTGTTGGCCGCAGTCTCTTGATTGTGGCAAACCCTGGACATCACAATTAGGACAAGAAGGCGGCATGGTGGGTTAGCTGGTTCACGGGGATTTCTCTCCTGAAGGCCAGCTGCGTGGGCTGATGTGCACCAAACAGGCAGAGACCGAATTTGAGCCAAGAGTGGGCCAAGCTGTGTAGTTCTGGCCCACAGCACCGCACTAGTCCTGGTCAGCGGTGTCCGGGCCACCATGAGGAGCTCTCACATCTGTGGCAGGTGGACAAGAGAACACAGGGTAGGCTGGGTAGGTCCTGCCTGGGAAGATGTTCTCATTGTCTTTCTCTAACAGTAAACTGAACACAGCAGGAAAAGTTTTTCCTGAGGAGACCCTTGCCTTCGGAGCCCAGAGTTTCAGTTTAAGATGTTGCTCAGCCCATGGCTGGTCATGAGACATTCGGTGTGGCTTAACACATCTTGCTCAGTTTTTCATCTGTGAAAAGAGAGTAACGATATATTTTGTCACTTGGCCTTGAATTTCTTTCTTTCTTTCTTTCTTTCTTTCTTTCTTTCTTTCTTTCTTTTTTCTTTTTCTTTCTTTCCACTCTTTCTTTTCTTTCTTTCTTTCTTGCTTTCCTCTCTTTCTTTTCTTTGTCTTTCTTTCCTCTTTCTTTCTTTCTTTCTTTCTTTCGTCTTTCTTTCCTCTCCTTTCTTTCTTTCTTTCTTTCTTCTTTCCTTTCTTTCTCTCTTTTTTTTTTTTTTCAGAGAAAAAGGCTGAA